>NC_136430.1:459290999-461938499 GCF_052849685.1 Lactuca virosa | reverse complement strand
TATGTTGTATGCATGGATTATGTGATATGTGGAGCTTTAAAGCTAATATGTTATGTGTTATGTGGATTGTGTGTGGGGTATGGTCTGAGGGACTCACTAAGCATTAGCTTACAGTTTGTGGATTTGTTTAAGGTACTTCTGAGCCCAAGGGCAAGGGCAAGGCTTGATGGTGCGGCGTGCACTCTCTCAGGCATTTTTATGGGACATTATGATGTTTTGAAATAAAATTATCATTAATACGAGTTTTTTAAAACAATTGTATTTGGATTTCGTGGTTTATGGAAATGTGTTTTTGACTAATCAAAATGAAAAATTCCTTTTGAAAATTGGGTCGTTACAGGTTGGTATCAGAGCCTTGGTTTGAGGGATTCGGGCACACTCTCGGGTGTGTCAGGACTCAAACTAAGGAAATGGTAAAATTGTTTTAAAAAATAAAAGTTAAAAACTTTTAATGAATGGAAAAGATAAGAGTGCAACGCGCGTGATCGGCCAAGCCAAGTAAGTAGTTCCCCAATATGCAGGGGCGGAACACAAGCCTTATAACTAGGGGGCAACCAAATTTCATAACTAGGGGGCCAACCAAATTTCATAACTAAAATGCCAACTATATTTCAAAAAATCCATTTGCTCTTCACGATTTTAAGAACTTACATGTTTATTTAAAAAATCTAATTGAAGTTTTCTTTTAAATATACAGTTTAAAATTTATAATAAAAAAATTAGATTTTATATAATATTAGAGAATAAAATGAAATTTTAATATACATTAATTTATTTGTATAAAAGTGAAAAGATATATTGCGTCCTAAAATGATTAGTACTATAAGAGATAATTCGTATTAATATATAAATAATCATTATATAAATTGTTATCAAAGTTTTAAATTATTTAAATAAATAAGAAAACCTTAGGAATCAATCGATATGCATATTTACTAAACAACTCATTTTTTTATTTTATAATATAAAATAGTACTTTAAAAATATTGAAAGGAGAGGAATATAGGATCAAACTCAGAACATCATTTACCTCTACATCTACTTTTTTACTTGCCCCATCCATCCCTATTATTTATAGACCCATCCATCCCTGTTATTTATAGAAAACTTAGGCCTGTTTGATATGCATCTACCGAGTCAAGTCAGACATTTTTGGCTGACTCGGTCAACTGAGAGTGTTTGATTAACAAAATTTGGGTGTCTGACTCGGTCAGCAAGGTCTGAGTGAGAAAGAGATGGGGGGATGACTGACTGAGAAAGGAATAAAGACTTTCCACTTCTACCCTTAAAAATTCGATGCACGGCAAATTAAAAGAGGACAGTGGGAATCGAACCCATGACCTTATATTTACAAAGTCACATCTTTTCCACTATGCTAGAAGGCTTTTTTGTTATATTTGCTCAAATATTTTATATAATGTGTAACGCTGGTTATTATTATTATTATTATTATTATTATTATTATTATTATTATTATTATTATTATTATTATCATCATCATCATCTTTATTATTATTATTATTATTATTATTATTATTATTATTATCTTTATTATTATTATTATTATATTGCATAAAAACGAATAGCGCATCAGGGTAAAATAGTCATTTTGCATCAGTGAGCACGTTCAGTCAGATGTACAATCAAACAACATGATTTCTTACCCAGTCAGAATTTTTTACTGAGACAGACATTTCTCAGTCAGCACTTTCTCAGTCAGCAACTATCAAACGGGGCCTTATATGTTCGGTGGACAAGAGAACGCCAGATCTGCAGTTGTGCACATATGTTACCTGCCGGAGGTGGTGGTTAGCGGTTCAAAAAACAGGTTTGTACAAAAGTAGATAGAAAGAGCGCTCGGAGGTGACAAGAAAAGGCGGAGGTGTTCATTCAGGCGTCCTTATTTTTCCGGTCACCCTTGACAATTCTTTTCTGGCGGTAGCTATACTTTTTGGGGAATGTGTAGGGTTTTGTATTTCTCTCGAAGATTAACATAATTATGTCGTATATTGGCGTATAGTAATTTGGTTTATTTATAGAGTTTTATAGTGGTTAGTTAATATCCTAATAAATAGGATCAGTTTTGATTTTTCCGGTGTTTTCAATTTTTTTTGTTAAGTATGATATTTAGTTTCCTAATAAGATTCACTTTCTGTAAATATTTTTTTTTTGAGTTAATTACATATATCAATAACCGGAGGGGCCATAAGATTGATTTTTTTGTTTATTTGGAGATAGTTTCATGTTCATATAGTATATATAAATATTAGCAAGTAAAAAACTAGGGGGGTCATGGCCCCCTGGCCATATAAAGGATCCGCCACTGCCAATATGTTAGCCATGTTATACTGATATTTGAGCTTTGATAATCGTATGGAACTTGCTATGTGTATGCTTTTAAAATTATATACGGTTAGGAGCTTGTAGCCTTAGAATGATTGATTTGGCCTTATTTCCTATTCCTTGTCTGGTTGTGGTCCTAGGGTAGAATCTTTTATTCGAAAGTCTATTTGATCCTTTTCCGTGTATAATTTTCATGCATAAAGGCAACCTGTTATGATTGGTCCGATTGATGTGAGTAGAGAAAATCTTAGGACATCATGGGATTTGAAATATGCAGTAGTCTGTGGGATGTGATTTGTTTGGGATAAATTGGAGTTATCAGGAAGAGCCTTGGGAAAGGTACAGGTAGGTGTGGAAGGTAGTATTGGGCCCGTACTACTGAAAGCACATGACCTATACCCGAACCAATGTTAGATCTGACAACTCTAAGGAGGACCGGTGTGGGAAGATCCCCTATATAGATATCCTGATTATTATGGTTTATGACTTTTTAGTTCAGCATGGTGATGACACGATTTGGGACGGGGGGATCAGGATCTGGATCCGGATCAGGTAGCGGTGCAGAGCCCATTGATGAGAGGCTGCACGAGATCATTGCAGCCGAGGTTACGAAGGGCATCCTTGACGCGACCCTAGTGATCTTTGGGATGGTCAAGGAGGGCATGATGGAGATCTGGGAGGAGAGGCTCATGTCGTTCAGAGCCGAGATTGATGCGGGCCAGATCCGGGCCCGAACTCCCGTGTTTCGGGAGTTCAAGGCGTGTGGAGCGCCGAAGTTCTTTGGGGTCAGGGACCCTATTGTGAGCCGACGCTGGGTGGCGGACATCGAGAACTCCCAGCGCACGAGTTCTTTCCCGGACGCGACAAAGGTGGGATTTGTTTCATGTATGCTGAGAGACAGAGCCCGAGACTGATGGGGCGAGGTGACTAGTCAGGTGGGAGCAGCCGGTGTGGCTGAGATGACATGGGCTGAGTTTGTTCGGCGATTTGACTTGGAGTTTGCACCAGCTATTGAGGTGAAAAGGATGGTGAAGGAGTTCCAGGAGCTCCAACAGACCACCGAGACTGTGGCGGAGATCACCGCCAAGTTTCGGGAGCAAGCATTGTTGATCCCGCAGTATGCTACTGATCAGGACATGTGGAGGACGAGATATCACTCCATGCTGAGGGATGATATCTGGGAGTTTGTGAGCTTTACAGGGTGCAAAACCTTGAATGAGATGGTGGAGAAGGCCCATGAGCGGGAGATGGAGTTGGACTTCCGCACCAAGCGGAAGCCTGAGCAGGCACGGGCAGCAGTAGGTCAGGCTAAAAAGCCTAAGACCTCAGATTCATCCAGTAGGGGCCAGCAGGGCCGTGGACGGTGTGCCAAGTGTGGGAGATCTCGTGGGGGAGTTTGCAGGGGGACGATCCCGGTATGTTATACGTGTGGTCAGCCGGTTTACGTGAGCAGGGACTGCCCCAAGAAGAGCTTGATATGTTTCCACTGCAAACAGACTGGCCATAAAAAGGCCGATTGTCCCAGGTTGCAGGGAGGGGGGAGCAGTGGCGGCGCCCGCGCCCGCCACGATGAGGATTGCTGATGGCCGCCCTGCTAAGGCGGATGCTCCAGCGGTGAAGAGCCGTGCATTTCAGTTGACTACCGAGGAGGCTCGGGCAGCGCCAGACGTTGTGGCTGGTACGTGTTTATTCTTCTCTACTCTATATTTATTTGTATTGCTTATGTGTACATTGTGCTTGTATAGGGACCTTTTTGGTCAATGGTATGTCGGCTCATGTTTTGTTCGATTCGGGAGCTACCCGATCATTCGTGTCTCTTGTGCTTAGCAAGAAGTTCTGGGATGCGCAGAGAACTTTGGATTCCCCGATCAAGGTAGAGATTGCAGACGACCGCATTGTGAGTGTTGCGAGGGTGTATCAGGACTGTTTCATGAATGTGCTTGGGGAGAGGTTTCGCGTTGATCTAGTTCTGATACCGTTGTGAGGGTTTGAATGTGATTGTCGGGATGGACTGGTTGGGGGCCAATGGGGCCATGATTGATTGCGAGCGCCAGTTGGTGAGGGTTCGAACCCCAAGTGGGGGAGAATTGGTTATACATGGTGAGAGCGCCTCATAGGGGCCAACCCTCTGTTCAGCTGCGAGGGCGAGGATATTTGTGGAACAGGGATGTACGAGATTTCTGGCTTATATCTCAGATACGAGGGTTGAGACAACGACTGATGTGGGTAGTGTGTCGGTTGTACAGGAATTTCGGGATGTCTTTCCCGAAGAGTTACCAGGAGTGCCTCCGGAGAGGCAGGTGGAGTTTCACATTGATTTGTTGCCGGGTGCCGCCCCGATAGCGAAGGCACCATACCGGTTAGAACCGCCTGAGATGCAGGAGTTATCTACGCAGCTTCAAGAGCTGCTAGGCCGAGGGTTCATCAGTCCGAGCAGTTCCCCGTGGGGAGCTCCGATCTTGTTCGTGAAAAAGAATGATGTATCACACAGATGTGCATTGATTATCGAGAGCTGAACAAACTAACGGTGAAGAACCGTTATCCGTTACCGAGGATAGATGATTTGTTCGATCAGTTGCAGGGTGCGTCTTGGTTTTCCAAGATTGATCTTTGGTCAGGATACCATCAGATGAGGATTCGGGATGAGGACATACCGAAGACAGCTTTCAGGACCCGGTATGGGCATTATGAGTTTGTAGTGATGCCATTTGGGCTCATCAATGCCCCAACAGCGTTCATGGATCTCATGAACAGGGTGTGTAGACCGATGCTGGATCGGTCAGTGATCGTTTTTATTGATGATATCATGGTCTATTCTAAGACCAAGAAGCAGCACGAGCAGCATCTAAGAGAGGTATTGGATACATTGAGGGCGGAGAGGCTATATGCCAAGTTCTCCAAGTGTGATTTATGGCTGCGGGAGGTACAATTTTTGGGGCATATCATCAACCAGGAGGGTATTTCGGTTGATCCAGCCAAGGTTGAGGCAGTGATGCGGTGGGAGGTGCCGAAGAATGCTTCCGAGATCCGTAGCTTCTTGGGTCTAGCGGGCTATTATCAGAGATTCATCCAGGATTTCTCCAAGATTGTTATGCCCTTGACCCGTTTGACCAAGAAGAATGTGACATTTCGATGGGGTAAGGACCAGCAGTTGGCTTTTGAGACCCTGAGATGAAGGTTATGCGAGGCTCCGATTCTAGTACTACCCGAGGGGTTAGATGATTTAGTGGTGTACTGTGACACATCGATTTCAGGGTTAGGCGCGGTACAGATGCAGAGGGGGCATGTGATAGCGTACGCCTTGAGGCTGTTGAAGCCTCACGAGGCAAATTACCCCACTCGCGACCTGGAATTGGGGGCAGTGCCGTTTGCCCTCAAGATTTGGAGGCACTACTTGTATGGAGTGCGGTGTACCATCTATACTGATCACAAGAGTTTGAAGTATTTTATGGATCAGCAGAACCTCAACATGCGACAGAGGAGGTGGTTGGACGTGCTGAAGGACTATGATTGTGAGATCCTATACCATCCCTGGACGGCCAACGTGGTGGCCGATGCTTTGAGCCGCAAGGCGGCAGGTTCCCTGATTGGGAACATTTGTTTAAGGATGACCGTGATCTCTCCATTGTTGGATATGATCAAGGATGCTCAGGTCGAGGGGGTGAAGAAGGAAAATTGGAAGATAGAGCAGATCCGGGGGCAGTATCCTTTGTTTATTAAGGATAGTCGTGGCCTTTTGACACAGTGTGGCCGGGTATGGGTACCAGTGACTGGAGGAGTGAGGCAGAAGATATTCGAGGAGGCGCACAAGTCCAAGTTCTCTATACATCCAGGGCTACAAAATGTATAGAGATGTGAGAATGAGTCATTCGGGGCTGAATTCAATGTAGTTTGCTCATTGTTATTAGATTGGAACATATTGTATGAAATCAACCCAAGGTATGTGTTCAATTCTACAAGTGACCAGGTTGAAGTTTTGCTTCTTAGTAACTCCTTTGAGAAAATGTATGTGTAGGTACATGATATAATGGGGCTACCTATGTGATTGTGAAGTGTAGTTGTGCTTCAAAAAGGTTGTAGACTTGACCTTTGATTAGGACATACGGCTTTACAATGGTGTCAAAGTTTTACTTCTAGAGTAGGAAAACATGTATGTAGTTTATAGTTAGGTAGTCAAAATGGGTTGAAGGGTTCAATTCTTAAGAACACCCCGATTCTCGGTTATTTTATCCATAAATTACTAAATGAGAATTCAATCGTTTCAATATTTTCATTATGTGCATGTTTTTGGTTTATTTAAGAAGTTAAAATATAAACTCATAGTAACTCTAAAATGGGGGAGGATTGTTGGTGATTTTAGAGTTGTCATGGTCGGGTGGCTCTAATGGATTCACATGTTTCATTTTGAGTTAAGGAGATTATATTGTATCGATGATATTCCAAATCGTGGTTATAATGCAAGCAAGGAGGTGGGGAGTACACACTTGCATAAACCTATACTAGAATATGTATATGAAAGGTTTAAGGAAAATTAAGCATGACTAAACTTGGGAAATATGAAATCAATTAAGTTAAATACTTGAAATTGATGAAATCATGTATAAATCAAGTTATTAAGGCTTCCTTAAATCTCTTAGACATTATGAAATCATGTATAACTCAAGATAAATTAATATGTTGTCGGTTACACTTATTAATGGAATGTAATTAACACTTTGGGATTAGAACTTTGGTGTTAATGAACTCCTTAATGGTGTAGGTTACAACTTTGGTATTAATGATCTCCCTGATGGTGTAGATTACACCTTTGATATTCATGAGCTCCTTTAATGATGTAGGTTACAATTTTGGAGTTAATGAGCTCCATAATTTCACCTTGTAAGTTATATCTTCTACTTAGTATAAAAGGAGAAGAGGTGTTCATTTTGCAAAGCATGAAAACTTGATTTATTGGCACTTTCACTTAAACAAACGAATCATCTAGAAGTTGTTAACACAAATTTGGTGCCTCAATATTGTGTTGTGTCGGACAGATTATCCTTGTTGAAAATTTGTGTTACCAAGGCATAGGTTGGAAATTAATTAGCAAAGAAAGTGATCACACGATTTGTTCGAACTAATCCGGTACTCACCATCTTTACCTCCATTCATCAATATTCCCCCAACAAATCCAATTATGCCATCGTATCGAACTGTACACCGAATGAAATTGTTCCATGAGAATGCTCCAAATATTCAAGTCACATTTATGATCAAACAACCTTTTGACATACATTTCGAAAGCACAAACCACTATTCATTTGTATATTGGTTGTTGTATCAGTCAATGTCATAGAAAAGGTCACATGTAGAAAATGTATATTTTCAACAATGACGTGATGTCACATGTAGAAAAGGTCTTACATCATTTCAGAAGTGTATCGGAGTTGTGCGAGTATTGGCTTATGGGACATCAACAGATGCAAAGATGAATATTTGAGAACGAGTGAAACTGTAACAAGGGATGCTCTCATAAAGTGTGTAGAAGGTGTCATTTCATGCTTCAGTCGGGCACCTCACAAGGCCCAATGAAGACAATTTGGCATGACTACTTCCAGTTGATGAAGAACGTGGATTTCCAGGTATAATAGGCAATATTGACTGCATGCCAATGGAAATTGTTGCATCGTATGACCTATGGATATGACATGCATTCTTCGAAACATCAGGTCTGTGCAATGATATTAACACCCTCCACTGATCTCCAAATTTCCAAATCGAGTTAAGCACCAAATGTGAGTTATGTCGTGAACAATTGGGAAAATAATAAGGCAGATTATCTCACCGATGACATATATCCTTCATGAGTTACCTTTGACAAGACAATAACTTCTCCACGAGTTCAGAAACACAAGTTGTTCGTTGCACACCAAGAGGTCGCTAGAAAAGATGTTGAACGAGCATTTGAAGTTCTACAAGCTTTTTGTACGTTTCTTCGACACCCATGTCTTGTGTAGGACAAGGATATGATAGGTAAAATTATGATTATGTATATCATCATTCATAATGTAATTATGGAGGATAAATGACACACATACCTTCACTATTATGATCCATCCGAATTTTTAAATGACATGCCTACAAACTGGCAACAAAAAACCTCTATCGAAGATGATGAACAACATTTTCAATATCCAACTCATCGAACTATATTAGTTATATACACGATAGAACAAAACTTCATAATAGAGAAGCTCAAAACGCTTTAAAAAACGATGTGATTGAACATATATGGAAAAAAATTTACATAGATGAGTAATTTTGTATTTTGTAACTATACTTTTATTTTATTTGTTTTCGAAATGAAATAATTATCTTTAATATTTATAATTCCTTTTAGTAGAAAAGGAAATAATCATAACTCATATTCATTTAATAAAATATTTGATTTGGATTGGTAGCTAATGGGTGTGAAAAAAATAAGTTTTGTTGGTTGTGTAGGTGGAAGAGATATAAATTAATTTTTTAATAGATAGTTGGGTTGGATTTGATTGCAATGGGAGTAATCTTTGTTCATTACAAGTCAAGCATTTTTAAGGTATTCATAGTATGCTTATGTGTCGTAAAAATGGGATTTGGTAGAAGAGCTCAACAGGTTCATATAAAACTCGATCACAATGTCATCAAGTTATAGTAAGGACCAACAACCGACAAGTATTTTTCATTTTGGAGACTCACTGACCACACTGAAGATTCCTTCCACCCTGTTGCGATTTTCAATGTAGCGTGCACCACAACTTGAGACAAGATCAGTTTTAGCATGAACACGCCTACCCCTTGTCTCCTCTGTCCCTGTCCCTGTCCTCTTCTTCTTTGGGTTCAGGAATCCATTAGCAAGAGCTTCTAAGGCTTTCATGGACAATGGCCGGTTTCTTCTACTCTGCCTTTGACCACCATTCAACTTAGATTGGTTGGTGGTTGTTTCACATTCATGTAAAACTGAGTGATCACCATCTGAATCCGGACCCACTCGAGGGTTGTTCAAGTCTATCACTATACCTCCACGCTTCTTCTTCTTCTTCTTACAACGTGGATCCTCTTCCATAGCTTCATCTTCACAACTCAACAAGTTGTCATTGGTCGTATTATGTTTTCTTGGTTTTGGTACTTCGCATATCAACTTAAGTTTTCTTACAGGTTTTCCTTCCTCAAGTCTCGACACCAATGGATTAAGATGGTTCACACCACTAGTCTCACAATCTTGCGAATCAACAACACCATGATTCGCATTTTCTTCTTGAGATTCTTCTGTTGTTTCTTGTTCAGATTCTCCAGAAACACTAGATGATGATTGTTGGGGGACATGCAAATTTGTAACCTCACTCACTTTAACAACCCCAGCCAAACTGGTATCCACAATCGTGCATTTCATCAAATCCTCATTCGAGTGCTCGTGGTCCTTGTCGAGAATCCATGGTTCTGATGCAACTTTGTTCAGGAGTTCATTGAAGGAGTCAAAATATTGACTTCCTTTCTCGAGGCTTCGTCTTGAAAACTTTGTGACTCCAGGTGCAAGAAACATCAAAGAGTGGTTGTGGTTGTGGTTGTGGTTATTAGAGTTTTGGAAGGCATAATTTTTATGCTGTTCAGAGTGCCATCCTCTTGCTAAAAGGCGAGGCCAGACAACTTCCCAGAAGATTTCATTTAATCTTTCTTTGCTTAATCCGATTCCATCCTTCAAAAGGTTGACAATTTCCTCTGGTTCAAGTGAGGAGCATGCAATTGCAGAGCTGCTGTTAAGCTTCTTGGGCCTACCAGTAAGGTCTCGTTTTCCTTTCCCAATGGCTATGGCTTCTACAAGAAGATTGATGCCCACTGCATCCCTTACACTCAGTACATACTTGTCAAATGAAATTTTTTCCTCCTCATACGTTCTAGTCACCTGGAAGAAATTGTAGATGAGACTTTCTTCAAACACTCTGGTTAATGAAAGATGATTTAAGACTGTAGGAAGAATGAAATATATATTTAGTATAATACGTACCTGTGTCAAACTAGTTTTGCATTCATCTGTGACATTAGGAAGCAAGCGGGACAAAAGCTCATGTCGCCTCCACCCTTTAAAAATCTTTTTTCCAGGTACAGACTTTCTGCTTCTCTTCTTCCGAAACTTTGACCATTTTTGGTGTTCACCACTTGTATAGAACTTTCCATAGTAGTAAGATAATACATTTCGCATTCCTTTATTCCCCACAAATTTGTTCACAAGACCAAGATTCTTGCCAAATATATATAAACCAAGAAGAAAACTATCATGTTCAATCACACTCCATGACTCACTTGATGAACCAGGAACCAGACTGTCTCTGTCTGTTCCAGATTTACCCTTACCCCCCTTTGTAGCTTTCTTGTTCTTATGTTGATTGTGAATCCAAATGACTGGAATTGACAGACCGAATCTAAATTTGTTTTGAACATCTTGACAAGTTGGGAGTTGCTCTTTTTCTGTCATCAAAAGTGGGATTTGTGCCTGGTATTCATCTCCAATCCGGGCAGCCCTTTGTGGCTCTCCATAAATGTCACCAGCAGCAACAGAAGAAGAAGAATGTTCTGAGTGGAGCCACTCATAGCGTTTATCAACATCTTCCATATCTTTATCCATCTAATTATATCAAATCAATACAAAAAAAAAAAAAAAAAAAAAAAAAAAAAAAAAAAGTATGATGTGAGCTTCAATGTCATTAACTGTGTATGAAAGTGTAAAGTCTGACTGAATCGAGGTATGCCTTATTTAAACAACAAACCACCTAAAACACCATTCTTTTCTTCATCTTGTTGCCATATCAACACCCAGTTGTAAATGCTACAAGTTACATAAAAATGATAAAGAATGTAAGGTATGCAGTATCCATACATACATGCAAAAAGAAGATATTTTTATTCTCAGAGTTCTCAATTGCATCACTTCCCTTGATAGGCAGCTCATGTGACCTCTAAAAGGTATTATATTTCTTCTTAGTTTTTTTAAGGCATGAAACTCCAACACCATCATGGTGAATTTCTGTGTTGTGATCATGGCAAAGGTCCAAATATGTTGATTATTTATGGTTTTCTTTTTCCTTCAGCAAATCTTTTTTGACATGATTTTTCAATAAATTAGGGGACTTACTGAAACAAAGAGGAAGTGTAATGCAAACTATTATCATCAGACTGAGACCAAATTCGTAAATAAGTGATTGTGTGATAATGAGCAAGGAATATGGGCATCAATACATTGATGATACTCAAAATATCATCAGAATTGTTCATCAAACAACTAACAAGAACAACAAACCTAATAGGAAGCAATCTTTTTCCTTAAAATTAATTAAAATTATCAACTATTCTATCTTTATGGTACCAAAAACAGAAACTATAACACAATGTTAATGCTCAGTTATTACATCAATGGTGATATTACATTCTTCTATAAATAACTATAAAACAAACAAATGAATTGAAATTATCAACACCCACATGAAAACAATGCTCAGATCCGTTTTGGAACCCAAAAATCATATCAAAATGTTAGCTACTGAAAAAAAATAAACCATCTTAGAAATTGCGTCAATAAAAACAATGAATGCTATGAACTTAAAAAGAAAACACGTTAAACACATAAAACATGGCGTGAAACAAACAAAATTGAAAGCATTTGTGATGTAGAAAGAGATTATTAGATTAAACCTATATCTTGCTGATAACCCCGATTTATGTACATACTCCACTAATCAAGATCATTATGACTACTACAACGAAGCAAAAGACGAAAAAAATGGGGAAAAAAGCTTGCTAAACTTGCATACAAACTTGAACGTAACGAAACCCGCACAAAGTTTAACAAATGGGTCTTGATTGCTTTGTATCAAATTCAAACTAGTTTATTATATATAGTTTAAAAAAATCCTTAGATAAACACAGATGGATTATGAACGCACAAACACAACACGATAAAAATGAAAAATGCAAGAAACAAACACATAAAAAGTATGGTTGATGATCAAGATATGATGGTAAGAAAGAATTCACCTTTGAAAATGGGTATATAACCCAAGTGAAGTAGTTATCGCAGGGTGAGAGCGTTCTTGAGGACTTTGCAAAGACAGAAGGTAAAATGTTTTACAGGGAGAGAGAGAGAGAGAGAGAGAGAGAGAGAGAGAACCCACCAAAGCAAGAAAGAAGTGTTGTGATGTTTAACTTTAAAATAGGAAGAGACGACTAAAAGCCAAAGGGATTTCATTCGGTTCGATTTTACGACTGATGGTGGGTGTATTTCGCTATTTTGTGACTTGTGAGACTCGCAAGCAACATTTTACAAAAGTTTATGCCTAGATAGACTTTTTAACAATAATTTTTTTAGAGTACCTTATATCAAAAAAAAAAAATATATATATATATATATATATATATATATATATATATATATATTAATTAATGATTAATTATATAAAATAATGTGACACAGTAAATGATATATTGGACGTGACTTTATTATTTAAATTTCTGGTAATTATTTTTACGATGTATACAATAAATACAATTATAAAATAATAAACAAAAATAAGAATAATCTTATTCTATTACGTAACTAGATTATGACCCGCGTTAAACGCGAGAGAATATAAAAAAAATACATATCGTATTAATAGGCGGCATTGTATTTGGTGGAATTTTAATAAAAAAACTTAATTAGATTCATTTTTAGAGTTTTTGAACCAAACTTATTAAATAAAAATATTTAATTTTTATATTAGAGAAATTTGTTTTTTTAGAACAATAATATTTAACACAAATGATCCACATGATCTTTGTTTTTTGTTTTATCACAACTTGATGTGACTCATTGTTTAAAACATGTTGTGCAGTAGCTTTATGAACTAACTTTATTTCAAGTAACAAATCCCTATTGACGGAACATATTCCGTTTGTTGGATCTAGTAAAAATGTACAAACATATAATGAATGGAAAAACTGGATTTTTAGTGACAATCTTTCTAATGCGTGACTGAATTATAAAAAAACTAATAAGAAATAAATGAAATATAAATTAATTTGATTAAACCCCGTATTGATACATCAACACCATAGATAAAACTTTGAATTTTGTGATATGTCTCTGAATTGACAATTCCTCTGTTTAACATTATAGAAGAATTTTCATCTACTTAAATAGATAACTACGAAAAAACAAAGATCATTATTTATGATGAGTTTGGAAAAATGAAATATAAAGAATCAACTTATTAATGACCAAAAAAAAGTTTTCTTGAGGAAAATGAAGAAAATTATGGAACTTTACCGAACATGGTATATGTATAGATTTCGAATCATAATACATCTCATTATCATCAACATGTTCATTTGAAACATCATGCCTTTTTATCTATTTTCATCATGTTTCTTCTTTTTCCTTCCAACCTTTCCTGGCATCTCCCCAAATTCATGCGAAGATAACCATGGTTCTTTCTTTAGAAGGTCATTGAAGTTTGTTGATTTTATAACCTAATGCATAAAAAGGACATCGATCAATGAAGAATTTGGCAAAAATGATAATAGAGTGCTTAACGGTCACATATAAATGAGTATTTATTTCTTTTTATGTGGATTCAGATGAAGCATATTTCAATCTCCAAAACCACATGTTGTGTCAAAAGGGAATTTAAATCAAAACAATCACCAAGTCTAATTAGCCAATCGATGTATCATGTCGATATTCGAGTAGGAAATTACCTATTACAAAGGAAAATGATTTGTGTGATGAGGTAAAGTCTGGATATAGGTATATAACTATTAGAGTTAGCATAACATCAAATCATAAAATAAAGCTTAGAATTATACTATCAATTTTTAATATAGAACATAGATAGTTTTTAATATTGAACATAGATGGTTTTAATTCCAGTCAAAACTTTGTTTTACGATTCTAATTATACTTTTGTTAGACGGGTTGGGGCAAAAGGTCAACAATTGATAACTTTAAATTAAATTAAACACATGAAATTATGGGGACATAATATGATTTGCAAATACAAAATATTTTTATAAACACTGAATTTACCCTTTTGAGCAAGTTTAAATCAGTACAAGTCCTTTCTTTTTTATATGTTAAGAAGTTACGTATTTTTCAAAGAGTTATGTTAATAATGTAAGTAAAAATGGAAACTAATGGCTAATATGACATCATTTTTACAACCTTTTTTTAATGGGAATTTAATGGCTAATATGACATCATTTTTATAACCTTTTTTTTTTATTATGATAAGTACTGTGTTGTTTTATGGACACTTCTTTGTTAAATAAGAAATAAGACTAATGATTATTATTATTAAACAAAACCAAAATATAAACAAAATCATATATGATATTAAACATAAGAAAAATGGTTACAGTTTGACAATGAAATGTTTGTTGTTACTCAATACACACGAGGCAATACTACCTATAAAACCACAAGCATGGTACTAATATAGTGGGGAACCCAACTTGTCAAAGTTTAGAAGGATGCTTCTTCAAAAAAAACACCCAGGATACACTCCATAACTGTTTACACTTTATAATAGATAACTTAATAAAAATCTATTTCAACCACCTATATCAATCTTTATTCCAAAAAAATTGACCAGAAAAGAACAGGGCCTGATGAGGTGTCTGTAAAACATATAATTTTGTTAGTATGACTTTAAAGTATTATGAAATAGTTAAAAAATAAAAAACATTTATATAGTTACGAGTTTTAGTTATATAAATGTTTTATCTTTCCACCATGTATGGTAAAGAAGAATATATTTTTATATTATTAAAAACTCAAAATATTGATCCATTAGTTTTATGAAGATTCCAATAAATACACTAATTACATCTTTCGGTATTTGGTTTGATAAACAAACCAATGTAAGTGTGTCATTATTTTTATTAGGATAAATGCTAAAAATAGCAACATACTTTCAAATATTTGTCTTATCAAAACATTACATACACAGACACAAACATACATAAAGCCATACACACATTACTTTTAAAAGCTATCTAATATAACAATGTACTTTCAAAGTATGATGATTTAATAAGAAAAAAGACAAAAAAATCTAGAATTTAAAAAAGGTTGCAAATCGGAAATAACAATGAACATGAATCTTTTGTAAAAATACCATATTGATTGCATATCGGTCATTATCAACCAACTTTTGACCAATTTTAACATATTTTGACAACAATTTTTTGAAAAATGTCCTCACCACAGTTTAATAGTTGTAAAGTTTTCAAATTTTTAACTATTTTGACAACTCCTAATACTAATCATTGAACTTATAACATCTATTACAAAATATTAACAATAAACTTATCGTTCCAACGGAATGGAGCACTTAACGAAAATAAAATATTCAAAATATTGAAAGCAAAAAGAATAGAAAGAACTCCACATACATTGTTTCCCTAATCGAACATACAGCCCTCCAATACCAAATTTCACAATAACCACGAAAGGCTAAGTGCACACCTGTTTACTTCATCTACATAGTTATACTATTCACGATTAAAACATAATTCATTGACATCATGAACCAATCATATAGAGGTTCTTCAGTTAAATCTCCACAAAATACAGTAGTACACAAATTCATTTTTCTAACATCAAAATCCACTTCGAGTTTTCAATAAAGCAATTCAACTATATCAAATGCACATGAATAACAATCTTACGTAGTGTATATTAATATGCATCCTTATATTTAGTAACTTACTAAATAGTTAATGACATGAAGAACTTACCACACTATAAGTGAAACCACATTATTTTATTTTTTGTTCCAATCAACATCAAAATAACCACCGAATCATAGTAGAGAAGGTGCATAAAACCAATGACATTTCATCGAACAGTTAGTGCATATATATATATTATTGGTATTCAAGAATGCAACAAAAGAAAGATAGAAAATATGGTTGTACCTCAAGCAACCATTTATCATTCATTGCATCATCCTTAACAATGGTTAGCCAATCGACATTGATATTCTCCACATGACCTACAAAATCATCATTTTTAACTTTTAGGTTATGAAACCTTCAAGCTCCTTGCCCCTACTTTTGCTTTTTCATATAATTCATATGCAGTTCGAAGCTAGAAAAAACATACAATAACAGGATGTGAATATATGATAAATTTAGAAATATAGTAAACCAAATAATAAGGACTCTGTTTAATCAACCTGACCATTCTTTTTTTAAATAATAGAAAAATTGATGTTGTGGTTTACATACCAGAAGAAATGCATGATTGAAACACGACCATAAATCTTGTGTTGCATGGTAAATTGAAATCCATATAAGAACCAAAAAATCAATGGATCAGTAAAAAACATAGGAAGAAAAATAAAAAAATCGAGATATTTCTCGTGAACGTAGAAACTAATATAAAAAATCAAACCCAAATATAACCAGATTTTCAATTAAAAAACCACAAACATCAGTGGAAATGGATTTTCATGGTTTAATGGTAGAACAAAAAACAATCAAAAAAGGTTTAACTATTAAAAAAAAGATCCAAAACAGAATAACCTCTACAAAAGGGGGAATAATAATTATTGAAGCTTTAATCGTAAACCTCTTTTTGAGTTGTATTAGAAATTTCTTCATCAAAATTGAAAGGTACAGAAGAAGAAAAAAAACATAGACGATTTAAAATATGATGTATAGGGAAAAAACCTTAAAATCAAACCCACAACCGTACTTGGACTCGACCGATCCACCTTCATAACTTCAATTTGCCGTTGGATGTCAGATGGAAGTCTAAGATGAGGTGTAGCGGCGGTGAAGCAAAGATGGTGGGTTTAGCATATGATGAAGAAGCTAGGGTTTCGACGGCTTGGGTATTAGAGGAGATATGAGGAGAAACAAAGAATCCTAATTGATTATGAATATAAATAATGGGAGGATGAGTGCCAAACAGGAGGAGTTACGTAGTGAGATAGAAGTTAAATTGGTAACTGGTAGAAGGTGGGAGTCGGATGTTAAAGGAGTGTTGCAGAAGCGAAAGAGAGAAGGTAATAATTTATGGAAAAATCAAGAAATCAGCCTGCGAGATTGAGGGAATTGTCGATTTAAAATTTTAAATTGCAGAAAAAATAGGAAGACAATGAAGAATAAAGAAAAGGCGGGATTTAGGTTTCTACTTAATTTGGTTTAATTTGGTTAAGGATGATGTCATTAAAAAGATCAGGATGGTGGAAAAGATAGGAATGAAATTTAATCAAGGGTCCATACTTCTTTAGTTTAGAATTAAGGGTTCTCTTTTAATAATATTTAGAGATAATTAAAATTGTTCTAAATGGTATATATTTATTCATTAGAACTAATTATTTTTATCCCTAATATATCTCTAAATATTATTAAAAAAGAACCATTAATTCACCAATGAAGCAATCAGGACCCTTGATTGTATTTCAGTCTTATGTTTTCTACCCTTATATCAAATTGCTGACATCATCTTCCCTAAATAGAATTCAAATAGTATATAATTATAGAATCTTTATTCACGTTTTGGAATATTTAATTGCTTACCATATTAATCATTCCAATTAATTCTAATTGATATTATACATAGTTACGACTTTTCATAAGTCAAATGATATCTTTGTAAAAAGGAACTTATAAGGTATGTTATTTTCTATTTCAAATTTAAATTTAAAATACATTTCAGTTTATTTACTTCCTATTTTTCATCATTATATATCTTCTATACATAATACAAAATTCTAACATTCTTATTATTCGATTTACGCAGGAACAGTTGACATACTTCCTCTGCAGAAAAATAAAGCGAAAACTTCTCCAACCTTATCATCGACGATCAACTGTATGTACTTCTATGCCTTATCGTTTTCTGTTTCGCACTTTCAATTCATGTTATCAAATCACTGCATACTTTCATTAACTCAAACCCAATCTTCACATTAATCTAATTAGTTATTTCAATACATATGTTTCCAATAAAACCATTTATTTTGATTTTATTCATTTTCCTCCAACTATTTAATGGCTCTGTCAATGTTGTTATTGTTTTTATTTAAATTAAACATTCTGAATTAAAAAGAGTTTCAATTTCATACACTTTTGCCTTTATGGAAAATCGATAATGCAGCATTCGGTACTATTCATACAAAAGGCAAATCTGGAAAACAATTTTTTATCCCTTCATAGTAGGATACTTTCATTTTCTACAAATAAGCATAATACCAATGTACTTCTGAACCATAAATGCATTGTTATTCTGTTCTTATATTTGTATTGTTGTTCTAAATTATTGACTGCTATCAATTTAACATATTTGCCCCTTTCAACTATAAAGTTTACCATTTTCATGAAAGAAAATTGTCCAGTTGACCATTTTGTCACTACCAAAGAATAACAATGTATTTTTGAATCATAAATACAATGTTATTCTATTTTTTTTGTATTGCTCTTTTAAATTACTGACTGCTGTCAATTTGACATATTTGATATTTACTTACTTCAACTTATTTTTTCTGTTTTTTTATTTTTTATTTTTTTGGTTTTGTTAAATATGTGCATATGTTCGTTTCCATTTAGTGATTACTACTTTTTTTTGTTTCTAATCAGCACCTCACATTTGACCATTTATTGTGGCAAATAATATTGTTTTCTCATATTTTTATAATTTATTTGATTTCATGGAATAAAATGATGTAATAAGATGAAATATAATTTTTTGTATTTTAATAGTACCTGATGAATAAAAGAAAAAAAATAGGAAGCTAATGGAATTGTCATCTAAAAGTGTAGTTGATGAATATATTATATAAAACATGGATTTTTTTTTGTATTGCAATGAGTAAAGGGGCAAGATGATCATTTAGATTTAAGTCAGATTTCATTTTTTTATTTTTTTTATTTTATTTAAACCGACTATTTGATGGTAGTAATTTTAATTTTAAATTTGTGTACTATTGTATTTTTTTGAAACTATTAGTTTATCCCTTTAAACATCCATATTACTTGGTTGAGTCACATGTGTTTAACAAGAGTCAATGACAATCATTATCAACTGTTAGATTGTATTTGCGTAGACTCGTCTTCACTAATGGTCAGTTATATGTAGCTATTTCTCGCATGACAAGTAAAAAATGTTTGAAGGTACTCATATATGACGAGGAAGATCATCCAACCAATAAAACAAAAAATATTGTCTACAAAGAGATCATCCAACGATTATAGATAATCAGACATTTGGTTTTATTTATTTTAGACATTTCAATATATTCAATAACACAAAGTCTCTTTATGTTACTTTATCTTTTTTTTTGTCGGCTTTTTATAACTTTATATGTATTTTTATATGTTCCCTGCGTTTTACGCGGGTCATAATCTAGTAATATATAAAAGTAAGTTTCTCAAACATTATTTTAGAGTAAATTACACGAATGGTCTTTGTGGTTTAGTGTAATTTACGCATTTGGTCCTTAACTTATTTTTTAATAACTATAATTTGATTTTGTTGGACGTTTGGTCTCTGTTATTCTTAAAAGACTATTTTACCCTTCTTACTATTATTTTATCTTTTAATTATCATTTATGTTATGTTTATTAAAAAGAATTGATAAATAAATATGTAGGCCCACCTCCTCATATTCATTCCCCTAACTTTCTCCCATTTGCTTTGCTCTCCACTAAGGTGTTGTTTGTTTTTTATTAAAAACCTCTTCAAACCTCTTCGTGCTGCGCGGCGCAGCACACGCGCAGCACTTTCTTTCCCGCAGCTGTTTGTTTTTTCGCAGACTTCGAAATTAAAAACCTCTTCCCGTCCTCTGCTTGGGACAGCACTTGAAAATTTCTTCTAACCTCTTCAAAACTAAACCCTAAAAAAAAGCGGCCACCTCCATTCATTCCAGGCAAGTCGATAGTGAGGCTCCATCTCCAACCTTCTCTCGACCGATACTCCTCTCAGACCAGCGACCACCGGCGCAGCCACCACCGGCGCAGCCCCCACCGGCGTCTCCCCTTCCGTCAGTCGTCCTTCCAGGTTTGTTTTCTTCTTCTTCTTTTTTTTCGTTTTTGGCTGCTGAAGGCAGCGATTGTGCTTGGGTATTTCAACATTTCGATTTTGTTGGTGGTTTTACTTCATTGTTCATGCTTCATACTAATTGTTTGATTTTTGTTGTTGAATCTTTGCTTTTGCTTGTTGATGCTAATCTTATCAAATAGTTTATGCCTTATATCAAATAGTTGTTCTTGAATCTTTGTTCTTGCCCCAATTTCTTCAATTTGTGCTTAAAATGTCATATGTTGTTGCTTAATTGTAATGAAATATTGCTGAATTATTGTTGAATTGTCACTAATTATTGCTGAAATGTCACAAATTGTTGCTGAATTGTCACAAAATGTTGCTGAAATGTCACAAATTGTTGCTGAAACGTCATGAAATATTGTTCAAATGTCATAAAATGTTGCTGAAGTGTCATAATTGTTGCTGAAATATGAATAATCTTTGTTGAAATTGGTTATTTTCATCATTACAAGTTGTAATTATGCTGAAAGTTGTTGGTATAAGGTTATGTGTGTTAAAGTATGTATTCCATATGTTTTTTTTATTAGCAATGGCAGATAAACATACATGGACCAATGAGCAAACAAAATTCTTATTGAACACTTGCATTGAAGAAGTACAAAATGTGGGTAGAAAAGGTTTGAGTTTGCACAAACATTCATGGAACAAATTAGGAACAGCCATTAAGGAAAAGTTTGGTGTGGAATTGAGTCAAAGACAATTGAAAAACGCCTATGACAACCTTAAAGCCAAATACACGGGATGGTTATACTTGAAAAACAAAACTGGCAACCTTTACAATCCTCAAACAAACACTTTTAACTTAACAAATGAGGAGTGGGAGGAGTTTAAAAAGGTATATATATATATATATATATACACATATTAATATGTATTTTGTTTATATAGTTGCCATTTATTCTTATACTACTTTTGTTACATTGATTGGGTTTAGGGACATCCGAAAGCCGCTTCTTTGAAAACTGTCCCATTGTTGTTTCCAGAGCTTTGTGCAGAACTCTTTGATGGAAATAGTGCCTCTGGTAATCTCAGCTATGCCACATCCCAAACACCATCGGGACATGGATCATCTTCTTTCCATGTCGCACCACTACAACTTATGGACACCTCTTCTGTTAACATAGATGAGGATGATATCTTTTCCAATCATACTACTCAGCCACCACCTTCTGCTGCTTCACCTTCTGCTGCTTCACCTTCTGGTAACCCCAACAAAAGAGCTAAACCCTTAACTCCTAGACCTCGAGCTGCTAGTGCCTCACCTGAGCCACCTTCTAGTGCCTCCCTTAAAGCTTCTATTACTGCTGATGATTTAGCATTGGAGATGCAGAAAGCTCTACGGCATTTGACTCAAGGGCCAACAATTCCCCAATGTTTAGAGAAGCTAGAGTTACTCGAGTTAGGCCCGGTAGACCCTCTACGATTTGCTGCTTATCATATTTTTGGAGGGACCATGAATATGAGAGAGATGTGGGTAAATTTGCCTAATGATCCACAAATATTAAGAGGATGGATCGAGATGACAGCTACAAGTTTAGGAGTATTGAAGGATGGAAAGATTGTCCATTAAGTTTACATATTTGAATTGTTTAGGTTTTAATTGCATGTGTTAGAACTATGCGGTTATGTTTTTTGGTTATTTGGTACTTGGATGTTATTTACAGTATGTGGTTATTTGGTACTTGAATGTTATTTGCAGTATTTGGAACTTGAACTATGTGATTATGTATTTTGGTTATTTGGTTATGTTATTTGGTACTTGAGTTTTATATTTTTTTATTTGGAACTTGAACTATGTGATTATATATTTTGGTTATTTGGTTATGTTATTTGGTACTTGAGTTTTATATTTTTTTATTTGGTACTTGAGTTTTATGTTTTTTTATTTGGTACTTGTGTTGATTAATAGGTTCCTAATGGATCACGACAAAAAGATACTACTCATAATTCTAATGTACTTGTACGTCCGCTACTTTTGGAAAAGGGGTGTAAAACGAGTGCGGGACAACGATTCGGAAATGACGGGACATGAATTTACGTTAGAGTTACTTCACCGTAATCCTCTACAATGTGTTGAAGTGCTACGCATGTCCCGTGAATCATTTGTCCGGCTATGTGCTCATTTTAGAGTAAACTACGCGTTAAAGGATAGCAAACATGTGTCGGTTGAGGAGAAGATGGCTATGTTTTTTATGATGATCGGTCATAAACAACGTTATGTGATTATCAAGCGGAGATTTCAACACTCAAAGCAAACAATTCATAAGTTTTTTCATGAAGTGTTGGACAAAATGTTGCTTTTCGCACATGACATTATAGTGCCAAACAAACGGGATTTATATAGAAGTAGGGGAAAAGGCGATTGTTACCAAACGGGATTTATATAGAAGTAGGGGAAAAGGCGATTGTTACCAAAACGTATTGGCGATTGATGGCACTTTGATATAGAAGTAGGGGAAAAGGCGATTGATGGCACTTTGATGGCACTTTGATACATGTGACTTCAACATGATGTTTACCTGGTTGTCCCTGCAAACAAACGGGATTTATATAGAAGTAGGGGAAAAGGCGATTGATGGCACTTTGATACATGTGACTTCAACATGATGTTTACGTTTGTTGTGGCCGGTTGGGAAGGGATAGCACACAATTCTAGAATTTTATCAGAAGCATTAGCAAATCCACATGCACCATTCCCGCTTCCACCACCAGGTAAATTTATGGTTATTTAAATAGTTTTATCTTAGCTTGAAAAAATAAATGACTTTTTTTTTTATTTTTTTACAGATAAATATTATCTTTGTGATGCCGCTTATGCAAACATTTGAGGTTTTATGGCACCGTACCGTAATGTGAGGTATTGGCTTGGAGATTTCCGTCGAAGACGTGCATTAACGAATAAAGAAAAATTTAACCATGCACACGCAAAACTTCGGAATGTCATTGAGCGTGCTTTTGGTGTCTTGAAAGCACGATTCCCTATATTGAAGAGGATGGCACCATTCTCATTGGTTACACAACGAAACATTACCCTAGCATGCTTTGCGCTTCATAATTTTATAAGAAGAGAGGGACTACGTGATGAGTTTTTTGCACGATATGATGAACCAAATGTCTCGGTTCGGAATAACAATGCAGTCGTTGATAATGATGAAGATGAGATTCCAACACATGGTACTGCAGCGGACCGTGAATATATGACCCAGTTAAGAGATGAAATTGCCGAACAATTGATGCAAAATATGGAATGAAAATTATTAAAGTTTGGTTGTATGAATTTTATTTAAAAATGTTATTGTAAGACTAATTTGGTTGTTTGAATTTTATTTCAATGTTTTAAGACTACAATTATTAAATTTTTGGTATTAAAAAACTATTTTCGGTTTATTAAATTATTTTATTTTAAATTTTTTAATATCTGCAGCCGTTAAAAAAACAAACATGCTTCTCATTACAGTCTGCAGCACTTTGGTCCACCTCTTCTGCTGCAGAGGTGGTCCGCAGACTTCAGACAGTTTCACTTTGGAAAAACAAACAGCACCTAACTCACCCGACGTTCTCTCAGTTAAGAGCCAAACGTCTTCCCTGAAATTCCACCGACATTTGTGTCCCCTTTTACCGCCACCGACATATGTCGCCTGCTATGCCGTCACCAGACGAACATCCTCCTCAGGTGAACATCCTTCTCAGTTCCCCCTCCCTTTTCTCATCTCTCTCCGGTGCCACCTCCCCTATTCAACTAAAATCGTCGTAGCTGCCAACCAAAGCCTTCAAATCGTCGTTGACAACCTCTTCTGATCAAAACCTGCACGATATCGCTTACCCCTTCCCCATTCTCCAGAAACCCACCGCCAGATGGCGCAGAAACCCTTTCAAACATTCTGAAGATGTTGTCCGACGATTGTATTCAGAGGAAAGGTGGCACTTGTATAAAGGCTAGAATCCAAAAACCGAATTCGAGGAAAGTTGAATCGTACACGATATAGTGTGTGACGAATTTTGTATGTTCACCTTCTTTTTTACAGTTAACGCTCAGACTCACATTCTTTATGTTTTAGTTCATTAGGTTTTTTATTTATTTGTAATGTCGATTCAAATGATTCAAAAGTTTATTGATAGAAGGTTTCATCGGAACTTTTGGTTCAGGGATTCCTCTTGTTCTTAGCCTTATATTTTTATTAAAGGATTTGAATTTAGGTTTGATTTCAATACATGTTTAAAATATTGATTTTTTTCTGATTTTGATCGATTGGATAATTTGTATCCGTTCCAGATTTTTTTGGTGGTTTAATGTATTGGATTTCTATGAGATGATGAAGATCGATAGGTTGTATGGGAATGTCGATAGTCCTTCAAGAGAAGGTGAGAGTGGAGGGAGGTCGGGGTAAGGGTGAGGGTGATGGACCCACATCTATTATACAAATTAATAAAAAACAAAACAACAAAAATAATAGAAAATGGTATATTGAATTCTCACTAATTATTATTTATTTTTGTTCTCACGCATCGTTTTTTACTTATTTTCATTCTTACAGAATACGACTCAATAAATATTCTGACAACATTCTGACAGAATGAGAATAATAATAAAAAAAAGTCTATAATAACCTTATAGACGATTTAATTAGTGAAAATGCGTAATAATGACAATAGTTATGTAAGATTGAACGCATTCACATTACCAAACAACATATTTTCTTTGTCATTCTCGCAGAATAGCATTGTACACACGTCCACACAATAGATGTCAATCCACATTTGAACCTACCTCTCTCTCTCTCTCTCTCTCTCTCTCTATATATATATATATATATATATATATATATATATATATATATATATATATGTGTGTGTGTGTGTATATGTATATATATAGGGTGAGGTTCAATATAGAACCATCATTAACCAAGGAACCAAAGAACCAATCGACAATCGTGAGCGTCGGAAATCATAACGATCAACGGCCAAGAAAATAGATGTACACTTTTAAATTGAACGCACACAAACCGGATTATACCAAAAAATTCACCCTTTACAAAAAAAAACTCACCACTTTTTTTCGTTTAAAATTTTTTTTAGGCCATGTTTTTTATCAGAAAAAAAACCGAATATACCGTTGTTTACAATTTTTCGTCCTCTTTCCATAGAGATCCATGATGATATATAAAAAACGAACTTTTTTTTTCGAAAAAAAAACTCACTTCATTTTCTTTGATGAAAAAAGTTAAGGTCTATTTTTTATAGAAAAAATTTTATAAATATATCAAAATTCATATTTTTTGTACTTTTTAAACATAGATTCATATTTATGTTTAAAAAAAACACGATATTTCAGTTCAGATTCACATTGTGAACCAGTTCAGATTCATATTGTAAACCTGTTCAGATTTACATTATGAACTTCCTCAGATTCACAGTGTGCATAATAATAAGTCAGTTTCACAGTGTGAATCTGAACTGATTGGAGTTTTTTCACATTGTGAATGTTAAAATTTGAAATATTTACAGTTTAGATTCACAGTATGAATCTACACTGATCGAGGCTTTTTTTTGTGAACCTTCTCAGATTCACAGTGTGCATAATAGTAATTCAGATTCACAATGTGAATCTGAACTGTTCGAGATTTTTCATATTATGAATGTTAAAAATTGAAATATTTACAGTTTAGATTCACAGTGTGAATCTACACTGTTCCAGGTTTTTTTTTTAATCGGTGTTGATGTTTATTAATAGAGTACAGAAATTAATATTTTTGGTATAATTAGTTTTTTTTTTTATAAAAATAAACTTAAATATTGAAAAAACTAAGAAAATTAAGTGGATTTTTTTCTAAAAAAAAGTTCGCTTTTTATATATTATCATGGATCTCTATGGAAAGAGGATGAAAAATCGTGAGCAACGGTATATTCGGTTTTTTTTCGATAAAAAACTTGGCCTAAAAAAAATTTTAAATGAAAAAAAGGAAGTGAGTTTTGTTATAATCCGGTACATGTGCGTCAATTATAAAATTTTACAATCATTCCTTTTGCCGTTGATCGCTTTAAATTCCGACACTTTGGATTGGTTCATTGGTTCCTTGATTAATAATGGTTCTCTATTGAACTTTTCTATATATATATATATATATATATATATATATATATATATATATATATATATATATATATATATATATATATATATATATATATATATATATATATATACTAGTCGTTTACCTGTGCCAAGCGACAAGTGAGAATAAATTATTTTTGACAAATATATCTATTCAGAATCATGTATGTTTCGGCAATTAATTTCTTTTCGGCGGACAATAATTACTTTAATGTATTGGCAAGTATCACCAAACTTTAGTTTCTTTAACATTTTTTTGGACCACAGGACCAAATATTAGTGTGAGCTCAACGATTTCTTTAATGTATACCAAACCACAATGAAACCAGGTGATATGGATTGAATTTACATAACTATATTTTCAGCAGACAATGATTAATTTCAATGCGGCGGACGGCGAATACTTTGCTTCAACAATTAGTTTCTTTTCGGGTGGAAAACTAAGAATCTAGGAAGCCACTGGTACCATTTATGTGTTAAAATTTTCAATAACATCTTTGTGAACTTTAAATCATCGGATCATAGTAACTAAAAAAATATAAACTCAAAACAACGTATACTTAATTATACAAGGACCATTCGAAAACATGTTATATTTGAAGAAATGAAAGGCAAATACATATTGCTATCGGTCGGTTTTGCGGCAACAAATAGTTGTAACCCGCACAATACAATACAACGAGCAGTGTTTTTTTTAATTGTGATTGGTTTCATTTCGACTATAAGTTTTTTTTCGATGATTATTTTCATTTCGGAAACATATATTCCAAAGAGTGTATGGAGGTAGGAATCAACGAATCTATGTAGGTTTCTTTAATTGTGACACTTGTCATATTTAAAAAAATTAATAAACTTATATTACACTTGTGATCATAGTGGTAGAAGAATGGGTAGGAAAAAATAAAAAAGAAAATATTTAATTTCTCTTTTATGTATTAAAAAGTTTGCTTGTAAATCACAAAAAATTATATAAATACTATTAAGATTGTTTTTAACACATTGTATAATATGCAACGAATTAGAAAATTAATAGTTAGAAGTTCTAAAAATGGTGATGTTTAAATTTTTTTAAGTAATATTGCCAACAATTATCTTAGATATCATCATTTGAAATACACGATTATCTGGAAATATTGATAAAAAATACAATTGACAGACAAATAGATATAACTTGATTTTTTACAAAATTATTCTATAAAAAAGACTTTCCATTCCCAATAAATGCATACTAAACGAACAAAGAATTACAATTATCATATTAACATGTAGAAGATAATTAATATCTATCGTTTTATCATAAAACATAAAAAATGGCCACTGCTTTTATCATAAAATATAAAAAATGCCCAATTAGTGTACAACACTGTACATCATAATGACATCCCTTGGGTTCTAAGAATAACATATGTATCTCATTGTTGCACCATGTTTCTTGGGTACAGGAAAAAACTCCTTTCATGAGAACCAAAACTCATTGCAACTGGATGTAAAAGCAAATAAAATAATATAATTTCTAACCGGATAAAAAGGAAAGAAAATAATAATAAAAAAACAATATGCACTACTATCTCATTAAGGCAATGAGACTGTAAGAATTTATGGGTTCCATTAAGTGTCATGTTATTAAAAGAATCAAGGGTTTTTTTATTTAAAAAAAATTATTAAAGCATTATACATTGAAGTTGCAATGCTATAATTGGGTGGTTTTATTCTAAGAATACCCAACTATAGCATTGTACTTTTGAAGTGGGATGCTTTAATAGGAAAATAATAAAAAAAAATGTTTTTAAAACTTTTTTATAAACAACTGAACATTGCAAAGTACATTGCTAGTTCTTGCATTTGACCCAAAAGGGGATAAAAGTTATAAATAGCACCAAATTGTTCTAGTTTCAATTTCTTTTGGTATTTGAAAGTACGATGCTTTGAAAATATTACAATTATTTCAACTCATTGTTGTGGATAGTATTACACAAAACTGCCCGGTTTCACTCTTTTTCATCTTCGCATAACATAACCTAGGAGTAGCAATCTATAATAATAATAAAAAAATCAGCAATCTATAATAAACGAAAACCAAACATGACATTATACTATAATCAAGAACCATTACTTTGAACAGAATAATGTATTTATATAATTGATGAAAAAAGTACAGTGATTAAAAACATACTCACCAAAATATATAATTCTATTGAACTCAAATCAATCTGACATATTTGAATCACACATGTGTATGCTAGCTTTTACTTTGTAGTTCATCACACCATGCATCCCATGTCCTTCCCATGTGGTTGGTAAAACACTCCCATGCCCTTCCCATGTGGCTGGTAAAACACTCAGATAGAATACATATATGAAAATCTCAAAATTTTTAGAACCTCAAACCAAACCTTAAATGTATTTGTTCACCTTATTTAAGAACTATTTGTAGACATACAAAAATAGGATGATTTACAAGTAGATATACATTCACGCAAATGCACAAATACACCCAAAAATACATACAAATACACACAAATAAACAAATACTCACACAAAACAAAAAATCGAACACAATATCTAGATACATACTTGAATCATCTGAATCGAGTTGGCGTTCAATGACAGTGAGAGACGAAGATAGTGAGCGGTGGTGTTGTGGTGGTCTTTCTAGAGATAGAAGAGTATAACCAACCTGTTCAAAATTGCAAAATCAAAAAACAAATGGTTACAAATTTTTAAACTTTGGATTCAAACATAATGAGAAAGATGAGATAGAGAGACAGACAAAACAGAGCATCGGTGGGGTTGCAGAACGTAGGTTGATGAAGGCGGTGGTGGGAGTTATTCTAGTGTTGATGAAAAATGAATCTAACCAAAACGTAGCTTCTAATAAATAAACATCGAATGAATTTTCACCTTTATTGATGCTTCCAGTAACCAAAACCTTTAGGCGTCATCTTCAAATCCAAGGGACTATGTGAGGTTCGTCTTTTTCCTGTTTTATTTGTTGTGACAATATATAGAAGGAGAGAAGTAAAGAAAAAACTAAACCCTTTTAGATGAACTGCATGGTTTCCTTGGAATTTGAAAACTCAGATTGTGTGATCTTCTTCACCGAACTCGCCAACAATATAGTTAGGGTTCTAGAAATAGGAGATCTAAATTAAACGAACAACATGAGAAAGGGGGAGAATATAGCTCCATCGATATTTAAACACATACACAGTGGAGACGGAAGTGAGTGGTCGACAAGGTTGGTGTGGTTTCTGATGTTGGTAGTGTGATGAGGAAATGTACACTCAAGTTTGAATGTTGACACTCACCTGTTCAACATAAATCAAGCATGGTTTTTTCAAAAAAAAATCAAATTTCCATTTCTTTCTTACTAGAGCTCAACATAAAAAATTTGGTTCCATCTATAGCCTGTAACTTCTCACATTCTTGTTACACATTCTAAAGGGAGATTCTGACTTGCTTCCTGTTGAAACCACACACTTGGATCTGTATTGCCCTTGAAATGCACAAATAAACTTGTATTTACCCATAAACAAAATCAACTTGAGAAGGCGCTCAATTCAAAATTGAAACGCCTCTGAGATCTTCCATTAAAAACATATAAAAGACTCATCGATGAAATTTGTAAGGATAACATACCTTGATGTAATCTAGGAGGGAGGCGATATAAACCCTAATGATCGACAACGTTATGTGAGATTGAAAGAGAGATAGAACTACAAATGAAAAAAATAAAAACATGAGCTTGAATACATATAGATTTAGGGTTGATTGTGAGAATGGACCATTTTTTCCATCTTCATCAAATCAGAGCAACCTTGATGTGTTTATCGCTTGGCCTTGTAGTGGGGGAAGGAAGGCGAGATTCCAAATATAGGTGCAGAGATTGGGACTTGTAAACACAAAAAACACACACAAACACATAATTAAATCGATAGTTATTAGGCCACACATGAAGCTCCACCACCATCCTTTTTCAAACCCCAAAAACAAAAATATATTCTGGAACAAACTGATATTATCATAACTACTAATAATGTAGTCTCCTTGTGATAAAAGGACCTGGGATGATCATCAATAAAGAAAATCCCATAATTGTTTATTTTGAGACTAAAATCATTCTAAGTAATAAAAGAGAAGTTTTTGACCAAAACCTTGTCTTGAGCGATATTTTTAGATGTAAACATCTACTATTAGTAGCTAGTAAATTAGCAACATAAATTCGTTTTTGGTTCACTTAATACCTCGAGTCGGTGCCATAAAGAAAGCTTGTTGGGTTTTGGAATCTTGCGAGACTCATTTTAGGGCTTGTGGCGGTGTTTGAAATGGGGGATTGAGGTTACTAAAGAAATAGTGTGAAGAATTAGATGTAGATTTACAGGGTTGGATAATGAAATGCAGTCCATCAGGGACCAAAAGTGAAGCAACCAAGGAAGGTGGTGCAGAGAACGAAGGTTGATATCTATGATGACGACGACACTGAGTGGTCATGGCAGTGGAGGGTGATTATGTTTTGTAGAGAATGATGGAGTCATAAGGTTGGTTAAACACTAGGTGCGGGCAACATATTATTACATGTTATCACACCCAAATTGTCCACCTCATCATCCTAGTCATAATTTGGTGTTATAACACCCAATGTGGAAATAGGTAACATCTAATAACATGTGATAACACCAATTATTTTCTATTTTATTTTTTATTTTATTTTTTTTGATGTTTTTTTTCTATATTTCGAATTTGTTTTTTTATTTATTTATATTTGAAAAGTAAAAATAAAATTTTAATAAAACTTAAATTAAAAACAACTTTAAAAAAATTACAACAAAACACAAAAACATTTAAAAATCTAAAAAGCCAAAAAAAACCCTACATTTTTTGGCCTAAAACTATTCATCTTCATCTTCGTGACCAACATAGATGTTATCCGCCAAGTCTTCACGGAGTTGCTTGTGTTTTCGCTGATCTTGAATATCAACCACTCTATGTAAATATTCCGATGTCCCTGGTTGAAATTGCACATGTCTTGGCTCCGTATGCGAATACGTTGCAATATTGTGTCCTTTATCTTCGACAACCATGTTATGCATTATGATACATGCATACATGATATATCGTAGAGTATCTAACTCATAAGGTCTCGCCGCATGTTCAACTATGTGCCATTTTGATTTCAAAACCCCAAAAGCACGTTCAACGTCCTTACGAGCTCCTTCTTGTCGTCTCTTGAAATATGTGTCCCTTGGATCTATTGGGTGTCGAAACGCCTTCACAAACGTGGAATATGGTGGATATATTCCGTCTGTAAGGTAATACCCAAACTTATATTCATTTCCATTCACTGTGAAAGGAGCATCCGGGGCTTTTCCTGACAAAAGATCATCAAATATTGGTGATTGATCGAGAACGTTGATGTCGTTGTTAGACCCCGCAACCCCGAAAAAGCATGTCAAATCCATAAATCTTGTGAAGCAACAGCCTCTAATACCAACGAAGGTGCTCCATGATGACCGCTCGAATACTGGCCTTTCCACGCCACGGGGCAATTTCTCCATTTCCAGTGTGTGCAATCAATGCTCCCAAGCATACCCGGAAAACCATGTCTTTCTTCATGCGCCGCATATAGTTGTTGCATATCATGCAACGAAGGTTTGCGCAAGTATTGGTCACCAAAGGTTTCGACAACACCTCTTGCCAATAAATACAAACTTTCTCGTGCGGTCCTCTCAGACATTCTCGTATAATCGTCAACAGAATCGGGCGACTCCCCCATTGCCATAAGTTTAATTGCAGCAACACATTTTTGCAACCCTGTGAAGCCTCGTTTGCCTCTAGCATCATATCTCATTTGGAAAAATTCATACCTAAATAAATATTAAACATGTAAAAATTGTATTTATTTTAACTAAAAGTGACATTTTGTAAATTATAAAAGTTGAATCAAACGATACCTTGCTTCCATAGCGTTGGCTATCCTTTCAAAGACATTTTTTTGCAAACGAAATCTTCTTTTGAAATCGCTTGGCTGGTAGACACAATTTTCCGCAAAGTAATCGTTAACTAGCCGTCTATGCCCTTCCTCACGATCTCTATTTAACGCCGCACGTCGCGTGAGTAGTGGAGCTGGATCTGGCTGTAGTAGGTTGTCTGTGTAATACCGGTACATCATACTCACGAACAAATCGTCTTTGTCGTTATCATCGTTGTACGGATGGGCCGGATCAAATTCATCCATAGTTGGTTGATTTTTGTGCTTGTGTTTTGAGTGATATAGAAATAGAGATAGATATAGAGAAATATGTGTAGTAAAAAGAATGAGGTATATATAATAATGAAAATGTAATTAGTAAATTTTTTTTATTAAAGTTACCGTTTTTAAACGGTTTGATTTTGTAAACGTTCGATTTTCTACGCGTTAACATACGTTACCACCATCGCGCGAGATAACATAACGTGTAATAATGGGAGGGGGAGGTGTTCCCCCGTTACGGCGTCGTTATGGCGCTGCCACATCGGATAACGCCATACGGGCGTTGCCCACACCCGCCCCTCTAAGGGAAGGAAGCGAGATTATATAGATATGTGTTGACATCGTCCATTATTTGGTAAAGTGTGTACAAGCAGACAACAACGATGGTGGTGGTGTTTAGGTGGGGTTTATGAGGAATATGGTAGTGATGGTGGCTGGAAATTAGTGTACCAACTATTGAAGAAGACGAAGATGCTATATATGGTGGATCTTACTGATTTAATTGGTTTTGACCAATTCAATTTGCTGAAATTGAGGAAATGGTGGTTCAACTTTGACTTTTTTCAATTGACGATAAGATCTATTTTTCCTGGAATGCATAAAGTGATTGTAAATATTGCATAAAGCCTTGTACCTCTTAAAATTCAGCATTTGTGGCTAAATGCTTATTAAGTTATATATATATATATATATATATATATATATATATATATATATATATATATAGAGAGAGAGAGAGAGAGAGGGGCTTAGGTTATTCTATTCAAAGTAATTATTGTGTTATTGTATACATAAATGTGGGCCAATCATTTTACTTATCTTAAGAAAGTGACTAATACATATTATTTAATTAAATATAATTGAAAAATATCATCTAATTTAACTAGAATGACATTTTAGTCAATTAATATAGATTTTATAAAGGAAATTTGCATATTTTAAGGGATCATAGACTCTATTAATTTTAAAAATCCGATTTTACGAATTATAAGGTTTTTAATTCGGACATTCTGACAGAATATGTTTGAGTATGTTCAAAAATAAAAATATTCTTGAACCATAAAATAATAAAAATATTCTTGAACATATTTCTTGATCATGACTTTAAAAATTTCTTGTAGAATAACAAAATTCTCGAACCATCAACTGAAGAATTAAAACAACAATTACATAAATTCTTATAGAATACATGTAACAATTGCTAAGAATTACATTTATTGTTAAAGAATAAAACTTAAAAAACTTTCAAATCTGGAAAAAAAACATCAAAATCTAACAAAGACACTAATACATTCTAAAAGAATAATGTTGCTAAGAGGCGTCGTTCAAATTTCGTGGTCCGTTCTTCAAGCATCATCTTCTGTAGAAACAAATCCAATGAATAAATTAGTGAAAAAATATCTATATTCCTTTCCAACATGATTGGAATTCGTGATTCCATTCCGATAGAATTGGAATTCATTTACCAATAATTATATTAATTTGGGGAATTCTAACAGAATATGTTCATGATTATCATAAAAAACATTATTTTCTGATAGAATACTATAAACGAAGAAATACCATTCAGTTGAAGCATTTTAGCACCACACTTCTCACCATTCAGTTGAAGCATTTTAGCCCCACACTTCTCAAAAGCTTGAGGCATAACACCCACTGTACTGTTACCAGCCCCATACTTCTCACTATTCAGATTAGAAATAGCAAGCATCTGATCTGAAATACAAGGATCCATTACAGTATCACCGGGAATGCCTGAAATACCCTGCCCAGCAGTCACAAAATCCTCATCCATTTTTTCAAAAAGATCCTCTTCAATCGATCCTAAAACATCAAATCTATTTTTATTGTTTTTCTTATTTTCACCACCAGACAACACTACATTACCATCAATCTCTTTCTCCTTTTTATTCCTAGGATCAACATCTGATTTGTTAATACCTAAATTACCCTTCACAGTATCAATCTGTATAGAATTCGAATTTACCAAATTGTTAACAGTTGTTGTCGGGGTATTCATCACTTATCCATACAACACTTAATGACATCAAAATAAAACTTACCTTAAGGTAACAAAATGGTACCTAATTTTCATTTGATGTATCCATGCCTCATTAAACTTTTTGCAGAGTTCTTCTTCAACACCAACTGTTACATCAATTCCCGCATCTTGTAATTTAGCAACGCCCCTTGAGGTTACAATTGGATTCGGATCAACCATTCCCACCACTATTTTTTTCACTTTTGCTTTGATTAGTGCTTCAGAACATGGAGGAGTTCTTCCAAAGTGATTACATGGTTCTAAACTCACATATACAGTTGAGTTCTCTGCCAATTCCCCAGCATCCCTTAAAGCAAAAACCTGTGAAATGGAATAAAAAAAAATAGAGTCATACATATATCATATATATGAAAGTTCGAAGCAGAAAAGGCAATATTGAAGTAAGTACCTCAGCATGAGGTTGCCCAGCTTTGGGATGAAATCCTTCACCAATGATTTTCACATCTTTAACAGTAACACAACCAACCATGGGATTAGGGCTGGTATGCCCAATAGCTTTTCTAGCAAGCTCCAGACACCTCCTTATATAAAATCCATCGTCATTATCTTTCTTATCATCTTTCCCAAGTGACGCTTCTTCACATGTAATCCCACCTAATCCAACGAGCCTCCTCATATTGTTTGATGAATCAGATATCCTTGTGGTTGAATTACATAACCCAAATCTATAATTCGAAAAGGATTGAAATTTAACAAATTGGGTTGAAGGTGGGTTAGGGTTTAAGCAGCGAAACGAAGATGAGGTTTTTGTGGGATTGAGATTATAATTTGAAATTGGAAGTGTTTGGGCATACATTATGAATACCCCGACAGCAACAACTTGTGAATTTGATGAGAGGGAAAAGGTTATGCTTGGTCGTATTCCAGAATATGTCGTCGGAGGGCCGAAATCCTTTTCCCTAATCGTTGCTCAGTTTTCACCACCACATGACCTCCTTTAATCGATGTTCTTTTGACCTGATGATGACAAGACGATGACCGAAGTCGCTTTCTCATCCCCCCTTGCGATCGATCGAAATGTCCCGGAAATGCCCTTTGCAGAAATCGGTTCTTATTAAAAAAAACGCAGAAATCGCGCTTGGGCATGGTACCGCTCTATGAAGAAGACGATGAAGGGCAGCCCCACAAAGGGTCGCTGGTGTCGATTTGTTCAATTTAGGGTTTTCAGAATCGGTTTTTAGATAAAGAGGGGAACGAGATTTAAACTGGAGAGATACCATGATTATAGGGATTACTTTTGGAAGTTATTAAACAAATGACTAAATTACCCTTATTTATTTATTTAATTACTTAATTTTTTATTTAATTTTGATTGGCCCACATTTATGCATACAATAACACAATACTTAGTTAAAATACCTGAACCTATCTCTCTCTCTCTCTCTCTCTCTATATATATATATATATATATATATATATATATATATATATATATATATATATATATATATGGAAAAGTTCAATAGAAACCTGAACCTATCTCTCTCTCTCTCTCTCTTTCTCTCTCTCTCTCTCTCTCTCTCTATATATATATATATATATATATATATATATATATATATATATATATATATATATATATATATATATATATATATATATATATATATATATAGTTCAATAGAAACCATTATTAATCAAGGAACCAAGGAACCAATGCAAAACGTCGAAATTTAAAGTGATCAACGGCAAAATGAAGGGTTGTAGACTTTTTACAATCGACGCAAATGTACCATATTATAACAAAACTCACTTCCTTTTTTTAGTTTAATTTTTTTAAGCCATGTTTTTTTATTTTTATATAAAATAAAAAAACCCGAATATACCATTGTTCATGATTTTCCGTCCTCTTTCCATAGAGATCCATATTGATATATAAAAATGAATTTTTTTTTTTCAAAAAACCCACTTCATTTTCTGTTTGTTGAAAAGTTAAGGTCTATTTTTTTTGTAGAAAAAAATTAATAAATATATCAAAATTCATATTTTTTGGTACTCTTTAAACATAGATTCATATTGATGTTAAAAAAAAAAAACAAATCGAAATTTCAGTTCAGATTCACATTATTAACCTGCTCAGATTCACAGTGTGAATAATAGTAACTTAGATTCACAGTGTCAATAATAGTAACTTATGGAATACATTTTGATTCATATGTAAATTTCACTAAGTTAATTTGCGAATGATCAAAGAGTTGAAATGGTAAATCAAATTCACATTGTGAATGTTACAAATTGAAATATTTACAGTTTAGATTCATAGTGTGAATCTGAACTGATCGAGTTTTTTCACAGTGTGAATGTTACGAATTGAAATATTTACAATGTAGATTCACAGTGTAAATCTGCACTGATTGAGTTTTTTTTAATCGGTGTTGGTGTTTATTAATAGAGTACAAAAAATTAATATTTTTGGTACAATTAGTTTTTTTTTTGATAAAAATAAACTTAAATATTGAAAAAATAAACAAAATGAAATGGGTTTTTTTCGAAAAAAAAATCGTTTTTTATATATCAACATAGATCTCTATAGAAAAAGGACAAAAAATCGTGAACAAGGGTATATTCGGGTTTTTTTCGATAAAAAATGTGGCCTAAAAAAAATTTAAACGCAAAAAAGAGGTGAGTTTTTTTGTTATAATCCGGTGTGTGTGCGTCTAATGTACAAGTGTACATTTATTTCCTTGGCTGTTGATTATTATGATTTCTGACGCTCACGATTGGTTCATTGGTTCCTTGTTAATTATGGTTCAATAATGATTCTCTATTGAACATTCTTCAAATATATATATATATATATATATATATATATATATATATATATATATATATATATATATATATATATATATATATATATATATATATATATATATATATAATAAGGTTATCGTAAGTGAAACACAATCACGTAGCGAAGCTTGCTTACTAAAGAAGATTTTTAGTTTAGTAATTTTCTAGATTTGATTAGGGGTGAGCAAAACCGAACCCGGAAACCCTAAAACCGACAAAATCGAAACCGAAAAACCGAAACCGTAACAAAAACCGATGGTTTGGATTTGGATTTTTCAAAAACCGAAAATTTCAGTTTAGGTCGGTTTTCGTGTTAAAACCGAAAGAAACCGAACCGAACCGATTTTATAATTTTTTATAAATGTATATATTTTACGTATATATTATAAACAAGTTTCACATGTTTAGAACATAAAAAGCGTTCAGGTGGCTAACACGCTTGCCATTAAACCTCAAGATCAAGGTTTGAAACCTGCCATTTACATTTTCTAGTTTTATTTTTCCAAATAGATTATAAGGGTTTCATCCCATATCGACAGGAGGAAGTAAATTCAACTTCTATTGACAGTTATATAATAGGATTTAGGTCATTTTTGGTCACTTAACTTTTGGTTTTATACTCATTTGGTCACTTAAATCTTTTTAAGTTTTAAAAGATCACCAAACCTTTGGCTTTGTGCTCATTTGGTCACTTAACTTTTGGTTTGGTCACATTTAGTCACCTAACTTTTAAAATTGTGTTCATTTAGTCACTAAAATTTTAAATTTTTTCAAAAGTTTAATGACTAAAGGAGCACAATTTTAAAAGTTAGGCGATTAAATGAGCACAAATCTAGAAGTTAAGTGACTATGAAACATCCCAAAAATACGGGCCAAAAATTTCATTTTAAATCGCTAAGAAACCATAGTTATCAAATATCACATAAAAATCATAAGTCGTGTATCTCAAAATATCATAAACATCTGTCAAATATATCAGAGTATAAATATCACAGGCTAAACAAATGGTGTGTACACTGCAATAATCCCAAGCTCTTCCCCTTTTTACCACAAGTACCTAAAACCAAAACTGAAAAGTGTAAGCACGAAGCTTAGTGAGTCTCCCAAAACTACCACATACCATATACATAATCACGTAATCACATAATCACATAATAACATAACATGGGCCTTGCCCGCTACATCGGGCCCCGCCCGGCATCGGACCGAAATCCGGTATACATATAAACATATCAACAAATACATATAACATAATCACATAACATAAACATATAAACATTCCTCGGGCCCCGCCCGACATCGGACCGAAATCCAGAAACATATAACATAAACATATAAGCATTCCTCGGGCTTACCCCGACATCAGATCAAAGTTCGGAAACACATAAAACAAGCACATGCAAGAATCACGAAGACATCAAGCATACAAACATTCCTCGGGCTTTCCCCGACATCGGACCGAAGTCCGGAAACATATAAACCTACATCGGGCACTGCCCGACATCGGACCTTAGTCCGGAATATACTAACTGTGACATCCCCATTCTTCACGGCCAGAAAAGACCGATTTGTTTATGATTCATTTTCAAAATCAGGGTATACTTTTAAAGAAAAGTGTTGCGGAATTTTTGTTCCCAGAAAAACAAGATAAATATGTTATCAAAGCTGTAACGCCCCGTTCCTGGTATGCATTTAAATCATTATTTTCTTCTTATTTTAGAAGCTACTCGACGAGTCAGTGGCCCTAACTCGTCGAGTAGCAGTGGGTTTGCACATGGAGTTGGCGTGGCGACTCGACGAGTCAATTCCGGACTCGGCGAGTCCGCCAGTCTGGACGAAGCCCTAATTTTAGGGAGTGTACCCTATTTAAACCCCATTATAGCCCCTAACCAGCCTCCTTCACCTCTCAGAGACTCATTCCCGAAACCCTAGCCTCCTTGAAGTGTGTGTGAGTGATTTTTGCCTTTGTGAAGGAATTTTGGTGCATTGTTGGGCAAGAAGAAGAATGAGAAGGTAGAAGAACTCGAGGAAGAAGAAGTAGATCCAGATTATACTTCTCTTTGGCCATCCCTTCTGGTAATAAAGCTTTCATCTTGGTTATTATATTGCTAGACCTAGTTTGTCCCCAAATTGATGGTTTTGAGCTCAAAAACCCCAAATCCCTAGTGATGAAGCTTTGTAATCAAGCCATATCTCAGATCTGGCCTCTCTTGGGTTCCAGGAGCTCAAGAAGGCCACCTTTTGGCAGCCATGGCCTTGTTCTAGACAAGTAACCTCCATTATAGCCAAGTTAGAGTGTTAATGCTTCATTGCATCATAAATACACGTAAAGTTGGCAACTTTACGTGTCCAGATTGTCCCAGAAGCCTAGATCTATGAATTGGATGCACTGAAATTGTTTAGAATCGACTGAATAGAATCTGCATGTAAGGGACTCGGCGAGTCGTTCTTCGGACTCGGCGAGTCAGGACGCGAGTCTTAGATGCCCTGTTCAGTAGAAGCGAGTCTGTTTAGCGAGTGGGTAAAGACTCAGTGAGTTATGTCATGAGTCTGAGTGTAGAGGGACTCGACGAGTCTACGCCCTGACTCAGCGAGTCCCAGACAATCTTCTTCCGACAAGAACAGACTCGACAAGTTGTTCATACAACTCGGCGAGTCATAGACTGGACGTGTTCATATGATGAAGGAGAACTCGATGAGTTGTTCATACAACTCGGCGAGTTGTTCATACAACTCGGCGAGTCAGATAAAGGTTGACTCGAGGCTATTATAGAAGGTGAACTCGTCGAGTCTTCGCTAAACTCGACGAGTAGAGCCGGGAAAGGGAGTAGAAGGAAAGATAGGGACTCGACGAGTTGACGGCCCAACTCGGCGAGTCAGGTCAACAAATTGTTGATTTTGATCAGAGGGTAAAATAGTCATTTCACCCTAAGATTAGTTACCAGTGTCTGATTAAGTGTCTTTTGGGAATTTTAGCCGGAGAGTTACCGGAGCAGCAGTCAGACAGTTCCCGAGCAGCACTTCAGTAGCCAGCCTTACGAGGTGAGTTTCCTTTCCAGTAGGAATGGGTCTACGACCACAATGCCGACCCGTTTAGTTAGCAGTAGTTCTGGACTTCGGTACGATGCAGTAGTTCAGTGTACTTGAGGTCTTTGTGATTCAAGCATGTCTTGTGTTATGTGTTCCGGACTTCGGTCCGATGCAGTAGTTCAGTGTGCTTGAGGTCTTTGTGATTCAAGCATGTCTTGTGTTATGTGTTCCAGACTTCGGTCCGATGCAGTATGCAGTATATGTGTTTATGCTAGTAGTTATGATTATGCTATACTATGTTCAGTCAGTTTCCGGACTTCGGTCCGATGCAGAGGGCAAGGCCCTGGTTAGTTCCGAACTTCGGTCCGATGCAGTTTCCGGACTTCGGTCCGATGCAGAGGGCAAGGCCCTGGTTAGTTCTGGACTTCGGTCCGATGCAGTTTCTGGACATCGGTCCGATGCAGAGGGCAAGGCCCTAGTCAGTTCCGGACTTCGGTCCGATGCAGAGGGCAAGGCCCTAGTTAGTTCCGGACTTCGGTTCGATGCAGTGGGCGAGGCCTAGTATGTGCTTTATATGTTATTGTATGGTATGTGGTAGTTTGGGGGAGCTCACTAAGCTTTGTGCTTACAGTTTCAGTTTTGGTTTCAGGTACTTCAGCTAGCAAAGGGAAGAGCTCCCCACAGTTCTAGCATGGCACACACCACAGTTCTAGCATGGGAGTTAGACTCTGATATTTGATATGATCTTGACTTCAGTTGTTATGAGACATGTTTTATGACATTTTGAGACGTACGCTTTATGGATTCTTATATAATATTTGAATCTGATGGTTTTAGCAATGTATTCAAAAGAAATTTTCAGACTGTGTTTTTGGGATGTTTCAAGTTGGTATCAGAGCCTTGATTTGAGGGATTCGGGCACACTTTTGAGTGTGTCTGAACTCAAACTAAGGAATTGGTAGAGAATTTTCAAAAAGAAAAATTATTTTTATAAAAGGAATCCGTTTTAGAAAAGAACTTTGAAAAGAGAAAAAAAGGTGTGTGCATGCAATCAGCCGAGCTCAAGTAAGTACTCCCAAATTACCCATACAAGTTTATGTTATGTTTATCAGCTTATGAGAATTGCATGCTAGTTTAGGACTAAGGATCTAGGAAGGATGCCTTATGTGCCTATTATATGTGTACCAGCTTATTGAGAGATGCATGCTAGTACAGATTAGTCAGTATGATAGCCAGAGTAGTATATGCTTGAGTATGTGTACTCAACGCCCGAATGCTGCTTGCTTTGTGCTTTTAGGAGTTCTAGTTGTTTTTTACTAACTAGTAAATGAATATGTTAAGTTACATATTGCAAGGACTAAATAATTTCAGAAGGTTAGGTCTAGCCCTATTTCGCAGCTCTTGTTTGATTCCAACCGTTGTAGGGTAGGATCTCTCATTCGAAGAATTATCTAGTCTGAGTAATATGTAGTAGTATTCGCGAGCTAGTTAGGGGAAGAAAGAAGGAACTTCTTATGCAGCTGATGGCGGGGAGTGGGTTGGTGATTACCCTAGGGCAAGCCTAGGATGAGAGTAGCATGAGATCAGCAGTAGTAGTAGAAGGGACTTGGTGGAGTCGAGGTAGTACTTGAGGAAAGTACGGATAGATGTGGAAGGTAGTATGGGCCCGTACTACTGAAAGGAGAGGATCCGTACTCGAGTCAAGGAAGGCTGAGATGAGACCAGGAAACTTGTAGTGGTAGCGATCCCTCGAGATATATCAGTGTTTATGATGATTATCATTGTGCGTTTCAGAATGGTGGTTTTATGCCCTAGACCAGCAGTCGGCAGTTCAGGTGCCGGAGAGGGATCAGGTTCAGGATCGGGAGCCGAGCATTTGGATGAGCAGACCAGAGAGTTCATCTCTTCAGAGGTCACACGCAGCATACTAGACCATACTCCTGTGATTTTCGGATCGGTCAAGGAGGGTATCCTAGAGCTTCTGGATGAGAAGCTGGGCGCGTTTCGTTCTGAGATAGCGGCCATGATGGGATCGCGCACATTGACGTTCAGGGAGTTCAGAGCTTGTGGAGCTCCAGACTATCATGGGGTGCGGGACCCCATAGCTAGTACTAGGTGGTTGGCAGATGTCGCCAACACATTCCGCACCAGCAGATGTCCCAAGGGGGACAAGGTCGGACTAGCATCCTGTCTCCTGAAGGACAGGGCACGAGATTGGTGGGAGGAGATCGGGCATGTCATCGGGGATGACGCAACACTTGATGAGATGACTTGGCCTGATTTTACTACCAGGTTCAGAGCCGAGTTTGCACCAGTCATTGAGGTGCAACAGTTAGCTAGGGAGTTTCAGGATCTCACCCAGACTATAGAGACAGTGGCGGAGATTACCGCCAAGTTCAGAGAGAGGGCTCTTCTCGTTCCTCAGTACGCAGCTGATGAGGAAATGAAGAAGGCCCGTTATCATGAGATGTTGCGGAGTGATATCCGCCAGTTTGTGAGCCGGTCTAGCTGTAAAACGCTGGATGACATGATTGTGGGGGCTCGAGAGAGAGAGATAGATTTGGAGATGGAGAAGAAGAGGAAGCCAGAGGCGGCGTCTGGCACAGGGAGTTCGGGCAAAATGCCCAAGGTATCGGATCACAGATCTAGAGGACAGTAGAGCCACAGTTGGTGTGGCAAGTGTGGGAGATTGCACGATGGGGCGTGCAAGGCAGGGAGTCCCGGTTGCTACAAGTGCGGCCGGACTGGGCATATGAGTAGAGATTGTACAGCTACTCCCACCGTTACCGCAACATCTGATCTGATTTGCTTCCATTGCAATCAGAGGGAAAATAAAAAGTCCCAGTGTCCGAGTTTGGCGGCAGCAGGGAAGGTGGCGGCACCTGCCCCTGCTACATTGAGGATTACAGATGGCCGTCAGGGCCGGGGTGAGGCGCCAGTGGCGAAGAGTAGAGTTTTCCAGATGACAGCAGAGGAGGCGCGATCGACTCCTGATGTGGTGACGGGTATGTATTTTCCCTCTTGTCCTTTATTTGATATTGATTGTTTCTCATAGGTATATGTTTTCGTATAGGGTCGTTCTTAGTGAACGGCATTTCAGCTACAATATTGTTTGATTCGGGGGCCACCCGATCATTTGTTTCACTTGCGCCTAGCAAGAGGTTTAGTAGAGCTCCGGGGGAGCTGAATTGTCCACTCGAGGTTGAGATAGCTGATGACAGGACCGTCAGGGTCGCGAGAGTGCATAGGGGGTGTTCGCTGCAGTTATTTGATGAGCAGTTTTCAGTGGACTTGGTTCCTATTCCCCTGAGAGGGAATAAGGTTATAGTGGGTATGGATTGGCTGAGCCCCAATGGGGCAGTGATTGATTGTGAGCTGCAGTTAGTGAGGGTTCGCACTCCCAGTGGGAGAGAGTTAGTGATTCAGGGCGAGAGGCCACAACGCGGACCAGTTCTTTGTTCAGCAGCGAGAGCGAGGCACTACGTTCAGCAGGGTTGCACAGGGTACATCGCCTATGTTATAGATGCCCGAGAGAAGGGTAAGGCGACAGTTGACGACGTACCAGTAGTGCGAGAGTACCCGGACGTATTCCTAGAGGACTTTCCTGGGATACCTCCGGAAAGACAGGTCGAGTTTCGGATTGACCTGGTTCCGGGTGCGGCTCTGATAGCCAAGGCACCATATCGGCTGGCTCCTCCAAAGATGCAGGAGTTGTCTACACAGCTGCAGGAGCTGCTAGACAAGGGTTTCATCAGGCCAAGTAGTTCACCATGGGGATCCCCGATCCTGTTCGTGAGGAAGAAGGATGGGTCGCACCGTATGTGCATAGATTACCGGGAGCTGAACAAGGTAACGGTGAAGAACCGTTACCCACTCCCGAGGATAGACGATTTGTTTGACCAGCTTCAGGGAGCATCTTGGTTCTCCAAGATTGATCTACGGTCAGGATATCACCAGATGCGGATCAGGGATGAGGATGTGCAGAAGACCGCTTTTAGGACCCGCTATGGTCATTACGAGTTCGTGGTGATGCCGTTCGGGCTCACCAACGCTCCAGCCGCGTTCATGGATCTCATGAACCGCGTATGCAGACCGATGCTGGATCGGTCAGTGATAGTGTTCATTGATGACATCTTGGTTTATTCCAAGACTCAGGAGCAGCATGAGGAGCACTTGAGGGAGGTGCTTGAGACCTTGAGGAGGGAGAGACTTTTCGCAAAGTTCTCCAAGTGTGAGTTCTGGTTGCGCGAGGTGCAGTTCCTTGAACACCTCGTCAACCAGAAGGGTATACTAGTAGATCTAGCCAAGATAGAGGCCGTGATGCAGTAGGAGGTCCCGAGGTCTCCATCTGAGATTCGGAGCTTCCTAGGACTGGCAGGGTACTACAGGAGATTCATCTAGGATTTCTCCAAGATAGCAGTTCCGCTCACCCAACTGACCAAGAAGTCGGTAGTGTTTCGCTGGGGGCCTGAGCAGCAAGCAACATTTGAGACCCTCAGACAGAGATTGTGCGAGGCGCCGATTCTTACCCTGCCAGAGGGAGTAGAGGATTTTGTAGTCTACTGTGACGCTTCGATCACAGGTATGGGGGCGGTTTTGATGCAGCGAGGCCATGTGATAGCTTACGCCTCTAAACAGTTGAAGCCTCACGAGGCTAACTATCCGACATACGATTTAGAGTTGGGGGCAGTGGTGTTCGCCCTCAAGATTTGGAGACATTACCTTTATGGGGTCCGTTGTACCATTTACACGGATCACAAAAGTTTGAGGTACCTCATGGATCAGCCGAATCTGAACATGAGGCAGTGTCGATGGTTAGACGTGGTAAAGGATTATGACTGTGAGATCCTTTATCATCCGGGAAAGGCCAACGTTGTGGCCGACGCCCTGAGCCGCAAGGCGGTAGCAGCCCCGATCAGGGATATATGTCCGAGGATGACAGTGGCTACTCCATTGTTGGAGCAGATTAGGGAGGCACAGGTTGAGGGCCTGAAGGAGGAGAGGCAAAAGTGTGAGAGGATTGTGGGTCGAGTAGTTTCCTTTGACTATGACAGTCGAGGATTGTTGACCCTTCATGGGAGAGTTTGGGTACCGTACTGGGGAGGAGTGCGCAGGTGCTGATGGATGAGGCCCATAAGTCTCTGTTCTCCATCCACCCAGGAGCGACGAAGATGTATAGAGATCTTCGACCCGATTATTGGTGGCCCTGCATGAAGCGGGACGTAGCTTGGTACGTGGAGAGATGCCTCGCCTGCAGGAAGGTCAAGGCGGAGCATCAGAGACCCCACGGCAAGATGCAGCCGTTAGACATTCCCATGTGGAAATGGGAGGATATCACGATGGATTTCATCACTAAGCTTCCCAGGACCGCACGTGGAGTTGATTCGATTTGGTTCATAGTGGATCGACTGACCAAGAGCGCGCATTTCATACCGATTCAGTAGAGCATATCGGCTGAGAAGCTAGCCGATATTTACGTGCGCGAGGTGGTGGCACGACATGGAGTGCCTATATCAGTAGTATCAGATCGAGACGTCCGGTTCACTTCCAGGTTTTGGAAGCGGTTTCATGACGAGATGGGGACTCGTCTTCACTTCAACACTGCTTTCCACCCTCAGACGGACGGGCAGAGCGAGAGGACGATTCAGACTCTCGAGGACATGCTTCGAGCATGCGTCCTAGACTTCGGTGGCAGTTGGGATACGTATCTTCCGTTAGCGGAATTTTCGTATAACAACAGTTACCACTCCAGCATTGACCGTCCTCCCTTCGATATGCTCTACGGGAGGAAGTGTAGGACCCCGATTTGTTGGGGCGAGGTCGGTCAGAGAGTTATCGGGAGTACTGATGTGGTGCTCAAGACCATAGAGTTGATCCAGCAGGTTCGTAGCAGACTGCAGACTGCGCAGAGTCGGCAGAAAAGTTACGCCGACAAGAGGCGTTCGGACCTGGAGTTTCAGATGGGTGATATGGTCCTCCTGAAAGTGTCACCCTGGAAGGGTGTTATCAGTTTCCGGAAGAGGGGCAAGCTAGGCCCTAGGTTCATTGGTCCCTTTAGGGTTTTGGCCCGGGTGGGTCGGGTCGCTTATCGGTTAGCTCTTCCGGCAGAGCTTAGCCAGATCCACAACACTTTCCATGTGTCTCAGTTGCGGAAGTGTTTGGTGGATGAGTCAGCAGTCGTACCATTGGAGGACATTCAGGTTAACAGTAGCCTGAATTACATTGAGAGACCAGTTACGATCTTGGATCGGAAGACAAAGACCTTGAGGAACAAGGTGGTTCAGCTAGTGAAGGTGCAGTGGCAGCACCGGAAGGGTTCGGAGTGGACATGGGAGACCGAGGAGGAGATGAAGGATCATTATCCGGAGTTATTTTCAGATTCAGCAGTAGCAAACTTCGAGGACGAAGTCTGAGATAAGTGGGGGAGAGTTGTAACGCCCCGTTCCTGGTATGCATTTAAATCATTATTTTCTTCTTATTTTAGAAGCTACTCGACGAGTCAGTGGCCCTAACTCATCGAGTAGCAGCGGGTTTGCACGTGGAGTTGGCGTGACGACTCGACGAGTCAATTCCGGACTCGGTGAGTCCGCCAGTCTGGACGAAGCCCTAATTTTAGGGAGTGTACCCCATTTAAACCCCATTATAGCCCCTAACCAGCCTACTTCACCTCTCAGAGACTCATTCCCGAAACCCTAGCCTCCTTGAAGTGTGTGTGAGTTATTTTTGACTTTGTGAAGGAATTTTGGTGCATTGTTGGGCAAGAAGGAGAATGAGAAGGTAGAAGAACTCGAGGAAGAAGAAGTAGATCCAAATTATACTTCTCTTTGGCCATCCCTTCTGGTAATAAACCTTTCATCTTGGTTATTATATTGCTAGACCTAGTTTGTCCCCAAATTGATGGTTTTGAGCTCAAAAACCCCAAATCCCTAGTGATGAAGCTTTGTAATCAAGCCATATCTCAGATCTGGCCTCTCTTGGGTTCCAGGAGCTCAAGAAGGCCACCTTTTGGCAGCCATGGCCTTGTTCTAGACAAGTAACCTCCATTATAGCCAAGTTCGAGTGTTATTGCTTCATTGCATCATAAATACACGTAAAGTTGGCAACTTTACGTGTCCAGATTGTCCCAGAAGCCTAGATCTATGAATTGGATGCACTGAAATTGTTTAGAATCGACTGAATAGAATCTTCATGTAAGGGACTCGGCGAATTAGGACGCGAGTCTTAGATGCCTTGTTCAGTAGAATCGAGTCTGTTTAGCAAGTGGGTAAAGACTCAGTGAGTTATGGCATGAGTCTGAGTGTAGAGGGACTCGACGAGTCTACGCCCTGACTCGGCGAGTCCAAGACAATCTTCTTCCCACAAGAACAGACTCGACGAGTTGTTCGTACAACTCAGCGAGTCATAGACTGGACGTGTTCATATGATGAAGGAGAACTCGACGAGTTGTTCATACAACTCGGTGAGTCAGATAAAGGTTGACTCGAGGCTATTATAGAAGGTGAACTCGTCGAGTTTTCGCTAAACTCGACGAGTAGAGCCGGGAAAGGGAGTAGAAGGAAAGATAGGGACTCGACGAGTTGACGGCCTAACTCGGCGAGTCAGGTCAACGGATTGTTGATTTTGATCAGAGGGTAAAATAGTCATTTCACCCTAAGATTAGTTACCAGTGTCTAATTAAGTGTCTTTTGGGAATTTTAGCCGGAGAGTTACCGGAGCAGCAGTCAGACAGTTCCCGAGCAGCACTTCAGTAGCCAGCCTTACGAGGTGAGTTTCCTTTCCAGTAGGAACGGGTCTACGGCCACAATGTCGGCCCGTTTAGATAGTAATAGTTTCGGACTTCGGTACGATGCAGTAGTTCAGTGTGCTTGAGGTCTTTGTGATTCAAGCATGTCTTGTGTTATGTGTTCCAGACTTCGGTCTGATGCAGTATGCAGTATATGTGTTTATGCTAGTAGTTATGATTATGCTATGCTATGTTCAGTCAGTTTCCGGACTTCGGTCCGATGCAGAGGGCAAGGCCGTGGTTAGTTCCGGACTTCGGTCTGATGCAGAGGGCAAGGCCCTGGTTAGTTCCGGACTTCGGTTCAATGCAGTTTCCGGACTTCGCTCCGATGCAGAGGACAAGGACCTAGTCAGTTCCGGACTTCGGTCCGATGCAGAGGGCAAGGCCCTAGTCAGTTCCGGACTTCGGTCCGATGCAGTGGGCGAGGCCCAGTATGTGCTTTATATGTTATTGTATGGTATGTGGTAGTTTGGGGGAGCTCACTAAGCTTTGTGCTTACAGTTTCAGTTTTGGTTTCAGGTACTTCAGCTAGCAAAGGGAAGATCTCGGGATGATGGCATGGCACACACCACAGTTCTAGCCTGGGAGTTAGACTCTGATATTTGATATGATCTTGACTTCAGTTGTTGTGAGACATGTTTTATGACATTTTGAGACGTACGGTTTATGGATTCTTATATAATATTTGAATCTGATGGTTTTAGCAATGTATTCAAAAGAAATTTTCAGACTATGTTTTTGGGATGTTTCAAGTTGGTATCAGAGCCTTGGTTTGAGGGATTCAGGCACACTTTTAAGTGTGTCTGAACTCAAACTAAGGAATTGGTAGAGAATTTTCAAAAAGAAAAATTCTATAAACAGAACTTACATTCATTTACACTAGTGATCTACATCTCTTTCAAAAACTCAAACTAAGGAATTGGTAGAGAACTCAAACTAAGTCTTGGTTCTATAAACAGAACTTACATTCATTTACACTAGTGATCTACATCTCTTTTAAATCTCTCAGTGTAAAGTAGTTTCATATCGACACCTGTGATAGAAATAAGCTGGAGTGGGTCAGGTTGGGAAACCTGGTGAGTACATAGGGTTTTCAACCCGCAATAATATAATTATTATGTTTAAACATCAAACAATCAATCCAATTACCCATCCCCATTATTTTCTTTACTCCTAAGGATTTACCCTAAGAATCAACTATTCCTCGTTCATTCATTCCTAAGGATCATCCTAAGGAATCGGCACGAAGTCCATCGTCACCGGGGTTTAGGAACTAAGTCTGCATACTCACCACTAGATTTTAGTCTAATATTTACGGTGACTAATTATTAGTCTTATTATTATTATTATTATTATTATTATATAAGCGTTTAAACAATACTTTCCAATCACTATGTACAGACAGGGGCCAGACATAAAACACCGGAGGGTACGACCATTTTGGCATATAACACTTCTGAAATCCAACAACCCTATGCGGCCCTTTAAACCAGATTCCCTGTACCGCGAGTAGTTTAAAATATATTATAACGACACTTATATAAGTCATAATAATAGCTCAAATATTTATTATAAGTTCATAATAACAATACTAATTTTAAATATAAACTATATTTAAAATAGGGTAAGCATAACTTACTTACAAGAGGGTTTTAGCTAGGAGTCCGGCTCTGCAGGGGCAGAACTTCGTCGCTGAATCTTTCTAAGAAAGATTCGTGCAGCGCTTCAGCGCTCACCTTACTATACTAAAACTACAGAAAGAGAAGTCGAATCACGAGGGACCGAAATGCTCGGGGGATAAGAAGAGAAAGACTCTTGAATCAAGATAATGGTGCAAGAAATCTGAGAACTCAAGCCTCTGATTTATAGTAATTGAATTTACAAAAACTACCCTCCATAATTTCTTAATGACCTTATAGTTATATAAACGACTAAACACTCCTTCATAATACTATTTTAAATATATTTAATGATATTTGTACTAAACTAATGTCAGAAGTACTCAATACTAGTCTTATAATAACCGCATCGTCGATACCTTTCTAATGATATATACATTTGTATATATATGTGTACGTATATATGATTTATACTTTATTTTAATACGTAAATATGCTATTATAATTTGTAACTCGTTCATACGAACTCCATTTTTGACGTTATTTATATCCACGCATTGGTATTTACGAGTAATACAACTTTCATTTAGACGCCGTCAGCTAATTCTCATTCTATCTCAGATTTACAAAACTGTATCGAATTTATCACGCTCGAAGAGTAAGGACCAAGTTTCGTCCATATATTTAAAATACGAGCTCTACTCTCGACATTCTTTATATCCATGTGTAGGTAAAAACAAGATCTAAAACTTTCATTTAGACTCCGCCGGCTAATTCTTGACCGAGCTTAAATTTAACAGTAGGAGGAGATTATATTGTTAAATGTCCGCGTAAAATTCATAACTTCTACATACGGACTCCGTTTTCGTCTGTCTTTTTACCGTTGAGTTCCTATTAATGAGATCTTCAACTCTAATTTAGGTCGCGTAGGCCAAAAACCGCTCGAACTAAAATTCGAGTTTCGGCTCGTGCACTGCTATGCCAAATCTTAGAAAATTCATAACTTCCTCATACGAAGTCAGATTTGGGCGTTCTTTTTTTGTATGTTCTCGGTTTAACGTATAATACAAATTTTGTTTAGATCACTAAGGCTAAAAAGTCTTCTACCGTAAATTCACTATTTATGTCTCCCGGTGCCGTGTCGGTTTTGCCGTAAAACTTCGACGGGCCATAATTTCTTCGTTATAACTCGGATTTCGGCGTTCTTTATACGTACGGAACCCTTGTAACATATACTAAAACTTGGTTAAGATTAATCCTTCTAAATAATCTTCCATCAAAAACTCATTTTTGATGCTCATCGTCTCTAAATTGACTAGCCCGGATCTGCGGGCGTTACAGTTATCTCCCCCTTAGGATGATTACGTCCCGGAATCATAAACGAAACAAGGCTGTATAATGACTCCGTGCGTTATCTCTTTATCCTAGGTAATAATCGTAACTTCTATGTTCCTTCGAATGAGTATCTAATTCTTGGACTTCTCGACTGCAGGCGGTGCTCGATCTTGCACTTGCTCCCTATCTCACGTTAGACTCCAAATTATGACCTTCAAGTCACAATATCGATCCTCACTGGATACGAACTTAAGATAAGTTTTTTTTTATTATTACTACAATGGAACGATGTGTCATATTCTAATGACCTATCATCGTATGTTGCAACGCTTAGACTCAGGTCTCTTAGAGTCTTCCAGAACAGACTATACTTTCGTTCATGTTCCAATCTCATCTTAAAAGGTAGCATTTCTAGCTAAAAGCAACTTTTCGCGATACCTCTACTGATCGCTTTTTATTTCAATCTTCTGTCTTAAGTCAGATGCTACATCGAACTTGATTCTCTAAACCACATAACATACTCAGCGTAGTCGGACTCAATTTGATATGACCACTAGGGTCGGAATAACAATCATCTTCTTAGTCATTACCGAAACAATGGTAACGACATACTTGAATAAAATGAGATCAATTACTAGCTCCTTAGTAACCTTGTGACTTTCCCTGATCCAAGTGTGAGTCCTGTGCTTCCGGTAGTATAGGCCTCTACTACCATTCACACCTACTCATACTCGTCCCAAGTATTGTCTCGCATCTTTCCAAGTTGCTATCACAAAAACAATTTTAACACATAAAAATGTGTCCAATCAATCATAACATTTTCCCTAGACACTACTAGGACTTCTTCCATGCGTAACTTCAATCATCAATTCTGCTTCACTCGGTTGGTGATGGAAACGTCAGACGATGGGATAACTTCATTATTATACCAAAAATCTTTCTTTCTGCTAATCGAAAGTGCACTTCTCCGGTAATAGACATATTATTTATTAGATGCATTTTAAAGGCAAGATATCACTATTAAAATATCTTCTGATAGGTATCATTCACTATCGTAAGCCTTCTCATTTCCTCCATTTGCTCAGTCTGCTATGAGTCCTTATCATGACATTCTATACACCAAAGCGGGCGTTCGGTGTATCGAGACGAGAATATAGATAGAGGAAGATTTAGACGCGTATTCCTCCTTATTACTCTGAAAAGTTACATCCCAGTTCTAACACCGTAATTAAACGTTTAGAAATCTGAACACATAAAATTTCTAGATCCGGTCGGCAACAGACCATAGATCCGATCAAACAATAGCATAAAACATCACAAATCATTTAGCACATAAAAGCATGTTAGGCATTTTCCCCCAAATAAGCTAGTGCTTGTGTTTATTCAAGTGTATTACCTAAATTTATTAGACACACTCCTCACGACCATCGCTTAGCAATCTAAGTTTAAGTCTAGAAATAAATCCTTATTCCTAGTTCGCTTAAACTAATGCTCTGATACCAACTGTGACATCCCCATTTTCACGGCCAGAAAAGACCGATTTTGTTTATGCTTTATAAAAATCAGAGTACCTCTTTTAATAAAAAAATGTTGCGGAATTTGTTCCCAGAAAAACATGATAAATACGTTATCAAAGCATTTCCAAAGAAATGTATTTTTATTCATTTTCAAAACATTTGAATGTCATCGTCAATATAGAAGCATAAGCATAAACAGAACTTACATTCATTTACACTAGTGATCTACATCTCTTTTAAATCTCTCATTGTAAAGTAGCTTCATATCAACACCTGTGATAGAAATAAGCTGGAGTGGGTCAGGTTGGGAAACCTGGTGAGTACATAGGGTTTTCAACCCACAATAATATAATTATTATGTTTAAACATCAAACAATCAATCCAATTACCCATCCCCATTATCTTCTTTACTCTTAATGATCTACCCTAAGAATCAACTATTCCTCGTTCATTCATTCCTAAGGATCATTCTAAGGAATCAGCATGAAGTCCATCGTCATCGGGGTTTAGGAACTAAGTCTGCATACTCACCAGGATTTATACAACAGGCACTAAGTCCGCATAGTCGCCAGGGTTTAGGCACTAAGTCTGCATAGTCACCAGGGTTTATACAACAGGCACTAAGTCCGCATAGTCGCCAGGGTTTTGGCACCAAGTCTGCATGATCGCCAAGGTTTAGGCACCAAGTCTGCATGATTGCCAGGGTTTAGAGTACACCGGGTGAACACATCGTTCACAACACCTACAGGTTGCGAGCCTGCTAGTGTACCACTGGACTGTCTAGAATAGTCTGCGGTTGCCATCCATACTCTGCTAGATGACGGGGCCAACATTTGGGAACAAGGCTTCTCACATCGTCCACCTCTCACCCTTACCTCATGGTCTATATCACCTCTCAACTCATCATCCAACTCATATTTCATCTACCCATGTTTTACCCAACATATTATATAGATATAAATACATATACAGTTTAAATCATATAAAACTTGTATAAAATCGTTCATCCTGCATAGATAGCAAGTATACAGATAATATGTACACATAGCACGTACTTTATATAAAATACTTCATATCTATGTGTAAGATGAAAGTAACTATGCACTCACTTGATAAGGTGGTGACTCGGTACTCGGACAGCGTTTCGTTTACTTTAAAATAATTTCCTTCGACGAAACCTAGTATTATTACCACTAGATTTTAGTCTAATATTTACCGTGACTAATTATTATTATTATTATTATTATTATTATTATTATTATTATTATTATTATATAAGCGTTTAAACAATACTTTCCAACCACTATGTACAGACAGCGGCCAGACATAAAACACCGGAGGGCAGGACCATTTTGGCATATAGCACTTCTGAAATCCAACAACCCTATGCGGCCCTTTAAACCAGATTCCCCGTACCGCGAGTAGTTAAAAAGATATTATGAGTAGTTAAAAAGATATTATAACGACACTTATATAAGTCATAATAATAGCTTAAATATTTATTATAAGTTCATAATAACAATACTAATTTTAAATATAAACTATATTTAAAATAGGGTAATCATAACTTACTTACAGGAGGGTTTTAGCTAGGAGTCGGGCTCTGCAGGGGCAGAACTTCGTCGCTGAATCTTTCTAAGAAAGATTCGTGCAGCGCTTCAGTGCTCACCTTACTATACTAAAACTACAGAAAGAGAAGTCGAATCACGAGGGACCGAAATGCTCGGGGGATAAGAAGAGAAAGACTCTTGAATCAAGATAATGGTGCAAGAAATCTGAGAACTCAAGCCTCTGATTTATAGTAATTGAATTTACAAAAACTACCCTCCATAATTTCTTAATGACCTTATAGTTATATAAACGACTAAACACTCCTTCATAATACTATTTTAAATATATTTAATGATATTTGTACTAAACTAATGTCGAAAGTACTCAATACTAGTCTTATAATAACCGCATCGTCGATACCTTTCTAATGATATATACATTTGTATATATATGTGTACGTATATATGATTTATACTTTATTTTAATACGTAAATATGCTATTATAATTTGTAACTCGTTCATACGAACTCCATTTTTGACGTTATTTATATCCACGCATTGGTATTTACGAGTAATACAACTTTCATTTAGACGCCGTCAGCTAATTCTCATTCTATCTCACATTTACAAAACTGTATCGAATTTATCACGCTCGAAGAGTAGGGACCAAGTTTCGTCCATATATTTAAAATACGAGCTCTACTCTCGACATTCTTTATATCCATGTGTAGGTAAAAACAAGATCTAAAACTTTCATTTAGACTCCGCCGGCTAATTCTTGACCGAGCTTAAATTTAACAGTAGGAGGAGATTATATTGTTAAATGTCCGCGTAAAATTCATAACTTCTACATACGGACTCCGTTTTCGTCTGTCTTTTTACCGTTGAGTTCCTATTAATGAGATCTTCAACTCTAATTTAGGTCGCGTAGGCCAAAAGCCGCTCGAACTAAAATTCGAGTTTCGGGTCGTGCACTGCTATGCCAAATCTTAGAAAATTCATAACTTCCTCATACGAAGTCAGATTTGGGCGTTCGTTTTTTGTATGTTCTCGGTTTAACGTATAATACAAATTTTGTTTAGATCACTAAGGCTAAAAAGTCTTCTACCGTAAATTCACTATTTACGTCTCCCGGTGCCGTGTCGGTTTTGCCGTAAAACTTCGACGGGCCATAATTTCTTCGTTATAACTCGGATTTTGGCGTTCTTTATACGTACGGAACCCTTGTAACATATACTAAAACTTGGTTAAGATTAATCCTTCTAAATAATCTTCCATCAAAAACTCATTTTTGATGCTCATCGTCTCTAAATTGACTAGCCCGGATCTGCGGGCGTTACAACTAGTGATCTACATCACTTTAATCTCTCAGTGTAGTGCAACTTTATATCGACATCTGTGATACAAATAAACTGAGTGGGTCAGGTTGGAAAACCTAGTGAGTACATAGGGTTTTCACCCCACAATAATATAGTTATTATGATTAAACATCAAACAATTAACCCGATTACCCATCCCCATTATCTTCTTTATTCTTAAGGATCTACCCTAAGAATCAGCTATCCTTCATTCATTCATTCCTAAGATTTATCCTACGGAATACGCGCGAAGTCCATTACTGATAATGTCATCTATTAGGCATAGCTGCCAGGATTGCGTTGTTCTCAACTAGACGCAACTGCCAATATCATCTATTAGGCGTAGCTCCCAGGATTATGATGTTCTCTATTAGGCGCAACTGCCGATATTTTCCTATAGGCGCATCTACTAGGATGTTTAGAGTATATCGCGTTTCAAAATCATCTACAGGTTGTGGTGCAGCTACCAATATTCATTTATATCATCTTTCAAACCTCATCATTTATCTACCCATGTTCTACCCAACATTCTTATAGATATAAAATACATCTATAGCTTTAGATTTGAAGAAAAAAGTTCAGATCGGAAAACAAAAATACATCTGCTGTCCAGATCTGAAGAAAAAGGTTCAGATTTGTAAACAAAGCACATCTACAGCCTAGATCTACAAAAAAGGCTCAGATCTATAAACAAAGTACATCTGCAGCCTACATCTGAAGAAAAAGGTTCATATATGTAAACAAAGTACATCTACAACCTAGATTTGAAGAAAAAGGTTCAGACCTGTAAATGTAACATCCGGTTTTCCAGGTATATTATTTTCATTATTTAATTTGAGAATCTTGGAGAGACTCGACGAGTTGACGCCTCAACTCGTCGAGTAGGGTCGTGACTTGTGACGTGTATTAATGAATGGACTGGACGAGTCTGTGAGCCGACTCGCCGAGTCAGCACTGTTGAGGGAAACCCTAATTTAGCGGGCATGTGGCCTATATAAAGGCACTTATAGCCTCCCTTTGGCGGCCACACTTCCCTGAGAAACCCTAAACGACCTTGGAGCTCATAGAGTGAGAGAGAGAGAGAGAGAGAGGTAACTTTGAGATCTTTGGTGCATTTGTGGAAGGGAGAATAGAGTTTTCAAGCAAGGAGTAAAGGAGGGGCATTGGATCTGCTATTACTCGTCCAGGAGCTTCTGTTAAAGGTATCAAGTTCGAACATTTCCTTCTGATTAAGTAGATGACATTTTTGGGAGATTATGGCTCCTTTTTGTGTATATTTTGGGACTTGAAAGGTTTGGGGTTCATGAGGAAGCTTGAACTCCAGATCTGGACTGTAGGAGACCCTTAACATCTAAAGGTTCAAGCTTTATTCTGATTTGGTGAAGTCCTTGTGAGAAAAACCTTTGTTAAGGCATGATCTTGGCATTTCTTGCCCAAAATGCCATGCATGGACGTAAAGTCTATGACTTTACGTGATATTTGAGCCTTGAGGATATGGAGTTTGAGGAAATGTTCTGCCTTAAAATCGTCTGAATGCAAGATGAGTCTTAATAGACTCGCCGAGTTGATGAGCCGACTCGGTGAGTAGCTTAGGGTTTGTCCCAATACGTTGAATTGCGCTCTAACTCGATGAGTTAGGGGTTAACTCGACGAGCTGGACCTTCCTGAGGTTACTGAGAAACGATGGGACTCGACGAGTCTGGTCAATTTTGGACTGTTGACTAGAGTGTGACTTCGGTTGAATGTAAGATCTGGTCAAATAAGTAGTAAAAGTCAGGGAGGGGTAAAATGGTCTTTTACCAATTTAAGGGGCTAAGAGTGTAAGAGAGATCAACAAATAGTGTAATTGAGTGTGAGGGGAGATTAGGGCTCCTTTTTGTGTATATTTTGGGGGACTCACTAAGCATGCGTGCTTACTGTTTTATGTGATATGTGTTTCAGGTACTTCAGAGGACCGCGGGAAGGCACCGACATGATTGTACACACGCACACATTTGAGATAGAGTTATCATATGGATCCTGGATTTGACATATTGTTTTGAAAACTTTGTTAACTGATACTTGGTGTTTTAAAAAATATAATGTGTGTTTCATGAAATTGAAAATGAAAAGTTTTGTTTGAAATTTCATGTCGTTACAAGTTGGTATCAGAGCCTTGGTTTGAGGGATTCGGATACACCTTCGGGTATGCCTAGACTCAAACTGGGGATTTGAGAAAAAGTTTTCAAAAGGAAATGATTTTTCTAAAATGAGTAAGAGATTTTAAGAAAAAGCGGAGACGAGCAGTGTGTACAATCAGCCAGCGCCCGAACGGTGATTTCCCAAAATACCCTTATTTTATGTATTATGAGATGATATGAGATATGGTATGCATGCTAGAGATAGGATAGGTATTTTATGATTTAGGACTAGAGTGGCCTGATTTGTGATGCCTTAGCCTAGGGGTTCTGCTATTTGTGGTTTGCTTGAGTGCAAGTATGTAGCAGAAGAGAGCTTACGATAGATTTACTACGAGAGTAGTTGACGTTGTCGATGTATAAAGTACTTGCAAACTGGAATCCCAGGAGGAAAACTTGGGGTGAACACAGATGCGGTGTGGAAGGTAGTATTGGGCCCGTACTACTGAAAACACCGGGTCGGTGAGCAGTCCAAGTAAGAATCCTTAGGATGCTAAGGAGAAAGTAGGGGCGAGTGATCGAGTGTGAGTATACTTGAGCGAGTCTCTGATGATTTTATGTTGTGTTTCAGAGACATAATGGTGGGTACGCGCCACAACCAAGGAGGCAGTGGTACCAGTGGTACTAGTGACGAGGAGATTCGCAAGATGATCCACGAGGAGGTGGCCGCAACCATTCGAGCAGAGATACCAGAGATGTTTGGGTCTATTAAGACCACCCTGATTGAGACGTTTGATGAGAGATATGCTGCTCTTACCGAGGCGGCTACCTCTGTAACCACTGCAGCTGTCGCGACTGCCAGGCCACAGGGAGGTGACTCGTTGCTGTACCGGGAGTTCAGCAACACGAAGCCACCAGAGTTTGATGAGACTCAGGATCCGATTGCTGCGATGAGATGGATCTCTGATATCGAGGGATGTTTCTACACTTGTTCCTGTCCGGAGCATTTGAGGGTACGGTTCGCGCTGAACCAACTTCGCTTGGGAGCGAAGGACTGGTGGAAGTTTGTGACAGCTGATTTCACTCCTGCAGAGCTTACCGCGGTGACTTGGGAGAGGTTCACCATGATGTTTCGAGACGAGTATGTTCCCCCGATGGAGAGGGAACGGTTGGCCCAGGAGTTCTTGTCCCTTAAGCAGGGGACTGAGTCTGTGACGGTGATTATGAGGATGTTTCATGAGAGGGCGTTGTTTTGCCCTGGGCACGTGTCTACCGAGCAGGCACATATGAGTCGGTACTTGAGCATATTGAGGAGGGATATTCGTGATTTTGTGGCAAACTCGTCATACCGGACATTTGCTGAGCTCCAGGCAAATTCCCGGAAGAGGGAGATTGAGCTAGAGACTCAGGCCAGGGAAGAGGTGGAGTCTCAGAGGAGGGATAGGCGACCAGCATAGTCTCAGCCGGCAGCCAAGCGGGCAAAGCCCGCTGATTTGTGATCTGGAGGCCAGAAGGGCCGCACTTGTGGGAAGTGCGGCAAGGGACATGAGGGGATCTGTCAAGCAGGCGCTTGCTACAAATGTAGCAAGGAGGGGCATATAGCCAAGGATTGCCCCAAGGGGTTCATGGTCTGTTTTCACTGCAACCATACTGGCCACCGAAAGGCCGAGTGCCCGCAGTTGTTACAGGGATCAGCACATGGACCTGCCCCTGCTACTGCACAAGCTACTAAGAGTCGGCCAGCAAAGGCTGAGGTACCGAGGGCTAGCGGGAGAGCCTTCCAGCTGACAGCGGAGGAGGTCCGCGCAGCACCTGATGTTGTGGCTGGTATGTATTCTTTTACTTATTCTATTGTTGAGATACGTTGTACTTATATTGTGATATGCGTAGGTACTTTTCTTGTGAGTAATGTACCTGCTTTAGTGTTATTTGACTTGGGTGCGAGTCGATCTTTCGTGTCGTTAGCATTTAGCCGTCACATCAGCATCCGACGGGAGGCGTTGAGTAGACCTCTGTGAGTTTCCATAGCCGACGAGCGCGCGGTTTTTGCTACTGATGTGATTCAGGGATGTATACTTGAGATTTTCGGTGTTGAGTTCCCGATAGATCTAGTACCGATTGCGATGGGGGATGTCTGTGTTATTGTGGGCATGGACTGGTTGAGTCGATTTGGAGCGGTGATCGTCAGTTGGTGACCATAAGAGACCCTAGTGGGGGAGTGCTTACAGTATATGGTGAGGGTACCCGATCTTGGTCGGCATTTTGTTCGGCCGCCAGGGCGAGACAGCGTCTACAGCAGGGTTGTAGGGGTTTTGTAGCGTATGTGATGGATGCACGAGTTGCTGCTGAGAGACTGAGTTCTATTGCTGAGGTTCCGATAGTGAGTGAGTTTCCGGATGTTTTTCCTGAGGAGTTACCTGGTGTGCCTCCCGAGAGGCAGGTGGAGTTTAGGATCGATTTGGTTCTAGGAGCGGCGCCTATTGCCAAGGCCCCTTATCGTCTTACGCCACCGGAGATGCAGGAGTTATCCTCATAGCTTCAGGAGCTGTTGGGGAAGGGATTCATCCAAACAAGTAGCTCGCCATGGGGAGCACCGATCCTTTTTGTCAAGAAAAAGGATGGTTCACACCGGATGTGCATTGATTACCGGGAGTTGAACAAGCTCACGGTCAAGAACCGTTATCCACTTCCGAGGATCGAAGATCTGTTCGATCAGTTGCAGGGTGCATCTTGGTTTTCCAAGATCGATTTGAGGTCTGGATATCATCAGATGAGAGTCCGCGAGGAGGATATCCAGAAGACGGATTTTAGGACTCGTTATGGGCACTACGATTTCGTGGTGATGCCTTTCGGACTCACCAACGCAACGGCAACGACCGGGTGTGTAGGCCCATGTTGGATCATTCGGTGATTGTGTTCATCGACGATATTTTGGTGTATTCGAGGTCCAGAGAGCAGCATGAGAAATATCTGAGAGAGATTCTGGGTATACTGAGATTAGAGAGGCTCTATGCCAAGTTTCTGGGACACCTCGTTAACCAGAATGGTATTTTGGTCGATCCGGCCAAGATTGAGGCAGTTATGAGATGGGAGGTTCCGAGATCCCCCACCAAGATCAGGAGTTTTCTGGGACTGGCCGGATACTATCGGAGATTTATCAGAGATTTATCCAAGATTTTCGTCCCTCTCACAAGGTTGACCCGGAAGGGCGTTGCGTTTACTTGGGGTCCCGAGCAACAGACGTCATTTGAAACCCTTCGCCAGAGATTGTGCGAGGCTCCCGTGTTGGCCCTTCCGGAGGGAATGGAGGATTTTATGATTTATTGCGATGCATCTATTACGGGCATGGGTGCGGTACTGATGCAGAGAGGGCACGTGATAGTGTACGCATCGAGGCAGTTGAAGCCTCATGAGATGAGGTATCCCACCCACGATCTAGAGTTGGGGGCGGTGGTGTTCGCCCTCAAGATCTGGCGCCATTTGTACGGGGTTCGGTGTACCATATACACGGGCCACAAGAGCATGAAGTATCTTATGGATCAGCCCAACCTGAATATGCGTCAGAGGAGGTGACTGGATGTAGTGTAAGACTATGATTGTGAGATATTGTATCACCCAGGCAAGGCTAATGTGGTAGCCGACGCCCTGAGCCGCAGATCAAAGAGTGCCCCGATCCGAGATGTGTGTATGAGGATGACAGTGATGACTCCAGTTTTGGATACCATACGAGAGGCCCAGGCGGAGGCCGTGAGACCGGAGAACCGCAAGAGGGAGCAGGTGATTGGACAGGTATCCGAGTTTGTGATGGATAGCCGAGGACTTATGACCTTCCGAGGGCGGATTTGGGTGCCCTATACAGGCAGAGCTCGACGTATACTGATGGAGGAGGCGCACAGATCGAGATTCTCGATACATCCCGGGGCCACTAAGATGTATTTGGACCTGAAGAGAGATTACTGGTGGCCCTGTATGAAGAGGGATGTTGCTTGGATAGTTGAGAGGTGCTTGACTTGCCGCCGGTTCAAGGCAGAGCACCAGCGACCACATGGTCCATTGCAGCCTCTGGAGATTCCCCAGTGGAAGTGGGAACAAATTTCGATGGACTTTATCACCAAATTACCGAGGACTGCGCGTGGATTCGACGCAATTTGAGTAATTGTGGACCGACTGACGAAGAGTGCTCACTTCCTTGCTATAAGTGAGAGCTCTTCCACAGAGAGGCTGGCAAAGATTTATGTGAGAGAGGTGGTAACATGGCATGGGTTTCCGATCTCTATTGTGTTAGATCGGGACGTGCGTTTCACTTCCAATTTTTGGAAGAAATTTCATGAGGAATTGGGCACGCGCTTACATTTCAGTACTGCGTATCACCCACAGACAGACGGGCAGAGTGAGCGGACGATCCAGACGCTTGAGGACATGTTACGAGCGTGTGTCATGGACTTCGGAGGAAGTTGGGACACCTACATACCGTTGGCCGAGTTTTCTTACAACAATAGCCACCATTCGAGTATTGGTATGCCTCCCTTTGAGCTTCTTTATGGGAGGAGGTGTCGGACTCCCATTTGCTGGGGATAAGTAGGTCAGAGGGTGATGGGCAGCACAGAGATAGTGCTGAAAACGACTGAGCAGCTTCAGCTAGTCAGGCAGAGATTGTTGACGGCCCAGAGCCGCCAAAAGAGTTATGCGGATAGGCGACAGTCCGAGCTGGAGTTTCAGGTCGGAGATTTCGTGCTCCTGAAGGCATCCCCATGGAAGGGGGTGATCCGGTTCAGGAAGCGGAGCAAGCTGGTCCCCCGATATATCGGTCCGTTCAGAGTGACCACCAGAGTGGGTAAGGTAGCATACCAGTTGGAGCTACCCGCGGAGTTGAGTCAGATTCATAACACCTTCCACGTGTCCCAGCTGAGGAAGTGTGTGGGCGACGAGACAACAATGGTATCGCTAGAAGACATTCAGGTGGATGCGAGCCTGAATTACATTGAGAGGCCGACCGCGATTCTAGATCGAAAGGTGAAGGTTCTGAGGAACAAAGAAGTTCCCCTGGTTCAGCTCCAGTGGCAGCATCGGAAGGGATCCGATTTGACTTGGGAGCCGGAGTCAGAGATGGGGGAGTAGCATCCTGAGCTATTTGCAGAGCATGACTTCGAGGGCGAAGTCTGATTCTAGTGGGGGAGAATTGTAACATCCGGTTTTCCAGGTATAATATTTTCATTATTTTGAGAATCTTAGAGAGACTCGACGAGTTGATGCCTCAACTCGTCGAGTGGGGTCGTGACTTGTGACGTGTATTAATGAATGGACACGACGAGTCTATGAGCCGACTCGCCGAGTCATCACTGTTGAGGGAAACCCTGATTTAGCGGGCATGTGGCCTATATAAAGACACTTATAGCCTCCCTTTGGTGGCCACACTTCCCTGAGAAACCCTAAACAACCTTGGAGCTCACAGAGCGAGTGAGAGAGAGAGAGAGAGAGGGAGAGAGAGAGAGAGTTAGCTTTGAGATCTTTGGTGCATTTGTGGAAGGGAGAAGAGAGTTTTCAGGCAAGGAGTAAAGGAGGGGGATTGGATCTGCTAATACTCGTCAAGGAGCTTCTGTTAAAGGTATCAAGTTCGAACCTTTCCTTCTGATTAAGTAGATGACATTTTTGGGAGATTAGGGCTCCTTTTTGTGTATATTTTGGGACTTGAAAGGTTTGGGGTTCATGAGGAAACTTGAACTCCAGATCTGGACTATAGGAGACCCTTAACATCTAAAGGTTCAAGCTTTATTCTGATTTGATGAAGTCCTTGTGAGAAAAACCTTTGTTAAGTCACGATCTTGGCATTTCTTGCCCAAAATGCCATGCATGGACGTAAAGTCTATGACTTTACATGATATTTGAGCCCTGAGAATGTGGATTTGGAGTTTGAGGAAATGTTCCACTTTAAAAACGTCTGAATGCAAGCTGAGTCTTAATAGACTCGCCGAGTTGATGATCCGACTCGGCGAGTAGCTTAGGGTTTGTCCCGATGCGTTGAATCGCGCTCTAACTCGACGAGTTAGGGGTTAACTTGACGAGCTGGACCTTCCTGAGGTTACTGAGAAACGATGGGACTCGACGAGTCACACGAGTGCACTCGGAGAGTCTGGTCAATTTTGGACTGTTGACTAGAGTGTGACTTCTATTGACTGTAAGGTCTGGTCAAATGAGTAGTAAAGGTCAGGGAGGGGTAAAATGATCTTTTACCCATTTAAGGGGCTAAGAGTGTAAGAGAGATCAACGAATAGTGTAATTGAGTGTGAGGGGAGATTAGGGCTCCTTTTTGTGTATATTTTGGGGAACTCACTAAGCATGCGTGCTTACTGTGTTATGTGATATGTGTTTCAGGTACTTCAGAGGACCGCAGGAAGGCACCGACTTGATTGTACACACGCACATATTCGAGATAGAGTTATCTTGTGGATCCTGGATTTGACATAATGTTTTGAAAACTTTGTTAACTGATACTTGGTGTTTTAAATAATATAATGTGTGTTTCATGAAATTAAAAAATGAAAAGTTTGGTTTGAAATTTCGTGTCGTTACAGTAAACAAGGTACATCTACAGCCTAGATCTGAAGAAAAAGGTTCAGATCTGTAAACAAAGTACATCTACAGCCTAGATCTGAAGAAAAGGTTCAGATATGTAAACAAAGTACATCTACAGCCTAGATCTGAAGAAAAAGGTTCAGATCTGAAAAGAAAGAAGTTAGATCTTTCATCCAACATAGATCTCAAAGTATAAAATACATATACAACTTAGATCTAAAAAACAAAGAAGTTTAAATCTTTCATCTAGCACGGATCTGAAGTAAATATGCACACATAGCACGTAATTTATATAAAGTACTTCATATCTATGTGTAAGATGAAAGTAACTATGCACTCACCTGATAAGGAGTGATTCAGACAGCACTTTGCTTCTTAAAATAATATTCTTTGACGAAACCAGGAGGTTGGCTTGAAAACCGTACTCTGCGCGGGCAGAGTTTCAAACCGAAAAACTCTTTTTCTCGGAGCCTTCGGGTGCTCCTGGGCTTCCTTCTAATGCTAAGGAGGTTTCCCTAGGCTTCGAGGGTGTTTTGGAAGGCTAGAGAGATGTTAGAGAGAGAAAGATAATTTGGAAAATGGCAAGGAAACAAGCTGCCCTCGCAGCCCTTATATAGGCCGAAGCCTCGCAGTACATTGGGCGTATGCTTCGGTGTACGCGGGGCGTAAGGGGGTACGTGTCCAAGAATGGCTGGGGCGACGTGGCTGCTTGTGGACTGAGTATTCCGAGACCGCGCAGCGTAGGGACTTCGTACGCAGGGCGTACTACTTTACGCGGGGCGTCAGATGGTCTACACGGGGCGTAGCCTCGCACCAGTCTCGCATTTTGCCATCCCGACTTCAAAATTTCATAACTTTCGCATACGAACTCCGTTTTTGACGTTCTTTTTATCCACGCATAGGCGGGTCCGTACTCTACAACTTTCGTTTGGACTTCGTCGGCTTATTTTGATTCTATTTTAAAGTTATATTTCTAACAGGCCGGAACAGGAATAGTCCGTTAAAAATTCATAACTTCTTCATCCGACGTCCTTTTTCATCTGTCTTTTTATCGTTACACTAATATTAACGAGATCTTCGACTCTCGTTTAGGTTGTGTCGGCTAAAAATCGCTCGATCTAATATTCGAACTCCGGACTGCATACCACTAAGTCGAAACTTAGAAAAATCATAACTTCCTCATACGAAGTCAGATTTGGGCGTTCTTTTTATGCACACTCTCGGTTTAACAAACACTACGACTTTCGTTTAGATCACTAAGGATAAAAATTCCTCTATCAAAAATTCACTATTTACGTCACGTAGTGTCGTGCCGGTTCTGTCGCGAAACTTCGACATGCCATAACTTCTTCGTTATAACTCGGATTTCGGCATTCTTTATATCCCCAGAATCATTGTCACGACCACTACAACTTTCTTCATAGATATCGGGTCTATATATATTTTTATTTTTGGCGCTTATTTTCATTCTTGATTTATTATAAGCATAAAGCACATAAATTCACATAATTCACATAATTCACATAATACTTGAATAATTCTTTTTTATTACCTCAAAATGAGTTATATTTGTTGACCATAACTATTACATCAGCGCATCAATGCTTAGCCTCGAAACACGGGCGTTACACTAACATACATAAACGGGACGACATTAGTGCCTTAGATCCGTTCCTACAGGAGGAAACTCACCTCAATGCCATGTGAATAGCTGAAATGTCTCTGCTCCGCACCCGACTCTACTCACAACCTATACATAACAACCTCTTAGTTATCATTCCATACTCAAAACCCCTTCACGAGTCAACCTTGGTCAAAGTCAAAATCAAAGTCAACATTCTTGTCAAAGTCAACATTCTGGTCAAAGTCAACATTCTGGGTTGACTCAACTCGCCGAGTTGGTCCATCAAGTATTATATATATATATATATATATATATATATATATATATATATAATTTGTCTTCCCTTAGCTACATTGAACTTCCTATTTTTTGTCTATTTTCGTCCTTATACTTTCTTTATTTGTCTTTTGCTTTTTTTTCTTTGCAGAATGGCTCCCTTGATTATGGGTGGGGTTGCAATTGTGTGTCTTTTTTTATAGGGTTATTTTATGTCATTTTATATGTTGTTTGTTGACACATGGTGTTTTCGTGTTGCCTCACCGTTTTCTCGACCAATCAGCGTGGGATTTCTGTGCATTTCATGTATATGTTACCGACATTCTTTTTTATCTCTGTTTCTATCTGTGTTCGTCTTCAATTTGTTTATTTCGGTTCCTACGCCGGTTGTTTTATGTGGGTTTCCAACCTCGACCACTGCTTCTCACAAACAGACTTCAGTCTCCACGAACTCTAATTAGCATCTCAATTACTGTTGGTTGATCAGATGAGGGATAGTTTCTTTCTCACAAACAAACTTCAGATGGCGCTTGCAACTTGCTCCTCTTTCGTTCTCTTCTGCTCATCAGTTTCATTTCCAGGTATTTACTACACTTCATTTTGGTTTTTTTCCCTATATTGTTATAAGCTTCCGTGTTTTCTGCGATTTAGGATTTATACCGATATCGATTTGGGAGTCACAGTATCCATGGCGTTCATCGACTGTTCCCTTAATCCATCGCTTCACACGATGAAAGCGGACGCGATGAGTAGTCGGTCGTCATTTCTAGGTAAAATCAATGGTCTCATCGTAACCTACACAATCTAAACTGAAATCGAGGGGTTGCTTGAGACGTTAACGGTTAATTATCGATTGATTCGCTCTCTAGAATCTCGACTTTTTCCATTATGGATCAATTTCAATATTCTACTTCTATTCTTCTGCCGACTACCCTTTGACTTTACGGAACCAATATCGGTTACACAATTAGAAAACAAAAGTTTGTCAAATCACCATGAAACCATTATTGATTTATTCACTGCAACTTTTTCTTCATTGTCCTGCACAATCGAAAAATGAAACCTGTAACTAAACCCTATGAGACTTTTTAATACATGGCTTCTTTTTTTGTTATTAATAATTGATATTTTCTTCTTTGTGGGTGTCAGTTGATTTTTGTGTGCTTTTAGATGTATACATCGACCTGTATTACAGAAGGAATCATGAAGAGAATGAATGATGCACAGAAGGTGTTCTATGAAATGCTTGACTGAAATGAATAATACATGGCAGAGAAGGAAAATGGAGACTAAAAGAAAAGCAAGGAAGGAATTTAATTTGATTCCAATTTCATGTTTGGTTGTAAATGAATTGAGTGACTTTGTTCAATGTAACAACTTATTTGGCCTTTAATGTGTTTGTATTTAAATATGAGGAATCTTCAATTGGTTTCTCATTATGTATTGATTTGATTAAGTTGTTGTGTTGGAATTTCAGGTGTATGGGAGATAATAGAGGATGGGGAAGGTAGCGTCCAGGCCCTCCACTTTATCGGGTGCCTACATACAACTCAACACTTCTAATGATGGTTCTTATTTCATGTCATTTCAGGAATATTACACTAAGTTCTCCATCGGTTCCGACTCGAATTGTTCCATGTTCACAGAATTCTGAATTGTGCATCTATATATAACCTCTCATTCCAAAATTTGTGTTCATCTTTTGGTCCTATATTGCAGGCCACAGAAGGATTTGGTTTGATTTAGTTTCTGTCATTAGCTGTCTAAAAATTGGCTTGAAGAAGACATGACAATTAGACAAAACAAGGTGTAAATTGGTGTCAAGGTAATTAATGAATTTTTTTCTTTTGCGTCTAATGATGCTTAATGTAAGCTTGATTGCAGTAGGACCTGGTCTTTTAGATGATGAAGGAACCACCGTTCTTTACTCAAAATATGCAGGGAATGATTTTAAAGGAACGACACTCCTTGAATCTGATTTTCAGAATACCAAAAATGTCCTTGCCTTTCTTTCGGTTACTAATTCATCAAAACGATATGGTGAGTACTGACCTTAGCAGTCACACAACTTTAAATAACACAAATAGGAGTTATTTTTTAGACAAAATTACTTTTAAATGCTTTACAGTAACAACTTTACATAATTTTTTTTGTGGAATATGGTTATGAATCATAACATTAATCCTTAGTTAATGGCCAGATAAAAGCTAATTTAATAAAGTTATATGGTAGATAAGATTAGTTGATTTGATGAAAATCCGATCATTTATAGGCCTACATTGCATTATTATTGCTTAATTCTTATTAATTTATATGCTATAATTGGGTCTATTACCATTTTTGACCTTTTGAAAACATCTTCTAACTTGGAGGACTTCAGGTGTTCTTCCACTAGGGTGGTGCTGAAGGGGGTGTTTCTTTATCCGACGCAATTTCCAAATGCACCAGATTCTTTTTAGGTGAAATTGTTATATTGGCTTATACTCCTAAAGATTGGTGGTCGATCCGCAAACAAAATTGATTTCGGTGAATGGGTTAAAGTTACTGGTGAGTTCTTATAATCTTTATGGATGTGGGTCCAGACTTTGAAACTCGAAATTTTAGTTTTTTTTTTCTTTGTTCGCTTTTTTTTAGGTTGAAAGGAGGTAGAAAGGCTACACAATAGAATTCCTATCAGTTGAGGGAATTTTTGATTTGCTTTTAGACTTGTTGCTGGTAATTCAACTCCCTTATTTTTTTGTATGTTGTTGTTTATTATATTTAAATGGGTAAAGACCGTCATAGTTCTTGAATGTTTTAGTACCATGACCATTCCTAATGAATTGAGCAGAATTCGTGTTTTGAATAACTTTGGTGTTGTTGGGCTTCAAACACAAATCATCAGAATGGTGACTCTTTTCCAAACACAAGAAGGCCTTGCTGGGATGTTTTGTAAAATCGAGAAAGTAGTTTTATAACATATATTTACATGATGTGAAATATAAAATATGATTTTATTTATTTATCAATTTATTGTCATTTAGTTTTGCAATTGGACACATTTTTGAATGCCTCATTGATATTGGAATGTAATGACTCATTCCAATTCCATGGTCCAATTTCATCATGTTATCACGCCATAATCTTTCATGGTAAGTTTCAGATGTTTTGTGGTTTGGAAGAACTAATGTGTCACACCGTAGACTTAAACATGGAGCAAAAAGATTATGAAGATGAAGGACTTCCACCTGGGATAACACATATCAACTAAAAGAAGAAGTGGAACATATGCTTACACCACAACTGTTTCAGCAATTTCATCAGGTGGTGGAATTTGACATATATCAACCAAAATAGGGCAATGTACTTTCATTTTAATGTTTAGTTTTCTGTAATTTGGATCATCAAAATACAAAATACCAATGTACATTCATTTTTTTTTATCGTGTTTGCAAATGGACGAATTGCAGAGAATAGCAACATATTTTATTGTGGCTACCAATTAAGTCGATGTACTATAGTTTCACACAAAAGCAACACCTTCCAACCCCGCAACGCGGGGGGAACACATCTAGTTTTCAATTAAACCTCTTCTTTTCAGAAAAAAAAGGTTGTGTATTTTTCTATTTGACCCTTTTAGTAGTTTTTTTCCGAAAAACTTGTTAAATGTGTGTTTTTTCAAAAAGAAAAGTTTGTGGTTTTTTTTTGAAAAAAATAAAAATAAAAGGGTGAGAGTTTTTTAGGAAAAAAATAAAAACTTAGGGTTTTAAATATAAAAAATTCAATATATATATATATATATATATATATATATATATATATATATATATATTCCTATTCTAATAAATGAATAATTTTAATCTCCTTTTGTCATGTGTCACTCTAATACAACTCCTCATTAATATTATGACACATATCATTGAGATATATATTAGGCAAATCATTTTAAAATTCAAATTTACTTTTTCTAATTATATGTTAAATTTAAAGTTATAATAACTTTAAAATTTTGATATATCTCTTAATTAATAATTTATTTAAATGATTTATTTAAAATAGTTGATTACTCCCTCCGTCCCAAATTAAATGTTCACTTTTGACTTTTGAAGTTTTTTTCCTTCAACTTTATATTTTTATTTATGTTATATATTATTTGATAAAACTTATAACAATGAAAACACATTTAAAATACAATCCATTCATATATTTTGCATCAAGTATTATGTATCAAAAACAAAAATATTTAAGGTCAAAGTTAAAGAATAAAGACTTCAAAAGTCAAATGTGGACAATTAATTTGGGACGGAGGTAGTAATAATTATGAATCTTTACTATGAGAGTTTAATAACTTTTGTAACCGTGTTTCTTACGGGTTATAAACTAATATATATATATATATATATATATATATATATATATATATATATATATATATATATATATATCATCACTATATATAAAAACCCTATTTCTCCTGTCTTTTAAATTTATTTCACCCTCTTAATTTCATGCCACGTAACCTACCTCTTAAACGACGCAACGCCGAGGATTTAAGATCGACTGATAACTACTCTCCTTTCGTCCCGTCGTATCCGCGTTACCTACCGGAATACTGAAATTAGATGCTCTTTTCATCCTGCCGATGTATCGTCCACCCTTCACCACACACCTGTGTTATCTTCACTAAAAACTCCAGACCAAATCCTCCACATAAAAAAACCCTAATTGGTGACTCCGAGTTTATCTGCAAAAAAAACTTCGACTAAATTCTCCACGGGTACCTTCAGTTGGTTTTTTTTAAGATGTCGGGTTCCTCCACACCGCTTAGGTTTTGGGATCCCATTTATCCGCCAAGAAACATATATAACCTATGCATTTTCTACAAATTCAATGTTTCCAAGTGCAATTCTTAGTCCAAACTTGTTTCCTCCTCCCGCATCAACAATTGCCAGGCGTCGGAACCCTAATCTTCACTCATCAACAACAATCGTCCATTATGATCTTCTTAATTGTTGTACTTTGTTCGTCTCGCAAATCACAACAGATAAGTGATGATCCAAACCAGATCAAACTGGGAGGGAGGGATGAATGAGAAACTTAATAACCAAAATTCTTAAAGGGTTGTAGCTAATCGATGAGGATTCTTCTGTTCTTCTTGTCTTCCGAAAAAATAAAGGTATGAATCCTTATACTTCTTAGTCGATTCTGTTTGTTAGTTGAGTTGTAGGATTTGTATATCAATTTGTATATGATTTTAGTTTTGATTTGTGAAATCTGAATTTTTTTTCTGGCTTTCTATGTTCATCGCTTGTTCATTTTATTTATATTTTATAGACCTAAAAGATATGTCGCACATTTGTGTTCTTGTTGGTTTTCCACAATTTCTCTTCGTCATCAGTTACTACATGCTACATGTATTCGTTAAAAAGGAATAATCCCAATTGATACAAGGTATATGTTTGATTTATATGTTCAATTGCCCTTTATTGGTCTTCAAAATGCCCTTTTGTTGTAGTATAACTTGAAAACATGTCAATTATATGTTGTGGAGATGGAATTGTTGAGGCGGTGGTCAAACAACCCTTTTAGCCATCAAGGTAATTACTTATTTAATTATATGCTTAATTTGTGATTTTACTGTTAACACTATATAAGTATACAAGTCAAAGCTATTTGTTGAAGTGCTCTATTTTGTAAACTTTTTATTGCTTGATTAATAATATCGGGTTAGAATTAACAATCTCTAGCTTTTTACGAATTCACTTCTGTGAATAAAAAACTCTGAATTTTGTCCGATTTATATTTATTCTTTATATGTTAATAGTATTTATTTTTTATATTTTAAAAGTAAACAATACACTTATAGATTTGGATATTACTTGGGTTTATAAGGATCCATATCGACTTTGGTCCACTTTTACAATGTTTAGTCTAATCACAAATCATTCTTCAATGCACCTCATTTGTACTTTCTTGATGCGGGTTGCTTTTCACATCTATCTTCAACTCAACCAGATTCTAAGCTCAGAAAGCTTTAAACATCTCATTATTGTTGTAATTTACTATACTTCTATCCTCATTAACGAAATTTTTGCAAATATTGACATTCAAATAGTGCAGCATAATTAAGAAGCTTGGTGTATAGAATCTTTAAATGGGTGCACTGGCAGACCCAAAATGATTACTTGGCTCAGATGCAAGGTAGCTCATCATTCAGTCGACTTAGGTCCGACTTTTCTGCAATAGACAAAAATCATTACTTTTTTAAACCAAGTGATCTTATGTGCATTTTATCGATTATTATTGGTTTTGTAGCTCAGAGGGTGCTGTAAGAATCATAAGTGAAGATAAACACGTGTCCTTCATATTGATCCTTGCTTCAAGAAACTTTACACGATTTATTTTAATACAAAACAACTGTTATTTAAAGCATCTTCAATTTTAGAAATTTTCTATTTGACCTTTAAAGTTGTATTGTATCATATATTTGGATTAAAGGTTTGAACGATGTATAGAAGAACTTTTCATGTTAGACATTCTGTTTTACTTGGGGGGTTATTGCTTTACTGGACCAGCAAAATGATTATATGATGCTATTACACGATAAAAAGATTTCATCACTAAAATTAGAGCTCTTTTTCCTGCAGAATACAACAGACAATGATCATGACACTTCGGTATATAAGATTTCATTAGGAGATAATTAATCTTCTTGAAATGAGAATATTTGATAAATTACCCATAATAGCATTGCAGTTTCATTTCTTTACAAATAATAGAAACATACTTGGTTCATTACTATTAATAGCAAGTATTTATAATTCCTTAACTTTAATAGAAATCCAGTAAGTTACAATATCATATCTTTATTTTTAAAATACCAAAATTACCCTTCATGGGCCGTGCTTAGCACGGGCCTCAAAACCTACCTAGTATATATATATAAAGTAAGATTAAATACCAAAAATTTTCAATATAATATTAACCCAGGTAAATAAATTTCATTTTCGTTAAAGAGGACCTTTCCTGGCTCAAATTTCAAAATGCTCACATTCATATATTTCTTAAGCCCATTGATGGGCCAAGCTAATGTTATGTAGTTACGTAGCCCCCCTAGGCCTAGGTACTAACTGGATGGGTTGAGCCGTCGAGCCATAAGCCCGTTGTGTTAAATGACAATAAAATCAAAATAATAATAATAATAATAATAAAATAAAAAAATAATCTGTTTAGATGTTTGGTTTGATTTAGGTGTTTTATTTATAGAGACCCACCATAATCATAACATATTCAGTTTTTATTATTCATCTACTTGCGTAATTATTATATTTTGGCCTCTACATCATTTTATTTATTGAGTTTATTGCATTCATAATATAAGGTTTTTTTTCAACATAAAAAAACTTATTATATATATATATATATATATATATATATATATATATATATATATATATATATATATTAAAGTTATGAAAAAAATGAATAGTAAATTTGTCATTTTTTTGGCAGAATTGGTCCTTGTATTATTATTGGACTTCAAAGTTAGGAATAATAAATTTGGATATTTTTTGGCAACTTTGCTCCTTATTCTTTAACCATTTTGACATTTTTGGTCCTTGCAACCAATATTTTTATACTTTTTAGGAACCTTTTAATATTTAAAGTTTGGCCACAAAACTTTAACGGTTTGACAACTTTGATCTATTTTTAAAAAGTTGCAAATTCCTACCCCTTTGATTCTTTAGCCATTTTGACACTTCTGGTCCTTGCAGTCAAAACTTTTACATTTTTTCATAAAAACTGGATGTTTTTTTGCAACTTTGCTCCTCATTCTTTAACCATTTTGACACTTTTGGCCATTACAATCAATATTTTTACACTTTTTAGGAACCTTTTAATCTTTAAAGTTTGGCCACAAAACTTTAACGGTTTGACAACTTTGATCCCTTTTCTAAAAAATTGCTAATTCCTACCCCTTTAATTCTTTAGCCATTTTGACACTTCTGGTCCTTGCAGTCAAAACTTTTATATTTTTTCATAAAAACATGAAAAAAACGGTCCGGAGCAAAGTTCGGGCTTTTCATCCTTGCACTTTCTACGTCTGTCATATTTATCGATTCGCAAACAACATTGAAAGCTTCTGGCCCCCGCGTAGCGGGGTAACCTTTCTAATATATATATATATTAAAATTCTCCTACCTTAGCTACAGTAAAATGTGTTTTTTTTGGCAGAATTCGTCCTTCGTCTATATCTGTTTCTACAATTGTCTGTTTTTACAATTGTGGCCTGTTTCTTTTAGAATTTGCCACGTTATTTTCGTTTGTTTTGAGTAGGTTGCTCCCTCCACCGCCTCTCCCACCCAATCAGATGTTGCACCGCCATGGAGACCTCCCTCGATTAAATCCATTCTTATTCCAATGCTCTTTCTTCCAGAAGCCCTAAAACCACTCCACCGATCGATTTTGCTCATTCTACTACTATGTTCTTCAATTGCATGTCCATCTTTCTCCTGTATCCTCTATTTCAGATGCGTAGTCGATTCCCAACTTCGGCTACTGATGGTTTCCCACCGTATCGATGTCGGCTTACAGATGGTTTCCCACCGTATCGATGTCGGCTTCCAGACACCGGGATCGAATTTTCCGTTTCGGACTCCATCACCGCCATCAGCCACAGCCACAAACTCCATAGATGACTTTGAAGCACCTTTCGACCACGTCGATTATGCATCTTATCCGTGTTTTCCATTGAATCGGGAGTGGAAAGGGGGAAAACAGATATTTGTGTTCATCTGAGAGAGAGAGAGAGAGAGAGAGAGAGAGAGAGAGAGAGAGAGAGAGAGAGAGAGAGAGAGAGAGAGAGATCATGGACTTTCAATTCCTCGATTTTACGTCTCCTCTGGTTTCATACGGTACGTGTGTCTTCTTCTCTATTCGATCAATTGATTTCCTTCACTCCATATGGTTTTGTTCACACAGATGCTTTGCTTTTTGCTGATTATATCCTTGAATTTTCCTCTTTCCCATCTATTCCATACAGAGATGATATCAAGGCATAAAAAAAATTAACAATCAGGTAAAAAACCATCTAATCTTTTAAATTTTAAGTGATTAATTTAGGGCTCTTTTTCGTCTTCATCTTCTACTGATTTCATTTATGTTCATCAATCCATCTAAAGTCAAACAAGTTTCATGGAGACCCAGGCCTGTTTGATTTAATTACTCTTATGATCAGGTATGTTTCTATTTTATGACTATAATAGTGAATCGGTTCTAAATGTTTTATGTAACCATCATATTTTTCCTTCCATCTTACTTTTAGGTTTTCATTTAATACATGTGACTATTTGACATAACATGCTTTTGATGTTGGCTGACATTGATGCAACATGACTACATGTTATTATATATCTAGATGAACGACTCTTTTCATGTCTTATATGAGTAAAAGTTAAAGATGAAACCAGATACCAATGAATGTTGGGGGCACAAAGGGAAACAAAGTTTTAGGGTCAACGTCCAAACTGGATTCTCATAGCAGGTGGTGCTTTATTAAGTACAATATCTGTTCGTCACAGGATCATATTTATGTGTCAAAAAGGTCTTTCTTAAGTATTAGATGTAAGTAATTACAATTTGCTGAGTTAGCTGACTATGCCTAACAGGTGTTTGGTTAAATGCCTTATAACTTTAATGCAAGAAATGGCATAGACAATACACAGTCCGATAAACGAAGACTATTTTCACCAAAATGTCCAGATGTGAGGGTGCTTTTTTTTTTTTTTTTTTTACTTCAATAGCTTCAAGTATTTAAGATATATCTGTCAATATTAAGTGCTTAATCATTTAAGCTCTTGAAGTTAAACTACAAATATTCATTCAAATGACATTAAAAACAGATCCAGTCCTTTTCGTACAACTATTCCTAAAAAAATAAGTGAATTTTTTTTTAACAAATCAAACCGGAATGAAACACATAAGTTAATTGTGATTGTAAAATGTCATATCTTTCAGTTTTGATTTTTTTTAACCAAAATACCCTGAAAAGTTGTTTTTTTAACCAAAAAAATCTCAAAAGTGGTTATTTGTATTTATCACAGGAAAAAACACTTGCTGCAATTCCAGGATCACTTTCACTTTGCAGTGCCTTGACAACTGCAATATTGAAGGTTTGCTAAGTAAAAACTTATTCATTAGCCTCTTCCTTATGATTAATTTAAATTTTATTCTGATTTTGCAACTGTTTTTTCTCTGTTAGCTTGGTGCCACAACATATGATTCCATGATTCTTACTACATCGGGTTCAGGTTATCAGGTCTGCATTAAAACAAATAATGAGGTTACTTTTATATTTTGAGATTTAAAACAAATTTAACTCATCAATTTACTTATGCATACCTTTTTATTAGTAGAAATGATTATTCGATTGTTATTTGGTATCTTGATTTTTAGTCCATTTTACTCTATAATAACCTATAATTCTGGTGCAATCTCTAATTGTATAATACAACCACAAGGTCCTTTTAGACATTTGAGGTGAAACTTCGGAATTTTTCAACTTAAATACTGATGTCGGTTTTAATTTTTTACTGTATTTCGTAGTAAATGTGACCATTATTGTTACAGGATACCAAGAACAAAATATTTTTGTCTAATCTACTAATATGGAAAATTGGAAGGAAAATATAAAGCCAAAGTGCACAGAGAGAGAGGTACCCCTACTCATGGAGGTCATTTTGCATTGCCTTTCTACTTTTTTTGGGTAATCTTCAAATAAATAACTATTCGATTTTTTTTCCATCCATATTGCCGGGTTTAATTCTTATATTATCATGTGTTTCATATTGATTTATCTTATCTCTGTTTGATTTCGCTTCGGTTTTGCACAACAAGTTCCGAACAAGGTTGCAGATATGGATTTTAATTATCATGTTGCTACCAATCTTTATTATAATATGTATAAAGGCTTCAAATTTTATTTATTTTTGATGTTTTGTGGGTACTAGCAGATGATATCCCGGACAGAATCACGGTCGATCGAAGCTTTACTAGGTGCGATCTCATTATCGCCTCAAGTATTTCTCTTATTCCATGATTTTTCTGTACATTCTTTTGTTTTTTTTTTGCTTATGAATGCTTCCTTCGTATTTGTCTGTGGGTTTTCAGTTGATTTTATTGCCAATACACTTGCTGCTCGCTTTTGTAGCATATTACTAGGTAATTTGATCACATTTTACCAAACACACCACGTATTAAAATCTCATTTTCCAATTCTTTTGTTTTTTTAGTTTGACAATTGACATGTCCTTCATGTTGGGTTTCCTTTGGATGTCAGATTTGATAAAAAGTGTCATTCGCCTCCACTGGTAAGGGGTTTTTTTTTTTTTTTTTTTTTCAATACAATTTAGCTTACATTTTTTAAAAACCTCTTTGATTCTATTATGGAAAAATTTTTGTAGGTAACAGGAGCTCTAATGGTATATTATCTTATTTATTGATTTATTACTTTTATTTCATTTACGTGTCAATTTATGCATATAAAAAGTTCAAATTTGTGGAATTTGGATTGAATGCAAGAAATAGTTGGTCTTTTTTCTTAAGAAAGCAGTGTACTTTGAAAAACCTGTCCATAATAGTTGGTCTTTTTTCTTCAACCTTTCAGTTTGGGTATTTCTTCATGCCGAGTCAAATGAAGCTAATGGTTTCAAATAATTGACTTTTTAAGATTGTTGGTCATTCAGTATTGTTACAGTCAACCATGTTTAATTTTTTTTCTCCGTTTTCTAATGATTCCTTATTTAATCATTATACTTATATTCTGAATATGTGTTTTTGTTCATCTGTGTAGCTTTAACAACCTAACATATGTGTTTTAAAAAGATAATAACTCTCGGCTTACTTCTACTTTATTTTATTTTTAAGCATCGTACTTTCATACTTAACCAACTATAGCATCCTACTTCCATGACGAACGATTGATAAACGATGACACCATCTTTAACGTAATGTCTTATGTCGATTTTCTTTGACAATACTGATACAACAAGCGACCGCACACTACCTCTCCACTTCACAACACACATAAGCTATGAAGAGACGACGGAAACTATGAACAAATCCGCACCCCGCATAGCGGGGTTTCTCACCTAGTTTCCTATAATGAGAGTTTTTACCAATATATATTTTTGATAATGATTTGTTAATTAACAAACTCTTAGGAAAAAGTTTTTTCAATATTTTTAGTGGACCCATAATTAACTAATAAAAAATGAACAAAAATATTGTGTAATCATCTTGATGGATCCCATATGTAATATTTATTATTTAATTCATGGAAAAACTTATTAAAAAGTTTTGAGGCATTTTAAGCTTTTTATGTTGTTAAGGTGGCATATAAAAAAACTTTGATGTTCTTATTATAAGTTTTTTGGAAATTTTGGTATAAATATGTATATTTTTACTAACTTTGGACATATATAAATATATACATATGTCGTATATATAATTAACTCTATGTGGGTTTGTGTTCTTCTCTGTAAGAACTTCGAAACGATATATCGTATGTCCAAAATGGAGTATATGTGAATGAGATATCGATAGTCAAAGTTGGGTATTTGAGAATAGAAGTTAGCAAGCAAGAGATGTGGGTGTGGGAATGAGTCTCACATTGGTAAAAGATGATACTCAAGTAAGTTTATAAGCTTGAATGAATGTTTGGTTTACAAGCTTGTGTTTATGGTTTACTCCAACTCCTATCCGTGCGCAGGAGGTGTGGATCTTGGATTTCGTAGACCAAATTCACCGAACTTGTGCATGTGTGCAACTTGCGGACACGAATGAAGCTCCAAGTTGTTAACTTGAAATGGATGGTACAAATAGAAATATAATACAAGTTTATCTTACTCATCTATACTGAGATAAGTTGTTAACTTGAAACGGGTGGTACAAAAACCGGTCATAAATACTGAATGTGTACAAAAACAATAAGAACTTATTTTGAACAAAAAAGTATAAGGAGTAAATGTGTACAAAATAAGAAATATATTACTTTGTTAAGTCATTATTTCGGTTTACCTGGAGTAATCGTTCATAAAAACTGAATGTGTATAGTTTAAATTAGTTGAAGCGGTAATGTTGACGAAAAAAAATTCAATGACCATTTGGTCAAACAAGCATTGGTTAATCATTTAATATTCTGTTAAAGAAGAATACATAGAACTTGAAGATGTATTCTCAGAAATAGGACTTTATTCTTTCAAAAAAGAGAATCTATTGAGACTTTACGAGATCTCTTAAAAAATGGTCTTAACTCTAATAAAAACCATTTAACAGAGTTAAAAGATAAGCTTTTAACCTAACTTTATCAAGAATTATTTGCACACCAGGAATTGTTCCTTCTTCCCTAAAAAATAAGGAAATCTCGTAGAGACGTTTGTATATATTTTCGTTGAAAATGTATACTAATCGAAAAGAATATTACATTTTTAAGTCATTATCCCTTATTATAATTCTTGTTGCTATAAAATTTATTGAATAAATAAGCATAACATCATAACAAACCCTTAAAGAATCCTCTTTGTCATCTAGTAGGTCAGAGTAAAAACCATGATTTGGGTATAAGCCTTTTAAATAATAATAATAATAATGTTGTGTAAACCTATTTAGATTTTAGATTAATATATAGGGTTATTGGGTACGGGCAACATGTTATTACATGTTATCACACCCAAAAGTTGTCACATCACCATCCTAGTCATATATGGTGTTATAATACTAAATATGGAAATGAGCAACACCAAATAACATGTTATAACACCTCTTATCTTCTATTTCTTTTTTATTTTTTTTCGATTTTTTGAATTTTTATTTTTCTAATTTTGTCTATTTATGTCATAATATTTATAAAATCATATAAATTAATAACACATGTAATTTAATTAAATCTTAAGTTAAAAATAACATTTAAAAACTAAAAATGACATTACAAAAAAAATAAAGGTTCTTCATTTTCCGTGGTTGGATGTTTTAATGTCTCGCACCACGTTACCGCCAATGTGTACTCCTCTTCTGGTGTCCACCATATTGGTTGAATGAGAAAGTGGTTGATTTTTATGTTTGTGTTTCGTGTAGAGAAATAGAAGAGTTGTGTAGGTATAAAAAATGAGATATATGTGTGTATTTATAGGTAAAATTAATAGGTAATTTATTATTATTATTTTGAAAAGTAACAGTTTGAAAACAACTGTCCATTCCATCGAAATCATCCTCCAACGTTCAAATTGTAGTCGTTGCCTCTTGTTATTACATCCACAGATGATAACATAACGGCTAAAAATGCCCAAGGGGGGGGGGGGGTGTTCATGTGTTACAACGACATTAATATGGTGCCATGTCACAAAAACGCGATGCCTCGTTGCCCATACCATATAGTCTAAAGAAACAAAACTTCTTTTATAGAAGAATAAATTGTAACATCATTCCATAAGGCAATGTACATGATAAGAAGTGGTGTAAATATAAAATACCAAATTCAAAGACAAATTGAAATCGACATAAATGACTACGTTTGTCTCACCAATAACATTAAGATCCAAAAACCTCGGCTCAATGCATGTCGGGCCAGGACCAAGTCCAGACGTACAAATTTTGTCCATCTCTAGACCTTGATCCGCCTAGAGTTGCTAGGCAACTTATGGATTCTCAATATTTTGTGGGGGAATGAAAAAACGAGATGGAACAAGTTAATTTCTATTAAACGTATTAAAGACCTAGATTAGATAAATTGTCTACAACGACCAGTCTCAAGAAAAAAGGCGTGGATCTGAAGACCCTTTCATGTCTTATTTATGACACTCGTATCAAATCTAATGGACATTTACCAAAAACCAAAGTTGTAAAAAACATTTGACTTTAGTTAATCGGTGGACTGAGGTTAAGAGATTAATCGGCTAGGCGAGAATTTAACGGTGGATTAATCAGGGATCATAAATTGCTAATTCGTTGAATTAAAAAAATATGGCTAATATCATAACAAAACTCATAAATACCACTAATATCATAAGAACATAAGTTAATATGATTAATACAACACTAATCCTTCATCAAATAGTTTCTATGGAGATAAACTTTCTTCTAAATGTTAAAAGTTATCGTTTTCTCCTGATTCACTCATTGTGTTAGGCAGAATTAATCGTTGGGCGTCCTCTAGTCGGCCGGGTAGCGCCTAAGAATTAATCGGAGATTCATCGATATTTAATCAGGATTTTTACAACACTGCCAAAAACCAAAGAACATCATTAACACCCCCATCCTTAACTTACACACCTATGGTTAAGCCTAGGATTGCAAATCTCAAACAAAATTTGATCTGATTTTTTGAATAGCTCGAAAATATATAATAGAAATCCAACTTGACCCAAAAGAGAAGAGCTCAATAAAAACAAAAGTTGGTTTATGAATCTTCAACTTCTCATATGATTCGAGCTTGGATTTTTACTTGTACGATTAAGTCGGTTTGAGCAGTATCTACACGATAAAAGTTCAACATGCTTCCAGTTGCATTCAGATTAAGGCCCTGTTTGTTTACCTCTTAATTGCAAAATTAAGAGGCAATGTCTTAAAAATTTAGATTCAGATCGTTTGTTTGCATCTTATTTTTTACCACTTAAAACTGTAATTACCTCTTGTTTTTTCAGATATTGAACCAAGTCTGAAAAATTAAAAAATGGACGCGTTCCTTATTTGCCCTAAACAACGATCGACAAAATGCCTCCTCTTCTTTTCTTTCCTTCATGTTTACTCCCATTCGCGTCTGGTTCTCTTCACCACCAAGAATCCGACGACGACGCCCACCCAAATCGCCGACGACGCTGCACTCCGCAACGCCGCCGTCGCCGCACGTCCTCCGTCTCCAACTCGTTTTCGAATTCCGCCCACCATTAATAGAAGTACACGTCTGTACAACCAGGTCCTTTCAGTGGGTCGATCATTGTTAATACAAGCCCATCCATATAAGGAATTAGCAGGGCTTCTTCACAAGCTGCAACCAAATGTGTACAAAGACGCAAACCATAAGCATGGAATGGCTCTAGCATTAACACAATTCCAAGCCTTATGTGGGTTTATTACTTCCGAGGTATTTCCTATAACAATTTCTTTTAAACTTTGCCTTATATATATATATATATATATATATATATATATATATATATATATATATATATATATACTCAAATTAAGAATCATGTGATGTGATTAATGATCATAGGAACTCGATGTTGCCCTTGAAAGTGTCCCCGAGATTAATGAGTTAGTTTGCACCTGTAGGGACTGAGGTTTGTGTGAGTACAGAAACAGAGTTGGAGTTGTATAGAAGTGGAGTGAATAATAAGATTCTTATGAACCCAACCCCGTTGATATGATGAGGTGAGATCATGAGATGAGAATGGATGGATGGACGACTGAGATAGTTTGTGTATGTCTCAATAATATAAGAGTGAATAATCACTCACGTTTAAGGCTCCCCTTTTGACCAATACCACTGGAATTGTTTTATTTTGTAATCTTGTTTGTGATCTGTTATTATATAAATTTATTTATGTTGCAGAAAATGTGTTGATGGAGCTCATAATCGTAAGTTCTTGATCCTTTGTTCATGGAAAGAATATGAAACATGGACTTGGTGTCATGGGTTAGGTAAACATGGAGTGACACAGAGGAGGTTGAAAAGATTGGAGATGATGAGGTTTTAGATGAAATTGATGATACTATGATCAAAGAACAAGTGGAAAATGTGTAATTGCTGGCTTTGATATGTACCAAATGGGAAGCAACAAGAAGACCTCGTGAAGAAATTAATGAATTTTGATGAATTTTAATGAATGTACCAAATGAAAAGATTGGTGTTTTTAATGAATTTTGATGTTTTTATGAGTTTTGATGCTCTTTTGGTGAAATTAATGGTTATAATTTTTAAAGTACAAGCTCGTAATAAGGAAAAGTTTGAAGTATAATGTTGTAGTTCAAAGAAATGATAGAGAAGGGTAAAATGATCATTTTTATTATTCAGCATAAAAATTCAGAGGTTCCAACCAAACAGAATCTAAAATTCAGATCTTAAAAATTCAGACCCTCTTAGAAATTCAGATCTTAAAAATTCAGATCCTGCCAAACAGCCCCTAAGTTTTGCTATATAGAAATTAATTGGGTCCAAACTCCATTCAAGCATGTATAAGATTTTAAATTTAAGACCTACAACATTTAGAAGTTGCTTTTTATTTTTATTATATGTAAACAACGTCTATATCTGTACGAAATAAAAAATTGTTTTTCTAATAAAAGATAAATTATAATGTCATCTTCATAAGACAAATTATGGAATAGAAAAACAAAAAATAATTAATCTTGCCGTTTGGTTTTATCCTTGAGGTTCCTTTGTTTATGTCAATTAGCGAATGTCATGGTCTCGATTTTGAACCATTTGTTTAAATTTTTATTCACATATTTTATATTAAATCATGATTTATTCGAAACTATATAAAATAAGTAAAAGTTATGGAAACTCATAATCGTCGTTACGTTGCTGGCTAATTTTTTTCATTAGATACATCGATATTCATCGATGAAAACCAAGCGGAATTTTTCTAAAGAAATTTAATATGATATTACTATATAATATATAATATATAATTATATATAATGTAATTAAGTACATATATTGACTGGAACTTTAGAATTTTGTTAATCTGTTCGATATTCTAATTTGTGTCGCCTTCTTGTTTCTAATTCTTAGCCGGGTTAATTTGTTTGTAATTACGTAAGTTTGTAAACTTTTCCCACCGTTAATTATTTAATTGTGCGGATATTGATGTCTTAATTTTGATTAAAACGAATAAGATTCTCTAACTTGTTTTGATTTTAATTTCACTGTTACCAAAAAAAAAAAAAAGAATTACCCGATATGAACATTCTCTAATAAAACTTAATTGATTTTATAGCAGAAACAAACCCATCTTTGTTACATGTAAAATAAGTAGAGTTGTCACAACAGTTTTATATAAAATAACTTATTCACAGTTCATTACTATGATTTTTTCTAATGGATTTTTTCTAATGGATTCGTGTTCGTTTCATGATGAGGTTTCGTGTGAGCTCTCTCCTTATTTTTACCTATGTCATAGTGGTGTGCATTATTATGTGCATGCTAGACTAGTCGAGTCCTATTAGTTGATGATAGTTATGAGTATTTTCTGAGTTGTTAAATCCAAGACTGCTGATAATCCCAAAATTGTTGATAACCTATAGTTGTTTAGGTTGACATAGGGGTAGTGGTATGCTGGTTAGGAATACCAGGAGGCTGGTGGTGCGGGTGGTTATAAGACCCTTGGGAATTTTGGCAGTTAATTGTGCACTTGTGTTGTTCTGGGAGCTTGAGTGTCGCACGGGTCTTGATATTTCCCATGGTTGTGCTTGTGGGAGCAGTTGATTAGCTACGACTTATCAATAAGTTGGGTTTGCGATTAAGGACCCCAATCATGATATCTGATTTTGGGTCGGGATGAGCTGAATCGTTGTTGTTCCGTTTGATTATCTCCATGACTTGATGCAAAGTTTTTGAACCAAGGGGGATGTGTGGACTAGTTTAGCTCTCGCTTGTTCTTTTTCGCTATCATGGCAGTAAGCGAGGTTGGCAGTTTCTGTAGTTAGTAGTGGATTCTTGTCTACTGCTGTCAGTGGGACGGTGTAAGGTCAGGAAGGTTTTGTTTGGGACCAGGCCTTTGATTCTTGGTCAGCATGGTGGACGTATGAGGGAGGCCTTGTCTGCCTGGAAGACAGACATGTTTGTAGAGTTTAAGTTAGGAGCGAAGGAGTCTTCTCGATTCGGTTAGTTGTGATGTGTTGATCTTCATTTTCTGTCAGGTCAAGTATTTCTCGCTTAAGATTTAATCGACTTTTGGAAAGTGTCCACATAAAGCATTGTTCGGTACTGTAACGAGTGTGGTGTTGACCTTGGGGGAGTCTCTGCTCAGGTTTGGCGTACACTCCTGGTTTTGGAAATCTTTGGGGTTTTATTCGCAGTTTTGGGTATCCGGTGTGGCGATGGCTCGAGCAGGAAGTAAATTGGTCTTGGAAGATCCCTTTTAGGGATTCGGGAGGGGGTTGTTCAAAATGTTTGGTAAAGACAGATTTCAAGGACAAAATCTAATTCAAGTGGGGGAGAATTGTAGCACTCGTTTTCCAGATTGGATCAATATAGAGCATAATGGAGTTAAATGATTCGTTTTTAGGAAAAATCAGGTGTCACGACGTGACCATAGGGTGGTCACGACGTGACAAGCCAATGAGTGAATGTGTATCTGGAAGATTGTCACGACGTGACCATAGAGTGTTCACGACGTGACAATGGATGTTAGGGCCCAAGCCCATAATTTTAGGGTCTCACTCGTATTTAAACATCTTATCCCAAGGGTTAGGGTACCTTCCTCTATTACACCCGCAGATTCGGGCTAATAAATTAAGATGTAATAAGCGTTAAAAATGATGTTTTGATAGAAGATTATTTAGGATAAATAATCTTAACCAAAGTCATATTATATGTGACAAGGATTCCGTACATATAAAAAACGTGGAAATCCGACTTCGTAGGAAGAAGTTATGCTTCTTCGAAGTTTCGTAATTAAACCGGTACGGCTCTACGTATCATGAAAAGTGAATTTTTGATAAAATGATTTTTAGCCTAAGTGATCTAAACAAAAGTTATAGTAGTCGTTAAACCGAGAGTGTGCATATAGAGAACGTCCAAATCTGACTTTACGAGAGGAAGTTATGATTTTTTGAAGTTTCAGCGCAACAGTGTAGATACAGAAACCGAAATCAAGATCGGTCGATTGTAAGGAAAAACAATATGAACGAGAGATTAAGATCTTGTTAATAGGAGTCCATCGATATAAAGACAATCCCATGGAACGCAGGCAGCGATTGACTTCGTGACCATTTGATGTACTCTACTTCCTACTGACACGTATTGCGTAGAAATACCTATAACAGTACTATCAACAACAATGATTAAAATAATCCTTAGGACAGATCCTTAGAAATGAAAATAAAAAGAAACCTACTGACATGTATTGCGGAGAAATCCCTGTAACAGTACTATTAACAACGATGACTAAGATGACCCTTAGGATAGATCCTTAGGGAATAATAAATAAGAAAATGGGGATGGCGTAATTGGGTTAATTGTTTGATAATTAAACATATGGACTATATTATTGTGGGTTGAAAACCCTATATTCTCATCAAGTTTCCCAACCTAACCCACTCAACTTCTTTGTATCACAGGTAGCGGTACAAAGGTACATGAATGATGAGAGATTCAATGAGATGTAGGCTATTAGTCAAAAGATATTATAAGGCATGTTTATGCTTATGTTATGTATCAGTTATGACACCCCATGCTTTTATAAATCAATGAAAAACATTTATCCGAACATACTTTTACGGGACCAAATTCCGCATTTATAAATGAACTCTTTTTTAAATAAGCATAAATGATTTTTTTAAAGGTCGAAAAAATAAGGATGTCACGGTTGGTATCAGAGCATTAGTTTAAGTGAACTAGGAATTTAGAGGATTTCTAGACTTAAACTTAGAATTCTAGGAAATGACCGTGAGATTAGTGTCTTTTATAATTTTGGTAACACACATGAATTGACACAAACACTAGCTCACTTTAGGATAAGATGCCTAATTTGCTCTTATGTATTAAATAGTTTGTATTATAGCATGCCTTAGGTTGCATATCTAGCTATTATTAGGCTTAAGGTATGTTGCCGACCTAGAATTAGGAAATTTTATGTGTTCACGTTTCTAAACGTTTAATTACGGTATTAGAACTCGCATATAACCTTTCGGAGTAATAAGAGGATTACATGTCTAAACATTCCCTATCTTTATTCTCGTCTTAGTACATTGAATACCTGGTTCGGTGTAGAGAACATCATGGTGAGGAAACGAAGCGGATTGGGAAACGATAATGGAAAGCGTCAGGCTGAGCCTCAGGTAATTAAACGTGCACCTAAAGCAGTGCCAATAGTTAAACTAGTCACAATGGCGATGATTAGGGATCTGTTAGCCGAACAGAGGGACGAAATAAGACAACTCATTCGAGAAAATAGAAGAGAGCCTACTTTGCCTGCTATACAGCCTGAGCTTAATGAGGAGCAATCTGAGGAAGGAAATTATAGTAGGACAGTGAGTCGTATGAAACCCCAAGTGGTTAGGAGGAATAACCCGATAATGCAAATTGAAGGAGATAGATGCAAGTACAAGGACTTTATGGCTGCCAAACCAATGAGTCTTTCTAGATTCCCAACTCCAGTAGAAGTCATGGACTGGATCTCTGAAATGGATATGGTATTTGAGAGTTGCGACTGAAGCAACAGAAAGAGGACTATCCTTGCAGTCTGATTGCTAAATATTGGGGTATTAAGTTTGTGGGAATTATTAGCCGATACCATGCCCAAAGGAGAAGCCAGTAAGATGTCATGGGAACACTTCCTTGAGCAGCTGAAAAGAGATTACTATTCTAAGCAAAACCTTTTAGAGATCAACAATGAATTCCTTAACCTGAAGAAAGGAAAGATGAGTGTTAGTGAGTGTGTTGCAGCTTTTACTACGAAGATGAAGCTAGTTCCTTACTTAGTTCCTACTAAACTTTCCAAGTTCAATAAATTTGCTAGTGCACTACCGATGGATTTTGGTCCAAAGGTAAAGCTAGCAAAAACTCTGAAAGCGGCCATCTAGGCGGCTAGAAATGTAGAAACCCATACAAGGGAGAAGGGTCTACTAAAAGCTGAGGCAGGAGAGAAAAGGAAGCTTAAAGAATCTTCAAGGATCAATAATAAAGGAAGATTCTCGAAGTCCGACCCAATGACAAGTAGTCTGGGGGTAACGGTGAAGCGAAGTGGTGTGGGAAATGTAAGAAGAAGCACTTCGAAAGGTGCGACGGAGAAGTGACCTACTATAAGTGTGGAAGAGCAGGTCACTATTCCAAGGATTGTGCATACAATGATAGAGTGTGCTATGTATGTGGAGAAAAAGGGAATATTTCAAAGGATTTCCCGAAGAAAAATGAAGCAGCAAGGCCGAATGTGCCACCAACGGCGAAGGCCAGAGCATACCATATGATACTTGACGAGGAAATAAAAGGGCGAGAATTCGGAGCTGCTTGTCGGGAGTACTTGAATGAAGGAGACATATAAGTAGTATTGTCCTATGTAACCTACGTAAAAGGCGTGATATATGATGAACTCGAATAAAAACGTAATCGTTTTCAAGAAGTACTATAATCCTTATCTATGTTACATTATCTGATGTGTTAAGTTGTTATATGATTTTCTTGAATGATGACTTGGTTGACTACGAGACAATTCTTGGGACAAGTATGAGTAGGTGTGAAAGGTAGTAGAGGCCTATACTACCGAAAGCACATGACTCGCACTTGGATAAGGGAAAGTCACAAGATTACTAAGTCTCTAAGTAATTGAGTTATTTTCTTCATTTCCATCATTTAATTTGTTTCGGTAATGACTGCGAAAATAAATATTATTCCGACCTTAGTGATCATATCGAATCGAGTCTGACTAATCTACAAAATTAAGTTTGATGTAGCGTCCAACTTTAGTTAAAATATAAAAGGAAAATAGAATCGAAGCGATCAATAGAAGTATCGCAATCATCCTTGAGACTAGGAAGCTTGTAGCTAGAAGTGCTACATGCTAGAATGTGATTATATCAGATTAGAACATGAAGGGAAGTATCTTTCATGCCAAAGTCTGACTCATAGAGACCTGAGTCTAGCCGTTACATCATACGATGAAAGGTCATTAGAGCATGACCCATCGGTCTGTTACGATAGTCGATGTAACATCCAAAAAATCATAGTAATAATTTTCATTTTTTAAAACCATTTTATAATCTATAAGTCATACAAACATTGTTTCCAAAAACATAGTTATTAAATCAGAGTATCCAAAAACATCTCTCAACATAAATCCCAGGATGATGTATATAATCACGTCTTCGCCTTGACCCGATCATATGTGTAACACCTGAATCCCGAGGTACTTCACATTTTCAAAATTTGGTATTTTAGGGTTTTTTGCAGCATGGTGAAGGCACCACGACATGGCAAATCAAGATAAGATCGCGTGTTCATTTAAGCCACCACGATGTGGCAGTATATGGCCACAGTATGGCAGCTCGAAAATGACAAACCCTATTTTATGGGTTTTGCTCCCTATTTAAAGGAATTAGGAGGCTAGGGTTTGCTCACCCTCAGCCTCCTTGAGATCTGAGAAACCCTAATCCCCTTCCTTCTTTATTTAAGTCCTTTTTGTTGTTCTTTGAAGCCATTGAATGAAGAAAAAAGAAGAAGTGAGCTAAGATTCAACATGCAAGTCCTCATCCTTTGTTATAGCACACTTTTGGACCTTTGTAAGTGTTCAATACTTGATTTTTTTATCATGATAGGTTGCTAGATCTTGAGTTTTGTCCTTAAATTTCATGTTCTTATTGGTTGGAGTGGTGAAATCTCATAAAGTTGCAACTTTATGAATCTCCAGGCCGTATTGGAGTATTTGGTGCTTTGGATCTGGATTAGAAATGAGTTTTGATGTCATGCATTAATTTTTGGCCATAAGCCCTCATTTTAACCTAATAGGAGTTCAATACATGCATTGGACATGCATGTCATGTAACATCCCGTTTTAAGTAGAGTAATTAAATAATAAATCAGGAACCCCGGGAAGTAATTATTATTATTATTTTATATTATTCGAGCCCAAAATGTAATAATAATTAGTGAGGTGTGGGTTTCAGGGAGCCAAATGACAAGAATTAAATCTCCGGGGGTTAAAATGTAATTTTGGGATTTATTTTGAAAAGAAATTATGGAAGCAGGGGTCAAAGAGTAAATATTGGACTCATTTTGTAAGGATTTTAGAAGGCTGGGTAGAAATGGTAATTTCTGGATCGAAATTGAAAGAAGAAGGATAAGGAAGGACTAAAGGGGTCATTATGGGGAAAATTTGAAGGAGACGGGGTATAATTGCTTCATATGCGTCATTCTAACCCTAACCCTAACAACTTGAGGTAGACGCCACTCTCCCTCTACCCTTAACCTCCAGCCACCACTTCCATTTGCTGCCATGTCCGACAGCCTCCTTGCTAGCCGACGACGCCGATCAAAGCCAATATCTGGGGCATTCACGACAACGACGAGGAATTCAGGTGACGCTAGTGTAGAGGGCCGCTGGACCACTTAGCGCCGCTGTCGTCGAGTTGTACTCCAATGGAGGCATAGCCTCCATTCCCTCCTGCGACTGCTTTCTTCGACAACTTTTGATGCCGCTGTTGGAGGCATGGGACCACCGAGAAACCATCGGGTCATCTTGCCGCCAATGAAGACGAATGTGTCGTCATACGTCGTTTTTCATCCATGGAGATCAAGGCCGACGAAACTGTGAGCCATCGAACACCACTATTGTGTTAGGGAGACCGGAGGACGAAGATCGGAGATGCGCCGCCACTGCCGTTGTTTCGTGTTACCTCCTTTTCGCCGCCCTCCACAGTCGAAGTCGAAAATCTCCAAGCCGTCGCCGCCGTTGATGCAGTCAAAGAGGCTGTTGTTGCTCACGTTGGGTCACGTCCCTTCTTCGCCACCACAGTGCAGCGCCGCCGGCTGCTAGCACTACTGCCGTTTGCAAGCTCAGCCGCCGCCACCGCCGTACGCCATTAGGTGGGTGGTGGTGTTACTGTTCCGGGAGTGTATGTGTATGTGTATCTTTGGGTGTGTTCCAGTCAAGGTCGTGAGGGTATGTTTCTGCTTGGTCGGAATTCGAAAAAGGGCCACCACCACCACCGTGTATAGCCGCCTGCCGCCACAAGGTGGCTATGTGTGCGTGTGTGTTATTTTATGAGTGTGTGTGTGGGTTATTGGATATTATTGTAAAATTGTACTGTAATAGAGTAGGAATAATGAAAAGAAAAGCTCAAACCGCCACCGTAGGGTGGTGGTTGCCGCCTCCTGCCGCCACCGGCCGCCGTGTCGGGTGGCGGTGTGCTCTGACTGCGGTGGACCTCGTTTGGATGTTGGGCAAGGGGCTACTAAACCCTAATGGGCCAAAAGAACCCTAGTGGGCCCAAAGAGACCCCAATGGACCTAATAAAACCCTAATGGGCCCAATAAGGCCCAAAGTGACCTAGGAGCTCAACCAATTAACTAATGGGCTAGTATTGGGTTGGAAAACCCTAATTAGGGTTTGGAAAACCCTAAGAGCATAAAACCCTAAATGTGGGAGTTGTTTGGGACACACACGAGAATTAATTATTAAACCTAAAATAATAATTAATAATCTTTGGCAAACTAACGTAAGACAATAATGGACTTAATGGATTAAGTCCTTAATGGATTAAGTCATTAAGGGGTTAAGTAAGAAACACTTAACCCTAATCATCATTTCATGTGAAAGCCCTAATCTCACTCGGGCCTTGAGTTGGGCCTTCCTATTGGGCTTTGGCGATTGGACTATTAATGGATTGTCCAAGAACAAGTTAATGGACCAAAATAAGTAGATGGGCTTTAGGATAAGGCCCATGTGAGGACTTGGGCCCAATTTGGAAAATTGGGCCATATGTTGGACTTTGGCCCATTATTTTACTTTTGGGCTTTGGTAGTGTGAGTTGGACCTTGGGCTTGGAACCCAATTATTAATTGGGTATTGTTTGATGTTGACAGTTCGGGAATCTGTCAACCAGCAGCGGGAGCTTTACCTGCGGGACTTCAGCAGTGCCAGGTGAGTTATCCTCACTATACTAAGGGGTCTAAGGCACCAAGGCCGGCCCATTGGATATGTTATCCTAGCAGTGTTAGATGTTGGGTATGAGTTAGTGTTGCATGCTAGTGGTTATGCCAGTTAGGTAGACCTGTAGGACTACCTGTGATGTTATATGATTATTGCATGCTCAGTGGTTATGTTATGTTATGTGATTGTTATATGGGATGGGTTGAGGTTGTACTGCTTCGTGCGGTAGCCAACAAACCCTGGGAGCATTCCAGTTACGGGCTAAGGGAGACTCGTACTGTGGGCTCGGGAGCATTCCAGTTACGGGCTAAGGGAGACTCGTACTGTGGGCTCGGGAGCATTCCAGTTACGGGCTGAGGGAGACTCGTATTGTGGGCTCGGGGGTATTACAGTTTGTAGGGCTGTGGACCCGTTATGTGCTGTTCTGTTCAGTTTGTTATGATATGTTATTGTTGACATGGTTATGTGGACTGTATGTGTATCGGTATTTTGGGGGTAACTCACTAAGCTTTCGGGCTTACAGTTTCAGTTTATTGTTTCAGGTGCATCAGGGGATCGTGGCAGGGCAAAGGCGTGATCGTACAGCTCCTCACTTTTTATGACTATGTTTATGGGATACTCTGATATTTTACATTTTGAAAACAAGTTTGTAATAACTAATGGTTTTTGGGTTGTTTAAAAAGTTTTAAATTGGCTTGAATTTTTGGGTGTTACATGTCAGAAAAGCATGGATTTTTATGTTATTTATGATTTTAGAAACCTTTCTGAGGGTGTTGGAATAGAGATCTTCAAGATTAAGTGCTTATTGATTTAATCAAAATTGTGTTTTGCCTATTTTTTGATCTAGGAGTGAGATCTCTATCTCTTGGAGAGTCTAAAGGGATAAAGTTGGAAACTTTATCCACTTAGACCATAAAATGGACCCGATCTGAGCCTTAGAGCCCTTAGAATCGAAGAAAATGGCTTAACGCATTAAGTTGTTAGGGGCCCAGTGCCCATGGCGTGGCGACTGGGCTAAGGCTCGTCTGTTTTGTCAATTAGCGGCCACGGCGTGGCGACCAGCTGGAAGTTGACTTTTGACCATTGAACATTGACTTTGACCAAGTTTGACCTTAGGTCATTTTGGGTAATTTGAATAGTAGATTGGAATTGGGTCCCTATTTATTGTATAGGTGGCCTGTAAAGTCAATATTTGGAGCAGTGATCAGTTCTGCTATTTTTCAGAATGTGAGGTGAGTTTTTCGCACTGTACTTATGGTTCGAATGCACCAATGCCGACCCACCAGGTTATGTATCCTGGTATATAGGATGATGTTATATTGGTTATATGATAGATTGGTAGACATGTATGGTTACTTGTATTTCTTGGATATCTGTTTATGTTTATCTATTGTATATGTTGACAGATTGTGATTGGATTGAGGCGGTCCTGCTTTGTGTTGAAGGCCAAGATACCCCGGGTGGTCCGAATAGGTTGTAGGCCCTGTGAGGCGGTCCAGTCAGGTCGAAGGCCCGGGGAGTGGTCCAGATAGGTTGTAGGTCATACGAGGCAGTCCAGTCAAGCTGAAGGATCATATTTGCATGTTGTTATCTGTTTGGTTATGTGTGGTACTTTGGGGGAACTCACTAAGCTTTGGCTTACAAATTGATTTTATGGTTTCAGGTACCTCAGACGACAGGGGAAAGGCGAAGGCTTGATCGTGCACATCATCCTGGCTTTTATGTTTTTTTATGAGTTTGGGATACTCTGATTCATGGTTGTGACTTTTGGAAACCTGTTTTGTAAGACTTATGGATTTTGGAATGGTTTTATAAATAAAAAAATTCCTTGATTTTTGGGATATTACAAGTTGGTATCAGAGCCCTAGTTTGAGAGAATATGAGAAAATTTCGTGTGAATTTAGACTCAAACTAACGATCTGCAAAAGTTTTAAAATTATTCTTAAAATTGTTTTCAAAAGTAAACAAGGAAGGATGCGATGTGTACGATCAGCCGGATCAAGAAAGTATGCCCCAAGATACCCACATTGTTATTTGCTTATGATGATTATGATAGAATTGCATGCTAATTGTAGGCTAGGGATCTTCAGGAATTGCATGATAGAATTGCCTGAGTTATAATGCCTGATATCCTAGGAGATTTTCTTGTATGCTAGATGGAATTGACGTCATTAATGTAGTTCATTAGTGTAAGCATCATAGTTGTACAAAGATTTTATAGTCTGAGAATGTTTTATTTAGCCTTATTTCATGTTCCTTGTCTGGTTGTGGGCTTAGGGTAGAATCAAGTATTCGACTGTCTATGGAATCCAGTGTTATGTATGATTAGCATGCACGAGTGGCTGCAGGGTTGGTGAAAGTTCCACGAGTGAGTGAAGATTATAGTAGGCCATCGTGAGGAAGGATTAGCCACTCTTGAGAATATGTAGAGAATGTAAGCATATCCTAGATGTTGGGTTTTGCGATCGTGTGGTCCGAGATGACCCCTTGATACGAATATAGGTTGGTCTGGAAGGTAGTATGGGCCCGTAGTACTGGATATGCATGACCCGTATGCGTAGGAAGGAAGTCACGAACCCCAAGGGTCTAGTCTTTCTGTAATTATTGTAATAGTATGAATTGTGGCTTTTCTGATGAATTTCGGTTTGTTTTCAGTATATAGATCACTAGGGGTTATGGATCAGGAGCGGGCAGCCTGACGATACCAGGATTGACTAATGATGAGATTCGGGAGTTGATCTCTATTGAGGTGATTGCGGCCGTTTGGGGTTCTATCCTGGAGGTTTTTGGGTCTATTAAGACCGCGATTATTGAGCTTTTCGATGAGCGATACATCGTCGTGACTGAGGTTGTTGCTGCTGCTGCAGCTACCGCAACTATTGCAGCTACGGGAGTTCAGGCTAGAGGGTCATTTTAGTATCGGGACTTCAGCAACACGAAGCCCGCAGAGTTTGACGGGGTCAAGGACTGGAAGGTCAGGTGTGCCCTGAACCTTCTTCGCCTGGGCACGAAGGACTTGTGAAACCTAGTGATTGGTTCTTATACTCCTGAGCAGAGGATTGCAGTTACTTGGGGGCAGTTCTTGGAGATGTTTCGCACTGAGTATGTTCCCCTGGTGGAGAGGGAGAGGTTGGCTCAGGAGTATCTATCATTAAAGCAGACGACATAGTCGATGACAAAGATCACTAAGATGTTTACTGAGAGAGCTCTTTTCTGCCCTGAGTATTCTGCTTTGGAGTAGGACCAAATGTTGCGATACTTGAGCATGCTCAAGACTAGGATTCAGGAGTTTGTGTCTACCCAACGATACCGTACCTTCTCCAAGCTTCAGGATGTTGCGCGGAGTCGGGAGATTGAGATTGAGACCCAGAGGAGGAGCAAAGGCAGGCTCCGGTTCAGTCACAGCCAGTAGCAAAGCGGTTCAAGCCTGCCGAGTCACAATGAGGAGGACAGAGGGGCCGAACTTATGGCAAGTGCGGGAAGGTGCATGCCGACCAGCTACTGGTTGCCACAAATGTGGCAAGGAGGGGCATTTCGCAAGGGATTTTCGTCGGCAGGCTCCTATATCGAGTATTCGGATTTGTTATTATTGTGATCAGGTGGGCCATATAAAGGCCCAATGTCTCTTGCTTGCTACTAGACTAGTGCAGGCACCATCCCCAACTACTTTGAGGATTACAGATGGACGACAAGGAGAGATGAGGCCCCGAAGGCCAGGGATCATGCTTTTCAGCTCACAGTTTAGGAGGACAGGGCGGCGCCTGGCGTCGTTATTGGTATGTTCTCATTTATTATTTTATCAAGTTATTTTATTATATGCTTATGATTGTATTTTTTAGGTACATTGTTATTGAATTCCTTGTATTCTCTTATGCTTTTTGACTCGGGTGTGAGTCGGTCCTTTGTGTCTCAGTCCTTTAGTAGGAGTTTTGATATGACTCTCGGAGAGTTGGAGTGTCCATTGCGAGTTTCCATCGCCAATGAACACGGGGTTTCTTCTTTGTGCCTTTTCGGGATTGTATCGTGGAGATATTCAGGGTGTCTTACCCGGTCGATCTGATTCCTATACCTATGGCGGATGTGTGCATGATAGTAGGGATGGACTGGTTGAGCAGATTTGGTGTCATGATTGACTATGAGAGACAGCAGGTGGTACTTCAAACCCCAAGTATGGGAGAACTAATTATTTATGACAAAGGTACCAGGGTTGGTTCAGCCTTTTATTCAACTGCTAGGGCTTGGCAATATCTTCAGCATGGATGTATGGTTTACCTCGCTTATGTGGTAGACACTCAAGTGGATAAAAGGGTTTCAGTTACGGATGTTCATGTAGTCATAGAGTTTCCAGATGTATTCCCGGTGGATTTTCCCGGTGTGCCTCCTGCGAGGCAGATTGAGTTCAGGATTGGTTTGGTCTCCGATGCGGCCCCGATTGCTAAGGTGTCGTACCGATTAGCATCACCTGAGATTCAGGAGTTATCCTTATAGCTCCATGAGCTGTTGGGCAAACAATTCATCCGACCGAGCAGTTCGTCATAGAGAGCATCAATTCTTTTGTGAAGAAGGATGGTTCACACAGGATGTACATTGATTACCAGGAGCTGAACAAGTTGACGGTGAAGAACCATTTCTCACTTCCAAGGATTGATGATCTCTTCAATCAGCTGTAGGGTGCATCTTGGTTCTCCAAGATCAATTTGAGATAATGGTATCATCAAATGCGAGTCAGAGAGGAGGACGTGGAGAAGACAACGTTATGAAATCGTTATGGGCATTACGAGTTCGTGGTGATGCCGTTTGGCTCACCAACGGACCGATGAAATTTATGGATTTGATGAATCGGGTATGTAGGCCGATGCTCGATCATTTGGTCATTGTTTATATTGATGATATCCTAGTCTATTCCAAAACCAAGGAGCAGCACGAGGACTACCTTCATGAGCTATTAGGAGTTTTGAGGAGGGAAAGGCTTTATGCCAAGTTCTCGAAGTGTGAGTTTTGGTTACGGGAGGTCCAGTTCTTGGGACACCTCGTTAACCAAGACGAGATTCTGGTTAACCCTACCAAGATAGAGGCAGTTATGCAGTGGGAGGTCCCGAAGTCTCCTTCGGATATCAGGATTTTTCTGGATTTGACAAGTTATTATCGGAGGTTTATTCAAGATTTCTCCAAGGTTGTTGTACCTCTCACTCGCTTGACGAGGAAGGGAATAGATTTTTGCTGGGGGCTTGAGCAGCAGGTAAAGCTGGAAAAATCGAATCAACCCACCAACACAACCGAAACCCAACCCAAAATTAGTTGGTTGGGTTGAGATTTTCAACCCATTTAAGTTAAATGGGTCAACCCGTCTAACTCATTTAATTAAATAGGTTGGGTCGGGTAAAAAGTATCAACCCGTTTTCAACCCACCAACCCATTTAACTTTAATTTATATTTAATCTAATAATTATTTAAATATTATCATGTATTAATCTAAGTATTAGTTTATAAATTACAATGTTCGTATTATTATTATGTTTTAAAAATATGGAATCCTAATTCCTAACTTTTTTCTTGGCACCGACAACACTATCCACTCTAAAAAAGCACTTAGCCATTACATAACTTTAATGTTATTTGAAAATTTTATTTGTATATTTGAATTGGGATTGTGTTTTTGTCATACTTTGAAATTTTATTTAAGTCTATAAATACTTTAAGTGGTGTAATCTTTAGTTAATTTATTTATTAATTTTTATTTTAAATATGTCAACCAAAATTTAACCAATTTATTTAATAGGTTGAGTTGGGAACTACATAAACGGGTCAACCCGGTGACAACCCATTTATCTAAAAGGTTGGGTTGGGTTGGAAATATCAACCCATTTAAATAAACAGGTTGGGTTCAACCCGAACCCAACCCATGTCGACCCATTGCCAGCTCTAGCAGCAGGCTGTGTTTGAGACATTGAGACGGAGATAATGTGAGGCCCCAGACCCTTCTGGAGGGCATAGAGGATTTTGTTGTACATTATGATACTTCTATCACCGGTTTGGGGGCAGTAGTCATGCAACGGGGGACGGTTATTGCGTATGCTTCTAGGTAGTTGATGCCACATGAGGTTCGGTATATGACGCATGATCTTGAGTTAGGTTCGGTGGTGTTTTCCATCAAGATTTGGCGGCATTATCTATATGGGGTCTGATGTACCATATACATAGATCTCAAGGGTCTGAGATATCTCATGGATCAGCCGAATCTGAATATGTGACAGCGTAGATAGCTTGACGTGGTCAACGATTATGACTGTGAGATTTTATATCATCTCGGGAAAGCGAATATGGTCGCTGATGCTTTGAGCCGCAAGACGGCTAGTACTTCTATTGGGGGGTTTATATATGAGGATTACCATCGATTCACCACTTATGGATTTGATCAGGGAGGCTTGGTCTGAGGGGGCCAAGAAGGAAAATTGGAATCAGGAAAGGATCAGGGGTGAGATTGATAGATTTTCTACTGATAGTCATGGACTTTTGACCCGGTGCCATCGGGTATGGATGCCATTTTCCGGCGAGGCCCAACAGATAGTTTTGGAGGAGGCTCATAAGTCTAGATTTTCGATTCACCCTGGGGGCACCAAGATGAATCGGGATTTGAGACTTAGTTACTGTTGGTCATGCATGAAGAAAGAGATTTCATGTGTAATGCCCTATCCCGAATCTTTACCCATTTGGGTGTGGGTGATGTAATCTAGATGATTCGGGCATTCAGATTTGGTTTTGGAACTAAGGGGTATTTTGGTAAAATGGCAGCGGGCTTTTATGTAAATTGGGTTTTGTTTGGGAAATTTTATGGCAAGTATGATTTGATAAAAGTGTAGAGCTTCTCGTTACCTTTTCATGGATATAAGGATCGTCGAAATCAGATTTATAACGAAGAAGTTATGCCCTTCGGAGTATTTTAGGGTTTAAGAGGAAACCCTGATGGGTTTTGAGCATAACAACAATTCGTAAATGTACATTCAAACCTAATGCTTTGGATCTAGGTTTTCTCTAATTGAACATGCAAACTTGAACACAAAAGGAGAAACCCTAGGAGAGGTATACTATTTTCGAAATTCATATAAAACAAGGGTTAGCTTACATACCTTGATTGTTATGTTGTAATAACAATGAATCCCTTGTAGATCTTGAAGCTTGAGGACTTAGTGCCACAAGTGTTTCACCTCTAATGGCTCAAAAACACACAATTCAAGAGGATGATATGAGAGATGAGGAGGTGAAATTTTCGGCTCTAGCTTCTTCCAAAGTGTCACCGAAAATCATATCCCTAGGGTTCTTTATATAGTGCACCAAGGATGCTATGGATTAACCCTAATTTCAAATATGGTAATTATCCACCTCCTTTAATTATCCATATATGATAAGATATTCTAGAAACTCTAGAATATCTTACATATATCATCATAAAACCGTCCACCCTTCCCTCGGAAGGTTCTGGACCCTTTTGCTCAACTATTGAACAATTACACTTTTTAGTCCCTGCACTTTTAATTAATTCCTTTAATTCCAAAATCAATTCCAAATTAATTTCCGATTAAATATTAACTAATAACATGATTACTAACTAATATATTATTTCTATAACATATTAATAAACCATTAATTCCAATTTATTAATCAATTAATAAATCCTTCCGCTTCCTCAATTAATCATCCTGTCTAGTTGCTCGTGTGAAGGCAACCCAAAAGGACCATGCCACTATCAATTCAAGCACATACCAATTATAGTTATGGGCTTAGACACCTAATCCAACAGTCTCCCACTTGGATAAGTCTAATAACTATAATTGCAAGTATGACTTCAAAAACTGATAAGCAATCGTAGCTCTCATAGCTTTTATCAAACTCTGACCAAGTCAGTTGCGAGTCCTAAGATAAGGGATCATATAATCCTCCGTTCTGCAAGATATGATGTGAACAAATGACATGGAACAAAATCATTCTCATTTTTCAATAGTTTGTTTCCCGATTTCTGATTTGTAATGACAAAGAACTTAATTGAACACATCAATTCAGTCCTGACCGGGCGTCTGGTCCCGACACATAAGTCAACACCAAATCATTGAGGGGCCCAAGATATCGCTTTTCCCCTTAGGGAAAAAGGAACAGACAAACTTTGACTCATATGCTTGTACTATTTACTCATCAAATCATGCACAACAATACGTTTTATAACACGAAGTTACTGATGTGTTTACGCATTATCAATGCACAACCAACTCGTAAACAACAACTCATATATCTCGGTTTAAAGATTATACGATATTATCGTCTCATAATTACTCATGACAAATTCCATGAAATAATTCACTGAGCGTGGGTTTAATCCAGTACTTAAATCCCTATTTCAAAAGTACTCATGAATGTTGCAGCAAACCATTGCTATGTCTAAACACTTAGACAATATACAATCCAATTCATGACAGTCTTAATTCACTACTTACTTCGAAAGTATGATCGACTGTGGATGATTGAATAATCCAATTATTCGAGAAGTAAAACATGCAAAAGAAACACAAAGATAAACAATTGACAAAAGATAGTAAATGATACTCATAAATAAATGTTAATTATTTAATCATCAAATGTCAATTACATTTATTTGTTACAAGTTTCTAAATAACTATCTAATCACTAAAACTAATATCATCCTCCAACCAATGCTCCTTGCATGCTGAACATGCTTAATCCTACACAGACCATTTGTGAGGAGATCTGCATGCTTCTCTTCTGATGATACCCTATTAACAACGAGGCTTCCTTCTTCTACACGATGTTTGATAAAGTGATATTTTATGTCGATATGTCTTGATCTACCATGATCTCTTTGTTCCTTGGTCAAGACAATCGCTCATTCATTATCGCAGAAAATTTCCATCGGTTCCTTAATGGATGGCACTACTCCAAGATCTCCAATGAAGTTCTTCAACCATATAGCCTCCTTCGATGCTTTGCTTGTGGCAATATACTCTGATTCACAAGTAGAATCATCCACGGTCTCCCGCTTGGAACTCTTCCAAGTTACTGCTCCTCCATTAAGGGTAAACACTCAGCCCGACTGAGAACGGAAGTTGTCTCTGCCTATCTGAAAGTTGGCGTCACTATACCCAGTAACTCTTAAGTCATCACTACCACCAAGCACAAGGACCCAGTCCTTAGTTCTTCGCATATACTTTAGTATGTTCTTAACGGCTATCCAATGAGCTTTACCCGGATTTCCCTGATATCGACTAACCATGCTCAAAGCAAAAGCCACGTGAGGGCGAGTACATGTCTTAGCATACACGATCGATCCAACGGAGGAAGCATATGGGACTCGACTCATTTCTGTTATCTCTGCATCAATACTCGGACTCTGATCCTTACTCACCTTGGTGTTACTTTTGATTGGTAACTCCCCTTTCTTTGAATTTCCCATGCTAAAACGCTTTAGAACCTTATCCAAATTCGTACTTTGACTAAGTCCAATCAGTCTTTTACTCTTATTTCTTAAAATTCTTATTCCTAGAATATAAGCAGCCTCTCCCAGATCCTTCATAGAAAAACACTTTCCAAGCCAGGACTTAACTTCCTGCAAGGTTGGAATGTCGTTTCGTATAAGTAGTATGTCATCAACATACAATATCAGAAAAGTGGTTGTACTTCCACTAGCTTTGACATACACACAAGACTCATCCTCACTTCTAGAGAAACCAAAAGCTTTGAATTTCTGAAACATCCAAAAATATAGGCCGAAAATTTCGTTTTAAAATCATTTATAATAAAACCATATTTCATCCATCATCATAAAGAAAACCGTAATCATGTATCTCAAAAACATCGTGTCAAAATGCTGTATCAAATCATATGAAAATATCAGAGTCTAAACATCCCATGCTGAAACTGTGGCGTGTGCCATGCGATCACCCCGAGCCCTTCCCCTTGCTGGTGGAAGTACCTGAAACCAAAACTGAAAACTGTAAGCACGAAGCTTAGTGAGTTCCCCAAACTACCACATACCATACAAATAACATGCAACTAGGAGATACAGGCGCTGCCCACTCTCATGGAGATTCGGCCCCCGCCCACACTCCGCTGTTTAGGAGATTTGGGCCCCTCCCACACTCCGCTGTCTAGGAGATTCGGGCCCCGCCCACACTCCGCTGTCTAGGAGATTCGGGCCCCACCCACAGTCCGCTATCTAGGATATTTAGGCCCCGCCCACACTTTTGGGCCTCATCCATCAGAACCTGCCGTACTCCGCCCCAGTACGGAACCCAGACACTTCTATGCAGGGTCAACAACCCTCGACTGTCATAATTAAACGAGGCCACCCGGCCTACAATCCGCTCACACTTCTGACGTTGTTCCTTCAGGACCTCGTCCTGAGCCTCTTGGATCTGCTCCAGTAATAGAGTAATCACTGTCATACTCAAACAGATGTCTCGGATCGGGGTCGCTACCGCCTTGCGGCTCAGGGCATCGGCCACTACGTTGGCCTTTCCCGGGTGGTAAAGGATCTCACAATCAAAGTCCTTCACCACATGTAACCACCGACGCTGTCTCATGTTCATATTCGGCTGATCCATGAGGTACCTCAAACTCTTGTGATCCGTGTAAATGGTACACCGGACCCCATAGAGGTAATGCCGCCAAATCTTGAGGGCGAATACCACTGCCCCTAGCTCTAAATCGTGCGTCGGATAGTTGGCCTCGTGAGGCTTTAACTGTCTCGAGGCATAAGCTATCACATGACCCCGCTGCATCAACACTGCTCCCATGACTGTGATCGAAGCATCACAGTAGACTGCGAATTATCCACACCCTGTGGCAGAGTGAGAATCGGTGCCTCGCACAATCGTTGCCTGAGCGTCTCAAAGGCTGCCTGCTGCTCAGGTCCCCAGCAAAAAACCACCGACTTCTTGGTCAGTCGGGTCAACAGAACTGCAATCTTGGAGAAGTCCAGAATAAATCTCATGTAATACCCTGCTAGACCCAGGAAACTCCGAATCTCGGTTCGAGACCTCGGAATCTCCCACTGCATCACGGCCTCTATCTTGGTCGGATCGACCAGAATATCCTTCTGGTTGACAAGATGCCCAAGGAACTGCACCTCGCACAACCATAAATCACACTTGGAGAACTTCGCATACAGTCTCTCCCTCCTCAGTGTCTCTAGTACCTCCCTCAGGTGCTCCTTATGCTGCTCCTGAGTCTTGGAGTAAACCAAGATGTCATCAATGAAAACTATTACAGACCGATCCAGCATCGTTCTGTACACACGGTTCATGAGGTCCATGAACGTGGCTGGAGCATTGGTGACCCAAACGGCATCACAACAAACTCATAATGACCATAGCGAGTCCTAAAAGTTGTCTTCTGCACATCATCATCCCTGACTCGCATCCGGTGATATCCTGACTGTAGATCAATCTTGGAGAACCAAGATGCTCCCTGAAGCTGATCAAACAAATCATCTATCCTCAGAAGTGGGTAACGGTTCTTCACCGTTACCTTGTTCAACTCCCGGTAATCGATACACATGCGATGTGACCTGTCCTTCTTCTTCACAAACAGGATCGGGGCTCCCCATGGTGAACTGCTCGGCCTGATGAAACCCTTGTCTAGCAGCTCATGCAGCTGCGTAGACAACTCCTGCATCTCGAGAGGATCCAACCGATATGGTGCCTTGGCTATCGGAGCTGCACCAGGAACTAGTTCAATCCTAAACTCAACCTGTCTCTCCGGAGGTACCCCATGTAAATCCTCCGGGAATACGTCCGGGTACTCTCGCACTACCGGTACATCATCAACGGTCGCCTTACCCTTATCCCTAGTATCCATGACATAGGCGAAGTATCCTGTGCAACCTTGTTGGAGGTGGCGCCTCGCCCTCGCTGCTGAACATAAGATCGGTCCGCACTGTGGCCTTTCGCCCTGAATCACTAACTCTCCCCCACTAGGAGTACGAACCCTCACTAGCTTCTGCTCACAATCAATCACTGCCCCATTGGAGCTCAACCAATCCATACCCACTATGACCTTATTCCCACGCAGGGGAATAGGAGCCAGATCCACTGAAAACGGCTGATCGAATAATCGTAGCGTACATCCTCTATGAACCCTCGCAACCCTGACGATCCTATCATCGTCTATCTCTACATCAAGTGGGCAATCCAGCTCCCCCGGAGCTCTACTAAATCGCTTGCTAAGTGCGAGCGACACAAAAGATCGGGTAGCCCCCGAGTCAAACAATACCATAGTTGATATGTCGTTCACTAAGAACGATCCTATACACAAACATACAAACATGAGTAATAATCAGAAATAATAAAGAGATAATGGAGAAGATACATACCCGTAACCACATCAGGGACTGCACGTGCCTCCTCTGCTATCAACTGGAAGGCTCTGCTCTTCGCCGCTGGCGCCTCTGCCCGGACCTGACGACCGTCTATAATCCTTAAAGTGGTAGTAGCGGGTGCCACCACCTATCCTGCTGATGCTAGACTCATACACTGGGACTTCTTGTGTCCCCTCTGATTGCTATGAAAGCAAATCAGATCAGATGTTGTAGTAGTGGTGGTAGTAGCAGTACAATCCCTGCTGACATGTCCAGTTCGACCGCACTTGAAGCAGCCCGAACTACCCACCCTACATGGCCCCTTATGCCCCCTACCGCACTTGCCACAACATCCTCGGCCCTACTGGCCCTTCCCTCGGGAATCTACCTTGGGCCTCTTGCCCGAACCCTCCGTGCCAGACACTGTCTCTGGCTTCCTCTTCCTCTCCATCTCCAAATCAATCTCCCTCTCACGAGCCCTCGCTATCATATCCTCCAGCATCCTGCAGCTGGATCGGCTCACAAAATGTCTGATATCACTCCTCAGCATCTCATGGTATCGGGCCTTTTTCATCTCCTCGTCCGACACGTACTGCGGAAGGAGAAGAGCCCTCCCCCTGAACTTGTCGGTAATCTCCGCCACTGTCTCAATCGTCTGTCTGAGATCCTGGAACTCCCTAGCAAGCTGCTACACCTCAATAACAAGTGCGAACTCGGCCCTGAACCTGGTCGTGAAATCACTCCAGGTCATCGCATCCAACACTGCATCATCACCAATAGCTCTCCCAACCTCCTCCCACCAGTCACGTGCCCTGTCCTTCATAAGATAGGACGCATGCCTAACCTTGTCCCCCTCGGGACATCTACAGGTGCGGAACGCGTTGGCAACATCAGCCAACCATCTGCTGCTAGCAATGGGGTCCCGAGCCCCATGATAGTCGGGAGCTCCACATGCTCTGAACTCCTGGAAGGTAAGTGTGCGCGACCCCATCATGGCCGTTATCTCGGTGCAGAAAGCGCTCAACTTCTCATCCAGAAGCTCTAAAATACCCTCCTTGACTGATCCAAAGATCACAAGAGTCTGCTCTAGAATACTACGTGTAACCTCAGACGAAAGAAACTCCCTCGTCTGCTCATCCATCTACTCGGATCTAGAGCCCGAGCCTGATCCCTCACCTGAAATGCCCGTCGGCCTAGGACGTAGAACCACCATACTGAAAATACACCATAACAAACATCAGTATACTCATCAAATCTCGAGGGATCTAACATGCTACAAGTTTCCTGGATTCATCTCAACCTTTCCGGATTCGAGTACGGATCCTCTGCTTTTAGTAGTATGGGCCCATACTACCTTCCACATCTATCCGTACTTTCCTCAAGAACTGCCTCAACTCCACCAAGTCCCTTCTACTACCACTTCTAATCTCATGCTAAACTCTTCCTAGGCTTGCCCTAGGGTAATCACCAACCCACTCTCCGCTATCAGCTGCATAAGAACTCCCTGCTACCTTCCCCTAACTAGCTCGTGAATACTATTACATATCACTAAGACTAAATAATTCTTCGAATGAGAGATCCTACCCTACAACGGTTGGACTTAAACAAGAGCTATGCAATAGAGCTAGACCTAACCTTCTAAAATTATTTAATCCTCGCAATATGTAACGTAACATATTCATTTACTAGTTAGTAAAAGATAACTAAGACTTCTAAAAGCACAAAGCAAGCAACATTCGAGCATCGAGTAAACATAATCAAGCATATCTCTTTCAGGCTATCCCTGACTAATCTGTACTAGCATGCAGTTCATAAGCTGAGATACATATAACAGGCACATAAGGCATCCTTCCTAGATCCTTAGTCTGAAACTAGCATGCAATTCTCATAAAGCAGATACACATATAATAGGCACATAAGGCATCCTTCCTAGATCCTTAGTCCTAATCTAGCATGTTGTTCTCATAAATCTGATAATCATAACATAACATAAACTTGTATGGGTAATTTGGGAGTACTTACTTGAGCTCGGCTAATTGCATGCACCACACCCTTTTCTCTTTTTCAAAGTTCTTTTCTCTTTTCAAAAATTATTTTCTTTTTCTCAAGTTCTTTTTATAAAAATGATTTTCCTTTGAAAATTTTCATACCAATCCCTTAGTTTGAGTTCAGACACACCCAAGAGCGTGGCTGAATCCCTCAAACCAAGGCTCTGATACCAACTTGAAACATCCAAAAAATATAGGCCAAAAATTTCGTTTTAAAATCATTTATAATAAAACCATACGACATCCATCATCATAAAGAAAACAGTAATCATGTATCTCAAAAACATTGTGTCAAAATACTGTATCAAATCATATGAAAATATCAGAGTCTAAACATCCCAGGCTGAAACTGTGGTGTGTGCCATGCGATCATCCCGAGCCCTTCCCCTTGCTAGTGGAAGTACCTAAAACCAAACTGAAAACTGTAAGCACGAAGCTTAGTGAGTTCCCCAAACTACCACATACCATACAAATAACATGAAACTAGGAGATACGGGCACCGCCCACTCTCATGGAGATTTGGGCCCCGCCCACACTCCGTTTTCTAGGAGATTCGGGCCCCGCCCACACTCCGCTGTCTAAGAGATTCGGGCCCCACCCACACTTCGCTGTCTAGGAGATTTGGGCCCCGCCCACACTCTGTTGTCTAGGAGATTCGGCCCCCGCCCACACTCCGCTACTAACATGCATACAAGTATCACACAGACAACAAGTACATCTACCAATCAATCACATATCTATACTCAAATAATACTATAAGCATCGGGCCCCGCCCACTCTAAACTACTATGAGCTTCGGGCCCCGCCCACACTTAGCTACTACATATAAGCATCGGGCCCCACCCACTCTAAGCTACTACATATCACTTATACGGGCCGGCCTTGGTGCCGTAGACCCGTTCCTACTGAAGTAAACTCATCTCGCAAGACTGACTGCTGAAAACTCGAGCGAGGAATCCCTGTCTGCTGCTCCTGCGACTCTCCGGCTATCAATTCCATAATAACACTTAATTAGAATCTGCTAATCCTATCTTAGGGTAAAATGGCCATTTTACCCCTGGTCAAATTCAAAGTCAAGGTCAACTCCCAGTCAACCCAACTCTTCGAGTTATCTCCCAACTCGGCGAGTTCCTGAACGCTTAAACCTGTGGTCAACTGAGTCAACTCTTCGAGTCCCCTAATAGACTCGTCGAGTTCTTGTTGTCATAAAAATCGGGACAACACGATACGACTCGTCGAGTTCCCTTATGGACTCGACGAGTCCTTCTGTCTGTTTGGCCATCTTAATAGATTAAGCCCCTATTTTTTAGATCTAAGGTTCTTAGCTCGTTTGTCAACTGGAAAGGCCTTCCTAAGGGTAAAGTTTCCAACTTTACCCGTTCATATCTCCTTTAAAAGGGTTTAGATAAAACCCTAATTCTTATAATACATGAATCTTGTCCACAAGGCCATATAATCTCAAATACATGCATACAAACCTAGATCTAAGGTCTTAGCATCTATTGGACACATAACGCTTCAAACTTTCATTCCATGCATGGTCTTTTAGGGCTAAAAAGACCATAAACTTGCTCATATGCTTGCATGGGGCTTCCATGGTCATAAAGTTTTCACCTTTATGCCATGGAACCCTTTCTAGATCCTAGATCTGAGATATAAGTCACTTGGGACGTCCCAACCCCAAGGACCAAGGTTCTTAACCCAAAGCTTTCATAATATGGAGTTAACTAGATCTAAGAGAAGAATGATCAAGTTGGAAGCTTGATTACCATAAAATGCAGTAAATTAAGTGTAGCTCCTGGATCTACTTCGTCCCCTTCGAGTCTTCAATCTTCTACTTCTTCTACAAGCTTCACAATGCACAAAAACACTCAAAAATGGCAAGAACTAGCTCAAGATCACTTATGGCGGATTAGGGTTTTGATAATAGGGTTTGGAGGTGATGGAGCTTGGGGTGGAGGCCAGATATGATGCTTAAATAGGGTGCAAACCCTAAAAATCAGGGTTTCCTCCTGATGGACCTACTCGCCGAGTCCAGGCTCGGACTCGTCGAGTAGACCATTTAAGTCTCGCGTCCAAGCTGGCACCTACTCGACGAGTTAGGGCTATCAACTCGTCGAGTAGCCCTTACAAAATAAATATTTTAATAAATTAAATACGTACCAGGAACGGGGCGTTACAATTTCTCATCAAAGCAAAGATTCCATCTGCGAGAAGCTTGTTTCAATCCATAGATTGATTTCTCAAGCTAACACACTCTATTGGGGTATTCAGCATCTACAAAATCCTCTGGATGACTCATGTAAACATCCTCAGCTAGCTTTCAATTTAGGAAAGCGGTTTTGACATCCATCTGCCAAATTTCATAGTCATCAAATGCAGCTATAGCTAATATAACCCTAATAGATTTAATCTTGGCCACCGGTGAGAATGTCTCATCATATTCATCCCCTGGGGTTTGAGTAAAGCCCTTCACAACTAGTCGAGCCTTGGAGGTGTGCACCTTTCCTTCCATGTCGGTCTTCTTTTTGAAGATCTATTTGCTCCCAACAGTCTTTTGACCTGGTACATTGTCAACCAAGTTCCAAACTTGATTGTCATATATGGACTGGATCTCGTTGTCCATTGCCTCTTTCCATTTAGCAGACTCAGGGCCCGCCATGGCTTCCTTGTAGTTAGAAGGTTCGTCTAAATTTACCAGTGTACTATCACTGATAAACGTATCACCATCCATAGTTATATGTAAACCATAAAACTCGGGTGTTATTCTAACTCGAGTGGAACGTCTAAGAGGTAATGACCCGTCAATAAGTTCAACAGGAATTTCTTCCTCGGGTAGAGTGTTAGTGTTAGAGGTTTCTTCATCGCTTGGCTCTTGAATTTCTTTAAGATCAGTTGCACTCCTACTGTCCTCTTTGCATATGAGCTCTCTCTCGCTCTCTCTCTCTCTCTCTCTCTCTCTCTTTCTCTCTCTCTCTCTCTCTCTCTCTCTCTCTCTCGAAAGACTCCTCTTCTTGCTACAAAGACCACTTTCTCACTAGGTCTGTAGAACAAGTATCCAAAGGACTTTTGTGGATAGCCGATGAAAATATATCGCTCACTTCGAGGTTCAAGCTTGTCGTGAGTCTCTCGTCTAACGAAAGCTTCACAACCCCAAAACTTGATATGTGCCAACGAGGGAACCTTCCCTGTCCACATCTCGTGAGGTGTTTTGGAAACCTTCTTTGGCGAAACACGATTAAGAATGTGGGTGGAAGTCTCTAAGGCATACCCCCAGAATGAGATTGGCAGTGAAGCTCGACTCATCATGGAACGAACCATGTCCAACAAGGTTTGATTATGCCTATCAGCTACACCATTAGGTTGTGGTGTCCTAGGAGGTGTCAATTGTGAAACAATTCCACATTCCTTGAGGTAGTCGTGGAACTCGATACTAAGATACTCACCACCTTTATCTGATCTGAGCATCTTGATCTTCCTGCCCAATTGATTTTCGACTTCATGTTTGAATTTTTTGAACTTTTCAAAGGTTTCTGACTTATGCTTGATTAAGTAGATATATCCATATCTGCTATAATCATCGGTAAAAGTCACATAAAATCAATTTGCATCCCTAGTGGTGGATCTAAAGGGCCCACACACATCCGTGTGTATGGGATCCAACAATCCCTCACCTCTTTCACATGAACCCATGAAAGGTGATTTAGTCATCTTTCCAAGCAAACAAGACTCGCATGTATCATCTGACCTTAAGTCAAATGATTCCAACACTCCATCCTTTTGGAGTTGGGCAATACATTTCTTGTTGACATGTCCAAGACGACAATGCCACAAGCATGCCTTGTCTAAACCATTAGACGAATCAATTTGCAACACACTATTTCCTAAACTGTCTACAACCATCACAGTTTCATACACGTCATCACAAGGTAATGCTTCGAAATAAAATACACCATTATAATAAGCATAAATAGAACCATTCTCATTATCAAAAGAATATCTAAAACGTTGTCTATATAAACCATGAAATGAAATAATATTTCTTGTCATTTCTGACGAGTAAAAATTATTTAAATCTAAACATAACCCACTAATAAGCACTAAAGAATAAACACCAATCTAGGTAAAAGGAAACGAACTCCTATTGCGCATAATTAGGTTCATCTTCCCATGCTCCACATATTCACTTCTTTTTAGTCCCTACAAGTCAGAACAAATGTGATAACCATACCCTGTATCAAGGACCCAAGATTTCAAATGTGATGAGTTTTTAGATAGAATAGTATGAATACTTGCCGAGGTTGGCTTGACCTTGCCATCCTTTATATCTTGCAAGTACTTGGGGCAGCTTCTCTTCCAATGTCCTTTGTCATGGCAGTAAAGGTAAGTAGCCTCCTTCGGATCAGAGGCAAGGGGAGCTTCGAAACTATATTTGCCTTTAGGGCCACTACTTGACGAACCGACTTGAGACTTTCCCTTCCAGTTCTGTTTCGAGGGAGCTTTCCTCTTCTTCCCTTTCCATTTCCATATGGCTAAAATGAGATCAGCAACAGCAGGAGTGGAGGCAACACTTTTTCCCTTCATCCCACTTTCGGCGGTTCTCAACAAGCTTTGGAGTTGACTCAATGTGGTTTCCTCCTTGTTCAGATGATAAGTCATAACAAACTGATCATAACAGCTAGGTAATGAGTGCAAGACTATGTCAATAGCCAATTCCTCATCAAAGTTAGCATTGAGCTTCAACAAACAATCCACATATCGTTTCATGCGTTGCAAGTGGGTCGTGATAGACTCTCCATCCTTCATATTGCTTGTTATGAGTGACTTGACTATTTCGTACCTTTCTTGACCTGCTCGTTGATGGTACTTCTCCATCAAGTCCTTGCACATCTCATAAGGCCAATAGTCCTCATAGAACCTTTACAGTTCGGGAGTCATAGTAGCCACCATGATGCATGAAACTTTGGTAGCATCATTACAGTGTCTCCTATATTCAGCAATTTCTTCAGGAGTGTATTTAGTTTCATCAATCTTGTTCAGCTCCTTTTCGAGAACATATTCCTTGTCGTCGAACCTCAAGGTCATTCTGATGTTTTGGATAAAGTTAGAACCATCAAAGGTGACCTTTAAGCAGATGCTCAAGAGCGAGAAGTGGGTGAAGTTGTTGTTGGAGGAGCCGGAAGCATTGTTTTGAAGTTGACATCTGAAAATGAAAAATGATAAGATTTGATTAGATAAGAAAATCCTTAATATAACACCTAAATGAAATATTAAGTCTAGGATCCAACTAAATAATTCACAATTCAGAAAAGGGATGTCGTAATCCAATTGCAAATTATTTAAAGGTAGGTAAATGACGATTTACCAATTTCACCACCATGAAACGAAATGTTTTTAAGTGAATTAAGTTTTAAATGAAATTCCTAGGTCTTTTGAGATTCATTGAACTATTCAATGGCATGCTTAATCTTGATTATTCCCTTTCCATTTATGATTGGTATACCGATGATCACAAACAAGGTGTGAATAACCATGCAAATTAGCTTGGTACTCTCGATGTTGTTTATCATCTAATTAATGTTTCGGTTAACCACACACGCTCCATTAATCAACGATAATTTACGAGCTACCCATTGCGACCCTTTATTAGTCCATATTAGTGTGTCGGTTAACCACACACGCTCCACTAACGACTTTTATAAAGTGCAATGTGAAATTTCATGGATTAACATCAAATTCACATTTTCCTAAAGTAACTAAGATTTGGGAATTTTATAAAAACATTTAGTTACTTTGTATATCATCATACTTATTAATGACAGTTTAGTCTCCTATCAAACCCGTTCGGCTAACGACCCTCCACCAATCAAGGAGGCAGTGGGTGAGAGTGGACACCCATTCAACCATCATTTTATAGGCATTTTTCTTATACCCCCCCCCCCCCTTATAGATCGGTTTCATGAATGAGGTCTACTAACGGTAAGACTGACTTTTCGTATACATATATATAAATTTTACAATATATATAAGGGTGTATTTTAAACTTTTAAAATACTAGGGTTCTAACTTTTAAAAATTTCAAAATTAAACTATTTAATTTAAATTTTAAATTTTAAAACCAAGGGTGTATTTTTAAAACTTTTCAAAAATACTAAGTTAAACTTTTAATAATTAAATTAACAAATTAATTTGATCTTTATCAAAAACTTTAACCCAATCATGAATTCATGATAAGGATACAAAATTATTGATTAAAATATCCCATTTTAAACAATTAAAACAAATTTAAGGTAATCATCCTAATCAATCCATGATACAATTATCAAAACCGAAAATTCAGGATCTGACAGTGCAACTCGTCGAGTTGGGCAATGCACTTGTCGAGTTGATGTGAACTCGTCGAGTTCGATGAACAGAATGACGATTTTGTTCCCTTCTCCTTTGAACAATTCACAATTACATCATATTCAACAGAAAACTAATCCTAGGCTCTGATACCACTGATGGGTTTTGAGCATACAACAATTCCTAAGTGTGCATGCAACCCTAATGCTTTGGATCTAGGTTTTCTCTAATTTAACATGCAAACTTGAACACAAAAGGAGAAACCATAGGAGAGGTACACTATTTTCAAAATTCATATAAAACTAGGGTTAGCTTACATACCTTGATTGTTATGTTGTAATAACAATGAATCCCTTGTAGATCTTGAAGCTTGAGAACTTAGTGTCACAAGTGTAACACCTCTAATGGCTCACAAACACGCAATGCAAGAGGATGATATGAGAGAGAGGAGGAGGTGAATTTTTTGGCTCTAGCTTCTTCCAAAGAGTCACCGAAAATCATAGCCCTAGGGTTCTTTATATAGTGCACCAAGGATGCTATGGATTAACCCTAATTTCAAATATGGTAATTATCCACTTCCTTTAATTATCCATATTCTAGAAACTCTAGAATAATATTATATATATCATCATAAAACCGTCCACCCTTCCCTAGGAAGGTTCTGGACCCTTTTGCTCAACTATTAAACAATTGCATTTTTAGTCCCTACACTTTTAATTAATTCCTTTAATCCCAAAATCAATTCCAAATTAATTTCTGATTAAATATTAACTAATAACATGATTACTAATTAATATATTATTTCCATAACATATTATAAAATAATTAATTCCAATTTATTAATCAATTAATAAATTCTTCCTCTTCCTCAATTAATCATCCTGTCTAGTTGCTCGTTTGAAGGCAGCCCAAAAGGACCATGTCACTATCAATTCAAGCACATACCAATTATAGTTATGGGCTTAGACTCCTAATCCAACAAACCCTAGTACGCGGGGAATACATAGGGAGTACACAAGGCGTAGTAGTGTGAAGGGCAGTACGTTGGGTGTACGCTTAGCGTACCCAGAAGGAAGGATCACAAACCTCGGCCTCATACGTTGGGCGTACGAGGAGTACCCTGGGCATACGAGGGGTCCTAAAACCCTAATTTTTGAGTAAGTGTACCCTATTTAAGCATCTTAAGTCTTTCGGGCTGGTCTCTTTACCAACCCCCAAATCTCTTAAAACACTAAATCGACCCCTTAGTCTCTTGGTGGTGTTCTTGAGCTATTAAGAAGACTTTGGTGACTATTTTTGCCTTTGTGAAGGAAGTAAAGAAGCTTGAAGTTGACTTGCTTGGTGAAAATGTTTTGGATCCAGAACTATCATCTTGTTTGAAAGCTTTTTGAGGTATCAAGTTTTCATCTTGGCTTGTATATGTTTAGATCTCTTCATAGTTAGTTTGTTATGGTTTCGGTCCCTTTTTGGGTTAATGGAAGAGTTAAGTTGTTTAAGGGCTTGTTCTTTTAGATCTGAGTTTGTTTTGGTCTCCTTGAGCATAAAGGTGCAAGCTTTATGAGATTTTGGTGTCATGCATGCATTAAGTCACTTATTATGTCCTTTTTAAGCTTAAGAGCTTCTTTTAGCCATGCATGAACGTAAAGTTAGCAACTTTACGTGATAATCCAGGTCAAGGAAGTCAGATCTATGTTTTGGAGCTTTGTCTTAAGGGATTAAGTGTTGAATCAAGTTTTAGGCTGAAGAGGGTCAGTACGTTTGGCGTACAAGCAAGTACGCTTAGCGTACAAGCCTGCAAGCCTCCAAGCGAGTACGCTGCGCATACATGTTGAGTACACCCCGCGTACTCGGTCTGTTGGGCCTCGCATGTTTGGGCTTCGGGTTGGGGCTATCTTTTCGACTTGGTTGCTTAGGGCGTTGTTGGGCCATCTGAGAATAAGTGTTTTGGATTAGGGAAAAGTTAATAAGCTTTAGGGTAAGGCGCATGTAAGGGTTTGGGCCCAATTTGGAAAATTAGGCCATAAGTGGGCTTTGGATGATTATTTGGTTTGTGGGCCTTTTTTATTGTGAGTTTGGGCCTTAGTCTTGGACCAAACTAGGTGATGGGTAAAATGGTCTTTTTACCTCATATATGGATTGTTGGTTTTGGATTGGAACCCAAATGTTAATTGGGTGTTATTTGATAGTGATAGCTCGGGGAATTGTTGGACCAGCAGCCAGGGATTATCAGTGTGATTCAGTAGTGCGAGGTGAGTCTCCTCACTATACTATGGGTGGAAGGTACCAACGCTGACCCATTTGTTTTATGTATTATAGGATGTCCAAGGGGTAACCCTTGGCATTTGTATGAAAGACCAGGAGGTGGCTCATGGAAGATCTGTATGAAAGACTAGAGTTTGGACTCTAGCATTTAAGTAGATAAGTAGTTGTAGACTATACGCGAATTTCTTTGTGATGATTGCATGAAAGACCATGAGGTGGCTCCCGACACTTGTCTGTAAGACCCAGGGTTTTGGTCCCTGGTTTGGAAAGGAAAGACCATGATACAGCTAGTGGCATAATGACAAGACTATGGTTGGCACATAGCACCTCCTATTGCATGTTAGATATGTATGACTCGTATGTTATGTATGGTATGTGTTATTCGGGGAACTCACTAAGCTTTATGCTTACAATTGTTGTTTATGGTTTCAGCTACTTCCGATTTCAAAGGGAAGGGCCTGGCTTGATCGCAACGCATACACCTATATCTTCTGTAACTTTGAGATTTTGGGATTGTACTCTGATAACTGTTTTTATTATAAAATATCTTTAAGGATTTGTTTAAATGATAAATGGGTGTTCTTATTGTTTTAAAAATGAAATTTTTACCCTCGTGTTTTGGGATGATACAGCATTGTATGTGGAGAGGTACTTGACATGTCGGATGGTCAAATCTAAGCACCAGAGGCCACACGACAAGTTACAACTTTTGGAGGTTCCCATGTGAAAATGGGAGCAGATCACCGTGGATTTTATCAGCAAGTTACCTAGAACGGCTAAAGGATTTGACGTGATATAGGTCAGTGTGGATCCTCTGACCAAGAGTGCCCACTTTATGGCTATTTGATAGAGTTCTTCGGTCGAATATTTGGCCGATGTGTATGTGCGCGATATTGTTGCTCGCCACGGGGTGCCAGTGTCTATTTTATCTGATCGTGATGTGCAGTTCACTTCTCGGTTTTGGTAGAAGTTTCATGAGGATTTTGGAACGAGACTGCATTTCAGCACCGCTTATCGCCCTCACACTGATGGATAGAGTGAGCGGACCATTCAGACGCTCGAGGATCTGTTTAGGGCTTGTGTTATTGATTTTGGTGGGATTTAGGATTCCTACCTTCCCTTAGCTGAGTTTTCCTACTACAACAGCTACCATTCTAGTATCGATGCACCGCCTTTTGAGCTTCTATATAGGAGGAAGTGTCGCACACCAGTTTGTTGGGGAGAGGTCAGACATAGAGTTATGGGTAGGACCGAGGTAATTCTTCAGACTACAAAGCTTATCCAACAGATTAGACAGATATTTCAGACCAACTTGAGCCGATAGAAGAGTTATGCTGACCGGCGACGATCAAACATTGAGTTCCAGGTGGTGGATTTGGTGCTTCTGAAGGTGTCACCTTGGAACGGTGTCATCCGGTTTCAAAATTGGGGCAAGCTGTGACAACCGTCAATTTTTGGCCAAGTCAAAGTCAACTAAAGTCAACAAGTCAAACCGGTCAACTCATCTAACCCTTGTATGTTAGGGTTTCCATTATGATTCTTATTGTACTACTCGCAATCTTAAAATAAAGTATCACTTAGAGTTTTCACGTGTTCGGAAATTCTAAACCCTAATCAGGGCAAGTGATGAAACTACTAGATAAAACATTATTCCTTAACCCCCAGGGGCATATAACAATCATAACAAGACTTAACAAGATGTACAAACCTTGCGTTACAAAGCCAAACACTCAAAAAGGTCACAAAAGTAGTCTCTCCAAATCTCTTTCACTCTAACTCTCCCAAAACTCTCTAAGAAGGAGAAATCTCTCCAAGAATGTTAAATCTCTCCCAAATCTCTCCACGTATGTGAAATCTCTCCCAAATCTCTCTCTGTGGGAGAAATCTCTCCAAGAATGCGAAATCTCTCCCAAATCTCTCCAAGTATGAGAAATCTCTCCAAGTGTGTGAAATCTCTCCCAAATCTCTCCACGTATGTGAAATCTCTCCCAAATCTCTCTCTGTGGGAGAAATTTCTCCAAGAATGCGAAATCTCTCCCAAATCTCTCCAAGTATGAGAAATCTCTCCAAGTGTGTGAAATGTCTCCCAAATCTCTCTCAAAAGTTTCTTTAACTTTTTACAATCATTTGGGCCATCCCGACCCTTAACCGGGTCAAAAACCGCTTAAAACGGGGTAAAAACGGGTAAAATAGAATTAAGGACTCGAAACCCCTCTTAAAGGGCCGAACCCCCTTAGGGCCGAAGGTCCCTATAGGGACCGAACTGCTGAAGGACCGAAGCTGCCATGAACCGAACTTACCTTCGGACCGAACCCTCCCTCTCGGGCCCGAACCTCGGACGAACCGAACCCGAAGCCTTCGCTTCATACCTTCGCCTTCGGGCTATTTCGCTTCTTACCCTTTCGCTCCATTTCGCCTTCGGGCCCAGCAGCATTAGGACCGAACCTCGGCCCAGAACCGAGAGGACTCGCAGGTAGGCCAATTTCACCCGGTTTTCGACTAGTTTTGCATTTTAGGCCCGTTTTTAATTATTTTAACGCGGGATTTTCACCCAAAACTTTATTTTAACATATAAGACCCCATATTTATTAATTTATCACGTTTTTGGGGATAAATTTTATCCAAGAAGAGTGGGTGAAGTACAAGAGGTGGAGTGTTGACTTTTCTTTAGTTTATGACACAAGCAACCACCCCCACACCCACTCCATGACCAGCCACACTCATTCCACCATACCTAGGTCATGTCAATGTACTTTCTCATCGTTTCCAGCCATTTCCCACGTTCTTAGAGCTGGAACATCCACCCTCTCTCCTCACACTTCATTCATTCTCTCATTTTCCACCAAGAATCACACTCCAAACTCTCTCATCTTTCTCTCTCAATTTCGGGAACTTCAAGGCATACTCCAAGGCTTTTCTCCTTCATTTGGTAAGTATCATCATCTTTATTATGATTATTACACATCCTCCTACTCAAAATCATAGATTGCTTACACAAATTTCATCACATTAGTGTTAGGTCTTCGAATCTTCAAGCATCTCCCAAGTGTTCTTGAGTTAAACACTTCTTTTCTCCATCATCCATCTACTGAAATCACTCAAGGTGAGTTCATACCCCTATCTTTTCATGTTTTCTTAAGTTTTAAGGGGGGGACTACAAGTTAAAACACTAAGAACACAACTAAACTCACTTAACAGCCTTCATCAGAAAAGTTTAACTCCATTCACGGACTGTTTTGGTCAACTTAAACATTTTAGTTTTCAAAACTGTATTAGGTGCAAATAGTTCAAGTTCATACCTTTAAAATTACTACTTGCACATCCCCATACGATTTTTCTACGATTTATGGTGATTTTTACAAAACTGCCTATCATTTCAGAAACAAATTCGGACCAGTCTGTGAATATGAACATTTTAACACAAGTTAAAGACTTCTAAAAATCATAATAAAAATTATGAATAAACTAGACACATTTTGTGAACTCTCAGAATTTACGGAATCAGTTTTTGACTTCGTATGATTTTTTTCTAGGAGTTTTCTAAAACAGTGTAGAAAGGTAAAAATCTAGATAACAGTTTATAACTTTCATCACACTTTGTAACTTGTTGAGCAAAGTGTTAATCTTTGAGGATTTCATATTTTACATGTGTTTCTTGTTGTGGTATATTTATATAACAGAAAATACTCACTAAATTGTAAGAATCCTCCATTATTACCATTAGTACCAAAATAGGGCATGATAACACATAGTTATTTTTTGCTATACATTAGACTTACATAGAAAAGGGTCCTTATACATCACAAACAAACATGCTAGAACTATAATAGGTATAGTTTAGGTTCACTACCACTACCACTATTTGATAAATTATAATATGCATAATTCATGAGCACTATCACTACCACTATTCGGTGAATTATGATATGTATGGTTTATGTTCACTACCACTACCACTATTTGATAAACTATAATATGCATAATTCATGAGCACTATCACTACCACTATTTGGTGAATTATGATATGTGTAGTTTATGACCACTACCACTACACTCTATCTAGCACTGTTAGCTTCCAGCCATAATTACTAAGTGTATATGCTAGAGTTATACAGAATTTAGTCATGATCGACTTAGAATTGGTGGGACCGCCTTATCTCCTGTTCCTTGTTTGGTTGTGGACCTAGGGCAGACCCATTACATTCGACGGTTTATTTAACTCAAATTTTATATAACTTATATACACTTAGAGATTATAGAAGGAAACTATAGGAAATTCTAGAATGCACTAATTATTAATATAGAAACTTATGATTCACTCTTTAAGGAAAATATCGGATTTTTTTTGGAAATATACCTCTATTAAAACTACATTACGTCTAGAATTGTTAGGCCTCAACTATGATTGCTAAGTGTATATGCTAGAGTATTATAAGAATTTAGTCACAATCAACTTAGAATTGGTGGGCCCGCCTCATCTCCTGTTCCTTGTTTGGTTGTGGACCTAGGGCAGACCCACTATATTCAACGGTCTATTTAACTTAAATCTTATATAACTTATATACGCTGGACGATTATAGAAGAAATCTACGGGTCTTTCTAGGGTTCATTATCACATAACATAGGAACATTCTTTTCACACTTAACTAAGAAAATATTGGATTTTCTGGAAATCAAAGTCTATCGCTTTTACAAGGAAAACGGTTTCTTCCTCAAACAAAACTCTTATGAACTCACCAACTTAATTGTTGACACTTTTTTCAAAACTACTTGTATTCTCAGGAAATCAGTGAAACAGGAAAACATCAGCGCTTTGAGGATGGGACGTTAAATCGTCAAACAGTTTATTTTGTCATCATAATGTAATTGATTTTGAAACATGTAAACATATACTTTGGTGTAACTTTTTCAATTATATTTATGATGGTTGTATTTACTTTGAGCACTATTATACTCGTTGTTGTGATACTTTACATGAAGTCCTCCACCCCCGGACGTTTTTGCCATCCTTGGTTTGGGGGTGTGACACAAGCTTGGCCCCCCGTTTTATCGGTCCCTTCAGGATTACTGCCCGGGTGGGCAAGGTTGCATACCGAATGGATTTTCCTGAGTGGGCATTGCAGCCGAAGGATGAGATAAAAGAGCATTACGCCAAGTTATTTGGGTTACGGACTTCGATGATGAATTCTGATTCAAGTGGGGGAGAGTTATAACACATGGATCCCGAGGTACTTCAAATTTTCAATTTTTGGCATTTTAGGGTTTTCCACGACGTGGAAAACCAAGATAAGATCACACGTTCATTTAATCTGCCATGACGTGGGAACTGGAAAATGAAAAACCCTATTTTCCGGGTTTTTCTCCTTATTTATAGGAATGAGGAGGCTAGTGTTTGCTCCCCCTCAACCTCCTTGAGATCCGAGAAACCCTAATCCCCTTCCTCCTTTATTTAAGCCCTTTTTGGTGCTCTTTGAAGCCATTGAAGGAAGAAAGAAGAAGAAGTGAGCTAAGATTCAGCAAGCAAGTCCTCATCCTTTGTTGTAGCACTCTTCTGGACCTTTTTAAGTGTTCAAGACTTGATTTTTTTTATCATGATAGGTTGTTAGATCTTATTTTTGTCCCTAAATTTCATGTTCTTATTGGTTGGAGTGGTGAGATCTCATAAAATTTGCAACTTTATGAATCTCTAGGCCATTTTGGAGTTTTTGGTGCTTTGGATCTGGATTAGAAATGAGTTTTGGTGTCATGCATTCATTTTTGGCCATAAAACCTCATTTTGACCTAATAGGAGTTCAATGCATGCATTTGAAATGCATGTGAGAAAATCATGGATTTATATGTTATTTATGATGCTAGAAACCTTTTTGGGGGTGTTGGACTAGATATATTCAAGATTAAGTGCTTATTGATTTAAGCCAAGTTGTGGTTTGCCTCTTTTCAGATCTAGGAATAAGATCTCTATCTCTTGGAGAATCTAAAAGGATAAAGTTGGAAACTTTGTTTACAGATTCCAGTGGGTTACACACAATCTCTACCCACCTCAAAGACTAGGAAAATTTGATACAAGCTTTCCTCAAGGTGAATTTTCCTTCTAAACTGAGTATTTATACATAAAGAGTGAGTGTTCGAGATTCATGTGATTGTTTACCATAAACATATATTATAGACACATATTTTTATAAGGTTTCAAGCACAAACTTCTAACCACAGTTTTCATTTTGAGAGGTAGTTTCTCCACTGATGAATTTGATTCATTCATATAAGGTACAACTTATCCTTCCTTACAACTTACAAATGTCATACTTATATAAGGATGTTATTCGTTAATGTTAATGAATGTTAATGATCTATTGGTAATCGAATATTATTGTTAATAGATCTTAAATAATACTTATTATGCCATTAAATCATGTCGTGTGTCTTCTCTCCAATTTGATATCAAAGTACAACATTTGGTAAATTAATTAATATTTAACAAAATGATAGAATTGACAAGAGAACTAAAGTGTATAACTATTTTATTGATAAACTAATTCAACGTAGGGTATGATTTGAATATAATGTTTAATATGTAACGTCGTAAATTTTAAAACAATTTTTCATTTTTCCAACACAATAAAACTCATATAATAATCTCAAAATCTCATGTGTATCAGATGTCATCACAATAAAACATATCCCAGAATCTCAAAACATAATCCTCAGCCAGTGTGTACTAATCATGCCGACAACTTCCCGCGATCCTCGCTAGTACCTGAAACACAATCCACATAACACGATAAGCATAAATGCTTAGTGAGTTCCCCAAAATACCACATACAGCACATAAGCCACTCAAGGCTACAACTCGGTATGTCCCTCTGGTCAATGTGTCTCAGCGGGACCCTCCAGTCCCGTAGCTCGTTGGACCCTCCGGTCTGGTCTAAATCGTTGGACCCTCCGGTCCGGTCTGATCGAAGACCCTCTGGCCTCATAGTCGTTGGACCCTCCGGTCCGGTCTATATAACACATAACATACATATAACACAAAGCACATAAATCTCAACATACACATACACATAAGACCCTCCGGTCTGCACATAGATACCACTCTAGGTAATGTATAGTGAGAAGACTCACCTCTGATAACCTCGGAAAGTCTCAAACTCGGAATACTGATCTAGCCTCCGCCTAATCACATAAAGTAATTTACCTCCAATTAACAACGATTCTCATAGGCTAGACTAATCCCTTCCTATAATCTCTCAGAAGGGGAAAATACCATTTTACCCCTCCAATGGTCCAAATGTCCAAATGTTGACCAAACCCTAAAAGTCAACGAAAGTCAACTCCAGTCAATGGTCCAACTTTGACCAGACTCTTCGAGTACACTAGGGAGACTCGTCGAGTTCCCTGGTTCCCTCAGGGACCCTATGAAGACCAAATCTACACGTCGAGTAGACCCGCCTACTCGTCGAGTCACAACGTGCTCAGACTTATCGGGACAAACCCCAAGCGACTCGTCGAGTCAGCTCATGGACTCGGCGAGTGCATCCAGTCTATATTCCCATTCAGACATTTTAGGGCAGATCTATCACTCCAAACTCTATATCTAGGCTCCCTAGGCTCGAATGTCATGTAAAGCTTCGAGCTTTACGTTCATGCATAGCACTAAAGAGCTAAAATGCCAAGAACAAGCTTGGGAAGAAGTCTCTCATTCAAGGGGCTATCATGGCTGAATAAAGCAGGGGACTTTCGACTCATGGGACCTCACAAGGTCCATATCTGATCTCTATTTCTAAGAAGGTGCTCAAAACCTTCAAGGTCCCCAAAATAAAATAGAAATGAAGCCCTAACTCTAAAACCATATGATCTATCCATACAAGAGAAAAAGGTAAGAGCTTTATACCTTAAACAGAAGCTCCTGAACGTCAAAGTAGCAGATCTAGCAACTTCTTCACAATCCTTGCTTGGAATCCTCTTTCCCTCTACCAAAATGCACCAAAGATCTCAAACAATGGCTCAAAACTCTCTCAAAAGCTCAAGGGGCGATTAGGGTTTCTCTAAAAGAAAGGACACAGATGGAGAGCCGCAAATTAGGCTATACTTATCCTTATATAGGCCCCAAACCCGGGGATTTAGGGTTTCAACTCGCAACGCCTACTCGGTGAGTCTACTCCCTGACTCGTCGAGTAGATCATTAAACCCACGTGGCCAGCCCGACTCTACTCGGCGAGTTATAGCGCCAACTCGTCGAGTAGGTCAATGATCCTAAAAAATAAATACTTAAAATGACATACCTGGGAATCCGGATGTTACATAATATATGCAAAAAAAGAACGAAGTAGAATTATAACATTTTAATTGAACGAAAAATGATGCTATTATGTTGAAGATTGTAATAATGATCCAATGAAAACACTTTTTAAGGATTTTTAATGACCATTCTCTTTTTTTCTTTTTCTTATGAAATGAAATGAAGATTTATTATATAATATGTTCTTTATTCTTATATAATCTTTAACAACAATTAAATAAATGAAACCATTAATGTGGCGATGATGGTTCATATGACATGAAGGGTGAGGGTGCAGATGAAGGGTATAATATAAATGATCCATGGGAGAAAGGTAGGTTATATTGCAGCACATGACCATATATTGATCAATGTTGTAATAGAATTTAAACTTGATATAGTTGTAATCTCAATAGGATTTGATGCAGGTTAGTTCTACTAACTGTCACCAATCATAAAGTTATATTTTTCATACTAAAAATTTACATTTTTGTATTTTTGAGCAGGTATCGGTGATCCTCTTAGAGTCCGTTGTACATATTGTGTTATTAACATTCAAAATATGTGCACTTCTGCCTACTGTCCATATAGTTTTCTAATGTAACCACTCTACTTTCAGTTGGATTGTTTTTCCCTTGATGCTTTTCTATATTTATTTGTGATGATTTATCTTGAGTATATTTGAAGGTATAAAGGAACCATTACAAATCAAATAAGGTGACTTGCTGCTTCTTATGATTAGACCAGAGAACATTTCATACTTGATGAACAACTAAGCCATTTGTGAATGTTGAATGTGCTATTCTTTGGTTCAAGGGTTTATTAAACTCCACGTGTTTTCTCATCAACATATTGTTAATTATCTAACATTTATTGACTCACTTTTTTTAATTGAGGCCTTTAATAAGTTCAAACCTTTCAATGAATGTGTTACTTCTTAATGCATTGCAACTTAGAGATTACCAAGAAAGAGAAACTACAAATTTTGATTATCAATTCATGCCACAAATGAATTCCAACTTTCTAAAAACTAATGACCTATATGTGTTTCAGGTAAAAAAAAGGACAATCTTGTCCCTCTTAACCTGATGCTATGGTAAGTGGAAACCATATGGATATTTACGGAACTACTGCCAATGTACAAACATGTAATAGCAATGTAGTTGTACTTTTTTTTACCAAAAATAGCGATGTATCGTCCATGATAACATTGTACTTTCATTTGTTCGCACCTAACATGTGACAACCGAGAGGTTTCCGTAACTAATGACCATTAGAAAAGAGTAGGAAAATAAATGTAATAGCTTAGTATTGTAATATTTGATTTTGAGATAATAAAATTCAAATGTGTTGTTACATTTATTGGTTAAAACGTACATTAGACACAAAAAATTAGCATCCAAAAAGTTGTACCATTTTCTGATCTTGTTAACATACTTGGAAAGTAGTCGTTAACGTGATCTCAAGGATATAAGATTCATAAAAATATGACTCCAAAGGAAATAGTTATGGATTTTATAAAAATAAAGATCAACCGCATAATTAAAATTAATAACGTCAAAATGGTATTTAGAGATTGGTTTAGTTTTAACTAAAAGTGCAAAAAGGAGTTTCATAGTACTCCATAAGATATAAACTTCATGACAAATTTTGTTGAAAACGGAATCTGTATGAGAGAGATATAATTTTTGTAAAATCATTTATTTTTACCCCCATTAGGCACGAAAATGAAAATCAAAACTAGCTAAAACAACCTAAAGGAGAGTTGTAGTGCCCATTGAGATCATCACGTAGATATAGAGAGGGTTTAGAATGGAGCTCGCACAAAGAAGTTATTATTTTTGAAAAATATTTCTGTATGTGTGAGGGGCGCGTCTCTACACACCGCGCACCTGACACTGGATTCGGGTAGATTGCGAGTGACGTGGCGAATTTGGGAAGTAACATGTGGCATTCTCTGGATGGAGACACGATGATCACGCGTGATGTGCGCAGATATTTGCGTCGTGCGCACCCGAAATCCATGACTATAAATAGAGAGGTTAGACAGACCATTTCTGCACACCACTCTCATTCACTCTCTCTACAATCTCGAAGTAGATTCCCTTAGGAGCGATCCCCGGAGTCCCTACCCGGATTAAATAACAAGAGTATTATTTATATTCAATAGTTTTGAGACTATAGGTAATTAGTTTATTATTGTGTTTCACTTTGCACGTTTTTCTTCCTGAATAATTTGATTATTCAAAATTCCACAGTCGTTCATACTTTTGGAAGTAAGTAGAGAATTAAGACTGTCATGAATTGAATTGTAGATTGTCTATGGAGATTAGACATTGCAATGGTTGTTATAATATTCATAAGTACTTAGAAAATGGAGATTTTGAGTATTGGAAAAACTCACGCTTAGAGAATTACTTTATGGATTATATCACGAATAATTATGAGATGATAATATCTTATATTCTTAAAATGGATCTGAGTTGTAATTTACAAGTCGGTTGTACATTGGTATTGCGAAAACGCATTAGTAACTTGATGTTATAAAACTTAGTGTCATGTGCGATTTGATGAGTAAAAGATACAAGCATATGAGTCAAAGTTTATTCGTTCCTTTTGCCCTGACGGGAAAAGTGATATCTTTGGGCCCCTCGGTGATTTGATGTTGACTTATAGTGTTGGCCATAACCAGGACTAAATTGATGTGTTCAATTAGAAGTCTTATAACGTCATTTCAATTCAGGAAATTGGGAAACAGAATTTTAGACAATGAGATTGGTTATAATCCATATCTCATATCCATATGATATCTTGTACAATGAAGGAATATGTGATCACTTATGTAAGGACAAATATCCGATCAGATCAGAGTTCGACAGTTGCATTGGAAATCACCATTTGCTGTTTAATTTAAAAGTTATGCCTGTAATTTAGTTTTAGACTTATCGAAGTGGGATAATGTTGGATTAGGTGTCTAAGCCAATAAATAAATTGGTATAATCTTGAATTATTAGCAAAGTCCTTTTGGGTTGCCCTCAAACCTAGTAATTGACTGGAATGCTTTTTGGAGAGAGAGACTGATTTATTAATTTATTATATGATTAATAAATTTATAAATCAAAATAAATGGTTTATTAATATATAATGAGAATAATATGTTAATTAGAAATAGTAGTGTTTAATTAAAAATTAATTAGAAATTAATTGGAATTAATTGGATTAATTAAAAATAGAAGGACTAAAGGTGACAATGTTTAAAAGTTGAACATTGACCAATTCTATAACCTCCCATAAGGGGGACGGTTTCTAGAGGTTTTCTAGAGCTTTTCTTGGGCTCTAAGGAAGCTTGGATGCCTTAAGGAGGAAGCAAGAGGATTAGGGTTATCTAAAAGGAACATGTCTTATCCACTACCTTCCTAATACTTATGTAAACCCCCCTAAGGGTTTGGATTTTCAGAATTATGCTTGCTAGAGCCTCAAATCCGAAAATACTCCTTCTCATCCTCTCTCCTATTTAGCCTCCAACTTTCTAGGGTTTGGGTGTGAGCCAATAGAGGCACAAGACTTCTGGTGCTTGCTTTCTGAAGACCAATCAAGAAGGATTTTTTTTATTTGCTATATTATAAACAAAAGGTATGTATTTTTCTAATAACCCTTTGTCAATTTCAAAAATAGAAATGTACTGCTAGGGTTCTTTATATTCAATTGTTAGTTGCAAATCATAGTGAGAACATAGATCCGTTAGGTTGCATATGAACTTAGGGTTTAATTTTTTCCGCCAAAATAAGATTTGTGTAACCTATAAAACCCATTAGAAGTTTATCAATCGCACTTGACACGAAAATGGACTCGTCCATATTCATTTTGTGCAATTTGAATTGACCCAAAATACGAAAGAGTGCATTTATTCTTCAATGACAGACCTTTAATCAACTGTTTTATAATTATTAAAGTCGCTAACTAGAAACTTCTTGCTAGAAGGATCCTCAGCAGTGTACTTTAATTCAAGGGTGTCCCACAATTCCTTGCACTTTTAGCGTCACTATGGGTATCGAATAAAGAATCAGCCAAACCATTCAAAATATGACATTTGCATATGTAGTCATCGTTGACCCACTCGCTTCTCTTTATGGTCTCTTCCAATGTCTCATTGTCAACCACCTCAAGCCGTGGAGTACTCAACACATATGTAGATTTTAGTGTGGTCAGCAGGAAGTGCATATTCTTTTGCCAACGCTTGAAATCATTGCCTTCAAAAATTTTCATTTTGTTGAACTTTGTGGTCAACTTGCAGATTGATTATGCCATGTCCGCTAGTTCGAATGTTAGTGTTTTAGAAGGGTTGTGGTGGAGATATGGATTCCCAATGGATAGTGTAAGATCGTTTTCCGAATTGATATTTCTACCATATGCCCGAGTTATAAGAAATCCAGTATAGAATAATCCAAATGGACACTTACGAATCTAAGCACGGGAACGTAAGTCAAATTGCTAGAGAATACTGAGTTCGTTAGAGAAGAAGAAGAGTTGAGAAGGTTGTGATCTGACTCAAGAGAAGAGCCATATTTTTATACTTGATAATTAGAGTTTCCGTCTTCTAAATTAGTTAAGTAAATCACAAAATTAATGGCATAATCAGTGGTTTCCAAAACTGACGAGATTTGTATGTTTTATCATAATCACTCACTAGAATTTGGATTTTCCACTATGATACTAATTCAAAATTCTGATGATCTTTTGGAGCGTTGCCCTTAGATCTCGCTCGTTGGCCGGTCAGCAGGGCCATAGTCAGGGGCTCTGCCCTCTTAACCCCCGTAATTTGTTGTATTGACTTATAATTCGATCTTATATATATGTGCACTCCGTACACACCGAACATATAATATAGAATACAAATCATAAACATGTTAGCTCACATAATAATTCCAATTACACAAAATGTTTCACGGCACTAAAATCACCAACATGTAGTTGTTAAAAGAGTCACACACTCTAAAACCTAAGAGTTCAACCACAAGACTAATTAGACCTCTAAGGGTCTAACTAGAGGTGCACATTTCAAACCAATTTTTTTAAATCTATCGAAAAAAAATTGAACAGAAACCGGTCTATCGAAAAAAATTGGTTTTTTAAACACAATTTCACTTAAAAAATTGAACTGATTATAACTAAAACCAGTCTAGAAAAAAAAAACGGTATTGTACATCTAGCTCTAACGCATACCAATTAACGAACTTTATTGGTGTGGAAAGCTTACATGAATCCAAAACCAAGAAGTTTAATCTACATTTTGAGATGTGAATTTTATATCTGTTGCTTAAAAAATAAGCAATACAGTAAATTATGTTTAACTCATAATGAAATTTAGAATAGTTACAAAAGGGAGAGTAACAACAAAATTAAAGAGCTTTTCCAGTTGACACACGATTGTAAATAATTGATTCGTTTTTTATAAGTTACCAAATGTTAGTTTTTATCATGAAGTTTATGATAATTCTTTTTAAATGGTATAAACTTTTACAAGGATATTTTAGAATATGATAGTTTTTTTTTTAATCGTGAACGATATGTCATTTTTTGTATTTGACTCTTTAAAAAACTGAAAATGGATTTTCTCCTGAATTTTGCAAAAATAAACATTGTAGAAGTTAAGATTTAATCAGGTCATCATTTAAAGACAATTATATAAATGATTATAATATTAGTTTATTACTAAAAGTTTAGGTTTAAGGGTAGTGGTGGGGTTTGAAGGAGGGTGGTGTCATATGAACACTTGTATATGTATATAAATATATATAAGCCAAACAATGACACATAATACATGCAAACCTCCTTCTTCTCCTCCTTCAATAATTCAAACCAGAATTCATCTTCTGGTTTTGAAGGTTCTAGATAGCTTTTCTCTTGCTCCATATAAAAAAGAACAAGCAATAAATTACACTAAAATTTGGTGGATTTTTTGGCAACAAAAAAAAAATATGTCGAATATTACAGGAGATGAAGGGAGTTTTTCTTCAGCAGAAGAAGCTCAAGGAAAGCAAGTTCAAAACTTGAAGAACCATTTCCATGGCGGAAATTCTAGCAATGCAACCACTTCACTCCCATCTCCTCCTAAAAAGAAAAGAAACCTACCAGGAACTCCAGGTTTTATATATATATAATAATTAATTAGTGTACTAATTGATATATGGTGTTAGAACACAAATCCTTTTAGTGTCTTTACGAATTCATATACATATTCATTGCTGAAGTAAGTTAAAGTGATTAATAATTAATAATGTGAAACTTGTTTTTGTATCTTAGACCGAAAGGTGTCGTAAAGATGTTACCGCCGGTAATCTAATTGGGCATGTTTTGTCGGCAGTAACACCGCCCCCACTTCTTTTTTTACCCGCCGTATTATGCCGCCAGTTTTCTTCCACCCGTGGTAAATTGGACTTTTGATTCCATTGTGGCTCTTGATTGGTCACTTGTAAATGTAATTTTTTTTTATTTCATAGGTAAAAAAATTAACAAACCATTATCATGGGCAAAAGTTGTTAAGAAATACAAATGCTTACATGGTGTCTATTAGTTTATATGGCATACCAGTAAAAAATTTACTACACCCTATAGTCTTATATAGTCTTATATTCCATTAAACTCAAAATGTATAGGTTGAAATAAAAATATATATACTATACAATTCTAGTTTGTTAAATTTTGTATGTTGTTTACACTTGTTATTATTTTTTTTAATCAGCTTATAATGAAAGTGATTATTATATAATTTTATTTGATTTTTTTATTAGATTATTATATAATTTTTTTAGATAGATAATAAAAAAATATATCTGAAATAAAAAAAAAATAAACAAAGCCAACATCTTGTCTTTTCAATTGCCATGGTTGAATAAAAGTATTTTAAACACTAGTTATGCTACTTATTCGCTTCATCATCATACGATGGTTTCATAATTAAGTAATTAACCATCAAACTATTTCGGTTAATGGACATGCCATGCATTAAATCTTCAAAATACCAATTTAATAAAAAATAAGAATAAGAAATAAATATTTATAACAACATTATTAATATTAAATAATATTCACTTTTAAAAAAAATTAACATACAGGAACAATCGTCGATGGATATCAATAACATGCCCAAAAAATATAACATGACTCGATAGATACTAGATGTATGCCAGCGTAAAACGGCGACGTCGAATATCTCTTTTGGTTAATAGTTTTTTTACGGGGAAATAATTATTAAAATTTATTATTAGTTTTTAAATAATAATAAAAATTATCAATTTTAAGTAAAATATTTATTTTTAGAGCTTATATTTATATTGTCTATATCTAAATTAATTCATATACATGACTTCAATATTTTTATTTTGCTACAAATTGAATTTATTAATAATCTTTCTTATTTATGTCTTCATATTTCTGGCAAATATTAATGATTTATTTATTTATATATGATTTGTACAAAAAAAAAATTCTAACTTATACCTCTTAAAATTCAAGATATGATGAATATACTTTATAATAGGGAAAATGACAAATACGCCGTATGAAGTTTCTAGGGTTTACTTTTTTAGTCACTTAACTTTTTTAGTGGTTTTTTAAGGGAACAAATTTGGTTTTGTCGGTTCCAATAGGTCTTTTTTGAGAAAACGAAGGGGTAACCCGGTTACCCCCTTATACCACCTCATTTATTTTTATATTTTAATAAATTAAAAAAACTAAAAGGTCTCACGCCATCTCTCTCTCTCTCTCTCTCTCTCTCTCTCTCTCTCAACTTAAATCAACCTTGCTCCACCATTGCCATCACCTTCTTCTTCACTGGAAACCACCATCGTCCGCCATAGAACCACCGCAGCCCTACCCCAAACAACCCTGATATATGAACCTTATTTCCTATTCGATCACCGTTGGATTGGGAAGGCAGAAGCAGCAGACCTGCTGTGCTACCACCACTCGTCGTCGCTGTTGTGATGGGTGGTACCCATCATCACCGGTGATATTCAACACCCATCACTCCTGCTCTTCTTGGCTCTAATAGGTGACGACCAGAAGAGAGTAATGACGATGAGGAGCTCGCCAGAGGAGACCCGTAGAACTACTCTATTTAATTTTCGACCTAAACACCTCCAAAACAGAAAAACAACGGAATAAGGAACTACATATATCTGTTTAGGACCGAACCCATCACCGGGACCATCCCGTCGGAACTGTTCATGTCACCGGCCACCATGGCAGGTGTTGACTATTCTTGGAGATTTTTGAATGAGTTCTGAACAGAAAAGAAAATGGGTTACCTAAAATTGATGGAGGAGTAAGGAAAAATGATTGGAAGCTGCTTGAAGGTCGAAAAGAGATGAAGACAGGAGGGAAAATGGTGATTCTCGCCGGTTCTTCTTCTCCGGTGAACAGTGTTGATGGTCCTCTTTGTGGTCGGAGGCTTGCTTCAACTGGCCATGGCGGTGGTTTGGTGGTGATTGGATCAGCAATCAAAATAGAATGAAGACGAGAGGATGGGCTGAAGAAGGCAACATCTTTGGTTGTTGCTGGGTTTTTTTCTGGAGAGAGAGAGAGAGAGAGAGAGAGAGAGAGAGAGAGAGAGAGAGAGAGAGAGAGAGAGAGAGAGAGAGAGAGAGAGAGAGAGAGAGAGAGATGACCCCAATTTTTGTCTATATGACCTATAAACCGGCTAAAACAAGTAAAGGGGACTAAAAGAACAGGTTGCCTACAACTTGGTTCCCTCATAAAGTCACGAAAAAACTTTAAGTGACTAAAATGGTCAACCCTAGAAACTTCATAGGGCGTATGTGTCATTTTCCCTTTATAATATAGTATAATATAGATATAGATATTGAAAGTTTTTTTAATTGTTTAAAACACAAACCACATTTACAGCCATGTAATTTTTAAATTTCTCACTATTATCCTCATGTCTTCAAATATAACTTAAAAGACCCATTCTTGGAGAATGATTTGTATATAATATTTTTTAGTCATAGATAACAATTTATGTTTTAGACGGTTGTACCGTACAATTACATAAAAGATAAATTGTTGTGTATGGCTAAAAAAAATATTAGGTATGGATCATCACCTTTCTTAAATACTTATACATAGGATTGTGCACATTTATGATCTTCATAAATAATTAATAAAATTACTTAATTTATTTTTTTATTTTGTAACACAGATCCTACAGCAGAAGTTATTGCTTTATCACCAACGACACTCATGGCAACCAACAGATTTGTGTGTGAAATCTGCAACAAAGGGTTTCAGAGAGACCAAAACCTACAATTACACCGACGAGGCCATAATCTTCCATGGAAACTAAGACAAAGAACTAGCACAGAGACTAGGAAGCGAGTGTATGTATGCCCAGAGCCATCTTGTGTTCATCACAATCCAGCTCGAGCATTAGGTGATCTCACAGGGATAAAAAAGCATTATAGTAGGAAACATGGAGAGAAAAAATGGAAATGTGACAAGTGTTCCAAGAAATATGCAGTTCAATCTGATTGGAAAGCTCATCAAAAGACATGCGGCACTCGAGAATATAAGTGTGATTGTGGCACCATATTCTCAAGGTTTTGTTTCCAAACTAGTGGTTTTATCTTCTTTTAATATGAAAGCTTATGGATCATGAATTTATGTTTTGTTTTTTTTTTTTAATGTGCAGGAGAGATAGCTTTATAACTCATAGAGCATTTTGTGATGCATTAGCCGAAGAAAACAACAAGGTGAACCAAGGGATGTTACAACCTCAACATATGCATGATCATATAATGTCATCAAATTCAATCGACTCTGGGAACATGTTAATGGGTTTACCCGATTTTAACAATTATGAACCAAAAGACTCGATTAAATCATTGCCTCGTCAAGACTTGGTTCCAATGCCATTCAAGTCTTTAAACATGTCAGCAGACATGTATTCGAGTAGTTCTGGTACCCTTTTTGGAAACCCAAGAGGTGGGTCATCATCGTCTTCTGGGTTACAACTTAGCTCGACAAATGGGTCGTTGGGCTATGGATACTTCCAACAAGATAGTAAGGTTGGGGGACTACTTCATGGTCTCGCAGGCCATATGTCTGCTACAGCGTTGCTTCAAAAAGCGGCCCAAATGGGTGCTACTGCAAGCAATGGGGTTAATTCTCCGATGATGCAAAAGAGTTTTGTTACAAGCATGACAGGGTCGGATCAAATCAATTCACATAGGCCAAGGCCTGTATCACCTTATGGAATTCAACGGACAGGGGGTTATGATAGTTTTCACATCCAACCTAATCAAACAACTATGATTGGAATCAATGACGGGAGTGAAGGGTATAATCCCTTGCAAAAGCCCGACCCACAAGATTCGTTCGGGCCAGACCCTAATCCAAATATGAATGATTTGGGAATTTATAGTGAATTGCTGATGGGAGGTCATCAAGATCATGAAACTACAAAGAACATGGAAAATCATGAAGATAGAAGTGATGAAAACTCCACCTTGATTCAAGAGAGAGGGAAAATGAGTATGACGTCAAAGTTAGGCGGCAATGACATGTTAACGGTTGATTTCTTGGGGATCGGAGGATCAAGATCACTAAATATTGAGGAACAAGAACAAAGATTCAACCGGTTCGAAGCAACAACCCAAATAATGAATCCTTTTCAGCAAGAACTTATTCATGGTGAGTCTTCAGCCCATGAAAAACCCATTTGGGAATAATAAACCAACAGGCAAAAGCCCATTAATTTTCAAAAGTTCTTTTCCATAAGATGAAGTACTTTGGGACTCACAATCATAATGGACCTCATGGGCTAAACAAACTTGGTGCTCTAATTGGGATAATGGGACCCGCCAGACTCAAACACTCGAAGAGCCAAACTATACTTGTAATAATTATGTAATCATAGAGTTAGTATCAGGTTTTGCGGAAAAGGATAGAATATTTTGATTATTTCACCTAATATTTTTTTCATATCAATTGTTCAAATTAATCTTTTTTTTAACAATATGATTTTATTAAACTAGTAACTAGTAAGAAGTTAGAAAAACATTGTTACAAAGAATTACAAGCAAAAGAAAGGATAAATAAATACTTTAATAAATATATTATCTAAATTAGCAAATAATATGACAAAGTAGAATTTAAGTTTTAGCTATCTTTTTAAAACATTTAAATCAAAAATAATTTGTAAGACAATAAATATGCATAATCGTGTTATACTGATTAATGGAAAAATACATTAAAAAAATAGTTTATTAGATATGTTTTTAAGATAATAATTACTTTAGATACGAAAGAATAACTTTTACGGACCGGTGTTTTTGTTTTTTTGTTAACATGTGTCCAATTTATCTTTAAAGAGTTTTGGCAGCAAAAGTTAAAGAAATAAAATGGATGGTGCTAAAAGGACACCCTATATAGACACCTTTAGTAAAATAATTTTTTTTACGCTTTTATGTTATATTGTTTTCCGAAAAAAACTTATTCAAAAAGTAATCAATCATTAAATTTTATCATTTTTTAATATTATTCTATTATTATTAGTATTTAAATATTACTTATTCTAATAACATTTAATTACTGATATATTTACTTTTCAATTAATATTTTATTTTAATAAAAATATTCCACAATACATCTATACAACTTTCTACTTATTTATTAACAAAATATATACCATACGAACCATTTGTTAATATTTAGTATGTTTTTTAGTTTTCAAGCTAAACCTAATAAATATAACTAACTTCAATATCTTCTCTTATTGATAACCAATGTTTTCTATATTTTAATATTTTATAATCCAAGAAATAAAAATAAAAATGTATTAAATATTTAATTGAAAACTAATAATATTAACAATAAAAAAAATATAGTGACGTTACATATATCTGCAGTGACCATTGTTTCGTGCGCGTATTTTTAAATAAATATCTATTCAAATAAAACAAATAGAAAATTAATAAATAATTTGATTAGTTTGAAAGTTAAAAAAAAAGGTGGTTTTTTAAGTGTTTAATCGTTTTTTTCGTTTACCACAAAAATTCTTAGGGATGTTTTTTTTTATTTAAATTATATCATTTTTTCTAGCATGTTTTTTAATAAATAACAATAATCTTTTTTATTATTTTATTATACCATCAGTTTTTTCTATATAAATTAAAAGTGTTTATAATCGAGTGTGTCGTTTTTTCTTATATGTATTATTTAATCTTTATAAATTAAAAAAAATTGTTTATATAATATAAATTAGTTTTACAAAAATAACCAATTAAAAAATCAAAAGTAATAAATAACTATTATATAATAATTACTTAAAAAAGAGAGAGGAACGTCGTCATTAACCGGCGTCGTCTTCCATTAACCACTGGCATCGTCCCCTTAGTCGGACTACATATTTCCTAGTTTTTGTCACAAATGTATGTTCACGATTAATTATTTTGTATTATTATCATATGAAACTAAGCTTTATGTTCAAAATTAAATTTATCATTTATTTTGTAGTATCTTTATTATTTTTTGAAGTAAAAAAAATATGTTATGCTACATGTAAGACGCAAATTTAGTATTTATAAGTGGAAGTCAAGTTATTTAGTTAATGTTTGTTTACAATGTTTAAAATAACTTTTTTAGAATAATATATTAAATATATTTAATGTTGAAAAGTTTGTATACAAACCATTTAGATTATATTTTAAATGGGTCGTTGCTTATAAAATACTTGATTAAAAAAAACTATTAATTATAAATGTTAATTATTCATATATATATATATATATATATATATATATATATATATATATATATATATATATATATATATATATATATATATATATATATCTTCATAATATAATTTTTAAAAGTAATCATAATTAATAAAAAAACGTGTCACAATGATTAAAAGCTAATTATTAAGGGGTAGTATTAAGTAGTGAGGGGTATGGATAAATGAGGCCTTCTAATATTACCCCTGTAATCATTATTTGTTAGGTGTCTGATTTATTTTCTGACAGCTTTTAACTTTTTTAACCAATCCATTTAAGAGAAGGTTGTACTTCTTGAAAACTATGAATTAGTGGATATGAACCCTTTCCAAGTAATATTTAATATTTATATCTTTAACCCTTTAAGTTGAACATTACTTACAGTTTATATCCTTTTTAGTTTCAAAAAAAATACTTTCTCCCCCCCCCCCTCCTCAAAATATTAGTTTATTATGGTTGTGTTGTATTTTAATTTTTTTAATTAAATAAAAATATTTTTATATCTTTTATAAAAATAGTATTAATAAATTCTCCATAAATAAACCTATTATATCTACATTAATTCAAGAGCAATATTATCATTAATCACATTACTGCTAACATTAATATAAAAATAAACATATTATATTTTTCATTTTATATAAACTAATCAATGAAATTAAAATGATTATCATTAATAAAAAAAATTAACAAATTTCTATATCCACCAACCACCACCTTCAATACTACCGGTATCTCACTGCCACCTTTAACAACCACCTCACACTTATATTTTTTAAATTTCATATTATATGTAAATACCCTCATAACAATCTTATTAAATATTAATAACTTGCTTTTTGTTTGATGAATTTCTTTTTCTTTCATATCTCGTTAAGCATTTTATTCATAATCATATAATCATATGTATGTTTTTTTCTTTACCTTTTTCTAAAATACAAAACATTAATTTTAAAATAGTTTTTTAATAGATTATTTAAATTTTAAAATATAAAAATAAAGTGTAAAAAACATTAATTTTTAACTTTTTTTTATTATTTTTTCCGTCGAAAATATTAATTTATTGTTGTGTCGTATTTTTATAATCAAATAAAAATATTTATATGTATTTCAATTTATAAAAATAGTGTTAATAAATTATCTATGATAAACTCAATAATATTATAATAAATAGATTTATTTGTGAATAAAAAACTATTAATCATAACTTAATTATTAAAACAACTAATGATTAATAAAAATATGTAATCATTAAATTAATTAGTAAAAGTAATGATTAGAAAAATGATTAGAGGGTAGGGATAAGTGAAGATGGGGTAAGAATAAATAAAGCCTTATTGGGAAACGTTAAATGAAGCCTTATTAATACCCCTTTTTATCTTCCTACCTTTTTAATTATTACAAATTTAGCCAACCCCTAAATTTTATATTTTTAAAATTTATAACAACTTTTTCAAAGTTTTAACCAATAAACACAAAGTATATTCTTTTAACACATTAAAGAATGTGTTCAGTGCATGTGACGCTTTAATAAGATTTCTGGCAAGTTTTGAAGTTGTTTTAATCGGATTTCCAACCACGAGAATAAACCCACATTCGGCCACCAACCACCGTTGTCAGCCACTACCGCTTGTCGTCGGTGGCTACCGGAAAGATCGGGAGAGAGAGAGAGAGAGAAAGAGAGAGAGAGAGAGAGACGTCGCCATTATCCAACACCGGACCATCTATTTCGCTCGTCGTAATCGGACAAGCGTGAGAAAGAAATACTCGTTGGAGCGTTGTACAGATGGGTGAAACATCGCCAAAAATCTGAAAACGTCCCTTGAAACTATTTGAATCGTCAGAGCGTGAGAAAGAGATAGTCATAATCTGAAAACCTCGCCGGAAAGCACATGACACTTCGCCGAAAATCGCCTGAAACGTTGTCGGAAATCGCATGGGCAGTAACTGGAAATCGTGTGAATAGTGATCGGAAATCACCTCTCTCCCGTCTTGGTGGCTAAGGCTTAAGAAATGGTATGCTTTTTATACTTGAAACTTTAGGTTGGGTTTAAGAGATAGTATGCTTTTTATACTTAGAACTTTACATTAACAACCTACCAATTTTAAAGATATTTCATTTTATACCCTCTAACTTAATATCTTTTATAATTTTTGTATATGTATATTTATTTAAAAATAAACATCAATCTTTTTATAAAAAAATATTTAATACCATTTATGTATTTTCTTTTAATCAAAACACTAATTTTTATAATAGTTTTAAAAATTGAAAATATTTATATATTGTGAATATATGTTTTTTCTAATTTAAAATATTAAATTATTTGGTGTGATTTTTGTAAATAGATTTATAAATATTAATTATTTATAGGGTTAATGTCATAAAAACCATCAACTTTTCAGAGTTTTGTCGGTTTTGCCCAAAGTTGAAATTTATGTCCGTTTTTACCCAAACATTTTCGAAAAAATGTTCGGTTTTACCCTTTTACCGGTGATAACAGGTTTTCCAGGTAACCAGTATATTAAATTCGCAAAAAAACCCTTAAGTTTACTATTTTTTTGCGTTTTTACCCTTAAGTTTATAATATTTTTTTACACTTTTACCCTAAGTATATTTTTTTCATAATATATATACTCATATGATTTTTCTGCTTGAATATGTATAATATGAAAAAAAAATACATAGGGTAAAAGTGTAAAAAAAAATTATAAACTTAAGGGTAAAAACGTAAAAAAACTGTAAACTTAAGGGTTTTTTGCGAAGTTAATATAGTGGTAACCTGTTATCACCGGTAAAAGGGTAAAACCGAACATTTTTTCAAAAATGTTAGGGTAAAAACGGACATAAAATTCAACTTTGGGCAAAACCGACAAAACCCTGAAAACTTGAGGGTTTTTATGACATTAGCTCTTATTTATATAGTAAATAGATTTATAAATATTAATTATATATTAAAAAATTATTAATCATAAATATGTAATTATGGCTTAATTATTAAAAGTGATAATAATCATTAGTGGGTATTAATAAATAGGAATGGGATATGAATAAATAAAGCAATTATTAATCTGTTTTTCAAATAAAAAATAATAATTAGGTTGCTTAAATAACGAAATAAAATGTATTTTCTTCCTACTCTAATAAAAAGATTTTATCTAATTGTTCATGTAGGAAAAAGATTTTATCCAATTGTTCATGTAGGATAGAGACATGAGTTTGAACCCCCTCCCTCTTCTCAAAGTTTTTTTCACAGTTATGAAGATATGCCATTTTCCCTTCAAAAATTTGGTTTTCTACAACTCTCATCCTCATTTCAAATTAATTTACAAATTTTATACAATTATTAAAGTGACTTTTTTTAGAAGATTAAAGATAGATCTCAGATCAAGATACCCTCAACTCGGAGTACAAGAAGACGATGTTCCGAAAACAACATTTAGGACTCGGTATGGTCATTAAGAGTTCTTAGTTATGCCTTTGGATTGACCAACGCTCCAACAATGTTCAAGGACCTCATGAATAGTGTTTGCAAACCGTACTTGGATAAATTCGTGATAGTAGTTATCGATGATATATTGATATATTCACAAACCAAGGAAGAACACAGTCAACACTTGCAAATAATCTTGAAACTACTAAGAAAAGAAAAGTTGTACGCCAAATTCTCCAAATATGAATTTTGGATTGGAAAAGTACAATTTTTAGGGCATGTGGTTCGCAACAATAGGGAATCATGTCGACCCTTCTAAGATTGAAGCAATTAAGAATTGAGAAGCACCAAAGAAGCCAACAGAAGTGTGTCATATCTTAAGGCTTTCTGGCTACTACTGTAGATTCATAGAGAATTTCTCTAAGGTAGCCAAGTCGCTTACAACTTTAACACAGAAAGATATGAAGTTCAACTAGGAAGACAAACAAGAAGCTGCTTTCCAGAAACTAAAACAAATGCTAGGTAATTTGTGACAACTTTCAATTTCCGGTCAAGTCAAAGTCAAATAAAGTCAACGAGTCAAACCGGTAAACTCAACTAGTACTTGTATGATAGGACTTACTCTACGTTTACTAGTGTACAACTCTCTATCTTAATACAAAGTATCACTCGGAAGTGTCGAATGATCAAAAAATCTAAACCCTAATCAGGGTGAGTGATGTAACGACTCGATAAAACACTATTACGTACCCTTCGGGGGTGAATAACACCGATAACAAGGCATAATGGCGTTAACAAACCTTACATTATGGGGCCAAACACTAACAAAAGTCACACAAAAAAGTCTCTCTCAATCTCTCCCACTCTCTCTCTCTCTCTCTCTCTCTCTCCCAAATCTCTCTCAACTTTTTATAAACATCCGTACTATCCCAACCCCTTCCATTGTTAAAAACAGCTCAAGACCAAAGGAGAAAAACCAAAAGGACCCTCTTGGTCCGGAACCCTCTTGAATCGGAACACCTACTCAAGAACCGGACACTCCTGACACTCCTGACTCCGGACGGACGCTCCTGACTCCGGACACTCCTGATACTCCTGACTCCAGACGAACGCTCCTGACATCCGAACACTCCTGACTCCGGACGAACGCTCCTGACTCCGGACACTCCTGACTCCGGACGGACGCTCCTGACTCCGGACACTCCTGACACTCCTGACTCCGGATGGACGCTCCTGACTCCGGACGAACGCTCCTGACATCCGGACACTCCTGACTCCGGACACTTCTGACTCGGACCCCATTCCGGATTTTTGACCATTTCGGACCTTTTTGCAATTTTAGGAGACTTTGACGCCGGGAACTTCCTCAAACTCGCATTTTTCATGACTTAAAACCCTCTAAACTCCTATTTTATGCCAAACTTGAAGAGTTAGATCACATTCTCATAGAATAACGTCTAAGGCTCATATTATTTTATGCATAAAGTAATCACCCACTTTACATCACTATTCACACACTACCTAGTTAAATCATTGTCCTTTTTCAACCCCTCCCAACACTCCATCAGATTTGCCTTAACCAAATCCACCTAATAGATCTTTATTCTTTACACTCAAAGTCTCATTTACCTTCACCAAAAACACCTCTCTCTCTCTCTCTTTCTCAGATTACGATCTTCTGGACAAGGAGTATTCTTGAGTTTTTCCTCCATTCTTGGTAAGTTTCTTCATTTAGCTCCTAAATATTCTACACTTCATCATACAAATCATGGAGCATTCATACAAATATCGACATATTTGTTTTTAGTATCTTCAAATCTTCAAGCATCCTTCAAGTGTTCTTGACTTGAAACTCCATTTCTTCAACCGTCCACTTCAGGAAATCACTCAAGGTGAGTTCATACCCCTATCTTTTCATGTTTTCTTCAAGTTTTAAGGGGGAGAATACAAGTTACAACATCAAAACATATTCTAACTCAACCAACAGCTTTCAACAGAAAAGTTATGGTCTATTCACGAACTGTTTTGACCATCTTAAACTTAATATTTTTCAAAACTGTTCAACATGAATTTAGTTCAGGTTTATACCTTTCAAATGACTACTTGCACAAGTTCATACGATTTTTCTACAATTTATGGAGAATTTTACAAAACTGCCTATCATTTCAGAAATGACTTCGTACCAGTCTGTGAAGATGTACATTTTCACACTGGTTAGAGACCACTAAAAATCATGAAAAAAATTATGAACAAACTAGACACATTTTCTGAACTCCCAGAATTTATGTATTTAATTTTCGACTTACAGATATTGTTCTATGAATTTTCTAAAAACAGAGACAGAAAAGTTAAAACTAGTAAAATAGTTTCTAAGTTCATTAACACTGTGTAATATGTTGAGCAAAGTGTATAGCATTAAATAGTTACATATTGATGGTATTTCATGTTAGTTTACTCCCATGAAACAGAAATAAGTCATTCACATAAGAGCCTTTCATCATTACAATCGCATATGATAAACTATGGTAGATATAGTTTATGGTACACTATCACTACGAACATACTAAGAAAGGTACACATTTGATAAACTATAATAGGTATAGTTTACGGTACATTAACACTACGAACATACTAAGAAAGGTACACATTTGATAAACTATAATAGGTATAGTTTACGGTACATTAACACTACGAACATACAAAGGAAGGTTTCACTCACACTACACGTGAACTCGTTGAATCAAATTTGTGAGACACTACTTCATTGTACTCTTAGAGTACTGGTTAAAGTCCTGTATTATAACCATAATCTATTGTAGGGAGAGCGTGATACTTGTGTATAGATCTATATTGGGACTGACAATCCCGCACCCTAAGCCGCTTGCAACAGTTAGACCGGAAGGTCTGGGGTGACAAATGTCAAAACAGTCTGACGCCCGAAGAACGTCGAAACAGGCTTGCTATGTCAACTGCACGGTTATAATAATTCACATAAGGAAACAACGACACATATAGTTTACGGGAATTTTTACATTTCAAAAAGGGTTTTCACTCACACTACACGTAAACTCGTTGAATCAAATTTGTGAGACACTACTTCGTTGTACTCTTAAAGTACTAGTTAAAGTCCTGTATTATAACTATAATCTCTTGTAGAGAGAGCGTGATACTTGTGTATAGATCTATATTGGGACTGACAATCCTGCACCCTAAGCTGCTTGCAACAGTTAGACTGTCAGGTCTGGGGTGACAAATGTCAAAACAGTCCGACTCCCGAAGAACGTCGAAACAGGCTTACTATGTCAACTGCACGGTTATAATAACTTACATAGGGAAACAACGGCACATATAGTTTACGGGAGTTCCTACATTCATAAGGGTTTTATTCATTTAAAACTGCACTTACTATAATAAGTATGGAAGATACTTGTACAATTCGGTCTTTGATCTTGAAGACTACGACTCGTTCTATTAGAAAATGTTGGATTTTTCTTGAACATACATTACAATAACAAAGAAAGAAGTTCTAATTATGCACTACTGTAGTATACTATTTCCAAGAACAAACACTCACTCTCATCGATCTTAGGGTAGTTAAGACTACATTTCGTCTAGAATGGTTAGATTCCATCCATAATTGCTACGTGTATACGGCAAGGTTATATAAAATTTAGACACGATCTACTTGGAAATGGTTGGGTATGCCTTAGATCTTGTTCCTCGTTTGGTTGTGGGCTTAGGGCAGACCCATTATATTCGACGGTTTATTCGATCTTGATTTTTATATAACTCATATACATCGGGGGATTATAGAAGGAAGTTATAGGTCTTCCTAGGAGTACACTATTTTAAGACATAGAAACTCACATATCTGGAGTAACTTTTACCCAAGAGCATGCATACATAAGGGTTGTATCGTTATAAAACTACTTTGCACCGTTTTCAAGTACAAAATAACTTTCATTTCGGAAATCATGCATCCAAATGGTTTTTATGCAGATTTAAAATCTACGTAATATTACCACTCAAGAATACGATAACATTTATACATTTTGTTCTGAAGGGACTAAGACTACATTCCATTTTACTAAGAAAATATAGGATTTTTTGGAGGAACTTACGAACATTTTCAAGGAACAAAGAACTTATTTTCTAAAACAAAATACTTATGAACTCACCAACTTAAATATTGACACACTTTCAAAATTACTTGTATTCTCAGGAAACTAGTAGGCAGGTACACGCGCAGGTTTTCAAGAAGACGGAGCATAATAGCTTCTGGTCTTAGTTTTTATTATATACATTTGGAGTCATTCAAGCTATGTTTCGAATACAATGTAAACACTATATTATCAATACAATGGTTGTTGTTGCTTTGATTACTATTATACATTTGTGATGATATTGTACATGACGTCCTCCGCCCCCGAACGTTTCCGAAGTATCAGTTTGGGGGTGTGACATAATTCACCAATCCTATCCCTCCCAGATGGGACAGAAGATTTCGTCATATACAGCAACGCATCGAATCAAGGATTGGGATGCGTGTTGATGCAAAGGGGCAAACTTATTGCTTACACATCTCGACAACTTATGGTGCATGAGAATAATTACACTACCCATGACCTTACATTGGGAGCTGTAGTTTTTGCACTGAGAAGTTGGAGACACACAATTGGCCAGAGAACATATATGTGATACCTTATGTGCCAAGCTAGAAATAACCCACGAGACAACTCAAAAGATCATGCATATTAATGATCGATTAAAGGAAGCACGTGATCGTCAGAAGAGTTATGCTGACGTAAGACGTAAGCCTTTAGAATTCCAAGTTGGAGATAAAGTAATGTTGAAGGTCTCTCCTTGGAAAGCCATAATTAGATTCGGGAAACGAGGAAAACTAAACCCACGGTATATAGGACCTTTTGAAATTCTAGCAAGAATTGGTTCTGTCGCATACCAACACAAGTTACCTCAAGAGCTAAACAATGTACACGATGTTTTTCACGTGTCAAATCTCAAAAGATGTCTATCCGATGGCACTCTTGTTGTACCTCTCGACAAGATACAAGTCAATACCAAACTCAACTTTGTAGAAAAACTTGTCGAAATCATGGATCGAGAAGCCAAACGATTAAAACAAAGTCGTATTCCCATAGTGAAAGTTCGATGGAACTCCTTACGAGGACCTGAATTTACTTGGGAATGTGAAGATCAGATGAAACAAAAATACCCCCAACTATTTAACAAAACCCCATCCACAAGATAAATTTCGGGATGAAATTATTCTAACGAGGGGAGAATGTAACACCAGTCAAAATAGGTCAATAACAATCACATGTGATTATGTCAATCATGTAATGTGATTATGTTAAACTAGTAATGTGATAAACTTACTATAAATTCTAATACAAGTATGAACTTTCATACATAATTTATGATACAACTCAAAGTATACGTCCATACGATTCCAAAAATATAGAGAACGTCTAAATCTGACTTCGCGTGAAGAAGTTATGATAAACCCTAACACTATAAATCTTTATAATAAGAGGAATTTAAAATAGACTTATAATTATCTATTGTAGTCTATAATAGAGTTGTAGTACTCGTAAATACCTACACGAGGATATAAATAACGTCAAAAACGGAGTTCGTATGCAAAAGTTATGACCTTCCGAAGATGCAGCTGTCTGAGAGCATGACACGTGTCAGAAACCCTAATCCGACTGGACTCACGACGTGAGCAGGATTTCTCACGATGTGAGGAGTCAACGGACACTAATTGAAGCTAGAAAACACGCGTTAAGACTATGGGATGACTCATGGAAGTTCACGATGTGAACCTATCATGTTCACGACGTGAATGGGCCCAGAACAGCCTATAAATAGCGATCAAAGCTCATTTAATCCTTACACCTTCTGCTTTCATTCTCTCTCGTTTCCAAAGGCCGTTTCCCTTCCCGAGCCTGACAACGACGAGCCTATGACCGTTTAAATTCTATATATCATGCTACTAGGGTGAGTTTCACGGCCCCACTTTTTAATGTTTTCGGGGGAAAAACGCATGCTAAATATTGAATACAAGTTAATACTATATTAATATGATAGTATGTTCGTTAATCGGGATATAATTATTTTGTATCTATACAACTATCGTAAACTTGTTAGCATGTTATTGTTATAGAAGTATACTAATCTAGACCCTGAGTTATACTTGGGAGTTCTATATATATATATATATATATATATATATATATATATATATATATATATATATATATATATATATATATATATATATATATATATATATATATATATATATATATATATATATGTTATGTGCGATATAGGTCCAGAGTTATACTCGGAAGTTCTCTATGCTAATTGATAAGTATGTTGTTATTGTTGGTTTTATGTCAAGATAAAACCAGGTATGTTATATGTTGTTATTATTGGTTTTATGTCAAGATAAAACCTTCTATGTTATATGTTGTTATTATTGGTTTTATGTTAAGATAAAACCTCTTTTTTCCTCAAGTTATACTGCCTAAAGTATTATGAACTTAGGAGTAATGTTTAAAAGCATAGTCTAGTAACTTAGGGTTTTAGACACAAAAATGCTTTTGTTGTTAGAGTTATAGGAAGCCGACAAAGTCTACATTAGTTATTGTATTCATCAGCTAAGATTGGGCATCTTAGTGAAAATCCTCTGACCTGTAACTGTTAATCCCGTGCGAGCGAGGAAGTCGTGTATGAATAAGATACGAGTTGACAACCCCACTCGTGGTTGCTAGCTACAACCAAAATTAAGCGAGTGACGAACTGTCCTTTTATTTGTTTATTGTTCCGACGTTGATGAAGCGTGTAGAACTTATCTTAAGATGTGAAACTTGTAGCATCAAGCAAATGTTTGAAACTAGTCATACAGCCGCGGTTACGGACTCATGGTAGCAAATTGTTAGAAGCATTATACTTTGTCGTTTTACAAGTATTAATGTTAAGTATAAGTTTCCCAAACACTTATACTCTAAGTACAAGAAACTGGTAGGTATACTACTTGTATATTAAGTAGACAACTATAACTAGCCTACATACTCATATAGAATTGAAATAAGATTTATACGTAGCCTTTTTTATTCTTATAGAATTGAAATAAGATTTATACGTAGCAACCTTTGTTTGTATGGAATTACAAACATCTATATGCATAGTATATGAAACTTATAGGTATACTACTAAGTAAACCATTATACCTAGGATCTATATATACTATATAGAAACAAGTATGAGTCAGAATAATATTTTCGAACTATGTTTTATACTTTTTGAACTCGGAAAGAGTACTATTTTTACTCAGAGACAAAACCTGTGAACTCACCAACTTTATGTTGACGTATTTTCAAAACGCATGTGTTTTCAGGAACATGATAAGCTGGAATAATATAAGTTTCTATTATCAATAAAGGTACGTAGTTTACAATAATTCTTTTGTATTGTTCAATATATATTTGATAACTATGATACAAGGATTGACGTTACATCGCCCGGTGTTTCTGCCGCCGGCTGGGGGTGTGACATACACGACCCACTCAACCTGTTGCACCTATTCCTCCGATTCTTATCTACCCGTATGATGTAGACCTTGATCCAGAAGCTGATGATTCTGAACTTCATTTCTAGCAATAGCTTTCACTTCTATCTATGAAGTATAGACGCCCTTGGAATCCCAATCAAAAACCACCTCAAAACTGACTTCAAGCTCCTCACCAAAGCAATCCTTAATCTTACCCTAAACCCAATGAAAATCCACCGACATATCGACCCAACATTCTGAATCACTCCTCGGAACCTCAAGAAGTTCCGAACTCAACCAAGCCAAAGATTGTATGTCATAAATGTGGTCTCGGAAACCACTTTGAAAAGGAATGTTTAGCTGAAACTCCTCAAAAACCTAAGGTAAAAGACTCTTCCTACTATGCTCGTAGAGCACAAAAACTAGTTGAAAGTGAAAAGGCTTTTGTCACAACGGTTTCAAGGAATTTTGATGGGTATTGGTCATCTGGTGATGAGGGTGAAGAAAAATCCAAGGAACTTATGTCTAGTGGCTAGACAGTCAATCGAGTGTGATGGCTAATGATGAATGTATTACTTTGGTCATCTGGATAGTGAATTGACCCGTCTTAGACTACATTTTGAAGACCGCAAGCTTAATATTGAATCATTAGAGAGAGAACTTGTAATGGCTAATGATGAATGTATTACTTTGAATGAAAAATGTGAAATTATTCTTAGTGAAAGAAACATCTTCGTTACTGATAATAAACGTCTTAATGCAAAAAGTTGATGCTTTGCGCAATTCTATTGATGTTCTTGAAACTAACAAAAGGATAACGCATAATTTTTGTCACCCATGGTCCAAAGCACCAGGTCTCGCAAGCAAGTTTCTGAAACCTATTGCTCGTCCTTTGAAGGAACTTCAAAACCTAACGTTCATGGGATACATTCTGAACCATACTTATTCGGATACCCATATCTCACCATTGTCGTCCCTTCATGAGACTTCAGACAAATATCAATCATTGATTCTTGAGTTCAAACCTATCACTGTTAAATGTCCTGATTCCACGCATCTTCTGCCTCTGATATCCCTATACCTGAATAAGTCTTCGGAATCGTTTCCAAACACAGGCTGTACTGGAGTTCATTTTCCGAACTTTGGTCCTCCGAACAATTGTGTCATTGAGGAAATCATTCCTGAGATAAATGGACATGACTCATATCAATCCAATTTCTTTTGGGCGTCTCTTGATAGTGATGTAAAACTTAAGAGTGATAATGACATCTCGTCTGATTCCTGTGTATCAAATTCTAAGGTAGTCTTAGTGCCATTTAAGCCTCGTTTCAACAATCCATCGATTGGACAGACTTCCAAGTCATTATCTGACTCTCGGAAGAAACCCTGGCCGAACAAGAAAGACATCATTCATCCAAAGACCAAAGCTAGGAAAGCTCTCTAAAAAGAAACTAGGTCTAGGAAATGTTTTAGGTTTCTTGAGAAATCCGAGAAGAAAGTGTCTCAAACAGTTAGTCCAACTACTTTGAATCACAATACCTTCATGTGTGTTAAGATCCTTAAGAGGCCATCTAATCTTGTTGGTTGGGATGTTCGAAACACATCTATCTATAGTTGTGTAAAAATGTTACTATTGAGACCTCATCTAAGAAAACCAACTCTCCTCGAACGGTTTCTTATTTTGTGTTTATTGCTACCTCGGATGGCACGGTTTTTAAACCTAAAAAACTTCCAAAACCTAATGTGCCTTTGAACACAACAAACAAAGGAAAAGATACTCATAATATTGTTGTTTAGAAACTTTCTAAAGGTTTAAAACAAAAGTTTGAATGGAAAGTGAGAAAGTCTGAAAACACAACTGAAACACCTATGAACACAGTTCTTCCAGCAACATCTCAAAAAACTGTCCCTCCGAGGAAAGCAGTGCCCAAATAACCAATGATTGAATATGATTTTTGGATAAATGAAAAGACCTTGACTTTCTGCCTCTTTCCAAAAGAATCTCATAAAAAAAACCTTTGGAGATACCAGCTGCTCAGAAATCACAAACCAAGTCCAAAGCCCATGCTAAAGTCCCTAAACCTAAGTCGGAGCCTAAAAATTCAAAACTCATTGATTTTTCTAACTTTTTGTGCTTCAGAACAAGATACAATATGGTATATTTATAGTGATTGTTCCATGCACATGACTGGGCAGAAAGATTTTTTGCGCGATCTGAAGCTTGCTCCAAAATGTTGGTTGTGTTACTTATGGAAAAAATTCAAATTCTCAAATTCAAGATTATGGCGTCTGGACCAATGGAAATTTCTTTGTCTCAAATGTGGCATATGTAGCTGATCTCAAGCATAATCTGATAAATGTAGCTCAACTCACTGATGCAAATCGAATAGTTGAATTCTGCAAGAAGCATAACTACGTTATGACAGAAGACCAAAAAGAATGTTTAATCAAATCAAATCACATCAAGAATATGTATCCTTTAGACATCAACATGATCATTGGAAAGCATGGACTCTAAATCAACTTTGTTTTCCGGTTGTGGTTGCTCTTTTTGGTAAAAGTCTCGGCCAATTTGCCTAAAATTTTCTTCTTTTTGCTTTTTATATTCATCATATGGCAACCACTCTTTCTTTGGCTTCCTCCAATCTTCATCGTATTTGTCTCCATTAGAGTAGCAGACTTGAGCTTTCTTATTCTCGTTCTCGTCCAAGTGGCAATCTTTTGTCAAATGTGGACCATTGCATCTTTCACAACCCACACGAATAGCATGTATGGATTGGTCTATCTTGGTCATTCTTCGATCCATTGTATTTAGCATAGCCAAAACAGCTGCCATGTCCTCAGAAGTGCCACTCCCAGTTCCTTTTTGCTCCATCATGTCGAGGATTATGGTATTCACGCGAATGCCTAGAAAACTCTTCAATCAATTCCTTAATCTCATCGGGTTTTTCTTTGTTAAAGGTCCGTGAGAATCAAGGAGTTGCCTTTTCATTACATTTACCCCATCATAGAAGATTGATACTTCTTGTTACTCATTTAAATCATTTTGGGGACAATTCCTTATTAATCCCTTGTATCTCTCGCATGCCTCGTAGAGTGACTCACCCGGTTGTTGCTCGAAGTTTGTTATGGCCTTCTTGAGTTTAGTAAATTTAGAAGGTGGGCAAAAATGTTCTAAGAATTGTTCACATATTTGCGTCCATGTAGTAATTGCACCGGGTGGAAGTGCCTTTAACCATTCCTTAGCAGCTCCTTTGAAAGTGACTGGAAGCATTCTATATAACATCGTCTCCCGTGGAACATTCGGGATGTTGAAGTAATAAGCTATGTCATTGACTTCATCAAGGTGTTTGCAAGCATCCTCATGATCTTTCCCAGAAAATGGGACTTCCTTAAGCGCGGAAATAATATGGCCTTTAAGCTCAAATGTTGCGGTAGCAGGAATTGCAGGTTGCACTAGACTAAGATTGGTGTCCTCTCAGATTCTTTTCTTGTATGCCTCCATGGAAATGTTGATAATGTTCGCCATCTCGCTTTTCGGCTCGTCTTCAGGTTCGCTCTCTCTTTTTCTAATTCAGGTTCAGACTCGTATTCGGATTCTTGAGGATTAGGATTTTTCTCAAAGCTTTCAACCTTGCTTTCGTCTTTTGAGGAATTGCTCGATTCACCTACGTTCTTTCATTTCTTCTTTCTAAAAACTGATTTAAGATCCTTGAAAGGTGATTTCTTTGGTGGTTGGGCTTCTTCTACGTTCTTATCCGTCTTTGTACAAAGAGCTGACTCTGGATCTTCAAGCGGTGGTATCAAAGGTGTGTTGGATCCACGGGTCATGTACTACTGCAACAAAAACAAAAATAAAAACGTAAAATTGAACAAAAACTATATAAAAATGCCTACTGATTGTTCACCACGTCGTGGTAATGAATACCACCTCGTGTTGTCGGAACAAAAACGAAAGAAAAATACGAAATTGCTAAGCTCACGTCGTGAGTCTTAAAGCTCACGTCGTGAGTTTGGTTATTCAGAAAAATCAACTAATGCTAAAAAATAACTTTTTGTAGGTTTAACCCCACAAAAAGGATCGATTAACCTAAAACAATTAAATCAAAACTAAACTAGCCATTCCCCGACAACGGCGCCAAACACTTGATACGTAATATTGCTACACCTATTAGTTTTACCAACTATCTACTTACTATTACGACTTAAGGCAGTCTACCTTTTCGCAAATAGTATAGCACTAAGAGTCGGGTATCGAACACAGGGAACATAATTAATTAACTAATTTAACTACTAAAAATTAATCTAAAATAAGCAAACGTTAATTGGGTTTTTATCTGATTTTGCAAGTTCAGACCAACTTAATCACTTAACTATTAAATTCATTCAATTACTAAAAACACTTTTGTTTAGTTCGAATCCACTTCTCTTTTATGGTTAGCTACTAATTATGGATTATTAAAGTTGGCTACCAAATTTTATATTATTAGTAATTTAAGTCCAAATATACTAATGTTTTACTAATTCATGTAAAACTATGTATGGTCACACATAATCAATCACAGAATCAGTTATGGGTTATGAATGGGGCTATGTAAGATTTCTTAAACAAACACAATTATGGTCATAATTGATGTTCTCCAGCACAGCTAAATTTAATTACTTCAATTACTTTTCTAATATTGGGTCGATCCTAGCTCTAGCAATTCAATGGTCACTAAATCACTAGGTGTCAAGTTCATTAATTTAATAGTCACTAAGCTACACACAACATGAATTAAAGCAATTAAATTATCTTTAATTAGCATGCTAGGTATTAACAATCAAACACAAGCACATAACCAACTATTAAAAATCCATAATTAATTAAACTAATCCATAGAGTTAAAGCTTCATCTAGCTCAACAGAAGCAACTAGATTCAGCTACTCATGGCTGAAATCATACACTCAAATTCAATAAATAAAGACATGATTAAATGTACCAAAACTAAAGTAATGCTTATAATCTTCAATCTCTAAACCTTTAACCAATTATCCTTCCTTTAGTGCTTAGACGAGGTTACTCTGACTAAATTTCCTCAAAAAATCTCTTTCTAAACCCTCCAAGTCTCCAGAAAAACTCTCCAAGTCTCGTAAGTGCCGAGGACTTTATATAATTTTCGTAAAAGCTTCGCTCACGTCGTGAGATACGACATATCACGTCGTGATCTTAGTTGTTATCCATATCGAACACGGACTCTGTCCTCCGAATGTCTATCTTATAGAAGCTCGAGGCTCACGTCGTGAGACGTGATTCCTCACGTCGTGAGATTGACTTTTCAGCTAAAATCTTCTCCTTCTAAGTTCCAATTCTTGTTGCTTTTGGTTCTTTATCTTCAAGAGTGTTCCTTTTGGTTGCAAAATAAAATTCAATCTCATAAGTACCCTATATATTTGCAAATAACCAAAGTATTAATCAAAATGCATAAAATATTGCCTAAAAATGTTTATAAATATGGCAATATATATATATATATATATATATATATATATATATATATATATGAGGGATGACTACTTCATATCTTGAACTTGGATAGGTGGATTCCTACCCCCGACTTCCCGAAGCGCCATATGATTATTCCTTTACTGTCTCTAGAGTCTTTTGTAATGCTTGTGTAGTTCCTTTCTTCTTTGGTCAATACTCCTTGGAATACCCGACTCCTCCACACTTAAAACATGTTTTTTTGAGCGGCTGCACATTGGTTAGCATAGTGACCATTTTTTCCACACCTATAGCAGGTCACTGCTTCCATGCATTGTCTAAAATGCTTCCATCTACATTTATCACACCATATTGCTTTGTTGCAACCTCCGATATTCTCTTCGTTAGGGTTATATTTCGGAAATATACCCTTCTTATTCAGTTCCAAAATTTCTTTACCCTTCATATGTTCTCTAACTTCCTCATTGGTGGCGATTCTCCCCTTGACTATGAATTCCAAGGACCTGGCTACTTGGCCGGCTGCTTCCAAGGTATTTGCGTTTTTCACCAAAGGACCAAAATCCATTGGTAATCCATTAGAAAACTTCTCTATCTTAGAGAGTTTAGTAGGACCTAGATAAGGGACTAATTCCATCTTTTCGATAAAGTTTGCAGCGTACTCTCTGACGCTCATCTCTCCTTTCTTCAGGTTCTGGAATTCATTAAATATTTCCAAAAGGTCTCTCTCCGAGTAGTATTCTCTTTTCAACCGCACAAGGAAGTCTTCCCATGACATCCTTCCTGCTTCTCCTTTTGGCATGGTACTGGCCATTTGTTTCCACCAGCTTTACACTATGGTCTTTAGCTCTATGACTGCGAAGATCGTTTTCATTTGTTGCTATAGTCCCTCAAACACCATTTCCATTTCATGGATCCATTCCATAATTATCACTGACATTGTATCTCCAGAAATACTTGGGGTTCGGGATGTTATGAATTCCTCATAACTGCATCTATTTCTGTCAACCCCTTCTTCAATGATGTCCTTCCTCACCCTTCGTGATTCTACATTCCTGTTATGGCCTCCTTCCTCGGATGCTCCTTCATTCAACACTGGCTCTACAACCGGTATAGTGGGTTCTTTCCTATTCTCTCAGATTAGTTGTCTAATCTTTTCCATATGTTCGACAAACATTGTCCGAATCATAGCTTTAACTCCTGTCATCGTAACTGGTTCAATTGTTGGTATAACCGTTAACGTGTTTCCATCCATGTGTTGAGGTTGTGGTTCAGCTGCTTGTACGACTTCAGATGCCTCATTGATCACACGAGGCTCAGTCTTTTGGTTTCCATTACCATTCCCCAATTTGCTACGTGTTCTTACCATGACGTTCTATACACCAAAGCAGGCATTTAGTGTATCGAGAGGCGAGTTTAGACGCTTAAGTCCTCCTCATCACTCCAAAAAATTACATGCCAATTCTAATACAGTAATGACACATTTAGAATCCTGAACACATAGGTTTCCTGGTTCTAGGTTGACAACATGTAAGTCCCCAAAATGCTTGAGTATCAATCACATCCGTTTGATGGTGTGGAATCCCAATCAAACGGATAATCTAAATGAAAATAGAAGAGAAGGAGAAGAAGAAGATGATGAATCTTGAATCTATTGATTAGAATGAAGATCCAGATACAAGATTTACACACACTAACATACACTAAATCTCCTCTCTTCTCTCTAACTTTCTCTCTTGGCCGTACACTCCTTTTCTGTTCATCCTTCGCTCCTCAACCACCTAACACCTATATATATATATATATATATATATATATATATATATATATATATATATATATATATATATATATATATATATATATATATATATACTTAGAGAATATGGGCCATAAATGGGTTTACAGCCGTAAATGGGTTTACGGCCGTAAACACCCATTGGGCCGTAAATACAACTGCAAAAATATATTACACGACCAAAAACTATTAATGCCTAGAAAAGTAAAGTATAAACCATATTTTTGACCCAACAATCTCCCCCTTGGTTTATAGATTTCTTTTCATAAATGACCCAACAAGCTCCCCCTAAAAAGTAGCTGGCTTTCTTGTTCATCTTCATTGTAAGCATGGCTTCAGCATTTTTCTTAAAATTCTTCACAACTTCAAGATGAACTTGATGAATCTTCAATGAATGACTTCATCTTGAGCACTTGAGCTTTTCTTCAGAATTTGGCATTGAACGCACATTGGGTGAGGAGGCTTGACGTACTGATTCTTGAAAGATAGCGCTTTCAGCTTGAGAATCTTCAGAGAGAACGTCAGAGAGAACAAATCTTCTGGATCACTTCAGCAGGTTTAAGATAGCAGCAGACTGATTGAGGAGGCTTCAATGCAATCCGTCACATAGTCTTCAAGTTAGCTTCACCTTGATTCTGGAGTTGAAAGATTGAATGTCGAAAGAATAATCTTCATTTCTTGCTCCTTCGAATGAGAATTCTTCGATGGTCACGAATGAAGCCTTGGCTCAGAAATCTTCGACACAAACTCCATGAGTTTCATCTTCACCTGAATTCACTTTTCAAGACAAAATAAAACTAAAAGAAAATTTAGCACACAATATTTTTGGGTTTTTCATATTTTCTGAAAAAATAAAACAGAAACAAAAATATTTTTGGATTTTTGATTTTCTTGAACATGAAATAAAACAGAATATAACACTATTTTTTTTTATTTTGAATTTTCTGATTTTTGTTTGATTTTTGAATTTTTTTTTTAATTATCCCCCTAAATTTGTGCATAGAGGAAAACTATGAACAAATTTAACAAAAACAAAAATATTTGGGATCAAAGTTGTCAAGCAATCCAATATCGTTTATCAGCACACGCCTGCATGTCTAGATCTGGTCAATCACCGGTATTGTGGTCCACTTAAACACAAAGGATGTTGACAATTTGGACATATTATAGGTGACAAGTCATTGTGATATATATATTCCTAAATGGACATTTAGCTGACGACGACCAAGGATATTGTTGTCCACTTAAATTAAGCAGCAAGATCTACAGACAACCTATTAAATGGTTCAATTTTAGATGAACTAGAACGTGTTTCCCACTTCCCGATATACCCCGGTAATCAAGAACTTCCAAAGATAGAGGGATTGAGAGGTAGAATGTTGCATATGTTGTGTCCCAGGTCGGATCTTCCGATCACGCAGAGGGGACAGCATATGGCTAACAGATAGAAAGAATTTCATAGATAAGAAGGTGCGTGGAATTAGAGTTGCATATGTTGCAATCCAGGTCGGATATGTTCCAATCACGCAAAGGAAGCAACATATGACTGACAGATAGAAAGCAAGAAAATAATTTCCTACATACCTACTTTATCAGAACCCCCCAGTTGCCCTATCAATACCGGAATTAAGGACATGAGTCCATACATCAAGGAAATGTTGAGCCACAGTTCTAGATAATTAACTTTTACTGTATCTCGCAGGTTCCCATGTTTATCTCACTGCTCAATCTACCCGAGCATCGTATGGTCAGTCCAAATGAAGCTATCTAAGTCTATATTGTCTAGTCTTTTCATGGTCAATCAATGTCTAGTCCATTTGAATCCTTTGTGCCTACCAGCACATTGAATACAGAGTCTAGACAATTCGGCTTTAGTGCATTACACAAATTTCATATTGCCCTTCAGCACTGGACTTCATATCACTTCCCAAAACAATACCTACTAACGAAAAACTATTAAGAAAATGAAAAATTATATTTAAAACGAATCAGAGTAAGATAAACTCAGGAGTATAGAGAAGAAAACGCAAACCGTAATTCACCGATTGAATTTGCATCCAGAAGGTCTGAGAACAGTACGCATAATCTCAGAACAGATCCGAAAATTCTTCATGTCATTAAGCACTAACCCCATTTGTGATCTCTTCCTTTTCTTCCTTTCTCGCAAAAGGACACATACTCTCAAACAAAGATCTGAATGTTGTACAGTTGAGAGATGTCCCCTATCATGTGCCTGGAACAGCCACTACCAACAAACTGAAGTCTGATGATATGCCTCCATAGCTGCTCCGACACAGAGTGGAATTAGTTGGTCTTTGGAACCCAGTCCATTTTGAAACTGGGTTGACCTTTTTCATCCTTGCACGGTACTCTCTCTCATGACATATCCTATTTATCACAAACAGAAGATGAAGAAATATTAGTATCGTTAGAAGATTTGGGAGAGTGAGCCTTTGGAACCCATTTGTAGTTGGGTTTAACCCATTTCTTTTTCGATCTGATGGGTGGCTCAGTACTTGCTTTTGATCTTGATGTCGGCCGTTGAGATGACTTTGATTTTGGCTTCGGGGGAGCATCTCTTGGATTTGGCTTCTTGGCCGACATTCCCTTCTTGCCCTTGGGATTCAGATTCTTGGCCTTGTGGGATTGATTCTTGGCCTTCTACGCATTCCAGTCACCGTTGTCTGAACGTGACCTTGAGGGGTTCCTTTTGGAGTATCTCCCTATTGGCGCGTTCTTCCACCCTTGTGCATTGTAGGGAATGTATGCGCGATTAGGAAAATTTTTGGCAATGTGTCCAGGTGTTCCACAGTGAAAACATGTCTTTTTCTTCACTGTGAAGTTGTTTCTTCCTGCCCCTGGTGGCATATCTTTGCCTTGTCTCTTATTGTTCCCACAAGCACAATTACAACATGCACTCTGTTTCACTGGAATTGGTGGCCTGTATTTCTCAACAGCAGGTTGATCAGAAGCAGCTGAATTCGAAGCAACAAATTCAGAGCTCAAGGAGATGTTGGTTTGTTCAATGGTTTTCTCCTTGTTCTCATCTTCTGCTACTTTACCTGCACATGAAGTAGATGTGCTAGAAACAGGAACATCAGTATTTTCAAACAAATCATCAAATATGTCAAAAAAATTTAACTCAACATGATTCGGAGCAGAAGCATCACAAGATGTATCATTGATTTTAACATCAGAAACAATAGAGTTTTCATTCGAAACAGAAACAACAAGTTCAGACTCAGTTTTGTTATCAGAAACAAATCCTTCAACTTCGTGCTTTGACTGATCTAAGGATTGATCTGCAGGGGAAGTAGAAACATTAGTAATTTCAACATTAATAATTCCTCCTGAAACAAAACCAGATGGCTTGCCATAAACCATGAATGGTTCGTTGGCAATCTCCTCTTTAGACAAAGGTTGATACTGATATGTATGATTAAAAGGAGGAGGCACTTTATCGTATCCTAAACCCTTTTGCTGGTTATTTTTAAATTGCAGACAATGGTCTATCATGTTTGCAACTACTTCGCTTGATACATCAAACCTTTTAAAATCAAAATTTGCAGTTTCAAATTGTCCTTTTACTGTATCAAGCTCAGTAATTAACTCAGCATTCTGTCTCTTGATATAATCATAATTTTCACATTTCTCACTGTAGTCTTCCTGAATTCTCTTAAAGTCCTTTATTTTTGTTTCTAACTGGGCCTTTAGGGGTTTTTGTCCTTTTCTAAGTTGATAGCCCTCATATGTCAGATCCTCAACTTCTCTTTTTAATAAATCAATTTGTTGCCGAAGAAATTTAATCGTAGTTTCACAAGCTGGAGTACATGAAACTTCATTTACCGGAATGGATTCGGAACTCATTTTTTTTTAAATTCTTTGACTAAAAACTCAAAAGTCAACCTTAAAAGTTAAATTTAAAAAGTCAAACTTAAAAAGTCAAACCGAAAATCTAAATTTGAAAATTTAAAGGTTAAACGAAAAAGTCAATGTTTAAAGTCAAAGGTCAAAATTTAAAAAGCAAAGTCAAAATTTTAAGTCAAAAGTCAAAATTAAAAATTTAAAAATTAAAAGCTAAAATTTTGGAAGAAAATAGAGTTTAAAATTAAAAGAAATTTGAATTTTGGGCTAAAAATGTCAAATTGGCGAAATTAGGTGCGAATGGGAGTGTATTTGAATTAAAATCAAAAGGGATGAAACATGAGTGATGCTAGAGGAGTTGGTAAGGCGTAGGCTTCAATTCGTAGAGCACCGGGCTTCGAATCTTGCAACCCTCGAATTTCTTTTGATTTATTTTCTGCTGCGAAGACTATATGTTTAAAAGGAGCGAGATTTTTAACGTCTTGAAATGTAGTTCAACTGGTAAGACGCGTGTTTGAAGAGTTAGAGGTCTCGAGTTCGATTCCTTGCACCCCCAAAATCCTCCTTTTTTTTTAATAGAAGCACGCTGCGAGGATTCCTGCTGGCCGAGGTTGCAATGCGAGGACGAGGACCGCAAACCAGCAGGCCGTGAACTCCGAGGCCGCAAACTCCGGCCGTGAACTTTTCAAGTTTGATTTTTGAGTTTGACTTTTTAAATTTGACTTTTAAGGTTGACTTTTGAGTTTTTAGTCAAAGAATTTTTTTAAAAAAAAATGAGTTACGAATCCATTCCGGTAAATTAAGTTTCATGTACTCCAGCTTGTGAAACTACGATTAAATTTCTCCGGGAACAAATTGATTTATTAAAAAGAGAAGTTGAGGACCTGAGATATGAAGGTTATCAACTCAGGAAAGGACAGAAACCCCTAAAGGCCCAGTTAGAAACAAAAATAAAGGACTTTAAGAGAATTCAGGAAGACTACAGTGAGAAATGTGAAAATTATGATTATATCAAGAGACAGAATGCTGAGTTAATTACTGAGCTTGATACAGTAAAAGGACAATTTGAAACTGCAAATTTTGATTTTAAAAGGTTTGATGTATCAAGCGAAGTAGTTGCAAACATGATAGACCATTGTCTGCAATTTAAAAATAACCAGCAAAAGGGTTTAGGATACGATAAAGTGCCTCCTCCTTTTAATCATACATATCAATATCAACCTTTGTCTAAAGAGGAGATTGCCAACGAACCATTCATGGTTTATGGCAAGCCATCTGGTTTTGTTTCAGGAGGAATTATTAATGTTGAAATTACTAATGTTTCTACTTCCCCTGCAGATCAATCCTTAGATCAGTCAAAGCACGAAGTTGAAGGATTTGTTTCTGATAACAAAACTGAGTCTGAACTTGTTGTTTCTGTTTCGAATGAAAACTCTATTGTTTCTGATGTTAAAATCAATGATACATCTTGTGATGCTTCTGCTCCGAATCATGTTGAGTTAAATTTTTTTGACATATTTGATGATTTGTTTGAAAATACTGATGTTCCTGTTTCTAGCACATCTACTTCATGTGCAGGTAAAGTAGCAGAATATGAGAACAAGGAGAAAACCATTGAACAAACCAACATCTCCTTGAGCTCTGAATTTGTTGCTTCGAATTCAGCTGCTTCTGATCAACCTGCTGTTGAGAAATACAGGCCACCAATTCCAGTGAAACAGAGTGCATGTTGTAATTGTGCTTGTGGGAACAATAAGAGACAAGGCAAAGATATGCCACCAGGGGCAGGAAGAAACAACTTCACAGTGAAGAAAAAGACATGTTTTCACTGTGGAACACCTGGACACATTGCCAAAAATTTTCCTAATCGCGCATACATTCCCTACAATGCACAAGGGTGGAAGAACGCGCCAATAGGGAGATACTCCAAAAGGAACCCCTCAAGGTCACGTTCAGACAACGGTGACTGGAATGCGTAGAAGGCCAAGAATCAATCCCACAAGGCCAAGAATCTGAATCCCAAGGGCAAGAAGGGAATGTCGGCCAAGAAGCCAAATCCAAGAGATGCTCCCCCGAAGCCAAAATCAAAGTCATCTCAACGGCCGACATCAAGATCAAAAGCAAGTACTGAGCCACCCATCAGATCGAAAAAGAAATGGGTTAAACCCAACTACAAATGGGTTCCAAAGGCTCACTCTCCCAAATCTTCTAACGATACTAATATTTCTTCATCTTCTGTTTGTGATAAATAGGATATGTCATGAGAGAGAGTACCGTGCAAGGATGAAAAAGGTCAACCCAGTTTCAAAATGGACTGGGTTCCAAAGACCAACTAATTCCACTCTGTGTCGGAGCAGCTATGGAGGCATATCATCAGACTTCAGTTTGTTGGTAGTGGCTGTTCCAGGCACATGATAGGGGACATCTCTCAACTGTACAACATTCAGATCTTTGTTTGAGAGTATGTGTCCTTTTGCGAGAAAGGAAGAAAAGGAAGAGATCACAAATGGGGTTAGTGCTTAATGACATGAAGAATTTTCGGATCTGTTCTGAGATTATGCGTGCTTTTCTCAGACCTTCTGGATGCAAATTCAATCGGTGAATTACGGTTTGCGTTTTCTTCTCTATACTCCTGAGTTTATCTTACTCTGATTCGTTTTAAATATAATTTTTCATTTTCTTAATAGTTTTTCGTTAGTAGGTATTGTTTTGGGAAGTGATATGAAGTCCAGTGCTGAAGGACAATATGAAATTTGTGTAATGCACTAAAGCCGAATTGTCTAGACTCTGTATTCAATGTGCTGGTAGGCACAAAGGATTCAAATGGACTAGACATTGATTGACCATGAAAAGACTAGACAATATAGACTTAGATAGCTTCATTTGGACTGACCATACGATGCTCGGGTAGATTGAGCAGTGAGATAAACATGGGAACCTGCGAGATACACTAAAAGTTAATTATCTAGAACTGTGGCTCAACATTTCCTTGATGTATGGACTCATGTCCTTAATTCCGGTATTGATAGGGCAACTGGGGGGTTCTGATAAAGTAGGTATGTAGGAAATTATTTTCTTGCTTTCTATCTGTCAGTCATATGTTGCTTCCTTTGCGTGATTGGAACATATCCGACCTGGATTGCAACATATGCAACTCTAATTCCACGCACCTTCTTATCTATGAAATTCTTTCTATCTGTTAGCCATATGCTGTCCCCTCTGCGTGATCGGAAGATCCGACCTGGGACACAACATATGCAACATTCTACCTCTCAATCCCTCTATCTATGTTAGTCATATGTTGTTCCCTCTATGTGATTGGAAGACATCCGACCTGGGATACAACATATGCACTTCTATATCTAACCTCTTTCTTAATGATTGAATACTCACCTAAAGTAAGGAGTTCTTTGGAAGTTCTTGATTACCGGGGTATATCGGGAAGTGGTAAACACGTTCTAGTTCATCTAAAATTGAACCATTTAATAGGTTGTCTGTAGATCTTGCTGCTTAATTTAAGTGGACAACAATATCCTTGGTCGTCGTCAGCTAAATGTCCATTTAGGAATATATATATATATATATATATATATATATATATATATATATATATATATATATATATATATATATATATATATATATATATCACAATGACTTGTCACCTATAATATGTCCAAATTGTCAACATCCTTTGTGTTTAAGTGGACCACAATACCGATGATTGACCAGATCTAGACATGCAGGCGTGTGCTTATAAACGATATTGGATTGCTTTACAACTTTGATCCCAAATATTTTTGTTTTTGTTAAATTTGTTCATAGTTTTCCTCTATGCACAAATTTAGGGGGAGAATTAAAAAAATTCAAAAATCAAACAAAAATCAAAAAATTCAAAATCAAAAAAAAAATAGTGTTATATTCTGTTTTATTTCTTGTTCAAGAAAATCAAAAATCCAAAAATATTTTTGTTTCTGTTTTATTTTTTCAGAAAATATGAAAAACCCAAAAATATTGTGTGCTAAATTTTCTTTTAGTTTTGTTTTGTCTTGAAAAGTGAATTCAGGTGAAGATGAAACTCATGGAGTTTGTGTCGAAGATTTCTGAGCCAAGGCTTCATCCGTGACCATCGAAGAATTCTCATTCGAAGGAGCAAGAAATGAAGATTATTCTTTCGACATTAAATCTTTCAATTCCAGAAGCAAGGTGAAGCTGCACTTGAATATTAGGTGACGGATTGCATTGAAGCCTCCTCAATCAATCTGCTGCTATCTTATACCTGCTGAAGTGATACAGAATATTATTTACCTCTGTTATTCTCTCTGAAGATTCTCAAGCCGAAAGCGCCATCTTCCAAGAATCAGTACATCAAGCCTCCTCACACGACGTGCGTTCAAAGCCTAATTCTGAAGAAAAGCCCAACTGCTCAAGATGAAGTCATTCATTGGAGATTCATATGTTCATCTTGAAGTCATGAAGATATCGAAGATTAAAGCTGAAGCCAAAGGTCCCAATGAAGATTAACAGGAAAAGCCAGCTACTTTTTAGGGTGAGCTTGTTAGGTCAATTAAGAAAAGAAAGCTATAAACCAAGGGGGAGATTGTTGGGTCAAAAATATGGTTTATACTTTACTTTTCTAGGCATTAATAGTTTTTGGTCGTGTAATATATTTTTGCAGTTGTATTTACGGCCCAATGGGTGTTTACGGACGTAAACCCATTTACGGCCGTAAACCCATTTATGGCCCATATTCCCCATGTAAGGTCCTGAAACGGATCTTTACCAATGATCAAGGCAATCAGAAAATCGCAAGCAATCAGAATAATAGTAGAAGAAGAAGAAGAATCGATCAATCAAGCTTGCACACGTTTATTACTGAAAACGTCTGGTACAACTCGATATACTGGCAGTGAACTCTATTGTATCAACAACCTTACAAAGACCTACAACTCCTCTATTTATACAAGACTTGGGCCGCAAACTGGGTTTACGGCCGTAAACAGGCTTACGGCCGTAAACTCATTATCTGGCCGTAAACTGCTAAACAACCCACTAAATGCACTAAAGACTCAAAATAAACTATTACAATGAAAGCCTAGACCAAACCATTAACTAGACCCTTCAATCTCCCCCTTGGTTTGGTGCTAGCTTGGACTCGGTCTTTATCAACCACCAGCACGTCTGACTTTCCCATAGCTCCATTCCACATCTCCTTTTGAATAATATCAGCAACCATAGCAGTGTACTCCTTTGCAGTAGACTCAAAAAGGTCTTCAGCCACCTTGATCTGATGATGAGAAAGCTGATGTATATCCCACTTTCCAAACTGTAGCAGATCCCTCTTATCATACAAACGAATACATCCATGTTCAAGTTTGATGACAGCGGAAGCTGTAGTTTCATCAAACACCCAGTATTGCATGGATTTTAGAGATCCATATGGATGGTTCTGAAGGATAGGAGTCTGCTTTACTTGATTAGTAGCATGCCACATCACAGACCGAAGAGGCTGATTGGTTTTGGGATCAATGACACTCGGGTATATCTTGATGATAGACTCTGCAGTCTTCATTGAGGGAAAGCCCTTTGCCACTTGATATTCCAAAAATAACTTGAACTGTGTCGCCTTGGGTTCATTTGATGGATTTGCAAAAGGGTCCTTAGACAACTCCGTAAGATCAACCCTGGTCCAAGAGTGGAAGTCGTGAGCATCTTTATACAATTCGGTATTTCCACTCTTCCTTCTCACGATCCACATGTTCAGAGTGTCGTGGAATCCCCATGAGATGATCCCTGACCTATCACCATAAACGTCCCTGAAGCGATTCTCTCCAAGATCCGTAAAGGTAATGTTTGGTTGACCCCCGGGAGCATTCTGATCCGAGCTCCTCTTGAACAAAAACTGACCCTTCTCAGCAGACTTGGCTAGTTTAGCACGTTTTAATGCCACGACATTCGGAGCCTGCGCTGGTTCTTTGTCAAAACGATCGAAAACTGTGGTTGTTCTTGTAGGTTGTGGAACTACGGGAGCATCTTGATTTGGAAGATAGACCCTTGGCTCATCGACAGATGACTTGAATTTATCGCCAAGTTCTTCTTCCAGCTTCTTCTTCAAATCATAATAGCTGGCGGTCAATAAACCAAAATGCGTCTGAAGATCAGTGATCTGCTTCGTCTTCAGAGCTTTATCTTCAAGAAGATCAGCAACTTGAATATTGAGCTTGGCATTCTCAGTTTGAAGGTCTGCAACCTTGATATCAAGCTCGATATTTTTCTGATTCAGCACACCGATCTCCTTCTGAAGTCCAAGGATTGTAGGATTCTCTTCTCCAGAGCTGCCATCCCCAATAGATATTCCTTTACCACGTGAGGGAGGCATTGTGAATTGTTCTTCAGCCAAATGCATGGCTAGCCTCACAGAAGCAGTGTCATGATCTGGCCTGGGAGGAGAGAAACATGTGGGGAAGGAGGAACCACCAGCTTCATAGAAGGTGTTAGGACCTTCACTGACAGGTTCAGATGAAACGATAGCAGGAGTGGTTGTTGGTGGAGTTGAAAAGCTTTGAAATACACCCGAATCAGGAATTCCCTGTCTAGGGTCAAGTCTTCTTCTCTTTATCGGAGGTTGAGAGGCCTGCGTGGTTGTGCGATCACTCTCCAATGGCTCAGATGTAGGTAAAACAACATCAAGGGGAGGAGTCCCTGACATTGTCACCATAGGAGTTGCTATTTCCGCCGTTGGATTGGTAAGAGGAGGCGTGGCTTCGAGAACATCTTCATTTTCCCTTATCTCCGTTGCTGGATGAGCAACTTCATCGATATTGTCAAGTATCATGTTGAGGGTTTCACCGGTTATGAAGTCTTCATTGCTACCAAAATTTAAAGGAATTTCATCATTATCGAAACCGGTAAGATCGATGTCTTCATATAAGTCAGTCTCCGTTCCGCTTTTTGAAGACCCCTCATTATAGTCACTTTGAACATGAACAGATGTCAACTCATGTTCCTCAGCTACTTGTGCATTAGGAGCTGGAATTTCTTCTTCTTCAGCACGATCCGATATTGTAATGACATCATCTTCCGAAATGACTCGCTCAGAAGAAGTGGGCTCAGATGACATTTTGTCTGACGTTCCATGAGATTCGGAGGATTCATTTATCTCAGCAAATTTTCCGAATTTCACAAGAGGATGCAATCCTTGGAAGACGACCTTGCCCTTGCGATTTTGCTTAATGAGGCCAACAGTGTGGGGACCTAACGACTTCATATCTAGGGTTTCTCCCTTTTTGACCATCTCTGGGAACTGAGTGTTGATGAATAGTTGGATGAACCTGGGATACATCAAGAAAGTATCCCGGTGGATTGCGTTGATGTTAACTACAAACTCATCTAGTATGAACTTTGAGATTTTGAAGTGGATCCCAGCAGCTAGTGAAACGATTGCCCCAGTGTTCCTCAGAGATATCTCATCAGCACCTGACCTTCTGCCCGAGATACAGCTCACAAAGACATGAGCCAAGAATCTCCAGTATGGAGGCAGAAGCTTCTTCACAGTCGGAGGAAAGATGCCTTTGTACCCCATCTTCTTTAGAATCTTCTGCACATCTTCAATACCGATCTCAGTGGGATAATAAGGTTGATCATCAATCAAAAGTGCTTCTCTGACAAACTGCTCAGTAATTACAATCTGGCAACCCTTCACAGTAGCAGTGACAGTAACTGCACCATCATCGTCTCTGGTCATCTTAGCAGTCTGCCAGAACTCCCTGATAATTCTTTGGTAGACCACTGGGTTCACAGTTAGGGCAGAAGCGAGGCAGCATTCTCGCAGTCTGTGGATCATCGATCTGAATTCTCCATGAACTGCCGGAGAATCTTCCAGGATGATGGCCAGGTTGTGCATGTCAGCAAACTTCAAACTCGCCATTTGTCTGCACTAAAACAAACCAAGTAAGAAAACAAGAATATTTGAGCAATTAAAGTTTTAAGTTTTCTTAATTAATCAGTTCAATTTTGACCCCTTTTTAAAAAAAATTATTTTGACCAAAAAAATTTGAGTTTACGGTCAAAATTTGGAGTTTACGGTCAAAATTGGTCAAAGGGGGTTTACGGTCAAATTGGAAGTTTACGGTCAAAATTGGTCAAAGGGGGTTTACGGTCAAAATTGGGTTTACGACCGTAAACCCATGGCCGTAAGCTCCTGGCCGTAAACGGAGTTTACGACCATAAACTCCTGGTCGTAAGCTTGGGCCGTAAACGTCGATGATTTTAAAACTGCGATTAAACCCCCAATATCAGTCAATTCGATGAACGAAATGCATTCCCATGGTCGGTTTCATCATATCTTGAAGATGAACAGAACGATTTCGCAAAAACACACAAAAAGTTTTTCGAGAGTAGAGAGAGAGTAGGAGGGTTTACGGCCAGAACAAGAAAAAATGAGGTGGGAAGGGTTTCCGGCTGTAACCTCCACCTTTTATACCCTTTTCAAAATTTACCTGTCTCTACACAGTATAAGGCACAGTCTAAATTCCAGATGATTTATAAAAAATAAAACTTTTTGAGGATTTTAAAAATAAAACTAAAATTAAAATAAAATAATTTCTAAAATTTAAGAATTTTAAATTTTAAATTTTGACAATTATTAAAAATAAAATAAAATTAAAATTAAAAATAAAAATAAAAATAAAATAAAATTGAGATAAGATAAACGCAGACTAAAATTTATCTCAACAATCACGAAGTATAATTTTTGTGACACTGGGATCAAAGTTGTTAGACAGCCTTAATCCACTTGTCGGTACCTTTATCTTCATGTCTTTGTCTGGTCGATCGTCGGTATTGTGGTCAACTTAAACACGAAAGTTTTATAATAAATTTGGACAGTCTAAGTAGGACAAGACATTTCGATCCTTAATTCTTGATAAAATTTCCTAGGGACCATTTAGCTGACGACGACCAGGGATATTGTTGTCCACCTAAATTGAGCAGCGAGATCTACAGACAATCTGTAAATGTTTAATTTTAATTGTACCAGAACATGTTTCCCGCTTCCTGATATGCTCCAGTAATCAAGGACTTCCAGAATACTCCTTACATTGGGTGAGCAGACAATTATTGAGAGAGAAGATAGATTTAGAATGCATATGCTATACACCCAGGTCGGATCTTTTCCAATCATGCAGAGGGTGAAACATATGACTAACTGAAGTTTTAGAGGGGTTGAGAAGAGAATGATGCATATACTGTGTACCAGGTTGGATTGAAAGTCACGCAGAGGAGACAGTATATGACTAACAGACAGAAAGAATTGCATAGATAGAAGATGCAGAGATATAGAGTTGCATATGTTACATTCCAGGTCGGATCCTTCGATCATGCAGAGGAGGCAACATATGACTAACAGATAAAAAGAAAGAATATAACCTTCTATAGACCTAACTTATCGGAATTCACCAGTCACCCAATCAATACCGGAATTAAGGACATAATCCGCACATCGAGGAAAAGTTAATCCACAGTTCCAGATACGAGTTCTTTTAATGTAACCAGTAGATTCCCGTGTATATCTCCCTGCTCAACCTATCCGAGCGTCGTATTGTCAGGCTAAACGGATTTAACTAGGTCAATATTTGTCAAGTCTATAAATTTCTTAAGTTAAACTTTGCCTAGTCAAGTCCATTTAGAACCTTTCGTGCCTACCAGCGCATCGAATACAGAGCGTAGACAGTTTAATTTTTGGTACTTTACGCAGACTCAGATTGCCTGTTATCACTTGATAATATCACTTCCCATCACAACACCTACAAGCAAAAACTGTTAGCAACATATTTTTGATTTTCTGATTTTTAATGTTTTTGGATTTTTGAATGTTTTCTGAAAAAAATAAAACAGAAACAAAATATTTTTGGATTTTTCATATTTTATGAAAAAATAAAACAGAAACAAAATATTTTTGGATTTTTTAATTTTTCAATTTTTTGTTTGGTTTTTGTTTATTTCTCCCCCTAAATTTGTGCATGGGTGAGAATGAAATCACTAAAATGCACAAATTTAAACTAATCTAACAAAAAAGTTAATCCTCAAAACGAATCATTTTCAAAAATCCCACAAGCACATCGAATCGAGCTTTGTTAAAAGGCTTGGTAAACAGATCAACCACATTATTAGCAGTGGGAACCTGTTCCAGCCGGATGAGCGAGCGCTCATAACAGTCTCTGATAAAATGAATTTTGATGTCAATGTGCTTGGTTTTGGAATGTTGGACAGGATTTTTAGCAATTTGAATAGCTGCCTCATTATCACAGAAGATTGGGGTTTCTAGATAGTTCAAACCGTAATCCAACAGCTGATGTTGGATCCAGATAACTTGAGAACAGCAAGCAGATGCATCAACGTGTTCCGCTTCTGCTGTTGAGGTTGAGACGGTATGCTGTTTCTTGCACTGCCATGACACAAGCCTATCGCCAAGAAATTGGCACCCTCCTGATGTAGATTTCCTGTCAAGCTCACAGCCTCCATAATTACTGTCAGCAAAAGCATATAAATCAAATTCGGAATTCTTCGGATACCAAAGACCCAATTTTGGGCTGCCTTTGATATACCGATAAATCCTTTTGACAGCAATAAGATGAGAAAGTTTAGGATTAGCCTGATAACGTGCGCATTGACACACTGCAAACATGATGTCTGGACGGCTTGCAGTGAGATACATCAACGATCCGATCATCGATTTGTAGTGTGTCTGATCTACGGACTCGCCATCAGTATCTGGATTAAGAAGAGGTCTTTCAGCCATTGGTGTCGAAGCAGGTTTTGCGTCATGAAACCCGAACTTCTCAAGAATATCCTCCACATACTTAGCTTGATGGAGCAGGATTCCGGTTGAATTTTGTTTGACCTGAAGCCCCATAAACATGGTCATTTCGCCCAATAAACTCATCTCAAACCGCTTTTTCATCACGCCTTCAAACTCTTTGCATAGCTGTGGACTGGTAGACCCGAAGATAATGTCGTCAACGTAAATCTGTACTAGAATCTGATCATTACCAACATGCTTGATGAATAAAGTTTGATCAATAGTGTCGCGAGAGTATCCATGCTCGAGCAAGTGCTTTGTTAGAGTCACATACCACGCTCGAGGAACTTGATGTAACCCATACAATGCCTTGTCCAACTTGTAGACATGATTAGGAAACTTTGAGTTAACGAACCCAGGGGGCTGATCAACGTAAATTTCTTCCTTCACCTTGCCATACAAGAAGGCTGTCTTGACATCCATTTGGTAGACCGTGAAGTTCATGTAGGAAGCATATGCCAGAAAGATACGAATAGCCTCCAAACGAGCCACTGGTGCATAAACCTCAGTATAATCAAGACCCTCGACTTGTCGAAACCCGCGAACCACCAACCTTACTTTATTGCGCAATATAACACCAGAATCATCCTGCTTGTTATGATAGACCCAACGCGTGTCAAGAGACCTTTTGTACTTTGGGAACTCAACCAATTTCCAAACCCCGAGCTTTTCGAATTGATTAAGCTCTTCATGCATAACATCTACCCAACTGGGCTCATTCAAAGCCATTTCAACGTTCTTGGGCTCTATTTGAGATATAAAGCAAGAGTAGAGACATGCATTGACATCTCCACTCTGACTTCTAGTTTTAACTCCATCGCCCAGCTGACCAATGATGTTTTCGATAGGATGATCGCGTTGCATTCTCGAAGGTATCTCTTGGTCGATATCATTGAATGAAACGGGAAGAGTGTGAATGTTGAAACCTCCATCATTTGCTGATTGAAACATATTGGATGAATCTGATGAATCTGCTACAAACTCATTAGGAATTTCTTCAGGAAAGAGTAGTTCCATAAAAGTTGGAGTGACAGCGGAAGCATCTCTAGACATGAACTCTCTTTCAACTGGGGTAAGAGGTGTAGCGTCAGCATCAGGAGTTTCATCTTGAACTTTAGACTCTGGACTATCAAGTCGAACAGATGACTCCCCCTCAGGTGGAGCAGAGGGCTCCCCCTCAGGTGGAGCAGAGGACTCCCCCTCAAGCGGTACTGTTGGAGGTCTATAAACAACTTCTTCGTCTTCGTCTTCAGAAACAATCTTCGAATCAGAGGAGGACCCACATGAACCATTTGAAGACACATTTAAGGATTTGAAGAGCGATGTGTAATCAAATAACCAGTCGGGACCCACTCGAGCGTCCGTTTCATTCTCCTCCAACCAGCGCACGTCATAGGATTCGACAATCTACTTAGTCTTCTTGTTGTAAACCCTATACGCGGTGCGTGCAGCATATCCTACGAAATAACAATCATCTGCTTTGGCATTGAATTTAGGGTTGGATTCCAGGTGAAGAAGGGTGCAAGGGCAGCCAAATACACGAAAATGACTGACTGAAGGCTTGTGACCGTATAGAATCTCGTACGGTGTCTTTATCTGAGCTTTGTTGATTAAAACGCGATTCTGCACGTAGCAAGCCGTGTTAATCGCCTCGGCCCAAAAGAAAACAGGTAATTTAGAATCACATAGCATTGTCCTTGCAGCGTCTTTTAAAGTTCTATTTCTCCTTTCAGCAACACCGTTTTGTTGAGGCGTGTGAGCAGAGCTGTATTGACGCACGATTCCCTTTTCTGCGCAAAAATGATCAAGAACTGCATTCTTGAATTAAGTTCCATTGTCAGTACGGAGCGCCTTCACCTGGTTGTTTGTTTGGTTCTCAATCATCACTATGAACTTCTTTATCAGATCAGCAACCCCAGCTTTGTTGGATAAGAAGAAGACCCACGTAAAACGAGAGAAATCATCAATCACAACTAGACAATACGAACTTCTGTTGATGCTCAGGACGTTGACCGGACCAAATAAGTCCATATGCAATAATTGGAGCACCTGACTGATTGAGTTGACTTGCTTTGGCAGGTGTGGTTTTCTATGATGTTTTCCTTGGGCACAGGACACACACTTCTCAAACGTAATAAAGTCTCTGACAGGTAGGCCTCGGACCATCTCATTCTTAGCAAGGCGATTTAGGTTCTTAGCGTTAGCATGACCTAGTCTTCTGTGCCACAACATTGCGTTTTGTTCGGAGACCTTCGAAAAAAGGCAAGTGACTTGTTCAGGTATGTTACTGTTCATATCAATAATGTAAGAATTCCCATCCCGCTTAGATTTGTCGGTAAAATGGGTAGAATAGCCTTTGTCGCAAATTTGGGAAACACTCAACAGGTTGTGCTTTAACTCGGGAGCAAAGTTGACATTCTCAAAACTTAGCACTCCATTTGTAACGGTTCCTCTCTGAGTGATCTTGCCACCATCTTCGCCCGCTAAGGAAACATACCCCCCATTACAAGATTGAATGTCGCTCAATTGGGAGATGTCTCCTGTCATATGCCGGGAGCAGCCGCTGTCGACGTACCAAGGTCTGACGACATTCCTCCGCAACTGTCCTTGCAAAATGAGCAGGATCATTTAGATTTGGGAACCCAGGTCATCACTGTCCTGGGTTTCCTTTTCGCTTTCTCTGATTGATCTTTTAAAGTTTTCAATTTAGGATCCTCATTTCTAATCATTTCAGAGGATGTTGATGATTGATTGGAAGTTGATTTGGGCATCCATTGATAGTTGGGTTTTCTAACATTCACAGGTGGTTGTGAAATGCGTTTCTTGTTAGTTTGCACTGAGCATCTGGATGTTTTATCAGAGGAGATAGAAGATCCAGAACTACTCTTTGACGAAACCGATCTTAGCGGAGCCTTGTTCGGTTTTGGCAAACTGTTTTGGACTTCGTTATTAAAAACCTTTTTATTCTTTTGAAAAACCGCCCTTTTTCTACTTCGATCATCCTCCCAATCATCATTCCGAGAACGAGTTCTTGAGGACTTTTAATTAAAGACCTTCCTCTAGATTCGTTCTCTCCTCTTGGCGACATATAGTTCACAAAGATCCTATTTTGACAATTCCTAGCTATATGACCACCAACACCACAATTAAAACAAATATGTTTATTATTATTTGAACTGGCACTACATTTCTTAGATTCATTTTCTTGACTAACACTCTTACTCTTCTCAGAAGAACATGTATGAGAAATAGGTTGTGAGATAAGTGAGGGTGCATCAGATGGTGTGACTTGTGAAATTGGTGGGTTTTCATGAGAAGCACAAGCATCAGAATTACCAAACAATTCATCAAACATATCAAGGAAATTAAATTCAACAGTAGCAGATGTGGAAGCATCACAAGAAACATTGTCAGTTTTAACAACAGAAACAAAAAATTTTTCATTTGAAATAAAATCATCAGAATCAGAAACAGAAACAGATTCTCCAACTTCTTGCTTTGCCCGATCTAAGGATTGATCTGCAGGGGAAGTAGAAACGTCAGTACTTTCAATATTAATAAATCCTCCTGAAACGAAACCAGATGGCTTGCCATAAACCATGAATGGTTCGTTGGCAATCTCATCTTTGGATAAGGGTTGATACTGATATGTATGATTATAAGGAGGAGGTACATTATCATATCCTAAACCCTTTTGCTGGTTTTGTTTGAACTGCAGGCAATGGTCAATCATGCTGGCAACTACCTCGCTTGATCCATCAAATTTTCTAAAATCAAAATTTGCCGTTTCAAATTGTCTCTTTAATGTATCAAGCTCAGCAGTTAACTCATCATTCTGTCTCTTAACGTAATCATAAAGTTTACATTTTTCACTGTATTCTGTCTGAATTCTTTTAAAGTCCTTGATTTTTGTTTCTAACTGGGCCTTAAGGGGTTTTTGTCCTTTTCTAAGTTGATAGCCCTCATATCTAAGGTCCTCTACTTCTCTACGCAATAATTGTATTTCATCATGAAGAAGTTTAACATATTCATTACATGCCTGAGAACAAGAAGGTAGATTTACCTCACTTTTCCTGGGCTCGGAAGTAGAAGACACCATCAGAGCAAACTGCAGCTCCATCATTTCTGCTTCAGGATCAGCTGCATCATTCTTCAGGGAGCATCATTATTGATTTGAGCTAGGTGAGCGTTTTCTGGCCCTGAAATATTCAGATCCTAAATCTGGTCCTCCCAGTCAAATGGCTGAGCAACCATAGCAGTCTCACCATTAACCGCAACACCTGCACGATTGTTTCCCACTGCAACCATTGTCCTGTTATTGTTCGTCCTACGATCCGGTTTTGGGCATTCACGAGCAAAATGACCCGGCTCGTGGCAGTTGAAACATCACAGCATTCCCTTGTTGAACCCCATCTTCTTGTCAGCATTCATGCCCCAGTTGTTCTTCCCCGTTTTTTTAGCAAACTGCTTAGCCCTGAAAACAGCCATAGCAATTTGCCATGTAATGTCCATCTCTTCCACGTCTTCTGGATGAATCTGATCCAGATCAGCAAATGACAGCTGAGGTGGGAGCTCTCCAGCTACAAAAGCATTGTAGCAGTTAACAAGCCCTGTGGCTAGAGCCAAATTTTCATAAGTGTCTTTCGTGTTTGAGGAGGAGGCTACAACTGGCACATTTGGAGGGGGAACAGCTTGTGGAGTGACAAATTGCTGGCTTTGAGAATGAGGAATGGATGGTGTAGCAGTGAAGGTCTGAATCTGAGGTTGTTGAGCAGCAAATACTTGACCTGAGGAAGACATGACTGATGAGAGAGCATTGTTAGAGGAGATTCCGAGATTTACAGTTAAGTACGAGTTCACATGATTAATCTCTCTCTGTTTGTCATCAATATCACACGCTTTGATGATCGCCATAGTTTCAGCAAGAGTGAGGCGATTCAGATCCTTGGTCTTCTAAATCACAGCAACATTCATGTCCCATGACCTTGGAAGAGCATTCAGAAGCTTCTTGTTTATCTCGGACTTGGTCAAGAAAATCCCAGATATGTTCATGTCAGTAGTGAGAGTTGTGAACCGCTGCAGCTGCGCCTCAAGAGTCTCTCCGGGAATGTAGTTGAACATATTGAATTTTTGTCGCAACATGTCCTGGCGACTCTCTTTCATATCTTCATTTCCTTCATATACTTCAATCAGGGCTTCCCACAAATCTTTGGCTGAAGTATACTCTCGGAAACCTTGAGCAATATCAGGAGATAATGTCATGGTTAGAGTGGCTACAACCCTTTCCTGCTCTTCAACTTTCTCAAACTCTTCATCTGTGTAGTTCTCAACAGCTTTGTCAATCACTTTTCCTCCAACCGTCATAGTGATTCTAATAGGACCTTTGATGATGCTTATCCAGACTTTAAAGTCTTTCATTTTAATGTACTTTTCAATCCTGTATTTCCACTCAGGAAAACCATCTGCAGACATTAGTCTTGGAATACGCGTAGTTGTGCCCATGACAGTATCAAGTTCGTGAAAATGAGTTTGACTTTGAGACTCCATCAGAAATTCAAACAAAATAATGTCAGAAAGGAGTTTACGGTTGATGTGTTTACAGTTGATGTGTTTACGGCCGTAAACTGAGTTTACGGTCGGGTGTTTACGGTCGGGGTGATTACGGTCCAACTGTTTACGGTTATTGAAGATTAGTTTATGGTTAATGAAGATGTTAAGTTTACGGTCCAAGAACACAGTTTACGGTTGATGAATGTTCTCGAGTTTACGGTTGTAAGCTGGGTTTACGGTCGTAATCTCTAGGCAGTAAACTCCCAGAAAGTGCGTTTTTGGAGTAAATTCAATCCCTTTAATCACGAAAACACCAAAACTAATCTCGAACAGTAACGAATGTCAGTCTAAACAGCCGAAAACTCGATTGAATGAAGCTTTGACACCGGTTTCTCTCTGATACCAATTGTAAGGTCCTGAAACGGATCTTTACCAATGATCAAGGCAATCAGACAATCACAAGCAATCAGAATAATAGTAGAAGAAGAAAAAGAATCGATCAATCAAGCTTGCACACGTTTATTACTGAAAACGTCTGGTACAACTCGATATACTGGCCGTGAACTCTATTGTATCAACAACCTTACAAAGACCTACAACTCCTCTATTTATACAAGACTTGGGCCGCAAACTGGGTTTACGGCCGTAAACAGGCTTACGGCCGTAAACTCATTATCTGGCCGTAAACTGCTAAACAACCCACTAAATGCACTAAAGACTCAAAATAAACTATTACAATGAAAGCCTAGACCAAACCATTAACTAGACCCTTCACCCCAAGTATATATATAGGTGTTAGGTGGTTGAGGAGTGAATGATGAACAGAAGAGAGAAGAGAGCATATTGTAGAGAGAGAAACTAGAGAGAAGAAGAGTGTGTGTTAGTATGTGTGAATCTTGTATTTGGATCTACATTCTAATCATCAAATAATACAAGATTCATCATCTTCTTCTTCTCCTTCTCTTCTTATTGTGATTTGGCATCATCCGTTTGATTGGGATTCCGCACCATCAAACGGATCTGATTGATACACAAGCAGATTGGGGACTTATAATGTAAGTCCCCAAAATGCTTGTGTATCAATTAGATCCGTTTGATGGTGCGGAATCCCAATCAAACGGATGATGCCAGATCAAAATAGAAGTCAAAAATTAAACACTAAAATTTTTGGTTGAAATTGGAATTTAAAATTAGAAGAAATTGAATTTTGGGGTTAAAAGTGACAATTTTGCGAAACTGGGTTCGCAAATGAGAGTTTTTCAACTAAAAACGGAAGGAATGGAACAAGATGCTTGGTAGATCAACTGGTAAGGCACGTTGCTGATTAACCCGGGGACCCAGGTTCGATCCCTGGCAACCCCAAAACTCCCCGGGTTTTTTTTAATGAAAGCTGCGAAGACTGAGCTGACCAGGACCTGCGACCGAAGACTCGCACACCGTCCGAAGTCGCTTTAGCCGTGAACACCATCCGAAGCCGCCTAGCCGTACACGAGAGCGAGCCGCACACGTCCGAGGCTGGCCGCAAACCGCCGGCTGTAAACCGCCGGGCCGTAAACTCCGGTGACCATAAACTCCGGGAAACCCTACCTGTAAACTCCGCCGCTGCCGCCGACCGTAAACTCCGGCGACCGTAAACTGTTTCCGGCCGTAAACTCTTTGCAGATTACGTGAAAAACAGCATTTTTCATCTCTTTTTGCTCTAAAACTCGATCGAAAACTCGTTTTTATCAAAAACACAAAGAACAAACCCCCCCTAATTTTCAGAGATCTATCCAAAAACGCAAGAATGCTTCAAAAATAAGATCAAATAAGCTCCAGATCTGACAAAATTGACTGATACAAACCAAGCTCTGATACCAATTGTAAGTCCCCAATCTGCTTGTGTATCAATTAGATCCGTTTGATGGTGCGGAATCCCAATCAAACAGATGATGCCAGATCACAATAAGAAGAGAAGGAGAAGAAGAAGATGATGAATCTTGTATTATTTGATGATTAGAATGTAGATCCAAATACAAGATTCACACACACTAACACACACTCTTCTTCTCTCTAGTTTCTCTCTCTACAATATGCTCTCTTCTCTCTTCTGTTCATCATTCGCTCCTCAACCACCTAACACCTGTATATATACTTGGGGAATATGGGCCATAAATGAGTTTACAGCTGTAAATGGGTTTACGGCCGTAAACACCCATTGGGCCGTAAATACAACTGCAAAAATATATTACACGACCAAAAACTATTAATGCCTAGAAAAGTAAAGTATAAACCATATTTTTGACCAACACAACATGCCTTAATTTTTCTAATAATAGCAATCTAGGTAGGCACCTCGGGCATGCTATGTCATATATCAGTTAGCATATAAGGTATATCTTCCTAAAGTATGCTAGGGCATATTACAGAAAGTAAGGTATTCAACCTAAGTTATGCTATATAACGATTTCTTATTTAGCACATAATGTTGTTTAAGGCATCTATCCTAAATTATTCTAGTGTGTGTGTCTATTTAGGTATACAACCTACGATGCACTAGACACCTATATCACCACCATTGCCTAGCATTCTAAGTTTATGTCTGGAAATAAATCATTATTCCTACTTCTCTTAAACTAATGCTCTGATACCAACTTTGACATCCTCTAATTTTTAGAACTAATTAAAAGTTTTCTTTACGCTTTTAAAATTATATTATCATTGATGCAGAAATTCCATGTACAATTGAATCATTTTGAATACAAGTGATTATCTCAATAAAATCCTAAGGATGTCATAATCAACAAAGAAACATCAGTTACCGTGTAAATACATAATGGTCCTAGACTCTATTGTAGGTTGTCTCTTATTCACTCAGCATCCTAATCAAGTTCCAGCAGCTTAAGTCTTGATACATGTGATGCATATAAACTGAGTGGGCCAGGTTGGGAAACCTGGTGAGATACATATGGATTTCAATCCCATAATATTTTTATGATAATATTCCTTAATTATCATACCTGCAAAACAAACGGTAACCAAATAATATAGATAAGGTTTAAATATCTATAGAACCCTCTACCCATCCTAATTGATCCTCACAAATCCTAGTTCACGAGTATCAAGAAGTTTTATCTTACACGGCGAACCGTTTAAAGGGTTTGACTACACAGCTAGGGGCTTCTTTAGCTAGTTTAAGTCATAAGGCACATGATTCATTAGAGTATTTTTGATGAGTATGATATTACCTTTCATCTACGTCTGTAGGTTACGAGCCTACACTAGCAACACAATTCACCAGACTGCCTAGAATGGTCAAGTGTTGTCATCCTACTCTGGCGGGTGACCTTACATACCATTAATAGTTGCCTGATCGGAACCCACCATTTATGGTCATCCCAAGACGGAATACTGATATGTACTCCAGTACGGAGCTACCGTACTGTAACACCCATAAAATCATGCCAAATTTGAACTTATAAAAACATTTCAAAACCATTAAATCATTACAAACTTGTTTTCAAAATGTGTAATATCAGAGTATTCCCAGAAACATAAACAAAAAATGAGGAGTTGTACGATCACGCCTTTGCCTTGCCGCGATCCCCTGATGTACCTGAAACAATAAACTGAAACTGTAAGACTGAAAGCTTAGTGAGTTCCCCCAAAATACCGATGCACTGCACATAACACATATACAAATAACAGCATGTACTGGGTCCACAACTCTACATACTGAATTACCCGATGAGCCCACAGTGTGCGCCTGGCTTGCCTTCCGGCCTACAACTCACATCTGGCTTGCCCCCTGCAGTCCTATAACTGGACCATATCTGACTTGCCCTCAGTACGAGTCTGGCATAGCACTTGGTCCTCACTTCGTATCTGGTATGCTAATGAGTCCTCAGTATAAGTCTGGTATGCCTTCCCGACCCTCAGCTCATTTCTGGCATACTCCAGGGTTTGTTGGTCACTGCACGAGACAGTGCAACCTCAACCCTACCTACCCCACGTGTCCACATATACAACTAATAACACATACTGATAATCGAACAATAACACAGGTAGTCCTACAGATCTACCTAACTGGCATAGCAACTAGCATGCATAATCATCTTCTATTCAACACATAATCAACTACTGGGATATCGAATCCAATGGGCCGGCCTTGGTGCCTTAGACCCCTTAGTATAGTGAGGATAACTCACCTCACAAATGTCGCACCGAAGTGATAAGCTCAACTCTCGAATCACCGACACGAACTCCACCACCTATAGTTACCATAAAACAATTTCCATAAATTTCCAAATTACCAAAAATACCCCCAGAGGTCAAACTGGTCAACCCTTGGTCCAAGTCAAAGTCAATGGTCCATGTTGACCCAACTCTTCGAGTGCAGCTAGCAACTCGCCGAGTTCCTTAAGAGTTCCGAAGGTCATAAAACCCTCACTGACTCGCCGAGTTTCTGACCAACTCGTCGAGTCTATGTGTGTCCAAAAGTCGGGAAACCCCTAGTTGACTCGCTGAGTCACCCTACTGACTCGCCGAGTCCACGACAATCTTCATCGGACTCGCCGAGTTGACCATGCAACTCGCCGATTCCCTTCAGTCCATATCCATACATATGCTTATTAATCCATCTTAAGGTTCCATATTGCAGATCCAGCTTCCCAAGGCATGTTTATCACGTAAAGTTGCAAACTTTACGTGCATGCAAGGCTCTAAAGTCTTATAATGACAAAACCAAGCTTGTAATGGAGTTTTACACTTGAGGAGAGGTTCATACTTGCCAAAGCAGAAAAATTTATGGACTTAGAGACCAAGGAGAGTCCAGATCTGAAGTTACAACTTTAGATCTTAGCTTATACCCAATAATGGCTTCTTATTATGCTAGAAAAACCCTAATCTTTAACCAAATGAGATCTAGAATGAAATGAGGTCAAGGTAACGACTTGATACCTTCCACTAGATGCCAACTGAGGTAGATATCAGATCCCCACAAGTTCATTGCTTCTGTTCACCTGATCGCCAAGCTCTTCTCACCAAGAATCCTCTTCCAAAGCTTAAAACACACAATGGAGCACACACACGTATTAGGGTTTTGCTGAGCTCTCAGGGGACTGTAAAGAAGGTGAAGGAGGCTTATGATTCTTTAAATAGGTTGCAAAACCTCGAAAATTAGGGTTTCATCCCCCAGCTCCTACTCGTCGAGTCCATTCTTAGACTCGGCGAGTAGGTCACTTAAACACGTGGCCCAACCCGCTTCTACTCGACGAGTCAGGGCATCCAACTCGTCGAGTAGACCTTGCAATTTATGAAAAAAATCAAAGCTATAAAATTATCACCTGAGAGTTGGGGCTTTATAATGCTCCCCCACTTGCACTAGACTTCGTCCTCGAAGTCTGCTGCGGTGAACAACCCTGGATAGTGCTCCCACATTTCCGACTCCGGCTCCCACGTCCACTCAGACCCTCTTCGGTGCTCCCACTGTACCTTTACCAAAAGTACCTCTTTGTTCTGCAGAATCTTCACCTTCCTCTCCAGGATGGGCACGGGCCTCTCGACATAATTCAGGTGTTCATCGACCTGAATGTCATCCAATGATACTACTGCATCCTCATCCAGAATGCACTTCTGCAATTGTGAAACGTGAAAGGTGTTGTGGATCCGACTGAGCTCATCCGGTAGCTCTAACATGTATGCCACCTTGCCAACCCTGGCAACGATCCTGAACGGCCCAATGTATCGGGGAACCAATTTCCTCCTCTTCCTGAAGCGGATTACACCTTTCTAGGGTGAGACCTTCAGGAGTACCATGTCACCGACCTGGAACTCTAACTCAGATCGGTGTCTGTCGGCGTAACTCTTCTGTCGACTCTGAGCGGTCTGCAGCCACTGCCTAATCTGCTGAATCTTCTCGGTAGTCTGCGAGACTACCTCCGTCCGCCCCATTACCCTATGTCTGACCTCACCCCAACAAACCGGGGTGCGACATCTCCGACCATACAACAGCTCGAAAGGCGGGGCGCCAATGTTGGAATGATAGTTGTTGTTGTAAGCGAACTCTGCAAGGGGTAGGTGGGAATCCCAGCTCCCACCGAAGCCTATGACACACGCCCTCAACATATCCTCGAGGGTCTGAATGGTCCACTCGCTCTGACCGTCGGTCTGTGGATAATACGCTGTGCTAAAATGCAGTCGCGTGCCCAGTTCCTCGTGGAACTTCTGCCAAAAACGGGAGGTAAATCTAACCATGGCAGGTCCAGATGGTGGGCAACCTGGGCGACCGCCCATGGCCCACATCTCTAGGGGGGGGCAAAATTTTAGGGCTATGTAGTGTATATATATAAAAAAAATTATTACCTAAGTGATTTTTAGGGCTTAAAGTTGGTTCAAACTCAAACTAGCTCAACAGATACACAACTTGGTTTGCTTGTTATTGTTAATTGAACGCATTTATAGTGAAAAATAAATGATATTTTTTTGAATCTTAATTATATTTGTCTTTATGGGGACTTTTTTTTCTTTTCGCCCCGGGCCCCATATACGTTTGGACCGACCCTGAATCTAACATCCCGGTCGGAAACAATGGAGACCGGAACCCCATGGCGTGCAACGATCTCGCGGACGTACATGTCGGCCAACTTCTCGGCCGACAAACTCTCCCGTATAGCCAAGAAATGGGCACTCTTGGTCAATCGATCCACGATGACCCATATAGCATCAAACCCCTTCGCCGTCCTCGGAAGCCTGGTAATAAAATCCATCATGATCTGTTCCCATTTCCACATGGGAATCTCTAGGGGCTGCAACATACCATGCAACCTCTGATGCTCGGCCTTGACCATCCTACAGGTCAAGCACCTCTCGACATACCAAGAGATTTCTCGCTTCATACATGGCCACCAGTAACTCAAACTCGGGTCTCGGTACATCTTGGTGGCCCCCGGGCGAATAGAGAAGTGAGACTTATGAGCCTCCTCCATGACTGTCTGTCTGACCCCACCAGACATCGGAACCCATACCCGACCGCATTGGGTCAATAATCTCTGACTATCCTTCACAAATCGGGTGTTCTCACCTTCATCCTCTCCAACTTCCAGTTCTCCGGTCGCATGCCCTCAACCTGAGCATCTCTGATCAAACTCACAAGCGGAGAATCCATCGCTATCCTCATACATATCACTGGGGTGGAAGACACAGCTGACTTGCGGCTCAAAGCGTCCGCCCACCACATTCGCTTTACCGGGGTGGTAAAGGATCTCACAATCGTAGTCCTTGACTACATCCAGCCACCTGTACTGCCTCATGTTCAGGTTCGGTTGATCCATGATGTGTCTCAAGCTCTTGTGATCCGTGTATATGGTACAACGGACCCATATAGGTAATGCCTCCAAATCTTGAGAGCGAATACCACCGCCCCCAACTCCAGATCATGCGTAGGGTATCTCGTCTCATGCGGCTTCAGTTGCCGCGATGCATAGGCTATCACTCGTCCTCTCTGCATGAGGACCGCCCCCAAACCTGTGATGGATGCATCACAGAACACCACAAAATCCTCAACTCCTTCCGGGAGAGTCAAAACTGGAGTCTCGCACAAACGCTGACGGAGGGTCTCAAACGCCCTCTGCTGCTCAGGGCCCCACCGAAAATCCACCCCCTTCCTCGTCAGACGAGTGAGAGGTACTGCAATCTTGGAGAAATCCCGAATGAATCTCCGGTAGTACCCTGCTAATCCCAGAAAACTCCTGATGTATGAAAGAGATCTTGGCACCTCCCATTGCATGACTGCCTCGATTTTGGTCGGGTCGACCAAAATCTCATCCTGGTTAACGAGATGTCCAAGGAACTGAACCTCTCGTAACCAAAACTCACACTTCAATAACTTGGCATAAAGCCGTTATCGTCTCAGAACTCCCAATAACTCCCTGAGGTGCCCCTCGTGCTGTTCTCGGGTCTTGGAATACACCAAGATATCATCTATAAACACGATAACCGAGCGATCAAGCATCGTTATGCAAACCCGATTCATCAGGTCCATAAATATTGCTGACGCGTTGGTGAGCCCAAACGGCATCACCACGAACTCGTAATGTCCATAACAGGTCCGAAATGCTTTCTTCTCCACGTCCTCCTTTATGACCCGGACCTGATGATACCCAGACCTCAAATCTATCTTGGAAAACCAATATGCACCCTAAAACTGATCAAAGAGATCATCTATCCTCGGGAGTGGATAACGGTTCTTCACCGTCAAGTTGTTCAAATCCCTATAATCAATGCACATCCGGTGCGAACCGTCCTCCTTCCTAATGAAGAGTATCGGCGCTCCCCACAGGGAACTGCTCGGTCGAATGAACTGTTTGCCTAGCAGTTCCTGTAGCTGTGACGAAAGCTCCTGCATCTCTGGTGGCGGCAACCGGTACGGCGCCTTGGCGATAGGGGCCGCACCCGGCACCAGGTCGATCCGAAACTCGACCTGCCTGTCCGAAGGTATCCCTGGCAACTCCTCCAGAAACACATCCGCAAACTCCCTGACTACTGGAACCTCTAAAACTGAAATCTGATCCATGGATCGCGTATCCACCACATACGCTAGATAACCCGCACACCCGTGCCGAATATACTGCCAAGCCCTGATAGCTGAACAAAACCCTGATCCCACTTTGGTGCCCTCTCCATATACAATCAGTTCTCCCCCACTTGGGGTTTGAACTACCACCCGCTGCCCCTCGCAATCAATCATGGCACCGAATCAACTAAGCCAGTCCATCCCCACAATCACGCACACCTCCCCCATGGGAATCAGAATTAGGTCTATCGGAAAAGATACTCCGAAAATCTCCAAGACACAACCCCGATAGACCAAAGAAGCAGAAATCTCGTGTTCGTTGGCGATGGAAACTCGCAACGGACACTCTAACTCTCCTACTGGCAATCCGAACTCCCTACTGAAAGTATGAGAAACAAACGACCGACTCGCCCCCGAGTCAAATAATACCAAAGCAGGTAAGGATTTCACTAAAAACGTACCTAATCACAGGTACAAACATATAAGCATAAAAGATATATAATCAGTAAGATAAGGGATAGAAACATACCAACAACCACATCTGGTGCTGCCCTGGCCTCCTCTGCGATGAGCTGGAAGGCGCGCCCCTGAGCCTTCGGGGGCTTTGCTCTACCTGACCTCCCGTCCGCGATCCTTGGTGTAGCTGGTGCGGGGGCCTGTGCCGGCTTAGCGGCAAGCAACGGGCAGTTGGCCTTCACATGGCCAATCTGCTCACAGTGGTAACATAACCTCACACTCGGAACTGGGGCGGGCTGGCGACAATCCTTCGCATAATGCCCCTCCTTGCCACACTTGTGGCACCCTCTACCTGATCGACAAACTCCAGAATGACCCTTTCTGCACATTCCACAAGTGCGGCCACGCTGACCTCCAGTCCTAGTATCATCGGTCTTGGACCGCTTCGGCACAGGCTGTGACTGCGTCGGGGCCTGCCTCTGCTCTCGTAAGTGTAACTCAATCTCCAGCTCACGCCGCCTGGCGGCCTCCTGTAAATCCAACAAAGTGTCACATCGCTGGGTAGCAACAAACTGACAGATATCAGTCTTGAGCATGCTCAGATAACGTGTCATCTGAGCCTGATCGGAAGCAAACTCCGAGAAAAACATCGCCCTCTCTATGAACAAATGGGTGATCTCAGTCACGGTCTCACCCTCCTGCCTCAACTCCAAAAACTCCTGAGCTAGACGCTCCCGCTCGACCCATGGAATATAGCGAGCGCGGAACATATCCCTGAACTGCTCCCAAGTAACAGCAGCTCTCTGATCATCCGAATAGGACCCCGTCATCAGTTTCCACTAGTCCTTTGCTCCGGACCTCAGCAGGTTCAGGGAACATCTGACCTTCTGGTCAGTAGGACACGAGCACGTGAAGAAACAACCCTCCACGTCAGACAACCACCTCATGGCTCTGATCGGATCCTGAGTACCATCAAATGTCGGGGGCTTCGTGTTATCGAAGTCCCGGTACTGAAAAGCTCTGCCAGCTCCTCCCCCTGCCGCTGCTACAGCCGTTGTAGCTGCTGCGACAGCCGTCTCAGCTGGGGCTGCATATCTGTCATCAAAATACTCCATCATAGCAGTCTTAATAGAAGCAAACATCTCTGGAATCTGACCCCAGACAACCCCGACCACCTCCTCGTGGATGATCTCCCTGACACAATCCTCTGTCAACGCTGGCCCACCATGGCCGATAACCTCGGGCTCTGCTGGAGCACCCAGATCACCCTGCCTTGATCCCGATCCGGATCCGGTCACAAAACGCCTCGTAACCACCATACTGAAAATATACCAGGAAGATATCAGATAATCCGCATAAATAACAGGGAACTAACTCCCAACTAATCCCTAGGGATTGTGATTTACTGGCTACGCGTATGGGTCCTGTGCTTTCAGTAGTACAGGCCCATACTACCTTCTACACCTACCCATATGTGTCTCAAGTATCATCACAATACCCTAACAACATACACATGCATGGTGATCGCTCAATCATCACTCCTAGAGGAAAACTAACTATCTCATGATCGGTATACTGACCTCGCACAACTCAACTACCCATGAAACTTCCACCAACCCTGCAACACTAGTGTATGCTAGTCATACATAATGCTGGACCCTACAGACTTTCGAATAGCTGATCCTACCCTAAGCCCTTCATCAAACAAGAACAGGAAATAAGGCCAAACCAAACATTCTCGGGCTATAAGATCTTAGTTATGTACGACCGTGATGCATACACTAAGCATCTACAGTAATGATGTCAATTTTATATAGAGAAAACCCTAGGCTAGCAGGCATCATGTAATCAGGCAATTCTATCATGCAATTCCTAAAGAACCCTAGCCTAGTACTAGCATGTTGTTCTAACATATCACAATATCAAATAACTATATGGTATTTTGGGATCTACTTACTGGCTCCGGCTGATCGTACACTCTGCATCCTCCTTTAGTATTTTGAAAACCATAAAAAAAATAATTTTGAAAATCCTTTCCTTGATTTGAGACTGGATTCACACGAGTGTTCCTCCAATTCACACAAACCAAAGCTCTGATACCAACTTGTAACACCCATAAAATCATGCCAAATTTGAATTTTTAAAAACATTTCAAAACCATTAAATCATTACAAAATTGTTTTCAAAATGTGTAATATCAGAGTATTCCCAGAAACATAAACAAAAAATGAGGAGTTGTACGATCACGCCTTTGCCTTGCCGCGATTCCCTGATGTACCTGAAACAATAAACTGAATCTGTAAGCCTGAAAGCTTAGTGAGTTCCCCCAAAATACCGATACACTACACATAACACATATACAAATAACAACATGTACTGGTTCCACAACTCTACGGATTGGATTACCCCCTGAGCCCACAGTGTGAGTCTGGCTTGCCTTCCGGCCCACAACTCACATCTGGCTTGCCCCCTGCAGTCCTACAACTGGACCATATCTGACTTGCCCTCAGTACGAGTCTGGCATAGCATTTGGTCCTCACTTCGTATCTGGTATGCTAATGAGTCCTCAGTATAAGTCAGGTATGCCTTCCCGGCCCTCAGCTCATATCTGGAATACTCCAGGGTTTGTTGGTCACTGCACGAGACAGTGCAACCTCAACCCTACCCACCCCATGTGTCCACATGCACAACTAATAACACATACTGATAATCGAACAGTAACACAGGTAGTCCTACAGATCTACCTAACTGGCATAGCAACTATCATGCATAATCATCTCCTATTCAACACATAATCAACTACTGGGATATCGAATCCAATGGGCCGGCCTTGGTGCCTTAGACCCCTTAGTATAGTGAGGATAACTCACCTCACAAATGTCGCACTGAAGTGATAAGCTCAACTCTCGAATCACCGACACGAACTCCACCACCTATAGTTACCATAAAACTATTTCCATAAATTTCCAAATTCCCAAAAATACCCCCATAGGTCAAACTGGTCAACCCTTGGTCCAATTCAAAGTCAACGGTCCATGTTGACCCAACTCGTCGAGTGCAGCTAGCAACTCGTCGAGTTCCTTAAGAGTTCCGAAGGTCATAAAACCCTTACTGACTCGCCGAGTTTCCGACCAACTCGTCGAGTCTATGCGTGTCCAAAAGTCGGGAAAACCCTAGTTGACTCGCCGAGTCACCCTACTAACTCGCTGAGTCCACTACAATCTTCATCGGACTCGCCGAGTTGACCATGCAACTCGCTGAGTCCCTTCAGTCCATATCCATACAGATGCTTATTAAGCCATCTTAAGGTTCCATATTGCATATCCAGCTTCCCAAGGCATGTTTATCACATAAAGTTGCAAACTTTACGTGCATGCAAGGCTCTAAAGTCTTATAATGACAAAACCAAGCTTGTAATGGAGTTTTACACTTGAGGAGAGGTTCATACTTGCCAAAGCTGAAAACTTTTTGGACTTAGAGACCAAGGAGAGTCCAGATCTAAAGTTACAACTTCTTAGCTTATACCCAAGAATGGCTTCTTATTATGCTAGAAAAGCCCTAATCTTTAACCAAATGAGATCTAGAATGAAATGAGGTCAAGGTAACGACTTGATACCTTCCACTAGATGTCAACTGAGGTAGATATTAGATCCCCACAAGTTCCTTGCTTCTAGTCACTTGATCTCCAAGCTCTTCTCACCAAGAATCCTCTTCCAAAGCTTAAAACACACAATGGAGCACACACACACGTATTAGGGTTTTGCTGAGCTCTCAAGAGATTGTAAAGAGGCTGAAGGAGGCTTATGATTCTTTAAATAGGGTGCAAAACCCCAAAAATTAGGGTTTCATCCCCCAGCTCCTACTCATCGAGTCCATTCTTGGACTCGGCGAGTAGTTCACTTAATCACGTGGCCCAACCCGCTTCTACTAGACGAGTCAGGGCATCCAACTAGTCGAGTAGACCTTGTAATTTATGAAAAAATCAAAGCTATAAAATTATCACCTGAGAGTCGGGGCGTTACACGTACATCGAAACCTGAAAGTGTCATGTAACATCCCGACTCTAAGCTATAATATTTATATATTTATTTTTTGGGGTTGATTGAGTGACTCGACGAGTTGTATGCCCAACTCGTCGAGTAGAGTCGGATTGGCCACATGGGTTTAATTATCAACTCGACGAGTCAGAGTGCCGACTCGCTGACTTGGCGTTGTGTAAGGAAACCCTAAATATCCGGTTTGTGTCCTATTTAAAGGGCCTTAAGCCCTCATTTCCACCTCACCAGCCACCCAACTCCCCTGTGTGAAACCCTAATCGATCATATTTGTTTGTGTGAGAGAGAGAGAGAGAGAGATTAAATTGAGTGGTTTTGTGCACCTTTGGAAGGAGATTTGGAGAGTTTGGTGTGTTTGATCAAGGAGGGGTTGTCGATCCAGAGTTCTGCAGTGATTAGCTTCAGTGCAAAGGTAAAAAACTTCTATCTTGACCTTTCCTTTGTGAGATCTTAGTTTAGGGAGGTTTTTAGGGTTTTCTCTCATCCATCTTTTGACATTGAGTTATTTGAGCATATCATGAGGTTGAAACCTCAGATCTGGACTCTAGGAGGACTTGAGAGTACAAAGATCCGAGCTTTATTGAGCTAGAGACAAGCTTTTGTGCATTTAACCCTTGTTGGAGTTTGTATTGGCATTATGAGCCTATTATGTCATGCATGAACGTAAAAGCTCGCAGCTTTACGTGACATTCGAGCCTTGGGATGCTAGATCTAGAGTTTGGAGTCGTAGATCTGCCTTTAAACATCTTTGTGATTTATGTTGTGTATTATTCTGAGCTTACTGAGTTAGGATCGGAGGGTCCACCCGAGTTGTGGGACTGGAGGGTTACACTGAGACACATTGACCGGAGGGTCTTATTCGAGTATATCCATGAGAGGCTAATGAGATGTGTGTGGTATTTTGGGGAACTCACTAAGCTTCGTGATTACCGTGTTATGTGTTATGTGTTTCAGGTACTTCTCAGGATCACGGGAAGGCACCAGCTTGATTGTACACACGAGTTGGAGATATCTTTTGGTGGATCCTGGATTGTGATTTAATCAACTTATGAACGTGTAATTTTGCTAATTCGACATTTTTGGAAATTCTGAGATTGTGTTAATGAGATTAAATGTGATCTTTAAATGAAAATTTTGTTTGAAAATTTACGGTGTTACATGTCACAGAACAAGACTCTACTCTCCGTTCCTAACTTACACACATTCTTCGAATGAGACTACCCATTATCAAACTTAATTGAACTGAGCATCCTTTATAAGTCTTACTTCCCTAATAGGTAAGACTATCAGGCTTATAAACTTTTCTTGAAATACCAACTCTATTTTATGCAATCTTATCCTAATGTTAGCATAGATTAATAGGTATTAACATTTTCTTTATCTTTCATACTAATCATAATTCGATTATTTATTATCATGTAATCATATTATCTATATACTATAACACATATAGAACCATGTCTGGTTCACACCTTGTATATAAACATATATATTTCTACCACATATACCATGGAATAATCATATAGTTCACATATATTTAATGCATTCAATAAATGTGACATCCCTAATTTCACGACCAGAAAAGACCGATTTGTTTATGCTTTGTTTTTAAAATCAGAGTAATCGTTTAAAGAAAACTGATGCGGAATTTGTTCCCAAAACAAAATATGATAAGAATTTATCAAAGCATTTCTTTACAAGAAATGTATTTTCATTAAATAACAAAATCTCGGGATGTCATGTTCCGATACAGACCAAAAGCATAAACAGTATAAAATAGACCTTACAACAGTCATTTATAACTACTGATCTATAATCCAAAATCTCTCGTCATCGTCCAACTATGCTCTTTTTCAACTACCTGTAATACAGAAAAACTGAGTGGGTCAGGCTTGGGAGGCTGGTGAGCATATAGAGTTTTCAACCCACAATAATATAATTATTATATTTAATCATCAAACAATCAACCCAATTACCCATCCCCATTATCTTCTTTATTTCTTAAGGTTTTACCCTAAGAATCAACTATCCTTCATTCATTCCTAAGGAATTGGCACAAAATCCATTGCTACATAAGGTGCATCTACCAACTTTATCCTCTAAGTGCCTCTGCCAGGATTACGACATTCACTATTAGGCGCCACTGCCTGGATTACGACATACACTATTAGGCGCATCTGCCAACATTATCCTTTAAGCGCATCTGCCAGGATTACGACATTCTCTATTTGGCGCATCTGCCGACCTTATCCTATAAGCGCATCTGCCAGGATTATCCTGTAAGCGCATCTGCTAGTATTATGACATTTACTATTTAGCGCATCTGCTAGGATTATGACATTCACTATTAAGCGCATCTGCTAAGATTTTCTATAACATCTTTCATACCACATCACTTATCTACCCATGTTTTACCCGACATATTCGTAGATATAAATTACATATATGGTTTAATTCATTTAAAAACCTGTATAAAACATTCATTCCAACAACCATCTCAAGTAAACAAACAACGTATAAACACATAGCACGTATTTCATAGCAAATACTTCATATCTATGCGGTAGAAGAAAGTAACTACACACTCACCTGATACGACGATTGTCGGACAGCACTACGGCTCTCCAAGTAGTAACTCTTCGGTGAAACCGGGAGATCTTCACAAAAATTGGCTTCTCGCTGGCAGAGCTTCGGCTCGGGAATTGCACTTCTCGGGATCTTCGGGGCTTCGGGACTCGCTTCGGGTCTCGGGATGAAACCGGGGCTTCGGGGGGGGGGGGGGGTGGGGGGGTTAAAATAGGGCTTAGAGAGAGTATCGGGAGTGGGAGAGATGAGAAGGAGCAACCAAAATCGGCTGACCCTCGATTTCTATTTATAGGGTGAATTTTATGGGTTCACCTCGTGAGTTTCTAATATTCACCTCGTGAACTGGCTCACCTCGTGAGTTTCTAATATTCACCTCGTGAGCTCGATACGTCATTGCGTTCGTCATGGCCACTTGCCCTGGAAGACGTCCATCATCTGTTCACCTCGTGAGTCACTAATGCTCACCTCGTGAACTGACTCACCTCGTGAGACACATATGCTCACCTCGTGAGCTCTGACACAGCCTTGGGGTTCACGCCCTGAACTTCAGAAATTCATAACTTTCGCATACGAGCTCTGTTTCCGACGTTCTTTATATCCACGCGTAGGTGAGATTATGCTCTACAACTCTCGTTTAGACTCCATTGGCTAATTTTGACTTTATTTTTAATATATTATAAATATATTATTTTTAGTAGGCCGAGACAGGAAAACTCCATTCGAAATTCATAACTCCTTCATCTGAACTCCGTTTTTGTCTGTCTTTTTACTGTTGCACTACCATTGACGAGATCTTCAATTATCGTTTAGATTGTTTCGGCTAAAAACCGCTCGATCTCAAATCGAGTATTTGGGCTGCACACTGCTAAGTCGAAACTTCGTAAAATCATAACTTCCTCATACGAAGTCAGATTTGGGCGTTCTTTTCATGCACGCTCTCGGTTTAACGTATTCTACGACTTTCATTTAGATCGCTAAATCCAAATATCGCTCTATCGTAAATTCACTATTTACGTCGCGCTGTGTCGTGTCGGTTCTGTCGTGAAACTTCGACAGGTCATAACTTCTTCGTTATAACTCGGATTTCGGCGTTCTTTATATTTTCGGAAACCTTGAGACATATACTACAACTTGGTTAAGATTAATCCTTCTAAATAATCTTCCATCAAAAAGTCATTTTTGACGCTTGTCGTCTCTAAATTGACTAGCCCCGATCTACGGGCGTTACAATTATCTCCCCCTTAGGATGATTACGTCCCGGAATCATCAACGAAAATAGGACTTGTATAATGATTCCATACGTTATCTCTTCATCCTAGGTAATAACCGTGACTTCTATGTTTCCTCGAAAGAGTATTTAACTCTATGGCTTTCTTGACTGCAGACGATGCTCAATCTTGCATCTGCTTTTCGTACTATGTTGGACTTTCAACCATAACCTTCAGGTTACAAAATAAGTCCTTATTGTGGGCTCCTTCTTCTTCTTAGGATAAGTGCTTCCCCTTATCTATTGTAACAGATCGATGGGTCATGTTCTAATGACCTCTCATTGTATGATGCAACGCTCTGACTCAAGTCTCTTAGAGTCAAATTCCAAAATGGAATATACCTTCCTTCATATTCTAATGTGATATGATCACATTTTAGCATGTAGCATTTCAATCTTCTGACTTAAGTCAAATGCTACATCGAACTTGGTCCTCTGAACCATGTAACAAACTCATCGTAGTCGGACTCAATTTGATATGACCACTAGGGTCGGAATAACAACCATCTTACTAGTCATTACTGAAACAAGGGTAATGACATACTTGAATAAAACGGAATCAATTACTAGTTTCTTGGTAACCTTGTGACTTTCCCTGATCCAAGCGTGAGTCCTGTGCTTCCAGTAGTATAGAATGTGTCCAATTAATCATAAAAAATTTCCTAGACTCTACTAGGAATTCTTCCATGCGTATCTTCAATCAGCAATTCTACTTCGACTCGGTTGGTGATGGAAATTCCAGACGATGGGACAACTTCGAGAATTTCACCAATCGTTCCACCATCCTGCCAATCGAAGGTGTACTTCAGACGTACCGTACTCCCCTAAATGTTCTGTTATTTTATCAGACATATTCTAAAGGCAAGATACCACTCTTAAGATATCTTCCGATAGGTGTCATTCACTATCATAAGCCTTTCATTTCCTCCATTTACTTAATTCTCTACGAGTCTCCACCATAACATTTTGTACACCCAAGCAGACGTTCGGTGTACCGGGCGAGAATTTAAGATAAGAAAGCTTTATTTACGATAGACGTATAAATCTCCTTATCACTCCGAAACGTTTACATGCTAGTTCTACTATCGTAGTCATACGCTTAGAATCCTACACACATAAGGTTTCCAGATCCAGTCGGCAACAGACCATGGATCCGAAGAAATAATAGCATCGATATAGCTATCACACAAAACATTTAGCACATAAAAGCATTTTAGGCATCATTCCTAAAATAAACTAGTGCTTGTGTCAATTTAGGTGTACTACCTAACATATTTTAGACACACTCCTCACGATCATTACTTAGCATTCTAAGTTTAAGTTTAGAAATTTCCTACAAATTCCTAGTTCACTTAAACTAATGCTCTGATACCAACTGTGACATCCCCAATTTCACGGCCAGAAAAGACCGATTTGTTTATGCTTTGTTTTTAAAATCAGAGTAATCGTTTAAAGAAAACTGATGCGGAATTTGTTCCCAAAACAAAATATGATAAGAATTTATCAAAGCATTTCTTTACAAGAAATGTATTTTCATTAAATAACAAAATCTCGGGATGTCGTGTTCCGATACAGACCAAAAGCATAAACAGTATAAAATAGACCTTACAACAGTCATTTATAACTACTTATCTATAATCCAAAATCTCTCGTCATCGTCCAACTATGCTCTTTTTCCACTACCTGTAATATAGAAAAACTGAGTGGGTCAGGCTTGGGAGGCTGGTGAGCATATAGGGTTTTCAACCCACAATAATATAATTATTATATTTAATCATCAAAAAATCAACCCAATTACCCATCCCCATTATCTTCTTTATTTCTTAAGGTTTTACCCTAAGAATCAACTATCCTTCATTCATTCATTCCTAAGGATTGACCTAAGGAATTGGCACAAAATCCATTGCTACATAAGGTGCATCTACCAACTTTATCCTCTAAGTGCCTCTGCCAGGATTACGACATTCACTATTAGGCGCCACTGCCTGGATTACGACATACACTATTAGGCGCATCTGCCAACATTATCCTTTAAGCGCATCTGCCAGGATTACGACATTCTCTATTTGGCGCATCTGCCGACCTTATCCTATAAGCGCATCTGCCAGGATTATCCTATAAGCGCATCTGCTAGTATATGACATTTACTATTTAGCGCATCTGCTAGGATTATGACATTCACTATTAAGCGCATCTGCTAAGATTTTCTATAACATCTTTCATACCACATCACTTATCTACCCATGTTTTACCCGACATATTCGTAGATATAAATTACATATATGGTTTAATTCATTTAAAAACCTGTATAAAACATTCATTCCAACAACCATCTCAAGTAAACAAACAACGTATAAACACATAGCACGTATTTCATAGCAAATACTTCATATCTATGCGGTAGAAGAAAGTAACTACACACTCACCTGATACGACGATTGTCGGACAGCACTACGGCTCTCCAAGTAGTAACTCTTCGGTGAAACCGGGAGATCTTCACAAAAATTGGCTTCTCGCTGGCAGAGCTTCGGCTCGGGAATTGCACTTCTCGGGATCTTCGGGGCTTCGGGACTCGCTTCGGGTCTCGGGATGAAACCGGGACTTCGGGGGGGGGGGGGGTGGGGGGGTTAAAATAGGGCTTAGAGAAAGTATCGGGAGTGGGAGAGATGAGAAGGAGCAACCAAAATCGGCTGACCCTCGATTTCTATTTATAGGGTGAATTTTATGGGTTCACCTCGTGAGTTTCTAATATTCACCTCGTGAACTGGCTCACCTCGTGAGTTTCTAATATTCACCTCGTGAGCTCGATACGTCATTGCGTTCGTCATGGCCACTTGCCCTGGAAGACGTCCATCATCTGTTCACCTCGTGAGTCACTAATGCTCACCTCGTGAGCCACATATGCTCACCTCATGAGCTCTGACACAGCCTTGGGGTTCACGCCCCGAACTTCAGAAATTCATAACTTTCGCATAAGAGCTCCGTTTCCGACGTTCTTTATATCCACGCGTAGGTGAGATTATACTCTACAACTCTCGTTTAGACTCCGTTGGCTAATTTTGACTTTATTTTTAATATATTATAAATATATTATTTTTAGTAGGCTAGGACAGGAAAACTCCGTTCGAAATTCATAACTCCTTCATCTGAACTCCGTTTTCGTCTGTCTTTTTACCGTTACACTACCATTGACGAGATATTCAATTCTCGTTTAGATTGTTTTGGCTAAAAACCGCTCGATCTCAAATCGAGTATTTGGGTTGCACACTGCTAAGTCAAAACTTCGGAAAATCATAACTTCCTCATACGAAGTCAGATTTGGGCGTTCTTTTCATGCACGCTCTCGGTTTAACGTATTCTACGAATTTCGTTTAGATCGCTAAATCTAGATATCGCTCTATCGTAAATTCACTATTTACGTCGCGCTGTGTCGTGTCGGTTCTGTCACGAAACTTCGACAGGTCATAACTTCTTCGTTATAACTCGGATTTCGGCGTTCTTTATATTTTCGGAAACCTTGAGACATATACTACAACTTGGTTAAGATTAATCCTTCTAAATAATCTTCCATCAAAATGTCATTTTTGACGCTTGTCGTCTCTAAATTGACTAGCCCGGATCTACGGGCGTTACAATAAATACTTGTATTAACATTATGTTCATGAAAGGGACTATGCGCCACTTGATGAAATGGGTGACTGACAATTTCAGCAGTGCTTCGCTTCACACTTCCCAGGAGACCCAAACGTATAAAACTCTAAGCCTTAGTGTAGTTTCATAATTCATGTGGACTATAATAATTACAATCTAGATTCCTCAATAATCCCAATGTCTATATCAAGATCTATCAAGAAAGGAATAACCATGTAGGATCATATCGGAGGTAGAGTCTGTTTGGTATATATAATATACTGTTTGGAAATCCCACTTTAAACACCTCACTAAATCCAACCTAAACATCACTGCCGTAAGTAGATCATTTAGTCTAATGACTTGGAATCACTGGTAAATCTTAATTATATGTTCATAATAACGACTATGACTATAATTAAAAGTTACACTTAAATAAAATAAGTGTAGCTTAACTACAGAGTAATCTAGCGAAAACCAGGAATTACGTGGGCATAACTTTGACCCGGGAGATTCTATTCACCGACTATCTGACACCACAGGGCTTTGCCGAAGGGGTCGGAAACTCGGGAGTAAAAGGGACTAAAAGCTATAAGGAGTTCCACAAAGAATCTGGAAGAATGGTGTGAGGAAATAGCTGATTTTCGAAGGTTTATATAGGCTAAATTGGAGTGCACGCCACGCATCTGGTCAGAAGAGGCTGACGTGTCTCTTTCTGTATGGTGCCACGTGTCGCATTCTGGGTGGTGTGGTAGTGCGTGCCGCGCATGCTATCTTTGTGCACATATGCGCACGAGAATTTCCGTTTTCTTAGAAAATTCATAACTTGCTCATACGAGCTCCATTATCGACGAGTTTTATTTCCACACGTAGCTATCGACGATGTCTACAACTTTCATTTAGACCACGTCGACTAGTTTTAACTTTATTTTTAAATTTATATTTTTAACAGGCTTTGACTGTTAAAGTCCGTTAAACTTCATAACTCTCTCATCCGACGTCCGTTCCCGAATGTCTTTTTATTTCTTCGATTCTCGTTTAGATTGTTTCGGCTAACATTAACCGATCTAAAAGTCGATATCAGTGTTGCACACTGTTACAATGGAACTTAGAAAAATCATAACTCCCTCTTACAAAGTCAGATTTGGACGTTCTCTATATGCACGCTCTCGGTTTGGCGATTGCTACGACTTCCATTTAGGTTATTTAGGCTAATAAGCAACCTATATCTAATTCACAATTTACGATATACTGACTTATCGTGAATACTTTGAAAGTCCATGACTTTTGCACATGGAGCCAGATTTGGGTGTGTTTTATATGTACGAGATTCATATCACAACTCCTACATTTTCCGTCAATATTATTTGTCATAAATAATCGTCTATCGAGATTTCCATTTCATAGTTCATCGATAAATTACGAAAATGGCTTTATAATACATAGTTTACAACGCGCACGACTAATGAGATTCCTAATTGACGATTTAAATTATTGTTTATTTTGTCTAACCCGAAGATGCGGGCGTTATAGATAATGCAAGTAAATTGTTTCACTCATTGATGTACGAAATTTACATTGACGATAAGAATACATTACGTTTTGTAAAGTGTATTATGTTAAGAATACACTCGGTTAGAATTTAAATCGATAATTGCACTTTAGGTTTTAATGATTCTTTAAGAACGTTTGTTAAAAATGAATTAATAATGTCTACTATATTCTATTAGAATTTATAGTTTTTATTCTCTTAAAATACATTGAATTTTTTAATATTTGAAAGTTGGTTATGTTTTCTTTGTGGATTTAGGTTTTGAAGAGGGTGTCATTGATGTAGAAAAAGAAGAAAACATGAAGAACAGGAGTATTCTAGCAGAATCTATTCTACCAGAATGTATATAGTGTTTCTTAACAATAATATTTTTTCAGAATAAATTAGTGTTTTTGTTAGATTTTGATGTTTTTTTTTTATTTTTCATTTTTAACCATTCTTAGTTTTAATCTTTACGAATAAATGTAATTTTTAAACCATAATTAGTCATATTTTTTTCAAAATTAATGTAATAATTGTTTAGTCTTATTCCTTACGAATTAATGTAATTACTGATTCTTAAAGTAATAAATTTGTACTCTTTAGAAAATATTATTTTTGATAATATGTTGTATAACAAATATTTTGAATGGAACAATATTCTCCAAGAATAAAATCGAAAATATATGTACTAGTTTATGGTTAACTCTCTGTCATTCTGACATAATAAAATCGGTTATTATTAAAAGTTATATTATAATTAAATTTGAATTAATTTAAAAAACTTAGATTTTAAAAAATAAGGAAATTAATTATCCCTTAAAATCTGAAAATTTCCTTTTTTAATATAGGTTATGTAACATCCCCAAAAATACTGACATAAAATTTCATTTTTACTATAGAAGAAGTATCATCAATTACTTGTTTCAAAATCGATACATTACAATCAGAGTATAAATCCCAGAACAAAGTCAAATACGGAACATAAAATGTGTGTGTCATGCAGTCAACCCGAGCCCCTCCTTTTTGAAAACCGAGGTACCTGAATAAATTGAAACCGTAAGCACAAAACTTAGTGAGTTCCCCAAGATACCACATACACAAATCACATATTGGGCCCCCGCCCTCCATCGGGACTCGCCTGGTCTCGAGTCCCACTCGGCCTTGGGCCTCTCCCGGCATCGAGCCCCGCTCGGATTACAGATCTGTCATTCTCCAAGCCCCGCCTGACATTGGGCCTCGCCCGATACTCACATAATCATATAACCATATAATCATATAATCATACAACCTACTAACACATGCAATAATCACAAAGACTATAACATTCCAAACAGTCATCGAGCCCCGCTCGGTAATCATCAGACACATACTAATAATTAACATACGATAACCTCCTCAGGCCTCGCCTGGCATCGGACCTTGCCCGGTAAACATATCATCCTATAACACAAGCAAAAATCGAACATACATCTAGCTTCCTAACATAAACCCATGGGCCGACATTGGTGCCTTCGACCCATTAAACCCAGTGAGGAGACTCACCGCATCGACGAATCACACAAACAATCTCTGGCTGTTGGCTGACTGATTCCCGAACTGTCAATATTAAAACGACACCCAATTACCAATTGGGTTCCAAACCATAACCATAAATCCATACTCGGTGTAAAAAGACCATTTTACCCCTTACCTAGATTGATCCAAGACCAAGGCCCAAACTCATAGCCTAAAAGGCTCGAAAGCCAAATAACCAACCAAGGCCCAATTATGGCCCAATTTTCCAAATTGGGCCCAAACCCCCCCCCCCTTACATGGGCCTTACCCTAAAGCCCAACCAAAATTCCCGGTCCAAGACACTCATACTCAAATGGCCCATTAAGAACTCAAACAACCAAACCCAAAAAGGAAACCCAACACGAAGCCCAAAAGTCCAAAACCCTAATGACTGAGTACGCGGGGCGTACTCAGTTGTACGCTAAGCGTACATGCAATCTGGCTTGTACGCTGCGCGTACAGACTTGTACGCCCAACGTACTCCTCCTTTAAGCCATTTTCTCCATTAAGCTCTTAATGCTTAAGTCTAGAAGTCCAAATCATAGATCTACGTCATAAACAACGTCTAGAACCATAAAGTCACTGACTTGGTGACTTTGCATGACCCAAACGAACCCAATCTCGAAATATAACTTCTACTTCCATAACAATGGCCATAACTCATGCACGGATGGTTCTAAGCCTCAAATATGACAACTTTATGACCCAAGGACCAAAAGAACACCAAGAGTAGCAACTATAAGCTTCAGAAATGATAATAATCCACAATATCTCATCTATGGGACGAAAATGGGTCCAAAACTCAAACAAAAGAGATCTAAGCTATCAATGAACAAGATTCAAGCTTTTTACCTCACACAAGCTGGAAATGAAGCACATAATCCAGATCCAAAAGCTCATCCTTGATTCACAACCCTGCATCAAACTCCCTCTTCTTTGAAATGATCCAAAAACACCAAAATGCACATCATGAGCTCAAAATCACAACCATGGAGGCTTAGAGACAATTTCTAGGGTTTTAAGGACTTGGAGGCTAGTAAAGAGGCCAACCCTAATGACTAAATGTGTTTATATAGGGTCCCATACCAAAAATTAGGGTTTCTTAATTGCCCTCGTACGCCCTGCGTACTCCTCGTACGCCCAGCGTACGAGGCTTCACATTCCCGATCAGCCCTCGCACTACGCTCAACGTAAGTCACACTACTCCTAGCGTACTCTCCTCCGCAGCAGTACGTCCTGCGTACTAGAACTTCCCCTCAAACCCTACACATTCCGAAGGCCATAACTTCTTCGATATGTATCCGATTCCAACGATCCATATATCGATGAAAAGGTAACATGAAGCTCTATGCTTTAATCAACTCATACCTGCCTTACCATATCCCAAACAAACATCCATTTTCCACAGAAACACAAACTAACAAATTACCAAACTACCCTTTAACTCCAAAACACAAACTGAATACCCGGATCATCCAAAACACATCATCCATCTCCAATTAAGCCCAAAACTAACTTCTTCAAGGATCCTAAGCCTGATAATATCCCAATCCTTGATCTCCACCCCTAAATGGAAACAACCTGAAATAGGGTGTTACAACTCTCCCCAACTTAGATTAGATTTTGTCCCTGAAATCATTCTTTATCAATCCCAGCAAGCGAAACAACATGAGCAACATGGCCACAACCCCTGAGCATACCACAACCTTCCTAAGGCAACCGAAACCAATCCCCGTAGGGCTCTCCAATCCGCAGATGAACGAATCCCAGTCACCATCCAATAATCATCCCTTGTGAATTAACTGCAACAACTCAAATTGAAATCAGATGTCTCGAGATGGTCTGACTTCCCGACAGACCGCTTCAGACTGATGAATGTTACGACCCCATCGTAGTTTTACAACACTTCATCCAACCACAGTCACCACCCATGGCCTAACCATACTCAAATCATCACACCCCACTCACCCTGAGCCGACACCTGCACCCAACTGCATACAATCAGGTGTTTGGGTCATAATTCGAATTCTGAAGCCTTCAACCTGAACTCAACCACAAGCCTGCTATGTGTAATAAGTAAGACGCCGACCAATAGTTGGAAGTTTCCTGAACACCCACTTACACCGCCTCAATATAAACAGCTACTCGATTCGTCTCTCCTCATGGCCAGGACATGAAACTTGCCCTAATTCACACCCTTCCCGTCTTACAGAAAAACCTGATCAATTCTTCCCTCGCTTGGATTCGACGAAGCTTCTTATTCCTTTAATCCGATGGATTCCCAACCCACCAATCTTCTATAGCATGAACCGCATATGACCTGTTCTTATCAATACTAACGTCCCATCGTAAGCCAAACTCAATTATCGCCTAATTCCTAACATTTTGAAGAATACTCTCGAGATCTTAACCCATCTAATAATCCAATTCACTTTCCATGATACCTTTCTAATTCCTTAAGTTCTTATGCTCGCGACTAAAAACCACAGCCCTTGCCATGCACTGACGAACATCCACTCCAATTTCCATCCCCAAAGAATCACTTAACTCTAACCAACTATAGTCCATGCGAAAATACAACTCCCCTGACACATCCAATGGTCAACACAAATCACGCAACTGACACCACCATCTTCCTACTACCGCCCCTCTCTAAGCAACGGTAGTGCTGGAACTCAAAGGTTCTTCCATGGGCAACCGCCGCTCATGCCCAAACAAATGATAAAACCACTGAATCTTGACCTCACTGGATAGCTAACCCGCTAGCCTTGATCAAAGGTCCTCCAAGCAATACTCTTGAATTGATACCGACAAGGACCCGGAACAACAACAGGACACGCTGAACCCACTCAACAAGTTACAACCCTCTAAAGATTTTCTGAAGACTTCCGGCATGCAGAAAGGCATATAGCGACCCTCGATAACCCATAAAATAGCAGTGAATCAACTCGAGATATCACTTACGCAACCCAAGCAGAATCCAATGCAATATAAACTCCCGATAACAACCTAGAAGAAAACAGAAGATAACATACCCACAAAACATCTGAAGGAATCCCGACCTCTGTGACAACCTGAAACTTTTTTCGTTTCCGTTAATCAACTTCCGTTAATAAAAATTTGAATTTTTATTGAGTCTCGTCAAATTCCTTCGGTTTGGAAAATCATTTAGTTATATAATTGAACTTTATATACGAGTAGGAACCAAAAACCACGCGAAATTCGAGTTTTCCTTCGAACAAAACAGCAGTTCACGGCCTGACTGGAGTTCATGGCCGTAAACCTGTTTACGGCCGTAAACTCGTTTGCGGTCAATGCCAGGTGGACCTCCACCGACCACGAAAACCCCCTATAAATACGTGTCCCTACCCTTCATTTATACTTTTCTGGCCGAAAACTCTCTCCTTCTCTCTCTAGACTCTTGACCGTAAACACCAAAAACGCCATTGTTCTTCCGGAAATCAATGAGAATCACCATTGGGAGTCATTTCGGAGCATTTAGAACACATTTTCAACGAAATCCAACATCACTGTTCTTGAGTTTACGGTCGTACACACTTCATATCTTCAAATATTCAAATTACACTCATCGAATCTTCAAAGGTCGTAAACCCTTCAAGAGGCTGTTCACGGCCGTAAATAGTTCACGGCCGTAAACCCTCCTTCACGGCCGCAAACCCTTCCTAAGTGCTGAAAACCCGTTTTCCTCGATTCAATCAAGTCCGGGTAACATTCTTTAACCGAACACAAGTGTTTTTCTAACACTTTACTTAACGAAATCGCTAATTTAAATGCATATATGTATTTATTGATATTAGGACTCCGTTAGGTGTCACGTACAACGACCCGAGGATCTTCGTTTCCAGTCGACGTTTTCACACAACAACTGTGAGTTCATACCCCTACATTTCTCCGAGTTTTTAATGTTTTCAGGGGGGAATACAAGCCAAACATAAATGATTTTATGAAATTTATACAAAAGGATTTCAATAAACTTAAAACGGATGCAATCGATACAAACATACAGTTTCTATATTTTTATAAAATATTTAGATATTTTATCCCTTCTGTATTATGCCGAGCATAAGGGACGTTTTCAACTTACAAGCTTAACCACACAGTTTTCAGATCAATACATGATTATACATATACAAACACACAAACTATCATCGGTATAGTTGGGAATTCATACAAGTTATACAAACACACAAACTATAATAGGTATAGTTTGGGAATTCATACAAGGTTATACATATACAAACACACAAACTATAGTAAGTATAGTTCGGGAATTCAATACATGGTTTATATATACATACACACATCTTTTATGAATAATATTTAATAAAAGGTTTTTCTCGTATTATTACTTGTAATATCGTTATTCTATCTTGAGAGACACGTCTTTGGGTACAATTACATGTACTAGTGGAAGACTACCCCTTATGATCCAGAGTCTCCTCGAAGGAGAGCGTGATTTTTGTGTATAGATCTATATGGGACTGACTATCCCGCACCTTGCTGGTAGCTACAGTAGGACCGGCAGGTCTACGGGTGACAAAGTCATAAAGGATACTGGTGCCCGATTCGCGCCATATCAAATTTAGTATGGTCATAAAACTCGCAAATAGATAACAACGATTTACTTATGTGCTAATATACTATACATGAACAATGATTATTTAGCATAATTATGGAAAATACATGGTTTCTTTATGAGAAATAAAACTACCGTACATACTGGTAGTAACTAGAGTTTTCAAATAGAACATTCTACACAGAGGTTTTTCATACATAATTCATCATACAATACATCTACTAGTAACCAAACATACAAACTAATATGTTTTATATACTACAACCGGATATAATAACAAACATTCATAGTTAGTTCTATAACTCTTTAATTTATGCATCAGTGTTACGTATGAAGAATACTCGATAGACTCTGGGATATGTGATTTCCGCCTCATTTCCTGTTCCTTGTTTGGTTGGGGACTTAGGGCAGATCCACATCGTCGACTGTCTGTTCAATATTGGTTTATACGTGGCTTGCATGAACTAAGTGATTATAGATGGAACTGATAATATCTCACTTTTACTAAAGACAATATTGGATTTTCTTGGAAACATACAAACATTTTTACTGATTCATTAACAAGTTTTTATTACAAAAAGATACTTATGAACTCACCAACTTTATGCTGATACTCTTTCAAAACTGCTTGTATTCTCACGAAATCATTAGACAGGTACCTCGACAGACTTTTGAGAAGACGGAGCGTATAGAGTCTCGTCTGTTACTTTTGTTATACTTTTGGATGTATAAAAATATGAAGCAAATTGATGTAAACACTTATCATATATATATTCAATGTAATGGTTGTGTTTACTTTGATTACTATGATTCAATCGTTATGATACTATACATGAAGTCATCCGCCCCTGAACGTTTCCGTCATTCCGGTTTGGGGGTGTGACAACCTCCTCCCGAGTTCCCCTGACCGTCCTGAGGATACGATACAAAACTCCCCTTCCCGTCCAAATGACTAAAAATAACAAAAAATCCTCCTTCCTGAAGGATTCTAGAGATCCACACGCTTTGGGCTCCAAATGAGCCCCCAACTGTCCTGCTACAAACTTGGCCCGAAAGGCCCCGAGGTGACCATCCAAGAACTCCAAATTCCCATCCTTGGCCGAACCAAAGACCACCAGGGTCCAACCTGAAACACTACGAGAAATATCCAGTGAGATGAACTCCCACGACCGCACATCGATCGACTCAATACCTGATACAGAGCCATAACAAGAATCTGAATCCTATTCCTTAGTGCTCAACACCACACCGAAACATCATGCAACAGATCCGAATATTCCCAAGAATCCTCATCCCACAGGCTTTCTAGATTCTCTAAGACTCTCCCCGATTCAAGTATGGATCATGTGCTTTCAGTAGTACGGGCCCAATACTACCTTTCACACCTATCCATACTTTCCTCAAGAATCCTCCTAAATCATCTAAGTCACCTTCTCAAATCCATTCACCAGACACTCGTGACCCAGCGCAACAAAACCTAAAGAAGCAACCCCTAGGCTTTCCTAGGTTCCCGACCTCACCCTGCCATCAGCTGCTGAAGAACTCCTCATAATACCAGTCACCCACCTCATGAATACAATCACATGCAACAAAGCCTAGATAATCCTTCGAGTAACAAACTCATCCCTACAACGGTTGGACTCAAACAAGAGTTGCGCAATAGGGTCAAATTCGTCACTCTGAGATTATTCAACCCTCGTCACATGTGACTTGACATATTCACTTGGTAGTTAAATCCTATCACCTAAGAGTTCCACAAAGCACAAAGCAAGTAGCATTCGGGCAGCAACACTGCCATCCTACACACACTACAACTCATACTACGAGCTCCCACTCCCGCTACTAATTTCCTTATGCATATAAATCATACCCAAACCAGCATCCCATGCTTCCTAGGCTACCAGGAATCACATATCAGGCCAACCTATCACTGTCTAATCAGAACTAGCATGCAAGTCTACAAGCTCATACAATAGGCATATAAAGGCATCTCTCCTAGAATTCTATCATGAAAAAATATGAGCATATCCATTAGCCCTAACTAGCATGCAATTTCATATATTCACAAATCAAAGCATAACAAATAACATGTATGGGTATTTTGGATCTAAGATCTTCATGAGCTCTTTTGGCATAAAGGTTCCAACTTTATGGTCTTAAAGGCTTCATGCATTCATTAAGACCTTATTTTGGCCTCTTTTGAGCATTTGAGACTCTCCTAGTCATGCATGAGCGTAAAGTTGGAAACTTTATGTGGCCATTCAGCTTTAAGGGTCAGATCTACAGTTTAGGGCTATGCCTTTGGTGATTTTGTGCTTAATGATTAAGTCTTCACCTTTTTAAGCCTAGGGTTTGGGTTTTGAACCCATTTTGGTGGTTCCTAGGGCTAAATTTTGAACTTTACCCTTCTGGATGCCATTTTAGTCGAGATATGAGCTGTGAAGCTCTTAGTTTCGATAGTGTCGACTTAATGAATTACGATGTTGGGTTTCTAGCGAAATCGGCGAGTTGGATCGGTTTTTTCCCGACTTTGCAAATTAATGGAGAAACACAGCGAGTTGAAGGACAACTCGACGTGTTGGGTTAACTCGGGTCGTTGACTTTGACTTTAGTATTTGACCAAGTTTTACCTATAAGGGGCTTTTGGGCATTTTGAGTTATAATTAAGGAAATCGTTTCTGTTTAGGGGTTGAGTAGAGTCGATATTCGGACCTGGGATATGTTCAACTATCATTTTGTATTCGAGGTGAGTTTCTTTACCGGGTTTAGCAGGTCGAAGGCACCAATGCCGGCCCATGTTTATGTTACGTTGTTAGTATGCAGGGCCGGTCCATTGGTTTTCCATGCTTTGGGCTAGATAATAAAATAATGCCCTATACTTTTACCGACAAGGCACATATATAAAAAAAATTAATAACAAAAGTGCTATAAACTATACAATTAGTAAAAAAAAATATAAATACAATTTTTTTTCGGAGAAGGATGTTCGATTTGTTATTCTGATGGAATTTTGCAAGATTGGAATTGGAGATTCCATTCCATTCCATAGTGTGATTTGTGATTTTGATAGCTTCTCCCTTTTGTCCTTCAACCCTTCAATATGTATTGGAAAATTCTCATTATTAAAAGGAAACATTAAAATACCATAAACAAGAAACAAAATAAATATCACAAACATGTTCTGAGTTTTATTCTTCTGTTAGGAATTAAATTTTTACACGGAAATAAAAACATAAGTTGACAAATAGCATTGTATTAAAAACTCATAACATCTAATAAAAATTAATGTAATAATATTTCAATAGGTTATAATATTTGAAATGTTTCACCTGTAAAAATGTAGCATGGTTGCATTTCTTTAATGGAAATGAAAATGGGGTAGATGCTCTTGAACTTGGTTCACATAATCACATGTAATAATATTTGAATTGGTTAAACTGTAAAATTGACAATTACCCCACCCCCCAATATCTTTAATCAGAAATAACAAAATTAAAATCAAGTGTCACCACACAATCTTTCATAGTAATTCTATCAAACACTTGGAATGAATCATTTAGTGCTTAAATAAAACCACAAGAATTTAGAAAGGACACAAAAATTTAGAAAGGAACTTTAGAAATTTGTACCAGAAGAAAACTATATATACTTAGAAATTTTACCTAAATAAAACCACTAAAATCAGATTCAAAGAAGCAAATTTCGAGCTCTAACAGGTAAACATAAAAAATAAAGCTACTAAAACAAACCATAAAAATCAGATTAAGAGGTCAGATGATGATAGATGGTAGCAGGTTTAGAAAGACATTGGAAACAAATTAAGAAAAATCGAATTCACCCAAATCAGTTGACGAGAAATAAAAAATCAGAATCCAATAGGTATTTTCTTTTGTTTTAGATGAATCAGAAATCAGTTGAAGAGAAATCCAACCCATTCACTCACAATGAGAGGTGATCGAATGAGAGGATTAAAAAAAATCGAACTCAATGTAGCAGTAGATTAAGAGAATGATCGATTGAATGTAGAGAATGAGAAATTACGAATAAGAAATTGGGAATAGGAGTCGGACCCAATAGTTTAGTCAACTGACCACATATCAATCGATTGACTGTCGACTCTGTTGGATTAGTGTCTAAGGCTGTAACTATATTTGGTAAGTATTTGACCCGGTTGTGCATGGTCCTTTTGGGTTGCCTTCACCATAGCAACTTGACAGGATGATTTGTTAAGAGAGAAGAGATATTATTGTTAATATATTATGAGAATAATATATTAAAAAAATAATAATGTTATTTAATTAATATAAGTCATATATTAATTGAGAATTAATTTGGTGACTTAAAGAGGTTAATTGAATAAAGGGGCATAAACTGTCAAATGTGTGATAATTGTATTTTGGGCTATGTATCCTTATGGATATGAGGGTGGACGAATTTTAGGGTTTGGATACCATAAAATCGTCCAAGCCTATTATCTAGAAGGATCTTGGATTGCTTAGGCCCTAAGTCATTCAATTAGGGTTAAAGGTGAAACCCTAGTAGCTCATAGTATAAAATAGATCCCTTGGGGTGGGGAAATCGGCACTCATGCAAGGCAAGAAACCCTAGGGCCGATTTCTCTCCCTCCTATCTCTCTCAAGATCATCTTCTTGCTATTTGGTGTTTGTAAGCCATTAGAGGAGTGACAATTGTGACTCTAAGCTCCAAGAAGAAGAAGTATCAAGCAAGTAATTCAAGGTATTCTTTTAGATCTGATTTCATATGATTAGATTCAATTGTTTACATTAGATCTAGTATTTTAAGTCTTGGATACAATGCATGTTCAATTAGAGAAACCTAGATCCAAGCATTAGGGTTTGTATGTGCACATAGGAAAGTTCTTATGGCTCAAACCCATCAGTGGTATCAGAGCTTTGATTGATTTCTATTGAATTGTTGCATTGGTTGATTGCTTGTTGCTTGAAAAATTCGATTTTTGTGAGACTGCCTGATGAACTCGGCGAGTTCCACTGTGGACTCGGCGAGTAGCTCCAACTTGGCGAGTCCATAGAGGTACTCGGCGAGTTCGAGCGTCAGAAGGAGGAAGTTTCGGGATTTCTTGTTGTTTTACTTGAGGATACTTGCCTTAACTGTTTTGGGTCATTAAAATCTGATTTTAATCATATATATGAGTATATTCTTGACCAAAAAAAAGATAATTGTCAATTAGTTGAATAATAATTTCCTTATATGATTATAATTGATTATTTGAATTGAATTGGTAAATTGTCTTGCAAGTAATTCTAAATAAGATCAAATTGAGATAATCTAATTAGTTGATTTATATTATTTGCTATTTGATCCTTATGTTTTGAAAAAGTTCTAAACTTGTCCTCAAGCTTTGAAATTTTATATTTTATGATTAAATGTTTAATTTGGATAATTTAAATTTCAATCCCTAGAATTTTACAAGTTTAAAATTCAACTCTATACTATTATATTATTACAAGCTTAATATATATATGTATAATTTAAAATGCTAGTCTTACCGTTAGTAGGCCTCATTCACGAAGCCGGTCTATAAGGTGGGTATAAGGTTGCTGCCTATAAAATGACGCTTAATGGGTGTACATTCACACCCACCGCTTGCTTGACTGGTGGAGGGTCGTTAGCCGAACGGGTAGGATAGGGCAAACCTCCTCTCATTAATAAGTATAATGAATCTATATAAAGTAACTAAACATGTTTTATAAAAATCCCAATCTTAGTTACTTTAGGAAAAGTGAATTGATGCAATCCCATGAAATTACACTTTGTACCCTTGCTAAGACATTAATGGAGCGCGTGTGGTTAACCGGCACATTAATTGGGTTCTAAGCAAAGGTGGCAAAGGGTGACTCATTGTTTGTTATAGTTCAATGGAGCGTGTGTGGTTAACCAGCACATTGAATATGTAACTGTAACAGTGGGGGCACCTTGTACATTTGCATGGTTATTCACACCCACTTTGTGATCCTCGGCATCCCAGTCACAAACGAGAGGAGCATATCGAGATTTAAACATGTCATTGAAAGGTTCAATGAATCTCAATGAAATCTAGGAATTCTCAATACATTTAAAACTTAAAGCTTATGTTTTTCATGGTGAAGAATTAGTGAATCGTCATTCACTTACCTCCAAATTATTTGCATGTTGGATTACGGCATCCCTTTTCTAATGTGTAAATAATGTTGTTGGGTCCTAGCCCTAATTTTCTTTTTGGGTGTTAATTAGGGGCTTAATTCTAATCAAACTTTGTTCCTTTCTATTTGTAGATGTCTAACGCAAACAACGCTACTGCTAGCTCATTCCCGCTAATGAGCCTTTGTCAAAAAGTGACTTTCGATGGAACGAACTTTAGCGAATGGATAAGATACATTCGCACGATCGCGCATTACGAGGACAAAGAGTATGTTCTCGATGAGAAGCTCGAGAAGGTCAATCCAGAAACTGCTACTCTGAAGAAATGGTTGTCTTTGAGAACCATGAGCATGATGCAACGAAGGTCCATTGCATCATGATAGCCACAATGAACTCAGAATTCCAAAAATCCTATGAGGACATGTATCCTTATGAGATGCATCTAGACTTGATGGAGAGATATCACCAAAGCGCGAGGCAAGAACGCTATGAGATCATAACGAATATGATCACTGCTAAAATGGGAAGTGCAGAGTCTCTAACTGTGCACTTGCAAAAGATGCAAAGGTATGTTGATCGTCTTCGCAAGTTGAATGTCAACTTTGGGGAAGATTTGGCTATCGACATTGTTCTTCACTCCTTGCCCTCATGCTACAACCAATTTAGGATGACCTACCACATGAACAAGGAAGAGGTCACCCTAAGCAAACTCCAAGGGCTCCTGAGGACTGCTGAGAGCAACCTCAAGGACAAGTCTGTTGCACCAACTCCCAATCCACCCGTTGCTCCTGTTTTGGCTATTGGACAGGGAAGGGGCAAGAAGAGGAAGGCTTTTTCAAAGAACCACCGCAAAGGAAAGTCCCAAGATGGTTCCTCTTCTAGTGGGACCAAGGTTGATCCTGCTAAGCCCAACCCAAACCCAAAGGAGGCAGAGTGCCACCATTGACACAAAATAGGACATTGGAAGAGAAGCTGCCCGGAATATCTGCAAGCCATCAAGGATGGGAAGATCAAGCCATCTTTTGCAGGTATTTACACAATTAAATCTAATGATTCATCTCATGCTATTTCTTGGGTTCTTGATACAGGGTGTGGTTACCACATTTGTTCTGATTTGCAGGGACTAGGAAGAAATAGGGATGTGGAGCTTGGAAGAATAAATCTAATCATGGGAAACAGAAGAACGTCGCCTGTCACCAAGATTGGAGTGTATTCTTTAGTGCTTAGAAATGGATTAAATTTAGATTTAAATAATTGTTGCTACTCGCCAGATATGGCAAGAAACATCATTTCTTTTCATGGTTTATTTAGACAAGGATTTAGATATTCGTTTAATAATGAGAATGGTTCGATTTATGCTTATCTAAATGGTGTTTTATATTTTGAAGCAATGCCTTGTAATGGAATTTATGAAACTGTTATGGTTGTAGATAACCTAGGAAATGATGTGTTGTGCATGGATTCTTCCAATAGTATGGATAAAGCATCCTTGTGGCATTGTCATCTTGGACATGTCAACAAGAAGTGCATAGCCCAACTCCAAAAGGATGGAGTGTTGGAGTCGTTCGACCTTAAGGAAGATGACACGTGCGAATCTTGTTTACTTGGAAAGATGACCAAGTCACCCTTCACTGGCACTTGTGCGAGGGGTGAGGGTTTATTAGATCTCATACATACAGATGTATATGGACCCTTTAGATCCACCACAAGGGATGCAAATAGCTTCTATGTGACTTTCATAGATGATTATAGCAGATATGGGTATATCTACTTGATCAAGCACAATTCAGAAACCTTTGAAAAATTCAAAGAGTTTAAACAAGAAGTGGAGAATCAATTGGGCAGGAAAATCAAGATGCTTCGATCTGATCGAGGTGGAGAGTACCTAAGTCTTGAATTCCACGACTACCTCAAGGAATGTGGAATAGTTTCACAATTGACGCCACCTAGGACACCACAATTGAATGGTGTAGCTGAGAGGCGTAATCGAACCTTGCTAGACATGGTTCGTTCCATGATGAGTCGTGCTTCACTACCTATCTCATTCTGGGGGTATGCCTTAGAGACTGCCGCCCATATCCTCAATTTAGTACCTACAAAGAAGGTTGCCAAAACACCTCACGAGATGTGGACAGGGAAAGCTCCCTCATTGGCACATATCAAGGTTTGGGGATGTGAAGTTTTCGTAAGACGAGAAACTCACGACAAGTTCGAACCTCGTAGTGAGCGATGTATATTCATCGGCTACCAACAGAAATCCTTTGGATATCTCTTCTATAGACCAAGTGACAATGTTGTCTTCATTGCGAGGAGAGGGGTTTTCCGAGAGCGGGAACTCATAAGCCAAGGAGACAGTGGGAGGCAAGTCGATCTTGAAGAGATTCAAGAGTCGAGCGATGAAGGAACCTCTAACGCTGGCGCTCAACCCGAGGAGGAAACTCCGGTTGAACCAATTGACGAGTCCTTACCTCTTAGACGTTCCGAAAGAGTTAGAGTTCATCCCCAGTTTTATGGTTTTCATATTACTACCGAGGGGGACACGTATATTAGTGATGGTACACTAATAAATCTAGATGAACCTAATAGCTACAAGGAAGCCATGGCAGGCCCAGAGTCTGTAAAATGGAAAGAGGCGATGGACAGCGAGATTCAGTCCATGTATGACAACCAAGTTTGGAATTTGGTTGACAATGTACCAGGTCGTAAGACGGTCGGGTGCAAGTGGATCTTCAAGAAGAAGACCGACGTGGATGGGAACGTGCACACTTATAAGGCGCGATTGGTTGCGAAGGGTTTCACTCAGACTCCTGGAGTTGACTACGACGAAACCTTCTCACCAGTTGCAAAGATAAAGTCTATTAGGGTGATGCTAGCCATTGCTGCATTTCATGACTATGAAATATGGCAAATGGATGTAAAAACCGCTTTCCTTAATGGGAAGTTGGCTGAGGATGTTTACATGGCTCAGCCAGAGGGTTTTGTCGATCCAAAGCATCCCAATAGAGTGTGTAAGCTTGAGAAGTCCATTTATGGGCTTAAGCAAGCGTCTCGCATATGGAATCTTTGCTTCGATGAGAAAGTCAAAGAGTTTGGATTTGTACGAAGTGAAGATGAATCATGTGTATATGTCAAGGCCAGTGGGAGTATAGTTAGCTTTCTCGTTTTGTATGTCGATGACATACTGCTCATAGGAAACAACGTCCCGACTCTGCAGGAGGTTAAGTCCTGGCTCGGGAAGTGTTTCGCTATGAAGGACCTCGGAGAGGCTTCCTATATTTTAGGAATAAGGATAGTGAGAGAACGAAGTAAGAGACTAATAGGACTTAGTCAGAATACTTACTTGGATAAGGTACTAAAACGTTTTAGTATGGAAAACTCGAAAAAGGGAGAACTATCGATACAGAGTAATGCCAAATTGAGTAAGACTCAAAGCCCAAGTACAGAAGCCGAGATAGCTGAGATGAGCCGAATACCCTATGCTTCCGCAGTTGGCTCTATCATGTACGCTATGACTTGTACTCGCCCTGATGTGGCCTTTGCTTTGAGCATGGTCAGTAGATATCAAGGGAACCCGGGCAAAGCTCATTGGATTGCGGTCAAGAATATACTTAAGTACCTTCGGAGGACCAAGGAATGGTTTTTAGTCCTCGGAGGGAGTGATGACTTAAAGGTGCGAGGGTATAGTGATGCCAGTTTTCAGACCGACAGGGACAACTACCGTTCGCAGTCGGGCTGGGTCTTCACCCTCAATGGAGGAGCAGTGACTTGGAAAAGTTCCAAGCAAGAAACTGTAGTTGATTCAACGTGCGAATCAGAGTACATTGCAGCAAGCGAAGCGTCAAAAGAGGCAATGTGGCTGAAGAACTTCATTGGTGATCTTGGAGTTGTGCCTGCCATAAAGGAACCTATGGAAATCTTCTGTGATAATGAAGGAGCGGTTGCCTTGACCAAGGAACCAAGGGATCATGGTAGATCTCGGCATATCGACAGAAAATATCACTTTATTAGACATCGAGTAGAAGAAGGACACCTCGTGGTGAAGAGGGTATCGTCAGAGGATAACCCAGCAGATCCGCTTACGAAGGGACTGAGCAGGGTTAAGCATTTGCAGCACGCTAGGAGCATTGGGCTGAAGGACGATATTAGTTTAGATTAGATAGTTTGGAAACATGTAATAGATAAATGTAATTGACATTTGATGATTAAATAAAGGAGTATTATTTATAAGTAAAGCTACTGTCTTATGTTAATTTTTTAACTATTGTTTCATTTTGCATGTTTTGACTTCCTGAATAATTAAGTTATTTGATAATAATCGAATTATTCGAATAGTCCACAGTCGTTCATATGTTGGAAGTAGATATGAATGAAGACTGTCATGAATTAGTGTGTAGATTGTCTAAAGTGTATTAGACATAGCAAAGGTTTGCTACAACGTTCATGAGTGCTTGTGAACTTGATTTGAGCATTGGAATAAACCCACACTTGTTGGAATCACTTCATGGAATTTATCACGAGTGATCACAAGATGGTAATATCATATGGTCTTAAAACCTAGATATATGGTTTATTGTTTGTTAATTGGTTATGCATTGATAATGCACAAACGCATCAGTAACTTGATGTTATAAAACGTATTGTTGTGTGTAATTTGATTAGTGGATAGTAAATGCATATAAGTCGAAGTTTATCTGTTCCTTTTATCCTAAGAGGGTAAAAGCGATATCAGGGCCCCTCGATGATTTGATTTGACTTATGTGTCGAGCCCGGTCAGGACTGAATTGATGTGTTCAATTAAGTTCTAAGTCAAGTAAATCGGAGATCGAGAAAAAAATTGCAGGACAATAAGTATGACCATGTTCCATGTAATTGTCCGCACGGTATCTAGAACAGAGGATTATACGATCCCTTATCTGAAGGACAGGATACTGATAAGATCAGAGTTTGACAGCGTCTTTGAGAGCTACGATTGCTAATCGGATTATATTTGCATATATAGTTACTAGACTTATCCAAGTGGGAGACTGTTGGATTAGTGTCTAAGGCTGTAACTATATTTGGTAAGTACTTGACCCGGTTGTGCATGGTCCTTTTGGGTTGCCTTCACCATAGCAACTTGACAGGATGATTTGTTAAGAGAGAAGATATATTATTGTTAATATATTATGAGAATAATATATTAAAAAAATAATAATGTTATTTAATTAATATAAGTCATATATTAATTGAGAATTAATTTGGTGACTTAAAGAGGTTAATTGAATAAAGGGGCATAAACTGTCAAATGTGTGATAGTTGTATTTTGGGCTATGTATCCTTATGGATATGAGGGTGGACGAATTTTAGGGTTTGGATACCATAAAATCGTCCAAGCCTATTATCTAGAAGGATCTTGGATTGCTTAGGGCCTAAGTCATTCAATTAGGGTTAAAGGTGAAACCCTAGTAGCTCATAGTATAAAATAGATCCCTTGGGGTGGGGAAATCGGCACTCATGCAAGGCAAGAAACCCTAGGGCCGATTTCTCTCCCTCCTATCTCTCTCAAGATCATCTTCTTGCTAGTTGGTGTTTGTAAGCCATTAGAGGAGTGACAATTGTAACTCTAAGCTCCAAGAAGAAGAAGTATCAAGCAAGTAATTCAAGGTATTCTTTTAGATCTGATTTCATATGATTAGATTCAATTGTTTACATTAGATCTAGTATTGTAAATCTTGGATACAATGCATGTTCAATTAGAGAAACCTAGATCCAAGCATTAGGGTTTGTATGTGCACATAGGAAAGTTCTTATGGCTCAAACCCATCAGACTCCTCCCAAACCACTGTCGACTCCTCAATTTTCAAGGGTAGCTATTACCGATTTCAACGATTGCAGTTCTCAAAAAGCTTTAATTTGGCGCTCCCGCTTTTCACACTTGCCTCCGGATGGTCGGACCTATTCTTTCTTGGACTGAAAACTGGACTTAATATGCATACAATTTTACTTATACAAAAATTATGCCCACCTTAATTTGATGCCCTGGGCCTAGGCCCAACTCGCCCATGTATCGGGCCGGGACTGTTAGTATGCTAGCTGTCTTTGTGACTCTTGCATGTGCTTGTGTTTATATGTTTTCCGGGCTAAGGCCCGATGTCGGGCGGGGCCTGGTGAATATTTGTATGCTATGTATCTATGTGATTATTGCATGTGTATGTGTTTATTTGATATATGTTATTATATGTTGGGCGGGGCCCGTTTACCGAGCTCAGCTCGATGTCGGGCGCGGCCCACTATATGTTTATTGTATGTTTGCTATGTGGTATTTTGGAGGAAACTCACTAAGCTTTGTGCTTACGGTTTTTAGTTTATGTTTCAGGTACTTCCGGTTGTAAAAGGAAGAGCTCGGGATGACTGCATCGCACACACCATTGAGATTCCGCTTATGATGTTTTACTCTAATTTTATGGCAATTGATACATTGGTTTTTATTTAAATGTTTGGATGATATTGGAAAATATTATTTTATCTATTATTAAAATGAAATTTTTGGGACCATATTTTTGAATGTTATATATATATATATATATATATATATATATATATATATATAATGTTGCTAGGATTTTAATTTGGTTTGTTTGATTGATGATCAAATATGGTTTATATGTTTCTATTTCGTGTACGGAGTTTTTGAATGGGTTAATGGGTATCTACAGTTTTATTTTCAATTTTATTATTTTCCTTTGATTTGATGTTTGAAGCTTTAAAGCTTTTAACATTCTCATTTCAATCATAGAGGCCAAAATACTCCATCCATATTCATTTGAAACTTACAAAACTTTTCATCTACTATAATTAATAGTAATTGACCACTACAACTCAAAAGTTTTATAACATATGATACTTATGATCATCAATGATTGATATAATAATATATATAGTTGGTGGATGTAGATTATGTTATTAGGATTTTCAATTGGTTTGTTTGATTAATGATCAAATATCATTTATATGTTTCTATTTTGTGTATGAAGTTTTTAAAGCTTGAAAGGTTAATGGGTATCTAGAGGTTTATATTTAATTTTATTATTTTTCTTTGATGTTTGAAGCTTTTGAAGTTTTTAGCATATTTATTACAATCATATCAATTTAATGTATTTACATATGTGTTTCGTGAGGGTTGAGTAATAAGTTTTTTTTGAAAGAGTCAAGGGTTGAGTAATAAGTTAAACCGAAAAGTAGATACATGTATGATAACTAACAAGTAAATATTTAGGGGTTGTTTGTGATTACTTTTTACTCCTCAAAAGACTTTTTTGTAAAAGTCATTTTTGTCTTTAGCTTTTAAAGGAACAAAAGCCAAAAATTGTTTTTAAAAAGTGATTGTCATAGGTTTCATGACATTTTGAATGTAATTTACCTTGAAATGACTAAATGTCACAAAAAGATTGATTTCCTCACTTTTTGAAAACCATCATTTTCTTCTTGGCAAAAAATTATTTTCAAAAGAATTTTTCTACTTATTAAACATCATTTTTAATTTTTTTGACATTTTGAAAAAACCAAAAGCCAAAAAGTCATTTGAAAAGCAATCCCAAACACCCTCTTATTTCTAGACAATCATATTTGATGTTGTATAAAATTTTAGTTTTTAGTTATATTTGTGTGTTTGCTTTTAGTTTAGCTATATGAATTTATACTTTATTTTTTGTTCTCGAATGCAATATTAGTTAAAATATAATTTAAACTAGATCAATTGTTAAACTTTGTAAATCTACACGTGTTCATACCATTTGCATTTGATACGTTTGGTTTTCTTGCGTCGGATGCGGTGGAGCTTCTTAGTAGAGTACAACGGATCATGCATAACAATGTTATATCTCTTAGATCTATGGATGTAGTCTTCAAAAGAATTGATTTTACCATACAAAAAGGTTTAACGACGCAAATTGTTGCTCGTTGGCATTCTCATTCGTTGTACGATGATAACTAAGATGTATTAACTTGTTTTGAATTCGATAATGTGAATAAATATTCGATAATATTTTACTTTTATTTTGTTCATGTACAACCTATGAGTATAGACTAATGAGACGACTTGCTTTTATTATAGGTCTATCTTATTGTATGTTTAATAGCCATTGATATAAATATGGTTTTAATATGCGCCTAATTTATTATGTATTTAAAATAATTATAATTTTTCTATTAACTTAATATAAAAATTATTATTATTATTGCGAACCGTGATTTCCATGGATTATAATCTAGTAATAACATAAATATATCTAATATTGTATATTTGTTTATTTAAGTAACTATATATATATATATATATATATATATATATATATAGGAGTAGGATCAATTGAGAACACCAAAAAGGTTGAGAACGCGAGAACACATCTGATCCATATAAATATTCAAATCTAAGGCTATTATCAAACGGGTAATTTATGTTAATTCTAAAACTATTTGTAGTAAAGTGTAACTTTTAAAATGGCATAAGGGTATAACAGTAAATGAAATTTAGGTCAATCCTATAATTTCTCATTGCCACTCTTATTTCCAATTACGTATCCCTCTTCATCTCTCTCTCTCTCTCTCTCTCTCTCTCTCTCCCCCTAGGGTTGAATCAGTTCACCGCCTCCATCGTCTGCACCTTCGATTTTCGTAGCCACAAGGGTCGCCGGAGAATCGACGCCCTTCCTTCCCCTTCCTTATGATTACAAAGATTTTTTTCGTAGCCTCAACTGATCCCTAGGGTAATCTTTTTTTTTCTTTAATCGACGCCCTTCCTTCCCCTCTAATCAGATATAAAAAAAATCTTTGTAATCATAAATGAACAAAATATTATAAGAATCAGTTTTCAAAGTCAACTAAAGCATTTGTAATCATACATAACATCTAGAAATTAAAAATAAATTGTTGGAGCAATGGACAGTAAACACACAAATTTGGTTCCTTTTTTTACTTAGTTATCTTAATTTTTTTTACTGTCCATTGCTCCAACAATTTATTTTTAATTTCTAGATGTTATGTATGATTACAAATGCTTTAGTTGACTTTGAAAACTGATTCTTATAATATTTTGTTCATTTATGATTACAAAGATTTTTTTTATATCTGATTAGAAATTTGTGTTATTCATTTACGATTAGTACTGAATTTTGATTTTTACTATATACGATTACAGTTATACGTTATTCATTTGTGCTTGTGATATATCAGATTTGTTTATCTCTATACTATGTTTTATTCATGTTTTATTATATTTGTATCTTGACTTTTTTTTATATATGATTGAAACCGTGATTTATTTATTTATGATTATACGTGTTTTTAGATTCTTTTTATATATCATAACTATGCTTTATTCATTTAGGATTGCAAATGTATTGGACTTATTTATCTTTTTATTGTATTGTATTTATTTTATGATTATATCTATTTTATCTGCATTTCAAATATGAAAAATCAAGGCTGGTTTTTCACTTGTCTAAAATTGTGATAGGTATTCAAGGCAGGTGAATTCGAAATAGTTATGACCCTTACAAAATATTGCTTGCAAATTTTTGCTGTAAAAAAACAGAACAAGTTAATACCAAAGCATCGTATTTCATATGAAAAGATTCATCACAAGAAAAAAGAAACCCATGTGGCAGCGAGAAAAAGAAACAAATATGCATTTATGAGTAGAATTAAGTTTAGTTTTATTCGTTTAAGAATAAAATTTGATGAATATTAGATGTATGTATTTTTGAATAAAAGTAATGTGACTTTACTCATTTATGAATGCTACTAGATTAATATATTTCTATTGATTGTTGTTAGATGAATATTAGATCAATTTTTTTTGTTTATTTTCTAATCATTCATGATTAATATGGTATCATGTAATTTCTGGAAATTCTGGAAAAAAAGTATTTTTTTAATGAACATCTTTATTCACTGATGAATATGTACACATATTCGGATTAAATGAATAACTCATCAATATTTTTGATAGATTGGTAATAAAAAAACGCTTTTTAATCAGGGTAAAAATGTTTTTCTAAATAATATTATTGATTAAAAATAGATTAAATACGTTTCTAGTATTTAGGTAAAAAAATAATTAATTAGATAACATCCCATGATTTTAGGAGTTATTAATTATCCATATTTAATTACATCGTAAAATTCATTTTTTACCTTTATGAAATTATTGGTCTAGAACTGTTCTCGCGTTCTCAACCTTTTAGGTGTTCTCATTTGATCATTTATATATATATATATATATATATATATATATATATATATATATATATATATATATATATATATATATATATATATATATATATGTTCAGGTTCATTTGAGACCATTCTAATTTTGTGAGACCGTGAGACCAAATCTAAAAATAATTTTATAATGCAAAATAAATGGAAAAATCCAAAAATTCTTTTTTTAAATATTATTTTCGGAACTTGAATTAACTAAAAAAAATAAAAAATAAATAAAAAAAAATCCCGTTTTTTTTTAAATACGTGAAATATTCTAATAGAATATTACACTGACATATTCTAAAAAATAATTTTAAAATGCAAAATAAATGGAAAAATCTAAAAATTCTTTTTTTAAATATTATTTTCGGAACTTGAATTAACTAAAAAAAAATAAAAAAAAATCCCATTTTTTTTGAAAAATACATGAAATATTCTAATAGAATATTACACTGTACATATTCTAAAAAATAATTTTAAAATGCAAAATAAATGGAAAAATCCAAAAATTCTTTTTTTAAATATTATTTTCGGAACTTGAATTAACTAAAAAAAAATAAAAAAAATAAAAAAATGCGTCTCACGGTCTCACAAAATTAGGCCGTCTCACATGAACCTAACCCTATATATATATATATATATATATATATATATATATATATATATATATATATATATATATATATATATATATATATATATATATATATATATATATATATATTCGTCTAGTTTTTAAATACAATTAAATGTCTTAATGATATGTTGAAAAAGTTTATGTTTCAAGATCGTTCAATTTTCAAAAATCCCATTTAAATTTTAAGTGATAACATTTTTCATACGACGAGTTAGAGAAAAAATATTAATGGGAAAGATAATGAGAAATTTGGATATATTCAACAATAACGTCTTCAAGGAAAAATATGTTATGGTTTTAAAGAGATTTTGAAATAGAAAATATTGATGGGACTAAAACGTACCTAACCATAAAAATGAAAGGAGGCGTATAAAGTAAACATTAATATTTGAAGGTGATAAACTATAAGTTTGGTTTTTCTTTTGTGCCCTAGCGTACACATAACACACTATACACATTACAGCCGCCGCAGATATACACAAGCTACACTATAAATAAATACACACAACCGTTTCGATTCATTCTATATCGCCATCGGCATCGCTGACCAGATGCCCAGGTAGCTCTTTTGTTACATGCTTTCGCTTCGCTTCGTCTCGTTTTTTGTTTTAGTTAGTAATCTCTCCAAGGAGAGAAAAAAGTGGAGATGCAGTGATGCTGAAAACTACCTATTTTATGAGGGAAAACTTGATTTTCTCCTTGTGATTAGAAACTACCAATGGATCCTTCTGAGCATCATCTACTATTTATTATCTTATTTAGTATATTGATTTTAATTTTTGTCATTGAGGTGATGAGCAAGTTGTCGGAAAACATAATGTCGATCTAAAAATACTTCCAGACTACAATTATCTGATCAACTGTTTAAACTTATGTTTCTAGTATTTCTTAAATTTAAGAGTTGTGAAGTTTATTGGTTTTTATTATTAATAATTTATTTAACGTCTTCTGGATTTTGGATTTGTATTTAAAGATAAAAGTAAATTTCCCAGAGTTGATTTATTAGGTTTAAAAAGGGAAGCGATGGAAGTGATGATTATTTCCCCAGATGATCGAATCTGATTATACTGTGCGCTATTTAAACATTCTCCTTTTCGGAGAATCCAAGCCAGAAATCTGATCCATCTATTTTCCAATTTGTCCATTTAATTTTTGTATTTTAAACAAAATGCCTTTTTAAAGTCGAAAAGTACTTGTGGACGACAAATATTTGATGGTGTATTCGTAAAGCACTAACCAAGTTAATCCCTGACTTGTGTTTTTGGTAATTTTGTTCGATTCATAAGAATTGTAGATTCTGTTGAATAAAAAGGTGAAAATGATGATTATTTCCCCAGATGATCGAAGCTGATTATACTGTGCGCTATTTAAAATATTCTTCTAAATTTTTAGAAGATTCCAAGCCAGAAATCTGATCCACTTTTTATTTTTCCCTGTTGATAATTATCTTGAGACAGTGATGTTAAAGACTGAACGGTGTCCTACTTTAACACCACCCCAGCAAAAAAAAATTGTCGGGTGGCAAATCTAAATGGTGAAGTGAACAACACATTTTTACCATTACCATTGTCGAAACAACCGCCACACACCAATAATCATGTTACACAAATCCAAATTTATTATGTCATCAATATAAATGCAAAACAACTCTAATTGTAAAAAAAGTTAATGAATGATAATCGTGATTTGTTTTGCTTGTGTAAAAAAATTTACAATAAAAGTACATATTTTAATCAAACAGTTTTGTAATTCTGTTGTGTATAGGAATTTATGGACTCTTTTTTTCATTGAACTGATCTGGCATTGGTTACAAATTGAAACTAAATTTGGTTCTTTATTGACGATTCATTTCATGGGGACTCATTAGGCAAGTTGCAAGATGAAGGTAACCTGAACCTGGGTAGGGGTAGGGGTAGGGGTAGGGTTAGGGTTAGGGTTAGAGTCGGAGGTGTCCTGCAACTGCAAGATATGGCGCTTGGCTTCTTCTGCCACTTTGATTGCATCACTGTTGTAATCAGCAAAACACAACAAAACTAGTATTAATTTGTAATTAGTAATTACCATTATTATTTATGCAATTGATTGAAATAAAAATCATACCTAATAGTGTTATCTTGTGGCATGGAAACCTCGATTTGGACCAAAATCTTGGCTTGCAATTTCTGTTTTTTTACGTGCTTCACAACCATTTTCTGAGAATATACCATTAATTAATTGACAACACAACAAATCCATGTTTCTTACAAGCACTTGAGGAGAGTTTTTTTTTCTTTGGTAGAGCTTTTTCACAAATAAAGCATTTAGAATTTGGATATGTATTTTTCTGGAACCCATTAGAGAATTAGAAACATTACTTTCATATAGAAAAAAAGGCTCAACAAATAAATATTACCTGAGAGAAGTTGGAAGTGAGCATATTAGTAATCATTTCTTCAATCCTATTTTCTTGTTGTTGCTGGACATGAACATGAGTAGTAGAAGGTTGAAAAAGTTTATTGTTAGGCTCTGCAAAGTCAAACATCAAGTAAATGAATCCTAGTGTAGTTATAAATTATGCAATAATCAAGTAACATACCCAAGTGTATGAAGACTTCAGAGACTTGAGGATGACAATTCTGAATCTGGTAACGAACAGTTTCACCAATTTCATGTGCTGTTCTCACACTACACAAGGGATCAACCTGCAATTCAATTTCAATGCAATCAAACAAAGAATCCCGATCATTGTATGTAAAATGAAATCGTAGGTAAGTCACCTGGATCTTTACATCAAGATACAGATATGAACCAGCTCTCCTTCCCCTAATGTGTCTGCATCCCTGTAATAGTATTTTATATATATATATATATATATATATATATATATATATATCAGACCAAAAGTATACAACAAACAGGTCAAAATGAAGTCAACTTGCCTCCACTCCTTTGACTTGTAACACTGTCTTTCTGATTGGGTCCAAATGATGAGATGGTATTGCAGCATCCACCAGCTCCAAAATACTGGACAAAGGATTAAGATTCTTATAAATAATAGGTTTCTAGTCCTCAGTACAATTTGTTAAATATTACCTCTGGTAACCAGTTTGGAGTCCAGCCTTTAGTATCATGCCAGAGACAACAAGCCCAGCAAGGGGATCAAGAAACCTCACCCCAAGAATAGATCCACCTGAAAGAATGAATGAATGAATACCCCATTTTTCATATGTTAAATCAAAGTGCTTAATGTTTCTTACCAACCCCTATAAGAGCAACAAGTGATGAAACAGCATCTGCACGATGATGCCATGCATTTGCTTTCATCAATCCACTGCCAGACCTCTCTCCTGCCCTCTTTGTTATCCAATACAACCTGTGCATTGCAACCATTGAATTCATAAACTGAAAACATCTCTCAAGGGATGTGATCTATTAGAATTAGATAGAGTACGAGTACAGACCCTTCTTTAACAGCAATTGCAACAATAGTAGTATTCAAAGCTAGCACAGGATGATTCATGTCAATCCCATGCCCATGCCCATGCCCCCCACCTGCAATATGTTGATCAGAAGCTGCTGAGTACAGTACCCCCTGCAATATGTATATATTATTATTAATGATTAATATAGAAAAAAGAAAAACAAGATTATATTTATATATACCACTAAAACATCCAAAGCATGCCATGCAATACCCCCAGCCGTTACCAAAAGCACGCCAGAAATTCCAAGTGCGCCTAAAGTCTCAAACTTACCATGCCCTGAAAATCAAATTACTTTGCAAATTATAACATACATAAATTAAACGAATGTCAAACAGATGTTAATGTTGTTATTCAAATCCTTAATCCCACTACAGAATCTCAAACACATATCATCATGAAATACTATTTGTTACTGAAAACACAATCAATCAGGCAACACAAATAAACTTTATCTATATATATCAAAGGAGTAGAGAGTCGGTACAAATCAAAAGTGACCATATGGGTGTTCTTTGTCCTTGGGAACCCTTGAAGCTCTAAATGATACCAAAGCAACACCACTAAGCACCTGCATCAGCATCACATCAAAACCATTACTTGCTTTACTCTCTCATTAACAACAATTCAATGCCACATAACACAACCCAAAAAAATTAACTCTTAGCAAAATTAGTTTCAAATTTCAAATTCAAGATCTATTATAGCAAGCGAATCATGTTTGGTGTAACCTCTACTTGCTGCAACAAAATTGAAATCGATTTTGCCCATGGCAGTTATTATGTGGACATGAAAGTCAGAACATTGTAAGCAATGATAATTACTGAATTTAAATATTACCACATCGGAGAGAGAATGAGCAGCATCGGCGATGATGGCGGTGCTACCGGACAAATAACCCGTCAATACTTTGCCGGCAGTTAACCCAATATCGGAGAGTAGTCCGAGCCTGAAAATCCTCTCGCCTTCTTGACTGGTTTGCTCGTGGTGGTGATGAGAATGACCGACATGCCACCTCTTAGAGATCTTTAAGCTATGATTTTCAGGGTAGGGGGAAGATCGATCGTACAACCGAGGAATCAAAGGGTACACCAGTTTTTTATGGGCAAATGATGGAGGAATGGATCGTGCCGATGAATTGTGAAATCTTTTGAGGAGATTTACACTCAAGGATCTGAATCCCATGTTCCTGAAGCGATAAAGGAATCCGATATTTTTCAAGCAGGTTCAAATGTTTTCCCTGCCATCTCTGCACATCGATGCCAACAGTTCTTTTGGATTTTTTTTTTCAATATTTTAAAAATAAATAAAAAATTAGCCTAATTAGTAATCACAAAAATAAAGAGAATTAAGGCTACAAGGAGTGGTGATACCTACGCTAAACGGAGTGGAGGTATTACCAATGCTCGTTAGGCTCGCTAAGGGGTCATGAACACCACCCCCTAGCGCTCGCTTGGGGGGATCGCTACGCTACCATTGTTAAGCATTTGGTGAGAAAAGAGAGAACTTTTTGTGCAATGTGATTGGTCTATGGGTATTTGACCCGATTGCTAATTTGTTATTGAATTTAATTGGCAATTCATTTTTTCCACCAACTTTTCTTTTAAAAAATGTATTTTTTAAATTTAAAATTTAAAAATAACATTCAACTTCTACTACCACCCCCATTAACATTAAACCACCCCACCTCACCACCCACCCAACTCATCCCACCAACTCACCCACCCCATATATATACATAGTTGATATATTCGTATGTAAACATTATATGACATATATTCACTCGTAAATATTACATATTATATTCATATATAAATATTATTCACATGTGAATATACATATATATATATATATATATATATATATATATATATATATATATATATATATATATATATATATAAAAGGTGAGGTTCAATAGAGAACCATAATTAACCAAGGAACCAATATTTTTTTCAACTTTTACAACTTATTTTTTATAAAAAAAAAAACTAAAAATACAAAAATTCATAACTTTTTATCCTTTTTTCAATGATATCAATTTCGATTTTTTTTTACGTCAAATTCACAATGTGAATCTTTGAAAATTCACAACGTGAATCCGGATTCACACGATGAATCCGAAAAATATTTTTCACATTCACAATGTTAATATATGAATTTAGATATTTTTAGATTTTTTTTTCAATAAAGAATAAGCTCTAGAAATTGAAAAAAAAGATTTGGTTCCTTGAAGAACCAATAATTATGGTTCTCTATTGAACTTTCCCTATATATATATATATATATATATATATATATATATATATATATATATATATATATATATATATATATATATATATTGACTTGTAGGATGGTTAAGGCCGAGCATCAGAGGCCGCATGGTAAACTGCAGCCCCTGGAGATTCCCATGTGGAAATGGGAACAGATCATGATGGACTTTATTACCAAGTTGCCGAGAACGGCGAAGGGGCTTGATGCTATATGGGTCATCGTGGATCGATTGACCAAGAGTGCCCATTTCTTGGCCATACGGGAGAGTTCGTCGGCCGAGAGATTGGCCGATATGTACATCAGCGAGATTGTCTCTCGTCATGGGGTTCCGGTCTCCATTGTCTTCGATCGAGATGTCAGGTTTACTTCCCGTTTTTGGCAGAAGTTTCACGAGGAACTGGGTACGCGGCTGCACTTTAGTACAACATTCCATCCGCAGACCGACGCTTAGAGCGAGCGGACCATTCAGACCCTCGATGATATGTTGAGGGCGTGTGTTATTGATTTCGGTAGGAGCTGGGATTCTCACCTACCGCTGGCAGAGTTCGCCTACAACAACAGCTATCATTCCAGTATTGGCGTCGTGCCTTTTGAGTTGTTGTATGGTCGGAGATGTAGAACCCCGGTCTGTTGGGGTGAAGTTGGACACAGAGTGATGGAACGGACGGAGGTAGTCTTGCAGACTACCGAAAAGATCCAGCAGATCAGACAGCGGTTGCAGACCGCTCAAAGTCGGCAAAAGAGTTACGCCGATAGACGCCAATCGGATTTAGAGTTTCAGGTTGGTGACATAGTACTTCTGAAGGTCTCGCCCTGGAAGGGTGTGATCCGCTTCAGGAAGAGGGGAAAATTGGGTCCCCGTTATATTGGGCCGTTCAGGATCATTGCCAGGGTTGGCAGAGTGGCTTATAGGCTAGAGCTACCTGAGGAGCTCAGCCGAATTCATAGCACGTTCCATGTTTCGCAGTTGCGAAAGTGTATTACAGATCAGGAGGCAGTAGTATCGCTGGATGATATACAGGTCGATGAGCGCCTGAATTACGTGGAGAGGCCTGTAGCCATCTTGGAAAGGAAGAAGAAGATTTTGCGGAACAAAGAAATACCTTTGGTAAAAGTGCAGTGGGAGCATCAGAGAGGATCCAAGTGGACGTGGGAGCCGGAGGCGGAAATGCGGGAGCATTACCCGACGTTGTTTATTCCAGCAGACTTCGAGGGCGAAGTCTAGTTCAAGTGGGGGAGAATTGTAACTCCCCGATTCTCAGGTATTGTTTAAATAAGAGTTTAATTGGTTTCAAGGCCCACTCGACGAGTTGGTTGCCCTACTCGTCGAGTAGCAATGGGCTTGGTACGTGTGTTTAGTGACCTACTCGCCGAGTCCACGAAGGGACTCGACGAGTAGGAGCTGGCAGAGGAAACCCTAAATCCCGGGGTTTTGCACCCTATCACAAAGACAATTATCTAACAAATAGTGGCATACCAGACAATTATCACAAAGACAATTATCTAACAAACAACTCCTACTAGTGGGCCGACGTTGTGGCCTTAGACCCACTTCTACTGGAAGGTAACTCACCTCGCAAAGCTGAAGTCCCGCGGATAAAACTCTGGCTACTGGATGACAGCTTCCCGAACTGTCAATATCAAAACAATACCCAATTAATAATTGGGTTCCAACACAAAATCATAAGTTCATGCTTGGGGTAAAAGACTACTTTACCCCCATCTTAGCTTGATTCAAATTCAAGGCCCAATCCAAAGGCCCAAAAGTCCAACTATGAATCAAAGCCCAACATATGGCCCAATTTTCCAAATTGGGCCCAAACCTTTACATGGTCTTATCCTAAGGCCCAACCATTTGGTCCAGTCCAACATTTGACATTTCTAATGGCCCAATACCTCATAATCATAAAGGCCCAATTATGGCCCATCTATGGCCCAATTTTCCAAATTGGGCCCAAACCCCCCCACATGGGCCTTACCCTAAAGCTCGTCCATATATATTCTTAATCCATATGATTGTTCTTGGATGGCCCATCAATAGCCCAATCACCAAAGCCCAATAGAAAGGCCTAAGTTAAGGCCCAAGTAAGATTAGGGATTCACATAAAATGACAATTAGGGTTAAGTGTTTCTCACTTAACCCATTAAGTACTTAATCCATTAAGTCCATCAATTTATTGGGTCAATCATGTAGTGTGGCCGGCTTAATACATAATCCCAATCCGGTCATCCAAAATGCGGTTCCCGACAACCCATAACCCATATAATCCAAAATTAGGGTTTCTAAACCCTAATTAGGATTTCAACCCAATCACAACCCAATAGGCCCAATAGCTAAGTCTGTAGATCCATTAGGGTTTTCATTAGGCCCACTAGGGTTTCATAAGTCGGGCACCACCCACTACCACCTCGGGTAGTGGTGGTCAACGACGGCTCACGGCGGCGGCCACCACCTCACGGTGGTGGTTATGGTTCTAGTCCATTTTTGTCCAAGAATCCCAAACGAAGTCTAAACACAAACAAAGCACATCGCCACCCAACACGACGACTGGTGGCGGCAGCCACCACCTCATGGTGGTGGTTATGAGTTTTCTTTTTATTATTCCTACACTGATTACAATTTACAACACAAAATCCCGAATAAACACACAAACACACACTAAGATAAACATACACACAACCACCCTTGTGGTGGCCGGCGGTGGCACATGGTGGCAGCCACCACCTCACGGTGGTGGTGGTGGCTTTCTTGGTTTTCCGACCACACAAAACGCACTCTATCTGTTCATAAAACGACCCCAGCCACCCACCTGGTGGCGTATGGCGGCAGCGGAGACCCAAGAAAACGGACAACAACGGTACTGACGGCGGCAACGACGGCTGACGGGAGGAGTGAAGAAGGTTGGTGGCGGTTAGCAATGACATAGCATCCGACGATGGACGCGTCTCCGAGCGGCAGAAACCGCAGCGGCAGGGCGGCTGTGGTGCGTTCTTCATCACTCACGACTGAAATAATACAATCCCTCGTTGATCTTCCGACGAAGAAAGGATGCAACCATGAGTTAGGGTTAGGGTTCCGGAAGGGTGACAGGTTTATATACCCGGTCCACTTAAACTCATTTCCATAATGACAAGATCAGTCCCTCCTATCCGAAGTGTTTCCAATTTAGCTCCAATATTTACCAATTACACCCCAGCTTCCGTAATTCCTCTCAAATTCGATCCATAATTTACCAAACAACACCTTAGTCTCCAAAATCTCTTCAAAAGAAGTCCCAGAAGTTACCAAGTAGTCCCTGCCTTCATAAATATTGACGAAACCAATCCGAAACTTACACTTTTAACCCCCGACTTCTAAAATTGTGACAGTTAGCTCCTCGAGACCAACACCTTGCTATGTAATTATTGATTTTAGGGCTACTATTCATTCATTAATTTGTTTATTTATTTATTAAATAAACATGGTGTTACAGAGTGGGTGGGGGTGGGGGTATTATTAAAATAATAATTTTTTTAATAAACCTTAAAAAATATTATTCTTAAAATTAGTGGTTCAAATTTGTTATCGTGTTCTCGATTGGATAATTGTTCTCATTTGAACCTAAGTGTATATATATATATATATATATATATATATATATATATATATATATATATATATATGTGTGTGTGTGTGTGTGTGTATGTGTGTGTGTGAGAGAGAGAGAGAGAGAGAGAGAGATCTGTTGAGAACTCATAGTTTCCCAATAACTAAAGGTGGAGCGTTAGATCGAAATTAACTCATTAAGGGCATGATCGTCATCTTACCAATCTCATTTAATGTTTAATTTTTTTTGTGTTATTGGAAATATTAATAAAAATGTCTAAAAATGTAACACCCAGTTCCCCGTACGTACTTTTATTTCAAGTTTTTGCATATCTACACAGGGACTCGACGAGTTGGAGGCCCAACTCGTCGAGTAGATGCGAGTTTTGGGACGCGGGTGGAAGTGTCTACTCGCCAAGTCGGAAGCCCCGACTCGACGAGTAGACCTGTCTGGATGAAACCCTAAATTTGAGGGTTTGCACCCTATTTAAACACTTTACCTGGCCTCCACTCCAGCCTCCATCACCCTCAGACCCCATTCTCGAAACCCTAATCAGTTGTGAGTGTTCTTGAGCTATTTTGGTGCCATTTTTGTGATTTAAAGCTTGGAGAAGGAAGGAAAGGCTTGGAGGTTCAAGAAGAAGGCAGTAGATCCAGAGTCTTGGTTGCAATTCCAGCTTGTTTGAGGTAAAAAGCTTCAACCTTGACTTTTCATTTGTTAAATCTTCTTTAGGGCTTGAATATTGTCATTTTTGGGGCATTTCTAAGCCACATTCGGGTGTATAGTGTATAGTAGAGTGATGACTTCAGATCTTGAACCTTGGAGGGTTCTCATGGCATAAAGTTGCCAACTTTATGGCCATGAGAGCCCCATGCATCTTGTAGACTTCATTTTTGGGCCTTTTGAGCTTGAAGACCCATGCATGGACGTAAAGTTCGTGACTTTACGTGTTATATCGACCCTAGGAGGTCAGATATATGTTCTGGATGCATTAAGCCCGATTGAAATCGACTTGGTAGACTTGGACTTTGGGGGACTCGGCGAGTCGCTCATAGGACTTGGCGAGTCGGGTTATGGTTCCCCAACCTTTTCTATTTCTGATCAATCTGGTTGAGTATAGAAGATGACTCAACAAGATGGACTTGAATATGGACTTGAAGATCGAAGAACTCGACGAGTTCAAGGATGAACTCGGCGAGTTCAAGGCAATGTCCCAATGTACATGAAGAAGAACTCGACGAGTCGAGGAAAGACTCGGCGAGTCAAGGACTGACGTTCCAACTTGTATGAAGAAGGACTCGACGAGTTCAAGGATGAAATCGGCGAGTCATTGGCTAAAGGTCCCGATTCCGCATGAAGGAGAATTCGACGAGTTCTTGAAAGACTCGACGAGTAGGAGCGAAGTTCCAGGATGTTAGTGGATTATGGAACTCGACGAGTTGGTGGACCAACTCGGCTAGTTGAGTCAAGCGGATGTTGACTTTAACCAAAAGTTTACCTTGACTTGAGCTGACCCTCAAAAGGGTTAAGAGTATGAAATGGTAATTAAGGAAGGTTGTTATGTGACATCCCCAATTTTACGGCAAAAAAAGACCGATTTGTTTATGCTTTATTTGAAAATCAGAGTATATTTTTAAAGAAATATGTTGCGGAATTTGTTCCTAGAAAAACATGATAAATATATTATCAAAGCATTTCCGAATAAATGTATTTTGTTCATATTAAAACTTTGGGATGTCATTGTCAATACTGAAACATAATCATAAACAGAACTTACATTCATTTACACTAGTGATTTACATATCCTTTAATCTCTCAGTGTAATGTAGCTTTATATCGACACCTGTGATACAAATAAGCTTGAGTGGGCAAGGTTGGAAAACCTGGTGAGTACATAGGGTTTTCAACCCACAATAATATAATTATTATGTGTAAACATCAAACAATCAACCCAATTATCCATCCCCATTATCTTCTTTACTCTTAAGGATCTTTCCTAAGAATAAACTATTCCTCGTTCATTCATTCCTAAGGATTATACTAAGGAATAGGCACGAAGTCCATCGTCGTCAGGGTTTATACAATAGGCACTAAGTCTGTATAGTCGCCAAGGTTTAGGCACTAAGTCTGCATAATCGCCAGGGTTTAGGCACTAAGTCTGCATAGTCGCCAGGGTTTAGGCACTAAGTCTGCATAGTCGCCAACGTTCCTCTATATAAGCTTTCATACCTCATCATTCATCTACCCATGTTTTACCCAACATATTTTGTAGATATAAAATACATATACAGTTTACATCATTTAAAACATGTATAAAACCTTTCATCCAACATAGACAACAAGTATTCAGACAATATGCATACATAGCACGTAATTTATATAAAATACTTCATATTTATGTGTAAGATGAAAGTAAATATGAACTCACTTGTAGTGTGCTTTAATAGAATCTATCTAGAAACGGTCAGCGGTTCGTGATCGTCGGGCTCAGGACGCGGAATGCCTTCAGCAAACGAGAAAGAAAGAAGAGTTTTAGGTGTAAGAATGGCTGAGGTTAAACTTGCTATTTATAGGGTGTTCTGGGCCCATTCACATCGTGGACTTGATGTTCACGGATGGCTGAATCACTTCGTAGGCTTGCCATCTGCGTTCTAGTCCCGAAAGGTGTCCGGATGACATTTTCACGTCGTGAATCGAATGTCCACGCCGTGGACTCTTAACACATCACTCCAGTAGACTTAGAACATGTTTTCTAGCCTCGATTAGTGTCTTTGACTAGTTTCACGTCGTGAATCTAATGTTTACATCGTGGACTTGAGGCGGCTAGGGTTTCAGCCACGTGTCATGCCCTAAGACAACTACATCTTCGGAAGGCGATAACTTTTGCATACGAACTCCGTTTTCGACGTTATTTATATCCACGCGTAGGTGGAGACGTACTCTACAACTTTATTTTAGGTAACAAAGGCTAAAAATTATTTTATCATAAACTCACTTTTTATGATTCCCGATGTCGTACCGGTTTTGTCGCGAAACTTCGACAGGTCATAACTTCTTCGTTATAACTCGGATTTCGGCGTTCTTTATATGTACGGAAACTTTGTGACATATACTACAACTTAGTTAAGAATATTTATTCTAAATAATATTCTATCAAAAATTCATTTTTGACGCTTATCGTCTCTAAATTGAGTAGCCCGAATCTGCGGGCGTTACATGTTATGTGTAGGAGTTTGAGAGGAGTTGATCCCAGCATCGAGGACAGTTCGGACACTTCACATCATTGAGGTGAGTTACCTTCCAGTAGGAGTGGGTCTACGGCCACAATGTCGGCCCGCCAGTAGGAGTTTTTTGATTAGATGATTGTCTTTGTGATAATTGTCTGGGTTGCCACTATCTGATATGCTTTATGTTCTCGGATGCTCTATTATATGTGTTAGTAGTAGGTGGGGTAGAATAGCTCACGGATACCGGTTGAAATATACCGAAGGGGTAGACAGCACCCATGCATGTCTAGCAGTATGTTCATGATATGTTATTATATGGTAGTGGTAGGGGTGAAATAGTCCACAGTTACCGGTTGAAAGATACCGAAGGGGAGGTCATCTCCCGGTTACCGGTTGAAAGATATCGAAGGGAAGATCAGTTCCCGGTTACTGGTTGAAAGATACCAAAGGGGAGGCCAGCTCCCGGCTACCGGTTGAAAGATACCAAAGGGAAGTCCAGCTTCCGATCATGCCAGTCAGATACCGAGGGATAGGCAGTATATGTTTATGGTATGTGGTATGATGGGGGAACTCACTAAGCTTCGTGCTTACAGTTGTCAATTTTGTTTCAGGTACCTCTTCACCGAAGGGGAAGGAGCCGACACGGTAGCATTTTGAGATCCATGGGATTGTACTCTGACATTATTACTATTTTGATGATATGGTTGAGGCATATGATTATGGTTTTATGAACTGATATGATTCGATGATGTTTTTCAGTAAATAATTTTATAAGTTAATTAAAAATAAAATTTTTGGTCTTGAAAATTGGGATGTTACAAAAAATTAACATAATAAATCAAATTTTCGGATCTTTTTTATAAAAATAATAATTTTCGATTTTTTTTTAAAAATGCAGATTTTTTAATTTTTTTTAGAAAATATTTATTTAAAAAAATTGAATATATATATATATATATATATATATATATATATATATAAACTGCAGTTTTTTTTATAACTAGTACTTTTTAAAAACCAGTAATTGTTTTTAAAAAAACTATAATTTTCTCAACCAAAAAAATCAACGTTTGAGATGCATTATATGCATATTTTTTTCAAGCGCATATACACATATTTCTTATAGTATAATATTCGTAAGTAAATCATAAAAAACTTATTTTTATTTACTAATCTATAAATAAAAAAGTAAAAGTATTTTATTCGATACAAAATAAAATATAAAAAACAAAAAATGCTACAAAATTTTAAAGCGTTTTCATGTCTTCATGTCAAGATTTCCATATTTTCTTCAATTTATCACTTTTCACCTCTTCAATATTTCCCACAAATTCTTCCAAAATCTACAAGAAAATTAAAAAAAAAATTGATTAATGCAAAAGCACTCACAAAAATGCATATGTATATATCATGTAAGATTCACATATGATTATATAATGTGATATTCACATGTAATTGCATCTTTTAAGATTCAAATATGGAATTCGCAAGAAAAATTTTAAAAATAGTTAATGAAGAACACTCACACAAAATACATGTGTGCATATATACATAATTTATATGAGATTCACTTGTGATTTACATGTGAATCACATGTAATCCATGCGTGATTCATTTTGTGATTTACATATGAATCACACGTAATTCGTATGTGATTTACATGTGATTCATATGTGAATTACTTGCGATTTACATGTGAATCACATGTAATTCATGTGATTTACATTTGAATCACATGTAATTCATACGTGATTCACTTGTGATTTTTGTAACGCTCCAAATCAGGTATTACCATTTGAACCCTTGAATTGAAATTATATGGCATCATAATCCCTTAGTATGTGGGTCGTACTCCAGGAGTACGCTTAGCGTACTAAGGATGAATGATCGCGGAGGGTGGCCGCGTACGTGGGGCGTACGTGACATAGGAGCAAAACCCTAATTTTCGGACTTGACACGTATTTAAACATCCTTAAACCTCTTAGACCAAACCATAATCAGCCTCCATAGCCTCATTTCGCCCTTTTACATTAGAGTTTCCTTGTGAGAGTGTTCTTGAGCTTAAGGAGTGTATTTGTAGCCATTTTAGAGTTTATTCAAAAAGAAGAAGTTAGTGAGCAAGCTTGGTGTGGTATTGAGCTTCAAGATCCTGCATCTAGTTCACCTTGAGGAGCTTCTGGAGGTATAAAGTTTTAATATTGCCATCTTATTCATTAGATTGAGCTAGGGTTTGCTTTATTGTCCCATTTATGTTCATGGATCATCTCTTGGGAGTTTGAGCAACTCCAGAACTTAGGAAGAGTAGATATGAGGTCCCTTAGTTCATTCATACCCTAAAAATGTAATCTTGATGGGTGTTTTGACCTCATGCATGAGTTAAGACCCTTGGAAAGGTCTTAATGGGTTATAAGGGGTTTTTGGGAGTATATGGAGCATGCAAGGGCATAAAGTTGCCAACTTTATGCCTTAGAACATCTTAATGGACTCAGATCTGAAGCTTGACGTTTATATCCCAAGCATTAAGAACTTAATGGTCATTTATGCATGCCAGACTAGTACGCCGCGCGTAGAAGCATGTACACAACGTGTACGGCTAACGGGGCCAGCACGCTGAGCGTACAGGAGTGGTACGCAAGGCGTACGCACTTAGATGGGTTTGGACTTGTTATGGGCTTGTAAGCCCTTTGGGCCTTAATCAGTTATCGGTCATGGTCATGTTTTGAGTTGGTGGTCCAATTTATCTGTTTTGGGCCATGGTTGATATGGTTGGGCCTTATTGGGCCATGTGGCCCATTAATAGCTTTGGACATGGACTTTAAGCCCATTAGCAGAAGAAAGACTTTTGGGCCATTATGGAAGGACTTGGGCTTAGGTAATTAGGCTCTTTAATCAGATTGTATTCAATCCTAATTTTGGGGTAATGGCATTATTGTCAGCACGGGTGGTTTCGAACTGTTAGGCGAGCAAGTTTCAAGTTCAGCAGACAGAGGTGAGCCTCCTCACCATACCAATGGGTCGAAGGCACCAAGGCCCGACCATTTTGTGATATGTGGTATACTAGTGATGCAGTAATATGTGTTATACTGGTTGGTTGTATGCTATATGGTATGCCAGTTGTTTTGTGATACTTGCATGAAAGACCTCGGGGGGTTCCCGAGGCACTTGGGTGTAAGACCTTGGAGGGTTTCCATGGCATCCAAAGTAAAGACCTCGGGGGTTCCCGAGGCACTAGGGTATAAGACCTTGGAGGGTTTTATGAATGACAACAGGGCGGGTTCGGGGCAGGGCAGCGTATCCCATCCCCGAACCCGATATCTAAATTTGTCCTCGACCCGATACCCGACGGGTTTCTTATCGGGGCGCCCCGTCGGGGCTAAAATTTTCCCCAAACCAAACCCTAAACCCGAAACCCGATAAAGACCTGAAACCCCGACCCAAAACCCAAAAATCTATGCCAAAAAAATTGAAATTGTTTGGGAAAAAAACTCCAATATAGTGAAAAATTAAAATCTTACGTAAGCTCATAACACTAAATCAGATCATATCATACAATCAAATATGAAAAACTAAATTCATCACAATATTACATTACATTTAAAACAAACTCAAAATCAAACAAAACCATCCAAAATTGTTCTGCAACCATCACTATATCACCACCAATTCAAAGATGTAAATTCTTGCTCTTTCTTCACATTTATGATTGTAACGCCCGGGTTTTGGGGCTAAGTATTTTTAGGCGATGTAATAGTCTAGGTCAACTATTGTAACAGTTTTTGAAGTAATAAAGATGAATTCTTTGAGTATTATGTGAATTATGTGCATTTATGTGCTTATTACTTATTTATAAATGTATAATAAATAAAGGATAAAAATAAGCGTCAAAATTAAAGTGTGAGATAAACTCGATATCTTTACATAAAGTTGTAGTGGTCGAAGCAAGGATTCCGGGGATATAAACAACGCCGAAATCCGAGTTATAACGAAGAAGTTATGACTCGTCGAAGTTTCGCGACGGAACCGGCACGGCTCCGGGAAGCGTAAATAGTGAATTTACGATAGAGCGATTTTTAGCCTTAGCGATCTAAACGAAAGTCGTAGAATATGTTAAACCGATAGCGTCCATAAAAAGAACGCCCAAATCTGACTTCGTATGAGGAAGTTATGATTTTTCGAAGTTTCGGCTTAGCAGTGTACAACCCGAAGTTCGAATATTAGATCGAGCGGTTTTTAGCCAACACAACGTAAACGAGAATCGAAGATCTCGTTAATAGTAGCGTAACGATGAAATGACAGACGAAAACGGACGTCGGATGAAGAAGTTATGAATTTTTAACAGACCAATCCTGTCCCGGTCTGTTAAAAATATAACTTTTAAAATAAAGTCAAAATTAGCCAACGGAGTCTAAACGAAAGTTGTAGAGTACGTTCCCGCCTACGCTTGGATATAAAGAACGTCAAAAACGGAGCTCGTATGCGAAAGATACGAATTTTAAAGTTTAGACTCGAATTTGTGAAGCCTGTTGCTCGATTGATGACGTGGCAAGATCCTAGCCGTTGCTTGCTGATCACGCCTCGCTCCGGATGAAGGACACGTCGCCTCGCATTACGCCCCGCGTCCGAAGTTGGGTACGCCCGGCGTACTTGGTGTTGTGCGGTCCGAAAGATGGTCGCGTAGCTCCAGCCGATGTCCAACAAGTGTCTCGTACGAAGCCATCTGGCATCCCGAAGCGAACTACGCCCCGCGTAGCCAAGGACTACGCCCAACGTACGTCCGAGGCTCACGACTATAAATACCCTGCGAAGGGAGCCGACTTTCTTGCACCAAAATCACTTCTCTCTCTAGTTTCTTTCTCTCTCTAGCCTATCTTAAGCCCCCTAAAGCCTAGGTAAACCCCCTAGCACCCGAAGGAAGCCCCGAGGCTCCCGGAGTCTCCAAGAAAAAGAGTTTTTCGGTTTGAAACTCTGCTCGCGCAGAGCCCGGTTTTCAAGCAAACTTCCCAGTTTCATCAAAGAAGATTATTTTTGGAAGCGAAGTGCTGTCCGAATCACTCTGTATCAGGTGAGTGTATAGTCACTTTCATGTTACACGTAGATATGAAGTATTTTATGTGCTATGTGTATAGGTATATGTTAGCTATTTACTTGAGATGTTGTTGAATGAAAGATCTATGCTTCTTTCTTTCAGCTCTGAAACTTTTACCTTCAGATCTACACTTTATCTTTCAGATCTAAGACTTTTCTTTTGGATCTGAGACCTTTTCTTTCAGATCTACACTTTATCACCTCAGATCTAAGCTTTTTTTTCTTCAGATCTAAACTGTGTACTTTGAGATCTATGTTAGATGAAAGATCTGAACTTCTTTCCTTCGGATCTGAACTTTTTCTTCAGATCTAGACCGTATATATATTTTATGCTTTGAAAGTCAAGCTGGATGAAAGATGTAAACATTATTTTTCAAATCTAGACTGTATAAATATTTTATGCTTTGAAAGTATGTTGGATGAAAGATTTAAGTTTTGTTTTATAGATCTGGACCATGTATGTATTTTATATCTACAATTATGTTGGGTAGAACAATGGGTAGATGAAATAAATGATGTGCGTTAAAATGATGAGAGGCCTCAATGTTTACGATGTTTAAGATGATCCAGTCGTGTAGCGGAGTATAGATGACGACCACAGACTTTTCTAGGCAGTCCAGTGGAACGCTAGCAGGCTCGCAACCTGTAGGTGTTTCAAAGATGTACTCCATCCCCCTATGGTTGCCTTACGGACACATATGGCAGAGGAATCCCCTTAGCAGTGATGGGTTTTGAGCATTCTAACACTTCCTAAGTGTACATGCAACCCTAATAACCTTGGATCTATGTTTGTCTAATAATCATGCAAAGTTGAATTCCAAGGTTATATTCCTATCTAGCTTACATGGGGAACATTTTTAACTTGAATGAAAGATAGAATAACTTACCTTGTTGTTGATTATGATCCTTGAAACCTTGTGAGCCTAGCACCCCAAGTGTGATGCCTCAAATGCTTCACACAACACCAAATGCAAAGGAGTAAACTTTGAGAGAATCTTACACTTGCAAAATCGGCTCTAGCCCTCTTGTTTCTTAGTGTAGCCTATTTTGGTGGAGAATGGGTTTCTTATATAGTGGTGACACATCTAGGGTTACACCATGTAAACCCTAATTTGTCATGACTCTTCATTTCCATGACCCATGGGTTTGTAACTCGCATAGAGCATCCATGGAGCATCCTATGGGTGGAACCCAACTTGATAATCCATGGAGCCTCTTAGCCCACTATATAAGATATGGAAGATTTACATAATCTACCCATATATTTAATTAGTTATCTTTTGATCACTTAATTAATTCTAAATTAATTCTTGATCAAACTAATTAAATAATATTATTAATATATTAGAACTTATAATATATTAATAAACCATAAGTGTTATTTCTCTCATTTTAGTTTATCCAATTGCATGGTGCCATGCAACCCAAATGGACCATGCCGGGTCGGGTCAAGTACATACCATAAATAGTTATGGACTTAGACACCTTATCCAACAGTCTCCCACTTGGATAAGTCTAATAACTATAACTGCAATACTTTAGGAACCGATCGGCAATCGTAGCTCTTTCAAGGTCTCTCGGAACTGAGAAGATGATGATACGCCATTTAAGATAAGTGATCATATAATCCTCTGTTCTAGATATCAGCCGGACAAATACATGGAACAGTGTCTTACTTATTGTCCAGCAGTTTGTTTCCCGATTTCCGATTTGTTTGACAAAGAACTTAATTGAACACATCAACTTAGTTCTGACCGGGCCCGGTACATAGGTCAAAACAAAATCATCGAGGGGCCCAGATATCTGCTTCTAATCCAAGAAGGAACAGATAAACTTCGACTCATATGTTTGTTCTACCACTCATTGAATTATACACAAAAGCACGTTTTATAACATCGAGTTACCAATGCGTTAACGTACAATCAATGCATAACCAACTCATAAGTAACAAATCATATCTCTAGGTTTGAAGACTTATATGATATTACTGTCTCACGATCACTCGAGATAAATTCCATGAAGTGATTCCAGTGAGCGTGGGTTGAGTCCAATGCTCAGAACTTATGAGCACTCATGAGTGTTGTAGCCATGTCCAACAACTTAGACCTCTGCAACCAATCATGACAGTCTTGATTCATACCTACTTCCGACATATGACCGACTGTGGAGGTTCGAATAATATGATATACCAAACATAATTATTCTGGAAGTCAAAACATGCAAAAGAAATATAGTAAACGATCGACAAGAGATAGCAACACTTTACTCATAAATAAAACACCTTTTATTCATCATCTAATGTCAATTACACTTTACAAATTTCAAGGTTATCTAACTACTAAATCTAATATCATCCTTCAGCCCTATGCTCCGAGCATGCTGGAGATGCTTAACCCGAGTCAGTCCCTTCGTGAGGCGATCTGCTGGATTCTCATCCGATGATACCCTCTTTGCCACGAGGAGTCCTTCTTCTATTCGATGTCTGATGAAATGGTATTTTCTGTCGATGTGTCTGGATCTCCCGTGATCCCTTGGTTCCTTGGCTAAGGCAACTGCACTTTCACTATCACAGAAAATTTCCATTGGCAACTCCAAGGTCTCCAATGAAGTTCTTCAGCCATATCGCCTCCTTTGCTGCCTCGCTAGCTGCTATATACTCTGATTCGCAAGTTGAATCAGCCACTGTCTCTTGCTTGGAACTCTTCCAAGAAATTGCTCCTCCATTTAAGGTAAAGACCCAGCCTGACTGAGAGCGGGAATTATCTCTATCAGTCTGAAAGCTAGCATCACTATACCCTACAACTCTCAAGTCTTCACTCCCACCGAGGGTAAGGACCCAGTCCTTAGTCCTCCGTAGGTACTTGAGGATATTCTTTACCGCAGTCCAGTGTGCCTTGCCATGGTTCCCCTGATACCTGCTAACCATGCTCAAAGAAAAGGCTACACCAGGTCGAGTACACGTCATAGCATACATGATCGATCCTACAGCCGAAGCATAAGGTATTCGACTCATTTCTGCTATCTCAGCCTCAGTACTAGGGCTTTGTGTCTTACTCAATCTGGCGTTACTCTGGATGGGTAACTCTCCTTTCTTGGAGTCCTGCATGCCGAATCTCTTCAACACCTTATCCAAGTAAGTACTCTGACTAAGTCCAATTAGTCTTTTACTCCGGTCTCTCAAGATCCTTATCCCTAGAATATAGGCAGCTTCTCCTAGGTCCTTCATAGAGAAACACTTCCCAAGCCAGGACTTAACTTCCTGCAGAGTTGGGATGTCATTTCCTATGAGTAGTATGTCATCCACATACAATACCAAAAAGCTAACTATACTCCCACTAGCCTTGACATATACACAAGATTCATCTTCACTCCTAGAAAAGCCAAATTCCTTGACTTTCTCATCAAAGCAAAGATTCCATCTGCGAGGTGCTTGCTTTAACCCATAAATGGATTTCTCAAGCTTACACACTCTATTAGGGTACTCTGTGTTGACAAAACCCTCTGGCTGACTCATGTAAACATCCTCAGCCAACTCTCCATTAAGGAAAGCGGTTTTGACATCCATTTGCCATATTTCATAGTCATGAAATGCGGCTATGGCTAACAGAACCCTAATAGACTTAATCTTGGCCACTGGAGAAAAGGTCTCATCATAATCAATTCCTGGAGTTTGTGAGAAAGCCTTTGCAACCAGTCGTGCCTTATAAGTGTGTACATTACCATCCATGTCGGTCTTCTTCTTGAAGATCCATTTGCACCCTACAGTCTTACGACCTGGTACATTCTCAACCAAATTCCAAACTTGATTGTCATACATGGACTGTATCTCGCTGTCCATTTCCTCTTTCCACTTGGCTGACTCAGGGCCTGCCATGGCTTCCGCGTAACTGTTAGGTTCATCCAGACCTATCAGTGTCTCATCACTGATAAGTGTATCACCTTCCGCAGTAATATGGAATCCATAGTAATGCTCAGGTGCATTCCTAACCCTTGTGGAACGCCTCAGAGGTACAGACTTGCCAATTAGCTCAACAGAAGTTTCTTCCTCAAGTTGAGTGCTAGGGTTTGAAGTTCCTTCACCACTTGACTCTTGAATTTCTTCAAGGTCAACTTGCCTCCCACTGTCTCCTTGGCTTATGAACTCTCTCTCTCGAAAGAAAGCCCTCCTAGCTACAAAGACCACATTCTCACTAGGTCTGTAGAAGAGGTAACCAAAGGATTTCTGTGGGTAGCCGATGAAAATACACCTCTCACTTCGAGGTTCGAGCTTATCATGAGTCTCGCGTCTCACGAAAGCCTCGCAACCCCAAATCTTAATGTGGTCTAGTTTGGGTACTTTACCAGTCCACATCTCATGAGGATTTTTGGCAACTTTCTTTGTGGAAACTAGATTAAGGATATGGGCGGCAGTCTCTAAGGCATACCCCCAAAATGAGATTGGTAGCGAAGCTCGACTCATCATGGAACGAACCATATCCAACAAGGTTCGATTACGCCTCTCAGCTACACCATTCAACTGCGGTGTCCTGGGAGGTGTCAATTGTGAGACAATCCCACATTCCCTAAGATAGTCGAGGAACTCTGAACTAAGATACTCACCACCTCGATCGGATCGAAGCATCTTAATGTTCCTGCCCAATTGATTCTCGACTTCCTGTTTAAACTCTTTAAACCTCTCAAAAGTCTCTGACTTATGCTCGATTAAGTAGACATATCCATATCTACTGTAATCATCAGTAAAAGTCAAATAATAACGATTAGCATCCCTTGTGGCATGTTTGAAGGGCCCACACACATCCGTGTGTATAAGATCCAACAAACCTTCACCCCTCTCACAAGAACCTGTGAAGGGTGACTTTGTCATTTTTCCAAGTAAGCATGATTCGCAACTATCATCTGACTTTAGGTCAAATGACTCCAATACTCCATCCTTTTGGAGTTGGCCTATGCATTTCTTGCTTATATGTCCAAGACGACAATGCCATAATGATGCTTTATCCAAGTTATTATCATTAACAGAATCAATACACAATACATTATTTCCTAAGTTATCAACCACAGATACAGTTTCATACACACCATCACAAGGTAATTCTTTAAAATAAAGAACATTATTAAAGAAAGCATTAATCGAACCAACTTCATTATCAAATGAAAAGGTGAAACCTTGTTTATACAATGCATGAAAGGAAATAATATTTCTTGCCATTTCTGGCGAATAACAACATTTATTCAAATCTAAACTAAACCCACTACTTAGCGATAAAGTATAAACTCCAATCTTGGTGACAGGTAAAGCTTTCCTATTCCCCATGATTAAGTTTATTCTTCCATGCTCCACATTCTCACTTCTTCTTAGTCCCTGCAAATCAGAACAGATATGAATACCACAACCGGTATCAAGGACCCAAGAGTTAGAATGGGGTGAGTTATTAGATAAGATAGTGTAAATACCTGCATGGTTGGGTTTAACTTTCCCATCCTTCACATCTTGCTGGTACTTTGGGCAGTTCTGCTTCCAATGTGACTTTTCATGGCAATAGAAGCATTCAGCCTCTTTAGGGTTAGAAGAAGGAGTGACAAAACCTTTCTTGGTTCCAATTGAAGAAGAGCCATCAAGGGTCCTAGCCTTGGTACCCTTCGAAGAGCTCTTCCTCTTCTTCCCTCTACCTTTCCCGATTGCCAAAACCGGGGCGGAGTTTGGAGTAGGCGTGTTAACAACCGACTTACCCTTAAGACCTGTTTCTGCGGTCTTGAGGAGTCCCTGAAGTTTGCTGAGTGTGACCTCTTCCTTATTCATGTAATATGTAATGTGGAATTGATCATAGCACGATGGTAAGGAGTGCAAAATGATATCTATTGCAAGCTCCTCAGGGAAGTTCACATTAAGCTTCAGCAACCGATCCACATACCTTTGCATTTTCTGCATGTGGCTCGTGACGGATTCCCCGTCCTTCATCATGGTTGTTATGATAGAGCATATGATTTCATACCTCTCTTGTCGTGCACTTTGATGGTATCTTTCCATCAGATCTTGGTGCATTTCAAAAGGGTAGAAGTCCTCATAGGACTTTTGGAGTTCCGCTGTCATGGTGGCCAACATGATGCATGCCACTTTTGTAGCATCCCTTTCATGTGCCCGGAAGTCAGCGATCTCCTGGGGAGTTGCAGTGGTCTCATCAATCTCCTTAAGCTCCTTGTCAAGGACATATTCTTTGTCCTCGTAGCGGGTAATCATCCTGATGTTTCTGATCCATTCATTGAAGTTGGATCCATCAAAAGTGACTTTCCCACACAAGTTCATAAGGGTAAAGGAGCCATTAGGATTAGAGCCAGAAGCAGCATTGTTTGAAGACATCTGAAAGAAGAGAACAAGATTAGTTTAGATATTAAGAGAGTCCTTAATAAAACACCCAAATGTAATATTAAGGCTAGGATCCAATCACAATATATTATAACTTAGAAGAGGTATGCCGTAATCCAAGTTATAACATATTTAAAAGGTAGGTGAATGACGATTCACCAATTTCCACCATGAAAACCGAAATATAAATATTAGGTTTTTAATTGGTTCTTAGAAATTCCTAGATTCTTTTGAGATTCAATGAACTTTTCAAAGACATGTTTCAATCTCGAGTGTGCCCTCCAAGTTTTGTGACTGGGATACCGAGGATCACAAAACGAGGTGTGAAGTAACCATGCAAATCACTTGGTACCCTCAAGGTTTATCACTCAATCGATGTGCCGGTAAACCACACACGCTCCACCGATGCTATGGTAAACCTTAAGTCACCCTTTACCTACCTTGTTAAGTCCAAGTTAGTGTGCCGGTTAACCACACACGCTCCACCAACGACTTAAACAAAGTGTAAAGTGTAATTTCATGGATTAGCACCTTATTCACATTTTCCTAAAGTAACTAAGATTGAGAATTTAATAAAAGCATTTAGTTACTTTATAATATTCATCATACTTTTAATGAGAATTTATAAGTCCTTGTCTTACCCGTTCGACTAACGACCCTCCACCGATAAAGGAAGCGGTGGGTGAGAGTGGACACCCATTAAGTTGCCATTTTATAGGCAACAACCTTATACCCCCCTTATAGACCGGCTTCGTGAATGAGGCGTACTAGCGGTAAGACGACTTGACGTTATACATATATATATATTAGTAACTTATAATATTATAAAGTATAAGGGTTGAATTTTAACTTTTAAAATTCTAAGGGTTGGAACTAAAGTTTTAATCAAGACTTTACATGTTGCAAAACTTGAGGGCAAGTTTTGTAAACTTCCAAAACTTTTCATTTCTTATAACTTATGAATTAATTGAGTAATAAAAATGAAGACTCTTCATTTTTATAACTCTTGTGTTCTTTTAATGGCTTTAATAAAAGTGAGACTTTTGGTTTTCCATAACTTGAGGACAAGTTATGGACTCCATTAAAACACATTATGATCATGAATTAAACTACCATGAAGGTTACAAACAATTCCTATGATCATCTAATCTTCATAAGTTCAAGAACATGAATATGAACACTTTCAAGAATCAAAAAATTACACTTAAAAAAACTTGTAATTTTAATAATTGTCATTGTAAATGGATTAGCATAAACATTACACCATCTAAAACAAGCTTTAAAACATCAAAACAGTTTAGGGTAATGTTTGTAGTCCATTTCCAGCAACAAATGTGCAAACTTTCATACGAGCAGAAAACAGAAAAACGATTTTTTTTTTCAAGCTGTTTGCACACAAAAAAAAAACAACAAACAAACCTGGCTCTGATACCACTGATGGGGTTTGAGCATTCTAACACTTCCTAAGTGTACATGCAACCCTAATAACCTTGGATCTATGTTTGTCTAATAATCATGCAAAGTTGAATTCCAAGGTTATATTCGTATCTAGCATACATGGGGAACATTTTTAACTTGAATGAAAGATAGAATAACTTACCTTGTTGTTGATTATGATCCTTGAAACCTTGTGAGCCTAGCACCCCAAGTGTGATGCCTCAAATGCTTCACACAACACCAAATGCAAAGGAGTAAACTTTGAGAGAATCTTACACTTGCAAAATCGGCTCTAGCCCTCTTGTTTCTTAGTGTAGCCTATTTTGGTGGCGAATGGGTTTCTTATATAGTGTTGACACATCTAGGGTTACACCATGTAAACCCTAATTTGTCATGACTCTTCATTTCCATGACCCATGGGTTTGTAACTCCCATGGAGCATCCATGGAGCATCCTATGGGTGGAACCCAACTTGATAATCCATGGAGCCTCTTAGCCCACTATATAAGATATGGAAGATTTACATAATCTACCCATATATTTAATTAGTTATCTTTTGATCACTTAATTAATTCTAAATTAATTCTTGATCAAACTAATTAAATAATATTATTAATATATTAGAACTTATAATATATTAATAAACCATAAGTGTTATTTCTCTCATTTAAGTTTATCCAATTGCATGGTGCCATGCAACCCAAATGGACCATGCCGAGCCGGGTCAAGTACATACCAGAAATAGTTATGGACTTAGACACCTTATCCAACAAGCAGTAGTGTCCATCCCGATGAAATTCCTTAGGATAGGTCCCTTATAATAGATGCTTTAGGGACGTAAAGTGAGGATAACGGGAACGGGTAATCGGGTTAGTAATTTGATGAAAATAAATAATGAACTTATTATTGTGGGTTGAAAACCCTATATGCTCACCAGGCTTCCCAGCCTGACCCACTCAGTTTTCTTGTATTACAGGTAGTGGCAAAAGCATAGTTGGATGACTTGACGAGAGATTATGGATTTAAGACCAGATTGTGTTTTGTGGCCTAAGATGTTTATTTCTTTTTGGTTTATGCTTATGGTCTGTATCGATGATTGACATCCCGAGTTTTTGTAATGTAATGAACATACATTTCTTTAAGAAATGCTTTGACAAAATTTATATCATATTTTGTTTTGGGAACAAATTCCGCAATACTTTTCTTAAGAAGTTACTCTGATTTTTATTAAAAAGCATAAACAAAATCGGTCTTTTCTGGCCGTAAAAATGGGGATGTCACAGTTGGTATCAGAGCATTAGTTTAAGCGAACTAGGAATTTGTAGGATTTCTAGACTTAAACTTAGAATGCTAAGCAATGACCGTGAGATGAGTGTCTTCCATATTTTAGACATGAACACTAGTTTATTTTAGGAAAGATGCCTAAAATGCTTTTATGTGGTAAATGCTTTATGCTTTCCTTATGTGCTATTATTTGTTCGGATCTATGGTCTGTTGCCGACCGGATCTTGAAACCTTATGTGTTTAGGATTCTAAGCGTACGAGTACGATATTAGAACTAGCATGTAACGTTTTGGAGAGATAAGGATGATTTAAATGTCTATCGTGAATAAAGATCTAAATCCACCTAATTTGGTGTATAGATCGAAATGGAAAAGACTCAAAGTGGAGCTGGAAACACAAATGAAAACAGGAACCAGCGGCCTCGTCCCGAAGTGATTGAGCGGGTGCTGATAGTCGAAGTTGCACCTGAGCCAGTCACAATGGCTGGAGTTCAATCCATGATTCGGGCTATGATGGCGGAACAGAGGGAAAAAATGAGACAACTGTTGCTGGATAACAGAAGTGAACCTTCAATGCCTGTTGAACAACCAGAGCGAAGTAACGGAGAGTCTGAAGAAAGGAATAACAGTCGCACTGTCAGTCAGGTGGAACCCCCGGTGATTAGGAGGAACAACCATGATGAAGGAGACAAGAGGAACGAATGCAAGTATAAGGACTTCACAACCTGTAAGCCATCAACTTTCACAGGGAAAGAGGATCCAATTGGAGTCATGGACTGGATATCGGAGATGGAATTGGATTTCATAACATGTGGTTGCAAAGGCAAGCTACATACCACATTTGCAGTGCGTCAGTTCAGAGGTGGCGCTGTTCGCTGGTGGAACACTTTGGGGAAGACCCTAAGCCCCAATGAGCCACTGCAGCTGACTTGGGCATAATTTTTGGAACACTTCAAGCGCAAGTACTGCTCAGCCCAAAATGTGCTCGAGCTAGAGAACAAATTCCTGACATTGAAGAAGGGAAACATGTCCATTGATGAATACACCAATGCCTTCACTGAAAAAATGGAGTTTGCTTTGCGCATCGTTCCAGACGAGCTGACGAAAGTTGACAAGTATGCAAAGGGACTTCCATGGGAGTACGCTGTGCCAGTCCGCCAGGCACCTACTTTGGAGGCAGCTATCTGGGCCGCCAAGTCTGTTGAGGAAATGATCAAGGGGAGAGCCGTCATCAAGGTTGAGGTTGGCGAAAAGAGGAAGTTTGAGGGGTCGTCAAAACCTAACAAAAGGAACAAGTCTAGTTCAAAGAAATCTGGAGGAGGAGGAAACGAAACAAAGTGGTGCGAAAAGTGTAAAAAGAAACACTCAGGGAAATGTAGCGAATAGGTGACTTGCTACAAATGTGAAGGACAGGGCATTACGCCAACGAGTGCACATCCAACAAGAAGGTGTGCTATGGATGTAATGAGGAAGGGCACATCACTAAGGATTGCCCGAAGAAGAAGGAGGAGGCAAGGCCCAATGTCCCACCAAAGCCAAAAGCCAGAGCTTTCCAGATGACCCTGGAAGCCGCAAAGGAAGCAACGGACGTCGCTTCAGGTACCTTTCTTGTAAATGGATTGCATGCCAATATATTGTTTGATTCTGGAGCGAATTACTCCTTTATATCACACAAATTTGGTGAAAGACTAGCATTGCCTATAGAAAAACTAGATGATGCCCTAGTTGTAGAAGTTGCCAGTGGCAAATTCATACCTGTTAGCAATTGCATTAGGAATATCGTCATCGACTTGAACGGAAACGAATTCCACGAGGAGCTGTTACCTATTGAGCTAAACGGTTTCGATGCCATACTGGGAATGTATTGGCTTGGCACCAATGATGCCAAGATACTGTGCAAGAAAAAGATAGTAAGAGTGAACCCGCCTGGGAAAGAGTCATTTGTGGTCTATGGAGACAAACGTAGAGTGAATTCTGGAATCATTTCCCTAATGAAAGCCAGAAAATGTTTGGCCAAAGGATGCACGTCATACTTGGCATTTGTGATCGATGCTAAGAAGGAGAAAAAGGAGATGCAAAATATACCAGTGGTGTGTGACTATCCGAAAGTCTTTCCCCGAAGATCTTCCTGGATTGCCCCCTGATAGACAAGTGGAGTTTCGAATCGACTTGTTACCAGGAACAACACCAATAGCAAAACCACCATACCGATTAGCACCGACGAAGATGAAGGAGCTTATGACACAACTTCAGGAGTTGTTGGACAACGGTTTCATTCGACCTAGTTCATCACCCTGGGGAGCTTCGATGTTATTCTTGAAAAAGAAGGACGGAAGCATGAGAATGTGTATAGACTACCGAGAGCTGAACAAGGCAACGGTAAAGAACAAGTACCCATTGCCAAGGATTGATGACCTGTTCGATTAGCTGCAAGGTTCGAGTTATTTCTCCAAGATCGATCTTAGGTCAGGATATCATCAGCTGAAGGTGCGAGAGCAAGATATTGAGAAAACCGCGTTCAGAACAAGATATGGGCACTATGAATTCTTGGTTATGTCGTTTGGACTAACCAATGCTCCAACAGCGTTCATGGATTTGATGAACAGGGTTTGTAAACCGTTCCTCGATAAATCCGTGATAGTGTTCATAGATGACATTCCGGTTTACTCTAAAAGTGAGCAGGAGCATGGCAAGCATCTACGAGAGGTGCTAGAAGTTTTGAAGAAGGAGAAGTTGTACGCAAAGTTCTCCAAGTGTGATTTTTGGATTCGAGAAGTCCAGTTCTTGGGTCATGTGGTTAACCAAGAAGGGATAATGGTTGACCCAACAAAGATCGAAGCTGTGATGAAGTGGGAACGACCGAAAAGTCCCACATAGATTCGAAGCTTTCTGGGAGCCGGATATTACCGAAGATTTTTCCAACAATTTTCTTCGATAGCTGCTCCATTGACAGCTTTGACCCATAAAGAAGCCACTTATACTTGGAGTGAGAAGCACGAAGAAGCATTCGAGAAGTTAAAGAAGAAGTTGTGTGAAGCACCGATTCTTTCTCTGCCCGATGGAGTTGAAGACTTCGCAGTTTATAGCGATGCATCTGGAATTGGGTTAGGTTGCGTTCTGACCCAAAGGGATAAGGTGATTGCATATGCATCGAGGCAATTGAAAGAACACGAAAAGAACTACCCCACTCATGATTTGGAGTTGGCAGCGGTAGTTTTTGCCTTAAAGATATGGAGGCATTACCTCTATGGCACGAAGTGCAAGCTTTTCACCGATCATAAGAGTCTTCAGTATCTCTTTGATCAAAAAGAGTTGAATATGAGGCAACGACGCTGGCTAGAGTTGCTTAAGGATTACGATTGCGAGATACTTTACCACCTTGGTAAAGCAAATATCGTAGCCGATGCTTTGAGCCGAAAAATGAGACTTGAAAGAAAAAGGCCAAGGGCGTTGAGAATAGAAGTTGTCTCGACTATTGTGGAAAGTATCAAGAAAGCTCAGGAAGAAGCTTCAGAGAAAAATGACCGAAAAGGAGGAACGTTTGGGCAAAACGTTAGTGTTCGGTACAAACAGTCAAGGATTAAAGGTATTCCAAGATAGGATTTGGGTACCTAAAACGGGAGGAATGAGAGATCTTCTGATGGAAGAAGCTCACAAGACCATGTACTTGATTCATCCCGGCAGCACAAAAATGTATAGGGATCTGAAACCCTATTACTGGTGGTCGACGATGAAGCTCGATGTTGCGAAGTATGTGGCCGAGTGTGTGACATGTGCGAGAGTTAAGGCGCAACATCAGAAACCGTATGGGAGTTTAGAACCTTTACCTGTACCCATGGGTAAATGAGAAGATATCACCATGGATTTTGTGACTAAACTGCCCAGGACGAAGAGCGGTCACGACATGATTTGGGTGGTCGTGGATCATTTCACTAAGAGTGCACACTTCATAGCAGCCAACGAGAAGTGGTCTATGGATAAGCTCGCAAATGCTTACGTGAAGGAGGTGGTAAGACTTCACGGTGTTCCTTTAACGATTGTATCAGATCGTGATAGTTGTTTCACGTCAAGGTTTTGGAGGAGTCTACAAGAGGAATTGGGTACGAAATTGTGTTTAAGTACAGCTTATCATCCGCAAACCGATGGTCAGAGCAAAAGAATGATTCAAACGTTGGAGGATATGCTAAGAGTGTGTACCCTAGAGTTCCAAGGTAACTGGGATGAACACTTACCTCTGGTAGAGTTTTCCTACAACAATACTTACCATTCGAGTATTAAGATGGCACCTTATCAAGCCTTGTACGGACAGAAGTGTCGTACGCCGTCTTGTTGGCTTGAAGCCGGAGAGAAGCAGTTTATGGGCCCCGAGATAGTCCATCAGACTGCTGAGAAGTTAAAGGTGATTAGGGAAAGGATGTTAGCAGCTCATGATCGTCAAAAGAGCTATGCTGATAAGAAGAGGCGACCGGTGACATTCGAAGTTGGGGATTTAGTTTTGCTCAAACTCTCACCGTGGAAGGGACTTATAAGATTTGGGAAACGAGGAAAGTTGAGTCCAAGGTTTATTGGACCGTTCAAAGTTCTTCAGAAGATTGGGAACCAAGCTTACAAGCTCGGATTACCCGAAGAACTAAATGGTATTCATAACACATTCCATGTGTGTTATTTGAGGAAGTTCACGGGAGAAGTTCCCGACATAATTCCAATCTCATAGTTAAGGATAGATGAGAATAAGAGGCTAATCGAAGAGCCCGAGGATATCGTTGACCGTAAGACTAAGAAGTTACGACGCAAGATGGTCGACTTAGTGCTAGTCCGTTGGAAACATACGAATGGGCCGAATCTCAATTGGGAAACAGAAAGTGACATGATGAGTCGCTACCCACATCTGTTTGCTGATGCATGATTCCGGGACGGAATCATCCTAAGGGGAGAGAATTGTAACGTCCGGGTTTTGGGGCTAAGCATTTTTAGGCGATGTAATAGTCTAGGTCAACTATTGTAACACTTTTTGAAGTAATAAAGATGAATTCTTTGAGTATTATGTGAATTATGTGCATTTATGTGCTTATTACTTATTTATAAATGTATAATAAATAAAGGATAAAAATAAGCGTCAAAATTAAAGTGTGAGATAAACCCGATATCTTTACATAAAGTTATAGTGATCAAAACAAGGATTCCGGAGATATAAAGAACGCCGAAATCCGAGTTATAACGAAGAAGTTATGACCGGTCGAAGTTTCGCGACGGAATCGGCACGACACGGGGAAAGCGTAAATAGTGAATTTACGATAGAGCAATTTTTAGACTTAGCGATCTAAACGAAAGTCGTAGAATATGTTAAACCGAGAGCTTCCATAAAAAGAACGCCCAAATCTGACTTCGTATGAGGAAGTTATGATTTTTCGAAGTTTCGGCTTAGCAGTGTACAACCCGAAGTTCGAATATTAGATCGAGCGGTTTTTAGCCGACACAACGTAAACGAGAATCGAAGATCTCGTTAATAGTAGCGTAACGATGAAAGGACAGACGAAAACGGACGTCAGATGAAGAAGTTATGAATTTTTAACGGACCAATCCTGTCCCGGTCTGTTAAAAATATAACTTTTAAAATAAAGTCAAAATTAGCCGACGGAGTCTAAACGAAAGTTATAGAGTACATTCCCGCCTATGCGTGGATATAAAGAACGTCAAAAACGGAGCTCGTATGCGAAAGATACGAATTTTTAAAGTTTAGACTCGAATTTGCGAAGCCTGTTGCTCGATTGATGACGTGGCAAGATCCTAGCCGTTGCTTGCTGATCACGCCTCGCTCTGGATGAAGGACATGTCGCCTCGCATTACGCCGCGTCCGAAGTTGGGTACGCCCGGCTTACTTGGTGTTGTGCGGTCCGAAAGATGGCCGCGTAGCTCCAGCCGATGTCCAACACGTGTCTCGTACGAAGCCATCTGGCAGCCCGAAGCGAACTACGCCCCGCGTAGCCAAGGACTATGCCAAGCGTACGTCCGAGGCTCGCGGCTATAAATACCCTGCGAAGGCAGCCGACTTTCTTGCACCAAAATCACTTCTCTCTCTAGCGTATCTTAAGCCCCCTAAAGCCTAGGTAAACCCCCTAGCACCCGAAGGAAGCCCCGAGGCTCCCGGAGTCTCCAAGAAAAAGAGTTTTTCGGTTTGAAACTTTGCCCGCGCAGAGCCCGATTTTCAAGCAAACTTCCCAGTTTCGTCAAAGAAGATTATTTTTGGAAGCGAAGTGGTGGCCGAATCACTCCGTATCAGGTGAGTGTATAGTCACTTTCATCTTATACGTAGATATGAAGTATTTTATATGCTATGTGTATAGGTATATGTTAGCTATTTACTTGAGATGTTGCTGAATGAAAGATCTATGCTTCTTTCTTTCAGATCTGAAACTTTTACCTTCAGATCTACACTTTATCTTTCAGATCTAAGACTTTTCTGTTAGATCTGAGACCTTTTCTTTCAGATCTACAATTTATCACCTCAGATCTAAGCTTTTTTTTCTTCAGATCTAAACTGTGTACTTTGAGATCTATGTTAGATGAAAGATCTGAACTTCTTTCCTTCGGATCTGAACTTTTTCTTCAGATCTAGACCGTATATATATTTTATGCTTTGAAAGTCAAGCTGGATGAAAGATGTAAACATTATTTTTCAGATCTAGACTGTATAAATATTTTATGCTTTGAAAGTATGTTGGATGAAAGATGTAAGCTTTGTTTTATAGATCTAGACCATGTATGTATTTTATATCTACAATTATGTTGGGTAGAACAATGGGTAGATGAAATAAATGATGTGCGTTAAAATGATGAGAGGCCTCGATGTTTACGATGTTTAAGATGATCCAGTCGTCTAGCGGAGTATAGATGACGACCACGGACTTTTCTAGGCAGTCCAGTGGAACGCTAGCAGGCTCGCAACCTGTAGGTGTTTCGAAGATGTACTCCATCCCCCCATGGTTGCCTTACGGACACATATGGCAGAGGAATCCCCTTAGCAGTAGTGTCCATCCCGATGAAATTCCTTAGGATAGGTCTAATGAACTTATTATTGTGGGTTGAAAACCCTATATGCTCACCAGGCTCCCCAGCCTGACCCACTTAGTTTTCTTGTATTACAGGTAGTGGCAAAAGCATAGTTGGATGACTTGCGAGAGATTATGGATTTAAGACCAGATTGTGTTTTGTGGCCTAAGATGTTTATTTCTTTTTGGTTTATGCTTATGGTCTGTATCGATGATTGACATCTCGAGTTTTTGTAATGTAATGAAAATACATTTCTTTAAGAAATGCTTTGACAAAATTTATATCATATTTTGTTTTGGGAACAAATTCCGCAATACTTTTCTTAAGAAGTTACTCTGATTTTTATTAAAAAGCATAAACAAAATCGGTCTTTTCTGGCCGTAAAAATGGGGATGTCACAATGATGTTCTTCATCAATTAGGAGCACACCCATTCTGTAACACCCCGATTTTTAGGTAGTGTTTAAATAAGATTTTTGGGTTTGGCTCTACTCGACGAGTTGGTTGACCTACTCGTCGAGTAGCAGCGGGGTGGGATCGCGTGTTAAGTGACCTACTCGATGAGTCCATATTGGGACTCGACGAGTATGAGCTAGCAGATGAAACCCTAAATCCCGTGGTTTGCACCCCTATTTAAAGGAACCTCAGCCTCCTTTGGCCTCTTTACAGTCTTTGAGAGCCCCTTAAAACCCTAATACGTGTGTGTGTGCCCATTGTGTGATTGAAGCTTGAAGAGAGGATCTTTGGAGGGAGAAGGCTTAGAGGAGAAGGATATTGGAGCAAGTGGAGTGTGGGAATCAACTCTTATCTTAGTTATCATCATCTGGAGGTAACCAAATCACCTTTTCCTTGTGAATCTTTTCTATTGGTTGAGTTTTAGGGTTTTTGGTGAGACATTAAGTTGGAAAGATGAGTTATGGGCTAGATCTGAGTTTGTGACTTCAGATCTGGACCCTCCTTGGATTCTATAAGCATAAAGTTACAGTCTTGGTCATGATTGAGGTCCCTTTTGAGCATAAAGTTCCATTAAGAACTTAAAATAGGCATTTAGAGCCTTTATAGCCATGCATGCACGTAAAGTTTGCAACTTTACGTGATAAGCATGCCCTAGAAGCCTGGATCTGTGATTTGGAGCCGCTGCATGGCTCAAAACAAGTCTGTATGGAAAAGGGACTGAATGGACTCGACGAGTCGCATGAAGATGGCTGTGGACTCAACGAGTTGGATGAACAACTCGGCGAGTCCGATGAAGATTACCATAAGACTCGACGAGTTGAAGAACAACTCGGCGAGTCGGATGAGTTTTCCCTAGGATGTGTATGCGGGTGTATCCGTCGAGTTGCAAGGAGGGAACTCGACGGGTGGCCTTAAAGTTTGAACGAGAATCGAAGCAACTCGACGAGTCACCCCAATGACTCGGCGAGTTGGATTGTGCTTCAAGGAACTCGGCGAGTAGCCGAGGGTACTCGGCGAGTTGGGGTCAACATGGACTGTTGACCTTGACTGAGGACTTTGAATTTGACCAGGGGTTGACTGGTGGGTTATGGAGTACCTTATAAAGTTAAGGACTTATGGGTATATTGTACTATGGTCATAGGTGGTGGAGCCTGTGTCAAGTGATCCGAGAGTTGGAGTTTATCCTTTCGAGTCGACATCTGCGAGGTGAGTTATCCTCACTATATCGATAGGGTCTACGGCACCAAGGCCGACCCTTTAGTTGTTATTGTTATGGTATGCTACATATGGATTTGATCTGCTAGATCGGAATCAGGGTAGACAGTATGTAATGCTTTTATGATCCGTAAGGATTGGTATGTTAGTGACCTGCTAGGTCGGTACTCTACTTACGAGAGGATTCTATGATTGATGATCAGAGTGACAGATATGTTTGATGTTTGTATATGCCAGTATATGATAGCTATGCGAACATGGTTATTTACTTGTTGGTTGGGTTGAGGCGGTCCTGCTTTTTGCTGAAGGCCAACATACCCTATGAGCGGTCCGGGGAGACTGCAGGCCCACAAGGCGGACCAGTTATGCCGAAGGCTCGGGATAGATTCAGATAGACTGTAGGCCCAGTAGGGCGGTCCAGTCAGGCCGATGGCCCAATATGCATGTTGATTGATTGATTGACTGATTGTTACTAACATGGTATTGTCAGTGTGGTATTGGTATTTTGGGGGTAGCTCACTAAGCCCTTGGGCTTACAGTTTTCAGTTTATTGTTTCAGGTACTTCAGGAGATCGTGGCAAGGCGAAGGCGTGACCGTACCGCTCCTCATCCTTATGTTATGATCTGTTTATGGGACACTCTGATGGATATTGATTTGAAAACATTTTGTAAACAATACTATTTGACTTTTATTTATGGTTGAAAAGTTTAAATTTGGCGTAAAATTTTTGGATGTTACAAGTTGGTATGAGAGCCTTGGTTTGAGTGAATTGGAGGAACACTCGTGTGAATCCAGTCTCAAATCAAGGGGATTTTCGGAAGGAAAGTTTTAAAAGTGGTTTTCAAAATAAAGGATGGAGGATGTGGAGGGTACGATCAGCCGGAGCCTGTAAGTAAACCCCAAAATACCATACAGTTATTTGATATTCTGATATGTTAGAACAACATGCTAGTGCTAGGCTAGGGATCTCCAGGAATCGCATGATAGATTTGCCTAGTTATATGATACCTATTAGCCTAGGGTTTCTTGTATATGGAATTGACATCATAACTGTAGATGTTTAGTATATGCATCACGGCTGTGTATAGTCAAGATCTTATAGCCTGAGAATGTCTGATTCGACCTTAGGGTAGGATTGGATATTCGAAAGTCTATCGGGTCCAGCGTTATGTGCGGCTAGCATACACTAGCGCTGCAGGGGCTGATGGAAGTTCCATGGAGGTGTGAGTTGTGCAGAGTTGTGGGATCAGTTGTGAGATAGGCGATGTCCCCTAGTAGTGAGGGTTGAGCGCACATTATGTTGAGTATAGTATTAGGGCGTTGTGGTGATACTTGAGACAAATATGGGTAGGTGTGGAAGGTAGTATGGGCCCGTACTACTGGAAGCACAGGACCCATACGCGTAGCAAGGAAGTCACAACCCCTAGGATTTGTGGGTTTTGGTCTCCCGATATTATGTTGTTTATCTGATGTCTTGAATGTACCTTTCAGTATGGTGGTGACGAGACGTTTTGTTGCTGGGTCTGGATCGGGATCCGGATCAGGGTCAGGGTCAGGGGACGGAGGGCCAGAGGTGCCGGTAGCACCTGAGCCCGTGGTGCAGATGGGGACTGAGGAGCTGGATGCCAGGATCCGGGAGATTCTGCACGATGAGGTCGCTGCGACTTTCCGAGCGTAGCTACCAGAGATGTTTGGGTCGATCAAAACCGCGATGGTCGAGTATTTTGATGAGCGATATACAGCTCTGGCGGAGACAGCAGCCGCTGCAGCCACTTCGGTTGTAACTGCGGCAGGGGTTGGAGGAGGAGCCGGCAGGGCTTTCCAGTATCGGGACTTCGATAATACGAAGCCCCCGACATTTGATGGTACTCAGGATGCGATCAGAGCTATGCGGTGGTTGTCTGACGTGGAGGGCTGTTTCTTCACGTGCTCATGTCCTGCTGACCAGAAGGTCAGGTGTGCTCTGAACCTACTTAGGCTCGGGGCAAAGGACTGGTGGAGATTGACGACAGGCTTATATTCTGATGATCAGCGGGCTGCTGTTACTTGGGAGCAGTTCCGGGATATGTTTCGCACCCGCTACGTTCCGCGCGTGGAACGGGAGCGGCTTGCTCAGGAGTTTCTGACATTGATACAGGATGGGGAGTCTGTGATGGAGATTACTCGGATGTTCACTGAGAGGGCTATGTTTTGCCTGGAGTTTACGTCGGAGCAGTCTCAGATGACTCGTTATCTGAGTATGCTCAAGACGGATATACGACAGTTTGTGGCTACACAGCGTTGTGAGACCCTCCTGGATCTACAGGAAGCCGCGAGGCGGCGTGAGTTGGAGATAGAGCTGCAACTGAAGGAGCAGCATCAGGCACTGACACAGTCTCAGCCGGCGCCTAAGCGGTCTAAGACCGCTGATGCACGGTCTGGGGGTCAGCAGAGCCGCACTTGTGGAAAGTGTGGCAGGGTTCACTCGGGAGTTTGTAGAGCAGGAGGTGGGTGCCACAAATGTGGCAAGGAGGGGCACTATGCCAGGGACTGCCGTCAGTCCGCCTCTCCAGCAGATATGCGGATTTGTTACCATTGTCATCAGGTTGGTCATGTGAATACCAACTGTCCGCAGCTCGCCGCCAAGTCAGCACAGGGTCCCGCGCCAGCCACTATGAGGATTGGAGATGGGAGGCCAGTCAGGGTGGAGCCTCCGAAGGCTCAGGGTTGCGCCTTCCAGCTCACGGCCGAGGAGGCCAAGGCAGCACCGGATGTGGTTGCTGGTACGTTTCTATTCTCTGTCTCAGTTATTGTATTGGTGTTATGCTTATTGATTGTACATGTGGTTAGGTACGTTTTTAGTGAATTCTTTGCCCGCTTTGGTATTATTTGACTCGGGGGCGAGTCGGTCGTTTGTATCTCGGACTTTCTCTGGAGGGTTCAGTGTGCCGATGGATGATCTTGAGTGTCCGTTGCGAGTTTCGATCGCCAACGAGCACGGGGTTTCTGCTTCCTCGGTCTACCGGGAATGCGAGTTAGAGATTTTCGGGTTGTCCTTCCCGATAGATTTGATTCCTATCCCCATGGGGGATGTATGCGTGATTGTAGGGATGGATTGGCTTAGTCGTTTCGGCGCCATGATTGACTGTGAGGGACAGCGGGTGGTGGTTCGAACCCCAAGTGGGGGAGAACTGGTAGTATATGGTAAGGGCACCAGGTTGGGATCAAGGTTTTGTTCAGCAGCCAAGTCTTGACAGTATATACAGCACGGGTGTGCCGGTTATTTGGCGTATGTGGTAGATACGCGGACTAGGGATCAGCCCTCGGTTCCGGAGGTCCCAGTAGTTAGAGAGTTTGCTGACGTGTTTCCGGAGGAGTTGCCCGGAGTGCCTCCGGAGAGGCAGGTCGAGTTTAGGATTGATCTAGTGCCGGGTGCGGCCCCTATCGCTAAGGCGTCGTACCGATTGGCACCGCCAGAGATGCAGGAGTTGTCATCTCAATTGCAGGAGCTGCTGGGTAAGCAGTTTATTTGTCCAAGTAGTTCACCCTGGGGAGCACCGATCCTTTTCGTCAGGAAGAAGGACGGTTCGCACAGGATGTGCATTGACTATAGGGAGCTGAACAAGTTAACGGTGAAGAACCGTTATCCGCTTCCAAGGATAGACGATCTTTTCGATCAGCTGCTGGGTGCGTCTTGGTTTTCCAAGATTGATTTGAGATCAGGATACCACCATGTCAGGGTAAGGGAGGAAGACGTGGAGAAGACCGCGTTTCGGACTCGTTATGGTCATTACGAGTTCGTGGTGATGCCGTTTGGGCTCACCAACGCGCCAGCAGTGTTCATGGATCTGATGAACCGAGTCTGCAGACCGATGCTCGACCGCTCGGTCATTGTGTTCATAGATGATATCTTGGTATATTCCAAGACCCGAGAGCAGCATGAGGAGCATCTCAGGGAGCTGCTGGAGGTACTGCGATGAGAACGGCTGTATGCCAAGTTCTCGAAGTGCGAGTTTTGGTTGCGAGAGGTTCAGTTCCTCGGACATCTCGTTAACCAGGAGGGGATTTTGGTCGATCCGGCCAAGGTGGAGGCGATTATGCAGTGGGAGACTCCGAGATCTCCCTCAGACATCAGGAGTTTCTTGGGTTTAGCAGGGTATTATCGGAGATTCATTCGTGATTTCTCCAAGACTGCCGTACCCCTCACCCGTCTAACGAGGAAGGAGGTGGATTTTCGGTGGGGCCCGGAGCAGCAGAGGGCGTTTGAGAACCTCCGGCAGTGTTTATGCGAGGCGCCGGTGTTGACACTCCCCGAGGGAGTGGAGGATTTTGTGGTATTTTGTGATGCGTCCATCACAGGCTTAGGGGCAGTCCTCATGCAGAGGGGACGAGTGATAGCTTATGCATCGCGGCAGCTAAAGCCGCATGAGACGAGATACCCCACGCACGATCTTGAGTTGGGAGAGGTGCTCTTCGCTCTCAAGATTTGGAGGCACTATCTGTACGGGGTCCGTTGTACCATATACACGGATCACAAGAGTTTGAGACACATTATGGATCAGCCAAACCTGAATATGAGGCAGCGCAGGTGGCTGGATGTATTCAAGGACTATGATTGTGAGATCCTTTACCATCCTGGTAAAGCGAACGTGGTTGCGGATGCTCTGAGCCGCAAGTCGGCTGGGTCCTCGACCCCAGCCAGGTGTATGAGGATAGCGGTGGATTCCCCGCTGGTGGGTTTGGTCAGGGATGCTCAGATTGAGGGTATGAGACCGGAAAACTGGAAGTTGGAGAAGATTAAGGGCGAAAGCGCCCGGTTTTTTCAGGATAGCCGCGGATTTTTAACCCGTTACGGTCGGGTTTGGGTTCCAATGTCCGGAGGGGTCCGGCAGACAGTGATGGAGGAGGCTCATAAGTCTCGTTTTTCTATTCACCCTGGAGCCACCAAGATGTACCGTGATTTGAGTTCGAGTTATTGGTGGCCTGGCATGAAGCGAAATATCGCTTGGTATGTTGAGAGGTGCTTGACATGTAGGATGGTCAAGGCTGAGCATCAGAGGCCGCATGGTAAGCTGCAGCCTTTGGAGATTCCCATGTGGAAATGGGAACGGATCGCGATGGATTTCATCACGAAGTTGCCAAAGACGGCAAAGGGGTTCGATGCGATATGGGTCATCGTGGATCGATTGACCAAGAGTGCCCATTTCCTAGCCATACGGGAGAGTTCGTCGACAGAGAAGTTGGCCGACCTGTACGTCCGCGAGATTGTCTCTCGCCACGGGGTTCCAGTTTCCATTGTTTCCGATCGGGACGTCCGATTTACTTCCCGTTTTTGGCAGAAGTTCCACGAGGAACTGGGTACGAGGCTGCATTTTAGTACAGCGTTCCATCCGCAGAATGATGGGCAGAGTGAGCGGACCATCCAGACCCTCGAGGATATGTTGAGGGCGTGCGTCATTGATTTCGGTGGGAGTTGGGATTCCCACCTACCGCTTGTAGAGTTCGCCTACAACAACAGCTATCATTCCAGTATTGGCGCCCCGCCTTTCGAGCTGTTGTATGGGCGGAAGTGTAGGACCCCAGTCTACTGGGGCGAGGTTGGGCACAGGGTGATGGGTCGGACAGAGGTAGTTCTGCAAACTACCGAGATGATACAGCAGATTAGACAGCGACTGCAGACCGCTCAGAGTCGGCAGAAAAGTTATGCTGACCGACGCCGATCTGAGCTGGAATTTCAGGTGGGTGACATGGTTCTCCTGAAGGTCTCACCCTGGAAGGGAGTGATCCGCTTCAGGAAGAGGGGAAAATTGGGTCCCCGTTACATCGGGCCGTTCAGGATTGTTGCCAGGGTTGGCAGGGTGGCTTATAGGCTAGAGCTTCCGGAGGAACTTAGCCGGATCCACAGCACATTTCATGTTTCGCAATTGCGGAAATGCATCATGGACCAGGAGGCAGTGGTATCGTTGGATGACATTCAGGTCGATGAGCGCCTGAACTATGTGGAGAGGCCTGTGGCTGTTTTAGAAAGGAAGAAGAAAATTCTACGGGACAAGGAAATACCTTTAGTAAAGGTACAGTGGGAACATCGGAGGGGATCCGAGTGGACATGGGAGCCGGAGGTGGAGATGCGCGAGCATTACCCGACATTGTTTATTCCAACGGACTTCGAGGACGAAGTCTAGTTCACGTGGGGGAGAGTTGTAACGCCCCGATTTTCAGGTATTGTTTAAATAAGATTTTTGGGTTTAGCTCTACTCGACGAGTTGGTTGACCTACTCGTCGAGTAGCAGCGGGGTGGGATCGTGTGTTAAGTGACCTACTCGACGAGTCCATATTGGGACTCGACGAGTAGGAGCTGGCAGATGAAACCCTAAATCCCGGGGTTTGCACCCCTATTTAAAGGAACCTCAGCCTCCTTTGGCCTCTTTACAGTCTTTGAGAGCCCCTTAAAACCCTAATACGTGTGTGTGTGTGCCCATTGTGTGATTGAAGCTTGAAGAGAGGATCTTTGGAGGGAGAAGGCTTAGAGGAGAAGGAGATTGGAGCAAGTGGAGTGTGGGAATCAACTCTTATCTCAGTTATCATCTTCTGGAGGTAACCAAATCACCTTTTCCTTGTGAATCTTTTCTATTGGTTGAGTTTTAGGGTTTTTGGTGAGACATTAAGTTGGAAAGATGAGTTATGGGCTAGATCTGAGTTTGTGACTTCAGATCTGGACCCTCCTTGGATTCTATAAGCATAAAGTTACAGTCTTGGTCATGATTGAGGTCCCTTTTGAGCATAAAGTTCCATTAAGAACTTAAAATAGGCATTTAGAGCCTTTATAGCCATGCATGCACGTAAGGTTGACTCGGAGAGTCGCAAGGTTGACTCGGCGAGTCACATGAAGATGGCCGTGGACTCAACGAGTTGGATGAACAACTCGGCGAGTCCGATGAAGATTACCATAAGACTCGACGAGTTGAAGAACAACTCGGCGAGTCGGATGAGTTTTCCCTAGGATGTGTATGCGGGTGTATCCGTCGAGTTGCAAGGAGGGAACTCGACGGGTGGCCTTAAAGTTTGAACGAGAATCGAAGCAACTCGACGAGTCACCCCGATGACTCGGCGAGTTGGATTGTGCTTCAAGGAACTCGGCGAGTAGCCGAGGGTACTCGGCGAGTTGGGGTCAACATGGACTGTTGACCTTGACTGAGGACTTTGACTTTGACCAGGGGTTGACTGGTGGGTTATGGAGTACCTTATAGAGTTAAGGACTTATGAGTATATTGTACTATGGTCATAGGTGGTGGAGCCTGTGTCAAGTGATCCGAGAGTTGGAGTTTATACTTTCGAGTCGACATCTGCGAGGTGAATTATGCTCACTATATCGATAGGGTCTACGACACCAAGGCCGGCCCTTTAGTTGTTATTGTTATGGTATGCTACATATGGATTTGATCTGCTAGATCGGAATCAGGGTAGACAATATGTTATGCTTTTATGATTCGTAAGGATTGGTATGTTAGTGACATGCTAGGTCGGTACTCTAGTTACGAGAGGATTCTATGATTGATGATCAGTGTGACAGATATGTTTGATGTTTGTATATGCCAGTATATGATAGCTATGCGAACATGGTTATTTACTTGTTGGTTGGGTTGAGGCGGTCCTGCTTTGTGCTGAAGGCCAACATACCCTATGAGCGGTCCGGGGAGACTGCAGGCCCACGAGGCGGACCAGTCATGCCGAAGGCTCGGGATAGATTCAGATAGATTGTAGGCCCAGTAGGGCGGTCCAGTCAGGCTGATGGCCCAGTATGCATGTTGATTGATTGATTGATTGATTGACTGATTGTTACTGACATGGTATTGTCAGTGTGGTGTTGGTATTTTGGGGGTAGCTCACTAAGCCCTCGGGCTTACAGTTTTCAGTTTATTGTTTCAGGTACTTCAGGAGATCGTGGCAAGGCGAAGGCGTGACCGTACCGCTCCTCATCCTTATGTTATGATCTGTTTATGGGACACTCTGATGGATATTGATTTGAAAACATTTTTGTAAACAATACTATTTGACTTTTATTTATGGTTGAAAAGTTTAAATTTGGCGTAAAATTTTTGGATGTTACACATTCCCTCAGGCAACTACTTACATCAACAATATCTTGTTGCTAGATCTTCGTATTCCCTTTTCTCACCTACAGATATGTACCATTTAAACAATTTTCAAGAAACGTCGCTATAGCAAAGACTCAACCACAATAGTACTATCCAGAGGAAAGAGAGCTTTAGTCTAGATTTAACACTTGATTTAACCAAAACAAAACTATTAAAAATCAATAAACTAAAAAAAGGTAAAAAAAAATAAAGGTGCAAACTCATCTGGAGATCAAGATATGGTAACCCACTTGCTGAATAAGCATCCTTACATTTGGTGAATAAACATCTTTACATCTGAAATCAAAGTAATATGAGCAAATATAAATGAGAGTGATAATCGAAACACAAAAAAGAGGCGAGAGTTTGAAGATCTAGAAATCGATGATGGTGGGAACGGCTAGGGTTTCTAGAGGGCTTACACAGATTCGACGGTGAGGTCTTTTTGGTCTAAACAGATCAATAGGGAGATAAATAGTTACATGTAAACCGTGAGAGTTGTGCAACTCATATGAATCAAAAGTATTGATGCAGACTTTGCGTTTGACAAAACAAAATGAAACCATCGACTACCCAAAAAATTGAGAACAAAACATGATATACACAAATCAAAGGTAGTAGATAAGTTTAATAAGAATAACTTATAAGAATAGATGAAATCTAACCATACCTTTGGATTTGAAGTGTTTTCCAACTAGTATCAGTATTATGTGTAAAGATGGAGACGAACATTGTGTGCGCCGCTTCCTTGCTCCGACCGTGCGACTAAGGAGTGTATGTCAGCGTGAAACAATTAGGAACAGGCAAAGGGATGCTCTGAGCCTATCCATAGAGAGATTGAATTGTGAAATGTATATGTCGGCTGGCTGGAACGATATCAGATACATGTTCTCTGATTTAGGTTTAAGGTTAAAATTGTAATTTCAATATATATATATATATATATATATATATATATATATACATATATATATATATATATATATATATATATATATATATATATATATATATATATATATATCGGGGCGGGTGTGACACCAGTCAAATTTAGGTCAAAAATAAATTGATCAATAATCGTGATTGGGATGAACCAAGTGGTAGAGATTGTAACAAGGTTTCCAAAAATATAAAGAACACTGAAATCCGAGTTATAAGTTATGACCAATTGAAGATCCGCGACAAAACCGGCAAAACACTGTTCAGTGTAAAAAGTGAATTTTCGATAAAAAGCTTTTTAGCCTTAACAATCTAAATGAAAGTTGTAGAATATGTTAAACCGAGAACGTTCATAAAAAGAACGTAAAAATCTGACTTCGTATGAGGAAGTTATGATTTTTCTAAGTTTCAGTTTAGCAGTAGACAGCTAAAAACTTGAAATATAAATCGATCGATATTTAGCCGACACAACTTAAATGAGAATCGAAGGTCTCGTCAAAAGTAGTACAACGGTAAAAAGACAGACGAAAACGGACGTCGGATGAAGAAGTTATGACTTTTTAACGGATTTCCTGTCCCGGTCTGTTAAAAATAATAATATTAAAAATAAATTCAAAATTAGCCGACGAAGTCTAAACGAAAGTCGTAGAGTACAATTTTACCTACACGTGCATATAAAGAACGCCAAAAACGGAGCTCGTGTGCGAAAGTTATGAATTTTGCAAGTTTTTGGCACGAAAATCGAAAAATCTAGAAAACCGGGAAATTTCGCATGGACCCTCTTCGGCCACGTCACCTCGCATGCGAGGCCTCTACCTGTCACCTTCTGATTGGACCGCAGTTCACCGTGTCGCATTCTGATTGGACCACAGTCGAGGTCCAATAGGCAACCAACACCCTCGCAGGAGACACCCCTCGGACACCCCTCGGACCCTCGTGGCACCTTCCCATTGGACTGAAGTTCGGTCCAGTCCGAAGCCAACACCTCCGAGCCACCTGTCCGAGCCCTCGCCACCTGTCTGATGACTCACCTCCTCGGCCGAACCCTCGCACCGCTATATAAAGGGTGCGAGACTTCTCGGATTTGAGAGGTTTTTCACCCCATTTTTCACCCTTTTTCACCTTTTCACCCCCTAAACTTTCTTACGACCCCCCAAGGCCCCGGTATCATATTTAAGACCCAAAGCAAGCCCCGAAGCCCCGAAATTCTCGAGAAGATAACCTCTCTCCAGTCGAAGTGCTGCCCGCATAAAGCCCGATTTTTACTCAAAAACTCGCGGTTTCTTCAAGAAAGATCATCTATAGAAACGAAACGCTGCCCAAATCACCACTTATCAAGTGAGTTCATACCCCTATAATCTACCTTTTTAATGGTTTTTAAATACTTTTTAGGGGGGATACAAGTTTAACACAATATAGATTGTGTTAATAATTGTATGTGATAATAATCACACAAAGAGTTTCCTTATGCTTTTAAGGATTACCAAATATTTCCAAAATGACTTAAAGCCATGTTAAATCTTTAAAGTCATGTAAACTCCGTTAAATTCTTTGAAAAGGGTTTTATAAACTATTTCAAATTATAATCGCCAAAATCATGTTTATATATGTATAAATATATAAATAAGATTTGAAGGGCTTAGGACTAATGAATTATCTTATTTCCTTTTCCTTGTTTGGATGTGGAATTAAGGTGGTGTTATTTGTCCGAAGGTCGTTTCCTTCTTAATTATATATATATTATACATATATGAATATAAAATGTTACTTCATTCGGTATCATTACCTTTGTATTATGCTGAGCAAAGGTGTGCATCCATGAAAAATCATGCTAATCAGATAGAACATATAAATTATAATAGGTATAATTTATGATTCAAAACTAAATATACAAGTATGATTCACGATTGTATACTTTCCAAGGAAATTACCAACAATTCATTTATCTATACCGGGATATGTATAATACTTTTAATATAAGGATAATATATTAAAGAAGTAATAATACATCATACCGAGTTTGCATTAACAAAGGTACAATACATAGTACCAGGGTTAGCAATCATGGGGTAATAATACATCATACCGAGTTTGCATTAACAAGGGTACGATACAGAGTACCAGGGTTAGCAATCACGGGGTAATAATACATCATACATAGTTTGCATTAACAAGGGTACGATACAGAGTACCAGGGTTAGCAATCACGGGGTAATAATACATCGTAAATCTCGTTGAAATAATAAATTTGTGAGACTCTTCATGGTGTACTTATCTAAGTACGACCTAAGTACGACCTTAAGTCCTCATGGTGTACTCTTCATGGTGTACTTATCTAAGTACGACCTTAAGTCCTGACTTATTAACCAGAATCTCCTGTAGGGAGGGCGTGAATTTGTGTATAGATCTATATGGGACTGACAATCCCGCACCTTTACTGTTCGCTACAGTTTGGCCGGCAGGCCTAGGGTGTCAAATATCATCTCGTTTCCGACGCCTGAAGAACGTCGCATCAGGCACATCAGTCATATTAGTATGGTTAATAGAACTCACATGGATAAAACAACGAGTAAATTACTTAGTAATATACTTCTCTTAAAGCAGTAAGAAAATATAATTACATCCTGACCAAATATACCTTCTGTTAGTTTTTACTTACAGTAAAAGCTACGTATCATGAAATCAAGTATGGCAAATATACTTGTACTTCTGGTTTTGGAACATTTAAAACCACAAAGCAGTACTATGGATAATATAATATTTTCCAGAATTAATACTAGTGGTTTACTGTAGAACGGATATAACTAAGAATACTTTTACAAAAGAAACGGTTTATGGGATTAAACTACTTTTACAAATGAAACGGTTTATGGAATTAAACCACTTTTACAAATGAAACGGTTTATGGGATTAAACTACGGTTACAAATGAAACAGTTTATGGGATTAAACTACTTTTACAAATGAAACGGTTTATGGGATTAAACTACTTTTACAATTGGAACTTAGTAAACTAGTATAACATAAATGACCTTTAGTGGTTAATTCTATAATTCCTTAGTTTTTACATCTAAGTTATACATAAGTAATATCCGATTGACAGTGAAATGTGTGACTTCCGCCTTACTTCCTGTTCCTTGTTTGGGTGTGGGCTTAGGGCAGATACACCCATTTAACTGTCCATTCGATATTAGGTTATATATAATTAGTATAAACTAAGTAATTGCAGAGGGAACTATTGAGGTTATCAGTTTATCACCTCAGGAAATATAGGATTTTCTGGAGGAACCAGCGAACTTTTCCAAGAACTTAGAGTATACTTAATAGAACTAAAATACTTATGAACTCACCAGCTTAAATGTTGATCTACTCTTTCCAAATAACTTGTATTCTCAGGAATCCAGTAGACAGGTACACTTCCGAAGCTTTTGAGAAGACTACCTAGTACTGTACTGCGACTCTTGTCTTCTACTGTACCTACTTTGATGTTTGAATATGTAATGTTTAAACACTTATGTAAAACTTATACTTATTAATGCAATGGTTGTTTGTACTTTGATTACTATATTGCATGTGTTGTGATACTTACATGAAGTCCTCCGCCCCCGAACGTTTCCGTCGTTCTGGTTTGGGGGTGTGACAGCGGGGCAGGTCGGGGTGGAGGTATCCCACTCACTGCCCCGAACCCGATAAAAATTCCCGATAAATACCCCTTACCCGACCCGTAACCCGATAAGTGTGACCCGCCCCGACCTGAAATGTTCGCGTTTTGGGTTTCCCGGTCGGGTTCGGGTTTTTTTGTCATCCCTAGATGGTTTCCATGACATCTCTAGTTAAGAACTCGGGGGGTTCCCGAGGCATTGGGCTAAGACCATGTGGGGTTCCCATGGCACCCCGAGTAAGACCCCGGAGGGTTTCCAAGGCATCCTTATGTGTTTGTATGCATGGCTTATGTTGCTTATGTGATTGATATGGCTTATGTGATTATGTGGATTATGTGGGGTATGCTCTGGGGAACTCACTAAGCATTAGCTTACAGTTTGTTGGTTGTTTCAGGTACTTCATGATCTAAGGGCAAGGGCCTGGCGTGATGCATGCACTCTCTGGTGTTTTGTTTGGGGACACTCTGATTTTATGAATAATTTATCTGATGTTATGGATTTTGAAAACAATTGTGATTGGGGTTTTATAATTTATGGAAATGATTTTGTTATTTAAAAATGAAAAATTTTATTAAAAATTTGGATTGTTACAGATTTACATGTGAATCACATGTAATTCAAATTTTCAAAAATTGTTATGCCGTGAATGTATTATTTAATATTCACATGGATAGATCATTTAATATTCACATGAATATATCGTTTATACGTAATATTTAATGGTATATTCACACACGAATATATCATTTAATATTCGCATGTGAATATACCATATAAACATAATGCATATGTGATATTCACGTCTGATTATAGCATGTAAGATTCAAATGTGATTATATCATGCATGATTCACATATGATTATATCATGTGATATTCACATGTGATTTTATAATGAAAGATCCAAATGTGAAATTCACACGTGATTATATCATTTACGATTTATCTGTGAATATATAATGAAATTCACATGTGAGATTCACGTCTGAATATATCATGCAAGATTCACATGTGATTTTATCATGAAATTCAAATGTGAAATTCACATGTTAGTCGTTTTTATTTATCATTGTTGTTATAGTTTTATATCTTGTTATTTCAATAACACAAAATACATAGTAAGAAACATCAATATTTTTATATTCACTTAACGATTATAGTATGATCGATTTGGTTGCTAACACAACCAAAAGTTAAAACATATTAGATTCTATTAATTATACATATTTAGTTATTTAAAGTACTAACAAAGACAATGGTTAATTTAAAAGGAGTACCTGGGAAGTTATTGTTCTTGACAGGCTTTTGACCATATTTTCTACATCTATAGCCAATGTCAAGAATATTAACTGGACTCCTGGTTTGAAAAACATGTTTCTGTCTTTTATCAATTTTTTAAAAAACAACCAAATGAGCATAAAATGAATTGTATTTTATACATACATCTTGGAACTAGTTACATTCAAGGAACCAAGGCCACAAAGTAGATTAAAATCAAATTAAACATTAGTTGAGCTCAAATCAAATTAATCAAAAATGGTAGTATTAAGGACACTCCTTATTTTGCCAATTTCACTTTTCCATAATCTCATTGTCTGAAATCAAATTAATCATAATTAGCCGAAAAACATATATATTTTCCATGAATGCGATAAATTGATTGGTTTTGAACATCATCTCCTTTATAAATCATAAAGTAATAACTCATCAAATCAATTACTGATCAAATTAATTGATAAGCAGCACAATTAAAGTCAATCTACCTAATGAGATTAATAAATAATTTTCAATCAGATAAACCCATAATATGCATGATTACATTCAAGGTAACTGATAAGAGGCACAATCAAAATCAATAAACTTACTCCGATGAATAAATCCACCGACCAGATCAATTACTCCGATGAATACATCCATCGATCAAATCAATGGACATGAATCATTATTAATTCAATATATGACCGTGACACAACCTCATAGAAAACACATAGATTCAATTCCACATCTAATCGAAAGAACTAACAATTTAATATTTTTCTCTTATGCTAAACTAAATCGACAAATTAATGCTATAATATAAATCAATGTACCAGAGTTTATGCAAAAATGTGTTCGAAATCAAAGAACTTCCTCCCTGGCAAGTGCAAAACTCATTGATGTCATTGATTTCTTCATTATCTCTCGATTGCATTACAAAACTTTTCGATCAATCCTTTGTCTCGATTTATCACTCGATTTCCCTTGACGTCATGATCAGGTGAAAACAATGGTAAAAACGACGGTGAAGGACTTAGGTCTTCGACAATCACTACTGCAATCGAAGATGAATACGACCGACATCGATCTCTTGGTTCATGGATTTCTCGTCGATGATTTGGAGATTAATGATGGTGGATTGTTAGTAGTCGCTGATTGCAGATGTAGATGTGGTCGATCGAGGGAAGAGGGGTGATTCGGTGAAGAAGACGATGTGTGTATGTGTGTGTGAGAGAGAGAAGAAACGTGAATAAGATATTAAATCAGGGGAATTAAAATAATTATTTCATCCCTAAAATGCCCTTGATTCATTTGAGTACCATACTCTCTTGTTCTTTTTTTGCAAGTATTTAAAAAAATGTCATAAAACATCTTAACTTTTTATTATTTTGATCTAACGACCTTCGTTTTGTTCTCATGTTCTCATGAATCTTTGAGTTATCAAAAGATCTTTCCTCCCTCCCTCTCTCTCTCTCTATATATATATATATATATATATATATATATATATATATATATATATATATATATATTATAAAACATATTAGTCATATCTTGAATTTTAAGAGGTATAAGATATTAATTTTTTTTGTACAAATCATCTATGCATAAATAAATTATTAATACTTGTCAAAAGTTTGAAGATGTGAATTAAGGAAGGTTATTAAGAAACTTAATTTTGAGCAAAATTACAATTTTAAAATATTAAATTCATGTGTATAAATTAATTTATATATCTTAAACTAGACACCGATATTAACTAATTTACATCAAATGTATAAACAGACAATGTAAATATAATATCTAAACATAAATATTTTATTAAAAAATAGTAATTTTTTAATACATAATAACTAATAATAAAATCTAATAATTATTTCTCCGTAAGAAAATTATTCGTCAAAAGACTTATTTATCGTCGCTGCTTTGTACGGGCATATATATATATATATATATATATATATATATATATATATATATATATATATATATATATATATATATATATATATACACACGCACACCAATTTATGACTCTTGGAAAGTGTTGGTTTGCGGTCCAAAATGGAATGAATTTGAAGCCAACATCTTACTTGCGGGAGAATAAGAAAAAGAACAAAAACGATTTCGAGTGGATACACAATTTATTCTGATATTTGTGTTGGTTAGATTTGAAAGATGATGATGAACTCAAGTTAGAAGAAATTATTTGGCTGATCGGTAAGAACAAAAAGGAAATGGCAGTGGTCTTATTCAAAATCATTAGATTTTAGCAACGAATATGAAGAAATGAGGAAAATAAGAGACATTTGATCGATATAAGTTAAATTATGCTGAACATTTGACATTTGAAAAAAATGTTAATTATGTCAATAAAAAAATAGCATGCGAGGAAAAATACAAATAGAGGATTTATAATTTTTTATGCAAACTACCGATTATCTTTCGGGATACACTCTGCAACTTGTTTTGAAGATGAGGAAGGAGATCATTAAAAAAAATCTTCTAGATTGTTTTGGGTATGGTCTTTTTTTAAAATCTTGTTTTTTTAATTATGTAACTTCTAATTTTAAAATAATAAAATATTAAAATTTTATTTATTTTCTGTCAATAATTTATTTATTTAAATTAAATTATTTAAATTAAATTATTTATTAATATTTATTTTTTAAAACTAAAATAACTGTATTATAAAAAAAATGAGGTGATAGAAAAATAAAAAATAAAAAATAAAAGATGTATACATCTTTAATCTAAAAAATGACAACTTGTTGTCCCATATCGCCTAGGGAGAAGAGCTTATTAGGGTTTATAAACACTGTTCGAACTTGAAGATCGCCGGACTTGGTTACGCGAGTCTGTCACCCAAGTGGGGGCATTAAGGTGGGTTCGGAGGGGGGATATTGATAGGGGCACAGGCGAGGTTTCTAGTCCAAAGGCAATGAAGGAAAGGTCAAGTCGGGCTCTAAAGGTTCGCACAGCGGCTCAGTCTTTGAATGGTGTCGGTTAGGATTGACGAGGGGCCCGAGTGCAAAAAAAGCAACCACCGTGCGCTGGTGGCGGTCTTCAGGTGCGTCACTAGAATATCTGTTTCACCCAGGCTCAGTCAGGGCCTGTGGCGTAAGAGCTGACTTATCAGAGCAGCAACCGGCGGGCACGCTATTGACTGGATAAGGTCGTGCGAACCCTTAATCTTTCTTTACTCATGGTTGCTCTGCTTGTCCTCCATCAACCCCAACTCCCATCTTTTGATTTTTTTTTAGCTCACAAACTGTCTGTTTGATGGATGTTTGGAATAATTTCTGTATGTAATCAAGATCATGAACTCCGACCACTAAACCTTTCAATTTGATTTCTTACAGCTTTGTTGCTGTGACTCCTTTTTAAGATGAATCTGGTTATGACTTCTGATTGATTCTTGTTCTTACTTGTTTAATTATTTGTAACATCAACAATCAACATTGCTCTGCATTAATTGGATAGTTTCTGATAAGAACAATGCTATGCAGATGGACCCTTGGAATTTATAAATGATTTTCTCCATCAACTTTTACTTAAAACAAGCTCATACAATTTTATCAATCTTTCGAGTGAAAGGACAAAAGATGTCTATCTATGGAGTTAACTGAATTTTGTGAAGCATTTTACATAGTTTTTTATTGGAAAACTACTGTTAACTAATCTTAAAAGTTCATACTTCGTTAGAATGTGATATTTCTTTACTCATGGTTGCTCTGCTTGTCCTCCATCAACCCCAACTCCCATCTTTTGATTTTTTTTTAGCTCACAAACTGTCTGTTTGATGGATGTTTGGAATAATTTCTGTATGTAATCAAGATCATGAACTCCGACCACTAAACCTTTCAATTTGATTTCTTACAGCTTTGTTGCTGTGACTCCTTTTTAAGATGAATCTGGTTATGACTTCTGATTGATTCTTGTTCTTACTTGTTTAATTATTTGTAACATCAACAATCAACATTGCTCTGCATTAATTGGATAGTTTCTGATAAGAACAATGCTATGCAGATGGACCCTTGGAATTTATAAATGATTTTCTCCATCAACTTTTACTTAAAACAAGCTCATACAATTTTATCAATCTTTCGAGTGAAAGGACAAAAGATGTCTATCTATGGAGTTAACTGAATTTTGTGAAGCATTTTACATAGTTTTTTATTGGAAAACTACTGTTAACTAATCTTAAAAGTTCATACTTCGTTAGAATGTGATATTTCTTTACTCATGGTTGCTCTGCTTGTCCTCCATCAACCCCAACTCCCATCTTTTGATTTTTTTTTAGCTCACAAACTGTCTGTTTGATGGATGTTTGGAATAATTTCTGTATGTAATCAAGATCATGAACTCCGACCACTAAACCTTTCAATTTGATTTCTTACAGCTTTGTTGCTGTGACTCCTTTTTAAGATGAATCTGGTTATGACTTCTGATTGATTCTTGTTCTTACTTGTTTAATTATTTGTAACATCAACAATCAACATTGCTCTGCATTAATTGGATAGTTTCTGATAAGAACAATGCTATGCAGATGGACCCTTGGAATTTATAAATGATTTTCTCCATCAACTTTTACTTAAAACAAGCTCATACAATTTTATCAATCTTTCGAGTGAAAGGACAAAAGATGTCTATCTATGGAGTTAACTGAATTTTGTGAAGCATTTTACATAGTTTTTTATTGGAAAACTACTGTTAACTAATCTTAAAAGTTCATACTTCGTTAGAATGTGATATTTCTTTACTCATGGTTGCTCTGCTTGTCCTCCATCAACCCCAACTCCCATCTTTTGATTTTTTTTTAGCTCACAAACTGTCTGTTTGATGGATGTTTGGAATAATTTCTGTATGTAATCAAGATCATGAACTCCGACCACTAAACCTTTCAATTTGATTTCTTACAGCTTTGTTGCTGTGACTCCTTTTTAAGATGAATCTGGTTATGACTTCTGATTGATTCTTGTTCTTACTTGTTTAATTATTTGTAACATCAACAATCAACATTGCTCTGCATTAATTGGATAGTTTCTGATAAGAACAATGCTATGCAGATGGACCCTTGGAATTTATAAATGATTTTCTCCATCAACTTTTACTTAAAACAAGCTCATACAATTTTATCAATCTTTCGAGTGAAAGGACAAAAGATGTCTATCTATGGAGTTAACTGAATTTTGTGAAGCATTTTACATAGTTTTTTATTGGAAAACTACTGTTAACTAATCTTAAAAGTTCATACTTCGTTAGAATGTGATATTTCTTTACTCATGGTTGCTCTGCTTGTCCTCCATCAACCCCAACTCCCATCTTTTGATTTTTTTTTAGCTCACAAACTGTCTGTTTGATGGATGTTTGGAATAATTTCTGTATGTAATCAAGATCATGAACTCCGACCACTAAACCTTTCAATTTGATTTCTTACAGCTTTGTTGCTGTGACTCCTTTTTAAGATGAATCTGGTTATGACTTCTGATTGATTCTTGTTCTTACTTGTTTAATTATTTGTAACATCAACAATCAACATTGCTCTGCATTAATTGGATAGTTTCTGATAAGAACAATGCTATGCAGATGGACCCTTGGAATTTATAAATGATTTTCTCCATCAACTTTTACTTAAAACAAGCTCATACAATTTTATCAATCTTTCGAGTGAAAGGACAAAAGATGTCTATCTATGGAGTTAACTGAATTTTGTGAAGCATTTTACATAGTTTTTTATTGGAAAACTACTGTTAACTAATCTTAAAAGTTCATACTTCGTTAGAATGTGATATTTCTTTACTCATGGTTGCTCTGCTTGTCCTCCATCAACCCCAACTCCCATCTTTTGATTTTTTTTTAGCTCACAAACTGTCTGTTTGATGGATGTTTGGAATAATTTCTGTATGTAATCAAGATCATGAACTCCGACCACTAAACCTTTCAATTTGATTTCTTACAGCTTTGTTGCTGTGACTCCTTTTTAAGATGAATCTGGTTATGACTTCTGATTGATTCTTGTTCTTACTTGTTTAATTATTTGTAACATCAACAATCAACATTGCTCTGCATTAATTGGATAGTTTCTGATAAGAACAATGCTATGCAGATGGACCCTTGGAATTTATAAATGATTTTCTCCATCAACTTTTACTTAAAACAAGCTCATACAATTTTATCAATCTTTCGAGTGAAAGGACAAAAGATGTCTATCTATGGAGTTAACTGAATTTTGTGAAGCATTTTACATAGTTTTTTATTGGAAAACTACTGTTAACTAATCTTAAAAGTTCATACTTCGTTAGAATGTGATATTTCTTTACTCATGGTTGCTCTGCTTGTCCTCCATCAACCCCAACTCCCATCTTTTGATTTTTTTTTAGCTCACAAACTGTCTGTTTGATGGATGTTTGGAATAATTTCTGTATGTAATCAAGATCATGAACTCCGACCACTAAACCTTTCAATTTGATTTCTTACAGCTTTGTTGCTGTGACTCCTTTTTAAGATGAATCTGGTTATGACTTCTGATTGATTCTTGTTCTTACTTGTTTAATTATTTGTAACATCAACAATCAACATTGCTCTGCATTAATTGGATAGTTTCTGATAAGAACAATGCTATGCAGATGGACCCTTGGAATTTATAAATGATTTTCTCCATCAACTTTTACTTAAAACAAGCTCATACAATTTTATCAATCTTTCGAGTGAAAGGACAAAAGATGTCTATCTATGGAGTTAACTGAATTTTGTGAAGCATTTTACATAGTTTTTTATTGGAAAACTACTGTTAACTAATCTTAAAAGTTCATACTTCGTTAGAATGTGATATTTCTTTACTCATGGTTGCTCTGCTTGTCCTCCATCAACCCCAACTCCCATCTTTTGATTTTTTTTTAGCTCACAAACTGTCTGTTTGATGGATGTTTGGAATAATTTCTGTATGTAATCAAGATCATGAACTCCGACCACTAAACCTTTCAATTTGATTTCTTACAGCTTTGTTGCTGTGACTCCTTTTTAAGATGAATCTGGTTATGACTTCTGATTGATTCTTGTTCTTACTTGTTTAATTATTTGTAACATCAACAATCAACATTGCTCTGCATTAATTGGATAGTTTCTGATAAGAACAATGCTATACAGATGGACCCTTGGAATTTATAAATGATTTTCTCCATCAACTTTTACTTAAAACAAGCTCATACAATTTTATCAATCTTTCGAGTGAAAGGACAAAAGATGTCTATCTATGGAGTTAACTGAATTTTGTGAAGCATTTTACATAGTTTTTTATTGGAAAACTACTGTTAACTAATCTTAAAAGTTCATACTTCGTTAGAATGTGATATTTTTCTAATCCTTGTAGTTTCTCAAAGTTGGTTGCCATTAATTATAGTTTAGTGTTTTACTGCTGCCATATGGAATGGAATGTTGCTGCTTTTTCTGAAGTTGTCAAAGTTGGCCTCCTGCTTCTATTTCATATAAGATGTCTCAGAATTCGTTGCCTTCTGAAACATATAGACATATTCAAACCTAAGTGTACCCCATCTTAAAAGAGTCAAAAGCTCAAAAGTTCGTGCAATGTCAAATATGTTGTTTTTAAACTTCAAAATCCTTAGGGTAAGAAAAAATTGTAATATTTTTGTCAAAAAGATTATTACAAATGATTAAAGATAAATAGCTATATTATATGTAAGAAAACAAATAGACCAAAATACAAGAGCATGCCGTTCTCCTTTTCATCATTGTAGATGTATAAACACAGTTTTAGCAATACAGTATAAAATTAAAAGGTGTTTATCAGCTTATTATAGCATTTTGCCACCGTATTATATACTAATCATAAACTAATCGAGACACTTCTTTTTTATAAACTCTATTTTGCTACCGTGTAAACTGCTAATAAACACTTTCACCAAAAAGTGTTTTTTTTTTTTTTTTTTGAAAACACAAACCCAAACACCCCTAAATCCTTGGTATCCGTCTGGTTTTTAGCAGGATTGCAAATATGTTGAGTTTGGATCCAGCTTTTTGAGGACCAATATGAGTTTGTAACTGGAGTTTTTAAGAACTCAATCTATAGATATGTTTAAAAAAAAAAACAGATTAAGTGGTACAAAAACGTATTCTACTTTTACATGAAACAAAGAGACATAATTTGGATTTGCTTAACCAAAAAATGGAAGTCAGTGGGTGGTTGTAGCTCCTACTGAATCCGCAAGCTCTTCCAGTAATTCCCTTTGCTCCATAGAAATACAAGACTGCACTCACCCAACCACAACAACACAACAAAACATAAATAAATTATTATTTTGAAAGTGGAAATTAATTTAAAGTGAGTGGCTTACCTGAATCGCAGTCTCAATGTCACCATCAAGAAATGAGGTGAGCTCGAAGTTCATCTTCAATCTGTGATCAGTAACCCGATTGTCCTATTTAAGGAATAAAGATTTCTTAAGACTACAACAACTTGTGTGTCATTTTCAAAAAAAAAAAATATTAAAAGAAATTGAATTCTAATATAATAATAATACCTTGTAGTTGTATGTGCGGATCTTTTCTGACCGTGCACCACTACCAACCTGAGATTTTCTTTCATTTCTTTGAGACTCCTGTTGTTCCTTTAGTTTGATGTCATACCTTCAATCAAAATTCAAAAGAAAAAAAAAATCATGGATTATTATATATATTTATAATTGGATTATTATTATTATTATAATTTCTTACAGTTTTGCTCTTAACATTTGAAGCGCCCGGTTTTTATTTTTAAGTTGACTCCTTTCTTCTGTGCAAAAGATTCTGATTCCAGTTGGCTTGTGGAAAAGATCCACTGCTGTTTCAACCTTATTCACATTCTGACCTGCAAAGTAAAATCAAAAATTACATGACTCAACCAAAATAGCAACCTACTTTTTGCTTCTTCTTATTATTATTATTATTATTATGTTTGTTGATTTAATAATAATAATAATAATAATAATAATAATAATAATAATAATAATAATAATACCTCCAGCACCACCAGACCTTGCAGTTGTAAGTTCAATTTCTTTTGGATCAATTACCACATCCACCTCTTCAGCCTGAAACCACATAGTATAATATAACTCACTGATTATATATATATATATATATATATATATATATATATATATATATATATATTATAAAAGCTGATGTGGCACTGGCACAATCATGAATCTAGTATCTACCTCTGGCATGATGGCCACAGTGGCGGTTGATGTGTGAATACGACCTTGGGCTTCTGTTTGAGGAACACGCTGAACCCTATGGACACCTGATTCATATTTCAGTTTACTATATACACGTGCACCTTTCACTTCCATCACATACGTCTTGAATCCTCCTCTTTCAGCCTTATTATTATTATCATTATATTAATCAAAACACTTCCATCTCAAACTTATAAAATGTAAAAGAATATGTATGTATGTATTATACCTCGGAGCATGAAAGTGGGGTGTATTTCAATGAGTTTCGTTCACTGTACCTCTGGTACATACGAACCTATATTATTATATGAATTATATTCATAAGTTAGCATGCATAAGCAATTAAGCATAACCCAAAATGCCCAAAAAACACATCTCTCATCTGACCCATGTTTTAGTTATGTTTCTATGCAGTACCTACAAGGTCAGCAGCCCACAGTCCAGCCTCTTCGCCACCTGTACCAGCCCTGACTGCAAAATAACAACACTCATCTATTACTTCAACATTTTACATAACCTAGACCTACACCTACTTATATAAATTTGCTAAATAACACACCTACCTTCAAGCAATATGTTCCTAGAATCCAAAGGATCACTTGGAATCAACAGCATCTATCACAAGAGACCAAGTATCCATCAACACTACAACAACTAATCAAAATCAAATTCAGACAATTTAAGACAACCTTAAGTTTCTCCTCAAACAACTTAAGCTGCTCAGATAAAGATTCAATTTCAGAAGCTATCATCTCAGCCATCTCTTCATCTACGTCGGCATCTTTTGACAAAACTGACAAAAACAAGGTAACCACTTGGCAAACAGATCCAACTCATGGAAACCATAAACAGGGACAACATAGTGAACCAAACCTTTCGACTCTTCAAGCTGTTTCTCACACTCCTTGAATCCTTTGTATGTTGCTACAACCTACAAGTTCAAAGCATTTGACAATCTTATTGCTCCTGGTTGAAAGAAGAGCTGTTTGGGTGTGCTTCACATTACCTCATTGAGTTCAGACATAGATTGTGCCAGCTTTTGGTACTCACTAGGATTTGAAACCACATTCGGATCTGCTAGCTTAACCTATGTCAAGATTGTCATTAACATAAATATAATGAGGGGCATGAAATTTTTACAGAAAAATACTTCTTTTAGTCAAAATATAGATAATAATAACAATCTAGAAATGTCAAAATAAGTATGTGCAGACTGTTTCCAACAGCTTTTGTTGTACTAGAAACAATATCATTTATCTATATTTGCACCAAGGTTTCCTCTACTTTTGACTCTTGTACACCTACTGCCCATTACAGATTAATAAATACCTATTACTCGACAGCCTTTGGTATGAGTAGCTTGTCTATTACTGCTCATAAAAGCCATTAAAAAAATCGGGACCCTCCTGCTACACATTAATAACATCATGAATCTATTCTCAGGGATTCTGAAGAGACTCATTTTGACATTCATTCAAGTTGACAGCTAGCTCTCTTTAAAAGTATTTCTCCATTCTTTTTCTGGTGGATTTCTTCTTATCAATTTGCCTTCTATTTCTCAGCATTGTTGTGCTTAAACAACTGACAACGCAATCACTTCTGCCCTAATTCCCGGTAGAATATACATAAACATATGATACTTTGACACACAGATGAACGGAATGATAACATAGAATTAGTGAATTACCGATAGTTCTTTCCAAGTTTTCTCAGCTGATTCGAGTTTCTTCAGAAGATAAGGCTCCTAAAATCACCACAGAAAACACAAATATCAATACCATAGACCAAATAATCAACAAACCCCTATCTTCTGCCTCTAAAAAGAAATATCAAGCAAAATTCCAACTTTACCGCCATGCAAACGATTCTCGTAAGAGGTTTCTGATATCGCAAAGGCCGAACGGATAAGAACTTTTGCGGTAGCTCGAAACGTGGGCAAAATTGTGATGAAATTGAAGAGATGCTTCGAGTCGTGGTCATTTGGATATTCATGGCTAACAGAAACACCATTACTGGACACAGAGCTCTCTTGTGAGCCGTCAGTGGCTTTGAACGGATAAAGTGAGCTCCTGGCCGGATCTAGTACGGATAAAACTTGGATCCGAACCCGGTATCAGTTATGGGCCGTCGCATACTACTTCGCTTGGACTATGGGTCCTGTAGCCTGTAGCCTATTCATCGTGTAGTTGTTATTCTTTTGCATAATCGCATTACAACTTACAAGTGAAGACTTGATTTTGATAAGTTCACTAATTTCTTGTCATTTTAAGAATTATTCTCAAAATCACATTATGACAATCTTCTCAAAATCCCATACACCATTTATACAAACAACTACCATCCTAGATTAATAAGTAGGCACCTTAACAACTATCCATTTATAACACATTTTCAAGGCACAATAAACTGAATGACATATGAACAACCCAAGATAGTCGCTAGAAGAACTTGTAACCGCAACCCACCCAAGGGTCTCCCCAATCGAATGACACATCAGAAAACGACGACTTACCAGAGGTTGTTTTTCGTAAATAGCGTCAAATTAGACATGTAAGTTAGCCTTGAAATATGATGTTTTTGGTAACTCAACAAAATTATTTTTATGTTACATAGGATATAAATATCCAACCATACATCATTAGTCACTGTCTGTGGAATTATACTCATTAGGGTTTGCATTGTATACCATCATATAAATAATACAGAGTACAAGATAATTACACAAATGATCCTAATATATACATGTATATAAAACCTACACCAACATATAAAATAAATAAATACATTACTACTCCCCCTCAGTTTGAGCGTGAGGTTCCCTAATGCTTAAACTGTCACGAAAATCAAGAAATAGTTGTGTAGGTAGTCCTTTGGTAAAAATGTTTGCAAACTGATGAGCTGATGGAACATGCAACACACAAACTTGACCAATGACAACGCGTTCCCTAACAAAATATAAGTTTATTTCCACATGTTTGGTTCTTTGGTGTTGGACTGGGTTAGAAGCAAAGTACATGGCACTCGCATTATCACAAAACACAACCGTAGAGCGAGACAAGGGGCATGACAGATCAAGAAAGAGATTGCAAAGCCAAGAAGTTTCAACTAGGGATGTGGGTTTGGGCCGAAAACCCGAACCAAACCGAATTAGGACCGAATAAGCTATTTGGGGTCGGTTCTTGGGTATATATTTTTGGCTTATTCGGTTCTCGGGTTATTCGGTACTGGTTACCCAAATAAAGGCTTAATCGGGTGAAAAAAGACCGGACCCGAAATTGAAAAGTCACATTTTTTTATCCCTCCTGATTTGCCTTGCGTAGTAGCGTGCATGTCCTCCACCCAACCAACACTGATCGAATACAATTTCACAAAAAAAAACGTCAGTATTGAATCGTGAAGGCCAAGTCCATTCAACTAAACAGAATCGTGATTCATGCGAATCCATATCTGGTCGTCGAACACCAAATCAAATCCTTAAATTCATCATGTCTAGTGACCTCTTGATTCATTCACGCAACTTGCCACTTGATTGTCCATACTGTGATCGAACACCAAAAACAGAAAACACTACTTCTACTGTGAAATCGAACTTCGTCTTCATCATCAAGGAATCATTTAAGCCACGGAAAATTGGGCTCCAAGTCAAGAAACTCAAGTAAGCATCGTATCTTAATCTACTACTCAATGTTTCAATGTGTTATTATGTATGTTACTCATTGAAATTTGAATGTGTTAATCTACTATTCAATCTTTCAGGGTGTTATTATGTATGTTATCAACCGAAACCTTTATATTGAGGGTAAGAGAAGCTACTACCCAAGTCCATATTGATGAGAAAAAAATCTATTTAAATGTTAAAGAACATATATTGATATTCTATTATATTAAAATGATTTGTGTAATTGTGCTTTAGATTGATGATGAAGAGGTGTTTGTTGATAACACTCAAGTTGAAAAAAAAAGGCGGAACAAGTCAAACAACAAACACAAAGAAAAGGAAATATGCCCAAATGACGGCTTGTTGGGCCGATTATGTAGGAATGGCAATGGGGCGGGGCATGGTTTCCCAAACCCGCCCCGATATCTTTCAGGTATCTTATCGGGGCGCCCCATCGGGTTTCGGGTTTTCTCGTCGGGTTGCGGGTATCTTATCGGGTTTACAACAATTCATAATGAAATCTTTATTCCGTTTTAGGGTACCCCGATGTCTTATAAAAAATACATGTTCTAGCCTCACTTTTAAATTAAAAATATGATGCATCACTTTAATAAAATAAATTGGACGTTATATTACAAATTATTTGATTTAAGTTTAGTGTAATATGTCAAAACATAAAAAATGATTATTCACACCAGATTGTTAATAACTAAAAAGATTGTCCAGAGTAAGTATTTCATCTTTGAATGCGTGCAATTAACATCAAAAGGATTCGAACATTATATATATATATATATATATATATATATATATATATATATATATATATATATATTGTTGGATTAGTGTCTAAGTCCATAACTATAATTGGTATGTACTTGACCCGACTCGGCATGGTCCATTTGGGTTGCATGGCATCGGAACATTTAGATAGACCGTTTATGAGGAAAAGACATTTTGTGACATATTAATATATTATAAGTTCTAATATATTAATATGAAATCATGTTATTTAATTAGTATTGATCAAGAATTAATTTGGACTTAATTTAGTGATCAAAAAGAGACTAATTAAATATATGGGGATTGATTGTGTAAATCATTCATTCTTATATATGTGGGCTTATGATCCAAGATTCCTTTATGTTGGGTTTAACCCATGTGGTGATCCATGGATACTCCATGGAGGTTAAAACCCATGGAGCATAAGGAATGGGTAAAGTCATGAGTTACATGGTGTAACCCTAATAGCCACACTATATAAGAACCCCTTTAGTTCAAGAAATTGGCACTAGTGATACATATTTTGAGGGCTAGCCGATTTGAACATGTATGTCTTCTTCTCATGGTTATTCCAAGAGTTCATGATGTTGTGTGAACCATTTGAGGTGTCACACTTGGGGCACTAGGCTCTCAAGCTTCATGGAGTCAAGCAACAACAACAAGGTATGTATTCTATCTATTTTAGTATCCTAGTATCAATGTTTTGGTATGCTAGTTAGGATAATACCTTGGATAATCATATTTGCATGTATAATAGAGAAAACATAGATCCAAGGTATTTAGGGTTGCATGTACACTTAGGAGTGTTAGAATGCTCAAAACCCATCATATATATATATATATATATATATATATATATATATATATATATATATATATAATAGGGGCGGGGCGGGTCGGGGCAAGGATAACCCACTCCATGCCCCGAACCCGATAAAAAACCCGTTAACGACCTGTTACCCGACCCGATATGATCGGGTTTCGGGTTTCCCCGTCGGGTTCGGGCTTTTTTTTGTCATCCCTATGATTATGATGTAGTTCATATTGACAAAGTTAGACATAGCAAATGCAAAAAGTATGGCACGTTGCTCAAAACTGAATGCGGCGAAAACGGTACTTTTAGTATGATTAGACATACGGAAATATGTAAAATGAACTCAAAAAATTTAGAAAAAAAAATTAGACAACCAAACCACTTTAAATTTCAAAAAAAAATGAAAACGGGGAGAATAGTATAGGGACTTGGAAGCATGATGAGAAAAGAATAAAAAAAGCTTTGTTAAACTTATTTGTAGTTGGAGAATTACCGTTCAACTTTTTAGAGAATGAATCATTTATTGAGTATACAAATGCATTGAATGGGAAAGCAGTTTTGCCATGTAGAACCATAATTTCAAAGAGAGTCACCGATTACTTTCTTGAAGAAAAGGCTAAGTTGTTTAAGTTCTTTAGTAATCCCCTAAGTAATGTGCATTTGAACACCGATTGTTGGACAAGTTCATGTCAAAGGTCGAGCTATATGGTGGTCATGACCCACTTTATTGATAAAGATTGGGTCATGCACAAAATAATCATCAACTTTAAATCGTTAGATAGTCATAAGGGAGAATACATTGAGTGGGGTATCAATAATGTAATGACCATAAATGTAGACAATGCTAGCGCAAATGATAAAGCAATCGAAATTCTAATGAAAAAACTACCAAGCTTGTACGATGGGAGGAAACAATTACACGTAAGGTGTATGACCCACGTCCTTAACCTTATTTTTAGGGATGGGTTTGATCAACACCAATCTAGTATCAAGTGCATGCAAAAGGTCATTAAATACACTAGGAAGTCCACACAACGGATTCAAAGGTTCAAAGAATGCATGAAAGAACTAAATGTGGAATCCAAGAATTTTTTGTGCAATGATAGCCTATTAGCGATAATCATATAGCTGGCGATAATGATATAGATGGAGTTATCTCTTAGTATTTTATATTTCAATTTACTGGTTTATCTTTTCACATGTATATCTATTTGTAACTGTATCTTATATATAATGAATACAGATCCTCTCCACGTTTTGTGTTGAGAGTTATTAAACCTTATATGGTATCAGCCAGATTTTGATCCTCTGTCGCCGACTTCTTTTCTTCTTGTCTCTCGTTTTCATGGCTGCTGGAGATGATCAATCCCCCCTCCCCCTAAACACCCTTCTCCATCTTCTTACTATTAAACTCTCTTACTCCAACTATCTTCTTTGGAGAAATCAGATCCTCCCTTTACTATCTTTCCAGAAATTAACCGATCACATTGATGGGACCTCGCTTACTCCTCCACGCACTGTTACACCTACTGCAGCAAGTGATGCTCCACCACCTGTACCAATCCCAAACCCGGATTTTGTTAAATGGCAAGAACGTGATCAGAAAGCTGTTCTCATCATTCAATCCTCTCTTACTGAAGAAACAATGGTTGAGGTTCTTGGTTTGTCGACAGCCATGGATGTGTGGACTGCACTTGAAAAAGCTTATCGTCTAATTCTATCGAGCGAATGCAAACTCTACGTGAATCTCTAAGACAATTGAAGAAAGGTACTTCCTCTATATCTGAATTTGGTCGAAAATTCAAGTCTATTTATGAGCAATTATCAGCAATCGGATATCCGGTAGATGACTATGATAAAAGCCACTGGTTCTTGTGTGGTCTTGGACCTTCTTTTGAGCATTTTTCAATTTCCCAAAGGGATGTTAAACCTCTTCCTTCATTCCAAGACTTGCTCTCTCAAGCAGAGGGACATGAATTATTTATTCAGTCTATGTTGCCATCACCTCCTCCACAAGCTGCATTTACTGCAACTCAAACCGTGGAAGGTTTTCAAATGGCAGAGGTAATCGTGGTACCTCTAACAGTGGTCGGCACTTGAGAGGTGGCTACAATGGTGGTAGGGGACGTGGACGTAGGTCTCCTCATTGCCAACTTTGCAGGAAAGATGGTCATTTTGCAAACCAATGCCCCGATCTTCATACATTTGCCACACGATCACCCACTGTTGATGCAAACTTGGCATCCGCTTTTCGTGCCTCCTATTCTGATACATCTCCGGATTGGTATGTTGACTCCGGTGCTACTTCTCACATGACTCCATCGACTTCCAATGTTCACGATGCTAAGTCCTACAATGGAGCTGATTTTGTTGGTTTCAGTAATGGTAACACTTTGCCTATCACTCATATTGGACATTCAACTCTTCATAATATTCCTTTATTAGATGTTCTTGTTGTTCCTCATCTTACCAAAAATTTGATTTCCATTAGCAAACTTACAAATGATCTACCTATTGATATCTTATTTTAAAATCCTTCTTTTTACTTCAGAATTGTCTCACCAAGGAAATTCTAGCTCGAGGAAGGGTTGATCAAGGTCTTTACATTCTTGAACAAGGGCAAAGAGCATTTTTATCCAAGTTATCTAAATCTAGACTTCATGCTTCTTTTGAAGTTTGGCACAAACGTTTGGGTCATGTCTCTTTTGATGTTATTTCTTCTTTGTCTAGATTAGGTCATTTGACTGTTACCTCTTTATTACCCAAACCTAGTATTTGTTCTTCTTGTCAGCTCTCTAAAAGCAAACATTTACCTTTTGATATTAATCATAAACGCTCTTTAAACATTCTTGATCTTGTTCATTGTGATTTATGGGGACCAGCTCCCATTATGTCTACTAATGGTTACTTGTATTACATAATTTTTGTGGATGACTACTCCAGATTCACTTGGCTCTATCCGTTAAAATCTAAATCCGATGTTTATGAGATTATTAAGTCATTCTTAAGTTTTGTTCAAACACAATTCTCAACAGAACTAAAAGTTTTTCAAAGTGACGGTGGCACAAAATATCTCAATCATCGGGTTCGCGCTCTTTTTATTGAAAATGGCACTCATCATCGGATATCATGTGCTTACACACCTCAACAAAATGGAAGAGCTGAAAGGAAACATCGACATGTCACTGAAACCGGCCTTGTTATGCTCTTCAATGCTCATGCACCTGCTTCTTTTTGGTTTGATTCTTTCGTTTCAGCCACATATATTATAAACCGATTACTAACTAAGGTACTCGATCACAAGTCTCCTTTTAAGCTTGTCTTTGGATTTTCACCGAACTATAATGTTTTTCGGGTGTTTGGTTGTCGGGTATTTCCTTATTTGCGTGACTATGCTCCTCACAAGTTGGCCCCACGAAGTCTAGAGTGCATCTTTCTTGGTTATGACACTCAATATAAGGGTTATCGTTGCTTGGATTTGGCTACTTCTCGGATCTATACTACTCGTCATGCACAATTTGATGAGACTAGTTTTCCTTTTTCTGGTCATGTTGCTCCTCTTGACCTTGCAACATTACTTTTCTCAAGTTACTGTGATGACCCATCTACTATTGAGCCTCCTCGACTAGGCTCAACTACTACTCACCAGTCTACGCTTGTCACAGATTCTATGCCCACTGGTCCAACTTCTTTGGACTCGTCAAACTGTGGGCCGCCTATTTCAACGAACGCAATAGGCTACACCTTATGCCAAGATGTTATTGAGCCCATCCCTGCTTCAGCTGCTACTCCTTCTGTTCCGTCCACATCCCAATCTGTTGGTTCATCTCCGGAACAAACTCATCATCCTATGATTACACGAGGCAAAGCTGGTATTACCAAACCAAATCCAAAGTATCTTGCTGATCTTTCTTCTCTCGAGCACCACCCTCTTCATCTTGCTCTTTTTTCCAATAAGGAGCCTCGTGGTTTTAAAAGTGCTGTTAAAGATCCCAAATGGTTTTCTGCCATGAAAGAAGAAATGCATGCCTTGCAAACTAATCATACATGGGTGTTAGTTCCTAGACCTACTTGTTCAAATGTTGTTGGCTCTAAATGGGTGTTTCGTACGAAATACAACTCTGATGGCTCTCTTGATCGTTTTAAGGCTCGACTTGTTGCACAAGGATTTACACAGGTGTCGGGTCTTGATTATTCTTTGACATTTAGTCCGGTTGTAAAAGCTTCTACTGTTCGTATAGTCTTGTCCTTGGCGGTATTAAATCGATGGCCTCTTCATCAACTAGATGTTAAGAACGCCTTTTTAAATGATCATCTCACTGAAACTGTATATTATGGAACAGCCTTCTGGTTTTCTTGATCCTAAGTTTCCTAACCATGTGTCCCGCCTATAGAAAGCTTTATATGGCCTCAAGCAAGCTCCGCGTGCCTGGTTTCAACGACTAAGTTCTTTTTTGACTACTCTTGGTTTTGTCTGTAGTCATGCCGCCACCTCTCTTTTCGTTTATAAAAAGGGTACCCGTATACTTTATCTTTTGGTTTATGTTGATGACTTGATTCTTACAGGTAACCAACCATAGTTTATCACCTCTTGTATCTCACGTTTAAATCGTGAATTTGCTATAAAGGATCTCGGCAAGTTGAGTTATTTTCTTGGTCTTGAGGTGATTTATACTAATGATGGTTTGTTTCTTAGTCAATCCAAATATGCTCATGATATTCTCACTAGAGCTAGCTTACTGAACTCCAAACCTATTGCTACACCTCTTTCCACATCAGATTATCTAACGAGCTCCGACACTCCGTTTAAAGATCCCACTTCATATCGTTCTTTGGTTGGTGCTTTGCAATATCTCACTATTACACGTCCGGACTTATCTTATGCAGTCAATCAAGTAAGTCAGTTCTTGCATGCTCCAACTCTAGATCATTTTCAGGCCGTTAAATGAATTTTAAGGTATGTCAAGGGCACTATTTCATATGGATTATTTTTTCGGCATTCTACCCAACCAAACATACTTGGTTATTCTGATGCTGATTGGGCTCGTTGTATTGAAACACGTCGTTCTACGCATGGCTACTCTATTTTTCTTGGTGGTAATATTATCTCTTGGAGTGCTAAGAAACAACCTACCGTCTCTCACTCTAGTTGTGAGTCTGAGTATTGGGCTATGGCTAATACCGCTGCTGAGATTGTTTGGGTTACTCATCTTCTTCGTGAGCTACATGTTTTACCTCCTGATCGTATGACACTTGTGACAATCGAAGTGCCATCTTTCTCAGTCAGAATCCTGTTGCTCACAAACGTGCCAAGCATATTGATATTGATTATCATTTTGTTCGATAACTTGTTGCCTCCGGTAAACTACACACTCGTTTTGTTCCGACACGAGTGCAAGCAGCCGATATTTTTACTAAAAGTCTACCTAAACCACTTTTTGATTTCTTTCGGCACAAGCTTTGTTTTGGGCCTCCACCCATGCGCTTGAGGGAGGGGGGGTATTAGCGATAATCATATAGTTGGCGATAATGATATAGCTGGAGTTATCTCTTAGTATTTTATATTTCAATTTACTGGTTTATCTTTTCACATGTATATCTATTTGTAATTGTATCTTATATATAATGGATACAGATCCTCTCCACGTTTTGTGTTGAGAGTTATTAAACCTTATATAACCCAACATGATGGAACTCCACATACGAGTTATTGAAGATTGTGGTGGAGTTGGAGAAGGTTTTTGGCATGTTTGAAGTTAAAGGTAATTTCATATTCCATTCCATTGTTTTTTTTTTTTAATTTCAGCATGTTTTCAGAATTTTAGTCAACTTTGAGCTGTCATAACGTGTTCGTTATTTGTCCGATTAGCCTATTTTTTTTCCCATATTGTAGTTCATAATTTAAACTCCAATTTACACTATTTAAATGCATTATTTGGTTGTATATTCAATGAGATACAAACCCCTAAACATGAAGTATTGAAGCTGAGTTTTCTGTTTCAGCATGTTTGGGAAATTTTAGCCAACTTTGAACTGTCATAACGTGTTCGTTATTTGTCCAATTAGCCCGATTTTTTTCTAGATTGTAGTTCACAATGTAAACTATAGTTTACACTATTTAAATGCATTATTTGATCGCATATTTAATGAGATACAGGCCCCTAAACATGAGATATTGAAGTTGAGTTCTCTGTTTCAGCATGTTTGCAAAATTTTAGCCAACTTTGAACCGTCATAACGTCTTCGTTATTTGTCCGATTAGCCCGATTTTTTTTCTAGCTTGAAGTTCACAATTTAAACTACAATTTACACTATTTAAATGCATTATTTGGTTGTATATTCAATGATATATATGATCCTAAAGAAGAGGTATTAAAGCTGTTAAAAAAATATAACATTTACTTTATTGTAATAGATCCTAAATATGTTCGAGATGTTTTGACCTCCGTAAAAGAAGATTAAACATTTGTAGAGCTATGGTTGGATTTCTTGAGAAATTCAAGGTGAAAACCAACATAGTATCGACGTCAACAAAATCAATAGCACATCGTTTTTTTGGAGAAATATGTGTTGTGTACAAACACATTAAGGAATGGGCGGCGACTCCCCAATTTTGTTTGATCGGGAAGGACATGATTGAAAAATACGATAAGTATTGGGAAGACCTTGAAAAATTAAATGACTTATTGTATTTTGCGGTCATATTAGATCCACGCTTCAAGTTTGATTTTCTTCAACAAGCCTTTGAGAAGTTGATTAAGTTGAAGAATACACAAAAAGATCCCATGCTCAACTCGGAAGTCACTTTGAAGCCTAAGGACTTAATATGGGGTCTTCAAAAAAGATTTGAGATTTTTTTTATTTCTACAAATCAAAGTTTAACAATTCCGACTCTTCTCAAAGTCAAACATATGGTCATGAAGATGTAGTTGTGATTGATGACGAGAACGACTTCATGGGTGATTTAATAGTACAAACGGATTACCCATTGACATAAATGGAAACGGAGTTGACATGATACACAAATGAGCAGTCAGTTATATACAATAAAGATTTTGATATTCTACTTTTGTGGAAACAAAACGCATCTCGTTACCCTATTGTATCCCGTATGACGAAAGGTATAACTTTATTATTTGTATACTTTTTAATAATTATATTTTAACACTTTCTATGTTTATGTTGATAGATATTTTGGGACTGCAAATCTCTACCGTGGCGTCAGATTCGGCTTTTAGTACAAGCGGGCGGATATTAGATCCATACTGAACAAATTTGTCTGCAAATATAGTAGAGGCTTTGGTTTGCACCCAGTATTGGGTAAGGAAATCAAGAAAACCAATTGTGGAAAACATTGATGAGGTTTTTAAAGACGATGAGGTCGCGAAAGCTTTATAAGAGACGATAAACAATGAAGGTGGAAAAAGAAAACAACCAATCAATATTCTCGAATAGTTAATTCGTGTTTCACAAATGTTATTTTGGATATGGTTAAAAACTTAATATTCGTATTTTATTTAGGTCGTTGAATGTTTAATGTTTAACTTATATGGACTTTTGGGTGTTTTGGGTGTTTAATGTTTAGTATGTTGCTTCATAACTAGATCTCAAGATTTTGGTGTTTGGATTTTACATTCTTGTATCTCAAGAATAGTGAATTCGTGTTTACATTCTTACTACACAAAAATAGTTAATTCGTGTTTACATTCTTAGTCTTACTACACAAATTCTAACCTTTTTTTGCACATTTGAAACAATTATGTATACTTTGCATTATTTGTAATTAACAAATTTGTTTCTTTAAAAGATTTGTTTTGGAATCATAACTTATGATTCATAAGCTACAAAAGTGATACAAAATACAATGTTTATAATCATATTGTAAATGTTATTCGGGTTATAGAATCCTAATATGGTTTATTAGGTCCTAAATCATCTTGTACATGTCATTCGAGTTATTCGGGTCAAAACCGAACCGAACCGATTAATACCCGAACCGAACCGAACCCGTATTGCTTATTTGATTCGGGTTTCGGTTCATGCAATTGCTCTTATTCGATTTTCAGTTTATTCGGGTTCGGGTCGGTTCCGACCCGAATAACATCCCTAGTTTCAACAACTACATTGGCTACCCCCTGATACTCATTTTCGAATTAGAGCAAGAGACGACGTGTTGACGTTTAGAGGACCAACAAATTAGATTATCACCAATAAACACATAAACCAGAAGTAGACCGGTGTGTGGAGGGACAGCCAACCTAGTCAACATCAGAATAAGAAACCAAACGATCAACATGAGACGGATGTATATACAAACCATGATGAAGTGTACCTTGAAGATAACGTAAAATACGTTTAAGTGTTAGGAAATGTGGTTCTCTAGAATCATGCATAAAGAGACAAACCTGTTGAATCGCATAGGTAATATCCGGACAGGTGAATGTCAGGTACTGTAAATCCCAACAAAACTTTGATACAAGGTTAGATCCACAAACGAATTCCCGGATGAAAGAGAGTTTTGGTTTCGTGTCTGCATGAGTGTTACATGGATTGCAGGATGTCATATCAGCACCAGATAAAATCTCCTTTGCAAAAGCAGTTTGGGAAAGGAATATATTGTATGTATATCAATTAGTAGTAATTCTGGGACCGAGATCCGTCATGGCAAACTCAGAAGAGAGGCGTGTAATAACTTTATTGATGAGCGAGGGACTGGAAGCCGTGAGCATGATGTCATCAACGTAGAGGGAGAGATACATAGTCTCTAAATCACGATGAAATATAAAGAGAGATGTGTTTGAACGACTACTAGTGAAACCATGAGAAAAGATGTAAACCGCAAACCGGTGGTACCAGGCATTGGGGCATGTTTGAGACCATATAAGGCTTTGCACGAGCGGCAAACATAGTCAGGATGTATAGTGTGAACGTAACCATGTGGTTGTTTCATGTACACCTCCTCAATTTAGTTACCATGAAGAAAAGCATTTTTGACATCAAGTTGATGAATATGCAAGTGACGAGAAACAACAATGCTCAGGAAAGTACAAATAGTTGCAGGTTTAACAACTGGGCTAAAAGTGTCATCAAAGTCTAGACCAGGTTGTTGAGAGAATCCCTGAGCGACTAGTCGGCCTTTGTAGCGATCAAGATTACTATGAGAATCAAATTTGTGACAATAGAGCCATAAACATCCAACAATATTGGCATTAGGCAGTCGAGGAACAAAATCTCATGTGTGGTTGTCATTGATAGCTGACATTTATGCACCCATAGCTGATTTCTAATTCGAGTCAGACATAGCTTGATTCGTGGACCAGGGAATGGGAGATATATCAGAGGTGGCAGAGAGATTAATAATTTTGTGAGGTTTTAGGGAACCTGTATGTGCACGAGTGATCATGGGATGTCTTGTTGGAGGAGGTGTAGGAGGAGGAGGAGAAGTAGTGGGAGGGGTAGAAGAAGGAGGAGGTGAAAAAAAGTATGGCGGAGAGACCACATGTTCGGTGTTGGGAGAAACGAAGAGTGAAGGGAAGGAAGGAGGGGTGTAATCATCTTGTATAAACTGATCATAATCAGATGCAGAGGGAGTGGGATGGAAGTGAAAATAATGAAATTGACTCTCATCGAATTTGACGTGACGATAGATGATGATGCGTTGCGTGGTAAGGTCAAGATACTTATATCCTTTATGGTCCGGAGTGGGACCAAGGTACATGAAAGTAGTAGACTGATGGGAAAGTTTATGAGGAGAGGTAGAGTATGTGTGGGGATAACACAAGGTGTTTTGAGAAACCAAAGATAATCTCAAAAAGGTGGGAAAGAAACCAAAGATAATCTCAAAAGGCGTTTTGAGAGAGAGGGTGGTACCAGGAAGGATAAATAGTGTTTGAAAAACGTTAATGAGCACTTCAGTCAAAAAAGTAGGAGCTAAAGATGCTTGGAAGAGAAACGTGTGTATAATGTTGTTGATGGTATGAATCGAACGCTTGGCTTTTCCATTCTGTTGGGACATATATGGACAGGAGAAACAAATTTTAATACCATTAGACTGAATATATGTAAGTAAGATATGATTATTAAATTCACATCTGTTTTCACATTGAAACGATTGAGTGTCAGTTTTAAATTGATTTTTGACATACATTCTAAAGTTGCAAAAGACAGTGTACACCTCTGATTTACCACGAACGGTAAAAACCCATAGAAAATATGAAAAATCATCAAGAAAAAATATATAATATTTAAAACCACTCAAACTCATGACTGGAGATGTCCATAAATCAGAATGAATAAGTTTAAACACATGAGTAGTTTTTGACAAACATTGTTGCTTGTCTTTTTATTCTTCTTTGTCACACGAGAAATATTTGGACAATGTGAGAAACCGGAATAATAGCACCATTACCAATCATTATGGATTTAGAATTACACGGTGTCAGAGAAAACATATTACCTTGATTAAAATTCATGTGTGAGGTAGCTCCCGTGTCTATGTAATGTTGGTTGTCCGATGGCAGTTGAATTGAAATTGCTTGAAAAACCGAAGTTAAATCTGTGTGTTGTTGTGGAGCATGCAAAGTCGGGCCTTGCGAAAAATAATTTACTTGATGCCGATTTGGAAAAATAGGGTTGTTGGGCCTAATCTGCGATGGAGTGGGCTACCCAAAAAGGGCAGCAACATGTTGGACCGCTAGAAGACCAATGTTGAGCTGGTAAGCTGCAATCTGGGCCGGCTGGTAAGTCACTGATTGGGCCTGATGTGCAGGAAAAGTAGTGACAACAACAAATTTTGTTGGGATTTTATTCAAAAATTGTTTCAAAAACATAAACATAGCAACAGAAGACTTTAGATTTGAACAAAATAAAACTAGGTTTCTTGAAAGCCTAGCCTCCCTAACCCTATTTTCGAAAATGGGGGAACTCCTTTTGGGTTTTATCTTGTTCCTTAATTATTATTTTAATAGCCTTAAAATAGAATAATTGAATCTGGAAAAACACATACCCTATTTTCGAAAATTAGAAGGGTTTGGATTAGGATTAAATTTGAATTCTCTTAATAATTCTTTAATTTAAATAATTTTTTAATACGTAGATGATTTAATTAATTATTTAATTAAAATATAAAGATAAATCACAATTGATTTAATATTAATTAATTAAAAGGTTTAATTTAGATAATTAATATTTAAACCTTGTATTTTGAAAAGTTTTAAAATACACCTTATATATACTATTAAAAGTTTAATATATTATATGTATAAGACAAGTCAGTCAAATAGCTAGTACGCCTCATTCATGAAGTCATACTATAAGGGGGGTATAAGGAAGCGGCCTATAAAATGACCGTCATTAGGTGCCCACTCTCACCCACCGCTCCCTTGTATGGTGGGGGGTCGTTAGCCAAATGGATTTGATAGGACATAATCTCATTAAAAGTACAATGATATAAAAGTACTAAAACCTTCTTTAAAAAATCCCACTCTAGTTAATTTAGGAAAAATGTGAAAAATATGTTAATCCATGAAAACGCACATCATGCTTTATATGTCATTAATGGAGCGTGTGTGGTTAACGGACACACTAATAGGGACTATAAAGAGATATGATGGGCATCTCGAAAATTATCATTGTTGATGGAGCATGTGTGTTAACCGACACATCAATGTGAGATGATAAATGACATCAAGGTTGTCAAGCGGGTTTGCATGGTTATTCACATCTTATTTGTGATCCTCGACATCCCAGTCACAAAAGTAAGAGCATAATCTGAGATTAAGCATGTCATTGATAAGATTCAATGAATCTCAAAAGATCTAGGAGTTTCATAAGATTGGAATTGGTAAAAGCCTTACTTACCTAAAATAGATTTGAATTTGATTACGAAATCCCTCTTCGAAGTTCGAATCGAAAATATGTATCATAACCTTAATTTAAATTTTGGGTTAATAATTAAGGATTAAAATCAACTAACTTGAATTCTCTTTTCTCCTAATTTTAGATGTCTTATGAAGATATAAATGATATTCCTCGTTCTTTTGGAAATGTTTTTCCTCTTCCTTCTAAAGATGATCTTCCATATTCTGGTTAAGGTGAAAATGTTTTCCCTTCTTCAGGAATTGGTGGAGCTAGATATCATGTTTCTTCAACTCTTCCACCTCTTCCTCCAGTGACTCTCCCAACGTCACATTTTTCTCAAGTTGAAAGATACGAATCTACTCAACCTATATTGGCATGTAGACATCAAGATGGAAATTCTATGTGTGTGCATGTTCTAAAAATGAAATCGTACATTGACAAGTTGGATAGAATGAGTGTCGTTTTCCCAAGGGAGCAAGCCATTGATTTGGTTCTTCTTTCGCTTCCAAAGTCATATGATCAGTTCATTAAGAACTTTTATAGGAGGAATATCAATGTGACTCTAATTGATCTGACCCAAATGTTGATTGTTTCTGAAGCATAAATGCTTAAGAGCACATCTAAAGAAGAGATGCCTATTGGGTCTAATTCTAAGGTTTCCATGGACATTCACAATGGTGACAATAGTGGTCCAGAAAATATTTCTCTTCCCAATGGAAGGGGCCCGTCCAAGGTCAAGCCGTTTGATCGTATGGTAAAGAGAAATGCTTGTTCTGAGATCGTTCCATGTGTTAACCCCAACGAGTCTATTTGTTTCTACTGCCAATTGAAGGGTATTGGAAACGAAGCTGCCCAAAATACCTGAAAGATCTTAGAGATAGTAAAGTCAAGTCGTGTGACTCTACTTCAAGTACATCCATTTTCTGACTCCAGTGTTTTATAAGTTCCTATTCATAGATTCATAATACATGATGTGATGATCACATTTTGATTGTATTGCAGGATCTAAGAGAAAGAAGGAAGCTTAAGGAGAGCAAGCTAAATCTGATCATAAGAAATGGACTTTTGTCACATGGTTCGATGATCAGAATTTGGAGCAACTTCTAAGGAGTTAGGATAATTTAATAGATTGTTATTACTCTTAGGAGACGTCTAGAAACATGATTTTTTCATTTTATGCATTGTAAGGACAAGTTCCAACTTTTTTGTTTATTTTCAATAGAAGCGAAATTTTGGTTTATCTGGTTGCCTTATTTTATATTTCCTTGCAATGACATTTATAAAAGTGTCTGTTATGTTTCTAATATTAGTAATATTAATTGTGTATTTGATTTTTATGATATCGCTTATGATATTGTCATAATTAACCAAGTTAAAAAGAATTTTCATCACCAAGTTTCAAATTGGATAGAAACTTGGAGTCATGCAATTCAAATTGTGTAATGCATGTGAATCTTGGTCATTGGAAAATTATGACTAATTCATTGATCACATGTTTATGTGCATCAAGTGAAGGAATAATGGATCTAGTACACGTTGATATGGACTCTCTAGATCCACCACAAAGGACGATAACTCTATTCGTCATGATTTGTTGATGCTTCAGTAAATATGGTTGTGTTTATGAGATTAAGCATAATTCTAATACTTTGAAAAGATTCAAAGAGTAGCAGAACGAATAAAAGAATCTATTAGGCAAAAAGATAATAGTTTCTCCAATCTGAAAGGAAAAGAGAGTACTTTAGTATCATGTTTTATGATCATCTAATTGATTATGGATTTATATCACAATTGACTCCTCCAAGAACATCTTAGTGTAATTGTATGACTAAGAAGAGGAATTAAATATTTTTGGAAATGGGTCGATCATAGACGAGTCATACTTTGTTCCAATCAAGTTTTAGAGTCATACTCAAGTAAGTACAAATCATATCTTGAAACTCTTTTCAAACTAAGAAGGTTGAAAACACCTTGAAATATATGGAGTAAAAATGTTTTCTTACTCTAGCACATATATAATTAAAGTTGTGATGTTTTCATTAATCAAGAAACAAAAGATAATCTGAGACCTATTCTATGAAGTGTTTTTTTGTCAGGAATCCACACAAACTTTTGAATATTTGTTTTAGCTCGTCAAAGGAATGTTCTTTGAGAGAAAACTTATATGTAAAGAAGTCAGTGGGAGTTGTATTGATCTTGAGAGTTTTAAGACTCAACCGACAATAAACCTTTTAGTTATCACTAACACGCGACCTGAGGTTGATAACCTATCGTGTTTGGTTGACACATTCTTATTTCTGTGCACTTCTAGTTAAGTTGGCAAGCTTATGAGTTCTATGTTTTTCATTTACCTACAAAAGAAAAGCGCGTTGGTCAGTGAAAGTGCATTTACCAATATGGGTGACTTGCTAACAACATGGAACCATTGGTAGGCCCATGCGCTACCAGAGGGAAAGAAATTTAGAATAACGAAGTTCAGTCCACGAAGGAAAGCTAAATTTGAAACAACACGCGACCTGATGATCCTAGTGTGATGTTAGAAGCATCTTGAGCATCACACTGATGCCTTTGCTATGTATCATGCTCAGGTTTATTGCTCAAAGCAAGTTGTTTAGGACTAGGACCTTTAAGTGTATATAATTTCACATCTCTCACAAGATTGTCTTTCAAAAGACATGAACCCATTCATTGAAGTTGTATCTATTGAATGTTATTGTTTTATTAAGTCATTTAAAGAAAATGAAAAATTCATGGTTATGAGAGTGGATTATTTATATCTAAAAAAATTTAACAAAATTCATTTAGTATTTTCAATATTTAATCTTTAATAATTAATACCATTTTAGTTTCCAAAAACATTAATTATCAAAGTCTAGTATCCAAGTTGCAAAACAAACAAATGGTTAGGTGACCTATATGCCATTTACTGAATCCATTCCGGTAGATATCGATTATCAGTTATATTAGGCTATATAATTCCTAGATTTATGAGATCAATAATAACAGATTTAATTAGACATGTTTGATCCCATCTATGCATGAGAACTCTCTTTCTTAAGCGACATTTATCACGAAAGATTTCCGATCAAATCATCCAATTTGAAAAACTTGTATAATCGGCCTATAACTTGGTTATAAAAATCACGCAAACACACCGACCATCAGAAGATAATACTAAGCGGTTATGTGACCTTTATCTCGCTAGTGCATACAAGAGATGTGCGAATGTTCTTCAAAATGGATTGCATAAATTTGAGGTTTGTAAGAGATTTTTGATGTTTTTATAATTATAGTGTTGGCGAGAGCAAGATAACTACTAAACGTGATAACAGAAGCTGTTTATTGTTTGTTGTATGTAGATTGGTATATCCCTATGATTGTGGTTGTATTATAGTTTAGCTGGTAGTCTAATTCCCTGTATATATACGTGTTCTCTGATTGATATGAACATATGAAAAAACCCTACGAATTCATTCGTAAAACTCAGTCTCTTAACATTACACGGTATCTGAGCGTACCAACAAAAAAGGGTAAATTCTAGAAATCGAAGCTTTTAACGAACCACTGTAATTATGGGTGACAAAGGAGGTCCGTCTGGCACATCTCAAGTGATTGTACAAAACGTGCAAGATGCACCCTTCCCCACCGGAGTCATCTTAGATGACAAGAATTATCCTCTTTGGTCTCAATTGATGGAGATGAGGATTGGAGCGAGAAACAAGTCATGGTATATCATAGGTAAAACTGAGAAACCTACCGAAGACGAAAAACAGATCGAGGCTTGGCTGTTCGACAATAACCGAGTCAAGATCTGGTTGATCGACTCGATGAGCCCATCACTCATCCGTCGATTCATCCGTCTTTCCACTGCATCTGAGATCTGGGAGGCGGTGGAACAAACATTCTATGATGGAACCAACGAAACTCAACTTTTCGAATTGAATAGAAAGACTTTCAGTACCCTTCAAAATGGAAGATCCCTGCCAACATACTATAACGAAATGGTAAGCCTATTTCAGGATATTGATACTCGTCTAACTGTACAGGAGGAGACCGTCGCAGAAACTGTGGCAACAAACAAAACCTTATCTCGATTCCGTGTACACATCTTCCTAGCGGGATTGGATTCCGAGTTTACTCAAGCTAGGAGTGAGATTTTAAGGATAGATCCACCTCTAAGATTAGAGGCATGTTATGCCTATATCCGAAAAGATTACAATCAAAGATTGACCATGGAAGAACCCAAATTCGAAGCAGATAGCGTGGTGAATATGACTACTCGTAATCGCCCCTTAAAGGGAAAGAAATCGAATGGAAAAGGTAACACCTTTACTTGTACACACTGTGGAGAAGAGGGACATTCAAAGGCCAAGTGCTATGAGCTCATTAGCTACCCTAAATGGCGGGATTTCACAAAGAAGCCAAGAAAGAAAACTGGGCAGGCATCTGTAGCCACATCATCAATGGTTGAAGAAGATAAGCCTCAAACTACAACTCCCATGGCTGCCCACACATCTGCAAATACTGGTAAGTCTCACTGTTACCAAACCAAAGATGATGATTGGATAATTGATACCGCCCCATCAAATCACATGACTAGTGATCCATCAAAACTATTAAAAACATATAAGCCCAAACAGGAAAACATACGTGCTGCGAATGGAAGTAGGGCACCTGCAACTGGTGAAGGCCCAGTAAAAGTATCAAGCTCCATGGATATTGACAAAGTTCTTGTAGTCCCTTCATTATCATCGAATTTGTTATCAGTTAGTCAAATTACTGAAGCTCTAAACTGTTATGTGATTTTCTAGCCAAATGAATGTGTTTTTCAGGATATAATGACCCATCTGATTCTTGGTTATGGTACTAGATGCGGGAGGTTGTACTATCTTGAAGAAGGTCATCAAGAAGGTCAAGCAAACCTCACTGGATTAATGCAAGTGAATAAGTCTGTGACATGGTTGTGGCATCGCTGACTCGGACATATCTCATTCAGTTATCTTAGGAAACTTAAATCGAATTTGTTTTTAAATGTATTGGAAAGTGAGTTTGAGTGTGAAATATGTGAGTTAGCAAGAAACAAACGGATTTCATACACTCCAAGTGATAATAAAACTAGTGTTCCATTCTTAAAGTTTCATTCGGATGTATGGGGACTAACAGGGGTCTCTACCCCTAACGGTGCACGCTACTTTGTAACATTTATAGACGGGTGTACTCGTATGATTTGGATATCTCTCCTTAAAACAAATGAAGAGGTATATTGATATTGCCATATTTATACATATTTTTAGGCAATATTTATTTACATTTTTATTAATATTTTGGTTATTTGCATAGAATAATGGTACTTATAAGGATAAATTGTTATTTGCAGCCAAAGTAAAGTATTCTCGAAGAGAGGGACTAGAACTGACAATATTTGGAACTTTGGAGGCTTGAAGGGAAGAAGGATGAAAAACTCAGCGAAAAGACGTACTCACGACGTGAGTAATTAGATGTTCACGACGTGAGAAGAGTATTCCAGAAGATATACATCCGGGTGAAAGAGTCCTTGTCGAATACGGAAAACTCACATTCACGACGTGAATCCTTATGGTTCACGACGTGAACTCGGTAAAATCAGATACTATAAATTCTCTTGCTCATTATGACTTGAGAAGTTTTTGGCGAGAGAAAAGGGTTTCAGAAGAGGAATTTTAGCAGAAGAAAAGTCTTGGAAGAAGGTTTTCAACACCAAAAGAGCAGAGGTTCATAATTAGTTTAATTGTTGATACTTGAACATGTCTTATACTTTGATTTATGCTTGTTTATTTGCTAGTATGTCCAGCTAAATCTAGCTACTTCTGTTAGCTAGATGAAGCTGGAACTCATAGTTTTGATGCATTAGATTTGACTTTACTTGTTGGTAATATGCTTGTGTTGATTGATTTTACCTAGCATGTTTAATTTAATATTTGATTGCTTTAAATTCTTGTTTTGTGTAGTTAGTGAATACAAATCTGCATGAATTTGAATACCTAATAATTCAGTGAACACTAGTTTATTAGAGCTAAGATCAAACCAATCTTAGATAAGTAATTGAATCATTGAATTAAGCTGTGCTAGAGAACTCATATTATGACTGTAATTGTGTTTTGGTTAATCAATCTTACATGGCTCCAATCTTATTCAATAATTGATTTTGTGTTAACTATTGTGTGACCATACATAGACTTATATGAATCAATTAAAGTTAGTAGATTTAGAACTAAATTGCTAATACTATATTAATTGGTACCAACAGTAATTGTCATAGCTAAATTATAAACCATTGAGGGAATGTGGATTCGAACTAACATAAGTGTTTTTAGTAATTGATTGAATTTGAGTAAAGTTCGTCTGATCTTGTAAAATCAGATAAAACCCTTTTAAGATGTTAATAATTAGATTAATTTAGTAGTAAGTAGATTAATTAGTTAACACCGTTCCCTGTGATCGACACCCGACTTACCCAACTATTCTATAATTCGACTAGGTACACTGCCTATGTGCATTTTAGTTAGTTAAGTTAGTTAGGTTATAAATTATAAAATTAGTGGGTACTTTTGTGCACATCAAGTTTTTGGCGCCGTTGCCGGGGAACGGCTTAGTTTAATTACTGATTTATTTGCTTTAAATTAATCGATCCTTTTTGTGGGGTAAAACCTGCAAAGAGTTATTTTTTAGTTTCATTTTTTTCTGGCATTACAGAACTCACGACGTGAGATTTATAGGCTCACGACGTGAATCCTGTGATTCCTCGTTTTCTTAGTTTAGTTTGTCTTTCTTAGTTCAGTTTTACGTTTTTATTTTTTTATTTTGCAGGAGTTCATGACCAGGGGTTCTAACACACCTTTGGTGCCACCTCTTGAAGATCCAGAGTCCGCCCTTCACAAAAAGAAAGATAAGAACGTGAAAGAAGATCAAACACCAAAGAAGACGCCCTTACAAGAACTCAAGTCAGTGTTCTCAAAGAAGTCGGGGAAGAAAACGGGAGAGTCAAGTTCATCTTCAAAGGACAAGAGCAAAGTTGAGAGCATAGATCAAATACCGATCCCAAACGAATCCGAATACGAATCCGAAATCGAGTTTGGACTATTTACAAGTGAACCCGAAGACGAGCAAAGAGACGAGATGGAGAATATTGAAGAAATGTCCATGGGAGCTTACAGAAAGAGAATTAGAGATGATGTTGGTCCAAGTTTAGTACAACCTGCCATTCCTGCCACTGCCATTGCCACATTCGAGCTGAAAGGACATATCCTTTCTGCACTGAAGGATATCCTATTCTATGGAAAAGATCATGAGGATGCGTTCAAGCACTTAGATGAAGTTAACGACATTGCTAATTATTTCAATGTCCCGAATGTGAATAGAGATACCGTCTTGCTAAGGATGCTTCCTGTTACTTTTAAGGGAGCTGCTAAGGATTGGTTAAAAGCACTACCGCCGGGTACAATCACTACATGGGCTCAAATGCGTGAGCAGTTTTTAGACCAATTCTATCCACCATCCAAGATAGCTAAACTCAAGAAGGCGATTGCCAATTTTGAGCAAAACCCGGGGGAGTCACTTTACGAGGCTTGGGAGCGCTACAAGGGGTTGTTAAGGAATTGTCCTCAACATGACCTTAACATTCAACAAGAAGTGTCCATATTCTATGACGGGGTCAACGTAATGACAATACAACTCCTTGATTCTCAAGGACCACTTACAAAGAAAAATCCGGGCGAAGTCAAGGAATTAGTTGAAGAATTTGCAAAGCATTTTCGTGAATACCACAATCCAAGGAATGAAGGAGTGAAGGGAGTTGGAAGTGCACATTCTGAAGAGATGGCTGCTATGATGGCAATGCTAAATAATATAGACCGAAGGCTGACCCAAATGGACCAATCAATTCATGCAATTAGAGTTGGTTGTGAACGATGCAGTGGGCCACACTTGACTAAAGATTGCAATTTGGATGAATATGGGAACAAGAAGGCACAAGTTTGCTACTCAAGTGGGGACAAGTATGATGAAGACTGGAGAAAACCAAAGATAGAGTGGCTGCCTTACGATGAGTACAAGAGGCAAAAAGAAGAAAAATATAAGCAGACAGGCCGAGGCTTCTATCAAAAAGAGCAACCACCAGCCGAAAAGAAAGTAGACTTGGAAAACATGTTGACCCGATTTATGGAAGCATCCGAGAGAAGACATGATGATACCGATGCAGTGCTAAAGGAACACATGAATTGGTTTACGACGTGAACTCGGTAAAATCAGATACTATAAATTCTCTTACTCATTACGACTTGAGAAGTTTTTGGCGAGAGAAAAGGGTTTCAGAAGAGGAATTTCAACAGAAGAAAAGTCTTGGAAGAAGGTTTTCAACACCAAAAGAGTAGAGGTTCATAATTAGTTTAATTGTTGATACTTGAACATGTCTTATACTTTGATTTATGCTTGTTTATTTGCTAGTATGTCCAGCTAAATCTAGCTGCTTCTGTTAGCTAGATGAAGCTGGAACTCATAGTTTTGATGCATTAGATTTGACTTTACTTGTTGGTAATATGCTTGTGTTGATTGATTTTACCTAGCATGTTTAATTTAATATTTGATTGCTTTAAATTCTTGTTCTGTGTAGTTAGTGAATACAAATCTGCATGAATTTGAATACCTAATAATTCAGTGAACACTAGTTTATTAGAGCTAAGATCAAACCAATCTTAGATAAGTAATTGAATCATTGAATTAAGCTGTGCTAGAGAACTCATATTATGACTGTAATTGTGTTTTGATTAATCAAACTTACATGGCTCCAATCTTATTCAATAATTGATTCTGTGTTAACTATTGTGTGACCATACATAGACTTATATGAATCAATTAAAGTAAGTAGATTTAGAACTAAATTGCTAATACTATATTAATTGGTACCAACAGTAATTGTCATAGCTAAATTATAAACCATTGAGGGAATGTGGATTCGAACTAACAAAAGTGTTTTTAGTAATTGATTGAATTTGAGTAAAGTTCGTCTGATCTTGTAAAATCAGATAAAACCCTTTTAAGCTGTTAATAATTAGATTAATTTAGTAGTAAGTAGATTAATTAGTTAACACCGTTCCCTGTGATCGACACCCGACTTACCCAACTATTCTATAATTCGACTAGGTACACTGTCTAGGTGCATTTTAGTTAGTTAAGTTAGTTAGGTTATAAATTATAAAATTAGTGGGTACTTTTGTGCACATCAAGTTTTTGAAATTTACTAATTTACTTTTGTGCATTCAAAGAATTATATCAAGTTATAAAAACCGTATACAGAAAAGAAATACAAGTGTTGCAATCCAATAATGGTGGAGAGTATATGAGTAATGAAATGAAACAATTCTGCAGGGATAATGCAATTCGACACCAAACCTCATGCACTAGAACTCCCCAACAGAATGGGTTAGCTGAAAGACGAAACAAACAAATCCTTGAAATTGTCCGGGCCTCATTATCTGACATGAACGTTCCACGAAAATATTGGGGTGAAGCGGTTCGATCAGCGGCCTATATTATGAACAGAACACCATCAAGTGTCATCGATTTTAAAACTCCATTGCAAAAGGCTCAAGAACTATCAAATCTACCAGAAAGTAATGGCCTTGAACCAAGGATATTTGGATGTACTGCATATGCCCATCAAAACGTGGGAAAATTGGAACCTCGAGCGGTTAAATGTATCTTCATAGGGTACACGGATAAAAAGAAAGGGTATAGGTGCTATGACCCAACCACAAATAAGATACACATTACTCGAGATGTAGTATTTCATGAGATGCTACCATACTTTGAACGTGAGTGCCCACTTCAGGGGATGAAGGAAAGTGCAGCAGACATACACGAGAATATAGACTCTGGTCTGTATTTTGACATATCGCATAACACACCTGGAGATGATGAAAACGATAACAATGATGTAGACGAAGACTATCATCATTGGGATCATCAAATGTCTGATGACCAGGAAGACGAGTATGGTATCGAAAAGGAAAATGTGGAAACAAGAGATAGTACAACCACCGCTGATACCGAACTAGTCATTAGTATCGAAAACCAAGAGGTATCTATTATGTCTAATACTCCAGACGCATTGTCTTCTGATTCTATTTTTCAGGAAATCAGTGATGAACTAGAACCAATATTTTCAATCAGAAGCACCCGTGGAATTTCAAAGAAACAATATGTTGCAGATCTCAAAGCAAAGTCGAAATATCCCATTAACAATTACGTGTCAGCACATCGATTGGCAAATACTCATGAGTTACTGGTGGAGAAACTGTCAACTGTTATGATACCAAATGAAGTTCAAGAACCTGTCAAAGACAAAAAATGGAAAGATGCGATGAATGAAGAAATGAGAGCATTGCAAAAGAATCAAAGCTGGGAAATGGTGAATCTCCCTCCTGGAAAGAAGACTGTAGGGTGCAGGTGGATATATACTGTGAAGCTTGATGAAAATGATAACATAGATCGATATAAGGCAAGACTAGTGGCCAAGGGTTATACCCAAAAATATGGCATTGACTATGGAGATACATTTTCACCCGTTGCTAAGATGAACACAATTCAAATCTTAGTGTCCATTGCAACAAATAGAGATTGGCCTCTAAGGTAGTTCGATGTTAAGAATGCCTTCCTGAATGGATACTTAGACGAAGAAGTGGATATGGAACCCCCTTCAGGCATGGAACGTGGAAGGGAAAGTATGTAGATTGAAGAAGGCGTTATATGGATTAAAACAATCACCTAGAGCTTGGTTTGGTCGATTCTCAAATTTCATGAAGAAAGCTGGGTACAAACAGAGCGATGCAGATCACACCTTGTTTGTCAAAAACAATGGAAAATAACAGCTCTTATTGTATACGTAGATGATATAGTGGTAACTGGAAATGATCCAAAAGAAATGAAGAATCTCCAAACTCTAGTTGCCACAGAATTCGAGCTGAAAGACCTTGGAAGTCTAAAATACTTATTGGGCATTGAAGTAGCTAGGTCAAAATCTGGAATCTCAATGTGTCAACGGAAATATGTAATTGATTTGCTAACTGAAACAGGAATGCTTGACTGCAAGCCAACAGAAACCCCAATAAAAGTGAATCACAAAATAACTATACCCCCGAACCAAGTTCCGACAAATAAAGATAGGTATCAAAGGCTGGTTGGAAAACTCATATATTTGTCTCACACTAGGCCAGATATAGCCTATTCTGTGAGTATGGTTAGTCGCTTCATACAATCACCAAGTGAAGCTCACATGAATGCAATATATCGAATACTTAAGTACCTCAAGGCATCTCCGGGTAAAGGGTTATTTTTTGGTAGAAACTCGAGCCATGAGGTGATAGGATATACAAACGCTGATTGGGGAGGAGATCGTATGGATGGAAAGTCTACCCCAGGGTACTTTACATTTTTGGTGGAAACCTAGTAACATGGAGAAGTAAGAAGCAAAAGGTGGTAGCACGTTCAAGCGCCGAAGCAGAGTTTAGGGGAATGGTCCATGTGATATGTGAACTCTTATGGATAAAACGAATCATGAGAGATCTGGACATTGAATTGGAGTTACCCATGAAGTTACATTGTGACAATGAAGCTGCAGTAAAAATAGCAAATAACCCAATACAACATGACAAAACGAAACGTGTGGAAATTGACAGACACTTCATCAAGGATCATCTAGAAAATAAGACTGTGGAGTTACCACACGTACACTCAAATGATCAACTTGCAGATATGTTAACGAAAGCAGTGTGTGTGAGAGTGTTTAATTGCTCTCTTGACAAGCTGGGAATGATGGACATACATTCTCCAACTTGAGGGGGAGTGTTGGCGAGAGCAAGATAACTACTAAACGTGATAATAGAAGTTGTTTATTGTTTGTTGTATGTAGATTGGTATATCCTTATTATTGTGGCTGTATTATAGTTTAGCTGGTAGTCTAATTCCCTCTATACATATAACATGTTCTCTGATTGATATGCACATATGAAAAAACCTTACGAATTCATTCGTAAAACTTAGTCTCTTAACATTACATATAGTTTAAAAAACATATGATATAATGGTTATTGCATGCATTTAATAAGCCATGACATACCTTTTAAAAAAAATCTTATGTAAAATCATATTTTAACAATGTTTTTGTTATTAAATCCGGTTTTATAAAATCAACACAATCAAATTTTAATAGCTAATATTTAGTCTGACGTTTGAGCTCTTTAGAACATTTGACCAACCATATAATATGACCAACCATACATCATTGATCATATTATATGTTTGAACATCTAACTCAATGGCATATTACGAAGAGAGAGCATGTATTGGTTGGTTTATTAATTCCACATAATTAACAGAATTTTACAAAGATATTTGTTTACGAAATAGATAGTTTTAGTAAAAATATGGTCATTTGATGATATTGTACATCCCATTTTGAGGTAGTAATTATTCCCATGGGTTCTTGTATTTAAGTTATAGCATTATATCATAACTTTATAATTAAATCAGTTATAAAAGTTTTAGCTTCACAAAATGAACAAAATTTGATCTAAAATAAGTAAAATTTTTAAATGTGTCATAATTTTCATGAAAAATATAGATACTCACCGAAAGAAAAGTTGATATAGAAATACGTTTTAGTGTTTTACCGTATATGCAATGAAGTTTTGTGAAACGGATAGAAAGTAGTATAATTTATTTTGGGGCAAACATATGAGAGGAATTTACTTCATATTCATACATCCAATAATTAGAACTCCATAACCTAATGCAAATGACGGAATTGCCCTGTGAAACCACACATCTTTACTGCCGCACCAACACCAAAACAGTAAAGGCAGCCACAAGGGTCGTTTCGTAATTACCTAAACAGCAGTGTCGGTTACTCATCTTGTTTTTCTTTTTCCACCAAACAAAATCAAACAAATAAAGTTGCACTTGCAAATGCATAGAATCGAAGCCCTTCAAATAAAGTTGATGCAGTCAGAGCATACAACCAGCAAAATCACCACTTGATCGAGCTCCAGTTCCTCGATCATTTAAACAAATCAGCGAGCATTAGTCGCTGGAAGTGTGTGTGGCTTCGATTGTGAGTTGATTCCATTGAAATCTTCGTGAGCTGTTGTAAATAGGAACTCGAAAACCTAAAATAAAATGGAGCTGTACGGACGGAGCACGGGGAGAAACGGGTCACAGACGGATCATACCCAACAACCCGAATGGATACAGCCGGGGACGGAGACGGGACTCGAAGGTAATGCTTCCACAGCTTAGCATTTTACAGTTCCAATTTTGACATTGTTAGAAGATTTTTTTAGGGTTTTGAACAATGTACGAACTTTTTTGTCTGTCTGTCTGTGTGTTTGATTGATTTTTTGTTTCCATTGGTAATTTGTTTTGGGGAATGTATGTAGAATCGATGAGGCGGTTGGGGTTGTGGGGTGGAAGAGGAGGAGAGTTTTATCCGGAGCGACCTGGAACGGCGGATTGTGCTTACTATATGAGAACTGGGACATGTGGATATGGTAGCAAGTGCAGATATAATCATCCTCCAGATCGTAGTAGCTCGGTAACCCCTCCCTACTTATTTGTTTTTTTAATCAATTATCATATGTCCTGTTAATGATAAAGTGCATATGAGCTTTTCCATGGTAACCCATATGATGTATTATTAACCATGAAAGCGATGTCTTGAACAAAAGACAAACAGGGTAAAAAAGCAAGTAACATGCATTATGAAGCATTGCATTTGCATCTAACTCTATTCCTCCATGGACTGTAACTTTGAATTGTGATATGGTTTTAGGCTGGAGGAGCTGCAAGAAGTGTAGGAGGGGGAGCTTACCCAGAGCGACCAGGAGAGCCTCCATGCCAGGTACTCTGTTTTATGTAAAACTTGCACATACAGACATTGAAATTTGAATCTGTTTTTCTTTTTATTGATAGCGTTCCATCTGTTTATTTGTAGTATTATTTAAGAACAGGCACCTGTAAGTTTGGTGCATCCTGCAAGTTTCACCATCCAAGACATGCAGGTGGATCATTAAGCAACGTGCCACTAAATACTTATGGATATCCATTACGACCAGTAACTATTTCTTTTTCTCATGCTAAATTGTTTCTTCTTCTTCTTCTTCTTCTTCCAAAGCTTCCTGTAACTTGGTTTTTTTTTTTTTTTTTTTTTTTTTTTTAATGAAAACAGGAAGAGAAAGAATGCTCCTACTATTTGAAAACGGGGCAGTGCAAATTTGGTATAACTTGTAAATTCCATCATCCTCAACCCACTGGCGAATCCATGTCAGCATCAGCATCTGCACGTCCATTTTATTCAACTGTGCAGTCACCTTCACCCGAACAACAACAACAACAACAGCAACAGTTTGTGGGGGGCCCAGGAGGTGGTTATCGGGTTGCAAGTGCAAGGCCTCCATTAGTTCCTGGTTCTTACGCCCCAGCAGCTGCTTATGGTCCAATCTTACTCTCCCCTGGCATGCTTCCTTTACCCCCTAATTGGAGTCCTTACTCGGTAAGAAACAATATAATTATTGGAGTGTGATTTCTTTCATTTTCTATTTCTACTTCTTCTTATAGTGTCAATAGTTTACGAGATGCAGGGACGTGTAAGCCCGGTCCTGTCTCCGGGTGCTGCTCAACCTCAACCTGCTTCTCTCTATGGAGTCAATTCTTCTTTTGCAGGAGCAGGAGCAGGAGCTGGAGGACATTTTCGTCCTTTACCACCACCTCCCCCGTCTCCTGGCCCTAGTCAAACTGAAAGGGTATTTCCGGAAAGACCTGGTCAACCTGAATGTCAGTACTACATGAAAACGGGGGATTGTAAGTTTGGAGCCTCCTGCAAGTATCATCATCCACCTGACTGGGTCTTATCACAGGCAAACTGTATGCTCAGCCCCATTGGTCTCCCTTTGCGTCCGGTAAGCTTTTTAAGCTTCCTGTAAAAAAATAAATTATCAACTAAAAACAACAAATTAATGAAACAAACTCTTCTTTGGATGTGGATGTGGATGAACAGGGGGTTGAGGCTTGCAATTTCTACATGCAAAATGGACACTGTAAGTTCGGGCGCACCTGTAAATTTGATCATCCGCTTCCAGGTGCAGTCACGTATGGTGGTCCATCGGAATTACCAATTCCTACGATTCCAGCAGCCGTATCATTCTCAGAAAGGTCCAAAATGGACACGATGTTTACTCAGGGTCAGGGTCAGGGTCAGACCCAGACTGGGTCTTCACCTGAAGTTCAGATTTCCGGTCAAACTTCTCCTCAGACAAGGTAGTGGTGCTGCTGCTGCTGGTGGGTTTAGATTATTCCACTTGCTACATTTGTCAGGTGTTACATATAGTAAGATATATGTGGTGAAGTGTGTGGTATGATTATTTATATTATTAATTATTATTATCTGTATAGCAAATATTGATGCTGCTGTGTAATTTTGAATTTATGACACTTTTGGTTGCATTGAATCTGATCTGGGAATAAAAGGATGAGACAGAAGGCTGTTAAGTTAACCAACCATTTTTCTTACTTTTAAACTGTGTTTAATAATTTCCCAATTTGGTGTATCAACTGTCATGGTTTATCATTGGGTTTGTCCATCTAGTGGGGATTGGGTTCCATTTTTGAAATTAGTTAACAATCTCAAATTGAATCAACTTAAATTACGTAATTCTTGGTGTATATTCTAATGTACGTTATTTATTTTCTTGAGGAAATAACGAAAATATATTAGTATTTTATTTAATAAAGTAAGCAAAAATTGAATTAACCAAAAATAATATTCGATCTAATTTTGAAATATAGTTCGAATTCAATCTAGAAATTAACTTTTTTTTTTATTAAGTTGGAAAGCAAATATTATATTCTACTGGTTACATCAGAACCAAACAAAATTAATTTAGTTACTAGTAAAGTGAAAAAGAAGAAATAAAAAACCGGTTATATAAAGGTAAAGTTAAAAAGAAGAAATTAGTTATATAGAAGCAAAAAGATTATTTAGTAAAGTAGAAGGGGGATAAAAAAAATTGGGTTATAGATCCACCGAAGTGGGTAGCCTTAACCGGATGTGTGGTAACAGGTAAGCCCGAAGGCTGTTCCCGTCCCTGTCAGGGGAGATGCCAACCATCTCTCCTTCTTACGAACACGTGACATTGTCCTCCAGTTTACTCAATAAAACCCTTTTTATTTTACCACAACTCCGATGTGGGACGCTTCTTCAAATGTATTTATCTAGAATATCAAGTTTCGTTAGTCGATTTGCCATATTTTCTAGCGATTTTCTCGTTTTTACCGAAGAGTCATCGATTTGAAGATGATGCTACTCCTTACTGATCCTTATTCCAGCAACTAAAGGTATAATCCTCTGTATTTTTTTTTGAGCGATGAAGAACCCTTATTTCATTCTTTGAGTTCGGAATTTGCATTTATCGATTGCTATTTTGTACATCATAGATGATTTAAGTTTGAAATTATTGTTTGCTGCATTATATTTATAGTCGATAGAAACGTACTGGTGTTATTGTGTTTTTTTTTTTTTTCTTTTCTGATGGGTTTGAAAGTTTGAACAAGCCTAAATTTGTACAAATGGCGATCATTGTGTCTCATTAGGAAAGTGAGACTTCCTATATCAGTAATCTTCTCACCAAAAATGGATGATGTGATATAGTTGTTACTTGTTACCATGACTAATGTTCATGGTGAAAACAGTTTGAGATCAACGTTTTGAGAAGTTATAAATTTTCCAAATTTATGTTGTTGCTTCAAATTAAAGTGGTACAGATGATGATGAAGATTATAAACTCCTGTTATTAAATGAGATTGTGATCTCATGTAGCTAAGGATTCTCCATTCATGATTTGTTAATTATTATTCAAAAGAATAAGAAGTAATGTCATACATATTCTGGATAATTAGATTAGAATATGTTGATTACAGTCACCTTGCAGACTCCATGTGGACACAACTCCTGGTTGAAATGCTTTGAGAAGTGGATGACACAAATGAAGGCATGTATCTAGTTGTTAGGTAAAATCTTACCTTTTTTTATTCATCATTAAGATGTAGTTCTTAGATGAAGCAAATTATTTGCAGCTTCCATTAAACATCATGCTCTTCGACTTATTTAGCAGTTAAATGATTAGGCTTGTTGTTGAGATCTACCTATATCTTAGACAAGACATAATCTTTCTTCCAATTTTGCATCCCACTCTTGTCAAAGCCATAACCCACATGCATGAAATACAAGATTTGACAGAAAACCTTTTTTGCATTTCTTTGTATGCTTGCTAGTAAACCAATTAATGACCTACTAATAAGATCATGAAATATTGATATTGGTATGGTTTCTTTCATCTCCTATGATGACATTTCAAAAGATTTCTATTATGGTAATGGTGGTATGTAGACTTGAACTGCAGATTTGGTCTTTGTGTTTAGCAAAAAGTTGGAGGTTCAGTCAGGTACAAAAGACTGTGCAAAGAACATCGAATAAATTTTGTAGGTTATTTATTTTGATTCATCTGATTTCTTTGTGTTTAATTTTTTGGTTAAATAAGCTGAGAAGACGATGAATAAATTTTTATTGATTCAAGAAGATGAAGCTTAAAACCAAATCAAATGAACCAAAATGAATTCCAAACATAATCATAAACATTGATATTATGGATTTAAGAAAAGGAATATCAAAACCCACTTAAAGATCAATACAATCGAATATGGTCATCTTCAGCCTATCTTTTTGCAAGTTTGTTCGTCTTCATTTTTTGCAAGTAACCCAGATTTTTTTTGAATAACAAACCCACAACTAAGAAGAACAATGAAAAACACGAAAGAAGGTTTCATATTAAAATTCAAGATCAAATCTACACAGAAACAATGAAATACTTGTGCTTTATCTTATTTTTTTTTATTTTTTTTATTATTTTTTTTTTTGGAAAATATGGCCATTTTAATAACGGTATAAAGTGAACCATTTAGTTTTACAAAACACAGAGGTCAATACATATCGACGGAAGACAAACAGACAACAATCTGCACCGCTAGCCCTTTCTGGATGGCAAAACTAATTCTTTTGAAAACAACATCTGCAGATCTAGGAGATATAACATTAGAATGCATGACCCATTGAACTCTATTGAGGAGCTCCACCGCCTTTGGTGTGAGAAAATTAAATGTATCAAATGCAAAAGGTATAAACACATGTTGATTTTCTATACATGCATTCTCGTGCTTTGCCACTTTGCATGCTGCGGCTTTCAAAGCGGCATGCCCTGCTGTGAAACTCCCGCTCATCAAATCGACGAGAGGAGAGACCCCAGTAAGATCCACACAAGCGTGCTTCCCTCTTACCCATCCAAAGATCAAAATGTCACCTGACCTTAGTGTGGATCTTCTATCCTGCGAGTTCGTAAAAAAGTTCACTGACGCTTCTTTCTTCACGGAAATACCAGCATGCCAACAAGCATAAAAATGAACATCCCTAACCACATCATGTCGGTATTTGAAACCAGGGAGCTCTCTACAATGAACTGCATGTTCCCTAAAAGTGTCCAAACATGCCTTGCGGGAAACTGGACATATCTCGTCAATTGGGAATAGAGGAATTATGAGGCGGTAACGAAGGATATCTCGGTACTCCACAGGAGACATATGATCGACGAGGCCATCAATAGGGATAGTTAGCAGAAAATCCTGAGCATGAGGTGCCCGAAGAAACTCAAAAACTGCTTTCTGTCTAACAGTCATGTCGAAGTCGATTTTTTTGACGAATTTGCTAAAAAGGGCACACACAAATGCTTTTTGGGATTTAAGGGTGAGGGGGGGGGGGTGTACTTATTAGTGAAACTGCTACAATCGAATCCCTGAATCGTATCGTGGAGACGAGTCAAAACACATAGGTAATCAGAGTCCATACCACATATGCCACTGCCACGTAAGATGTGGTCTTGTAATGTCCAAGATTGGGCCCTCAAGGCTACAGATGCGTAGGAGGAAACCTCGTATGCTGAGTACAAACCCAAACCACCGAAACAGATTAGTAAGGAAGCCATACGCCACTGGATGTCTGCAAAGAAGAGGCATTCACATACTACCATATCCTCGATAGACCCGCGCAATCCTTTGTCAAAGAACAAATCCTTTTTCTATTAATCAACACATTGCATACAATTTTAGTTATTAGTATATAGCTAACATACACCTACTATTTTAGTCTTAAAGCTACACATTTTGTCCGAAGCAGGATATAAACCCTCAACTTATGCTAAAGGGATCATATCCCTATGATACCGCTATGCCAAAGTCCATTTTGTAACACTTAGAATATTGTTTAATGTTTTATTAACAAATGAAGGGCAAAAATGTAAAAAAAAAATATTTTTTTTTCAACTTGAGAACATAAATTTCTTTCCAACTTTAGAACACACCTAATCAATTCTTTTTCCATTCTTTTTTTCATCAATTTCTTTACCTTCCCTTTCCTTAATTTTAACTCTAGAACAAGGCATCAATGAATCCTCAATGGGATAAAACTCGAGAACATGAATAGTTCCTCATGTGGAATCTCACTAAGAACCCAAAACAAGATCCAAACAAAACGGTGAAGATGAATAGTTGCTTATGTTCCGGATTAAGATAAAATTTGTCTCCTAGCAATGATTATTTAAACTGACTAAAGAGTTCATCACCATGGTAATTGGTCAACCAGATTTTACAACCATAAACACCATTCATATCAATTTTTTCAACACAACTATAATTTAATATGTTTTTATGTTAATGGTATCGATATGTACAATCACTCACTAGTCACTACAAGTACCCACTACTCAAGGGTCAAGACACATAGGTAATCAGAGTCCATACCACATATGCCCTCTTCGTATATAGCCCATTGTCATGGGAAAATATCTAATGACCGTGTTGACCGAGAAGACGAAGACCATGCCACTAGATTAGCTTGTCATTGGGTTAAAAAGTAGGTTTGACAAAATGGGCCATCGTGTCGTGTTTTTTTTTCTGATACGATACGACACGACACGAAGTCGCGTTTTTTTAACTAACACGAAAACAAACCAATTAAAAAATGACAAACACGACACGACACGACAAAGATAACATAATATAAAAATTAGTTTATTTAACTAATATTTAAGCATACATAACACGACAAACACGAAAAACATGTAAAAAATGCTAAATCGTGTTGAATTTTGAACACGAACACAAACACGACACGACACAATATCGTGTTTTTTACACTTAACACGAACAGGACACGAACACGAATTCGAATTTTATTTTCGTCCCAATTTCATTTTGTGTCGTGTCATCAATTGTCATCCCTATCCAAAAGGGCCCCGTCTAGATTAATGACGTTATTAGTCTAGTCGTTGCTGTCTGGCCAAGTCACTGAAGAGTTTGACAATGAAGGGGACCGTAGCGGGTTAGACACAACTGGTCGTGAGGGGGGGGGGGGTAGGGGTTATTGTCACTTCCCTGATGAACCCATGGTAGGGTTAAACCAATTGGCATACGTAATATGGGAGGACTAATATTAAAGTCTTATATGGGACCTCGGTACGTTACACGTGCAAGAAGTTGTAACATCCTGTTTTGGGACGTTTCTTAATTCAGGGTTTGTGGGCCGTAATTCGACCATGTAAGGCCTTGGGTTTCAAGCGAATGGAGTTTAGACTCTATTGGATGTTGATGGTGTTGGATAAGTAATTTAAACCTTGGATTGTTCGTTGTAAGCTGCGGGGTAAAATGGGAAAGGTAATGTTTTAGGCTTCTTGCATAAATTAAGGATTTTAGTTTGAGATGTTTTTAGTCATAAGTAACTAGATAGAGTAGTGGGGCTCATCGATACCTTCTGTGGATATAAAAATCATCAAAAACGAAGTTGAAACAAGAAGTTATGGTTGTTTAAAGTTAGGCAAAGGGAGTCTAGTAGTACGCAACGCATACACAAGGGAGTACGCAGGGCGTACATGCTGAGGGTGGGACATGTTTTTGGTGGAGTACGTAGGATGTAACCAAAGTTATGCATGGCGTAATTTCGTAGTGTAAAAACCCTAATTTCAGGGTTTTGAGCCCTATTTAAGGTCTCTAACCCCTTAGGGGGGGGGGGGTCCTTCCTATCATGAGCCTCCACCCTCTTAAGTCTCTAACTCGAAACCCTAGCCTCATCTCACTTATTTTGAGCCTTGGCATAATTTATAAGTTTATTTCTCCATTAGAAGGTGGAATCTTGAAAAACAAGGTGGTGGCAAAGTGTATGGAAGAAGGATTCAAACATAGATCCAACAAGATCACATAATTTCTGGACCATTGTGAGTAAAAAGCTTCAAAATTTCTCATTAGTTTCATAGATCTTGTTAATTTTCATATTTGTCACTTTTTGGTCACTTTATTGCATAAAGTTTAGATATTGAAAGTTTGTGACCTTGTTATGGATAAAGTTGGAAACTTTATCCATCTAAACATCATATTGATTCAGATATGAAGGTTGGAGACTTGGACTTAATGGATTAAGTTAAGAAAGATGCATTTTTGGTCCTTTTTGAGACTTAAAAACTAGATCTTGTTTGTTTGGACCATCCAAATGGATAAAGTTGGAAACTTTTGCCATTATGAATCTGTTAGGAACCATAAAAATGTGATCTTGGTCCTTCTATTCCTTCCATGCAAGATTTATAATGTCTTAATGGATTTTTAAGTTAGGGTTTTAGGTTTTGGACCTTTTCTAGCCATGAAAAGTCATAAATGTGGAAAATTTATGACTTAGAACGATGTTTTGGGTCTAGATCTGAATTTGGATGAAAAGTCTTTAAGGAATAGGCACTTAAAGAGAGGAAATGGGAATCAGCCGAGTACTCTGGGCGTACCGAGTGGTACGTTGTGCGTACCTGGTTGATGCCCCACAATCTGGCCAATGGTGCACTACGCTGGGCGTAGTTGCTGAGTACACTGAGCGTACTCAGTCTATGTTGACTTCCCTTGACTTTTTGACTTTCTGGCTTTGACATTTGACCTAGGGTTTGACGAAGTTAAACCTAAGGGCATTTTGGGTATTTTGAGTAGTAGTGGAGTTTAAGGCCCAATTATTTGTATAGGTGATCGGTAGAGGCAGTGTTTGAAGCAATATTTTGTCTAATTATCTTTTCTGATACTGAGGTGGGTTTTCCTCACTATAATGCCGGCCCAGTAGATTATGTATCCTGGTTTAGAATGTTGCTATGCTGTAGTGATCTGATGAGATCTCCATGTTTATCTGTTTGTTGTTATATATTTATCTGTTGCATATGTCGACATAGTGTGGTTTAGGTTGAGGTTGTATTGCTATGTGGCAATCCAATCGGGAGATTATGGGCTAGTGGCAATCCGATCGAGAGATTGTTGGCCAGAGTGGCAATCCAACCGGGAGGTTGTGGGCCAGGCTAATCCAGTGGGGAGATTATGGACCCATAATGCATTATGTATATTGTTTTGGTTGTGTGTGGTACCTTGGGGGAACTCACTAAGCTTTGGCTTACAGTTTGATTTTATGGTTTCAGGTACATTAGATGATCGGGGCAAGACAAAGGTGTGATTGTGCACATCATGCTTGGATATTTGGTTGATTAAGGATTTTGGGATACTCTAATTTGACTATGTTCTTGAAAACAATGTTTTTGTACGGTTTATGAATTATTAAAGGGTTTTTTTAAATTGAAAATTTTTACTCTTGATTTGGGGATGTTACAAAAGTAGTGTCGAACTTGAAACCGTGACATCACGATGCAAATGTATTGGTGTTGTTAGGCTTAAATCAAATGGCCTAACATAATCATACCTTACCAGGAGAAAAAACAGATTTGGAAATAAAATTTAGACAAAATTTCATAATTGGTCCGTGTGGTTTGCAAAATATCTCACTTTGGGACTTTCAAGGAAAACGTCAATTCAGTGGTCCCTGTGGTTTTCAAAATTATATGAAAGGTCCTCCTGCCGTTAAATCTAAATTTTCAGCTGTTAGATTTTAATGAAAAAGACTATTTCACCCTTGTACTAAATTTGCAATATACTACAAACCTCAAGGAGCATTTGTGTAATTTTGTAAATTTGAAATTATATATATATATATATATATATAATATAATATAATATAATATAATATTTTTGTTATTTATAGTTTTCTGATATTTTTATTTATTTTGATTCAAGTAAATGAAAAAAAAACTTCAATTTAAAATATACCGGGGCCCCAATTTCCCCCTCTTTCTGAAGCATATCACACACTTCCAGGGTGAGACCTTTAGTAGAACCATATTACCGACCTGAAATTCCAACTCCGATCGGCGCCAGTCGGCATAACTCTTCTGCCGACTCTGAGCTGTCCGCAGTCTCTGCTTGATCTGGTGAAAAAGCTTTGTAGTCTGAAGGACTACTTCAGTCCTTCCCATGACTCTGTGACCAACCTCTCCCCAACACACTGGGGTACGAAATCTTCGATCATACAAGAGCTCAAAAGGCGGGGCACCAGTACTGGAGTAATAGTTGTTATTGTAGGAAAACTCTGCAAGGGGTAGGTAGGAATCCCAACTCCCACCAAAATCTATGACCCAAGCCCGCAACATATCCTCAAGTTTCTGGATGGTCCGCTCACTCTGACCGTTAGTCTGCGGATGATAATAAGTGTTGAAATGTATCCTCGTGGAACTTTTTCCATAATCGGGAAGTGAACCGAACATCTCAGTCTGATACAATGGAGACCGGAACCCCATGATGAGCAACAATCTCCTGAACATACACATCGGCCAACTTTTTGGCCGAGGAGCTCTCCCGGATGGCCAAAAAGTGGACACTCTTGGTCAAGCGATCCACGATGACCCATATAACATCAAATCCCTTGGCAATCTTCGATAACTTGGTGATAAAATCCATGGTGATCTGTTCCCCCTTCCACATAAGAACCTCTAAAGGCTGCAGCTTGTCATGTGGCCTCTGATGCTCGACCTTGACCATCCTACATGTCAATCACATCTCAACATACCAGGCTATCTCCCTCTTCATACACGGCCATCAGTAAATCAGTCTCAAATCCCGATACATCTTGGTGGCACCCGGGTGTATCCAAAAGTGAGACTTATGAGCCTCCTCTAAAACCATCTGTCTGATCCCACCAAAAATTGGAACCCAAACCTGACCACACCGGGTCAACAATCCCCAACTATCGGTGACAAACCTGTCGATATCGTCCCTGATCCTCTCCTGCTTCCAGTTCTCCTTCCCGACTCCTTCTGCCTGTGCCCATCTGATCAAATCCAAAAGTGGGGAATCAGTGGATATCCTCATACACATCTCTCCAACTGAAGATCCCGCTGACTTGCGGCTCAAAGCATCCGCGACTACATTTGCTTTACCCGAATGGTAAAGGATCTCGCAGTCATAATCCTTGACCACGTCAAGCCACCTGTGTTGCCTCATGTTCAGGTTCGGCTGATCAATAAGATATCACAAACTCTTGTGATCCGTGTAAAAGGTACAACAGACCCCATATGGATAATGTCTCCAAATCTTGAGGGCAAACACTATTGCCCCCAACTCCAGGTAATGAGTAGGATATCGTGCCTCATGCGACTTCAGCTACCGAGAAGCATACACAATCACTCGTCCCCTCTACATAAGAATTGCCCCCAAGTCAGTGATCAATGCATCACAAAATACCACGAAATCCTCAACACCCTCCGGAAGGGTCAATACCGGGGCCTCACATAACCTCTGTCGTAGCGTCTGAAATGTCGTTTGCTGCTCAGGGCCCCATCGAAAATCCACTCCCTTCCTCTTCAGACGAGTGGGGGGTACAACAATCTTTGAGAAATCATGGATAAATCTCCAATAATATCCCGCCAAACCCAAGAAACTACTGATCTCTGAGGGAGATTTTGGAACCTCCCACTGCATCACGACCTCGATCTTGGCCGGATTGACCAAAATCCCGTTTTGGTTAACGAGATGTCCCAGGAACTGGACCTCTCGTAACCAAAACTCACACTTCGAGAACTTGGCATACAACCATTCTCGCCTCAACACTCCCAAAAGCTCTCGAAGGTGCTCCTCGTGCTGCTCTCTGGTTTTGGAACACACCAATATATCATCAATGAACAGAATAAATGATCGATCGAGCATCGACCTGCATACCCGATTCATCTAATCCATAAACACTGCAGGCGCATTGTTAATCCCAAATGGCATCACCACGAACTCGTAATGCCCATAACGAGTCCGATACGCGGTCTTCTCCATGTCCTCCTCTCTCACCCTCACTTGATGATACCCCGACCTCAAGTCGATCTTGGAAAACCAAGATTCACCCTACAACTGATCAAAGAGGTCATCAATCCGCAGAAGGGGATAATGGTTCTTCACCGTCAAATTGTTAAACTCCCGATAATCAATGCACATCCAGTTTAAACCATCCTTCTTCTTGACAAACAATATCGGAGTTCCCCATGGCGAACTGCTCGGTCTGATGAACTGCTTGCTTAGCAGCTCCTGAAGCTGAGATGGCAACTCCTGCATCTCGGGTTGTGCGCTTTGGCAATCAGAGCTGCACCTGGCACTAGGTCAATCCTGAACTCAACCTGCCTCTCGGGAAGCACAACGAGTAACTCCTCCGGAAATACATCAGCAAACTCCGTGAAAACTGGCACATCTGAAACGGATACCTGTTCCCCTACCCAAGTATCAACCACATAGGCAAGGTAACCTATACACCTGTAACGCTCGTGTTTCTGGGCTAAGCATTAAAGATGATGTAATAGTCTAGGCCAACCTTTGTAAATTGTTTTGAAGTAATTAAAATGTATTATTTGAGTATTATGTGCTTTATACTTAATTATTATGATTTAAATAAATGTTAGATAAACCCGATATCTATGAAGAAAGTTGTAGTGGTCGTAACAAGGATTCCGGAGATATAAAGAACGCCGAAATTCGAGTTATAACGAAGAAGTTATGACCTGTCGAAGTTTCGCGACAGAACCGACACGACGCTGTGTGACGTAAAAAGTGAATTTACGATAAAGTGCTTTTTAGCCTTAGCGATCTAAATGAAAGTCGTAGTATACGTTAAACCGAGAGCATGCATAAAAAGAATGTTCAAATCTTACTTCGTATGAGGAATTTACGAATTTTCTAAGATTTGGCATGACAGTATGCAGCCCGAAATTTGAATTACAGATCGAGCAATTTTTAGACGACACAACCTAAACGAGAATCGAAGATCTCGTCGATAGTAGTTTAACGGTAAAAAGACAAATGAAAACGGATGTCGGATGAAGAAGTTATGAATTTTTAACAGACTTTTCCTGTCCCGACCTGTTAAAAATATAACTTTAAAAATAAATTCAAAATTAGCCGACGGAGTCTAAACGAAAGTTGTAGAGCACGGTCATACCTACGCGTGGATATAAAGAACGTAAAAAACGGAGCCCGTATGCGAAAGATATGAATTTTTGAAGTTTCAAACACAAACTTCGAGGCTGGTCCGAAGAGGTACGCCCAACGTACAGGAGTACGCCCATCGTACTCGTGTTCACGGTCCGAGATTGGCCACGTAGCCTACTCCTTCGCATGGTGCACACGTGTTCATAGCCTTGACGCGTCCGAAGTGATCCTTTCTTACGCCCAACGTATTCGGTCTACGCCCAACGTAGAGTCTCGCAAGGCAGTTCGCCGTGTGTACATGAAGATTACGCCCCGCGTAATACGAGGCTTCGGCCACTATAAATAACATGCGAAGCCAACCGAGTTAATGTTACAAAATCCTTCTCTCTTTCACTCTCTACTACCTTTTAGCCTATCCTAAACCCCCTAAAGCCTAGGGTACCATCCTAGCATCATAAGAAAGCCCCGGAGAGCCAGAAGTATCGAAGAAAAAGATTTTTTCGAGTCAAAACTTTGCCCACGCAGAGCCCGGTTTTTGAGAAAACATCCCGTTTACATCGAAAAAGATTGTTTTAAGGGACAAAGTGTTGTCCAATTATCGTCAAATAAAGTGAGTGTATAGTCACTTTCATCTTACACATAGATATGAAGTATTTTCTATAAAATACGTGCTATGTGTATATATATTGTTTGTTTATTTGAGATGGGTGTTGAATGGATGTTTTATATAGGTTTTAGACTGTATATATATATATATATATATATATATATATATATATATATATATATACAAATATGTTGGGTAAAACATGGATAGATGAAATAGTTGATGTGTGATAAAATGATGAGAGGCCTCGAAGTTGTTTATGTTCCAGTCATCTAACGGAGTATAGATGACAACCATAGACCTTTCTAGACAGTCCAGTGGAACGCTAGCACGCTCGCAACCTGTAGGTGTTTGTGAATGATGTGTTCACCGGTGTACTTCATCCCCCTCATGGTTGCCTTACGGACAATTATTGCTGAGGAACCCCCTTAGCAGTAGTGTCCATCCCGATGATGATCCTTAGGCTAGGTCCCTTATGATAGATGTTTAGGGACGTAAAGTGAGGATAACGGGAACGTGTAATCAGGGTTATTGTTGGTTGATGAAATTAATAAATTTATTGTTGGTTGGTGAAATTAATAAATTTATTTATTGTGGGTTGAAAACCCTATGTGCTCACCAGGCTCCCAAGCCTGACCCACTCAACTTTTTATATTACAGGTAGTGGAACAAGAGCATAGTTGGATGATGACGAGGGATTTTGGATTATAGGCTGATAGATGTAAATATCTGTTGTAAGGCCTATATCGTACTGTTTATGCTTTTGGTCTGTATCGGAACATGACATCCCGCGGTTTTGTAATATAATGAAAATACATTTCTTTAAGAAATGCTTTGATAAAATTTTATCATATTTTGTTTTGGGGACAAATTCCGCAACACCTTTTGAAAGATTACTCTGATTTTATTTTAAAAGCATAAACGAAATCGGTCTTTTCTGGCCGTGAAATTGGGGATGTCACAACACCTATGCTGAATATACTACCAAGCCCTGGCCGCCGAACAAAACCCTGATCCAACCCTGGTACCCTCTCCGTAGATAACCAGTTTTCCCCCACTTGGGGTTCGAACTATCACTCGCTGTCCCTCACAATCGATCATAACACCAAACCTGCTAAGCCAATCTATCCCTACTCACACACACATCCCTCATGGGGATCAGAATCAAATCTATCGGATAAGGGACCCCAAAGATCTCCAATAAACAACCCTAATATCCTCTGGATGCAGAAACCCCATAATCGTTGGTGACAAAAACCTGCAACGGACACTCCAACTCGCTATGGATCATACCAAAATCCATACTAAAAGATCGAGACACGAAGGACCCACTCACGCCCGAGTCAAAGAACACAAGATCAGACAAAGAGTTCGCTAAGAATGTACCTGTTAGAAACATAAACACAAGCATACCATAAGTTAATCGAAAAAAACAATAAATAGAAACATACCAATCACGAAGTCTGGCGCTGCCCTGGCCTCCTCGGCAGTGAGCTGAAAAGCATGGCCCCAAACCCTCGGGGGTTCCGCCCTACTCTGGCGCCCATCGGTGATCCTCAGGGTGGCGGACGTCGGGGCCTGCGCCGGCTTGGTGGTGGGCAATGGACAGTTGACCTTTACATGGCCAACCTGATCACAATGGTAGCAAATCCTGGTGCTCGGTACTGGGGCTGGGTGGAGACAATCCTTCACAAAGTGCCCCTCATTGCCACATTTTTGGCATCTAGAAGTAGATCGACAAAGGGCCCTCATGAACCTTGCCGCACTTGCCACAAGCGCGACCCTTCTGACTCCCAGATCTCACATCAGCGGTCAGCGGCCTTAAACCGCTTTGCTGCACGCTGCGATTGCACCAGATCCTGCCTTTACTCCTTCGTCTAGAGCTCCAACTCAATCTCTTGCCGCCTAGCGGCCTCCTATAACTCCACAAGTGTACTATAGCGTCGAGTAGCAGCAAACTCGGGGCAAAACAATGCTCTCTCAGTGAACATCTTGGTGATCTCGGTCACCAACTCCGTCCCCTGCCTTAGGTCCTGATACTCCTGGGCTAATCTATCTCTCTCTCTCTCTCTATCTCTCTATCTGTCTCTCTCTCTCAACCAAATGGACATATCTTGAGCGAAACATATCAGAAAATTGCTCCCATGATACAACAACTCTCTGCTATGGAGTGTATGAACCAGTAACCAACGTCCACCAATCCTTCTCTCCAGACCGAAGAAGGTTCAGAGCGCACTTGACATTCTGGTCAGTCGGGCAGGAGCAAGTAAAGAAACATCCCTCAACGTGAGACAACCACCTCATGGAAATGATTGGATCATAAAACCCATCAAACACCGGGGGCTTCGTATTATCGAAGTCCCAGTACTGGAAAGCTCTCCCCCCGCTAATCTCCGCAGCAGCAGCAACCTCAGAAAGTGAAACATATCGGTCATCAAAGAAATCCATCATGGCGGTATTGATAGATCCAAACAACTCCGATATCTGGCCCCGGAGAATAGAAACAACCTCAGCATGAATCATCTCCATAACCGGATACTCAGACAATCTTGGCCTATCCTGACCACTCGTTCCTGCTCCTGATCCGGATCCTGACTCCAATCGCCTCGTAACCACCATACTGAAAATAAACCAGAAAATATCACATGAGGCATATATCATACCACATGAACCATTCCCCAACAAAACCCTAGGGGTTGTGACTTCCCTGCTACGCGTTCGTGTCCTGTGCTTCTAGTAGTACGAGCCCATACTAACTTCCGCACCTACCCGTATTTGTCTCAGAAGATCACCACAACAACCCTAACAACACATACTAGAATACTCATAAATCCTATTCTCACTCCCTAGAGAAAGGCTAGACATTCCTCAACTGGCCGGATGACCCAACATAACTCATCCTTGAAACTTGCACTAACCCTGAAACATCCCAAAAATACGGTCCAAAAATTTCATTTTTAAATCATTAATAAAACCATAGATATCCAAAACACACGTCATAATATCTCAAACATCATATCAATGTATATCAAAATATCAGAGTATAAACATCCCAGGCTGAAAAAAATGGTGTGTGCACTGCAATCATCCCGAGCCCTTCCCCTTGCTACCGGAAGTACCTGAAACCAAAACTAAAAACTGTAACCACGAAGCTTAGTGATTCTCCCCAAACTACCACATACCATACACATAACATGCAACCTGGAGATATGGCCCCCGTCCACACTCATGGAGATAGGGCCCCGCCCACACTCCGCTAACTGGGAGATACGGGCCTCGCCCACACTCCGCTGACTCTGAGATATGGGCCCCACCCACACTCAGCTACTATGAGATACGAGCCCCGTCCACACTCGGCTACTATGAGATACGTGCCCCGCCCACACTCAACTGCTATGAGATACGGGCCCCGCCCACACCCAAATACTTAACAAACATACAAGTATCACACATACAACAAGTATAACTAATTTTATCAATCAAGCATATATACATAATCAAACTAGGCTATGAGATACGAGCCTCGCCCATACTCAGCTAACTGGGAGATACGGGCCTCGCCCACACTCATCTACTAACATAATCATACTGCGGGCCGACCTTGGTGCCGTAGACCCGTTCCTACTGAAGGAAACTCACCTCGCAAGGCTGACTGTTGAAAACTCGAATGAGGAATCTCTGACTGCTGCTCCGACGACTCCCCGACTATCAATTTCATAATAACACTTAATCAAAATCTGATAATCCTTCCTGGGGTAAAATGTCTATTTTACCCCTGGTCAAAGTCAACGTTTGGGTCAAAGTCAACCTTCTGGTTGCACTAACTCGCCGAGTTGCTCCACCAACTCGCCGAGTCCTAGATCCTGAAATTGCGATCTAACTCGTCGATTCTCCTCCTGACTCGTCGAGTTTCCAGGCTACTCACAGTCGCGATCTACCGATTTAACTCGCCGAGTCCTTTCATCGACTCGTCGAGTTCTGCCTTAAGCTAAAACGGGATAAACCAAAATCAACTCGTCGAGTCCCTCTATGGACTCGTCGAGTCCCTCTATGGACTCGCCGAGTTCCCCTGTCTGATTGTGCCATCTCAATGGATTAAGCTCCTACCCTTCAGATCCAACCTCCAAACTTCATCTACCCACTGGGAATACACTTTTAAGGTTAAAGTTTCCAACTTTACCCGCCCTTAGTCCTTCTTAATGGTTTTAGCTCAAACCCTAACTTCTCTAAAACATAGATCTTGGTCCATAAGCCATAACACCCTAAACCAAGGCACAATATACTAGATCTAGGCTTTGATCATCAGTTGGACACGTAAAGTTCCAAGCTTTCCTTCCATGCATGGTCTTTTAGTGCTAAAAAGGCCATATAAATGCTTATAAGCTTGCATGGGGCTTCCATGGTCATAAAGTTTGCACCTTTATGCCATGGAACCCTTCCTAGATCCCAGATCTGAAATATAAGTCACTTGGGACCTCTAAATCCCAAAGACCAAGGTTCTTGAACCAAAACCCTCATAAAATGGAAGTAAATAGATCTAAGAAAATAATGGTCAAGTTAGAGACTTGATTACCAGAGAATGTAGCAAATGGAGTGTAGTTCCTGGATCTACTTCTTCCCTTTTGAGCCTTCTATCTTCTTCTTCTTCCACAAGCTTCAAAAGTGCATAAAATCACTCAAAATGGCTCAAACACTCAAGGAAGGCACTAGGGTTTCGTGGATTAGGGTTTGGGACAAGGAGGTTGTAAATGAGGCCAATGGGTGGGGATTAAGATGCTTCAATATGGTGCAAAACCCTAAAATTAGGGTTTCACACTGTCAGGCCTACTCGCCGAGTCCAGAGCTCTTGACTCGTCGAGTCGGTGGCTGAATCCCGCGTCCAAGGCTAACTTCTACTTGACGAGTCTGGGGCTTCCAACTCGTCGAGTAGCTTTTCAAAACATGAATAGTTTGTAAATAAATGCGTATCAGAGTCCGGGCGTTACAATTCTCCCCCACTTGTCTTAGACTTCGTCCTCGAATTCTGCTGCGTCTAAAAACAACTCTGGGTAGTGCTCCCTCATCTCCTCCTCGGGCTCCCATGTCCACTCTGAACCCTTGCGGTGCTGACACTGCACCTTCACTAACTGAACAACCTTGTTCTTCAAGGTTTTCGTCTTGTGATCCAGAATCGCCACCGGTCTCTCGATGTAGTTTAGGTTGTTGTTAACCTGAATATCCTCCAAGGGCACAATCACTGAATCATCCACTAAGCACTTCCGCAACTGGGAAACATGGAAAGTGCTGTGGATCTGACTGAACTCTGCCGGTAGATCCAACCGATAAGCCACCCTGCCCACCCGGGCTATAACCATGAAAGGACCAATGTACCTGGGGCCCAACTTGCCCTGTTTCCGGAACCGGATGACACCTTTCCAAGGTGACACCTTCAGGAGGACCATATCGCCCACCTGAAACTCTAAATCTGAACGTCGTTTGTCGGCGTAGCTCTTCTGCCGACTCTGAGCAGTCTGGAGCCTGCTCCGGACCTGATGGATCCGCTCTGTAGTCTTGAGTACTACCTCAGTACTCCCCATGACTCTCTGACCGACCTCACCCCAACAAATTGGGGTCCTACACTTCCTCCCGTAGAGCATCTCGAAGGGAGGTCGGTCTATGCTGACATGGTAACTGTTGTTATACGAAAATTCCGCTAATGGAAGATACATATCCTAACTGCCACTGAAATCCAAAAAACATGCGCGCAACATGTCCTCGAGAGTCTGTATCATTCTCTTGCTTTGTCCGTCTGTATGAGGGTGGAAGGCGGTGCTGAAGTGGAGACAAGTACCCATCTCCTCGTGAAACCGCTTCCAAAATCTCGAAGTGAAACGGACATCTCGGTCTGACACCACCGAGACAGGCACTCCATGCCGCGCCACTATCTATCGCACATATATCTCGGCCAACTTCTTGGCCGATATGTTCTCCTGGATCGGGATAAAGTGAGTGCTCTTGGTCAACCGATCCACGATGAACCATATCGAGTCTACTCCACGTGCGATCCTAGGAAGCTTGGTAATGAAATCCATGGTGACATCCTCCCATTTCCACACGGGAATGTCTGACGGCTGCATCTTGCCGTGTGGTCTCTGGTGCTCTGCCTTGACCTTCCTGCAGGTCAAGCACCGCTCTACGTACCAAGCAACGTCCCGCTTCATGCAGGGCCACCAGTAATCAGGGCGATGATCCCGATACATCTTCATCGCCCCAGGATGGATGGAGAACCTCGACTTATGGGCCTCATCCATCAAAACCTGTCGTACTCCGCCCCAGTACGGAACCCAGACCCTCCCATGTAGGTTCAACAACCCTCGGCTGTCATAATCAAACGAGGCCACCCGAACTACAATCCTCTCACACTTCTGGCGCTCTTCCTTCAGGCCCTCAACCTGCGCCTCTCTAATCTGCTCCATCAGTGGAGTAATCACTGTCCTCCTCAAACATATATCTCTAATTGGATCCGCCACCGCCTTGCGGCTCAGGGCGTCGGCCACCACATTGGCCTTGCCCAGGTGGTAAAGGATCTCACAGTCATAATCCTTCACCACATCCAACCACCGACGCTGCCTCATGTTCAGATTCGGCTGATCCATGAGGTACCTCAAACTATTGTGGTATGTGTAAATGGTACAACGGACCTCGTAGAGGTAATGCCGCCAAATCTTGAGGGAGAAAACCACAGCCCCCAACTCTAAATCATGCGTAGGATAGTTTGCCTCGTGAGGCTTCAGCTGTCTCGACGCGTAAGCTATCACATGACCCCTCTGCATCAAAACTGCACCCATGCCCGTAATCGACGCGTCACAATAAACTACGAAGTCATCAACTCTGTCGGGTAGGGCCAAAATCGGTGCCTCGCATAACCGCTGTCTCAGTGTCTCGAAGGCTACCTGCTGCTCAGGCCCCCAGTGGAATGTCACCGTCTTCTTGGTCATTCGGGTAAAAGGAACAACAATGTTGGAGAAATCCTGGATGAATCTCCTGTAATAACCCGCTAGACCAAGAAAACTTCGAATCTCAGTTGGAGACCTAGAAACCTCCCACTGCATCACGACCTCTATCTTGGCCGGATCGACCAGAATACCTTCCTGGTTGACAAGGTGCCCCAGAAACTTCACCTCGCGCAACCAGAACTCACACTTGGAGAACATTTCAAAAAGTCTCTCCCTCCTCAGTGTCTCCAGCACCTTCCTCAGGTGCTCCTCATGCTGCTCCTGAGTCTTGGAATAGACCAATATATCATCAATGAAAACGATCACAGAACGATCCAACATCGGTCTGCACACTCGGTTCATGAGGTCCATGAACGCTGCTGGAGCATTGGTGAGCCCAAACGACATCACCACGAACTCATATTGCCCATAACGATTCCTAAAAGTTGTCTTCTGGACATCCTCGTCCCTGACTCGCATCTGGTGATAACCCGATCGCAGATCAATCTTGGAGAAACAAGATGCACCCTGTAGCTGGTCAAACAAATCATCAATCCTCGCGAGGGGGTAACGGTTCTTCACCGTTACCTTATTCAGCTCCCGATAGTCTATGCACATCCGTTGCGAACCATCCTTCTTCCTCATAAAAAGGATTGGTGCTCCCTATGGTGAACTAGTTGGTCTGATAAATCCCTTGTCTAGCAGCTCCTACAGTTGCATAGACAACTCCTGCATCTCAGGAGGAGCCAACCGATACGATGCCTTGGCTATCGGAGTCGCACCAGGGACTAAGTCGATCCTGAACTCAACCTGTCTCTCCGGAGGTATCCCAGGAAAATCCTCCGGGAATACATCCGAGTACTCTCGCACGATCGGTACATCATCCACGGTCGCCTTACCCTTATCCCGGGTATCCATCACATAAGCGACATATCTTGCGCAACCCTGCTGAAGGTAACGCCTCGCCCTCGCTGCTGAACATAAAACCGGTCCGCGTTGTTGCCTCTCGCCCTGAATCACTAACCCTCCCCCACTACGAGTCCGAACCCTCACTATCTGCTGCTCGCAGTCGATCACTGCCCCATTGGGGCTCAGCCAATCTATACCCACTATCACCTTATTCCCTCGCAGGGGAATAGGAACCAGTTCCACTGAAAACTGCTCATCGAATAACTGTAGTGTACAACTTCTGTGAACCCTCGCAACCCTAACGGTCCTGTCATCTTCTATCTCCACATTAAGTGGGCAATCCAGCTCCCCCGGAGCTCCTATGAATTGCTTGCTGAGCGCGAGCAAAACAAAAGATCGAGTTGCACCCGAATCAAACAATACCAAGGCCAATATACCGTTCACTAAGAACGATCCTATAACAAACACATAAACATAAGCAATTATCAATACAAATAAAGAGATAAGGAGAAGGTACATACCCGTAACGACATCAGGAGCTGCACGTGCCTCCTCTGCTGTCAACTGGAAGGCTCTTCTCTTCACCACTGGCAACTCTGCCCAGCCCTGACGGCCGTCCGTAATCCTCAATGTAGCAGGGGCGGGTGCCGCCACCTTCCCTGCTGCTGCCAAACTCGGACACTGGGACCTCTTGTGGCCCCTCTGATTGCACCGAAATCAAATCAGATCAGATAATGTGGTGGTAGTGGTGGTAGAAGCATCAGTACAATCCCTGCTCACATGTCCAGTTCGGCCGCACTTAAAGCAGCCCGAACTACCCGCCCTGCACGTCCCCGCATGCGACCTACCGCATTTGCCACAGCGGCCTCGACCCTGTTGGTCCTTCCCTCGGGAATTTGTCTTGGGCTTCTTTCCTGATCCCTCCACGCCAGAAACGGACTCTGGCTTCCTCTTCCTCTCCATCTGTAAATCAATCTCTCTCTCATGAGCCCTAGCAATCATGTCCTCCGGCATCTTGCAGCTGGAGAGGCTCGCAAACCGGCGGATATCACTCTGCAACATCTCATGATATCGGGCCTTCTTCATTTCCTCGTCCGCCACATACTGCGGAACAAGGAGGGCCCTCTCCCTAAACTTGGCGGTGATCTCCGCCACAGTCTCTGTCGTCTGCTCCAAATCCTGGAACTCCCTCGCTAACTGTTGCACCTCAATCACACGTGAAAACTCGGCCCTGAACCTGGTCGAGAAATCACTCCAGTTCATAGCATGCAAAACGACATCATCTCCAATGGATCTCCCAACCTCCTCCCACCAATCACGTGCCCTGTCCTTCAGAAGACAGGACGCAAGTCTAACCTTGTCCCCCTCGGGACATCTGCTGGTGCGGAATGCGTTGGTGACATCCGCCAACCATCTGGTGCTAGCAATGGGATCCCGAGCCCCATGGTAGTCGGGAGCTCCACAAGCGCTGAACTCCCTAAAAGTCAGTGTGCGCGACCCTATCATGGCCGCCACCTCAGTGCGGAAAGCGCTCATCTTCTCATCCAGAAGCTCCAAAATACCCTCCTTGACCGAACCAGTGATCACATGAGTCTGCTCTAAAATGGTATGTGTGATCTTAGACGAGATGAACTCCCTTGTCTGCTCGTCAAGCTGCTCGGCCGCATTGCCCGAGCCTGATCCCTCACCAATGCATGAAGTGCCAACTGGCCTAGTACGTAGCGTCACCATACTGAAAATACACGATAACAAACATCAGTATACTCATCATATCTCGAGGGATCTAATACACTACAAGTTTCCTGGATTCATCTCAGCCTTCCTTGATTCGAGTACGGATCCTCTGCTTTAAGTAGTACGGGCCCATACTACCTTCCACATCTATCCGTACTTTCCTCAAGAACCGCCTTGACTCCACCAAGTCCCTTCTACTACTACTGTTTATCATATGCTAATCTCATCCTAGGCTTGCCCTAGGGAAATCATCAATCCACTCTCTGCCATCAGCTGCATAAGAAGTCCCTGCTATCTTCCCCTAACTAGCTCGCAAATATTATTACATATCACTAAGACTAGATAGTTCTTCGAATGAGAGGTCCTACCCTATAACGGTTAGACTCAAACAAGAGCTGCGAAATAGAGCTAAACCTAACCTTCTGAAATTATTTAATCCTCGCAATATGTAACTTAACATATTCGTTTACTAGTTAGTAAAAGATAACTAGAACTCCTAAAAGCACAAAGCAAGCGGCATTCGAGCATTGAGTACACGTAATCAAGCATATACTAATCAGGCCATCATACTGACTAATAGGTACTAGCATACAACTCATACACATATAACATGCACATAAGGCATCCTTCCTAGATCCTTAGTCCTAATCTAGCATGCAGTTCTCATAAAGTTGATACACATATCATAACATAAACTTGTATGGGTAATTTGGGAGTACTTACTTGAGCTCGGCCGATTGCATGCACCACACCCTTTTTCTCTTTTCTAAATTCCTTTCCCTTTTCAAAATCCTTTTTGAAAAATTATTTTCTTTGAAAATTTTCATACCAAGTCCTTAGTTTGAGTTCAAACACACCCGAGAGTGTGCCCGAATCCCTCAAACCAAGGCTCTGATACCAACTTGAAACATCCCAAAAATACGGTCCAAAAATTTCATTTTTAAATCATTAATAAAACCATAGATATCCAAAACACACGTCATAATATCTCAAACATCATATCAATGTATATCAAAATATCAGAGTATAAACATCAAAGGCTGAAACAAATGGTGTGTGCACTGCAATCATCCCGAGCCCTTCCCCTTGCTACCGGAAGTACCTGAAACCAAAACTGAAAACTGTAAGCACGAAGCTTAGTGAGTCTCCCCAAACTACCACATACCATACAGATAACATGCAACCATGAGATACGGGCCCCACCCACACTAATGGAGATATGGGCCCCGCCCACACTCCGCTAACTGGGAGATATGGGTCCTGCCCACACTCCGTTGACTCTGAGATACGGGCCCTGCCCACACTCAGCTACTACGAGATACGGGCCCCGCCCACACTCGGCTACTACGAGATACGGGCCCCGCCCACACTCGGCTACTATGAGATACGGGCCCCGCCCACACTCAACTACTAAACATACATACAAGTATCATGCAGACAACAAGTGTAACTAATTCTATCAATCAAGCACATATCCATAATCAAACTAGGCTATGAGATACGAGCCCCGCCCACACTTAGCTAACTAGGAGATACGGGCCTCGCCCACACTCAGCTACTAACATAATCATACTGCGGGCCGGCCTTGGTGCCGTAGACCTATTCCTACTGAACGAAACTCACCTCGCAAGGCTGACTGCTGAAAACTCTGGCGACTCCCCGATTATCAATTTCATAATAACACTTAATCAAAATATGATAATCCTTCCTGGGGTAAAATGACTATTTTACCCCTGGTCAAAGTCAACGTTTGGGTCAAAGTCAACCTTCTGGTTGCACTAACTCGCCGAGTTACTCCACCAACTCGCCGAGTCCTAGATCCTGAAATCGCGATCTAACTCGTCGAGTCTCCTCCTGACTCGTCGAGTTTCCAGGCTACTTATAGTCGCGATCTATCGATTTAACTCGTCGAGTCCTTTCACCGACTCGTCGAGTTCTGCCTTAAGCTACAACGGGACAAACCAAAATCAACTCGTCGAGTCCCTCTATGGACTCGCCGAGTTCCCCTGTCTGATTGAGCCATCTCAATGGATTAAGCTCCTACCCTTCAGATCCAAGCTCCAAACTTCATCTACCCACTGGGAATACACTTTTAAGGGTAAAGTTTCCAACTTTACCCGCCCTTAGTCCTTCTTAATGGGTTTAGCTCAAACCCTAACTTCTCTAAAACATAGATCTTGGTCCATAAGCCATAACACCCTAAACCAAGGCACAATATACTAGATCTAGGCTTTGATCATCAGTTGGACACGTAAAGTTCCAAGCTTTCCTTCCATGCATGGTCTTTTAGCGCTAAAAAGGCCATATAAATGCTTATAAGCTTGCATAGGGCTTCCATGGTCATAAAGTTTGCACCTGTATGCCATGGAACCCTTCCTAGATCCCAGATCTGAAATATAAGTCACTTGGGACGTCCAAATCCCAAAGACCAAGGTCTTGAACCAAAACCCTCACAAAATGGAAGTAAATAGATCTAAGAAAAGAATGGTCAAGTTAGAGACTTGATTACCAGAAAATGTAGCAAATGGAATGTAATTCCTGGATCTATTTCTTCCCTATTGAGCCTTCTATCTTGTTCTTCTTCCACAAGCTTCAAAAGTGCATAAAATCACTCAAAATGGCTCACACACTCAAGGAAGGCACTAGGGTTTCGTGGATTAGGGTTTGGAACAAGGAGGCTGTAAATGAGGCCAAAGGGTGGGGATTAAGATGCTTAAATTGGGTGCAAACCCCGAAATTAGGGTTTCACTCTGTCAGACCTACTCGCCGAGTCCAGAGCTCTTGACTCGTCGAGTAGGTGGCTGAATCCCGCGTCCAAGACTAACTTCTACTCGACGAGTCTGGGGCTTCCAACTCGTCGAGTAGCTTTTCACAACATGAATAGTTTGTAAATAAATGCGTACCAGAGTCCGGACTTTACAAACTCTGCAACACTCGTGTATGCTAATCATACATAACACTGGATCCTATAGACAGTCGAATACTTGATTCTAACCTAAACCCACAACCAGAAAAGGAACAAGAAATAAGGCCAAATCAAACATTCTCATGCCATAAAATCTTAGTTATGTACAATTTTGATGCATATACTAAGCCACTACAGTAATGATGTCAATTTCATTCAAGAATAACCTTAGGCTATCATACATCATATAATCAGGCAATTCTATCATGCAATTCCCGAAGATCCCTAGCCTATCACTAGCATGTTGTTCTATCATAAACATAATAATAAATACCTGTGTGGTAACTTGGGGTATACTTACTGGCTCCAACTGATCGTACACATCACATCCTTCCTTGGTTACTTTTGAAACAATTTAAAAAAAATCATTTGAAAACTTTTGCAGTTCCTTAGTTTGATTCTGGATTCACACGGATGTTCCTCCAATTTGTTCAAACCAAGGCTCTAATACCAACTTGTAACGTCTCAAAAATCACAACAAATTTAAACTTTTCAAAACAACCCATTTAGTAAAAAGAAGTGTTTACATAACCATTGTTTCCAAAAACATTATTCAAAAACAGAGTCTCCCAAGATCAAAAACATAAAACCAAGGATGTGTACGGTCAAGCCTTCGCCGTGCCACGGTCCTCTGAAGTATCTGAAACAAACTAAAACTCTAAGCCAACGCTTAGTGAGTTCCCCCAAAGTACCACCACATAAACATAATAAACAATAACGTGCATACCTAGCCTTCAATATGACTGGACCGCCTCACTGGGCCTTCAGCCTATTTGGACCTCTCTCTGGGCCTTCATCCTAACTGGTCCGCCTCGCAGGCCTTCAGTCTATCCAGACCGCCCTGGGTATCTTGGCCATCAACACAAAGCAGGATCGCCTCAACCCGGTATACCATCCATATCAACATATACCATACCAATCAATAGTTACCATATACAGGTAGTTATACAGATCTAACAGATCACTACAACATAGCAACATCCTATATACCAAGATACAGATCTAACAGATCACTACAACATAACAACATCCTATATACCCGGATACAAATCTAACAGATCACTACAACATAGCAACATCCTATATACCAGGATATAGATCTAACAGATCACTACAACATAACAACATATGGTAAAACCAGGATACCAATCCAATAGGCCGACCTTGGTGCCTTTGACCCGTAAGTACAATGAGGAAAACTCACCTCACAGTCTGAATGCAATCTGAAAACTCCCAGCTTCGACAACCGGCTCAACCCAAATCCTAAATGTCAAGAAATTTCCCATTCTAAATTAATAACATTTCCACAAAACACCCTTGGTCAAAATTGGTCAAAATCAACAAGTTAACCGAGTTAAACCAGTCGAGTCAACCCAGCCAATTCAAATCAGGGCTCGTATGCGGGGCGTACTCGAGCTTTGACCGCAGTCGACTGATTGACCACGTACACGATGCGTACTCCAAATTACGCAGGGCGTACGCTCAGACTTCCTATTTTCTCAATAAGAGCTTAATTCATTAAGCTCTCACGTCTAACTTTCAGTTCCAAGGCCAAAATACAACTAAGAGTCATAAAGTTTCCAACTTTATGACTTTGCATGTCCATTAAGTGCTTAATACACAAAATTCCAACTTCTTAATGCCTTAAGACCTTCTAGAGCATGCATTGAGGAAAACTAATCACCAAGACCACATTTTTATGACTTAAGACCCCTCATAAGGTATGAAAGGACGACTTATTTGGTCAAGAGCATGCCATACTCAAGAATCACCATATTTGGGACCAAAAGTGCCATAAATGAAGAAATGGCTAGATCTACAAGATAGAGTGATCAAGAAAGGAGATTTTTACCTTTTGGGGGTAGCTAACAAGTGAAGAATCCCAAATCTAAGTTGCTTCCAAGATTCAAGGTTCTTGCACCAACTTCTTCTTCTTCAACAACACCAACAAAGCACACAAATGAGCTCAAAATCACTCTTATCACTTAGGGTTTGCTATAGGGTTGAATTCTCAGTTGGAGGCTGATTAGGGTGAAGGTCTTGAGCCATAAAGTTGTTTAAATAGGGCGCAAACCCTAAATTTTAGGGTTTGGAACCCTCGCACGTACGCCCATCATACAAAGAGTACGTCCAACATACTAGGTCCCTCGCATGTATTCCATGCGTACGAAGAGTACACCCTGCGTACAAAGTTTTGGCCAGAAATTACCAAAATGCCACTATAGGCCATTTTGTACCCTTTCTCATACTCAAGGACTAAAATGGAATATTTATTCATGCTTAGGGTTAAAATTGAAAACACATCAACATTAGGATGTTACACGATAAGGGTTAGTGGTAATATGATTTCTCCTTCTGGTTATACGTTATGGCATGCGAAGCCTATCAAATGATTCTCCGATGGTTCCACTTTTCTTGCGCGTACCCAAGTAATTGCTTGAAGAAGTGCTTATACATAACATTTGTAGAACTTCCACTATCGACGTAAATATTACTAACATAATTTCTTTCCATTAGTCCTCTGACTATGATTGGTTCGTCTCCTCTGTGATGGTCATGTATATAATCCCATTCGTCAAATGTGAAAGTACAATTTTCCCACTCACTAGTTGATTCCTGCTGGCCGGTGTGCTGCAACATGAATATTTTGTTTTTTCTTGTGTCTGTTACCTTTGGTTCTATTGGTGAGATGTTTTCCAAGTGCTTGGATCAGAGGCTCTTAATCATATTAGTAAGTTGTCCTGACTGCATATTGTTATCTATTTCTCGTTGTAACATAATGCATTTGATGGTGATTGAAACGAGTTTGTTTCATGTTTTGGTGTTTTGTATTTTCTGGTGCATTTCCTTTGGCGTAAGGTGCTCTGCTTGTTTTTTCTCCCTAGTTGGTTTTTTGTTTTTCAGATGCTGCCTCTTCCTGCTTCATGTATCGCTGGACTCTTTCCATCATTTCTTTTCTGGAAGATGGTTGTTTTCCTACCAATTTTTTTTAAATAGATTTCCTAGTCGTAAACCGTATATGATAGCAATGATTACCATGTTGTATGCTTTCTCTGGGCTGTTAAGTGTGGCTTTATTGAATTGTCGTACAAAAGCGCTTATAAATTTGTCCTCCCGTTGCCTGCGTCCTAGGATGGCATGTGCTTCCGTCGTGTATCTCATATGTTGTACGAAATGTCCAATAAATTCCTCTCGTAGTTGATTGAAATTATATATGCTTTCCGCTGACAAACTTTTATACCATAACCAGGCCGCACCGGATACAGTGGTTGGAAAGAAAATACACCAATAATTTCTTGTCCAAGTAGTAAGCATCCCTTTTCCATCTGTATTTTCTATGTGGTCATCTGGATCTCCTGTTCCGTCATATTTTCTGATTTCTGGAGTATTTGCTTCGACTGGTAGTTCGTATTCTCTTATACTTCTTACTAAAGGTGAACTGTCGGACTGTAGGACCCGTCTAGTGTTTGCATCTCCATCTGCATTGTTGCTTCTGTTACGCACCACCTATGTGGTTTGTTTCTAAGGCAATGATTGTCCTTCTGGAGGTTTCAGGGCGTATGTTTGCTGGTGTTGAGGCGTGCAATATGCTTGATAGTGTGCATACAGGAATGGTGGTGGAAATGGCATGTATGGATGTGCTTTTTGATGTGTTGCTAGGGTGTTCGTAAGGTGTTGTTGTAGCAAAGGTGGCAACTTTTCATCGTGGTATCATTATTGTGAGTAGTATGTATTGTAGGTCTTTCAATTGTACTTCCCTCTACCGTGCTTGAACCGCTGACCGTGTCCATCGTGACTGAGGTTGTTTGCCTGGATTTTTTAGTTCTCCCCGCTGTCCATTCATTGGCTTCCGTGTCCTGTTGTTCATCTGGTCGAGTAGGAAGTGGGGTATGTTGTTGGGGTTCGGTGGTCATATTTGTTGATACTGCTGGTGTGAAAGCGGGACATAAATTGATTGGACTGAAAGGCGTATCAGTAATTGGGCGAGTTGTTTCTTTTTGTTCTTGCATGGTTATATACGGATGACGTCAATGTTGCTACGTGGAGTCCCGGATACTTGTCTGGCTATCCCATCGTGGGCTTCCTTCAATGAGCAGTCCAGGCAACACACTGCACAAGGTTAACAAAAGGTAGGTTAGAAAGCCATACCGAGGGTGTAACCCCAATATTGCTCTCAGATGCCAAATTTTAGATGTCATATTTAGGGTATGGATATGTGCTATGTATGAATGCAAATAATGCTTGGTCACCTTGGTTTGCTTGGAACCTTGATTTATAGTTAGGACCCGGACCGGTTCGTGGTTTCTTCTCCTGGGCCTTGCGTTGGTCATCAAGTTGTAAGGGTGAGACTCCTTTTTAATAAAATAGGTTTGCCTTATCCGTGTTTCCTGGGGATACTTCATAGGTTATGTACGGGAGTAGGGTGATTCTTACTATATGTGCTTGGTATCGCTTATGTATTTGTGGCTATGTTACCAGGCCGGGTTCATTGGTTGGCCTGGTATTATGTGGGCTACAGCCCATACCCCATTACCTCCTAGAACATGTTGTAAGATATAAGAGCTCTACTGAACATCCATTTTTCCCAAAAGACTTACATGACCTTATGTTGTCTCCTTTGTAGTATCCACAATTAATGACAATTAATAAGTTGCTATGCAAGAATTAGCAACATGCTTTATTTATTTATTTGTCGTTGCAGATCTGGTGGAAATGATTTGATAACTGCAGATTCAAGTTAACGAAGGGAAGCTTCACAGTTAAGAACAAAAAGGAAAATCGTGCATGATGAAGCTGAAAAGTTTAAGATTTTGCACTCAAAAGGGTTCCATTAAGTTCATGTATCTTGTGACATCTTGGTTTGCTGTGAAGTACGATCTAATCTTGAATATGATGAAAATGTTACATTAAGTTCATTGTCATGAATGTTTGGTAATTTTATTTGCTTAGGTAACAAATTTCGATAGTTATTTAGATATTTTTTTGTAAATAAAACGTTTTGAATAATGTTATTTCTAAAAAGACTTAAATTTACTTGCAACGAAAAGATGATGTTAAGGAATAACTTTTGATTTAAAGTAGGACAAAAGATATGCAGTTAGTGTTTTGACAGAAGCATAGCCAAATAAAACCAATTTTAGAACCGTTCGTTCATCACTTCTTATGTTTAATTACTTAATCAAAATGTTTAGAAAGAAAAGTAGATAAATTTTATAATAAAAAAATTAAAAGAAATCGTTAGTTATTTTTTAAATATCGTATTAAGGTGTTATTATTATTCTAATATTATTAAAATTAGTAATTTATTAACAAAATATAATGGTTTTACATTATCATTATTTATTTTTAAAAGTACAATTTACTTTTAATTTTTATTTTATTTCCATGAGTTTCACGATTGTTAAATAAATGTTCTTATTTTTGTGTTTGTGCTTTTGTAGATGTGTAGTGTGAGGCACTAAGTGTTTTTCCATACATGTATTCATCCTAAGATCACAACCATCTGGAACATTGACCATTTCTGTACACAAGTAATTATTCAATATTTGAATAGACTGTTTCCATGAGTTGAACCTGTGACCTCATATATGTAGATAGACACATACAAACATGTAGCCTGATAAACACACTATTTTTCATTTCTATCGACCACCTTCCTAGTTTTATACAGTTAGGGTGTGTTTGTTTCACATGATGTTTTAAAAGAAATTGTAATCTGTCAAAAGGAATTGGAAATTAAAGGAATTGGAACCTGTCAAACATTTATTTGGTAGGTAAATAATGACACTCTCTATAAATCATATTTATTTTATTAATATATATTTGAATTAAATTGTAAATATATGTGAAAATATCTAAATTACCCTTTTATTAGGTTCTTCTTCATGAGACTTTCATAAAACTTATTTAGAATTATACATAATTACTCAATAACACAATAATTTAATAAAAGTAAATATAGTTAGTAACTGAAAGCCTATTTATGACTAAAAAGTTGTTAATAATTTTTTTATTTTGGTGTCTAGGAAGGGCATTTTAGTCATATAAACAAACTAGGGAGTATGGGAATTGAATTTCATGATCGGATAGGCTCGTGCTATATATGGATAGGCTGCTACTTTAAGTGGAGGTCTGTTGATTACCCTTCTCTTTTTGTGTTCCTGGAACATGGTTTAATGTTTTTGGAAAAATGTAATTAATTGAATGAATTGGAATTTTAAGTAGTTAAAATCTAAAGGAATTAAAATATGTTGATTGTATGTGGGTCTTAGTCCTTATTTTGGAGGGTTTTTTTTTAACGATTTGGGTCCATGCTCCATAAGAAATGACCATATTTCTCTTTACTTAATTTTTCGATAAATATTTATTATTATTTCATAATTAATGCCATTCCAGAACATGAAGCTTCGTGGGGGTGATTACACCACTAGAGCATTAATTGAAAACTAAATTAAGAAAATGCCTTTCAACGTGCTTTGAGAAGACTGGAAAAAAATCATAGCATGACCAAGAAGAGCACCAGAGAATCATTCTGATCAGAAGACACTGCCACACCACTGCTTTTTTAATGGAAGCAACAATTGGCCATTAGAGAACCGATCTTTCAAGGTGAACCATTCTGCTTTGAATTTGTTATGTTGCTATAATAAGAGAAAATAAAACAGATGGTCGTATTTTGCATACATTCATCGTTAAGGGGGTGTTTGGACAGGAAAAAAAGAGGTGTTTATTGCTTATTCCCACAATAAGCTAACTTTGAGTGTTTGGATAAAATCCAGCTTATTAAGCTAAATAAACTAATTTTAATAAGCATCTCTTCCCATGCTTATTGCTTATTGCTTATTCCCACCACAAATAATCTAATAAGCAATAAGCTAATAAGCTAATCCAAACACCCCTTAAGTATAAGTACATTGCTATTTCTTGCATATAGCAATGTACTTTTATGAACTTATGCATAAAAAGTAAGTACTGCAACTACCACCTCTATCTTTGCGGAGACCATGCTAGAAATTAATTTTTTTAAATTGGCTTTCAAGTTGTCACATGTGAGAAAGAGGTTGAGTAGACATGTCATTCCTGGTGTTGGTCTGGAGGTTAATTAAGATGTATTTCGGTGGGTTTTGATGTTAATTAATAAATAATGTACTGTTTTGAAAAATAATTGTTTTTTGGTGAATGTCTAAATTAATTCTTGGTACTAATATTCAAAGATTTGCGGGTTTTTTGATTTATTATGCATACTGAATTCATGGTTACCTGGTTACAATCTACGATCCGTCTCTAAACCGAAAACTATTAACAATGTACTTCCATAGATCAAGCTATCATAAATTTTTTTTTGATCAATTTTGGATTGAGACTTTTTTATATGATCATATAATATTGCATACATATGTTTAATGACATGTAAAAGAAAAAAATCTCAATAAAAATTTAAAACAATTCAGAAATTGTCCTAATTCAATAAAACTTTTTCTTGCAAGATGAACTTCATAAAAAATTATGTTTATAATAAACTAAAACCCTTTATAAAATATGTTCGCTTATGATTTAAGAAAATAAATGGTGTATTTGTAAAGAATCCAAAATTTTCATTTTTAGATCTTATTGATTTCGTTTCTAGTAGCATGACTCTTATTGATAATTGTTTAGATGTATTAATTATTTACGCAAAAATGTTAATCGCCTCTAGAACTAATTTTTGACAAAGTTATTTGTAACCGTGGTTCACACGTCTTATAAACTAGTGTTATTAAATATAAAGATCTAAATATAAAGATCAAAATAAGACAAAGTCTAAATGAAAATTAAAAGATTAGTAAAAAATAAGTGTTTGTAGTGACCTTTAGATAAGTTTTCTTCTCCTATAGTAACTTTTTTTCAAAAATTTATTCAAATAATAATAATAATAATAAACTTAATAAAAACTACCGGTTAAAATGTTCTTATAACATGTTTTTACAATCAAAATTTATTTTTGGGAACATAGTTCCCCAATCAACGTATAGAAATGTTATATATTTATGAACACATTATACTATGTTTTTTAATTATAAAAATGTCTGCTTTTAAAAAAAATAATATAAACACGTTACTTTATAATATGTTTCAGAAATACAAATTTAATAAACGAAAGTTATGAAATATGCCTTATATCTCGTTAGTAATTAATATTTTTAATAAAGTTAAATACATTTTTTCCTTATATTTAATTAGTGATTGAAGATTTCCATTGGATTACATCTCGTATCAAAAGAAACGTATGGAATATTTTTTTTTTTTTGAGTCCAATCAAGCTTTTGATGCGCAATGCAAGGAGTATTTATTTTGTGGATCCTACATGTTTTGTGTACAACATCATTGCGGCCACAAATTCTAATCCTCCCAAATAATAATATGCCTTTCAATCAATCCTCCTTAATTAACTTTATAATCAATACCAAAAAAACTGTATCTTTTGTTTATTAAAAAAAGTTGAACTCGTCTTTTATGAAGTCATTCTTACAAAAGCCTTTTGATTTATCGAGTTTTTAACCACTGTCCCTATAGTTTTATCCAAATAAATCATTATCTAACACCTTTCAAGATTTTCATACATGTTGTCAAATGTAATAATTAATTTTATAATAGAATAATTAAAAGTCTTGTTCACCATAATAAATATTGTTATCTTTCCTAATTCCTATCCCATCAAAATTGCATCGACTTTAATCGAACATGCCTAGTAACCTAATACAATAAGATTTTTGTTGTAGTTTTGATTCATAAACAAATATGAATTAACAACCATTGCATATAACTTATACAACCAACATTCTTCCATCATCTTAAAATATAATGTTAGGTGCGTTTGGTTGGCAGGAAAGAAATGAAATTTGAGGGAAAATGATTCAAATTCTTTCGAATTCATGTGTTTGGTTGGACTTAGAGGATGGAAAAAGATTCCTAAATGAAATAAACTTTCTACCATATTGAGGAAAGTGAATTCCTTCCAAGGTTGGATGGAAAACATTCATTCTCATCAAGAAAAGTGGCAGATTACAAAAATATCCCTTATACTTATCAAAAAACCCACACCACTACCACCACCACCACCACCACTACCATCACCACCACCGTCGCCGCTACAGTCGCCGCCACCACCACCACCGCCACCACCACCACCACCACTGCCGCCCCACCGACCACCACCACAACCACCACCACCGCTGCCGCCACAATCACTACCACCGCCGCCGCCGCCACCCACCACCACTACCACCGCCATGACCACCACCCACCACCACCCAACCATCACCGCCACCGCCGCCCACCACCACTGCCTCCGACGCCACCACCACCACTACCATCGTCGTCGTTACCACCGTCGTCGCTGCCACCGACCACCACCACCCACCACCACCGCCACCATTGCCGCCACCACCGCCACCGTTGCCTCCACCACCACCACTACGATTGCCCACCACTACCAATGCCATCATCCACCACCACTACCAACGCTGCCACCATCACTGCTACCACCACCGTCACAGCCGCCACTGCTACCACCACCGCCATCACCGTTGTCGCTGTCGCCACCAGCTGCCACTGCCACCATCACCACCACTTCCGCCACCACAATTAATGCCACCGCCACCATCACCGCCACCCACCACTGTCACCGCCACCACCATCACTGCCCCTACCACCACTGCCACCACCGTCGAAATTTTAGTGTTTTTATAATTTTAATAATGTATCTTTACATAGAAGTTAGAAAACAAGGTAAAATTAAGCAAAATAGACAAAAGGGTAATTGTGTCATTTTACATAAATTCCAATTCCATTTCCTGCGAACCAAACAAAATCTGGAATTAATTCCAATTCCATTTCCTTCCAACCAAACAGCATATGGAATTGGATTCAAATTCTTGACATATTCGTTTTCCAATTCCAATTCAAATTCCTTTAGCAACATTCTGTGAACCAAACAACACCTTAGATAGCCTCGATATCCAACAAACATGTTATAAAACATCATTTGAATCATTATTTTTCAATTTAATACGGTTGATGATTACTCCAAAGTATTTAGCATACCTAGACTAAAAGAAAAAGACTCGATTGTGACCATAGGAATTTAGGATAGTTTGGTGATACCCTCATACCCTCAACTAAATTTGAGAGGAGACGTAGTGTATAGTTTACCCATCAAGATAGAAACACAAATACACTTGTTTGTGTTGTAAAACGTGAGATTAATAGCTAAAAGTGTTCGTGTTTGTAGCTTAAATTGTTTGATAGGATTGTCTTCAAACCGCTAGGAAGTTAATATTGCTATATATAGTCATTTATTTTATGCAATATTTAAGTATTTTTAGTTGCATTTAGTCATTATTTGTTATGAAAGGTACTATATTTCGTTTTTGTAGCAGCAAATACGTTCTCGAGAGAAAAGGTGCTAAAATGCTAAGTTGGAAAGGCGGAAAACTGAAGACGTGCATCAAAGACCGGAAATTGACAAGAAGAAGACACCACATCGCAATAATCTTTTGGCCACGATGCGGTGATGTGTCAGCTTTGGAAGATTCTCGGCTGAAGTGCATGGTTTCGTGGAACATTTCCGCAATGCAATATTCAATATTTCGTGGCACGATGACGTACTATATGACAACATTATAAATATGACCATTAGGACAGATTTTAGGGAGAGTTGCGATTATTTACGAACAAAAACCTATTAGAAACCCTAAGAAGGTCAGATATCGATTGAAGAACAAGATTCGAAGAGATCCAAACACAAGAAGTGATAAATCATTCGGTTTGCATGATTTCAACAAGCCTAATCTATTTTACTCAATGTTTATTTGTTTTTCTGATTTTGTTATGAGCTAAAAACTCTTGCTATCGTTTAGCATTGACGAACCTTGATACTATGCGTTGATTTCAATTTATTTGGATTTATTTATGTTGATTTTTACTTGTGTTTGATAGATTAACTACCTATCATATTAAAGTTCTCATTTCTATCACTTATCTGCAAGTTATGTGTAGTTAGATGGCCATTCCAAGTGCATGAACTTGATATTTAGCTATTTATGATCATTAAATTGTTAGATCTATAGATTGAACAAATCTTAGGGTTAGGTGGTAATAATTAGTAACTTTGATTGTGTTCGAGAGCATTAAATATCCATGTGATGTGCTTGATTTATTATCTTGATCATAGATAAGAAATCAGAGATCTTGTCGTTCATAGTCTGAATATATTAAAATCAATTTAGTGTTCAATGGTTGCATGATCATTGTAACAGTAGTTCATAAATCGATAAACGCTAGGTAATTGGAAGATAACTAGTGACCTTAGAATTCAGTAACCAACTAAATAATCCATTGCATAAGAAATCAACAGTAGGGTATAGGTGATTCGAAGCTAAACGAAAGTGCTCTTTAATCTTGATTGAAATCGCTTTCCGTTTGCTTGCTTAGTTAAAATAATCGTAGTTAGTTTAATTGCCTTAGTTGGCGATTTAGTTTTTCTGAACTTGTAAAATCAGATCAAAAACCTCATAATTTACAATATTTTCTTAGTTTAATTAGTAGCAGTAGTTTTTATTGAAATCATATCCGTTTCCCTAGTATTCAACACCTTTTCTTATCTTGACCTATACTATTTCGTGGCTAGATACATTGTATATTTGTGTTTTGCTGGTTTAGATTTGATAGGACTTGTAAATTTAAAACTATTAGTGCAAATAAATACATCAGAAAGTCATTTTGGGTTTAGGCCCATGACTCTTAGGTTTTTTTTAGATTAGGCCATAACCATTGACCTCTTATGTATCCCTTTATATATATATATATATATATATATATATATATATATATATATATATATATGAGGTTTAAACCTCTATCAATCAAGCAATCTATTATCTTACATGTTACATGGTCTCAGTGTTTTAGGTTAAAACCTTGTGCCGCTGCCCATAACCATTTGTCCCCAACCTGCACCACCGACGACATTCTCTAGCCGTCGTTGTAGGTACCTTCTCTTACTGCCATTGACGTTTATTTATTTTCCATGTCCAATATTTTACCTTCTAAACTCTATTTTCCTTGTCCAGAGAGCCATCACCTTTTGCGACTACTTTTTTCTTCATTTCTTGATTATCCAACTGACTGAAGAAGTGGTACCTCCATTGCCTTCTCTGACGTCATGTCACCATCATTCTTATTCCTTTATCAAGACCCTAGTCGGCCTCGTCAGAACCTCTTCCGACTATGCCTAAGCTACAAACTCATCTCAAGTTCTTATCCTTATATCGTTGTATCAAGCTCTAGCCACCGACACTGCCTCCAGATCTAGTCGTCGTGACTCTTGTTCTTGATCCCCACTGACCTTCTTATCTTCATCTATGTTTTCATTTTTTTGTTTAGATTCAATTTTAACGTCCCCAATAAAACTGCAGAGAGATGTTAGTACGTTAGCATTTTTAGACCCAAGGTCCTTATGTTTTAGGTTATGTCATAACTCATAACCCATAATGTGTGTGTGTATATATATATATATATATATATATATATATATATATATATATATATATATAAGATTTTAACCTCTCTATCAATCAAACAATCTATTATCTTACATGTTACATAAAAACAAAGCTAAATCTATTAAGAACGCTAACAAGCTTTATTATCCACGTTCAATGGTATTTACTTACTTATTTTAGGCTTATATTGGCCATTTTCATGAAGTCACAACTTCATAAATCTTCTAAATTCTCATAAATAGCCATTTTGCCCTTTTGGTCAATATTTGACTAAAAGTCAAATCTCTCTATATTTTGGGTTCTTACAATCTACCCTCCTTAAAGAGATTTCTTCGTCGAAATATTTTCTTAACTTCCTTGGTCATTTTCTCAGACAGTGACTCTTTTCTAAGGTTATTCTCTTCTTTAACCTCATAACCTAAAATAACATTCTACTTTCTTATTCTTTGCATTTTCAATGCAATGACCAAGCTCTTTACATCTATATACTCAAAATGGTTGTTAAGGGACATCTACCAATTTATCTACTCTTATGCAATCATATTGCATACTTACCGACATTCTTCATCTTTTTGTCCCACTTTACCCAACCATGAGCATAAACTTACCTTCTTCATTCTTTTTATGATAAGTGTACCAACATACTTCCTAACCATCTATTCTTACGTAAGTTATAATCCATTGCGCTTCCACCGCATGATTCTAACTCCATTAGTGGTTACACCACCACTTTTCTAACTTTTTTCTAACTCTTAGTGAAGTATTATATCTAACCACTTGACTTTCATTCCAAATAGTTATATCTAATTACAACTCTTTTTCTCAACAATATTTTAGTGCTCGTTAAATAACTTTCACATTGTAAGGTCACACCTTATGATCTAATGAATCAAACACTTTATATGCTGATCACCAGCGCTAACGCCAACATCAACATCAATTCCAACACCTCAAGACCTTATCAGTGTCAACGTCTAGATAATGATCTTATGTAATCTTTGTATATTAGGAAATTATAAGGATATATATATATATATATATATATATATATATATATATATATATATATATATATATATATATATATAATAGATAGCAGATCTGATATCTTGGTGATAAGGATCAGTTCTTATTATAGATTAGATACAATCCATTGATTGAAGGGATTTACTAGTATAGTTTAGTATAGATTCAACATTAGGGTGAAACCCTAATGTATGTCTTGGTGACCGTCTTTGTGACCTTCGTTCTCTTTGTGAGAAAAAACCCCTTTCTTGGTGAAAGACATCTTTGTGATCAACTCGTGGTCTTTACTTTTTATGTTCTTTATTTGGTTTAGTTAGTTTGTTCTTTGTTAATTATACTTGAAGTGTATCTGATCGATACAAACCTTCAATTGGTATCAGAGCAGGTTTTTAATACATTTAAGTAATTATGTCGACCTCTTACAATCCCAAATTGACTGATTGCAACAAGATACCTCTTTTTTATGAACTCAACTTTACTGCTTGTAAATCAAAGGCCATGGACTCTCTCGAGATCATGGACTATGACATGCTCGACATCATCAATAAGGGTCCCATCGTCGTTATGCATCAATCATCCAATGATGGTAATCTATGCTAGGATACGACATGGAAGAGAAAAGGGTGCTAAATCTCAATGTAAAGGCGAGAGTTGATATTGGAAATTCACTCCCATATTCTGTCTATCGTCTGGTTCAAAACTGCTTAACTGCACAAGAGATGATGATCACACTGTCATGTGATTTTGATAAAGAAAATCTTTCAGATGGCAAAGTTTCAAAAGGGAAGTGTCTTATGGATCAGATAGTTGAAATTAGAATTTTCAAGCTGATTGAAATCAGAATTTTCAATGTCGTAGTTCTTCTTAGGCACCTTTCGAAAGTACTCATTCAATCCAATCAAAACAATATCTTCAATTGTTTCATAACACCATTCAATCTAATCAAAACAATATTTTCAATTGTTTCATAACACTACTACTTGTTAGGATCACCCTTGTTCAATCCAGGTGGGTCATTTGATCTTCGCCTCAAAATACTGTTGATCAGCCTTTGTTTCTCAATTTCAAGAGCTTGTTGCTTTTCTACTCTTCTTCTGATAAAACAACATATAGCTTTTCCTTTATCACTTGAAACATCATTCGAAGCTGACTTGTTAGGAATCAAACTCGAACCTCCACCTCCTCCGTTTATTGAAATTCCTTTTGTTAAAGCTCTTGTTGTTGTTGTGGAAGTTGTAGTCAAATACATGGGAAGTGAAGTCAGAATTTGAGTTGAAATTACTTTCTCAACTACAACTCCTTTCTCTTTATCAGAATCCTTTGAAGAACCAACTCCTCCAATTCCTTTCTGCCCCCCTTGTGACAGTTGCACTGCATATGGAGCATTAGTTGGAAAATAAAGAACCAACTCAAGGATTGGATCAAGCTCGGATTTGATATTGGAATCAATATTTGAAATCAATTGAGAAAGAGACTCTTACGATAGTGTCGATTGATTCGAAAGATCAACCTTGGAAAGAGACTGCTAGATACTTGACAAAAATTCTTCCATCTTCTCAAACACATGAGTATCATTTTCTGACTTGGCTTCAAGCTTATTCGTATACTCAAAATTAAAATCAACCAATTTAGTGATAGCAGTCGCAGTTGCATCGACTTTGCCATACAACAAGGTGTAGTTTTGCTCAATTTTCTAAACTTCTTTCGACAACTCGGATTTGAGTTCAACAATTTTGAGATCCACACACTCATTCATTATAGTCACTTGTTCAACAAAGAGTTCATGACGTTCCTTTGAAACGTCATGAAGCTTCTGAATCTCATAGTCATAGCTCTTGGAATGAAACACTAACCTTTCTGCTTGTTTTTGCTAAATGCCCTCAATCAAGTTTTGAAAGTCATTTTCTTGAGCTTTCATCAAATATTCCATTTCGATGCCAGTCACAAAGTTCTTTCCTCCTGTATATGCTTGTATCTGAAGAAGAGAATTGATTTTTGAGTTAAGGATCTTGAACTATTTACCTGACATGATTAAGTTATCAGGAACATTCTCTTCCTCAGGATCAATCTGAAGATTAGAAAATGACACCATGATATCATCATCATTAGGTTCTTCGTCATGAACCATTTTCTCATCCTCAGTTGATTGAGATGAAAAAAGAGTTGTAATAGGTCCATGCATGATAGCAGAATATGTTGGTGATATGATCGAAACTGGAACTAAAGTTGTAACAGGTGATGAAATTGATGGTAAAGCTGTTGAAGTTTCAAAAGTGAAAGTTTCAATTGTAGATGAGTTGATAGTGGAAGTGTTGATGGTGGAAGTTTCAACGGTAGAAGTGACAGATGATTCATTGTTATGCATCCCTTCATCCATGTTGACATGTATGCCCTTATCAGATAAGTTCACAGGGATGCTTGGAGTACAAATGTGACAACCCGAACTATTTGGATCAGGCAAGGTCTAAATTTGCAACCCTATTACACTGAAAAATCCTGAAAACCATTAGGGCATAAGTGCATGTGTATGAAAGTGTACACTTTGAGAGCCACATACAAGGTAACCCCTTGAAAGTGAACAAGTTTATCAAGGCAAAACTAGACGAATGGATTTGATTAAGAATCACTTGATATAGATATAAGAACTAGTGTTATGATGCAACCTTGAATGCTTGAACTTTAAAACAATCATTTTGAGCTTTCTAAGCATTAGAAACATATACACATTTATAGTAATCATCCACAATGTAAACACACTGAAGGATACCATCTAAGAACATAAACCCATTCATTGGGCCATGTTTGGCCGTGAACCACCTTAAGGATGTGATGTATGGCCGTGAACACCATCCTAGGAGGGATCCTAAGGCGTAAACTCCATGGTGGACCTATACTTGGGCGTAAACACTTTCCTAGGGAGCATCTTGGCTGTGAACACCATTCTAGGAAGGACTTTGGGCGTAAACACCTTTGGTGGACCACCTAGTGGGCGTAAAATCAATTCTAGAAGGCAATATGACCGTGAACTCAAATCTAGGAGGCTTTTAGGCCGTAAAAAACTCCAGTACATGGGGTTTACGGCCATAAGATGTGAATAAGACAAATACATTTGACTTTATGATGGAACATTTCAACCATTTTCAAGGCCTTCACGGGTAAACACATATTATCTACCAGATAACTAAGCAAACATCATCTCAACCTCCACCTCCTTACCAGGAGTGTAAACCCTTCCTTATCACTCCTATTCTTCCTTTATGAGCGTAAACCACTTCTCATCATAACCCATTTATCATATTCACTTTTTGTGAACTTCTGAAATTGCTCTCAAACGTGTTCAAGCTCTAAGTCTTATTTTCTTCAAAGCATCCCTTAGAATTCTTGTAAGTAGCTCATATTTGGCTAGTGATTCTCCATATTATTTTTGTGTATTTCATCATATTTACACAAGATATCATGTGTTGTTGTTCCTAGGAGATACTAAGTTTCAAAGAGTTGTCAAACTCTTGAAGTGTTAGGACTTGAACTTATCATCATCTCTCCAAATCATCCACCAAATCAAACCAAGGTGAGCTTCATACCCCTATTTTTGAGTTTTCACTATTTTGGGGGAGTATACAAGTCAAAGGTCTTGTGAAATCTTGGTATAATTGTTTGTCTATACATGTATGTTATGTTGTGTGTGTTTAAGGTTATGAAACTCCATATGAATAGTCCAAAAAATCGAGATTTTGGGTTAAGTCTCAAGAGTTTGGACTATATTCCACATCTTATTTATTGATTTGAAACAAAAACTAGTGTTTATTTGAACTATGAACTAATCCATGTATTTGAACTATGAACAAAAAATGGGCGATTTTCAACAACCCTCGTATTTTTGGATCACTCACGACACTTTTTGACAATTATGGGTTTTATTTGATAAATTATATAAAGGAAGGGCCACCTTTGACACATTAACAATATTGAGTCAGTTTTGACAAATATGATTCAAAGTGAATTATTTCAATAAACAAAACGAAACGAAACACCTAGTCAACGAGCACAACTAAGGGTATGAAACGAAACGAAACACCTAGTCAACGAGCACAACTAAGGGTATGAAACGAAACGAAACACCTAGTCAACGAGCACAACTAAGGGTATGAAATGAAGTGAAACATCTAGTCAACGAGCACAACTAAGGTTATGAAACAAAACGAAACATCTAGTCAACGAGTATGACTATTTTTATTTATTAAATAAATAATGGATTTCAACTATTTGCGTAAATATCTGTTAGTATTCTAGTCAGGTGCATCTTCACCGTACCTATATAATAGAGTACGTTTGAAGTCCTGTAAGAGTTATAACTAGAGTCTCTTGGAGGGAGAGCGGGAATTTGTGTATAGATCTATACAGGGTTGACACCCCGAACCTTCGCTGTTCGCTACAACTAGACAGGCCAGTCTAGGGTGACAAATGTCTTCAACGAAAACAACGCCTGAAGAACGTTAAGACAGACACTCCGTCATATTAGTATGGTTATAACGACTCACTTAGAATATAACATTATTATTTTGAGATTTACGTGGGAACACCTTACAAACAGTAGCACATTGTGTTGATCGTCCCCATGCATGGTATTGATTGTCCACATTCGTTGTGTTGATCATCCACATACATTGTGCGGATTGTCCATAAACACCCGTTGATTACTCACACTACTCCGGTCTTAGGGTTTTAAGATCACGAACGATTACACAATTTACGCTAATCACATCTTTTGTTCGTAATCAATTACGATTTTGAATATCTTGAATGAAACTTAACCACACAAGTCTTAGGGTTTTAAGGCTGCTATTTTTTATATCAGAAAATATAGGATTTTCTGGGGTAAAACGAACTTTATACAATTTTCGAAAAGTTATAACTAAAACACACACGTAATTATACTTGATTGGAAACAAGACTTACAACTACTTTGACAGGAAAATATTGGATTTTCTGGATTTCTAAACTATCACAATTTTTTATACAAAAGTGCTTATGAACTCACCAATATATTATATGTTGACGCTTTTCAAACGACTTGTATTCTCAGGAAATCAGTAAGCAGGTCTATGGATCGCGGATTCTGGATTATTTTGCTGTAGTTTGGAAGTTACTTACTAATGTCTCTTTGGTGTAATTTGAGAACAATTACAATATGTAAAAAATGTAAGTTTGTTATATCAATGTATGAATGTTTGTGTTGCTTGTTTCATTATTTCACAATTGTTATGATACTGCACAATGACGTCACCCGCCTCCGGACGTTTCCGCCGTCCCGGTCCGGGGGTGTGACAAATTTGGTATCAGAGCATTGTTTATAGTGAACTAGTATGTCAGACCATACAAGATATACAACTATAAATACAACGGGACTAAAACACTCTGACTAAAAATATATACTTTTCTAAATATAAGTATAAAAGTATACCTACATGCATACGTGCTAGGAGCAGTGTCATAATAAGTATGTTATAAAAGTAGTGGTGAGTTGAACACTACGGGTAGGCCCCGGGATATGTAATTAGACTTTGAATAAATGTAGCCTGATCAACTACATTTATCTGAGGTGTAACTAGCATATGCTGGGAAATAGTCGTGGTGAACGGCGAGTCTAGTACATATCAAAGAAACTCCGGAATCAAACATGAATAATTAAAATACAATAGGAGTATTTTTAGGATCCTATAGAACCTCCACAGTTAAATCCTCTACGCTAGCACAAACAACATGGCTGAAATTCCTCACAAGGACCTCTACTACCCTGTCGTGGTAACTTGCGGATGGATTAAGGAGGGACCAGAAGTGGTTCATGAGGAAAACCCAGAGGTGATTCCTAAAGAATACCAAGATATGAACTATGAAAGGGAGGATTCTAACTAGGAGCCAAGCAAGGATGAAAGCGCCGAAGAAATCCATAGCGAGCCTTACCCTATTGGGAGTAGGCAAGAAACCCTTTCACCTCTCTCTTCCTAGATACGTAAACACCCAATATAAGTACTCCTGGAGTAGACGTACCTAGTAAAAAAACAATACCCACGCAAGGACAAGTTTAGTGATTGACACCTACCAGATCCAAGATGCATTACCACAAGGGACAACCCAACTATACGCCTAACCAAGAGAAGGTGGCCAACAATCCGTAATGGATGCGCACCATGCTCCGTGCCCCACCACCCTCAAAAATCAAGCACTACCCCCGTATGGGCCACAAGTGACACATCTAGATTCTCGGTTTCCGACTCTCCATTGCGGACTAATGGATACCGAAGGCGAAGTTCGATAGACGACAATGTAAATCCGACACGCACGAATAACAAGAACACCATTCCGGAGCCTTACGGAACCAGCAAGCAGAACAAGAGAACCGTACGGACCGTCTACACTCCTTAGAGGAGGTGGTGGTCACCCTGAGATGACACCCGATTACAACTGAGACTAGGACAGCCTTAGCAGAACAAAGAGCGGAGAAGGCCGCTCATGAAATGAGTGAAATGGCCGAGCACCATGTGCACCATTTCGGCATAGGAGAATCACCACACTACTCGCATTAGATTGATAATGTCTTTAATCGCAACCAGTAGTAGTAAACCAAGAGAGGTACACCCTCCAAGAACACATGTAACCCGAATCCACTAACTGTATTGTTAGCTATGTTCTATTTTGATAAACTTAACGCCATACAATACCTATTTCTACTCACTACGATAACTACATCATAGGGATGTAGGCCGCAACATCGAGAATCGTACTCCAACACGTGAAATTTATATGTAAATATAAATGAATAAACCTAACTAGAAATGACCATAGTTCTTACAAGCTCACTTCTCACCGTCCAACAGAATCATTTCCTCTCATGGGAATAACCAGCACCCCGGTGCAACACCGGTTCTACAGATAGACACCGCCACTTTTCAAGCCGCGGTCACAACTGCCGTGGCAGCTGTCATGGCACGCCTCAATACCAACAACACAAACGGAAATGGAAACGGTGTCGATAGTCCCAACTGTAATAACAACCGAGGAAGCCAACGAGCGACAACTCACCAAGGTACAGAAAAACCTAAACCTAAGAACAAGAAACGAAAGTTCGGTAACGAGGGAGGAAGCAGTTCGACTCAAGGACCTACCAAAAGGCAACAAGCTTTAGCAGCCCTCGTCCTCACTAATCCTACTACCTCAACACCAAGGAAAGCCTATGATGGGAACCTCCCAAAATGCAACAAGTGCATCATTCATCACAAGGGAGACTGTCGGAGGTTACATTGTAATAGATGCAACAAGAAGGGGCACATCGCTCGTTTCTGTAGGACCCTGGACCAACGCATCACTCCAACCCCCGAAGCTGTGATGAGTCCAGTATGCCACAAATATGGTGAAACAGGACATTTCAAGAGGGACTGTCCAACAGAGAAGTATGACGGAAAAGCAGGAGGAAATTAACGACTGGACACAATGAGGCAACAAGGATTTCTACCGAAAAATTTTGGTACGTCCCAAACGACCAAATTTAAGCATCAACATGCTTCTAGTGATACTTAACTAGTAGAAAAGTTTGAATGCATACCTGTTCCCTTGATGGATATGTTCGTTTAGCATGCATCATAGCATCATGTTGTTACAATGAGACTTGAACCGTTAGACAATAATATCGAAGAAAGACAAAAACAAGTGTAATAAAATCTTTTTGCATTTTTGTTTGTAGAAACCAAGTACAAAAATAAGAATTTTTTTTTGGATTTTCATTTTTAGAAATGAAACACAAAAATACGAAAATTATTTTGGATTTTTAATTTTTGAAAAATATGAAATAAACAAAGTGTAAAATGTTACCCAAATACGTTCGACCCATAGTCTAGTAGTCATCAATCATGGGTTGTACATCGAACGAATTTCAACAAAAGCGAATTGTGGTCTAAATGGTTCAGAGAGAAGTCGAATGCGAACGCTGTCGAATGCTGAACGTGAACAGTAACCTCTGATTAGAACACAAACTTTCCAGATTGAGTTAAAACACAAAAAAAAATACCTACTAATCGAAATCAATAAAAACAATCGAAAGTATGAAATATACAAAAGTTTATGTCAAAATCATGAACATTGAATAGAGCTTGCTTCCATCATTCCTAGTCCAGTTAAAATCATTATGAATGATTTTTCATCTAAAGGTTTAGTGAAAATGTCTGCAAGTTGATTCGTTGTTTTGACAAAATGGAGTTCAATGTTTCCATCTTCAACATGGTATTTTATGAAATGATATCGAAGAGCAATATATTTTGTTTTCGAGTGTTGGACCGGATTGTGACAAATGCGAATGGCACTTTGCGAATCACAATACAAAGGTATTTTCTTCATATTGATTGCATTGTCTTGCAGTTGGCTTTGAATCCAAATCACTTGTGACGTGCATGCAACAGCAGCCACATACTCTGCTTCTGCAGTCGAAATCGAAACACAAGTTTGCTTTTTCTATTGCCAGCTCAAAAGCTTCCCATCCAATAATTGACATCCTCCAGTTGTGCTCTTTCGATCCAGTTGACATCCACCTAGGTCTGCATCAGAGAATGCTTGGATAAAGAATCCTGTCTTCAAAGGATAGCATAATCCTAACAAAACTTTTCCTTTGAGGTATCGAAAGATATTCTTAATTGCATTGAGATGGGGTTCTCTTGGGTTCGATTGGTACCTGGCACAATTACATACAGAAAACATAATATCAGGTCGACTTGCGGTTAAATACAAAAGCGAACCGATAATGTATACGTCGTTAGATCCACAACATGCTTATCCAACGAAGGATTCAAGCATGTGTCAACTGCCATAGGTACTTTAACTTTCGTGTTATTCGTCATGTCAAACCTTTCAAGAAGATTTTGAGTATATTTCTCTTAGTTAATAAAAATTCTTTCCCTGCTTTGACGAATATGCAAACCCAAAAAGTTATTGATTTTCCCCATCATACTCATTTCGAATTTACTTTTCATGAGTTCCTCAAATTCCTTAGATAATGAAGGATCAGTCGAACCAAAAATAATGTCATCAACATAAATTTGAACGAGCATGATGTGATCCCCTACTTTTCTTTTGAAATAAAGTAGGATCAACTAATCCTTGTTTAAATTTAACAATTTTCAAAAAAATAATTCAGAGTTGCATACCAGGCACGAGGTGCTTATTTCAACCCATAAACTACATGTTCTAAAATATAATAGTGATCAAGATACTTATTGTTAACAAAACTAGGTGGATGTTCGACGTATACCGTTGCTTCCATAACCCCATTGAGGAATGCACATTTGACATCCATTTGATATAAGTCGAAATCCTTATGAGCTGCATAAGCAAGAAAAATTTGTACCGCCTCGAGTCTTGCAACAGGGTCTTCCTCCTAATACATTCTTGTTGAGAATAACCTTTTATGACTAGTCTCGCTTTGTTTTGAATAATATTGCCTTATTTATCAGTTTTATTTTTAAAAATCCATTTTAGACCAATTAACGAAACATCCATAGGTTTAGGAATCAATCTCCAAACCTTGTTTTGTTCGAATTCAGCAAGTTCAGATTGCATTGCAACAGCCCAATCAGAGTGTTCTAATGCAAACTTTATTATTTTTGGTTCTAGTTTCGAAATGAACACATTAAACATACAATATTCTTGATGAACATTCAACACCCAATTTCTGGCTCAAATCTGGGCTCAAGTCAAGACACCAGAATTTGGATCACCAAGAATTTGTTCCTTTGGATGATCTCTTATCCACTTGTCCATCGATAGATATGCATGATCAAAGTCTAAAGGCGCATCTTTGAAAATGGCATCTGCTTCTGAACCTTCTATTGCAATCGAGATATTATCAGTTATGTCATGAAAATCATTATTTTGATCATTACTATTATCATGATTAGATCCACTTGGCTCCCCCTCGACCAATGGATTTGAGATGTGATACTCCCCCTCAACATCAACATGGTTATACACACGCTCCCCCTCTATATTAGTTGTAGTTGGCATATGCTCCCCCTCAACAGTTGAATCATGGTTTTCATTTTATGATGTCGAACTCAATTGCTCCCCCTCCACTTATCACCAGTCGAAACTGGTATTCTTTCGACATTTACCCTTGAAGTTGATAAAGAACGTGTATCATTTTCTTCAATTGTGACTGTCGAATCAGCAAAGTGTTTCGATGCTTCAGGAACATGATTATCATCAGCATGGATTTATGCATCAATGGCCCTATTAGGAATTCCAAAAATCAAATCAAGATCAATATCGTAAGAATTCATGATTTCAGATTCAACATTTGTTTAAGCCATAATAGGTTTTCGAACGAAAGACTGTTCGACTCTTTTGAAGTAATAGTCATTGAATGTGAGATTGAAAGTTTCTTCGATCTTCCTCATTCGTTTGTTCAACACTCTATAAGCTACAGGGTTGTGAGAATATATCAAGAAGATTCCTTCATCAACTTTTGACTAAAATTTAGAAAGATTGTGCTTGAGATTCGTGATAAAACTTCTGCACCCAAAAACATGGAAAAAATTAACATTAGGTTTCCTTTTGTTTATTACCTCATAAGGTGTAATATTAAAATGACGATGAATGAAAAAATGATTTTGTGTGAAGCAGGCAGTCGAAACAGCCTCTTCCCAAAGATATTGAGGCAAGTTCGCATAAGTAAGCATCGTTATTGCAGCTTCACATAAGGAACGATTCCTCCTTTCTACAACACCATTTTATTGTGGTGTGTAAGGAGACAAAAAAATATGAGATATGCCCAATTCGGTCAAGAATTAATCTAGAATTCAATTCTTGAATTATGTTCCATTATCTCTCTTTATCCTTCGAACTTTCCTTTTTAAGATCAACTGTATGTTCTTGATAGATTCAATCATCACTTAAGCAGTTTCAGACTTCTATCGAAGAAAGAAAACCCAAGTAAACCTGAAAAGTTCATCAACTATGACTAATATGTACTTCTTTTTATTGAGAGTCTCAACAGTCGAAGGTCCACACAAGTCATTGTGAAGAAGTTCCTAAAGTTTGATGATTTTTGAATCAATGACTATCGGATGACCTTGACGATGTTGTTTTCCCTGTTCACATGCAGCACCCAATGAGTCATTGCCAAATTTTAAAATAGGTAAACCTCGAACAAGATCATTTAGAACAACTTTGTTAAGATTTTTGAAATTAAGATGAGAAAGACGTTGATGCCATAACCAACTGAGATCAGTGGATGCTTTCGATAGCAAACAAACTGAAGGTACACCCATAATTGGTTTCAAGTCAAGAGTGAACATATCCCCCTTTTGTTTCGAATTCAGTAGAATCTCCTTCGTTTCCTTGTTGGAAATAATACTTCCTTCCACATCAAAGTGAACCTGATTTCTAGTGCCAACAACTAGTTACGAAACACTAATCATATTATGCTTTAAGACTTAAACATATGCAACTCAATTTATAATGAATTTCCCATTCGTTACTTTTCTGTATCCTTTGACTTTACACTTGTTGTTGTTTCCAAACTTTACAACTCCAGCATTGTCCAACTTTTGAAAATCATGCAAATTCTCCTTCCTTCCAGTCATGTGACGCGGGCATCTACTATCAATATACCAACTTTCGTCATATTGATCGTCACAAAGAACCTGCGATCAATTAGAAGAATTTAGATCCCCAAGACCTTTTGGGTCCTTGGACATTAGTTTGGAACACATTATGCAACGAAGAACCTAAAACCTAGTTACAAACTTTCGATTTAAAACTGTCAATTAAGTCAATTTCATTGGCTTTAGGCATCGAAATGTAATTATTCAATGGGAAAGGTTCAACATTGACTTTTTCTTTTTCATCATTTTTCTGAAATCCATCAACTTTATTCTTTGGAATTTCTTTCCACTTTCGCACTATGGGAGTAAATTCTTGAGACGAAGTACTTTCACACATCGAATCATTCAAGTACTTCTCGTAAGCAGATTGGATTTTCTCTTGAGAATACTTTCCTGATTGATATTGTTTTCCTCTTCACTCGAGCCAGTGATTGATGTTCCTAACATCACTTCCCCCTTTTGCAAATGATGCTTTCATCTTCTGTTTCGAATCAGGATTTGGAAAATGTGGATTTGTAGGTTTGAATGATTCACTTTTCTTTCCTTTAGCTCCTAATTTTTTAGATTCTCTTTTTGGAAATGACCTTGTTGGACGATTGTGAAAACGATTTTGATATTGGTTTTGATAACCAACACCATTTTGTTGAAACACTTTTCGATTTTGATCAAAACTTTGTTGTACATGACTTGGACTAAAATTCCTTCGTCCATTATTTTGAATAAAATTCATTTGTTTAATGTTTGAACAAAACATCCATTTCGATGACTTTGACCAAAATTTCTTTGATCATGATTTTGAACAAAGCTTCCATTTCCATGATTTTGAAAATCATGTGGTCGAAATTGATTTTGGACATTGGTTCGACTCTTTTGAAAATCATTTTGCTTTTGAGATTGTTTGTTTTAAAATTCCGTTGCATTTTGTGAAAATATCTGTACGTTTTCAGATGATTTAAAAAAAACCTTTTGTTTATGAAAAGTTGTTACATTTTTCCAATAGGCTTTATTTTGTGCTTTTGATTTCGAAGATCCTTACTCACAAGCTAATTTCTCTACTTTTCCTTTGAAAATTTGTGTTTTCACCTTTTGATGTTTTGGATCATTAGGTAAAAAGTTAACACGTTTTTCTTTATTTTTATTATCAACAACTGATTTTTCAGTTTTCACTGCCCAAACATCTTTTGGCTTTTGTTGTTGAAAAGTTGTTGAGTGTTTGTTCAAACCATTTTCAAAAGTGTTTTGATTCGAATAAAAACCTTCTTTTTTCACTCCTTTATTGTCTTCCTTTACCAGTTTGTTCAATTCAGGATCCACATTATCACCATTTCCTGTGGTGACAAAGACTTGATTTGGAAACACTACTTCATTTGTATCTTTGAACCTAGGATAGACCATTGAATTCGATTCAAGATAATGTTTTGCTTTATCTTTCAACATTTTCGTTTATTACTTTGATTCTTCGAAGACTTTTTCGACTACAACTCTAGGAATAGGTTTCTCATTCGAAACATCATCCTCATCAATCACATAGTCTTCAACCACAACATGATCAAGAGGATCACAAACTTTGGATGTGGAAGGTTGATCAATGTTTACTTTCGACATTGAATCATGACATATTTCTTTGCCTTTAGCCATATAATTGACATTAATGACAAACAATCATGAGCAATCGACACACTCCTAAGCCTCAATTTCACTGATATTGTTAAAATCATATTCGATATCAGCAAAATTTTGTTGAGAATCAAGGGTCGACTTCTCAGTCATGTTTAAAATCTTGACTTGTTCATTTTTAGTTAAAGTCTCATTTACAATATGACAAAGTTCATCAACATTCAAATGTTCATTAATATTTACAATTCCATACACATATGAATCATTTGGAACTTTATCATAATCTTCTATCTTACTTTCACAATCATAAGTAGTTTCGTCTATTTGTTCTCTTTTGAAAGCAAGAAAAGGAAGTAGTTTACAATGCTGTTTTCTACAAATTTTAGCAGAATGATGAAGTTCAATAATTTTAGCATACAATCTCTTAGCAGAATTGCAGTAAATATTGTGTTGTTTAACAAGCATGATGTTGTCCATAAGAATAGAATCTCTATCAACTAAAAAATTAGTGATACTTAAATCTAGAGCTTCTATTACACCCTTCTTTTCCTCTAATTTGTTTTTAGCTTCATAGTAAAGGGAATTGGAACTTTCTGCTTCACTACTCATGGACATTAACATGTCATTAAGATCAACAAAAGTATTACCAAATTCAGCCTAAACATCATTATAAGAAGATGAAGGAATTTTTAATGAGGTAAGAAGATCACGTACCTTAGCAGTCATCGGTGATTTCATTGATTCAGTGGACACGACACACCGGCCAGTCATATCTTCATCACTCATATCTTCCACAACCACTTTCTCCTCATCATCTTCCTCCAGTTTAGCATACATGGCTCCGTGATTCGTATTTCACATCTCATCGTCATGTGATCTAGAAGACCATATATGATAAGTGCCCCCCTTGGTTCGAGCACGAATCTCTTCTATCTTCTCAACATAATATGCTTCATCGTTGACTTTCTCATTCTTTTCTTCTTTCTTTCTGAGCATGCAGTCCTTCGCTAGATGGTTCGACCCATTGCAATAGTTACAAATGTAACATGAGTCGCCTTTTAATTTCATCTCCTTCTTCTCAACCAAACTTTTCACATATTTCTTTTCCCCATTCGACTCAACCTTCACATTCTTTCCAGCCGAAGTCACACCTTTATTCTCAAAATTGTTCTTTAACTTTCCACTGAAAGGCTTCTTAAAGAATTTCTTCACCTTGTTGTTCGAATAATATACGAATGCTTCATCATCAGAATTAACCAAAAAACCTTCTTCATCATTTTTGATTCCTTCATCAGATTCGACCTCTGATTCCTTTGCAGTGACTTTCGACATCAGTGTCAATGGTCCTACCAAACTTAACTTGCCTTCTTCAGCAATTTCATTAATCTCACTTTCACGAGTTTTTAGAAAATTGTATAAATTTGCCAATGAGTAACCATCAAAACTTTCTTGAGTTTTAATTATTAGACTGATGTTCCTCCACTCCTTTCGCAATCCCATAAGAAAAGTGAGATTGAACTCCAAGGATGAACGAGCCACTCCGTATCGAGAACATTTGAAAATCAGTTCATTCAATCAATCATAATATGATTCGATTGATTCATTACCCTTCTGCTTGAACTCTCCCAATTTTAGCAAGCACTACTTTATAGAACTCTTCTTTGTCTTTTTATTGCCTTGATACTTTGTCACAACTGGTATTTTTACCAGGAAATTCTGTGATCGTGTAAACGTCATCTATGATAATACTTGTAACTCTAACTTGATATCATACACTATGTTCATTCTGTGACCACAAACTTAGTCAAGATTTACTATTGAAATTCAAACTCTATGCAAAACATTTCAGAAAGTCAATTGGGGAGTTGAATACCCTAGAGATCCAAGTTCAAGTTCATTATGGGCTAGGATTTTCTTATTGGGCCTAATGGACCAATAAACATTCAATTCAACTATATTGGGCTTAGAAACCCTATTTGGATTCTAAAAGGACCCAACTCATAAATCTATAACATTTTGGATCATTTGGGCCTAGAATGATTCATTCTAACCCTAATGGGCCTTAATGGGCTATAAACTCCCTTTCTTTCATTCAAATGGGCCGTGAACCATCTAATGAGCCCAATGGGCCGAAAAATAATATTGGGCCTATAAAATTCAATCAAAGCCAAGAGTTTGGGCCCAACACCATTTTCTTCATCCCACTAGGCCTATTCTCGGCCCAACAAGTAAAAAAATAAATAAAAGGAAATTAGGAGGATTAATGAGAATTAGACACATCTTCATTGCATGGTGGATCTCCATGCACATCACTTCACTCACTCACTCTCTCTCTCTCTCTCTCTCTCTCTCTCTCTTCTCCCTTCTTCTTCTCGGCCGAAGCACCTCACACCACCCTCATTCTCTAAAAAATCTTTCAAGAAAGCTCTCTCAAACACTCAAGAACATCCTCCTTCCTTCCATCCAATTTTTCGAGATTTCTAATTGTTTCAAGAAGATCTTCACCAAAGATCATCAATTTTAGGTAAGTCATCACACATCAAAGATAAGTAACTTTATTATTATGCTAAGATCACTCCATCTAAACATTGTTTGTGATCATACTCTTAGAAAACCCCCTAAGTTCAAGATCTACTCAAGGAAAAGCTTGCTAGGGCCGAAACCTCCATCTTTTCTTCACTAAACCGAGAACAAACAAGCAAGGTGAGTTCATACCCCATTGTTTTCGATTTTTACTTGTTTTTGGGGGAGAATACAAGTGTTCATGTGTAGATCTATGTATTCTTGCATGTTATGTGTGATTTTTTTTGGTCTATGTTGTGTTTGTGTGATAAACTCGATGGATCCATGAAACTTCAACAAAAATAGGTGAGATTCATAAACAAAAACACTCTAGACACCATACTACAAAGTTAAAAGTGTTATAAATGCCTAAGTTGTGAAAAACAAAACAAAATCTTGTATAAGGATCATTTTTGGCAAATAAACAAAAGTTTGTGACAAGAGTGACACCTACAGTTTTATAGGGACCAAAAGGGTAATATAAGCTTAAAAATGAGTTTTTATAACAACCATATTTTCCTAAGGGTCAAAAGTGTAAAATTTGGCATTTTGGGCCTTAATGTGGGCCTCACGGCTTACTGGGCCCAAATTGCAAAAATATCAATTTTTGGGGATTAAAATGTTATTTAATCAAAACTTGAGCCAAAAATGAGAATAAATGAGATTAGGGGCTGAAAATGACACTATCTCAAGATTTGGACCAAAAATGTTAATTTTATAAAAATTGGGCCGAAAATGTTATTTTATTCAAATAAGGGCTGAAATTGAAATTTTCTGCAAAAATGGGCTGAAAACGTCATTACATGTATTTTTGGGCCAACCCCGTCATTTACTAAACATTTGGGGCGAAATTATAAGTTTTTTATAAATTTATGGGCTAAAATGTTATTTTTAATTTAAAATAGACCAAAATCACATTTTATGTGAGAATAAGCCTTTAAATGCTCAAATTAATTCTTGAGGGACCTAAAGTGAAATTTTTAATAAACATGGGTTCTAATTATAGAATTTTGACGTATCAAACTGAAAATAGCATTCTAACAAAACATTGGACTTTTTATAACGTTAAGGATAAAAAATTTGACTAAACGAAATGTACTATAGCAAATAAACGAAATACAACAATGGTGCGATAATTGGGCCTAGTATTTGCTATACATGTTTATTGGGCCTTCGTGATCCATTTACATGTTTATTGGGCCCAATGTATTCATCACATGTCTATTGGGCCTCAATGACCCAATTACATGCTAAATGGGCCTAATTTAGCTTTTAGTTGTTATCGGGCATTAGTGGCCCATTTATATGCTAATTTAGCCTGGAAATAACTTACACGTCTAATGGGCCATAGTTGCCTTTTCTTCATGTTTGTTGGGCCTTATCTTTTCATTTCATGCATCATCTACTGTTCGAACTTCTAAATAGATATAACATTATACAAATTCATGTGGAAACAAATGGGATCTAGTGAGACGTGTCGGTTGACATCACTGAGTGTATGGCCGTAGCTTGTAGTTATAATCAGAGTCTCCTGGAGGGAGAGCGAGAGTTTGTGTATAGATCTATACGGGGGTGACTCCCCCACACATGAGTTGTTCGCTACAGTTAGACTAGGCCAGTCTAGTGTGACAAAACCTTGATCGAAAATCCGGCGTTTGGAAAAATGCCAAGACAGGAAAATCAGTCACTATCATGTATGGTTATAACGAATCATATAGAGATCCATTCCCATCACGACATTACGGAAAAATTAAAAACTCGTAAGTCATATTGATACAAAACATTTCTACAGTGCAAAGACCGTGACATTCTTTTTATATAAATCAGAAAATATCGGATTTTCTGGGGAAATACTATTATTCAAATACCACTTACTTACAACAAAAAGAATACAAAGAAATTTGAATTGCATTCCTATATGTTACTACTATGAAATTCACACATGCATTATACTCGATTTTCACATCATTTTTCAGACTTTTTACAGAATATATAAGATTTTCTGGGTTTTACAAACAATACAAAGACTTTCATTCAAACATGCTTATGAACTCACCAACATTATATAGGTTGACCGTTTTCAAAATAACTTGTATTCTCAGGTAACCGTTAAGCGGAAGGACTTTCAAGTGTGTATGGATTTATTTGTGTAATGTCACTCATCGTACTATTAATATTTTGGAATTATGTAACCTAAGACAATGTACTTGATGTGAACAATACCAGTTGTATTATGTAATGTTTGGTGATGAATGTGTTATGTTTCATGTATATTCATTGTGATGATATTTCAATTGATAGTCACACGAGCCCTCAGACGTTTCCGCCGTCTGGTTCGGGGGTGTGACAGGTTGGTATCAGAGCATTGTTTATAGTGAACTAGCATATCTAACCATACTTGATATGCAACTATAAATACAATGGGACTAAAACACTCTGAATAAAGTGCATACGTTAAAACAATAACATTAAAAGTCTCTAGAGGAAATGGAACGTTGTGATTAAACCCGGGCAGTTATGTGGTTATATTGGGGGTAAATATAGCCTGATCAACTATATTTATTCAAAATATGACCAACATGTGTTTGGGGGTAATTATGGCAGGAAATTGACCTAGAAGCTTACCTCATATCCAAAACTTCGCAGGAATTTAAACATAAATAATTAAAATACTATAGGAGTATTTTGAATATACTATATGCATACGTGATTTATTTTTTTTACAACGTCTTACACCCCTTTTCACACTTCTCACTCCCAGCTTTTCGCGTAGCCACCATGGATGGAGCGCATCAGGGCATTCTTTTCCACCAAAACCTAGTGGCTCACGGAGAGATTGAAGAAGACCCCATGGTAGGACCCGAGGCAGCCTCTGACCTTGAGGAAGAGGAGTATACAGACATGGACTAGGAGTTTGATGAGACCGATGATGACAAAGAGGCCGATAAGAACACTGACGAAGTTTCCGACGAGCCTCCTACCACAGAAGTGCATCAGGATCACCCTATACCGCCAAGGGGCTCCATTAATGGAACCCACTCTTCGGAAGAAGAAATCGCCGCACTTCGACAGCAGCTATTGGCAATGGAGACGCGAGCTGTGCAAGCAGAACAGGAAAGAGACGAGGTCATTAGAGAAATGACCGAGATGGCTACTTTAGTAGCACAACATTTTGGAATATGATATCGCTATTGCTGTTAGACGCATCTCGTCATGATTAGGATTCACTCCCTCACTTACTAGTATCATTATGTTTCCCTTTATATGTATGCTACTTTATGTACTATCGACCTTATGTTTAAGTGATTACACTACTCATAGGGTCGTCATGCTGACGGATTATATGTTTTCCTATGTACTGTATGCCTTCTGGAAAATTTTCATGTATTAAAAACAATTAGTATTAATGGAAATGCCTTATGTTTATATCGTGAAGTTGTTATCGGTTATGTGTTTTATTTCCTTGTTTTATGTTAATGCATGGAATCACCTAAATGCACACTCGATACGCTGGGTCTATGGAATCCTAAACTCGGAATACGATATGTACTCAACATCTTTCCGTTCTTTGACATAAAGATGCCTCAAAGACCCAACCGTGGAAACAACGCAACACCAACCCCGCCGGAAATAAACTCGGTTGCATTCCACGCAGCAGTGTCCGCTGCGGTCACTGCAGCACCTGCGCAGATTCGCAATGGAAACAACGGAGAAGGCAACAGACAAGGAACCGGAAGCACAAATCAATGAACAAACCACGGAGCCACACGAACATGCACCTACAAGGACTTCACCAATGCCAAACCTTGAACCTTCAATGGAACAGGAGGTGTAATAGCCCTGAAAAGATGGATTGAGAAGGTGGAATCAGTTTTTGAAATTTGCGGGTGTCCGGATGGGTGCAAGGTCAAGTTTGCGGCCTGCACATTCACTGATCAAGCTCTCTCCTGGTGGAATGGCCACATAGAGGCCATGACACTCCCGATGGTGAAAGCGTTGCCATGGGAAGAGCTTAAAGAAATGATGCTGGCTGAATACTATCCAAGAGACGAAATTCAGAAGATGGAACAAGAACTGTGGAACCTCACGGTTCAAAACTCCGATATCGATGCATACATAACCAAGTTTAGTGAACTATCTCTCTTGTGTCCTGGAATGATCACCTCAGAAGGGAAAAAGATTGAGAGGTTTATCTAAGGATTGACTGCACCTATCCAAGGGAATGTCATTGCGGCAAACCCTGAGACGTTCGACAGTGCCAAGAGTCTGGATAAGAAATTGTATGATCATGGCAACAAAAGGGTGCCAAAGTAGTAGAAGCGGAGGTTAAGAAAGAAGGTGAGAGCAAGAAAGGGAAAAACAACAAGCGAAAGAGAAAACAGAACTCCGTACCATCAAAGAAAAACAAATTGTGATTGTCCATGCTGCAACTCAAGCTACCACCACACCACATGCTCCAGCCTCATCCACGCCAAATGCTCCAAAGCAGTACTCAGGAAATCTCCCCAACTGTAACAAATGCAACTTCCACCATCATGGGGAATGCAGAGAGATGATTTGCACAAGGTGCAACCGGAAAGGCCATACAACAAAGTATTGTAGGGCTCAGCTTCAACAAAACCAGATGCCAAACAACAACAACAACAACAAAAATAACAACCACAACAACAACAACAACAACACCAATGATGGGGCCAGTCATACCTGTTACGGATGTGGGAGAACCGGGCATTTCAGGCGTAATTGCCCCAATCTTAACAATTAAGGAGCTGGAGGATCGGGAAGAGTTTTGACTTTGTGACAAGGTGAAGCAGTCCAAGACCCTACCGTTGTCACCGGTATGTTCCTACTTAACAACACATATGCATGCATCTTATTCGACAGTGGAGCAGAGCGAAGTTTCTATAGTAACAAGTTTAAACATTTACTAAAACAACGACCCCAGAAGCTCAATGAAACCTTCACGGTAGAAATGGCTAATGGGAAGACTGAATCAACTAAATATATCTATATAGGATGCACGTTAACACTAAACAACCACTCTTTTCAAATAGATTTGATGCCTGCAAATGTTAGGAGTTTTGATGTGATAATTGGCATGGATTGGTTAAGCCCCCATCATGCTGATATTATGTGTCACGAGAAGGCCGTTCGGCTTCATCTTCCCAATCACGAAACCCTAATAATCTATGGAGATAAACCCGTCACAAATCTTCACCTTATCTCGTGTATCAAGGCACAAAAGTGTCTACACAAGAAGAACTATGCATTCCTCGCTCATGTCGTAGATAAAACCAAGGAAGAGCTAAACATTCATAACATACCAGTGGTGTGCGACTTTCCAAATGTATTTTCTGAAGATCTTCTAGGAATACCTTCAGAAAGGCAAGTCGAATTCTGAATTTACCTCGTGCCTGGAGCCACTCCGATTGCCAAATCACCCTACAGGTTGGCTCCCACTGAAATGCAAGAATTATCAAGCCAACTGAGGGAACTCCTGGTTAAAGGATTCATAAGACCAAGCTTCTCTCCATGGGGAGCTCCGGTTCTTTTCGTTAAAAACAAAGACGGATCCTTCAGGATGTGCATTGACTATAGGGAATTAAATAAGCTCACCATCAAAAACCGGTATCCACTTCCACGAATCGATGATCTATTTGACCAACTTCAAGGGGCTAGTAACTTTTCGAAGATAGATCTGAGATCCGGTTATCATCAACTCAAAGTCCGAGATGAGGACATTCCTAAGACTGCTTTCCGAACTCGCTACGGACATTACGAATTTGTCGTGATGCCCTTCAGTTTGACAAATGCCCCCGCTGCATTTATGGACCTCATGAATCGAGTCTGCCACCCATTCCTTCACAATTTCGTAATCGTTTTCATCGATGATATTCTCGTATACTCTCGAAGCGAAGAAGATCATAGCCAACATCTCCGACAGATCTTAGAGACTCTACGAGCTGAAAAGTTGTATGCGAAACTCTCCAAATGTGAGTTTTGGATCCGCAGTGTAAATTTCTTGGGTCACGTTGTCAGCAAGGAAGGAATTCATGTAGACCCTTCCAAGGTCAAAGCCATTAAAGGCTAGGCAAATCTGTTGGGTCTTGCAGGCTACTACCGAAGGTTCATTAAGAACTTTTCCAAGATAACCAAACCCCTCACCACATTGACACAAAAAGGAGTACCCTTCAACTGGACCGAGAAGCAAGAGATTGCCTTCCAAACCTTGAAGCAAGCCCTCTGTAGTGCACCACTGCTATCCTTACCGGAAGGAACCGAAGACTTCGTAGTCTATTGTGATGCTTCGAATCAAGGTTTAGGTTGTGTCCTTATGCAACGCGGGAAGGTAATTGCATATGTGTCCAGGCAACTAAAAACTCAAGAAGTGAATTACACCACCCATGATCTCGAACTGGGGGTGGTGGTCTTCGCCTTAAAATTTTGGAGGCACTACCTTTATGGTACCAAGTGCACCATTTTCACCGATCATAAAAGCCTCCAGCACATTTTAAATCAAAAGGAACTAAACATGAGGCAACGGAGATGGGTTGAGCTGCTAAATGATTACGAGTGTGAGATCAAGTACCATCTATGCAAGGCTAACGTGGTAGCCGATGCCCTGAGCCGAAAGGAGTATTCAAGTTCGTCGCGTGAAGACTCTATCAATCACCATCCGATCTCATCTAGCCTCACAGATCAAGGAAGCCCAATTGGACGCATTGAAACCGGAGAATGTCGTTAGTGAATCACTGTGTGGAATGGATAAGGGACTTGAAGTTAAAGAAGACGGAACTCACTACTTCATGAATAGAATCTGGGTTCCCAAGATTGGGCGATTCAGAGAAGTAGTCATGCATGAAGCCCACAAGACGCGGTATTCTATTCATCCGGAGTCAGATAAGACGTATATGGATGTCAAGCAACATTATTGGTGGCCTAATATGAAGGCAGAGATAGCCACTTATGTGGGAAAGTGTCTTACTTGCGCCAAGGTGAAAGTGGAATACCAAAAGCCCTCGGGATTATTGCAACAGCCAACGATACCCGAGTGGAAATGGGAAAGGATAACCATGGACTTCGTGACAAAATTACCAAAGACAGCAGACGGATTGGATGCTATCTGGGTAATCGTCGATAGGATAACAAAATCCGCTCATTTCCTACCAATAAAAGAATCCTACAAAATGGAAAAGCTGACCCGAACATACATCAAAGAGATCGTGAGACTCCATGGAGTGCCAGTGTCTATTATCTCGGATCGAGATAGTAGGTTCACTTCAAGATTCTGGCAATCTCTTCAGAAGGCAATGGGAACACAGCTAGATATGAGCACTGCCTATCACCCACATACGGATGGTCAGAGCGAGCGTACCATCCAGACACTTGAGGACATGCTCCGAGCTTGCGTAATTGACTTCGGCAAGTCATGGGATGCCCACATGGCTCTGATCGAATTCTCCTACAACAACAGTTACCACACGAGCATCAAGGTTGCTCCTTTCGAGGCTCTTTACGGACGTAAATGCAGATCGCCCCTATGCTGGGCCGAGGTGGGTGACACCCAACTAGCAAAAGGGCAATCATCGAAAAATACTTTAACAGGACCAGAAATTATTCGTGAGACGACGGAGAAGATAATCCAAATCAAGGCTCGACTCCAAGCATCGCGAGACCGACAGAAGAGCTATGCTGACAAGCGATGAAAGCCATTAGAATTTCAAATCGGGAATCACGTGTTATTAAAGGTCTCTCCTTGGAAAGGAATGATCCGCTTTGGGAAAACGGGGAAAGCTGAACCCGCGATACATTGGACCGTTCGAGATTCTAGCCCAGATTGGTCCAGTGGCTTACAAGCTACAGCTACCTGTCGAGCTCAGCAACGTACACCCCGTGTTCCACGTCTCGAATATGAAGAAGTTCCTATCAGATGAAACACTTGTCATTCCTTTAGAAGAAATCGAGATCAACGAGAATCTCCTGTTCGTCGAAGAACCAGTCAAGATATTGGATAGGGAAGTGAAGCGTACGAAGAAAAGCCGCATTCCGATTATGAAGGTTCGATGGAATGCCAAGCATGGACCGGAATTCACATGGGAACGCGAAGACCACATGAAGCAGAAGTACCCTCACTTATTCTCTCCTTCATAATCCTAGTTTTCAAAAGAATTTCGGGACGAAATTCCCTCTAACGGGGGGATGATGTCACAACTGGTATTTTTACCAGGAAATTCTGTGATCGTGTAAACGTAATCTATGATAATACTTGTAACTCTAACTTGATATCATACACTATGTTCATTCTATGACCACAAACTTAGTCAAGATTTACTATTGAAATTCAAACTCTATGCAAAACATTTCAGAAAGTCAATTGGGAAGTTGAATACCCTAGAGATCCAAGTTCAAGTTCATTATGGGCTAGGATTTCCTTATTGGTCCTAATGGACCAATAAACATTCAATTCAACTATATTGGGCTTAGAAACCCTATTTCGATTCTAAATGGACCCAACTCATAAATCTATAACATTTTGGATCATTTAGGCCTAGAATGATTCATTCTAACCCTAATGGGCCTTAATGGGCCATAAACTCCCTTTCTTTCATTCAAATGGGCTGTTAACCATCTAATGAGCCCAATGGGCCGAAAAATAATATTGGGCCTATAAAATTCGATCAAAACCAAGAGTTTGGGCCCAACACCATTTTCTTCATCCCACTAGGCCCATTCTCGGCCCAAGGAGTAAAAAAAATAAAAGGAAATTAGCAGGATTAATGAGAATTAGACACATCTTTATTGCATGGTGGATCTCCATGCACATCACTTCACTCTCTCTCTATTCTCCCTTCTTCTTCTCGGCCGAAACACCTCATACCACCCTCATTCTCTCAAAAATCTTTCAAGAAAACTCTCTCAAACACTCAAGATCATCCTCCTTCCTTCCATCCAGATTTTCGAGATTTCTAAGTGTTTCAAGAAGATCTTCACCAAAGATCATCAATCTTAGGAAAGTCATCACACATCCAAGATAAGTAACTTCATTGTTATGCTAAGATCACTCCATCTAAACATTGTTTGTGATCATACTCTTAGAAAATCCCCTAAGTTCAAGATCTACTCAAGGAAAAGCTTGCTAATAAGAAACCTCCATCTTTTCTTCACCAAACCGAGAACAAACAAGCAAGGTGAGTTCATACCCCCTTGTTTTCGATTTTTACTTGTTTTTTGGGGAGAATACAAGTGTTCATGTGTAGATCTATGTACTCTTGCATGTTATGTATGATTTTTTTGGTCTATGTTGTGTTTGTGTGATAAACTCGATGGATCCATGAAACTTCAACAAAAATAGGTGAGATTCATAAACAAAAACACACTAGACACCATACTACAAAGTTAAAAGTGTTATAAATGCCTAAGTTGTGAAAAACAAAACAAAATCTTGTATAAGGATCATTTTTGGCAAATAAACAAAAGTTTGTGACAAGAGTGACACCTACAGTTTTATAGGGACCAAAAGGGTAATATTAGCTTAAAAATGAGTTTTTATAACAACCATATTTTCCTAAGGGTAAAAAGTGTAAAATTTGGCATTTTGGGCCTTAATGTGGGCCTCACGGCTTACTGGGGCCAAATTGCAAAAATATCAATTTTTGGGGATTAAAATGTTATTTAATCAAAACTTGAGCCAAAAATGAGAATAAATGAGATTAGGGGCTGAAAATGACACTATCTCAAGATTTGGACCAAAAATGTTAATTTTATAAAAATTGGGCCGAAAATGTTATTTTATTCAAATAAGGGTTGAAATTGAAATTTTCTGCAAAAATGGGCTGAAAACGTCATTACATGTATTTTTGGGCCAACCCCGTCATTTACTAAACATTTGGGGCGAAATTATAAGTTTTTTATAAATTTATGGGCTAAAATGTTATTTTTAATTTAAAATAGACCAAAATGACATTTTATGTGAGAATAAGCCTTTAAATGATCAAATTAATTCTTAAGGGACCTAAAGTGAAATTTTTAATAAACATGGGTTCTAATTATAGAATTTTGACGTATCAAACTGAAAATAGCATTCTAACAAAACATTGGACTTTTTATAACGTTAAGGATAAATAATTTGACTAAACGAAATGTACTATAGCAAATAAACGAAATACAACAATGGTGCGATAATTGGGCCTAGTATTTGCTATACATGTTTATTGGGCCTTCGTGATCCATTTACATGTTTATTGGGCCCAATGTATTCATCACATGTCTATTGGGCCTCAATGACCCAATTACATGCTAAATGGGCCTAATTTAGCTTTTAGTTGTTATCGGGCCTTAGTGGCCCATTTATATGCTAATTTAGCCTGGAAATAACTTACACGTCTAATGGGCCATAGTTGCCTTTTCTTCATGTTTGTTGGGCCTTATCTTTTCATTTCATGCATCATCTACTGTTCGAACTTCTAAATAGATATAACATTATACAAATTCATGTGGAAACAAATGGGATCTAGTGAGACGTGTCGGTTGACATCACTGAGTGTATGGCCGTAGCTTGTAGTTATAATCAGAGTCTCCTGGAGGGAGAGCGAGAGTTGGGTTCGGGGGTGTGACAACTTCTCCTTGAAGGTGTCCTAAATCTGCTTGGTTGTAGAACACCCACAAACATAATTGTAAACTACTGGTGGAAGAGCCGCGTAGTTCACATTGACATTTCTTCATTCTCCTTCATCTTATTTCCTTGATTGATCATATCATCATTTTTAGTAGCAGTTCCTAGAGTAACAAGGATCTTTGGAAGAAACGAACCTTTGTTAATGGAACTCATCAAGTCTTTATCGATTCCATTCAAATAGTCTTCCATCATATCAGCCCATTGCTCGTAGTACTCGGGAATCAACATCGGAATCTTAGTTGATGATCCGAGGAAGTTAGAGAAGTTCGTCATTGTGTTCAGATTGAAGTTCGCCATTGTTGTACGGATTTTAGAAGAAAGAGGATGTTTGGATTTAAAACAACATTTAAGAAGGTAATCAAACAAAGATTTATTAGAAATCAATCGATCTAACACATAGAGTGCAAAATCTATTCACAACAATCGATCAAATCAAGTTTCCTGAATCAAATTGCCAAAGTTTTTGAATTGGAATGAGCGATTAAAAAAATGAAAAATACGAGAAAACTGCAATCGATTGGATGAATCCTGCTCTGATACCAATTGAAGTGTGTTAGGATTGATTACGAACACAAATGATACTCAGAAGACTGTTAAGAACACAAGATCTAAATATGATCCGGTTGGCTCGTATTCAAGTCTGAAATGAGTACAAGAGTATGAAAGTACAAAAGATAGAATGATGCTCAAAAGTTCTTACTTTACTCTAGTACCTATCCTATTCATAGGATACAAAACAGACTTACAAAAAATTACAAGGACTAAACATCTAACCTTCGAATACAACAATGCCTTGTAAAATAGATAGAGAGTCGAAATCGTTTGGATTTCGACTCCTTACAAAATCAGACCAATTGACTCCTCACTATTAATGTTTTGACCCCTACAGTAATAAGAAGCTTTACCATCCTATCAGCTCCCCTTTGACTTAAAACTTCTGATCTTAAATCCAAAATTTATGAAAGGCCCGCACCCATCATTTGACTGTCATACCCTTGGGCCAAAGCACAAACCGAACGCTCAGTGCCCACAACCTACATTATCTATTACCAAATGGGTCTAAGCCTTTCTTTTCCAAAGCCCAAAGCCTTATTCTACTTGATCCTCGGGTCACAAACCCGAATTATGAAACGACCCGGAATAGGGTGTTACATTGTCTGTAACACCCGGATTTCCAGGTATATTATTTTAATTATTTATTTTTGTGAATCATTGACCTATTCGACGAGTTGGTGCTTCTACTCGTCGAGTAGAAACGGGGTGGCCACGTAAGTTTAATGAACTACTCGACGAGTCCATGAGTAGACTAGCCGAGTAGGCGCTGTGCGTGGAAACCCTAAATCTTTGGGCATGTGCCATATTTAAGGGTCCTTACAGCCCTCATTTGCGGCTACCAGTCCAGAGAGAGAAACCCTAGAGAGCTTGGGCGAGTTGGGTGTGAGAGCAAGCCATTTTAATCCTTTTTGGTGTTGTTTTGCAAAGAAGAAGGTGTTTCCAGCTAGAGGAGTGATGGGTTATGAGCATTCTAACACTCTTAAGTGTACATGCAACCCTAAATACCTTGGATTTATGTTTTCTCTATTATACATACAATTATGAACATCCAAGGTATTATCCTAATCTAGCATACAAAATAATAAATATAACAAGATAGAATACATACCTCTTTGATGTAGAATGTCTTCATGAAGCTTGAGTGCCTAGTGCCCCAAGTGTGACACCTCAAATGGTTCACACAACATCAAATACACTTGGAATAACTTGAGAGAAACTTGAACACTCCTTAAAATCGTCTAGCCCTTACACTCACACATTAGTACACGATTTCTTGAGCCATGGGATTCTTTTATATGGTGGCTATTAGGGTTACACCATGTAACTCATAACTTTACCCATTCCTTATGCTCCATGGATTTTAACCTCCATGGAGTATCCATGGGTCACCCCATGGACTTAGTCCAACATAAGGAATCTTGGATCACAAGCCCACATATATAAGAATGAATGATTTACACAATCAACCCATATATTTAATTAGTCTCCTTTTGATCACTTAATTAATTCCAAATTAATTCTTGATCAATAGTAATTAAATAACCTTATGAATATATTAGAACTTATAATATATTAACCAACCTTAAGTGTTATTTCTCTCATTATAGTCTATCCAAATGCATGATGCCATGCAACCCAAATGGACCATGCCGGGTCGGGTCAAAACTTACCAATTATAGTTATGGACTTAGACATTAATCCAACAGTCTCCCACTTCGATAAGTCTAAAACTATTATTGCGTATGACTTCAGGAACCGATCAACAATCATAGCTCTCAAAAGCTTCTGTCGAACTCTGACCTTGTCGATGAACTCTGACCTTTGTCAATGACTTGTCCATTAGATAAGGGATCATATATTCCTCCATTCTAGATATCATATGGACTGAGACATGGATTATCAATCATTCTCTCTGTCCATTTGTTGTTTCCCGATTTCCGATTCATGATGACTAACTGATTGAACAAATCAAATGAGTCTTGGCTTGGCCAAGCACTCACATGTATCATCTTTAAATCATCGAGGGGCCCACAGATATCGCTTTTATCCCGAAGGTAAAAGGAATGGATAAACTTCGACTCATATGGCTTGTTCTACTACTTGTTGAATCATACACAAAGGCACGTTTTATAACATCGAGTTACCAATGCGTTTTCGTGCAATCAATGTATAACCAACTCATAGTAACAACTCATATCTCTAGGTTTGAAGAATATAAGATATTATCGTCTCATGATCACTCGTGATAAAATCCATGAAGTGATTCAAATGAGCGCGGGTTGAATCCAATACTCAGAACTTATGAGCACTCATGAGTGTTGTAGCACCACTTTGTCCACCAACTTGGACCTCTACAAACCAACCCATGACAGTCTTGATTCATATCTACTTCCAACATATGACCGACTGTGGATGGTTTGAATAACTTAATCATTCAGGAAGAGCGACTTAGTTATTCTGGAAGTCAAAACATGCAAAGTGAAACACAAGAATAAATGAATCAAATATGGTATCAAATCCTATGAATATAAATAAGCACTTTTATTTATCACCATACTGATTACTCATTATTCATTGTTTCGGTTTTATCAACTTTATACTTGAATTTAAAACAATAGTTGTCCCATGCTCCAAGCATGTACACTATGTTTTCTAAACACTAGTCATGCCATACACCAAGTATGCATACTATGTTTGTCTATGATCTTTACTTTGTAAAATAGATCAATTGAACATCACTCCAATGATCCTCTTTTCACAGTCCCAAATCCTTACTGCAAATGCAAGAATTCCAAATTCATGCCATTTACTGAAATCTGTTAGATTCTAAACTTATATGCATTGATCCTCTTAATGATTATGCACGAAGTCAGAAAGACTTGACAACAATCATTACAGAGCATTCCAAAGGAGATCAGCTCCTTGGAAACATCCTTCTTTCATTAAGTTTCCTAATCTTACACAGATTGACTAATTTCTAACTTTGAAACATTTCCATATTCCATTTTGACTATCACTTCTGAACAAGAGTTGCCTCCTTACAGATTATGTCAATATGGTCCTTCCAGAATTAACATTATACTTCCAACTGTCCTTGAGCAACCAATCTTTGGTAAACCTTAGATTGTCCTCGACAATTGCTTAATCATTTTAGTCATATCCAATTCTAGACTTTTTCCCTTCATAATGCCCCAGGCATTTGGAAAATTTTAGAAAGGATGGATATAGCACATGTAATCGATCCTATATCCGAAGCATATGGGACACGATTCATGATGTCTCACATAAAGACTAAACCAGTCTTTTGCTATAATATTTCCATTTCAATTTGCCAAGTTCTCAAAATTCAGATTATGAAAAGGGATGCCGTAATCATAATCGAATTTTAGAACGCAAATAATGGACCGATATATAGAATTTCCTTATGTTGAGCCATTCCACCATGAAATTCATATATATATCCTTGATTAAATATGATTAAAATCTCAATCTAAGCTTTTAGAATTGAAATGAAGTATAATTTCCTCTCCCTTAATTATAGCAAAACAACTTTTTCAACCCCTGCAACCTCACGAATTGAAACTTTTGTTTTCTATAATTAACATTGCTAACTTGCAACCTTTGTCATAATTATCATGCTCCCACTAACATGATGATTATTAGCATAACACTTATGCTCCCACTAGCTTTGACATGTACTCAGAAATCAGCTGAGTTTCTTACCAAAGTTCAAATTTCTGATACTAGATTGTTTTGATAAAACTTTATCAAAATCATACACCTCTCTTAGATAGCTCACATGTGTGTCTAAACAATTTTAGAACTATGAAAAGGGATGCCGTAATCATAGTCTCAATTGTTTAGACCATTGCCACTTCTCACAAGTCCATGTTAGTGTGCCGGTAAACCACACACGCTCCACTAACGACTTTGAGAATGCAAATATCACAATTGCTATCTAGCTAAAATCTACTTAGTGAAAGTGTTTCCTCACCATCATTTTCATGAATCGGAGAGAAACCTTATGACACTTAGATTTAATAGTGTATGTGTTCTTATCCATGTGAATTTGTCAAAACCATAATCACAAGACAAGGTTAGTGACAAATCCAAACTCATATTGATTAAACTTGTGCAATCTTAAATTCTTGCCATTTGGCAGCTCAGGTGCCTGCCATTGCTTCCAAGTCGTTGTGCAACCAATTGAGAACTCTCAGAACTCCTATGTAAAGACAACTTGAATAGGCACAAAAATTTCAACACGATAGGTTATAAACCTCAAGTCGTGTGCTAGTGAAGGACTTTAGGTTTTATTCTTGATTAAGTTTTGAAACTTTCAAGAGCTTTAAGACTCCCACTGTCCTCTTGACATATAAGACTCCCTTGTCAAATATTCAAGAGATAGTGCGGATTCTTTATCAAGACTAACAGTTTACACAATTGGCCTAAGTTGGTCTCTGTTTTATCCAAAACATCACAACTTACCAATTTCAAATGTACAAGAGTAGATAACCTTTTACTCTTACATTTGACTAGTGTTAACAAACCTTCTTTAAGATATGTCACTCAAGTTACAATCTTGGAGTATGACTCTAAGAATTGTTTTGGAACGAAGTATGACTCATCTTTTTGATTTAACCATTTCAGCAATTCATGACTCCTCTTCTTAGTCATAAGAATGCACTAAGATGACTTTAGAGGACCAATTGTGATATGGTATCTTAATCATTAAGATGATCATAAACATGATACTAAAGTACTCTCCCATCTTTTCAGATTTGAGAAACTTTTATCTTTCTGCCATACTTTGATTCTTCTTATTCGTTCTGTCTCACATTGAAACTTCTCCAATGCTACAGACTTATACTTAAACTTATATGTATAACCATATTTACTGAACTTAAGTAAATCATGACGAATAGTCTTCTTGATCTTTTGTGGTGGACTTGACCAGTGCACAAGAATGTGTACTCGATCCCTTAGTCCTTTCCTTATTCACATAAGGAATTAGTCTTAATTTTCCAAGCTGAAAGTTCTCATTCATCATACTATACAACTTGCATGATTCCAAGTTTCGGTCCAATTGAACCTTGGGTGATGAGAATCTTTCCTTATTTGGTAATATTAGACACTACCACAACCGAAAGAATCAAATCCATTTTTCCAATATTGCTATCAATGGAATCTTATAAGCAACAACTTTTCACAAATGACATTGTAAGGATACTTAAAATAAATAAAATCAAAACCTTTTTCTTTTATTTTTAAACTTTGCGGAAAAACTTATCCTTACAATCCATATGAAAACCTTGTTGTTATCTATTCCTAAGCAATATAAATATCATAACTCTTAAGTAATAGCCCAAAATTCTGATCACCGAACCATGCGATTGAAATCCATCTTCGCGATCAGAATCAGCATGTACTTAATAGAGTTAGACAATGGACTTTACCTGAAGTAGAGCCAAACTTATTGACTTTAACATCCTTAGGTAAATTTGGCAGCTTCGTAACCAATGCCCCTTCCTTTGGCAATAGTTACCTATGGACCCTTGATAATGGGACTATCTCAGACTTCGACTCTCTCTTTACCATTGGGTCAACCGAGTTGACTATGGCCGATCCCTTTCCATTGGGAAGAAAGAGCTTTACTGGATATCCAATGTCATCATTGTCAATGTCCATAGCGTTTTAGGAAGTTGATCTTAGCAAATAGATAAGATCATTAAGGGTCTTGTCTTAGTCTGTTTCATAGGATTCCCAAAAGAACTCACTATGTGACTTAGAAAGTAGTTGAGCCACCAACTTTCTCAAGACTTTGACACCCAACTCTCCCGGCTTGTCAATATGTGACTACATCTCCAAGATGTGATCACACCTAGACCTTGCCTTGCCAATAGGGTTGAGTGACCTTAAACTTTTTAGGAACTTGTGGGTTAGGGAGAATAATTAGAGGAGGTGAAAGAAGTATGATATCCATGGGACATCATCTTCATTTAGGAAAGCTTGTTTCAAGAGATTTGGGAAGATCATAAATGTCTAGACCAGACATCTTTTTGGGAGATATTCAAGATAGTTGATTTAAAGTCCTTAATATGACACCCAATATGAAATATTAAGGCTAGGACCCAACAAACTATTTTATAACTTAGAAGAGGGATGTCGTAATCCAAGCTATAAAATATTTGAAGGTAGGTGAATGACGGTTCACCAATTTCCACCATGAAAAACGAAATAATTTATTAGGTTTTAATTGGATTTGAAAGTCCTAGATCTTTGAGATTCATTGAACTGTTCAAAGGCATGTTTCAATCTCGAGTGTGCCCTTCAGGTTTTGTGACTGGGATGCCGAGGATCACAAAACAAGGTGTGAATAACCATGCAAATATACTTGGTACCCTTAATATTTACCCCTTAATCAGTGTGCCGGTTAACCACACACGCTCCACCGATACTATGATAAATATTAAGTTACCCTTTGCCTACCTTGTTAAGTCCAGGTTAGTGTGTCGGTTAACCACACATGCTCCACTAACGACTTAAGCAAAGTGCAAAGTGTAATTTCATGGGTTAGCACCAAATTCACATTTTCCTAAGTAACTAAGATTGGGTATTAATAAGAGTTTAGTTACTTAGTATTTATCATTAATACTTTTAATGAAAGGATAATTATAGTCCTTGTCCTACCCGTTCGGCTAACGACCCTCCACCAGTCAAGGAAGCGGTGGGTGAGAGTGGACACCCATTAAACTGCCATTTTATAGGCAGTAACCTTATACCCCCCTTATAGACCGGCTTCGTGAATGAGGCCTACTAACGGTAAGACTGACTTTACTCTTATACATATATATAAATATTATTAACTTATAATATTATAAAGTATAAGGGTTGAATTTTAACTTTTAAAATTCTAAGGGCTAACTTGGAATTAAAGTATTCATAAGTGAAAACTTTTCAAATTCCAAAACTTGAGGGCAAGTTTTGAAACTATTCAAAACTAATTAATTCCATAACTTATGAGTTTAAAGTAGTTTTAATTAAAAAAAAAAAAACTCTTCAAGTTCCATAACTTGAGGACAAGTTATGGAAGACTTTAAACTAATTAATAAAAAAAATAACCTTTTTTTATTGTAACTTATGGAACTAATTAAGGTTACACTTTTTTTTTTAATTTAATGAAGAGACTCTTGAACCTCCATAACTTGAGGACAAGTTATGGAGTCATAAAACCATTTAATTAGAACTAGACTCTTCATTTTGTAACCTTTGCCAACTTTTATGAGTTTTATGATTCTTAAATGTGACTTTTCATATAACTTGAGGACAAGTTACAAAAACACACTTTGGAATCAACTCTTAGATTAAAATGGATTGAAAACAACTATTTCACACAACTTTTCTATTAATCTAAGAACCTCATAAGAACAAGATAATTCAAATCATCAATCTTCAGGAAATTAGCATGAACATACAAACTAATACAAATCTTGAAATTATGACAATTATCTTAGAAATTGGATTAGCATGAACATTAACACATCAAAAACAAGTTTATAAGTCCAAAAACATCTTAGGGTAATGTTCCTAGTCCAATTCCAGCCAAAACAATCGAATATATGCATCCAACTCGATTTTTTAGCTACTTTTGCAAGTATAACAAGAAAACAAGCCTAGGCTCTGATACCACTGTTGGGTTATGAGCATTCTAACACTCCTAAGTGTACATGCAACCCTAAATACCTTGGATCTATGTTTTCTCTATTATACATACAATTATGAACATCCAAGGTATTATCCTAATCTAGCATACAAAATAATAAATATAACAAGATAGAATACATACCTCTTTGATGTAGAATGTCTTCATGAAGCTTGAGTGCCTAGTGCCCCAAGTGTGACACCGCAAATGGTTCACACAACACCAAATACACTTGGAATAACTTGAGAGAAACTTGAACACTCCTTAAAATCGTCTAGCCCTCACACTCACACATTAGTACACGATTTCTTGAGCCAAGGGATTCTTTTATATGGTGGCTATTAGGGTTACACCATGTAACTCATAACTTTACCCATTCCTTATGCTCCATGGATTTTAACCTCCATGGAGTATCCATGGGTCACCCCATGGACTTAGTCCAACATAAGGAATCTTGGATCACAAGCCCACATATATAAGAATGAATGATTTACACAATCAACCCATATATTTAATTAGTCTCCTTTTGATCACTTAATTAATTACAAATTAATTCTTGATCAATACTAATTAAATAACCTTATTAATATATTAACCAACCTTAAGTGTTATTTCTCTCATTATAGTCTATCCAAATGCATGATGCCATGCAACCCAAATGGACCATGCCGGGTCGGGTCAAGTCTTACCAATTATAGTTATGGACTTAGACATTAATCCAACAAGGAGGTTAAGAGGATTGCTAATCCGTGGTTTTCAAGCTTGGATCTGCAGTATTGAGGTAGCAAATCGAACTCTCCTTCTGTTTTGGTTAAGATCTATGAATCTAGGGTTTTCTATACCCTTTTTATGGCTTGAATTGATGGGTTTATGGTCCCTTTATGTGTTAGACTTCAGATCTGGACCGATAGAGGTCCAGAGAGCATTATCCATCTTGCTTTTTGAAGTGTTATGGAAGGAATGAACTTAGGTTGCCATTTTTGAGGCTATTCCTTCAAAAGGAACCATATATGTGTTGCATGAGTGTAAAGGTTTCACCTTTACGTGATTAGTGGGTATGGAAATGTCAGATCTATAGGTTAGAGAAGCGGATCTGACCTCAGAAGGTCATTTGAGTGTTGCCATGGACGCTACTCGCCGAGTTCATAAGTGGACTCGACGAGTCGAGTCGGGGTTGCCCCGCGATTCATGACAGGAGTAACCCGTCGAGTGAAGGGATGACTCGACGTGCCAAGTGAGTCTAGAAGGATTCAGAGGACCCGCATGGACTCGCCGAGTCGCCCATGTGCACTCGACGAGTCGGGTCAAAGTTTGACCGTTGACTTCAGTTGACCGTAGGGTTTTGGTCAAGCTGATTCAGGAGAGTTTAGGGAGGGGTAGAATGGCCTTCTACCCAATCTTTAGAGATGATACTATGAGAGGGTATTGATCAGGAATGTTATTCGGATGATAGGAGGAGGCTAGGTCGGGACGTCAAGCACGAGAGTTTATCCGACTTCGTACGAGGTGAGTCTTCTCACTATACTGTACCTAGGATGGTACCTATGTGTGACCGAAAGGTCTTATATGCTATGAGATGTATGTGTTGTATGTTGTTATATGATATGTATGTGTTATGTATGTTATGAATGAGAATGGCCAGAAGGTCATTATGATGTGGACCGGAAGGTCATGATGATATGGACCAGAAGGTCATTACGGGTAGGATCAGAAGGTCTACCAGGGTTGTGGGACGGAAGTCCTCCGAGACACAGTGACCGGAAGGTCTTATAGCCTTGAGTGGCGTATGTGCGTATGTGGTATTTTGGGGAACTCACTAAGCATTTATGCTTACAATTGTGGTGTTATGTGTTTCAGGTACTAGCGAGGATCGCGGGAAGGCGTCGGCATGATCCGTACACACTCATGGAGTTTATGTCTTGAGATTCTAGGATATGTTTTGTTATGATAACATTGGATACATTATGTTTTGATATTACCTTATGAATAAAAGTATGCTTTAAAAGTGAAAAATTGTTTTGGAAATTTACGTTGTTACAAGTTGGTATCAGAGACTTGGTTTGAGGGATTCGGATGCACCTCTGGGCGTATCTGAACTCAAACTGAGGATTTGAGAAAGTTTTTCACAAAAGAAACAATTTTTCTAAAAAGTAAAAGAATTTGAGAAAAGCGGAAAGAAACAATGTGTATGATCAGTCAGCGCCCGAAAGGTGATTTCCCAAAATACCCTTACATTATGTGTTATGAGATATGTTGTGATATGTTATGTATGCTAGAGAAGGCTAGGTATTCATGTTATGACTAAAGTGGCCTGATTTGTGATGCCTTAGCCTAGGAGATTACTGCTGCTATGAGATGCTTGAGAGTGAGTAGGTAGCCGTGAGGAGCTTATGAGGGGCCTTCCGAAGGGTAGCCTGTGCTTAGTAAGAAGTAGAGTACTTGTGATCTGGGATCCTAGGAGGAGGACTTGGGGTGAATACTAATGCGGTGTGGACGGTAGTATAGGGCCCGTACTACTGAAAACACCGGATCAGTGCGTAGTCCAAGTAAGAATCCTTAGGGTACTAAGGAACAAGTAGGGATGGGTTATCGAGTGCGTGCATACTCGAGCGAGTCTCTGATATTTTTATGTTGTATTTCAGAGACATCATGGTTGGGACACGCCACAGAGCAGAGACCAGCGGCGTGAGTGACGATGAGCTTCGTCAGATGATCCACGATGAGGTGGCTGCGGCGATCCGAGCCGAGATTCCAGAGATGTTTGGGTCTATCAAGACCACATTGATCGAGACCTTTGATGAGCGGTACGCAGCGGTTACTGAGGCTGCGGCTGCTGCAGCTACTGCAGCTGTTGCTGCTGCTAGACCTCAGGGGGGTGACTCGTTGCTGTTCTGGGAGTTCAGCAACACGAAGCCACCAGAGTTTGATGGGACGTAGGATCTGATTGCTGCGATGAGATGGATTTCTGTCATTAAGGGATGCTTCTACACCTACTCGTGTCCGGAGCATCTGAGAGTACGGTTCGCGCTGAACCAGCTTCGCTTGGGGGCGAAGGACTGGTGGAAGTTTGTGTTGGCGGATTTCACCCCTGCTGATCTTATTGCGGTGACCTGGGAGAGGTTCACCACTATGTTTCATGATAAGTACGTTCCCCGGTGGAAAGGGAACGGCTGGCCCAGGAGTTCTTGTCCCTCAAGCAGGGTACTGATTCTGTTACTGTGATCACCAGGAAGTTTCATGAGAGGGCGATGTTTTGCCCTGAGCATGTGTCTACCGAGCAGGCACGCATGAGCCGGTATTTGAGCATACTGAGGAGAGACATTCGCGAGTTCGTGGCGAACTCGACGTACCGGACGTTTGCCGAGCTTCAGGCAAATGCCCGGAAGAGAGAGATTGAGCTAGAGACTCAGGCCAGGGAGGAGGCCGAGTCTCAGAGGAGTGACAGGCGACCGGTACAGGTACAGCCGGCAGCCAAGCGGGCTAAGTCCGCTGATACGAGATTTGGAGGCCAGAAGGGCCGCACTTGTGGGAAGTGCGGTAAGGGACGTGATGGAGTGTGTCGGGCGGGTGCTTGCTACAAATGTGGCAAGGAGGGGCATATAGCCAAGGACTTCCCCAAGGGATTTATGGTTTGCTTTCATTGCAACCAGACGGGTCACCGGAGGGCCGAGTGCCCACAACTGTCACAGGGATCAGCGCAGGGATCTGCCCCTACTACTGCACGAGCTACTGAGGGTCGGCCGGTGAAGGCCGAGGCACCAAAGGCACGCGGGAGAGCCTTCCAGTTAACAATGGAGGAGGTCCGCGCAGCGCCCGATGTCGTGGCCGGTATGTATTCTTTCATTTATTTATGCTGAGTTTGAGATATTGTGCTTATATTATGATACGCGTAGGTACTTTTCTTGTGAGTTCTGTACCTGCTTTGGTGTTATTTGACTCGGGTGCGAGTCGGTCATTTGTGTCTTTAGCGTTTAGTCAGCACATCAGTATCTAGCGGGAGGCGTTGAGTCGACCTCTACAAGTTTCCATAGCTGACGAGCGAGCGGTGTATGCTACAGATGTGATTCGAGGATGTGTACTCGAGATCTTCGGTGTTGAGTTCCCGATAGATCTGGTCCCGATTGCGATGGGGGACGTGTGTGTCATAGTGGGCATGGATTGGTTGAGCCGATTTGTGGATGTTATAGACTGCGAGCGGTAGTTGGTGACGATACGAGACCCTAGTGGAGGAGTACTTACGGTGTACGGCGAGGGTACCCGTTCTGGGTCAGCATTTTGTTCGGCTGCTAGAGCGAGGCGGAGCCTATAGCAGGGCTGTAGCGGGTTTATGGCTTATGTGATGGATTCACGGGTGGTCGCAGAGGGGCCGGGTTCGGTTAGTGATGTGCCGATAGTGCGTGAGTTCCCGGATGTTTTCCCCGAGGAGTTGCCGGGTGTGCCTCCCGTGAGGCAAGTGGAGCTTCGCATCGATTTGGTTCCGGGAGCGGCGCCTATCGCCTTGCGCCACCAGAGATGCAGGAGTTATTCTTACAGTTTCAGGAGCTGTTGGGGAAAGGATTTATCAGGCCGAGTAGCTCACCTTGGGGAGCGCCGATCCTTTTTGTCAAGAAAAAGGATGGTTCACACCGGATGTGCATTGATTACCGGGAGTTGAACAAGTTGACGGTCAAGAACCGTTATCTACTACCGAGGATTGATGATCTGTTCGATCAGTTGCAGGGAGCATCTTGGTTCTCCAAGATAGATTTGAGGTCTGGATATCACCAGATGAGGGTGCGAGATGAGGATATCCAGAAGACGGCGTTTAGGACTCGTTATGGGCACTACGAGTTTGTGGTGATGCCTTTTGGGCTCACCAATGCACCAGCAGCGTTCATGGATCTCATGAACAGGGTATGCAGACAGATGTTGGACAGGTCGGTGATTGTATTCATCGATGATATTCTGGTGTATTCGAGATCTAGAGAGCAGCATGAGGAGCATCTGAGAGAGATTCTCGGAGTTTTGAGATCGGAGTGGCTCTATGCCAAATTCTCCAAGTGCAAGTTCTGGTTACGGGAGGTCCAGTTCTTGGGGCATCTCGTTAACCAAAATGGGATATTGGTCGATCCGGCCAAGATTGAGGCTGTGATGAGTTGGGAAGTGCCGAGATCACCCACCGAGATCAGGAGTTTTCTGGGGTTGGCCGGCTACTATCGGAGATTTATCAAGGATTTCTCCAAGATTGCCGTGCCTCTCACCAAGTTGACCCGGAAGGGCGTTGCTTTTTCGTGGGGTCCGGAGCAGCAGACCTCGTTGAGACTATTTCTCCAGAGGTTGTGCGAAGCCCCGATGTTATCCCTTCCAAAGGGAATGGAGGATTTTGTGGTGTACTGCGACGCATCGATATCGGGGTTGGGTGCGGTGCTTATGCAGAGAGGGCATGTGATAGCGTATGCATCAAGGCAGCTGAAGCCTCACGAGGTGAGGTATCCCACCCACGATTTGGAGTTGGGGGTCGTAGTGTTCGCCCTCAAGATATGGCGTCACTATTTGTATGGGGTTCGGTGTATCATATACACGGACCACAAGAGTTTGAAGTACTTGATGGATCAACCCAACCTGAACATGCGCCAGAGGAGATGGTTGGATGTGGTAAAGGATTATGACTGCGAGATCCTGTACCACCCGGGCAAGGCTAACGTTGTAGCCGATGCCCTGAGCCGTAGGGCGGAGAGTGCTCCGATACGAGATATTTGTATGAGGATGACGGTGATGACTCCGGTGTTGGATGCCATCCGAGAGGCCCAAGAAGAGGCTGTGAGACCGGAGAACCGCAAGAGAGAGCGAGTGATTGGGCAGGTATCTGAGTTTGTTACCGATAGCCGAGGGCTTATGACCTTTCAGGATCGGATATGGGTGCCGTTTACGGGTGGAGCACGTACCATCCTGATGGAGGAGGCGCACAGATCGAGGTTCTCGATCCATCCCGGGGCCACTAAGATGTATTTGGACCTGAAGAGAGAGTATTAGTGGCCCTGTATGAAGAGGGATGTGGCGTGGTTTTTTGAGAGGTGCATGAACTGTCGCATGGTTAAGGTCGAGCACCAACGTCCGCATGGCAAGTTGCAGCCACTCGAGGTTCCCCAGTGGAAGTGGGAACATATTTCCATGGATTTTATCACCAAATTGCCGAGGACCGCGAGGGGTGTCGATGCAATTTGGGTGATTGTTGACCGGATGACGAAGAGCGCTCACTTCCTTGCTATCCGCGAGAGCTCTTCCGCAGAGAGACTGGCAGAGATGTATGTGAGAGAGGTGGTATCGCGGCATGGAGTACCGATCTCGATTGTGTCAGATCGAGATGTACGTTTCACTTCCAGATTCTGGAAGAAATTCCATGAGGAGTTAGGTACGAGGTTGCATTTTAGCACCGCTTACCACCCACAGACGGATGGACAGAGTGAGCGGACGATCCAGACACTCGAGGACATGCTTCGAGCATGTGTGTTGGACTTCGGAGGAAGTTGGGACACGTACTTACCATTGGCTGAGTTTTCCTATAACAACAGCCACCATTCGAGCATTGGTATGCCTCCCTTCGAGTTGTTGTATGGGAGGAGATGTCGGACTCCCATCTGCTGGGGAGAGGTTGGGCAACGAGTTATGGGTAGCACTGAGATAGTGCTTCAGACGACTGAGCAGATACAGCAGGTCAGGCAGAGGTTGCTGACAGCCCTGAGTCGCTAGAAGAATTATGCGGATAGGCGATGATCCGAGCTTGAGTTCCAGGTTGGAGACTTCATACTCCTGAAGGTATCTCCTTGGAAATGAGTGATCCGATTCAGGAAGAGGGGCAAGCTGGGGCCCCGGTACATTGGTCCTTTCAGGGTGACCGCGAGGGTGGGCAGGGTAGCGTATCGTTTAGAGCTACCTGCGGAGTTGAGCCAGATACATGATACCTTCCACGTGTCTTAGTTGAGGAAGTGTATAGCCGACGAGTCGGCGGTAGTACCACTAGAAGATGTTCAGGTGGATGCAAGCCTGAATTATGTTGAGAAACCGATCACGATCTTGGATCGGAGAATCAAGGTTCTGAGGAACAAGGAGGTGTCCCTGGTTTAGGTCCAGTGGCAACATCGGAAAGGGTCCGAGCTGACTTGGGAACCGGAGTTGGAGATGCGGGAGCAGCATCCAGAGCTGTTTGCAGAGCGAGACTTCGAGGGCGAAGTCTGATTCTAGTGGGGGAGAATTGTAACACCCGGATTTCCAGGTATATTATTTTAATTATTTATTTTTGTGAATCATTGACCTACTCGACGAGTTGGTGCTTCTACTCGTCGAGTAGAAGCGGGGTGGCCACGTAAGTTTAATGAACTACTCGACGAGTCCATGAGTATACTCGCTGAGTAGGCGCTGTGGGTGAAAACCCTAAATCTTTGGGCTTGTGCCCTATTTAAGGGTCCTTATAGCCCTCATTTGCGGCTACCAGTCCAGAGAGAGAAACCCTAGAGAGCTTGGGCGAGTTGGGTGTGAGAGCAAGCCATTTTAATCCTTTTTGGTGTTGTTTTACAAAGAAGAAGGTGTTTCCAGCTAGAGGAGGTCAAGAGGATTGCTAATCCGTGATTTTCAAGCTTGGATCTGCAGTATTGAGGTAGCAAATCGAACTCTCCTTCTGTTTTGGTTAAGATCTATGAATCTAGGGTTTTCTATACCCTTTTTATGGCTTGAATTGATGGGTTTATGGTCCCTTTATGTGTTAGACTTCAGATCTGGACCGATAGAGGTCCAGAGAGCATTATCCATCTTGCTTTTTGAAGTGTTATGGAAGGAATGAACTTAGGTTGCCATTTTTGAGGCTATTCCTTCAAAAGGAACCATATATGTGTTGCATGAGTGTAAAGGTTTCACCTTTACGTGATTAGTGGGTATGGAAATGTCAGATCCATAGGTTAGAGAAGCGGATCTGACCTCAGAAGGTATTTGAGTGTTGCCATGGACGCTACTCGCCGAGTTCATAAGTGGACTCGACGAGTCGAGTCGGGGTTGCCCCGCGATTCGTGACAGGAGTAACCCGTCGAGTGAAGGGATGACTCGACGTGCCAAGTGAGTCTAGAAGGATTCAGAGGACCCGCATGGACTCGCCGAGTCGCCCATGTGCACTCGACGAGTCGGGTCAAAGTTTGACCGTTGACTTCAGTTGACCGTAGGGTTTTGGTCAAGCTGATTCAGGAGAGTTTAGGGAGGGGTAGAATGACCTTCTACCCAATCTTTAGAGATGATACTATGAGAGGGTATTGATCAGGAATGTTATTCGGATGATAGGAGGAGGCTAGGTCGGGACGTCAAGCACGAGAGTTTATCCGACTTCGTACGAGGTGAGTCTTCTCACTATACTGTACCTAGGATGGTACCTATGTGTGACCGGAAGGTCTTAAATGCTATGAGATGTATGTGCTGTATGTTGTTATATGATATGTATGTGTTATGTATGTTATGAATGAGAATGACCGGAAGGTCATTATGATGTGGACCGGAAGGTCATGATGATATGGACCAGAAGGTCATTACGGGTAGGATCGGAAGGTCTACCAGGGTTGTGGGACGGAAGTCCTCTGAGACACAGTGATCAGAAGGTCTTATAGCCTTGAGTGGCGTATGTGCGTATGTGGTATTTTGGGGAACTCACTAAGCATTTATGCTTACAGTTGTGGTGTTATGTGTTTCAGGTACTAGCGAGGATCGCAGGAAGGCGCCGGCGTGATCCGTACACACTCATGGAGTTTATGTCTTGAGATTCTGGGATATGTTTTGTTATGATAACATTGGATACATTATGTTTTGATATTACCTTATGAATAAAAGTATGCTTTAAAAATGAAAAATTGTTTTGGAAATTTACGTTATTACATTGTCATTGATCAAATTCGAGTGCTTCACATCCCTTTCGCCTATCAGTATGCCGACAATTTCACCAAAATCCTTCCACGACAACTATTTCTTGACTTTAGATCCAATTTAAGCATTCAACCTCCTCCCGTTCAAACTATGGGAACCTATTAATGAATATATATTATATTATATTTATAGTATTTATCCTTTATATTGTGATATATATCTTTTCCCTTATTATTGGGATCTCTTGTGTATATATACATATGAAATCAATGGAAATGGTAAGAACTTTTCACCAATCTTTACGTAGACAAGTAGCGAAACAGTAAGCGTTTTTTGTATAACCTACGTTTTCCATGGCTAATTTTCGCTATTAAGTGAGAAGTAATTAAGATTTCTGGCTAGATTAGTCATTTTCTCATTCATACATATATATATATATATATATATATATATATATATATATATCCTATGCTATATTATAAAGCATATTAATCATATCTTGAATTTTAATAGGTATAAGTTACAAGTTTTTTTGTACAGATCAATTATACATAAATAATTCATTAATACTTGTCAAAAGTTTGAAAAAGTAATTAAGAAATTCAATTTGGAAACAAAATGAAAATTTTAAAATATTTAATTCATGTATTTAAATTAATTTACATATCTTAAACTAGACATAAATATTAACTAATTTGCATCAATAGTATAAACAGATAATATAAATATAAGGTATACACATAAATATTTCATTTAAAGGTGGTAATTTTTTATTACATAATATTTAATAATAAAAGCAAATAATTATTTCCTCATAAGAAACTATTTGCCAAAAAATTATCTATCGCCGCTGCTTTGCTCGGGCACACACACACACACACATATATATATATATATATATATATATATATATATATATATATATATATATATATATATATATATATAGGAAAAAGTTCAATAGAGAACCATAATTATTGGTTCTTCAAGGAAACAAATCTTTTTTTCAATTTCTAGAGCTTATTCTTTAACACATAAAAGGTTGAGAACGCGAGAACAAGTATATTCATTTGTGATTCCATGTATTCATTTGTGGAGAAATGATAAATTTTTACGCACAATCAACATGAATATGCTTTTTCTCTTCAATTGAAATTAAAGGCGTAAAAATTTATTATTTCTCCACAAATGAATACATAAATCGCAAATGAATATACTTTGTTCTCGCGTTCTCAATATTTTTGGTGTTCTCATTTGATCCTACTCATATATATATATATATATATATATATATATATATATATATATATATATATATATATATATATATATATATATATATAATTGATTTTTAATGTAAGTGAAAAGGTGGACCAAGATCCAAAGTATATGAAATTGACAGTGAGGAATTTTAATGGCCACATCATTGCAACCCGGTCTTAATCGTATGCTGCACCACCATGGCATCATTCATCCCACCTCAAACAAAACCAAAAACATAAAGTAATTAGAAAATATAAAATAATTAAAATAATTACATAAACATTCTTTGATTGTACATCAATCAAAAAAATCCAGTCGCTGCCTTACATCGCCTTAACCTCCTAAAAATAATTACGAAAAATGCTGAATTTTTAATGGATATTGCAAAATTGATAATTATGTTGTAAAGAGTTGAAATTTTCTAGACCATTTTTGAGAAACCCTTATACACATGTGGCTATATTTGTTTTTTTTTCCTTTCTAAATATAGTAGCGTAGTATATAAAGACCAATTTGTAATCGTCAAAAGCATGTTTGTTATAATATGTCTCTAAAGTACGTGTTATCATTTATGTGCCTTCTGTAGTTCTGTTATTAGTAAAATGTCCTTTAATTATAAATAAATATTAGTTATTCTTATTAAAATAAAATCGTTTTTATTTTAAGAAATCATATTATTGGAATAACTATGTAATTATATTTAAAATCATGTTAGATCCATACCTATGTATTATATAATAGATTATTCTTTACATTTTTTAAAAATAAGAAAATATAATATACTACTGATTGATTTCTTTTTAAAATAATTGATTTTTATAAGTATTCGTAAGAAGTTAAAGAAATTTTTTTTTGACCATTACCCTTACAAATTTAAAGTCAAAATAGAGTTTTGTAAGCATGAAATTCATAAATTGACATTTAAAGATTATTGAATATATAATAATTCTGGAAATAGGAATTTTAGTAATTCAAAAGCAGTTTAAAAAGTGAGAAAGGTAGTGCACGCTTAGTATAATTTAATGGATTAAATTAAAATTAATCAAATTAGTAATAAGTATTAAAAGACCATCTAATTATGAATCCACATAACCCTAATGGTAGGTTCTCTACCTTCCATCATTTCCAATTCTTTTTATTTTATTCAATCTTAATTCATTTTAAATATAAATCCGAACAAAAAGATTATACTTGATAAAATTGTATACAAGTGTCGAGAGATTAAAAAATATAAAAGGTTAAGATATACAGTTACGCTAATTGTTAAAATTTCACTTTAGCTTAAAAAATATAAAAGGTTAAGATATACAGTTACGCTAATTGTTAAAATTTCACTTTAGGCGCGTCGGGATTTCTGTCAAGAAAGAGGTACCCGCGAACTTTCTGAATGACCATTTGAAAAGAAGATCAACAGTTAGACGAGCTGATGTTTTAGTTTTTAAATGGGCTGGAGGGAAACATTCATGTGTGGATCTATCAGGGGTTTTCCCTCTTGTAGGCTTGAGGAGTGGAGTTTTCACTGTGAGACAAGTTTTTTGAAAGCATGAGAAAACGTACATGAAAAATCAACAAACGTTTAAATCTTTTGCATTTGATACTTTCAGTTTCTTTGCGTTAGATGCTGTGAAGTTCCTCACTAGAGTCCAACGGATCATACATAGTAATGTTATGACCCAAAGATCTATGAATGTTGTTTTTAAAAAAATTAGTTTTGTCATCCAAAAAGAGGTTGCGACACATTTTGTTGTTCGTTTATCCGCTACGTCTATGTAAAACTTTCATTAAGAGAAATATAATGTATTTTGTAGATTAATATTAAAAATGTTAAGATATACAGTTGCGTAGTATAAAATAAATATTTTGTAAATTAATATTTCAAGAGATTATAAACTATAAAATGTTAAGATATTATTGTTAAAATTTCACTTGAAAATACAAATATATTTGTAAATTTTTTAATATTTAATTTTTTTATGCGAACGTATAATGTACTTCCACAAAATAGAAGAAAGTTTTACATAGGCGTAGCGGGTAAACGAACAATAAGTTGTGCCGCAACCCCTTTTTGGATGTCAAAACTAATTCTTTTAAAAACATATCTATAGATCTTGGGGTCATAACATTACTATGCATGACCTGTTGGACTCTATTGAGTAGCTCCACAACTTCTGGTGCAAAGAAACCAAAAATATGAAATGCAAAAGATATATAGATGTGTTGATTTTCATGTACGCTTTCTCATGTTATGACACTTTTTATAATGCAATTTTTAAAACAACTTTGCCCACAGTATAAACCCCATTTCCCAAACCCAAACAAGAGAAACCCCTGTTAGAACATAAAATGGTAAATCCGCTTTTATTAAAACCAAAATATAGCGTGTGCTTTTATTCAAATGTTTATTAAACCAATACAATAAATTCACATGGATTTATCTCACAATTTTCTTTAAAATATTAGAACATAAAATGGTCACGAAGCAGTAATTTAGACAAGATTAAAAAGTAAATGGTTTTAACTTTTAATAGATAAATATAACTGTAATGATTTTAACAGACAAAAATATAATAAGATATTTTTTAAGCACCGAAAAAACCGTTTTTCTAAGGTTTCCCTAAAAATCAATAACTGTTATCCTGAAAGTTTCTCTCAATACTATTTCTTTTGGTATTTCTCTTATTTTTATATAGATTTAATAAGAAAAACTTGAAATTTTAAAATTAAACCGCAAACAATAATAATAAAAATGCTCTGTTGAAAACAGAGTCTATTCAGATCCCAAACAAAACCAGATTAAACCGAACCAATTCCATAATCCAACATTCCAACTCACTTCAAAAGTTCCAACTTTAAATAGCCTTTTCACATAATTTACGCTATGCACAACTTTTCTTGCAAAATGTACAAATCTCACATGTAAAAATTCCAACTTTAATTGGCTTTTGGCAAAAATTTACTCAACGTACAACTGTTCTTGCAAAGGGTGCACATTCTGAAGCAGTATAGATTCAACCATCCTGTCTGGATTCTTTTTGGCAATCTTGAAAATTTTAAGTAGGCATGATTACAGACTCCTAAAAGCACCACATCCCCTTCAGAAATCATGCAATTCTCCCATTTCCACCATCAACTTTTACCAAACTAGTTTTGTGGACAAGCGGTGTTTTTTTGTGCTTTTCTGGATTTTAGGTTTTTTTTTATTAAGTTATATATTTGAATAATAAATTATCTAGATAAGTGATCTAAAAATTATTTTAAGAAATTGATGACATTTTTGGGAAATGAAAGGGATCTATAATTATATAAAAACAATAATATTTAAAGGAAAATGACATCTTAGCACGATAAATTTTTTCTTTTGTCTCAAATTGGTCGTTAATGTTTTATTTGCGGAATAGACCATTAAAATTGTAAAAATTAATTAATCTAACCATATAAATGAACTCTTTCAAAAAAATGTCCATTTTTTGTTGTAAAATAATCACTTTGTCCGGAATAGAGTTCTCCGAAATACTGGAGTAGGATTCGGGACACTCGTTCCGGGATATTTTTTTATTTTTTTTTATTTTTTTTTTTGTAAAATGTGTTTTGTGTTATTTTTCTTCTTTTTCTTTTTGTATTAGTTTTGGTTTTATAAAATCTAAACTTGAACTATAATCTTAAAATCAATAAAAAACTAATAAATACATAAACTCAAAAAAAGTTGTTTTACGTAATATTAAAATGCTCAAATGACCTTTGTCTTTGTACCCCAATAGTTTTCGTCAATCGTTTACGATATAACATAGCCTATGGACCACTTTTACCCTGTATAAAATACGATTTTTCGGTGATCAACATCTTTAGGAACCAACACAAAAATACGCCACTATCCCATCTACTGTTAATCTATTGTGGTAAGTTTGGAGCCTTTTCGATGGTCATGTTGAAACTCTCAACTAGGATTGCATTAGTTTGTTCGGTACCCCATTAGTTGATACCCGTTATCACTCTGTGGATGCGGTCTCGCATACCTATGAACCATTCCTCTTCTTCTGAAAAATATGCATTCTTCCGGTGGTTATCGTATATAGTCATTTTGAATGTCTTTAAATCTAAAACATCCAAAAAACTAGTGAGCAGATGTAGATTATAAATAACATTAATTGGGATGTAAAGCTAAACAAAAGGTTAGAATTAATTAATCAACAAATAACATTATATTATAAATTACTATTACTTATATAATGTAATTCAAACACAATTATATAATATCACACTCTGCCCAAGTTGGGTAAACGAATATGTCAGACATGTCACTCTAGTCAAATACATCAGTGTTGAAGGTTTTTGACACAACCGTCCACCGAGCATCATCCCGTCTACGCTCTATCAATAATTAGATCCATAACATGATATGATGTCAAACAAATTTTTTTCAGTAAAGTAAGTATTGTTATTAGAAGCGTAGTACATAATGAGCACACAATTAGATAACTTACATCACATTTCAACTAGCTTGCATGACTATCCACATATAAGCGTGTCTAAAACTCAATCGTTGAAATACCGGTCAAATAACGGTGAGCAAACAATAATGAACCATCCCGTTCTTTATATATATACTATGTACTATAGGTTCTAAAAGATTGTCCAACGGTTGTGGCTGTTGTTGTGCAATTCCTCATCATTTGTATCCATAGGGACTTATACCATATGGACATAATTTTTTGGCGCAAAGAACGCCTAAGAGGTGTTGTCGGCGGCGTTTTGTATTAATCCCGCGAAATCTTTTTTACATCCGACAATTGAATACAAGCAGACGTTTGCTTAGGGTCGTGATTCAGCGGTTGAATATGTGTGCCTAACCTATAAACATGCTCCCATATCTCATTGTCATTATACTCTTTGGTACCAACATCTTGCACGATAAGTTTTGGAAGCATAGATAAAGTAGCGTCATGCTATGCTAAACGTTTATCCTGTGACCACAACTGCTCGCCACATTAATTGACCTCGTTTTGCAACTTAGTAATAATTCGGTCCTTATCAGTTGATGGTACAGTGGGCGGAGGCGGTGGTGGTGGTGGTAGGAGAGATGGAACATATATTTGTGCCTTCTTTTGGAGTGTTTGAGTGATGGTGTTAATGAAGGTGTCTTGTGAACTTCTGTGTCCGGAAAATTAGGGCGATCAATCTACATTGAGATAACTATCCACCATCCAGCACGACTCTCAGCTTCTGTCGGCTTCAACTTATGTAAAAGTCTATTATCTCTAACAAAATTATAAAATTATAAATAGACATAAATTATACATATAAAAGAAAATTATAAAATATATAAGTAACCATACGTTGTCGATTTTTATAAACTGGTTGCACTAATTCGCATGTAAATGCCTCGGTCTCAACCATGCAACAGCCTGAGGGATTACATTCCCTTGACGGGTACCAAACAAACTGCTCACGGGAACAATCTCAAGAATCAATATTTGAAAGAAGCATGTATTAGATTATTTAATAAAAGAAAAAATTAATAAATTGTTAATCATGTACATTACCTTACAAGCGTGTAAAAAACTTTTTTACAGTGTATGTCAATTTTTGAGGTTGTTTTGCTTTGGTTCCACTAGATGTATAAGTGTTAACCTTATTGAATACATCCAATAGTTGTGAGTACAATTGATCCCAAATTATCCTCCCTCATGGATATCTGCGACATAAAAAATTCCCAGTTAAATTTGTAAAAAAAAAAAATAGTAATGATAATTAATTGTAATCCATAATTTTAAATTAACGACATGATATGTTCATCAAGGTCGGATACCAAAGCGAAATACTCATCTAGCATAGATTTTTTAGCCAACCGCCCATTGAACCCCTTCTCTAACAGATATAAAAGATATACACGGACTACGTCCTCGTCTGATAATTTATTAAGTGAATGATTAAACACATTCATCACATCGTCCTCAATTCTCAACATAATAAGCCTCGTCCTTAATTCTCTCATTCTTCTCTTCTTTCTTTCTTAGCATACAATCTTTCGCTAAGTGATTGTAACCATTGTAGTAGTTACAATTATAGCCAGAATCACCCTTCAACTTAAATTCCTTCTTCTTCTTATTCGAACTCTCCACCTCATTCTTTTCTACCTTTACTGCTTCCTTCACAGATGTCCCAGTCGATGACACACCCTTGTCCTCAGAATTATTCTTGAACTTTCTATTGAATGGCTTTTTAAAGAATTTATTGACCTTATTGTTTGAGTAATATGCAACTGCTTCATCATCATAGTTGAATAAGAATCCTTCTTCGATATCCTTAGTTTCTTCTTCGGATTCAGATTCCTTTGCAGCAACTTTCGACACCAATGCCAATGGTCCTCCCATACTCGATTTGCTTTCTTCAGCAATGTAATTAATCTTACTTTCATGTGCTTTCAAGATATTGTATAGATTTGCAAGAGAGTTACCATCAAAGCTTTCTTGTGTCTTGATCATCAAACTGATATTTCTACATTCCTTTCTTAAACCCATGATAAAGTTGAGATTGAACTATAGTGATGAACGTGTCATTCCATAACGAGAACACTTGAAGATTAATTCGTTCAAACAATCATAGTATAATTCGATTGATTCTGTTTCCTTATGCTTGAATTCTCCTAACTCTAGCGAGCATTTTCTGACCAACTCTTCTTTGTCTTCTCATTACCTTGATATTTCTCCTTCAGAGTATCCCAAATTTGCTTTGTAGTTTCACATCCTCGAACATAATTTTAAACCACTGGTGGAAGAGCACCACGTAACTCACACATATATTTCTTATCGTTTTCTTTCATCCTGTTTCCTCTTGTTATCATGTCCTTAGAAGTTGCAGACGTACCAACAGTGACTAACATCTCTTGATTAAATTGTCCAGTTTTGATGGATCTCACCAGATCTTCATCATTACCATTTAGATAATCCTCCATCCTGTCAGCCTATTGCTCATAATACTCTGGAATCAATATCGGAATCTTTGTTGATGATCCGAACAAGTGAGAGAAATTAGTCATCATGTTCACACTGAAATTCGCCATTGTTGTAAGGATTTTGAAGAAAGAGATTTTCGATTCAAATAGAAATCTAAGAAAGAAATCAAACAAAGATTAATCAGAAATCAATTTATCTAACACACATAGTGCAAAATCTATTCAATCCAATCAATTGATACCAGTTTCCTGATCCAAATTGCGGAAAATTTTGAATCGAAAAGAGCGATTACAAAAAAATGAAAAATATGAGAAAACTTCAATTGATTAAACGAATCCTACTCTGATACCAAATGTAGTATGTTAGAAATTGATTAAGAACAAACTAGATTCGATAAAAGTTGTAAGGGACACGAGATCTAAATAAGATTTGTTTAGCTCGATTAAAGTTTGAAGAGTACAAGAGAATATTTGAGTACAAATGAAAATGACGCTTAGTTCCTTTTTTTCTACTCTATGTACTTACCCTATTTATACGGTACAAAATACTAAAAAAGTATAAGGACTAGACATTAAGTATCGAAACTGAAGTTCCTTGTAAATAGATAATGTGTCGAAACCATGCTGCTTTTGACACTTTACAGACTCTGTCTACTTTCGACTTCTCACTATATACATTCGACCCAACAGAAAGTCCCATGTTCCATAACCAACTATCTTCCGAACACGCTTTAGAAAGCAAGCAAATTGAAGGTTTTCTTTGAATTGGTTTCATGTTTAAGGGATACATTTCTCCTTTTCTTTTGGATTTTAAGATCACCTTTCCTGAAGCCTTATCAACTGTAACATCGTGTTTCCTGCCATTTCTGAGCCATGGACCGTAAGTTGATTGTGTAAGGTGTTTGGCCTTAAGAAGTCAATGTTTAGTCCTTGTGGAAGGAGGTATTGTTGGTTAAGAGATTTAACCCTTGAATTATGTTTTGGGCTGAAGGGTAGAAAGGGAAAAGTCATAGGCCGTGTTCTTGCATGAAATATGGATTTTTGTTCAAGAAGTTTTTAGTCCAAGATATTTATATAATATTGTAGAGCTCTTCAATACCTTTTCGTGGATATAAATAATGTCGAAAACAGAGTTGGAACGAAGAAGTTACGACCGTTTGAAGTTAGGATGATTTTTTGGTCAGCCGTGTACACTAGGTGTAAATTGAGTACGCTGGGTCTACTGAGTATGCTTAGGTACGCTGGGTGTAAATTGAGTATGTTGGTCGTACACGATCAATGCCCAAACCTTATTTTCGTGGCTTGAGCCCTGTTTAAACTCCTTAACTTCCCCAAACCCATTCCATTCTCAACCTCCACCTCTCCAACACCCTCTCTTGAAACCCTAACCCTAGATTGAGCCTTGTGAGCAAAAGATTGTGTTTTAAGTGCTTTGAAGTGTTCTTGGTGCACCTTGGATAAGAAGGAACTCATTGAAGAAGTGTTGGTTGCATTGGAGCTTGTAGATCCGGACTTTGTTCACCTTGATCTCTCTCCTAGAGGTATAAAGTTTGAATCTTGATGATGAAATTGTTAAATCTAGCTAGTTTTGAGTGTTATGAGCTTTTGGTCACTTTAAGTGCATAAAGTTTAGATCTTGAAGGTTTGTGACCTTGTTATGGATAAAGTTGGAAACTTTATGCATCTAAAAATCATTTTGATTCAAATATGAAGATTAGAGACTTGGACTTAATGGATTAAGTTGAAAAAGATTCACTTTTGGGTCCCTTTGAGACTTCAAGACTAGATCTTGTTTGTTGGGACCATTCTAGTGGACAAAATTGGAAACTTTATCCATTATGGAACTATTATGAACCATAAAAATGTGATATTGGCCTTTCCATCGCTTCCATACAAGAGTTGTGATGTCTTATGGGTTAAGAACTTAGGGTTTTGGTCATTAAGCAATTTATAGCCATGCAAAGTCATAAAGTTGGAAACTTTATGACTTAGGATATCATTTTGGGCTTCGATCTGAGTTTTGGATGTAAGGGCTTAATGTAATAAGCTCTTAGTGTTGTTTTTGGACTGGGCCGAGTACGCTGGGTGTACCTGGTGGTACGCTACGCGTACGTGGTCAGCACCCTGCTTTTGGGTCAACATTAGAGTATGATGGGCGTACTCTCTTGATACGCAGGGTGTACTCCGCTGGGACGATATATTGACTTTTAGGACCTTGGTCGTTGACTTTGACTTTGACCAGGGTTGACCCCATTTGACTTAGGGGTATTTTGAGGTATAGTTAAGCCTTGGTCTCTATCTTATGTGACCTGTAGAGCTGGTATTCGGAGCAGTGTATTGTTTAGCTATTCGTCAGACTGTGAGGTGAGTTTTTCCTCACTGTAAATTCGAGTCAAAGGCACCACGACCAACCCATTGGATTGATATGCTGGTTTACCGTATGTTGCTATGCTGTAGTGATCTGTTAGATCTGTATCCTAGTTTATAGGATGTTGCTATGCGGTAGTGATCTTTAGATCTGCCTGTTTGTCTGTTGGTTGATTATATGTTTATCTATTATGTATATTTCAACATATTTTGGAGTTGTGGTTGAGGCTTTACTGATTTGTGCATGAGCCAACAGACCGGGGGCATTCCAACCCGATGGTTGATTGGGCCCGAGGGTATTCCATCTTGAGGATGGCTGGACCCGTTGTATATTGGCATTCCAACCTGGTATTTCATCCCGAGGATAACTGGACCCGAAGGTTAACTGGGCCTGGGGTATTCCAATCCGATGGTTGATTGGACCCGACATGCTTGTTTGTATATGTTATCTGTTTTTGTGGTGGTACTTTGAGGGAAACTCAGTAAGCTTTGTGCTTACAGTTTTTAGTTTATGGTTTCAGGTACTTCATAGGATCGTGGGAAAGCAAAGGCGTGATCGTGCACAGTATCCGGTTTTTATGGCTTTGGGTCTTGGGAAAACTCTGATTTTGAAATAATGTTTTGGAAACAATGACTCTTTTGTAAACAATGATGTTAAATGGTTGATTTTGAAAATTTTAAATTTCTTGATATTTTTGAAATGTTACAAGTTGGTATCAAATCCCTGGTTTGACTGAATTGGATGAACATTTGTGTGAATCTAGACTCAAACTAAGAATCTGTGAAAGTTTTCAAATTATTTTCAAATAGTTCCAAATTATTTTCAAAATTAAATTCAAAATTATTTTCAAAATAACCAGGGAAGGATGCGATGTGTAGGATCAGTCGGAGCAAGAAAGTTTACCCCAAGTTACCATGCTGTTATTTGTTATGATATGATAGAACTGCATGCTAGTGATAGGATAGGGATCTTCAGGAATTTCATGATAGACTTGCCTGAGAGCCTAGGGTTACTTCTTGGATTAAATTGACATCATTACTATAGTTGCTTAGTGTGTGCATCATGGTTGTACATAAAAAAGATTCTATAGCCTGAGAATGTTTGGTTTAGATTTATTTCTTGTTCTTGTCTAATTAAGGGGTTAGGGCAGAGTCAAGTATTCGACTATCTATGGGATCCAACGTTATGTATGATTAGCATGCACGAGTGGCTGCAGGGTTGGTGGAAGTTTCATGAGTGAGTGCAGTTCATCGCAGGTCTGCATAAGAATGATTAACCACTCTTTATAGAGTGAGGACAGTATAAACATGTATCCTAGATGCTTGGGCCTAGAGGTCATGGATTTCGTTTGAGGATCTGCCTAATTTTAGTGTGTCTTAGTGCCAGTCGACTCCACTGCTCGAATGTTGCTTGCTTTGTGCTTTGTAGGACTCATATTGATGTGAGTTAACTATCAAATAAATGCATTAAATTACATGCTATGAAGTTTAAATAATCTTAGAGTGCAGGATTTGTTCCTATTATGCAACTCTCGTTTGAGTCTAACCGTTGTAGGGTTGAATCCTTTAGTCGAAAGATTATTTAAGCTTTGTTGCATGTAATCGTATTCATGAAGTGGTTAGCTGACATTAATAGGGGTTCTTCAATAGCTGATGGCAGGGGAGGTGGGGGAATCCTAGGGGAGCCTAGGAAGTATTTTAGTGCGTTTTCTATGCTATTGAGCAGGTATTGGGAGTATTATTGTGAGTAGGTGACTTAGAGGACCCGAGATGATTCTTGAGGAAAGTATGGATAGGTGTGGAAGGTAGTATTGGGACCCGTACTACCGGAAGCACATGATCCATACTCGAATCAAGGAAAATATCGGGGATTCTAAGGGCTGGTTGGGGAAGATAGCATGGTTTGATACCATGATTCGTGGCGGTGGTTCCATATCTGTCGATCTTTTAGTTATGGTTGTTCGGGCATGAGGATGGGTATGGTGATTGTTTTGGGACTCAGTGGCGATGTCAATTTGGGTTTGAATGGTGCAGACATAGATGAGTTTGTTGGTTCTGAGGTCTCTAGGGCCTTTCTTGAGGTCGTGCATTTGAGTCGCGGGAGCCAAGAAGGAAACGGTTATTATGCTCGGCTTGAGGATTATAGCTGGAAGCCGAGTGGTTGACAGACAGATTGGAATGTCGCAATCTATAGCGAGGATTATGTCAAGATAGCTTTCCGAGAGGGAGTGAGCAGGCTTGTAACTGTCAGAGTTGGGATGTAAGACCAACATGGGGGCTAGTTGGCTGCGACGTTTGCCGGCAATATGACGGTGTGGGAATGCGCAGGAGGATTGATGTGGTATGGATGCTTAGTGATGCGATCAAGGGTCTATTTTCCTTGGATATAGGCAAGTTAGGTACCAGATTGACGGTTGGGATTGTAGGAAAGGAGTGTATGTTTTGGATCGTAAGTCAGTGTTTGCTTATGCATTTTCATGAAATCCTTAATGTTAAAGGTAGTTATGATTGGAAAATTTTCTAGGGTCTTCATCTAAAATTTAGAATCCCTTAGGGTTTGCTTGGTCCTTATCTGGAAGATCATCCTGCATGTGTTATACATTCCAAGTGTCAGGGATGGTTTGAACTTGGTTGAGCTGGTTTGAGATATGGTTTGGTTGCAACACCAGTAGGTGGTAATGTGAAACCTAAGTGAAGGAGAACTAGGTATTCTACTTGGAGGATCATCGATCTGTTCGAGTTTGTGGTGTTGGAAGAATGGTTCATATGGATATGCATTACGGGTATACATAATTTCAGTTTAAGACTTGGTGAAGTCAGGGGCGTAGAGCAAGTGGCTATCAGATGTATGTGTCCAAGAAATACACTAGTTTTCTCACAACATGAAGTAGTTTGTGACAACCCGAAATTTACTCCGTCACTGTAACCCGTTTCCGTTAATAATAAGTTGGTTCCATTAAAATTTTCCGTTAATTTTTATTTATTAAAATAATTCATTTTGAGTTATTAAAATAAATAATATATAATGACGGAATAAAAACAACTAAGTCGGGTTACGGTTAGTTTACCCGGTAAAAACATTTAGCTCCGCTTAAACGACAGTGTATGGTGGGTCCCCACTAGGCAGCCATATATAAAGGAGGAGTGTCCACCTTTAGAGCCTTTTCCCACCTTGGAGCTTTCTCTCTCTACTTTCTCTCTCTAAAATCGGGTTTGGCTCAAGAACACCACTTTCAAGCCTCAAAAATCAAAGGTAATCTTCCTAACTTGATTTTCTAGCTTAGTATTCGTGCTATTTCGAGTTGGATCATCCAAATACCCCAACATGCATGTGTTTACGGTTTGGGGAGCCTCCCAAAAACCGTAAACTCCTATATGAGGGTTTCGAAGCCCCAAAACACTTCCAAACCTTCTCTAAAGCCTAGATACCTGCATGCATGGACGAAGGAACCCAAGATCGTGACTTTTTGGCCATAAACTTGAGTTTACGGTTCTTGAACATTCGAAAACCGTAAACCCAAAAACCGTAAACACCTCAAATGGTGTTTTGATGCCCCTAAACCCTTCCTTAGCTTGTTTGATGAACTAGAAACTAGCGTAAATGAGCTTAGGACCTTGAAACAAGAAATGGTTGAAGTGGTCAAGGGTTTATGGCCGTAAACCCTGGAGTTTACGACCGTAAACTCCCAAGGAGTGGTCCAAGGACCGTAAACTCCAAGGGAGTACCCATTTGAACCCTAATCACTTCCCAAGCCTTCGAATTGATCCTAGGAGCCTTCCTTGTGATGCATGAGACCTTTAGACACACAAACTCACCATTTCCATGAGTTTACGGTCGTAAACTCATGGGGGAAATGGTCTCCCAACTGTAAACACACTTAAGTGTGGCCAAGTGAAGTGTAAACTCCACAGTGAGGCCATACACTCCTTAGATGCCACCTTTAGCACTCCTAACACTTGAAACAAAGTGTTTGCATACATTAAAGTACCTTTACTCACTTAATTAGTGATTACACAACTAATTAGATACTTTATACACCACTACATGTTACATAGGATCCGTGTGTGTGTGTTCAAGTCCTCACTTGACACCTAGCATCCTACCCGGCGTTTCCATCCACTTCACTCACTACAGGTGAGTTCATACCCCAAAATGAACCTTTTAAATGTTTTTAACTGTTTTATGGTGGGGGGGGGGGAATACAAGTTGAACCAAATAAGTTATAGTAACAATCGCATGTGGATTATAACTTGCAACCAAAAGGATTTTCTACACTATTAACTGTTTTTACCACCAAAAAGGGATTTTCTATGTTTTCAACTATATTGCCAATTAAACTGTTTTCAAATGCTTACCAAATTCATTTTCATGTTAAATCACTATAAAACTATTTTCCAAAATTCGTTTAAACCAATTTTTGTCTCAAACCATATCTACACCAATATATTTATATAAGTAAGACTTGAAGGACTTAGGACTAATAACTCACCTTACTTCCTGTTCTTGTTTGATTGTGGGCTTAGGGTATTTTGTTATTAGTCCGACTCTCGTTGAATTCTTAGTTATATATCTTATATATTTGTGTCAGATATAAAAGTTTTCATATTAGTTCAATGCCTTTGGATATCAAAGACACGCAACCAATAACACTATTTAACTATAATAGGTATCTACACCAATATATTTATATAAGTAAGACTTGAAGGACTTAGGACTAATAACTCACCTTACTTCCTGTTCTTGTTTGATTGTGGGCTTAGGGTATTTTGTTATTAGTCCGACTCTCGTTGAATTCTTAGTTATATATCTTATATATTTGTGTCAGATATAAAAGTTTTCATATCAGTTCAATGCCTTTGGATATCAAAGACACGCAACCAATAACACTATTTAACTATAATAGGTATCTACACCAATATATTTATATAAGTAAGACTTGAAGGACTTAGGACTAATAGCTCACCTTACTTCCTGTTCTTGTTTGATTGTGGGCTTAGGGTATTTTGTTATTAGTCCGACTCTCGTTGAATTCTTAGTTATATATCTTATATATTTGTGTCAGATATAAAAGTCTTCATATCTTAACTATAATAGGTATAGTTAAGGGACACTACTCAATGCTACTATTGCCATGACAACTACTAGAGTCAGTTCAGTTGTGAGTCAATATACACTATATACTATACAAGAGAACACTATATACTATACAAGGAGAACATTATGTACTATACAAAGAGAACACTACATACTATACAAGAGAACTTACTAAAATAGAATGTGACATACTATTTCTCGATACGACACATCTTTGTGCTATCACCGCGTAACCAGAGTCTCCTGGAGGGAGAGCGGGCATTATGTGTATAGATCTATACGGGACAGACACTCCCACATCCCGACTGCTAGCTACAGTCCGAGCCGTCTAGGCCCAGGGGTGACAAAATGTCACATCTACATATGACTCGGAGGGTCAAAAGGATTCGATCGTCAATCAGCATGGTTACGTATGAGTTCACATTCAAACCTTTAATTAATACTTTAAAAATTAAAGGCAACAGACTCCCTGAGGAGTATTGTACATTTAATACTACCTGGAGCCTGCATTTCATTACATATGGCCGACAGTGATACTGTTGGGGTAAAACATTTTTCTCATAACTATACATGGGTAAAGTCAAACTATATTTTCAAACAAATAACTACTGGGAAAACTTGTACATTATCAAAGGAACAAACAAACCATCGGGTCTTAGTGAAGACTACTTTTTCTGGAAAACATAGGGTTTTCTAGGGCTCATACTATTTTCAAACACCGAACTTTTCTTTTACAAAAGTATAATTGTGAATATTTTTATACAGGAAATGACACTAAATACTTATGAACTCACCAGCTTTATGCTGATAAACGTTTTCAAAATAACTTGTATTCTCAGGTCATCAGTAGACAGGTACGGATGCCGCTTTTGAGAAGACGGAGCACACATAAGACTCCACTTTATTTTGATTGTATTTTTGGTGTCTAACATTTGTACTGAACACGTTTGTATTACAATTATTATCTTAATGCAATGGATGTTGTTGCTTGTCTTTACTATTATGCTTTGTTATGATACTGTACATGACGTCCTCCACCCCAGAACGTATTCCGCCGTTCTCGGTTTTGGGGTGTGACAGATTGGTATCAGAGCACTGTTTATAGTGAATCAAGTATATCAACCCATAAAAGATATACAAACTATAAACACATCGGGACTAAAACACTCTGAACAAGAATATATACTTTTAAATAATAAAATATTTAACTAAGTATATATATACATTCATTCATACAAAGGGTCAGTATCATACTAGAACAGAACAAAAGTATTAAGATTGTTGAACAGCACAATTAGGCTTAGATACATATGGCCAAAACTAGGCGGATGTAGCCTGATCAACTACATCTTCCTAGGAGTGGCTAGCATGTGCCTAAGAATGGTTGTGGTGTTGCAACAAGTCTAAAACTTACCAATACTACTACAAGAACATCAGAACAAGAATACTATAGGAGTATTCTGCATTCTAGTTACAACATATGTGAGAACTAAAAGGGTCGTTACTAGTAGGGCAATAGTTGCTAAGTGGATACACCACGGTTACATGTGACTAAGGCGTTATAGACTTAGAATCTGTGACCTTTGCTTCATTTCCTGTTCTTGTTTGATTGTGGGCTTGGAGTTAGGGTCACTTATTCGAAGGTCTATTCTGCTTCGAATACATGTAATTGGTATGCACTATGAAAATATTGGGTCGACTAATAACGATCATCTTATAAGTATCATAGATTAGCGCGCCTATCAATTTTCTTTCCCCATTCTCGCGTAAATGGCATAACCGCATCCCGATCGGAAGTCATGAAACTCCGAGCACGTCAGAGGATGCACGAGCGACATCTTCAGGGAATTGTGCTCCAACTGGCTGATCTTAGGGTTTGCCCCAAAGGATCCCCGTCGCCAGTAAAAGATGTCAACTCATCCTTCCCTTTTGATTAAGGAATAGCTTTCTCCTCTATAGTCAATAGAGTACATGCCTGTAAACATTCCTAACTTTGGAAGTACTCTAACTAGACTACTAAACTGCCAACATTTTCCTTAATGGGTTGATGTAAGACCTCCTGCTAGGTCATTCCCTTTCCCGAACTCATTATACGTCAGTAATACCAGTAATATTGGCAGTATCTAATCGATGGGGAAGTTGTACTTTTGGGTGTCCCTAACCTAGCAGTACATTTCCCTTTGTTTGATAGACTATAGAGAGTTAGTCCAAGAAACACTCTTATCATGTTTACAAATCGATTCTTACTATTGTCATCGTTTTCGTAACCTTTCAATACAGGATGCCGCCTCGCAAGCGTCCAACCAGGAGAACTCCTGCAACTCAAGCTCCACCACCACCACCTACACCGCCGGTTCCTCCGCAGTTCGACCCGGTGTTGTTCCAAACAGCCGTGACTGCAGCCGTGACCGCCGCTCTGGCGCAAGTCAATTCTGGTGGTGCCAGTGGAGGTGGACTGGGCACTAACTCTAGCCAAGGTGAAACCCACCCCCGTGCTCGGGAATGCACATACAAAGATTTCATCAGTTGCAAGCCTACCTACTTCAACGGGACCGGGGGAATCCTTGCCCTAACCCAATGGTTCGAAAGAACCGAAGCAGTATTCGAAATGTGCTCCTGCCCCGAAGGGAGCAAGATAAAGTTTGCTACTTGTACCCTTACCCAAAGGGCCCTAACATGGTGGAATGGCCATGTCAAAGCCCTCTCCCTGGTAGCAGCTAACGCCATGGGTTGGGACACACTGAAAGACCTAATGATGACAGAGTACTGCCCAAAGGGAGAAATTCAGAAATTGGAAGAGGAACTCTGGAGTCTCAAAATGCAGGGTTCCGATATAGTAGCTTACACAACCCGGTACTGCGAGCTGGTAGCCCTATGCCCTAACATGATCCCCTCGGAAGCCAAGAAGATTGAACGATACATCGGGGGCCTAGTGCCTCCGTATCGTGGGAACGTTCTATCATCAAGACCAACGACCTTTGAAAGTGCCAAGGAGTTGGCCCAAATGCTTATCGATCATGAAGTTCCCCGTGCTCCATCAACAACTACAACCATCACTACTGCTCCAACTCACGCCTCCGACAACAAGAGAAAGCGGGGAGATCGAAAGAAGGGTAAATTAGTCAAATCCTCTTCCAGTAACCAGCAAATAGTGGCTGTCCATGCTGCCACTACTCCTACTGCCCCTGTACCCGCCAAAACATATGCGGGGAATCTACCCAAGTGCGATAAGTGCGCTTTCCATCATAACGGCCCATGCCGTGAAATGCACTGCGCCAATTGCGACCGGAATGGCCACACCATCCGGTTCTGCAGAGCACCTCCCAAACCTATTTCCCAAATTCCCAGTTCGGGAGCGAGCCAGGCCTGCTATGGCTGTGGCGAAGTCGAACATTTCAAAAGAAATTGTCCAAAGGCTGGCAACGCGGGAGGAGCAGGTAGACTACTTGCTATTGGCCTTAATGAGACTGTAGCAGACCCCACCGTAGTCACGGGTACGTTCCTTCTCGATAACTATTATGCTTGTATTCTATTCGATAGTGGGGCAGAAAGAAGTTTCGTAAATCAAAACTTTAAACACTTACTCAAACAATCACCGCAATCACTGAAAGAAACCTTCGTCGTAGAAATGGCTAACGGCAAGACGGAAAGTTCTAACGAAATCTACATAGGTTGTACCCTCACGCTAGATAATCATTCGTTTCCTATCGATCTCATACCAGTAGCGATCAAGAGCTTTGATGTCATCATAGGCATGGACTGGTTGAGTCTCCATCATACCGACATCCTGTGTTTCGACAAAGCCATCCGTTTGAACTTGCCCAACAATGAAACATTGATGATCTACGGAGACAAACCCAGTACGAGCCTTCGCATCATCTCGAGCATTCAAGCTCAGAAATACTTGTGCAAGGAATATCGCACATTCCTTGCACACGTTGTCGACACGAGCCGGAAAACGAAAGAACTCAAAGATTTCCCCGTCGTGTGCGACTTCCCTGACATCTTTCCAGAGGAACTTCCAGGTTTACCTCCTAAACGACAAGTCGAGTTCCGAATCGATTTAATTCCAGGAGCTACCCCCATAGCTAAATCGCCCTATCGTCTAGCGCCTGCTGAGATGCAAGAACTATCCGGTCAACTTAACGAACTGCTCAGCAAGGGCTTTATAAGACCAAGCTTCTCACCCTGGGGAGCACCAGTCTTGTTCTTAAAGAAGAAAGACGGATCGTTCCGCATGTGCATCGACTACAGAGAACTCAACAAGCTGACAATCAAGAACCGTTATCCCCTTCCTCGTATAGACGATTTATTTGATCAACTGCAAGGGGCGAGTTACTTTTCCAAAATTGATCTAAGGTCCGGGTATCACCAGTTGCGAGTGCTCGAGGAGGATGTTCCGAAGACAGCCTTCCGGACTCGTTACGGGCACTACGAGTTCGTAGTGATGCCGTTCGGACTGACCAATGCGCCCGCAGTCTTCATGGACTTGATGAATAGAGTATGCCGTCCTTACTTGGATCAGTTCGTCATCGTCTTCATTGATGACATACTTATCTACTCTAGAAGTGAGGAAGAGCATAGCGATCATCTGCGACAGGTCCTAGAAACTCTACGATCGGAGAAGCTTTACGCAAAGTTCTCAAAGTGCGAATTTTGGATCCGAAGAGTCGAATTCTTAGGACACGTGGTTAGCGAAGAAGGAATCCACGTGGACCCATCCAAGATTAAAGCTATTGAGAACTGGTCAGCACCGAAGACGCCTACAGAAATTCGCCAATTTCTAGGCCTCGCTGGCTACTACTGAAGATTCATTCAGAATTTCTCTCGGATTGCGAAGCCTCTTACGGCATTGACCCAGAAAGGCGTGGCCTTTGACTGGGAAGAAAAACAAGAGAAGGCATTCCGAACCCTGAAGCGAGCCTTGTGCACCGCGCCGGTACTGTCCCTCCCCGAAGGGACAGATGACTTCGTCGTATATTGCGATGCATCCAATCAGGGGCTCGGCTGTGTCCTGATGCAATGAGGTAAGGTCATCGCCTATGCCTCAAGACAGCTGAAGACACACGAAGTCAACTACACCACGCACGACCTCGAGCTAGGAGCGGTCGTGTTCGCCCTAAAAATATGGAGACACTATCTGTATGGTACAAAGAGCACCATCTATACGGACCACAAAAGCCTCCAGCACATCTTCAACCAGAAGGAGCTCAACATGAGACAACGACGGTGGGTCGAGCTACTCAATGACTACGAATGTGAAATTCGTTACCACCCGGGTAAAGCCAATGTAGTAGCAGACGCCCTAAGTCGGAAGGAATATTCTGGGCGAAGAGTCAAGTCCCTAACCCTGACTATCCATTCGCATCTACCCGCACAAATTAAGGGAGCACACCTTGAAGCTTTGAAACCGGAAAATGTGGCGGGAGAGTCCCTGCGAGGAATGGATAAAAATCTGGTAGCCAAGGATGACGGAGCTTACTACCTCATGGACCGGATCTGGACACCACGTCACGGTGGCTTCAGAGACTTGGTCATGAAAGAAGCGCACAACACTCGATATTCCATTCACCCAGGTTCAGATAAGATGTACCTGGATCTCAAGAAATCGTACTGGTGGCCTAACATGAAAGCGGAAATCGCTACCTTCGTGAACAAGTGCCTTACTTGCGCTAAGGTCAAGGTCGAATACCAGAAACCCTCGGGTCTTCTCCAACAACCATAGATACCTGAATGGAAGTGGGAGAGAATTACTATGGATTTCATTACCAAATTGCCCAAATCTCCGAGTGGGTACGACACCATTTGGGTAATTGTCGACCGGCTAACCAAATCCGCCCACTTCCTTCCTATCAAGGAAAATTTCAAAATGGAGAGACTTACGCGAATTTACATCCAAGAGGTAGTCCGACTGCACGGTGTACCTGTGTCCATTATTTCCGATCGGGATAGCAGGTTCACCTCGAGGTTCTGGCAGTCACTACAGAAGGCTCTTGGAACTAAGCTGGATATGAGCACAGCTTACCATCCTCAAACCGATGGACAAAGTGAGAGAACTATTCAAACCTTGGAGGATATGCTGCGAGCCTGTGTAATCGACTTTGGTGAGGCGTGGGATACCCACTTACCCCTAGTCGAGTTTTCCTACAACAACAGTTATCACACAAGCATCAAAGCTGCCCCATTCGAAGCCCTATACGGCCGGAAGTGCAGATCCCCTCTGTACTGGGCCGAGGTAGGCGACACTCAATTAGCTAAGGGACGAGTTCCTGACAACACTCTCACCGGTCCAGAAATCATCCGCGAAACCACCGAAAAGATCGTACAAATCCGAGCACGACTTAAAGCCTCAAGAGACCGACAGAAAAGCTACGCAGACAAACGGAGGAAACCCTTGGAATTCTAGGTGGGAGACCGAGTCCTTTTGAAAGTCTCACCCTGGAAAGGCTTGATACGCTTCGGAAAGCGCGGAAAGCTGAATCCAAGATACATAGGTCCTTTTGAGATTCTCGCTAGAATCGGCCCCGTAGCTTACAAACTCAATCTACCCCGCGAACTTAGTAATGTGCATCCTACCTTCCACGTCTCGAACTTGAAAAAGTGCCTATCCGATGAGACTCTCATAATTCCACTCGATGAAATCGAGATCAATGAGAGCCTTAACTTCGTGGAAGAACCTGTGGAGATCATGGACCGAGAGGTCAAACGAACGAAGCAAAGCCGCATCCTGATTGTGAAGGTTCGCTGGAACGCCAAACGAGGACCAGAGTTCACTTGGGAGCGCGAGGATCAAATGAAACTTAACTATCCTCATCTCTTTGCTTAGTTGTGTTGTAATAACTTAACTACTTGAATTCTGAATTTCGGGACGAAATTCCCTCTGACGGGGGGATGATGTGACAACCCGAAATTTACTCCGTCACTGTAACCCGTTTCCGTTAATAATAAGTTGGTTCCATTAAAATTTTCCGTTAATTTTTATTTATTAAAATAATTCATTTTGAGTTATTAAAATAAATAATATATAATGACGGAATAAAAACAACTAAGTCGGGTTACGGTTAGTTTACCCGGTAAAAACATTTAGCTCCGCTTAAACGACAGTGTATGGTGGGTCCCCACTAGGCAGCCATATATAAAGGAGGAGTGTCCACCTTTAGAGCCTTTTCCCACCTTGGAGCTTTCTCTCTCTACTTTCTCTCTCTAAAATCGGGTTTGGCTCAAGAACACCACTTTCAAGCCTCAAAAATCAAAGGTAATCTTCCTAACTTGATTTTCTAGCTTAGTATTCGTGCTATTTCGAGTTGGATCATCCAAATACCCCAACATGCATGTGTTTATGGTTTGGGGAGCCTCCCAAAAACCGTAAACTCCTATATGAGGGTTTCGAAGCCCCAAAACACTTCCAAACCTTCTCTAAAGCCTAGATACCTGCATACATGGACGAAGGAACCCAAGATCGTGACTTTTTGGCCATAAACTTGAGTTTACGGTTCTTGAACATTCGAAAACCGTAAACCCAAAAACCGTAAACACCTCAAATGGTGTTTTGATGCCCCTAAACCCTTCCTTAGCTTGTTTGATGAACTAGAAACTAGCGTAAATGAGCTTAGGACCTTGAAACAAGAAATGGTTGAAGTGGTCAAGGGTTTACGGCCGTAAACCCTGGAGTTTACGTCCGTAAACTCCTAGAGTTTACGACCGTAAACTCCCAAGGAGTGGTCCAAGGACCGTAAACTCCAAGGGAGTACCCATTTGAACCCTAATCACTTCCCAAGCCTTCGAATTGATCCTAGGAGCCTTCCTTGTGATGCATGAGACCTTTAGACACACAAACTCACCATTTCCATGAGTTTACGGCCGTAAACTCATGGGGGAAATGGTCTCCCAACCGTAAACACACTTAAGTGTGGCCAAGTGAAGTGTAAACTCCACAGTGAGGCCATACACTCCTTAGATACCTCCTTTAGCACTCCTAACACTTGAAACAAAGTGTTTGCATACATTAAAGTACCTTTACTCACTTAATTAGTGATTACACAACTAATTAGATACTTTATACATCACTACATGTTACATAGGATCCGTGTGTGTGTGTGTTCAAGTCCTCACTTGACACCTAGCATCCTACCCGGCGTTTCCATCCACTTCACTCACTACAGGTGAGTTCATACCCCAAAATGAACCTTTTAAATGTTTTTAACTGTTTTATGGGGGGGGGGGAATACAAGTTGAACCAAATAAGTTATAGTAACAATCGCATGTGGATTATAACTTGCAACCAAAAGGATTTTCTACACTATTAACTGTTTTTACCACCAAAAAGGGATTTTCTATGTTTTCAACTATATTGCCAATTAAACTGTTTTCAAATGCTTACCAAATTCATTTTCATGTTAAATCACTATAAAACTATTTTCCAAAATTCGTTTAAACCAATTTTTGTCTCAAACCATATCTACACCAATATATTTATATAAGTAAGACTTGAAGGACTTAGGACAAATAACTCACCTTACTTCCTGTTCTTGTTTGATTGTGGGCTTAGGGTATTTTATTATTAGTCCGACTCTCGTTGAATTCTTAGTTATATATCTTATATATTTGTGTCAGATATAAAAGTTTTCATATCAGTTCAATGCCTTTGGATATCAAAGACACGCAACCAATAACACCATTTAACTATAATAGGTATCTACACCAATATATTTATATAAGTAAGACTTGAAGGACTTAGGACTAATAACTCACCTTACTTCATGTTCTTGTTTGATTGTGGGCTTAGGGTATTTTGTTATTAGTCCGACTCTCGTTGAATTCTTAGTTATATATCTTATATATTTGTGTCAGATATAAAAGTTTTCATATCAGTTCAATGCCTTTGGATATCAAAGACACGCAACCAATAACACTATTTAACTATAATAGGTATCTACACCAATATATTTATATAAGTAAAACTTGAAGGACTTAGGACTAATAGCTCACCTTACTTCCTGTTCTTGTTTGATTGTGGGCTTAGGGTATTTTGTTATTAGTCCGACTCTCGTTGAATTCTTAGTTATATATCTTATATATTTGTGTCAGATATAAAAGTCTTCATATCTTAACTATAATAGGTATAGTTAAGGGACACTACTCAATGCTACTATTGCCATGACAACTACTAGAGTCAGTTCAGTTGTGAGTCAATATACACTATATACTATACAAGAGAACACTATATACTATACAAGGAGAACATTATGTACTATACAAAGAGAACACTACATACTATACAAGAGAACTTACTAAAATAAAATGTGACATACTATTTCTCGATACGACACATCTTTATGCTATCACCGCGTAACCAGAGTCTCCTGGAGGGAGAGCGGGCATTATGTGTATAGATCTATACGGGACAGACACTCCCACATCCCGACTGCTAGCTACAGTCCGAGCCGTCTAGGCCCAGGGGTGACAAAATGTCACATCTACATATGACTCGGAGGGTCAAAAGGATTCGATCGTCAATCAACATGGTTACGTACGAGTTCACATTCAAACCTTTAATTAATACTTTAAAAATTAAAGGCAACAGACTCCCTGAGGAGTATTGTACATTTAATACTACCTGGAGCCTGCATTTCATTACATATGGCCGACAGTGATACTGTTGGGGTAAAACATTTTTCTCATAACTATACATGGGTAAAGTCAAACTATATTTTCAAACAAATAACTACTGGGAAAACTTGTACATTATCAAAGGAACAAACAAACCATCGGGTCTTAGTGAAGACTACTTTTTCTGGAAAACATAGGGTTTTCTAGGGCTCATACTATTTTCAAACACCGAACTTTTCTTTTACAAAAGTATAATTGTGAATATTTTTATACAGGAAATGACACTAAATACTTATGAACTCACCAGCTTTATGCTGATAAACGTTTTCAAAATAACTTGTATTCTCAGGTCATCAGTAGACAGGTACGGATGCCGCTTTTGAGAAGACGGAGCACACATAAGACTCCACTTTATTTTGATTGTATTTTTGGTGTCTAACATTTGTACTGAACACGTTTGTATTACAATTATTATCTTAATGCAATGGATGTTGTTGCTTGTCTTTACTATTATGCTTTGTTATGATACTGTACATGACGTCCTCCACCCCAGAACGTATTCCGCCGTTCTCGGTTTTGGGGTGTGACATAGTTGGTCAGAGAGCTCGTTGTACCCATTGGTTCCTTCTTGGGATGCCAATGAATAGATGAGAAGGGGCTAGGATCGCTCAGGTTAAGTATTGGTTGTTGTGGGACTTGTCAGCTTGTTGTATGGATTGTTATTTATAGCCTAGATTGGGTAGTTGTCTATCAGTAAATCAGTTTCAGAGATGAGTATGTTTAGCTCCGCACGGGTTTGGTTCATTGGATTAAGTGTCAGTTTATCCTCGATCATTGGTCGTTTCATTCATCATCAAGTGGAGGCTCTTCAAAATTTTAGCGTTGTGTCAGTTGAAGTTCAATGAATTCTTCAACCTATCGTTAAGTTCTGTATGTTTTATAATTTCTTTGGTTTCTGGGTATGTTCACCCTCCATTGTGGTGTGGAATTTTGGTTCATAGCAGGCTCAAGTTTGGCAGTTGACCTTGGTTATTGGAAGTACGGGTGTTAGGGCAGCATTGTTCAGTTTCCCAGGTGTGACTTTGACCTATGTAGAATCTAGTATTTGGCATGTTGTGGCGGTAGGATTCGTAGGGGGATAGATCCGACTAAAGTTTTGGCAGCATTTCTAGGTCACCTTGGAAGTCTTCTTGAGCTAGTTATGTATTGGTGGAATCTATTCGGTTTCAACCAATGTATGGGATCTCGTTCGGTCGTTCATAAGGATGCTTCTGATAACGGTTGAGGATCGTCATTTGATTAGATCTACTGACACTTCACCCTTTGGGTAAGGGTTGTGAGGAAGAAGGAATGCATTAGATCTAGAGATGGTTATATGCTTCCCTTTGGGGATGCATATTGTAGTAGATCATCAAGTATGGTCATGAGGAGGTGTATATGAACTGAGTAAGATAGCATGAGAACACCTGGTCTGAATTCATTGGTATGATTCTTAATTGGTTTGTGTTTGGTTAGAGTCGAAAGGAATGTTAAATGGGTTTTCTGCAAGATAGTGGGTTGATGGTTGAGTGTCTTTAGACCCGATAGTCATTTGGTTGAGACTCTTAGGTCTCAGATTGTTAGTCTTATTGGCATGGTTAGATGCAGTGCATTGTTCTTGGGAGTCGGGAGACTCAGTGACCAGCTGGTATGGATCATGTGGTCAGGAAAATTTATTTAGAATGGTATATTATATGTACACCAGAAGTCGCTTAATGAATGGTTGCTATGGTGGACCCCATCTTTTTGTGGGCTGTCTATTAGGAGTTTGGTTTTCAGTATGAGGAGTTGGTTCTAAAATCTCGAGTGATTTGTCAGGTGGAGGTACACCTGAACTGATGATGGATTTCGATGTAATGTGTAAATTCTTGGATTGACCATTCTTATGCTTATGGGGGCAGCTGGTTGCTGATGACTTGTCAGGAAATCAAGAGTATATTTAAAGTTTTTGGGCGGAATTCACGATCGGAATATTTTGAGTATCTTTTTATCACGTTTTGGTGGTGTCCCTAGTCAGGGACTAGGGGTAGGTTCGACGAATGGATGATCATCAGTCTCATGGAAAGGTTTCTAAGAAATAGTCTGATGGGTTCCCGGTTTCGGGAAGTATAGTGGCGAGGATGGTTTGTGGTTGTAGTGTTGAGAGTTCTCGGATTGTGTAGCTTTCTATGGAAGTTGGGTCATGAAGTTAAAGAGAGAAAGAAATTGTTGTGTTTGAGCATTTTCAAGTTATTGGGTTGCTTGTTAGAAGTTGGGGGTTTCCGAGTGGTCTCTCGAGTGTTATTTATAGGATGCCTTGATTCCGAAATGGTTAAAGGGATTTTATGGAAAATGTTAGTGCTGTTTTAGAAATCGTAACCGAGACGGATTTCGAGGACGAAATATAATTTAAGTAGGGGAGAATTGTAACATCGTGTTTCCTGCCATTTCTGAGCCATGGACCGGAAGTTGATTATGTAAGGTTGTGGGACTTAAGGAAGCAAGGTTTAGTCCTTATGGAAGGAGGTAATGTTGGTTAAGATATTTAACCCTTGACTTGTGTTTTGGGCCGAAGGGTAGAAAGGGAAAAGTCATAGGCTGTGTTGTTGCATGAAATATGAGTGGTCTCTCGAGTGTTATTTATAAGATTCCTTTATTCCTAAATGGTTAGAGGGATTTTATGGAAAATGTTAGTGTTGTTTTAGAAATTGTAACCGAGACGGATTTTGAGGACGAAATCTAATTTAAGTGGGGGAGAATTGTAACATCGTGTTTCCTGCCATTTCTGAGCCATGGACCGGAAATTGATTGTGTAAGATTGTGGGACTTAAGGAAGCAAGTTTTAGTCCTTGTGGAAGGAGGTAATGTTGGTTAAGATATTTAACCCTTGAATTGTGTTTTTGGCCGAAGGGTAGAAAGGGAAAAGTCATAGGCCGTGTTCTTGCATGAAATATGGATTTTTGTTCGAGAAGTTTTTAGTCCAAGATAATTAGGTAATATTGTAGAGCTCTTCAATACCTTACCGTGGATATAAAAAACGTCAAAACGGAGTTGGAACGAAGAAGTTACGACCGTTTGAAGTTAGGACGATTTTTTGGTCAGTCGCGTACACTGGGCGTAAATTGAGTACGCCAGGTGTATTGAGTATGCCTGAGTACGTTGGGTGTTAATTGAGTATGTTGGTCGTACACGATCAATGCCCAAACCCTATTTTCATGGCTTGAGCCCTGTTTAAACTCCTTAACTTCCCCAAACCCATTCCATTCTCAGCGTCCACCTCTCCAACACCCTCTCTTGAAACCCTAACCCTAGGTTGAGCCTTGTGACAAAAAAGAATGTGTTTTAAGTGCTTTGGAGTGTTCTTGGTGTACCTTGGAGAAGAAGGAACTCATTGAAGAAGTGTTGGTTGCATTGGAGCTTGTACATCCGGACTTTGTTCACCTTGATCTTTCTCCTAGAGGTATAAAGTTTGAATATTGATGATGAAATTGTTAGATCTAGCTAGTTTTGAGTGTTATGAGCTTTTGGTCACTTTAAGTGCATAAAGTTTAGATCTTGAAGGTTTGTGACCTTGTTATGGATAAAGTTGGAAACTTTATCCATCTAAACATCATTTTGATTTAGATATGAAGATTAGAGACTTGGACTTAATGGATTAAGTAGAAAAAGATTCACTTTTGGGTCGCTAGATCTTGTTTGTTGGGACCATTCTAGTGGATAAAGTTGGAAACTTTATCCATTATGGAACTATTATGAACCATAAAATTGTGATCTTGGCCCTTCCATCCCTTCCATACAAGAGTTATGATATCTTATTGGGTTAAAAACTTAGGGTTTTGGTCATTAAGCACTTTATAGCCATGAAAAGTCATAAAGTTGGAAACTTTATGACTTAGGATATCATTTTGGGCTTAGATCTGAGTTTTGGACGTAAGGGCTTAATGTAATAAGCTCTTAGTGGAGTTTTAGGAATGGGCTGCATACGTTGGGCGTACCTGGTGGTACGCTACGCGTACGCGGTCCACGCCTCACTTTTGGGTCTACATTAGAGTACGTTGGGCGTACTCTCTTGGTACGCAGGGTGTACTTTGCTGGGAAGAAATATTGACTTTTGGGACCTTGACCGTTGACTTTGACTTTGACCAGGGTTGACCCTGTTTGACTTAAGGGTATTTTGGGTATTTTGAGCTATAGTTAAGCCTTGGTCTCTATCTGGTAAATAGGTGACCTGTAGAGCCGGTATTCGGAGAAGTGTATTGTTCAACTATTCGTCAGACTGGGAGGTGAGTTTTTCCTCACTGTACTTTCGGGTCGAAGGAACCAAGGCCGAACCATAGGACTGATATCCTGGTTTACCGTATGTTGCTATGCTGTAGTGATCTGCTAGATCTGTATCCTAGTTTATAGGATGTTGTTATGCGGTAATGATCTTTAGATCTGCCTGTTTGTCTATTTGTTGATTATGTGTTTATCTGTTATGTATATGTCGACATATTTTGGAGTTGTGGTTGAGTCTTTACTGCTTTGTGCGTGAGCCAACAAACCGGGGGCATTCCAACCCGATGGTTGATTGGGCCCGAGGGTATTCCATCCCGAGGATGACTGGACCCGTTGTATATTGGCATTCCAACCTGGGGTATTCCATCCCGAGGATGACTGGACCCAGAGGTTAACTGGGCCTGGGGTATTCCAATTTTGTAGGATGTTGTTATGCTGTAGTGATCTTCTAGATGTGTATCCTAGTTTATAGGATGTTGTTATGTGGTAGTGATCTTTAGATCTGCCTATTTGTCTGTTGGCTGATTATATGTTTATCTGTTATGTATATGTCGACATATTTTGGAGTTGTGATTGAGGCTTTACTGCATTGTGCGTGAGCCAACAAACCGGAGGCATTCCAACCCGATGGTTGATTGGGCCCGAGGGTATTCCATCCCGAGGATGACTGGACCTGTTGTATATTGGTATTCCAACCTGGGGTATTCCATCCCGAGATGACTGGAACCGAAGGTTAACTGGGTCTGGGGTTTTCCAACCCGATGGTTTATTGGACCCGACATGCTTGTTTGTATATGTTATATGTTTGTGTGGTGGTACTTTGGGGGAAAATCAGTAAGCTTTGTGCTTATAGTTTTAGTTTATGGTGTCAGGTACTTTAGAGGATCGTGAGAAAGCAAAGGCGTGATCGTGCACAACTTCCTGTTTTTATGGCTTTGGGTCTTGGAAAAACTCTAATTTTGAAATAATGTTTTTCAAACAATGACTCTTTTGTAAACAATGATTTTAAATGGTTGATTTTGAAATTTTGAAATTTCTTGATATTTTCGGAATGTTAGATTAACAATTTCCGATCCATCCTCATCAAATGATACTTTGAGACCAGAACCTACAACAAGTTGAGAAACACTTATTATGTTGCTTCCGAATTGTAAACTCTCCATTCATGATAATTCCATATCCTTTGATTTCTCCAGTTGCAATGTTACCAAACTTCAATTTTCCACCATCTTTTAAATCTCGATACTCTCTTAACTCGGATTTCCTTCCATTCATATGAAGAGAACAGGCACTATCAATGTACCATTCCAAATCGAACTACTCGTCGTGAATTACCTATAAAATTAAGCCAATTTAGGAACCCCAACCATCTTGGGTCCTTATGAGATGTTGGATTTTAAGTTCAAGACATGAAAAATCTTAGTTTTATCGATACACAATGATTTCTTAATCACGACATTATTCACTCTTTTTTTCCATTTTGAAAACTTGAGATTTGTTATCACAAACATTAATTTCAACAAATGAAGTTTTGTGCTTAGAAAGTGCTTTTCTTTGTTTCAACATGTTTTCTAAAAAAATTATATTCTTCTTGTTTCAATTTGGCTTCAAATGCTTTTGGAATAGCATCTTGATCCAAATCATTTTTCTAACAAACCTCAGCAAATTGTGATTTTTCAACATTGATTTTCCTCTTTTTGAGTAATATGAACTTGGTGAAAATTTTGATTTTGATTTTGGTCACGGAGATGAATGAATTTTTTGATTAAAAGATCTTGATGAATCAACAACCTGTTTTCTTTGCTTTGATCTCTTCAATTGATTTTTAATTATTTGCTTTTCTTTTTGAATCATTTCAAAAACCTCATATGAACCATTCACCTTGTTCAAAGGTTCCGAAACATACTTTTCTTTGACTTTCCATGAAGTCTTTCAGAAAGACTTTTTGTCTCATCACCATTGTCAATTGGTACAAACCAAAAATGATATTTTCAACCCTTTGCATTGTCATCATTAACAGTTGATGTCAATTACGGTGTATCATCTTTTTTGAGACCCTTTTCACAAAAACTTGATTTGGAGTTTTATGAACTTTTGGAAAACAATTGCTTTTACAGTCAAACTTTCAAGTCCTTTGTTCACAACATGATTTTCAATTCAATGGAATCTTCTAAAATCAAATTTCTTTTTGATTCATCAATATTTTTCAGAAAAAAGAACAATCAAATTCGTCTTCAACATAAATTTCACTCATTTCGCTTTCATCAAAATCAGAAGTATTCTCGTTAGAAAAGTGTTCTTCCAATTTCAATTTTTGGCATAACAAGTTATATTTTTCAATTGAATTTTTTTTGACTCTTTTTTTATCTTCTTCAGTTAAAATATTGTTCAACATCAATTTATTTTCTCTTGAGTTAGTGAATTCCTCAACTTTTTCAAGTCCAATCCTGTAAGAATCATGCAAAGATTCATCTGATGAAATCACGTATTCACATTTATAACAATCAGAATCAATTTCATCTTCTTTAAATTCAATAAATGGAAGAATCATCTTACGCAATTTATCATCGATATCACAATTAAGATGGAGCTGAGTAATATTATTGTATAGACGTTTTGCTATCAAACAAAATATAATATGTTGCTTAGTCAATAGCCTATTGTCTCTTTTCAAAATTATAACATCATCTTGAAGTCTAGTGATTTCTATGTTAAGGGCTTCTATTTCATCCTTCTCTCTTCACTTCTGAAAGTTTCCCTATTAAAACTATCATCAAGATCAGAACTCTTAATACGAGATCTCTTAAGACATTCACTTAAATTGGAAACTGTAGCACGCAATTCAGTCAGTTCAGAATCATAATGAGTAACGAGAATATTAAGAGACTTAAGAATATAATGTACCTTGTTTATCACCTTTTCACATTCTCCTGCATGCTCTTTGACACTTTTGGTTGCAAAACACGCTTTCGATTTTGCACCCTCGTCAGTGAAGTATTCCTGGCTTTCGGAATCAATACTTCCGACCATCATACATTTTCAACCAACACAAATCTTATCTTCTTTCACAACAAATACCTTTCCATGAGTAGGCTTCCTAACTTCTTCATCTTTGGAATTGGTTGAACACACCTTAACTCTTCCATCACTATCACCTTCTTCAACAATTAGTGCCTTTTCAGTACTCTTTGACTTTCGAAGCTCTTCTATTTTCTGAGTATAGTAAGCTTCACCTATAATCTTCTCTTTTCTTCTCATGCATCTTTCTCAGCATTCACTCCTTAGCAAAATGATTTTTGCCATGAAATTAATTACAGTCGTAACCAGAGTCTCCAAGCAACTTCTTCTCAACATTCTCTTCATCTTTTTGAAACTTCTTGTAACCTTCTCCTTTTTCTTTCTCAAAGACAGAGTTCTGATTTGTGAAGGTTCCATCACCATTGTTTCCTTTTTAAACTTGTTGCATTTGTATTTTGAGTAATTTTTCTTGAAAAACGTTTTGGGATTGCTGATCATGAGTGCTCCGATTTCACTTGTAAATTCGTCATCAAGACTGTCAGAATCAGAATCTTCTTGAAATACCTTGGATGATTTGGCTTTAGATCCTTTAGAATTAGAAACAAAAGCTAATGGACCTGCATTTGGAATACTTTTTTCTTCTTTCAAAACTTCTTTATCATGAGATTTGAGAATTACAACCAGTTTTGCAAAAGAGTAGCTCTTAAATTGTTCAAGAGCTTTAATGGTAGAAACAATATGTTTCCACTCAAAGCTCAATCCATTCAGGAAAGTAAACTTTTGTTTAATATATGTCCTCTTCAATTCATTCTTCATCATTCTACTCAACAAATGGTTAAAACTAGTAACAGTTTGTTCAATAGATTCATCTGATTTTTGTTCAAATGAACCAAATTCAGATAAAAGTATTGTTTGAGTTGAATGAAGTAAATCCTCATTACCAAAATATAATTCTTTCAATCTAATCCAAATTTCATGAGTAGTTTCCTAAGAACTTACCAAACGAAAGGTATGTGACATCCCCATTTTCACGGCCAGAAAAGACCGATTTTGTTTATGCTTTATAAAAATCAGAGTACCTCTTTTAATAAAAATGTTGCGGAATTTGTTCCCAGTAAAACATGATAAATACATTATCAAGTCATTTCCGAAGAAAAGTATTTTTATTCATTTTAAAAAATTTGGGATGTCATCGTCAATACAGAAACATAAGCATAAACAGAACTTACATTCATTATCACTAGTGATTTATATATCCTTAATCTCTCAGTGTAATGTGACTTCATATCAACACCTGTGATATAAATAAACTGAATGGGTCAGGTTGGGAAACCTGGTGAGTACATAGGGTTTTCAACCCACAATAACATAATTATTATGTTTAAACATCAAACAATCAACCCAATTACCCATCCCCATTATCTTCCTTACTCTTAAGAGTCTACCCTAAGAGTCATCTATCCTGCATTCGTTCATTCCGAAGTCCATTGCTTCCAGGGTTATAGGACTGGCACTAAGCCCATAGCTGCCAATGCTCGTTCGTAAAGCACTAATTCCATAGCTGCTAAAGTTCATTCATCGGGTACTAAATCCATAGCTACCAGTGTTTAGGTACTAAGTCCATAGCTACAAACGTTTATCTATCAGGTACTAAGTCCATAGCTACCAACGTTTATCTATCAGGTACTAAGTCCATAGCTACCAACGTTTATCTATCAGGTACTAAGTCTATAGATACCTACGTTTATCTATCATGTACTAAGTCCATAGCTACAAGCGTTTATTCAATAGGCACTAAGTCCATAGCTGCCAATGTTCACTCATATCATCTTTTATCTCTCATGCATCATTCATCTACCCATGTTATACCCAACATATTTGTAGATATAAAATACGTATACAGTTTAAATCATTTAAAACTTGTATAAAATCGTTCATCCAGCATAGATAGCAAGTATACAAATAATATGCACACATAGCACGTAGTTTATATAAAATATTTCATATCTATGTGTAAGATGAAAGTAACTATGCACTCACAACTCGTAATTTATATTAAATACTTCATATCTATGTGTAAGATGAAAGTAACTATGCACTCACCTGGTAAGGTGGTGACTCGGTACTCGGACAGCACTTCGTTATCTCAAAACAATTTTCCCTTGACAAAACCTAGTATCAATACCACTAGGGTTTAGTCTAACGTTAACCGCGACTAATTAATAGTCTAGCTATTATTACTATTATATAAGCGTTAAGTAACACTCTTATATAACTCATAATAATAGCCCAAATAATTATTTTAAGGTCCTAATAATGTTACTATAATTAATTATAAGATATATTAAAAATAGTGTGGGCGTAGCTCACTTACAACGAGTTTTCTTGAAAACCAGGCTTTGCTTGGAGCAGCGTTTCCGAACCGAAAGACTCTTTTTCTCGGGACTCCGGGAGCATCGGGGCTTCCTTCGGGTGCTAGGGGGTTTACCTAGGCTTAGGGGGGCTAGGGGTGGTAGAGAGAGAAACTAGTGAGAGAAAGAGGTGGATTTAGAGTGAGGAAGTCGGCTGCCCTCGCAGCCTATTTATAGGCACGAGCCTTCGGTGGTACGCTGGGCGTACAGCACTACGCGGGGCGTAGTTCGGATAGGGTCACCAGCTGGCTTCACACGTGGCAGAGTCTCGGTGGGGCTACGTGGCCATCTCTCGGACCGCACAAGACCAAGTACGCCGGGCGTACCCATTTTCGTACGCGGGGCGTAATGCGAGGCGACGTGTCATCCATCCGAAGCGAGGCCTTGGGCAACAAGCAACGACTCAGATGCGGCCACGTCATCACCCTTCTCGCAGATTCGCAATTTTGCTTCCCGACTTCTAAAATTCATAACTTTCGCATACGAGCTCCGTTTTTGACGTTCTTTATATCCACGCGTAGGTGGGAACGTACTCTACAACTTTCGTTTAGACTCTGTCGGCTAATTTTGACTTTATTTTAAAAGTTATATTTTTAAGAGGCCGGGACAGGATTGGTCCGTTAAAAATTCATAACTCCTTCATCCGACGTCCGTTTTCGTCTGTCTTTTTATCGTTACACTACTATTAACGAGATCTTCGATTCTCATTTAGGTTGTGTCGGTTAAAAACTTCTCGATCTAATATTCGAACTTCGGGTTGTACACTGCTAAGCCGAAACTTCGAAAAATCATAACTTCCTCATACGAAGTCAGATTTGGGCGTTCTTTTTATGGACGCTCTCGGTTTAACATATTCTATGACGTTCGTTTAGATCGCTAAGGATAAAATTCGCTCTATCATAAATTCACTATTTACACTTCCCGGTGCCGTGCCGGTTTTGCCGAAAGACTTCGACGGGCCATAACTTCTTCGTTATAACTCGGATTTCGGCGTTCTTTATATGTACGGAACCCTTGAGACATATTACACAACTTGGTTAAGATTATTTATTCTAAATAATCTTTTGTCGAAAAGTCGTTTTCGACCTCTATTATCTCTAAATTGACTAACCCGGATCTACGGGCGTTACAAGGTATCTGAAGGAAGAGCAAACCTCAATATTCTGAATGCCTTCAGATTGCATAATACCAATTCCTTTTCTTCAGTAACAATAACATTTTCTTCAACCAGTTCATCAAATCTCTTTTGAGAAGTAACTATTTCTTGAGTTTTTGTAACTTTCTATGGCCCATCTCCAATCACATGCCAGATGCTTGGGCCATGATTTACAATACCAAGAACACAGTCCTCAAAATGAAGTGCCCATACTTCATAGTATTCTGGAAAGAGAATTGGTATACGATTTATAGAACCAATTGCACCATGAAGATTCAATGAAATCGAGTGAGAATCTTCTTTTGACATTTTCAAGTGAATTTCAATAGAAATCGAGATTATAATCTGATTTGTAAGCTAAAAACAAGTTTCAAACCAAAAATCAGATGATTTGAACTAATTTTTTTTAATCACAATGCAATGAAAGATTGCAAAGTGTGGAATCAATTGAAAATTTTAAAGTAACAAAAATAAGAACACGAAGAACTTCAAACAATTTTAGATCTGTAATCTGCTTACATAATCTCCTTTTCTGATACAACTTGATAGAATTTAACAAACGAAGGATTCTAAGATGAAAACGTCATATGAAGATGTAAAAGATTTGGATGAACACAAAGATGTAAATAAGATTTGATTTCATTAGAGGTTTGAGAGAACAGTTCGTTACAAATCTTGTGCAGAACTATTCTCTGACAAAAAACTCTTACCCCTCTACTAACTAGTACTCCTATATATAGGCAACAAAGAAGCACTAGAAAGGAAACGTAAGTCGACAGTTCCGAACTGCAAACCTAAGACTAAATAAGATTCTGAAATCAGAATTACAACAACTAAATCAGAATGTAAGAAAAGACAATAAACATTACAAAAACGTACAACTGGACACAATCAAAATTCCGAATCTCAACAAGCGTAACGTTGGTACGCTCGAGTATATTGGCCTTCGGTACGAGACTGGCCAGCCCTCAACTCCCATATATATATATATATATATATATATATATATATATATATATATATATATATATATTATCACTTATTTAGCAGACAAACCGTTCCATACGATAGGCAACTAACTAAGCTAGTCTAGTGGCTTAATTGCATACTACAGGGAAACCATATCGTAACATACAAATGATGCATATTATAGAATATAATATAGTGAGAAGAACTCACCTGGACAATTTCTCAAAGAATTAACAGTTAACCGGACAAGTCAAATGACGAGAAACACGTTAACGAGGATTGACCTATAATACTATGGCTTATTAGTTTCTATGGAAATATGGTAAAGAAGGCTAGATATTTCAATGATCCCAATGAATACTGCGAGTTATATCAAATAAGTATCAGCCATGAAGGATAGTTGGGAGGAAGGATAATTTATGCATCTAGCTTTTCTGAAATCCAACAACCAAGCCAACTTGACCATTCTAGGCACCTCTCTCGTAAGTAGATCAATCAGTATTAGAATTGGGATTACTGATAAATCTTATTTATTGGTTCATAATAACGACTATGACTATAAATATAAGTTACAATTAGAGCGTAATAAGTGTAGCCTAACTTACAGAGAGTTTCTCGCGAAAACCAGGATTTGTGCTGGCAGGACTTCGATACTGAGCACTCCTATTTGTTAGGATCTACTATACCGCAATACTTTTCTAATGAGGATTCTTCAGAACCCCAAAAGTAGCTCTAGAAGTCGGATTTTGAGAGAAATATGAGAGAGAGAGAGAGAGATTGGTTTGGAAAGTGAAGGTAGCAAATGAGGCTTTTAGAGGCAAAACAAGGGGAGGAGCGCCGCCCCCGTGGGTGGTGTCGGAGGGTGCCATGTGTCGTCTGCTCGTTGGTCCATGTTTTGCCTTGTAGAAGTTGCACGCGCCGCGCAAAACATTGATTTTAAAAATCATGTAACTTCTTTATACAAGCTCCGTTTTTGACGTTCTTTATATTTACATGTAGCTATCGATGAGATCTACAACTTTAATTTAGACTCCGTCGGCTAGTTTTCAATTTATTTTCAATTTATTATTTTAGAATGCTTAGACTGCTAAACTCCGTTTTAAATTCATATCTCTTTTATACAACATTCGTTCTCGACTGTCTTTATATCGACATAATTGTATCTACGAGATCTTCAACTATCGTTTAAATTGTTTTGGCTAACAATCGACCGATCTTGATTTTGGTTTCTGTGTCGTGAACTTTCATACCGAAAATTCTAAAAATCATAACTTCCTCATACAAAGTCAGATTGGACGTTCTCTATATGCACGCTCTCAGTTTTATGACTACTACGACATTCATTCAGATTCCTTAGGCTATAAAAAACCTATATATAATTCATATTTTACGATACACATAGCCGTGTCGGTTTAAACGCGAAACTTCGACGAAGTTAAACTTCTTCACACGATGTCGGATTTATGCATTCTATATATGTACAGAATCTGTATTGACATTTTATACATGTTTATAAAGATTATTTGTAACGCCCCGATTCTCAGGTATTGATTTAATGTGTGAGTTACTTGATTTCAAGGGCTACTCGACGAGTTGATTGCCCTACTCGTCGAGTAGCAGCGGGTTGGTCCACGTATTTTAATGACCTACTCGCCGAGTCCAAGAAGGGACTCGACGAGTAGGAGCTGGCAGATGAAACCCTAAATCTTGGGGTTTTGCACCCTATTTAAAGGATCATTGGCCTCCCCCAGCCTCCCCTTTACTGCTTCTTGTCCCTCTCAAACCCTAATCGAGTGTGTGTGTTCCATTTGTGTATTTTTGAGCTTGGAAGAGGATTTTGTGGAGAAGGGAGCTTGGAGAGCAAGTATTTAGAAGCAAGGAGCTTGTGGGATCTGAAATCTACCTTATTGGGCATCTTCTGGAAGGTATAAATCGTTACCCTGACCTCATTTCATTCTAGATCCCCTTTTTGGACAAATTCTAGGGTTTTCATGGTATGATTGGTGCAAGCTAAGATCTGAAGTTGTAACTTCAAAACTGAGCTCCCTTGGACTTCTGAGTCCATAAAGTTTCCAGCTTGTGCAAGGATGAGACTCTCCCAAGGTGTAAAGCTCCATTAGAAGCTTAGATTGGTCATTTAGGGACTTTAGAGCCTTGCATGTGCGTAAAGTTTGCAACTTTACGTGATAAACATGCCTTAGAAGCTTGGATCTGTAATCTGGAACCTTGCCATGGCTTAAAAAGCGTCTGCATGGAAAAGGTCTGCAAGGACTCGGCGAGTTGGATGAACAACTCGGCGAGTCCGTTGAAGATGGCCATGAACTCGACGAGTTGGATGAACAACTCGGCGAGTCCGTTGAAGATTGCCTTAAACTCGGCGAGTCGTTCGAAGACTCGGCGAGTCGGCTAGGGTTTCTCCCAGTTCTTGGACACGTATGAACTCGGCGAGTTAAAAGGGAACTCGACGAGCCAATCAATGATTTCACGACTTCTCGAGTTCAGGAAGGACTCGACGAGTCGGTGAACTGCACTCGACGAGTCGAGCCAACATGGACTGTTGACTTTGACTATGGACCTTGACTTAGACCAAGGGTTGACCAGTTGACTTCTGAGGGTATTCTGGTAATTTGGAGATTTATTAGAAAGGGTTTTATGGTAACTATAAGTGTTGGAGTTCGTGTTGGTGATCCGAGAGTTGAGCTTTCTAGTTTCAAACGACAGTTGCGAGGTGAGTTATCCTCACTATACTAAGGGGTCTAAGGCACCAAGGCCGGCCCATTGGATATGTTATCCTAGCAGTGTTAGATGTTGAGTATGAGTTAGTGTTGCATGCTAGTGGTTATGCCAGTTAGGTAGACCTGTAGGACTACCTGTGATGTTATATGATTATTGCATGCTCAGTGGTTATGTTGTATGTTATATGTTATGTGGGATGGGTTGAGGTTGTACTGCTCCGTGCGGTAGCCAACAGACCTTAGGAGCATTCCAGTTACGGGCTAAAGGGAGACTCGTACTGTGGGCTCGGGGTAATCCAGTTGTAAAGCTGGGGACCCATTATATGTTGTTCAGTTAGTTATGATTACGGGCTAAAAGGAGACTCGTACTGTGGGCTCGGGGTAATCCAGTTGTAAAGCTGGGGACCCATTATATGTTGTTCAGTTTGTTATGATATGTTTATGTGGACTGTATGTGTATCGGTATTTTGGGGGAACTCACTAAGCTCTCGGGCTTACAGTTTCAGTTTATTGTTTCAGGTACATCAGGGGATCGCGGCAAGGCGAAGGCATGATCGTACAGCTCCTCACTTTATGTTTATGTTTCTGGGATATACTCTGATAAATAATTTTTTGAAAACAAAGATGTAATGTTTGACGAATTTGATGTGTTTTTAAAAGTTTAAATTTGCTTGAATTTTTTGGGTGTTGCATTATTTTGGCTCAAAATTAATATATTTATACTTCGCATTTCATAATAACTGCTTAATATTTTGTAATCTACGGAAGTAGTAAAAATGGGGTGTTACATTTCAATTCTTTGTTTTTTTTGTATCAACCATAGATACCCTACCATCATACCACTACCGGATCTCAATCATTGGCTCCCAGCCGTCATACAACCACCAAATCTCAACCGTCCCACAACCATACTAAGTCTATTACTAATATTGATTGTTGCCTAATGAATGCATAATCATATGTAGTCAGAAAAATAAGATAGACAGTTGAACAGATGATCCTACCTGAGACCAATCAATCAAAAAAGAATGCAATAAGGCCAAATTAAGATTTTTCAAGCTATCTAATTTAGACTCCGTATAACCCCAAATGCATTCACTGATCAACTAATACTACCAATACCCATCTAAATATGACACATAATAGTATCATACATTTAATTAATCACATACATAACAAATACAATCTAGTCTACTAGCATATTTGTACTTTAACAGTACCTATATCCTATCATGTAACACCGTAAATTTTCAAATAAAAATTTTCATTTAACATCGCATAATTCTCATAAAACATTTCACGAAAATCTCATTTATTTAGTTTACAAATCACAACTCCAAAATTGTTTGCTTCAAATCCAGGATCCTCAGAACATAACTCTTTCACTGGTGTGTACAATCAAGTCGGTGCCTTCCCGCGATCCTGAGAAACCTGAAACACATAACACATAACACGGTAAGCACGAAGCTTAGTGAGTTCCCCAAAATACCACACATATCTCAACAGCCTCTCATGGCTATACTCAGATAAGACCCTCCGGTCAATGTGTCTCAGTGGGACCCTCCGATACCATAACTCGGGTGGACCCTCCGATCCTAACTCAGCAAGGCATAGCATAATAACAAAGCATAGCATAATCACGAAGCATAATGCATAATATAGATATCACATAACTCAGCGTGAGCACATATAAACAACATTTACGTTGACTAACATAACTGCATAAGTCACAAAGACAGTATGCACAATAACACATATATCAATATAGCAATGAGACCCTCTGGTCAATAATGAGGACCCTCCGGTCCAGTATCTCTATGAAGACCCTCCGGTCACACAGTAACTACTAATCAGATGTATAGTGAGAAGACTCACCTCGACAGCAAGCAATCATCCTCAAACTCGAATCTCGAACAAGCCACCGCCTAACACATAGAGTAATTATCTTGATAAATACTCGATTCTCGACTCTAAGTAAACCAAAGGTTATTATTCCTCTTTCTAACTCTTGAAGTGGATAAAATAACATTTTACCCCTCCCTGGTCTCCATTACTCATGTTGACCAAACCCTAAAGTCAACAGAAGTCAAACTCGAGTCAACAGTCTATATTTGACCTGACTCGCCGAGTGCACCCATGTGACTCGTCGAGTCCCATTTTTTTCCTCAGAAGTCTCGTGGAGGTTGATTCTGCTTGTCGAGTTGACTCCCAACTCGTCGAGTTATTACATGGCCGTGAATATCAGGACAAACCCTAACTGACTCGTCGAGTCAGCTCATGGACTCGGCGAGTTTACTCAACCTGATCACTCATTCAGACGCCCAAGGTCAGATCTACCACACTAGACTCTAGATCCAGTCCTTAAAGGTATATAAATCGCGTAAAGTCTCGACCTTTACGTTCATGCATGACATATATGACCAAAAATGCCAAAACAAGTCTTACAAAGGGTTAGGTGCTCAAAGTCTAGTCTCTAGCTCAATAAAGTTCAGGTCCTTGGGTTCTCCCTACCCTCTACATTTCATATCTGAGGTTTCAACCTCAAATCATATACAAAAAGACTCATTGACTCTAAACAAATGGAAAAAAGCCCTAGAAAACTCCCATATCAAGATCTCCATAGAAGATGAGCAAATCAACATCTTTACCTCAAGAAAACTCTGCTGAATCTGAAGATCCAAAGTTTCCTCTTGCTCCAAACTCAATACTCTTCACTTCTCCTTCAAAGAATGCACCCACAATCACTAATTTAGCTCTTCTCTCCCTCTCTAGCTCTAATGGCTATTAGGGTTTGCTCTCAGGGGTGTAGGGTGACTGGTGGGGCGGATACGGGGGCATAAGTTCCCTTATATAGGCCCCAACCCTGGGAAATTAGGGTTTCTTTGCACAGTACCTACTCGGCGAGTCAGTCCTATGACTCGTCGAGTCCACTCATAAAATCCATTCGAGCCACTCGACTCGACTCGGCTAGTTGGACCCTCAACTCGTCGAGTCTCTCCATAAATCTCAAAATTAAAATTCACAATAGTATACCTGAAAATCCGGATGTTACAATTGATGGGTTTTGAGCATTCTAACACTCCTATGGTGTACATGCAACCCTAGAAACCTTGGATCTATGTTTGACTAAGATACATGCAAATAATTATTTTTCAAAGGTTCTTATCCTAACTAGCATGGCATGGGATACTTGAATCAAATAAAACTAGTAGAATTACTTACCTTGTAGTAGTAGTTGATTGCTTGGAGTTTGAGAGCCTAGCACCAATAATGTGGATGCCTCAAATGGAAGTCACAAATCACCACAAACTTGGAAACTTGAGAGAATAGTCACAAACTTCTTGAAATCGGCCCTCTTGGTTTACACACATCAACTAGTGCAATTTCAAGAACCAAAGCCTCCTTTATATAGTGTGGTGGATTAGGGTTACATCCATGTAAACCCTAATACCCATGTCTTTTCATTTCCATGAGATCCATGGGTTAAAGCTCCATGGAGTATCCATGGACTTTCCATGCAAGCCTAGCCCATTCCAAATAAGCATTAGCCCACACTATATAAATACAAGAGCCCATATTTAATTAGTCATACTTTTGATCTCTAAATTAATTATAGATCAATACTAATTAAATAATATGATTTTATATTAATATATTAGGACTTATAATATATTAATAAATCATAACTTATACTATTCTCAAACGATTATCCATAAATTGTTCGGGTGAAGTGCAACCCAAATGGACCATGCCGGGTCGGGTCAAGTACATACCAAATATAGTTATGGACTTAGACACTATATCCAACAGTCTCCCACTTGGATAAGTCTAATAACTATAGTTGCAAGTATGACTTCAGGAACCGATCAGCAATCGTAGCTCTTTAAACTCTGTTGAACTATGATGCGCCATTTTAGATAAGTGATCATATAACCCTCTGTTCTAGATATCAGCCGGACAAATACATGGAACATGGTCTTGCTTATTGTCCAGCATTTGTTTCCCGATTTCCGATTTGTTTGACATAGAACTTAACTGAACACATCAATTTAGTTCTGACCGGGCCCGGTACATAGGTCAAAACAAAATCATCGAGGGGCGCAGATATCGCTTCTAATCCTAGAAGGAACAGATAAACTTCGACTCATATGTTTGCTCTACTACTTGTTAAACTACACACAAAGGAACGGTTTATAACATCGAGTTACCAATGCGTTTTCGTGCAATCAATGCATAACCAACTCATAGGCAACAAATCATATCTCTAGGTTTGAAGACTTATATGATATTACCGTCTCACGATCACTCGAGATAAATTCGATGAAGTGATACAAGTGAGCGTGGGTTGAATCCAATACTCATAACTTATGAGCACTCATGAGTGCTGTAGCCCTGCTTTGTCTAACATCTTAGACCTCTACAAGCCAACCCATGACAATCTTGATTCATATCTACTTCCAACATATGACCGACTGTGGAGAGTTTGAATAATATGATATAAACCATAACATAATTATTCTGGAAGTCAAAACATGCAAAAAGAAATAATAGTAAACGATTGACAAGAGATAGAAACACTTTACTCATAAATAACAGCTTTTATTTATCATCAAATGTCAATTACATTTTACAAATTTCAAGATTATCTAACTACTAAAACTAATATCATCCTTCAGCCCTATGCCCCGAGCATGCTGGAGATGCTTAGCCCGAGTCAGTCCCTTCGTGAGGGGATCTGCTGGGTTCTCATCCGATGATACCCTCTTTGCCACGAGGATTCCTTCTTCTATTCGATGTCTGATGAAGTGATATTTTCTGTCGATGTGTCTGGATCTCCCATGATCTCTTGGTTCCTTGGCTAAGGCAACCGCACTATTGCTGTCACAGAACATCTCCATTGGCTCCTTTATAGCTGGTACAACTCCAAGGTCTCCGATGAAGTTCTTTAGCCATATAGCCTCCTTTGCTGCCACGCTTGCTGCTATATACTCTGATTCACAAGTGGAATCAGCCACTGTCTCCTGCTTGGAACTTTTCCAAGTAATTGCCCCTCCGTTTAGAGTAAAGACCCAGCCCGACTGAGAGCGGAAATTATCCCTGTCAGTCTGAAAGATAGCATCACTGTACCCTACAACTCTCAAGTCCTCACTGCCACCGAGGGTAAGGACCCAGTCCTTAGCCCTCCGTAGGTACTTGAGGATATTCTTTACCGCAGTCCAGTGTGCCTTGCCAGGGTTCCCCTAATACCTGCTAACCATGCTCAAACCAAAGGCTACATCAGGTCGAGTACACGTCATAGTATACATGATCGATCCTACAGCTGAAGCATAAGGTATTCGACTCAAAATTAGTCATTTACTCCTGTTTCTCAAAATCCTTATCCCTAGGATATAGGCAGCTTCTCCAAGGTCCTTCATAGCGAAACACTTCCCAAGCCAGGACTTTACTTCATGCAGGGTTGGGATGTCATTTCCTATGAGTAGTATGTCATCCACATACAGTACCAAAAAGCTGACTATACTCCCACTAGCCTTGATATAGACACAAGATTCATCTTCACTCCTTGAAAAGCCAATTTCTTTGACTTTCTCATCAAAGCAAAGATTCCATCTGCGAGGTGCCTGTTTTAATCCATAAATGGATTTCTCGAGCTTACACACTCTACTGGGGTACTCTGTACTGACAAAACCCTCTGGCTGAACCATGTAAACATCTTCAGCCAAGTTTCCATTAAGGAAAGCGGTTTTGACATCCATTTTCCATATTTCATAATCATGAAATGCAGCAATGGCTAACAGAACCCTAATAGACTTAATCTTGGCCACTGGTGAAAAGGTCTCATCATAATCAACTCCCGGAGTTTGAGAATAACCCTTTGCAACCAGTCGTGCCTTATAAGTGTGTACATTACCATCCATGTCGGTCTTCTTCTTGAAGATCCATTTGCACCCAACTATCTTACGATCAGGTACATTGTCAACCAAGTTCCAAACTTGATTGTCATACATGGACTGTATCTCGCTATCCATAGCCTCTTTCCATTTAGCAGCCTCAGGGCCTGCCATGGCTTCCGTGTAGCTGTTAGGCTCATCCAGATTTACCAATGTGTTATCACTGATAAGTGTCTCACCTTCTGCAGTAATATGAAAAACATAATAATGCTCAGGTGCATTCCTAACTCTGGTGGAACGCCTCAGAGGTATAGATTCTTCAGTCGGCTCAACAGGAGTTTCCTCCTCAGGTTGAGGGCTAGGGTTTGAGGTTCCTTCACCACTTGACTCTTGATTTTCCTCAAGGTCAATTTGCCTCCCACTGTCTCCTTGGCTCATGAATTCTCTCTCTCGAAAGAATCCTCTTCTTGCTACAAAGACCACATTATCACTGGGTCTGTAGAAGATGTAACCAAAGGATTTCTGTGGGTAGCCGATGAAAATACACCTTTCGCTTCGGGGTTCGATCTTATCGTGAGTCTCGCATCTCACGAAAGCCTCGCAACCCCAAATCTTGATGTGGTCTAGATTGGGAACTTTTCCAGTCCACACCTCGTGAGGTGTTTTGGCAACCTTCTTTGTAGGGACTAGATTAAGGATATGGGCGACAGTCTCTAAGGCATACCCCCAAAATGAGATTGGTAGCGAAGCTCGGCTCATCATGGAACGAACCATGTCCAACAAGGTCCGATTGCGCCTCTCAGCTACACCATTCAACTGTGGTGTCCTAGGAGGTGTCAATTGTGAGACAATCCCACATTCCTTAAGATGGTCAAGGAACTCAGTACTAAGATACTCACCACCACGATCGGATCGAAGCATCTTAATGTTCCTGCCCAACTGATTCTCCACTTCTTGCTTAAACTCTTTGAATTTCTCAAAGGTTTCTGACTTATGCTTGATTAGGTAGACATATCCATATCTACTAAAATCATCAGTAAAAGTCACATAGAACCGATTAGCATCTCTTGTGGCGGTTCTGAAGGGTCCACACACATCCGTGTGTATGAGGTCCAACAAACCTTCACCCCTGGCACAAGTGCCAGTAAAAGGTGACTTTGTCATTTTACCAAGCAAACAAGATTCACAACTATCATCTGACTTTAGGTCAAATGACTCCAAGACTCCATCCTTTTGGAGTTGGCCTATGCGTTTCTTGCTTACATGTCCAAGACGACAATGCCATAAGGATGCTTTATCTAAGCTAGTGGAAGAGTTAATACACAATACATTATTTCCTAGATTATCTACAACAGATACAGTTTCATACACGCCATCACAAGGTAATGCTTTAAAATAAAGAACATTATTAAAGAAAACATCAATACTACCATTATTATTATCAAAATAAAAGGTAAAACCTTGTTTATACAATGCATGAAAGGAAATAACATTTCTTGCCATTTCTGGCGAATAATAACATTTATTCAAATCTAATGTAAACCCACTATTTAGCACTAAGGAATAAACTCCTATCTTGGTGACAGGTGAAGCTTTCCTGTTTCCCATGATCAAGTTTATCTTTTCCTGCTCCACATTCTCACTTCTTTTTAGTCCCTGCAAATCACAACATATGTGAATACCACAACCTGTATCAAGGACCCAAGACTTAGAATGAGGTGAGTTATTAGACAATATAGTGTATATACCTGCATGGTTGGGTTTTACTTTCCCATCCTTCAAATCTTGCTGGTACTTTGGGCAGTTTCGCTTCCAGTGCGACTTTTCATGGTAATAGAAGCATTCAGCCTCATTAGGGTTAGCAGAAGGAGTGACAAAACCTTTCTTGGTTTTGCTTGAAGAGGAGCCTTCAAGGGTCTTACCCTTGGTACCCTTAGAAGGGTTCTTTCTCTTCTTCCCTTTGCCATGCCCGATTACCAAGACATTGGCCGCAGTTGGAGTAGGAGTAGGAGTAGTAACAACCGAATTTCCCTTTAGACCACTTTCGGCGGTCTTCAAGAGTCCTTGAAGTTTGCTGAGGGTGACTTCTTCCTTGTTCATGTGATATGTCATGCGGAATTGATCATAACACGATGGCAAGGAGTGCAAAATGATGTCTATTGCTAACTCCTCAGGGCAGTTCACATTCAGCTTCAGTAAACGGTCCACATACCTTTGCATTTTCTGCATGTGGCTCGTGATGGGTTCACCATCCTTCATTCGGGTTGTTATCTTGGAGGAGATTATTTCATATCGCTCTTGACGATCACTTTGATGGTAGCGGTCCATCAAGTCCTGGTGCATCTCAAAAGGATAATAGTCCTCATAGGACTTTTGGAGCTCGGCTGTCATGGTGGCCATCATGATGCATGCCACTTTTGTAGCATCTCTTTCCTGTACCTCATATTCAGCAAGCTCTTCAGGAGTAGCAGTTGGCTCGGGTACCTTCAGCTCCTTGTCGAGAACATATTCTTTGTTCTCATACCGAGTGACCATCTTGATGTTTCTGATCCAATCTATAAAGTTGGACCCATCAAAGATGACTCTCCCACAAAGATTCATGAGAGAGAAGGAGCTAGTAGGGTTTGAGCCAGAAGCATTGTTATTGGAAGACATCTGAAAAGAAGAGGGAATAGATTAGATTAGATATAGAGATAGTCCTTAACAAAATACCCAAATGTAATATTAAGGCTAGGACCCAACACAATATTTTATAACTTAGAAGAGGGATGCCGTAATCTAAGCTATAATATATTTGAAGGTAGGTGAATGACGATTCACCAATTTCCACCATGAAAAACAAAATATTTAATTAGGTTTTAATTGGTTTAGAAACTCCTAGATTCTTTGAGATTCATTGAACTTTCTTCAATGGCATGTTTCAATCTCGAGTGTGCCCTTCAAGTTTTGTGACTGGGATGCCGAGGATCACAAAACAAGGTGTGAAGTAACCATGCAAATTACTTGGTACCCTTAATTTATTATCCCTCAATCGATGTGCCGGTTAACCACACACGCTCCATCGATACTATGATAAACATTAAGTCACCCTTTACCTACCTTGTTAAGTTCAAGTTAGTGTGACGGTTAACCACACACGCTCCACTAACGACTTAAACAAAGTGTAAAGTGTAATTTCATGGATTAGCACCTTATTCACATTTTCCTAAAATAACTAAGATTGGGAATTCAATAAAGTTTAGTTACTTTAGTATTATCATTATACTTTTAATGAGAATTTATAAGTCCCTGTCCTACCCGTTCGGCTAACGACCCTCCACCGATCAAGGAAGCGGTGGGTGAGAGTGGACACCCATTAAGTTGCCATTTTATAGGCAACAACCTTATACCCCCCTTATAGACCGACTTCGTGAATGAGGCGTACTAGCGGTAAGACGACTTGATCTTATACATATATAAATATTATTAAACTTATAATATTATAAAGTATAAGGGTTGAATTTTAACTTTTAAAATTCTAGGGGTTGGAACTAAAGTTTTTAATATGACTTTACATGTTCCAAAACTTGAGGGCAAGTTTTGTAAACTTTCAAAACTTTTCATTTCTCATAACTTATGAGTTAATGGTTATTAAAAATGAAGACTTTTCATTTTTTTGTAACCTGTGTGTTCTTTTAATGGTTATTTATAAATGTGACTTTTGGTTATCCATAACTTAAGAACTAGTTATGGACTCCATTAAAACACATAAAGATCAAGAATTAATCTAATCAATTATTAGCACATAATTTCTATGATCTTCTAAACTCATATGTTTATGAGTGTTCATATCAAAAATTTGAAGAATCGTAAGTACATATACAAAACTTGAAATTTTGATACGAGCTTTTGAACAAAACTTCGATTTTCAAGTTTTTTTTTGTTTTTTTTTTTTTTTTGCATCAAGTATCAAATAAACAAACCAGGCTCTGATACCACTGATGAGTTTTGAGCATTCTAACACTCCTATGGTGTACATGCAACCCTATAAACCTTGGATCTATGTTTGACTAAGATACATGCAAATAATTATTTTTCCAAGGTTCTTATCCTAACTAGCATGACATGGAATACTTGAATCAAATAAAAGTAGTAGAATTACTTACCTTGTAGTAGTATTTGATTGCTTGGAGTTTGAGAGCCTAGCACCAATAATGTGGATGCCTCAAATGGAAGTCACAAATCACCACAAACTTGGAAACTTGAGAGAATAGTCACAAACTTCTTGAAATCGGCCCTCTTGGTTTACACACATCAACTAGTGCAATTTCAAGAACCAAAGCCTCCTTTATATAGTGTGGTGGATTAGGGTTACATCCATGTAAACCCTAATACCCATGTCTTTTCATTTCCATGAGATCCATGGGTTAAAGCTCCATGGAGTATCCATGGACTTTCCATGCAAGCCTAGCCCATTCCAAATAAGCATTAGCCCACACTATATAAATACAAGAGCCCATATTTAATTAGTCACACTTTTGATCTCTAAATTAATTCTAAATTAATTATAGATCAATACTAATTAAATAATATGATTTTATATTAATATATTAGGACTTATAATATATTAATAAATCATAACTTATACTATTCTCAAACGATTATCCATAAATTGTTCGGGTGAAGTGCAACCCAAAGGGACCATGCCGGGTCGGGTCAAGTACATACCAAATATAGTTATGGACTTAGACACTATATCCAACAACAATTCCTCCCCACTTGAATTTGATTTCACCCTCCAAATCGCCTCTCAACAACACATAGATCGAACCCAATAACCCGAAAAGCACCACTGAAAGGATCTCATACCACTTAGATATCTTTCCCCATGGACACCTGAATCCAAACAGGAACTTCCAAACCCGGAATAAGACGGACCTTTCTGCTGCTACGATACCCCTTCTGACTCTCGAGACTCTGAAAACTCTAGTGGCCTGTCTCACTGCCAGACCGCCCTCTCAAGATATTACCATGTTATTCACTCCTCGAATAACAGACCCCAATAAATCATTGCCCCTCTGCTTCTTTCGTTGCGACTGCTAAAACAAGTTAATGCCCCAAAAATTGGCCACCGAACACTTATACCAGATATATTAAACGATCCACATCCCACTCCAGTGAATGAAAGGATCACATATCACCAGGGAGCTCACCAACTGCAATCAAAACCCATCTAAATAGTGAACTCTCAACACCCTGTCCTCAGACACAAGAAAATGGCCATGCTTGCTCAGAAGTGTCCGCTGACATCTAACATTCATAAGCCCCAACTCCCTTCTCCAACATCCCTTTCAACACTGAGTACCAGGTCAACCCCGACCCCACAGTTGCACCTCCAAAGGTTACCCATTGCATACCCCAAAACGTCTCACTGACTCCCTTCTCACACTAACTATCTCGGCCCGGTGTGACACACAAGTCACGAAGTTCGCTTTACCCCAAGCGAATACCACAACCCCAACTGAAATCTTCTCAACCTCGACCTTTGTCGTCTAATTCTCATTAGCTCCATACGTCTCGCAGTCATTTACATACAACCGAACTGACCCACACAGGTCTAAGACATCAGATGGCACATAATACCCCTCAAATGGAATCCACCTCTAAGTCCGGAATCTCATCTTGACTTCTCAATACGCCACTAAAGCCAACTCAGACTCGAGAGTCTGGCCCAACGCTGAATTGGAACCACTCGTCCCAATGAAGCACTCAACTCATAACCCATAACTCGCAACTTTCGCGTACATCACTTCTCCAATTCCTTCTGATTGCGATAACCACCCTTAACTCAGAATATAACGATTCCCGACAAATATGGAGACCCCAGTCTCGCCCCTGGTCCAACCACCAGGTTCCCGAAACTCAAGAATAAGGCTACCCAAGCCTAAAAACTCTTCTGCGCCATGATCTGACTAGCAAATAATACGCCCCCCCCCCCGGCAGAATCATAAAATTCCCTCTCACTAACCTGTGAAGGCTACGGCTCCCCGCAGGCCTATGACACTCTCTTACTGACTCATGGATACTATGGCTCCCCGCAGTATCACAACACTCTCTCGCTGACTGGTGAACACTACGGCTCCCCGCAGTATCAGAACACTCTCTCTCACTGACTCGCCATGGGCTCACTCCATGGTTTTCCTCTGATAATCCGAAGTGATTACTCCCACTCGGATCCACTCAGTATCATAACCCCACTGAGTTCACTATCGAATACTCCATGCCTCAACATAGATAGGTGCACACACCCACCCATGTTATGCATCACCACTCCTGACAACAATCATCGTGACCAACACTTTTTCACGCTGCAATTCACATTCTTGGATACTCCCATTTGATTACAATTAGCTGAAGGGCTCCCGCTGGAACCATAGTCACTTGATACTCCACTTGCCATCTCATAACTCAAGTCTCAAGGTAATCCACAATTCAGGGCATTCTACTCGGATACCTCGGTAGACCATCACAGAATCCTCATGATGTCTTGCCTCAACCACTGATCTCCTACTTCCGACATCATATTCGGATACAACAATGCATCTTTTCAGAATCTCACAACTGATCTTCCTCTCACACAACTCGTAACTTCAGAATATCCCAACTCTCAATTGAAACATAGAGGAATCGTCAATGACTCAGAAAACGTTAAAGACAATCCGAAACTCCCTCCTCTATTGCTCAAAACCCATGCAAGAATACACATACCGACCCTGAAGTTGGTTGCCCAATCAACTTCTATCCTTCCCAAAGTGCATATAACAACCCATACATCGAACCAGAAATTCTCAACCACCGAAACTATCCTTACGAGCCAACCACCTCGAATTTACCATTACAACCTCGAAGAATTCATAACCACCACAAGGTCTCTGAACAATGGCCTCCTGCCGTGGAGACACTCATCCTTTCCTGAACACGTACAACATGCACTATCTCGCTCTGCACCTCGCCTCGACCACCAATAACCCTGGTCTCATGTAACCGTACCGTAGTTTAGTATATCCAGTCCTCTAACCGCTGTTAAACGAATCTCTGATACCCTCAATAAAATACCCGGTTCTCTTCCACTCAGGGCTCGAACCTGAAGGGTTTTGAGCAATTCTAATACTCCTAAGTGTACATGCAACCCTAGAAAACCTTGGATCTATGTTTGTCTAAAATACATGCAAAATACTTTTTCCAAGGTTCATAAACCTATCTAGCATACATGGGGAACATTATAATATAAAATATAGCTAGAATTACATACCTTGTAGTTGTTATGATTCCTTGAAACCTTGAGAGCCTAGCACCCCAAGTGTGATGCCTCAAATGCTTCACACAACACCAAATGCTTTGGAGTAAACTTGAGAGAAGTGTAACACTTGCAAAAATCGGCCAAGCCCTCTATTTCTGTATGTGTAGCCGATTTTGGTGTGCCTCATGTTCTTTATATAGTGTGTCACATCTAGGGTTACACCATGTAAACCCTAATGTGACATGACTCTTCATTTCCATGACCCATGGGTTTGTAACTCCCATGGAGCCTCCATGGAGCATCCAATGGGTTTAACCCAACTTGACAATCCATGGAGCCTTTTAGCCCACTATACAAGTTATGGATGATTTACATAATCAACCCATATATTTAATTAGTCATCTTTTTTATCACTTAATTAATCCTAGATTAATTCTTGATCATACTAATTAAATAATACTATTAATATATTAGAACTTATAATATATCAATAAACCACAAGTGTCATTTCTCTCATTTAGTCTATCCAAATGCATGATGCCATGCAACCCAAATGGACCATGCCGGGTCAGGTCAAGTACATACCAGAAATATTTATGGACTTAGACACCTTATCCAACAGTCTCCCACTTAGATAAGTCTAATAACTATAACTGCAAGAATGACTTCAGGAACCGACCAGCAATCGTAGCTCTTTTCAAGGTTTCTCGGAACTGAGAAGATGATGGTACGCCATTTCAGATAAGTGATCATATAATCCTCTGTTCTAGATATCAGCCGGACAAGTACATGGAACAATGTCTTACTTTTGTCCAGAACTTAATTGAACACATCAACTTAGTTCTGACCGGGCCCAGTACATGGGTTGATTTTGTTTGACATAGAACTTAATTGAACACATCAACTTAGTTCTGACCGGGCCCAGTACATGGGTCAAAACAAAATCATCGAGGGGCCCAGATATCGCTTCCAATCCAAGAAGGAACAGATAAACTTCGACTCATATGCTTGTTCTACTACTTGTTAAATCACACACAAACGCACGTTTTATAACATCGAGTTACCAATGCGTTTTCGCACGATCAATGCATAACTAACTGATAGTCAACAAGTCATATCTCTAGGTTTGAAGACTTATATGATATTACCGTCTCGCGATCACTTGAGATAAATTCCATGAAGTGATACCAGCGAGCGTGGGTTGAGTCCAATACTCAGAACTTATGAGCACTCATGAGTGTTAAGGCCATGTCCAACATCTTAGGCCTCTACAACCAACCCATGACAGTCTTACTTCATATCTACTTCCAACATATGACTGACTGTGGATAATTTGAATAATATGTAAACACAACATAAATATTCTGGAAGTCAAAACATGCAAAAGATATAATAGTAAACGATTGACAAAAGATAGCAACACTTTACTCATAAATAAACACAACTTTTATTCATCATCAAATGTCAATTACAATTTACATATTTCAAAATTATCTAACTACTAAAACTAATATCATCCTTCAGCCCTATGCTCCTTGCATGCTGGAGATGCTTAACCCTACCCAGTCCCTTCGTGAGGGGATCTGCCGGGTTCTCATCCGATGATACCCTCTTTGCCACGAGGAGTCTTTCTTCTATACGATGTCTGATGAAATGGTATTTTTGTTGGGTTTTGAGCATTCTAACACTCCTATGGTGTACATGCAACCCTATAAACCTTGGATCTATGTTTTCTCTATTATACATGCAAATATTAACTATTCCAAGGTTTCATCCTAACTAGCATATTATGAAGCACCTATACTACAAAGTTCTAGTTAGATGACATACCTTTTGATGTAGCTTGATGTCTTCAAGCTTTAAGATCTTAGCCCCAATAGTGTGGAAGCCTCAAATGGAATCACAAATCACCAAAACACCTTGGAAGAACTTGAGAGAATATGTATGCACACTAAAATCGGCCCTCTCTTATTTTCACACACTTGTGCCAATTTTGTGAGCCAAGGACCCCTTTATATATTATGGAGGATTAGGGTTACATCCATGTAAACCCTAATACCCATGACCTTTCATTTACATAGGATCCATGAGTTAAAAGCTCCATGGACCATCCATGAAAGCTTAGCCCAACCTAAATGAACTTGGCCCATTCCATATATATAAGAGTCCATATTTAATTAGTTCTTTTTGATCACTTAATTAATTCTAAATTAATTCTTGATCAATACTAATTAAATAATATGATTCCATATTAATATATTAGAACTTATAATATATTAATATAAATCATAAATATACTATTCTCAAAAGACTATCCATATAAATTGTGCCGGTGAAGTGCAACCCAAATGGAACATGCCGGGTCGGGTCAAGTAAATACCAAATATAGTTATGGACTTAGACATTAATCCAACAGTCTCCCACTTGGATAAGTCTAAAACTATTATTGAGTATGACTTCAAAACCTAACTGGCAATCGTAGCTTTTAAAGCTGCTGTCGACCTCTGACCTTGTCAATGACTTGTCCATTAGATAAGGGATCATATATTCCTCCATTCTAGATATCATATGGACTGAGACATGGATTATAATCATTCTCTCTGTCCATTTGTTGTTTCCCGATTTTCGATTTACGATGACTGACTGATTGAACAAATCAAATCAGTCCTGGCTTGGCCAAGCACTCACATGTGTCATCACCAAATCATCGAGGGGCCCACAGATATCGCTTTTATCCCGAAGGTAAAAGGAATGGATAAACTTTGACTCATATGGCTTGTTCTACTACTTGTTGAATCATACACAAAGGCACGTTTTATAACATCGAGTTACCAAATGTGTTTTCGTGCAATCAATGTATAACCAACTCATAGTAACAACTCATATCTCTAGGTTTGAAGAATATAAGATATTATCGTCTCATGATCACTCGTGATAAAATCCATGAAGTGATTCAAATAAGCGCGGGTTGAATCCAATACTCAGAACTTATGAGCACTCATGAGTGTTGTAGCACCACTTTGTCCACCAACTTGGACCTCTACAAACCAACCCATGACAGTCTTGATTCATATCTACTTCCAACATATGACCGACTGTGGATGGTTTGAATAACTTAATCATTCAGGAAGAGCGACTTAGTTATTCTGGAAGTCAAAACATGCAAAGTGAAACACAAGAATAAATGAATCAAATATGGTATCAAACCCTATGAATATAAATAAACACTTTTATTTATCACCGTACTGATTACCCATTATTCATTGTTTCGGTTTTATCAACTTTATACTTGAATTAAAAACACTAGTTGTCCCATGCTCCAAGCATGTACACTATGTTTTTCTTAAACAATAGCTCTGCCATACACCAAGTATGCACTCTATTTTTGTCTATGATCCTTACTTTGTGAAATAAACCAATTGAACATAATTTCAATGATTCTAATTTCACACTCCCAAATCCTTCTCGAAAAATGTGAGAATTTCAAATTCCTATCATTTATCGAAATTTGTTTAGATTTTAAACTTATATGCACTGACCCTCCTGTAATGAATATGTACAAAGTCACAAAGACTTGTCAACAGTCATTATAAGGTATTCCAATGGAGATCAACTCCATGGAAACTAAGTCTCATATTCAAAGTACATTGCTTTGGACATGCTTCTTGCATTAAGTTTTCTAATCTTACACAGATAACTTCCACCTATGGAGACAACTCCATATTCTCATTTTGACTATCACTTCTGAATAAGAGATACCTCTTTTTTAGAATATGTCAATATGGTCCTTCCAAAATTAGCACTATACTTCCAACTGTCCCTGAGCAACCAATCTTTGGTAAACCTCAGATTGTCCTCGACAATTGCTTAATCATTTTAGTCATATCCAATTCTAGACCTTTTCCCTTCTTAATGCATCTGGGCATTTGGAGAAATTTAGAAATGACAAATATTATAGCACATGCAATCGATCCTGTACCCAAATGCCATTGTAAGGATACTTCAAATAAATAAAATTAAACAATTTTCTTTTATTTTAAAACTTTGCGGAAAAACTTATCCTTACAATCCACATGGAAAATTGTTGTTATCTATTCCTTAGCAATATATCATAACTTCTTAAGCAACTGCTCAAAATTCTGATGCGATCGAAATCCACCTTCGCGATCAGAATCAGCATATACTTCCTTTAAGATTTCTCTCTATTCTTTGATTCTTAAAACATCAACATGTGACCCAGTCACATCATGTAATGAGGATCTCAGAATAGAACTTAACAGAGTTAGATAATGGGCTCTACCTGTTGTAGAGTCAAACTTATTGACTTTAACATCCTTAGGTAAATTTGGCAGCTTTGCAATCAACGCCCCTTCCTTTGGCAAAATAAACATATGGACCCTTTGGTAATGAGACTATCTCAGACTTAGCCTTTCTCTTTACCATTTGGTCAACCGGGTTGACTATGGCCAATCCCTTCCCATTGGGAAGAGAATGCTTTTTCTGGATTTCTAGTGTCACCATTGTCACTGTCCATAAAGTTTTTGGGAAGTTGATCTTCTAATCAAATTTGCTTTACTATCGTTCCAAATCATTGCTGATTCAGCAGCACCAAGCAAATAGATATGATCATTAAGGTTCATGTCATAGTCTGTTTCATAGTAGTCCCAAAGGAACTCACTATGTGACTTAGAAAGTGATTGAACATCCAACTTTCTCAAGACTTTGACACCCAACTCTCCCGGCTTGTCAATATGTGACTTCATCTCTAAGATGTGATCACACATAGACCTTGCTTGCCATTAGGGCTTGAGTGACCTTGAACTTGTGGGTTAGGGAGAATAATTGGAGGAGGTGGGGGAAGAGAAGTATGACTTCCATGAGCCAAACTCGGGAAGTCATATTCATTAGGAAAGCTTGGTTTGGGAAGATCATTGTTGTCTAAACCAGACATCAACAATGGGAGAAATTCACGTAAAGTTGATTTAAGTCCTTAATATAACACCCAATATGATATATTAAGGCTAGGACCCAACAAACTATTTTATAACTTGGAAGAGGGATGCCGTAATCCAAGCTATAAAATATTTGAAGGTAGGTGAATGACGATTCACCAATTTCCACCAAGATAAACGAAATGTATTATTAGGTTTTAATTGGTTTTGAAACTCCTAGATTCTTTTGAGATTCATTGAACTTTTCAATGGCATGTTTCAATCTCGAGTGTGCCCTTCAGGTTTTGTGACTGGGATGCCGAGGATCACAAAACAAGGTGTGAAGTAACCATGCAAATATACTTGGTACCCTTAATTTTTACCCCTCAATCGATGTGCCGGTTAACCACACACGCTCCAACGATACTATGATAAACATTAAGTTACCCTTTGCCTACCTTGTTAAGTCCAGGTTAGTGTGCCGGTTAACCACACACGCTCCACTAACAGCTTAAACAAAGTGCAAAGTGTAATTTCATGGATTAGCACCTTATTCACATTTTCCTAAGTAACTAAGATTGGGAATTTATAAGTGTTTAGTTACTTAGTATTTATCATTATACTTATAATGAAGGGAGAATTATAGTCCTTGTCCTACCAGTTCGGCTAACGACCCTCCACCGGTCAAGGAAGCGGTGAGTGAGAGTGGACACCCATTAAACTGCCATTTTATAGGCAGTAACCTTATACCCCCCTTATAGACCGACTTCGTGAATGAGACCTACTAATGGTAAGACGACTTGCTCTTATACATATAATATATTAAACTTTTAATATTATAATAGTATAAGGGTGTATTCTAGACATTTAAAATACTTTGTGGTTTAATCTATTAATTAAACTAGACTTTTAATTTAATTAAACTCAAACCATATATTTATGGATTAATAATACTCTTTTAATTAAACGCTTTAATTAACTATTAATAAAGTCCATAAGAGTTAATTTGAACTATTCAACAAAACATCATAATTCCAATTATTAAACTCAAAATTAAAACCATTTAATTAATTGTTTAAGTTATGAACCCAAGAGTTTTAGAATTCAATTCTTTTTTTTTTCATAAAAAACTTTTCTCAAATTCCAAAACTTGAGGGCAAGTTTTGTAATTCTTGAAAACCTTTGGATTCCATAACTTATGGAATTAATGGTGTTTTATGATGAAACTTTCCATGTTCCATAACTTAAGAACAAATTATGAAATTCTTTAAAACATTAACACCAAATTTTGTAACTCCATAAAAACTTTGAATCAAATTTTTTTTTTAAAAAAAACTTTCATATCCATAACTTATGGAAGTTTCAAAAATCCTTAAGATCACAACTTTAAAAAAACTTTTGAGCTCCAAAATTTTATGACAAAATATGTAACTCCTTAAAACATTTAGATCAAACTTTTAAAACTAATAAAATAATCATATCATTTTATCTTTTACTAAATTTGACATAATTCAACTCATATAACAAATGATTCAAATTTTACAAATAATTCGTTTTTCACAAAACAAGTAATTATCTTAAAATTTGACAAACGTCATGTTTTTTTTTTCCTTTTTTTTTCAACTTGAAAATAAAACATTTGCATCAATATAATAGAAAACAACCCATGGCTCTGATACCACTGTTGGGTTTTGAGCATTCTAACACTCCTATGGTGTACATGCAACCCTATAAACCTTGGATCTATGTTTTCTCTATTATACATGCAAATATTAACTATTCCAAGGTTTCATCCTAACTAGCATATTATGAAGCACCTATACTACAAAGTTCTAGTTAGATGACATACCTTTTGATGTAGCTTGATGTCTTCAAGCTTTAAGAGCTTAGCCCCTATAGTGTGGAAGCCTCAAATGGAATAACAAATCACCAAAACACCTTGGAAGAACTTGAGAGAATATGTATGCACACTAAAATCGGCCCACTCTTATTTTCACACACTTGTGCCAATTTTGTGAGCCAAGGACCCCTTTATATATTATGGAGGATTAGGGTTACATCCATGTAAACCCTAATACCCATGACCTTTCATTTACATAGGATCCATGGGTTAAAAGCTCCATGGACCATCCATGAAAGCTTAGCCCAACCTAAATGAACTTGGCCCATTCCATATATATAAGAGTCCATATTTAATTAGTTCTTTTTGATCACTTAATTAATTCTAAATTAATTCTTGATCAATACTAATTAAATAATATGATTCCATATTAATATATTAGAACTTATAATATATTAATATAAATCATAAATATACTATTCTCAAAAGACTATCCATATAAATTGTGTCGGTGAAGTGCAACCCAAATGAACCATGCCGGGTCGGGTCAAGTACATACCAAATATAGTTATGGACTTAGACATTAATCCAACAATTTTCTATCAATGTGTCTGGATCTCCCGTATCCCTTGGTTCCTTTGCTAAGGCAACAACACTTTCACTATCACAGAAGATTTCCATAGGCTCCTTAATAGCTGGTACAACTCCAAGATCTCCAATGAAGTTCTTCAGCCATATCGCCTCCTTTGCTGCCTCGCTTGCCGCTATATACTCTGATTCGCAAGTTGAATCAGCCAGTGTCTCCTGCTTGGAACTTTTCCAAGAGATAGCACCTCCATTTAAGGTAAAGACCCAGCCCGACTAAGAGCGGAAATTATCCCTATCAGTCTGGAAGCTAGCATCATTATACCCTACAACTCTCAATTCATCACTCCCACCAAGGGTAAGGACCCAGTCCTTAGTCCTCCGCGGGTACTTGAGAATATTATTTACCGCTGTCCAGTGAGACTTACCAGGGTTCCCCTGATACCTGCTAACCATGCTTAAAGCAAAGGCGACATCAGGACGAGTGCAGGTCATAACATACATGATCGAGCCTACTGCAGAAGCATAAGGTACTCGACTCATTTCTGCTATCTCAACCTCGGTACTTGGGCTCTGAGTCTTACTCAGTCTAGCGTTACTCTGGATGGGTAACTCTCCTTTCTTGGAATCTTGCATGCTGAACCTCTTCAGTACCTTCTCCAAGTATGTACTCTGACTAAGCCCAATTAGTCTTTTACTCCGATCTCTCAGAATCCTTATCCCTAGAATATAGGCAGCTTCTCCTAGGTCTTTCATAGCGAAACACATCCCGAGCCAGGACTTCACTTCCTGCAAGGTCGGGATGTCATTTCCTATGAGTAATATGTCATCCACATACAGTACCAAAAAGCTAACTATACTCCTACTAGCCTTGACATATACACAAGATTCATCTTCACTCCTCGAAAAGCCAAACTCTTTGACTTTCTCATCAAAGCAAAGATTCCATCTGCGAGGTGCTTGCTTTAATCCATAAATGGATTTCTCAAGCTTACACACTCTATTAGGGTATTATGTACTTACAAAACCCTCTGGCTGATTCATGTAAACATCCTCAGCCAACTTTCCATTAAGGAAAGCGGTTTTGACATCCATTTGCCATATTTCATAGTCATGAAATGCACCTATGGCTAACAATACTCTAATAGACTTAATCTTGGCCACTGTTGAAAAGGTCTCATCATAATCAACTCCTGGAGTTTGAGAAAAACCTTTTGCCACCAGTCTTGCCTTATAAGTGTATACATTACCATCCATGTCGGTCTTCTTCTTGAAGATCCATTTGCACCCTACTGTCTTACGACCTGGTACATTGTCAACCAAGTCCCAGACCTGATTGTCATACATGGACTATATCTCGCTGTCCATTGCCTCTTTCCATTTAGCAGACTCGGGGCCTGCCATGGCTTCCACATAGCTGTTAGGTTCATCCAGACTTACCAATGTCTCATCACTGATAAGTGTCTCACCTTCCACAGTAATATGGAAACCATAGTAATGCTCAGGTACATTCCTAACCCTTGTGGAACGCCTCGGAGGAACAATTGTAGGTACAATTGGATCAACAGGAGTTTCCTCCTTTAGTTGACTGCTAGGGTTTGAGGTTCCTTCACCACTTGACTCTTGAATTTCTTCAAGGTCAATTTGCCTCCCACTATTTCCTTGGCTTATGAACTCTCTCTCTCGAAAGACAGCCCTCCTTGCTACAAAGACCACATTCTCACTAGGTCTGTAGAAGATGTAACCAAAGGATTTCTGTGGGTAGCCGATGAAAATACACCTCTCACTTTGAGGTTCGAGCTTGTCGTGAGTCTCGCGTCTCACGAAACCTCGCAACCCCAAATATTGATGTGGGCTAGACTAGGAACTTTTCCAGTCCACATCTCGTGAGGTGTTTTGGCAACCTTCTTTGTAGGGACCAGATTAAGGATATGGGCGGCAGCTCTAAGGCATACCCCCAGAATGAGATTGGTAGCTTAGCTTGACTCATCATGGAACGAACCATGTCCAACAAGGTTCGATTACGCCTCTCAGCTACACCATTCAACTGTGGTGTCCTGGGAGGTGTCAATTGTGAGACAACCCCACATTCCCTTAGATAGTCGAGGAACTCAATACTAAGATACTCACCACAGCGATCGGATCGAAGCATCTTAATGTTCCTGCCCAATTGATTCTCGACTTCCTGTTTAAACTCTTTAAACCTTTCGAAAGTCTCTGACTTATGCTTGATTAAGTAGACATATCCATAACTACTATAATCATCTGTAAAAGTCACATAATAACGATTAGCATCCCTTGTGGCAGTTTTGAAGGGTCCACACACATCCGTGTGCACTAGATCCAACAAACCTTCACCCCTAGAACAAGAACCTGTGAAGGGTGACTTTGTCATTTTTTCCAAGTAAGCATGATTCACAACTATCATCTGACTTTAGGTCAAATGATTCCAAAACTCCATCCTTTTGGAGTTGGCCTATGCGTTTCATGCTTACATGTCCAAGACGACAATGCCATAATGATGCCTTATCCAAGTTATTATCATTAGTAGAATCAATACACAACACATTATTTCCTAGATTATCTACAACAGACACAGCTTTATACACACCATCACAAGGTAATGCTTTAAAATAAAACACATTATTAAATAAAGCATTTATTCCACCAATTTCATTATCAAAGGAAAAGGTAAAACCTTGTTTGTACAAAGCATGAAAGGAAATAACATTTCTTGCCATTTCTGGCGAATAACAACATTTATTCAAATCTAAAGTAAACCCACTACTTAGCAACAAAGTATAAACTCCAATCTTGGTGACTAGTGAAACTTTCCTATTCCCTATGATCCAGTTTATCTTTCCATGCTCCCCATTCTCACTTCTTCTTAGTCCCTGCAAATCAGAACAAATATGAATACCGCAACCGGTATCAAGGACCCAAGAGTTAGAATAGGGTGAGTTATTAGATAAGATGGTGTAAATACCTGCATGGTTGGGTTTCACTTTCCCATCCTTCAAATCTTGCTGGTACTTTGGGTAGTTCCGCTTCCAGTGCGCCTTTTCGTGGCAATAGAAGCATTCAGCCTCTTTGGGATCAGAAGAAGGTGTAACGAAACCTTTCTTGGTTCCGCTCGAAGAGGAGCCATCAAGGGTCTTACCCTTGGTACCCTTCGAAGGGTTCTTCCTCTTCTTCCCTCTACCTTTCCCGATTGCTAGGACAGGTGCTGAGTTTGAAGTAGTAGTAGGAGTGGTCACATCCGACTTGCCTTTAAGACCTGATTCTGCGGTCTTTAGGAGTCCTTGAAGTTTGCTAAGTGTAACTTCCTCCTTGTTCATGTGGTATGTCATGCGGAATTGATCATAACACGAAGGTAAGGAGTGCAAAATGATATCTATTGCTAACTCCTCTGGGAAGTTCACATTCAACTTCATCAATCGGTCCACAAACCTTTGCATTTTCTGCATGTGGCCCGTGATGGGTTCACCATCTTTCATTCGGGTTGTGATCATAGAGGAGATGATTTCATATCGCTCTTGACGAGCACTCTGATGGTAGCGGTCCATCAAATCCTGGTGCATCTCAAAAGGATAGTAGTCCTCATAGGACTTTTGGAGCTCGGCTGTCATAGTGGCCATCATGATGCATGCCACTTTGGTAGCATCTCTTTCATGTGCCTCATATTCAGCAAACTCCTCAGGAGTAGCAGTTGGCTGAGGTACCTTAAGCTCCTTGTCGAGAACATATTCCTTGTTCTCGTATCGAGTGACCATCCTGATGTTTCTGATCCAGTCAGTAAAGTTGGATCCATCAAAGATGACTCTCCCACAAAGGTTCATGAGAGAGAAGGTGCCAGTAGGGTTTGAGCCAGGAGTAGCATTGTTGGAAGACATCTGAAAAGAAGAAAAGACAAGTTTAGTTTAGATATAGAGATAGTCCTTAATAAAACACCCAAATGTAATATTTAGGCTAGGATCTAATCACAATATATTATAACTTAGAAGAGGGATGCCGTAATCCAAGCTATAACATATTTGAAAGGTAGGTGAATGACGATTCACCAATTTCCACCATGAAAACGAAATATAAATTATTAGGTTTTATTTGGTTTTAAGAAACTCCTAGATTCTTTTGAGATTCATTGAACTTTTCAATGGCATGTTTCAATCTCGAGTGTGCCCTTCATGTTTTGTGACTGGGATACCGAGGATCACAAAACAAGGTGTGAAGTAACCATGCAAATTACTTGGTACCCTTAATATTTTTCACTTAATCGATGTGCCGGTAAACCACAAGCGCTCCACCGACCTTATGAAAAACATTAAGTCACCCTTTACCTACCTTGTTAAGTCCAAGTTAGTGTGCCGGTAAACCACACACGCTCCACCAACGACTTAAACAAAGTGCAAAGTGTAATTTCATGGATTAGCACCTTATTCACATTTTCCTAAAGTAACTAAGATTGGGAATTTATAAAACATTTTAGTTACTTTATAATAATCATTATACTTTTAAATGAGAATTTTTAAGTCACAGTTCTACCCGTTCGACTAACGACCCTCCACCAGTCAATGAAGCGGTGGGTGAGAGTGGACACCCATTAAGCTGCCATTTTATAGGCAACAACCTTATACCCCCCTTATAGACCGACTTTGTGAATGAGGCCTACTAACGGTAAAACGACTTGGTCTTATACATATATATATATATATATATATATATATATATATATATATATTATTAAACTTATAATATTATAAAGTATAAGGGTTGAATTTTAACTTTTAAAATTCTAGGGGTTGGAACTAAAGTTGACTAGATGACTTTACAAGTTCCAAAACTTGAGGGCAAGTTTTGTAACTTTACAAAACTCTTCAATTCATAACTTATGAGATTAATTGGTTCATTAAAATGAGTGACCCTTCATTTTTGTAACCTATGTGTTTCTTTAATGGTCATTAAAAGATAAAACTTTTGGTAATCCATAACTTGAGGACAAATTATGGATTCCATTAACACACATAATGATCAAGAATTAAAACTAACAAGAAGTTATACATAATTACTATGATCATCTAAACTCATAAGAACATGAATATGAATATCAAAATTCCAAAAACACATAAAATCATGGAATTTTGATATTAGCCATTGTAAATGGATTAGAACAACCATTACACCAACTAAAACAAGTTTTAAAACACCAAAACAGTTTAGGGTAATGTTTCTAGTCCATTTCCAGCATCAAAAAACGAAAAATAGCACTCTGCATGATCAACTCGTCGAGTGCATGAACTGACTCGCCGAGTTGGTTCGATTTTCGCTTGGACTTGTCGAGTGCACCCATGGACTCGGCAAGTCCCCTGTGCAGAGAGCTCAAAAATCGACTTTTAACACTATTTTGCATCAAGTATTGACAAGCAAGCCTAGGCTCTGATACCACTGAAGGGTTTTGAGTAATTCTAACACTCCTAAGTGTACATGCAACCCTAGAAAACCTTGGATCTATGTTTGTCTAAAATACATGCAAAATACTTTTTCCAAGGTTCATAAACCTATCTAGCATACATGGGGAACATTATAATATAAAAGATAGCTAGAATTACATACCTTGTAGTTGTTATGATTCCTTGAAACCTTGAGAGCCTAGCACCCCAAGTGTGATGCCTCAAATGCTTCACACAACACCAAATGCTTTGGAGTAAACTTAAGAGAAGTGTAACACTTGCAAAAATCGGCCAAGCCCTCTATTTCTCTATGTGTAGCCGATTTTGGTGTGCCTCATGTTTTTTATATAGTGTGTCACATCTAGGGTTACACCATGTAAACCCTAATGTGACATGACTCTTCATTTCCATGACCCATGGGTTTGTAACTCCCATGGAGCCTCCATGGAGCATCCAATGGGTTTAACCCAACTTGATAATCCATGGAGCCTTTTAGCCCACTATACAAGTTATGGATGATTTACATAATCAACCCATATATTTAATTAGTCATCTTTTTGATCACTTAATTAATCCAAGATTAATTCTTGATCAATACTAATTAAATAATACTATTAATATTTTAGAACTTATAATATATCAATAAACCACAAGTGTCATTTCTCTCATTTAGTCTATCCAAATGCATGATGCCATGCAACCCAAATGGAACATGCCGGGTCGGGTCAAGTACATACCAGAAATAGTTATGGACTTAGACATATTATCCAATAGAACCATCACCATTTGGCACACCAACCATCTATTCTACAGACTGTTTCACCAGGTACATCACACTTACTCTTGGAAAGTACCACAGAACACTCGATGATCTTCCCGATAGGGACAAAGCAACTCCAAAGATCCCGAATCTCAGATAAAATCCTCGAAAACTTCCCAACGTGACTGTCCCTAGTCATCTTGAATGTCTCATACCGACACACCGCCGGATACTCTGACTGTCCCAACACAGTCCTGACTCTCAATCTGGAAATAATGCACTATTATGCACCTCGTTTATGATTTCTCGACCAGTCTCCCAACGTCATTCAAATCTCATACTGACACACTACCAAACATCTTAACTGTCACGTCGTAGTCATAACTCTTAGTCTGAAAATTAATGAACTATCACACTCCTCATCTTTGACTCCCCAACTGACGTCCCATCTTGAAAATTATCATGATAGTAGAGACCTTACTCCCACACTCGACATCCATCATAGACGATGAGAGCCACCGCCCCAATATACTCCTCTTGATCACCCGACACTGCTACTAACATATGCCCTACTATACTCAAATAGGGTATATCCTTGTCCTTGACCATCTTAGTCCCCATTAATGACCCTCTCATACTATAATATTACCTTGCGGCAGACATACTGCCCAGATACTCTGGTGAAAGATCGCAACCAATGCTACCCCACCGGGTTTACCTTCAAACTCAGAAACTGAAAACTCAATGGCTCTTCTGCTTCTCAAAGGAAAAGGAAATAACACGACTCTGGTCATCGAAAGTGACGTCTCCACTATCGGCCGATTGCTCAACTCAGACCGTAATCCTCCATAAAGCACCATCTCTACTCATCCCTGAGTCTTGCGAATCCAACTGGCATCTCACCAAAAATCTCTCGGAAACTATCTCGATTTCCCTCTCAAGGTATGCTCCCTTGAAACTCGTTCAACATGGCCCTCTGGCCCCACACTCTATCTCATCTAATCTCAGTCTAATTAATCACAACGGGATAACTGGTAAAACCAGAAGCACTTACCCACCACGAGTCATGGTACTCGAACCATGTTATCTCCTTTCAATCTGCTATAAATCATGGTACCCGAACCATGTTATCTCCTCTCAATCTGCTATAAATCATGGTACCCGAACCATGTTATCTCCTATCAATATGATATAAATCATGGTACACGAACCATGTTATCTCCTCTCAATCTACTACTTAGAACCTCTGGAACTCTCCCTATTTCGAGTATGGGTCCTCCGCTTTCAGTAGTACGGGCCCATACTACCTGCCACATCTACCCATACTTTCCACACGGATCGTCCCAGATTTCCTAAGTAGCTGCTCAACCTTCTCGATCACCAATCTCGTTAAACCTGGTCGCTCCCCAGCGAATACTCTAATCTATCAGCGTACTCATCTGACTAAGGTCACTCCTGTTGGGTTTTGAGCATTCTAACACTCCTAAGGTGTTCATGCAACCCTAGAAACCTTGGATCTATGTTTGACTAAAATACATGCAAAATAATTTTTAAAAGGTTCATAACCTATCTAGCATGGCATGGGGTACTTTTAAATATAAAAGATACTAGAAGAGTTACATACCTTTAGTAGTGAGTTGATTCCTTAGGAGTTTGAGAGCCTAGCACCAATAATGTGAATGCCTCAAATGGAAATCACAAAACACCACAAACTTGGAAAACATTATGAGAGAGTATATTAGTTTCTAGAAATCGGCCACTCTTATGCACACACACATAGTGTCATTTCAAGCACCACAAGCCTCTTTATATAGTGTAGATGATTAGGGTTATGAACCATGTAAACCCTAATAACCCATGTCTTTTCCTTTTCCAAGGATCCATGGGTTAAAAGCTCCATGGATCATCCATGGACTCCCATGCAAGTTTAGCCCATTTCCTAATGAGTATTAGCCCACACTATATAAATATAATAGCCCATTATTCAATTAGTCACCTTTTTGATCACTAAATTAATTCATAATTAATTTAAGATCAATACTAATTAAATAATATGATTTCATATTAATATATTATAACTTATAATATATTAATAAACATACTATTCTCATAATATTATCCATACAAATAGTTCGGGTGAAGTGCAACCCAAATGGACCATGCCGGGTCGGGTCAAGTATATACCAAATAAGTTATGGACTTAGACACCTTATCCAACAGTCTCCCACTTGGATAAGTCTGATAACTGTATTTGCCTATATAGCTTCAGGAACCAACCGACAATCGTAGCTCTCGAAAACTCTGTTGAACTATGAAGCGCCATTTTAGATAAGTGATCATATAATCCTCTGCTCTCATGATTTCAGCCGGACAAATAAATGGAACAAAGTCCTACTTATTGTCCAGCAGTTTGTTTCCCGATTTCCGATTTGTTTGACAAAGAACTTAATCTAACACATCAATTTAGTTCTGACCGGGCCCGATACATAGGTCAAAACAAAATCATCGAGGGGCCCAGATATCGCTTCTAATCCAAGAAGGAACAGATAAACTTCGACTCATATGCTTGTTCTACTACTTGTTGAATTGTACACAAAGGCACATTTTATAACATCAAGTTATTGATGCGTTTTCGTGCAATCAATGCACAACCAAATCATAGGCAACAACTCATATCTCTAGGTTTGAAGACTTATATGATATTACCGTCTCACGATCACTCGAGATAAATTCCATGAAGTGATACAAGTGAGCGTGGGTTTATTCCAATACTCATAACTTATGAGCACTCATGAATGTTGTAGCAACCATTGCTATGCCTAAACACTTTTAGTCATCTACAAACCCAATTCATGACAGTCTTGATTCATACCTACTTCCGACATATGACCGACTGTGGAGAATTTGAATAAATTTATTATTCTGGAAGTTAAAACATGCAAAGCTGAAACAATAGGAAATTATTGATAATGATAGCAACACCTTACTCATAAATAAATCACAACTTTTATTCATCATCAAACGTCGATTACATTTTACAAGTTTCAGTAATAACTATCTAATCCGTAAAACTGATATCGTCCCTCAGCCTGATGCGCCTCGCATGATGCAAATTCCTAACCCTCATCAATCCCTTCGTAAGGGGGTCCGCAGGGTTATCATCCGACGATACCCTCTTTGCCACGATGAGTCCTTCTTCTATCTTGTGTCTTATGAAGTGATATTTTCTGTCAATGTGTCGGGATCTGCCATGATCTCTTGGTTCCTTGGCTAAGGCAACCACACTATTGCTGTTACAGAAAATCTCCATAGGCTCCTTAATAGCTGGTACAACTCCAAGGTCTCCGATGAAGTTCTTCAGCCACATCGCCTCCTTTGCCGCTTCGCTCGCTGCTATGTACTCTGATTCACAAGTCGAATCAGCTACCATCTCCTGCTTGGAACTCTTCCAAGTAATTGCCCCTCCATTTAGGGTAAACACCCAGCCAGACTGAGAGCGGAAGTTATCCCTATCAGTTTGAAAGCTAGCATCACTATACCCTACTACTCTCAAGTCATCACTCCCACCAAGGTTAAGGATCCAATCCTTAGTCCTCCGCAGGTACTTGAGAATATTCTTTACCGCAGTCCAATGAGCCTTGCCAGGGTTCCCCTGATATATGCTGACCATGCTCAAAGTGAAGGCCACATCAGGGCGGGTACAAGTCATAGCATACATGATCGAGCCAACAGCGGAAGCATAAGGTAATCGACTCATCTCAGCTATCTCAGCCTCTGTACTCGGGCTCTAAGCCTTGCTCAGTTTGGCATTGATTTGGATCGGTAATTCTCCTTTCTTGGAATTCTGCATGTTGAACCTTTTCAATACCTTATCCAAGTAGGTACTCTGACTAAGCCCAATTAGTCTTTTACTCCTTTCTCTTAATATCCTTATCCCTAGGATATAGGCAGCTTCCCCAAGGTCCTTCATAGCAAAGCACTTCCCAAGCCAGGACTTAACCTCCTGCAAGGTTGGGATGTCATTTCCTAGGAGAAGTATGTCATCTACATACAGTACCAAAAAGCTAATTATACTCCCACTAGCTCTAACATACACGCAGGACACATCTTCACTTCTCGAGAAGCCAAACTCTTTGACCTTTTCATCGAAACAAAGATTCCAGCTTCGATATGCTTGTTTCAATCTATAAATGAATTTCTCAAGCTTGCACACTCTATTAGGGTACTCTGCACTGACAAAAACCTTTGGTTGATTCATGTAAACATCCTCAGCCAACTTTCCGTTAAGGAAAGCGCTTTTGACATCCATTTGCCATATTTCATAATCATGAAATGCAACAATGGCTAGCATAACCCTAATAGACTTAATCTTCGCTACTGGTGAAAAAGTTTCATCATAATCAATACCCTGAGTCTGAGTAAAATCCTTCGCGACCAGTCGCGCTTTATAAGTGTGCACCTTCCCATCCATGTCGGTCTTCTTCTTGAAGATCCATTTGCACCCGACTATCTTACGGCCTGGTACATTGTCAACCAAGTTCCAAACTTGATTGTCATACATGGACTGTATCTCGCTGTCCATAGCCTCCTTCCATTTAGCAGACTCCGGGCCTGCCATGGCTTCCTTTACATTGTTAGGTTCATCCAGATTTACCAGTTTACTATCACTGATAAATGTATCACCTTCCGTAGTAATATGAAATCCATAATAAAACTCAGGTGTGTTCCTAACCCTTGTGGAACGCCTCGGAGGTACAGACTCGTCAGGTGGATCAACAGAAGTTTCCTCCTTAGGTTGATTGCTAGTGTCTGAGGTTCCTTCACCAATTGACTCTTGAATTTCTTCAAGGTCAATTTGCCTCCGACTGTCTCCTTGGCTTATTAATTCTCTCTCTCGAAAGACCCCTCTCCTTGCCACAAAGACCACATTCTCACTGGGTCTGTAGAAGAGGTAACCAAAGGATTTATGTGGGTAGCCGATGAAAATACACCTTTCACTTAGGGGTTCGAGCTTATCATGAGTCTCGCGCCTCACGAAAGCCTCGCAACCCCAAATCTTGATGTGGTCCAAATTGGGAACTTTCCCAGTCCACATCTCATGAGGTGTTTTGGCAACCTTCTATGTAGGGACTAGATTAAGGATGTGGGCAGCAGTGTCTAAGGCATACCCCCAGAAAGAGATTGGTAGTGAAGCTCAACTCATCATAGAGCTAACCATGTCCAACAAAGTTCGATTACACCTCTCAGCCACACCATTCAACTGTGGTGTCCTGGGAGGTGTCAATTGTGAGACAATCCCACACTCCTTAAGATAGTCGAGGAACTCAGTGCTAAGATACTCACCACCTCGATCGGATCGAAGCTTCTTAATGTTCCTGCCCAATTGATTTTCAACTTCCTGTTTAAACTCTTTAAACCTTTCAAAAGTCTCTGACTTATGTTTGATTAAGTAGACATAACCATACCTACTAAAATCATCAATAAAAGTCACATAATAGCGATTAGCATCCCTTGTGGCGGTTTTGAATGGTCCACATACATCAGTATGTATAAGGTCTAACAAACCGTCACCCCTTGCACAAGTACCAGTGAATGGTGATTTTGTCATTTTTCCAAGTAGACAAGATTCACAACTATCATCCGACTTAAGGTTGAACGACTCCAAGACTCCATCCTTTTGGAGCTGGCCTATGCGTTGCTTGCTTACATGTCCAAGACGACAATGCCACAAAGATGCTTTATCCAAGCTAGTAGAACAATCAATACAAAACACATTATTTCCTAAATTATCTACAACCGATACAGCTTCATACACACCATCACAAGGTAATGCTTTAAAATAAAGAACATTATTAAAGAAAGCATTAATACTACCAACTTCATTATCAAAAAAAAAGGTAAAACCTTGTTTGTACAAAGCATGAAAGGAAATAATATTCCTCGCCATTTGAGACGAGTAAACACATTTATTCAAATCTAACTTTAACCCACTATCTAGCAATAAAGTATAAACTCCAATCTTGGTAACAGGTGAAACCTTCCTATTGCCCATGATTAAGTTTATCTTCCCGTGCTCCACATCCTCACTTCTTCTTAGGCCCTGCAAATTAGAACATATGTGAATACCACATCCTGTATCAAGCACCCAAGAGTTAGAATATGGTGAGTTATTAGACAATATAGTGTAAATACCTGCATGGGATGGTTTCACTTTCCCATCCTTGACATACTGCAAGTACTTAGGGCAGTTTCGCTTCCAGTGCCCCTTATTCTGACAGTAGAAGCAATCAGCATCCTTAGGGATGGCAGAAGGAGTGATAGAACCACTTTTGGTTCCAGATGAGGAGCCTTCAAGAGACTTTCCCTTGGTACCCTTCGAAGGGTGCTTCCTTTTCTTCCCTTTGCCTTGCCCGTTAGCCAAAACAGGGGTAGTTGTAGGAGTAGGAGTAGCAACCGACTTACTTTTAAGACCACTTCCAACGGTCTTCAGAAGTCCTTGAAGCTTACTGAGTGTGACTTCCTCCTTGTTCATGTGGTATGTAATACGGAATTGATCATAACACGATGGTAAGGAGTGCAAAATGATATCAATTGCCAACTCCTCTGGGAAGTTCACATTCAGTTTCAGTAAACGGTCCACATACCTTTGCATTTTCTGCATGTGGCCCGTGATTGGTTCGTTATCCTTCATACGGGTTGTTATCATGGAGGAGATTATTTCATACCGCTCTTGACGAACACTCTGATGGTACCTTTCCATCAGATCCTGATGCATCTCAAAAGGGTAATAGTCTTCATAGGACTTTTGGAGTTTGGCTGTCATCGTGGCCATCATGATGCATGCCACTTTGGTGGCATCTCTCTCATGTGTCCTGTATTTAGCGATCTCCTCAGGAGTAGCAGTGGTCTCATCGAGTTCCTTAAGCTCCTTATCAAGGACATATTCCCTTTCCTCGTAACGAGTAACCATCCTGATGTTCCGGATCCAATCCATGAAGTTGGAACCATCGAAGATGACTCTCCCACAAAGGTTCATGAGAGAGAAGGAGCCAGTAGGGTTAGAGCCCGAAGTATTGTTGTTGGAAGACATCTGAAAAGAAGAAAACAAGTTTAGATTAGATATAAATAAAGTCCTAAATAAGACACTCAAATGTAATATTAAGGTTAGGATCCAACACAATATATTATAACTTAGAAGAGGGATGTCGTAATCTTAGCTATAACATATTTGAAGGTAGGTGAATGACGATTCACCAATTTCCACCATGAAAAATGAAATGAATTATTATGTTTAATTGGTTTTGAAATTCCTAGATTCTTTTGAGATTCATTGAACTTTGCAATGGCATGTTTCAATCTCGATTGTGCCCTTCAGATTTTGTGACTGGGATGCCGAGGATCACAAAACAAGGTGTGAATAACCATGCAAATTCACTTGGTACCCTTAATATTATCACCTAATCAATGTTTCGGTTAACCACACGCGCTCTACCGATCTATGAAAAACATTAAGTCACCCTTCGTGATCCTTACTAGTCCAAGTTATCGGTTAACCACACACGCTCCACCAATGACTTGGTAAGGTACAAAGTGTGAATTTCATGGGTTAGCACCATTTTCACATTTTCCTAAAGTAACTAAGATTGGGAATTTATAAAAACATTTAGTTACTTTATAATAATCATTATACTTTTAATGAGAATTTAAATTCATTGTCCTACCCGTTCGGCTAACGACCTCCACCGATCAAGGAAGCGGTGGGTGAGAATGGACACCCATTAAGCTGCTATTTTATAGGCAACAACCTTATACCCCCTTATAGACCGACTTCATGAATGAGGCCTACTAACGGTAAAATGACTTAATCTTATACATATATATAATTATTAACCATTAATGTTATAAATAGTATAAGGGTTGAATTTTAACTTTTAAAACTCTAAGGGTTGGAATTAAAGTATATTAAAGTGTGTGCAGCTTTACAAATTCCAAAACTTGAGGACAAGTTTTGAAACTATTCAAAACTTTTCATTTCATAACTTATGAATTAAAGGTTCATAAAAATGAAGACTCTTCATTTCCATGTAACTTATGTGTTTTAAATGTGCATAAAAGAAAGTGACCTTTGAAAATCCATAACTTGAGGACAAATTATGGACTCCATTAAAACACATAAATGATCAAGAATTAATTAATAAACAATTTAGCAAATAATTCCTATGATCTAACAATAATTCATAAGAACATGAATATCATATCAAAATTTCAAGAACATTTGAACACATATAAACATGGAATTTTGATATTGGTCATTGTAAATGGATTAGCACAAACATTACACCATTTAAAACAAGTTTTAAAACACCAAAACAGTTTAGGGTAATGTTGCTAGTCCATTTCCAGCAGCAAAAGTCGAAAATCTGCACTCTGCCTAGCCAACTCGCCGAGTGCATGAAATTACTCACCGAGTTGGTTGAAGTTTCGCTTGGACTCGTCGAGTCCCCCCATGGACTCGGCGAGTCCCCTGTGCAGACAGCAAATACTTCGACTTTTTCAGCTATTTTGCATCAAGTATCAACAAACAAGCCTAGGCTCTGATACCACTGTTGGGTTTTGAGCATTCTTACACTCCTAAGGTGTTCATGCAACCCTAGAAACCTTGGATCTATGTTTGACTAAAATACATGCAAAATAATTTTTCCAAGGTTCATAACCTATCTAGCATGGCATGGGGTACTTGTAAACATAAAAGATACTAGAAGAGTTACATACCTTTAGTAGTGAGTTGATTCCTTAGGAGTTTGAGAGCCTAGCACCAATAATGTGAATGCCTCAAATGGAAATCACAAAACACCACAAACTTGGAAAAATTTATGAGAGAGTATATTAGCTTCTAGAAATCGGCCACTCTTATGCACACACACATAGTGTCATTTCAAGCACCACAAGCCTCTTTATATAGTGTAGATGATTAGGGTTATGAACCATGTAAACCCTAATAACCCATGTCTTTTCCTTTTCCAAGGATCCATGGGTTAAAAGCTCCATGGACCATCCATGGACTCCCATGCAAGCTTAGCCCATTTCCTAATGAGTATTAGCCCACACTATATAAATATAATAGCCCATTATTTAATTAGTCACCTTTTTGATCACTAAATTAATTCATAATTAATTTAAGATCAATACTAATTAAATAATATGATTTCATATTAATATATTATAACTTATAATATATTAATAAACATACTATTCTCATAATATTATCCATACAAATAGTTCGGGTGAAGTGCAACCCAAATGGACCATGTCGGGTCGGGTCAAGTATATACCAAATAAGTTATGGACTTAGACACCTTATCCAACAACTCCCTAGGCTCTTCCTAGGTTCTCACACTTCTCTGCCATCAGCTCCTGAAGAACTCCTTATGATACCAGCCATCTACCTCCTGAATATCGTCATATTCACTTAGTAGCTGACTCCCATCATCGAGAGTTCCACAAAGCACAAAGCAAGCAACATTCGGGAATCGAATAATCTGCACCCGCACGCAAAACCACTCTAGGTTACAACTCTATCTACTCTACTCACACTCAAAAGGTGTCACCGAACTCAAACAACTCTACCCCAAGCGGGTATCTAACTACTCTCTCAGTAGGCTCCTCTAATGCTCATCTAGGTATCTCTCCTAGATTACTCCTCTACTCAAAGCTCTATCCCTGAAATATTCCTGCTGGATACTCTTACTCCGCACATACTCAAAGAACATCACAGATAACGGCAATTCCTAGGCTAAGGCATCAGAAATCAGGCAACTCTAGCCCTATTATATAGAGTACCTAGCCTATCATCTAGCATGCATCACTGATATATTAATAATAACTCATAACACAAGGTACTTTGGGAAATCACCGTTTGGGCTCTGGCTGATTGTACACACCGCTCCTTCTCATTTTCTCTTAAAAACTCTTGCTCGTTTTAGAAAAATCATTTCTTTTGAAATTTTTTTCTCAAATCCCCAGTTTGAGTCCAGACATACCCGAAAGTGTATCCGAATCCCTCAAACCAAGGCTCTGATACCAACTTGTAACACCGTAAATTTTCAAATAAAAATTTTCATTTAAAATCACATCATTCTCATAACACATTTCACGAAAATCTCATTTATTTAATTTACAAATCGCAACTCCAAAATTGTTTGCTTCAAATCCAGGATCCTCAAAACATAACTCTTTCACTGGTGTGTACAAACAAGTCGGTGCCTTCCCGCGATCCTGAGAAACCTGAAACACATAACACATAACACGGTAAGCACGAAGCTTAGTGAGTTCCCCAAAATACCACACATATCTCAGCAGCCTCTCATGGCTATACTCAGATAAGACCCTCCGGTCAATGTGTCTCAGTGGGACCCTCCGGTACTATAACTCGGGTGGACCCCCCGGTCCTAACTCAGCAAGGCATAGCATAATAACAAAGCATAGCATAATCACGAAGCATAATGCATAATATAGATATCACATAACTCAGCGTGAGCACATATAAACAACATTTACGTTGACTAACATAAATGTAACAATGAGACCCTCTGGACAATAATGAGGACCCTCCAGTCCAGTATCTCTATGAAGACCCTCCGGTCATACAGTAACTACTACTCAGATGTATAATGAGAAGACTCACCTCGACAGCAAGCAATCATCCTCAAATTCGAATCTCGAACAAGCCACCGCGTAACACATAGGGTAATTATCTGGATAAATACTTGATTCTTGACTCTAAGTAAACCAAAGGTTATTCTTCCTCTTTCTAACTCTTGAAGTGGATAAAAGACCATTTTACCCCTCCCTGGTCTCCATTACTCATGTTGACCAAACCCTAAAGTCAACAGAAGTCAAACTCGAGTCAACAGTCTATATTTGACCTGACTCGCCGAGTGCACCCATGTGACTCGTTGAGTCCCATTGTTTTCCTCAGAAGTATCGTGGAGGTTGACTCAGCTCGTTGAGTTGACTCCCAACTTGTCGAGTTATTACATGGTCGTGAACATCGGGACAAACCCTAACTGACTCGTCGAGTCAGCTCATGGACTCGGCGAGTTTACTCAACCTGATCACTCGTTCAGACGCCCAAGGTCATATCTACCACACTAGACTCTAGATCCAGTCCTTAAAGGTACATAAATCACGTAAAGTCTCGACCTTTACGTTCATGCATGACATATATGACCAAAAATGCCAAAACAAGTCTTACAAAGGGTTAGGTGCTCAAAGTCTAGTCTCTAGCTCAATAAAGTTCAGGTCCTTGGGTTCTCCCTACCCTCTACACTTCAGATCTGAGGTTTCAACCTCAAATCATACACAAAAAGGCTCATTGACTCTAAACAATGGAAGAAAGCCCTAGAAAACTCCCATATCAAGATCTCCATAGAAGATGAGCAAATCAACATCTTTACCTCAAGAAAACTCTGTTGAATCTGAAGATCCAAAGTCTCCTCTTGCTCCAACCTCAATACTCTTCACTTCTCCTTCAAAGAATGCACCCACAATCACTAATTTAGCTCTTCTCTCCCTCTCTAGCTCTAATGGCGATTAGGGTTTGCTCTCAGGGGTGTAGGGTGACTGGTGAGGCGGATATGGGGGCATAAGTTCCCTTATATAGGCCCCAACCCCAAGAAATTAGGGTTTCTTTGCCCAGTACCTACTCGGCGAGTCAGTACTATGACTCGTCGAGTCCACTCATTAAATCCATGCGAGCCACTCGACTCGACTCGGTGAGTTGGACCCTCAACTCGTCGATTCTCTCCATAAATCTCAAAATTAAAATTCACAATAATATATCTGAAAATCCAGATGTTACATATTAAACAAAGGATATACGATGTCACATAGTATAGTGAGAAAACTCACCTAATCCAAACAACATAATCTCAACGGCAACCTCTACAACTGATACAGCTAGCACAACCACTTAAAAGGCAATTTCAGACTAGTCTTTAGTCAAATTTTCACTTCTATCAAAGTTTGACCCAAAATTCATTTGGTCAAAAAGTCAACAGTCAAAGTCAAAGTCAACGATCAACAGAAGCATTGTTGTGATCAATGACCAAACACGTCACGACCAACTACATGATAAAATAGTTGTAAAATCCATTATAGGGCGCATCGCAACTCATTACCAAGCTCATCATGCTTCCTAGCTTAACAACCTCTCTTTTTCAGACCTTAATCCTTCATGTTAGAAGTTTAAAACCTCATATCTATTTCTTCTAAGTGACTTAATGGATAAAGTTTACAACTTGATTTGTTTCCAAGGCTTACTCACTTCAAAACTCCAAACCTAACCCTATAAGGTCCAAAACTCATACATGACACAAATGGAAATACATGCAACACATTTTTCTATCTTCTCATCAAGTCCAGAAGAAAAATAAAACATCTATATGGTAATGGAGTTCTCCAAACTCCAAGAACACCAAGAAGGGACCAAAATACACAAAAATTCTTACACTTCTATATCTAGAAGATAAAACATCAAACTTGGAGCTTTACACCTACAATGGTCTAGAAAAGAGGTGACAATGTTGGATCTAAATTGTTGTTAAGCTTCCTTGCACCGAGAATGATCTCCTTTTTCTTCTAATCTTCAAAAATACAAGAACCAGGTTCAAAACTCTCTATCGAGGCTAAGGTTTGGGAGAAAGAATGTTTATGGAGGTGGAGGCTGCTTTATGAGGTAAAACCTAGATATAAGAGCCTTTAAATAAGGCCCAAGAATTAGGGTTTCACCAAACAGATCAAGTACGTTGCGACATCCTATGTTTTGTGTCTTGATACTCATTAAACATGTGCTTCACGCTTCCTTCAATCAACGCGTCGCGACCACCCATGTTTTGTGTCGCATTCTGGTAAAAATCTTAGGTGTTACAGTTATCCCACTTTAACTTATTGAGTAAAAGTGGAGTCTACCACTAAGTCTCACTCTCCACTTGAGTATATCACACCTTAATGGTCGTATTTATAGTTGAAGTGGAGTGTACCAATAAGTAATCTCTCATGCTTAGTCGTATACAAGATATTCTCTATAATAAGAGATATTATAGTAACGATGATGCAATTAAGCTCGTGATAAGATTTCATTCGAAGTTTACATGATTGAATTTGGTTCGTTCCTTATTAGTGATAGAATGATGTCAGATTTTGTCAAGATATCATGCCTATGCCTTGGGTACGATCATCACCATCTTCTTGTGCCATCTCATGGCATAGTGTCGTATAACTGCGATGTCATTATAAATGTGATTGATTTGAAATGGTTATATTGTATGACATTAATAATATAGAAACTTGGAACTATTGGGATAGTATCTCCCATCATAAATTAGTTCTCTCTACCCTCCATCCCATCCTAAAGCTTCTCGCACCCATTTCATCAGCCCTAATTTCTGCATCATCAACGACCATCAAATTTACACTTTTATTAAAAATTATGTCATACAAAACTTCTATTATTACAAATTTTTTTAACATCGGACCCGATCCTGAGATTTCGAAGGTCTTGTATGAAAATTAAAGTGAGGCCCCATAAAAAATTGTAAAATATTATTAATTAAATTTGCTACTATTAAATTCAAAACTCAAAGTTGCTAACAAACATCTCATAAAGTCACTACCACAACATCATTTCTTCAATCATTAGATGTTCCAGAATAAATGTTCACCAGAATATCTTCTTTGACATCATCATTACCATTCAAGTTGTCTATGTTTTCTTCCACAACTTCATAAACTTCATCCAAATTTTTTGTCATACATAATTCAACTTCTTATTCTCTATATTCTTTAATAACTGATTCTTCATTACGATGATATTCTAGTATTTGTTTGACAATAAATTGATTGATAGATCCGCTTTGACTATGAATAAATTATTCTTCTTTTTGTTTTCTTTTAAGTTTGGAACAACTTGATTACATTTTTCTAGTTGGAAGAATCTTGTTCTTAACTAAAAAACTTAATGCTAATAACATAACAATATATATTTGTAATATTTATTAAAAATTTAATAAATAAAACAGTTTAGACATCAAACAAAATTCTTGTTTTATAATCTTTCTAAGTATTAATATTAGAAGCCAAAAAATAGGAAGCCCATTGGCCCTAACCCCACTCTAAATTCAGTCAATGCCTTATTCTGACCCCTCTATACCAAACATTGTAATGCTAAAACAATAAAGCATAGTGATAGACTCATAAGCACAATTCACAAGACATTATACTATACAAAAAGACAAACCAAGAACAATGTTTTTGACTTTCTCTACTTCATTATGAATTCACAGATAAATCATTCAAACAAAAAGAAGCATTTAGCCTGGGAGAGAAAGCAGATAACCACAGTTGGGAGTTGAGAAATTTAAAGATATAAAAGATACTATGTGAAGCGTCCCATTTTCACAACAAAATTTTCATTCATAGTTGAGATAAAACACCATTTTCATAAAATCCAAGTTAAGAAAAATCATTTTTTCAAAATACAATTATATGAAAATAAGAGTATGATAATAAATGAGGAACACTAATGCTGTTAATAAGAGTGTACATTCATGCCTTCTCCTTCCCACAATCATCGGAAGTACATAAAAACATTTAATCCACAACTGTAATCCAAATATTAGTGAGTTCCCCAAAATATCATACACCACAATATACATACAAGCATACACATATCGGCCTTCAATCCACGACTGGTCCGCCACCCATGCCTAAAGCATGAAGCTGGTATGTCCCTAGCCTTCAGGATAAGTTGGCCCGCCTGAGTATTTTGGCCTACTACACATAGAAGGACGACCTTAACTCCCCACTCATACATACCAACATATAAACAAACAAATACACAATCACACAACACATGCAATTGTCCAACCTACTCTTCATGTCTAGCATATCCACATCACACAATGAACCACTACCGCACTTTACAATACAACTGGAAGTTCTTCAAATACATGCATAGTTGTACGTAATCAGAGGTGAGATAGACAGTCGAACAAATAATCCTACTCTAGAGCCACAACCAAACAAGGAACATGAAAGAAAGTCTCGATAAATAGTTCTCAGGCTATCTTACATGAATACATACAAACCCTACGACATTTACTACAATGATTACCAATCCTAACGATACTCTAACCAACATACCTCTACTCCCTGATATCATATCATGCAAGGATATATACTGCAACATATAATATAGTGAGGAGACTCACCTAATCGAAGACCCAAAGAAGCACAACAACATTCTAAACTCTCTGCACTGATCAGACCCGTGAATCGGCTAACACTAAATAAAAATCAACCCCCCAATCAACAACCCAAATCCTTCAAGTTTGACCTAAGGTTAAACTATCAAAAGTCAATGGTCAACAATCAACAAAGTCAATAGTCAACAGGTCAATAACTACCACACCTTGGCAAGATCTTGGCCACGTCGTGGCCAATTCATGACAAAATGGTCGAATTGCAGTAAGCCACCACGTCGTGGTAAGCTCCTGGCCACGCTGTGGTTCTAGTTAGAAGCCATTTTATTCATGAAGCATTTATTCCTTTCAGATCAAGGATTAAAACATCATATCTGATTCTTCTCAATGACTTAATGAATATTGTTTCCAACTTTATCCATTAAGACATCACCACAAAGCAAGATCTACAACCCTAAGTACATTAAGTCCTCCAAAGGTCAAGTCCTTGTGCATGGACTCAACGTAACTCCAAACATGACTCATTTCTCACTTACCAGAAGCATACTGACCATTAGAGTGTCATAGCAAGCTCTGGAGTTCCTTAACCTACAAGCGCATGCATGAAAGGGACCAAAATCATCCAAAATGAGCTCAAACTTGCATCTAGGAGAACAAAGGTAAAGGTATGAACATTATATCTCAAATAACTCAGAAATGTGAAGAAGAAGACGGATCCAAGCTAGCTCCTTTTTTCCTTGCACCAAAATGGGGTTCCTGTCACACCCCAAAACCGAGAACGGCGGAATACGTTCTGGGGTGGAGGACGTCATGTACAAAATCATAACAATGCATAATAGTAAAGACAAGCAACAACATCTATTGCATTAATATAATAATTGTAATACAAGCGTGTTCTGCACAGTTTGTTAGACACCAAAAGTATAATCAAAATAAAGAGGAGTCTTGTATGTGCTCCATCTTCTCAAAAGCTGCATCTGCACCTGTCTACTGATGACCTGAGAATACAAGTTATTTTGAAAGCGAGTATCAGCATAAAGCTGGTGAGTTCATGAGTATTTAGTGTCATTGCTTGTATAAAAATGATTACAACCATGTAGTATAATATTTGATCTCAATGTTGGAAAATAGTATGCTCCCTAGGAAAACCCTATGTTTTCCAGTAAAAGTGGTCTTCTACCAAGACCCGGTTGTATGTATGTTTGATCCTTTGAAAATGTAAAAGTTTTCCCAGAGAAACTATTAGTAGGAAAATATAGTTTTAGACTTCATTCATGTAGAGTAATTGGGAAAATAGTGTTTTACCCCAGCAGCATCACTGCCAGCTAATGAAATGAAAATGCAGACTCCAGGTAGTATTAAATGTACAATACACCTCGGGGAGTCTGTTTTGCCTTTAATTCTTAATGTATTAATTAAAGGTCGAAACGTGAACTTGTATGTAACCATGCTGATTGACGATCGAATCCCTGATGACCCTCCGCGTCATCTGTAGAAATGTGACATTTTGTCACCCCTGGGTCTAGTCGGCTCGGACTGTAGCTAGCAGTCGGGATGTGGGAGTGTCTGTCCCGTATAGATCTATACACATAATGCCCGCTCTCCCTCCAGGAGACTCTGGTTACACGGTGATAGCATAGTGAAGTGTCGTATTGAGAGATAGTATGTCACATTCTGTTGTAGTATGTTCTCTTTGTATAACGTATAATGTACTTTTTGGTATAGTGTATAGAGTGTTCTCTTGTATAGTATATAGTATTCTCTTTTTATAGTGTTTAACATGTATTGACTCATAACTGTTCGGACTCTGGTAGGTACCATTGTAATAGTATACACGAGTAGTAATCCTTAACTATACCTATTATAGTTAATTAGTAAGGTTGGTTGCATGCCTTTGATACACAAAGGTATTGTACTGAAGTGAAAACTTTAATATTCAACACGAATATATATAATATATAACTAAGAATTCAACGACAGTCGGACAGATAACAATATACCCTAAGTCCACAATCAAACAAGAACAGGAAGTAAGGTGAGCTATCAGTCCTAAGTCCTTCAAGTCTTACTTATATAAATATATTGGTGTAGATATGGTTTGGGAACCGAAGGAGTTTAAAAGAGTTTAGAAATATTTTTATAACAATTTAACATGAAAATGAGTTTGATAAACACTTAAAGCAGTTTTGTTGGTAAAGCAGTTAAAAGTATAAAAATCCTTTTGGGTGCAAGTTATAAATCACATGTGATTGATACTATAACTTGATTGATTCAACTTGTATTCCCCCCCCCCCATAAAAGCATTTAAAAACATTTAAAAGGTTGATTAAGGGGTATGAACTCACCTGCAATGAGGGAAGTGGATGGAAGTGTCGGGTAGGATGCTAGGTGTCAAGTGAGGACTTGAACACACACACGGATCCTATTTAACATGTAGTGATACATAAACATATCTAATTAGTTATTTAATCACTAATTAGGTAAGTAAAGACACTCTAATGCATGAAGACACTTTGTTTCAAGTGCAAGGAGTGCTAACGGTTGCATCTAAGGAGTGTATGGCCTCACTATGGAGTTTACACTTCAATTGGTTACACTTAAGTGTGTTTACGGTTTCTGGACCATTGTCCCCATGAGTTTACGACCGTAAACTCATGGTAATGGTGCCATTGGGTGTTCAAAGGTCTTAAACTACTCAAGGAATTATGCTAGACTCGAATCCATGGCTTAGGAAGTGATTGGGGCTAGAAATGGACACTTCTTGGAGTTTACGGTCCTTGGACCACTCCCTTGGGAGTTTACGGCCGTAAACACATGAGTTTACGGTCGTAAACTCATGTTGGTTCATTTCTCTTGTGTTTTGGTGGTTCTAGGCTATGCATGCAAGGTTCTAGTCACTTACACAAGCATAGGAAGGTTTTTAAGGCACTTAAACATTCTTAGAAGGTGTTTACGGTTTTGGGAGGCCTTCCCAAACCATAAACTCATGTTTGTCTCATCCTTACACGTTTTTGGGGTTCCTAGTTCATGCATGTAAGTCCTTAGTGCATTACTGAAGCATTGGAAGGAGTTTGGGGCTTCAAAACCCTTCTTTCGGGTGTTTACGGTTTTGGAATGTTCCAAAACCGTAAACCCATGTTCTTGGGGTTTTTGGGTGTTTAATCCATGAATACTAAGCCAATAACTAGTTAGATGAAGTATACTTACTTATAGGAAGCTTGTAGAGGTGATTTAGGACCCAAAAACGCAAATGTGTTCTTGGTGTTCTTGAAGATTTGAAGATTCTTTGAAGATCTAAGTAAAAATCGGAATCCTTTGGATGAGAAGGTGTAGAAACACTAGATTAAGTGTTGTTTAAAAGGATCTAGGAAGAAAACTTACATTTTTGGGCGGATTTGGAAGAAGAAGATGATGATACTTGAGAGAAAAACTTGTGTTCTTGAGTGGAAGGTGGTAAAAAGTGAGGACAAGGGGTAAACTCATGTTATATGCATGAGTTCTTGGAGAGAAGGGTGTTTACGGCCCAAACACCCCATGTTTGGCCGTGAACACCGAGTTAAGGTGTCGGGTTGTCCGGTTTATTACACGCCACTAATTACGTCACTTCCAATTAATAAATTGTTTGATGAAAAATAAAATAAAACACCAAACGGGTTTAAATCCGGCCAAAATGCATTTGAAATGTTTTTGAATATTATTATTTGACGTATTTAACCGTGGAAATCATACAAAGAAAATTCCGGGTTATCACAGTTCCTCCTTCATCAAGCTTCGCCAAAATCCAAAGAACAAGCTCTCAATTATGCATGGAGGCTAGGGTTTCGTGTTGGAAGGTTGGAGGATAAATAGGTGACCTAATCTATGAGTTTAAGCCTTTAAATATGGAAAAAAAACCTTAAATTTCACGGGTTTGGGTTGCAGTGTTCACCACATCATAACCATCCTCTTGCCACGTCATAGTCACCAATTAAAATGTGTTCTTCATTAAGTAACGTACCACGTCGTGGTCATCAGCCTACCACGTTGAGGTACTGATAGATGCCATTTTATGCATCTTTTAGGGTAGTTTTTATTAGCATTTTGAATAATTTTTTATGCTTTTTCATGTGCATTAGTTTAAATAATGTTCAACTAATGCATTTCGTAAGAATTCCCGTACTGCTCATGTTTTTGGTGTTTATTTTCTGGTAATTTGAAGTGGACCGGGAGTTTGAAAGTTTTTGGAGTACATCTGGAGCATTTTGAATAATTTTTTTATGCTTTTTCATGTGCATTAGTTTAAATAATGTTCAACTCATGTATTTCGTAAGAATTCACGTACTGCTCATGTTTTTGGTGTTTATTTTCTGGTAATATGAAGTGGACCGGGAGTTTGAAAGTCTTTGGAGTACATCTGGAGCATATCTCGAGCTTATATGGAGCCAAAACGCTAAAAAACAGACCAAATACGGGCTATATCTCACAAAAAACGGGTCGTTCTTCACTTACGAAACATAACCGGAGGATTTCTGATTTTTTTAGGCATTTGAAAATATCAGCCCTGAAGCACGGGTCGTGCCTCCCAAGCACGGGTCTTGCCTACCTCCATATGTCATTATTTTGGGTTTTATAACTTGCGAAGCCCAAGCACGGGCCGTGCTTACCCATCGAAGTCTAGATTTTTGGTTTTTTATGATTTTTTCCGAAATCTCAATTGCAATGACCTGGAACGGGTCGTGCCCCCAAAGCACGAGTCGTGCTTACTGCCAGAACCCTTATTTTCTGCCCAGACTGCTATATAAATACCAGATACCCTCAAAGTTGATTGGAGAGACGATTCCAGACGACGAAAAACCCTTCTGAAGGCACTTTTATGCACTTTTCATCACTTTCTGAAGATATGAAGGCCGTGGATCATTTCCCACGTTTAGTTTAATAAGATTAAGTAGTTTAATGTTTCTTTTTATTGTTCTAGATCAAATTTTAACCATGTTTGGCTAAAACCCTAGTTTTCAGTTCTGCATAGACTAATACTTTGCATGTGGTTAGTTTTCAGATCTGCTTTTCTTTTTGTGTTTCTATTTAGATTTTTGAGTTTTGAGCTTAATGAACGTTTGATTTTAATTCTTGTTAGTCTGATCACCTAGCTAGGGTTTTATCATTCCAATTAATCAGTTAATAGAATCTGTAATTGTACTTGTCAACTGGTAATAGGTAACAAGTATCAGATTGGTTCCGTGTTAGGGATTTAACTCTAATATAAACTGTAAAAATCATATCTTTACGCTTCCGAGCTTGTGAGAAGTAGTGGGTATGACTGAGAATTTTACATAGAACTTAATGCAACTTTTCTGATCATAATTAAGAGCTTGTTTAATTAGACAGTAAAAAGTTAGGGTTAACTGAAGAGGTAGTTTTAGTTAATTTTATTAGGTAAGAGAGATTATAATAGAACTTCTTAGCTTTTCTCAGTACCAACTTAGATAAACGCATTCTGAATAATCAGATATGGGCTGATTGCATGATTAAGAAAGTCGTAGCAGAACTGAAATCATTTTTATTATTGATTTTTATTTAATTTATTTTCACTGCAATTTTTAGTTTTTAGTTTAATTCAAAAACCTCCTTTTATAATTTATGTTTTACTGACTAGAATGTGTCTGATGCAAAAAAGCATTAACCATTAGGATGTGTCCCTTAGAATTCGACCCTGCTTCCCTGTGCTATATTATTAGTGCAACCAGCAGTGAAATATTATTTGCTTATTATTTGCTTTCCTTTTTGCATTTTATTTCTAGATTGCATTTTCATAATAAATTCAAAAAATCCAAAAAATATTTTCCTATATGCATTTATAAAAAAAACCCAAACACATTTTATTTCTAGTTATTTTAGTTTTTTATTTTTTTTATTTTCTGCATATTAAAAAAATTCCAAAAATAGTAAAAAAAATCAAAAAAATTAATTTTTTTTACATGAGATGAGGATATCTTTTTATATTTGATAGCTCTGTTAAGATGAGTGTGATAGTTACCGAAAATAACAGTCTCATTACAATCAATTTTAAGAATTATCTTTTGAAAGTGCTTTAAATGTTTTCGAAATATGAACCAACATCTGAATCAAATAATTTTTACAATGGAAGTGTGGGATGAAAAAACAAACAGGGTTTTAGGAACAATTTCCTTGAATGCCATAAAAAGAACCTAGATTTGATAACCCATTTCTTTCCTTGAAGTACTGAATCCTATAGTTTTTGCGCCTTTTAAGGTTAGGAGGGAACTCTTGTTATACCCACAATTTATTATCATTTTTGAAGTATTGAAGATGACATGGGACTTAAAGTAAAATCCACGCCCAGTAAATATATTTGTTAGAAATGATACATCAAGAAACTTGAAGAAATCTGAAATTCAAAGTCAAATCCAAGTTGAAATCAAGAACCAAACAAAGTTAAATCTGAAGAGTTGATCAAGACAAAGAATATATATGGTATAAGGAGATAGATCCCTCAATAGTGGAATCATAGGGGTAAGCTTGAATTTTCTGTCCATAATGGAGCTTACCACGTTTACTGGACGAGTTCAAAAAAAGGAGGGGTTGGTCAAACTAAGTTTTTATTAACGAATTTTCATGAAATTATTTTAAAAAAATACAATGTTTTCACAAATTTAATTCGGCGTAAAAACTATTTGCTCAGGCGTGGTTTGACTTATTAAATATGAATTCTGAATCTGCAATAAAGGTATTGAGGCTGTTGTCTAGGTAGTGATTTCATTGGAGCTTCATCGTTGTGAAATTTGATCATGTGAAAAAAAAGAGTGAAGTATTTTTATTTCAAGTTTTTATTTTCCTTTATTTTATTCTAAATTGTTTTTAGGTCATCTACATCTTTCCATTTGTTTATAATGTTTAATCATTTTTCTTACTTGAGGGCAAGTAAGGTTCAAGCTTGGGGAGATTTGATAGATGTTATTTTATGCATCTTTTAGGGTAGTTTTTATTAGCATCTTGAATCATTTTTTATGCTTTTTCATGTGCATTAGTTTAAATAATGTTCAACTCATGTATTCGTAAGAATTCCCAAACTGCTCATGTTTTTGGTGTTTAGTTTCAAGTAATTTGAAGTGGAACGGGAGTTTGAAAGTCTTTGGAGCACATCTGGAGTATATATGGAGCTTATATGGAGCCAAAAAGCTAAAAAAAGACCAAATATGGGCTATATCTTACCAAAGACGGGTCGTTCTTCACTTACGAAACATAACCGGAGGATTTCTAATATTTTTTAGGCATTTGAAAATTTTGGCTCTGAAGCACGGGTCGTGCCTACCTCCAGATGCCTTTATCTTGGGTGTTATAAGTTACGAAGCCCAAGCACGGGCTGTGCCCCCCAAGCACGGGTTGTGCTTACCCATCGAAGTCCAAATTTTTGGTTTTTTCTGATTTTTTCCGAAATCTCAATTGCGATGACCTAGCACGGGTTGTGCCCCCCAAGCACGGGCCGTGCTTACCATTGGAACCCTTATTTTCTACCCAGACTGCTATATAAATACCGGATACCCTCAATGTCGATTGGAGAGACGATTCCAAATGACGAAAAACCCTTTTGAAGACGTTTTTCTGCACTTTTCATCACTTTCTGAAGATCTGAAGGTTGTGGATAATCTCCCATGTTTAGTTTAGTAAGATTAAGTAGTTTAATGTTCTTTTTATTCTTCTAGATCAGATTTTAGCCATGTATGGATAAAACCCTAGGTTTCAGTTTTGCATAGAGTAATACTTTTCATGTGATTAGTTTTCAGATCTGGTTTTCTTTTTGTGTTTCTATTTAGATTTTTTTTTCCAGTTTTAAGCTTAATGAACGTTTGATTTTAATTCTTGTTAGTTTGATCACCTAGCTAGAGTTTTATCATTCTAGTTAATCAGTTAATAGAATCCGTAATTGTTCTTGTCAACCGGTAATAAGTAACAATTAAGTATCAGATTGGTTCCGTGTAGGGATTTAACTCTGATATAAACTGTAAAAATTATATATTTACGCTTTCAAGCTTGTGAGAAGTATTGGGTATTGGTGGGAATTTTACACATAACTTAATGCAACTTTTCTGATCTTAATTAAAAGCTTGTTTAATTAGACAATAAAAAGTTAGGGTTAACTGAAGAGCTTGTTGTGGTTAATTTAATTAGGTAAACGAGATTATACTAGAACTTGTTAGTTATTCTTAGTATCAGCTTAGATAGAACACATTCTGAATAACCAGATATGAGCTGATTGTATGATTAGGAAACTCGCAGCAGAACTGATATCATATTTATTATTGATTTTTATTTAATTTATTTTCACTGCCATTTTTAGTTTTTAGTTTAGTTCAAAAAACCCCCTTTTATAATTTTTGTTTTATTGACTAGAATGTGTCTGATGCAAAAATGCATTAACCATCAGACTGTGTCCCTGAGGATTCGACCCTGCTTCCCCGTGTTATATTATTAGTGTAACCAGCAGTGAAATATTATTTGCTTAATACGCCCGCTACAGCGTGTTAACAGGTACGCCTGGGCCAGTAAACCCAAAATTTGATTTATGTCCAATATCACTCTAAGCTCAAAATCTTAATACCAAGCCCAAAAACCTTATTCCTTAAGGTCGAAAGTTGATCCTTTAAGACCTGGACCAGATCAATTACCGTCTGAACCTTCAAGTTAAGATTATCTCGAAACAGAATGTTACACTATGTAGTCAAGGAGTCACATAGAGGACATAGTAAAGGACAAAGTGGTGACTGGCGACTGAGCGAGATATCACAATTCAAGACAGCCAAACGATACTTTTCGGTGAGAGAGACGAACAACATCGATAATCTATTTACACCATTATTAGGTTTTTTAGGGTTTGATCTTTTTGATTTTTTGATTTTCATTGATTTTTTCACAATTAAAATTACTTCAAAATTGCAACCAATGTTACATTGTGTATATAACTAACCGACATTGCTAATTTTCTTAAATAATAACACATCAAAATGCATTTTTGAAAGTGCCAACACCATACCTATATATTTGTCACTAAATTCGGAGGTCTCATACAACCGCATCACTTGCACGTCTTGACCGCCACTGTTTAACAATTTATAATTTTAAGTGAAAGACATCCAAACAATATTTTATTCTTTTTACAATTATGGAATATATATATATATATATATATATATATATATATATATATATATATATATATATATATATATATATATATATATATATATATATATATATATATAACACATAGTGGAAAAAGGCACCGAAAAGTGACCAACAGTGCTGTCTCAACATTTTTGACTTTTAATTAATCAAATCGAAAAACCACTCAAATAAAGCATAATTACCCTTCCCTTTAATCCTGCATGCATTCCTCTCGCTTTTCAGAACACACAAACACACACACACATATGCCTCGACTCAGCTGAGCAAAACTGGGTTTTATTCTTGTTGTTGAAGGAATGGGTGTTGTTACCATGAGTGAATTGAAGCCAAGCATCTCTGGAAAACGATCGTTTCGACCAAGTTCCAGTACACGGCATGTTATCGAATGGTAAACACCTCTTTCTAGCTTTGAATTTCATTTGATATATGGAATTACTGAATAATTACAACAGAAACAAGATTCAAATTCATGAGCTTCCTTGTAGTACCCTAATTAAGTGGAGATAGAAAATCTTTGAATGGCGCAAAATTTACGATTATAATTTTTTTTTGGGTGTGAAAATTCATTATTGATGGTAAACCTTCTTTCTATAAAATCTATATGGAAGTGAATTATTAACATAAATATATTTCGAACCCATAACTTTCGACAAAAAAATCTTATCTTTAATTCAGTAATTTAATATTTTTTTTCAAGAATTTCTGAACTTGCTTACGGTAATATATAAATGCTAGAGTTAGTTCAATAATTACTTAGGTATTAATTAATGAATTATTAGAAATGTATCGCTAGATGTGTGTTCGTTTATGAAAAAAAAAATGCCCTTTGGAAATAAAGTAATTTCAAGATTTTTTTTTTCAAGACCCACAAAGATTCTTTTGGTTTCAAGAATTTCTGAATTTCCTTACAGTAATTTATAAATGTTGAGTTTAGATTTCATAATTAAGTATCAAGTAATGAATTATTAGAAAGATATGAATAAGAAAGACGTTCTTTATTTTTACTTTCAAGACCCATAAAAGCCTATCTTCCTGAAATCTTATGTATTCAGTTAATTGACATTACTAATTATAAGATTCGAGAATTCCATTGGAAAAAACGTTGATATCTTAAGCAAACTCTAATCATCCGAGCGTAAGGTAATTGATTCTTTTGTCTTCGAAGAAAATGTTACCAGGTGTTTAGATCATTAGATGCGTGTTTAAACTTTAAACTGATTATTAGTTTTACTGTTTAGTGATTGAGTATGTAAGAACCTATACTACAAAAACAGATTTTTAAGATAAATATAAAAATATTCAATTATTTTATAACTTTATATGCATTTAAAAAAAATTGTTTTAAGTAATTCATTATCTAATTTAATAATAATTACCTATAAAACACAAATCCAACACCGACTAGTTAGCGAGTTTTAGCTTTTTTCTTGTAAATATATAATAATAATAATAATAATAATAATAATAATAATAACCACCGACTCCGATACAAGTGAATTGGAAGGCGGAAACGTAATTTTTCTTATAAGATCTTGAAATTATTGTAAACAAGTCTGAACAATGAGGAGTGGGGACAAGATGTGCATTGACCATGACATATCAAGACTTGTGTGCCAATGGATTCTAACATGAAACCTCAAACTTTGAACATGTTGATGCAAAACTTGCTAACATCCCATAAAAAATTTGAATCAAAAGAGGCCTCTCACATGGTTGAAAATGACGGAAATTTTATTCGAGTTTCGTTATAGAAGAAAACAAAAAGAACAAATTGTTTCATGTTAAATGATGGGGTCACATGTTCCCCCTCAAGTTCTTCAATTTCAATCATGGTACCAGATATTCAACTCCCCTTTTAGAACTCTCATACAAATCCCAGCTGCTGCTTCATTTGTGTTCTTGGGTGTTTTCACCTTTTTTGGACTGAAATCCTTGAAATCAATGATTCTTCAGCAATATTTGTAACGGATTGTAATCCCGAGGATGAATTTGTGTACAAAAAAAATGCTTGATATATATATATATATATATATATATATATATATATATATATATATATATATATATATATATATATATATATGTGTGTTCATGATTCATGTGTGTTCTTCATGTTTTGATATGGTTCCGAAGCACTTATTATGGGTGAATCCGTTGTGAACCTTTTTCGAACGTGAATATAGATTTCGTTTGATATATTATAGAGATCAAAAAGAGTAATGGATCTTTCTCATAATAGGCCAATATCCGATGTTTCCAGCGATCTGACAATCGATGTAGGATCAGCAAGTTTTGCACTTCATAAGGTACGTAAAACTCATATCTTCCTGTCACTTTCTATCGCAATTGTATGATGATGATGATGATGTGCTTTAGTATTTAAACCGTTCTTTTTTTGCAGTTCCCGTTGGTTTCCAAAAGTGGAAGGATCCGGAAGCTTCTAATGGAAGCTAAAGACTCCAAAGTTATACGCATAAATCTTCATAATGTACCTGGTGGATCCGAAGCATTTGAACTCGCTGCAAAGTTTTGCTACGGAGTGAATGTCGAGATCAATCTAGCCAACGTGGCAAAGCTTCGCTGCACGTCTCATTTCTTGGAAATGACTGAAGAATTTTCCGATAAGAATCTCGAAATGCGTACAGAAACATTCCTGAAAGAAACTGTTCTTCCTAACATAACCAGTTCGATTTCAGTTCTACACCATTGCGAAAACATGTTACCGGTGGCGGAAGAGATTAATCTAGTCACAAGAATCATTACAGCTATCGCGAATAACGCTTGTAAAGAGCAGTTGACTTGTGGGTTATCGAAACTAGAGAGTAACTATCCTTCAAAACCAGTACTTTTACCATCGGAATCGGACAACTGGTGGGGGAAATCGTTGACTGTTCTTAGCCTCGATTTCTTTCAACGGGTCTTGACAGCAGTGAAGACGAGAGGCCTAAAACAGGATATGATCGCCAGAATCTTGATGAATTATGCACAGAATTCGCTGCAGGGATTGTTCTTGAGAGACCCCCAGCTCCTAAAAGGAAGTTTCTCTGATCTGGAATTGCAGAAGAAGCATAGAGTGATTGTTGAAATGATCGTTGGTTTATTACCCACACAATCCAGAAAAAGCACTGTGCCAATGGCGTTTCTTTCAAGCTTGCTCAAGTCTTCAATCATGGCATCCACATCCACAGCTTGTAGGTCTGATCTGGAGAGACGAATCGGTCTGCAACTCGATCAGGTGATACTCGAAGACATACTCATCCCAGCAAATTCACATGGAAACAATCATACACAGCTTTACGACACTGACTCAATCTTCAGGATCTTTTCCATCTTCTTGAATTTGGATGAAGATGATGATGACGATGATAATCTGATGAGGGATGAAGGTGAAATGGTGTACGATTTCGACACACCTTCATCACCAAAACAGAGCTCCATCCTCAAAGTGTCAAAGCTACTTGACTGTTTTCTTACAGAGATTGCGATAGATTCGCATTTACCCGCATCCAAGTTCATTGCACTAGCGGAATTGCTCCCGGATCATGCTCGATTGGTCAATGATGGATTATATCGAGCCGTAGACATCTTTTTGAAGGTGAGAAATGTGTTTTTATACGTAAAACGCACCTTGAAATGATACATGTGTGCATTGATGTCATAAATGCGCACCCGATTTCAATATTGTATGATGGAATTTTGTGGTGGAATGGCAGGTTCACCCAAATCTAAAGGATTCGGAGCGTTACCGGTTGTGCAAAACAATTGACTGCCAAAAACTGAGTCAAGAGGCGTGTAGCCACGCGGCTCAAAACGAACGTCTCCCGGTGCAAATGGCAGTTCAGGTGCTTTACTTTGAGCAAATCCGGCTTCGAAACGCAATGAACGGGGGCCACAATCACCTCTTTTTCGGGTCATTAAACACCCAGTTTCCGCAACGCTCTAGCAGCGGTGCAGGAAGTGGGTGCATCTCTCCTAGGGACAATTACGCATCCGTTAGGAGAGAAAACAGGGAACTTAAACTAGAAGTGACCCGAATGAGAATGCGGCTTACAGATCTTGAAAAAGATCATGTTTCGATGAAACAAGAGCTCGTGAAGTCGCATCCTGCCAACAAATTGTTTAAATCATTGACGAAGAAACTTGGGAAACTGAATACTTTGTTTAAGTTTAAAGATGTTAGGGGTGTTGGAAGCGGACCGGGTTCCGAAAGCCGATTCTTGTTTCAGAAACGAAGGCGTAATTCTATTGCGTGATCGGTTTATCAATGATTTTTGTTTTGTGTAGTGTGATTGTGAATACGAAAGAGTGTGTATAGTTGTAGTGTTTGATGGCGAGGTTTTTCTTGTTTCAAAAATATAAAAAGAACTTGTTTAGAATAACTCACAGATTTTAAATTCCAATTTTATGTATGTTGTGAATTATTAGAAACATGAACATGACAAATGTTTTATCATAAAATATAGTTATTGGAATATTTTTTAAAGAAAGGGATTCCATTTAAGGGGTGTCTTCTAGAATCTAGACCATTGGATTGGTTTAGGCAAAGAAGCAATAAATGGTGATGGCCAAAGGGTCAAGCCCATTCGATTTTGTAGAAGCAATAAATGGTGATGGCCACAAAGGGTCAAACCCAATCAATTTTGTGGCTTACTCATATAAATGTATAAGGGATTTTATAGTTGTTGTTTCGGTCATATGAGTTTTGCATATAAAATTTGTAGGTACCTATTACAATTGCTTTCTAGGTACCCATTACAATTTATAATTGGATAGCAAATTGATTTTCAATACACATGTTTATTGTGTAATTTCGAAATTTACCCTTATGCACAAGTGGGTGTATAAGGGGCAATAAGGAATATTGTTTCAAGTAGGAAACTAAGAAATAGTTTGGTAAGAAAGGATTATGATCTATAAATAAGAGCTATGTATCGTTTATGTGTAGGTCGATTAATAGAGCTCCTTAAGCATCATTTGTAACCTAAGTTTTGAGTTATTTTTCTTGAGTTATATGAGCTTTCATTGATTTTAAACTATAAAAATTCTACATAGATGTAGCGGGTAAACGAACAATAAACTGTGCCGCAATCCCTTTTGGATAGCAAATCTAATTCTTTTAAAAACAACATCTATAGATCTTGGAATCATAACATTACTATACATGATCCGTTGGACTCTATTGAGGAGCTCCACAACATCTGACACAAGGAAACCGAAAGTATCAAATGCAAAAGATATAAACGTGTGTTGATTCAACGTGCACGCTTTCTCGTGTTTGGCCACTTTGCATGATGCATCTTTTAAAGCAGCCTGCCCTGCAGTGAAAACCCTACTCCCCAAGCCTATAAAAGGGGAAACCCCTATTAGATCCACACATGCATGCTTCCCTCCAGCGCATCCAAAAACTAAAACATCCGTTGGTCTAAGTGTTGAACGTCCTTCCAACGGGTCAGTTAGAAAGTTTACATGTGCCTCTTTCTTGGCAGAAACTCCAGCACACCTAAATATATCGAAAAGAACATCCCTAACCAGATCGTGTCGATACTTTCTCTACAATGAACTGCATGCTCCCCAAAGGAGTCGAAGCATGCCTTGCGACAAACAGGACATGCCTCGTCACCCGGAAATAAAGGGATCAAAAGGGCGATACTTGAAAATAACACGATATTCCACTGGCAACATATGCTGGCAAAGACCGTCAATAGGATTAGTCATAACAAAATCCTGAGCATGTGGTGCCCTTAGACACTAAAAAACTGCTTTATGCCTAATAGTCATGTCGAAGTGAACTTCCATGTCTTGGACAATTTTACTAAAAAGGGCACTCGCCAATGAATGTTGGGCTTTTGGACGGGCGGTGTCATGTTACTTGTTAGTGAAATCGTTGAAGTCAAAGCCCGGAGACGATACAATAGATGGCTAGAGAAGACAACAACTCAGGTGGAGACGACAACAAGGGAAAAGGCGAGGTGACAGTCAAGGAGGGTTCCTTTATATCGTTTCAGGTTCCCATGCTCAACTCAACGAACCATATAGTATGGGTAATATGCATGAGAGTGATGCTAAATGTACACCAAGTCTGTGATGTCATTGATCCAGGTTCGAAAGTATAACACTCGATTCAAGGTACTTTTCATTTTTGACCCTTGGTGTGTATATTGTTTGCAGATTTGGTCCTAAGGGGGCATTGTTGCCATTTTCGGAAAAGTGGGGGTACGTCGGGCGTACATCCCAGAAGACAAAACCTAATTTTTAGGGTCTGGACCCTATTTAAGCAACATTATGACCTATGATCCCCACTTTTCTCAGCCTCCATTACCATTTGAGCCTTATTTCGAAACCCTAGCCCTCTAGAGAAGATTTGGCCCTCTTTGTGTGTGTTTTAGTGTGTGTTGATGATCTTTGAGGAAGAAGAGCTTTGAAGAAGGAGATTTGATCAAGGGAGAGCTTGTAGATCCAAATTCTACTCATCATTTCCAGCTTCATTGAGGTATAAAGCTTGGAACTTGCTCATTGTATGCTTAGATCTAGTCTTTATGGACTTTTGGTCACTTTTGGGCCCATGAACGAGATCTAGTGGGAATTCTTTCACTCCAAAAGTTGGGAGTTGCTTCTCTTGATGTTTGTGAGGTCCCTAGTCCATAAAGTTAGCATCTTGATGGTTGTGAATCAACCATGCATGTGTAACACCCCGTTTATTTAATAAATAAATAGACAAATTAATAAATGAAAATAGCCTTAAAAGCAGAATCGTGCAGTAATGAGTTAGTTTTGGGGGTTAAAATGTAATTCAGACTTAATTTGAAGAGATGTTGGGAGCTAAGGGCTGAATGGTAAGTATTGGACTAAAGTTGAGAAGATTTTATGGGGTCAGGGGCTAAAGTGTAAGTCTTGGGCTTGATTTGAAAGGAATTTCAGGGGGCAGGGTTGAAATGGTAAATTAAGGGCTATGTTTGAAAATGAATCTGGTGAGGGGGACTAAACTTGTTAAAACAATTAAAAGTTTAAAGGAAGAACACGGGTGAAGACCCGTCATTCCTCCCTTGTATGAGAACATCACCCAAGCGAAACCCTAAACCTAATCCTTAGTAGCCGCCACCACCTTGTGACTCCCCAGCCGCCAACTCTCTTCTCATTCGTTTGATTTCCCGATCAGATAAGCCGCCAAGCAGCCACCCCCGCCATTGAAGTGCCGCTGCTACTACCTTGCTGTCGGAGACGTCGGGACAGCCGGATGAACTACCGAGAACGATTTCGGGAGCGGGGTACGTCGATGTGAAGATCATGAGCGAAAGGGAGCTCCCGGTAAGGCCATCTGTCGCTTCTTCTTCCCTTTCCCTTCGTCCTTTTCGTGTTTTGACGTCGTGCTTGCCGGCTGTGGGTATCGGCAGCCCTTGAATCGCCGTTTCTGCTCATTCCGACGACCACAGCCTCCTAGTCGGTGGTTAGGAGCTTGGACTCGTGTCGTTTTTGTATATAAGGCTGCTTCCACGAGTCGAATGTGTAGCTATGGAAGTTATTTGACTAGAAACCCATCGCCACCACCACAAGGTGGTGGCTGCCACCATGTTCTGCCATCCATTTCCACCATCTGCCACCATAAGTGGTGGATGTGTGTATATATATTTTATGTGTGAAGTTATTTATGCAATCTTTGGGCAGGAACCTGATGGGTTTTGAGCACTACATCATTCCTATGGTGTACATGCAAACCCTAATAGCTTTTGGATCTAGTTTGTCTAATGAACATGCAATTGAATATCCAAAGCTATAAACCCTAGATCTAACATATTATAATCTGAATTAGGGTTTAGAGAATACCTTTGATTGTTATGTAGCAATAACAATCAATTCCTTGCTTTGATTGGCTTCAGAAAACTTAGTGCCTCAAGTGTTGCACCTCTAATGGAGTCACAAACACCAAGAGCAACAAAGATGAAGAAGAGAAGGGGAGAGGCACCCAAAAACGTCTAGAAACCCTAAGGATTCAGTTAGCCCCTTTTTTGGGGCCTTAGGGGTCTTTATATACTTAGGCTATTAGGGTTTTGCACTTAGGAAACCCTAATCTGACTGCTTAGGCCCTAAGCAGCCCATGGACTCCTTTTATCATATCCCTTGGACGAATTCCTTATGGGCTTCCCATAGAATTCGTTCAACCTATATTATTAGGTAATCCATAGCCCAATTGCAATTATCTTATAATTACAATTCCAGTCCCCTTAAGTTTAATTAATCTCTTTTAGCCACAAAATTAATTCTTAATTAATTCTTGACTAATATTAATTAAACAATATGATTTCTCCTTTAATATATTATTCTTATAATATATTAATAAATCATAATTAAACCTTTATCTCCTTAATTCATCCTACAAGTTGCTATGGTGAAGGCAACCCAAAAGGACCATGCTCATGATCGGGTCAAGTACATCCCAAAATAGTTATGGACTTAGACACTAATCTAACAGTCTCCCACTTGGATAAGTCTAATAACTATTTTGCATGACTTCAGAACCTGATCAGCAATCGTAGCTTTCAAAAGCCGCTGTCAACTCTGATCTTATCAGATAGCGTGTCCTCTAGATAAGGGATCATATATTCCTCCATTCTAGATATCGTATAGACTGAGACATTCTTTCTGTCTGTAAGATGTTTCCCGACTTCCGATTTATGACGACTGACAACAGAATACAATTGAACACATCAACTTAGTCCCGGCTTGGCCAAGCGCTTAGGGTGTCATCACTAAATCATCGACGGGCCCACAGATATCGCTTTTATCCCACTTTGTGTAAAAGGAATGGATAAACTTCGACTCAAATGCTCGCTTGTACTCACTCATCAAATCACACACAACAATAAGTTTTATAACACCAAGTTACTGGTGCGTTTACTTATCATCAATGTGCAACCGACCAGCAAATAACAACTCACACATCTCGGTTTCAAGAATATACAATATTATCGTCTCACAATCACTCGTGATAAAATCCATGAAGTGATTCACGTGAGCGTGGGTTTAATCCAATACTCAAATCATATTTATAAGCACTCATGAACGTTGCAGCAAAACTTTGCTTATGTCTAATACACTTTAGACAATCCACACACCAATTCATGACAGTCTTCCTTCATACCTACTCCCAACGTATGATTGACTGTGGATGTTTGAATAACCTAGTTATTCTAGAAGTCAAAACATGCAAAGTGAAACATAGTAGTAATACTTAATCCTATATGGTCCCAAAACCTTTTGAGCGTAAATAAAACACCTTTATTTAAACACCATATTGACTACTCATTATTCATTGTTCTAATGTTTCAGATAATCAACTTTGCTCTTGAATTATAACCACAATTGTCCCATGCTCCAAGCATGCACACTTTGGTCTCCTATGGTCCACACTTTGTGAAATACATCAATTGAAAACCTTTCCAATGAAGCTCATTTCACAATTCCCAATCCTTATCATTTGTGTAAGAACACAAGGTTCTTGCCACTATTCTAACATTTTACGCAACGATCCTTTCGTAAAGTCATAGCACAAAGGTCATTAAGACCTGGCCAATGAAATTACAATGTACTCTATCAAAAATTGTTACAAGACAATTCTTTAGATATGATGTCTCTCATTCAAAGTACATTCCTTTGAACATCCTTCTTGCGTAAAAGTTTCTAATCTAGACATATTTCTTAATATCCAACTCCCATTTATGGAAACATTTCCATACTTGTCATGTGACAACTCATTTTGAATAGAATCTTATCTATTCATAATAACGTCAACATGGTCCTTCCTTTACTATACTTCCAACTGCTCACAAGCGACAAATCCTCAGCGAACCTCAGATCGTCCTTTGACAGTTGTTCAATTATTTAGTCAAAACCGGTTCTAGTCCCTTTTCCCTCTTAATGCCCTAGGCATTTGGAAAATTTTAGAACGGTCAAATATTACAGCATATGCAATCGATCCTATACCCGAAGAGTATGGGATATGATGCATAATGTCTCATATAAAGACATGATACTTTATCAGTCTTTTGCCATAATATTTTATGTGCCATGTTCTCACAATTCGAACTATGAAGAGGGATGCCGTAATCATAAACGAATTTTGAGAAATCTAAGCCTTTAGATTTGAAATGAAGTATAATATTCTCTCCCTTAATTATAGCAAAACAACCTTTCAACCCCTACAACTTTGCAAAGTGAATCTTTGTTTTCTATAATTAATATTGCTAACTTGCAATAATTGAATTTAATAATCATGCTCCCACTAACACGATGATTATTACTGTACAAGCATAACACTTATGCTCCCACTAGCTTTGACATGTATTCAGAAAACAGCTGAACTTCCAGAAAACAATGCTTACTGAATTCCTTAAGTTCATATTTCTAATACCTGATGCTTTGATAAGTCTTTATCTAAGCTTCTTAAACTCATACACCTTTGCCTTATAAAGCTCACATGTGTGTCTAAAGAAATTCAGAACTTATGTTACTAAGTCCCAAATGTTCAGACTAATTGCTAAATCTCACACTTCGAACTATGAAAAGAGATGCCGTAATCATAATCGAATTTGAGAGTACAATTTTCACAATTGCAATCTTCTTAAAATCTCTCTTAGTGAAATCATTTCTTCACAATCATTTTCATGAAGGAGAGAAACTTTATGACACTTAGATTTTAAAAGTGTATGTGTTCCTATCCATGTGAATTTGTCATAACAACAATCATAAGACAATGTTTGTGACAAATTCAACTCATATCGATTGAACTTATTCAATCTTGATTTCTCGCCTCATGGTAGCACGAATGCCCACCACGTCTTCCAAGTTGTTAAGCAGCTCACCCTTACCTCATCAATGTACTTTCCATTGATCGGGGTGCCTTGCCTTTATGCAATCCAATTGAGAACTCATAGAACTCATATTGCATAATTGACTTAACCTGGAACGACACAGAAACATAATTTATGTCAACACGATAGGTCATCAACCTCAAGTCGTGTGCTAGTGATTAACTATCGGTTTATTCTTGATCAGCTCTTGAACTTTTCTAGACAATTGAGACTCCCACTGACTTCTTGACATATATGATTCTCTTGTCTAGGAACTTTCCTTGACAAAACAAATATTCAAGGGTTAGTACGAAATCCTATCAAGACTAACACTTTACTCAATTGGTTCTTGTTGTTCTTTGTCTTTTGCAAGACATCACAACTTACCCATTTCAAATGTGCAGGAATAAGAAACTTTCCTTATTTCACATTTGATAAGTGTTACAAACCTACACACAATATGGTACTAGTTGGTCTTTGTCTTTATTCAAGACATCACAACTTACCAAAATGTACAAGTGTAAGAACATTTCTACTAAAGACTATATCACTCAAGTCACAATCTTGGAGTGTAACTCTAAGATTTGATATTGGAACAAAGTATGATTGACTTCTTGATTTAACCATTTTCACAATTCTCGATTCCTCTTCTTAGCCATACAAATGTACTAAGACTCACTTAGAGGATCAATTGAGATATGGTTCTCAATCATTAAGACGATCATAAAACATGATAAAAGCTACTCTCCCTTCTTCTTAGAATAGAGAAACTTTTATCTTTCTGCCTAATTGATTCTTATTATTCGTCCTGCCTTTCATTGAGACCTTTCCAATGATCTGAATTATACTTAAACTTGTAAGTATAATCACGTCTACTAGACCTTTAGCAAATCAAGACGAATAATCTCATTTTATTTATGGCGGACTTGACTAGTGCACAACATTTTGAACTCGATCCCCTAGTCCATATTTGTATCACATTCTTATGTGAACAAGGAAGTATCTTAAGTATTAAGATTTCCATTCACCACATGATTCACATCATGTGATTCCAAGCTTCTGTCCAATTGAAACTTGGGTGATGGAAACCTTCCTTACTTATATAATTTCAATACTTCCATAAAATATTTAAGAATCACATCCATTCATTGCAGGAATACACAAACATCAATTTTTCACAACGATTTCATTGCAAGGATATAAATAAATAATTCAAACCAAAAATTTATTTCATTTATAAAAGCAGCGGAAAACATGTCCTTACAATGCAAAAATCAACTGAAAAACTATGTAGTCAAATATTCCTAACAAATCTATCATAACTTCCTAAGCTCAAAGTCTGATCTTCGAATCCATGCGATCGTGATCCATTCTTTGCGATCAGACTCATTTTGCTCTTCCATCAAGCTTCCTCTCTTTTCCCTGATCCTGCAAAACATCCAAATGTAATCTTATCACACAATGTGTTAAGAATCAATGAATAGGAACTTAACAAAGTTAGATAGTGGATTTTACTTGAAGTAGAGCCATACTCCTTGACTCTCCCATCTTTTGGACTCTTCAGGCGCTTAGGGCAGATTTGTATCCAACGCCCTTTCTCTTGGCAGCAGAAACAGGTAGGTTCTTCTGGAACGTCCTCGGAAGCATGGTTGGTTGATTCACCAAACAAATACGCTCCATTGCTCCGCCAAATCATTCCTGATTCAGCAGCAATGAGCAGTAAGTTAGGTCAATGAGGTTTGCGTCACGATCCATCATATAATACTCTCTTTTGAACTTATTATATGATTCAGGAAGTGACTGTAGAACCCAGTCCACAGCAAACTTATTTGGGAAAGACGCTCCCAACATAATCAACCTATCAATGTGTGATTTCATCCCTAGGACGTGAGCACACACGGGTTTACCATCTTCATGTTTCATTGCCAATAGGGCCTTAGTGATATTCAACCTTTCAATTCTTCGGTCTTGTGGGTTTGGGAGAACAACGGGAGGAGGAGGAGGAAGTGAAACCAAGCTAGTCCACCTAGATTCATCACTTTGATTGTGGAACAGGCTTTTTCTTTCAACAGGAACACTTTTTCCTTGGGATTCGGGAAGACCACGGTTAGATTCAGACATCTACAAAACGGGAGAAAATCCAAGTTAATTGATGAGAATCCTTGATGTAACACCCAAATGAAACATCAAGGCTAGGATCCAACACAATACTCTACAACCTAGAAGAGGGATGCCGTAATCTAATTGCAGAATATTTAAAGGTAGGTAAATGACGATTTACCAATTTCCACCATGAAAAACGAAAAAGAAATTAAGTTTTAAATGTATTGAAAACTCCTAGATCTTTTGAGATTCATTGAACCTTTCAACGGCATGTTTAAATCTCGATTATGCCCTTCAAGTTTGTGACTGGGATGCCGAGGATCACAAACAAGGTGTGAATAACCATGCGAATCAACATGGTGCACTCAATGCTACTATCACCTAATCAATGTGTCGGTTAGCCACACACGCTCCATTGATCTATGAGAAACTTCGAGCCACCCTTCGGTACCAATGTTAACCCCAAATTAGTGTGCCGGTTAACCACACACGCTCCACTAACGTTCAACAAGGGTACGAAGTGTAATTACATGGATTAGCATACAATTTCACATTTTGCCTAAAGTAACTATGATTTTGGGAATTTGTAAAAGATGTTTAGTTAACTTGTACTTCATTATACTTATAATGGAAGGTTTCGTCCTATCCTACCCGTTCGGCTAACGACCCTCCACTAGTCAAGAGTGCGGTGGGTAAGAGTGGATACCCATTCAATCGCCATTTTATAGGCAATTTCCTTAAACACCCCTTATAGATCAGATTCGTGAATGAGGTCTACTAACGGCAAGACTGACTGTTTACTCATATATATAATATTAGACCTTTAATGTTATATATAGTATAGGGTGTATTTTAAACTTTTAAAATACTAGTTGGTCTAATTTAATTAATTGTACTTTTAATTTAATTAAATGTAAACCATGACTTTATGGATTTGTTAACTCTCTTTTAATTATACACTTTAATTAATTATCAAAACCAAAAGGGTGTAATTTGAATTTTTCAAAATACTAGGGTTTTAGAATTTAACATTTCAAAATTAAGCTTTTAATCAACTTTTAAATTCCAAAACTTGAGGGCAAGTTTTGAAACTTTTCAAAACACAAAGGATCAAATAACAAATAATATAAATTAAACAATTAATTTGGTGATTATCTATATTTGACCTTTAATTTTATTTATTCACAAGATAATTCAAATCTAAATCACAAATAATCAATCCTTAACTAATAAAACAAATGATTATCCAAATTTTGACAATTATCTTCTATTTTGGCAAGGATAATCTCCAAATATTGATAAAATTCGGATTTTATTAATAAAAAAACGTTTTAGGTAATTATCCACAGCCAAAACAAGTCAAAATCCTGATTTTCCCTCTGTTTGATCCCTGGACTCGCCGAGTCAGGGACTGGACTCGCCGAGTCAGGCTGACTCGCCGAGTTCATCCACTGACTCGCCGAGTCAGGTCGGGCAGATGCCAAAAAATCGATTTTCAGCAAATAATTGAACATAGCATCACATACAACAAAAACCAATCAAGGCACTGATACCACTGATGGGTTTTATACAAAAGAACATCCTATGTGCTCATGCAAAACCCTAAAGCTTGGATCTAGGCTTCTCTACTGTACATGCAATTCATCCAAGACTTGTAACCCTAGATCCAGCATGCATAATTCGAAATTAACATAATAAGAACAGATCTAGATGATTACCTCTTATTATTGCCTTGAAACCTTTTGATTCTTCTTGGTTCTTGAGCTTAGAGTCACAAGTGTAACTCCTCTAATGACTTACAAACACCACAAGCAAGAAAGCAACTCAATGAGAGAAGAGGGAGGATGCTAATTTCGGCCCTAGGGTTTCCCTTGGAATCAATTGGCCGCCAATTTCATATAGGGGTCCCTATTTATACTGTAGGCTGCTAGGGTTTCAGGTAGAAACCCTAATGGACAACTTAATCACCAAGCAGCCCAAGGAACCTTCTGGAACAAGGCCTTGGACGAAAATATGATGGATCCCCATCATAATTTCGTTCCCCCTTTAGTCCATTAGGTCTCCTAGTCCAAAACTCAACTATCACACTTTTGACAGTTTATACCCCTTTATTCTATTAATCTATTTTAGTCACCAAATTAATTCCTAATTAATTTATGACCAATATTAATTAAATAATATGATTTATCCTTTAATATATTATTCCTATAATATCATAATATCCTCTCTCTCTCTCTCTCTCTTTAAATTACCTTGTCAAGTTGCTTTGGTGAAGGCAACCCGAAAGGACCATGCTCAGGATCGGGTCAAGTACATCCCAAAATAGTTATGGACTTAGGCACTAATCCAACAGAACCACCACCACCATTGGAAATGGTGGCTACCGCCGCCTTCTGCCGCCCTCAGCCGCTGCTGTTGCCGCCATCTCGGGACGCCGTCGTCGCCATGCGCAACCAGGTGGGTGGTTGCGTCATATTCCGGACAAAGAAGTGTTGTGTGTACCGTTTCTTGGCCGGACTTCGCGAGAAGAATCCATCACCACCACCGTGAGGTGGTGGCTGCCGCCACGAGCCACCGCCGGCCACCACTAGGGTGGTTGGGTGTGTGTTAGAGTAGTTAGTGTGTGTATGTTTATTTTTGGATTAAAAGCTCTGTAATTGTAATTAGCAAAAGAGTAATGAAAAGAACCATAACCACCACCGTAAGGTGGTGGCCGCCGCCGCGAACCGCCGTTGACCCCCACTACCCGAGGTGGTGGTAGGTGGTGCCTCACTAGCAAAACCCTAACGGACCTAGCAAAACCCTAAGGGGCTTAAAGATTAGTTTTGGGCCTATTGGGCCATGTTTTGGTGGAAACCCTAATTAGGGTTTAGAAAACCCTAATTGTGAGTATTTGGGCCTTGGACTTATTGGGACCCACCTTTGGGCCTTTGGGTTGGATTATGTATTAAGCCCAAATTATTCCATATCATTTATCTAGTAGAGTAAAGGACTTAATGGATTAAGTCGTTAATGGGTTAAGTAAGAAACACTTAACTCTAATCGTCATTTTATGTGAAACCCTAATTTCACTTGGGCCTTGAGTTGGGTCTTTCCATTGGGTTTTGGTAATTGGTTTATTAATGGGCCAGCCAAGAATAATCAAATGGACTAGAGTAATTAGTTAGGCTTTAGGGTAAGGCCTATATGAAGGATTGGGCCCAATTTGGAAAATTGGGCCATAGATGGGCCACAGTTTGGACCTTAATGATTATATGATGTTGGGCCTTGGAATAAGACCATGTATATGCTTGGGCCCAATTTGGAAAATTGGGCCATATGTTGGGCTTTGATTCCTAGTTGACTTTGGGCCTATGGATTGGGCCTTGGGCTTGAATAAGCCAAGCTTGGGGTAATGTAGAAATTATACAAAGTATGTACTTATGGTTATGTAGTGGAACCCAATTATTAATTGGGTGTTATTTTGATGTTGACAGATTCGAGAATCTGTCATCCAGCAGCTAGGGTTTTCTCAGCAGGACTTCAGCAGTGTAAGGTGAGTTTCCTTCCAGTAGTAACGGGTCTACGACCACAATGCCGACCCGTTTAAGTTGTAGAGTATGCCGGGGTGAGCCCGATGTCGGGGTTAGCCCGATGCAGTTTATATGTTTCCGGACCTCGGTACGATGCCGGGGCGGTCCCGAGAAGTAGTGTAGTATGCTTGATGTCTTTGTGATTCACGCATGTATATGTGTTATGTGTTATGTGTTTCGGGGTAAGCCCGATACCGGGACAAGCCCGATGTATGTTAGTTAACATGCTATGTGATTATGTGTTCCGGGGTAAGCCCGATGCCGGGGCAAGCCCGATGTATGTCAGTTATTATGCTATGCATTATATGTTCCAGGGCAAGCCCGATGTATGCTAATTTATATGTTATGATTATATGATCCGGGCTTCGGTCCGATGTCGGGACAAGCCCGATGCAGATCATGTGATTATGTTATGTGTTTATGATATATGTTATGCTGTGTATGTGTCGGGGTAAGCCCGATGCCGGGGCAAGCCCGATGCCCGATGCGGTCGGATGCCGGGGTGAGCCTGATGCCAGGCAGGAGTCCGATGCCGGGATTCGTGCCGATGCAGTTGGGAGTAGTCCCAGAGTTATGTGATTGTTATATGTTATGTGTATGGTATGTGGTAGTTTGGGGGAGCTCACTAAGCTTCGTGCTTACGGTTTTCAGTTTTGGTTTCAGGTGCTTAAGTTTTCAAAAGAGGAGCTCGCGAAGATTGCAGTGCACGCACCATTTGTTCAGCCTGGGTTGTTTATACTTTGATATATTTGACAGATGTTATTATGTTCTTGAGATATACGATTTATGATTTTATATGTTGAAAGATAATTATGGTTTTATTAATGATTTAAAACGAAATTTTTGGACCGTGTTTTTGGGATGTTTCAGCATGTGTTTATGTCCATTTGGTGAAAGTAGAATGCTAAATCTAGGGTTTGAGTTCATTTGAGCCATGCAAAGGTTAATACGTTCCCCAAGGCTTGGATCTGAAGTTTAGACTTTTGGATGTAAGCATGAAGTGCTTAAGGAAAAAGTGATTAATGGGCTCGTACGCTAGGCGTATGCAAGCATACACGTTTGAGTTCTCGATCAGACATGCGGCCCAGTACGCTGAGTGTACATCTGGCACGTACATCGTACCAGGCCTGGTCTTGGGCTTTGCGGTTTGGGCCATATTTAGACTATTAGGGTTTTCGACCTTGTTGGGCCACTAGCCTATTTGACTTTGGGCCTTTTGGATTTGGGCCCATTTTAGGCTTTTAGTAACCTTTAGGAAATTGGGCCACTATCGGGCTTTTTGTGCCATTGAGTTTGGGCCTCAGATATTGGGCCAAGTGAGGAAATGGTAAAATGGTCTTTTACCCTGGGTGTTGGACCAATGAACTAGATTCCCGGTTATGGATTATGACCCAATTATTAATTCGGATTTTATCTGGTTGGTTAGTCCGGGGATTCTCTGGATCAGCAACCCGAGCATCTATTGACTGACAGCAGACTGATGTGAGTTTGCTCATTATACTGTAGAACACTAGGATATGTTATGTGCCTGTAGTCTTTGTGACTCCTGCTATATGTGATGTATACATGTGTGCCTGTTTGCTATATGTATGTGGGGTGAAATAGACTCGGTACAGCTTTGTGCTGACATATGAGTTGAAGTAAACTTGGGGGTGAAATAGACTCGGCACAGCCTTGAGCTGGCATATGAGTTGAAATAGACTCGAGGGTGAAATAGACCCGACACAACCTTGAGCTGGTATATATGTATGGTATGTGGTATTTTGGGGAACTCACAAAGGTTTATGCCTACGGTTTTCAGTTTACGTTTCAGGTACTTCCGGATCGAAAGGGAAGAGCTCGGGATGATCGCATCGCACACACCATGATTTTTCACTTATTTGACTCTGATGTGTTTTGGATGATTATGAATACATTATGATACCTTTTGTTTTTATTAAAACTTTTGGTTGACGTTTTAATTAATATGAAAACAAAAAATTTTGGTTTTAAATTACCCCCGACGTTACAAGTTGGTATCAGAGCCTTGGTTTGAGGGATTCAGACATACTCTCGGGTATGCCTGAACTCAAACTGAGGGTCTGGGCAGATTTTCATAAAAATAAATGCTTTATAAAAAGGAGTTTTCTAACAAAAGAAAAGGGTGTGGTGAATGCAATCGACCAATCTCAAGTAAGTTTTCCCAAAATACCCATACATGTTTTGTGTTATGCTTTGAATTGAGAATATGTGAATCGCATGCTAGATTAAGGCTAAGGATCTGCTCAGGATTTGCATGATAGAATGCTAGGAGAGATGTCTTTGTATGCCTACTGTATGAGCTTGTAGACTTGCATGCTAGTACTGATCAGTCAATGATATGATGGTCTTCTTTAGGTTATGATTTGATTCCGATTACTCAATGCTCGAATGTTGTTTGGTTTGTGCTTCTAGATTCCATTAACCTCAGCTAACTAGTAAGTGAATACGCTAAATTATATATTACTGTGATTAGATAGTTTTAGAAGGTTAGGTTTAACCCTATTGCGCAAATCTTGTTTGAGTCCAACCGTTGTAGTGTGAAACCTTTCATTTGAAGAATTATCTGGCGTTGAAGGTATGTAATTGTATTCATAAGCTAGTTATAGGGTGTTAGGTGGAGTTCCTTCTGTAGCTGATAGCGGAGAGTGGTGTGGTGGTAGCCCTAAGAAAACCTAGGAGGTGATTCGTTGCTGGGAGCCTTGCTTTGTTGAAGGCTGTTTGGATTGATAGGGAAGTAACTTGGGGGATTCAGGCCGATTCTTGAGGAAAGTACGGATAGATGTGGAAGGTAGTATGGGCCCGTACTACTAGAAGTAGAGGATCCATACTCGAGTCAAGGAGAGTCACGAAGATACCAGGAAGCTTGTAGACAGTGGGATTCTTTGAGTATGTTCTGATGGTTTATACGGTTTATTTTCAGTATTGTGGTCACTCGAGGAGGATCTGGTAGCGACTCTGGTGCCGATGATGGTTCGGGTTCGGGCTCTAGAGCCGAGTTTATGGATGATCAGATGTGGGAGTTCATTTCAGTTGAGATTACCCGCAAGATTCTTGAGCAGACTCCTGTGATCTTTGGCACAATCAATGAGGGTATCTTGGAGATTTTGGATGAGCGCTTAGGCGTTTTTTGTTCTGAGATGGTGTCGATGATGGGAGCTCGCACTTTGACTTTCCGAGAGTTTCGGGCATGCGGGGCTCCGGATTTCTTCGGGAAGAATGACCCGATTGTGAGCAGGCATTGGTTAGCGGATGTCACGAACGCCTTCCGGACTAGCTGTTGCCCCGATGGGGCAAAGGTCAGACGTGCTTCCTGTGTTCTGAAAGACAGAGCTCGAGATTGGTGGGAGGAGGTCGGGCACGCCTTGGGAGGCGAGGCGGGTGAGTCTATGACTTGGTAGGATTTCGTGATGAGGTTTTGGGATGAGTTTGCACCTGTGATTGAAGTTCAGCAGTTGGTGAGGAATTTTCAAAACCTTTGCCAAACTACTGAGACGGTGGCAGATATCACTGCTATGTTCTGTGAGAGGGCGCTGCTAATTCCGCAGTATGTGGCGGATGAGGAGATGAAGAAGACGAGATATCACGATATGTTGAGGAGTGATATTAGGCAGTTTGTGAGTATATCTAGTTGTAGGACATTGGGGGATATGGTGGCGAGATCCAGAGAGAGGGAGATTGTTTTGGAGATGAAGAAGAAGAGGAAGTCATGTCAGGTTCGGGAAAGAGGCCCACGGTGTTTGATTCGAGATTGAAGGGTCAGCAGGGCCAGGGCCGTTGTGGCAAGTGCGGCAAATCGCACGACGGAGCTTGAAGATGCAGTGGTTCAGGCTGCTACAAGTGTTGCAAGACTGGGTATTTTAGTCGGGATTGTACAACCACCACCCAGGGATCGAGTCTGATTTGATTCCATTGTAATAAGAGGGACCATAAAAAGGTCAATTGTCTGAGTTTAGCAGCAGCGGGACTTGTTGTAGCACCCGCTCCAACGACCTTGCGGATTACGGATGGCCACCAGGGCAAGTCGGAGGCGCCTGTGGTGAGAAGCAGAGCATTTTAGCTGACAGTCGAGGAGGTTCGTGCAACACCTGACATGGTGACGGGTATGTATCTTCTCCTTATCACTTTATTTATGTTGGATTTCCTGCTTATATTTGTGTGTTTTGGTTTTAGGATCGTTCCTTGTGAACGGTATCTCTGCTTTGGTATTGTTTGATTCGGGGGCTACCATATCCTTTGTATCTCTTGCGCTCAACAAGAGATTTGTCGATGATCCAGGGGAGCTGGATTTCCATTAGAGATTGAGATTGTTGATGATCGTCTTGTGCGAGTATCGAGGGTTCATCGCGGTTGTGTCTTGGAGTTGTTCAGTGAGCGGTATCCGATTAATTTGGTTCCTATTCCCCTACGTGAGAGCAAGGTTATTATGGGAATGGATCGGATGAGCCCCAAGGGGGCAATGATTGATTGCGAGCAGCAGTTGGTGCGTATTCGAACCTCAAGTGGGGGAGAGTTGGTGATTTAGGGATAGGGTATTCAGCGCGGGCCGGTTCTATGTTCAACAACTAGGGCCAAACGCTATTTTCAGCAGGGTTGTTCCAAATTTGTTGCCTATGTGATGGATACTCGGGAGAAGGGTAAGGCGACTGTAGATGATGTACCAATCATTCGGGAGTACCCGGATGTGTTTCCAGAAAATTTTCCTAGAGTGCCTCTGGAGAGGAAGGTGGAGATTCAAATTGAGTTGGTTCCTGGTGCGGCTCCGATAGCCAGGGCACGTTATCGATTAGCACCTTCAGAGATGTAGGAGTTGTCTAGCCAACTGCAGGAGCTGTTGGACAAGGGATTTATCATGTGGATGTGCACCTGAGCTAAAAATGGATTTGGATAAAATGTGAATTCTTGGATGCACCATCATTATGCTCGTGAGAGAGATGGGTTGGTTATGACTTGTTAGGGAAGACAAGTGTGTAAGATTTTTTGGCACAATTTTTGGATTTTGGATTAGGCGGAATTCGCGATTAGTATGTTTTGAGTATTCCTTCAGCCATTTTTGGTGGTGTTCCTTGTCAGGGACTAGGGGTAGGTTTGACGAATGGACGATCATCAGTGTTTGGGTAAGGTTTATGAAGTGTAGACTGATGGATTCCCGTTTTCGGGGAGTATGGTGACAAATTTGGTTTATGGTTGTAGTTCTGAGAGTTTCCGGTTTGTGTGGTTTTCTCTGGAAGTTGGGTCATACAGTTAGGGAGAGAAGGAAAATTTTTTGTGGTTGAAAATTTTCAAGTTATTGGGTTGTTTGTGTTGGGTTTTGAGCAAACTAACACTCCTAAGGTGTTCATGCAACCCTAGAAACCTTGGATCTATGTTTGTCTAAAATACATGCAAAATAATTTTCCAAGGTTCATAACCTATCTAGCATACATGGGGTACTTTTAAACATAAAAGATACTAGAAGAATTACATACCTTTGTTAGTGAGTTGATTCCTTGGGAGTTTGAGAGCCAAGCACCAATAATGTGAATGCCTCAAATGGAAATCACAAATCACCACAAACTTGGAAAACTTATGAGAGAGCACTCTAATACTCTAGAAATCGGCCACACCTTATGCACACACACATCGTGTCTTCTCAAACACCATAAGCCTCTTTATATAGTGTATATGATTAGGGTTATGAACCATGCAAACCCTAATAACCCATGTCTTTTCCTATTCCAAGGATCCATGGGTTAAAAGCACCATGGATCATCCATGGACTCCCATTCAAGCTTAGCCCATTTCCTTATGAGTGTTAGCCCACACTATATAAGTACAATAGCCCATTATTTAATTAGTCACCTTATGATCACCAAATTAATTCATAATTAATTTAAGATCAATACTAATTAAATAATACAATTTCATATTAATATATTATAACTTATAATATATTAGTAGGCCGCAAATATACTCTTCTCATAATGTTATCCATATAAATAGTTCGGGTGAAGTGCAACCCAAATGGACCATGCCGGGTCGGGTCAAGTATATATACCAAATAAGTTATGGACTTAGACACCTTATCCAACAGTCTCCCACTTGGATAAGTCTGATAACTGTATTTGCCTATATAGCTTCAGGAACCAACCGGAAATCGTAGCTCTCGAAAACTCTATTGAACTATGAAGCGCCATTTTAGATAAGTGATCACATAATCCTCTGCTCTCATGATATCAGCCGGACAAATACATGGAACAATGTCTTACTTATTGTCCAGCAGTTTGTTTCCCGATTTCCGATTTGTTTGACAAAGAACTTAATCGAACACATCAATTTAGTTCTGACCAGGCCCGGTACATAGGTCAAAACAAAATCATCGAGGGGCCCAGATATCGCTTCTATTTCTAGAAGGAACAGATAAACTTCAACTCATATGCTTGTTCTACTACTTATTGAATTGCACACAAAGGCACGTTTTATAACATCAAGTTACTGATGCGTTTACGTGCAATCAATGCACAACCAACTCATAGGTAACAACTCATATCTCTAGGTTTGAAGACTTATATGATATTACCGTCTCACGATCACTCGAGATAAATTCCATGAAGTGATACAAGTGAGCGTGGGTTTATTCCAATACTCATAACTTATGAGTACTCATGAATGTTGTAGCAACCATTGCTATGGCTAAACGCCTTTAGTCATTTACAATCCCAATTCATGACAGTCTTGATTCATACCTACTTCCGACATATGACCGACTGTGGAGAGTTTGAATAAACTTATTATTCTGGAAGTCAAAACATGCAAAGCTGAAACAATAGTAAATAATTGACAATGATACCAACACCTTACTCATAAATAAATCACAACTTTTATTCATCATCAAACGTCGATTACATTTTATAAGTTTCAGTAATAACTATCTAATCTGTAAAACTAATATCGTCCCTCAGCCCGATGCGTCTCGCATGCTGCAAATGCTTCACCCTCGTCAGTCCCTTCGTAAGGGGATCCGCAGGGTTCTCATCTGACGATACCCTCTTTGCCACGAGGAGTCCCTCTTCTATCTTGTGTCTTATGAAGTGATATTTTCTGTCAATGTGTCGGGATCTGCCATGATCTCTTGGTTCCTTGGCTAAGGCAACCGCACTATTGCTGTCACAAAAAATCTCCATAGGCTCCTTAATAGCTGGTACAACTCCAAGGTCTCTGATGAAGTTCCTCAGCCATATCGCCTCCTTTTCCGCTTCACTCGCTGCTATGTACTCTGATTCACAAGTCGAATCAGCTACAGTCTCTTGTTTGGAACTCTTCCAAGTGATTGCCCCTCCATTTAAGGTAAAGACCCAGCCCGACTGAGAGCGGAAGTTATCCCTATCAGTCTGAAAGCTAGCATCACTATACCCTACTACTCTCAAGTCATCACTCCCACCAAGGGTAAGGATCCAATCCTTAGTCCTCCGCAGGTACTTGAGAATATTCTTTACCGCAGTCCAATGAGCCTTGCCAGGGTACCCCTGATATCTGCTGACCATGCTCAAAGCGAAGGCCACATCAGGACGGGTACAAGTCATAGCATACATGATCGAACCAACAGCGGAAGCATAAGGTAATCGACTCATCTCAGCTATCTCATCTTCTGTACTCGGGCTCTGAGCCTTGCTCAGTTTGGCATTGCTTTGGATCGGTAATTCTCCTTTCTTGGAATTCTGCATGTTGAACCTTTTCAACACCTTATCCAAGTAGATACTCTGACTAAGTCCAATTAGTCTTTTACTCCTTTCTCTTAATATCCTTATCCCTAGGATATAGGCAGCTTCTCCAAGGTCCTTCATAGCAAAGCACTTGCCAAGCCAGGACTTAACCTCCTGTAAGGTTGGGATGTCATTTCCTATGAGTAGTATGTCATCCACATACAGTACCAAAAAGCTAACTATACTCCCACTAGCTCTGACATACACATAGGACTCATCTTCACTTCTTGAGAAACCAAACTCTTTGACCTCCTCATCGAAACAAAGATTCCAACTTCGAGATGCTTGTTTCAATCCATAAATGGATTTCTCAAGCTTGCACACTCTATTGGGGTACTCTGCACTGACAAAACCCTCTGGCTGATTCATGTAAACATCCTCAGCCAACTTTCTATTAAGGAAAGCGGTTTTGACATCCATTTGCCATATTTCATAATCATGAAATGTAGCAATGGCTAGCATAACCCTAATAGACTTAATCTTTGCTACTGGTGAAAAGGTTTCATCATAATCAATACCCTGAGTCTAAGTAAAACCCTTCGCGACCAGTCGAGCCTTATAAGTGTGCACTTTCCCATCCATGTCGGTCTTCTTCTTGAAGATCCATTTGCACCCGACTGTCTTACGGCCTGGTACATTGTCAACCAAGTTCCAAACTTGATTGTCATACATGGAATGTATCTCGCTGTCCATAGCCTCCTTCCATTTAGCAGACTCTGGGCCTGCCATGGCTACCTTAACACTGTTAGGTTCATCCAGATTTACCAGTGTACTGTCACTGATAAATGTATCACCTTCCGTAGTAATATGAAATCCATAATAAAACTCAGGTGTGTTCCTAACCCTTGTGGAACGCCTCGGAAGTATAGACTCGTCAGCTGGATCAACAGGAATTTCCTCCTCAAGTTGATTGCTAGTGTCTGAGGTTCCTTCACTAATTGAGTCTTGAATTTCTTCAAGGTCAATTTGCCTCCCACTGTCTCCTTGGTTTATAAATTCTCTCTCTCGAAAGACCCCTCTCCTAGCCACAAAGACCACATTCTCACTGGGTCTGTAGAAGAGGTAACCAAAGGATTTTTGTGGGTAGCCGATGAAAATACACCTTTCACTTCGAGGTTCGAACTTGTCATGAGTCTCGCGCCTCACGAAAGCCTCGCAACCCCAAATCTTGATATGGTCCAAATTGGGAACTTTCCCAGCCCACATTTCATGAGGTGTTTTGGCAACCTTCTTTGTAGGGACTAGATTAAGGATGTGGGCGGCAGTCTCTAAGGCATACCCCCAAAAAGAGATTGGTAGCGAAGCTCGACTCATCATAGAGCGAACCATGTCCAACAAAGTTCGATTTTGTCATTTTTCCAATTAGACAAGACTCACAACTATCATCCGACTTGAGGTCGAACGACTCCAAGACTCCATCCTTTTGGAGCTGGCCTATGCGTTTCTTGCTTACATGTCCAAGACGACAATGCCACAAAGATGCTTTATCCAAGCTAGTAGAAGAATCAATACATAATACATTATTTCCTAAATTATCTACAACCGATACAGCTTCATACACACCATCACAAGGTAATGCTTTAAAATAAAGAACATTATTAAAGAAAGCATTAATACTACCAACTTCATTATCAAAAGAAAAGGTAAAACCTTGTTTGTACAAAGCATGAAAGGAAATAATATTCCTCGCCATTTCATACGAGTACACACATTTATTCAAATCTAACTTTAACCCACTATCTAGCAACAAAGTATAAACTCCAATCTTGGCAACAGGTGCAACCTTCTTGTTCCCCATGATTAAGTTTATCTTTCCGTGCTCCACATCCTCACTTCTTCTTAGGCCCTGCAAGTCACAACAGATGTGAATACCACAACCTGTATCAAGAACCCAAGAATTAGAATATGGTGAGTTATTAGACAATATAGTTTAAATACCTGCATGGGATGGTTTCACTTTCCCATCCTTGACGTCCTGCAAGTACTTTGGGCAGTTTCGCTTCCAGTGCCCCTTATTTTGACAGTAGAAGCATTCAGCATCCTTAGGGATGGCAGAAGGAGTGATAGAACCACCTTTGGTTCCAGATGAGGAGCCTTCAAGGGACTTTCCCTTGGTACCCTTCGAAGGGTGCTTCCTCTTCTTCCATTTGCCTTGCCCGATAGCCAAAACAGGGGTATAGTAATAGGAGTAGGAGTAGTAACCGACTTACTCTTAAGACCACTTTCGGCAGTCTTCAGAAGTCCTTGAAGCTTACTGAGTGTGACTTCCTCCTTGTTCATGTGGTATGTCATACGAAATTGATCATAACACGAGGGCAAGGAATGCAAAATGATATCAATTGCCAACTCCTCAGGGAAGTTCACATTCAGTTTCATTAGACGGTCCACATACCTTTGCATTTTCTGCATGTGGCTCGTGATTGGTTCGCTATCCTTCATACGGGTAGTGATCATGGAGGAGATTATTTCATACCGCTCTTGACGAGCACTCTGATGGTACCTTTCCATCAGATCCTGATGCATCTCAAAAGGGTAATAGTCCTCATAGGACTTTTGGAGTTCAACTGTCATGGTGGCCATCATGATGCATGCCACCTTGGTGGCATCTCTTTCATGTGCCTGATACTCAGCGACCTCCTCAGGAGTAGCAGTGGACTCATCAAGCTCCTTATCGAGGACATATTCCTTGTCCTCGTAACGAGTGACCATCTTGATGTTCCGGATCCAATCCATGAAGTTGGAACCATCAAAGATGACCCTCCCACAAAGGTTCATGAGGGAATAGGAGCCAATAGGGTTAGAGCCCGAAGCATTGTTGTTGGAAGACATCTGAAAAGAAGAAAACAAGTTTAGATTAGATATATCAAATCCTTAATAATACACCCAAATGTAATATTAAGGCTAGGATCCAACACAATATATTATAACTTAGAAGAGGGATGCCGTAATCAAAGCTATAACATATTTGAAGGTAGGTGAATGACGATTCACCAATTTCCACCATGAAAACGAAATGAATTATTAGGTTTAATTGGTTTTGAAATTCCTAGATTCTTTTGAGATTCATTGAACTTTTCAATGGCATGTTTCAATCTCGATTGTGCCCTTCAAGTTTTGTGACTGGGATGCCGAGGATCACAAAACAAGGTGTGAATAACCTTGCAAATTCACTTGGTACCCTTAATATTATCACCTAATCAATGTGCCGGTTAACCACACAAGCTCCACCGATCTATGATAAACATTAAGTCACCCTTCGTGATCCTTACTAGTCCAAGTTATTGTGCCGGTTAACCACACACGCTCCACCAACGACTTGGTAAGGTACAAAGTGTGAATTTCATGGGTTAGCACCATATTCACATTTTCCTAAAGTAACTAAGATTGGGAATTTATTAAAGGTTTAGTTACTTTATAATATTCATTATACTTTTAATGAGAATTTAAAGTCATTGTCCTACCCGTTCGGCTAACGACCCTCCACCGATCAAGGAAGCGGTGGGTGAGAATGGACACCCATTAAGTTGCCATTTTATAGGCAACAACCTTATACCCCCCTTATAGACCGGCTTCGTGAATGAGGCCTACTAACGGTAAAACGACTTAATCTTATACATATATATAATAATTAACCATTAATGTTATAAATAGTATAAGGGTTGAATTTTAACTTTTAAAACTCTAAGGGTTTGGAATTAAAGTATATTAAAGTGTGTGTAACTTTACAAATTCCAAAACTTGAGGACAAGTTTTGAAACTATTCAAAACTTTTTATTTCATAACTTATGAATTAAAGGTTCATAAAATGAAGACTCTTCATTTTCATGTAACTTATGTGTTTTAAGTGTGCATAAATGAAAGTGGCCTTTGGAAATCCATAACTTGAGGACAAATTATGGACTCCATTAAAACACATAAATGATCAAGAATTATCAATAAACAATTCAGCAAATAATTCTTATGATCTAACAATAATTCATAAGAACATGAACATCATATCAAAAAATTCCAAGAACATATGAACACATATTATCATGCAATTTTGATATAAGCCATTGTAAATGGATTAGCATAAACATTACACCATCTAAAACAGGTTTTATAACACCAAAACAGTTTAGGGTAATGTTTCTAGTCCATTTCCAGCAGCAAAACTCAAAAATCTGCATTCTGAGGCTTCTACTCGTCGAGTGCACGAACCTACTCGACGAGTAGGATGAATTTACTCATGGACTCGGCGAGTCCCCCCATGGACTCGGCGAGTTCATGCTGCAGAATGCAGAAAACTTGAGTTTTTCAACAAGTTTGCATCAAGTATCAAACAAACAAGCCTAGGCTCTGATACCACTGTTGGGTTTTGAGCAAACTAACACTCCTAAGGTGTTCATGCAACCCTAGAAACCTTGGATCTATGTTTGTCTAAAATACATGCAAAATAATTTTCCAAGGTTCATAACCTATCTAGCATACATGGGGTACTTTTAAACATAAAAGATACTAGAAGAATTACATACCTTTGTTAGTGAGTTGATTCCTTGGGAGTTTGAGAGCCAAGCACCAATAATGTGAATACCTCAAATGGAAATCACAAATCACCACAAACTTGGAAAACTTATGAGAGAGCACTCTAATACTCTAGAAATCGGCCACACCTTATGCACACACACATAGTGTCTTCTCAAGCACCATAAGCCTCTTTATATAGTGTAGATGATTAGTGTTATGAACCATGCAAACCCTAATAACCCATGTCTTTTCCTATTCCAAGGATCCATGGGTTAAAAGCTCCATGGATCATCCATGGACTCCCATTCAAGCTTAGCCCATTTCCTTATGAGTGTTAGCCCACACTATATAAGTACAATAGCCCATTATTTAATTAGTCACCTTATGATCACCAAATTAATTCATAATTAATTTAAGATCAATACTAATTAAATAATACAATTTCATATTAATATATTATAACTTATAATATATTAGTAGGCCGCAAATATACTCTTCTCATAATGTTATCCATATAAATAGTTCGGGTGAAGTGCAACCCAAATGGACCATGCCGGGTCGGGTCAAGTATATACCAAATAAGTTATGGACTTAGACACCTTATCCAATAGTTTGTTGGCAGTTGTGGGTTTCTGAGTGGTCTCTCGAGTTTTATTTATAAGATGCCTTGATTTCTAAATGGTTAGAGGGATTTTATGGAATATGTTGGTGTTGTTTTAGAAATCCTAACTGAGACGGATTTCGAGGACGAAATCTAGTTTAAGGGGGGAGGCTTGTAACATCTTGTTTTGAGAAGTTTTTTATTTCGGGATTATGGACAATAAATGGATCAAGTAAGGGCCTTGGGCTTCAAGGGAATAAGGTTTAGACCATATTGGATGTTGATAATATTGGTTATGCGATCCAAGCCTTTGGTTTGTGTTTTAGAGTAAAACGGTAAAACGGGAAAGTGATGTTTCAAACTTATTGCATGAAATATGGATTTTTGTTCGGCAAGCTTTTAGTCCAAGATATTTAGATAATATTGTGGGGCTATTCAATACCTTTCCGTGGATATAAAGATCGTCGAAATCGGAGTTGAAACGAAGACGTTATGAACATTGGAAGTTTGGAGGGTTTCAGGTGTAGCCTAGTATGCTGGGCGTACAAGGAGTATGTTGGGTGTACTAGGCAAGGCAGATCGTGAAGGATTAACTTGGTACTATGGGCGTACTAGGAGTACGTTGGGCTTATGTGACCAGGACCCAAACCCCAATTTTGGGGGTTTATGCCCTATTTAAGCCCCTTAACTTCCTCAAACCCTTATTTCTTTCAGCCTCCATCCTCTCTAACCCTAATACCGAAACCCTAGCCCCATTTATGAGATCCTTGAGTTTTTGAGTGCTTTGGAGTGTTCTTGGTGCATCTTGGAAAAAAAGGAGCTCACTGAAGAAGTTTTGGTTGCATTGAAGCTTGTAGATCCAGACCTTGTTCACCTTGATCTTTCTTCTGGAGGTATAAAGCTTGAATCTTGATGATGCATTTGTTAGATCTAGCTAGATTTGGATGTTATGAGATTTGGGTCACTTTAGTGCATAATGTTTAGATATTGAAAGTTTGTGACCTCGTTATGGATAAAGTTGGAAACTTTATCCATCTAAACATCATTTTGATTCAGATCTGAAGGTTAGAGACTTGGACTTAATGGATTAGGTAAGAAAGATGCACTTTTGGTCCCTTTGAAACTTAAAAGACTATATCTTGGCTGTTTGGACCATTCTAATGGACAGAGTTAGAAACTTTATCCATTATGGAGCTATTAGGAACCATAAAAATGTGATCTTGGTCCTTCTATCCCTTCCATGCAAGAGTTAAGTTGTCTTAATGGATAAATAAGTTAGAGTTTTAGCTTTTGGACCTTTTCTAACCATGGAAACTCATAAAGGTGGAAACTTTATGACTTAAGTCGATGTTTTAAGTCTAAATATGAGCTATAGACAAAGGCCTTAAAGGATAAAGTGCTTAATGGGAATATTGGAACCAGCTCGTGTACGCGCGGCGTACCTGGGAGTACGCTTAGCGTACTAGATTGAGATTGTTTATGCTGGGTGTAAGTTGAGTGCTGGGCGTACTCAGCTGCCATGTACTTTGAGTTTTGTTGACTTTTGTTGAATGTTGACTTTTTGACCAAGTTTGACTTTGGTTCAAACTTGAGGATTTTGAGCTGTTGACTAAGTTTTTATTTGGTTCTGCTTTTAGTAGATTCACGGGAGCAAGCAATGCATAAGGGAGCGTATCGCAGTGTTTCAAGGTTCTTCGATTCACATGAGTTTTCCTCACTGTACTTGTGGGTCGAAGGCACCAAGGCCGACCGACTGGATCTGTACCCTAATATATAGGATGTTGTTATGTTGTAGTGATCTGTTAGATCTATACGCTGGTATATAGGATGTTGCTATGTTGCAGTGATCTGTAAGATCTGTATCATGGTATATATGATGTTGCTATGCTATTGTGATCTGTTAGATCTATATCCTGGTATATAGGATGTTGCTATGCTATAGTGATCTGTTAGATCTATACCCTGGTATATAGGATGTTGCTATGCTGTAGTGATTTATCAGATTTGTATCTAGGTATATACGATGTTGCTATGTTGTAGTGATCTGTTATATCTGTATCCTGGTATATAGGATGTTGCTATGTTGTAGTTATCTGTTAGATCTGTATCTTGGTATATAGGATGTTGCTATTGTTGGGTTTTGAGCATTCTAACACTCCTATAGTGTACATGCAACCCTAAATACCTTGGATCTATGTTTTCTCTAATATACATGCAAATGCTAATATTCCAAGGTATTACCCTATCTAGCATACAATCATAGATACTTGGGTAATAATATAGATAGAATACATACCTTTTGTAGTGTAGCTTGACTCCATGGGGCTTGAGTGCCTAGTGCCTCAAATGTGACACCTCAAATGGCTCACACAACATCAAATGCTCTTGGAATAACTTAGATAGAAATCCACACTTCAAGAAATCGGCTAGCCCTTCTTTTTCACACATAGTATCCGATTTTGGTGAATAATATGATGCTTATATAGTATGTTACAATTAGGGTTACACCATGTAAACCCTAATCGTGATGACCTTTCATTTCCATGACCCATGGGTTAAGTAACCTCCATGGAGCATCCATGGAGTATCCTATGGGTTTAACCCAACTTGATTATCCATGGAGCTTTGGCCCACTATATAAGTTATGGATGATTTACACAATCAACCCATATATTTAATTAGTCTTCTTTTGATCACATAATTAATTCTAAATTAATTCTTGATCAATACTAATTAAATATTATTATTCTTATTATTAATATATTATAACTTATAATATATTAATAACCATAAGTGTCTTATTTCTCTCATTTAGTCTATCCAAGTGCATGATGCCATGCAACCCAAATGGACCATGCCTGGTCGGGTCAAGTACATACCAAATATAATTATGGACTTAGACACTAAGCCAACAGTCTCCCACTTGGATAAGTCTAAAACTATTATTTCGTATGACTTCAAGAACCAACTGGCAATCGTAGCTCTTAAAAGCCGTTGTCGAACTCTGACCTTGTAACTGAACTCTGACCTTGTCAATGACTTGTCCATTAGATAAGGGATCATATATTCCTCCATTCTAGATATCATATGGACTGAGACATGGATTATAATCATTCTCTCTGTCCATTTGTTGTTTCCCGATTTCCGATTTATGACGATTGACTGATTGAACAAATCAAATCAGTCCTGGCTTGGCCAAGCACTCATATGTGTCATCACTAAATCATCGAGGGGCCCACAGATATCGCTTTTATCCCGAAGGTAAAAGGAATGGATAAACTTCGACTCATATGGCTTTTTCTGCTACTTGTTGAATCATACACAAAGGCACATTTTATAACATCGAGTTACCAATGCGTTTTCGTGCAATCAATGTACTATCAACTCATAGTAACAACTCATATCTCTAGGTTTGAAGAATATAAGATATTATCGTCTCATGATCACTCGTGATAAAATCCATGAAGTGATTCAAATGAGCGCGGGTTGAATCCAATACTCAGAACTTATGACCACTCATGAGTGTTGTAGCACCACTTTGTCCACCAACTTGGACCTCTACAAGCCAACTCATGACAGTCTTGATTCATATCTACTTCCAGCATATGACCGACTGTGGATGGTTTGAATAACTTAATCATCCAGGAAGAGCGAATTAGTTATTCTGGAAGTCAAAACATGCAAAGTGAAACACAAGAATAAATGAATCAAATATGGTATCAAACCCTATGAATATAAATAGACCACTTTTATTTATCACCATACTGATTACTCATTATTCATTGTTTCGGTTTTATCAACTTTATACTTGAATTAAAACACTAGGTGTCCCATGCTCCAAGCATGTACACTATGTTTTATAAACAATAGCTTTGCAATACATCAAGTATGCACTCTATGTTTGTCTATGATCCTTACTTTGTGAAATAGATCGATTGAACGTACTTTCAATGATTCTAATTTCACACTCCCAAATCCTTATCGAAAAATGTAAGAATTCCAAATTCCTAACATTTACCAAAATCTGTTTAGATTTTAAACTTATATGCACATACCCTCTTGTAATGAATATGTACAAAGTCACAAAGACTTGTCATCAGTCATTACAGGTTATTCCAATGGAGATCAATTCCATGGAGACGAAGTCTCAAAGCACATTGCTTTGAATATCCTTCTTGCATTAAGTCTTCTAATTTTACACATATAACTTCCACCTATGGAGACAACTCCATATTCTCATTTTGACTATCACTTATGAACGAGAGATGCCTCGTTTCAGAATATGTCAATATGGTCCTTCCAATATTAACAGTATACTTCCAACTGTCCTTGAGCAACCAATATTTGGTAAACCTTAGATTGTCCTCGACAATTGCTTAATCCTTTTAGTCATATCCAATTCTAGACCTTTTCCCTTCTTAATGCCCCAGGCATTCGGAAAATTTTAGAAGGGACAAATATTATAACACATGCAATCGATCCTGTACCCAAAGCAAATGGGACACGATTCATGATGTCTCACATAAAGACATGATTCTAGACCAGTCTTTTGCTACAATATTTTTATTTGCCATGTTTTCAAAATTTAACTATGAAGAGGGATGCCGTAATCATAATCGAATTTTGAGAACGCAATATATGGAATTTACTTAAGTTGAACCAATCCAACATGAAATTCATATATATATTCTTGACTAAAGATGATTAAGGTCTCAATTTAAGCCTTTAGAACTGAAATGAAGTATATCCTCTCCCGTAATTATAGCAAAACAACTTTTTCAACCCCTGCAACTTCACGAATTGAAACTTTTGTTTTCTATAATTAACATTGCTAACTTGCAATAATTATCATGCTCCCACTAACATGATGATTATTAGCATAACACTTATGCTCCCACTAGCTTTGACATGTACTCAGAAATCAGCTGGACTTCTAGAAATCAATACTTTATTGACTTTCTTACCAAAGTTCAGACTTCTGATACGGGATTGCTTTGATAAAACTTTATCAAAATCATACACCTTTCCTTAGATAGCATGCATGTGTGTCTAAACAATTTCAGAACTATGAAAAGGGATGTCGTAATCATAGTCTCAATTGTTTAGACCTTTTGCCATCTGCTTCAAATCTACTTGGTGGAAGTGTTTCCTCACCATCATTTTCATGAATCGGAGAGAAACCTTATGACCCTTAGATTTTATGGTGTATGTGTTCTTATCCATGTAAATCGTCAAAACCATAGTCACAAGACAAGGATAATGACAAATCCAAACTCATATGGACTGAACTTATGCAATCTTAACTTCTTGCCACCTGGCAGTACAGGGTCTGCCATTGCTTCCAAGTTGTTATGCAACCAATTGAGAACTTTCAGAACTCCTATGCAAAGCCAACTTTAATTGGAATGGGCACAGAATATGTCAACACGATAGGTTATAAACCTCAAGTCGTGTGCTAGTGAAGAACCTCAGGTTTTATTCTTGATTAGTTCTTGAAATTCTTTTTAGGATCTTTAAGACTCCCACTATCCTCTTGACATATAAGACTATCTTGCCAAATATTCAAGAGATAGTGCGGATTCTTTATCAAGACAAACACTTCACACAATTGGCCTTAGTTGGTCTTTGTTTTATCCAAAACATCACAACTTACCAATTTTAAATGTACAAGAGTAGGACACTTTTACTCTTACATTTGACAAGTGTTTTAAACCTTTCTTTAAGATATGTCACTCAACTTACAGTCTTGGAGTATGACTCTAAGACTTGTTTTGAAACGAAGTATGACTCATCTTCTTGATTTAACCATTTCAACAATTCATGACTCCCCTTCTTAGTCATAAGAATGCACTAAGATGTCCTTAGAAGACCAATTGTGATGTGGTTCTTTAATCATTAAGATGATCACAAAACATTAAACTAAAGTACTCTCCCATCTTTTCAGATTTGAGAAACTTTAATCTTTCTGCCTAATTTGATTCTTCTCATTCGTTCTGCCATACATCGAGACTTTTCCAATGCTTCAGAATTATACTTAAACTTATAAGTATAACCATATTTACTAAACTTTAGTAAATCATGACGAATAGTCTTAACGAGCTTTGTGGTGGACATGACCAGTGCACAAGAATGTGTACTCGATCCCTTTAGTCCTTCACTTGATTCACACATCCATGTGAACAAGTCTTAATTTTCCAATGCTTGAAAGTTCTCATTCATCATACTATTCAACTTGCATGATTCCAAGTTTCTATCCAACTGAAGCCTTGGGAATGAGAATCTTTCCTTATTTGGTAAATTATGACACTACCACAAACGAAAGAATCAAGTCCATTTTTTTTCCAAATATTGCTATCAATGGAATCATATAAACAACCATTTTTCACAAATGCCACTTGTAAGGATATTTAAAATAAATATAAAATTAAAACCTTTTATTTTATTTCAAAACTTTGCGGAAAAAACTTATCCTTACAGTGCAAATGTGTATGAAAAACTTGTTGTTATCTATTCCTAAGCAATATATCATAACTCCTAAGTAACAGCTCAAAAATTCTGATGCGATCGAAATCCATCTTCGTGATCAGAATCAGCATGTACTTCCTTTAAGTTTCTTCACTTTTCTTTGATTCTTAAGGCATCAACATGTGACCCAGTCACATCATGTAATGAGAATCTCATAACAGAAACTTAACAGAGTTAGATAGTGGACTTTTACCTGAAGAAGAGTCAAACTTCTTGACTTGATCAACCTTATGATCTTTCAGGTAAATAGGCAGCTTCACAATCAATGCCCCTTCCTTTGGCAAGATAAACATATGGACTCTTTGGTAATGGGACTATCTCAGACTTAGCCTTTCTCTTTACCATTTGGTCAACCGGGTTGACTATGGCCAATCCCTTTCCATTGGGAAGAGAATGCTTTTTCTGGGTATCCAATGTTACCATTGTCAATGTCCATTGAAGGTTTTGGAAGTTGATCTACTAATTAGATTTGCTTTACTAGCCTTCCAAATCATTGCTGATTCAGCAGTACCAAGCAAATAGATAAGATCATTAAGGGTCTTGTCATAGTCTGTATCATAGGAGTCCTAAAGGAACTCACTATGTGACTTAGAAAGTGATTGAACCACCAACTTTCTCAAGACTTTGACACCCAACTCTCCCGGCTTGCGAATACTTAACTTCATCTCCAAGATGTGATCACACATAGACCTTGCTTGCCAATAGGGATTGAGTGACCTTAAACTTTTCAAGAACTTGTGGGTTAGGGAGAATAACTGGAGGAGGTGAAAGAAGTAAAGTTCCAAGAGATTTGGGAAGATCATAGATGTCTGAACTTAGACATCTTTTGGGAGATATTCAGGATAGTTGATCTAAAGTCCTTAATATGACACCCAATATGAAATATTAAGGCTAGGACCCAACAAACTATTTTATAACTTAGAAGAGGGATGTCGTAATCCAAGCTATAAAATATTTGACACTCCTAGATAAATGTAGGTAAATGACGATTCACCAATTTCCCCCAAGATAAACGAAATGTATTATTAGGTTTTAATTGGATTTGAAACTCCTAGATCTTTTGAGATTCATTGAACTTTTCAATGGCATGTTTCAATCTCGAGTGTGCCCTTCAGGTTTTGTGACTGGGATGCCGAGGATCACAAAACAAGGTGTGAAGTAACCATGCAAATTACTTGGTACCCTTAAGTGTTTACCCCTCAATCGATGTGTCGGTTAACCACACACGCTCCATCGATACTATGATAAACATTAAGTTACCCTTTGCCTACCTTGTTAAGTCCAGGTTAGTGTGCCGGTTAACCACACATGCTCCACTAACGGCTTAAACAAAGTGCAAAGTGTAATTTCATGGATTAGCACCTTATTCACATTTTCCTAAGTAACTAAGATTGGGAATTTATAAGTGTTTAGTTACTTAGTATTTATCATTAATACTTTTAATGAAGGGAGAATTATAGTCTTTGCTACCCGTTCGGCTAACGACCCTCCACCAGTCAAGGAAGTGGTGGGTGAGAGTGGACACCCATTAAACTGCCATTTTATAGGCAGTAACCTTATACCCCCCTTATAGACCGGCTTCGTGAATGGGGCCTACTAATGGTAAGACTGACTTTACTCTTATATATATATATATATATATATATATATATATATATATATATATATATATATATATATATATATATATATAAATATTATTAACTTATAATATTATAAAGTATAAGGGTTGAATTTTAACTTTTAAAATTCTAAGGGCTAACTTGGAATTAAAGTATTCATAAGCGAAAACTTTTCAAATTCCAAAACTTGAGGGCAAGTTTTGAAACTATTCAAAACTAATTAATTCCATAACTTATTTGTTTAAAGTAGTTTTAATTAAAAGACTCTTCAAGTTCCATAACTTGAGGACAAGTTATGGAAGACTTTAAACTAATAAAAGAATGTAACTTTTCTTTATTTTGTAACTTATGGAATTAATTAAGGTTACATATTTTATTACTTAATGAAGTGACTCTTGAACCTCCATAACTTGAGGACAAGTTATGGAGTCATAAAACCATTCAATGAAGACAAGACTCTTCATTTTGTAACCTTTGCCAACTTTTATGAGTTTTAAGAAACTTAAATGTGACTTTTCATATAACTTGAGGACAAGTTACAAAAACACATTTTAGAATCAACTCTTAGATTAAAATGGATTGAAAACACATAATCAATTAACTTTTCTATTAATCTAAGCAACTCATATAAACAAGATAATTGGAATCAAACTTTTTCATGTAATTAGCATAACACTTAAACTAATACAAAACATGAATCTATTGACAATTATCTTTGAAATTGGATTAGCATGAACATTACCACATCAAAAACAAGTTTATAAGTTCAAAAACAACTTATGGTAATGTTCCTAGTCCAATTCCAGCCAAAACAGTCGAAGATATGCTGTCTGGGACACAAACTCGTCGAGTTCTTATAGGAAACTCATCGAGTTCATGCCTTAACACATGAACTCGTCGAGTTTATGGCCAGAACTCGTCGAGTTTTCTGTCTGGACAGATTCTCAGCCTTGAAAAATAAGTTGCATCAAGTATAATTGAAAACAGCCCTAGGCTCTGATACCACTGTTGGGTTTTGAGCATTCTAACACTCCTATGGTGTACATGCAACCCTAAATACCTTGGATCTATGTTATCTCTAATATACATGCAAATGCTAATATTCCAAGGTATTAACCTATCTAGCATACAATCATAGATACTTGGGTAATAATATAGATAGAATACATACCTTTTGTAGTGTAGCTTGACTCCATGGGGCTTGAGTGCCTAGTGCCTCAAATGTGACACCTCAAATGGCTCACACAACATCAAATGCTCTTGGAATAACTTAGATAGAAATCCACACTTCAAGAAATCGGCTAGCCCTTCTTTTTCACACATAGTATCCGATTTTGGTGAATAATATGATGCTTATATAGTATGTTACAATTAGGGTTACACCATGTAAACCCTAATCGTCATGACCTTTCATTTCCATGACCCATGGGTTAAGTAACCTCCATGGAGCATCCATGGAGTATCCTATGGGTTTAACCCAACTTGATTATCCATGGAGCTTTGGCCCACTATATAAGTTATGGATGATTTACACAATCAACCCATATATTTAATTAGTCTTCTTTTGATCACATAATTAATTCTAAATTAATTCTTGATCAATACTAATTAAATATTATTATTCTTATTATTAATATATTAGAACTTATAATATATTAATAACCATAAGTGTCTTATTTCTCTCATTTAGTCTATCCAAGTGCATGATGCCATGCAACCCAAATGGACCATGCCTGGTCGGGTCAAGTACATACCAAATATAGTTATGGACTTAGACACTAATCCAACAGCTATGTTGTAGTGATCTGTTAGATCTATATCATGGTATATATGATGTTGTTATGCGGTAGTGATCTTTAGATCTGTATGACTACCTGTACTTGCTGGCTATTGATTGTTATGGTATATGTTTATGTGATATGGTCGGTTGGGTTGAGGCGGTCATGCTTTGTGCTAAAGGGCAAGATACCTGGGGCAGTCCGGTTAGACTGAAGGCCTGCAAGGTGGTCCAGTCAGGCCGAAGGCCCAGAGAGCGGTCCATATAGGTTGTAGGCCCGGTGAGGCGGTCCAATCATGCTGAAGGCTCTGAGACCGGTCCAGATAGGTTATAGTCCCTACGAGGTGGCCCCGTTATGTTGAAGGCTCATGTATGCATGTTGTTGTCTGTATGTTGTGTGGTGGTACTTTGGGGGAACTCACTAAGCTTCGTGCTTACAATTGTTTGTTATGGTTTCAGGTACTTCAGATGATTGGGGCAAGGAGAAGGATTGATCGTGCACATCCTTCAGATTTGACAATGTTCGATTTTTGGGATACTCTGATTTGTAATTATAACTTTTGGAAACAGTGTTTTGTAAATGTAACATCCGAATTCTTGAAGAGAAATTATTGAGATAGGTCAACTCGACGAGTTGAAGGGACCAACTCGTCGTGTTGAAGATGGATGGATTGCGAGGGTTTAATGAACCAACTCGACGAGTTGGGGAGCCTCAACTCGACGAGTTGGCAGCTGGGAAGGAAAACGTAATTTTTAGGGTCTTGCACCCTATTTAAAGTCCTTAAGTCCTTTTCCTGGCCTCCTTATCAGCCTCCATTGTTGTCCAAACCGTAAAACGAGTTGTAGCCTCCATTGTCATGTTTTTGGAGCCTTGGAAGGAAGTTTGGTGTTTATTTTGTGCATTGTGAAGGAATTAGAAGATCTTGAAGTTTCGAGCTTGGAGAAGGAAGTCTTGGATCCAGAATTACTCCATTTCTTGCAGTCATTTTAAGGTATCAAGTTCATACCTTGACTTTTAGATGATTAGATCTCCTTATTTTGGGTTTTGTTGTGTTTTGGCCTCTTTTGGGGGATGATGATGGAGTAAAGTCATTCTAGGGGTTATTCCTTCAGACCTGAGTTGGTTTTGGTACCCTTGAGCTTAAATGTGCAAACTTTATGAGGATTTTGGTGTCATGCATGCATTAAGTCAATTATTAAGTCCATTCCAAGCTTAAGAGCTTCATTTAGACATGCACGAACGTAAAGTTGGCAACTTTACGTGGTTTTCCAGCTCTAGGAAGTCAGATCTATGTTTTGGAGTCATGTCCTCATGGATTAAGTGCTTAGTGTGTTAAAAGGTGGGTTTCTGGTGAACACGACAAGTTTGTTGGATAAACTTGACGAGTTAGCTCGGTTTTCCGCGACATTTTCAGATTGATAGAGGAACTCGGCGAGTTGGTGGGTCAACTCGGTGAGTTGACTTGGTTTTTCCCGACCTGTGCGGATTGATGGAGAAACTCGACGAGTTAAAGAACAACTCGGCGAGTTGGGTCAACTTGGACCATTGACTTTGAACTTCGATTTATGTCTTTGAACAAGTTTGTCCCAAGGGGTACTAGATGGCAATCTGAATTGTAATAAGGAAAATTATGGGCTTAGGATAAGACCCATATGGGATTGGGCCCAATTTGGAAAATTGGGCCATTAGTGGGCCTTTGTGGATCTTTTGGATTTGGGCCTCAATTTTGATTCATTTTGGTCAAGGGTAAAATGGTCATTTTACCCCAAGTAAGGATTATGGATTATAGAGTGGAACCCAATTGTTAATTGGGTGTGTTGTTGGTTTTGATAGCTCGGAAGCCGGCAGGGCAGCAGCTAGGGATTCTTCCGGGGAGTTTCTGCAATCGAGGTGAGTTTTCCTCACTATACTTTTGGGTCGAAGGCATCAGGGTCGGCCCACTGGATTAGATATCTTGTTATGTGATAGTATGTTGTTGTTCAGTAGTGATCTGTTAGATCGATATCTTGGTTTATATGATGATGCTATGAGTAGTGATCTGTAGACCTGCATGTCTGTCTGTAGACTGTTTATATGTTTATCTGTTATATGTCGGCATGTTGTGTTGGGTTGAGGTTGTATTGCTTCGTGCGGTAGCCAACAAACCCAGGAGCATTCCAGATACGAGTTGAGGACCGGGCGGTATGCCAGACTCGTACTGAGGGCTTGAGGGTATTCCATACTGAGGATGAATGGACCCGTTGTGTATTGGCATTCCAACCTGAGGGTTGATTGGACCCGATATGATAGTATGGATCGTGGTGAGATGGGATTGCTTTGTGCGTCAGTCAACAGGCCTGGGGTATTCCAACCCAATGGTTGAATGGACCCGACATGTTTCGTATTCCAACACGATGGTTTCCTGGACCAAACTGCTTATGATACGAGGGTATTCCATCCCGAGGATGACTTGGCCCATCGTAGGCATGCCTGGTATTCCAGCCCGAGGCTGATTGGGCTAGGCATGAGTATTTGAGCATCTGTTATTTGTATATGTTATTTGTTTTGGTGTTGGTACTTTGGGGGAACTCACTAAGCTTCGTGCTTACAGTTTTGGTTTATGGTTTCAGGTACTTTAGTGGATCGTGGCAAGGTGAAGGCGTGAACGTACACATCCTCGCGTTTTGGACTTACGATTTCTGCGAAACTCTGATAATGTGAATGTTTTGAAAACTATGTTAAAAGAGATTCTGATTTTTAAATAATGTTTTGGGAACAACGGTTTTTGTAAACACTTCTATAGAAAAAGGCTTGTTTTGAAAAGTTTAAATTTTATGAAATTTTATGGATGTTACAAGTTGGTATCAAAGCCTTGGTTTGAGTGAATTGGAGGAACACTCATGTGAATCCAGTCTCAAACTAACGAAAAATATTTTCAAAATGATTTTTAAATGGTTTTCAAAATACTTAAGGAGGATGCGATGTGTACGATCAGTCGGAACCAGTAAGTTAACCCCAAAATACCACACTGTTATTTGATATTATGATATGTTAGAACAACATTCTAGTGATAGGCTAGGGATCTTCAGGAATTTCATGATATAATTGCCTGATTATATGATGCGTGATAGCCTAGGATTCTTCTTTATATGAAATTGACATCATTACTGTAGTTGTTAGTGTATGGGTCATAACTGTACATAACTAAGATTCTATAGCCCGAGAATGTTTGATTTGGCCTTATTTCTTGTTCTTGTTTGATGAAGGGCTTAGCGTAGGATCAGGTATTCGATTGTCTATAGGATCCAACGTTATGTATGGCTAGCATACACATGTGTTGCAGGGTTGGTGAAAGTTTCATGAGTGGGTGCAGTGTTTAGTGGGTCAGCGTGGGGAATGATTAGCCACTCTGGGGAGAGTGAGAGTAGGGAGAAGGTGTACCCGTGGTGCGAGGAGTTGAATATCGTGGATTTCGTATGAGGATCTGTCTGATTTTATTGCGTTTTAGTGTCAGTCGGCTCCTCTGCGCGAATGATGCTTGCTTTATGCTTTGTGGAACTCATGAGTAATGTGAGTTAGCTATTGGGTGAATATGTCAAGTCACATGTGAAAAAGGTTGGATAATCTCAGAGTGACGAATTTCACTCTACTGCGCAGCTCTTGTCTGAGTCCAACCATTGTAGGGATCAGTCTACTCGAAGGATTATCCGAGCTTTGTCGCATGTGATTGTATTCCTGGAATGGCTAACTGACATTGTGAGGAGTTCTTCAGCAGCTGATGGTAGAGAAGTGTGGAACCCTAGGATAGGCTAGGGATTCCTTTAGTGTGGTTGTTTCGCTGTTGAGCATGTTTCAGGAATATTTTGTGACTAAGTCGTAGAGGACCCGAGATAATTCTTGAGGAAGTATGGATAGGTGTGGAAGATAGTATTGGGACCGTACTAATGGAATCACATGATACATACTCGATTCAAGGAAGATTTCGGGGAATCTAAGGGTTGGTCAGGGAACATAGCATGGTTGGATACCATGGTTCGAGGCGGTGGTTCTGTATTTATCGGTCTTTTGGCATGGGCTGCCTATGCGAGGATGGGTTTTGTGTTGTTCCGGCCCCTGTGGCGATATTGATGTGGGTTGAGTGGTTCAGACTCGGATGTGTATGTTGGTTGGAGGTCTCGGAGGTTTGGCTAGAGGTCGTGCTTTGGGCCTCGAGGCACAGGGAGGAAGCGGTTGATATGATCGACTTGGAAATCGCATCTGGGATTTAAGTGGCGAATTTTTGGATTGGGTTGTCGTTATCTGTGGCAAGGATCTTGCTCTTCTGTTCTTTTTCGAGTTAGAAGGAGTGTGCAGGCTTATGATCTCCCGAGTTAGGTTGGATTCTCAGCTTGGGATCTGTTGGTCACAGTAGTTGGCGATAGTGTGTCAGTGCTGGTGTGCGCAAGTGGTTGATGTGGCACGAGTACCTTAGCGATGTGAGCAAGGGTCGTATCCTTGGGAGATGGGAAAGCCAGGTGCCGAATTGTCGTGTGGGTTGCAAGCATGGGGTGTATGTTTGGTTTGTAAATCGGTAGTTGCCTATGATTTGTAAGTGGTCATTATGGGAAGTTCCGAGGTTTTCGGCTGTAATTCACGTTTCTCATGGGGTTCGTTTGATCTGTATCTAGAGGACCATTCTGCGGATGATATTCATTTCATGGTCATGTATGGTTGTACCTGGATAGGCTGCTTGGGTTATGTTTTGTTTTCACCACCAGTGGGCGGTGGTTCGAGTTCTAAGTGGGGGAGAATTGGGATTCTCAGGTTGAGCCTCAATCATTGAGGTTTCTGTCAGTTCGCTGTTTGGTTTGCTGCTTTCAGATTTGTTGGGCAGATGTTGATTGGTGAAACCTTTCCAAAAGCGGGTATGTTCAGCTACAAGTGGGTTGCGGTTCTCTGGCTTAGGTGTCAAGGTATCCTAGACCATTGGTCGTTGAGTTTGTTTTTCAGTGGGAATTCTCTGAAGGATTCAAGTGGTGACATTTTAGAGCAAGGAATGCGTCACCTACCCTCTTGTGCAGTGTGTTTATGTTCCCTTGGTCCTTGGGTATGTTTACCCTCAATGGTGAAGTGGTATTCTGAATTCGTAGCAGACTCAAGTTTTGGTAACTTATAGGATCATCTTGGAGGCCTTCTTGATCTAGTGGTGTAGTGATGGAATCCGTTCAGTCTCAAACAAGTATGGGGCCTTGTTTGACCGATCATGAGGAGATTTTCTGATTTGAGTAAGGTGGCCTTTTCGATTATCTCTGGTATTTCTTTTCTCTTTGGAGGAGATTATGGGTTTCTTAGGTGTGTGTATGGAGGTGCTCCTTGTGAGCTGGGAAAGAGGGCATTGGGGCTCTTGGTTCAAATTATGTGCACGGTCCTCTTCGGTTTCAACTTCCGATTTGGATCAAGAGTGCAACCGTCATTCTATCCGCGGATCGTGGGCGACTTTGTTTTCATAAGGTTTTGCTTGGTAGCTATTTTGTGGTGCTTAGATGACAGTGTACGGGAGTTGTTTAGGTCCCTTCAAGGTAATGGAATGAAGTGGGTATCTTCAGGCCTGGAGTGTTGGGCTAATGATGCGAGGACGACAGTGTCGGTAGGTTATCGGGAGCATTCCAGTCATAGGCTGTGGGCCTATTGATCATGATGGTTCATTTCTTCTGCTTGTAGTGTTTCCAGTGTGGAAGCGTTGACGGTGGTCGGGCGAGTCGTAAATCGGTTGGTTGGATAAGGGAAGCAGTAAGGATTGAGGAATGTATTAGTCAGGTATTAAAAAGTCTCGACATGTTGTATGCATTATAACCCCAGTTGTTCGCAAGCGGTTGTTAAATTTGTGATTCTCAAGTTGGAAATTCCTTATGCAGTCGTAAGTCATAAAGTTCTTGGTGATTGTGTCGAGTGGATGCCCAGGTGGGGGTGCACCGGAACCCGTAAGGGTTGGATGTATCGTAGAAGTTCATGGTTTGATCGTCGTTGCTCGTCAAAGCAGTGGTCGGTAATGGCATAGCAGAGAGTCAAGGGTGTTAAGATTTTGGATTCATCATATGGTTCAGTTTTGGGATAAGTTCGTGGTCGGTGTGTTTCGAGGATCATTATTCATGGTTCTGGTAATGCCCAAGTTAGGGACTGGGGGTAGATTTAAAGGGATATTCATCAATTTAAGGGAAGGTTCCATGAGGAGGTATCATGGGTAGCCATTCTCGAGCAGGCTTTTGGTGGGAACTCATGTTAGGAATCGCGAGTGGGTCCGTGCAAGGTCCGTATCCAGAGCGGAGGGGGTTAAGAAATCTGTATATCAAAGGCATCAGTTGGAGGATTCAGCATTTAGCTTATGTGTTTGCGCTCTAGGGTGGCTTCATCTTGTGAATGAAGGGAAAGTGATGAGGTTTCAGGCTCTTAGCAGCAGTGTATCGGCCCGACAGTCGATGAAGTATGTATTTTGTATCTCTTGTGTGTTTATGGGATTGTTATCATCAAAGGTTGGATAGATTGTTCGTGGATAAATGTCATGGTTTTAGCAATCAGATCAGTTTGAGAGGTCTGTCAGGGAGTCATACCAATTCGATACCCAAGTTCGGATATATAAGGTTGGGTCTTTGCATGGGATTATGGGTTGTTCTTCTTCAGGTTGGCAGTTTCTATTTGGGATTGATTGTTTTGGGAAGGACGTTTATGTGTAGATGTTTCAGGTGCGTTCCTCAAGTGTTTGTTTTAGTTATGAGTGTTAGCAAGGAGCGATTTCGAGGACGAAATCTAATTTAAGTGGGGGAGAGTTGTAACATCCGAATTCTTGAAGAGAAATTGTTGAGAATAACCCTATTTCTAGGTCAACTCGACGAGTTGGAGGGACCAAATCGACGTGTTGAAGATGGATGGATCGCGAGGGTTTAATGAACCAACTCGACGAGTTGGGGAGCCTTAACTCGACGAGTTGTCAGATGGGAAGGAAACCCTAATTTTTAGGGTCTTGCACCCTATTTAAAGTCCTTAAGTCCTTTTTCTGGCCTCCTTATCAGCCTCCATTGTTGTCCAAACCCTAAAACGAGTTGTAGCCTCCATTGTCAAGTTTTTGGAGCCTTGGAAGGAAGTTTGGTGTTCATTTTGTGCATTGTGAAGGAATTAGAATATACTGAAGTTTCTAGCTTGGAGAAGGAAGTATTGGATCCGAAATCACTCCATTTCTTGCAGTCATTTTAAGGTATCAAGTTCATACCTTGACTTTTAGATGATTAGATCTCCTTATTTTGGGTTTTGTTGTGTTTTGGCCTCTTTTTGGGGATGATGATGGAGTAAAGTCATTCTAGGGGTTGTTCTTTCAGATCTGAGTTGTAGAAACCCATTTTTATACGAACGGTGGATGCGGAAGAAATAATATCTCGAAATTTATCATGTATACAAAATAATCATGAAGAACATATGATGAGAATTCTTAGAAAGATAAGAAGGAAAGAGAGATAAAATATTATTCCATGAAAAATATTGGTGGGAGAGAGAAACTCTCCCTAGGTGGAGAGAACCCACCAATTCTCTCTCTCTCTAGAATTACATTGTAAGAAAGATGCATGCTAAGAAAGGACCACCTCTCCCTTTATATATGATGGAGAGACAAATACACCAACAATACAAATAAAGGGAAAAATACAACCTAACTACCACTCATTATTTGTAGAGCATTTCCATGCTCCAACATTCTCTCCCTAAATGCTTACAAATGATGAGAGATCCAATAAGTGATACAAGGCTATAATACGGTAATCCGACTAGCAAGTGTGGTAATAAAATGAAACATAGTGAGAACCAAAGGCTGAAATTTCTCTAAAACTCTGAAGTGTCTGTGAAGTCTGAAACTGGCCATGAATCTCTAAACAATGAAGGTCTTTTAAAAATCAGAGTTCTTGTTTAAAAAGCAACCACTTTGGCTCTGATACCAATTGTAGAAACCCATTTTTATACGAACGGTGGATGCGGAAGAAATACTATCTCGAAATTTATCATGTATACAAAATAATCATGAAGAACATATGATGAGAATTCTTAGAAAGATAAGAAGGAAATAGAGATAAAATATTATTCCATGAAGAACATTGGTGGGAGAGAGAAACTCTCCCTAGGTGGAGAGAACCCACCAATTCTCTCTCTCTCTCTCTAGAATTACATTGTAAGAAAGATGCATGCTAAGAAATGACCACCTCTCCCTTTATATATGAGGGAGAGACAAATACACCAACAATAAAAATAAAGGGAAAAATACAACCTAACTACCACTCATTATTTGTAGAGCATTTCCATGCTCCAACATGAGTTGGTTTTGGTACCATTGAGCTTAAAGGTGCAAACTTTATGAGGATTTTGGTGTTATGCATGCATTAATTCAATTATTAAGTCCATTCCAAGCTTAAGAGCTTCATTTAGACATGCATAAACGTAACGTTGGAAAATTTGCGTGGTTTTCCAGCTCTAGGAAGTCAGATCTATGTTTTGGAGTCATGTCCTCATGGATTAAGTGCTTAACGTGTTAAGAGGTAGGTTTCTGGCGAACTCGGCGAGTTTGTTGGATAAACTCGGCGAGTTGGCTTTTCCCCGACATTTTCAGATTAATAGAGGAACTCGGTGAGTTGGTGGGTAAACTCGGCGAGTTGACTTGGTTTTTCCCGATATGTGCAGATTGATGGAGAAACTCGGCGAGTTGGGTCAACTTGGACCGTTAACTTTGGCCTTCGATTTATGTCTTTGAACAAGTTTGTCCCAAGGGGTACTAGATGGCAATCTGAATTGTAATAAGGAAAATTATGGGCTTAGGATAATACCCATATAGGATTGGGCCCAATTTGGAAAATTGGGACATTATTGGGCCTTTGTGGATCTTTTGGATTTGAGCATCAGTTTTGGTTCATGTTGGTCAAGGGTAAAATGGTCATTTTACCCCAAGTAAGGATTATGGATTATACCGTGGAACCCAATTGTTAATTGGGTGTGTTGTTGGTTTTGATAGCTCGGAAGCCGGAAGGGTACCAGCTAGGGATTCTTCCGGGGAGTTTCTGCAATCGAGGTGAGTTTTCATCACTGTACTTTTGGGTCGAAGGCACCAAGACCGGCCCATTGGATTAGATATGCTGTTATGTGCTAGTATGTTATTATTCAGTAGTGATCTGTTAGATCGGTATCCTGGTTTATAGGATGATGCTATGAGTAGTGATCTGTAGATTTGCCTGTCTTTCTATAGTACTGTTTATATGCTTATCTGTTATATGTCGGCATGTTGTGTTGGGTTGAGGTTGTACTGCTCCGTTCAATAGCCAACAAACCCAGGAGCATTCCACATACGAGTTGAGGACCGGGCAGTATGCCAGACTCGTACTGAGGGCTTGAGGTCCCGAGGATGACTGGACCCATTGTGCATTGGCATTCCAACCTGAGGGTTGGTTGGGCATGGGGTATTCCAACCCGATGGTTGATCGGACCCGATATGATAGTATGGATCGTGGTTAGACGAGACTGCTTTGTGTGTCAGTCAACGGGATGGGGTATTCCAACCCGATGGTTGAATGGACCCAACATGTTTGGTATTCCAACCCGATGGTTGACTGGACCAAACTGCTTATGATACGAGGGTATTCCATCCCGAGGATGACTGGGCCCATCGTAGGCATGCCTGGTATTCCATCCTGAGGCTGATTGGGCTAGGCATGAGTATTTGAGCTTCTGTTATTTGTATATGTTATCTCTTTTGGCGTTGGTACTTTGGGGGAACTCACTAAGCTTCATGCTTACATTTTTTGTTTATGGTTTCAGGTACTTTAGTGGATCGTGGCAAGGTGAAGGCGTGACCGTACACATCCTCGTGTTTTGGACTTGTGATTTCTGGGAAACTCTGATAATGTGAATATTTTTAAAAACTATATTGAAAGAGATTCTGATTTTTAAATAATGTTTTGGGAACAACGGTTTTTGTAAACACTTCTATAGAAAAATGGTTTTTTTGAAAAGTTTAAATTTTATGGATGTTACAATAAACAATTATGGTTTTGGGCTTGGTTTTAAAAATGAAAAATTTTACTTTGATTTTTGGGATCTTACATCCACCCAACTTAATTCCCATGGATCCACTCATGATCATTGCTTACATATGCAAAACACAAGTTCATCGTTTCTACATAGACAATGGTAGCAACACCGACATACTTTATGAGCATTGCTTTAGGCAACTGCCTACCTCCTGGAAGGAGGGTCTAAAACCTCCAACAGGTGGTCTGCTAATAGGATTTACCGGGCATAGCCTATGGTCACTGGGCTCCATACATCTACCGCTCACATTAGCTAGTCACGATGGGAGAGAGAAGATCACACTAATAGTCGAATTCTCAGTGATACGCCTCCTAGCAGAGCATAACATTTTGCTCGGGCGACCAATGCTTTTCCTGCTGCATGCCATACCGTCAACGATCTATGGTATCCTCAAATTCTACATATGCGTTGAGTCAGCCCTAATCGTTGCTATTAACCCATGAGTGTACCACTGCCATCAAGTCATTTCCGCAGCAAAGATAGTGCGAGCCCTAAAAAAGTCGAAGGAAGATTGCAATATAGAAAAACACGTCATTCACCTAGATTACCCAGAGCTAACAGTCAGGGAGCACTCCCATCAAACAAAAAAGGGGCAAGCAGGTGATACGAACAAGGAAATCAATGCAAAAGCGGCGAAGTTGGTGAATGCAGGCATCCTCCGGGAATCAATTTTCCTTACTTGGATAGCAAATCCAGTGATGGTAAAAAATCATGATGGATCATAGCGGATATGCATCGATTACTCCGATCTAAGGAGCACCTGCCCAAAGGATCACTACCCTCTCCCGGAGATAGATAAAAAAGGTGAGTCCTTAGAAGGATTTCAATTCAAGTGTTTCCTTGATGCCTACAAGGGTTATCATCAAGTTCAGATGAGAAGAGAAGATGAAGAGAAAACATCCTTTCATACCGATCGCAACACCTTTTGTTATCAGAAGATGCCGTTCGGCCTTAAGAATGCTGGGGAAACGTACCAGCGGCTGATGGACAAATTGTTCACAAATCAAATTGGTAAAAATGTCAAGGTTTATGTCGATGCCATTTTCATTAACAGCCATGGCGAGGCAGCATTGCTTTGTGACATTAAAGAAACCTTCTAAAATTTGACGAAGGTGCAGACGAAGCTTAACCCGGTAAAGTGTACTTTCGGGGTGGAGGAAGGCCAATTCATGGGTTATGAAATAACCAATGAATGAATATCACCAAACCAGACCAAGATAGAAGAATTTCTTGACTCTAAAACTCCTCACAGCCTCAAAGGGGTACAAGAGATCAATGGAAGGTTAACGACACTTGGAAGATTCATCGCCAATTCGGTCGAGAAAGCTTTCCCCACTATTCCAAACTTTGAAAGGATGCATTGACAAGAATCAATTCAAATGGACACTAGAGGCCGACAAGGCCCTGCAACACCTAAAAGAAGATCTGCACCAACTCCCAACCTTGGTGAGCCCTCTCTCGGGAGAAACTTTGCAAATATACTTGGTAGCATCTGACGAAGCCATATCATTGGTGCTAACCGTCGATAGGGACAATAAATAATTGCCAATACACTTTGTGATCAGAGCGCTACAAGGTCTTGAGCTAAACTAACTGATCCTAGAGAAACTGGTGCTCGCATTAATCTATGCAGTCAGGAGTCTCAGGCGCTATTTTCAACCCCACAAGTTTGAGATTTTGACAAGTTACCCAATAAAGCAAATCCTGTTGAGGCCAAAGAAATCAGGACGCCTAGCAAAATGGGCAATCGAGTTGGATGAGCACGACATAGACTGTTGCCCATGCACCAGAATCAAAGCCAAATCTTTGGTAGACTTCCTGGTCGAGATGCTCGACACACTCAAAGATGTGCCAACGGTCTTTCCAATAAATCCCTCAGAACAGAAGGCAACTCGGGACATTTGGGAATTGCACACTGATGGAGCTGCGAGCAAGGAAGGGTCTGGGGCAGGTCTAATCCTTAAAAACCCCAACGTTGATGAAATCACATATGCCTTGCGATTCAACTTCCAAGTATCTAACAATGAGACCGATTACGAAGCACTTCTAGCAGGCCTCCGACTAGCCCGAGATGTCGAAGCGAAATGCCTTGCAGCCCTCAGTGATTCTCTTCTCATTACCAATCAGATCAGTGGCACATATGAAGCCAAAGACCAAAGAATGCAAAGGTACTTGAACACAGTGTGAGAGTTAGCACAATCATTCAAGAACTTCTCAATCAAACAGATCCCCTAGGGATAAAATGCAAGAGCCGATGCTCTTAGCAAGCTAGCCTCGACATCTTTCGATCACTTAACCAAGAAAGTCTTGGTGTAGTTTTTAACAGAGAGAAGCATCGACAACAAGAAGGTTGACATTATCACAACAGATCCAGATTGGAGCAAACCCTTCATAGACTATCTCCTACCTGGCATCCTTCTTGTAATAGGAGGCAATGGTGGTGTGTAATTTGTCTCTGTCCACATATCACTTCCATTTTATGGTTTTAATCTTGTAATTGTAGCATTTCCTATATGTGACAATGTTATACATCATATCTACATAAGCTTATACATCCCTGTTAAGATAAGATATAGAAGCTACAAAATGAACACATCCATATCCATTCAATTTCCACAACCTATATGAGCATGTTTTCCTTCCAAGATCCACCTCGTATGCCTTTGATGCTCCCATTACCTCAAATTGCTTTAATCCACTAGGTAGTACCTTAAAATGCCTTTGACGAGTTTTAAGTAAATTCACTTTATCTCTAATCTCTGGACAAATATGATTTCCCCACTGTGGTCCTTTCAATCTCATATTGTACAATGTGTCCATCATGTACAATCTCAACTCTTCTAGCATGGTGATAATAGGCTTCTTACCGGAATTTATAATTATAGCATTAAAACTCTTTGAGAAACCATTTTCAACAACATCACAACACCTGACAGGTTGAAAGAAAGCTCTTGACCACATCTTGGGATATTTGTCCATGAGGTATTCATGTGAATGGGCTTCAAAGTCTCAATTTCCTATATGATAGCTTTAAATGCGTTCTTAGTTGTAGCTTTAGATGCTCTCCAAAAAAGTGTGTGGTAGATGTCCCCCAGTGTATATCTTCTGTAAATTCTAGAAAATATGTCTAACACACCGCCTATGCTCTACAAATGGCATCAACTCCTTTACAACCTTAATCAAACGTTGTAATAAAAAAACTTTAGTACCAACTTCATACTATAAATAGAAATACATTAGTACATAATGTACTCACCTTGTGTTGATCTGACATTAAACTGTATCCATTGCCTAAGTTTAAGTTAATGTCATCAATAATAAGATCCAAAAACCACTTCCAATTCTGCTTGTTCTCTACACAAACCACTGCCCAAGCAATATGATATATCTTGTCAGTTGCATCCCTCCCAACTTCACAAAGCAATTCCCCCTTACAAATCCATTTCAAAAAACACCCATCAAGACCTATTATCTTTCTGCAACCTTCAATCCAACCTTGTTTCACTCCTTGAAAACATACATAGAACTTGCTAAAATGGTTCTGTCCATCTGGGCCATTCTCCATCTCTAGCTTCACAGTTGACCCTGGATTTGTCCTCAAAATCTCTTGCCCATATGACCATAGTTTTGCATAGTGATCCACAAGAGTAGCTTCAGTAAGATTCAATGCATACTTCTTTGCCCTCCTGCATTGGCCCATGCTAACATGGATACCATACTTGGTCATTACCTATAATCTCAGTTTTCTCACACTCAATTTTCGAATCTGTACAATTTCTTTGGTATAATGTAACATCCCCAAATTTCTCGGCCAGAAAAGACCGATTTAGTTTATGCTTTTAAAATAAAATCAGAGTAATCTTTTTAAAAGATGTTACAAAATTTGTCCCCAAAAAAAAACATGGTAAAAAACTTTATCCAAAACATTTCTTAAAGAAATATATTTTCATTATATAATAAAACATCGGGATGTCATGTTCCGATACAGAACAAAAGCATAAACAGTACATTATAAGTCTTACAACAATTATTTATAACTACTGGCCTATAATCCAAAAATTCCTCTTCATCATCCAAACTATGCTCTGGGTCCACTACCTGTAATATAAAAAGCTGAGTGGGTCAGACTTAGGAGCCTGATGAGCATATAGGGTTTTCAACCCACAAATAATAATAAATTTATTAAATTCATCAACCAAAAATAAATTTATTAATTTCATCAACCAACAATAACCCTGATTACCCATTCCCGTTATCCTCACTTTACGTCCTTAAACACCTATCATAAGGGACCTAGTCTAAGGATTTTCATCGGGGTGACAACAATGCTTTAGGGATTCCTCAGCAATTTATGTCAAATAAGGCAACCATGAGCGGGATGGAGTACACCAGCGAACATATAGTTCACCAACACCTACAGGTTGCGAACCTGCTAGCGCTCCACTGGACTGTCTAGAAAGGTCTGTGGTCGTCATCTATACTCCGCTAGATGACAACAACAACAACATCGAGGCCTCTCATCATTTTAACACACATCAACTATTTCATTTACCCATGTTTTACCCAAAATATTTGTAGATAAAAATAAATATACAGTTTAAAACTTGTATAAAACATCTATTCAACATTATCTCAAATAAACAAACATTATAATTACACACAACACATATTTTATAGAAAATACTTCATATCTATGTGTAAGATGAAAGTGACTACACGCTCACTTGTTAAGACGATAATTGGGAAGCACCTCGTCTCTTAAAATGACCGTTTCCGATAAAACCGAGATGTTTTCCCAAAAACCGGGCTTCACGCGGACAGAGTTTCGGCTCGAAAACTCCTTTTCTCGGGATCTTCGGGCTCTCCGGGACTTGCTTATGATGCTAAGATGATATAATAGGCTTAGGGGTAATTTTTGCAATATTGAAGAAAGTTTAAGGTGGGAGAATGAAAGTTTGTAACCCAAAATCGGCTGGCATCGTCCGCTATTTATAGGGGCTGAATGCTCGAATTACGTTGGGCGTACTCCCTCTTTACACAGTACGCTTGGCGTACATCGATTACGCTGAGCGTACTAAGATATCACATCGGACGCATCAAGGCTATGACACGTGTCTCTCATGCGAAGGAGTAGGGATGGATGACGGACTCCGGAACACCTACACGAGTACGCTGGGCGTACTCCCAATTTCCAAACTTCAAAAATTCGTAACTTTCGCATACGAACTCTGTTTTTGATGTTCTTTATATCCACACGTAGGTGAGACTATTCTCTACAACTTTCATTTAGACTCCGTCGGCTAGTTTTGAATTTATTTTTAAAGTTATATTTTTAACAGGCCGGGACAGGAAATGTCCGTTAAAAATTCATAACTTCTTCATCCGACGTCCGTTTTTGTCTGTCTTTTTACCGTTACACTACTATTAACGAGATCTTCGATTCTCGTTTAGGTTGTTTCGGCTAAAAATCACTCGATCTAAAATTCGAGTTTCGGGCTGCATACTGCTAAGCTGAAACTCAGAAAAATCATAACTTCCTCATACGAAGTCAGATTTGGGCATTCTTTTTATGCACGTTCTCGGTTTAACGAACACTACGAATTTCGTTTAGATTGCTAAGGCTAAAAAAACACTTTATCGTAAATTCACTTTTTACGTCATACAGCGTCGTGCCGGTTCTGTCGCAAAACTTCGACAGGTCATAACTTTTTCGTTATAACTCAAATTTCGGTATTCTTTATATCTCCGGAATCCTTATTTCAACCACTACCACTTTCTTCATAGATATCGGGTTTATCTAAAATTTATTTTCGACGCTTATTTTTATTCTTAATTCATTAAATTATAATAATTAAGCATAAAACACATAATTCTCAAATAATACAATTTATTATTTCAAAAAAAATTACAAAGGTTGACCTAGACTATTACATTATCATTTATGCCTATCCTAGAAACACGGGCGTTACATATAATGACTCCCAATCCATGCATATACCACCAATGATCCTAACTTGAAGTTCCTAGCACAATTATGATTAACTTTTAGTGACTTGATTTGGAAACTCTCTTCATCACTCATCCAAGAATCCCATATGACCACAGTTTTACATAGTGCTCCACAAGAGTACCTTCAATAAGCTTCAATGCATACTTATTTTCCCTCCTGCCTTGGCCCATGCCAACATGGACACCAAACTTAGTCATTACCTATAACCTCAGTTTTCTCACACTCAATTTCCGACTATGTACAATTTCTTTGGTATAGTGACTTCCAATCCATGCATATGCCACCAATGATCCTAACTTGAAGTTCCTAGCACAATTATGATTAACTTTTAGTGACTTGATTTGGAAACTCTCTTCATCACTCATCCATGAAGCACATAATCCAAAATGTGCAAGCACCTTTACTATACCTCACCAATAGTCTTTTTCTATCATTTTCTTTTTCAAAACAAAGCTGATATCCATTAGCCACAAAACAATTACACAACATTGATTTTACTTGCCCTGGACCCTAAAATCTCATTTTAAGAATGGGTTTTTGTTTTTTCCAGTGTAATAACTCATTAAAAATGGAATAAGTGTGCATGGTAGGTTAAATTTCTCTCCCATCACCATCACCATCATCATCATCATCATCATCGTCGTCGTCATCATCATCATCATCATCATCATCATCTATAATGTTGTTATCCTCCTCTTCATCAACACACAACTTACTCAAGAAAGGATCATTTGATGTCCTATTCATAATCATTGCATCCTCATTAAATTCCACATCCACATTCAATACAAGACTCATGTTCATCATTTGGATTGTCATCATCATCATCAAACCATCCATCTAATCCCACCCCAATATGATCCACATATATAGATATTATACCATTTGTTCCATAAGCATCGAAAATAAAAAGCAACATATTCCACATCATCTGAAATAGGATTAATCCCATTCATCAGGGAAAGGTGTAACACCCGGAATCCAGAAGGCCAGTTAAGGAAAGAAAAACCCCAAATCAAAAAGGCAACTCGTCGAGTCCAAGGAGGAGAACTCGACGAGTAGGAACATATTTGGGATGCGGTTTGGGAAACCTACTCGACGAGTTGGAGGGACCAACTCGATGAGTTGGTCTGGGTTTGGGAAACCCTAAATCCGAGTTTTTGTACCCTATATAAGCATCCTATTCCCCACCTTTCAGCCTTATTTCCAGCCTCCATTGTCCAAATCCTAATTCTCGAAACCCTAATCCACTTTGAGAGCTTGTGAGCCATTTTTGAGTGAATCTTGAGTGCTTTGGAGCTTGAGGAGAAGGAGAAGATTGGGGATCCAAGAAGAAGCTAGTAGATCTAGAAGCACCTTGCCTTTCTCATAATTTCTGGGTAAGAAAGTCTTCACCTTGCTCAATGAATACTTAGATCTTCTTAGCACCTTTTCTAGTGGGTTTTGGTCCAAGAAGCTTGACTCTTGGGATTTGGACGTCCCAAGTAAGGAACACTTCAGATCTAGTATCTAGAGGGACTCTCATGGCATAAAGGTGCCAACTTTGTGGCCATGGAAGTCCCATGCAACCCCTAAGCCTCTATTTTGGCCTTTTTAGCACCAAAAGGCAATGCATATGGATAAAGCTTGAAGCTTTATGTAATTTCCTTGCCCCTAAAGTCCAGATCTCAGTTTATATGGCTTGGTTTAGAGTGTTGATGATGTTTGGATCAAGATCTAAGTCTTAAAGGACTAGGGTTTGAGCTATAGCCATTAAGTGAGAGTATAAACGGATAAAGCTGGAAGCTTTACCCTTAAAAGGAAATTTTCAGTGTATATGAGAAGTATGAAGCTTAGATCTGAAGAGTAGGGGCTTAATCCATTAAGAAAGCCTAAACAAACTGAGGAACTCGGCGAGTCCAGAGAGGGACTCGACGAGTTGAAGCAATTTGTCCCGATTCGGTACAAGGTAGAACTCGACGAGTATGTGAAGGGACTCAACGAGTTGACGTATTCTGTCACGACTTCGAGTAACATGGGAACTTGACGAGTCAGGGGGATGACTCGACAAGTTGAGTCAACTCAAGGTTGACTTTGACTTTGACCAATGTTGACCTAGTTTGACTTTTGAAGGCAAATGGAAAAGAGTATGTGAGGGGTAAAATGGTCTTCTACCCCACTGATGACTTATGGTTAAGTTATAAGAATCCCAAACTTATCTAAGTTGTATGATGATCGGTAACTCGGGGAGTCGAGAGATCAGCAGTTCGGGGATCTGCCAGCTAGCAGCGACAGATTTATTCGCGGGATTCGGAAGTGAGCTTGTGCAGTGAGTCTCCTCACTGTTTGCATGGGTCTACGACCACAATGCCGACCCACTTAGTTTATGTATGGTAGGAATACCTGGGGGTTAGCCCTAGGCATAGTATGATAATATGTTATTCCGGACCAAGTTCTGATGCCGGGCGATGCCCGAGGAATGTTGCATGTTAGATTATACTTGTTGTCTGTGTGATACTTATATGTGCCTGGTAGGGAGGTGAGTGTGGGAGAGGTCCCGTATCTCATCACTAGCTGAGTATGGACGGGGTTCCATATCTCATCCATAGTAGAGTAGGGGCGGGGCCCGTGATAGGAGAGAAGTGAGTGTGGGCGGGGGCACGTATCTCACTATCAGCAGGAGTGTGGACGGGGTTTCATGACTCATCAGTAGCAGGACAGGGGCGGGGCCCAAGTTAGGCGAGGCCTTAGGACAGTAAATACATCTAGAGTATGCTTTCTTTATGTGATAGTATGATTATATGATATTATTATATGTGTATAGCAGGCGGGGCCCAGAGACAGGCGAGGCCTAAGAGAAACAGATATGTATACCGAGCGGGGCTCGATGCCAGGCGGGGCCTGATGCCGAACATGGTCCGATGCCGGGAGAGGCCCGATATAGGGGCGGGTGCCCAGTATATGTGGTTATGTGTATGGTATGTGGTAGTATGGGGAACTCACTAAGCTTCGTGCTTACGGTTTACAGTTTTGGTTTCAGGTGCTTTCAATGGAAAAGAGAAGAGCTCGGGATGAATGCATCGCACACACCATTATGTTTAGCCTGGGATGTTTACTCCGATGTTTTCATACTCTGATAATAATGTTTTGAGATATTTTGACTATGCTTTGATGAAATGGTTTGATAACTATGGTTTTATTTAAATTAAAAATGAATTTTTTGGTCATGAGTTTTGGGATGTTTCAAGTTGGTATCAGAGCCTTGGTTTGAGGGATTCGGACACACTCTCGGGTGTGTGTGGACTCAAACTGAGGACTTGATATGAAAATTTTCAAAAGAAAAATAATTTTTATAAAAAGAACTTTGAAAAGAGAAAATAATTTTGGAAAGAGAAAAGGGTGTGGTGCATGCAATCAGCCGAGCTCAAGTAAGTACTCCCAAATTATCCATACATGATTATGTTATGATATGGTTATGAGAACAACATGCTAGATTAGGGCTAAGGATCTAGGAAGGATGCCTTGTATGCCTGTTATATGTGTATGAGAACTGCATGCTAGATTAGGGCTAAGGATCTAGGGAGGATGCCTTATATGCTTGTTGTATGAGCTTATTGAACTGTATGCTAGTACTGATTAGTCAGTAATATGGTGGCCTGAGTAGGATATGCTTGATTATGTTTACTCAATGCTCGAATGTTGCTTGCTTTGTGCTTTTAGGAGTTCTAGTTATCTTTAACTAACTAGTAAACGAATATGTTAAGTTACATATTACGAGGACTAAATAATTTCAGAAGGTTAGGTTTACCTCTATTTCGCAGCTGTTGGAGCATGGAAATGCTCTACAAATAATGAGTGGTAGTTAGGTTGTATTTTTCCTTATATTTGTATTGTTGGTGTATTTGTCTCTCCCTCATATATAAAGGGAGAGGTGGTCATTTCTTAGCATGCATCTTTCTTACAACGTAATTCTAGAGAGAGAGAATTGGTGGGTTTTCTCCACCTAGGGAGAGTTTCTCTCTCCCACCATTGTTCTTCATGGAATAATATTTTATCTCTCTTTCTTTCTTATCTTTCTAAGAATTCTCATCATATGTTCTTCATGATTATTTTGTATACATGATAAATTTCGAGATATTATTTCTTCCGCATCCACCGTTCGTATAAAAATGGGTTTCTACAATTGGTATTAGAGCCGTACCTTGAAGGTTTAATCGACTAGTTCAAGGGAACGACTCCTGTTCGGTGATTATCTTGAAAAAATTTTGTGTTTTTGCAAGAATTTTCGGGTCCTACCGGAAATTTTTTGATGAGTTTTCTATTTTTCTGGGGTGATTTTTGCTTAGAAGAATAATTATGTTGCTGCTGCTCACACAAATTCTCTGCTGGAAATTTATGTTCTTGAAGTTCTTAGTATTTTTCTGTTGAAGAAATGAAGAAAATGGGAGAAGAAATTATTTTTGTGGTCTCCAATATGTTGAAGAAATTGTTCCAGGAAGTTCTTTTAATCTTGGAAGAAAAGACACAAAATTAATGGGCTTATTTTTCTTGAAGAAAAGTGGAGAAAAGCACTTTATTTTGAAGATTTTTTCTTTCTAGCAACTTTTGTTCTTCACATAAGGTATGGTGTTTATACCTTTCATCTTTAAATTGTTGCTGTGAATCCTCAAGATAGTGTATTTGGACGTAAAGTGTTGTTTGCATAAAGCACTTTGTCTTTTTTACTCTTTTGGGTAAAGAGTACTCCACTCATATTTGCCTTCCCAAGTAAAAACATGTGACATAGTCCAATCTCATCACCTTTTATCCCTAAAAACCCACCTGCACACTCTTATTTTTGCCTTCCCAAGACAATATTCCTTTCTTTCTATTAAAAATAAATAAATAAATAAATAAAATAAAAAAATTAACCGAAGTCTGCTGAGGAGTCAGCAGACCGCAACCTCCCTTCTGATTCTGAACCGCAGCCACGGATCTTGCTGATGAACCGAAGTCAGACCGCAACCCATCCCTTTTTGCCTTCGGTTCGGATCAGTGCCTTGGTTCGGGCCGCAACCCTCCTTCTCCGGTTCGGACCGCAAGCCTTCTTCTTCGGTTCGGACCGCAACGCGCCTACTTCGCACCGCAGTCTCTTCAACTCAACTCTATCCGCAACTTAGCCTCGTCCGCACCCAAGCCCCTCTTCCACCGCAACCTCACTCCGCCTCCCCCTTCCCATCCGTCCGCAGCTTCCCATCCGAATCCACCTTCCCACCGCAACTCCCTCCCTCCATCAACAACCCTCCTAGACCCGCATCCTCCCTCTTAACTTCGGATTCCCTCCTTCCTCCTTCCAGCCCCTCCCTTCTCTCCTTATCATTCCCTCCTCCCCCTTCCTTTCCTCCTTTTTTCCTCCCCTCTCATCAGCCCCTCCCCCCCCCCCCTTTTTAAGCCTTCCTTTTTTTTAACTCCATTTTTTCCACCAAATTAACTTTTCAGCCAATATTTTTTTAACGTCAATTATTTTTATTCAGCTAATTATTTTTTTTAACACCAATTTTTTTAATTTAGCCATTTTTTTATTAAAACCAATTTTTTTTACACCGATTTTTTTTAACACCAATTTTTTCCACAACCGAACCTTGGATTGTCACATTGGTTCATTTCATGCCGATTATTTTGGAAGATTACCCCATACCGCAGTCGGACTTCATATTATTCTTTGTGATGCTTGCACCGCAACGGCGATTGATCAACAAAGTTGTTTCACATTCTTCACTTTATGGGATATTATGACTTGGCGCTCTTGATCTTCAGTTGACGAATCATGTATCTTCAGCATGTGGACTTTATTTTCTATTGAAGACCACTACGAGAGTTCCGGCACCGCAGTTTGGATATTTTTGGTATTTTTGGCATAACATAGATTATTTTTCATGCAGTGATTCTTCGTTCTATGATATTTGTTCGTGCAGCTTCAGCAACTGAATCACCCATCTTCTCATGACCGCAGAGTATCTCTTTTACTCTATTTCTCGTGTCTTCTCGAGACCCTTCATACATCTAGGGAAAGCTCTCTTAGCTCTTGGTATCCGACACTCTCCATCCGATGATTTGTTGATTTTTGATATCCGGTCATTGGTTATCAAAAATAGGGAGAGAATATCATCCGGATTTGGTTCTTATGATTGTTTGAGTTTGGATTTTGGATCTTCTGAAGACGATGATTTATTTAGTGATGCGATGTGGCACTTATTTTTGGTCTTCACGGATCAAGTTTTTGGCATTACTAGATGTTTACCGGTTTCAGATTATTTATTATTCGGACTCCACCACATGATGATTTTGTGTTTGCATCCGGTTTAGATACTATGATTTCTCGAGTTTGGATTTGTGATATTTTGAAGACGAAGATTATTTTGGCGATGATACGTGACACTTATTTTTGATCTTTTGATCAAATTTTTGGCATTGCTGGACCATGTCTTTGGACTCACATTATTTTTATCCAGACTTCATTTTTTGGATGCTTCACATTTTTAGCAGGTTATTCTTTGAAGAATCTTGGTGTATTATGATTCGAGAACTCGAGATGTTTTTCATACTTTTTGAAGCCGAAGTGTTTCTTTTATTGGATCTTTTACTTGTTCATGGTGATCTTCTTCTTCAGGTGATTATGACTGGTTTGAAGATTTGGATCTTATTTTTTCTGCTCCATTGGTGGTGCTTTGAAGCCGAAGACCTTCATTGTTTAGAGATTCATGGCCAATTTCAGACTTCACAGACACTTCAGAGTTTCAGAGACATTTCAGCCTTTGGTTCTCACTATGTTTCATTTTATTACCACACTTGCTAGTCGGATTACTGTATTATAGCCTTGTATCACTTATTGGATCTCTCATCATTTGTAAGCATTTAGGGAGAGAATGTTGGAGCATGGAAATGCTCTACAAATAATGAGTGGTAGTTAGGTTGTATTTTTCCCTTTATTTGTATTGTTGGTGTATTTGTCTCTCCCTCATATATAAAGGGAGAGGTGGTCATTTCTTAGCATGCATCTTTCTTACAATGTAATTCTAAAGAGAGAGATTTGGTGGGTTCTCTCCACCTAGGGAGAGTTTCTCTCTCCCACCAATATTCTTCATGGAATAATATTTTATCTCTCTTTCCTTCTTATCTTTCTAAGAATTCTCATCATATGTTCTTCATGACTATTTTGTATACATGATAAATTTCGAGATATCATTTCTTCCGCATCCACCGTTCGTATAAAAATGGGTTTCTATAGCAGCTCTCGTTTGAGTCTAGCCGTTGTAGGGTAGGACCTCTCATTCGAATAATTATCTAGTCTTAATGATATGTAATGGTATTCGCGAGCCAGTTAGGGGGAGATAGTAGGGACTTCTTATACAGCTAATGGCGGAGAGTGGGTTGGTGATTACCCTAGGGCAAGCCTAGGATGAGATTAGCATGAGATCAGCAGTAGTAGTAGAAGGGACTTGGTGGAGTCGAGGCAGTTCTTGAGGAAAGTACGGATAGATATGGAAGGTAGTATGGGCCCATACTACTGAAAGCAGAGGATCCGTACTCGAATCAAGGAGGGCTGAGATAAAACCGGGGAACTTGTAGTGTGTGTGTGTGTGATTCCTCGATATATGATGAGTATTTTGATGGTTATTATGATATGATGCAGCATGGTGACGCTACGTACCAGACCAGTTGGCAGTTCAGGCGCCGGAGAGGGATCAGGCTCGGGCTTTGGAGCCGTGCAGCTGGATGAGCAGATGAGAGAGTTTATATCATCTGAGATTACGCGCAGTATTATGGACCAGACTCCTGTGATCTTTGGTACGGTCAAGGAGGGCATATTGGAGATTTTGGACGAGAGGTTGGGTGCGTACCGCATAGAGATGGCGGCCATGTTAGGGGCGCGCACGTTGACATTTAGGAATTTCAGAGCCTGCGGAGCTCCAGAATGTCATGCGGCTAAGGACCCCATTGCTAGCAGCCGGTGGTTGGCAGATGTCGCCAACGCCTTTCGTTCTAGCCCGTGTCCCGAGGGGGACAAGGTCCGAATCACCTCCTATCTTCTGAAGGACAAAGCACGTGATTGGTTGGAGGAGGTTGGACATGCTATTGGGGATGATGTCGTGTTGGACGTGATGACATGGAGTGACTTCTTGGCCAGGTTCAGGGCCGAGTTTGCACCAGTGATTGAGGTGCAACAGTTATCACGGGAGTTTCAGGATCTCCAGCAGACTACGGAGACGGTGGCGGATATCACCGCCAAGTTCAGGGAAAGGGCCCTTCTTGTTCTGCAGCATGCAGCGGACGAGGAGATGAAGAAGGCCCGATATCATAAGATGCTGAGGAGCGACATCAGACAGTTTGTGAGCCGGTCCAGCTGCAAGACGCTGGATGATATGATCGCTCGAGCCAGGGAGAGGGAGATCGACTTAGAGGCAGAGAGGAAGAGGAAACCAGATGAGGTGCAAAAATATGCAGGGTCGGGCAAGAGGCCCAAGGTATCGGATTCTAGATCGAGAGGTCATCAGGACCATAACCGTTGTGGCAAGTGCGGCAGGACACACGAGGGTGTGTGTAGGAGCGCTAGTGGTAGTGATTTTGGCTGCTTCAAGTAAGGTCAGATCGGTCATTATAGCAGGTATTGTACTGCTACCACCACCCAAGGATCAGACCCGATCTGCTTCCATTGCAGTCAGTGGGGCCACAAGAAGGCCCAATGTCCGAGTTTAATAGCGGTGGGAAAGGTGATGGCACCTGCCCCTGCGACGTTGAGGATCACCGACGGCCGTCAGGGCCAGGCAGAGGTGCCTCTGGCGAGGATCAGGGCTTTCTAGATGACTACAGAGGAGGCACAAGCGGCTTTCGATGTTGCAGGTGTGTACTTTTTGCTTCTTATCGGTTTTTATTTATGAATTTACTGTTATTGTCTTGCATCAGTATGATTAGTGTATCTTGAAGATATATTTTCCGCTTATGAACGAGTTATATGCCATCTGCATACCATGAGTCTTAGGGTAGTAGTATGAGATCGTCCCCTTATATAGTGAGTTCTCAGGATGCGGTAGCTGTAGCAAGTGTGATTGGAACTCCGGAGGTGTTTCGTTAGTTTTGAGAACACTAACTGTGGTAAGCGTTGGTCTCCAGCAGATTGATCATTGGATGGAAAGAAGGATTGGGAATCCTTCCAGTCTTGGGTATTGCAAGATTTTAGTCGAATCAAAGTGGGGGAGAATTCTCCAGGGGTTCAGGAAAAGAAGGAAATGTGAAATTAGGATGAGTTCGCATTCTTGTCAGGAAGGAAGGCGACACAAGTGACTGATTGGATTGAGGAGTATGTGAGTTGGTAGTTTGGGAAACTTGCCAACGTAATGTTCGCGTCTTTTTGGTGGTTGATAGTTGGCTTTGGGGACCAGGTTGAGGAGATCCCCGTCAGGACGCAAGTTCAGCCAGAGTGTTAGGTCGTGTGCGTGCTCCACATGGAAAGGTGTCGTAAGACTGCGGGATAGCTGCAACATTCATTAACGGCCAAATAGCATAGTGTGGGCGGGGGCCCACATCTCCTAGTCAGCGGAGTGTGGGCGAGGCCCGTATCTCCTATTAGCATAATCGGAATCAGGAAAGGATAGGTAAATGGGAGTCGAGGTGGAGTTGGACCTATGTAGCCCTAGATAGGTGAGACCTGTGGATAAGGCCACTCCATAGCATGGTTTGGGTGAGACCCGTGGGCGAGGCCCGTGCGATTATAGCAAGGCAGGTGGGACCTGGCAGAGGCCGTAGGATCCAGGTAGGGGATCGGGGATCCCAAGGTTATAGAGCCATGAGTGGCAATGTAGATAGAGTAGTTCGATAGCCGAAGTTTTCTTCGGAGGTCGCTGGGAGCGACTGAGAAGGTGTTCTTTAGTTCAGCAACCGGGTGGGAGTTCGGTGTTCCAGATAATGGCAGATAAGTTGGGACCTGGGAGGTCTCGGGTCGGTTGGAAAGTGGGTAAGAGGCAGCAGGATCTTCGGACAGGTTGTGATAAGAGAATTCCTGTAGGGAGCAACTAGTTGACCGAGAGGTGCCAAGTCACTCACAGCGGGATTAAATAATCTCAGAGTAAATGATTTGACTCTGTTGCGCAGCTCTTGTTTGAGTCTAACCGTTGTAGGGACAAATCTTTTACTCGAAGGATTATCTGATTCACACTTTGAGTTGGGCGTTCAGCATCTGGACATACTAAGTGAAATCATTCAGTGGGTAATGACGAAATGACTGGAACTGGGAGTGGCTGGGATTTCAGTTACGGCGGAGGATTTATCCTTCATAGAGACAGGAAAAGGTTTTGTTGCTTATGTACAGTTGCCTTGGGAAGGCCATTAACTGCGCAGGGTAACGGGTGTACCCCTTAAAATGCCAGGTATAAGTACTCGGGGAGTACCAGAAGGATTGTCGGCTAGGGTGAGAGCAATGTATTCATGGTTTATAGTGATTAAAGTGGTCTCAAGATTTTACCTCCAAGGAGTAGCATTTCGCTCAGGAAAAAGGACGGAGGGCCAAGTGTAGCGGTCATTTCGAGAATTGGACCTAGCAGACATGATGTTACATTGTATAGGAATTTTTGTGAGCTTTCTAGCTAGAGCAGAGTAACTTCTATGTCCCATGAGGAGCATCAATTAGTCTAGGGTAGATTGCGGGAGCCGAGGGCATGACACGTGAGAATTATCCGAGGTAGGTGATTGCAGGTAACTTCGAGGACGAAGTCTAGTTTAATTGGGGGAGAGTTGTAACACCCGGAATCCAGAAGGCCAGTTAAGGAAAGAAAAACCCCAAATCAAAAAGGCAACTCGTCGAGTCCAAGGAGGAGAACTCGACGAGTAGGAACAGATTTGGGACGCGGGTTGGGAAACCTACTCGAAGCTTTACCCTTAAAAGGACATTTTTAGTGTATATGAGAAGTATGAAGCTTAGATCTGAAGAGTATGGGCTTAATCCATTAAGAAAGCCTAAACAGACTAAGGAACTCGGTGAGTCCAGAGAGGGACTCGACGAGTTGAAGCGATTTGTCCCGATTCTGTACAAGGTAGAACTCGACGAGCATGTGAAGGGACTCGACGAGTTGACGCGTTCTGTCATGACTTCGAGTAGCATGGGAACTCGACGAGTCAGGGGGACGGCTCGACAAGTTGAGTCAACTCATGGTTGACTTTGACTTTGACCAATGTTGACCTAGTTTGACTTTTGAAGGCAATTGGACAAGAGTATGTGAGGGGTAGAATGGTCTTCTACCCTAATGAGGACTTATGCTTAAGTTATAAGAATCTTGGACTTATCTAAGTTGTATGATGATCGGTAGCTCGGGGAGTCTAGAGATCAGCAGTTCGGGGATCTGCCAGCTAGCAGCGAGAGGTTTATTTGCGGGATTCGACAGTCAGCTTGTGAGGTGAGTCTCCTCACTGTTTGCATGGGTCTACGGTGTCACACCCCCGAACCAGAACGAAAAAAACGTCTGGGGGCGGATGACGTCATTGTATAGTGTAACATCCCAAAAATTCAAGCCAATTTAAAACTTTATAAAACATTTAAAACCATTAAGTTATTACAGTTTACTTTCAAAATAATTTAAACATCAGTATCCCCAGAATCCATCATGAAAATGTAAGGAGGTGCACGATCACGCCTTAGCCTTCCCGCGATCATCAGAATACCTGAAACAATAATCGATAAAAGTAAGCTCGAAGGCTTAGTGAGTTACCCCCATAATACCAACACCATACCGATATAACCATATCATATAAACATATAAGCAAACAATAAAGCATGCATAATGAGCCATCAGTCTGACTTGACCGTCTCCCGGTCCTCAGTCTATCTGGACCGCTCTCCGAGCCCTCGGCACGTCTGGACCGCCCTCCTCGGGGCCTTCAGCCTATCCGGACCGCTCGCTGGGCCTTCGGCCTGACTAGATTTGCCCGGCTCGGGCCTGCAGTCTACTCGGTCCGCCCAGGATGTCTTGGCCTACTGCACAGAGCAGGACATGCCTCAACCCTTTCCCCAATTCAATAAACATGCACACATACAAATAAACAAGTAATCATACAGATCTAACAGATCACTAATCATGGCAACCATCCTAACCCAAGATGAAATCTAACATAGCAACCATCCTAACTAGGATGTAATCTAACATAGGAACCATCCTAAACCAGGATGAAATCTAGCATAGCAATAATCATAGAAATCATCCTAAACCAGGATGTAATCTAACATAGCAATAACATAATGTCCATCCTAACCCAGGATATAAATCATAAAGGGCCGGCCTTGGTGCGGTAGACCCTGTTGATATAGTGAGGATAACTCACCTGGAACTACTGAAGTCCCGCAGATAAAACTCTAGCTGCTGGTTGACAGATTCCCAAACTGTCAACATCAAACAAAACCCAATTAATAATTGGGTTCCAAGCCCAAGGTCCAACTCACACTACAAAGGCCCAAAAGTCAAGTAATGGGCCAAAGCCCAATATATGGCCCGATTTCCAAATTGGGCCCAGACCTCTACATGGTCTTTCCTTAAGGCCCTTCCATTTATTCTAGTCCAAACTCTTGGTATTCCCATGGCCCAATATCACATAATCATAAAGGCCCAATTGTGGCCCATCTATGGCCCAATTTTCTAAATTGGGCCCAAGACTCTCACATGGGCCTTATCCTAAAACCCATACAATTATTTAGTCCATTTACTTATTCTTGAAAAGCCCATTAATAGTCCAATCACCAAAGCCCAAAAAGGAAGGCCCAACTCAAGGCCCAAGTGGAATTAGGGTTTCCACATGAAATGACGATTAGGGTTAAGTGTTTCTTACTTAACCCATTAAGGCTCAATCCATTAAGGACTTAATACATTAAGTCCAATATTGCTTAGATTAATCCTTGCCAATGATTATTATTTAATATTTCAAACTATTAAATAATTCCCGTGTGTGTGCCCCGATTAATTCTCAAAATTAGGGTTTTATTGGCATTAGGGTTTTCCAAACCCTAATTAGGGTTTTCAACCCAATTACTAGCCCATTTATCAATTTGTTGGGCTTTTAGGTCCATTAGGGCTTCATTGGGCCCATTAAGCTCTCATTGGGCCCACTAGGGTTTCTTTTGGCCCATTAGGGTTTAGTAGTCCCTTGTCCAAACGTCCAAACGAGTCACAAACCAAGCAAGGCACACCGCCACCCGACACGGCGGCCGGTGGTGGTTTGAGCTTTACTTTTCATTATTCCTACTCTATTAAAGTACAATTTTACAATAACATCCAATAACCCACACACGCTAATAAAATAACACTCACACACATATAGCCACCTTGTGGCGGCAGGCGGCTATATACGGTAGTGGCGGTGGGGTTTTGTTCTTCGGATCTCCGGCCAAGGGACACTCCGGTGGCCTTGTCCCATCACAATACACGAACACACATCCATATGCCTGGAAAATGAACCCAACACCCACTGAGGTGGGTTGCCACAGCAGCAGCACAAGAAACGAGCAACAGCAGCGGCGGCAGAACGAATGAAGAAAGGAGAGAGAGTGGCAGCGACGCTATCAGCCGGCTATAGCGGAGCTGGACTCGGCTGGGTCTTCAATGGAACGGCAGGAACCACGGCGGCGGCCTCTTGGCGGCAGGATACCGGAGAACAGAAGAAGAAGAAGGATGGAGGGAGGCGGCTTCTTGTGGTCGCTGTCGTCAGCGGAACGGCAGCAGCGGTGGCGCCATCGTCTGGGGGGTAGCGGCGGCGGCAACCCGTCTTCAACAGGGATGGGTACATCGGCGGTGGTAATGCAGCGGTGGAATGAGGTGATGGCGACGACTGGAAGAACGCTCCACCTAGCAACGGCGGCGGCGACAGTCTCACTTCGGTTCCCGGTGGCCCTCAATGCCAACCGCAAGAGCTTCATAGAGGGTAGACTCGACGGCAGTGGAGGGTGTAGCAGCACTGGAGATCGGAGGAAAGGGGAGTGGCAGCCAGTGGGGGAGACATAAGGTGGCGGCTGATGTTTGAAGTAGGGTTAGGGTTCGAACGAGTGTAGCGATAGGTTATATACCATGCTCCTAAACTCCATTCCATAATAACAACAATGACCCTCCATTCTCTAATTTCTTTCAAAACGGGTCCTACCATTTACCCTTTTAACCCCTCCTTCGAAAAACCCTTACAAATCAGGTTCAGATCTTACCAATCAGCCCCTCCTCTACAAAATATTCTCATATGAGGTCCAAAATTTACTCTTCAGTCCACGCTTCCATAAATCCTTACATATTAAGTCCCAAATTTACAATTTAACCCCTAGAGATTCAAATATTGTCATTTGGCCTCCCGAAACTGACTCCCAGCTAATTATTATCTGATTTTGAACTTAATAACATGTAATAATAATAAAAATCGCTTCTCGGGGTTCCGGGTTTATTATTAAATTATTATATTTTAAAATGGGATGTTATAACTCTCCCCCAATTAAATTTGATTTCGTCCTCGAAATCGTTTCTTCTCATTCCCTACACGCCGAACAACTTGAACTACAATCCTGAGCTTAACCCAAGCCTTTCCAAGGCAACCGTAACCAACCCTCGCAAGGTTCTAAAACCTGAAAATAAACGAATTCCCTGCACTTATCTCCCAACTGGCTACTCAATTTTTGATAACCTGAGGTTCCTACTAGAAGACCGAGCCACGGACCATAATTCCCTGCAGTATACTTATACTTAACAGGAAACTCATACGGAATGCCGGATTCCTGCCTGGTTGTTGAACCAACGAGCGATCTTACAGTCGCTCCACGCGATTTATAACAAACTGTTATTTCAAACCTATGTAATAATGTAGGTCAATTTGTAGTTCTTTTTAAAATAATAAAGAGAAATTTTAGCATACAGTGTATATTTACATAATTGACCCTTAAAAATAAATTGTTAAACAATATCGATTCAGATGAACCAAGTGGTATAGATTGTAACAAGGTTTCCAAAAACATAAAGAACACTAAAATCCGAGTTATAACGAAGAAGTTATGACCAGCCGAAGATCCGCGACAAAACCGGCAAAACACTGTTCAGTGTAAAAAGTGAATTTTCAATCAAAAGGCTTTTTAGCCATAACAATCTAAATAAAAGTTGTAGTTTATGTTAAACCGGGAACTTTCATAAAAAGAACGGCAAAATCTGACTTTGTATGAGGAAGTTGCGATTTTTCTAAGTTTCAGTATAGCAGTGTACAGCTAAAAACAAGAAATAAAGATCAATTGATTTTTAGCCGACACAACCTAAACGAGAATTGAAGGTATCGTCAATAGTAGTACAACGGTAAAAAGACAGACAAAAACGGACGTCGGATGAAGAAGTTATGAATTTTTAACGGATTTCCTGTCCCGGTCTGTTAAAAATAATAATATTAAAAATAAAGTCAAAATTAACCGACAAAGTCTAAACGAAAGTCGTAGAGTATAATTTTACCTACGCGTGTATATAAAGAACGTCGAAAACGGAGCTCGTATACGAAAGTTATGATTTTCGCAAGTTTTTGGCACAAAAATCGAGAAATATTGAAAACCGGGCAATTTCGCATGGTGTACCTTCGGCCACGTCACCTCGCATGCGAGGCTTCCCCGTGTCTGCTTCGTGCCACCTTCTGATTGGACCGAAGTTGTGCGTGGCATCTTCTGATTGGACCGAAGCCGAGGTCCAGTAGCCGGCTGACACTCCTCGCATGAACAGTAGCCGCCTAACCCGGATCCGACGCGCGCCTCGCACCTGGCTGCTTCCGAGCTCGGCCTCGTGGCTCCTTCCGAACCGAGACACGTGTCTCCCTTCCTTCGCTGCCACGTCGCTGCTGACTCACCCTTCGGACCGCACCCTCGCAGCCTATATAAAGGCTGCGAGATTTCTCGGATTTAAGCTCATTTTCACCCCATTTTCCATTTCTTTTCACCCCTTTCACTTCCATAAGCTTACAAACAACCCCCAAAGCCCCGGTATTATATCTCAAACCCTAAGCAAGCCTCGAAGCCCCAAAATTCTTGAGAAGCTAACCTCTCTCCAGTCGAAACTCTGCTCGATTTAAGCCGGTTTTTCGTCAAATAAACTCCTTTCCAGGAAACGAAACGCTGTCCAAATCACCACCTATCAAGTGAGTTCATACCCCCGTATTTTCATAATTTCTACTTTTTTAAGGGGGGGGGGGGGGGGATACAAGTATAACACAAGAACTTTGTGTTATAAAATCATGATTTCAAATCATGATAAAACGATATTAAATCATCAAAAATACTCAAAATATTAAACTCTTTTATAAACTTATATTTTTCCCCAAAATTCATATATATATATATATATATATATATATATATATATATATATATATATATATATATATAAGATTTAAAAGGCTTTGGACTGATAACTCATTCTGGGTCCTTTTCCTTGTTTGGATGTGGGCTTATAGTACCGGTTATTTGTCCGAGTGTCGTTTAAATTTTACTTATATATAGAATTGTGTATGTATATAAATATAAAAGTTATTTCATCAGTTCAAATACCTTTGTAACATGTTGAGCAAGGGGTTACATGCAAAAATAGTTAAATACCGATTCAGAAAGTACATATAAATTATAATAGGTATGATTTATGATACATAGAACAATAATTCATGATTCAAGTATACTAGAATACACTGTTTTACAAGAAACAAGGGTTTTGATTCAAAACAAATCAAGGGTTTACAATTGTCAAATACATGTTCGGAATACTAATTCGAGAACATACTGTCAATCATTTATTTCAGAATGATTGGGTTTTCATGACTAATATACATGTAATGTTTATATGCTTTTTATGAGTCATTCAATTCAGGTTGTTTAATTCATTTAGACAACCAATGTAAAGTACTGACATTATAACCAGAATCTCCAGCCAGGGGATCGAAACAAGTTGTGTGTAGATCTATATCGGGATTGACAACCCTGCACTCAGGCTGCTAGCTACAGTCAGGCATACACGCCAATGAGTGGCAATTGTTATCAACAGTTTAAACGCCCACAAAGCGTTTGTTTCAGGCCATCATGTCTTAGTATGGTTATAATAACTCATTAAAAAGATATTAATAATATGTTAGTGTATAATCAACTAAACATAAGTACACCTTCAAAGTACCAGTTTACAGAATACAAACTACAGTGGTTCAATGCAGTTTTCAATAACAGCTGGTGAAGCCAGGCACACTCTCAGTTACAAGTTTTACAAATACAGAACATTGGTTTACAAATAGAACGTTTTATGGGAATAAAACTACTTTTCATATACAACAGAAAATATAGGATTTTCTGGAACAATTTACATATGCAAGATACAGAGACACCCTTTTAAACATAAACACTTATACACTCACACAACTTTATGCTGATACTCCCTTTTCAAATTACTTGTATTCTCAGGGAAACAATAAACATGTACTCCCCGAGCTTTTTGAGAAGATGGAGCTACTTTGAGTCATATCTTCTTCTTTTGTATAACTATTTTGGTTTCAATATACAATGATTGAACACATGTAAATACTAATCATTTTTAAATACAATGGTTGTTTGTACTTTGATTACTATGATGCATGTGTTGTGATACTACAAATGAAGTCCTCCACCCCCGGACGTTTCCGCCGTCTGGTTTGGGGGTGTGACACGATTCCCGAAAGAAACTTCGACTAGCAAGAACTGCCCTAGCTATATCGCCACTCATGGCTCCATCAATCCTTCTGGTCCATCCGACCATAATAGTCTAACAATCCGTCGCCATCGAACCAAATACGAAAAGTGAACGCTACTAGAATATTGTAGTCTTACATCATGTCTGGTCTCCAATGACCTACGGTTTCCTGATTCCGATTATGCAGCGGTCTTCCCGCAATCTTGCGAACTGGCCCACCCCGGCCTAATCGTCTAAAACAATTAGTGAATGCTACGGGTCCTCCCGCAGTCTCACAACACTTCCCACACTATCTGAATGCTAGATCTAGCGGGTCACATACCGAGTCTTCAGCATGACTGGACCGCCTCACCGGGCCTTCAGCCTATCTGGACCACCCTCAGAACCTTCAACATGTCTGGACCGCCTCTCCGGGCCTTCAGCCTGTCTGGACCGTTCTCCGAGCCTTCGGCCTGACTGGTATGCCCCGCTGGCCTTCAGCCTATCCGGACCGCTCTAAGTCTGTTGTGCATAAACCTGGGCCCATCCTGGTGCCCTTTCCCATATAACCAGTTCTCCCCCACTTGGGGTTTCGAACTTATGATCCAAACCGTGTACTATAATCTCGGCCTAACTCTAGACATCATGTTGATCGCCCACCCTATCGGGAAACCGTGGTCTGATCTCTGACCCGCATATCTACCACATACACTAAATAACCCGCACACCCGTGCTGAAAGTACTGCCGAGCCCTGGCAGTTAACAAAACCCTCAATCAATAAATCCAAAAATCCTCATAGTCGAGCACACACTCGATCGAACCCCCGAACTGAACTCAATTCATGATTAGTACCCCAAACTGGTTCCCCAAATTCTGCTATCAAGCACCGAGAAGACGCGATACACATACTGGTGAGTTTTACCGAACTCCCAACCCACACAACCCTCAAACCAAACAGCCAGTTGGGCCGCATTTTTTCCGGAAAACGATGCGAAACTTATCCCATTTTCAAAACCGATCCTGCTTCTGTATTCTGAGTCAATTCTCCCCCACTTAGATTCAACTAAGTCTTCGCAGTACATGGAAATTTGAGAATTCCCAATCCTTCTTACTTCCAACGATCGATCGGATAACAACCAGACCTTTCCAACTAGTACTCCTTTACAAGCCAACCCCAAATGATCACATGCTTCTAATAACTAGATGAACACTTCATGAAGCCCAGTGAAACCGACAATCCCTAATAATGGAATGATCCCACACTCAAATCTTGAAGTCCAAAGATAGATACTCCAACTAATACCTCAGCCACGGGCTACTTCCCTTGGCGCTTTCATCACTTAATCAATAACGGTTACTAAAACCACTGAATCCTGACAATGATGAGTAACCGTCGTGTGGGACCCTGTCCGCAGACCTCCCACATAATACCCTTCTTCCCAAAGTGTTCCAACAATCCTCCCGCTCTCGGCTCTAGAAATCAAATCATTCAGGGCCTCGCACCCTGACTCACCCACCAGTTCAATCATCCACAGCTGACTGCAGTATCTGAAACAACCTTTGCCCTAAACCGGGCCACAACTACTCCCAAGACATAGTCTTCAATCCCCAGAAATGCAATAGATCACACAATCAACCTTACCGTCCAATACAAGAGATCCAAGGCGAATCAGATCTTAGCTCCTATGGGTCGGGACGGTAATCGCGTACGCCTCACAAGATACTCATGGCACATCGACCCACCAGCGCTCACCAGCGCTGAAATACTGTCGCCAACCCCTGCGACTAGATGACCCGAGCTGGAACACAACCGGATCCTAGGGTCCCAAGTCTGCTCACTCCTTCGAGCTCGAAAACTGAAAGGGCACGATCATGACCCTAGAAACGACATTTCAATCTATCATTTAACCATTTTACTTCCTGCTGCAAAACTTCAGCTGAACATAATCATTACTCCTTTCCGGAGTCCCCGCGACTTACATTACGGCCTCGAGCAAAACCCCCGAAGCCTCAAAATAGAACGCATGTGCTAGACTCTCCCGCTTAACCCGCAGAATGTAACAAGTACAGAACATCTCCCTGATCCCAGATAACTGCAACCCTCTGCACATCAGAATATGTGCCAATAACAAGTCTCGGTACTGGAAGCTCGACCAGCTCCTCCCTCTGTCGTCGTTACAGCTGTTGAAGTTGCTGCGGCAGCCGTCTCAGCAATGGCTGCATAGCGCTTGTTAGAATACTCAACCATGGCGGTCCTGATAGACCTAATCATCTTCGGAATCTGTCCCCGAACAATCTCGATCACCTCCTCCCGGATGATCTCCCTGACACGATCCTCTAACAATACTGGCCTATCCTGGCTGCCAGCTCCCGATCCTGATCCGGATCCGGTCTCAAAACGTCTCGCAACCATCATTCTGGTAATACACCAGAAAGATCTCGTATAGTCCATATAATAATCGGGAACAAACTCCCAACTAAACCCCAGGGATTGTGACTTCCTTGCTACGCGTATGGGTCCTGTGCTTTCAGTAGTACGGGCCCATACTACCTTCCACACCTACCCATATTTGTCTCAAGTATCACCACAACACCCTAACAATACAAATAAATATAGGGAGCGCTCATTACTCACTCCTAGAGGAATGCTAAATATCTCGTAACTGGCCTCCCGGCCTCACACAACTCACCCATCAATGAAACTTCCACCAATCCTGCAGCACTAGTGTATGTGAGCCATACACAACGCTTGACCCTATAGACTTTCGAATATCCAATCCTACCCTAAGCTCCCAATCAAACAAGAACAGAACATAAGGCCAAATCAAACATTCTCAGGCTATAATATCTTAATTATGTATAACCGTGATGCATACACTAAGCAACTACAGTAATGATGTCAATCTCATATAAAGAAAAACTCTAGGCTATCAGGCATCATGTAATCAGGCAATTCTATCATGCAATTCCTGAAGATCCTTAGCCTAGTGCTAGCATGCTGTTCTAATCATATCTCATAACTCAAATAATCCGTAAGGTATTTTGGGGTCTATCCGCGAGTTCCGGCTGATCGTACACTTGCATCCTCCTTTTTTTTTGAAAACATTTTAAGAAAATCGTTTTATAACCGTGTCCTCAGTTTGAGACTGGAGACACATGAGTGTTTCCTCCAATTCACTCAAACCAAGACTCTGATACCAACTTCTAACATCCCAAAAATTCAAGCCAATTTAAAACTTTTAAAACATTTAAAACCATTAAGTTATTACAGTTTACTTTCAAAATAATTTAAACATCAGAGTATCCCCAGAATCCATCATGAAAATGTAAGGAGGTGCACGATCACGCCTTCGCCTTCCCGCAATCATCAGAATACCTGAAACAATAATCGATAAAAGTAAGCTCGAAGGCTTAGTGAGTTACCCCCATAATACCAACGTCATACCGATATAACCATATCATATAAACATATAAGCAAACAATACAGCATGCATAATGAGCCATCAGTCTGACTGGACCGACTCCCGGTCCTCAGTCTGTCCGGACCGCTCTCCGAGCCCTCGGCACGTCTGGACCGCCCTCCTCGGGGCCTTCAGCCTATCCGGACCGCTCGTTGGGCCTTCGGTTTGACTAGATTTGCCCGGACCGGGCCTGCAGTCTACCCGGTCCCCCAAGGATGTCTTGGCCTACTGCACACAGCAGGACCTGCCTCAACCCTTTCCCCAATTCAATAAACATGTGCACATACAAATAAACAAGTAATCATGCAGATCTAACAGATCACTAATCATGGCAACCATCCTAACCCAGGATGAAATCTAACATAACAACCATCCTAAACCAGGATGAAATCTAGCATAGCAATCATCCTAAACCAGGATGTAATCTAACATAGCAGTAACATAACGACCATCCTAACCCAGGATGTAAATCATAAAGGGCCGGCCTTGGTGCCGTAGACCATGTTGATATAGTGAGGATAACTCACCTGGCACTACTGAAGTCCCGCAGATAAAACTCCAGCTGCTAGTTGACAGATTCCCGAACTGTCAACATCAAACAAAACCCAATTAATAATTAGGTTCCAAGCTCAAGGTCCAACTCACACTCCAAAGGCCCAAAAGTCAAATAATTGGCCAACGCCCAATATATGGCCCAAATTTCCAAATTGGGCCCAGACCTCTACATGGTCTTTCCTTAAGGCCCTTCCATTTATTCTAGTCCAAACTCTTGGTATTCCCATGGCCCAATATCACATAATCATAAAGGCCCAATTGTGGCCCATGCATGGCCCAATTTTCCAAATTGGGTCCAAGACTCTCACATGAGCCTTATCCTAAAACCCATACAATTATTTAGTCCATTTACTTATTCTTGAAAAGCCCATTAATAGTCCAACCACCAAAGCCCAAAAAGGAAGGCCCAACTCAAGGCCCAAGTGGAATTAGGGTTTCCACATGAAATGTCGATTAGGGTTAAGTGTTTCTTACTTAACCCATTAAGGCTCAATCCATTAAGGACTTAATCCATTAAGTCCAATATTGCTTAGATTAATCCTTGCCAATGATTATTATTTAATATTTCAAACTATTAAATAATTCCCGTGTGTGTGTCCCGATTAATTCTCAAAATTAGGGTTTTATTGGCATTAGGGTTTTCCAAACCCTAATTAGGGTTTTCAACCCAATTACTAGCCTATTTATCAATTTGTTGGGCTTTTAGGTCCATTAGGGCTTCATTGGGCCCATTAAGCTCTCATTGGGCCCACTAGGGTTTCTTTTGGCCCATTAGGGTTTAGTAGTCCCTTGTCCAAACGAGTCACAAACCAAACAAGGCAGACCGCCACCCGACACGGCGGCCGGTGGCGGCAGCCACCACCCTACGGTGGTGGTTTGAGCGTTTCTTTTCATTATTCCTACTCTATTACAGTACAATTTTACAATAACATCCAATAACCCACACACGCTCATAAAATAACACACACACACACACACATAGCCACCTTGTGGCGGCAGGCGGCTATACACGATGGCAGCCACCACCCTACGGTGGTGGCGGTGGGGTTTTGTTCTTCGGATCTCCGGCCAAGGGACACTCCGACGACCTTGTCCCATCACAATACACGAACACACATCCATATGCCCGGAAAATGAACCCAACACCCACTGAGGTGGGTTGCAACAGCAGCAACACAAGAAACGAGCAACAACAGCGGCGGTAGAACGAAGGAAGAAAAGAGAGAGAGTGTGTAGCAGCGACGTTATTAGTCGGTTATAGCGGAGCTGGACTCGGCTGGGTCTTCAATGGCACGGCAGGAACCACGGCAGTGGCCTCTTGGCAGCAGGATACCGACGAACATAAGAAGAAGAAGGATGGAGGGAGGCGGCTTCTTATGGTCGATGTCGTCGACGGAACGACAGCAGCGGTGGCGCCATCCTCCGGGGGTAGCGGCGGCGGCAACCCGTTTTCAACAGGGATGGGTACATCGGTGGTGGTAATGAAACGGTGGAATGAGGTGGTGGAGACGACTGGAAGAACGCTCCACCTAGCAACGGCGGCGACGACAGTCTCACTTCGGTTCCCGGTGGCCCTCAACGCCAACCGCAAGAGCTTCGTGGAGGGTAGACTCGACGGCAGTGGAGGGTGTAGCAGCACTGGAGATCGGAGGAAAGGGGAGTGGCAGCCGGTGGGGGAGACATATGGTGGCGGCTGATGTTTGAAGTAGGATTAGGGTTCGAACGAGTGTAGCGATGGGTTATATACCCGACTCCTAAACTCCATTCCATAATAACAACAAGGACCCTCCATTCTCTAATTTCTTTCAAAACGGGTCCTAATATTTACCCTTTTAACCCCTCCTTCAAAAAAAACCCTTACAAATCAGGTTCAAATCTTACCAATCAGCCCCTCCTCTACAAAATCTTCTCATATAAGGTCCAGAATTTACTCTTCAGTCCCCGCTTCCATAAATCCTTACATATTTAGTCCCAAAGTTACAATTTAACCCCTCGAGATTCAAATATTGTCATTTGGCCTCCCGAAACTGACTCCCAGCTAATTATTATCTGATTTTGAACTATAATAAAATGTAATAATAATAAAAATCGCTTCTCGGGGTTCCGGGTTTATTATTAAATTATTATATTTTAAATGAGATGTTACATATAGTATCATAACAATTGAATATGAATGAAACATAGCAACCAAACAACATACATTAAGAGATACCAAAATACATTGTTTACATATTGTATTTGTTCATCAATTACACAAAAGTGACAAAAAGTATGAAATTTCCAAAATGCAGCAAATCCGGTTCTTAGGTGCCTGCCTACTGGTTCCCTGAGAATACAAGTAATTTTGAAAATCGTCAACATTGAATGTTGGTGAGTTCATAAGCATATTTGTATGAAAATATTTGTAACATCCTTGTTTGTAATAGTTTGTATGACTCCAGAAAATCCGATATTTTCTATGAAAATGGTTTGTAATAGTTTGCATGTCCTTTGTTTTCTTTTGTTTGAAATTGTAAAGTGTAGGTCTCCAGAAAATCCAGTATTTTCCATTGTATGAAAAACTGTGGTCTTAAACCCTAGACCAGTAGTGAAAATAATAGTGTACCGAGAGTAAAAATGCAGTTTTATATTTTATAAAACCGGTGAAGTATAAGCTTCCCATAAATCAAGATAGTATTGTTAATCCCTAAGTGAGTTCTTATAACCATGCTTGATATGACTGTTATGCCTGAACGACGTTCTTCAGGCGTCAGAATTGGTAGACTTTTGTTACCCTAGACTTGCCGGTCTAACTGTAGCGAACAACTGAGGTGTGGGGTTGTCAATCCTGTATAGATCTATACACAACGGTCTCGCTCTCCCTCCAGTAGACTTTGGTTATAAAGCAGGACTTAAGGTGTACGCTAGGTAGGTACGGTGAAGACAGTGTCTCACTAGAGCCTTAACGGATTTATGCAAACTTTGACTCCCATTATTGAATAATGAAAATGACATTACTAGTGTGAATTTATGATTGAAGTTTTATGACACGCGTTTTACATCTTATTACTCATGCTTTAAAAGCTTTATGATAAGCAGATTATGACACACGAATTTTTCTGTCGTAAATTCTATTTGGTATACCATTTTGGTTAAATTGTTTATAATACTTTTTTTTATAAATAATCATTAGTGAACATGTATAATTGTAACATATGTTGTGAAAATAGCATAATATCTTAGGTTTTAAGCCATCAAAATAGTGACAACATAGTTACGACAATTTTACTAATAAACTTATTTTTAGCAAAATATCAAGCTTTGTGGTTTGTTTAACACATCATAACCGGTTTGTAAGTTTTGTAACATAAAATATTTTATTTTGTTTTGACTCTAATAAGTCACAAATTTTACAAAACACATATAATAACCTTGAGATCTATTTTATTCAAATATTTGTGTAAAGTACAAGAGCTGAAAATGCATATGTCCAAGAGTTAAACATGTTTGAGCACAACACTCATATTTTCGCCATTTTGAGTGTACAAACATGACCATAAAACTTTTATATCAGAAAGATGGTGTCAACATTTACTTCATGATTTTTAACACATGTTAAGAACCCTTTTTATTCAAGAACTTGTTTCATTTTCAACCCATAACTATGATGCATGCAAATAACAAAAGGGTAAACGAGACTTGACTTGTATTCTCCCCCCGAAAGTATGAAAAACACGAAAAGATGGGGGGTATGAAGCTCACCTTGGTATTTTTCGTGTGATAGGAAGAAGAAGATAGAAGTTGTTGAGCCTAACTTTGTGTCTTTGTGTAGCTTGAAGACCACTCGAGATGGATGATGTTCTAAGAAGCTACACACGAAATGTGTGTGTAAACATGGAGTTCTTAACTTAAATATGTAAAAACACTAGAGTTTTACAAGGAACTTACCAAGTTTATGAGTTTTTGAAGAAGAATCCTTGAAGATGGCACATACACACAAATTTTTGAGAGAGGAATGGGAGGAAGTTCTTGAGAATAAGTTGGAGGAAAGTGTTTGGTGTGTGTATGTTGTGGTGATCGGCCGCAACTAATAAGAGGAGGGGGGTGGGTTGACTTCTTTGATGTTTGAGGGGAAATTTTCATAGAAACATGATGGTCAAAAGCTTTGGTGTTTGTGGGATAAAAATGAGGTGGCAAGTTTTTTTTGCAATTTTTTTTGTTGTTGTTTTACTCATGCCCTAACCGAAACCCTATAGGGTTTTCGGCCTTCATGGCTTCTTAAATGAGTTTTCGGTTTTGGCTTGGCCCATTAAGAGGTTTTTGGTCCATTAAAGCGCAAAGGTAGAAGGGTTTTTCGTTTTGGAGTATGCATGGACTTTTTGGGTTTAATTGGGTCCAATAAAAGGGTTATCGGGCCAATAAGGCCCAAAGAAAAGTTTCCGGCCCAATAAGGCCCAAGGAAGAGTTTTCGGTCCAATAGGGCCCAAGGAAGAGTTTTCAGTCCAATAGGGTGTTGGGCCGAGAATTCTTGGACCAAGGCCCAAAATTGATTAGGCTTAGCTATTGGATCAAGTTTTGGGCTTGCATGAGGCTATTTCAACTTGATTCATAATGTATGCACATATGTATTCAAATAACATTGTAGTTTGAATTTCACTAATTTGATGTTGCAAGGTTACATGGAGGAAATTTTTGTACATGAATCACCATCTCAACCCTAAATTTGCTAGTTGTGACATACGGCCACAATGTCAGCCCATTTAGTTTATGTATGGTAGTAAGACCTGGGGGTTAGCCCTAGGCATAGTATGATAGTATGTTATTCCGAACCAAGGTCCGATGTCGGGCGGTGCCCAAGGAATGTTGCATGTTAGATTATACTTGTTGTCTGTGTGATACTCGTATGTGCTTGGTAGGGAGGTGAGTGTGGCTGAGGTCCCGTATCTCATCACTAGCTGAGTATGGACGAGGTTCCATATCTCATCCATAACAGAGTAGGGGCGGGGCCCGTGATAGGAGAGAAGTGAGTGTGGACGGGGGCCCGTATCTCACTATCAGCAGGAGTGTGGACGGGGTTCCATGACTCATCAGTAGCAGGATAGGGGCGGGGCCCAAGTTAGGCGAGGCCTTAGGATAGGAAATACATCTAGAGTATGTTTTCTTTATATGCTAGTATGATTATATGATATTGTTATATGTGTATAGCGGGCGGGGCCCAGAGACAGGCGAGGCCTAAGAGAAACAGATCTGTATACCGAGCGGGGCTCGATGTAACAACCCGTTATTTCAAGTCAATGTAATAGTGGTCTTGACAAGGATTCCGAAAATATAAAGAATACCGAAATCTGAGTTATAACGAAGAAGTTATGACCTATCGAAGTTTCGCAACAGAACCGGCACAACGCTGTGTGACGTAAAAAGTGAGTTTACAATCGAATGCTTTTTAGCCTTAACAATCAAAATGAAAGTCGTAGAATTCGTAAAACTGTGAACGTACATAAAAAGAACGCCCAAATCTGACTTTGTATGAAGAAGTTATGATTTTTCTATGATTCGGCATATCAGTATACAACCCAAAATTCGAATTAAAGATCGAGCGATTTTTAGCCGACACAACCTAAACGAGAATCGAAGATCTCGTCATTTGTAGTTCAACGGTAAAAAGACAGACGAAAACGGATGTCGAACGAAGAAGATATGAATTTTTAACGGACGTTTCCTGTCCCGGCCTGTTAAAAATATAACATTAAAAATAAAGTCAAAATTAGCCGACGAAGTCTAAACGAAATTTGTAGAATATAATCTCACTTACGCGTGAATATAAAGAACGTCAAAAATGGAGCTCATATGCAAAAGATATGAATTTTTGACGTTCTGGGCACAAACTTCGAGGATGACCGAAGCCGTACGCCAGCGTACTTCGTATGTACACCCAACGTACTCGGAAACAAGGTCAGCATCCGGCCACGTCGCCTTTCCCTCGCATGCAACACATATTACGCACAGATTGACACGTTCGAAGACACGTGTCACCGAACGCGCAGCGTACGAGGGTACGCCCAGCGTAATGAGCAGCTTCGGGCCCCCTATAAATGGAATGTGAGGTCTCCGGATTTATATTACAAATTTTCTTATTCTTTCACCCTAAAACCCCTCTCTAACCACTCTAAACCACCTCGAAGCCTCGGGAACAACCTTAACACCCGGAGAAATCCCGAAGCACCCGAAGTCCTCGAGAAAATAATCTTTTCCAGTCAAAACTCTGCCCACGTAAAGCCCGATTTTCAACAGAAACTCACGTTTTCTTTAAGAAAAATCATTTATAGAAACGAAAGGCTACCCAAATCACCACTTATCAAGTGAGTCCATATCCCCATATTTTTTCCAAGTTTTTTCAATGTTTTTAGGGGGAGAATACAAGTAAAACACAAGAAATTTTGTGTTTTAAAATATAATTTATTTATTATGTTTTTCTTACCATTATTATGTATGAAAACATGAAACTTGTTAAAATCATGGAAATAAACTTATAAAACTGTAATAGGTATATTTTATGGATCATATGAACTATTTTACAAAGTCCAGGTTAAAACATGGAAATAAAATTATAAACTATAATAAGTATAGTTTATGGAATAAAGGGATCTTTTTACAAAATTACTTGTTAATTATAAAAAGGTTTTCACATTATTACTTGTAAATTCGTTGAAGCTAATTGTGAGACACGTCTTCGTGTACTTACCTAAGTACCAAAGGAAGTCTAGTCTTAAGAACCAGAGTCTCCTGAAGGGAGAGCATGAGTTTGTGTATAGATTTATACGGGATTGACAATCCCGCACCCTGACTGTTAGCTACAGTTTGACCGGCAGGTTTGCGGGTGACAAACGTCATTTTTGATATTGACAAACGATTTATGTCATATCAGGTTATCCTGTAACATCCCATTTTAAGTAAAGTAATTAGATAATAAATCAGGAACCCCGGGAAGTAATTATTATTATTATTTTATATTATTTGAGCCTAAGATCGAATAATAATTAATAAAGTGTTGGTTTCGGGAAGTCAAATGACAAGATTGGAACTCCAGGGGTTAAAGTGTAATTGTGGGACTTAATATGTAAGGATTTATGGAAGCAGAGACTAAAGAGTAAGTTTTGGACCTAAGATGAGAATATTTTCTAGAGGAAGGGCTAATTGGTAATTTTTGGACTTGTATTGAAAGGAATTTTGTAGAGGAGGGGTTGTAGTGTAAATATTGGACCTTATATGAATTTAATTGTGGAGACGGGGGCTAAACTTGTAATAATGTATCAGGGTTTCATTAGAACATGGGACTTGAATCCGGTTTCATTCCCTCTTGTTCCCTAAGTTTAAAACCTTGCCCACTCAAACCCTAACCCTAATCTGTTAGTAGCCGCCATCTTATGCCTCCCTCTTCACCCTCCAGCCGTCAACACCCTTACTCTCATCTTTACGATCAGCTAAGGCCACCAGAAGAACCGCCGTCGACCTCCACTCCTCCTCCCACGTCGGGATAACTCAAGTCGTCGTGATGAGGTGGGCTGCGGGCGTCCGAAGCCACCATGCTGACCGCCGTTGTGCATGTCGCTTTCCCGCTGCTGGCGACAATTGGGACCGCAAATGGATTTCGCTTCCGTGCCCTAGCCGCTGCTGTCCGTTCCTGTTGAAAGCAAGCAGTCGTCGGACGCTAGGTTGCGTCGCCGCTACCGGGGAACTGCCGAGAGTCGATGAAACCCGCTGCTGGGGCCGTAGACCACCAACCTTTGTCGTCGCGCCGCCGCTGTACCTGTTTCGTCTGTCCCGTCATCGTTATCGCCAACGCTGTTGGCTGCTTTCCTGTTCCGACCACCGCCATGCTTGTGTTGGATTAATGTCTAAGTCCATAACTATAATTGGTAAGACTTGACCCGACCCGGCATGGTCCATTTGGGTTGCATGGCATCATGCATTTGGATAGACTAAAATGAGAGAAATAACACTTAAGGTTTACTAATATATTATAAGTTCTAATATATTAATAAGATTATTTAATTAGTATTGATCAAGAATTAATCCAGAATTAATTAAGTGATTAAAAGAAGACTAATTAAATATATGGGTTGATTGTGTAAATCATCCATACTTTTATAGTGGGCTAAGACTCCATGGATTATCAAGTTGGGCTAAAACCCATAGGATGCTCCATGGATGCTCCATGGTGTATTTGAACCCATGGTTCCAAGGAAATGAAAAGCCATGACAATTAGGGTTTACCCTAATTGTGACACTATATAAAGATCATATTCTTGGGGAAAAATCGGCCACTATGTGTGATAGAAAGGGCTAGCCGATTTGATGAAGTGTTCCAATTCTCTCAAGTTATTCCAAGTGTATTTGGTGTTGTGTGAACCATTTGAGGTGTCACACTTGGGGCACTAGGCACTCAAGCTTCATGAAGTCATTCTACATTAAAGAGGTATGTATTCTAACTTGTTATATTTCATATGAATCAAAGGTTTTGTATGCTAGTTAGTATAATACCTTGGATATTCATATTTGCATGTATAATAGAGAAAACATAGATCCAAGGTATTTAGGGTTGCATGTACACTTAGGAGTGTTAGAATGCTCAAAACCCAACAGTGGTATCAGAGCCTAGGTTTGTTTTCACTTATACTTGGTGCGGACTTGTTTTTCAAAGCTGAAACTGTCCAGACCATAAAACTCGACGATTTTATGAAAAAACTCGACGAGTTCATCATTTTGGGCATGAACTCGACGAGTTCCTCAAGGAACTCGACGAGTTTTGGGTGCTAACAGCTTGCTGTTTGATGTTTTTGGCTAGAATTGGACTAGGAACATTACCCTAAGCTGTTTTTGAACTTGTAAACCTGTTTTGATGTGGTAATGTTCATGCTAATCCAATTTCAAAGATAACTATCAATAGATTTGTGTTTTGTATTAGTTTAAGGATTAGGCTAATTACATGAAAAACTTTGATCTGAATTATCTTGTTCTTATGAGTTGCTTAGATTAATAGAAAAGTTATGTGAAATTGTTGTTTTCAATCCAAATTAATCTAAGAGTTGGTTCTAAAATGTGTTTTTGTAACTTGTCCTCAAGTTATATAAAAAGTCACATTTAAGATCCATAAAACTCATAAAGATTTCCATAAGTTATGAATAAGGAAGAGTCACATTCTTTAATAGTTTAAAGTCTTCCATAACTTGTCCTCAAGTTATGGAACTTGAAGAGTTTTAATTAAAACTACTTTAAACACATAAGTTATGGAATTAAATGGTTTTGAATAGGTTCAAAACTTGCCCTCAAGTTTTGGAATTTGTAAAGTTTCCCTCAAGAATACTTTAATTCCAAGTTAAGCCCTTAGAATTTTAAAAGTTAAAATTCAACCCTTATACTTTATAATATTATAAGTTAATAATATATATATATATATATATATATATATATATATATATATATATATATATATATATATATATGTATGTATAAGAGCAAGTCAGTCTTACCATTAGTAGGCCTCATTCACGAAGCCGGTCTATAAGGGGGGTATAAGGTTGTTGCCTATAAAATGGCAGCTTAATGGGTGTCCACTCTCACCCACCGCTTCCTTGACTGGTGGAGGGTCGTTAGCCGAACAGGTAGGACAATGACTATAATTCTCCCTTCATTAAAAGTATTAATGATAAATACTAAGTAACTATTAAGGGGTAAATTATTAAGGGTACCAAGTACATTTGCATGGTTACTTCACACCTTGTTTTGTGATCGTCAACATCCCAGTCACAAAACCTGAAGGGCACACTCGAGATTGAAACATGTCATTGAACAGTTCAATGAATCTCAAAAAGATCTAGGAGTTTCAAAACCATCTAAAACCTAATAATACATTTCGTTTTTCGTGGTGGAAATTGGTGAATCATCATTCACCTACCTTCAAATATTTTATAGCCTGGATTACGGCATCCCTCTTCCAAGTTATGAAATAGTTTGTTGGGTCCTAGCCTTAATATTTCATATTGGGTGTTATATTAAGGAATTTAGATCAACTATCTTGAATATCTCCCAAAAGATGTCTAGTTCAGACATCTATGATCTTCCCAAATCTTTTGGAATTTCACTTCCTCCACCTCCTCCAATTATTCTCCCTAACCCACAAGTTCAAGGTCACTCAAGCCCTATTGGCAAGCAAGGTCTATGTGTGATCGCATCCTTGAGATAAAGTCACATATTGACAAGCCGGGAGAGTTGGGTGTCAAAGTCTTAAGAAGGTTGGATGTTCAATCACTTTCTAAGTCACATAGTGAATTCCTTTGGGACTACTATGAAACGGACAACGACATGACCCTTAATGATCTTATCTATTTGCTTGGTCAGCAATGATTTGAGGACTAGTAAAGCAAATTGATTAGGAGATAAACTTCCCAATGGACATTGACAATGGTAACATTGGATATCTAGAAAAGCCTTCTCATCCCAAAGAAAGGGTTTGACCATAGTCAACTAGGTTGACCAAATGGTAAAGAGAAAGGCTAAGTCTGCAATAGTCCCATGTACCATTCCCAGTGGGTCCATATGTTTCTCTTACCAAAGGAAGGGGCATTGATTGCGAAGCTGCCTATTTACCTGAAAGATCATAAGGTTGATCAAGTCAAGAAGTTTGACTCTGCTTCAGGTAAAGTTCACTATCTAACTCTGTTAAGTTTCTATTATGAGATTCTTATTACATGATGTGACTTGGTCACATGTTGATGTTTTAAGAATCAAAGAAAAGTGAAGAAACTTAAAGGAAGTATATGCTGATTCTGATCGCGAAGATGGTTTTCAATCGCATCGTTCGGTGATCAGAATTGTGAGCTGTTGCTTAGGAGTTATGATATATTGCTTAGGAATAGATAACAACAAGTTTTTCATATGCATTTGCATTGTAAGGATAAGTTTTTCCGGAAGTTTTAAAATAAAAAAAAACAGTTTTGATTTATTTATTTTAAGTATCCTTACAATGGCATTTGTGAAAAATTGTTGTTTACATGTTTCCATTGATAGCAATATTGGAAAATGGATTTGATTCTTTCATTTGTGGTAGTGTCTAAAATTACCAAATAAGGAAAGTTTCTCATCACCCAAGTTTCAATTGGACCGAAACTTGGAATCATGCAAGTTGTATAGTATGATGAATGAGAACTTTCAGCTTTGGAAAATTAAGACTAATTCCTTGTTCACATGTATATGTGAGTCAAGTAAATGACTAAAGGGATCGAGTACACATTCTTGTGCACTGGTCAAGTCCACCACAAAGATCGATAAGTCTATTCATCATGATTTACTAAAGTTTAGTAAATATGGTTATACTTACAGGCTTAAGTGTAATTATGAAGCATTGGAAAAGTCTCGATGTATGGCAGAACGAATGAGAAGAATCAAATTAGGCAGAAAGATAAAAGTTTCTCAAATCTGAAAAGATGGGAGAGTACTTTAGTATCATGTTTTGTGATCATCTTAATGATTTAAGAACCACATCACAATTGGTCTTCTAAGGACATCTTAGTGCATTCTTATGACTAAGAAGAGGAGTCATGAATTGTTCAAATGGTTAAATCAAGAAGATGAGTCATACTTCATTTCAAAAAAAGTCTTAGAGTCATACTCCAAGACTATAAGTTGAGTGACATATCTTAAAGAAAGGTTTATAACACTTGTCAAATGTAAGAGTAAAAGTGTCCTACTCTTGTACATTTGAAGTTGGTAAGTTGTGATGTTTTGGATTAAACAAAGACCAACTAAGGCCAATTGTGTGAAGTGTTTGTCTTGATAAAGAATCCGCACTATCCCTTGAATATTTGACAAGAGAGTCTTATATGTCAAGAGGACAGTGGGAGTCTTAAAGGTCTTGAAAGTCTCAAGAACTAATCAAGAATAAAACCTGAGGTTCTTCACTAGCACACGACTTAAGGTTTATAACCTATCGTGTTGACATATTTCTATTTATGTGCCCATTCCAGTTAAATTTGGCTTTGCATATGAGTTCTTAGAGTTCTCAGTTGGTTGCATAACAACTTGGAAGCAATGGCAGGCCCTTGAGCTGCCAGGTGGTAAGAAATTAAGTTTGAGTTCAGTCCATATGTGTTTGGATTTGTCATTATCCTTGTCTTGTGACTATGGTTTTGACGATTCATATGGATAAGAACACATACACCATAAAATCTAAGGGTCATAAGGTTTCTCTCCGATTCATGAAAATGATGGTGAGGAAACACTTCCACCAAGTAGATTTGAAGCAGATGGCAAAAGGTCTAAACAATTGAGACTATGATTGCGGCATCCCTTTTCATAGTTCTGAAATTGTTTAGACACACATGCATGCTATCTAAGATAAAGTGTATGAGTTTGATAAAGTCTTATCAAAGCAATCTCATATCAGAAGTCTGAACTTTGGTAAGAAAGTCAATAAAGTATTGATTTCTAGAAGTCCAGCTGATTTCTGAGTACATGTCAAAGCTAGTGGGAGCATAAGTGTTATGCTAATAATCATCATGTTAGTGGGAGCATGATAATTATGATAAAGGTTGCAAGTTAGCAATGTTAATTATAGAAAACAAAAGTTTCAATTCGTGGAGTTGCAGGGGTTGAAAAGTTGTTTTGCTATAATTAAGGGAGAGGAAATTATACTTCATTTCAAATCTAAAAGCTTAGATTGAGGTTTTAATCATCTTTAGTCAAGGATATATATGAATTTTGTGTTGGAATGACTCAACATAAGGAAATTCTATATATGGGTCTATTATTTGCGTTCTAAAATTTGATAATGATTACGTCATCCCTTTTCATAATCTGAATTATGAGAACTTGGCAAATAAAAATATTGTAGCAAAAGACTGGTCTAGAATCATGTCTTTATGTGAGACATCATGAATCGTGTCCCATTTGCTTTGGGTACAGATCGATTGCATGTGCTATAATATTTGTCCTTTCTAAAATTTTCCAAATGTCTGGGGCATTAAGAAGGGAAAAGGTCTAGAATTGGATATGACTAAAAGGATTAAGCAATTGTCGAGGACAATCTAAGATTTACCAAAGATTGGTTGCTCAAGGACAGTTGGAAGTATAGTGCTAATTATGGAAGGACCATATTGACATATTCTGGAAAGAGGCATCTCTTGTTCAGAAGTGATAGTCAAAATGAGAATATGGAGTTGTCTCCATAGGTGGAAGTTATCTGTGTAAGATTAGAAAAACTTAATGCAAGAAGCATGTTCAAAGCAATGTACTTTGAATATGAGACTTAGTTTCCATGGAGTTGAACTCCATTGGAATACCTTATAATAACTGTTGACAAGTCTTTGTGACTTTGTACATATTCATTACAAGAGGGTCAGTGCATATAAGTTTAAAATCTAAACAGATTTCGATAAATGATATGAATTTGAAATTCTCACATTTTTCGATAAGGATTTGGAAGTGTGAAATTAGAATCATTGAAATTATGTTCAATTGGTTTATTTCACAAAGTAAGGATCATAGAAAACATAGAGTGCATACTTGGTGTATGGCAAAGCTATTGTTTTGAAAAACATAGTGTACTTGCTTGGAGCATGGGACAACTAGTGGTTTTTAATTCAAGTATAAAGTTGATAAAACCGAAACAATGAATAATGAGTAATCAGTATGGTGATAAATAAAAGTGTCTTATTTATATTCATAGGTTTTGATACCATATTAGATTCAATTATTCTTGTGTATCACTTTGCATGTTTTGACTTCCAGAATAAACTAGGTCATTCTTCCTGAATGACTAAGTTATTCAAACTATCCACAGTCGGTCATATGTTGGAAGTAGATATGAATCAAGACTGTTATGGGTTGGCTTGTAGAGGTCTAAGATGTTGGACAAAGTGGTGCTACAACACTCATGAGTGCTCATAAGTTCTGAGTATTGGATTCAACCCACACTCATTTGAATCACTACATGGATTTTATCACGAGTGATCATGAGACGATAATATCTTATATTCTTAAAACCTAGAGATATGAGTTGTTACTATGAGTTGGTTATACATTGATTGCACGAAAACGCATTGGTAACTCGATGTTATAAAACGTGTCTTTGTGTATGATTCAACAAGTAGTAGAACAAGCCATATGAGTTGAAGTTTATCCATTCCTTTTACCTTCGGGATAAAAGCGATATCTGTGGGCCCCTCGATGATTTAGTGATGACACATGTGAGTGCTTGGCCAAGCCATGACTGATTTGATTTGTTCAATCGGTCAGTCATCATGAATCAGAAATCGGGAAACAACAAATGGACAAAGAGAATGATTGATAATCCATGTCTCAGTCCATATGATATCTAGAATAGAGGAATATATGATCACTTATCTAATGGACAAGTCATTGACAAAGGTCAGAGATCACCGGCAAGGTCAGAGTTCGACGGAAGCTTTTGAGAGCTGCGATTGCCAGTCGGTTCTTGAAGTCATACGCAATAATAGTTTTAGACTTATCCAAGTGGGAGACTGTTGGATTAATGTCTAAGTCCATAACTATAAGTGGTAAGACTTGACCCGACCCGGCATGGTCCATTTGGGTTGCATGGCATCATGCATTTGGATAGACTAAAATGAGAGAAATAACACTTAAGGTTTACTAATATATTATAAGTTCTAATATATTAATAAGATTATTTAATTAGTATTGATCAAGAATTAATCTATAATTAATTAAGTGATCAAAAGAAGACTAATTAAATATATGGGTTAATTATGTAAATCATCCATACTTTTATAGTGGGCTAAGACTCCATGAATTATCAAGTTGGGCTAAAACCCATAGGATGCTCCATGGATGCTCCATGGTGTATTTGAACCCATGGTTCCAAGGAAATGAAAAGCCATGACAATTAGGGTTTACCCTAATTGTGACACTATATAAAGATCATATTCTTGGGGAAAAATCGGCCACTATGTGTGATAGAAAGGGCTAGCCGATTTGATGAAGTGTTCTAATTCTCTCAAGTTATTCCAAGTGTATTTGGTGTTGCGTGAACCATTTGAGGTGTCACACTTGGGGCACTAGGCACTCAAGCTTCATGAAGTCATTCTACATTAAAGAGGTATGTATTCTAACTTGTTATATTTCATATGAATCAAAGGTTTTGTATGCTAGTTAGTATAATACCTTGGATATTCATATTTGCATGTATAATAGAGAAAAAATAGATCCAAGGTATTTAGGGTTGCATGTACACTTAGGAGTGTTAGAATGCTCAAAACGCAACAGCTTGGTGGGTGTCTTGCGCGCGTGTGTGTGCGTGGTTCTGTATGTGTCGGAGGGTGGGTGTGTTTAGGGGCTGGCCGGAAACGTTGGGGAGCCACTATGGCAGCCAACCATGGTGGCTATCGGTCGGTTGCTGCTCTTCTACCACCACTTACCACCACCGGCCACCACAATGGTGGCTGTGTGTGTGTGTTTTATTAGATTAGTGTGTGAGTGTGTCAGTCGGATTTGGTTGTAAACTGTAATCGATGCCGGAATAATAATAGAAAAACTTGAAACCACCACCGTGAGGTGGTGGTTGCCGCCTCCTGCCGCCACCGGCCGCCGTGCCGGGTGGCGGTGTGCTTTGACTGCGTTTGGACCTCGTTTGGATGTTTGGACAAGGGGCTACTAAACCCTAATGGGCCAAAAGAACCGTAGTGGGCCCAAAGAGACCCCAATGGACCTAATAAAACCCTAATGGGCCCAATAAGGCCCAAAGTGACCTAGAAGCTCAACCAATTGACTAATGGGCTAGTATTGGGTTGGAAAACCCTAATTAGGGTTTGGAAAACCCTAAGAGCATAAAACCCTAAATGTGGGAATTGTTTGGGACACACACGAGAATTAATTATTAAACCTAAAATAATAATTAATAATCTTTGGCAAACTAACATAAGACAATAATGGACTTAATGGATTAAGTCCTTAAGGGGTTAAGTAAGAAACACTTAACCCTAATCATCATTTCATGTGAAAGCCCTAATCTCACTCGGGCCTTGAATTGGGCCTTCCTATTGGGCTTTGGAGATTGGACTATTAATGGATTGTCCAAGAACAAGTTAATGGACCAAAATAAGTAGATGGGCTTTAGGATAAGGCCCATGTGAGGACTTGGGCCCAATTTGGAAAATTGGGCCATAATTGAGCCTTTATGACTATGTGATGATGGGTCATGGAAATTGGATTGGAATAATCGAATGGGACTTAAGGAAAGACCATGTAGAGGTCTGGGCCCAATTTGGAAAATTGTGCCATATATTGGGCTTTGGCCTATTACTCGACTTTTAGGTCTTTGGAGTGTGAGTTGGACCTTGGGCTTGGAACCCAATTATTAATTGGGTATTGTTTGATGTTGACATCTTGGGATTCTGTCAACCAGCAGCTGGAGTTTTGTCTGCGGGACTTCAGCAGTGCCAGGTGAGTTATCCTCACTATACTCAAGGGTTTAAGGCACCAAGGTCGGCCCTTTGAATTGTTATATGGTTATGTTGTGCTAGTATGATCTATTAGATCGGTATCCTAGAGGGTAGGATAATATTATATGATATGTGGTATGATCTGTTAGATCGGTATCCTGGTAGATGGGATGATGTTATGTGCTATGTGGTATGATCCGTTAGATCAAGTATTGTCTATAGACTGTTATGTGATTATCTGTTATACGTGCACATGTTTGTTTGGCGGTTGAGGCTTATCTGCTTTGTGCGAAAGCCAATAGACCTGGGCATTCCAACCTGTTGGTTGTGGGCTGTGAGTATTCCATCCCGAGGATGATTGGACTCATAGTATGTGGGCATTCCAACCTGTTGGTTGTGGGCCTGGGGTATTCCAACCTGATGGTTGATTGGATCCATAGTGTGTTGGCATTCCAACCTGTTGGTTGAGGGCCTGGGGTATTCCAACCTGATGGTTGATTGGACCCATAGTGTGTTGGCATTCCAACCTGTTGGTTGAGGGCCTGGGGTATTCCAACCCGATGGTTGATTGGACCCATAGTATGCTGTTTATGATTATGTGTGTGTTGTTGTGGGTATGGGTATTTTGGGGGAACTCACTAAGCTTTCGGGCTTACAGTTTCAGTTTATTGTTTCAGGTACATCAGGGGATCGTGGCAAGGCAAATGCGTGATCGTACAGCTCCTCATGTTTTGTCTATGTTTCTGGGAAAAACTCTGATATTATACATTTTGAAACAAAATTGTAATGATTTTAATGGTTGGAAAGACTTTTAAAAAGTTTAAATTGATTGTAAAATTTTGGGTGTTACATATCCGTCATATTAGTATGGTTATAAGAACTCACAAGGAGAAAACAACGATATATTTACGTAGTAATATACTTTTTCTTAAACAATCTCAAATGATATTAACTATGTGATTACTCAGTATATACAATAAGGTTATATAAAATTGAAGTCCGATAGACAGTGGAATGTGTGACTTCCGCCTTACTTCCTGTTCCTTGTTTGGTTGTGGGCTTAGGGCAGATTCACCCATTCAACTGTCTAATCGATATCGGTTATATACGACTCGTAGGTACTAAGAGATCATAGGAGGGTAGTATCATCACGTCGAGTTTTCAGGGCAAACACATCATCAGCTAGTTGTTCTTATAAATAAAACTAGGTATCATTAAACTAAGTATGGTAATTATACTTGTACTTTTTCGGTCTTGGAATGATTAAGACTACAAATCAGTTTTATAGAAAATATAAGATTTTCTATGATAAACATCTTTATTTTTAAAGGTAAACAATTTTCGATGTAACTTTTCTGAAAACAATAACATTTATTACTGAAAACAATGTTTTACAATAGAGTAAGTGGAACTAGGAATATATTTACAAAAGGTTCAACACTTATTTACAAACTAGTATAACATAAAGGACCTTTAATGGTTAATTATATAATTCTTAGTTTATACATCAAAGTTATATATAAATAATATCCGATAGGCAGTGGAATGTGTGAGTTCCGCCTCATTTCCTGTTCCTTGTTTGGTTGTGGACTTAGGGCAGATTCGCACATTCAACTGTCCGTTCGATATTAGGTTATATATAGTTAGTATAAACTAAGTAATTATAGAATGAACTATTATGGTTACCATTTACTAAAAAAATATAGGATTTTCTGAAGGAAACACATTCATTATATCTAAAAGAATCATTAACGTTAATTCTGTGATTACCTGGTGAATAAACTAGAGTTATATGTAATGAAGATCCGACAGACAGTGGAATGTGTGACTTCCGCCTCATTTCCTGTTCCTTGTTTGGTTGTGGGCTTAAGGCAGATCCACACATTCAACTGTTTATTCGATCTGAATTATATATAATTTGTATTCACTAAGTAATCCAAGAAGTAACGAGTACCGTCAAATTAATCATTAAGAAAATATAGGATTTTCTGGAGGAACATACGAACTTTTCCAAAGAACAAAGAGTATACTTTTTATAATAAAAATACTTATGAACTCACCAACTTTAATGTTGACATTTATTTAAACCACTTGCATTCTCAGGATCGTTAGTAGACAGGTACCTTCTCAGGTGTTACGAAGACGGAGCATAGTAGCATTACGTCTTATCTTTTGTTATAGTTTTAATTTAAATCATGAAATGTTTTGAACATAATGTAAACTTTATATTATTAACACGATGGTTGTTGTTACTTTGATTACTATGTGCATGTGTTGTGATACTTAACATGACGTCCTCCGCTCCCGAACTTTTCCGCCGTTCCGGTTTGGAGGTGTGACACTCGATGCCAGGCGGGGCCTGATGCCGGGCGAGGCCCGATGTAGGGGCGGTTGCCCAATATATGTGGTTATGTGTATGGTATGTGGTAGTATGAGGAACTCACTAACCTTCGTGCTTACGGTTTACAGTTTTGGTTTCAGGTGCTTTCAGTGGAAAAGAGAAGAGCTCGGGATAACTGCATCGCACGCACCATTATGTTTAGCCTGAGATGTTTACTCCGATGTTTTGATACTCTGATAATAATGTTTTGAGATATTTTGACTATGCTTTGATGAAATGGTTTGATAACTATGATTTTATTTAAATTAAAAATGAAATTTTTGGTCATGATTTTTGGGATGTTTCAAAGGCATGGTTCATAGTAATACATTTTTTTACATTCTTCCTGCATGAAACGTTCAAAGAAAGTCAAACACACAAAGTAAGTCATAGCAGAAAAATCAACATTATTGATCATGGTTTTCACACCACCAGTGTAAGAGAAGAGAACACGATAACAGTAAATACCCCTTGATAGTTGAGTTCCACCGTCACAAACAGTCCATTAGGGTCCGCTTGTATCATTACACCTAGTTATTTGATTCTTCACCCTAGCTAGCTAGCGACCGTTTCGTTTTGAATAGTGAAGAATGAAGTCAACACATAAAGAGGGTGGTGTATAAGTGTTGGACTCATTTATTTTGACCAAATTGGAAAAAAAACATTAACTTTATGCAGGGCCTGTCAATTATTTTTTACTACCCGGGGAAAAATAAGAATTTTATGCCCTTATATATAAAAAATTTACAAAAAAAAAAATGGAGCAAATTTTATAATTAACCATATAATACAAACAAAAACATATAAAAATCATCTAAAATGATGTCTTTGTGCATTTTTTGAAGCAAAAACATCTCTTATTTTACAATTTTTAATATTTTGCTGCCTTGAAGTCGGAAATCTGATTAGAAATGATCTTTTGACAGCAACGCCAGAAATATTGTTCCTGCTTCACATCACATAAAAAAACACAAAGGTTTAGAAAATTTGTTTAGAAAACAAATATTAAACACAAACAGATTAGAAATTAAACTCACCAGAATCTTAAAATCTGATTTCTGAAAAGTCATATACAAATCAGATTTGGAGAAAACATATTTGAAACAGCATATTCAAACAGATTTCAAAATATACAAATGTGATTTCTTAAAGTCTGATTTTTGAAACAACTCAAACTTGGAGAAAACAATAGAACTCACCTAAACTTGCTTATAGAAACAAAAACACCCAAATCAAATATAAAATCCAACAAGTAAGAAATAAATCAGATTTATAAAACAAAGCAAAATAAACACAGATTTCAAAGGGACTCACCCAAATCTGCTTTCAGAAACAACAAAACCCACATCTGATTAATGCAACAGTGAAAAAATGATACAAAAATAAAAATCCAATAAGTTTTTGAGGCTTTCACTCTTTTTTCCTGTAATCAAATAGAGTAGAAATCAAATAAATAAATAATTAATCTGATTTCTGAAACAGAACCCAAATCGAATGAAATCGTTTAATAATTGGAATATCAATATTTTTTGAAATTAGGAGAGTACAGAAAAACTCATCGAAGATAAAGGTGTCGATTCTACTTGTTATTTTGAATCTCAACTCTTTTCAAGTGAAATCGACGAGTCTCATACTCTCATTCCAATTTTCAAAATAACTTATGAAAACGAGTTAAATAAGAAATTAATTAGTTTTTTGAAAACCTAAATTAAATAAACATAAATTTCGAATGAACACACCCAAACTTGATTTCTGAAACAACCAACAAGAAACAAATCACACCAAAATCAACGAGTCACTAAATCAGAACTTTAGAAGAAAAGATTAGAGAAAATCGGACCTTGAAACCGGACTAGATCAGAGAAATCGTTGATATATCGTGACTAAGTGTCGACTAATAAAAAAAGAAATTGAGATAACGAGATTTGAGAGCTATATGTTATCGATTTATCGACTGGAAGTGAAAAATAGAGAAATCAAATCTTACTTTTTTATTTATTGGAGACGTTTCTAGGTAGGCAATGCTGCATTAATCCCATCGACAAAGCCAACAGGTTTATGGGGAGTAGGCACCAAGCGAGAGGCGACGTTTGGTTTATCTATGCGGATGATCGATGAGACGATGATTATTCATTTGTTTGGCGCGTCTCTTCCTTTCTCACGTTCAGATCACATCACAGAACAAAATATGGGCTAAGTTTTTGGGCCATTATAATATAGTATATATATAGCTGGACCATTTTGATGCCCTTAAAAGTTTATGACCTGGGCCTAAGCCCAATTCGCCCATGTATTGGGCCGGCCCCGACTTTATGGTGCGGTAATATTTTTCCGATAAACATTTCATAAAAAATGGTTATGGAGTTAAATTAGCAATCTAAACATGGCATATGGCGACGGGTTGGTGTTCGGGTTGGGTTTCTTAAAATTGGATCGGAAGTCGGAACGTTGCATGTTGTCCTGGCCGGTGAAGGAAGGACGTGAACCTGATTGCTACAACGAGCAGAGGTAATCTGATACGGCTCAAATACATATCGGTCCTTCTTTCAGAAATCTATAATTATTAGTTTTGTTTTATTTTCGAATCAAAACTGGTTTATATATAAGGAACATCGATATGCCAATTGAAACAAGGCTAGATATCTCGCTTCTGTTCCCCTGACTATTTAGGTATTCTCTCATCCCACTGTTTGTGTATATCGATCACTTTGTGTCGCTGTATCATTGTGTGTGCTTGTGTGTTTCATGTTTATCGTATTGTTGTCAATCGGTGTAATATGGTTCAAACTTGTATCGTGAGGGTTTGGATATATGAGTGTTTCAAATCAAAGGGAAGTTAAGAATGATATTATTAGGTTTTAGTAAATTTTGGTGGTGGACTTCTTGGAAATCTATATATTCATAGGAATAGCGATCGTCGTATGATTTTTGATTCTAGGATTTCTTCTACAAAATCATGTGCTTCGGAATGTTTATAATTATTTTCTGGTTTTTTGGTGATAACTGATAAGTGTAAAGGAAAATCTGGGAACTGCAGTTCATTGATGAGAAATGGTAATTGCAAAGCGTGAATGCCACATAGGGTTACTCTCAATTTGTGATTGTGTTATTAATTAATAGTGTTCCCAACTGGCCAATTGTGTAATGTTGTGTTCCAGGTACGTTGTTAAGTTTGATCCTATTTCTGAACAATTTCGAGCATCTCTGCAACTCTGGCAATCATTTAGATGGACCAAACTAAACGGCAGGGCCAAGTTAGGCAATCAAAATTCTTCTTTATAATTATGGTTATATTTGTAATAAAAGAATTTTTTTTTAAGGATGATATCCATAATTCCACTATATATACATGAGGACGATTTATGAAATTTACTCTTGTATTTTCTATTGCGAAGCTGGAAGTGGAGATGAGGACCACTGCTGAGGAGCCAGAGTGCTTCATGATGATAAGCATAGAGAATTGGAGAAGGAGTGCAATAATAGAGTGAAATAAACTTATCCTGAGACATTATCTCAATAAAGACAGATTGCTTAATAATCATTTAACAAAATACTCTGATCTAGGGAAAAGTAGTATTCAAAATCAGGCTCTCTCCATCTTTCTTTATGATTTTAGATCACCCTTGTTAGCACTGATGGATCTTATGTCTTGATGCTGTCAATCATTTGCAAATTCAAGCTGTAATGGAATTGATAAACTTATTGCTCATAAAACTGGTACTGGTTATAAAGAGTTACCACCATTCAAATATCAAACAAGTTGAGGTTTTAGGTAACAGTTTCACATGATGAACGAATCAAACATTTAAATTTCTGCTTGAAAACATGGCTGTGTGTGTGTATTATTATTTTTGCATGTACATTAATAAACAATTAAACATTAGTCATTTATGACGACCAAAATGTGATGGAAAGGTTGAGAAGTTGTCACAGCTAAAGACTTACCAAGGCATCACCCAATTGATCTTTCAAGTGGCTTTTTTCTGCACAGCTCTTTATAGCTTGTTGTACCCCTCTTAACTTTATTTTACCATTACCACTACAGAGTTCTGGACTATAATATGTGGGAAAAAATGTTTATATCAGAATAGTTTTGGACTATAATGGGCTCAGCTGTATACTGAATCTTAAGAACAAGTCACTTGTCTCGTGTATCCTCAAAAATTTGGCTTACACAAATTATTTTGTTTCTTGAAATGTTATTTGTGACTTCTTTCACTTTCTCATAGTAGATATGGGCATTTTTGTGTATGTGGTGTTTGCTACTTATGATCATATTCTATATTCTTTATCGTTGTTATCTGAGGTGCTTATGTCCAACCTTTTGCATGCAACGTGTGTTACTTTGTCATATTCGATGTCTACCTGCACTTAATTAGTTGAGTTGATTTCACGATGATTCATTGGCTACCTCAATTAATACCGATCTTGTAAATTAGGATTGCATATCATGATTGACATTACATAGTACACGTACAGAAGTTGTAAAGGTTTAAATAAAGGCTAACAAAAACTACTGAAGCATAACCACACTTTTACCTAAAAAAAGAGACACAGTTACATCATACGACTTATTCTTATCATGCATAAAAGCTAAACCCATATAGCATTGGCCTTCTTGAGCAGCCTGAGTAGCCTGTCCTTGAGGTGGAGTGTCATGATCTCATTTGGACAGCTATCAGCTCCTGCCCTATAAACTTGGCTTACATCCTACTGCTTTCAGCTCTCTTTAATAGCTGCCCAGCCATCAGGATGTACATCTAGCTCATAAACTGTTGGATTCTCCCCAAAGCTGTGAATCACAGTCTTAATGGTGTGGGAGTGGGAGATGCAGCAACAGCTTTTAGTAAAAGTTACCGCTGGTTTTTCAGCAGCCAACCTTGTAAGTTGAAACCATGGCCATTATCTGAATAAAATAACCGAGATAATAAGAATTATGAAGAAAGATCAAGGGATTGGCGGAAATGATTCAAGACTATATGTATAGAGGCTCAAAGGTGTTTCACTGATTTTGGTGGAAGATATGCAAGAGGGACTCTAGTATGAAAAAGACATTGACTGTTTCGAGATTATGCATACATGAGGGACCTAGCAGTGTGCATGTGTCATTGGTGCATTAATCTTTACAAAGATGCCAAAATTTAAAAGAATATATATTTTGGTACTCAAATGATCAGAATAAGATAAAGTTTTAGGCATCTCAATCATGGCAGATTTTTTTTTTTTAAAACTTTATTTCTCAACTTTTTTAATGTTACTGGCCTCAAATGTTTTATAGCAGAATTATTTGTTTCATATATATTACACATGTAACCACAATAAAATTTTGAGAAGGGTACGTACTCATGATATTACATATTCTAAATTAAAGACTCGCATTACTCAACCATAATAGTCATATTTCATAAGAAATGTTGAGTGATTTTTTGTCTTTTCAATATCTTGATTAAACCCATATGGCATTTGCCTTTTTGAGCAAGTCCACCAGCTTGCCCTTGAGTTGGAGGCTCATTATCTCATCAGGCCCACCAACCAGTTCATGGCCTATGAAAACTGCTGGTACACTTGGCCTACCACTACTCAAAGCCTTCAGTTCTCTCTCCATTTGCTGCCCCTTTGGGTGTTCATCTATCTCGTATACAGTAGCATTTGCCCCATAACCTCTTATCAGAGTCTTGATGGAATGGCACATGCTGCAAGAGCTTTTGCTGAATATCACCACTGGCTTTTCAGCACCTAAGCTGGTAACCAAGGCCATTAATTAGTTTATAAGAAAGGAAAAGGAAGAAGGGTCTTGTCAAAAAGGAGAGATACAAGTAGCCTTTATATATGTAGAGAAATAATTTTGTAATTAGAATGAAGACCTTACTTTGAAGAAATTGGAGCACCATCGTGACTATATATAAGGGGTTGAGAGTGATGAATTAAAATGAGTGGGATATTGTTCTTAAAAGAAACCTTATCTGATGCTGAGATTACTCTTACAACTAACGGTATGCTGGACTTTGTAGAGTGCACATGTACGTTAGTTTTTTATTTTTATTTTTAAAAAATGCGAATAATTAGAGAAGGGAGAATATGTCTTTGTTACCAAAGATAGAATTTGGATTTCATGTTAACTTTTTTTAGATTCCAATGTGTAAATACATAAAGTGAACAGATAGTGTAATGACAAAAGGATGGTGGAGTTTCTAAATAGTTAGATGCTTATTTAGCATGATAAAACACATGGAGTCCGTACAAGTAGGGATTCTTGTTAAGACCCGTTTTCTTGTTAACTTGATTTTTTGTACTTGTTTTGCATTCCATGTATTTCAGTATTGACTAATTAAGACCCGTTTTCTTGTTAGCTTGATTTTTTGGTTCTTGAGTTTTGAATTTGATTCTTCTTTTTTAATTTTTTGATAACCAGAAATTAGAAGTGAAGAAATTCTTTTTGACTTTTATACTTGAAACTAATGTATAAATGTATAACAAGAAACAAGCAAGTCTCTTAATTCCCTGTGGTGTTTTTTCTGCATTCTCTATAATTGTATGGATTATAATAAAGTAATTATGCTTCAACGCCAAATATGTATCCTCTGAACTTAATAAGGATCCAGAAAGAAAAGAAAGACAATATAGTATGATGGTATCTAAGATATTAAATTCATATTTTCTATTTATATAGTGTTTTATTAACTATTATTTTATCTTGGTAATCATGCATAATGCATTATGCTTCACTAATGACTACTTGTGCACCTCGAGTTCGTGATGCGTGCGCATTCGCATCATGCATCGGCCTTCAGGACCCTTATCGCATCGGAGCGCATCACGCTTTTTAAAACCAAGGTAGGGAGGAAGATACTACATGTCTCTTTTTGCACTGTGAGATTGTTCTCAAGAAATTAAACCTTGGACTTTAAGATCACTTGGTTGGTTAGCAAGTGCCATATCTACTAATTAGCTTCTAATGAGAAAACTACTAAGATTATGTTAGGCGCGTCACAGCTAGCTTATTTTTCGAGGGTTTTTTTTTTTTTTTTTTATGTTGTCATATTTGGCAAGCCAAAAAATAGCTTAAAAGCTAGCTTATAATCTAGTTTTTTAAAAAGCTACTTGGACTAGTTTTTCAGGAGTTTTTTTTTTTTAAATTTACAATATACCCTTAATTAGTTATAAACATCATATTTTGTCAATTTATATCTTTCAGCTAGTTTTTACCAAACGTTATTTTTTTTATCAGCTAGCATATAAGCTAGCATCTAGCTCTTCAGCTAACAACTAGCTTTTCAGCTAGTACACCAAACATAGCCTAAGTACACCATGTAGATGTTGTGGCTCCGGCTTAGAGTTTGTGACGAAGACATATAGTTCTTTTTAGCCTTTGTAGAGAATTCAAGGTCTATCTCGATCAAGATAGATGTATTGGATGAATATATCCCCTAATCTTTCTTGTTTGATGATGGTGATGGATCAAATGAAACCGTACAATAGGGCATAAAATAATTTATTATTTCCTGGTACTAGATATGGCTACATACATGCACAGCCCCAAAAGCCAAAACAAGAGGAAAACTATGACATGTGGTATGAACCGGAGGAATCAATTTGTATAACTGGCCAAAGCCGAAACTAAGGGACATTTATATTGGCTCACTAACTTATACAATATTTAATGCCTATCAGTAAACTTATATATCGACTTTTGTGGGATGTCATTCATATTTTCCTTGTCTTCAGTGCTCAAGTGAACTTGCTTTACCATAAAAACCTGTTTTGGAACTTATTCTTTTCACTTACAGATCTTAGTTCTATAAATCTAGATCAGGAAACAAGATCAGTAATAAAGCATGGAAATCTCACCTTTGGTCATCATTTTGTTAATCAGACAGAAAACCATGTTATAATGACATTTTGTTTACATTTTGATTTTTTTTCTGCATAAATACAATTGCACGATTCTCTTTCCATTTGTTATTTTGCTTTATCATAGAGACCCATTAGTATGCACACGGTTTCTGTGTACATGAAGTGGAGACAATTAAAATAACGTATGGATTTCCACCCATAGTTAACTGCTGAAGTATGATTCAATTTAGCCATTTGTTAATATAGGGTCTAATGCAAACTATTACTATGATGTATAGGGGTACTTTGAGGTTATCCTAGCAATCTTGTATCATATAATTTATCAAAGTAGCAATATCAATGATCAATGACCACAACAGAACCTTGATGTATAAGCTTCTATAATGGAGGGAAGGAAAAAATTGAAATCTGAGAATATCTCTTGTCCTTAAGTTGCTTCTGTTTTCAATTATGCGTCTTGACTCAGATGGGCAATCAGAATGCAATAAATCTGTATAGTGGTCATAGCATTTAGATCACTGCTACAAGACGATAGATATTAAGCATATTAACACACTTTTAACATCAAATTCTAAGACTAAGGAAAGAAATAGCTCCTGAAAAAATATCTTATCTCTTATTGTTTCTCAAAAGGTAGTGAAATTACATATGGAAGTTAGCACATTAGTTATCATTGGCCTCAGAAGAGCAAAAAGAAGGCTAAAAATATTTCTTTCTGTTCCCGTTCTAATGACTAGAATGCATCAATCTGCTGTTCATAGTTGTGTCAAAATAGCTCCATCCTCTACAATATTGTAGGAACTTGATATTTGTGAATATGTTTCACTAATGCCATATAGCATTAGCATTGAGGAGCAAGGGTACCAGTTGACCCTTGAGATGAAGGCTCATTATTTCATTGGCACCACCAATGAGCTCCTCTCCTATGAACACAGCTGGCACACTTGGCTTGCACCCTAATCCTCTTAGTTCCTTCTCTATCTGCTTCCCTTGTGGATGCTCATCTACCTCATAAACTGTAGGATTTGCCCCAAAACTGCTTATCAGTGTCTTAATGGTGTAGCACATGCAGCAGGAGCTTTTGCTGAATATAGCCACAGGCCTTTCATTCACCAGTGCTGTAACCAAAGCCATTTCTGGAAATTCTAGCTGTTGATGTTTTATAAAAGTATTATAAAACAACACTAGATTTAGTAGAATAAATCGTTGGAAGTGAGGTTGTTAGAGGCTGTATGTAGAAAGTTAGGTGTGATGTTTGCTGTGAGTAATGTAAGCAACTGCCATGGCTATATATAGTGATAAGTGTTGAAAATTTTGGGCGGTGGCTCTTATTAGATTCTGAAAAAAGATCATATTCTTTATCAGACTTGCAGATGATAGGAAATTACTGAGTAATTGTGTAGTATATAACAAGTGGCTTATCTTCTCTATAGGTTGATATGCATGGCAGAAAAGTACATATCAGAATGACATCTTTAACCTTGGGAATCTGTTAAAAAGTTCTTGGCAACTATATCTGTGGGTGGGTAGTTTGGTAATTACATGTCATGTTGAACGCATGTATTTTTGTCAACTGTAAAGTCTAGAGCTTTCTGATATTTCTTTTTTCAGAACATCTTTGCATAGATGAGGAATATACTTATCCAATTGACAGCCTCCTCCACTTCTCACCCTCAAAAGAAAAGAAGTTGAAACAAAGGTTGTAATAGCCATTGATATGTCGATAAGGTCAAGCATTTAAACAAAAGCTTAAGGGAAATGATGCATGGAATTGTCACATGTATGATAAAAATTACAGAACATCCATACAAGTACTTGCATTCTTTACTCTGTTTGTCCCACGAATCATCATACATGTCCAATCACTTGCTTAGTGTATACACAATGTGCACAAATTGTTTTTTTCTCACATCAAGTCATTCTTAGTGAATAGGCTTGTTTTGGCATAAAATATATGGTTATTAAATATAGCCTATACAGTTAGCACAAATCATAACAACATGAGACAATCTCTAATTTCACATGCCTTTCAACTTCGCTGTCTTATTTTGGTACTTGGATGTTTTTGGCCACCAGTTTAAAGAATGTAGTGAACGTTCACCCCTCTTTTTCTCTCTGGCAAGGTTTTGTTTGTCTTTGTGTGATAAAGAAGAAATCGTGTTGTACAATTGAGTACGTAAGAATCTAAGTATTAGATGCTGTGATCTTACTGCAGCCTTAAGAAAGGAAGCAAGATATGATGATGTGGCTAGAGGAGCTTAACTGGCTCAAAACAAAGTGAAGGGCCATTTATGTTTGTATGCCATTTCATCAGTTTATTTGGGTGCATTAATTGTTTCAGGATACCTTTTCTCAAAGGACACTTTTTAATAAATATATACTTATCAACTCTTTTTTGACTACCATGCACTACGTTAATTAAGAATGAAATAGATTTGCAATTGTATTACTTATCATTTTGTTGCAGGACATGTAATATGCTTGTGAAAATGCAAAAGATCACCAAACATTGCAATTTTATGTGTTTTTGAACAAAAAATGAAAAAAGCACAACTGTATTTATTCTGCACAAATTGACAAAGTCGGTGGTGGTACGGAACACAAGAAATTGTAGAATTCAGTGGTGATGTTCTCATTTTTTTGGGCATTTTTAATGATTGTCTTGCAATGGAGTGACAAATAGAGTGGTTGAAATTCTGATTCTCTCATTATATATATATATATATATATATATATATATATATATATATATATATATATATATATATAAAGCAAATTTCTTTCTATTATTATGGCCCATGATTCCCATGTCTTGTGACTGTACAGCAGGAAGTGAGTAACAAGCATTGGCACAGAAGAGGCTGCTTAATTAATTAATAGCTGTAGATCTTTTTGGCTTCTATTTCTTTTTCTATCTAACGGCCGTACCTCTTATTCTTTTTATTTCTGTAAAAACCTGCATCTCTTTTGCTGAATAAAAATTATAAGCTGGAAAGTGCGTGCTGATTCATTTTTGGACTTGGAGTTATTATAGTTTTATGCTTGGGTACTAGATGTAAAAATTTACTAAGAAAAAGAATTTCTGATTTTGGAACAAAACAAATATATTCTGCTTAACCAGATAATATATGCCAACATCCAACATTGCACCCGGCCCCTTTTTTAATATATCCAATTGTTTCCTAACATGTTCTTTCACTTGGAATATACGTACATCTATTGTCCTCAAAATCTTGAGATTTAAGTTACCAACAGGCTGCTTATAGTGATTTCATTTTTTTTTTCATCCTACAAGAGTCATTTTAGAATGTGATGTGGATATATTGCTTGCAAGTGATGCAAAGAAATGAACTCATGCGGTGGTTGGTTGGCGTGTAACTCCCTTCACTTAATTTTGTCTTATTATCTCACACAAAAGGTTTTTCATTGAAACCTACAACTAGTATCCATCTTCTTTTCCCTCATATTAACTAACTTCAGTTTTCCTTCAGGCCTGCTAGCTCTTTTAACCCTCTTGTACCTGTTAGCATACCTGACATTTCTGAACATGAGATTACTAATATATTAGTATATTGTTCAATCTACATTTTTCCAGCAAGTTTTCTATAGCTTTAGTAGTTGGGTCACCCAAAGATACATAAAGAGGGAATTCTACAGTACATGGGTTATCAAGAAGAATCATGGTTGCCCATACCCGTACATATCTTTAGAAAGTGACAAAAGCTTCATCACTTTATATGATTCTTTAACAGTAAATTGTCATCCAGAATATTTAAAAAGACAAGCTTTTATATGCTAGATTCTACTAGACACCGACTGCATAAATAAAGGTTAGAATGTTACTGGAAAATATTTTCTTTGCCAGCATGCCCATATTTAGCAATAAACTCCAAATTACCAGAATTTACTCTAAGAAGAACCAGTGAACAAAATTGTTGAAGTGAGAATTTATCCGAATTGACTGCTTTATCGATGTTTCTTTCATGCAAATACTTTCCATGATGGTTTTTAGATATGTTTCTCCATTTGCGGCTTAACAAAGTATTGCTGTCCTAAATTAGAGAGTATATTGCCCTCCTTCCTACTGACTACCCAAAAATCCAAAAACGATTACCATTTGATGTAAGAAAGGAAACCAAGATTAGTCCATTCTTTTTATCATTATGTTACTGTTCATTCATATAGTTTTCACAAGGGGATTTGCATTGTGGCCTTGTGGGTTGGAAGAATTGCCATGTACAACTCTTTTTAAATAAAAAAAAGGGTTGTATTTAAGCTAATATTCAAGAGCGCTCTTCCTATCCAAACAAACTTTATAAAGGAACTTATCTTTTCTTTATCTTTACAATATTCCCCATATGAGTAGCGATGAGACCTCAAAGTCAACCAACATAAACTTACTGATCTTACATTCATATATTTCCTATACTGAAACTGTGAGTGTAAACCAGACTTGGTGTGAACCTGACATCAGTAGCTGCACCTCTATCTATATTGACAATAAGAACTCAAATGGAAACTTCGTATGTTCACATAATGAACACAATAAATGGTAGCAGTAGTAATTGTAGGCTTGTTTAAGTATAAATAGAGGCTCTAACCTCAGTTCTAAGACACCACAAACAGAGAGTGTAGTGTGTAATACTTAGAGTGAGTATTAGAGGGTTGTTTCTTTTTCTTGTAATATTGAGCGTGTAAGCTCTTCTCTTTTGTTCTAGTTCTGAATAAAAGTGTGTTTCAACCCCAACAAGTGGTATCAGAGCTTGGTTAAGCTCCGGGGGGGAAGCATTCTCTGTTTTTTGGTCGAAGTTTTTTTGTCTCAAAAACAATTTCGGAGTACACAGTTGGAAATGTCTCGTTCTGAGGATTCCGAAAATATATTTTTTTGAATTTTTTGACCAACGGAAGGCCTCCAAATCACCGGTCAAAGTTGGTCAAATCTGCCGGAAAAGTCGCCGGAAAAACCAGGGTTCTCCGGAGAAGACGACACTGTAGCAGCACTGTAGCAGTGACATCAGCAGTGACGTCAGCAGCTGACCAAAGTTCTGGAAATTGCAGTTTAGCCCCTGTTCTTCCGGAAAGTGCAATTTAGCCCCTGTTTTTCAGAAAAATTGCAATTTTGGTCCCGTTTTTCAGAAAAATTTCAATTTAGCCCCTGTTTTACTTCTGTAAAAGTTCTGTTTGCCCCCTGAACTTCTGAAAAGTTCATATTGGTCCCCGTACTTCAATATATATATATATATATATATATATATATATATATATATATATATATATATATATATTCTTACTCGTGTATGCCCAAGTATATGCCAAGAATGACTACACCAACCTCGTCATCTTCTCAAGCCGGAGTTGAAAGTTTTCAAAGGACCGGGAAAGACGGTAGCGTTACGTTACACTATCCAATGCTCACGAAGATGAACTACGCGGTGTGGGCCATAAAAATGCGAGTGAATTTACAAGCACAAGGAGTATGGGATGTAATTAAAAATGCAGAAATGGACGAACGTAAAGATCGGATGGCTCTTGCAGCTATTTATCAAGCAATTCCATAGGACGTACTTTTGATGTTAGCTGAGAAGGAAACAGCTAAAGAAGCATGGGAAACGCTCAAGATGATGCACATGGGAGCCGATCGGGTCAAGGAGGCTAAAGCTCAAACCTTGAGAAGTGACTTCGAGGTGATCCGGATGAAAGACAGTGAATCGGTAGATGATTTTTCCATGAGATTGAATACTATCGTAACCGGTATTCGATCTCTAGGTGAAAAGATTGAAGAAATTACGGTTGTGAAGAAGTTTTTGCGAGCCGTACCAATACGATTTATACAAATCGTAACATCGATCGAGCAATTCGGAGATTTGAAGAATATGACGGTGGAAGAAGTTGTGGGTCGTCTTAAGACCTATGAAGAGAGACTTTGAAGCTATGGAGAAAAAGAAGAAGGACCTTCTCTATTGCTTACACATGCCGAGTGGGCATCTCGTTCGAAGCAAACTGGCGAGAGAAACTCGTCAAACACTTCAAGAGGACGAGGAGGACATGGTAACCGAGGCCGGGGACGAGGCCGAGGTCGTGGACGTGGCCAAGGAGGTGGTCGCGAGTACAATACAAATCGGAATGACCATAATCCTTCTCGAAAGGATAAAAGTAAAATCAAATGCTTTACTTGTGAACAATTTGGTCATTATGCTTCGGAGTGTCCAAACAAGAATCGAGGTGAGGAGGCAAACCTCACTCAAGCCAACGAAGAAAAGCCTATTTTAATGATGGCAACCTCACAAGAATATGCACACAAAAAAGTATCTCTAAGAGAGAAGATTTGTGTTAATCTTCTTGGATCGGGAGAAAGTCGAGTCGAGTCTGAGGTATGGTATCTCGACAACGGTGCTAGCAATCACATGACTGGAGACCGCTCAAAGTTTCGCGAACTAGATGAGCACGTTACGGGCCATGTGAAATTTGGGGATGGTTCGACCGTCGCTATTTTGGGAAAAGGGTCGATTTTATTCGATAGCAAAAATGGCGACCAAAGACTCCTTAATGAGGTATATTTCATTCCAAGTCTAAAAAACAATATTATTAGTCTTGGACAAATGACGGAGGAAGGGAGTCGGGTCATAATGGATGGGTCGGATCTGACATTGTTTGACAGAAACAAAACTCTACTTTTGAGATTTAAACGATCCCCAAACCGGTTATATAAAACTCCTTTAAGGACCGGTAGACCGACTTGTCTTTTAGCAACAAAAGACAAACCAGCTTGGATATGGCATTCTACACTCGGTCATGTTAACTTTCTCGCCTTAAAGAAGTTGTCCGAAAAGAATATGGCAATCGGAGTCCCAAAGATTGAGCACCCAAACCAAGTATGTGAAGGGTGCGTTCTTTCCAAACAAACCCGAATTCCTTTCCCGGATCATGCAGTTTTTCGGGCTAAAAAACCTCTACAACTTGTTCATGCGGACTTATGTGGTCCGATCACACCTATGTCTGTTGGAGGGAGTAAATATTTTCTCCTTTTAGTAGACAATTTTAGCCGGTGGATGTGGGTTTACATGCTATCGGAGAAGTCTCAAGCCTTCAGCGCTTTCAAACGGTTCAAGTTAATGGTTGAAAAGAATTCGGGTTATCAAATAAAGACACTTCGAACGGACCGAGGGGGAGAGTTCACTTCAAAAGAATTCTCATTATTTTGTGAAGAAAATGGTATTCAAAGGCATCTTACGACACCATATTCGCCTAAACAGAACGGAGTTGTAGAAAGGCGAAATCGGACCGTTATGGACATGGCAAGAAGTCTGCTCAAAGGTAGAAATGTTCCGGGAGAGTTTTGGGGAGAAGCGGTTAGACATGCAGTTTATCTTCTCAACCGCCTGCCAACAAAAGTAATTCCCGACAAGACGCCTTATGAAACGTGGTTTGGCAAAAAGCCCAACCTTGAACATCTAAAAGTTTTTGGGTGTGTTGCTTTTGCTAAACTTGTAGGTGGTCACTTGAAGAAGCTTGATGATCGAAGTAAGAAGATGGTGTATTTAGGTGTGGAAGATGGAACTAAAGGCAACCGTTTGTTTGATCCGCAAGACCGAAAGTTGCGAGTTAGTCGCGATGTTGTTTTTGACGAAAAAGAAGAATGGAATTGGTACAAAAACAAAGAAGAAGAGATGGCGACTCCTAAGACCTTTACCATAATTGAACCACAACCCCAAATACACCTCGAAACACCTCAAAATGACCCCGAAATCAATCCGGAACAACCAAACAGCCCAGGAATCGATGCTATCGAAGTTGGACAACCATATGCTGAATTTGACGAGCCTGAACCAGCTCCACATACTCCTGTCTCAGCCCCGTTTTCTTCAACCTCGCCCCATATGGAAAGCCCTTCTAGTGAGATTGGGTCAAGGGGATTGCGTCCGTTAACCGATATTTATTCTGAAACCGAAAATGTGTTCCTTGAACCCGGAGAATTGTTGATGATTGCAGTGGATCAACCCTTGAATTTTAAAGAGGCGGTAACCTCTAAGGCATGGCAGGAGGCTATGCAAACAGAGTTGGATGCAATCGAGAAGAACAAGACATGGCAACTTACTGATTTGCCATCTGGACACAAAGCAATCGGTTTGAAATGGGTGTTTAAAGTGAAGAAAGACAACTTGGGAAAAGTGGTGAAGCATAAAGCTCGACTTGTAGCAAAAGGATTTGTACAAAAGGAAGGAGTCGACTTTGATGAAGTTTTTGCACCGGTAGCACGACTTGACACCGTAAGGCTCATTCTTGCCTTAGCAGCTCAACATGGGTGGGTTGTCCACCATCTCGATGTCAAATCGGCTTTTCTCAATGGAGATCTCAAAGAGGAGGTTTATGTCACCCAACCAGAAGGATATGTTGATAAAGCAAACAGTCACAAGGTGTTCAAGCTTTATAAAGCTCTTTATGGTCTACGACAAGCTCCTCGAGCTTGGAACATTCGTTTGAATAAAAGCTTGAAAAGGCTTGGTTTTACAAAAAGTTCACAAGACCCAGCTGTTTACAAAAGGAACTCAAAAGACAAAATTCTTATTGTTGGTGTCTATATTGATGACTTGATCATTACCGGGTCGAACACTAATGATGTTGTCGAATTCAAAGAACAAATGAAGAAAGAATTCGAAATGAGTGACTTGGGATTACTTTCTTACTACCTTGGAATCGAAGTTTCGCAAAAGAAGTGGGGAATATCTTTGCGACAAACGGCTTATGCAAAGAAGATTTTAGAGCAATTTGGGTTGCTGGATTGCAATCCGACAACGTCACCAATGGAACCTAAGTTGAAGGTTAAGAAGGATGAAGATGGTGAAAAAGTTGATCCAACTGAATATAGGCGAGTGGTAGGTTGTTTGAGGTACTTGACTCACACTCGACCAGACCTGTCATTTTTGGTTGGAATTGCAAGTCGTTTCATGGAGGAACCAACCACTTTGCATTTCCAAGTTGTGAAACATATCTTGCGATACGTAAAAGGAACCGTTGATTATGGAATCAACTATGGAAGAGGTCGTGAAATTGAAGATTTGGTTAGTTTTACCGATAGTGATCTTGGAGGTGACCCTGTTGATAGCAAGAGCACAAGTGGAATGATTTTCTATCTGGGAAGGAATGCGATAACTTGGCAATCCCAAAAGCAAAAGACTGTTGCTTTGTCCACGTGTGAAGCCGAGTTCATGGCAGCTACAACAACAGCATGTCAAGCCATTTGGCTTGCTAATCTCGTGAAGGAGCTCACGGGACATCATATTATGTCTATCACCTTATATGTCGATAACAAGTCAGCAATCGCATTGATGAAAAATCCTGTGTTTCATGGTCGAAGCAAACACATTGACATTCGTTATCACTTCATACGAGAATGTGTTGAACATGGGCAAATTATAGTGGAATATGTCAACTCGAAGGATCAACGGGCGGACATCTTTACAAAGGCTTTAGCATACGTGAAACATAGTGAAATGCGAAACATGATCGGCGTGACGAATCTCTAGCCAAGTTCAGTTTAAGGGGGAGAATGTGAGTGTAAACCAGACTTGGTGTGAACCTGACATCAGTAGCTGCACCTCTATCTATGTTGACAATAAGAACTCAAATGGAAACTTCGTATGTTCACATAATGAACACAATAAATGGTAGCAGTAGTAATTGTAGGCTTGTTTAAGTATAAATAGAGGCTCTAACCTCAGTTCTAAGACACCACAAACAGAGAGTGTAGTGTGTAATACTTAGAGTGAGTATTAGAGGGTTGTTTCTTTTTCTTGTAATATTGAGCGTGTAAGCTCTTCTCTTTTGTTCTAGTTCTGAATAAAAGTGTGTTTCAACCCCAACAGAAACGGTATTGGAACTGATTTCTCAATCTCTTCTATAGTAGCATCTGTCAGTGTAGTGTTGGTGATTTTAGTGTCTCGTGATCATTCTAGCTAGGTAGTTGGAATTTACAAAGAGATTTAAGTCTATAATCTTATACAAGTATGAACATTAGTATAAGGCCGGTTTGATCCGGAACACGACAAATGGTAGGTGTCAAGGGGCAGAGGAAAAACTTCCACCTGGACAAACGATAGATCACTTTGAAATTGGCTAACTCAAAAATTTGCATAGGCCAGATTTTGGGTAGATGATGGTAAAAATCTACACAAGATAGATTTTGTAAGTAAGATCTTTCGAATCCTGTTGCCCAGATACTTTTTAACTGTCCGGATCCGGAACCTCTATTTAACTTCCTTAAAAACAGTTATTCGTCATCCTCCTCAAAGTGTTGGTTACTACGTACAGGTATATTTATTAATTGGATACCACTTTTGGTTCTTTGACATTTTTAATGCATACCATTTTTTTTTAAATTATCCAGTGACTTATTCTGTGCTACCCTGACTTAGGGTAAAAAATGAACTGTAATGAAAATGAACTTACACATCCTAAAGTATCCAGGATTTTGATCATAATATACGCCCAATTTTACTCCTGCAGTTCTCTTAGCATATAGTAGGCATTTTCCAGATGAATATGGTAATAGATTTGACATCTAAGAAAGCTGCTTCAGTGATCTTCACCAAGAGTTCATGTTTCATGTGCATAGCATCAAGGCATGAGACAAATTTGAGTAGGCTGTAATCCTGCCACTCCAGCAGTGTTCACGGTTTGTAAATTATATAGGTTTAGCTGAAGGTATCATCTCCCTTCTGAAATTAATCCTAATCATGTTTGTTTATGACATCATTGTTGGAACTTTGGTATAGAAAATTGGCTTGTGTTGTGGAACCTGTCCCACATAGGAAGCAAGAAGAAAAGCTAGACACCTTATAAACCTTCTCTATAGTTATTAACTAAATATATTAAATCCAAGCCTAGTTGTAGCCCAAATTAGGTAGTCCAACATCACAAACCAAGCCTAAACCTTGTTCTATATATTAGTTAGTAACTAGAGTGAAGACTTAGCTACAAGTTGCCTAGCCCAACAACATAAACCAACCGAAACCCCTTAGCCAAGCTTTGTTCTATTTAGTTAGTAACTAGAGAATATTAGCTATTATTGAATAATAGCTTTTTAACATCATAAGAATAATAGCTTTAACATGGTTGAATCAACTTGAATATAAATATAAATATAGTAAGAGCTTATCTTATCATTTTTTAATTAAATTTTATCATTTTTTTTAATTAAATTTTTTTGATTCTCTTTTGACACCACCGTCAGCCACCGTCGTCGTCTCCACAACAACCACCGTCAGACAACCTTCAAGAACGCGTCCACCAACATCTTCATGCCTTATTTTCTTTGTTACTGGATCTGGAACGCCACCCTCTACCTTCTCCGATATCGTCTATCAGAAACCATCAGTCGTCTTCGTCGCTACTAGGGTTTTCACAGATCCCCACCTCCAACTTTGGAAGCGATCGCCGAAAACCCTAGCTCTGACGAAATAGGATGGTGTTTTCATATCGTCGCCCTTCTCTCCATCTCTTTAAGATCTGATAACCCTTCTCTCCCCCTCTCCCAGACCCGAAAACCTTGCAAACCCACCTCTATGATGCGTCGTAGATCCGAAAACCATGTAAACCTACATCTGTGATGTAAACCCACCTCTGTGAGGACATCAGTGATGGCCGCTACAAAGAAATGCGTATTTCAATACATCTCGGATTCGCTCTGTAATACCTTACACTTTTGTTCCATTACATGAAGAACTCAAGTAAAAAATTTTAACTGGAAGTGCTCAAATGAAGTGGGTTTTCTGAGAAGTTCGTTACTTAAATCTTTATATAGATCGATGGTAGATGGAGATGGAGGGTTTAGTTGGGTTTTTTGTTTATGTGTGTGTGTGAGTGAGAGTTTTTTGTTTGGTTGAAAGCTTTGGCCCTGAAGTGGGTGTAATTATCTTTGAAGAACAATCAAGAACATGAAAGTTTTTTAGATAAGGTGTTTGATCTGAAAATTCTTGATGATGACGATTGTTTGGTGTTTATCGAAGTGATACATGAGCTCCTAACTGAATTTATGGTTCGATGGATTCTGGGTTCTCGGAACAAATCAAAACGGTCAAAGCATTTAATCCAAAAAAAACTCAAATTTGTGCTTTTGTTGAAAAAAAACATGTGAAGAACAATAAATTTTAGTGGAAACTGGATATTTGATCTAAAAAGATGAAGGTGGAATGAAGAATGGGTGTTTGATGAATTCCAGATACGGAATTCTGTTGATGAACTTAATTCATATTCAGAGAGAGAGAGAGAGTATTTTCTTTTTTCTTTTATTTTTAATTCTTTTTAATTGTTGTAATAAAAGAAAATTAAAATATTAAATAAATGTAACATCCCGACACCCAAGTATATATTTTAAAGTTTTATATTTATGTTTTTAGACCTACTTGACGAGTTGGATGCCCCAACTCGTCGTGAAGAGAAGGTTAAAGCCGCGTGGTTTATGGAACCTACTCGACGAGTTGGAGGACCCCAACTCGACGAGTAGAGGCTGTGCATGGAAACCCTAATTTTTAGGGTTTGCACCCTATTTAAAGGACCTTAAATCCTCCTTCCATCCTCCTTACCACCTTTTGATGTCAAGAAGCAAACCCTAATCGATCTAACCCCTATTTTGAGTGTGTGGGAGGCTAAAAGTGTATTTTTGGTGCATTTGTTGAAGAAGCTTGAAGGTTGAGAAGCTTGGAACGAGAAGGAGCTTGTAGATACAGCATCTACATCGTCTTGGCTTTCATTTGAAGGTAAAAAGTCATTAACTTGACTTCTCATTGCTTAGATCTCCCCTTGTGAAAGAAAATGGTCATTTCTAGGGCAAAATGGAGTCACTTTCGGATTTGAGCTTGTTACAAGGGCATGGTTTCATATTTGGACTCCTCTAGGCCCTTATGGACACAAAGCCGCAAGCTTTATGAAGCTTTGGCCCTCTTCCATCTCCAAAACCTCTTCCTATGGATAGTTTGAGTGTTTTAGCTTCTTGAAGCCTTGCATGCATATAAAGTTAGCAACTTTATGTGGTAACTATATCCTAGGAGGCTAGATCTACAGTTTGGAGCCTTGGTTTAGCTTAAAAGCGTCTGAATGAGAAAAGGACTGAAGGAAATTGACGAGTTGCATAGTCGACTCGACGATTTAGATGAGGGTTTCCCGCTTTCTGGATTCTGCATGAACTCGGCGAGTTAGGGATATAACTCGAGGAGTTGATTAGGGTTTACTCGTCTTTTGGACACTGCATCAACTCGATGAGTTGTTGGGAAACTCGGTGAGTTGGCTCGGGTTTTTGGTCTCTGAGCTCTATAGGAACTTGACGAGTTGCCTGATGCACTCGACGAGTTGGGTCAACAAGGACTGTTGACCTGGACTGTTGACTTTGACCAAGGTTGACCAAGTTTGACTTCAGGGGTATTTTAGTAATTTGGGTTTTATAGAATTGGTCCTGTGCTAATTATAGGTGTCTGAGTTTGGAGTTGTGTTTGGGAGTTTGACATTATCATCCATCGCTACTTGTGAGATGAGTTTTCCTCACCATACTCAAGGGTCTAAGGCACCAAGGCCGACCCTGTGGATTGTTATCCTGTTTTGTTACTTTTATGATCTGTTATATCGGTATCCTAGTAGATAGGATGTTTCTATGTGATTATGATCTGTTAGATCGGTATCCTGGTAGATAGGATGTTGCTATGCTTAGTGATCTGTAGATCAGCTTGACTGTCTGTAGACTGTTATGTGATTATTTGATATGTGTGCACATGCTTGATTGGTGGTTGAGGCATCTGCTTGTGCATCAGCCAACAGACCTGGGCATTCCAACCCGATGGTTGTGGGCCGGGAGTATTCCATCCAGAGGATGATTGGATTCTTAGTATGTTGGCATTCCAACCCGATGGTTGTGGGCCGAGGGTATACCATCCCGAGGATGATTGGACCCATAGTATGTTGGCATTCCAACCCGATGGTTGAGGGCCTGGGGCATTCCAACCCGATGGTTGATTGGGTCCATAGTATGCTGTTATTGTATATGTGTTATATGTTGTGCGGGTATTTTGGGGGAACTCACTAAGCTTCGGGCTTACAGTTGTTGATTTTGTTTCAGGTACCTCGGATGATCGCGGAAAGGCGAAGGCGTGATCGTGCACCTCCTTATGTTTTTATGATTTGATTTCTGCGATACTCTGACATGAAACTATTTTGAAAATAATTTGTAATAATTATTGGTTTTGAATGTTTAAAATAGTTTTAAATTGGCTTGAATTTTATGGATGTTACAAGTTGGTATCAGAGCATTGATTTGAGTGAATTGGAGGAACACTTGGTGTATTCCAAGACCAAAAAGCAACATGAGGAGCATATTCAGGAGCTATTGGGAGTTTTGAGACGAGAACGACTTTATGCCAAGTTCTCGAAGTGCAAGTTTTGGTTACGAGAGGTTCAGTTCCTTGGACATATCGTTAACCAGGAGGGGATTTTGGTCGATCCGGACAAGATCGAGTCCGTTATGCAGTGGGAGGTCCCTAAATCTCCCTCGGATATCAGGAGCTTCTTGGGATTGGCAGGGTACTACCGGAGATTAATACAAGATTTCTCCAAAATTGCAGTACCCCTCACTCGTATGATGAGGAAGGGGGTGGATTTCTGGTGGGGCCCCGAGCAGCATAGGGCATATGAGACCCTCAGATAGCGACTTTGAGAGGCTCCAGTCTTGACTCTCCCGGAGGGAGTTGATGATTTTGTAGTGTTCTGTGATGCATCCATCACGGGACTGGGAGCGGTCCACATGCAGAGAGGATGAGTGATAGCCTATGCATCGCGGCAGTTGAAGCCGCATGAGACGAGATACCCCACACACGATTTGGAGTTGGGAGCAGTGGTATTCGCTCTCAAGATTTGGAGGCATTATCTCTACGGGGTCCGCTGTACTATATACTGATGGGTTTTGAGCATTCTAACACTCCTATGGTGTACATACAACCCTAGAAACCTTGGATCTATGTTTTCTCTAATATACATGCAAATTTGATTTTCCAAGGTTCTCATCCTAACTAGCATGTGATTGGAGGTACATGTAATATAAAAAAAACTAGTAGAATGACATACCTTTCTTGTTTCTTGAGTTCCTTAAGACCTTGTGAGCCTAGCACCCCAAATGTGATGCCTCAAATGCTTCACACAACACCACAACTCTTGTAATAACTCGAGAGAAGTACACTTGTGCACAAATTCGGCTAGCCCTCCTTTCTTAGTCTTAGTGGCCGATTTTTGCTAGCCATGGGGCTCTTTATATAGTGTGCCACATGTAGGGTTACACCATGTAAACCCTAATGTGCATGACTTTTCATTTCCTCCATGACCCATGGGTTTTAACCTCCATGGAGCATCCATGGAGCACCCAATGAGACTTAGCCCAATCTAGTGAATCATGGATTATAGGCCCACTATATAAGAATGAATGATTTACATAATCAATCCCCATATATTTAATTAGTCTCTTTTGATCACAAAATTAATTCCAAATTAATTCTTGATCAATACTAATTAAATAATATGATTTCATATTTATATATTAGAACTTATAATATATTAATAAATCATAAGTGTCATTTTCTTATTTTTTCTATCCAATTGTTGCGATTAGGGATGAGCATATGGACCGGGGAACCGGCCGGAACCGGAACTTGATGGAACCGGTCAGGCCGGGACCGGAATGTTATTTTTGTGGATTTTTGGAACCGGGAACCGGTAGGAACCGAAACCGATAAACCGGTAGAACCGGCAAAAACCGGAACCGTATGATGCTATTTTTCGAGGACCGGTTCCAACATTTGAAGACACGACAAGAACCGGTAGGAATCGGGAACCGGTAGAACTGGAACCGGTAGAACCGCCGGGCTGGTTCGGTTCTTGATTTTGGCCGAAGCCGGTTCCCGGGTCGGGTCCGGTTCGGGCCGGTTCGGGCCGGTTCGGTCCTTTTGCTCATCCCTAGTTGCGATGTCATGCAATCCAAATGGACCATGCCAAGCCGGGTCAAGTACATACCAAAAAATAGTTATGGACTTAGACACCTTATCCAACAGTCTCCCACTTGGATAAGTCTAATAACTATAGCTGCAAGTACGACTTCAGGATTCGACCAGCAATCGTAGCTCTTTCAAAGTCTCGCGGAACTAGGGTAATGCGCCATTTAAGATAAGTGATCATATAATCCTCCGTTCAAGATATCAGCCGGACAAATACATGGAACAACGTCGTACTTATTGTCCAACAGTTTGTTTCCCGATTTCCGATTTGTTTGACATAGAACTTAATCGAACACATCAATTCAGTTCTGACCGCGACCGGCACATAAGTCAAAACAAAATCATCGAGGGGCCCAAGATATCGTCTTTAATCCTCCAAGGACTAAAAGGAACAGATAAACTTCGACTCATATGCTTGTACTAACTAATCATCAAATTATACACAACAACACATTTTATAACATCAAGTTATTGATGCGTTTCGTACAATCAATGTACAACCAACTCATAGTTAACAACTCATATATCTTGGTTTCAAGACTTATATGATATTACTGTCTCACGATCACTCGAGATAAATTCCATGAAGTGATACAAGTGAGTGTGGGTTGAATCCAATACTCAGAACTTATGAGCACTCATGAATGTTGCAACAACAATTGCTATGTCTAATACAATTCAGACAAATCTACAAACCCAATTCATGACAGTCTTATTCAATACCTACTTCCAAAGTATGATCGACTGTGGATAATTTGAATAATATGATATACCATAACATAATTATTCTGGAAGTCAAAACATGCAAAATGAAACAATAGTAAATAATTAACATAAGACAGTACCATACTAGTAAATAAAAAACACATTTTATTTAAACATCAAATGTCAATTACATTTCAACTATTACAAGTTTTGAAAGCTATCTAATTACTAAAACTAATATCATCCTTTAGCCCAATGCGCCTCGCATGCTGTAAATGCTTAACCCTACACAGTCCCTTCGTGAAGGGATCTTCTGGGTTCTCATTCGATGATACCCTCTTTGTCACGAGGAGTCCTTCTTCTATTCGATGTCTAATGAAGTGGTATTTTCTGTCGATATGCCTGGATCTCCCATGATCCCTTGGTTCCTTGGCTAAGGCAACTGCACTCTCATTATCACAGAAAATCTCCATAGGCTCCTTTGTAGTTGGTACAACTCCAAGGTCTCCAATGAAGTTCTTCAGCCATATAGCCTCCTTCGTCGTCTCGCTTGCTGCTATGTACTCTGATTCGCAAGTTGAATCAGCTACTGTCTCCTGCTTGGAACTTTTCCAAGTAATTGCTCCTCCATTTAGGGTAAAGACCCAGCCCGACTGAGAACAGAAATTATCCCTATAAGTCTGGAAGCTAGCAATACTATACCCCACTACTCTCAAGTCATCACTCCCACCAAGGGTAAGGACCCAGTCCCTAGTCCTCCGCATGTACTTGGGAATGTTCTTCACCGCAGTCCAGTGAGCCTTGCCAGGATTCCCTTGATATCTGCTGACCATGCTCAAAGCAAAAGCCACATCAAGGCGAGTACAAGTCATAGCATACATGATCTAGCCTACATCGGAAGCATACGGTACTCGACTCATCTCAGCTATCTCAGCCTCTATACTCGGGCTCTGAGTCCTTCTCAGTTTGGCATTACTCTGGATCGGCAAGTCACCTTTCTTGGAATCCTGCATGCTGAATCTTTTCAGCACCTTATCCAAGTAGGTGCTTTGACTAAGTCCAATTAGTCTCTTACTTCTGTCTCTCAATATCCTTATCCCTAGGATATAGGCAACTTCTCCAAGGTCCTTCATAGCGAAACACTTCCCAAGCCAGGACTTAACCTCCTGCAAGGTTGGGATGTCATTTCCTATGAGTAGTATGTCATCCACATACAATACCAAAAAGCTAACTATACTCTCACTAGCCTTAACATATACACATGACTCATCCTCGCTCCTCGAAAAGCCAAACTCTTTCACTTTCTCATCGAAACAAAGATTCCATCTGCGAGATGCTTGTTTTAATCCATAGATGGATTTCTCAAGCTTACACACTCTATTAGGGTGATTTGCATCGACAAAACCCTCTGGCTGACTCATGTAAACATCCTCAGCCAACTTTCCATTAAGGAAAGCGGTTTTGACATCCATTTGCCATATTTCATAATCATGAAATGCAACAATGGCTAGCATAACCCTAATGGACTTAATCTTTGCTACTGGTGAGAAGGTTTCATCATAATCAACTCCCGGAGTTTGAGTAAAACCCTTCGCAACTAGTCGCGCCTTATAAGTGTGTACATTCCCACCCATCTCGGTCTTCTTCTTGAAGATCCATTTGCACCCGACTGTCTTACGACCCGGTACATGGTCAACCAAGCTCCAAACTTGATTGTCATACATGGACTGAATCTCGCTGTCCATAGCCTCCTTCCATTTGGCGGACTTAGGGCCTGCCATGGCTTCCTTAAAGTTGTTAGGCTCATCCAAATTTACCAGTGTAGTATCACTGATAAATGCATCACCTTCCGCAGTAATATGGAAACCATAGTAATGCTCAGGTGGATTCATAACTCTGGTGGAACACCTCAGAGGTACGGACTCATCAACAGGAATTTCCTCCTCAGGTTGATTGCTAGTGTTTGAGGTTCCTTCACCGCTTGACTCTTGAAGTTCTTCAAGGTCAATCTGCCTCCCACTGTTTCCTTGGCTTATGAATTCTCTCTCACGAAAGACTCCTCTCCTTGCCACAAAGACCACATTCTCACTGGGTCTGTAGAAGAGGTAACCAAAGGATTTCTGTGGGTAGCCGATTAAAATACACCTCTCACTTCGAGGTTCAAGCTTGTCGTGAGTCTCGCGCCTCACGAAAGCCTCACAACCCTAATTCTTGATGTGGTATAAATTGGGAACTTTCCTAGTCCACATCTCGTGAGGTGTTTTGGCAACCTTCTTGGTAGGGACTAGATTAAGGATATGGGCGACAGTCTTTAAGGCATACCCCCAGAATGAGATTGGTAACGAAGCTCGACTCATCATGGAACGAACTATGTCCAACAAGGTCCGATTGCGCTTCTCAGCCACACCATTCAACTGTGGTGTTCTAGGAGGTGTCAACTGTGAAAAAATTCCACATTCCTTAAGATAATCAAGGAAATCGATACTAAATACTCACCACCTCGATCGGATCGGAGCATCTTTATCTTCCTGCCCAACTGATTCTCCACTTACTATTTAAACTCTTTGAATTTCTCAAAGGTTTCTGACTTATGCTTGATTAAGTAGACATAACCATATCTATTGTAATCATCAGTAAAAGTCACATAGAAGAGGTTAGCATCCCTTGTGGCGGTTCTGAAGGGTCCATACACATCTGTGTGTATGAGATCCAACAAACCCTCACCCCTAGCACAAGTACCACTGAAGGGTAACTTAGTCATTTTTCCAAGTAAACAAGATTCGCAACTATCATCTGACTTTAAGTCAAATGACTCCAAGACTCCAAGCTTTTGGAGTTGGCCTATGCGCTTCTTGTTGACATGTCCAAGACGACAATGCCACAAGGATGCCTTATCCAAACTAGTGGAAGAATCAATATGCAAAACATTATTTCCTAAGTTGTCTACAATCGACACAGTTTCATATACACCATTACAAGGTAATGTTTTAAAATAAAGAACACCATTATAAAAAGCATCAATACCACCACATTCATTATCAAATGAAAAAGTAAATCCATGTTTGTACAAACCATGAAAAGAAATAATATTTCTCGCCATTTCAGAAGAGTAACAACATTTATTCAAATCTAATACTAATCCACTACTAAGCAATAAAGAATAAACTCCAATCTTGGTGACATGTGAAACTTTCCTATTCCCCATGATCAAGTTTATCTTCCCGTGCTCCACATCCTCACTTCTTTTTAAGCCCTACAAATCAGAACAAATGTGAATTCCACACCCTGTATCAAGGACCCAAGAATTAGTATGTGGTGAGTTATTAGACAATATAGTGTAAATACCTGCATGGGTGGGTTTCACTTTCCCATCCTTAAGATCCTGCAAGTACTTGGGGCAGCTTCGCTTCCAGTGCCCCTTTTCCTGACAGTAGAAGCATTATGCATCCTTCGGGTTGGAAGAGGGAGTAGCAGAACCTCCTTTGGTTCTACTCAAAGAGGAGACATCAAGAGACTTTCCCTTGGTACCCTTCGAAGAGGCTTTCCTCTTTTTCCCTTTACCTTGCCCGATTGCCAGAACATGGGCTGTGGTAGGAGTAGATACAACCGTTTTACCTTTGAGACCAGTTTCGGCTGTCCTCAAAAGTCCTTGAAGTTTGCTAAGTGTGACCTTGTTCATATGATAGGTCATACAGAACTGATCATAACATGGAGGTAAGGAGTGCAGTATGATATCAATAGCCAGCTCCTCAGGTAAGTTCACATTCAACTTAAGCAATCGACCCAGAAACCTTTGCATCTTATGCACGTGGCCCGTGATGGGTTCACCATCCTTCATCCTGGTTGTTATCATGGAAGACATGATTTCATACCTCTCTTGACGAGCACTCTGATGGTATCTCTCTATCAGGTCCTGGTGCATCTCATAAGGGTAGAAATCTTCATAGGATTTCTGGAGTTCTGCTGTCATGGTAGCCAACATGATACAAGACACCTTAGTGGCATCCTTCTCATGGCTAGTGTACTCAGCAATCTCCTCTGGAGTAGCAGAAGACTCATCGATTTCCTTCAGCTACGTGTCTAGGACATATTCCTTGTCATCATAACGAGTGACCATCCTGATGTTCCTAATCCAATCATTGAAGTTGGAACCATCAAAGATGACTCTCTTACAAAGGTTCATGAGAGAGAAGGAGTCACAAGGGTTTGAGCCAGAAGCATTGTTGGAAGACATCTGAGAAGGAAGAAAGACAAGTTTAGATTAGATATAGAATCCTTAATAAGACACCCAAATGAAATATTAAGGCTAGGACCCAACACAATATTTTATAACTTGGAAAAGGGATGCCGTAATCCAAGCTACAAAATATTTGAAGGTAGGTAAATGACGATTTACCAATTTCCACCATGAAAACGAAATAGACTATTAGGTTTTAATTGGATTGAAACTCCTAGATCTTTTGAGATTCATCGAACAATTCAATGGCATGTTTAAATCTCGATTGTGCCCTCTCAAGTTTGTGACTGGGATGCCGAGGATCACAAACAAGGTGTGAATAACCATGAAAATTAATTTGGTACCCTTAATTTTATCACCTAATCGATGTACCGATTAACCACACGCGCTCCACCAATCTATGATAAACATTAAGTTACGCTTTGCCATACTTACTAGTCCATGTTAGTGTGCCGGTTAACCACACACGCTCCACTAACGACTTGGTAAGGTTCAAAGTGTAATTTCATGGGTTAGCACCAAATTCACATTTTCCTAAAGTAACTAAGATTGGGAATTTATAAAGGTTTAGTTACTTTATATTTATCATTATACTTTTAATGAGAATTATAGACTTTGTCCTACCCGTTTGGCTAACGACCCTCCACCAGTCAAGGAAGCGGTGGGTGAGAGTGGACACCCATTAAGCTGTCATATAATAGGCAACAACCTTATACCCCATTATAGACCGGCTTCGTGAATGAGGCCTACTAACGGTAACACTGACTTGATCTTATACATATATATTATTAACTTATAATACTATAAAGTATAAGGGTTGAATTTTAAACTTTTAAAATTCTAGGGTTTGAAATTAAAGTTTTCTAAAGTGACTTTACAAATTCCAAAACTTGAGGGCAAGTTTTGAAACTATTCAAAACCTTTCATTTCTATAACCTATGATCTACCAAACTCATAAGCATGAACATTCATATCAATAATTTTCAAGAATCACATAAGCATATATAAAACTTGAAACTTTGATAATAACTTTTGAAAATGGATTAGCATAATCATTACCACCTCAAAAACAGATTTTATAAGTCCAAAACAGTTTAGGGTAATGATTCTAGTCCAATTCCAGCAACAAAACTCGAAATTCTGCACACATGGCCCAATCTAGTGATTCTAGTCCAATTCCATGGAGCACCGAATGAGACTTAGCCCAATCTAGTGAATCATGGATCATAAGCCCGCTATATAAAAATGAATGATTTAAATAATCAATCCCCATATATTTAATTAGTCTCTTTTGATCACAAAATTTATTTTCAAATTAATTATTGATCAATACTAATTTAATGATATGATTTCATATTAATATATTAGAAATTATAATATATTAATAAATCATAAGTGTCCTTTTCTCATTTTGTCTATCCAATTGTTGCGATGCTATGCAACCCAAATGGACCATGCCAAGCCGGGTCAAGTACATACCAAAAAATAGTTATGGACTCAGATACCTTATCCAACATATACACGAACAACAAGAGTTGAGACATATCATGGATCAGCCGAACCTGAACATGAGGCAGCACAGGTGGCTGGACGTAGTCAAGGATTACGACTGCGAGATCCTCTACCATCCGGGTAAAGCGAACGTTGTGGCGGGCGCCCTGAGCCGTAAGTCGGTTGGATCTTCTACTCTAGCGACATGTATGAGGATATCAGTGGATTCTCTACTTGTGAGCTTGATCAGGGAAGCTCAGGCTGAGGGTGTACGACATGAGAACTGGAAGTTTGAGTGGATTAGAGGCGATATCACCCAATTTGTGCAGGACAGTCGGGGGTGATTGACCTGTAGCATTCGGGTTTGGGTTCCGATATCTGGTGGGTTCAGACAGATTGTACTGGAGGAGGCTCACAAGTCTCACTTCTCTATTCACCCGGGGGTCACCAAGATGTATCGGTATTTGAGTTTGAGTTACTGGTGGCTGTGCATGAAGCGAGAGATCGCTTGGTACGTTGAGTGGTGCTTGACTTGCAGGATGGTCAAGGCCGAGCACCAGAGGCCGCATGGCAAGTTGCAGCCTCTAGAGATTCCCATGTGGAAATGTGAGCAGATCACAATGGACTTCATCACCAAATTGCCAAGAACGGAAAAGGGTTTCGACGCTATATGGGTCATCGTGGATCGATTGACCAAGAGTGCCCACTTTCTGCCCATTCGGGAGAGCTCATCGGTCGAGAAGCTAGCCGATGTGTACATACGCGATATCGTCACTCGCCATGGGGTTCCGGTCTCTATCGTTTCAGACCGTGATGTTCGGTTCACCTCCCGTTTTTGGCAGAGGTTCCATGAGGAACTGGGCACGCGACTGCATTTCAGTACAACATATCATCTGCAGACAGACGGCCAGAGCATGCGTTATTGACTTCGGTGGGAGGTGGGACTCCTACCTACCCCTTGCAGAGTTCTCCTACAACAACTATCACTCCAGCATAGGTGCTCCACCTCATGAGCTGTTGTATGGACGGAGATGTCGTACCCCAGTCTGTTAGGGCGAGGTTGGTCACAGGGTGATGGGACGGACCGATGTAGTTCTGTAGACTAACGAGATGATTAAGCAGATCAGACAGAGGCTACAGACTGCTCAGAGTCGGAAGAAGAGTTACGCCGACTGGCGTCGATCTGAGTTAGAGTTTCAGGTTGGTGACATCGTACTCCTGAAGGTCTCACCCCGGAAGGGTGTGATTCGCTTCAGGAAGAGGGGGAAGTTGGGCCCCCGATACATTGGGCCATTCAGGATCATTGCCAGGGTTGGCAAGGTGGCGTATAGACTAGATCTCCCTGAGGAGCTCAGTCAGATTCATAACACATTCCATGTTTCATAGTTACGAAAGTGCATACTAGATGAGGAGGCAGTGGTGTCATTAGATGATATTCAAGTCGATGAGCGCCTGAATTACGTGGAGAGGCCAGTGGTCATTCTGGAGAGGAAAGTGAAGGTTCTACAGAAAAGGAGGTGCCTTTGGTTAAGGTACAATGGGAGCATCGAAGGGGATCCGAGTGGACTTGGGAGCCGAAGGCGGATATGCGGGAGCATTACCCGGAGTTGTTCACCGCAACAGACTTCGAGGACGAAGTCTAGTTCAAGTGGGGGAGAAATGTAACATCCAGACTCCCAGGTATATATTTTAAAGTTTTATATTTATGTTTTTAGACCTACTCGACGAGTTGGACGCCCAACTCGTCGTGTAGAGAAGGTTAAAGCCGCGTGGTTTATGGAACCTACTCGGCGAGTTGGAGGACCCCAACTCGACGAGTAGAGGCTGTGCATGGAAACCCTAATTTTTAGGGTTTGCACCGTATTTAAAGGACCTTAAGTCCTCCTTCCAGCCTCCTTACCACCTTTTGACGTCCAGAAGCAAACCCTAATCGATCTAACCCCTATTTTGAGTGTGTGGGAGGCTAAAAGTGTGTTTTTGGTGCATTTGTTGAAGAAGCTTGAAGGTTGAGAAGCTTGGAACGACAAAGGAGCTTGTAGATCCAGCATCTACATCGTATTGGCTTTCATTTGAAGGTAAAAAGTCATTACCTTGACTTCTCATTGCTTAGATCTCCCATTGTGAAAGAAATTGGTCATTTCTAGGGCAAAATGAAGTCACTTTCAGATTTAAGCTTGTCACAAGGGCATGGTTTCAGATCTGGACTCCTCTAGGCCATTATGGACATAAAGCCTCAAGCTTTATGAAGCTCTGGCCCTTTTCCATGTCCAAAACCTCTTCCTAAGGCTAGTTTGAGTGTTTTAGCTTCTTGAAGCCTTGCATGCACGTAAAGTTAGCAAGTTTGCATGGTAACTATACCCTAGGAGGCTAGATCTACAGTTTGGAGCCTTGGTTTAGCTTAAAAGTGTCTGAATGAGAAAAGGACTAAAGGAACTCGACGAGTTGCATAGTCGACTCGACGAGTTAGATGAGGGTTTCCCGGATTCTACATGAACTCGGCGAGTTAGGGATATAACTCGAGGAGTTGATTAGGGTTTACTCGTCTTTTGGACACTGCATCAACTCGATGAGTTGTTGGGAAACTCGGTGAGTTGGCTCGGGTTTTTGGTCTCTGAGTTCTATAGGAACTTGACGAGTTGCCTGATGCACTCGACGAGTTGGGTCAACAAAGACTGTTGACCTGGACTGTTGACTTTGACCAAGGTTGACCAAGTTTGACTTCAGGGGTATTTTAGTAATTTGGGTTTTATAGAATTGGTCATGTGCTAATTATAGGTGTCTGAGTTTGGAGCTGTGTTTGGGAGTTTGACATTATCATCCAGCGCTACTTGTGAGATGAGTTTTCCTCACCATACTCAAGGGTCTAAGGCACCAAGGCCGACCCTTTGGATTGTTATGATCTGTTAGATCGGTATCCTAGTAGATAGGATGTTTCTATGAGATTAGGATATGTTAGATCGATATCCTGGTAGATAGGATGTTGTTATGCTTAGTGATCTGTAGATCAGCTTGACTGTCTGTAGACTGCTATGTGATTATTTGATATTTGTGCACATGTTTGATTGGTGGTTGAGGCATTTGCTTGTGCATGAGCCAACAGACCTGGGCATTCCAACCCGATGGTTGTGGGCTGAGAGTATTCCATCCTGAGGATGATTGGACTCTTAGTATGTGTGCATTCCAATCCGATGGTTGTGGGCCGAGGGTATACCATCTCGAGGATGATTGGACCCATAGTATGTTGGCATTCCAACTCGATGGTTGAGGGCCTGGGGCATTCCAACCCGATGGTTGATTGGGCCCATAGTATGCTGTTATTGTATTTGTTATATGTTGTGTGGGTATTTTGGGAGAACTCACTAAGCTTCGGGCTTACAGTTGTTGATTTTGTTTCAGGTACCTCAGATGACCGTGGAAATGCGAAGGCATGATCGTGCACCTCTGTATGTTTTTATGATTTGATTTCTGGGATACTCTGACATGAAACTATTTTGAAATTAATTTGTAATAATTATTGGTTTTGAATGTTTTAAAAATTTTTATATTGGCTTGAATTTTATGGATATTACAATAATAAGGGGCAAAATCGTCTTTATAAAAAAGTTCAAACAAAATTGGACCAAACTCGCAACCAAATGAAAAGTTTGAACCTCTGGTGCTAGTCCAAACTTTTTTTTGACCAAAGTGGCAATTTTCAGCTAACCAGAGGGGCCATTCGTGTAGTTTAGTGTTTTTTTTTAAAAATTTTAAATTTATTATTATTTTTTTTATTTTTGCAGTTTAACCATTAGAACCGGCTATTATTTGCAATTGAGCTCAGTTTTCAGGTAACCACATACAATAACATATTTTGATGGTTACATTGTAAACAAAATATCAATGTCTTTTTTGTCAATAGGCCAAAATATAAGTACTGTTTCAGTGCATAATAATTTTTATCCTCAAGTGTAGTTATCTATTCTACAATTAAATTATAATCTATTTTTGCTGAAACAACTATTACAATATGTTTGATTAATTATAATTATGTTTAATAAAATATAAAAGTCGATTAAAATGTGAAAATATATTGTTATGAAATGTATTGTTAGTTTTTTATGATGGAACTAAATCAAAATTTGATAATAAAAAAAAAAACATCAATATACCAGGTACTTGGTTGAAAAATCTTCATGTAGGTTGGTGTGTATCAAAAACATGATTATCGCAAGAATAGAGCTTCTATGTCATGCAGACAAGACTGTTTTACATCTTCTTTATCTATTGATGAATGAATTACATGCATCGTTTTCAACCAAGTACTTAGTATATGGATGTATATTTCGTATCATATTTTTATTTAGTTTAATCATCAAAAAGTGTTTAATCATCAAAAAGTGACAATATATTTTTATGTTTTAATCAGTTTTTATATTTTATTAAATAGAAGTATAATTAAAAAATTATATTTATTTATTATCATAAACAAATTGTAATAGTTGTTTCAACAAAAATAGATTATAACTTAGAAGGTGTTTGAGATTTCATTTAAAACAACTTATTGACTTATTGAATTTTTGAAAATTCAATAAGTTAAAAAAGTGTTTGGTAATTTGAAAATGACTTTTAAAATAACTTCTTGTTAACTCTTCAATAAATTAAGATTTCTAACTTTTCAAAACTTTTTATAACTTTTTGGGTTGTAAAAGTCAAATACCCTCTTAAAACATGTATAGGTTAAGACAAATACTTTTTAAAAAACAATTTATTGACTTATTGACTTTTCCCACTACAAAAGCTAATCCAAACACTTTTTGAATTTTTTTTTCTCACCACTTTAAGTCAGTAAGTCATTTTGTCTATAAGTCTTTTTGAGATTTAAAATGGAAAAAAATATTTACAAATGAAATATGAACCAACATATTTTGGATATAATTTAAATGAAATTAGAGTATAAATCATCATCATAATATATATTATGCATCAACAATAAAGTCACAAAACGTTAACAAAATATCTTAATCTTATTTTTGAAGTCAATTATATATCTAGTTTCAATATCTTTGTAATGTTTGCAACACAGTAGTACAACCAACATCAACGACATATCTAATAACATATATAGACAATAGATAATATAAATAAAATGAAACACCATCGATACATGTAATATATATTGCTACTAATATTAAACTTAGTAAATAAGCTTACAATGTAAAGAAATAACAGTTAGTTGGAAGTTGAAAATTTCCAAAGTAGAGTTTCATATTCTCAAATTTTTTTTCTATATAGCATTCTTCACATCCTAGAAAATTAGTAGATAAGCTTACAATGTAAAGAAATAGCCAATTAGTTAGAAATTGAAAATTCCCAAAATAGAGCTCCACATTCTCAAATCTTTTTTTTTTCTCTACAATTTCTCTACCACCATGGAAACATATGAATGTTTTATATGAGCAAAATTTACTTATATACTACTAATATAAGTTACAAAGTGTTAAATGAGAGGAAAATAAAAGGTCATTAGTCATTGCTAATTAATAACCATAAGTTACAATGAATGTAGTGTTTGAAAATATGTCTCTATTATAAGATATATAGATATAAATATTGATATAGATATAGATATAAATAGATAGATAGATAAGCTTTGAGGCTAAAATTATGATGCATTGAAAAAAAATATATCTATATTTTGGCCTATTGATAAAAAAGTCACCATTGATATTTTGTTTACAATTTAACCATCGAAACCTGCTATTGTATGCGGTCACCTGAAAATTTAGTCGAATTGCAAATAATAGCCCAGTTCCAATGGTTAAATTAAAAAAATAAAAATAAAAAAGTAAATTAGGGGTGACTTTTTTTGTCAATAGAGCCAAAATATAGGAACTTTTATGCATATTTCCCTTATTTCAGTTGTCAATCTTCACTACCACAACTGATCACACATTGTAGCGAGTCAAGTGTCATAGAGAAGAGTTATAAGTGCTACAACTTTAGAATATTCAGATGTACAGGACAAGCAGAATATAGAAGAAAAAAAGATTAATGATTAGACATGTTTTTACTGAGAGCTTATCCCTCTTGTCCAACATGACAAGTGAGCAACTCTTGTTTTCCACAACATCAACTTTCGGAACTGATCATGTTTCCAGATCTATGATTACTAAGAATGTGTAGCTCATCATTTCAATCCTAGTTAAGTTGGTACTTTGAAGATCATCATGGCTTTCTATATTTCTTTTTGCTTGCATATTTGAAGTTTAGTGGCAGATTTATAATATCTCTGTATTATGAACAAAACTTAAGCGTCTACATGTTATTGTTGATTGATCTTCCCCATGAAAATTTGCATAAGTGGTTGCTAGCACCACATATTGAAAAGCGAACATGTACAGGTGCCTTTTGTGTGCACAAGTATGTGATCTTTGCTAGTACAATTTTAGACTAGGAGAGAGGGTCGAATATTAACTAGTACAGGAAACGTTTCCAGGGGTTGCCCAACTGCTTGCCTAGATATGTCGACTCCTCTTAATAGTTCAATAAGGAAGTACAAAGTAATGAAATATTTGTTTTTAATTTGGTTTTCTTAAAATGCATTTTTAGTACTTCAACTGAGTTCAGACTCACTGAGCTTGAAACTATGTGAATAAACAAGATTCGCATGTTTGAATGAATGTAAGGACGTTGGTGGCAATATAAAGAAGAATATCATAGCCCACCAAAATGCAATCTCATTCCCAATCCTTTTACCCTGAGAATATATAGGAAAGAATCTGTTTGAAACAATATTGACCGGCCCTTTTCAACTTTAAGCTTTTTTCGTGTACTGCTCAGTACTCACGCCCCTAGGATGTGGAGTAGTCTCTAACCCACGGTCTTAAGCTTGCCCACGTCAAACAAACATGTTAATTAGCCACTTAATCATGATTCGAAACATTTAATCGATGTATCATATGGTTGTAATTTGTTTGCAAGAAGAATATATGTGCTCAAGTTGTTCCACCGTTTTGGGCACAAAAAGAGTATCCATCTTTCAAAGACACCTTTATTAGTCTTCAAGCATCTAAGTAAAGCACCCACAGGCCCCAACCCAGCTTTCAAGGTTTCATATAAATAGAAGTGGCACGAAACCTAGAGCTTCAACCAAATCTCATCATCTCTCTCTTCTTTCCTATTACTAACTCCCAACCAATTCGATCACAGTCTGAATTGGATTTTGATCTGAGTGATCAGTTGAGATGGAGAAGATAAAAGCATTGACATCTGAGAATGGAGTTGTGATCTTCACCAAGAGCACTTGTTGCTTGTGTTATGCTGTTACCATTCTCTTCCATGAACTTAGGGTGAATCCTATAGTCTATGAAATAGACAAAGATCCTCAAGGAAGGGAGATGGAGAAGGCTCTCCTGAAGCAAGGCTGTAATTCATCCCCTGTGCCAGCTGTATACATAGGCGGCAAGCTCGTGGGGTCCACCAATGAGGTGATGTCCCTTCACCTAAGTGGCTCCCTCATTCCACTCCTCAAAACGTATCAGTCCCTTTCTTAAACAAACAAACAAAAACAAACTCCACTCTGAAAGAAATAGGCCCGGGTCAAGACTATGAGCAGCAGTAATCTTTTCAACTAGACTATGTTATGTATTAATTATTACTACTTTTGTAACTTTTCGTTAGTTTCAGGGTAAGGAAGATTATGATTGTCATTAGTTTTTAGATTATCAATATACTTTATTTATTCTGTTCGAATGTGTTTGATGGATGTTGGTTCTTGGTTTCTGATGATTTTTCCTTTCATGTAGTGTGATTGTGAATACTAAAAAGCGTGAATAGTCGTAGTGATTCTTGCTTCATGAATCATGATGAGCTCTTCTATTGTGTTAAAATGATAAATCAAACATTTCTAGAAAAACTTCAGTATTTTGCATGTCTTGCGAATTATTAGAACTATGTCATTGACAACGAACAATTAATGGCATCTTTTTATCCTTAAATATAGTGCTTAGGATATTTTTGTAAGGGGTCCATCTGAGGCTTGATACTAATGGATTTGTTTTGGCTAAACTAAAGAAGCAATAACGGCCATTGCTGAACGAATGGGTGTTGCCCAGTGGTGTAGGATGTGCTTAGTCAAAGTAATAAATGTGATCTTTATCATTGCTAAACTAAAGAAACAATTATACGGCCATTGCTGAATGAATGGGTCAAGCCCAGTGCTGTAGGATGTGCTTAGTCAAAGTAATAAATGTGGTTTTATCATATATTATTTTAGTAACAACAAAGTAGTTAAAGTTATTCACTCACATATATAACTTCAAATATTTACTCCAACATATCAACTATGAACAATCTTGCGTAATTATTTACTGCTTTTGAATATTTTACTATTTTGGTTATAAAAGGTTCAATATCAAATTTAAGACCAATGTAATAATCAAGTTTACAACACATGTAATGGTCGAGAACAATAAATAAGAGAAATTAAATATCTTTCTAATTTTTCTTCCTATTTATCTTCATATCCATGTAAAATGGTGACATGTGTCATATTTGAATAAGATTAATGATATTTTAATATTATACACTTGTCATTATTTCAAATGGGTAGAAAGATATGTAGAATTGAACCAATCGTGAGCGTTGGAAATCATAATGATCAACCGCGGAGGGAATGAATGTACACTTGTATAATTGACGCACATACACCGAATTATACCAAAAAGCTCAAATATTTACAAAAAAAAAACTCATCTCTTTTATTGGTTTAAATTTTTTAGGTCATGTTTTTTATTGAAAAAAAAACAAATATACCGTTGTTCACGATTTTTCGTCATCTTTCCATAGAGATTAATGTTGATATATAAAAAACAAATTTTTTTTCGAAAAAAAACTCACTTCATTTTTTTTTTGTTTTTTGTTTTTCTTTTCAATATTTAAGTTTATTTTTATCCAAAAAAACTAACTATACCAAAAATTTCAATTTTTTGTCCTCTATTAATACATAAACATCAGTTAAAAAAAACCTCCATCAATTTAGATTTACATTGTGAATCTGAATTGTAAATATTTCAATTTTAATATTCACAATGTGAATCTGACTTATTATTTCAACTCTTTTATCATTTACAGATTAATTTAGTGAAATTTATATATGAATCGAAATATATTTCAATATAATTTTATAATATTTTAACGTTTTGATTACTAATAAATTAGTTTTGTAAAATCAACTAATGGATTAATTCACATTGTGAATTTAAACTGCATATAATTTAGTTTTCAGAATTCATAATGTGAATCTGACTTACTATTATTCACACTGTAAATCTAAGCAGATTCACAATGCGAATTTGAGTAGATTCACAATGTGAATTTGAACTAAAATTTCGTTTTTTCTTTTATTATTATTTTTTTTAAATCAATATGAATATATGTTTAAAGAGTACCAAAAAATATGAATTTTGATATATTTATTAATTTTTTTCAATAAAAAAAGAGAGCTTAACTTTTCAAAAAACAAAAAATGAAGTGGGTTTTTTTTGAAAAAAAAAATCATTTTTTGTATATCAATATGGATTTCTATGGAAAGAAGACGAAAAATTATGAACAATGGTATATTCGGCTTTTTTTCGATAAAAAACATGGCATAAAAAAATTAAACGAAAACCAATGAAGTGGGATTTGTTATAATCTGTTCCATGTGCGTTCATTCTAAAAGTCTAAAACATTTTTTTGCCGTTGTTCGCTTTAAATTATGACGTTTTGTTTATATATATATATATATATATATATATATACACACACACACACGAGGAATTAAACGCTTTTGTTCTAACACCACCCCTCCACTACGTAAAAAGATTGACATGACCCATATTTAGTACAAATGGTAGCAATGGCGGACGCATAATATTTTAATAGGGATGACACCCAAAAAATTTTCCGAAAAAATCTAAATTAGTAGTGACACTCGTATTTTAAGTCGGTGCACCTAATAGAAAAAAATACACTACCTGTCGGAATCAGAGCAGTGGCCCGGGACTCCCCGCGTTACACTAATATCCGCCACTGGATTGTAGAGTGTCAAGAGTGTTGGAAACAGGGCGGCTCATCCAGTTTGAGGGCTGTAAGAGAACCAAAAATATGGGCCCTTTCATATTTTACTATACTTAATGTTATAAACCCTCCTCCTTCAACCCTAATTAGCTAACCCCAATAGTGTAATAGATAATGGAAAACCGAAAACACATACAATTATAGTTGAGGATTTGAGCAATCTAGAAATGAGCAGGAAGAATAAAAGATAAATGTTGTTTCAGTTTTTTAGAATCAAAATCATTGCACCCCTATCTCCTACCCTATTCAGTTATCGCGGTCAAAATTTCTAGCGATCACATGCCGCTATTTGAGATCACGGTTATCGCAGTGGTATATCGGTTTTTTAATATCACATATAATTTATAATTTTATATTATATTTTTATAGAGTTTATATATTTGAGTGTTAATACTATAAGTCTATATAGAATTAATATCATCAAACCTAAAAAGTCATATAAAAACATAACATAATATGCTATTATAGTAATATGGAAACTAGGTATTGTCAAAGTGTCAAATAGAATTTAATCGCATGACACGGGTTCAATATCATATTAGTAGGTTGTGGTTGATTTAAGGAGTTAAGTCTCAAGTCATAGCCTCATAGGTGTGGGTTAATTTGCATTAATGGAGTCCGACCATAGCAATTCAAGTCGTCGTGAGTATAGAAAGAGAGTTGTCAGTAGACATAGTTGCTTTGAATACTTTTAATTATGTTAGTTGTTCGGGCTTTTTAAAATGAAAATGTGGTGAGATCATTAAAACCAGTTTTTCATTGACAATGTAACCAAATGGCCCAAAATGTGAACGAAAATGGAATAGCGCCCGTAGCGCCGCTATAGAGGTTATTGAAATAGCGGTAAATAGCGGTACCGCGAAACGAAAACGCTAAACTAAAAATATAGGTTCTTGCCCTCCACAAAACGCTATAGCGCGCGATTGATAGCTTAGCTCCTACCACATGTGTTTCGCGCTGTCGCTCACTCTGATTGCCAATTTGAATTGAAAATTGTGGCCTATCGGAAAATAAGACAATTACTAATGGACTAATTCAGTAATTGAGATTTAAGATATATTGGGTTAGTTTGGAAAATATGGGCCCCTTTAAAATTAGGGGCCCTAAGCCCCAACTTAGAATTTTACAAGGTTGAGCCAGCCCTTGGAAATATTACACTCTCATACAACTATTAGCTTAATGAGCCTTAATTAGCTCTCTAATTAGCCGTTATGTTAGTTGTATTTTAGTCATTTAATCTTGTACTTATAGTAGATTATTTCTTTCTTAGTTTAGGTTGTCTCATCCTTGTATATAAATAGTTGTGAAGTGTTAGGAAATAAAGCGGATAACTAGCAAAACCAAAAGCACACAAGACACAATATTTACGTGGTTCGATCACGGTGACTGATATTTGCATATCTATTCATATATTTTGTGCTTTATCTTAATATTTTTTAGCTATAATTATGTTCATTTTAGGACAAAAGGTACTTAATATGTTCAAAATCTATTTTTGTAGCAGTGAAAACATGCTCAGGATTAAAAGGGAGCTAAATGCAAAGCTGGAAGCGGGAAAATTAGATCAAGTCCGTCCAAGTCAAAAGAACTCAAGAATTCTGAAGCCCGTGGTGTTGACATCTATAGCCACACCGTTGTGAAACGAAGATACACGATCAGATTAGCTGACTTGGGGAATACACATCATTAAAGACTGTCATGTCATGGAGCCTATCGGCAACGGCGTGGGAGCCAGTTTTTGGAAACTACAAATACTTCAGTTCTGCCTTCAAACCTACCTTATGCTTCAAGTTACTTTCGACTTTTGGAGACCAGAGACGTGTTGGAAGACTGAGAGAGATATGATTTCGATTGAAGTATACTTTTGAAGAGATTTTAAGGCAACGTAACTTCTATAACTTTGTTTACTTTGTTTTTCATTATGTTTTTTCAAAGTGAACTTTTTTTGATTGTTTTTTTCTAGTAGTTATGGGATAAAAACTCTAACTTCTGTTTAGAGTAGAGGATCATTATGACTATGTGTTGATTGATTGGAACTTGGATTGTTGCTAGTTGATTATTTGTTATGATAGCTTGTTAAAGACCCTTTTGTGTTAATGATAACCACTTCTTCTGTTTATTGTTGAGTTTTACTGAAATTAGATGATCATTATGTTTTGGTAGGCTTCTATGTTATAAATTTATGATCATCAAAGTTATAAGACTAGAGTTTCGATCATAAATCGAGGGTTAAATAGAAAATTAGGTAAATTAATGTGGAAGCTAGTATGTGATGATCATTCATGTATTGAATTGATGTTATTATCCATTAATATTAATCATTAGTTTAAGTTTAGCATAATTCAGACTTATTAATAGTATCCTTGTTTGTTTATCCACCTGATCAATGAATGAATGAGCTTGTTTTACTAAAGGATTAGTCTTTTGATCATAAATTCTAATAAACCTAGAATCGATAATCAACAACAACTTAATCCATTTCACTTTCCAAGAAATCAACCATAGGAGTAGTGTGAATCGTATCTAAACAGAAGTCTCTTTAATATCTTGCTTTAAACCTTAATTTAGATTGCTTTTTGTTAGGTAATTTGTCTTTGGTGATAATTGCTTTTTAAGTAATCTGGACTTGCGAAACCAGAGTAAAACCCCTTATTATCTGCTTTTCAATTAGTTAACATTTTTGTAGATAACTAGCTATTAATCATTCTCGTTCCCCTTGTGTTCGACACCCTACCTTCTTACTATACTACTGTTTGATTAGGTACAATGTCTATCGCATTTAGCTAGCTTAGATTGTTTGGTTTATAAATTAAAAAACTAGTATATAAATTGCATATCAAGTTTTTGGCGCCGTTGTCGTGGAACGGTTTCATTATTAGTAATTTTATTCTGCTATTTGTTATTGATCATATGTGTGAAATTTATTGCATACAAAGTTAATTTACTGTTTTGTTTTACGAACTTTAATCTTTCTATTTTTAGTTTGCCACGTCGTGGTCACGATCGGCCACGTTGTGGCCACTAAGTGAACAGTTTTTCAGTTTATTTATTTTTATTCGTTTTTCATATTTATTTTGGTTTTGTTTCAGTAATTTATGACCCGAGGATCAAGATTTCCAATAGTTCCAACATTTGAAGACCCCGAATCTACGTTCCACAAAAAGAAAGACAAAAAGGATAGTGAATTGAGTAGCACATTTCAAACCGACAAATTTGAAAGCTTAGAAAAGACTCCCGACAAGAAAGGAATTGAGTACGAGCCAGAAACAGAAACCGAAGACAATTCAAAAGACGATATCAAAGGCGAGGTAGAAGCGATGACGGATATCACACATATGACTATGGAGGAGTCCAAGAAAAGGGTGCGCAATGGCAACAAACCGGGTCTTGCTCCACCGGAAATCCCAACAGCAACAAACTTTGAGCTCAAGGGACACATTCTTGTGATGCTAAAAGACATACCATTTTCCGGTAAAGACCATGAAGACGCATTTAGTAACATCGATGAAGTACCGGACATTGCAAATTACTTCAATGTTCCAAATGTGACGCGAGAGGCAGTATTACTTAGAATGCTACCCGTAACATTACAGGAGAGGCTAAAATATGGTTGAAGTCACTTTCACCTGGAACAATCACAACTTGGATAAATCTTCGCGATGCTTTTATTGAGAAATTTAGCCCGCCTTCAAAGATAGCCAAGCTCAAGAAGAAGATAGAAAATTTCCAACAAAATGATGGTGAGTCTTTGTATTAAGCATGGGAGAGGTATAAAGGTATGCTAAGGAATATCCCCCAACACGACCTCAATGTGCAACAAGAAGTGTCTATCTTTTACGATGGTGTAAACCTTACAACAAGATAACTCCTTGCCTTTCAAGGACCAATGACAAAGAAGGACCTGACTACAATTAAGGATTTGATTGAAGAATTCGCAAAACATTCATGCAAATATCATAACCCACGAGAAGATGCTACAAGAGGAAAGGGAAGTTTGGATGGAGGCAATGAGAACTTAGCGACGGTTATGTAAAAACTCGATAACATGGACCAAAGGATCACCAAAATAGGCCAATCCATTCATGCTATTCAAGTGGGGTGTGATAATTGTAGCGCTCCTCACTTATCTAAGGATTGTGACTTAGATGAAAATGGAAACCGGAAGGCTCAAGCGTGTTATTCAAGTGGGGATAAGTACAATGAAGATTGGAGGAAACACAAGAAGAAGTGGCTGCCATATGATGAGTATAAGAAGGCAAAGTAAGAGAAATACAACCGATCTCAAATACCACTCAAATTACCTAAAATACCCTTAGGTTAAACTTGGTAAAAGGTCAAAGTCAACAACCCAGCCGAGTACACTGGTCGTACTCATATGTATGAGGGGCATACTCCGCTTGACCCAGAAGTCGGCACTCTGACCGCGTACGCGCAACGTACCATGTGGTATGCCCAACGTATGCACCTGTTCAACCCCATCTCTCATTAAGAGCTTAATACATCAAGTCTTTACTTCCAAAGTCAAATCTAAGCCCTAAATGTCGTCTTCGACCATAAAGTTTCCAACTTTATGGTCTTTCATGGCCATTAAGTGCTTAATACTAAAAACCATAACTACTTAACCCATTAAGACCATGTAACTCATGCATGCAAGGTAAGAAATGACCAAGACCACATTTTTATGCTTCTAAAGACCTCAAAACGTCTGAAAGGACAACTTAAATGGATTGGAGTAGCTCATACTCAAAACACCAAACTAATGGGACCAAAAGGACACAAACTTCATGGCTAACTTAGATCTATGCATAACATCATCAAGTTCAAAGCTTTTTACCACCAAGTGATGCCAAATGGTGATGAGATTCTGGATCTAAAGAGTCATACTCCTCCAAGATGATATTCTCTTCTTCATCTCTCCTTTAAAGTAGCCAAAGTGCACACACACATACAAAGCTCAAGAGTGCTCAAAAGTGGATTAGGGTTTGTTTGGGGACGAAGGTAGGTTGGAGGCTGATGAAAAAAGGTAGGTTGGGGACATAAGGATGTTTAAATAGGTTCCAAACCCTAAAAGTTAGGGTTTCGGAATCATGCACATACGCCCTGCGGACGCTAGGTACGCCTAACATACGTGACCTAGGGCCAATTATTAGAAAAATGCCACTATGGGCCATTTTGCAACATTTCTCATACACAAGGGCTCTAACAACAAATCTTCATACATAGGGTTTAATTTGGAAATACCTCATCATCGGGATGTTACACTAAAACCCTAATTGGCCAAGCCCGTTGGCCTATAGGCCTGTGAAAGGTATCAAGCAATCACAATCCGCCATGCAACATCTTCTGGAACATTCATCCTTGCATGAGCATCAACAACACACATGATGGAGAATCATGATCCATAGTAGCATATCATGATGCAAGAGTGGCACATCAAGATCATCATAACATATCAACCATCATGGTGGTACATAAAACAATAATCCATGAGCATCTTCAACTTCTGAGCTTCCTTGAATAATCTTGAGCATCATAGGGGACTTCATATGTAACACTCCGTTTGAAATAAAATAAAATCAATTAAATAAATAATAAACTCTAAAGCCCCGAGATGTAATTTTATTATTATTTTATAGCCAAATCAATAATATTTAGTGGGGTGTTAGATTCGGGGAGCTAAATGATATGATTTGGATTTTCGGGGGTTATAGTGTAACTCCGGGATTTATTTTGTAAAGATTTTCAGAAGTCAAGGGGGTGTTTTGTAAATTATTGGACTTAAGCTGAAAGGATTTTGGAATGTTGAGGGTCGAATGGTAAATTATGTACCTAAGTTGAAAAGAATTTGTCATGGAGGGGCTATATGGTAACTTATGGAGCTGAATCAAAAAGAAATGAGAGGGAAGGGTAGCATGTGTCACTATGAGTCAAGTTTTAAGAATGAGTGGGCATAATAAACCCGATACCCTCCCTGCCTGTTGGAAGCATACGACTCAAGAAACCCTAACCCTAATAAGCTTCTCCAGCCGCCAACCTCCTTCCCTCACTCTCAGCCGCCGTCGTCGCTGTTGGAGCCGTGAACCACCGAGTCATGTTCCACTATCGTTGGTCGTTAGAGCCACTGCTGCCGCTCTCTTGTGCCGCTGCTGATCCGCTGCCAATGAAGTTATGAATCGCAAGGACTGCCGTATTCTTCTTCTTCTGCTGCTGCTGTGGTCGTTCACGGTGGCACTTCTTCTCGGATCTTCGGTACTACACCACAACTACGTCCGCCGCCGCCTACACGGTTCTTCTCTGCTGCTCCGGTCAACAATCACTCCGAGGATGGCTGCTGCGCACACCTTAGCTTGGGGTGTGAAGTATGTGTGTGTATTTTTGGTGTTGCTGTACGTTGAGGGGGGTTGCTCGTTGGCCAGAAAACCGAGAACAACCACCGTGGCAGCCAACCATGGTGGCTGTCGCCATCTCTACGCCTTCTGCTACCACCAACCGCCGTGTTGGATGGTTGTGCACATGAGCTACTGCATGTGTGTTTATTTTGGGTATGTTATGTTGTATAATCGGATTTTGGCCGGAATAATCAAGAAATCGCTACCACCACCACCGTGAGGTGGTGGCTGCCGCCACCAGCCGCCGTGTTGAGTGGCGGTATGAATATGTGTTTGATTGGATTGCGTTTGGGATGCTTGGACATGATTGGACTAGAATCATAACCACCACCGTTAGGTGGTGGCCGTCGCCGTGTGCCGCCATTGACCACCACTACCCGAGGTGGTAGTGGATGGTGCCCAACTTAATTAACCTTAATTGACCCAATGAAACCCTAATTAATCTAAAAATCTAATTTGGAACTTTGTGGGAGCGTAGTTGGGTTAGAAGCCCTAATTAGGGTTTAGAAAAGCCTAATTGTGAATATGTTAGTTTGGAATTATCGGGACCCGCATTTTGAACCATTGGAGTGAAATTATGACTCAAGCCCGATTACATTGTATGTTGGACTTAATGGATTAAGTCCTTAATAGGTTAAGTAGGAACACTTAACCCTGATCGTCATTTTATGTGAAAAACCCTAATTGGGTTTGGGTTCTTATTGGGCCATTTCTTGGACTGGGTTGCTGTGGGCCTTCGTGGGCCAAATGGGAACATGTTTATGGACTACGAAAATTATTGCGCTTTAGGATAAGGCCCATTGGAAAGGCTTGGGCCCAATTTGGAAAATTAAGCCATAGATGGGCCATAACTGGGCCTTGATGATTATGAGATATTGGACCATCAGAATGCCAAGTGTTGGACCAAGAATAAATGGTTGGGCCTTAAGATAAGTCCATGTAGAGGTTTAGGCCAAATTTGGAAAATTGGGCCAAATGCTGGGCCTTGGTTCATTAATTGGTTTTTGGGCCTTCAGAGTGTGTGTTTGTGCCTTGGTTTTGGACCAAATTAGGTTAAGGGTAAAATAGTATTTTTACCCCAAGCATGGACTTATGGTTATGTATTGGAACCCAATTATTAATTGGCTGTTGTTTTGATGTTGACAGTTTGGGAATCTGTTAACCAGCAGCTAGAGTTTTATCCGCAGGACTTCAGCAGTGCGAGGTGAGTCTCCTCACCATACCAATGGGTCTAAGGCACCAAGGCCGACTCATTTTTGATATGTGGTACACTAGCTGATGTAGAGATATTTGGTGTGATAGTTAGCTATATGCTAAGTGGTATGCTAGTTATTTATGTGATGCTTGCAGGGAAGACCATGGGGGAGTCCATGGCGCGTGGATGTCAGACCATGTGGGGGAGCCCATGACACTTAAGTGTAAGACCATGTGGGGGAGCCCATGGCATCCTGGAGTAAGACCCTGGGAGGAGCCCACGACATCCTTATATATTTATATGCATTGTTAGGTGATATGTGATATACTAGCTGTTTATGTGATGTGTGATATGCTAGTTGTTTTTGTGTTACTTACATGAAAGACCATGGGGGGAGCCCATGGCGCTTGTGTTGGGTTTTGAGCATTCTAACACTCCTAAGTGTACATGCAACCCTAAATACCTTGGATCTATGTTTTCTCTATTATACATGCAAATATGAATATTCCAAGGTATTACCCTATCTAGCATACAATCTTTGATACTTGGGTAATAAACAAGTTAGAAGACATACCTTTTTATGTAGCTTGATTCCTTGATGCTTAAGAGCCGAGTGCCCCAAGTGTGACACCTCAAATGGTTCACACAACATCAAATACACTTGGAATAACTTAGAGAGAAATGAATCACTTCATGAAATCGGCTAGCCCTCACCATACACACATAGTTCTCTCATGGTCGCCGATTTTGACAAGAATAAGATGCTTATATAGTTTGTCACAATTAGGGTTACACCATGTAAACCCTAATTGTCATGGCCTTTCATTTCCATGATCCATGGGTACAAAAACACCATGGAGCATCCATGGAGCATCCTATGGGTTTTAGCCCAACTTGATAATCCATGGAGCATTAGCCTACTATACAAGTATGGATGATTTACACAATCAACCCATATATTTAATTAGTCTCCTTTTGATCACTTAATTAATTCCAAATTAATTCTTGATCAATACTAATTAAATAATCTTATTAATATATTAGAACTTATAATATATTAACAAACCTTAAGTGTTATTTCTCTTATTTTAGTCTATCCAAATGCATGATGCCATGCAACCCAAATGGACCATGCCAATCGGGTCAAGTACATACCAAATATAGTTATGGACTTAGACACTAATCCAACAGCTTGGACCTCAGACCATGGGGGAAGCCCATGGTACTCAGGTGTAAGACCATGTGGGGGAGCACATGGCATCCTCAAGTAAGACCCTGGGAGGAGCCCACGGCATCCTTATATGCTTATGTGATTGATATGGTTTATGTAGCTGATATAGCTAATATGGATTATGTGGTTATGTGGATTGTGTGGGGTATGCTCTGGGGAACTCACTAAGCTTCAAGCTTATAGTTGTGTTTGTTGTTTCAGGTATCATCGGTTTCGAAAGAAAGGGCCCGACTTGATCACAGTGCACACACCCATGTTTTCCGCAATGTATGATTTTGGGATGAACTCTGATAAATGTTTTAATTAGCGATGTTTTGGAATGTTTGGAATAAATGATATCTATGTTTTGGCTATATTAAAAATGAATTTTTTACGCTTGATTTTTGGGTCGTTACATCATAACATACGATTCATCAAGAAACATAAGCGGCACATCCTTGCAACAAGATGGTGCATCAACATGAGAATGACGCTTCTTTTGAAAGGAATGCCGCTTCTTCTCAAGGGATGTCGAGTCCTCCTTACGAGTGGCGCTTTTAGAACCATAGTGGCGCTTCTTCCTATAAAGTGGTGCTTCTTCCTCCGGAATGGCGCTTCTACCTCTAGAATGGCGCTTCTACCTCTAGAATGGCGCTTTTAGAATCATAGTGGTGCTTCTACATTCAAAGTGATGCTTCTTCCTCCAGAATGGCATATCTAGACAATGAGTTGTGCTTCCACATTATGGATTGCGCTTCTACATCAATAATAGCGCTTCTATAATGGTGCTTCAACCATAGATGGCACATCCATGCAACATGATGCTCCATTCCACTTCTAGGTGCTCTATACCCCCTTTTAGAAGATCTGTTCATTTGTCACTTTATCCGTTCCTTTGTCAGGAGATCCATTCCTTTCTCAGATGATCTGTTCCTTTGTCACATGCTCCATGAACCCCAAGTGCTCCTTTGAGTTCTAAGTGCTCCAAGTGTTCCATGAGAATGCTCCAAATTCTCGAGTCACATTTAACAAGAAATGAATAAGAAAAACATACAACTAAAAAGATTCATCATTTGTTTTAGGTTTTAAGAGCCAAATTCGACCTAGACTAGGGATGGTATCATTTCTAAAGACAAATTCAAGAAACCAAGAACCGAATCTACACATGAGGTTAGAGTACGGTTACTGGTATCAGTTTTCGGGTATAAAGTCGAATATAACCGAACAAAGGTGGTTCTTGAGCCTAAAAAATTATGCAATTAAAATATTAGCCATAATAGCCCATGTATAGGGCTATTCAAATCAGCCAGTTATTAAACAATTAAGGTGGTTATTGAGCTTAAAATGTAGTCAAGACGCAAAAATTAATTTTTGGAGAAAAAATATGCTTATTCGGAGGTCGTATGAAATGTTATGTCTGTTTAAAGATGACTAAAAATTCTATACAAACTAAATACAACCCAACAAACCCAACATATCTTTTTTAGGTTTGTGTAACTCAAACAATTATTAACCATTTACGGTGATCCTTGAGCCTAAAATGTAGCCAAGACAAAGAACTAAATGTCGGAAAAAAAACAACTTATTCGGAGCTTGTGTGAAAGTTATGTTTGTTTAAAGTTGACTAAAATTTGTATAGAAAATAAAAACGGACCAACAACCTGAGCAACCATGTTTAGGATTTTGTAACTCAGACAATTCTAAACAAATTAAGGTGCTTCTTGAGCCTAAGTTGTAGCCAACGCATAAAATTAAAGGCTAGAAAAAAAATCAGCTCATTACGACCTCGTATAAAAAACTATGAGGGTCGTAAGATGGTTAAGTGGCCCTTCAAATTGCGGTTCTGAACCTGAAAAAACTATGAATTATGGACCCAAAACCCATAAACACCAAAAACAATTTACATATTTGAATATGGGGAACTGAGAACCATACCGATTTACATATTCGGTTCCTATATTGTTATGGTTCTGGTTAGGTTCAATTCGGTTGGGTTTTTTCAGAAAATTTTCTCATCCCTAACCTAGATCTAATCAAAATGTATCTCTTTTATTCTCATGAGATTATACCTTTCTAACCAAAATAAACCAATCCGATATCACAACTTATTACACTTCATCCACAACAAAACTCATTATCCTCTCTACCCTATGACCTCAACCATACTCTGCAAATGATCGTACACAAACTAAACAGTGTGAGTATCAAAGAATGGTATTGATCCATTTTTCTAGTTAAACGAGGGAAAAGGAAAGCAGGCTATCTTATCGGTGGCACTCGTCAACCAAAACATGATGATGGGATGGACATTTATATTTTACAACAATGCTCACAACTAGGAAGGTGTCTGAGATGTACAAATCTTAAAAACAAATCTCAGTGTTTCAAGATCAACACAATCCATCAATCCAATCATCAAGGAAAAATGACAGTAATAGAGTATTACAATTGGTTAGTCGGTTTTGTTATAAAAGAGCAACGTGAAACAACCACTGAGATAAATGGAAACAATAAAGAACACTATATATTTAAAGTGGAAAACCCAAGTCAGGAAAAAACACTATGAAAACTGTAAGGTCCTAAAACGGATCTTACCAGTGATCAAACAATCAAACAATCAAAGAGAACAAGAATTGGAGTAGAAGTAGAATAGAAACAAGCTTGCACACGCTTTATAACTGAAAAACGTCGGGTACAACTTGTTTATAGTGACCGTGAAATCTCTAGCATCAACAACCAATAATGACCTACAACACCTCTATATATAGGGAACTTGGGCCGGAAATTGGGTTTACGGCCGTAAAGGGGTTTACGGCCGTAAACATACAACTGGGCCGTAAACTACTAATTAACCCACTAAACCAACATAAATACACAAAAGACCTATTACAATGAAAAGCCTAGCCCAAACCACTAACTGGACCCTTCAAAAACAACACTCTTATTAAAGATTACATGCTTACAGGTCTCTAAGGAGTGAGGAGAGAAACAAGATGTTGGAGTGAATAAATTAGACATCTAGATGACTTTATACAGTAGCCTTACAAAGAATCTTATACAAACTCTAAAACCCATATAATTAGGAAATATTCGTAAATAAATATGAGTTTTTATAATCAAATAATAACTCCTACATATAGTATAAAATAATTAATAAAGGTTTCAGAACATATTCAACAAACTCCCCCTTGAGACGAAACCGATCTTCAACAAATGAACCTTCAAAGTTTATGTTAATTTGTAGTCTTTATTTTACATTGTGTTTAGCATAGGGGACTTTATGTAACTTTGTTGTGTGTGTGTGTATATATATATATATATATATATATATATATATATATATATATCCTTGCAATACAATACCCTAATCAAGGGGGATTTCACCACATTTAACATGGTATCAAGCTAGGGTTTCCAAACCCCTCCCATATCATGTACGACTATCACAATACCGACCCATAATTGTTTATCTATCCCATTGCCTACATTTCTTGCATTCATGGTCAGACTTTGTCGCATCAGATCTCTCTCCATCAATCTCATTATGTTCCTTTATTAAGCATCCCCTATCTCAGAATTGATCATAGATCACAACTCCTGTGATCGACGCATGTGCATTTGTTTCTTGCACATTCAACATGATCATCCCTTTGATCGCTTTTTTCCCACGTGCAATACAACTTCTATTGGTTCTCGGTTGTGACCGATTTCTACCCCACATGTCTGATGGGTTTTGAGCATTCTAACACTTCCTAAGTGTACATGCAACCCTAATAACCTTGGATCTATGTTTGTCTAATAATCATGCAAAGTTGAATTCCAAGGTTATATTCCTATCTAGCATACATGGGGAACATTTTTAACTTGAATGAAAGATAGAATAACTTACCTTGTTGTTGATTATGATCCTTGAAACCTTGTGAGCCTAGCACCCCAAGTGTGATGCCTCAAATGCTTCACACAACACCAAATGCAAAGGAGTAAACTTTGAGAGAATCTTACACTTGCAAAATCGGCTCTAGCCCTCTTGTTTCTTAGTGTCGCCTATTTTGGTGGAGAATGGGTTTCTTATATAGTGTTGACACATCTAGGGTTACACCATGTAAATCCTAATGTGTCATGACTCTTCATTTCCATGACCCATGGGTTTGTAACTCCCATGGAGCATCCTATGGGTGGAACCCAACTTGATAATCCATGGAGCCTCTTAGCCCACCATATAAGATATGGAAGATTTACATAATCTACCCATATATTTAATTAGTTATCTTTTGATCACTTAATTAATTCTAAATTAATTCTTGATCAAACTAATTAAATAATATTATTAATATATTAGAACTTATAATATATTAATAAACCATAAGTGTTATTTCTCTCATTTTAGTTTATCCAATTGCATGGTGCCATGCAACCCAAATGGACCATGCCGGGTTGGGTCAAGTACATACCAGAAATAGTTATGGACTTAGACACCTTATCCAACAGTCTCCCACTTGGATAAGTCTAATAACTATAACTGCAATACTTCAGGAACCGATCGGCAATCGTAGCTCTTTCAACGTCTCTCAGAACTGAGAAAATGATGATACGCCATTTAAGATAAGTGATCATATAATCCTCTGTTCTAGATATCAGCCGGACAAATACATGGAACAGTGTCTTACTTTGTGTCCAGCAGTTTGTTTCCCGATTTCCGATTTGTTTGACAAAGAACTTAATTGAACACATCAACTTAGTTCTGACCGGGCCCGGTACATAGGTCAAAACAAAATCATCGAGGGGCCCAGATATCAGCTTCTAATCCAAGAAGGAACAAATAAACTTCAACTCATATGTTTGTTCTACCACTCATTGAATTATACACAAAAGCACGTTTTATAACATCGAGTTACCAATGCGTTAACGTACAATCAATGCATAACCAACTCATAAGTAACAAATCATATCTCTAGGTTTGAAGACTTATATGATATTACCGTCTCACGATCACTCGAGATAAATTCCATGAAGTGATTCCAGTGAGCGTGGGTTGAGTCCAATGCTCAGAACTTATGAGCACTCATGAGTGTTGTAGCCATGTCCAACAACTTAGACCTCTGCAACCAATCATGACAGTCTTGATTCATACCTACTTCCGACATATGACCGACTGTGGAGGTTCGAATAATATGATATACCAAACATAATTATTCTGGAAGTCAAAACATGCAAAAGAAATATAGTAAACGATCGACAAGAGATAGCAACACTTTACTCATAAATAAAACACATTTTATTCCTCATCTAATGTCAATTACACTTTACAAATTTCAAGGTTATCTAACTACTAAATCTAATATCATCCTTCAGCCCTATGCTCCGAGCATGCTGGAGATGCTTAACCCGAGTCAGTCCCTTCGTGAGGGGATCTGCTGGATTCTCATCCGATGATACCCTCTTTGCCACGAGGAGTCCTTCTTCTATTCGATGTCTGATGAAATGGTATTTTCTGTCGATGTGTCTGGATCTCCCGTGATCCCTTGGTTCCTTGGCTAAGGCAACTGCACTTTCACTATCACAGAAAATTTCCATTGGCTCTTTAATAGCTGGTACAACTCCAAGGTCTCCAATGAAGTTCTTCAGCCATATCGCCTCCTTTGCTGCCTCGCTAGCTGCTATATACTCTGATTCGCAAGTTGAATCAGCCACTGTCTCTTGCTTGGAACTCTTCCAAGAAATTGCTCCTCCATTTAAGGTAAATACCCAGCCTGACTGAGAGCGGAAATTATCCCTATCAGTCTGAAAGCTAGCATCACTATACCCTACAACTCTCAAGTCTTCACTCCCACCGAGGGTAAGGACCCAGTCCTTAGTCCTCCGTAGGTACTTGAGGATATTCTTTACCGCAGTCCAGTGTGCCTTGCCAGGGTTCCCCTGATACCTGCTAACCATGCTCAAAGCAAAGGCTACATCAGGTCGAGTACACGTCATAGCATACATGATCGATCCTACAGCCGAAGCATAAGGTATTCGACTCATTTCTGCTATCTCAGCCTCAGTACTAGGGCTTTGTGTCTTACTCAATCTGGCATTACTCTGGATGGGTAACTCTCCTTTCTTGGAGTCCTGCATGCCGAATCTCTTCAACACCTTATCCAAGTAAGTACTCTGACTAAGTCCAATTAGTCTTTTACTCCGGTCTCTCAAGATCCTTATCCCTAGAATATAGGCAGCTTCTCCTAGGTCCTTCATAGAGAAACACTTCCCAAGCCAGGACTTAACTTCCTGCAGAGTTGGGATGTCATTTCCTATGAGTAGTATGTCATCCACATACAATACCAAAAAGCTAACTATACTCCCACTAGCCTTGACATATACACAAGATTCATCTTCACTCCTAGAAAAGCCAAATTCCTTGACTTTCTCATCAAAGCAAAGATTCCATCTGCGAGGTGCTTGCTTTAACCCATAAATGGATTTCTCAAGCTTACACACTCTATTAGGGTACTCTGTGTTGACAAAACCCTCTGGCTGACTCATGTAAACATCCTCAGCCAACTTTCCATTAAGGAAAGCGGTTTTGACATCCATTTGCCATATTTCATAGTCATGAAATGCGGCTATGGCTAAAAGAACCCTAATAGACTTAATCTTGGCCACTGGAGAAAAGGTCTCATCATAATCAACTCCCGGAGTTTGTGAGAAACCCTTTGCAACCAGTCGTGCCTTATAAGTGTGTACATTACCATCCATGTCGGTCTTCTTCTTGAAGATCCATTTGCACCCTACAGTCTTACGACCTGGTACATTCTCAACCAAGTTCCAAACTTGATTGTCATACATGGACTGTATCTCGCTGTCCATTGCCTCTTTCCACTTGGCTAACTCAGGGCCTGCCATTGCTTCCGCATAACTGTTAGGTTCATCCAGACCTATCAGTGTCTCATCACTGATAAGTGTATCACCTTCCGCAGTAATATGGAATCCATAGTAATGCTCAGGTGCATTCCTAACCCTTGTGGAACGCCTCAGAGGTACAGACTTGTCAATTGGCTCAACAAGAGTTTCATCCTCAAGTTGAGTGCTAGGGTTTGAAGTTCCTTCACCACTTGACTCTTGAATTTCTTCAAGGTCAACTTGCCTCCCACTGTCTCCTTGGCTTATGAACTCTCTCTCTCGAAAGAAAGCCCTCCTAGCTACAAAGACCACATTCTCACTAGGTCTGTAGAAGAGGTAACCAAAGGATTTCTGTGGGTAGCCGATGAAAATACGCCTCTCACTTCGAGGTTCAAGCTTATCATGAGTCTCGCGTCTCACGAAAGCCTCGCAACCCTAAATCTTAATGTGGTCTAGTTTGGGTACTTTACCAGTCCACATCTCATGAGGAGTTTTGGCAACTTTCTTTGTGGGAACTAGATTAAGGATATGGGCGGCAGTCTCTAAGGCATACCCCCAAAATGAGATTGGTAGAGAAGCTCGACTCATCATGGAACGAACCATATCCAACAAGGTTCGATTACGCCTCTCAGCTACACCATTCAACTGCGGTGTCCTGGGAGGTGTCAATTGTGAGACAATCCCACATTCTCTAAGATAGTCGAGGAACTCTGAACTAAGATACTCACCACCTCGATCGGATCGAAGCATCTTAATGTTCCTGCCCAATTGATTCTCGACTTCCTGTTTAAACTCTTTAAACCTCTCAAAAGTCTCTGACTTATGCTTGATTAAGTAGACATATCCATATCTACTGTAATCATCAGTAAAAGTCAAATAATAACGATTAGCATCCCTTGTGGCATGTTTGAAGGGCCCACACACATCCGTGTGTATAAAATCTAACAAACCTTCAACCCTCTCACAAGAACCTGTGAAGGGTGACTTTGTCATTTTTCCAAGTAATCATGATTCGCAACTATCATCTGACTTTAGGTCAAATGACTCCAATACTCCATCCTTTTGGAGTTGGCCTATGCGTTTCTTGCTTATATGTCCAAGACGACAATGCCATAATGATGCTTTATCCAAGTTATTATCATTAACAGAATCAATACACAATACATTATTTCCTAAGTTATCAACCACAGATACAGTTTCATACACACCATCACAAGGTAATGCTTTAAAATAAAGAACATTATTAAAGAAAGCATTAATCGAACCAACTTCATTATCAAATGAAAAGGTGAAACCTTGTTTATACAATGCATGAAAGGAAATAATATTTCTTGCCATTTCTGGCGAATAACAACATTTATTCAAATCTAAACTAAACCCACTACTTAGCGATAAAGTATAAACTCCAATCTTGGTGACAGGTAAAGCTTTCCTATTCCCCATGATTAAGTTTATTCTTCCATGCTCCACATTCTCACTTCTTCTTAGTCCCTGCAAATCAGAACAGATATGAATACCACAACCGGTATCAAGGACCCAAGAGTTAGAATGGGGTGAGTTATTAGATAAGATAGTGTAAATACCTGCATGGTTGGGTTTAACTTTCCCATCCTTCACATCTTGCTGGTACTTTGGGCAGTTCCGCTTCCAATGTGACTTTTCATGGCAATAGAAGCATTCAGCCTCTTTAGGGTCAGAAAAAGGAGTGACAAAACCTTTCTTGGTTCCACTTGAAGAAGAGACATCAAGGGTCCTAGCCTTGGTACCCTTCGAAGAGCTCTTCCTCTTCTTCCCTCTACCTTTCCCGATTGCCAAAACCGGGGCGGAGTTTGGAGTAGGAGTGTTAACAACCGACTTACCCTTAAGACCTGTTTCTGCAGTCTTGAGGAGTCCCTGAAGTTTGCTGAGTGTGACCTCTTCCTTATTCATGTGATATATCATGCGGAATTGATCATAGCACGATGGTAAGGAGTGCAAAATGATATCTATTGCAAGCTCCTCAGGGAAGTTCACATTAAGCTTCAGCAACCGATCCACATACCTTTGCATTTTCTGCATGTGGCTCATGACGGATTCCCCGTCCTTCATCATGGTTGTTATGATAGAGCATATGATTTCATACCTCTCTTGTCGTGCACTTTGATGGTATCTTTCCATCAGATCTTGGTGCATTTCAAAAGGGTAGAAGTCCTCATAGGACTTTTGGAGTTCCGCTGTCATGGTGGCCAACATGATGCATGCCACTTTTGTAGCATCCCTTTCATGTGCCCGGAAGTCAGCGACCTCCTGGGGAGTTGCAGTGGTCTCATCAATCTCCTTAAGCTCCTTGTCAAGGACATATTCTTTGTCCTCGTAGCGGGTAATCATCCTGATGTTTCTGATCCATTCATTGAAGTTGGATCCATCAAAAGTGACTTTCCCACACAAGTTCATAAGGGTAAAGGAGCCATTTAGAGCCAGAAGCAGCATTGTTTGAAGACATCTGAAAGAAGAGAACAAGATTAGTTTAGATATTAAGAGAGTCCTTAATAAAACACCCAAATGTAATATTAAGGCTAGGATCCAATCACAATATATTATAACTTAGAAGAGGTATGCCGTAATCCAAGTTATAACATATTTGAAAGGTAGGTGAATGACGATTCACCAATTTCCACCATGAAAAACGAAATATAAATATTAGGTTTTTAATTGGTTCTTAGAAATTCCTAGATTCTTTTGAGATTCAATGAACTTTTCAAAGGCATGTTTCAATCTCGAGTGTGCCCTCCAAGTTTTGTGACTGGGATACCGAGGATCACAAAACGAGGTGTGAAGTAACCATGCAAATCACTTGGTACCCTCAAGGTTTATCACTCAATCGATGTGCCGGTAAACCACACACGCTCCACCGATGCTATGGTAAACCTTAAGTCACCCTTTACCTACCTTGTTAAGTCCAAGTTAGTGTGCCGGTTAACCACACACGCTCCACCAACGACTTAAACAAAGTGTAAAGTGTAATTTCATGGATTAGCACCTTATTCACATTTTCCTAAAGTAACTAAGATTGGGAATTTAATAAAATCATTTAGTTACTTTATAATATTCATCATACTTTTAATGAGAATTTATAAGTCCTTGTCTTACCCGTTCGGCTAACGACCCTCCACCGATCAAGGAAGCGGTGGGTGAGAGTGGACACCCATTAAGTTGTCATTTTATAGGCAACAACCTTATACCCCCCTTATAGACCGGCTTCGTGAATGAGGCGTACTAGCGGTAAGACGACTTGTTGTTATACATATATATATTAGTAACTTATAATATTATAAAGTATAAGGGTTGAATTTTAACTTTTAAAATTCTAAGGATTGGAACTAAAGTTTTAATCAAGACTTTACATGTTCCAAAACTTGAGGGCAAGTTTTGTAAACTTCCAAAACTTTTCATTTCTTATAACTTATGAATTAATTGAGTAATAAAAATGAAGACTCTTCATTTTTATAACTCTTGTGTTCTTTTAATGGCTTTAATAAAAGTGAGACTTTTGGTTTTGCATAACTTGAGGACAAGTTATGGACTCCATTAAAACACATTATGATCATGAATTAAACTACCATGAAGGTTACAAACAATTCCTGTGATCATCTAATCTTCATAAGTTCAAGAACATGAATATGAACACTTTCAAGAATCAAAAATTACACTTAAAAAAAACTTGTAATTTTAATAATTGCCATTGTAAATGGATTAGCATAAACATTACACCATCTAAAACAAGCTTTAAAACATCAAAACAGTTTAGGGTAATGTTTCTAGTCCATTTCCAGCAACAAATGTGCAAACTTTCATACGAGCAGAAAACGATTTTTTTTCAAGCTGTTTGCACAAAAAAAAAACAACAAACGAACCTGGCTCTGATACCACTGATGGGTTTTGAGCATTCTAACACTTCCTAAGTGTACATGCAACCCTAATAACCTTGGATCTATGTTTGTCTAATAATCATGCAAAGTTGAATTCCAAGGTTATATTCCTATCTAGCATACATGGGGAACATTTTTAACTTGAATGAAAGATAGAATAACTTACCTTGTTGTTGATTATGATCCTTGAAACCTTGTGAGCCTAGCACCCCAAGTGTGATGCCTCAAATGCTTCACACAACACCAAATGCAAAGGAGTAAACTTTGAGAGAATCTGACACTTGCAAAATCGGCTCTAGCCCTCTTGTTTCTTAGTGTCGCCTATTTTGGTGGAGAATGGGTTTCTTATATAGTGTTGACACATCTAGGGTTACACCATGTAAACCCTAATGTGTCATGACTCTTCATTTCCATGACCCATGGGTTTGTAACTCCCATGGAGCATCCATGGAGCATCCTATGGGTGGAACCCAACTTGATAATCCATGGAGCCTCTTATCCCACTATATAAGATATGGAAGATTTACATAATCTACCCATATATTTAATTAGTTATCTTTTGATCACTTAATTAATTCTAAATTAATTCTTGATCAAACTAATTAAATAATATTATTAATATATTAGAACTTATAATATATTAATAAACCATAAGTGTTATTTCTCTCATTTTAGTTTATCCAATTGCATGGTGCCATGCAACCCAAATGGACCATGCCGGGTCGGGTCAAGTACATACCAGAAATAGTTATGGACTTAGACACCTTATCCAAAAATGTCTACTACTCCCAACTCATCTTCTAACTGTGTTCCATCCACACTAATTCTGGTTTGTTCCCTTACTAATGTCTATAACAAATTCAGCTTCAAACTGAATGTTGATGGCTCTAGATACAAGCTATGGTGCTAAAAAAATTTCTAACATGTGTTGAGGAACTATGTTCTATGGTCATATATCAAGAAAGTCAAATCCTATTAATGATGATGATGTGGAGTGGTATTCCGTTGATGCACGTATAAATACATAGTTTTATAGTACGTATGTAACGCCCAGTTCGCGGTATGTACTTCAAATTAATTTATTCATTTTTATACAGGAACTCGACGAGTTGGAGGCCCCAAACTCGTCTGCTCGTCGAGTCAAGAGCCTCAACTCGACGAGTAGGGTTGCCAGAATGAAACCCTAATTTTTAGGGTTTAGCACCCTATTTAAATACCTTAACTCCAAAGGTTGGCCTCATTTATAGCCTCCATCACTCCAAACCCTAGCCAAGAAACCCTAATCCACTTTTGGAGAGTTCTGAACCATTTTGTGCATTCTTTGTGATTTTGAAGCTTGTGAAGGAAAGAGAAGCTTGGGGATTCAAGAGGAAGCCAGTAGATCGAGAGTTTGAGCTCCATTTCTGACTCATTTGAGGTATAAAGTGGATACCTTGGATATCTATTACTTAGATCTTCATTTAGGGTAGTATGTTGGCACTTTTGGGCCATATTGAAGTCATTCTCGGGATTTGAGTATATCATGAAGTTGTGACTTCAGATCTAGGCACTAATGAGCTTGTGAGGCTTAAAGTTGCCAGCTTTATCAAGCCTTGGCCCTTCCCCATGCCCTAGATCTCTTATATAGCTTAGTTTTGGTGTTTCTAGCTTCATGACACCATGCATGGACATAAAGTTAGCAACTTTACGTGGTAACTTAGTCCTAGAGGACCAGATCTATGGTTTGGAAGCGTTAAACTCGATTGGAAGTAACTGAATGGATTTAGACTAAAGGGAACTCGACGAGTTGTTCATCCAGCGCGTCGAGTTGGATCGTGGTCCCCCAACCTTTTCTGTTATTAAGCAAACTCGTCGAGTCTAGGAGATGACTCAACGAGTTGGTCATGGTTTTTGGGTTTTGAGGATTGAAGAACTCGACGAGTTCAAGGAGGAACTCGACGAGTTGTAGTGAAATTTCCTAATTCTGTTGATAGGAGAAACTCGACGAGTTCATGCAAGAACTCGACGAGTTGGATCGCGATTTGAGAGGTTTATGATTTATGGGACTCGGCGAGTTGAGTCAACCTAGAAGTTTGACTTTGACCATAACGTTGACCTTGACCAAAAGGTTGACTTTGACTAGGACTTTGACCAGAGTTGACTCTTAAGGGGTCATGAGTATGGAAGGGTAATTAAAGGAGATTTTATGTGTAGGAGTTGAGTGGAGTTGATCCCAGAGCCGAGGACAGTTCAGCTACTTCACGACATTTGAGGTGAGTTACCTTCCAGTAGAAGTGGGTCTAAGGCACCAATATTGACCCACTAGTAGGAGATATAGTAGAGATGATTGTCTTTGTGATAATTGTCTGGTATGCCACTATCTGTTATGCTTTATGTGCTAGTATGCTATGATATTATGTGATAGTGGTAGGAGGGGTAGGACAGACCCCGTTACCAGTCGAAAGGACCGAAGGGGTAGGCCATCACCCTGATATGCTAGGCAGTATGTGATTTATGTGTTTATGTATTGACATGATATATGGTAGTAGTAGGGGGTGAAATAGTCTCCGATACCGGTCGAAAGGACCGAAGGGATAGGCCAGCACCCTGATATGTTAGGCATTTATCGGTTGAAAGAGACCGAATGGGTAGGCCAACACCCTGATATGCTAGGCGGTTACCAGTTGAAATAGGCCGAAAGGGTAGGCCAACACCCCGATACACTAGGCAGTATGTGTATTGTATGGTATGTGGTATGATGGGGGAACTCACTAAGCTTCATGCTTACAGTTTACAGTTTTGGTTTCAGGTACCTCTTCTTCGAAGGGGAAGGAGCTGGCATGACTGCATCGTGTGCTAGTAACAAAATGATTGTTATGCTAGTGGGAGCATAATTATTATGGTAAGTGTTGCGAGTTAGCAATACTATTTATAGGAAACAAAGTTCTAATTTGCAAAGTTGCAAAAGTTGAAAAGTTGTTTCGATATAGTAAGGGAGAGGATACTTATACTTTATTTCAAATCTAAAAACTTAGATTGAAATATTAATTAGATTTAGTCATGGATATATATATATATATATATATATATATATATATATATATATATATATATATATATATATATATATATGATTACCATATTGGAATGTTTCAACATTGAAAATTCTATATATGGAAATGTTATAGCAAAAGACTGGTCGAGTATCATGTCTTTATGTAAGACATTATGAATCGTATCCCATATGCTTCAGGTATAGGATCGATTGCATATGCTATAATATTCTCGTGTTCTAATTTTCCAAATGCCTAGGGCATTAAGAGGGAAATAGGACTAGAACCGGATATGACTAAAATGGTTAAACAACTGTCAATGACGATCTAAGGTTCGCCAAGGATTGGTCACTTATGGGCAGTTGGAAGTATAGTAATGAATGGAATGTATTGACATTATTATGAATAGACAGGATTCTATTAATAATGAGTTGTCATATGGAAAATATGGAAATGTTTCCATAATGGGAGTTGGATATAAATAATCTATGTGAAAGTTAGAAACTTTTGTGCAAGAAGGATGTTCAAAGGAATGTACTTTGAAATTGAGACTTCACTTCCATGGAATTGTTCTTGTAACAATCTCCAAAGGAATACTTTGTAATATCGTTGGCAAAGTCTCTGTGACTTCTGTACCTCGACATTACGAAAGGAATCATTGCATAATAGTTTAGAATCTGACACATTCTAATAGTGGCAAGAATTTGGCATTCTTACACTTGTGATAAAGATTTGGAGTTGTGAAATGAGTTTCATTGAAGAATGTATTCAATTGATCTATTTCACAAAGAAAGGACCATAGGTAAACATAGTGTGCATGCTTGGAGCATGGGATAACTATTGTTTTAATTCAAGTATAAAGTTGATAAATCGAAACACTATACAATGAATAATGTGTAATGAATATGGTGATTAAATAAAAGGTGTTTTATTTATATTCAAAAGGTTGAGACCATATTGGATTCGATTATTCTTGTGTTTCACTTTGCATGTTTTGACTTCCCGAATAATAAAATTATTCAAACTATCCACAGTCGATCATACTTTGGAAGTAGGTATTGAAGCTAGACTGTCATGAATGGGTCTGTAGATTGTCTAAAGGTGTTTAGACATAACACAAGTTTGCTGCAGTATTCATGAGTACTCCTGTAATAAGATTTGAGTATTGGACTAAACCCACGCTCATTTGAATCACTTCATGGATTTTATCATGAGTGATCATGAGACGATAATATCTTATATTCTTGAAATGGAGAGATATGAGTTGCAGTTTACAAGTCGGTTGCACATTGATGCTATGTAAACGCACCAGTAACTCGATGTTATAAAACGTATCATTGTGTGTGATTTGATAAGTAAATAGAGAAAGCACATGATTCGAAGTTTATCCGTTCCTTTTACCCTAAGAGGGATAAAAGCGATATATGTGGGCCCCTCGATGATTTAGTGATGACAACCCTAAGCGCTTGGCCAAGCCTGGACTGATTTGAATTTTTCAGTTAGTCGGTCGTCATAAATCGGAAATCGGGAAACAACACATGGACAGAGAGAATGATTATAATCCATGTCTCATGTCCATACGATATCTAGAATGGAGGAATATATGATCCCTTATCTAATGGACGCCTTACTAATAAGATCAGAGTTCGACAACGGTCTTTTTGAGAGCTACGATTACTAATCGGATTTTGAAGTCGTACTTGCAATAATAGTTATTAGACTTATCCATGTGGGAGACTGTTGGATTAGGTGTCTAAGCCCATAACTACAATTGGTATGTACTTGACCCGATACAAGCATGGTTCATTTGGGTTGTAACACTCTGGAACAATTTGATAGGATGGATATTTGAGAAAAAGGTTAACGTGCTTTATTAATATATTATAAGTATAATATATTAATTGAGAAATCATATTATTTAATTAGTATTGATCAAGAATTAATTTGGAATTAATTTAGTGATCAAAAGAGACTAATTAAATTAACGGTGACTGATTGTGTAAATCAATGATATATAGTTTGGGCTAATGATCCATATTGATTAGTAATGGACTAAGTTCATGTAAGACTCCATGAAGAGTTAGTCCAAAGGGCTTATCATATGGATTATTGGATTAAGGCCCAAGGAAGTGGATTAGGGTTTAACTCTTGGATTCTACACTATATAAATATAACCCCTAAGCCAAAAATGGCGCACTAGTGATTCCAAGAAGCTCTAGACGATTTTTGTGTCTCCAAACCTCTCTCTCAAGTTCCTCCTCTTGTTTTTGGTTTGTTATAAGACATTTGAGGCATCACACTTGAGGTGCTAGGCTCTTGAAAGACCAATTCCCACAAGATACAATTAAGAGGTATTCTTCTAACTTACTTTTATGTTTCAATTACCAATATTGTATGCTAGTTGTAGTTTTCAAGATTTGGAAATTTTATTGTATGTATAACTAGAGAAAACTTAGATCCAAAAGCTATTAGGGTTGTATGTGCACTATAGGAGTGTTATAGTACATAAAACCCAACATATATGTTTTCGGGTATCTGTAAATTTCTTCAAGCTGAATAGGTTTGTTCAGTTCAGATTGTGAAGTTGAGTCTTTGTGGGAGAAATTTTGATTGGTTATGTCTGTCTGGGAGTCCGACATTATTCAGGGTTTTCAGTTTCAGGTATAGCGGCTGGATACTCGTTGGCTTAGCGGAAGAAGTTGAGGTTCATTCTTCGTTAGGGTTTGTGATGTCTGCTAATTTGGGTTCGACAACAGTAAGGGTGGACGGTTATCCGAGCGAGGTGACTTCCCCAGTCATTTTAGGATTCAGGGAGTTCAGTCACGATCGTTTAATTCGGAATAAGAGATAGTAAGGAATGATTTCGAGGACGAAATCTAATTTATGTGGGAGAGAGTTGTAATACGTTGTTCGGGATCATTCTTGTTGGATATAGTGTCTAAGTCCATAACTATATTTGGTATGTACTTGACCCGACCCGGCATGGTCCATTTGGGTTGCACTTCACCCGAACAATTTATGGATAATCATTTGAGAATAGTATAAGTTATGATTTATTAATATATTATAAGTCCTAATATATTAATATAAAATCATATTATTTAATTAGTATTGATCTATAATTAATTTAGAATTAATTTAGAGATCAAAAGTATGACTAATTAAATATGGGCTCTTGTATTTATATAGTGTGGGCTAATGCTTATTTGGAATGGGCTAGGCTTGCATGGAAAGTCCATGGATACTCCATGGAGCTTTAACCCATGGATCTCATGGAAATAAAAAGACATGGGTATTAGGGTTTACATGGATGTAACCCTAATCCACCACACTATATAAAGGAGGCTTTGGTTCTTGAAATAACGTGAGTTGATGTGTGTAAACCAAGAGGGCCGATTTCAAGAAGTTTGTGACTATTCTCTTAAGTTTTCAAGTTTGTGGTGATTTGTGACTTTCATTTGAGGCATCCACATTATTGGTTCTAGGCTCTCAAACTCCAAGCAATCAACTACTACTACAAGGTAAGTAATTCTACTAGTTTTATTTGATTCAAGTATCACATGCCATGCTAGTTAGGATAAGAACCTTGGAAAAATAATTATTTGCATGTATCTTAGTCAAACATAGATCCAAGGTTTCTAGGGTTGCATGTACACCATATGAGTGTTAAAATGCTCAAAACCCATCAGTGGTATCAGAGACTGGTTTGTTTATTTGATACTTGATGCAAAAAAAAAAAAAAAAAAAAAACTTGAAAAATCGAAGTTTTGTTCAAAAGCTCGTATCAAAATTTCAAGTTTTATATATGTACTTACGATTCTTGAAATTTTTTATATGAACACTCATAAACATATGAGTTTAGAAGATCATAGAAATTATGTGCTAATAATTGATTAGATTAATTCTTGATCTTTATGTGTTTTAATGGAGTCCATAACTAGTTCTTAAGTTATGGATAACCAAAAGTCACATTTATAAATAACCATTAAAAGAACACATAGGTTACAAAAAATGAAGAGTCTTCATTTTTAATAACCATTAACTCATAAGTTATGAGAAATGAAAAGTTTTGAAAGTTTACAAAACTTGCCCTCAAATTTTGGAACATGTAAAGTCATATTAAAAACTTTAGTTCCAACCCCTAGAATTTTAAAAGTTAAAATTCAACCCTTATACTTTATAATATTATAAGTTTAATAATATTTATATATGTATAAGATCAAGTCGTCTTACCGCTAGTACGCCTCATTCACGAAGCCGGTCTATAAGGGGGGTATAAGGTTGTTGCCTATAAAACGGCAACTTAATGGGTGTCTACTCTCACCCACCGCTTCCTTGATCGGTGGAGGGTCGTTAGCCGAACGGGTAGGACAAGGACTTATAAATTCTCATTAAAAGTATAATGATAATACTAAAGTAATTAAACTTTATTGAATTCCTAATCTTAGTTATTTTAGGAAAATGTGAATAAGGTGCTAATCCATGAAATTACACTTTACACTTTGTTTAAGTCGTTAGTGGAGCGTGTGTGGTTAACCGGCACACTAACTTGAACTTAACAAGGTAGGTAAAGGGTGACTTAATGTTTATCATAGTATCGATGGAGCGTGTGTGGTTAACCGGCACATCGATTGAGGGGTAATACATTAAGGGTACCAAGTAATTTGCATGGTTACTTCACACTTTGTTTTGTGATCCTCGGCATCCCAGTCACAAAACTTGAAGGGCACACTCGAGATTGAAACATGCCATTGAAGAAAGTTCAATGAATCTCAAAGAATCTACGAGTTTCTAAACCAATTAAAACCTAATTAAATATTTCATTTTTCATGGTGGAAATTGGTGAATCGTCATTCACCTACCTTCAAATATCTTATAGCTTAGATTACAGCATCCCTCTTCTAAGTTATAAAATATTGTGTTGGGTCCTAGCCTTAATATTACATTTGGGTGTTTTGTTAAGGACTATCTCTATATCTAATCTAATCTATTCCCTCTTCTTTTCAGATGTCTTCCAATAACAATGCTTCTGGCTCAAACCCTACTAGCTCCTTCTCTCTCATGAATCTTTGTGGGAGAGTCATCTTTGATGGGTCCAACTTTACAGATTGGATCAGAAACATCAGTATGGTCACTCGGTATGAGAACAAAGAATATGTTCTCGACAAGGAGCTGAAGGTACCCGAGCCAACTGCTACTCCTGAAGAGCTTGCTGAATATGAGGTACATGAAAGAGATGCTACAAAAGTGGCATGCATCATGATGGCCACCATGACAGCCGAGCTCCAAAAGTCCTATGAGGACTATTATCCTTTTGAGATGCACCAGGACTTGATGGACCGCTACCATCAAAGTGCTCGTCAAGAGCGATATGAAATAATCTCCTCCATGATAACAACCCGAATGAAGGATGGTGAACCCATCACGGGCCACATGCAGAAAATGCAAAGGTATGTGGATCGTTTACTGAAGCTGAATGTGAACTTCCCTGAGGAGTTAGCAATAGACATCATTTTGCACTCCTTGCCATCGTGTTATGATCAATTCCGCATGACATATCACATGAACAAGGAAGAAGTCACCCTCAGCAAACTTCAAGGACTCTTGAAGACCGCCGAAAGTGGTCTAAAGGGTAAGTCGGTTGTTACTACTCCTACTCCTACTCCAACTACGGCCAATGTCTTGGCAATCGGGCATGGAAAAGGGAAGAAGAGAAAGAACCCTTCTAAGGGTACCAAGGGTAATACCCTTGAAGGCTCCTCTTCAAGCAAAACCAAGAAAGGTTTTGTCACTCCTTCTGCTAACCCTAATGAGGTTGAATGCTTCTATTGCCATGAAAAGTCGCACTGGAAGCGAAACTGCCCAAAGTACCATCAAGATTTGAAGGATGGGAAAGTAAAACCCAACCATGCAGGTATATACACTATATTGTCTAATAACTCACCTCATTCTAAGTCTTGGGTCCTTGATACAGGTTGTGGTATTCGCATATGTTGTGATTTGCAGGGACTAAAAAGAAGTGAGAATGTGGAGCAGGGAAAGATAAACTTGATCATGGGAAACAGGAAAGCTTCACCTGTCACCAAGATAGGAGTTTATTCCTTAGTGCTAAATAGTGGGTTTACATTAGATTTGAATAAATGTTATTATTCGCCAGAAATGGCAAGAAATGTTATTTCCTTTCATGCATTGTATAAACAAGGTTTTGCCTTTTATTTTGATAATAATAATGGTAGTATTGATGCTTTCTTTAATAATGTTCTTTATTTTAAAGCATTACCTTGTGATGGCGTGTATGAAACTGTATCTGTTGTAGATAATCTAGGAAATAATGTATTGTGTATTAACTCTTCCACTAGCTTAGATAAAGCATCCTTATGGCATTGTCGTCTTGGACATGTAAGCAAGAAACGCATAGGCCAACTCCAAAAGGATGGAGTCTTGGAGTCATTTGACCTAAAGTCAGATGATAGTTGTGAATCTTGTTTGCTTGGTAAAATGACAAAGTCACCTTTTACTGGCACTTGTGCTAGGGGTGAAGGTTTGTTGGACCTCATACACACGGATGTGTGTGGACCCTTCAGAACCGCCACAAGAGATGCTAATCGGTTCTATGTGACTTTTACTGATGATTTTAGTAGATATGGATATGTCTACCTAATCAAGCATAAGTCATAAACCTTTGAGAAATTCAAAGAGTTTAAGCAAGAAGTGGAGAATCAGTTGGGCAGGAACATTAAGATACTTCGATCCGATCGTGGTGGTGAGTATCTTAGTACTGAGTTCCTTGACTATCTTAAGGAATGTGGGATTGTCTCACAATTGACACCTCTTAGGACACCATAGTTGAATGGTGTAGCTGAGAGGCGCAATCGGACCTTGTTGGACATGGTTCGTTCCATGATGAGTCGAGCTTCGCTACCAATCTCATTTTGGGGGTATGCCTTAGAGACTGCCGCCCATATCCTTAATCTAGTCCCTACAAAGAAGGTTGCCAAAACACCTCACGAGGTGTGGACTGGAAAAGTTCCCAATCTAGACCACATCAAGATTTGGGGTTGCGAGGCTTTTGTGAGACACGAGACTCACGATAAGCTCGAACCCCGAAGCGAAAGGTGTATTTTCATCGGCTACCCACAGAAATCCTTTGGTTACATCTTCTACAGACCCAGTGATAATGTGGTCTTTGTAGCAAGAAGATGATTCTTTCGAGAGAGAGAATTCATGAGCCAAGGAGACAGTGGGAGGCAAATTGACCTTGAGGAAATTCAAGAGTCAAGTGGTGAAGGAACCTCAAACCCTAGCCCTCAACCTGAGGAGGAAACTCCTATTGAGCCGACTGAAGAATCTATACCTCTGAGGCGTTCCACCAGAGTTAGGAATGCACCTGGGCATTATTATGGTTTTCATATTACTGCAGAAGGTGAGACACTTATCAGTGATAACACAATGGTAAATTTGGATGAGCCTAACAGCTACACGGAAGCCATGGCAGGCCCTGAGGCTGCTAAATGAAAAGAGGCTATGGATAGCGAGATACAGTCCATGTATGACAATCAAGTTTGGAACTTGGTTGACAATGTACCTGATCGTAAGATAGTTGGGTGCAAATGGATCTTCAAGAAGAAGACCGACATGGATGGTAATGTACACACTTATAAGGCACGACTGGTTGCAAAGGGTTATTCTCAAACTCCGGGAGTTGATTATGATGAGACCTTTTCACCAGTGGCCAAGATTAAGCTATTAGGGTTCTGTTAGCCATTGCTGCATTTCATGATTATGAAATATGGCAAATGGATGTCAAAACCGATTTCCTTAATGGAAAGTTGGCTGAAGATGTTTACATGGTTCAGCCAGAGGGTTTTGTTAGTACAGAGTACCCCAGTAGAGTGTGTAAGCTCGAGAAATCCATTTATGGATTAAAACAGGCACCTCATAGATGGAATCTTTGCTTTGATGAGAAAGTCAAAGAATTTGGCTTTTCAAGGAGTGAAGATGAATCTTATGTCTATATCAAGGCTAGTGGGAGTATAGTCAGCTTTTTGGTACTGTATGTGGATGACATACTACTCATAGGAAATGACATCCCAACCCTGCAGGAGGTAAAGTCCTGGCTTGGGAAGTGTTTCGCTATGAAGGACCTTGGAGAAGCTGCCTATATCCTAGGGATAAGGATTTTGAGAAACAGGAGTAAAAGACTAATTGGACTTAGTCAAAGCACCTATGTGGACAAAGTGTTGAAAAGGTTCAACATGCATAACTCCAAGAAAGGAGAGTTACCCATCCAGAGTAACACCAAATTGAGTAAGACACAAAGCCCTAGTACTGAGGCTGAGATAGCAGAAATGAGTCGAATACCTTATGCTTCAGCTGTAGGATCGATCATGTATACTATGACGTGTACTCGACCTGATGTAGCCTTTGCTTTGAGCATGGTTAGCAGGTATCAGGGGAACCCTGGCAAGGCACACTGGACTGCGGTAAAGAATATCCTCAAGTACCTACGGAGGACTAAGGACTGGGTCCTTACCCTCGGTGGCAGTGAGGACTTGAGAGTTGTAGGGTACAGTGATGCTAGCTTTCAGACTGACAGGGATAATTTCCGCTCTGAGTCGGGCTGGGTCTTTACTCTAAACGGAGGGGCAATTACTTGGAAAAGTTCCAAGCAGGAGACAATGGCTGATTCCACTTGTGAATCAGAGTATATAGCAGCAAGCGAGGCAGCAAAGGAGGCTATATGGCTAAAGAACTTCATCGGAGACCTTGGAGTTGTACCAGCTATAAAGGAGCCAATGGAGATTTTCTGTGACAGCAATAGTGCGGTTGCCTTAGCCAAGAAACCAAGAGATCATGGGAGATCCAGACACATTGACAGAAAATATCACTTCACCAGACATCGAATAGAAGAAGGAATCCTCGTGGCAAAGAGGGTATCATCGGATGAGAACCCAGCAGATCCCCTCACGAAGGGACTGGCTCGGGCTAAGCATCTCCAGCATGCTCGGACCATAGGGCTGAAGGATGATATTAGTATTAGTAGTTAGATAATCTTGAAATTTGTAAAATGTAATTGACATTTGATGATAAATAAAAGTTGTTATTTATGAGTAAAGTGTTGCTATCTCTTGTAAATCGTTTACTATTATTTCTTTTTGCATGTTTTGACTTCCAGAATAATTATGTTATGGTTTATATCATATTATTCAAACTCTCCACAGTCGGTCATATGTTGGAAGTAGATATGAATCAAGACTGTCATGGGTTGGCTTGTAGAGGTCTAAGATGTTAGACAAAGCGAGGCTACAACACTCATGAGTGCTCATAAGTTCTGAGTATTGGATTCAACCCACGCTCACTTGTATCACTTCATGGAATTTATCTCGAGTGATCGTGAGACGGTAATATCATATAAGTCTTCAAACCTAGAGATTATATGATCACTTATCTATGTCAAACAAATTGGAAATCGGGAAACAAATGCTGGACAATAAGCAAGACCATGTTCCATGTATTTGTCCGGCTGATATCTAGAACAGAGGATTATATGATCACTTATCTAAAATGGCGCTTCATAGTTCAACAGAGTTTAAAGAGCTACGATTGCTGATCAGTTCCTGAAGTCATACTTGCAACTATAGTTATTAGACTTATCCAAGTGGGAGACTGTTGGATATAGTGTCTAAGTCCATAACTATATTTGGTATGTACTTGACCCGACCCGGCATGGTCCATTTGGGTTGCATTTCACCCGAACAATTTATGGATAATCGTTTGAGAATAGTATAAGTTATGATTTATTAATATATTATAAGTCCTAATATATTAATATAAAATCATATTATTTAATTAGTATTGATCTATAATTAATTTAGAATTAATTTAGAGATCAAAAGTATGACTAATTAAATATGGGCTCTTGTATTTATATAGTGTGGGCTAATGCTTATTTGGAATGGGCTAGGCTTGCATGGAAAGTCCATGGATACTCCATCGAGCTTTAACCCATGGATCTCATGGAAATGAAAAGACATGGGTATTAGGGTTTACATGGATGTAACCCTAATCCACCACACTATATAAAGGAGGCTTTGGTTCTTGAAATAACATGAGTTGATGTGTGTAAACCAAGAGGGCCGATTTCAAGAAGTTTGTGACTATTCTCTCAAGTTTCCAAGTTTGTGGTGATTTGTGACTTCCATTTAAGGCATCCACATTATTGGTGCTAGGCTCTCAAACTCCAAGCAATCAACTACTACTACAAGGTAAGTAATTCTACTAGTTTTATTTGATTCAAGTATCCCATGCCATGCTAGTTAGGATAAGAACCTTGGAAAAATAATTATTTGCATGTATCTTAGTCAAACATAGATCCAAGGTTTCTAGGGTTGCATGTACACCATAGGAGTGTTAGAATGCTCAAAACCCATCAATTCTATGATTCAGGGCCATGGGCTGGAAGTCAGTTATATAAAGGATTTGGGCCTTAAGGAGGCGATGTTTAGACCTTTTGGAAGGAGGTAATGATGGTTATGAGATCTAAACCTTTGAATTGTGTTTTGGAGTCAAAGGGTAAAATGGGAAAAGTCGTAGGCCAGGTTCTTACATGAAATATGGATTTTTGTTTGAGAAGTTTTTAGTCTAAGATATTTAGATAATATTATAGAGCTCTTCAATACCTTTCGTGGATATAAAGATCGTCGAAAACGGAATTGGAACGAAAACGTTATGACTGTTTGAAGTTAGGTTGGTTTTGGGTTGAGCCGCATACGCTGGGCGTACTAGGGCATCCCTAGTACACTGGGCGTAAATTGAGTACGGTGGGCGTACACGATCAGTGCCCAAACTCTATTTTTATGGTTTGAGCCGTATTTAAGCTCCTTAACTTCCCCAAACCCATTCAATTCTCAGCTTCCACCTCTCCAACACCCTCTCTTGTAACCCTAACCCTAGATTGAGCCTTGTGAGCAAAAAGAAGGTGTTTTTAAGTGCTTTGGAGTGTTCTTGGTGCACCTTGGAGAAGAAGGAACTCATTGAAGATGTGTTGGTTGCATTGGAGCTTGTAGATCCAGACTTTGTTAACCTTGATCTTTCTTCAAGAGGTATAAAGTTTGAATCTTGATGATGAAATTGTTAGATCTAACTAGTTTTTTTGTCACTTTTAGTTCATAAAGTTTAGATCTTGAAAGTTTGTGACCTTGTTATGGATAAAGTTGGAAACTTTATCCATCTAAACATCATTTTCATTCAGATCTGAAGGTTGGAGACTTGTACTTAATGTATTAAGTTGAAAAAGATGCATTTTTGGGCCCCTTTGAGACTTAAAGACTAGATCTTGTTTGTTGGGACCATTCTAATGGATAAAGTTGGAAACTTTATCCATTATGGAGCTATTATGAACCATAAAAATGTGATCTTGTCCCTTCTATCCCTTCCATACAAGAGTTGTGATGCCTTATTGGGTTAAGAACTTAGGGTTTTGTACATTAAGTTCTTTATAGCCATGCAAAGTCATAAAGTTGGAAACTTTATGACTTAGGACATCACTTTGGACTTGGATCTGAGCTTTGGACGTAAGAGCTTAATGAAGTTTTGGGACTGGGCTGTGTACGTTGGGCGTACCTGGTGGTACGCTGCGCGTACGCATTCAGTGCCCAACTTGTGGTCAACATCAGAGTATGTTGGGCGTACTCTCTTGGTACGCAGGGCGTACTCCGCTGGGAAGAAATATTGACTTTTGGACCTTGACCATTGACTTTGACTTTGACCAAGGTTGACCAAGTTTGACCTAAGGGCATTTTGGGTAATTTGATTTATAGTTTGAGATTTGGGGCCCTGCTAATAGTACATATAACCGGTAGAGATAGTTTTTAGAGCAGTGATCAGTGCAACTATTCTTTCAGGATATGAGGTGAGTTTTTCACTATATCCATGGGTCGAAGGCACCAATGGCGGCCCATTATTTGTTATGTGGAATGCTAGTTGTCTCTGTGATGCTTGCATGAAAGACCAGGATCTGGCCCCTGACAATTGTACTGCCCCTGACAATGGTACGAAAGACCAGGATCTGGCCCCTGGCAATTGTATGGAAGACCAGGATCTTGCCCCTGGCAGTTGTATGAAAAACCAGGATCTGGCCCCTGACACTTGTATATAAGACCGGGATTTGGCCCTCGACATTGCAAGAAAAGACCACATAGGTACAAGACACATGTATGTTTTGGTATGTGGTATTTTAGAGAACTCACTAAGTTTTGTGCTTACGGTTTCATATTTATGGTTTCAAGTACTTTTAGTTCGAAATGGAAGGGCATGGCGTGACTGCACAGCATCCCCCAGAGTTTTCTGCATTGGCAATTAATGATATTAATCTGATTTTAAATAATACATCCACTTTGATTGTTTTAAAAATGAAAAAAATCCTTGGATTTTCGGGACGTTACAAGCATGAAGTAAATTCTTTACCACATATTCCACGTCCATCGTGTCCCACAAGGCCCGTATGTTACTCACCACAGTATTTACCTCCAAGGAAAAATAATCTATGGTCTGCGTCTCTTTCAAATTCAGGATTTCAAACTCCGCCTTCAATGTCTAAACCTTTGTGGGTTTGACTATGTCTACACCCATGTATATAATTCACAGTGTTTTCCATGTATCCTTTGCTATTTTCTTCTTCACAATTGACAACAACATATCCTCTGGGATTCCTGATAGATGACGGCAAGTGCTATCTTATCCTTCCTTACTTTGACCACATTCCTTGGACTTTTAGGTTCAATAACGTCCTAGATGTCATGTGCTTGAATGAACACCTTCATATTGATGGCCCAAGCAACGTAATTGCTTCTCGTCAGAATCGGGTAATTGAGTGACAATGGACTGTTTTTTTGTCCTTACATCAACTTTAAATTCTATCCTCCCTAATAAATAAAGATCTTTTTGTCACATGTCACATTCTCATTTATTTTGCCACATGTAATTCTGTGGTTATTTTAAATTAATTTTTATTCCACATGTCATTTTATGGTTTTTTTCATTTTATTAAATTCCAGATAATATTTAAATGCAATAATAAATTAATATCAATTTCATTAATGAATTTTCCTTTTAATTTCAAATTACTAAATTAAAGATTTATTAATTTTCTTTATTTATTTATCTAAATTATTTATTTAAATTTAAAAGAAAAAAAACACTTTACTTTTTATAATTCAATATTTTCTCACTTTTCTTATAAATTCAACTTCTCAAATGTTTAGAATTTTGTAGTTAGTTTTTCTTTTAAATAAACTCATGTAATACATGGATCTCACACCTAGTTTATACCAGAAGGAAAATGAAACCTAGTCTAATTCCAATATAGAGGGAAAGATAAAGACTAATACTAAAATAAGGAAAGTTTCCGTAGACCCATATTTAGAATTACTCCAACACAAATTAGGATGTAAAAAACAATGAAATATTGTCTATAAATGCATTATTAGTAGTTCATTCAGTTTAGACTCATTGAACTTGGATCCATTTGAATAAACTCATTATCACAAGATTCGCTTGTATGAAGGAATGTAAGGAAGTTGGTGGCGCAATATAAAGAATCATAGCCCACCTAAAGCAATCTCATTCCCAATCTTTCTACCCTCAGAATATATGTATAAATTGATTGAAGGAAGGAATCTGTTTGAAACAACATTGACCAGCCCTTTTCAACTTTTTCGTGTAGTACTGCTCAGTACTCACGCCCGTAGATTGTGGAGGACTGTAATCCATGGTCTTGAGGTTGCCCACGTCCAACGAACATGTTAATGGCCACTTAATCATGATTTGAAACAATTAATCAATGCACCATACGGTTATGATTTGTTTGCAAGAAAGAATATATTTGTTCAAGTTGTTCCACCGTTTTATGCACAAAAAGAGTATACATCTTTCAAAGATACCCTTAGTAGTTTTGAAGCATCTAAGTAAAGCACCCCATCATTCTGTTGTTTGGAGAGAAGGAGCTTAGTTTCTTATAAATAGAAGTGGCACGAAAACCTCAAACTTCAAGCAAACCTCATCTTCTTCTTCGACAATTAAAAACTTGCAACCAATCGGATCACAATTTAAATTGGATTTTGATCCAAGTAAGATGGAGAAGATAAAATCATTGGTATCTGAGAATGGAGTTGTGATTTTCACCAAGAGCACCTGTTGCTTGTGCTATGCTGTCACAATTCTGTTCCAAGAACTTGGGGTGAGCCCTGTAGTTCATGAAATAGACCAAGATCCTCAAGGAAGGGAGATGGAGAAGGCTCTCCTGAAGCAAGGGTGTAACTCACCCCCTGTGCCAGCTGTATACATATGTGGCAAGCTCGTGGGGTCCACCAATGAGGTCATGTCCCTCCACCTAAGCGGCTCCCTCATTCCACTGCTCAAACCTTATCAATCCCTGTCTTAAGAAAACAAACTCCAATCTGAAGAAATAAGGTTGGCTCAAGACTATGAGCAGTACTAATATATTCGACTAGACTATATATGTTCTGTATTATTAGTACTTTTGTAGCTTTTCATTAGCTTAAGGATAAGGAATATTGGCTTTTAGGCAATTATTAAGATTATCATTAGTTTTTAGATTATGAATGTAGTTTATTTAATCTGTTCACATGTATTTGATGAAACACATGGATATCATTCGGATGAATGTGATTATAAATTATTACTATTACCAAGTGTTACTACTTACTGGCCTCTTTTCAAGAACTAACATGTAAATCTATATTTTTTGAATCTTCCAAATTGAAAAGAGGGTTTAAATCAGCAAACTCCAAAAAGGTTATTTGATCCTTCCAGGATCATTTTATGTCTACAAAATGAGTATGGAATGCTATTGAAGAATCAGATAGTTGCCTTGTCATCTCCATTTAATACATATAAGAACCCAAAAATATAAGAAAGAAAAAGTGCAGGTGATATATTCAGCTTCTGACATTCCGCAACCTTCATTTTCAAAAAAGTTCAGAAGATATATGCTCTACTTTTAAATAAAGAAAGGCATTGAATGCTCTAGTCTTTCATTTTCATTTGCTCTTATTAATATATTTGTTAGTTTCAATTTCTTTTCAGATTCCCTTTTTCATAAAGCTCATAGAAAAGATCAAGAACAAAGAAGTGCTGGTGTTTTAGCTTCTTCATTAGACTTGCTTTGATCTTTTGTGATCTGCATATTCCGGTTCTAAAGAAGTTGCATATCTGCGTACATTCATATACAGTAGAGACGCTGTTCTAGATTACTGGAACTCTTTTGTAATTGAAAACAAAATTTCTAATACTAGTAGTGCATACACAGGTTAGAGAATTTGGGTTAATTCGCCACTGTGGGTGTGCCCTTTGGCAATAAACTTATAACTTTTGTACCATGCTATGTAAAACATTACATAAATTTGGGTAAAAATGTTAATGGTAGTTTGTTACAATAAATGGTTATAAGAAAAGTATGTTGCATTGATTGGAAATGATAAAAGTGTCCTGCACTTTTTGCAATTTACCCCTTGATGGTGGGCTTGAGGAATCCTGGAACAAGAACATCTTCAGAGATGCTAATATCATACATTCTTTTGCATCTTGATGCTGTTACAACAGTTTCAACAGTAGGAAACCAAAAAGAGATCGTTGTATTTATGTGATTGAGAAAGTTACTTACTTTCACATGAAAAGATCCACACCAAAAGGGATGATTCTTCAAGCTTGAGACCGGTTCTTCCAAGAACCGGTCTCAGTAGCCAAGAGTTAGGCCTGGTCCAGTTTTGCCTTTTAAAACCAGAACCGGTCCATTTATGCCTTGTCTCAAGCCAGGTTTCGTCCTTTTGAGCACTTTGTGCATATTTACATATATGTTGGGATTTTAGTATGTGAAAGATCAAAAAAAAAAAACATATATCTTCTTTTATTCGAATCAATCTTCACATGTAACAGAAAAATGCATATGAAATCTATAAAGGCATAATAAAATCATTTGAGAAAATATTCTCGACGTTTGGAAAAGATTGCATGATAGAAGAGTCTCTGCTACAATTCCTAAATGACAAAATATAGATATTCTTCTTGTCTTTCAAAGTATATCCGTCCTACTCGAAATATCATCATTGGTACTTTTCCATTTCGTTTAAGTATGTTTAAAGAAAAAAAATTATAAGTAAATATTAACATAAAAAAGACACAAGTCCCAAAGGAATGGAGTACGCAGATGTAAGGTGTAGATAATTGTACCTCCATCCAAAGGCAGACAGTGTCTCCTTAGATGACATCTGGTCTAGAGATGACCAGAGAGAGACGAGAAGAGTTACTTGGAGAATAAAATGAGATGGTTTTGGAGATAGTGACATTACTTGTTTAGTTTTGTCTTCAATATAGAATTGAGTATCCCTGGTATACTTTTATAAACGTACAACACCATTACAACAAAAACGTATTAGATTTGATGACACATTGTAGAAAGATGGAGAGCAAACCAAATCAACCAAGGGTGGGTTCAACAAATGGTGCGATCCTTGTTAGGAACCGGACCGGGTACACGCAGCGGAAACACACTATCACACACACACAAACTCACGAGAAAATAAAGCAATAAAGAACACAAGGATTTTACGTGGTTCGGATTCGGTGCAAATCCTACATCCACGGGCTGCAACTAGAGAATTTTATTAAAACTCACAAGATTACAATTGGCTTGACACTCTACACTTGATGTTCTCTCAAGTTTTTGCACACCAAATATGCAAAACATACATGCATATATATAGGTGAATGTTTGCCATGTGAAAACAGAAAGAGTTGTAACCAATTTAAAGTCTACCAACTTCAAGTTTGAACATGTTGAATGCACCACTTATTTTCCAACTTTCAGTTTGAATTTGATTCTTTTATTTCACATGCATAGCCACATGTTTTCAACCTTTCATATTTTACCTAACAATCTCCCACTTGAAAGTTTGAACAACATGGTCCGTCTCTGTCATCCAACTCCAGTAATCTTAAAACAACCAAGTCTTCCAAGCCTCCAGTTCCTAAGAACAAGCTAAACTTAGTCCTATTTCTCTAATTGCAGCCGCCCCTCATCTTCAAGTACTAGAAGGGCCAGTTGAAGCTCCCACTAGCTCCAACTCAGTCGTGGCTAATCCCACCACCGACTCATCCTCTGTCTCAACCGGTTTGGACACTCCACCAGATCCAGAGATACACCGAGGACCACTAACACTCTCCAAACTTTGCAAACTTCCAACAAGAGAGAATTTTCCAGTCTTAGTCTTCAAAACCCAACGGCTCTTTGTAACTGTACCCGGAACACACCCCGTGCTCCCACTGTCACAGAATCCCCTGAATGGTTTAGAATTTCCGACTCTTTCAGCTAACATCCCCTTGGCTCCAGAATTCATGTTTGCAAAATGAACTCTCTTAGCAGTAGATTTAGCGAACCAGATTTTGTTTTGCTTAATCGGGATGGTCATACTTCCCTCAGCAGGTACCTCAACCATATACAATGACCCACGCTTCATACCTTGAGCAATCACCGAATTACCATTGACCACCATCCATTTACCACCACCAAACCTTACTTCCAGTCCTTGTTTATCCAGCTGACCAACAGAAATCAATTTTTTCTTCAGCTCCGGAATAACCCTGACATTCTTCAGGCTCCATGTAGTTCCCAATGAAGTAACTAGATCAATATCTCCCATGCCCGTTACTTGAAGCATCTCGTCATTTGCTAACCGTACCTTTCCAAAATCTCCTTTTTTTAGATTCACCATCGTTTCCCCGTTGTCCATGGCGTGAAACGAAGCCCCTGAATCCATGACCCAAGAGTCCACAGAACTTTCCATATTGAGTATCAGTGCATCATCCTCAGACACACTCTCAACACCAGCAATGTTTAATTCTTTCTTTGGACATTGACTCTTAACATGTCCCACCTCTTGGCAGTTCCAGCATTTCACATTCTTCAAAGTTCTAGAAGAACTTTTTCCCCGACTCCCACTGCTCCTGCTATTCCCTCTACCTCTTCCGACATTTAATAAATCAGAAGAAGAAGATCCACCTTGATTCTTGCGTCTGATATCTTCGCCAAGAACCAAATCTCTAACCCCTTCAAAAGTCATACCACTGGTCCCCACGGAACTCGTAACAGTAGTAACTGTTCCGGACCAGCTATCAGGTAGAGAAGCTAGTAGCAGCGAAGCTTGAGTCTCATTATCAAATTTAATTCCCACAGATGATAATCTGGACAGAATTGAATTTAGATTGTTAATGTGAACCGTAACTGAGCCTTCCTCATTCATCTTTGTAGTGAACAACTCCTTCATCAAGAACACCTTGTTAGCCGCCGATGGTTTCTCATACATATTTGACAGAGCCTCCATCATACCACGCGCCGTGGTTTCATTCATGATGTTGAAAGCAACGCTCTTCGTCAATGACAATGTAATAACCGCCTTGGCTTTCTTGTCCTTTGAGTTCCACGCATCTTCATCAGCTTTTTCCATTTTCTCCGGTTTGTCTCCGAGTACCACGTCCAAGTCTTTCTGACATAGTAATGCTTCTAATTGCATTTTCCACCAGCTAAAATCAGAACCATTGAACTTCTCGATTACCACCTTGTCTTCAGCCATTATGACAAACAAGATACAAATCAGATACACTCGTGCGTGATAAAAAAAACGATCGTACCCTCCAAACCTCGCTAATCTGGCTCTGATACCAGTTGTTAGGAACCGGACCGGGTACACGCAGCGGAAACACACTATCACACACACACAAACTCACGAGAAAATAAAGCAATAAAGAACACAAGGATTTTACGTGGTTCGGATTCGGTGCAAATCCTACATCCACGGGCTGCAACTAGAGAATTTTATTAAAACTCACAAGATTACAATTGGCTTGACACTCTACACTTGATGTTCTCTCAAGTTTTTGCACACCAAATATGCAAAACATACATGCATATATATAGGTGAATGTTTGCCATGTGAAAACAGAAAGAGTTGTAACCAATTTAAAGTCTACCAACTTCAAGTTTGAACATGTTGAATGCACCACTTATTTTCCAACTTTCAGTTTGAATTTGATTCTTTTATTTCACATGCATAGTCACATGTTTTCAACCTTTCATATTTTACCTAACAATCCTTTATATACATTTTTCTCTTTATTATTATATTTTTCTTACGTGTGAATCCTATTAATGCATAATGGAATTTTATATCAAACATTTTAGTCATGTATTATTTGCATGTATAGCTTGGCCCATGGTATTATTGGATTTATTCCTTTCACAATACTAATACCATTGAGTTTTGGGAAATATATCGAATTGCATAGTGCTAGGCACCGTTTGGTACATAGTAATCATAGATGTAATGGAATGGAGCATTAAGGCGGAATGAATGCTATATATTTAAAATTTTGTTTTTATTTTGTTTTTATTTTTATTTATTTATTTTCTTCTTCTTAGAATGTAATGCTATATATTTATAATTTAAAATTATTTTTATTTATAGAGTTTCCAATAGAATAACCATTTTAAAATATTTCAAAACTTTAATTAAATATTTTTTTTTATTTTTTATTTATAATTATATTTCAAGATTTCATTATATATAGTTCTTTTTATTTTATAACTTTTTGAGTTCATAAATAATTCTTTTTAAACTAATATAAAGCATATAATGTGTATTTTGAAAAAAAAAATATGCTTCAGATTATCTAACCATATATTTTTCTTTAATTAAAGTTTATTATTATAAAAATAATGTTTTTTCTTTTTTATCAATTTTACACTACTTAGGTTTGTATTTATTGATAAAAAACAATATGTTTGAATAATTCATTCTCTTTGAGCTAACAAAACATGGATATATGACATTGGAATGTAATAATCCATTTCATTACATTGCTCATTTCATCATGTTGTCCATTCTATTCCGTTCATTCCATTCTATCATACCAAAGAAACCCTTAGAGTCTCTCTCTCTCTCTCTCGCTCTCTCTCTCTCTCTCTAAAATACCTTTCTCATTTCGCATCATTTATTTTTGATTCACAACAATATTTTTCGATTCACTTCTCTCTCTCTCTCTCTCTCTCTCTCTCTCTCTCCCCTTTAACGTAGGGACAAATTTACTATATTGCACGGGGTAGCACGGGATACCCCTCAAATTTTCTCATCAAATGTAAATTTAGTGAAAATTCGTCAAAATCCGTCACAAATCCGTTGGAAGTCCGTCACAAATCCGTCACGAATCTATTGGCAATCCATCACAAAGTCTGATAATTGTGAATTTAGTGTAAATTCGCCGGTTTATTGGCGATTTTGTGACGAAAACCACCTTTAGAAATGAATTTTTTCTAGTAGTGCAATCCTTAAAAAATTTGTGCAACCCCTTTCTAGATCCGCCACTGCTTTAATGGTGTTGCACTGGTCACCATTTTCCTTCACTCTGACCAACAACAATAGTTTACTCCACCGGCATCTCCCTGTTATCCAATGGTCAATTCTGATAAACTATTTACAAACATCAAATCGTTCGCTCCTCTAACCCTATATCTTGATGATCTCAATTACGATGCATAACACAAACTTTTTGAAACACGACGACTCATCTATTCCTAGAATCGCTAATGATATATAGAATGTCATAATTTTGACTCGTTGTTCAAGTTGTGGATCCATGGAACTATCTCCAAATAACTTATCCATATGATTTTAAAGATGGGTGTTATAATCCACTCAAGTCAATAAAAGGAAATAGGGTAACAATAGTGAGCTATATAAGATTAACAAGCTTTAAAAGATTTACCAATCAAATTAGGTTAATCCAATCAACAAACAATATCAATAATGCATTATGCATATCTTTCTATACCCCAAGTTCATCTCAAAAGGTCCAAGCTCACAATGATGGTTAATTGGCAAGCATGGAAGCATCGCACAATGATGGAATCTCTTCATGGTATAGAAGAATCACTAAACTTATATCCTTTATTTTCCTAACAATATACAAGTAGGTGAGATGTAAACCATCACACATGCACCACATAAGGGGTAGTGAATCATGTGTGTACATAATAATTATCTAGAAATATTGTTTACTCCAACTATTCAAATCCCACATGGATATCATGAGTGAGACACATTGTAGCGCCCGAGTGGCCAGGTATGAAATTGATCTGTTTAATTAAACTAAAAGGTGGTGAAGGGGTTCGTGAGTACGCTGGGCGTACATTAGGTACACACAACGTACTCCTTGCATGCGCATCATTGGGGTGATCCCGGCGTACGTTAGGCGTACTCAAGCCAGGGGAAAACCCTAAATTTTAGGGTTTGCACCCAATTTAAGGTCCTTAAGTTCTTCAAGTGCATCACCCTTTTAGCCTTCATTGCCTTTTAGTGCTAATCTCGAAACCATAGCCATCTTGAGTGCATTTTTGAGCTTACATTGAGTGTTTGAGCTTACATTGAGTGTTTGGGTGTTCCTTGGTGGTTTTAAAGAAGAAGGAAGTTTGAGAAGAAGCAAAGGAGATGAAGGAGCTTGTAGATCTAGATTTTGTGCATCATTTCTAGCCTATTGAAGGTATAAAGTATGAAACTTGTTCATTCTAAGCTTAGATCTAGACTTAGGGAAGATTTTAGTATCTTTTGGTCCCATAACTTGGTCTTTTAGAGTATAGGATACCTCAGTCCATTTGAGCTGTCCTTTTGGACTCGTGGGAGTGCATGGATTCATAAAAATCGTATCTTGGAGGTTAAGACTCAATCATGCATGTGTTAGTGACCACCTAAGAGAGTTAGAGGGCTTAATTCATGGTTTGAGTCCCATTAAGGCATGGAAGTGCATAAAGTTTGCAATTTATGGCTTAAGACACTATTATGGGCTTGGATCTAAGTTTTAGACGTTATGGCTTAATGGATTAAGACTTGGGGTGCAAGTTTGGACTGACTGGCCAGTACGCTGCGTGTACTGGGCCAGTGCTCCGATTCCGGATCGTCATCAGTGTACGTTGGACGTACGAGCCATGTATGGCGCGCGTACGAAGTTTGTGGACTTAGAAGATTTTTTGGCTTGAGTATTGTTGGGCTTTTGACTTGTTTAGGTTTGGGTTTCAAGCCCACCTGTTTTAGCAAGGCATTTGTGGGCTTTAGGCCATGTTGGGTAATCTCGGGCCATATTGGGCCTTAAAGGCCTTCTTGTTGCGCTTAGATGCCTTTTTGGACTTGTATGGATTTGGGCCTTGGTGGGAGGAGCCCAATGAGGCAAGGGTGAAGAAACCCTTTTTGCCTTAAAGTCAAGAATGAGGGTTTGGACTTTCGGGTTAGAATATTAGCCTAATTTATAATTAGGGTTTTATAATTATGCCTTAGGGAGAGGATTTAACGAGTCATCCGCTGAGTGCGATTTGATATCTTCAGTTTGAGGTGAGTTTCCTTCACTGTATCTGTGGGTCGAAGGCACCAATGTCGGCCCACTAGTTCATTATATAGTATGATGATTGTTTTCATGAAAACTATTAGTTATGCTTGTATTTGCTTAATGACTCTGTGATTCTTTGTTATGATATTATATCGTAGTGGTAGGGGTGAAATAGATTCGGTATCCGGTTGAAATAGACCGAAGGGGATTGCAAGCACCCAAATATGCTTCACTATATCCGATCGAAATAGACTGAAGGGGATTGCAAGCACCCATAATGCTTGATAGTATCTGGTTGAAATTGACTGAAGGGGAGTGCAAGCACCCATATACATGCTTGGCTATATGTTTGTATATTATGTGGTATTTTGGGGGAACTCACTAAGCTTTGTGCTTACAGTTTTAAGTTTATGTTTCAGGTACTTCCAGTTTGAAGGGGAAGGACCCGGCCTGATCGCACCCAAAACTAAAAAATAAAATCTGTATTTTGGGATGTTACACACATGACCTCCTTTCCTTAATGAATGCATAAGTAGGATTGTAAATAGTTTTCAACTCAACGAAGTTTATCAAGAAAGTAAAAAAATTTCTAAAACAAGTTCCATGTAATGTAGAAACAATATATATATATATATATAAATATATATATATATATATATATATATATATATATATATATATATATATATATATATATATAGTATACACATTACACATAAGAAAACATCTCATCACTTCAATATATATATATATATATATATATATATATATATATATATCTATATATATATATATATATATATATATATATATATATATATACACTCCAGGTAAACGCACATTGATGTTTTTGTAGCTTTAACTACCTCCTTTCTCTTCTAGAACATTTTGAGAACCTAAGTATCACCTACGAGTAACAAAAGATGTGTCAAAATCCCTTACGTTTCCCATTAAGTTACTTATTAAGCCTTTTCTTTTAAAACTAAAATTTGGTTCTTTCAAAACCATCCTTATGTAAATATAAGAACGCATGCAAAAAATGGGGACTGAGTTGGATATAGTTTACATGAGTTATGGACAAAACAAGAAAATGAAAAGAAAAAGGAAGCAAGATAGTTCTCGGCCGAGTCAAATCATCCTTGGCTAATTACTCGACCGATTCAAGTATACATCAACCCAAAACGGACAAAAACCCATTCCAAACTATCTAAAAGTGTCGAAATTAATTCTAGGCATAAATAACTCATTCCCAAAGGTCTAAAGTATGTACTAAAATACGCATTACATAATTAGTAATTGAGAATAAAAAATAACGAGTTTCTTTATCTAAATTGAATATTTAATCACTCTAAGTTGATGACTTTAACTAGACTTTTATTTCCAATAATAACACCCTCAAATGAGACATGAATCAATAATATCAATCTAGTCTTTAGATGATCACTAAAATCTTCCAAACAATAACTCAAGTATAATATCAATCACAAACCCATTATTGATTCATGATTCCATCATTTCCATTGTGATTCCAAAAACAACTATTGTTGGGAGCTTATTTGTATAGATTTGATGATGGAAAATATATACATTATAGTTATAGTTTATCTGTCATTGTAGACATTCAGTCTTATCTGAGCAAGTGTAAATAATACACTTAGACAAGCTGATATGTCAGAGTTTGTTTAGTTAGTTAATCTGAAGATATGTTGATGTAAGTTCATATGTGGAAGACTGAAGATCATCACCTGATGAGCAAAATAGCCTAAATACACTATTAGCATCAAGGACTGAAAGTATTATCAACACGAAGAGCATTAAGACTGATCAATGTGTTCATACGCTAAAGGTCCTAATGACACACTGATCAGGTGGTGATACACTGATGACACATGTTGATGGTTATTCACTCTAGCTGAAGTTGAACCTAATCAACATGACGCTGACGCTGAAGTTGATCTCCCTGAGGCTGAAGTTGATGATCTGATGTGCTGGTGCTGATGTCCGAATATGGAGCAGATCAGAATTACTTGGTGAAGAAGTATTATGAAGATCTAATATGATCCATTCCTTATATACTAGATCTGGAGAATCTATAGAAATCTTATCTCCTATAGTTTAGTATATAATCTTGTAACAAGGCTAAACCCTAATTATCGCTTTGTGTGACTGCTTTGTGCCAATTGCTTTGTACACCCGTTCTCTTGGTGAGAACTTTTCTTAGTGAAAACCATATTTGTGATAATCCTCTTGTTCTTTTGTTCTTCATTATATCTTGTTTGTATCCGATCGAACAAACCTTTAACTATAGATTTGTGTCGATTCTATTTCATAACTGAAAATGGGAGAAGAAATATCCTATCACCCTCTCAAACTCTTTGGATTGTTTTGATGGAAAATGTGGGAGAATAGATTTAAACTAGCTTATATACATATGGCCACTAAACGCTTAATAAAACCTTTCTAGTTTAAACTTTCTCATTTTTACCACTAAAATTGGGCTTCTAGCCCAGTGGTACTAAGTGTTGCCCTCCCTCCTTGAGTTCGAGGGTTTAAGTCTCGTCCGAGACATATGTGATATTATGAGTAGTTTAGTAGGAGTAGGTTAGATTTGTTATTCCAAAAAAATTAATGGATTTTATAAGTTTTATATGTAAACTCCACAATATAATTATTTTATTAGAATAATCGCAAACAATTACAATTTCATCTGTAAAGTTTGACCAATTTGTTGAATTTAGTCTCTCCTAATTTATTTTCTATTTTTATGTTCAAAGTAACTATTTTCTTTAAATATTTAATCTAAATATTTTAAAATTTAATTTATTTGTCATTTATTTTATTTTATTAATTTGATAATTATTTTATTTTATATTCAAAACTTTTATTTTCACTAAAAAATGGCAAAAACTTTATGCCAAAACCGACGATGTTACATACAATTAGGGCATAGGCCTGAATAGCAAAACTAAAGTCTGATAATATACAAAATACATATAAACAATATATTATGTGACCATTCTTACATTCACTAAAAAAAACATTCATGCATATATGTGTGCATATATGCATTTTTGTGTTTTTGTTGTGCACACATGCACTTTAAAAAAAATCATGTTTTTTGAGTTTTTTTATGAATGCACTTTTATACGTGCATCATAATTCGTCGCTTTTTTTAACAAATTGTTGGCAAAAAAAATTTATGGTTCTTGTGAAACTATGAGTTTTTAATTGATCCTAAGTATTTGAGAAGAAAACGAATGAAAGAGGAACTTGTATAAAGAGGAAAAAAAAACCTATTTAATCAATAGGTGGTCAAGTTGGCCTAAGGCATAGTTTAGGTACTTTTTATTGAATATTGTAAGGGTGTGATTATATACCCAAGTTAAATTTTTTATTTACTTTTTGTCTAATCGAGCAAGCCGAACTTTGGCTTGTTTAGGCTTGCTTGATAAACGAGCCGGTCTCAAGCCGAGCCCAAGCCTTTTAGATCCTTAACGAGCCAAGCTAGAGTTTCATTTGTAAAGGTTGAAACAAAACGAGCTAAGCTGGAGCTCGAGCCTTAAAAACTTTAACGAGCCAAGAGTTTGGCATCGGTTTGGCTCGTCTACACCTATTAATAAGAATCGTTAATGATTCCCCCCACCAGTTCCCGATTCTGAAGCTGACTTTGAAGGATAGTTACTATCAAGTTTTAGTACTTTAAGTGCCTGATTCCCGATGGCCATCAGGGGCGGAACTCTTTTTGGCTTCTTAGTACTAGTATAATACTCGATCTAATCCCTCAGAAAACTGAGACAACGAAGAAACTAATTAATTACATAAAGAAACCAAAAACTAATCTAAATACATGATTTACCACTTAATAACTCAATCATCTCAAACGAAACCCTAAAGTGTTCAGACATTACGTCGTTGCTGCTCATGATGATCACCATAGTAAATCAGTTTTTGTTTTTCTTTTGTGCGGCTTACAGAAATGAGAATGGAGAAGAAGAAAAAAGTCTTATTGCTTTTTGTTTTTGACCATATGAAGGAGATTATTAGAGAAAGACTAGAGAGTAGATATGTTTTTATATTGTTTCTTTTGCAGCTTTTTCCGAAGGAATACAGTATGCTAGTACACACTCCTTTTGCATAGAAAATCATACGATATCTTTTGATTATTAATCTCAATTTTATTTATAATTATCATATTTATCCAAGTTTTTGGATCATTATTTTCTGTTTGTTTAATATATTTTAAATTTTAACTGTTTAAAATAAGTCTTAAGTTTCGGTATCCCAAACACAACAAAACAACTAAACAAAAGTATTAGAATCAGAAGAACATAGCTATTATTTGAGAATTGAGATGTCTATTTGTTAAAATTTTAATTTATATCGTTTAATGTTAACTGTTAGATAGTTTTGTTATATAGTAACTTAACATGAAAAAACAATATGTTTTTTATGAGTTTAAATCAAACACAAGTGAACAGATTAAATAAAAACTAGTGATAATCATAATTATTGCCTAAAAGCCAATCTTCCTTACCCTGAAGGTAATAAAAAGCTACAAATGTACTAATAATTAATACAGATCATAGTCTAGTTAAACAAGCAGATTACTACTGCTCATAGTCTTGAGCCAGCCCGATATCTTCAGAGTGGAGCTTGTTGGTTTAAGACAGGGACTGATATGTTTTGATCAGAGGAATGAGGGAGCCGCTTAGGTGGAGGGACATGACCTCGTTGGTGGACCCCACATGCTTGCCACCTATGTATACAGCTGGCACAGGGTGTGAGTTACACCCTTGCTTCAGGAAAGCCTTCTCCATCTCCCTTCCTTGAGGATCTTGATCTATCTCATACACTAAAGGGTTCACCCCAAGTTCTTGGAACAGAATGGTGACACTGTAGCACAAGCAACAGGTGCTCTTGGTGAAAATTACAACACCATTCTCGGATACCAATGATTTTATCTTCTCCATCTCACTCGATCAAAGCCCAGTCTAGATTATGATTCAATTGGTTGTGAGTTGTTAATAGGAAGGAAGTGGGAAATGAGTTTTGGTTGAAGTTTGAGGTGTTGATGGCACTTGTATTTATATGAAACCGGGAAAGCTTGACGCCTTTTCTCGGTACAAGAAAATTCAAAAGATGAGGTGCTTCGATGCTTGAAAACTACTAAAGGTATCTTTGAAAAATGGATACTCACAAAATGGTGGAACAAGTTGAACACATATATTCTTCTTGCAACAAATAATAACCATACGACACATTAAATAAATGTTTCAAATCATGATTAAGTGAGTAATTAACATGTTTGTTGGACGTGGGCAAGCTCTAGACCGTGGGTTAGACTCTTCCACGTTTTATGGGGAACTGTACATGAAAAAGCTGCAAGTTGAAAAGGGCTGGTCAATATTGTTTCAAACAGATTCCTTCCTTCAATCAATTTATATATTTATATTCTAGGGTAAAAAGACTGGGAATGAGATTGCTTTGGGTGGGCTATGATTCTTTTTATATTACATACGTTCAAACATGTTTATCTTTTTATTCACATAATTTCAAGCTCACAGGTTTAACTGAATGAACTACGTGAGAATGCATTTTTTGTAAAAAAAACAAAAAAAAAACAAATATTCCATTACTTTATATTTCCTAATTGAATTATTAACAAAAGTTTGACATATCTTTAGCAAGCAGTTGGGTGATTTCGCATAATGTTTTTGGAAGGAATCAAATCTATCAAAGGAATTGGAATCGGAATCTATTGTGTGCGTGTCTGACATGAATGGAATCTGTTTTTTGTTTGGTTTGCATATTTGTCAAAGAAATTGGAAAATAGATTCTGTTATTAACCAAAATACCTTTTTATTGATTTTTTTGTATATTATTATTATTATTATAAATGATAGAACTTTCATTTATTAAACTTTTGCCTGCTCAAACCTACGTTTTTTATTACTGAATTTGCATATAATATATAAAGAAAAATGATAGCTTTACAACATCCAATATATATATTTGCATTATACAATTAATACATCCCTTGCTTTGGAGATTTGGGGCAACTTCGTCAAGAGTTGGGTGGAAATTTGAAGAGTTAAAGAAAGATGTGTGTGTGGGCATATACGAATAGCGTGCGGGTGTGGTTATGGGAATAAGGGTAGGGGTGGGGTGGGGATGGACATGAGCTTGGGTTGGGCTTGTAGGTGTAGACGTGTACATGTGGATTTGGGTGCGTGTGGTGTGTGTTGGAGTAATTCAAAATCTGGGACAGTTTTAATCCCACGGGTATTTTGGGAAAAACTGTCATATTTTAAGTTTTTGTTATTTGCTTAGGATTCTATTTTCCATAGCCATATTGCATTAGGTTTCTCTCATGTTTGGTATAAATAAGAGTCATATCTTAGTTGTTTTTAATTAATTCTAATTAACGTTTAATAAGAAGAAAGCTTTGTCAACAAGTTTTGTTTTTACCTCTTCTGTTCCTGTTCTTTCTCATCACCTGATCGTGTTTTTCTCTTTGAAGTTTTGAAGAACAAAGACCTGCACTTGTTCTCTTCTTGCATCTGTTTTTAGTTACACTTGAAAGACTTGGTGAACAAGTGAATTTTCCAGAAGATCTTTTGTTGCCTGTTCTTGCTTTCCTCTCCCCTGTAATCTGTTCCAGTTGCTTTGTTGCTGTCACAAAGCTTAAACCTTATTGATCAAGGTTAATCGCCAGGTTTAGAACTTACAGTGTGGTGGAGGTAGGTGGGGGTGTGTATGGGTGTAGGTGGCTGTAGGGGTGGGGAGTGAGTGGGTGTTGGTGTGTTGGTAGGGGAGAGTTAATGATAATTTGGTTAGATTTGATAAATCATAGATAAAATAAAAAGGTGTTGGGAGGGCAATTTTGTCTTTTAAATAAAAAAATAAGGAATGAAATCTAAAATCTTTAGCCAAAAAAAACCAATTTCTTCCAACATCGAATTTAATGGAATTTAGAGAATTCTAATTTCTTTGAGTTAATTTATCAACCAAATACAATTTTTACTAAAATTTACATTTCAATTCCTCCAAATGCCTTCGAATTCTGTGAACCAAACACGCCTTTAAAATTCAACATTCTCTCAAAGTCTAAAATAGTAGCAAAGATCACAGAGGGATTAACAGACATCCACTCTAACACAATTAAACACAGACTTTTGCACTTAAAAGGTATCCATCTCTACTTCCTTACCAATTTTCAATACTTAAGCAAATTTACATATATGAATGTTCAGTTTTGATTGCAGTATACAGATGTTATACAGCTGCCGCTAAACCTCAAAAGTGCAAAGAGAATGTAAATTAATAGAAAGCCATGATGATCTTCTTAATCAAAGGTCTACAAACATCATTTCCATAAGTTTTGGTGGTGGTAAAGAAGAGTTGCTCACTTGTCACATTGGACAAGGAGTATAAGTTCTCTGTAAAAATATGTCAGATCATCTTTTTTACTTCTTTATTCTGCTTGTCCTGTACGTCGAATATTCTTAAAATTATGTGAATCACAACAATCTGTGATCAGCATCTTTCTATCTAACTTTATGCAATTAAGCTATGGTAGTGAAGATTAACAACAGATGGCATGGAACATCTATGAGGGTTTTTAAGTTGCAATCCAAGTTACCATGTGGAATTGTTTTATATCAATCAACATAGCACGAAAAAAAGAACAAAAAACAAAACAAAACAAAAACAATATATATATATATATATATATATATATATATATATATATATATATATATATATATAGGAGTAGGTTATAATGTGGATGGACAACTATTATGCGGACGTGTGGACAATGTTATTCTATGATAATTACTAAAAGAATAGGTTTTTAGTAATTTGACTACGTTCAATCTTATACAACTATCGTCATTTTCATGCATTTTCACTGATTCTTATTCATTTTTGTTCCTACATATCGTTTTTCCCTTATTTTCATTTTTACAGAATACGACTCAATAAACATTCTGACCTGACAGAATGAGAATAATAATAAAAAGTCTATAATAACCTTATAGACGATTTAATTATTGAGAATGTGTGAAAATGACAATAGTTATGTAAGATTGAACACATTTATATTACTAAACAACATATTTTCTTTGTCATTCTCACAGAATAGCACTGTCCACACGTCCACACAATAGATGTCAATCCACATTTGAACCTAGCTCTCTCTCTCTCTCTCTCTATATATATATATATAAATTACAAAAAAAACACAAAAAAAAAGAAAAAAAAACTCTTTACTAGAGTCATATTAATTCAACCATGTTAAAGCCATTATTTTTAGGATGTCATAAACTAACATGACATCTAGGGTTTATTTTAGGGTGTGTTGCTAGAACTCTACAACTTTTGCTCCAATGACAATGTGTTTCATGAATTCATCAACATGAAAGGAAATGATATCCATGTATATATTTATTTGGGAGAATTTCGTTCTTATCCTTACAAATTTTATATATTACTTCTATATCCTTATAAACCTTAAAATTAAGTATATATTTATTTCAAACAATAAAACTCTAATCTATATATAAATTTATAATTTAATTAATTTTAATGTTTATAAATTTATCTATATATCAAAATTATATATGATATTGCTAAAATACCCTTCCCAAAATTAAGATTAAGAGTAAGCCTAATTAAATATTACTAAACTTCCTGCACGTTAAATTCCTTGTGCCATTTATTTCTCGCGCAGGTACTATGAATTGTTTAATAACTTAATTTTGTTGTTTGGGAGGATTAACGATTAGTTCTTTAATTTAGAATATTTATTGTTAATGACTGAAATTTAAAGATCAAGGTAAACCATTTTTTTTGGAGAAAATTGCAAATTTAGCCAAATACACTAATTACTTTGTGGAAAATAGCCAAAAAAAAAATATAAATTACAAAATTAGCCACTAAAATCGCAGATGGAAAAGTCCATCTGCGATTTTACCCTACCCATCTGTGAACGTACAAGTGCCTAAAGCACAGATGTGCTTTAGGCACTTGTACGTTCACAGATGGAAAAGTCCATCTGCGATTTTGATCAACCCATCTGCGATTTTGTGCTGTTGACTATAAAAACGTTTTTTTTCTTCAATTTTCACTCTCTTTCTTGGAGAAACTCTCTCTCTCTCTGTGCGATTTCCTTAGAGCTATCATGGACGATTTCTTCAACAATCCTGAAAATATGGTAAGATCTTAACTCATTTTGTGTTTTAATCAACATTTATCATGTGTAGGTTTTGTTTATTTAGGATTTATTCTATTAGTTTTTGAAAAAAAACAAATTATATTGTGTGTTATTGGGTAATTGTGTTGTATTTGATAGATAGAATAGTATTTATTAGTAGCATTGAAGTTTTGATGCTATTTGGTTAGTGGTTGTATGAATGTACAAGTATACAATGCGTAAAGTGTGCATTGAGTTGTTGTACATATGGTAATTTTTTGTTAATAAGTTTAGCGGAATGAGTTTTTTAATAAGATAATGCTTATTATTGATTGATGTGGTATTACATTTGCATATTTTTAGTCTATATGCGGTTTAGTTTTATAAATGAGTGTTTATTTACTAGTCGTTATTATGAAAAAATGGTTACAATATGGTTACGTATTTTTAGTTAACATGTTGGTTTACGGATTGTTATGGTTTTAATTTGAATGTTGGTTTATTTATTCCATTTAATATCCGGATATTTTTAAAGAAAAATAGTTGTAATTTGAATGTTTGTTTATTTATTCCATTTAATATACAGATATTTTAAAAAAAAAATAGTTGGTTACAATATGGTTATATATTTTTAGTGTACATGTTGGTTTACACATTGTTAATATGTTGTTTTTCAGCATGATTACAGAAATTTTAATGTTAAAGCTGTTGTCAACCTAAAAGGATCGGGGTGCAACATTTGGGAAGTATTGGAGGTGTTGCATGGTGCACGACGCGAAAATTTTAGACAGACTGTATTTGGTTACTTCTTAGACGTCCCTCATTTACAAGGGGACGAATTTATGTTCCATAAAATGTTTCTTCATCAGCTATGGTCGGACGCTGTACTATCCCAGATGGCATAAAATGATTATATTTTAGATTAAGGGATACGAAAATGGTTTATGGCCCGGAAGAGTTTTGTTTGATAACCGGGTTTAATTTTGGTGTGTATCCCAAAATGATTGGGAAAAAAGTCTCAGAAAAAAATGTTAGTAGTCAAAAAAGATGTTTATTGCGGGAACGTCTATTTCCGAACCATACAAATAGTTCGGTGAAAATTTGTTACTTGAAAAGTTTTATTTTAAATCATCCTTTCTTAGAAGCTACAGATGATGATGCAGTTAGAGTGTGTCTTATATACGTTTTGTGTGAAGGATTTTTGGGAAAAGAAATAAATGACCGGGTGCCGCAAAACTGGTTTTTTTTTTGCAGTGAATTTGGATGTGTGGAACAAGTATTTTTTTTTGTCTACTTTGAAAGTTTCATATTATTAATGTTAATGTATATTATAATTAATTTTTATTTTTTTACAGTTTTGCTTGGGGTAGCTATCTGTGGGAGTTTACGTATGGCGACCTTGAGGATACGTGGAACAAGATAGATAGATATTTTTCACTGTCGGAGCGTCGCCAAACTTTTAAATACTCCGTTTCTGGATTTACGGCGCCATTTAGGGTATACAAATTTATTATTATTTATAAGATGTTATTGCTATGTTAGTTATTTTAATTTTTATTACTATAATTGTGAAATTGTAGATATGGCTATATGAGATGCTTCCAGGTGTTCGTGTCAGTGGATTTGCGTTACGAAAAAACAGAGACACACATCGGATCAAACGATGGAGTGGTACCAAAAAATTGAAATGGGTTGATGTGAACAAGATTTTTGACATGACAAAGGTTTTTAAATATTATTTTAATTTTAAAAAATTCATGATTGCACTTTTATATGCATTTTTAATATGTTAAATTGTTTTAGGAGGGACGACGACCAAGACATAGCATGTCGCCGAGTGATGATGATATGACGTCTTCTTATTATATATCATGTCAAGAGTATGTATATGGTGAACGGAATTCAGTTCCATCCCCAGTACGGGACCATTTTAGGAGACAAAACGAATCTTCGTCTAGTATGTCTTCTAGTGGTCGCTCTCACGGTAGAGGTGGACGTAGTGGGAAACCAAGCTTAGAGGAGGTGTTGAAAAGGCTACATGCACTCGAGCAACAGGTATTTATGAATCGAGAACCTACTAAGGTGTTTGTAGAAGAAGTGGATAATGAAAGCATATGGAACAACATCACTTTTGAGGAACCTGCAGAATTCCAAACAAATTTTGGTGAAAAGGTTAGTGACACATTACATTTATGATATAATATGTTAACAAGTTTGTAAGTTTTTGTTAATATTTTATAGCTGAAAATGTAGGTTTTAGATGATGAGGCGATGAATAAAAATAATGTCAATGAAAATGTTTTTGGTGATATTGAAGACGAGAAAGTTATTATATATATTACACATATGATTTTTAATTGTTAAATGTTAAGGCACCTTTCGTTAATATTTATAATGTTTTTATGTAGGCGTTAGACAAGAGGATACACATAGCGGGGCGGAGTACGAATCAATTCGATGATGATCTATTCGCTTTTGATGATAATGAACATGGTTGCTATACTTACATTTATTTTGTTGTTTCTTAATAGATTCATACATTTTTTATTAATGATTATATCTTATTAATTTAGGTGTTAGAGGAAGATGTAATAATTACAGGACCGTAAATCATTTTGATGATCATGTTTTTGATGGCAACGAAGTTACACCCGATAGACCCAGGGTTCGAAATGCATCAAAGTATAGGTGTCCTCCTTACACTGAGGTGTTCATTTAATTTGAAAGCTTATATTATAATTATACCTTTTATGTGAATTATTCGAAACATAATGATTTACACTTTTCAATATTGTTTTAGTTGCACACGAAACCAAAGCAAAAGCGAAGACCAAAGAAGAAGGAGGTTGATGCCAAATCAACAACCCTCGTTCCTCCTCCAACATTCGTTGTTGTTCATGACTTCTCGGTTTTGCGCCTGCAACCTTATGTACCAGGCGGTGAGGTTGTGTTACAAAATTATTTATTTCATGCATATAAAGTGGAGCACCGTTTCTACAATTTGGATTTAGACAGAGAGTTTTGGAGTGCATTGTTTGGGCATACACACAACTGATGGTTAGATGAAGCGGTAACTATCTTTTATTTTATTATTGTAATTGCTTTTTATTTATTAACTAATAACAAAAGTATCATAACTTTCGCAGCATATGACGATTTGGATTAGATTGTTGATGGAGAGACGATTTGATAGTGATCGGTATACAATAATGCCTCCTGATTTTTTTACTTGCCATTACTTGGAAGATGGTTTCGATTGGAGGGCGTTTATGTCTGGTATTGCTACATACCCCGACTTCATGGTTCCTTGGTGGAATGTGGATACGGTAAACTACTATTAAATTTTAGAAATTAATTTCATTATTGTCGTTTTGTTTTTGTATGGTGTTATGTAAGCAAAATTATTATTTTAAACTTTGTGTAGGTCTTAATGCCGATTCATTCCTTTCCTAATCACTGTTATTTGGGGAACTATGATGGGATTCAATGGAAGTCCATATTTATGACAGTCTCGGTAGGAGTACTTACCAAAAATTCGAGTATGATGGAACATTTAGCAAATTTGTTGCTTGGGTGGCAGATCATTTAGACAAGATAAACTACTGGACACGGAGGAACATCCAAAGGATTCCATTGGATATGAAATTCATTTTTGAAATAAATGTTACCCATCAAAGTAGTGAGCTGGGAGATTGCGGTGTTTTCGTTTGCATGTTTATGGAACAAATAGTTTCAGGCCAACCAATACGTGAACTTATTGACCCAAAAAATGCAGCTTTAGAGTTTCGTCAAAGGATGTCAAAACTTTATTGGGGATCGTGTGATGGTCCTATGTAGTTGGATTATATATATATATATATATATATATATATATATATATATATATATATATATATATATATATATATATATATATATATATATATGTGTGTGTGTGTGTGTGTGTGTGTGTGTGTGTGATCGAATGTTGGATTTGATTATCAAGCGTTAAATAATAATTATTTCATACGTAATGTAGTACTTCAACAGTTAAAACATAACAATGAATCCACCTTTTTTTTTAACATTACAACTTCAAAACTTTAAACATAACAACAAATACACCAAGTTACTGACGTTACAACTTCAAACTTATCAAAAAATTAAAAAGCTTACAATTTGTAAACAATAATTGCCAAAAACAACACCCAACTACAAACCAAGGCTATCTTCAACTTCTTATTTTATGATTGAAAGTGTTTATTAGATTTAGCTACCTTAGCTATCACCATAGAAGATTGGTCCTTCTCTTCATCAACCCAACTGATAAACCCGCATTTTGGTCCCTGTAAATTTAAAGATAAACAATAAGAATAGTTGTCATATAAATATGAGGGCGTAAATATTAATTAACTAAAGATCATGATACCATATATGGGCAAGCGTAAAATAATCTTTTTGGGTTTTTAGTTGTACCCGATATCCTAATCATACGTTCACCTCCGCAATTATAGTATGCCATTCGCCTGATTTTTTTTATCAAATAAGTCTGACTTCACAGATAATTTTCATGGAGTGAGTATTACCCATTTATACAAGAATTATGAACTGTAGACAAGTAAAGTTTGACTATGAAATCAACTGGTTTGACTATGAATCCAAAAAGTTGAACTATGAACTGCAGACAAGTACAATGTCTTGTCTTGTCGATCAGTAAAGTTTGACTATGAAATCAACTGGTTTGACTATGAATCCAAAAGGTTGAACTATGAACTACAGACAAGTACAATGTCTTGTCTTGTCGATCAGTAAAGTTTGACTATGAAATCAACTGGTTTGACTATTAATCCAAAAAGTTGAACTATGAACTGCAGACAAGCACCAACTTCTGTATATTTATAATTGGATTCATGTGATGATTGTAAAAAACTATCATTGCTTGTGAAAATGAGTACTTACACCGAAAGAAGCTTTTCTCACCTACCAATATTCTTTCATAATCTTGAAAGAACAAATCCTAATACCTTCACAGCCATCAAGAAAACAGATACCAATCGCTTTCAATTCTGTTCGTGGCTTTAGGTTGCGTGGTATGACATCTTTATTTTATTGAGTTAATTAATAGTTGTAGGTAATGTACCTCATTTACATTTTGCTTGTCACTAATATAAGTATGTTTTTTTATGCATATCCGTACCTTCCTTACGTGCATGATACCGTTAATATATGTGGGTTATTTACCCCTACTTGGCAACTATCTAACAGCAATGTACTTTGCGGTGGCTTTGGACGGAAACCATGAATCCCTACTCTTAGCAGTTGGTTTGGGAACCTTAGAGTGTAAGGAATCTTGGAAATGGTTCATGATGAAGTTAAAAGAATGTTTAGGTGACGATACAGAGGTTGGTTTCATAAGAAACCTATGTGGTAAAATAGACTTTGCCGTTGAGAGAGTCTACCCAGATTCGTATCATGGGTATTGTCCTAAAGATATAGCTCGAAAAATACGAGATTCTGTCGGACACAATGATACCGAAGTAGAAATGTTGTTTTCGAAGTCATTTAATACATATAGTGTTCATGATATTTACTTGTGTTTGGAAAGCTTGCAAAGTGCATGTAGGAATCCACCTTTCTACACCTTCCTTAGGAGTCCACTTTTCTGTCTTGACAATATAGCCATTTCAAAATGGGCACGGACATTTTTCCCTAAAGTATGTTACAATGTTAAATCGATTGATATTCCTGAAATGGTTAAAAATATATCCACGTCCACACATGAGTTACCTATAACAACGACAGTTGAGTTAATCATTAAGTCAATACAATCGGCGTATGATGAACGGGATGAAATTGCAGGTAACTTTATACTTATAGTTTGTTTTTTATTGTGTTATTATTTATAAATTAACAAATATTGCACGGAGAATGTCTGTTGGAGTGACCCCTTATGTTGAGAATAAGGTTCAAAAGCGTGTGAACAAGTCTTATAATTGGGTGGCAAGATGTATGTATGGGGATACATTTGAAGTCGATGACAATTTTGACACCATAAAAGTACAACTTGAACGTAGGGTATGTATTTGTGGGAAATGGAAAAAAACTGGTATACCATGTGGGCATGCTATAGCATCTCTAAGAAGTCGTACGTCTGAAGCCATTCACCAAATGGTTGATATAAGTTGACTGCTGCTGTGTATCAAGTTGCATTCAGATCTGAGACGGTGAATCCTATACCATCACATGTGCACTGGGAAATACCAAATGAAAGGGTAGTCCTTTTACCTCCCAAATAGAAGTAGTTATTCATGTACCCCGTTTGCATTTTATGTCGTATTATGTAGTAGTCATTCATGTACGCCGTTGCATTTTATGTACTAGTTATTCATGTAGTAGTTATGGGTTAATGTTTTAATGAAATGACTATGTATGTGTTTTCTTAATTCATTTTTACTCGTCATTAAGGAAACAACATACATTAAAAGTGAGGGACATTCATTAAGGAGTCACAAAGCACACGTACAAAAACAAACAACATAACTAACGGAAACAAACAACATAACTAACATGCATATTAAAAGTGAGGGACATTCTTTAAAAGATTCCATGCATCCCCATGCGTAAACTCCCTACCATCAGATTCGAAACGGTATAGTTCCATAGCCACCTGTATGAGAATGTCTTCATCCATATTCGCATGTTCATTATCCAGTTCGTTGTAAATACGTTGAAAATACTTCACCTTTTTTATCAAATCCATAAACTTTGCTTTGACATCTCTTCTTCTTCGATATTGATTACGCTCCATTTGATGGTGAAACAAATGACAAACACGAGACCAAAATGATCCAGTGCGAACTTCTGGCAGACCTGGTGGAAAATCCTCCTCTACAGGTACGATCCAAGCTTCAACCAAAGCGACCTCCTCTTCGTTGGTCCATGTAAGTGGTACAGATGAGTCCATAGTTGCAAGGTAAAAATTTTATGTGATACAATTAAAATGAATATGAACAATTATTTATAGCGGCCCCTTATTGTAACTAAAACTATGTTGTCAAGTCAAACAGTTTTCGTTTCCCAGTGCAATGGCTTGTCAACTCAAACAATCATCTCTTCTGTTGGATACGGTAAACAGCAATGTATTGTGGTGTCATTCGATGCAATGACTTGTCAATTCGGACAGTCATCTCTTGTTTTCTCAGTTAGTACACTGCGTTCTTCAGTTAAGTTGGACTATGAATTGCAGACAAATTAAAAAATTTGACTGCGATTTTGTGTTAAGACTACTATAAATTTACTTTCAGTTAAAAAAACATTTTACTAAACGATATTTTAGTTATTCATATATTAATTTTGAAAATTTACTCTCTTTGTTTCACTAAAAATGACTTCAATACCATGGAGCAATGAGGATTACTTGGTTCTTACTCATGCATATATTCATGTGTACGAGACCAGCAAGTTGAACGATCCAATGTTTTGGACTCGTTTAATGTCACACCCCCAAACCGGAACGGCGGAAACGTTCGGGGGCGGATGACGTCATGTACAGTATCATAACAATTGCATAATAGTAATCAAAGTACAACAACCATGTATTGATAAAGTATAAGTTTTTACATATGTGTTCAAGTCATTGTATATATGACACCAAAATGTATATCAAAAGTTAAAAGACATGAGTCTATAATGCTCCGTCTTCTCAAAAACCCGTGGATGTACCTGTTTACTGATTTCCTGAGAATACAAGTAGTTTTGAAAAAGAGTGTCAATAATTAACTTGGTGAGTTCATAATCATGTTTGTAATTGAAATTTGTTGTTTGTTCCTTGAAAATGTAAGTATGTTTTCCCAGAAAATCCTATATTTTATGTTGTAATGTGTTGTACTCAAAACGTGTAAATGTTATTGTAATCTGAAATAGTATAATGTAGTTTTAAATTCACATAAAACCATGAAAAGTATGTTTTCTCTGTACTGAAATAGTATTCTGTATTTGTACATGTATGAAAACTGTGTAATTATAAGTGTTTGGATTCACCGGTTGTACTTGTAAAATATTGTATTATAGTTGTATTATTTAATAAAACTGTGTGAAGATGTTTACTTATTCTTACACTAATCGTATTGTTCAAAACCAAATTGTGAGTTATCATGACCATGCTTGATGACCTAAGATGGCCTGAACACGACGTTCTTCAGGCTTCGAAATCGGTACGACATTTGTCACCCCAGGCCTGTCGGCCTAACTGTAGCGAACAATTAAGATGCGGGATTGTCAGTTCCGTATATATCTATACACAAGTGACACGCTCTCTCTCCAGGAGACTCTGGTTATAATTTCAGAACTTGGTTGGTACTTAGATAAGTACGTAAAGTGTGTCTTACAAATGCTATATTGACGGTTACGTGTAGAATGATGAAAAGTTACTTTGAAATAAATAAACTGTAAGTATATCTCATAAACTATATTTATTGTAGTTTATATGTTTGTTTTCCGTAAGTTATTCTGAATATGTAAAGTAGTATATATGATCCATAAACTATACCTATTATAGTTTATATGTATGTTTTCCGTATTGTAATCTTAACTTTGAAAAGCAACATGTAAGTTCCATAAACTATACCTATTATAGTTTATATGTTTGTATTTTACTGAATTGAAAACCTTTGTATTGTTAATAATTCGGTAAGTTTAAATCGAAAAATTTGTGATACGATTGTCCCGTGTAATTCAATATTTATACCCGAATGGTATTAAAATAGTTTGCAAAAATTATATTTTTGTTTAACAAGTTTGAAATGATTTTTTACATATATAAATATAGTACTTATATAATTATGATTAAATAGACAGTCAAATAAATAATTCTACCCTAAGCCCACAAACAAACAAGGAACAGGAAATTGAGTAAAATTATCAATTCTAAGCATGTTGAATCATAATTATAATATATATATATATATATATATATATATATATATATATATATATATATATATATATATATATATATGTATATATGTATATATAAATATATAATTTTAATAATGGCAACAATTAATAAATAATGAAAACATTTAGATATTAACACAAATTTTCTTGAGTTACACTTGTATTCCCCCCCCCCCCTAAAACAGTGAAAAATCATGAAAACGTAGGGGTATGAATTCACCTTGTGTGTGGGTTCCCGGTTGGTTACGATGTGGTCGTGAAAATTCTCGGTTTAGAACACGTGATTATAGCCGTATCCTAATAGTTATATCGAATAATAATTAGATAAACTAATGATTTAAAGTGTTTAAACAACACTAGTTTTATAAATATAACTTACCAAAGTTTGTAACAAATTTGATGTAAAGATCTTGGAATGAAAGGAATTTAACTAATATTTGAGAGAAATGAAGGATCGAAATTGAGAGAGGATGGAGAGAAATTTCCGTAAATGAAGGTGTAAGAATGAAAGTGATTCATATTATGTATCTTAAGTATGAATGAAAGATAGGCGGTTTGAGGTGATTTCGGCCAAGAACTCTACCCGAGAAAAGTGATTTCGGCCGAGAACTCTAAGTCGGCTTCGCACGTTTTCAGTTGGGAACAAAGGGGTTTTCGGTTATGCTGTTTTCGGTCCGAAGTAAAAGGGCACCTGCGAGGGTTTGCGGTCTTGACCGCAAACATGATTGCGGTCCGAGGTGGTGGGGGTTTCGTGAAGGTTTTCGGTTGGGAAGTTTGCCATGCGATATTTCCCGTTTTTAATTAGAAATTTCCATATATTTATCCTTAATCAATTGTAAATCAACCAATTTAACATTTATTTAGCAAGTTTGATTTTTGTTGACCTTGGTTGACTTTTACAGATTTGAAAATAACGGGTTGTTCCATTATCCCCCCGTTAGAGGGAATTTTGTCCCGAAATTGTTTCTGAAGTGGTACTCATGAACTAGGGAAAAGATGTGGATATTTTTGTTTCATTTGATCTACCCGTTCCCAAGTGAATTCAGGTCTCCACTTGGCATTCCAGCGAACCTTTCCTATTGGTATACGACTTTGTTTTGTTCTTTTGATTTCCCTATCCATGACATCCACTAGTTCTTCTACGAAGTGTAGACGCTCATTTAACTCGATTTCGTCGAGTGGGATTACAAGAGTTTCATCATACAGACACTTCTTGATATTAGAGATGTGAAAAGTGGGATGAATGTTACTGAGTTCATGTGGTAGTTTGAGTTTATAAGCAATCGGACCAATTCTAGCAAGAATCTCGAATGGTCCGATGTACCTTGGATTTAGTTTTCCACGTTTTCCGAAACGTATCATTCCTTTCCAGGGTGAGACCTTTAACAGGACGCGGTCACCAACCTGAAATTACAAGGGTTTTCGTCGTTTATCCGCATAACTCTTTTGTCTGTCTCTAGAAGCCTTCAATCGTTCCCGGATTTGTACAATCTTTTATGTGGTTTCTCGAATGATCTCAGGACCGGTTAAAGTATTTTCGGGTACTTGATTCTTGGCTAGTTGCGTATCACCCACTTCAGCCCAACACAGAGGAGATTTGCACTTACGACCATAGAGGGCTTCAAATGAAGCAACTTTGATGCTAGTGTGATAGCTATTGTTGTACGAGAATTCGATGAGTGGTAAATGGGTATCCCAAGCTTTACCAAAATCTATCACACAAGCCCTTAACATGTCTTCCAGCGTTTGTATGGTTCTTTCGCTTTGCCCATCAGTCTGAGGATGGTATGCTGTACTCATGTCAAGATTTGTTCCTAAGGGCTTTTGCAGTGATTGCCAAAACCGTGAGGTAAATCTACTATCTCGGTCAGAGATAATGGATATTGACACACCATGCAATCGTACTATCTCTTTAATGTACGTCCTTGTTAACTTCTCCATTATGTCAGTTTTTTTTAAAGGCGGGAAGTGTGCGGATTTGGTTAATCTGTCGACGATCACCCAAATGGTGTCATGACCACCCGTTGTCTTGGGTAGCTTGGTTATGAAATCCATTGAAATCCGCTCCCACTTCCACTCAGGTATTTATGGTTGTTGTAGTATACCTGAGGGCTTTTGATATTCTACCTTGACTTTGGCGCAAGTCAGACACTTACCCACATAGGTAGCAATCTCATCTTTCATGTTCGGCCACCAATAGAGTTTATTAAGGTCCAGATACATCTTATCTGAACCTGGATGAACGGAGTATCGAGTTTTATAGGCTTCATTCATGAAAACATCTTTGTAGCTACCAAACTTCGGTGTCCAGATCCGATTCATGAGATAACGAACTCCGTCACCCTTGACTTCCAAGTTCTTTTCCATTCCTCTTAGGGCTTCATCTGTCACATTTTCGGGTTTGAAGGCTTCCAGCTGAGCCTCCTTGATTTGTGTGGACAGGTGGGAATGGATATTCATAGTTAGAAACTTTACTCGGCGGCCCGAGTACTCTTTACGACTAAGGGCATCTACTACTACATTGGCCTTGCCGGGAAGATAGCAAATTTCACATTCGTAATCATTGAGTAGTTCTACCCATCGTCGTTGTCTCATGTTCAGTTCTTTTTGATCGAAGATGTGCTGGAGGCTTTTATGATCTGTGAAGACTGTGCATTTTGTACCATAAAGGTAATGCCTCCAGATCTTCAGAGCAAAAACCACTGCTCCCAGTTCAAGGTCGTGTGTTGTATAGTTGACTTCGTGGTTCTTAAGCTGTCTTGAGGCGTAGGATATGACCTTTCCTCGCCGCATAAGAACGCAGCCTAGCCCTTGCTTGGACGCATCACAGTAAACTACAAAATCTTCCGTCCCTTCTGGGAGGGACAAGATTGGTGCGCTGCAGAGGGCTTGCTTTAGTGTCTCGAAAGAAGTTTCTTGTTTCTCCTCCCAGCTGAAGGTTGCACCCTTCTGAGTCAGCGTGGTGAGTGGCTTTGCGATCTTTGAGAAGTTTTGGATGAACCTTTTGTAATAGCTAGCGAGACCTAGAAACTGACGAATCTCTGTTGGGGTTCGTGGGGTCGCCCTGTTTTCGATAACCTTGATCTTGGAGGGATCAACATGTATCCCTTCCTTGTTGACTATATGACCCAAGAAATCTACCTTCCGGATCCGAAATTCGCACTTTGAGAACTTCATATACAATTTCTCTGCTCTTAAGGTTACCAAGGCTTGTCGTAAATGTTGGTTGTTTTCTTCCTTACTTCGGGAATAGACTAGTATATCGTCGATGAAAACTATAATGAAATTGTGTAAGTAAGGTCGACACACATGGTTCATCAGGTCCATGAACACTGCAGGCACGTTCCTTAGACCAAAGGGCATCACTACGAATTCATAGTGACCGTAGCGAGTTCTAAAAGAGGTCTTTGGAATATCGGCCTCCTGGACTCGTAGTTGATGGTATCCTGATCTTAGGTCAATCTTGGAGAAGAAATTGGCTCCTTGAAGTTGATTGAAGAGTTCGTTTATTCGTGGCAAAGGGTATCAGTTTTTAATGGTAAGGTTTTTTAGTTCGTGGTAGTCTATGCACATTCGGAACGATCCATCCTTCTTTTTCACGAACAGGACCGGTTCTCCCCAGGGTGAGAAGCTCGGTCTAATGAAGCCTTTGCTTAGAAGTTAATTCAATTGGATGGATAGTTACTACATCTCGGATAGTGCAAGACGATACGGGGATTTGGCTACGGGGGTAGCTCCAGGGATCAAGTCGATTCGGAATTCGACTTGGCGTTCAGGAGGAATTCTTGAGAGATCTTCGAGGAAAACATCAGGGAAATCACTGACTTCGGGGATATCATTGATGTTTTTCACTTCTTGTGTTTTATCAACCACGTGAGCTAAGAAGGCACAGTAATCTTTGCGAAAATACTTTTGGGCCTTGACGCAAGAAATTATTTGAAGGTTCGTACCGGGTTTATCGCCATAGATAACGAGAGATTCGTTACTTGGCAGATTAAGACGAATGGATTTTTCATAACAAGGGATATCAGCACTGTGAAGACTTAACCAATCCATGCCGATGATAATGTCAAAGCTTTTGATTGAGACCGGCATAAGGTCAATTTGGAAAGAATAGTTGTTTAGAGTAAGTGTGCATCCTATGTATATGTCATTTGTGCTCTCAGTCTTTCCGTTTGCCATCTATACTATGAATGTATCTTTTAGTGATTTGGGATTTTGTTTTAGCAAATGTTTGAATTTATGGCTCACAAAGCTTTTCTCCGCACCACTATCGAAAAGAATGCATGCGTAAGAATCGTTAAGAAGAAACGTACCGGTAACCACATTAGGATCTGCTATCGCTTCTTCATAGCCAATTGCCAAAACCCTTCCTACGCCGCTAGCATTCTTTGCCTTAGGAGAATCTCTTTTGAAATGTCCTACTTCCCCACACCCGTAACAGGCTTGATTTACTCCCATGTCGGGGACTTGGGAGATGGTTTGCGCTGGCGCTTTACAGAAACGGGCGGTGTGCCCCTTCCTGTTGCAGTTTTTTCAGTGCATTTCCCTGCAAACTCCCGTGTGATGGAAGTTGCACTTATTACACTTTGTCAAAGTTCCAGCATATCGACTCGGGGTTGCTGGAGTACTAAAAACAGTGGTAGGAGTAGAAGCAGGAATAGAAGCAGAAACAATAGCAGTGTGTACTGCCACAGTTTGTTGCTTCTTTGAGGGCTCTTGTGACGGTTGCCCCTTTCGTTTATTCCAGAACTTCTTTTTGCTGCCTCCTTCTTTGGGCTTTTCAGAAACGGCTGACATGGAGCCTTGACGAACTCCATGATCTACAAGTGTCTGAACCAGATGCTTGGCACTATCGAATGTAAGTGGATTGGCGGCAATAACGTTTCCTTGATTCGGGGGAGTTAAGCCCCAGATATACCTCTCACCTTCTTACTCTCCGGGGTGACCATCCCGGGACACAGTAAAGCTAGGTCACTGAATCTAGAAGTATAAGCAGCAATATTAGAGTCCTTCATCTTCAGACTCCAAAGTTCCTGCTCTAACTTTTGTATTTCACCTCTGGGACAATATTCTGCCAGCATCAGGACCTTTAAGTCTTCCCAGCTCATGGCATTAGCTACTGGAAGATATAACGACTTAACATAGCCGTTCCACCAAGAGAGGGCTTTATCTAAGAAAGTGTATGCTTCAAACTTTACTTTGCTAGCTTCAGGGCACGCACAGATTTGAAATACCGATTCAGTTTTCTCGAACCAGCGTGTTAGAGCAATGACACCTCCGGTGTCATCAAAGGATTTGGGTTTAGCATTTGTGAAGTCTTTATAAGAACACTCCCTTGGGTGTCCAAGACTTTCCCCGTGATTAGAGTTGTGAGCACCACTACCGGCTCCACTAGTACCATTGGCATTAATTTGCATCATGGCAGCAGCCACGGCGGCGGTTACTGCTGCTTGGAAGACAGCAGGATCATACTGTGGAGGTGGTGGCGGTGGTGGAATTGGTGGATTGTTGTTGAAACGTCTATTTGATTTACGTGGAGACATCTTTTTCTATAAGATTTAAAGAGGAAATAATGATAAGTCTCGTATAGTAGTTATGAGTCAGGTGACATTGAACAAGATATATCTTAGTTCTAAACGCATCATAACCTGACTTTCATAGTGTTCTGCGATACAATAGAAGTTTACTAATATAAGTAAACAATCGCAATTTCAGTTTATGGAATTTATAGTAGTATAACTCATACTGGGCCCCCCTATAATCACATAGTGCATACGAATTATATATAACTAAAACCAAATAGACCTTCGAATAAATGATTCTACTCTAAGTCCACAACCAAACAAGGAGCAGGAAGTAAAGCTAAATCACCAATTCTAAGTCTATACAATCTTAATTATACATAACTCTTGTATACACTTTGTAATTATAGATCTACCACTATGAGTACTTTGTTTTCACATGATTGATTTTAGTAAGAAAGGCCTTCTTGAATATTGTTGCTCCAGTGTTATAGTGACATAAAAGACTCCTATAGTATTTTAACTTTATGTTTGGTTCTATAGTTCTTCTGGTATATAGATTTGGTAAGTTTTAGACTTGTTGCAACACCACTATCACTCCCAAACACATGTTGGTCATATCTCAAATAAATATAGTTGATCAGGCTATATTTATCCCAGATACGATTACATAACTATCTAGGTTTAACTGTAGTGTCCAACATCTAAATACTTTTATGTAGTTCTCACTGTGATACTGTTTCTTGTATGTATGCATGTTAGTATACTTCTTATAAAATACTTAGATTTTAAAAGTATACTTTTAGTTAGAGCGCTTCAACCCCATTGTATTTATAGTTGTATATCTTTTATGGTTTGATATACTTAGTTCACTATAAACAATGTTATGATACCAATATGTCACACCCCCAAACCGGAACGGCGGAAACGTTCGGAGGCGGATGACGTCATATACAGTATCACAACAATTGCATAATAGTAATCAAAGTACAACAACCATGTATTGATAAAGTATAAGTTTTTACATATGTGTTCAAGTCATTATATATATGACACCAAAATGTATATCAAAAGTAAAAAGACATGAGTCTATAATGCTCCGTCTTCTCAAAAACCCGTGGATGTACCTGTTTAGTGTTTACTAATTTCCTGAGAATATAAGTAGTTTTGAAAAGAGTGTCAACAATTAAGTTGGTGAGTTCATAAGCATGTTTGTAATTGAAATCTGTCGTTTCTTCCTTGAAAATGTAAGTATGTTTTCCCGGAAAATCCTATATTTTTTGTTGTAATGTGTTGTACTCAAAACGTGTAAATGTTATTGTACTCTGAAATAGTATAATGTAGTTTTAAATTCACATAAAGCCATGAAAAATATGTTTTCTCTGTACTGAAATAGTATTCTGTATTTGTACTTGTATGAAAACTGTGTAATTGTAAGTGTTTGGATTCACCAGCTGTACTTGTAAAATATTGTATTATAGTTTTATTATTTAATAAAACTATGTGAAGATGTTTACTTATTCTTACACTAATCATATAACCATGCTTGATGACCTAAGATGGCCTAAACACGACGTTCTTCAGGCATCGAAATCGGTACGACATTTGTCACCCCAGCCTGCCGGCCTAACTGTAGCGAACAGTTAAGGTGCGGGATTGTCAGTCCTGTATAGATCTATACACAAGTGTCATGCTCTCCCTCCAGGAGACTCTGGTTATAATTTCAGGACTTGATTGGTACTTAGATAAGTACGTAAAGTGTGTCTCATAAATGCTATATTGACGGTTACGTGTAGAATAATGAAAAGTTACTTTGAAATAAATAAACTGTAAGTATATCTCATAAACTATATTTATTATAGTTTATATGTTTGTTTTCCGTAAGTTATTCTGAATATGTAAAGTAGCATATATGATCAATAAACTATACCTATTATAGTTTATATGTATGATTTCCGTATTGTAATCTGAACTTTGAAAAGAAACATGTAAGTTCCATAAACTATACCTATTATAGTTTATATGTTTGTATTTTACTGAAATGAAAACCTTTGTATTGTTAATAACTCGGTAAGTTTAAATCGAAAAATCTGTGACACGATTGTCTCGTGTAATTCAATATTTATACGCGAATGGTATCAAAAATAGTTTGAAACAATTATATTTTTGTTTAACAACTTTAAAATGATTTTATACTTATATAAATATAGTATTTATCTAATTATGATTAAATAGACAGTCGAATAAATAATTCAACCACAAGCCCACAACCAAACAAGGAACGGGAAATGGAATCAAATTATCAATTCTAAGCCTGTTCAACCCTAATGATATATACACACACACACACACACACACACATATATATATATATATATATATATATATATATATATATATATATGTAATTTTAATAATTGCAACAATTAATAAATATTGAAAACATTTAGATATTAACACAAATTTTCTTGTGTTACACTTGTATTCCCCCCCTCCCCCCCTAAAACAGTGAAAAATCATGAAAACGTAGGGGGTATGAACTCACCTTATGTGTGAGTTCCTGGTTGGTTACAATGTGGTCGTGAAAATTCTCGGGTTAGAACATGTGATTATAGTCGTATCCTAATAGTAATATCGAATAATATTTAGATAAACTAATGATTTAAAGTGTTTAAACAACACTAGTTTTATAAATAAAACTTACCAAAGTTTGTAACAAATTTGATGTAAAAATCTAGGAATGAAAGGAATTTAACTAATATTTGAGAGAAATGAAGGTTCGAAATTGAGAGAGGATGGAGATAAATTTTCATAAATGAAGGTGTAAGAATGAAAGTGATTCATATTATGTATCTTAAGTATGAAGGAAAGATAGGCGGTTTGAGGTGATTTCGGCTGAGAACTCTACCCGAGAAAAGTGATTTCGGGCGAGAACTCTAAGTAGGCTTCGCACGTTTTCGGTGGGGAACAAAGGGGTTTTCGGTTATGCTGTTTTCGGTCCGAAGTAAAAGGGCACCTGCGAGGGTTTGCGGTCTTGACCACAAACATGATTGCGGTCCGAGGTGGTGGGGGTTTCGTGAAGATTTTCGGTTGGGAAGTTTTCCATGCGAGATTTCCCGTTTTTAATTAGAAATTTACATATATTTATCCTTAATAAATTGTAAATCAACAAATTTAACTTTTATTTAGCAAGTTTGATTTTTGTTGACCTTGGTTGACTTTTGTTGACTTTTACAGATTTGAAAATAACGGGTTGTTACATTTAACCAATACATTCAACGCTGAAAATTGAATGACTACAGCAACCCATCGTGACGAACTAGATATCTTAGCGAAATGGTATGAAATGAAAATTGAAGTTCTATTATTCAACGATCTTTATACCAAAATTGACGACGCCCATTTAAGTGCTACTGAGGAGGTCATCTTGGAAGCTGCTAAGGAGGAATACAAATCATTAAGTGACGGGTCGGAATTCCAGTTTGAAGCCCCTTGGAATATTTTGAAATATGTCCCGCTTATTTAATATGTATTTCTATGTTTGTACTAGGTTATTTTCATGTATTACGTCTGTTATAGATGCACCTCCTCTGTTTAATGTTAGTTATAAATACTCGTTGCATTATTTTAAAGATACATTACAATACATTACTAACAACAATTCCATGAACCATTAAACTTAAAACATTACAAATAGTCGAAGTTTCTGCCTTAAACTTAAAACATTAATAACAACAATGCATTAAACTAACAACAATTCCATGAAACATTACACTTAAAACATTACTACCAAACAAAGCATTAAACTTAAAACAATTCCATGGGTTATTTTTAACGGAAATAGAGTCGTCAACTTGAAATACTGATTATTTTTAACCTTCCAAACGTCCTCATATTCAGAGTCTTTGCCTTCACGCTCCAAGATGTAAAAATATTTAACATCTTCCAAGAATTGTTCGTCCTCTACATAACAAAAATTCGAATTTTTCGCATAATTACACGCTCGATTGAACCATGTGACTTCTTCCTTTACATCCATCCATTTATTGACAATATTTGATTGTTGTCGGTGTTGTCCTTCTCCCATCTCATTGTTGAACAAAGCTGTTATGCGGGTCCATTCATCACCTACTAGGCAATGCGGGGGAACCAATAACGTTACACCCTCCTTAACACTAAGCCAACATCGTGTTAGAACCAACACCTCGTTTGTCGTCCATGCTCGTTCAGAATTGGAACCAGGTAGTTAATTCGAAGAAGATGCTGCATTCGACGACATTTCTGAATATGGGAGTTGGTTTTGTTTAGATGGTATGGGTGTTCGTTTCGTAGAGCTTAAACATGTATTTATAATAATAAAAAGAGGAGTTAACAAATCTGACTACGAAATGGTTACATTTGGACTATGATTTGCAGGTTATTGTAGTGACTTATCATGTCAAACAGTCATTTATGTGTTGTCATTTCGAAGTTTGACTACGATTTGCAGGTTACTACAGTGACTTGTCATTAATGTGTAGTCATTTTAAAGTTTGACTATGAATTACAACTCTGACTACGAAATGGTTGCATTTGGACTATGATTTGGAGATTACTAGTATGTATAAATACGACTTATAGCACCATTTTATTATTACAAATACCAAATAAAATATCGACTTTATTATGAGTAACTCCCAAAAATTCGAAATTTGCTCATACAACGAAGTAGATTGTTATTACTGTGATCCAGTCGACCCTTATTTTACACCCTCTTCAGCAGGCCCATATATGTCGGATGAAAATTTTGAAGAATTGAAAAGGGCTGAAGAACAACAAAAACAGGATATAGAGTCATCCTGACTTCTCAGTCAACGTCGTAATGTTATTGCATCGGAATGCAAACAAGCTCAAGAATGGATAGACCTCAATAAAAAGAAAATCAAAGAGCATGAAGAATGGATAAAAAAAGACTAAGAAGACAATCAAAATGACTGAAAAATGGTTTGCTGCAAGGACACAGAGATGATACAGCTTAGGGTGCAAAAGGATCGTTTGGAAGATAAAATGAGAATTAGGGATGATTATATAACAATCGAGAAAGAGAAGTACCCATTGCAGTTCCCTAAGTTTAATAATTAGTTAAAAAATTGTTGTAACATTATCATGACTTGGGTTTGCTATTTTTTTAGATTAACATGTTTGTTTACCGTTAATTTCCAAGTAACAAAATCATAACAACAACATATTAGAATATTAAAGCTTCATTTGTTGTTATAATCTGCAAATTAAATTAAAATATGAAAGCATAACATCTTATAAGATTTAATAAACACATTACAATACATAATAAGTTAACAACTCTTCAACTTAAAGGTTGTTTTATATCAAAATCGGCGTCATAGGTTTGTGAGAAACTCGCAGAAGCACCGATATTAAATGTCGTTTCTGTAGTAGAAATTCTCGTGCGACGTGCTCCACTACCGGACGCCCTTCCAGAACAATTGTTTCTCGCGTGTCCTGCTTGACCACATGTAGAACACTCTTTTCTAATTGGACCCTCGCCTTAGGATGGAATGCGGTATGTGTGTCTTGGTCGGCCTGGCTGACGTTTATCCATTATAGGTGGCTTAACAATCATCAAATCATCGGGGATCTCCCATTCGGATGGCTTTGGCAAAGGGTTTACTGATTCCTCATACGTTTTACTTAGTGTTTCGGTATAGTAAGCATTTAATGCAAACTTCAAGCAGTCTTGGTAATTGTTGACTGTTAACGCTCTTATGACATGACCACAAGGTATGCCATCAAGTTGCCAATGCCTACATGTACATGTCATTTGTTGGAAATCAACAATCACGTTTTATGCCCCCCTTTTGACCTCACATTTCTTACTTGAGATCATGCAAACATCCCAATTACTAAAAGATTTTTTGTTTTCTTTTACAATATCATCGGCCCAAGGGGTGAGTGTTGTTGTTGCTTCTGCTTAAAAAATAGAAAAAATTACATAGTTAAGATCAATAACATTTAACAAAAACATTAATATTAAAACTTAATATCTGCAAAGTTACGTCTTTGAAACCACCACTGTTGCATTGTTGCACGAAAAAAATCGATCAACGTAAGTATCGTCACCTTACGTGCGTGTCTAGATAATGCATTTATAGACTCTTCACTGTTGGACGACATAAGATTGTATTGGTTCCCTCTAAAATGTGCCCTAGACCAAGTTTCAGGATTTATACCTTTTAAGTATTCCCATACCGGTTCTTTTGTCTTTTTCATAAGTTCCATGGCAATATCAAAACCATCAACTATATATGCCCTACAAGCCTCCCAAAAAATTCCGTTAACCGTCTTACTCTTCCCGTATCTAGCTATTACGTTGAAATACAAATGGATACCACATATTTCGTGATGAGCATGAGGAAAAATGTTGGCAACGGATGTCGCTATAGATAGAGACCTATCACATATAATTGTAAGCTCCTCCATATTGCCTATGCAATCACGTAGTTTTTGAAACAACTATGTCCAAGAATCTGTACACTCATTTTTGCATATACCATATGCAACCGGTAATATTTGGTTTTGTCCGTCCTTAGTAACTGCAAGTAACATGGTACCTTTGAACTCGCCTTTTAGGTGGGCTCCATCTACTACAAGGGTCGGTTTACATAAATTGACAAAAGCGCGTACCTACAATACATTGTATATCTATTCAAATACACCAAAATAAAAATAATAATAAAAATAAATTATAATAATACTAACCGACCAACCAAGTGCGACATACAAGAACTCAAACCGATCATCACCATCTGTTTGAATATGTGTCACGGTACCCGGATTATGTTTAACCAAAATATGGAAATAAGCCGGAAGTTTGGTAAAAGAATCCTCTTTCGTACCCCTTAACAACAATAGTGCATATTGCTTCGCTCGCCAAGCCTGATGGTATGAAATCTTGATTTTCAATTGGGCATTCATATCATTAATAATATCTTGTCCCCGATATACTCTAATATAATCTTCAGCCAAAACATCAGCAAGATATTCACCCAAAACATATTTGTTTGCTTGTCGATGATTAGGTTGCAAAATTGTTGAAGAGCATGTGTGTACATCAACATATTTATTCACTTGTAAAAGTCCGCCAAAATTTTTAATTCCTTTTGCTCTTAGTAACCAAGAACAATTTTTCGCAACACACACAACCTCATACCTTGATTTGGTGGATCTACTTGTCCTCGTCTGAAAACCTTCTCGAAGACATTTTTTTCCAATAGCCCGTTTTAGAAGGTCTTTGTTCTTAAATATACTGAGACATTCAATCTTTTGAAGATTGATGTCTACCATCTGTGCTGGGATATCTTCATTAATATCAACTGGACATGCAGGTCCAGCGGGTATCCCGTAAAAAAGGTTATCGGGAAACTTAGCTTTAACTTCATCACCCAACTCATCTCCATCAGAATTGCTTTCTAAGTCGGTTATATCTAAAGCTACATTAGCAACATCAACATAATTCCCGTATACATGCACATTTTCATCTTTTTGAATCATAACTGTTTTCTTTTTTACTTTTATCTGCTACACGCCTATTCATAACTTTAACTTCTTGTTCAGGAATGTCAACACAACGTCCACCCACGTCATTAAGATATGTACCAACATCATCATCACCAATATACTTGTAATTCTCAGGATCCACATAGTGAATAGGTGAATACCTAACATTAACATTTTCAGCAACACTATGAAATTGAGGTACACTAGGAGTATTGAAAGTCCCTATTGGATTGTTGCTCCCTTTATCGCTGCATAAATTAGCAACCGACTCATTTCCACTTTGGCCACCCTCCGTAACCGCATCACCTTCATCAGCCACCACAAACACTTTCACAGCCCTTCCTCCACTATATTTGATTACATTTAACAACATTCTAATATCCATGTCTTCAACCATTGCTATATAATGATTCAATTTAGGATGATGGAAACGAAGACTAACTTTATATTTGTCTAACAAACCGGTTTTGCTTCTCACCATAGTTACAAATTCACTATAGCTAATATACACAGAAAATATCAAAGTGAATTCAGAAATACCTCCCTGTGAACATACGTATTCGAGATTTGTTTCAATAATTGTCATCTCCCACCGGTTACAAGGCAAACCAAATATTTGATCATTTTTTTAGAGAGGTTTTAAACAAATTTTACAAGGAAATAACAACTAAACTGATAATTATTTGCAAAAAATTTATATATAATAAGGTTATTTCGTAGTGAAACCCATCAATTTCATAGTAAAAAAAAAGCTATATATACAGAAAAAAACTACCTGTGAATGTACAAGTGGCTAAAGCACAGGCGTGCTTTAGCCACTTGTACATTTGCAGGTGGCTTCTTGAAATCGCAGATGCCTTTATTCCATCTGCGATTTTAGTGGCTAAAATTGCAATTTTGGTTTTTTTGGCTATTTTCCACAAATTAATTAGTGCATTTGGCTAATTTGCAATTTTCTCTTTTTTTTTTATAGATATTTGTTGGTGGTGGTGCCCATGGCGGTCAAGGGTAAAATTTGAATTTGGTGGTAAATAAATTTATGTATAGAGACCTTTTCTGTAATTAAATGGAGACTATTTTTGTAAAACAATGACATCATCTGTAATATTTTTCTACACAAGACCTGTAATCTTTTTTACATAAGGACATGTTCTACAACCATTTTCAACATATGGACCTTTTTATAATCTTTTCTTCGCTAAGGCATTTTTGTAATTAAGTAGGAACTATTTCTGTAAAAACATTGTTGCACTACACCTTTTATGGAATCTTTTTCTATAGGGACCTGTTCTATAATCTTTTTCTACACATGGACTTTCCTGTCATCTTTGTGTTTCACAGGGACACCTTTTTGGTTCCACTTAAATGGATGTTAACTCTCTCTCTCTCTCTCTCTCTCTCTCTCTCTATATATATATATATATATATATATATATATATATATATATATATATATATATATATAAGGTTAGGTTAATGTGTTTCTTACATTTATTGTGTGCTAGAATGCACCAATAAGAATTTTGTAAAATTAAATAACTATTTAATTAAATAAAGATAGATATTAAATGATTTCCATAATTGTATGTATATTAAATGATATCCATAATTATAATTCTCTTACTATGTAAACTAATTAAATTTGTCATTAATGTCAGCAATAATATTCTTTCAGAATGAATTCGCATCTAGGTTTTTATGTATGGGTTTGATTTTTGTTTCAGGACTCACCCACTTGAAATACAATAAAGTTGTATGGAATATCAAGAACGAGAGTGTATTCTACTAGAATACACTCTCATTCTGCTAGAATACACACTCATTCTTCTAGATACGATTTCATTCTGAAAAAATATTATTGTTGACATTAATGAAGAATTTAATTAGTTTCCATAAAAAGGAATTTTAAGTATGGATATCATTTAATATACATATAAGTTTTACTAAATTATTATTGGTGCATTCTAGCACACAATAGATGTGAGAAACGTTTGAACCTACCTCTCTCTCTCTCTCTCTCTCTCTCTCTCTCTCTATCTCTCTTTCTCTCTCTCTCTCTCTCTATATATATATATATATATATATATATATATATATATATATATATATATATATATATATATATATATATATATATATATATATATATATATATATATAGGTTTAGGTTCTATGGAAAACAAAAAACCCTAAAAATAAAAAAAAAATGCATAAAAAAAATACTTAGAGATCACAAAACTTTTTTTTGAATTTTTTTTTATAAAAAATCGCAGCTTTTTCTTAAAATTCGCTGAAAAAAAATAAAAAAACAATTTTTTTTTTATAAATTTTTCTTTTTCAAATTTTTTTAGCGAATTTGTATAGAAAGCTGTGATTTTTTATAAAAAAAATTCAAAAAAAAGTTATGTGATCTCTAAGTATTTTTTTTATGCATTTTTATGCATTTTTAGGGTTTTGTTTTCCAAATAACCCTTCCCTATATATATATATATATATATATATATATATATATATATATATATATATATATATATATATATATATATATATATAAGAAGAGTAAATTACACCAATGGTCCATATGGTTTAGGGTGATTTGAACGTTTGATCCTTAACTTCTTTTTTTAACTCGGAAGGTCCCTTTTGTTTGGTTTTTATTATGCGTTTGGTCCCTGTCATACCTAAAAAGACTATTTTGCCCTTGATTTTTTAATTTATTTAAATAAACACTCCCCAACTCCACCCCTCACCTTACCTTACCTAACTCATCATTTTTCCCTATTTAAATAATAGTCTTTTTAGGTAAGACAATGACCAAACGTGTAACAAAATAAGTTAGGGACCAAACACGCAAATTACCCCAAACCATAAGGACCATTCGTGTAATTTACTCATAAAAGAATTAAAATGAAGCTCATGGTGGAAAAATGAACCGGTGATGGTTATGGTGGAAACGACTCACAGTAGGTTTTCAACTATAGTTGTAATTAGATTGATTTAACTATAATTTTTAATTTGGAAAGTGTAGTTTAGTCAAGATTCTAAAAAGTCCGTCATGGCTCCGCCATGGCGCATCATGGCTCCAAGGCTTGTACCTGCCGCCAAGCTTTACCAAAGCGCCGCCTTAACTCATATATGTGTATAAAAATGAATAATTGTTGAAAATACATATAAAAATATTAATTACATACAAAACTGTCGTCTTATGACACGCTTTACAAACGACGTGGCTCGCCAAGGCTCAGAAAAGCTTGAGGCTTGACATTGCCGCTAAGTCACACTTTACGTTATTTAGAACCTTGATTTTAGTAACATCCATTTGGAGTTCTAACGGTTAAGTTTTTTAATATTAAACTTATTTAATCCTATTAAATTATGAGTTTCGATTAATGCAAATTAAATTATGAGTTTAGATATAGATGTGAACTTTATAATTTTAGATGGGTATATATATATATATATATATATATATATATATATATATATATATATATATATATATATATATATATACACTAGATGTGTGCCTGCACAAAGCGGCGGCGATAAATAAATTTTTTTTGACTAATAATTTTCTTATGGGAAACTAAATATTTAATTTTATTATTAGTTATTATGTAATATGTAACGTCACGAAAATCATAGTTATTATGAGTTTAGATATAGATGTGAACTTTATAATTTTAGATGGGTATATATATATATATATATATATATATATATATATATATATATATATACACACTAGATGTGTGCCTGCACAAAGCGGCGGCGATAAATAAATTTTTTTTGACTAATAATTTTCTTATGGGAAACTAAATATTTAATTTTATTATTAGTTATTATGTAATATGTAACGTCACGAAAATCATAGGTTAAAAATTTCTTTTTTAATATAATCAAAACACCAATTATCTTTTACTCAAACATTTAAAAATATATCATAATAGAATAGTTATCAAAGTACAATCCCAAAATCACGAAGTTGCGGAAAACATGGGTGTATGCGTTGCGATCAAGTCGGGCCCTTCCCTTTCGAACCGGAAGTACCTGAAACCATAAACAATAACTGTAAGCACAAAGATTAGTGAATCCCTTAAGCCAAAACGTCCAATGCTCTGATCTAGCTCCAAAACATGTCTTAGTCCATAAAGTTGTTAACTTTGAGCTTTTGCATGGCTCAATTGGTCCCAAATCCAAGTTCTTACTTTACAACTTCATCAAAGAGGCTAATACGTATGCATGGGTTGATATTATCCATCAAGATTGCACTTTTATGCATTTGGGAAACCTAAAACGTCTAGATCTAAGGACCAAACTCCTAGAGCAAACTCATTCACATAAAGGCAACCTAAAGAGACCAAAATGTGCCACAACCACCCCACACTAGATCCACCCAAAAGAGATGACAAGATTAAAGCTTTTTCCCATCAATTGGTAGAAAAAGATGGGAAACTTCTGGATCTACAAGCCCACTCCAAGTGATGATTCTTCACCAAGCTCCAAAATTTTCAAGATGTACAAAAAACTCCAAGATTCCTCGCAAAAGCTTAAGAATTCCATGATGGTGGCTAAGGGTCGAATATTAGGTTTAGGAGGCTTGGAGGCCGATAAGGGACAAGTCTCAAGAATAAATGAGGCTTAAATAGGGTCAAGACCCTAAAAACTAGGGTTTCTTGCTGAAGGGAGTACGCCGCGCGTACCCCTTAGTACGCCCGGCGTACTCAAGAAACGTCCACGATCCTTTAACCCACTACGCCCTGCGTACTTGGTGAGTACGTCCTGCGTACTCGACCAAGCTCCAAAACACTTGAACTTCATTTGGCCATAACTCCTTCGATCTAAGTCCGTTTCAACGAACTTTATATCCATGGAAACACAAAATCAAACATTATAAAGGTCCGAACTGCCAAATTATGATTATACCCTTGGGCTCCGAAACACAAAATCAAACACTCGGATCACTTAATCTATAATACCCATATCCAAAAAGGGCTATTTCTCTTCCTCCCTAAGACTCGAAGCCTTATGATAACAAATGATCAGTTCACGACCCCGAATAATGAAGCGATTCGAAACCGAGTGTTACAACTCTCCCCCACCTAAATTACAGTTCGTCCTCGAAATCACTCCTTACTAACATTCGGCTACACCAAATAACCCGAACATCCCATCCACACTCTGGTACGGGCTGACGGAACATATCACACATACAACAGCATTCCAAACTTGCTACGGAACCAGGCCTTAGCAAGGCCCTCACTTCTTTGCGACATACAGATCTTCATATTTATGAAATTAACCCTAGAGGAATAATCATTACCTCTTTAACCGAAATCCGAAATTCTGAAACCCGACCTGATTATCTTGTTGCTTCTACCGAAAACAAAATCACTGCCCATTCATTGATGCGAAACACTTTTACCTTACAGAAGACTCAGATAATCCTTCGAGTAAAAGACTTATCCCTGCAACGGTTAGAATTAGACGAGAGTTGGGCAGTAGGGTCGAATCAATTACTTTGAGATTATTTAATCCAAGCTGCAAGTGACTTAACATATTCACCGAATAACAAGCGACTCCACACACGAGTCCCAAATCACTGATAGTATCTCAGGCTCATCTTGATGCCCCCTAGCCACTTTCCAAAAGCATCCGAGACCTCCCTAGTCCCAACTTACCTGCCAATAACCGATTCACTACATTTCCACACGGTTGCTGAGACAAATAACCTTACACAGTCGCACCACGTGACTTCCGAACGAAAGCCTCATTTGACAAAATTTGCTCTAGCTAATTAGCCATCATGGCTCCCATATCCCTTCCAATCCAACCGATCATAACCAACTGCCAAACCTGATGCCACCAAATCATTAATAAAAGTGAATGCTACATGCCCAAATGTAGTCTTATATCACTATCGGCCCCATACGGCCCACAACTTCCTAAATTTCACGGATGTTATGGCCTTCCCACAGTCTCACAATCGGACCTTCCCTGGTCTAATCCCGAATGAAGGAATTTACAAGCCACGTCATAGATTGCCATGCTCTCACATCTACTCCAGAACCGGTGAATGCTACGGGCCACCCCGTAGTCTTACAACACTCCAACACTATCTGCTAACCTAGTGAATGCAACGGGCCACCCCGTAGTCTTACAACACATCTACCAATCCATCCATACTTATCCGGAGTCGAACATACATCTCACTATACCCCAATCAGGTGTTCGGGTCATGCCTCGAACCCCACAACTTTAATCAGACAAGAGCAGGCAGGGAGGCTCTAACACAACCCTCCACCTGGATTCATCTATATTCCTGCTATCTATTACCAAGAAGACGACAACCATCTATTGGAAGTTTCCTGACTCCCAACTTACACAATCTTCAATCCAGACGGCCACTTGAGTCATCTTCCCTACCGACTGGGATGTGAAACTTGATGGGTTTTGAACATTACATCAATCCTATGGTGCACATGCAAACCCTAAAGCTTTGGATCTAGTTTGTCTAGTTGTACATGCTATAATCATCCAAAGCTCATAAACCCTAGATCTAGCATACTATAATCGAAATTAACATATGAATAGGGTTAGGAGTATTACCTTGATTGTTATGTAGCAATAACAATCACAAACCTTCTTAATATTGACTTCTGAAAGCCTAGTGCCCCAAGTGTTGCACCTCTAATGGAGTCACAAACACCACTCGTAATAAGGATGAACAAGAGATAGAAGAGAAGGCACAAAAATCGTCTTGGGATTCTCTCAAAAGGTTAGGCACGATTTTGGTGGCCTAAAGGATTCCTTTTATAGTTAGGCTTCTAGGGTTATCAACTTGGAAACCCTAATCCAGTTGCTTAGTCCTTAAGCAGCCAAAAGATCCTTCCAGAAGGCCCCTTGGACGATTTCTATATGGACTCTCATATAGAATTCGTCCACTGCTTCCTTATGGATCCTAAGCCCAACTTTGTAACTATCTTATAATTACAATATCGGTCCCCTTTATTTAATTAATCTCTTTTGACCACAAAATTAATTCTAAATTAATTCTTGATCAATATTTATTAAACAATATGATTTCTCTTTTAATATATTATTCACATAATATATTAATAAATCATAATTAATCCTCTTTCTCCTTAATTCATCCTATCAGTTGCTATGGTGAAGGCAACCCAAAAGGACCATGCTCATAATCGGGTTAAGTACATACCAAAATAGTTATGAGCTTAGACACCTAATCCAACAGTCTCCCACTTGGATAAGTCTAATAACTACTTTGCAAGTACGACTTCAGAACCTGATTAGCAATCGTAGCTTTCAAAAGCCGCTATCAACTCTGATCTTATAAGTAACGCGTCCTTTAGATAAGGGATCATATATTCCTCCATTCTCAAGATATCGTATAGACATAAGACATGGACTTTAATCATTCTCTCAGTCTATGTGTTGTTTCCTGATTTCTGATTTATGACGACTGACTAATTGAACAAATCAAATCAGTCATGGCTTGGCCAAGCGCTTTAGGGTGTCATCACTAAATCATCGAGGGGCCCACAAATATCGCTTTTATCCAACTTTGGGTAAAAGGAATGGATAAACTTCGACTCAAATGCTCGCTTGTACCTACTCATCAAATCACACGCAACAATATGTTTTATAACACCAAGTTACTGGTGCGTTTACATATTATCAATGTGCAACCGACTTGTAAATTACAACTCACATGTCTCGGTTTCAATAATATAAGATATTATCGTCTCACTAATCACCCGTGAGAAAATCCATGAAGTGATTCAAGTGAGTGTGGGTTTAATCCAATACTCTAATCTTATTACAGGAGCACTCATGAATTCTGCAGCAAACTTGTGCTATGTCTAAACACCTTAGACAATCTACAGACGGATTCATGACAATCTTACCGCATACCTACTTCCAATGTATGACCGACTGTGGATGTTTGAATAACCTAGTTATTATGGAAGTCAAAACATGCAAAGTGAAACACAAGAATAATACTAATCCTATATGGTCCCAAACTCTTGAGTATAAATAAAGCACCTTTTATTTAATCACCATATTAATTACTCATTATTCATTGTATAATGTTTCGGATAATCAACTTATTACTTGAATTATAACAACAGTTGTCCCATGCTCCAAGCATGCACACTATGTTTACCTATGGTCCATACTTTGTGAAATAGATCAATTGAACACATTTCCTACGATACTCATTTCACAACTCCTAATCCTTATAATAAGTGTAAGAATACCAAATTCTTGCCACTATTAGAATATGTTAGATTCTAACATTTTATGCAACGATCCTTTCGTAATGTCACAGCACCAAAGCCACCAAGACTTTGCCAGTGCTCTAGTGGAGATTGTTACAAGGCAATTCCATAGATATGAAGTCTCACATTCAAAGTACATTCCTTTGAACATCCTTCTTGCATAAAAGTTTCTAATCTAGACATAGATTCTTGGTATCCAACTCCCATTTATGGAAACATTTCCATATTTTCCATATGACAACTCATTCTAAATAGAGTCATGTCTATTCATAATAATGTCAATATGGTCCATCCATTACTATACTTCCAACTACCCACAAGGACCAACCCTTAGCTAACCTTAGATTTTCCTCGATAGTTGTTTAATTATTTTAGTCATTTCCGGTTCTCGTCCTTTTTCCCTCTTAATGCCCTAGGCATTTGGAAAGTTTAGAACAGTCGAATATTATAGCATATGCAATCGATCCTATACCAGAAGCGTGTGGGACACGATTCATGAAAACATGATACTTTACCAGTTTCTTGCAATAATATTGTCATATATAGAATTCCCTTATGTTGAATCTTTTCAGCATAACATCCATATATATATTTTGACTAAATTTGATTAAAATTTCTCAATCTAAGCTTTTTGATTTGAAATTAAGTATAATATTCTCTCCCTTAATTATAGCAAAACAACCTTTCAACCCCTGCAACTTTGCAAAGTGAAACTTTTTGTTTTCTACAATTAATATTTCTAACTTGCAACACTTAAAATAATAATCATGCTCCCACTAACATGATGATTATATCCTTAGCAGCATAACACTTATGCTCCCACTAGCTTTGACATGTATCCAGAAATCAGCTGAACTTCTAGAAAACAATACTTATTGAATTTCTTAATGAAAGTTCATATTTCTGATACAAGATGCTTTGATAAGCCTTTATATAAGCTTCTCAAACTCATACACCTTTCCTTGGATAACTAATTTGTGTGTCTAAACAATTTCAGTACTTATAGCAATAAGTCTTAAATGTTTAAACTAATTGTCAAATCTCACAATTCGAACTATAAAGAGGGATGCCGTAGTCATACTCGAATTTGAGAATGCAAATATCACAATTTCTATCTTCTTAAAATCTCTCTTAGTGAAAGCGTTTCCTCACAATTATTTTCATGAAAATGAAGAGAAACCTTATGACACTTAAATTTAATGATGTTATGTGTTCCTATCCATGTGAATTTGTCATAACCATAATCATAAGACAATGTTTGTGACAAATCCAAATCATATGGATAGAACTAGTTCATCCTTAATTTCTTGCCATCAAGGGTCCCACCATTGCTTCCAAGTCTTTGAGCAGCTCACCCCTACCTATCAATGTACTTTCCATTGATCAGGGTGCCTTGCCTCTATGCAATCAATTGAGAACTCATAGAACTCACATGCATAGTTGACTTAAACTGGAATGGCACAGAAACAAAATTATGTCAACACGATAGGTTGCAAACCTCAATTCATGTGCTAGTGATTAACAATAGGTCTACTCTTGGTTAGTTCTTGAAACTTTTTCAAGATATTTAAGGATCCCACTGAACTCTTGACATATAAGATTCTCATGTCAAGAAACATTCCTTGACAAAACAAATATTCAAGGGTTAGTGCGGGTTCCTGTCAAGATAAACACTTTACACAATCGGTCTTAGTTGGTCTTTGTCTTATCCAAGACATCACAACTTACCAATTTCAAATGTGCAGAAAGAAAAAACTTTTTCTATTCCATATTTGATAAGTGTTATAAACCTACTTAGGACTATGTCACTCAAGTCACAATCTTGGAGTGTGACTCTAAGACTCGATATTGGAACGAAGTATGATTCACCTTTTGATTTAACCATTTTAACAATTCACGGTTCCTCTATTTAGCCATACTAGTGCACTAAGTTGTCCTTGGAGGATCAATTCTGATATGATTTCATAATCATTCAGACGATCATAAAACATGATACAAAAGTATTCTCCCTTCTTCTCAGATTTGAGAAACCTTTTATCTTTCTGCCTTATTGATTCTTCTTATTCGTTCTGTCATACATTGAAACTTTTCAATGATTCAGAATTACACATAATCTTGTAAGTATAACCATATTTACTAAACTTTTAGCAAATCATGACGAATATTCTCGTCGTTCTTTATGGTGGACTTGACCTAGTGCACAACAATGCGTACTAGATCTCCTAGTCCTTCACTTGACTCACATACTTATGTGAACAAGGAATTAGTCTTAGTTTCCCAAATACGAAGGTTCTCATTCATCATACAATACCAGTTGCATGATTCCAAGTTTCTGTTCAATTGAAACTTGGGTGATGAGAATCTTTCCTTATTTGGTAAATTTCTAACACTACCACAAATAACATAACTAAGAATCACATCCATTTCAATATTGCTAATAATAGAAACAAACAAACATCAATCTTCAAAAATAACATTGCAAGGATAAATATATAAGACAAAACTCAAAATTTCATTTATTTATAAAATGCGGAAAAAAACTTGTCCTTACAACGCAATTCAAATGAAAACTATGCTATTAGAAGAGCAGTCAAGAATTGCTGAAATGGTTAAATCAAGAAGATGATTCATACTTCATTCCAAAACAAGTCTTAGAGTCATACTCCAAGACTATAAGTTGAGTGACATATCTTAAAGAAAGGTTTATAACATTTGTCAAATGTAAGAGTAAAAGTGTCCTACCCTTGTACATTTTAAATTGGTAAGTTGTGATGTTTTGGATAAAACAAAGACCAACTAAGGCCAAGTGTGTGAAGTGTTTGTCTTGATAAAGAATCTGCACTGTTCTTGAATATTTTGCAAGTGAGTCTTATATGTCAAGAGGACAGTGGGAGTCATAAAGATCTTGAAAAAGCTTCAAGATCTAATCAAGAGTAAAAACCTGTAGTTTATCACTAGCACACGACGTGAGGTCTATAACCTATCGTGTTAACATATGTCTACTTTTGTGCCCATTCCAGTTAAAGTTGGCTTTGCATATGAGTTCTAAGAGTTCTCAATTGGTTGCATAACAACTTGGAAGAAATGGCAGGCCCTTGTGCTGCCAGGTGGCAAGATGTTAAGACTGGACAAGTTCAATCCATAAGAGTTTGAATTTGTCACTAACCTTGTCTTGAGATTATGTTTTTGACAAATTCACATGGATAGGAACACATACACCATAAAATCTAAGTGTCATAAGGTTTCTCTCTGATTCATGAAAATGATGGTGAGGAAACACTTTCACTAAGTAGATTTTAAGTAGATAACAGTTGTGATATTTTCATTCTCAAAGTCGTTAGTGGAGCATGTGTGGTTAACCGGCACACTAACATGGACTTATGAGAAATGGCAAAAGTCTAAACAATCGAGACTATGATTACGACATTACTTTTCATAGTTCTAAAATTGTTTAGACACACCTGTGAGCTATCTAAGATAAGGTGTATGATTTTGATAAAGTTTTATCAAAACATCTCGTATCAGAAATTTGAACTTTGGTAAAAAAGTCAATAAAGTATTGATTTCTAGAAGTTCAGCTGGTTCTGAGTACATGTTAAAACTAGTGGGAGCATAAGTGTTATGCTAATAATCATCATGTTAGTGGGAGCATGATAATTATTATTAGTATTGCAAGATAGCAATGTTAATTATAGAAAACAAAAGTTTCAATTCGTGAAGGTGCAGGGGTTGAAAAGTTGTTTTGCTATAATTAAGGGAGAGGAAATTATACTTCATTTCAATTCTAAAAGCTTAGTTTGAGGTTTTAATCATTTTTAGTCAAGGATATATATATGAATTTTGTGTTGGAATGGCTCAACATAAGGAAATTCTATATATGGGTCCATTATTTGCGTTCTAAAATTCGATTATGATTACGACATCCCTTTTCAATCTGAATTATGAGAACTTGGCAAATAGATACAGAAATATTATAGCAAAAGACTGGTCTAGTATCATGTCTTTATGTGAGACATCATGAATCGTATCCCATATGCTTCGGATATAGGATCGATTGCATGTACTATAATATTCACCCGTTCTAAATTTTCCAAATGCTCAAGGCATTAAGAAGGGAAAAATTCTAGAATTGGAAATGACTAAAATGATTAAGCAATTGTCGAGGACAATCTAAGGTTTACCAAAGATTGGTTGCTCAATGACAGTTGGAAGTATAGTGTTAATTTTGGAAGGACCATATTGACATATTCTGAAAAGAGGCAACTCTTGTTCAGAAGTGATAGTCAAAATGGGAATATGGAAATATTTCCACAGGTGGAAATTATTCAATCTGTGTAAGATTAGAAAAACTTAATGCAAGAAGGATATTTCCATGGATTTGATCTCCATTGGAATACTCTGTAATGTCTGTTGACAAGTGTTTGTGACTTTGTGCATAATCATTACAAGAGGATCAATACATATAAGTTTATAATCTAACAAATTTTGGTAAATGGTAAGATTTGGAATTCTTGCATTTGCGGTAAGGAATTGGGATTGTGAAATGAGAATCATTGGAATTATGTTCAATCGATCTATTTCACAGAGTAAAGATCATAGACAAACTTAGTGTGCATACTTGATGTATGGCATAACTAATGTTTAGACAAACATAGTGTGCATACTTGGTGTATGGCATGACTAGTGTTTAGAAAACATAGTGTACATGCTTGGAGCATGGGACAACTATTGTTTTAATTCAAGTATAACGTTGACAGTTGAAACAGTATACAATGAATAATGGGTAATCAATATGGTGATAAATAAAAGGTGTTTTATTTATATTCATAAGTTCTGAGACCATATTGGATTCGATTATTCTTGTGTTTCACTTTGCATGTTTTGACTTCCAGAATAACTAGGTCGTTCTTCCTGAATGACTAAGTTATTCAAACCATCCACAGTCGGTCATATGTTGGAAGTAGATATGAATCAAGACTGTCATGGGTTGGCTTGTAGAGGTCTAAGATGTTGGACAAAGTGGTGCTACAACACTCATGAGTGCTCATAAGTTCTGAGTATTGGATTCAACCCGCGCTCATTTGAATCACTTCATGGATTTTATCACGAGTGATCACGAGTGATCATGAGATGATAATATCTTATATTCTTCAAACCTAGATATATGAGTTGTTACTATGAGTTGGTTGTACATTGATTGCGCGAAAACGCATTGGTAACTCGATGTTATAAAACGTGCCTTTGTGTATGATTCAACAAGTAGTAGAACAAGCCATATGAGTCGAAGTTTATCCGTTCCTTTTACCTTCAGGATAAAAGCGATATATGTGGGCTCCTCGATGATTTAGCGATGACACATGTGAGTGCTTGGCCAAGCCAGGACTGATTTGATTTGTTCAATCAGTCAGTCATCATGAATCGGAAATCGGGAAACAACAAATGGACTGAGAGAATGATTTATAATCCATGTCTCAGTCTATATGATATCTAGAATGGAGGAATATATGATCCCTTATCTAATAGACAAGTCATTGACAAAGGTCAGAGTTCATCGACGAGGTCAGAGTTCGACAACGGCTTTTGAGAGCTACGATTGCCAGTTGGTTGTATAAGTCATACTCAATAATAGTTTTAGACTTATCCAAGTGGGAGACTGTTGGATTAGTGTCTAAGTCCATAACTATAATTGGTATGTATTTGACCCGACTCGGCATGGTCCATTTGGGTTGCATGGCATCGGAACATTTGGATAGACCGTTTGTGAGAAGAGGACATTTGTGACATAGTAATATATTATAAGTTCTAATATATTTATATGAAATCATGTTATTTAATTAGTATTGATCAAGAATTAATTTGGACTTAATTTAGTGATCAAAAGAGACTAATTAAATATATGGGGATTGATTGTGTAAATCATTCATTCTTATATAGGCTTATGATCCATGATTCCTTATGTTGGGTTTAACCCATGTGCTGACCCATGGATACTCCATGGAGGTTAAAACCCATGGAGCATAAGGAATGGGTAAATTCATGGGTTACATGGTGTAACCCTAATGTGCACACTATATAAGGACCCCTTTAGCTCAAGAAATGGACACTAGTGAAACATATATGAGGGCTAGCCGATTTGAGCATGAGTGTCTTCTTCTCATGGTTATTCCAAGTATTGATGATGTTGTGTGAACCATTTGAGGTGTCACACTTGGGGCACTAGGCTCTCGAGCTTCATGGAGTCAAGCTACATCAACAAGGTATGTATTCTATCTATTTTATTACCCTAAGTATCAAAGATTGTATGCTAGTTACGGTAATACCATGGAATATTCATATTTGCATGTATAATAGAGAAAACATAGATCCAAGGTATTTAGGGTTGCATGTACACTTAGGAGTGTTAGAATGCTCATAACCCAACACATAGATCGAACCATATCAAGTAAGGTTCGATTTCTCCTCTCATAATCACCATTAAGCTGTGGTGTTCTAGGTGGAGTGAGTTGTGAGATAATCCCATGACTCCTTAGGTGATCTTGGAACTCTTGGTTCAAGTACTCGCCTCCTCTATCCGAACGAAGGATTTTGATTGTTTTGTCGAGTTGATTTTCAACTTCACTTTGAAACAAATTAAACTTTTCAAATGCTTCAATTTAATGTTTCATCAAATACACAACCAAAACGAATAAAGTTGTCAGTGAAGGTGGTGTAATATCTTTCACCATATCTAGACATTGTTTTGAAAGGGCCACATACATCAGTGTGTCTGATGCCCAATAAAACACTCGCCCTTTCATTTGTTCTAAAGAAAGGGGATTTTTTCATCTTTCCACATAAACAAGATTCACATATGTCAAATGAGTCAATGTCATTTTCCCCCAAAAGGCCACTCTTTTGGAGTTAAGATATGAGCTTCTTGTTTATATGTCCAAGGCTACAATGCCATATATATGTTTGGTTCAAATCTGGTTTGAGCCTTTTGGTGTTAACATGATAAAGGGACTTATTGTTTGAGGTGTCATCCATGTTTAATTCATAAATTCCATTTATTGGTCTAGCCTCAAAATAGAAGATTTCCTTCAAGAAGGAGTGAATGTTATCATCAACAAATTTGAAATCATAACCAGATTTTCTCAAACGTGAAACTAAAATGATATTTCTAGTAATAGAAGTAATTAAACACACATTGTCTAATGTCAAGTATAGACCAGATGGTAAACATAAATCAAAATGTCCTATTGCTTGGACTGTAACCCGTGCTCCATTGCCCATATGCAATACCATCTCGTCTGCTTTCAGTTCCTTACTCTTTCTGAACCCTGCAACGAATTACAAATATGAGTTCCAAAACAGTATCTAATACCCAAGTGTTATATGAAAAAGTAAATAATCTCATTCAATCATGAAAATGGATATACCTGAAGTGCCTTCCCCGACCTTCTTGTTTTTCAACTCAACAAGGTACTTAGGACAATTCCTTTTCCAATGTCCGACAACTCCACACTAAAAGCATGTGTCATATTTGGCAACCTTTTCCTTCTTCTTGGGTGGTGGGTTTTGGGGAGCTTTCTTCCCATTGCCCTTACCAGCTTGTGGTTTTCCCTTGAAGTTCTTGCCTTTGTTCTTCTTGACTTTTCCTTCCCTAATCATGAGCACATGGGGAGTTTTCCTTGGGATATTTTTCTCTGCAGTTTTTAGCATCCCCTGCAACTCAGAGATAGGTTTCTCTCACCCATTCATGTTGTAGTTCATGACGAATGTATCATAAGAATTTGGCAATGAGTTCAGAATTAAGTTTGTGGCCAATTATTGTGGATATGGAGAGCCCAATCTCTCCGGTTGATCCATATAGCTTTTCATCTTGAGAACATGTGTGCTCACATTTCCATTCTCCTTCGTTTTCATGCCATGGAGTGCTCTCACAGTTTCGAACCTTTCGGTTCTAGCCTGCTTACCAAACATCTCCTTGATATGTTCAATCATGTCAAAGGTAGTAAAGAGTTCCAGATCCCGCTGAAGATCGGGAACCATAGAGGCAAGCATAAGACATGAAACATTAAGTGAATCATATATATGCTTTAGCCATGCATCATGTGCAGCCTTTGGGAGAGCAGGTGGTTCATCAGGGGTTTGTTTTTCAAGGACATAGTCTTTCTTTTCTTGTTTCAAAATGATTCTTAAATTTATGTGTCAATCCAAAAAGTTGGAGTGGTTGAGTTTTTCTTTGTCAAGAATTGATCGAATGTTCATTGGGTGGTGGTGTGTTACAGTAGTTGGTGGAGCCATCTACAAAAGTTTAACAAAGTTTTCATTTAGTATTTAATTCTTTAAAAATAATACCCTTTTGTTTTCAAAAACATTATTTATTTAAAGTCTAGGATCCAAGTTACAAATCAAATGAATGGCTAGGTATCCTTTATCCTATTTACTCAATTTTATAAAGGTAAATAACTTGTATTAATTACACCATTTGTAATTCCTAGATGTATGAGACCCTTAACAATCCATTTGTTAATTTGACATGTTTGGTCTCACCTATGCCTTGGAACACTCTTGCTTAGGTGACCTTTATCACAAGAGGTTTCCAATCAAGTCATCCAATTAGAGAAACTTGTATAATTGGCCTATAACTTTGTTATAGAAATCGCAAAAATACTTTGGCCACCAAAAGATGATACTAATGGTTAGGTATCCTTTATCCCACTAGCATTATACAAGTGATGTGCAAATTGTTTCTAAAGTTGGATGGCATAGACTTGCATTTTGAAAAAGGGATTTGTATGTTTTATTATTCTATTTAAAACATGTGATATCATGACAATTGCATGCATCCAATATGTCATGGTATTAATTTTCTAAAAAATCACTTTTAAGGATCTTATAAAAAATCCGGTTTTTTTATATTTCGGCTTGGTTCAATTTTAAAATTAATACCTAGTATTAAGTTTGTGTTTGAGCCATTTAGAACCTTTTAATATTGTTTAATAAAACTTCCTTTTATTAAATAACGACAAACTATCCTACTCCTAATCTAATCCTAAACACCACCTATGTCTCCTAATGAGACTTGAACCCATGACCTCTCACTTGAGAGAGTCACTCCTTACCGTTAGGCCAAAGGCCTTTTGGTAGGAAATCCTTTCACCTATTGCACAAGCATACAACTATAATAACACCAAGCTCCAAGTAATACAATTGAAAATATATTTGATTCTGCATTAACATAGTTCATAGTAGTTAATGTTGGAAATGTAATCTAAACTTAGGGTTATTTTAGTAATTTTAATAAGTAAGTAATGCCGTTAGGACGCAGTTACAGTTGGGAAGAAAGTTACTGTTAGAACCGTTATATTGTAGGGTCAAAAGTCATATCGGTTCATTTACTCTTGTGATGTTTACTACGTGTGTGTGTGTATATATATATATATATATATATATATATATATATATATATATATATATATATATATATATATATATATGTGTGTGTGTGTGTGTATGTGTGAATTGTATTTGTAATTGTAACTGATGCATGATTAATAAAGACTATATTTAGTGCACATATAAGCATCTCTCCTCTCTGATACGTAATGTTAAGTTTAATTCAGAATTTCATGTTATGCACGTTTTTAATTAGCTTTGAATGAATCAAAGATGCCAGTGAGTGAGTTCCTGGTCTTTGGCAACTAGTCTAGGTTGTTTCCTATTTTTCTGCAAAGTTTCTAGTTTAAATTGATAGGCAAATGTACGTTGTATTTAGTTCCCCAAGTCCTCCTTTTCTTATTGTTCTATGAACAATACGTAGCACCATTTGCCTCTTCCTCTGTGTTAATTTTTGTCCCCTATTTTTTGTAAGGCTTGAATAAGCTTGCTTGGGGCTTGCTTGAAACCAACATTTGGTATCAGAGCAAACCTGGTGCATGCCCAAATACCAACCTCGTGTGATAGAGATGTCAGGAAGCAATGGTGAGAAGGATGGACAGGTCACACTTCACTATCCAATGTTGTCAAGATCCAATTATGATGCATGGGCAATCAAGATGAGGGTATTTATGCAGGCCCAAGGTGTTTGGGATGTTGTTGAACCTAGAATAGCAAACACAGTGGTGGAAGTAAAAAAGGATAAACTGGTTTTGGCAGCCATTTACCATGGCATACCTGAAGACTTACTGTTGTCATTGGCTGAGAAGAAAACATCCAAAGAAGCATGGGATGCTTTGAAGACAATGTTCATGGGGGAAAACAGAGTAAAGACAACAAGGATTCAAACACTAAAGTCTGAGTTTGAATCATCAAACATGAAAGAATCAGAAGGAGTAGATGAGTTTGATGTGAAAGTAACCAACATAGTAAGCACTATGCGTACCTTGGGGGATACGGTGGATGAATCTTATGTGGTGAAGAAGCTACTTAGGGCAGTACCAACCAAGTTCCTTCAGATAGCATCAACACTCGAACAATTTGTTGACTTGGATAATATGACAGTATATGAGGTAATTGGGAGGCTAAAGGCCCACGAAGAACGAATGAAAGGGCATGGTGAAACAGATGGTCATAAACTTCTCTTAACTCACCAAGAATGGACTGAGAGAAACAAGAAGAAAGGTGAAGGTGGTTCTAAATCTGCCTCAAAAGGAAACCGTGGTGGGTCATCACGGGGAAGAGGAAGAGGTCGGAGCAGAGGTGGCTCTTTTGGTGGTCGTGGCAGAGGTGGTTCTCACCAACCGAAAGAAAGAAATTATAGTGGAAACCACAGTCAAGACAAGAGTAAAAATTCAATGCTACAACTGCCAAGACTTTGGGCATTATGCAACTGAATGCAAGAATCCAAGGAAGGAGATAAATCAAGAAATCAATTTGATCCAAGAGAATACCGATAATAAACCAGCCTTGCTGTTATCATCTTTCAATGAAGAAACCGGAGAAGTATTTCTGAATGAAGAGAAGGTAAATCCGAAGCAGAATTCAAATGGAGATACTATGTGTGAATCAAGCATGTGGTACCTAGATATAGGGGCCAGTAATCACATGACAGGAGAAAAGAGCAAAATTCAGGAATTAGACACAACAATCCAAGGCTCTGTAAATTTTAGAAACAACTCAAAAGTTTGAATTGAAGGAAGATGTATGATCATCTTCCAATGTAAAAATGGTGAGCAAAGAAACCTAAAAGAAGTGTACTATATACCTGAGTTGTGCAACAACATCATAAGCATTAGCCAACTGTCAGAAGGAGGAGATGAGATCAGGATCAAGCAGAATTTTCTAAGGGTCTATGACTCCACAAGGAGATTGCTCATGAAGGTACAATGGTCACCAAATCGTCTCTACAAGATTGAGCTAAAAGAAGTCACCTCGAAGTGTCTAATTTCCGAAATCAGTGACCCAGCCTGGATGTGGCACACAAGGTTAGATCACGTAAACTTCACTTCCTTGAAATCAATGTCAGAGAAGGGGATCATCGAAGGAATTCTGAAGATGGTCATACCATCCTATCCATGCGAAGGATGATTGATTGGGAAACAATCAAGAAAACCCTATCCATCCTATACAAGCTTCAGAGCACAGAAGAGACTCAAATTGATTAACGGAGACTTGAGCGGTCCAGTCTCACCCCCACACCAGTAGGAAACAGGTACTTCATGTTCCTTGTTGACGATTACAGCAGAGTGATGTGGGTATACTTGATGAAAACAAAAGACGAAGCCTTTCAATTGTTCAAAAACTTTAGAGCTAGAATGGACAACGAAACATGTGAGAAGGTCAAAGTTCTAAGAGAAAATAGAGGCGATGAATTCCTGTCAAACCAATTCACCACTTATTGCAATGAGACTGGACTCGAACGACACTACACCTCACCATATTCCCCACAACAGAACGGGGTGGTAGAAATGCGTAATCGAACAGTGGTTGAAATGGTAAGATGTAACCTAAAGACGATGCAGGTTCCACACACAATGTGGGGTGAAGCAGTGAGTCATGTCGTCTATGTGTTGAATAGGGTAAGAATGAAGGCATTGAAGGATTCCACACCTTATGAAATGTGGGCTGGTCACAAGCCACATGTTGGTCACTTGAGGGTATTTGGGTGCGTTTCACACATGATGATTGCTAAGAATCACTTGAATAAGTTGGATGAAAGAAGCAAGTGTGTTGTACATTTAGGGATTGAAAGGGAATCGAAAGCATATAGGTTGTTGGATCCTAACATTGGGTCGATATATGTAAGTAGAAACGTCGTGTTTAAAGAAGGTAAGACATGGATGTGGGAGAGAACAACAGATATCAGAGGAACGCTAGGGATGAGCTTCACCATTGAAGGCTTCGATTTCAACGATGAAGGCTTTGTCGGTGAAGAAAATATCAATGAAGAAGATGGATCTATCCTAGTCACACCCGACGGAAACGATACCAATCAATCACCTGGTAATGTGTGGTAATGTGGACCGGACTAGTAGTGAGTCTCAGCCTAACCAACAGATGGACTTTCAAACAGGCCCACATGATAGTCCATCAAAGTCGTTGACCACGTTAAACTCACCGTCAACACCCAATTCACCGGTTACACCCAATTCGTCAAGCACCGCCTCAAGCTCCATTGGAGGTGGTGCTCCTAAAAGATATTGTTTAATCTCCGATCTATACGAAGCAACAGAGCGGCTAATTATCCATGAAACAGGAAGAAAAGACAAGAAAAATCACTGAAGAAAAGAGGTGATCAAATGGATGAAAAGACAAGAAAAAATCACTGAAGAAAAGAGGGGGTCAAATGGATGAATTTTGGATTGATGACCGGGTTGAAAAGATCTCGGTAATGTTAAAGTTTGTTTTTGATGTTAGTGATTGTATGATTCTTGATCCGGATGAAAAGATTCTGGGCAAGTTTTTCAGTGATACGCTGCTGATGATGATGATGATGATGATGATGATGATGATAAAAATTCAATGGATGATTGTGTGAATGTCTCTGATGAAAAGATTATGATATATATAGTGATGGTTTTGACGGTTTCCGAATGAAACCAAATGAACATGATGATGAGTTTTATATGACTTTCTCTGGGTTTGTGGTTAGTTTTGTGAAGGATATCAAGTGTAAGCTTGAGGAAGAAAAATGATTATGGAACTTATGAAAAACACAACAGTTTCTTTTCATGAACTAGCAACAAAAGATGAGAAGGAAGACGGTCTGCTATCGTATGTTGAGAGTGGAAATGAAAGATGATTCACACAAGACACAAGCAGATGATGACCGGCAACAAAAAACTGAGAAAGATGATGGGAGAAGTGAAATTCCAGAAATACCCCTGTTGGTTGAAGTGGTAAAAGTCTAGATTAAGGGGGAATGTTGGAAATGTAATCTAGACTTAGGGCTATTTTAGTAATTTTAAAGTAATGCAGTTAGGAGAGCAGTTACAGTTGGGAAGAAAGTTACTGTTAGAACCTTTATACTTTGGGGTCAAAAGTCGCATCGGTTCATTAACTGTTGTGATGTTTACGAGTATATATATGTGTGTATTATATTTGTAATTGTAACTGATGCTTGATTAATAAAGACCATATTTAGTGCACATATAAACATCTCTCCTCTCTGATACGTAATGTTCATGTTATTGCTTTAATTCAATGTTTCTTGGTCTTAATCCCAACAGTTAAAAGGTGTTGATAATTATACACTTTTTGTATGAGTCTTCTACAGAGATGTCTTAAAACAAATGAAGAACTGGCATACAAACATAATCACGCGGTTGTCAAGCAACATAAATAAATGGCTCTTCACTTTGTTTTGAGCCAGTTGAGCAAATCTTCCTCTAGCCACATGGCAGATCATTATCCTTCCTTTCTTAAGGTCACGGTAAGATCACAACATCTGATGCTTAGATTCGTACGTACTGATTAATTGTACAACTCAATTTTTTTTATCACAAAAAGACAAACAAGGCATGTCAAGAAAGAGAGAGTGGGTGAACTTCCACTACAGCCACGAATCACAAAAAAACACAATGAGATTACGTCTATGTTTGTATGTATGTATATACGTATACATAAACACACACGCACACACACACAAGTTGAAAGGAATGTGATTGTGAAATTAGAGAAGACATCTGCAGATTTCCTTTTGTCTTTTGAGTTAATTCTATAGGCTAAATTAATCACCATACTGTTTGATGCAATAACAAGCATATTCGCAAGAATGATGTGAAATAACATTTTGTGCACATTGTGTATACACTAAGCAAGTAATTAATTTGACATGGATGATGATTTCGTACGTACCAGTGAGTGGAGCAAATAAAGTAAAGAATATAAGTACTTGTATGGATGTTTAGTAATTTTTATCATACATGTGACAATTCCATGGATGATTTCCCTTGCTAGGATTTTTTTTCAGATGCTAAATTTCATATTGTTTCAACTTTTACTTTCTGAGGGTTAGGAGTGGAGGTGGGTGCCACTTGGATAAAAATCTTCCTCATCTAAGCAGGTGGTTTGAGAAGAAATATCAGAAACCTTGGGTTTTACAGTTGAAAAATATACATACGTTCACGCATGACATGTATTTACCAAACTACCCATCCACGAATAGTTTCCAATAACTTTTCAATGGATTCTCAAGGTTAATTAAAGATGTCATTTAGAGTCTGATAAAAAATATGATCTTTTCAGCATCTGATAGATACCACTGTCCAAAATTTTCAAACCCTATCACTATATATAGCCATGGAAGCAGCTTATATTACTCACAACAGATATCACACCAAACTTACTACAATATATAGCCTCCCAAAACATCAACTGCTAGAATTTCCAGAGATGGCTATGGTTAGAGCACTGGTGAAGGAAAGGCCCGTGGTTATATTCAGCAAAAGCTCTTGCTGCATGTCGTACACCATTAAGACACTGATAAGCAGCTTTGGGGCAAATCCTACAGTTTACGAGGTAGATGAGCATCCACAAGGGAAGCAGATAGAGAAGGAACTAAGAGGATTAGGGTGCAAGCCAAGTGTGCCAGCTGTGTTCATAGGAGAGGAGCTCATTGGTGGTGCCAATGAAATAATGAGCCTTCATCTCAAGGGTCAACTGGTACCCTTGCTCCTCAATGCTAATGCCATATGGCTTTAGTCAACCATATTCAAGAATATTAAAGAAGTTGGAGTTGTGTTATAAGTTATAACTACTATGAACAACAGATTGATGCATTCTAGTCATTAGAGCAGAAACAGCAAGAAACGTTTTCAGCCTTCATTGCTGTTCTAAGTCCAATGATCAACTTATGTGCAAATTTTTATATATATATATATATATATATATATATATATATATATATATATATATATATATATATATATATATATGTGCTTTCACTGCTATTTGAGAAGCAGTGAGAGATACAATGTTTTTCAGGAGTTACTACTATTCTTAGTGTTCTAATTTGATGTAAAAAGCGTGTTAATGAATTATGGCATGATGCGGGCCTAGTATGGTATGGGTCCGTATCACATAGCATAGTTATAATTTTAATGGGACACCTAGACTTATAAGCCACCAACTTATAGTACTTTCGGCCGATGTGGGATCATAACACTATGCATTCTATATTTGAACTTTGAAGGCGCCGCTTTTTCTTACAAAACTTTTATCTTATCTCACCCACACCATATAAAGCGTTAAAGATGAAATACAGAACTTTGACTTTTCTTTTCTCCAAGTTGAAAAATGAGACCTGCCATTAACAAAAAAAAAAAAAAAAAAAAAAAAAGGTGCCGTGATGCCAGGACTCGACTGTCTTATGTTAATCCACACATGCATACAATTAAACCTCACTTTTTTCAGAAAAGAAAAAGGGAAAGTTGAGCTAATATCTGCAGATTTTTATGCCAAAAGCCATGAGGATAAGATTAAAATAGTAAATCGTTATGGTAAAGCAAGTTCACTGAAGGACTGAGAACTAGCAGCAAGCCTAAAAAAGTTGAAGAGAATGGAAGAAAATAGGTTCAGATGAATTAATCATCAGGTGCTTTTTGCTTTTGGTTTTAGGTCTTTATGCTATGCAAAAGAAATATATTTGATATTTAGGACAAGTGATAGACATTTAAATTGTATAAGTTAGTGAATGTATATAAATGTCCCTTAGTTTTTTCTATGGCCAATTATACAAATTGATGCCTCCTGTTCATATTACATGTCATAATTTTACTCTTCTTTTGGCTGTTGGGCTGCATGTATGTTGCCATATCTAGTATCAGTAAATAAAAGATTATTTAATACCCTATGGTACAACTTCATTCGATCAATCACCACCATCAGACAAGAAAGATGAGGGGATATATCCATCCCATACATCTATGATAGACCTTGAATTCTCTACAAATTAAAGCTAAATGGTATTCTTAGTGGTTTCTTCAGTAAGAGCTAGTAGATGTGGCACTCACTAACCAATCAAGTTATCTTAAGAACCACTGATTAATTCCTTAAGAATAATCTGGCATTGCAAATGTCTAATTGCTACAAGTGGAAAAAGAGACATGTAGTATCTTCTTCCCTACTTGTACGGACTCCGTGTGTTTTATCATCTTAAATAAGCATCTAACTATTTAGAAATTCCACCTCCCTTTTGTCATTACACTTTCGGTTCACTTTAAATTTACACATTAGAATCTTATAAAAGATAACTAACAAAGATATATTCTCACTTCTCCGATTATCCACATTTTTTATAACTAATGCACCAATCACACGTGCACTCTACAAAGTCCAGCATACCGTTAGTTGTAAGAGTAATCTCAGCATCAGATAAGGTTTCTTTTAAGAACAATATCCCACTCATTTTAATTCATTACTCTTAACCCCTTATATATAGTCACGATGGGTGCTCCAATTTCTTCAAAGTAAGGTCTTCGTTCTAATAATAATTAAAATTATTTATCTACATAAAGGCTATGCTTGTATCTCTCCTTTTTGACAAGACCCTTGTTCCTTTTCCTTTCTCATAAACTAATGGCCTTGGTTACCAACTTAGGCACTGAAAAGCCGGTGGTGATATTCAGCAAAAGCTCTTGCAGCATGTGCCATTCCATCAAGACTCTGATAAGAAGTTATGGGGCGAATGCTACTGTATACGAGATAGATGAACACCCAAAGGGGCAGCAAATGGAGAGAGAACTGAGGGCTTTGAGTAGTAGTAGGCCAAGTGTACCAGCAGTTTTCATAGGCCATGAACTGGTTGGTGGGCCTGATGAGATAATGAGCCTCCAACTCAAGGGCAAGCTGGTGGACTTGCTCAAAAAGGCAAATGCCATATGGGTTTAATCAAGATATTGAAAAGACTAAAAATCACTCAACATTTCTTATGAAATATGACTATTATGGTTGAGTAATGCGAGTCTTTAATTTAGAATATGTAATATCATGAGTACCCTTCTCAAAATTTTATTGTGGTTACATGTGTAATATGAAACAAATAATTCTGCTACAAACATTGAGGCAAGTAACATTAAAAAAGTTGAGAAAATAAGTTAAAATAAAAAGAAAATCTGCCATGATTGAGATGCCTAAAACTTTATCTTATTCTCATTTGAGTACGTACCAAAATATATTCTTTTGAATTTTTGGCATCTTTGTAAAAATGAATGGGAATAGTATAGACATTTTTTGGAGTTGAATTCCATAATATAGACACAAAAAATTCGATTTCCGGGTATAGACATGGATTCCGCGGAGGTAGCTCCGAGAAGCTCCGCGGAATGGCAAAATCGTAAATAAATCAGGGTATTAAAAAAAAAAAAAAAACTCAAGATCCATTCCGCGGAGCTACCTCCGAGGAATGAACTCATTCCGCGGAGGTAGCTCCGAGGAATGGATCTTCAGAATTTTTTTTTCTTTTTTCACATCGATTCTTCAGGGTTTATATTCATTCCCCAACTAATTATTTTCAAGAAAAGATTATGATAGTATGAATTTTTCTTGACAATATTTGGAATGAATGTGAGGTGGAAAAAAAAATTGGTCTTTTAATTGAAGATATTTACATAAAAGAATCATTGGAGGTGATTTTTTTTTCTGAAGATCCATTCCTCGGAGCTACCTCCGTGGAATGAGTTCATTCCTCGGAGGTAGCTCCGCGGAATGGATCTTGAGGTTTTTTTCTTTTTTTTTTAATACCCTGATTTATTTACGATTTTGCCATTCTGCGGAGCTACAATGGATTCCGCGGAGCTACCTCCGCGGAATCCATGTTTATTCCCGGAAATCCAATTTTTTGTGTCTATATTTTGGAATTCAACCCCAAAAAATGTCTATACCCAGTATTTTGCCAAAAATGAATGCACCAATTAATGACACATGCGCACTGCTATGTCCCTCATGGATGCATAATCTCAAAACAGTCAATGTCTTTTTCTTACAACATACAGTCTGGTCCCACTCTTCTCACTCACACAACACAAATATATATGTATGCAGAAAGCAAGTTTGGAGATATGGAAGTATTTTGGACTCAAAGCTGCTGCACACTCTAGATATTCAGAGAAACAAAGGGCTATATATATAGCCTACAAGTACCTAATGGAAGCCAACAAAAACAATCTAAAAACTAGCTAGTTCTCCTTAAGACTAGGACACTTTAGAGACCATGTCACCCACGTGCAATTATAATGAACCGGTCAATCACCTTTTATTCAAACTAAATAAATCAAACAAATACTAAATATTAACCCATACCTATCAAGATTATCCAACACATTCCCTCTTTCATATCTTCCACCAAAATCAGTGAAACACCCTTGCATGCATGAGCCTCTATACATATAGTCTTGATTTGAGCTCTAATTTCCTCAAAGCAGCACTGAAGTTCAAACAACAAGCACTTTCTAATATATAGCTCAATCATATCCGCCAATCCCTTAATCTTTCTTCATGATTCTTGTTAATTATGTCAGTTTTTTTTTTCCAGATAATGACCATGGTTACAACTTACAAGGTTGGCTGCTAAAAACCACTGGTAACTTTTAGTAAGAGTTATTGCTGCATGTCCCAGTCCCACATAATTAAGACTTTGATTCACAGTTTTTTTTTTTGGTGGGGGGGGGGGGGCAACAGTTTATGAGCTAGATGTACATCCTAATGGGCAGCTATTAAAGAGAGTTGAAAGCAGTAGGATGTAAGCCAAGTGTACCAGTAGGGATGAGCATATGGACCGGGGAACCGGCCGGAACCGGTACCCGATGGAACCGGTCGGGCCGGGACCGGTACTATAATCTCGTCAATTTTTGGAATCGGGACCCGGTAAGAACCGTTCGTTGGAACCGGCCCAAAACTGGGAACCGGACCGGATAACTCACTCAAATTTTGAAAGTTGCATAACTCACTCAATTTAACTTTTTTTACCTGAATCTTTTTCCTACATGTAGATTATGATTTGTACTTAAGTTTAGACTATAAAAACGCTTGATTTGGTTAAAAATTGAATGAATTACAAGCCCCACAAGGAAGGGTATCAAATCAAAAAAAATTTATGTTTCAGCAATTAAATGTAATATGACTTTGTTGTTCATATGTGCATAACTCACTCAATTTAACTTGTTTTGACCTGAATCTTTTTCCTACATGTAGATTAGGACTTGTAGTTAAGTTTAGACTATAAAAACGCTTGATTTGGTTAAAAATTGAATGAGTTACAAGCCCCGCAAGGAAGGGTGTCAAATCAGAATTTTTTTTATGTTTCAGCAATTAAATGTAATCTGACTTTGTTGTTCAAATGTGCATAACTCACTCAATTTAAGTTTTTTTACCTGAATCTTTTTCCTACGCGCAGTTTAGGTTTTGTAGTTAAGTTTAGACTATAAAAACGCTTGATTTGGTTAAAAATTGAATGAATTACAAGCCCCGCAAGGAAGGGTGTCAAATCAGAATTTTTTTATGTTACAACAATTAAACGTAATCTGACTTTGTTGTTCAAAAGTGCATAACTCACTCAATTTAAGTTTTTTTGACCTGAATATTTTTCCTACACGTATTTTAGGTTTTGTAGTTAAGTTTAGACTATAAAAACGCTTGATTTGGTTAAAAATTGAATGAGTTACAAGCCCCGCAAGGAAGGGTGTCAAATCAGAATTTTTTTATGTTACAACAATTAAACGTAATCTGACTTTGTTGTTCAAATGTACATAACTCACTTAATTTAAGTTTTTTTTTTACCTGAATCTTTTTCCTACACGTTTTTTAGGTTTTGTAATTAAGTTTAGACAATAAAAACGCTTGATTTTGTTAAAAATTGAATGAGTTACAAGCCCCGCAAGAAAGCGTGTCAAATCAGATCGGTTCCAAAATCGAAAACCCGGCAAAAACCAGACCTGTACCCGGAACCGGTTGAACCGTCGGGCCGGTTCGGTTCTTGATTTTGGCCGAAGCCGGTTCCCGGTTCAGGTCCGTGTCGGGCCGGTTCCGGCCGGTTCGGTCCGTTTGCTCATGCCTATGTACCAGTCATATTTATATGACTGTAAGAATTAATATCCAAATTCTATTGTGGTTACTTGTGACATATGGAATAGATAATTCAACTATAAAACATTAAATTTAAATGGAGGGCCTCCTAACCTTTCGTTTTCAAGGACTGTAAGAATATCCAACTCGTGGCCTTTAACAACGTTCCATTTTTCTCAAACAAGTTTTAGCATACAATATCACTACAAGAAATCATATCATTTCCGGCGACACGACAAGGACTTTTAGCGGCGACATGAGCTTGAGTCACCGCTAAAAGTTCTTGTCGCCAGCAAAGGTGTCGTTGGTAATGCCCTGAGGACCGATCCACGTGAACCTTTTCTAGCAACCCCCACCCGTCCGATTGATATTCTAATCCAACGACCAACAACTGGGAGTCCGTTTCGCCTAAACCAAATAGCGACGACATCGATTTTTGTCGCCGCCAAAGGTCGAATAAAACAGTACTAATTTCCTCCATAGTTGTCGCTGCAATTGAATCGAGTCGCCTCTAAAGGTTTTGGCGTCGCCGGTATTGCTCCACACAGTTAACCAAAAAAATCGACGCCTCTTTTCCCTTTATGCTTCTATTTCTCTTCCATATTCGCTGTCGTTTTTTTTCTTCCATCTTCTTCGACGAGTTGCACCGATTCAGGCCACCACCGGCGACATCACATTTTTTCTTCCCCACTGTGAGATTCCGACGGGAAAAGGAGATACCGACGACCCTTTTTCAGTTTCTCCGGCGACTGTAGAGCATTTCTGATGACGGTAGGGCATCTCCAGCTCATTTCTCTTTCTCTTTCTCTTGTAACATCGATTTTTATCTTATAATAGTGATTATGCAAAAAATTGTCATTTTCAGTTTTTGATTTCCTTTACTGGCGACTGTTGTTGTCATCATCGGCGACTACCGCTACCATTGTTTGATTTCCGCCACCACGAGTTTTATTTACTGTGAATTTCAAGATTAATTGTAAAATATGTGTACTTGTATACATTATGTGAAATTTGGCAAATGAAAAATTAATGGTTCAAAAAGGTTGCTATTGATTCAATTGAGGTCTCGTACATGTACCACTCAGAACCTTAAGAAATGGGACTAACATCTATCTACCCAATTCAAACTAAGAGATCAACATTATTTGAAATCCTTATCTAAACTAAATATATTCACGATCTTTGACCATCGCTTTGACCAGTCGTGATCAGCTTTCACCCCCCCCCCCCCCCTCTCAAGTTGGAGCATGAGGATCATATATGCCCAACTTGAGAGAAAAATCATCAAAGGTTGCTTTGCCAAGTGCTTAGTTAGAATATCAGCAAGTTGAAGTTTAGTATGAATATAAGTGGCAGCAATTAAACCATCAAGAATGGCATCTCCAACAATATGACAATCAACTTTGATATGCTTTGTCCGTTCATGAAAGACCGGATTTTTGGAAAGATGGACTGCAGATTGACTATCACAATGAAGAGTAACTGGTTGCTAATGTTGAATTCTCAGGCATTTCTGCAAACCCTTTAGCCACTTGACCTAACAAGTAATTGCAGCCATAGATCGATACTCCGCTTCAGCAGAGGATATGGATATTGTAGGTTGTTTCTTTGTCTTCCACGTAATTGGATAATGGCCCAAATACACAATCCGACAGGATAAAGAGTGTCATGTGATCGGGAAAGCAACCCAAACTGAGTCACACCATCCTGTCAGATTCATATTGCTAGAGCTCGTCAACAAAATTCCTTGTCCTCGAGTACCTTTCAAGTAATGAACCACCCTCAATGCAGCCTCCCAATGGTCAACACAAGGACATTTCATGAACTGAGATAGAATATGAACCGAGTATGCAAGATCAAGTTGTGTCACAGCCAAATAACGTAATCTTCCAACTAATCGACGATAAGTTTCCGGATCAGACAACTTAGCACTAGTAGCAAGACCTAATTTGTGATTTTGTTTAATGGGAAAGTCAAATGGTTTAGCACCCAAAAGACTAGCATCCGTCACAATATCCAAAGTGTATTTTCATTGACACATAAAAATACGAGAGGGGCTACGAGCCACTTCTATACCAAGAGAGTACGTCAAAGGCCCAAGATCTTTCATTTTAAAGCACCCACTGAGATACTTCGTGAAAACTCTTATGGACTCTGTATTATTTCCTAAAATTATCAAGTCATCCACATACACAAGCATGTGGATACGAACATCGCCACATACATATGTAAACAAAGAATAGTCAGAATAAGATTGACGAAAACCATATTTTTTTGAGTGTTGTGACCAGCTTTGCAAACAAGCATCTTGGCGCCTGTTTCATGCCATAAAAGGACTTGTGAAGATTAAACACCAGATTTGGATTAGAACATTTACATATACACTCCCTCTTGAAGATCTCCATGGAAAAAGACATTGTGCACATCCATTTGATGAAGTTCCCAATTTTTAGAGGCAGCTACAGCTAAGAATACTTGGACTGTAGTCATCTTGGTGATAGGAGCAAATGTTTATGTATAATCAACTCCCTCCTCTTGGTGATTACCATAGACCACTAAGCGAGATTTGAGTCGTTCGATGTCTCCATTAGAGAGATACTTGATTTTGTAGACCTATTGACTTCCTAATGCTTATTTGTCAGGAGGTAGTGGTTCCAATGTCCAAGTACCACTATCTTCCAATGCACATATTTCATCTCGCATAGACTTTTTACAACCATCATGATTCATGGCTTCTCTAAAGGTGTGTGGTTCTTTTCCCGATGTGACAGCTACAATAAAGGTTTGATAGCCACGAGAAAAAATTTCATAGTTTATATAGTGTGCTATAGGATAAGGAGTACCTGAGGAAGACTATGGAGACGGTGTAGCGTGGGACAAACTTTTACTAGTAGTAGTATGGGTGACGAAGTCTTTTAATAGAATCGATGGGAACGTTTCTCGTTGGCCACGTCCCATTTGAATCGGTTGATCAGATTGCTCCACCGGAGGAGTTTCGTGACCAACATTTGGAGGCTCCTGATCTGCATTCTGTGTTGTGATATTCGGTTCATCTTCAATCACGAGATCATTATAATCAGTACATATCCCATCAATAGTAGCATCTTCATTATTTGTTATGTCACGCATGTTCGTGTAAGGAAAGATGTCCTCAAAAAACTTGAAATCACGAGACACAAAGAACTCCTTAGTATCTAAGTCAAATAATTTCCAACCTTTCTTTCCAAACGGTTAACCCACAAAAGTAGACTTTCTACTTCGACTAACAAACTTGTCTCCCTTCGCTCGCTGATTGTGAGCAAAGCATAAACATCCAAAAGTTTGAAGTGTATCATAAGAAGGCATATTGTTAAAAAGTAGTTCATAAGGTGTTTGATGATGTAAAAGAGATGAGGGGGTTCGGTTTATTAAATGAGTTGCCATGAGGATTTCCTCACCCCAAAAGTAAGTGGCTAGCTTTGCCTCAATCAACAGTGCTCTCCTAACGTTTAAAATATGTCTATGTTTTATTTCTACTCTACCATTTTGTTGGGGAGTACCAACACACGATGTTTGAAAAACTATCCCATTAATAGAAAAATACCCAAGTAAACAATTAAATTACGTTCCATTATTACTCTGAACAATTTTGATCTTTTGAGAAAATTGTCTTTCAATAATTGAAACAAAGGACATAAATATGTTGAAAACCTCGGTCTTATCAACTAGTAAATAGACCCAGACAGCACGAGAAAAATCATCTACTAATGTCAAGAAATAGTGAGCACCACAAGACGAAGCATGCTTGTAGGGACTATATAAGTCATAGTGTATTTTTTAAAACATTCTAGTTGTTTTACTATCACTTAACGGAAAACTTTCTCTAGTTTGTTTGGCTCAAAAACACACTTCACAAGCCTTATTTAAACTACCCTTAATATCACTAACCAGAGAAAGCAACTTCACAATCTTTTCAGAGGGATGTCCCACAACTCAAGTGTAGAGTCACCCTTCTTGAAGTAGTAAAGTCCGTCCTGTCTAACACCCTCTCCAATCAGCTTCCTCGACTGGTCATCTATAGGACACATATGTGAATCAAACACAACATTACATTTCATATCATCATTTAGTTGAGAGACAGATATAAGATTGCAACTTAATTTTGGAACTAAAAGGACACTCTTAAGCATTATTTTGTTCGATAGAAAAATAGATCCTTCATGAATTCCAATAACTTTTCTTCCATTTGGAAGACCCACGAGACGACCTGGGTTTTTCCTAATATCCCTCAGCCACGACACATCACCAGTAACATGATGTGTTGCACATGAGTCAATTATCCAAAGTCTTTTACAAAACTCACCATTCAAGCATTGGTCAAGAGTTTTTACATTACCCATTAGACCCGTTAAGTCCTTCCATTGTTCAGTTATGAACAACAAAGATGAAGATTCACTGTTGTTTTTGGAGAGAGATGTGACAGCATTAGTACGGATTCCTCTGCCTCGGCCACTTGATCTTCCTCCACGATTTACACCACCTGTTTTGCTTTGGTCTTCCCACCATTCTGGATTGCCAACAAGTTCAAAACAACTTGTGGCTTCATGTTCGATCTTCTTCCAATGTGTACACGAGAGATGTGATTTATCAACACGTTCTCGATTCCGTCCCTTGTTCTCGCTGGTATGAACCGAAGAACCTAACACTTCAGAAGGTTTTTCATCAAGTACACTATTAGCAATTCGAACACGTTCGTCTTGAATCACCAATTGAAACGCTTTGTCCAACGAGGGTAATGGATCTTGAGACAAAATGCTTGTGCGAAGAGTTGCAAAGAAATCAGAATTTAGACCCATGAGGAACTTGTGCAGCATATCATTGTCCATTCTCGTCTCATGTTCTTTTCCTGCAGTACAGTTAGCATAGCAAGAACAACCAATAATTGGTTCATGATTATGAAGTTCATCCCACAAACCTGTCAACTTCCCAAAGTAATCTACCACAATCATATTCTTTGTCGTGAGTAGAGCCAGTTGCAGAAGCAGAGACGTTCAGCTACTTCACTGGACATTTGAGGTGAGTTTTCCTCTAGTAGGAATGGGTCTAAGGCACCAAGTTCGGCCCGTTGATGTATGTTAGTATGATCCGGATTAAGATCTGATGTCGGGCGGGGCCCGATGTAGGTTTAGATGTTTTCCGGATTTCGATCCGATGTTGGAACGGTACCCGAAGGATGTTAGTATGCTTAATGTCTTAGTGATTCTTGCATGTAGATGTATTTTTGTGTTTCCGGACTACGGTCCGATGTCGGGACGGTCCCGAGGAATGTTTTTATGTTTCCGGATGTTGGTCTGATGTCGGGCGGGGCCCGAGGAATGTCTATATGTCTATAGTTAAGTGGTTATGCTTATGTTATGTGTACTAGTAGTTATGCTCATATGTATGCTGAGCTTTGCCCGATGCCAGGCGGGGCCCGATCGCAGATGCGTTCTGATGTCGAGTGGTGCCCGATGTCGAGCGGGGCCCGATGTCGGACAAGTCGATGTCGGGCAGTGCCCGATGTAGCAGGGCGGGGCCCAATGAATGCGATTATGTGATTATGTGTATGATATGTGGTAGTTTGGGGAGACCCACTAAGCTTCGTGCTTATAGTTTTCAGTTTTGGTTTCAGGTACTTCCACTAGTAAGGGGAAGAGCTCGGGATGACTGCATTGCACACACCACAGTGTTTACCCTGGGAGGATTTACTCTGATATTTGGACATGTGATTTTGATACAATGTTTTCGATATGATGTTTTGAGATATTATCACTTATGTTTTTCTGAGATGATTTGAGTTAGTATCGTTTTATATAGAATAAAAGTGAAATTTTTGGAACGTATTTTTGGGATGTCTCAGACACGAACCCTTGATGCATAGTTTTATAGTAAAGCAAGATTGTAAGAATCCATACAATTCAGGGATTTCACCTAATCTACATAAATATAAAGAATATATCTGATATCTCTAGCTAACTAATTATGTGTATATCTGTAAATACAGAGAATTATAACTCACCTCGGCTCCATTCTTCAATTGATGCATCTTGATACATCATCTTTGATCTTAGGCCTATTCATACACATATACAAGTTTCTTAATATTTGTCTTAGCCTATTAAGAGCTTAATGACTCTCTTGGTTAAAATGACCACTTAATAGATCAATATCCCAACTTCTCATTTTCTTCTTCTAATCTCACCCAAACAATAAAATTAAACATTACATACTACTTAATTCATTATAATCTACATCTAATGCATCAATTCACTAATCACTTGTTAGGGCTTCAAATCCTAACTCTCATTGGATTGATTCCACCATGGGAATCATTTTCTAATCTTGATTAAAGCATCTAACCACTCTCATATACATCATAATCAAGCTATAGGTTTATTGATTCAATCAATCTACACAAATTACACATTTCACCAAATGTGGATAAATCATACCTTAATGGATAGAGGATGAAAATCCTTATCAAGCTTCTCTTGCCTCCATTCCAACACCAAAATCGCCAACAAATAACTCTCAATCGATTTTAGGAGTTTTCGTTCGGAAATGAGGCTCTAACAAGTTAGAACTTGTATTTAATCGTCGACGTCGCTCTGTGGTCATATATTTACCGTGCCCTTGTGTGATCTCTTTAGTCGTGGTCAGCCTTGTGTCGAGCCGTGGTGCCTTTCATCCACACATTCTACATTTGGCTAACGCGTCGTGGTGCCCATTCACCACGTCGTGGTGCAAATTAGATTGCATACCATTTACGACGATGTGTCTCGTATGAATCCTTTTCAGCCATCATTGCGTTGTGGTGGTCTATTTACTACGCCAAGGTAATTGGAGATCAACAAAGTGCATTGCTGATTCCATTCCAGCTTTAGGGACAACTTTTATCCTAACTTCTAACCTTCATAACTTCTTCGTTAGATACCCTTTTGTGTATTATCTTTATATCAATGCGAAGGTAGGAACATACTCTACAATTATGTTAAGTTATTTCTCATTGAATTAATACGGGTCTTAATCTATTAAGTCACAAAGTTGGCACAAAAAGCATAAAATTCCCCATATTATCCTTTTGGCCAAAATGCATCTTCTCATGCATTCTTTCTTTTGAACTTACTCATCTAACCTCTTATAAGTGACTTAAACTTATCTTCGCCATTTCCATAAAGTCACAACTTCATTAACTTATCAAATTCCTCTAAATGACCATTTTGCCCTTTTGGTCAACATTCGACTAAAAGTAAAAAAACTCTCTAAATTTTGGGTTCTTACAAACATGCTAGAGAATAACACATGTATCATTGAAATTATAAAGAACTTTTTTGAATTGAAATGAAGAAAGACATTATTGAATAAGTGAAAATGTGTGAAGTTTGTTAATGAACTATACACTTATTCGGTTCGGTGGCAATCTTCTTTAGCCGGTTCCATTACCGATGCAAGTATGGGAAGAGTTGTTTGTAGACTTTATTGAGGGTTATATAAATTAGCATGAGTAAGTATAATTTTAGTGGTTGTGATTTCTTGAGCAAATATGCTCATTTCATGGCTTTAAGACACCCGGTCAGTGCTAAATTTTTGGTTGAAACTTTTAGTAAAGAAATTATCATGCTACATCGAGTCCTAGAGTTAATAATTTTTGACAAGGATCAAGCTCTTTGCATTAACTTTTGGAAGGAATTATTCAATATTCAGTGTACTAATTTGAAGTTCACAGCGCATACCATCCATAGAAGGAGATGGGCATACTAGTATACTACTTTAAAGTTCAGCACCGCATACCATCTGTAGATGGGTGGATAGACTGAGGTCGTAAATAAATGTGACGAGAAGTATTTACGTTGTGTTATGTTTCATAAACCCCAAAACATGTTCCAAGTTTTTACCTTAGGTTTAATACTCTTACAATACATCATGTCATAGTTTAAGGAATTCCTCCTTCAATATTTTATATTGTCGAGATCATTACGAAGATATAAGCTTCATTCAGCCAAAATTGAACAAGTAGAACATGATTTAAACAAACGATACCATAATCTTGATGAAGCAATATTATTATTGACAAAATCCTGGTGTCGGATGAAATAGATTGTTGATTTGAGTTGCAAGGAAGTTGAATTCTTAGTGGGGGATAAGGTTTTCCTAAAATCCAGACCTTATCAACAAAGATCCTTTGTATTAAATAATAGTCCAAACTTGGAGGCTATATATTATATACCCTTTGTGATTATGGAGAAAATTAGAAATGTGGCTTATCTCTTAGCGTTGCCTGTGAATGCCACCATTTGCCTAGTCTTTCATGTGCCACAATTGAGAAAGGTAGTGGGTAATTATGTAATTTCACCCCATTTTCATATCACAATTGACAGCATAATTGATCGGGTGACATTGACATTACCAACACCATACTAATGCATGCTACTATATAGCAAATATATAAATCAATTTCAATATTCCTTCAAAGCTTAGCCAAAATCAATATATGAAATTTATGAACATAAGAGCGGTAAGCTTAGTTTGGTTGACTTTGCGGTTGCATCACTACTTATATAGAGAATATGGAAAAAGAAAATTTTATTTAAAAGTAGAGCATCTCTAAGGCAAGCTTTTTATAGCTTTTTATTCAATTTGTTGACCACTTATCACCACTCAATAGCATTCAAGTGGTGAACATATTTTGCTTTTTCTATTGACCATTCGATATATATTGAGTGGTCAATTATTTTTTAGGTTTTACCTATTTAACGCTTTTTAATTCAATTGACTTACATTTTATTTCCTTAATTATACTTATATTATAATTATTAAAGTTTAATAAAGTTTATTTTTCTCTCCAAATTATGTGTGCTTTTTACCAACCTCAACAAGAAGTCTAGAATGATCCAGAAGTCACGAAATCATGTATCTTTTATGCTTGGATTGTTATAGACATGTAGTTTTAATGAAAAAAAATGCAAACAATTTTGGAATTCTGTAGAGGACATTATAATGTTTTTGTCACAGGTTGTGCAGTGGATTGAAAACAACCTAATATGACTAAGCTTTTGGATTTCTCAAGTCTTTTGAGATCTCCAATGCATGTACTGAAAATATTTGATGTTTTTAAGATATTCATTAATTCTTTTAGTATTTTAGGTCCCACAAATAGTTGAGATTTTGTTTATATTAGTCAATTTTAAGAAAGTTCATTTTTCTCTCTAAATTTTGTCGGTGTTTTTTTGGACCAAAATCAACGAGAAATCTGGAACAATTTAGAAGTCAAAAACTCATGTATCTTATATGCCTGAAAAAATATGGATGTGTAGTTTCCAATGAAAAAAGGCAAGTATTTTGGATTTTTTTAGAGGAAGTTATGACATTTTTTCCACAGGATGTCCAATGTACAATATATGTTTGGTGGTCTGAAAAAATATTTTTGGACCAACTTCAACGGGAATTATGGAACGATCCAAAATTCAAAAAATCATGTATTATATATGTCTGGAAGGCTCTGTATTTGTAGATTCCAATGAAAAAAACGACATATATTTTGGAGTTCTGTAGAGGGAGTTATGACGTTTCTTCCACAGGCTGTCTAATGTACAAAAATATGTTACGTGGTCTGAATAAATATTTTTGGAAACACATCAACGGGAAGTAGGGATGTTAAAAATCCTCATGGGACCCAACCCCGTAGGACCCCGTTTCCGAACGGGAGTATTTTTACAATTTTTCAGGTTTGGGGGCGGGATTGGGAGTGGGTTTTACCCCCGTTTAGTTTTTGAGGACGGGGGCGGGGAGTTCCATCCCAAATACCCCGCGGGGCCCCGCAATAAGTACCCTATATTTAACTATTTTATTTATAAAAGTAAATATTAAACTTAGAGTAGTTATTGTGTAATATATATTTTGTATTTTTGTATTTGAATAATTAGTTTAATATGTAAGCTAAATGAATAAACAAGTTAAAAATACGTAAAATAAGGTTAAACGGGGGATTTCGGTTCAAACGGGGTTAACGAGGATTTGGGGGAAATGGGGTGGTCTTCAAATTCGGGGGACGGGGGAATTTGGGGTCCAGGGAAACATACAAATTTAGGGGCGGGGCGGGGGCAAGTATTCTCGTTCCTGTTTGGTCCCATTGACATCCCTAACGGGAAGTCTGGAATGATATAGAAGTAAAAAAAAATCATGTATTGTATATTCTTGGAAAGCTATGGATGTGTAGATTCCAATGAAAAAACGACAAATCTTTTGGAGTTTTGTGGAGAAAATTATGATGTTTTTTCCACAGGATGTCTAGTGTACAAATAAAAAAAGTTTGATGGTCTGAAAAAAATATTTTTTTGACCAACTTCAATAGGAGGTGATCCAGAAGTAAAAAATCAGGTATTATGTATGCTTGGAAATCTCTAGATATGTACATTCCAATGAAAAAACATTAAGTCTTTTGGAGTTTTGTGGAGGAAGTTATGACGTTATTGTCATAGGCTGTCCAGTATACAAAAAAAAAAATCTTCGGTGGTCCAAAAAAAATTTGACCAACTTTAATGGGAGGTATGGAACGATCTAAAAATAAAAAATAAAATCATGTAATATATATTCTGGAATGCTATGGATGTGTAGATTTCAGTGAAAAAACAGTAAGTCTTTTGGAGTTTTGTGAAGTAAGTTATGACGTTTTCGCCATAGGTTATCCGGTATACAAAAAATTATTCGGTGGTCTGAAAAAAAAAAAATTTCCAGCTTCAATGGAAGGTATGGAATGATCCATAAGTAAAAAAAATCATGTATTATATACTCCTAGATCTTTTATAGATTCGAATGAAAATGGGACAACTTTTTTGGAGTTTTGTGGAGGAACTTATGATCTCTTTGCCATAGGCTATCTAGTGTACAAAAAAATGTTCGGTGGTCTGAAAAAATTATTTTTTGACTAACTTCAATGAGAAGTATGGAACTATCCAGAAATCAAAAAAATCATATATTATATATGACTAGAAAGCTTTAGATGTGTATTTTCCAATGAAAAAAAAAACCGGAAAGTCTTTTGGAGTTTTGTGGAAGAGGTTATGACGTTTTTGCCACAGGCTGTCTAGTGTACAAATATATGTTCGATGGTCTAAAAAAATATATTTTGAGTTTTGACCAACCTCAACGGGAAGTCTAAAAACGATCCAGAAGTCAAAAACTAGTGTATCTTATATGCTTGAATGCTCTGGATGTGTAGTTTCCAATGAAAATAACAGTAAGTCTTTGGAGTTTTGTAGAGAAGTTACTAACTTTCTTCTACAGCATGTTCAGTGTATAAATAAATGTGTGGTGGTCTGACAAAATATATTGTTGTATAAAAATATGTTCAGTGATTTAAAAATATGTTTTGTGGTGTGAAAATATATTATGTGGTCTGAAAATATGTTCCTATTTGTAATATCAATATCCTTATGTTCGTGTCCATGTCAGCCTATCACCTAGGTTGCTTCAATATATTTTAGAAAATTAATAAACCCAAGATGAATTAACCATCGCAACCAACAAAACATACTTTCTTGATTTAAATCACATTGGTACGTGTATATATGTGGTAGAAATATTTCAAATTCTTTTCCTTCCCCCCCTCACCCTCCCTCTGTCTTTTCATCTGTCTTTCAGCATGTCATCTAACATAATTTATGAGAAATACTACAAACACTATGTGGTTTTATTTTCGGAATTTCGTAATGAGAAATTGATGCACCACCTTAACACTATGATGGACAATAGAGAAAATTGGAACAACTTGAGGCATGAAGGATAAAACACCTTTTATATCATGAGATTGGCAATAGCATTCTATTATAAACAAAACTCTACTCACAATGTTCTTATTGAGTCTACAGAAGAGGTTTTAAATTTATTTTTTTAAGAAAAAAAACATCTTGATTTGTTTATTTCTTTTTTAAAAATACAATCTAATTTTTTAATATGTATGTAAGTTTTTTCTTTAAATATAAATAAATAAAATATGTTACATAGATAGATATTTTGTTTGCGATGTTTTGTAATTTCTTGATTTTAGTTATGTTGTAAAACTATTTTCAAGATCAATATTTTCGTGTCCGTATTCACATGGGCCAATCACCTAGTTGGGTTATAGGATAGGTTTACCATTAAAGATGCTCTTAACTTAAATGCAACCATTTTTTGCTTAAAACAAGTTGCAAATGGGATTTTGGTACATCTCCCCCGAGGTTAATTTATACTTCAAGGAATAGATCCTTAGGGTTGACCTTTGTGAGGTATTTTGACTTTCTTATAGACTTTTTTATGTTGTGTTGGGTGTTATTTGGTTTTAAGATGTAAAAGATATGTAGACTACGAACCACTATGTAGATATTTGTAGAAAAAAGATGTGCACCAGATGTTTGCAGTCTACAAGAAGAAGAAGACTGTTTGTTTTTTAATGTCTGCAAGTTGCTAAAATAACCTGAAATTTAAAATAAAACTGATTTTTTAAACTAAAAGAGTTTTTAAACATCTTTCTTTAAATAATTGTTGTTTTACAACACGAAATATAATTCATTGATGCTACTAACACTAAAATTAAAAACACATAAATTCTTATAATTCCAAAGAAAGACCGTCTATAGTTCATATAGCTTGTGTATATTTTTATTTGCAATTATGGCCTTCTGAACCTGCAAATATATTTGCCATTCTTAAGTCAATATAATTATGTTCTTGTTACAAGCCATTTAACCTTAATAATTTGTTTATGACTTTTTCCAAACAATTGTCATGTAAGGAAGCATAAAACATATAATAAACACACACAAACAATTGAAAACAAATACTAGGAGAGTGTAGTGTCACATATACACATAGGGGCATGGATGGTGTTTCACACCAAGAGTAAAACAAAACAACATATCTAAATTGTCAAAAGATCCAACTTGTATTTATTCAAATAGTTGTAAATTTACAATTTACACCTTCAAGGGGCCTTATTCAAACAAATAAAAAACTATCTCAAACATCATTATCTTTGCATGAACATAGCAAGTTTGGCATTCCTTTTGAATAATGAATCCTACAAAATAATACATCCTTGTTCACACATCCTACACAATAAATCAAACCAATAATAAGTTTGAAGACATAAATGGATACAAATCCACATCCTAAGAAACAATAGAAGATTAAACTTCAAAAAGTTATCATCAACGATTTCATTTTAGATACATACAAATCATTAATAGCTTTCACGACACAAATAATCCCCAAAACTGAAGTTACAAAACTCAACTAAATGAGAAATAAGAGAGCCGAGAGGGAGAAAGATGAGAACCTCTGGACAACGGCCTGAAGATACAACTTATCTTCGATGGCAGACTTTGGTGACGTCGGAAGATGAAGCAACCGAGGAAAGGTGTGGTGATTCAGCGATGGAGTAGAAAGAAAAAGGAGGTGGTCGAAGGGGGCGATGGTCTGTTGATGTGGTGGTCCGGTGAGGTAGCAACGACAACGACGGCCGATGATGGAGAGGATGGAAGAGGCTGTGATGGTCGAGAAAGGAGGTTGTGTGCGATTGTCCATTGGGTTTGGGTGTTTGAAAGAGAAAGTGAACTGATCTTTATTGTTAATTTTTTTCTTTTTTTTAATCTAGAAGATGTCTGCGAGAAATGTCTTCCCGTCCGTAGACTTTGGTCCATGTTGTTTTATGTTTTTTTTAGACAAGAGGACTTACGGTCTTTTAAAAAACAAATAATCTGCAAGAACGCACATACGTAAATGTTTTCCCGCCCACAGACATAAGTACTCAAAAAGAGTTTTATTTAAAAATACAAACACCACCTTAATATGCCATTGTCCAGGGGTACTTTAGTCCTTTTCATTGTGATTGATTTTCATTCTGAAAGATAGGTACAATATTTGCTTAAATAAGTGGCTCGGTAGAAGTAGAGGTTTAGGGGCTGTTTGTTAGGATCTGAATTATTAAGATCTGAATATTTAAGAGATTTGAATTTTTAACATGTTGTTTGGTTGGAACTTCTGAATTTTTGTGCTAAACTATAAAATGATCATTTTACCCTTCTGTATTATTTTTTATTGAATTCAATATTCTGTTTTATAAATAAGAATAAATAACCAAATCAACTTCTTAAATAATTATAAAAATGAATATAAACACCATATAAAATCCAAATTAAACATAAATAAAAATTAACACAAATCCAAATCAAACATAAATATTTTTAAATTGAAAAAAATCATAATAAATCAAAATAAAATCTTACAAATTTAATTTCAAGCATCAAAAAATATTGGTAGCATTGAATTCAATCTAAAGACTAAAATCCAAATAAAATCTTGCAAATGGTCAACCACAATCCTTGAAGGAATTTATAACCTTGTGCAACACTGATTGGATGAATACCGTGTTCTAATAGCCCTCAACTTGTTCTAGAAGAGCACCAGCCATAACAACAGCTCTTGTTGTTCAACCATCAGCTTACGAATTTGATTGTCAACATCCATTTGATCCAAGCTTGTTGCATTATTGATAAGCTATGCTGAAAACCTCAATCCAGTTGTATTATAGCCATGTTAAATAACATAGAATAGAAGACCAATCAATCAAACCCTAATAAACATTTACAAGTAAAAGAATTCAAGAAAAATACATGTTAAAAAATCACTCCACCCTCTAAACATAGGATCTTTAAATTACCACATATCTTCATATTCTTCTCCTTTGCAAATATAATCGTAGCTACATATTACATCTCAATTTCATGAATTGAGCAGATAAACAAACAATTTCATCATATGTGGAGGAGATAAATAAACAATTTCAGCAAACAAACAATTTATTAGCAAACGAACGTTTTCAGCAGAAAATAATAAGAAAATCAGCGATTTCACGTCATATTTTATAGTATCTCATGATTTCACGCCATATTTTCTTCAATTTCTTCATCAGCAAAAAGGCATGAGGAACCAGGAGCTGTGATTTGCGACGATGGCACCAGAGATGTGTTGTGTGATGGAAATCGATTTCAAAGCCGGAGAAGAAAAGCTTACCGGCGGCGTTAGTAGAGGAAGGGGTTGGAGTGGCGGCCCTGGCGGAGGAAAGCAAGTAGCCGGAGGTGGGGTTCGATGAGTAACAGAAGAAAAATCACGTACCTTTGTTGCCTTGATCGAAGACGACAACGAGGAAGGAGCAGGCGGCGGTGGCTGTTGAGTAGGTGAAGCCACTCAAATATTAGTGGCAGAAATCATGATACCACTCAAATATTAGTGGTTGAAAAGCAAGTCAAAAGTGGAAAAGGAGAGGTGATCCAGTTTTCCCGTTTGCATGTTTCATGGTCTGCTTTTCTTGTCTAATTATCATTTCAGACTCTATATATATGAATCTCATTTGTATTGTAAAATGTGTGAAAGAAAAAACACAGAGTGAGTGCAGATTAGCACCAAGAAATATAAACTCCTAGTTACCGAGAGTGGACGAAGGTCGGAGATTGGACCGAACCACTATAAATCTTGTTGTTCTTGAGTTTAGCGTGTGTTGTGTGTTGTATGTTCGTGTGATTCTCGTGTGTCGAGCCTAACAATTGGTATCAGAGCTGTGGCTCTTGATCGTTTCACACGAACCAGCTGAGGTGAAGAAGGAAGTCGCTTACCTGTGAGAATCGGAACTAGTGCTCCGATCAGAAACCATCGTCAGCCGCTGCCGACCGTTCAACCCGCCGTAGGTTCCGTCGTCATGAACCAATTCCGACTCTCGAGGAAGAAGGAAAGACGGTGTTCTTTTTTTAAGAAAGAAGAAAAGAAATGGATTGTAGAGAAGCAGTTTTTTCTTGTGAAGAAGAAGACTGATTCTCGTGGTGCTCAGTGGAAACAAAAGAAAGAAAAATAAATAACAAGTGGATCTTTCCACCAAAAGCTACGCATGCAGTGGAAAAGCATTTGAAAAGCAAAAAGAAACGCACACGCAAAGCAAACGCACGCTTTGTCTAGTTTTTTTTTATTATTTTCAGAAAATTGCAGTTTAGCCCCTGAACTTTCAGAAAATTGCAGTTTAGCCCCTGAACTTTCAGAAAATTGCAGTTTAGCCCCTGAACTTTCAGAAAATTGTAGTTTAGCCCCTGAACTTTCAGAAAATTGCAGTTTAGCCCCTGAACTTTCAGAAAATTGCAGTTTAGCCCCTGAACTTTCAGAAAATTGTAGTTTAGCCCCTGAACTTTCAGAAAATTGCAGTTTAGCCCCTGAACTTTAAGAAAATTGCAGCTTAGCCCCTAAACTTTCAGAAAGTTGCAGTTTAGCCCTTGAAGTTTCAGAAAATTACAAAATGGCAGAAGATGGTAAAATCAAGATTGACAAGTTTGATGGAACCGATTATGGATTTTGGAAAATGCAAATTGAAGACTTGTTGTACCAGAAAAGTTTGCATTTACCCATGTTGGGCGAACAACCAGATGAAATGTACGATGACGAATGGAAGCTGTTGGACAGACAAGCCTTGGGTGTAGTTAGGCTTTCATTGGCGAAGAGTGTTGCGTATAACATTGTCAATTAAACAACTACTTATGGAGTATTTAAGGCTTTGTCCAACATGTACGAGAAGCCATCCGCTACCAACAAAGTGTTTCTCATCAAACAATTAGTTAACACCAAGATGAAGGAGGGCATGTCAGTTACCGCTCACATAAATGAGTTTAACTCGATTATCTCTCGTTTAGCCTCAGTTGCAATAAAGTTTGAAGATGAAGTACAAGCACTCCTCCTTTTATCATATTTGCCCGATAGTTGGTCAGGCACAGTCACAGCTGTTAGTAGTGCATCCGGCACTATCAAACTCACTTTCGAGAGCATTCGTGACTTGATTGTAAATGAAGATATCAGACGGAGAAGCAATGGTGAGACTTCTAATTCTAGTTCTTTATTGAATACAGAAAGTAGAGGAAGAAGAAACGAAAGAGGACGTAGTCGAGGCAGATCAAAGTCCAGAAAAAGGGGGCAGTCCAAAAACCGGAAGGATATTGAATGTTGGAATTGCAAAGAAAAAGGTCATTTCAGAAACCAGTGTCCAAAATCAAAAGCTGAAAAGAAAGAAGTAAACAGTGTATCCTCAGAAGAATCAGGAGAATTTCTCATATGCAGTGTTGAGAATTCAGAGGAATCCTGGATTATGGATTCAGGCGCTTCTTTCCACGCTTTCTCATGTCTAGATACGGTCAAAAACCTACGAACAGGTGATTTTGGCAAAGTTAGTTTGGCCGATGATCGAGTGCTTGATATTACGGGTATTGGAGATGTAGATGTGAAGACCTCTATGGGAACCACGTGGACATTGAAAGATGTCAGGGTTATCCCAAACTTGAGGAGAAAGTTGATTTCAGTTGGTAAATTGGATGATGAAGGGTTTCATGTTCACTTTGGGGGTGGACAATGGAAAGTGATCAAAGGTAACTTGGTGATTGCAAAAGGAAAGAAGAAAGGTACTCTATACATGGTAGAGATACCCAGTGATGGTGTTCATGCCGTAACTGCCAATTCGAGTCCATCTAAATTGTGGCATCAACGACTCGGACACATGAGCAGTAAGGGATTGAAGATGTTGGCTCAAAATGGGAAGTTTCCAGACTTGAAGAAAGTGGAAACAGAATTTTGTGAATCATGTGTTCTCGGGAAACAAAAGCGCGTCACTTTTGTTAAGAAGGGGAAGACACCGAAAGCTCAGAAGTTGGAGCTTGTTCACTCAGATGTATATGGACCAACATCAGTTTCATCTCTAGGAGGTTCAAACTACTATGTTACCTTTATTGATGATTCAACACGCAAGGTATGGGTCTATTTTCTTAAAAATAAATCTGATGTATTTGATACTTTTAAGATATGGAAATTTGCTGTTGAAAATGAAACTGATTTGAAGGTAAAATGCCTGAAGTCGGATAATGGTGGTGAATACATAAGCAAGGAGTTTGTTGACTATTGTGCCAAGCAAGGGATAAAGATGATCAAGACGGTCCCAGGAACCCCTCAGCAGAATGGTATTGCTGAAAGAATGAATAGAACTCTAAATGAAAGGGCTAGAAGCATGAGGTTGAATGTCGGTTTACCCAAGACGTTCTGGGCCGATGCAGTTAACACTGCTGCCTACTTGATCAATCGTTCACCGTGTTTTCCCTTGGATTTTAAATTACCAGAAGAAATGTGGCAAGGGAAGGAAGTAAGTCTCAAACACCTGAAAGTCTTTGGTAGTACTGCTTACAGTTTGTTAAAAGATGGTGACAGGGATAAACTTGATTCAAAGACCAAGAAGTGCACATTCATTGGTTATGGGTCAGATGAAATGGGTTACAGGCTTTGGGATAGTGAAAGGAGAAAGATAATCCGAAGCAAGAATGTCACCTTTAACGAAGCCGAGTTATACAAAGACAGAAACAACAAAAGTCCAGAAGATCAGAAGGAGTATGTTGAGTTTGAAGGTGTTGAAAAGAAGAAAGAAGCTCCAGTCGAAATCCCTGAATCTGGGGATGATTCAACTGACAGTGGGAGCTCAGGGGATAATTCCAGTAATGATTCTGAAGATGAAGAAACTAGTCCTCCAACTCCAAAATCTCCAGTCACACCTCAAGTCCAACTAAGAAGATCTTCCAGAGTCATCAGACCACCACAAAAATACTCACCATCTGTCAACTATATTCTCCTGACAGAAAATGGTGAACCCCAGTGTTACTCTGAAGCTAAGAGGTTAAAAGATTCATTGCAGTGGGAGCTAGCAATGAAAGATGAAATGAAGTCGCTTGAGAAGAACAAGACCTGGCACTTAACAAAGCTTCCAGTTGGGAAGAAGGATCTTCAAAATAAATGGGTTTTCAGGGTCAAGGATGAACATGATGGTACCAAATGATACAAAGCCCGATTAGTAGTCAAGGGGTTTCAACAAAAAGAGGGAGTTGATTTCAATGAAATTTTTTCTCCAGTGGTGAAAATGACTACTATTCGGCTGGTTCTCAGTATTGTAGCAGCAGAGGGCTTGCATCTAGAGCAGCTAGATGTCAAGACAACTTTCCTACATGGTGACCTAAATGAAGACATTTACATGATACAACCTGAGGGTTTTCAGGTTAAAGGCAAAGAAAACCTAGTATGTAAACTGAAGAAGAGTTTGTATGGTCTGAAACAAGCACCCAGACAATGGTATTTGAAGTTTGATAACTTCATGAGAAGAGTTGGTTACAAGAGATGTGACAATGATCATTGTTGTTACATCAAGAAGTTTAAGGGTTCTTATATCATTCTACTACTCTATGTAGACGATATGTTGATTGCAGGTTCAGACATGTCAGAGATCAACAAGTTGAAGAAACAGATGTCTGAAGAGTTCGAAATGAAAGACTTGGGAGCTGCAAAGCAAATACTCGGGATGAGTATATTCAGAAACAAAGATGGTTCTTTAACACTATCTCAAGAAAAGTACATTAAGAAAGTATTAGAGAAATTCAGCCTTAAAGATGCCAAGATCAGAAGCACACCTTTGGGAAGTCACTTTAAGCTTTCTAAAGCTCAGTCACCCAAATCAGATGATGACAAGACAGAAATGGCTAAAGTTCCTTATGCATCCGCAGTTGGTAGCCTCATGTATGCAATGGTATGCACGAGACCAGATATAGCTCATGCAGTGGGAGTTGTTAGTCGATTTATGTCCAATCCAGGGAGAGAACATTGGGAAGCAGTTAAATGGCTGCTAAGATATTTGAAGGGGACTTCAAAAGTGGCATTACATTTTAAGGGGAAAGATGTTATTCTGAAGGGTTTTGCGGATGCAGACCTTGGTGGTTGCAAAGAATCATACAAAAGCACCACCGGATATGTCTTTACAGTGGGAGGCACTGCGGTAAGTTGGATGTCCAAACTACAGAAAAGTGTTGCCCTTTCAACCACAGAAGCAGAGTATATGGCAGTTGCTGAAGCAAGCAAAGAACTTATATGGTTGAAGAATTTTCTCATCGAACTTGGCAAAGAACAAGATAATTGTGAACTATTCTGTGACAATCAAAGTGCAATTCATCTTGCAAAGAATCCCGTCTTTCATTCGAAGACAAAGCACATACAGCTGAGATATCACTTCATCAGAGAAAGAATTAATGATGGCACTCTGAAGTTGAATAAGATCAAAGGAACTGAAAACCAGCTGATGACTAAGGTTGTCACCTTAGAGAAGTTGAAGCTTTGCATAGCTTCAACTGGCCTTCAGGATAATTGAAGAGAAGGTCGGGTAACTAGGATGGAATCAAGATCAAAAGTGTTTTACAGAAATTCAAATGCACAGTTGAAGCACATGTGAAGATTATTCCGTGGCTTCAAGTGGGAGATTGTTGAGTAGGTGAAGCCACTCAAATATTAGTGGCAGAAATCATGATACCACTCAAATATTAGTGGTTGAAAAGCAAGTCAAAAGTGGAAAAGGAGAGGTGATCCAGTTTTCCCGTTTGCATGTTTCATGGTCTGCTTTTCTTGTCTAATTATCATTTCTTGTCTAACAGTGGCGACGGTCAGAGTGCGAGGGGAAGAAGGAGGTGGCGATCTGCGTGGAGAGGGGGAAGGATAAGGAAGTGGATATGACTTCAAGAAAAATAGGAGGCGCTTGTATGAGAAAAAAAAGGAGGAGGCGTGTTTTATCAGGGGCACATAGGTCTTTCTTTCTTTTTCAGATATGGGTATATATCTGAATTTTTAAGAGGTAATTTTTCAGTTAAGAGGTGTTTTATAAGAGGCTACCAAACATAATATATCTGAATTTTTAAGAGGTAGCCTCTTAATTTTTCATTTAAGAGGTAAACAAACAGCCTCTTAGGACAGCTATTAATTCATTCATTTAGATTGTTGATCTTTGGAGTGTACTGCCCTCTCAAAAGACAGTTAGCTTGTAAATAACTTGGTTCACTTTAATCATTCAATTGTCTCTCTACATTATCATTTTCTAACCTATATATTTCTTAATTCCAGCCCACTAAGCAAATTCCCTTGCGAAAACTAAATGAATGAACAGTGGCATATACATAAAAAAGAATGGACTACTCTTGGTTCTTGTTCTTTGCATCAAATGGTAATCGCTATATAGATTATTGGGTAGTCAGTGAGGAGGGCTATATATTCTCTAATTTAGGACAGAAATACTTTGTTGAGCAGCAAAAAACCATCCATCATGGGAGGTATCGTTAAAGTAGTCAATTCAGATAAATTCTCACTTCAAGAATTTGTTCACCGGCTCTTGTTAAAGTAAATTCTAGTAAATTTGGATTTTATTGCTTAATATGAGCATGCTGGCAAAGAAATAGCTTCCACTAACATTCAAACCTTTATTTCTGCAGTCAGTGTCTAGTAGAATCTAGCATATAAAAGCTTGTCTTTTTCAAATATTCTGGATGACAAATTACTGTTAAAGAATCATATAAAGTGATGAAGCTTTTGTCACTTCATAAAGATATATATTTACAGGCATGGGCAACCATGATGAGCCAATGATTCTGGTGGACAACCCATTATCCACGTATCACATGTACAGTAGAGTGTAGACTTCCCTCTTTATGTATCTTTACATGACCCAACTACTACAGCTTTAAAAAAACACTTGCTGGCAAAATGTAAATTGAACAATAGATTTATATACTAATATTAGTAATCTCATGTTCATAAATGTCAGGTATACCAACAAAAACAAGAAAGTTAAAAGAGCTAGCAAGCCTAAACGAAAACTTAAGATAGATAATAGGGAAAATGACATATACGTCCTATGAAGTTTATAGGCTTTACCCTTTTAGTCCCTAAACTATTTTGATGGCTTTATGAGGGAACCAAGTTCTTTTTCTCGGGTCAATTAAGTCCCTTTGCCACATTGGCATTTTTTGACCAATTCCCCTAAATTGACTTTGAATTTTTCCAATTTGTTGACCAAACTTGCGTCATCACCAACTGTGCTCTGTGCTTTGTTTGAGTTCTTTAATTTGGGGAGTTGACGGAGGCTTCTTTGATGGCGATGCTTTTGACTAGCCCTCACTCCATCAAACCCTATTCATCGCAAAATCAAATCTCAAGGAAATTAGACCATGCTCTCGTTTGTCTCATTTGTCTAGCAGAAAACGTGAAAGGAAAAGGGCCAAGGCGGAGGGTGGGACAGAAATCGATTCAATCACGGTAGATGCATCCAGTACGATGGGTAACTGAACTTCTCTAAATCAATCACGTAAAACTCAATAACTTATATCCTAATTTTCCAGAAGATTTAAGATGATTTCCTCGTCACATTTGGTTACCCATTTATGTTCTGTGTTTTTTGTTTTCAGTCACATGAAACTCAATGAGTTATATCCTAATTTTCGAGAACAATATGAATGTTTTTTAAGTTTAGTTAATATAGATGTAAGGAAATTGATATAAGTCTTTGTTTTGAATCGACGTTGAAGGCCACCCTCCAGTGACCTCTAGATTTTTGATATAATTCTTTCTTTGAAGTCGACCGGTAAGGTTAAGGCTGGGAAAGAAACCGATTTCCGGAGATCAGGCTTTTAAATCGACGTTGTAGAGACTGAAAACGATAGCAATAGTCGTAGGGATTGTTCCAGTGACCTCTAGATTGTTGCCTTCCGGTCCGACCAGCAGGAATACGAAGGGGAAAGAGGCAGATTGGTGATGGGAAGGCTGCAAAGACCGACAGAAGGAGGAGGAGAGGTCGATTTCCAGTGGCCTTCAACTTCGATTTGGCCATCGTCATGGCCGATCTGGTGTTTGAGGGTAGAAGCAGCTCACACATGGGTGTTTGTGGTGGTGTTGCTCGGCAGGAGGAAGAAGGGAGGGGCCCAAGTTTTGGGTATGTGGCACTCAAACCGGTTATAGCAAGTCAAGATGACTAAAAAGATAGGTAGACCACGAGTTTGTTCCCTCGTAAAGCCACTTAAAAAAATAAGTGACTAAAAGAGTTAACCTTAAAAAGTTTATAGGGCGTATATGTCATTTTCCCCATATAATATTAAGGAAAACTAGTTGTAGGTTTAAATGAAAAACCGTTTGTGTGACATAATAAGACAAAATTAAGTGAATGGAGTTACAGATCAACCGAACCTTAACCAAGCACTGCATGAATTCAGCAATATCCACATCACATTCTAAGATGAAGATGTCAACTTGCTTGATTAAAAAAGAAAAAGAACTCACGATAATATATATATATATATATATATATATATATATATATATATATATATATATATATATATATATATATATATTTGTTTTATTCCAAAATGAAAATGTTAAATATGATGAGGGGTAGATATAATTGGTTCGAATTTTAATGTAAAACACTTTATGATGTCATAAGATTGGCAATACCATTTTGTTCTCAACAATACTCTACTCAATTTTTATTGAGTCTATCGAAAAGGTTTTAGGATTTTTTTTTTTTAAGAAGAAAAGAAAAATCTTGATTTGTTTATTTCTTTTTAAAAAAGAAAATCTAATATTGTATTAATATGTTTGTAAGTTTCTTTTTTAAATACAAATAAATAAAATATGTTACATAGATAGATATTTGTGTTTGGTCAGTTTCATAATTTCTTGATTTTAATTATATCTTAAAACTATTTTCAAGATCAATATATTTGCCTTCACACGACCTATCACTTAGTTGGGTTATATGATAGGTTTACCATTAGGGTTGTTCTTAGCTTAAATGCAATCATTTTTTTTGCTTAAAACAAGTTGCAAATGGGATTTTGGTACACTTTTCCTGAGGTTCATTTATACTAGAAGGGATAGACCTTGACCTTTGTGAGGTATTTTATCCTTCTTATGGACTTTTTTTTGTTGTGTTGGGTGTTGTTTGTTTTTAAGAGGTAAAAGACATGCAGTCTACATACAGACCAAATATGCATATATTTACAACAAAAAGAAAAAAAAAAAAAAAAAGAGACGTGTACCAGATGTCAGCAATCTGTAAAAAGAAAACTGTTTGTTTTTTAAAATCTGCAAGCTGTTAAAATTAACTGAAATTTAAAATAAAACTGATTTTTTAAACCTAAAAGAGTTTTTAAACCATGTTTATTTAAATAATTAGTGTTTAACAACACCGAAAGTAATACTATAATAGATAAATAATAAGTATTTGATATATAGAATAGTATTAAAAATAAATAAATAAACAAAAAACAAAACAAACAAAAAAACAAACAAAAACAATGGTTCTGAAGCGATTGAATGAATAGTAATAAGTTATAAATAACTAAGCTTTCATTGGAGATGTTCTAAGTCTACAATTTCTTGCATTCTCACCCACAAATCTTGTCAATTTGTTGCAGAAAAAAACTTCGGTGATCTTTTGCATTTTCACAAGCACATGAACAGGTGTTCTGCAACAAAATGACAAGTAATCAATTGCAAATCTATTTCATTCTTCATTAACATAGTGCATAGTAGTCAAAAAAGAGTTAATAATTATATATTTATTAAAAGTGTCTTTTGAAAAAAAGGTATCTTTAACAAATGCACACGAATAAACTGATTAAATGGCAATACCAACATAATCATGTGTTGGTCAAGTGTCAAACATAAATGGCCCTTCAGTTTGTTTTGAGTCAGTTATGCAAATCTTCCTGTAGCCACATGGCAAATCGTTATGCTTCCTTTCCTAAGGCTGCAGTAAGATCACAGCATCTAATACTTAGATTCGTATGTACTTTCAAGTGTACAACACAATTTCTTAATTCTTTATCACAAAAAGACAAACAAAACACTGGCAGAGAGAGAAAGAGGGGCTGACCTTTCACTACATTCTTACAACCGGCAACTAAGAACACCCAAATCACAAAATAAGACAATAAAGTATAAGGGCATGTGAAATTAGAGATTAATGTATCATATTCTTATGATTTCCTTGCATGTTTTGTGCTAATTAACTTGTAGGCTAAACTTAATAAACATATGTTTGATGCTAAACAAGCCTATTCACAAAGAATGACTTGATGTGAGAAATTAATAACATTTTGTGCACGTTGTGTATACACTAAGCAAGTGATTCACATGGATGATAATTTGTGGGACAAAGTAAAGAATGCAAGTACTTGCATGGATGTTGTGTAATAATTATCATACATATTTGACAATTCCATGCATCATGTCCTTGAGCTTTTCTTTAAATGCTTGACCTTATCAGCATTTCAATGGATAAGCATCTTTATAACAGATTCTCAAGGTTGAAGATGTCATTCCGAGATGTACTTTTATGCCATGTGTATCAACTAACGAGAAGCCACTTTTAATTTGTTATATGCTACACAACAGTAATTTCCTATCATCTGCGAGACTGATAAGGAATATGATCTTTTCAGAATCTAAAAAGTACCACCGACCAAAAAGTTCAAGACTTATCACTATATATAGACATGGTAGTAGCTTACATTACTCACAGCAAACATCACACCTAACTTTCTACATACAGCCTCTAACAACCTCACTTGCAACGGTTTATACTACTAAATCTGGTGTTGTTTTATAATACTTTTATAAAACATCAACTGCTAGAATTTCCAGAAATGGCTTTGGTTAGAGCACTGGTGAATGAAAGGCCTGTGGTTATATTCAGCAAAAGCTCCTGCTGCATGTGCTACACCATTAAGACACTGATAAGCAGTTTTGGGGCAAATCCTACAGTTTATGAGGTAGATGAGCATCCACAAGGAAAGCAGATAGAAAAGGAACTGAGAGGATTAGGGTGCAAGCCAAGTGTGCCAGCTGTGTTCATAGGAGAGGAGCTCGTTGGTGGTGCCAATGAAATAATGAGCCTTCATCTCAAGGGTCAGCTTGTACAGTTACTCCTCAATGCTAATGCTATATGGCTTTAGTCAAACATATTCAAGAATAGAGTTCCTACAGTATTGTAGAGATTGGAGCGCATGTTGACACAACTATGAATAGCAGATTGATGCGTTCTAGTCATTAGAACAGGAACAGAAAGAAATGTTTTCAGCCTTCTTTTTTGCTCTTCGGAGGCCAATGAGGCAATGATAACTTATGTGTTAACTTCCGTATGTAATTTCGCTACTTTTTGATAAGCAATGAGAGATATGATGTTATTGAGGAGCTATACTGTTCTTAGTGTTAGAATTCGATGTTAAAAAGTGTGTTAATATGCTTCACATCATTCATATTCTAGCACCGATCTAAATGCTAGGGCCACTATAAAAATTTACTGTATTCTGGTTGCACATCAGAGTCAGGAGTGGAGGCCTAATTGCAACTACAAGCAACTGAAGCACAAGAAATATTCAAAGATTTCAATTTTTCCTTCCCACCATTCAAAGAAATATTCGAAGGCTCTGTTGTGGTCATTCAGTCATTGATCATTGATGTTATTACTTAAATAAATTATATTCTACAAGATTACTTGGATAACTTCAAAGTACCCGTATACATCATACACTAATAGTTTGCATTAGACCCTATAATAACATATGGGTAAATTGAATCTGTTCTTGGGTTCCTTTACGTTGTTCATGTACTGAGATAACACCTATCAATAATATAGGTAACTTTAAGGGAAGATTTACAGTTTATTTTATTTATCTCCACTTCATGTACACAGAAAACTTGTGCATACTGGTGAGTCACTATGATGAAGCAAAATGACATATGGATAGAAATCAAGATGCCATGATGACAAATGGGGAGATTTCCATGCTTTACTACTGATCTTGGTTCTTGATCTATATTTGGAGAAGTAATATCTGTAACTGAAAAGAATAAGTTCCAAAACATGTTTTAATGAAGAATGGTTCATAGCAATATCATGAATTTACTTTACGTAACCATGCTATGCAAGCTATATTTGAAGTTTAAAGCCGCTTTTTCTTACAAAAGTTTTATCTTATCTCGCCCACACCACACCATATAAAGTGTTATATAAAGATGCAGCAAAATAGAAAAAAGACATGTGATGCCAGGACTCGGTTGTCTTATGTTTGTCCATATATACTCACCGCCTTTTTAATCAGAAAACAAAAAATGGAAAGTTAAAACTAAATTGGCAGATTCTATGCCAAAAAAACATGAACAAAATGTTGAAATGATATATTATTGTTGTAAAGAAAGTTCACTTGAGCACTGAAGACAAGGGAAATTTGAATGAAAGTCTACAAAAGTCGATATATAAGTTTATTGATATCGATTTTTGTATAAGTTAGTGAGCCTATATAATTGTCCCTTAGTTTCAGCTTGGGCCAGTTATACAAATTGATTCTCCTCCGGTTCATACCACATGTTATAAATTTCCTCTTGTCTTGGCTTTTGGGTTGTGCATGTATGTGGCCATATCTAGGACCAGGAAATAATAAATTATTTATACCCTATTGTATGGTTTCATTTGACCCATCACCATCATCACGCAACAAAGATTAGGGGATATATTCATCCAATACATCTATCTGGATCAAGATAGACCTCAAATTCCCTACAAAAAGCTAACTGCTGCTAAAAAGTATTACAGCATGTCTTCATCACTAACTCTTAGTTGGAGCCACTACATGGCGTCCTTAGTGGTTTCTTCAGTAAGAAGAGTTAGTAGACGTGGCACTCACTAACTAACTAATTAGTGATCTTAAGAAACAATGATTAAATCCTTAGGGATAGTCCTCTTCCTTACTTGCACGGACTTTATCATTTAATAAGCATCTAACTATTTCAAAATTCTGACTTCCTTGGTCGTTAAACTTTCGGTTTACTTTAGATATGCACACATTGGAGTCTTAATAAAGATAATCTAAAATCCAATTTCTATCTTTAGGTAACAAAGATATATTCTCCCTTGTCCGATTATTCCCGTTGCTTTTTAATACTAATTAATGCACCAATTACACATGCAGCCTACAAAGTCCACCATACCATTAGTTTTAAGAGTAATCTCAGGCATTAGATAAGGTATCTTTTACGAGCAACATCATATTCCTTTTAAGTTATCCTTGGCATTAGATAAGGTATTCTTTGTTGGAATAATCCGGAAATAAGAAGGGTAGTTTAGTCATTTTGTTTCCTTAATTTAATTGATCAGGTCAAAGCCATGTTGGCTGTAGGTTGCACGAGTTTAGGATTCTTTGTTACTTTCCCCTGTTTTTGGGCTAGTTCTCTTTTATAAGCTAGGTTTAGGAGTGGCTCTCTAATTTCCATTTCAAGCAGAGAATAAGATGTGAAAGCTGCACCATTTTCTTGCCCATTTTTTTCTTTTCTGTTCTCCTTCCAGAAGATCATGCAGCAAAGTGCTGCTTTACTTTGTTGTTATAATCTTCTTTCTGTAGTGGGTTTGTTCAGAAAGGCTGGGTCTTCATTCACATAACAAACTTTTTTCTCTGCATAACGCCCCTGTATCTGAAAAATCCTTCTTCCTTTTCCTTTCTCATAACCTAATGGCTTTGGTTACCAACCTAGGTGCTGAAAAACCAGCGGTGATATTCAGCAAAAGCTCTTGCAGCCGGTGGCGGACGCAGAGCGTTTTAGTAGGGGTACCAAAGAAAAGAAGGGGCTTGTCAAAGAATACAGAGCTAGGAAAGTGGATAAGGGCAAACAAGGGAAAGACCGTGGATTTGAATTTCGATAGGGAGATCACATATTCCCCTGTCGGGAAGCCTGCCAATTGGTTCACACATGAAATTGGGAGGTACTTGTGGAACAGCGTCCCTTTCAACGTATCTGGTTGGGACAGAAAATTGGGCGAAGGCAGTCGAACATTTTCAATCGCCCGAATTTTTAAGGCGTTCGGCGTCAAACAAAGAAGTCCGTGCAAAACAACTAGTTGTAAACAGAGGGGGGTCGAGCTCGTACAGTAATGCATGCTTCAAAGAAGTAAGTTATGATATATTTAAATGTTTATTTAAAGAATAATTAATCTAACCTTTTATGTTAAATAGGATATCACTCGAATCGAAGAATTCCGTAAGGCTAATTCCAATCGCCAAGGGGTGTTTTATAGTCCTGCAGTCGAGCAACAATACGTAAGTGGTTAATTTGTATTTTCATATAAGTGTTTATATCGTCAAGGGTATTTAGTAATCTAATTTTTATGATGTTTATCATTTTTTGAAAATACAGAATGCTTTACTTCAGGAGATCAATCAACAAACTCAAGCTTCTTCTTCAGCAAGCGGTCTAACGCCAAGTGATACAAGACAATGTTTTGAAAAAATATTGGGTGTTCGACGCGGACATATTAGAGGCATTGGGCGTAAACCTCCTACCGTTGTGTCTATGTACGATCAGGAACAACCAATGACACAAGAACCACCACAATCACAGGTAATTGTTTGTTTAAGTTGAAAAGTATAATGCTATAATGGAAAAAAAAAGTAGGATGTTGTAATGATATGTTGGTAATTGTTTGTTTAGTATATAGTACAATGCTATAATGATATGTTGGTTATGGTTTGATATGTTAATATTTTGTAATTTGGTAATTTTTGGAAAGTAGAATACTATAATGATATGTTGGTATTGTTTGATATGTTGATATTTTGTAGTTCGGTAATTTTTGGAAAGTATAATACTATTATGATATGTTGGTAATATATTTTTGTTTTCTTTGTAGTTGGAAATGCTGCAAACGATATTGAAGGACCCGGCATGTTCTGCGGCATTGGAAGAGTGGTTTCGTTCATTGTCACCACCAAATAATGAAGGAAATAATGAGAGTGATGGCGACGAGTAGGAATTTTAGGATTTTATGAAATGTTTGTTTAGAAGAATACTTTAGGTTGTATGGACTAATATTTTGGATTGTGGATTAATATTTTATAAATGTTATATTGTTTTTGGTTGTGTATGGGTTAAATGTAACAGATTTTATAAAATTGTGCATTAATATTTCATAAAATTGTAACCAAAAAAAAATGAAAAGAGTTTTTGCGGCGACGCTTTTAGCGGCGACGTGAAAGTATTAGCGGCGACGTGTTTTTAGCAGCGACAGCGACAGTGAAGTATTAGCGGCGACAAAAAGGGCATTAGCGGCGACGTATTAGCGGCGACCGTCTCTATCTTTTGCGGCGACCATCTCTGTCTTTTGCGGCGACAGACGTCGCCGCTAATGCCCGTATTTCTTGTAGTGGGTGGCACTAAAAAAAATTTCCGAAAAAATCTAAATTAGTAGTGGCACTCGTATTTTAAGCCGGTGCACCTAATAGAAAAAACAACAACAACAACAACAACAACAACAACAAAAACATAATTTTTCTTTTACACTACGTGCCGGAATCGGAGCAGTGGCCCGGGACCCCTCGGGCTCCACTAAGGTCGCCACTGCTTGCAGCATGTGCCATTCCATTAAGACTCTAATATTCAGTTTTGGGGCAAATGCCACAGTATTCGAGATTGATGAACACCCAAAGCCCAAAGGGGCAGAGCTGAAGGCGTTAGGTCATAGGCCAAGTGTACCAGCTGTGTTCATAGGTTATGAGCTGATTGGTGGCCCTAATGAGACAATGACCCTCCAACTCAAGGGCAAACTAGTGGACTTTTCGTTTACTATTATGGATGAGTAATTAATTTGAACCTTTAAGAATAATGTAAGACCCTTACTATATTAGCTTTTGGTTTAATAGAAAAGCTAGGAATATCTAATATGGGGAACAAAAAGCTTCATGAGTGGATCAATTTAACTTATGTCTCCACTTGTATGATGCCAGTAAATAGATATCATCACTAGTGAACGATTTATACATCATTATGAACATATATTTAGACGTACATATCATGATTTTTGTATTGGGAAAGAAAATAACTTTTATTATTAATGCTTTTATATATAAACAGTTTAAACAGTTTTGATGAGAATATCTTCTGCTAAATAAGATATATACCATTCCTAAGGCCAGTAACATGAAATAATTAAGTTATAAAAGAGAAATCTCCAAAGCCTTCATCGATTGAGATGCCTACAACTTTTATCTCATCTTCGAAAATATGAAAGCAGGGCTGAAGTTCACATACCTAGCACTTCCTAGTAAATTCCTAGTATAGCTCAAACATCAGCCAATCCCTTATTTCGAAAACCACTCATTACAATCTTTCCTCGTGATTCGTATTATCACAGTTCTTCATCACTTACATAATAGCCATGGATACAATGTTAGGTGCCGATCGATAAACCATTGGTAGCTTTTCATTGAGGCTCTTATTTACAGCTTTGGGGAAAATCCAACAGGTAATGAGCTAGATGAACATCCTAATTAATGGGAACACCCTTGACTTTATGTAACTGCAATCATGATAATGAATCCTATTTTACAATATTGGTATTAACGACGTAGTTTGCCAAAGAATCTTTGCGACATCATATCAACTAACTGCAACATCCACCAAATGTGACAAAGTAACACATGTTACATGCGATAAGGTTGGACAGTTGCACCTCAAACAAAGGATAAATAAAGAATATCTAACAGATCCTAAGTAACAAACAAAACACCACCACTTACGCAAAAATGCCCATCTCACTACTATGAGAAGTAAAAACAAAAGCACAAAATAATTTGTCTCAGCAGTAAATTTGAGGCTAGACGAGTTAAGTGACTTGTTCTTAATGCTCAATATACACATAGACTACCATTATAAACTAAAAGTATTCCAATAGAAACTTCCCCATATTATAATACAAGGAGAACGCTTGTGGTAAAAGAAATTAAAGTTAAGATGTAAACAACAAGCTATGAAGAGTTGCAGAAAAATGCTACTTGAAATCTGTCTTGAGTTAGATCATCTTTTTAAGAAAGGTTTATGTTGCTCTATTAAAAGTATAAGTTATAGATGCTGTACCTAAATCTTTTGCATCACACAGGTAGTCTCCTGAATAAAAATAAAAAATGTTCAGATGTAGAAAATGACTGCCAAAGTTGCAGAGATTCACAGGTGTCCAGAATATATCCGAATTTAACCTGAAACACAACATTCAATTACATTGGGAGGTGATTCATCCACATAAAATATATGCTTCAAAGAGTTACCATGTGTCACATTCTGGGTGTGCCATTAGAGATGGAAGTGAAGTTCATTTGGTTTCAGATTTTCATACTTTTTTTAAGGTCAATTCTCATGGACGGAACTGCAGTTCTCAGATCTTTCTTATCAATTCACCAAATCAACAGAGAGAATAATAAAATCGTTGCCAAGCACAATAATTCGTGATGAAATCCTAGAATTACAATAACATGCCACGATCCCTATTCCTATGAACATAGAGAATTACAAGATCCATCTTAATGGTAAGTAGTACATTAGTAACATACAAATATCCAAAACCTCACGATACAAGTTTCAACAAAAATAATCCGATTGGCAACAAACACGTACACACAACGACACAAAGTGATCGATATACACAAACGTTGGGATAAGAGGATACCTAAATAATCCGGAGAGTACTGTTCTTGGAAGCAATCACGTCCTTTCCGTTTCCGGACAGGACAACATGCAAAGGGTCCTGTCCAGCTTTAAGAAACCCGACCCTAAGGCTATCCCACTCAGAATCTCACGCGTGAGGCTCTCGTGTCCGGCCAAAGACGCGTGAACACCGCCGTGGCCGGTGGGTTGGGTGTGATGGCTTCATGAAGACGGACGCTCACGAGGGTTTTGATTGGCTGAATTGTTTTTCTTTTACCGTTGCCGAGAGTTGAACTATTAAAAAAATATCTTTTTCAATTTTTATTTTTTTTTTCTAATAAAGAAAAAGTTTTATATAGACATAACGGGTAAACGAGCAACAAATTGTGCCGCAGCCCCTTTTTGAATGGTAAAACTAATTCTTTTAAAAACAACATTTATAGATCTTGGGGTCATAACATTACTATGCATGACCCGTTGGACTCTATTAAATAGCTCCACAGCTTCTGAACCGAAAGTATCAAATGCAAAAGGTATAAACGTGTGTTGATTTTCCATGCATGTTTTCTGAAACATCCCAAAAATACGGTCCAAAATTTTCATTTTGAATCATTAATGAAACCATAATTATCCACACATCATATAAAAGTCACGAGTCATGTATCTCAAAATATCATAAATATCTGTCAAACATATCAAAGTAAAAAACATCACAGGCCAAGCAAATGGTGTGTGCACTGCAATCATCCCGAGCTCTTCCCCTTGCTACCGGAAGTACCTGAAACCAAAACTGGAACTGTAAGCACGAAGCTTAGCGAGTCTCCCCAAACTACCACATATCATACACATAATCACATAATAACATACATTGGGCCTTGCCCGCTACATCGGGCCCCGCCCGGCATCGGACCGAAGTTCGGTATACATATAACATATCAACAAGCATATAAAATAAACATATAAACATTCATCGGGCTTGCCCCGGCATCGGACCGGAGCCCGGAACATATAAACATAACATATAAGCTAAGCATTCCTCGGGCTTGCCCCGGCATCGGACCGAAGCCCGGAACACATAAACAAACACATGCAAGAATCACGAAGACATCAAGCATACAAACATTCCTCGGGCTTTCCTCGGCATCGGACCGAAGTCCGGAAACATATAACCTACATCGGGCTAACCCTAGCATCGGACCGAAGTCTGGCATACACTATTATACATAAACGGGCCGGCATTAGTGCCTTAGACCCGTTCCTACTGGAGGAAAACTCACCTTAAATGTCGAGTGAAGTAGTTGAACGTCCCTACTCTTGCAACTGGCTGTACTCACGCCCTATACAAAACAACCCCTTAGATACCATTCCTTACATCAAGACCCCTTCACAGGTCATCCTAGGTCAAACTCAAGGTCCAAGTCAAAGTCAAAGTCAACCATTCGAGTTGACTCAACTCGTCGAGTCATCCCCCTGACTCGCCGAGTTCCCTTGCTACTCATAGTCGTGATAACACGAGCCAACTCATCGAGTCCCTTCACAAACTCGCCGAGTTCTACCTTATACAGAATCGGGACAAACCGACTCAACTCGTCGAGTTCCCCTATGGACTCGACGAGTTCCTTAGTCTGTTTGGGCCATCTAAACGGATTAAGCCCCTACTTTCCAAATCTGAGCTTCATACTTCACCTACACACTGAAAATGTCCTTTTAAGGGTAAAGTTTCCAACTTTACCCGTTAATACCTTTACTTGATGGGTTTAGCTCAAACCCTAACTCCTTAGGACCTAGATCTTGGTCCACAAGTCATCCATACTCCAAACTAAGCCTACAAATAGAGATCTAGACCCTAAACACTACATGGACACGTAAAGCTTCCACCTTTCTCTACATGCATGGCCTTTTGGAGCTTAAAAGGCCAAAAAGACACCCTATGGCTTGCATGGGCCTTCCATGGTCATAAAGTTTGCTTTATGCCATGAGAGCCTTCTTTAATCCCATATTTGAAGGTATACTCACTTGGGACGTCCATATCCCAAAGATCAAGCTTCTTGGACCAAAAACCCAATAAAATGAAACTAAGGAGATCTAAGAAACTACTAAGCAAGTTAGAGACTTGATTACCAGAAAATGATGAGGATGAAAGGAAGTCTCTGGATCTACTATCTTCTCCTTGAATCTTCAAGCTCTCCTCTTCTTCACAAGCTTCAAAACACACAAGGTTCACTCAAAAATGGCTTACAAACTCACAAATGCATTAGGGTTTCTGAAACTAGGGTTTGGGATTTGGAGGCTGGAAATGTGGCCAGCAAGTGGGGATTAGGATGCTTAAATAGGCTGCAAAACCCCGAAATTAAGGTTTCACTCTGGCAGCCCTACTCGTCGAGTCGAGGCTCTCAACTTGTCGAGTAGGTGGCTTAAAACCCCGCGTCAAATCTGGTTCCTACTCGACGAGTTTGGGGCTCCCAACTCGTCGAGTTGCTCTAAAAGTGAACAAATGTGATTAAAATACGTACCAGGAACCAAGCGTTACATTTTCTCATGTTTTTCCATTTTGCATGATGCAGCTTTTAAAGCAGCTTGCCCCACAGTGAAAACCCCACTCCCCAAGCCCACAAGAAGGGAAACCCCTATTTGATCCACGCATGCATGCTTCCCTCCAGCCCATCCAAATACTAAAACATCAGTTGGTCTAAGTGTTGATCTTCCTTCCAATTGGTCAGTCAGAAAGTTCACAGGTGTCTCTTTCTTGGCAGAAACCCTAGTGCGCCTAAATATGGATCAACCGGGATCGTATCATGGCAAACGCACTTTTGGTATGTGATTATTTTGCACCTGATAGTTTATATATATGATATATCAAAATTTGAAGAACATTTTCGTATTAGTAGAAATTTATTCTTACATATAGCTAGAGATTTGGAAAATAATAATGAGTATTTCCAATTGAAATGGAATGCTAGAGGTAAACGTGGTTTTACTACAATACAAAAATGTATGTCTGCTCTTAAACAATTGTCATACAGCATAGTCGCAGTCGCATCAGATAAGTATTTGAAAGTGTCTGAGATGACGGATCGAGAATGTACACATCTTTTTGTAAGTATGTTATAAAGTTTTACCTACTCTCATCTCCAACCAAAACCAAATCCAACTATCAATGAAGAAAGTAATTTCTTTCTCTTCCAGCTATACAATCCAAATAAACCCAACTTTTCGCATTCTTATCAACCGAACCCAAACCAAAATTTATTAATTATAATTAATTTTTATTATATTATACAAAATACATATTATATTTTTTTTCAATTTATAACCCACTTTTTTTTGCTATTTTTAAGATTATATAGGAAATATAAAAAAAAGAAAAGAAAAAACTCTTAAAATATATTAATATTGGTCTTTATTTGTAGACAAAACTATTTTAGTATTTTAGTGTATTTTGTTTATTTTTTAATAAAAGTTAAATTAAATTAATTACAAAATAATATTTATGGTGCAAAAGAGTTATAACAATAAATAAAAATGCAACTAAGGTTTGGTGTAACAACCAAGTTGTGGGTTTTAAAGGAGTTTTTCATTTTTTTTAATTCAAAGGTGGCAACCAACTAAGCTGTTGTCAATATGTTTAGTCTAAACCTTCTAATAAAACAAGCTTTTTCTTATTCTAAAAAGTTTTTATTACTAGAGAAAAAAATTACTTTCACATTTCCTTTCCACTAACATTCTAATTTTCTTTCATTACATTTGATTCCTAAATTTATTAACTTTATTATTAGATATTATAATTTTTTATAAATTAATTAATTGGTTTAATAAAAACAATATATAAATATACTATATAAAATATTTATATAATTTAAAAATATTTGTCAAAATTAAAAAAACATCAAATTATAAAACATTCTGGTTATATAATATTTTTTCGTTTTTATAGTTTTATAATCTTTTATAGTTTCAAGGAAAAAATGTCCCTACTAGAGAAAGGCTTATGCTCCTATGAACTTTTTTCCTCGAAAGCTCCTACGTATTTCCGAAGGATTTCCTAGAAATCATGTAAAATAGTTTTCTTCGAAAGTTCCTATACATTTCCGTGGACATTCCTATAAAGTGAAAAAAAAATTAACAATTCATCAGATGTCCCTTGGAAGTTCATATGCATTTCCTCGGAAATTCCTAGCAAATATTAGGTTTAATTTAATTTTGTTTTGTGTTTAATAAAAAAAACTGCATCCACCACCATTCGAAATCAGGTCCAACCCATTATTTATTTTAGACCATATAATTATGTAGATTAGCCGGTTTTCCTCAAGATTTCATAAAAGCATTTTAACTAATTAATGAATTATTATACATATATGTGCGTCCATATACACCATTGACACATTAGTCAAAACACTATTTTATTAATCTTATATAGATGTATGTGTATGTATATGTATATACAAAAAAGGCACATAATTATACACAAATAAACATACACGCATACATACAAATATATTTGAACGAGAGAAACATATGTTGAACAATTAGTTTCGATGGTGCACGTGCATACATACATGTGTATATAACGTATAAGTTGTTGAAATTAATGTAATGCATGTATAATGAAATTGTACAAAATATGGATAGAAAAACTCGGTGTTTGAACCTTGAAAAAGAAAAAGAATTTTATATTTGTTGGAAATCCCTAGAAAATGTGTAGGAATTTCCGAGGGATTTCCTTGGGATTTTTTTTAAGGTTTAAACGTCGCCTTTTATTTCATATTTTGTCAAACTTTGTTATATATTAAATACTTTTATATCACTAAATTATACATATATAAACATACACATACACATACACATCTACACATGTATATTATAACAAGATAAACATGTTTTAGATAATGATTTCCAGTAGTGCACACGCATGTGTGTGCGCATATATGGTATAAGTTGGTGAAATTAGTGTAATTCATACATAATGAAATTGTACAAAAAATGAACCGAAAAGGATGATGTTGAGCCTTGAAAAATCAAAAACCAATTTATATTTGTTGGAAATCCCTAGGAAATGTGTAGGAGAAATTCCTACCCACAAAAAAAAAATTATGTCACTTATCCATAGGAAATATGTAGGAATTTACGAAGGGTCTCCTAGGGAATTTTTTATGTTTTTTTGTTTATGAGGTTTAAACGTAGGATTTTTTGTTCCATATTTTGTCCAACTTTGTTATATACTTTTATCTCACTAATTTATATACTAAATACTTTTATCTCACTAATTTATACACACATAAACATACACATACATATATACATACACACACACACACATATATATATATATATATATATATATATATATATATATATTATAATGAGAGAAACATGTTTTGCATAATGAGTTCTGGTAATGCACGTGTATGCATGTATGTGTAAATAACGTATAAGTTAATGAAACTAGTTTAATTCATATATAATGAAATTGTACAAAATATGGCCCGAAAAAGACAATGTTTGAACCTTGAAAAAAGAAAAAAAACAAATTCTAATTGTGTATTTGGCTACATTAAATCTTTCCCTAAAGGAACTTCATGGGGGAGAGATGGCTTGAGGGCTCAACACATCCTAGATGCCCTTTGTGGAGAAGGGTCTGCTATAGCCATAGATCTCCTACGTGCTATCACTAAAGTGGTTAATTTATGGCTAGCGGGAAGATGTCCGTCCATTTTGGCAGAGTTGGTTGCATTCGCTCCTCTCACACCTCTGATTAAACCTGACAACAGCATCCGTCCAATTGCAGTAGGCACTATATGGAGACGTCTGGTTTCCAAGGTTGCAATGAAAGGTGTGGGTAAATAAATGGCTAAGTACCTTAATGATTTTCTGTTTGGGGTTGGTGTGTCCAGGGGTGCTGAGGCTGTGTTACACAATACCAATAGGGTGTTGAGTGAACACCACACTGATGGGTCTCTTGCAATGCTTACAGTGGATTTATCGAATGCCTTTAACCTGGTGGATAAATCAGCCTTGCTCTACGAGGTTAGGAGGATGTGCCCTTCTATTTATTTGTGGGTCAATTTATTATACGGGCAAACAGTGAGACTTTATGTAGGAGACCAACATATATGGTCTGCCACTGGGGTGCAGCAAGGTGACCCCTTGGGACCTCTTTTTTTGCCCTCGTTTTGCACCCGCTTGTGTACAAGATTAAAGACAATTACAAGCTCCTTATCCATGCTTGGTATCTAGATGATGGGACTATCATTGGGGATTCAGAGGAGGTGGCTAGAGTGTTGAACATTATTCAGGTGAATGGTCCAAGCTTGGGTCTTGAGCTGAACATCAAGAAAACTGAGATTTTTTGGCCCTCCTGTGATGGTAGGAAGCTTCGTACCGATTTATTCCCAACGGATATAAGGAGACCTTCTTTGGGGGTGAAGCTCCTTGGGGGACTGTTAGCAGAGACATGTGGTTTATTAGTGGGTTGGCCATGAAGAGAGCGGTCAATGTTGTTGATTTGATGGGTATTCTTCCACAACTATGTGACCCGCAGAGTGAGCTCCATTTTCTTCGATCATGTATGGGCATTGCAAAACTTTTCTTTGGTTAAAGGACATGCCAACCGGTGCACATAGAATAGGCGGCTCGATTCTTTGACAAAGGATTATACAGGTCTATCGAGGATATGGTGGTATGTGGAGGCCCCTTCTTTGAAGACATCCAGTGGCGTCTGGCTTCCTTACCTTTTCGTTTCGGTGGTTTGGGTTTGTACTTAGCATACAAGGTTTCCTCCTACGCATTTGTAGCCTCGAGGGCCCAATCTTGGACATTACAAGACCACATCTATGTGACAGTGGCATATGTGGTATGGACTCTGATTACCTATGTGCTTTGACTCATCTTCGCGATACGATTCCAGGATTCGACTGTAGCGGTTTCACTAATAAGGACACTGTCCCCCCCCCCCCTAAATCCCAAAAAGCATTTGTGTGTGCCCTTTTTAGCAAAATCGTCAAAGATATGGAAGTCGACTTCGACGTGACTGTTAGACAGAAAGCAATTTTTGAGTGTCTTCGGGCACCTCATGCTCAGGATTTTATGCTAACTATCCCTATTGATGGCTTCGGCCAGCATATGTCTCCTGTATCCTATAGAGTACCGAACTATACTTTGTTACCGCCTCATGATTCCTCTATTCCCAATTAACGAGATATACCCAGTTTGCCGCAAGGCATGTTTGGACACTTTTGAGGAACATGCGGTTCATTGTAGAGAGCTCCCTAGTTTCAAGTACCAACATGATGTGGTTAGGGATGTTCTCTTTGATGCTTGTCACGCTGGTATTTCCGTGAAGAAAGAAGCGTCAGTGAACTTTTTAACGGACCCGCAGGATGGAAGATCCATACTCAGGCCGGTTGACATTTTGGTCTTTGGATGGGTAGGAGGGAAGCACGCTTGTGTGGATCTTACTGGGGTCTCTCCTTTCGTCGGTTTGAGTAGCAAGGATTTCACAGCAGGGTATGCCGCTTTGAAAGCCGTTGCGTGCAAAGTAGCAAAGCACGAGAATGCATGTATAGAAAATCAACATGTGTTTGTACCTTTTGCATTTGATACATTTGGTTTTCTCGCACCAGAGGCGGTGGAGCTCCTCAACAGATTCCAATTTCCGTCGATATGTATTGAACTATATATGGTTTTATCAAAAAAAAAATCTATTTGTTGGAAATCCATAGGAAATAAGTAGGAATTTCCTTGAGATTTCCTAGGGAATTCTTTATTTTACCGTTTTTTGAGGTTTAAACCGTTTTTTTTCATTCTATATATTTTCAAACTTTGTTATATATACACACAAACATACACATAGACGTCTCTCTTTCTCTCTCTCTCTCTCTCTCTCTCTCTCTCTATATATATATATATATATATATATATATATATATATATATATATATATATATATATATATATATGACATCAATTTCTGAAATACTCTAGCTTGGTGAAATCCTTCAAGACCTGCAGTCACACTTAACAATGAAGAATTTCAGTCGAGTCCCGGGAGGAGATCCCGAGGAGGCGCTCCGACGATCAAGTCACTAATCGTTGACTGGTTCTTTAGGTCTGTAATCGGTGAGAAAAGAGATCGTACCCTATACCTGAATTGTCTCTTCTTCTTATATAGTTAGGGTTTTCCCATACTTGGCCACGAAGATCGCCTGGATGCAGGACCACCTGAATATTCCTTAAAACGTCCCCTATGCTTCTATTGGTCCACGTGATTCCTGAGAGATCTTCTATTGCTCTGATCGGTGGAGATGGAATCTTAGTTAGTGGCACGGAATCACCTTTTTCCTGATATATATGTCACATACGTGTTGAGTCATTCTTTTCACACGCTTTGTTCGTGTGACAGCGATGGATAGGCTCACAAGAGTGCGTTATCTCGATAGTCAATTTGATCGACGCAGGACGAGGCTTGTGTGACGGAGCTTAGTTTGTGTTGCATGTTTTGTTCCTTTGTGACGTATCTTGAGGGATAAGTCATTATATATATATATATATATATATATATATATATATATATATATATATATATATATATATATAGGGAAATCTTCAAAAAAGTCCCAAACTTTTGGGAAAAGTTACACTTTTGTCCCAACATTTTTTTTTTGAACAAAAAAACCCAGGAAACCGGGTAAATTGAACATTTCGGCCCTATTTTACCGGTGACCTTCATTTAGCCGGTTAAATTGGCTTATGTGGCAAGGACTTGCTGAGGTGGTTGGTGAGTCATTTAACGGCCTTGTATTAAACTCTAAATATAGTGGAAAACTTCATTCGTGCCCTAGCAGACAACGATTGAAGCAGGAGTAGTGGAGGACCAAGACAGATGTCTTCTTCGTCTTCTTCATCTTCAATGAATCGTCTCAGAAAGAGGTGCGACTGTGGTGATACTGTAGGAAGATGGACTTCATGGACTCCATTAAACCCAGGAAGAAGGTTTATAGGATGCCCGAATTACCATAATGGACTCAAAGATTGCAAGTACTTTCGTTGGGTGGATCCTCCTCTACCAAGCCAGTGGTATGCAAATCTGTTATTAGTATTACACAACAATGTCAATTTGGAGAACCATCGAATATTTGGGGAGTTTGGGCAAGAACAACCAGCTGGGAACTTTTTTGGAGACGTTGTGGAACAACCAATGGCACAACAACCAGTTTCACAACAAGTAGTGGAAAGAGGAAGATGGAAATCATTGCTTTATGTCTCTATGGTTTCTTTTGTGTTTTTGTTGGTTATGTTGATGGATTGGTAGGATAGAAAGTTGTTTTAATGTATTTTGGTTGTGTTTGTTTTGGTTATGACTAAGGGTTGTTAGTTTACTATGAATGTAGTATCTTGTGACTCATATGATTATGAATGAAGTATTCCCTTATGAATGAAGTATCTAGTTTATGTATGAACTTTAAATGTGTTGATTGTAATCAATGAATGGAATCAAAGTATGATTGTAATAAGTTAATAATGGACTTAATACACAAACAAATCAATACATAATGGATGCATGACCGGAATCATGCATGACTGGAATCATGCATGACTGGAATCCATATAAGCAAACATTGTAAGCATAAGTAATGTATGCATGACTGGAATCTATAAAACAAGGAATCAATATAACCAAAGGGAACATAAACATTGTTAATCATAGAACATGTAGTAATATTAACCAAAGCCAAACAAGTTTTATGGCAAGTTGTGTAAATGCCCAAAAACATGATCAAGGGGCCCAAAGCCTATAGTTTATATGGATGTAAACAAAAGGGGCTATCAACAAAAAGGCTATCAACAGTAGAGGCTTATCAACAAAAAGGCCTATCAACATTTGCCCAAACCCAAAAGTTTTATACATGTTCTTAACAAAAGTAGGGATTAGAAACACCCTAATCTAGACTAAGGGGGTTGGATGAACTCATCCCCTTTCCATTCTTGACAGCTACCACCTTTTGCAACTTGATCTTTGTTATCCTTTCCGAAGGCTTCCTCCTCCTGACTTGATTCACTTTGCTCCTCTTTGTAGGCCTCCTTCTGACTTGATTCAATTGTTGTGTGATATGTATTTCTCTCTCACCATCCATCCTTTCCTCATTCATCATTACCTCACCCATCCCTGGCTCATCTATGCCATCCTCCTCATTCATCCTTTCCTCATCTCCAAGTGCTTGATTTGTAGGGAGTTCTTCAACTGTTATTTGGCTAGCAACTCCAACATCCTGTAACAAGCATAACAAAAAGGCCAGTTAGCAAGATTTAACATCACAAAATGAATAATGAGAAAGCATACTTGTGACATAGCAACATCCACATCTTCAATTTGTTGTACTTCTGCTTCACTCAATCCACCCCTCTCTTATTGATTTAAAGCAAATGTAGAATCTATGAAATGTTGTGGTGTTATCAGGGTTTACAGTAACTGTAATCCTAACTGTGTTGTCTGGACTGGATCTCAGTAGCTCATGCCCATAATCCCAAACTCTTGCGTAGTGGTCACTCAAATTCCCATGAATTAATGGCAGTGCCCTCATCCTTGATCTATAACACTTTGACCATGAAATTTTGCAATGAAATTTACTTTGTATAATTACCTGCATCTCTTTGCATTTTAAATTAGGTTTCCTAATCAACTCCTTCACAAATTTCCTGGCTAACCAGGTAGGATCCATAAGCCTTGAATTGTTAAAATTCCTAACACGTTTATGAACGTCTATCATCTTTTTGACTTGGAAAGACCTTTCAGTACTCATCCAAGAAGCCCTAACCACAAATGGACACTTCTCTGGATCACTTCCACATATTGACACTAGTCTAACACTATCACATTTTTTGAAACAGATTTGAAAATCCTTACTAACAGCATAGTTGGTCAAACACAATTTCAGTTCATGTGGGGATTCATACCTTTCACCAAGCATTGGTCTCATTTTGTTCCATTTCACCTTTGGATTGTGGGTGGAATACTCAAATTCCTCATCACTACCTTCCTCGTTACTACCTTCCAGATAATCTTCATCTGATTCTTCTTTAGTGATTCCAGTTTGAGCATCGTTTCCAGTTTGAGCATCATTTTCAGTTTGAGCATCATCTACTGCCTCGTAATCGTCTTCTTCACATAGAATATTGAGAAATTCGTCTTTGCATCGGGAAGCTTGTTTCTTTTTGAAGTACACATCCAGCTCCACATCTATTGTATCAAAATCATGGATGTCATCCATGATTTCAACTGCACGGGGGTAAAAAACCCTAGTTTACTAAGGGGGGGGGGGGGGGAGAGAGAAAGTGAAATGAGAGAGGTAAGTTGTATTGTGTATGTATGTGTGTAAATGAGATCGATTAAACCCACGTAAGCAACTCCTTGCCACATAAGCCAATTTAACCGGCTAAATGAGGGTTGCCGGTAAAATAGGGCCAAAATGTTCGATTTACCCGGTTTCCTAGGTTTTTTTGTTCAAAAAAAATGTTAGGACAAAAGTGTAACTTTTCCCAAAAGTTTGGGACTTTTTTGAAGATTTCCCATATATATATATATATATATATATATATATATATATATATATATATATATATATATATATATGGAGTGGTTCAAATGAGAACCACAAAAGATTATGAACCCTAAGAACCCATATTTCTTTAGATATATATTGTGAATACTTATTAAATATGTTAAAAATCATGATATTTGTTTTTTTTGTAAGAAAATGGTAAAATCATAATTTTTATAGTTTAATATTTTCATTTATACATTCATTAATATTTGAATACCCAATTTATATAAAATACAACCTAATACAGATCATTTACAATTTAATATATAAAATTCACAACTTAATACAATCTATTTTACACTAATTTACATATTCAGAGAAGTTAAACCAAAACACTATCACCACCACTACACGCTGTCATCAACCAATGTTGCCACCGTCATAGTCACCATTCATTCAAAATTATATCTGTATATAAAGTCGTGCATTTACAACTTAAACACTTCATTTACAGTTTAATAAACATATTAATTCACTCACTTTGAATTTAATACAAAACAATTATCTAAACACTATTACATTCTTACATACTTATAAAATACAAAAATAAATATATTCACAACAAAATCAATACAAAAATCATACATAATTTTTTAACACAAAAATTCACAACTTAATATACAAAACAATTATCTAAACACTATTACATTCTTACATACTTATAAAATAAAATTTTCACAATTTAATACAGTAAATTACCGTTTAATACACAAAATTCACAACTTAATATACAAATTCATAATTTAATACACACAAACCTTATGTATTCTTAACTTAAATCTTATATTTATAACTTCATATAAAACATTCATAATTTAATACAGTCAATTCATAGTTTAATACACAAAAGTGACAGTTTAATACAATAAATTCACAGTTTAAAACACAAAAATTATATATTCACAGTCATATTCTCAACTTAAAACTTATATTTATATGTTCATATCTTGAGGCATTTATGGTATTAAAATGTGAATTTATTATATTAAGCTTAAATATTACATTTACAGTTTAATAAACATAAAAATTCACTCACTTCGAATTTAATGCAAAACAATTATCTAAAAATTAATACATTCTTACATACTTATACAACACAAAAATAAATATATTCACAAGAACATTAATAGAAAAGTTCATACATAAATCATTAGTGTTTTAACACAAAAGTATACTTAATACAGTCAATTCACAACTTAATACAATAAGTTATAGTTTAATACACAAAATTCATAACTTAATATAACAAATTCATAATTTAATACACATAAATGTTATATATTATTAACTTAAATTTTATATTTATAACTTCAGATAAAACATTAATAGTTTAACACACAAAAGTGACAGTTTAATACAAAACAATTATATATTCACAGTCATATTCTCAACTTAAAACTTATATTTATAAACGAACTTATATTTATACGTTTATATCTTGAGGCATTTATGTGTATTAAAATATGAATTTATTATATTAAGCTGTTAATAAAATTCACAGGTTAATATACAAAATCAATAGTTTAATACACTACCACATATCATTTACATGTATAAAATTCATATTTGGATAAAAAATTTCATAGTTTAATAAAACATTTCACATACTAATTCAAAGCTTATTAAATATTGCAAGCACTAAATTTCACAACTTAATGCCTCAAAAAATCAAAATTCATAGTATAATACAGACTTTAAACAGTAATTCACAGCTTATTACAAAATTTTGAACACTTATTCATAACTTAAAAACTTACAGATCTCGTTGAAGCAGTTCATCAAACAACTTGTGTGCATATTGTTTTCAGATATGATGTGATTTACATATTTAAGATTCTCATGTTTCTTAAGGTCTCCAGATATTCAAGATCAGAGCAGATCTAAGCATATATGAGAAATCGTTGTGCCTTTCACTTCAAATCCAAAATGTTGATGGTAGTTGATGAGTTTTTCGGCAATCTGAGGCGAGGAGGTGGTGGTAGTGCAAGAGAGACGATACAGTGGTGGAACCACTGGTGGCCACTATGAAATGTTTCATACATACAAGATCTATGCCTAAAATTACACCAAACACATCAGATTTGATCAGGCCAAATCTGAGAAATCGGTATGTTTTTGTTTCAGATCTAAAAGGTTGATGGCGGTTGGTGACATTTCCGACATCTTTGGCTTCAGATCTGAAAGGTTGAGGGAGGAGACACGACGTTTTCTGGTGTTGTGGAGAGGTCAAAGGTCGGAAGGTGGTCGGAAATGAAGCACAACTCACATATCTGAAGTTATAAAAGGATGACGTCGACGATGAGGGCAGATCTGAACGCAGATGTTTTAGATCTGAAGTTAGCGACTTCATATCTAAAGGTTGGCGGTTGGTGGTTGCGAGATCGACATCGATGGCAAGAGGTTGTGGTGAGGGCGATGAAAGTATATCTGAAGGCAAATGTTCTAGATCTGAAGACGAATGTTCTAGATCTGACCGGATTTGGACAGATCTGGACTAAGAACACCACCGAAAATGAGAAAAAAAAACCACTAGTTGGAAGTCGCCGGAAAAGGACGTAAGAAGGTGATAATGAGTTTATCCGGCGATAGGAGACAGCGGCATGGCGGAGACGGTAGGTGGCGGTGGTGGATAGTCATCGGAGGTTGGTGGCGGCAGTGTTGTAAAGTCGTCGGAGTTAGGTGATGGTGGATGTTGCAGAAAAAGGAAGTGTTTGAAAGTTGAGAATTTGAAAACTTATGAAAGAGTGTTTGGTGAGAATGTTAAATCCGATGTTAAATAATAAGAAAATATATAAATTGACCAAAATATCCTTAATGAAATGGTTCGTAAATGGTTCTTAACCTTTTAAGGTTTTCATTTGATCTTATATATATATATATATATATATATATATATATATATATATAACATTTGAGAACAAATTTGGACCACACAACTTTTTTTAATTACAATTATAAAATAATATTCATATAAATCAACAAATAGTTAAAAACAATTAAAAAAACCCATTACCCAACATCACTCAGGACCACTACCTACCACCCACCAACCACCACCACCACCATCCACCCACCCACCACCTACCATCACTACCAACCACCTATCACTACAACCTACATCCCACTACCACCACTCACCACTAGAGATGCACAAAACCCGAATCCGATCCGATCCGGATCCGAATCCGATCCGGTTTCGCTTACGTCATCAAAAATCCGATCCGGTCAAAATCCGATCCGAATCCGGTCAAAATCCGATCCGGTTCCAACCAAAATCCGAATCCGATTCTAATCCAATTTGGAACCGGTTTAAACCGATTTTAGTGGGTTTTAATCGGATTTTGGGGCGGATTTGGATCCGGTTTTTAGCGAATCCGGTTTACGATCCGGTATCAAATCCGATTTGGAATATAGGATTAGGATCCGATTGAAAATCCGGTTTTAAATCCGATCCGATCCGGTTTGGTCAAAACCGGTTTTGACCCAATCCGGTTTAGGATTGGATCCGGTTTTGAATAGTGAAACCGGTTTTTCTGTGCATCTCTACTCACCACCAACACCCATCACCACCGCCACTCACCACCATCACCACCACCACCCAGTTCCACCACCCACTACCACCAACCACCGTCACCACCCATCACCACCAGCCACCATCACCACCGCCACCACCCATTCACCTAACTCCACCACCACCCATACCCAACCAGTCACCCACCTACCCATCACCACCACTCGCCTCTACCACCCCCACAACCAACCACTAGCCACCACCACTACATACCCACCACCATCGTCACCACCATCCCCACCACCAACCACCACTCATCACCATCACGCACCTCTACCGCCCACCACCACCACCCATCACCACTACCCACCTCCACCTCCACCACCCATCACCACCACCACGACCAACTACCATCCACCCACATCCACCCACCACCCGCCATTACCACCCCCACAACCAACCACTACCCACCACCACCACACACCCACCCATCACCACCCACCACCCGCCACCACCAACTCCACAACCAACCACTAACCACCACCACCACATACCCACCCACAACCACCCGTCACCACCACCACATACCCACCCACAACCACCCGTCACCACCACCCCCACAACCAACCACTAGCCACCACTACCACACACCCACCCACCACTCACTAGCGTCACCATCACTATCCTACCACCAACCACCACCCATCACCACCAGCAACCTCCACCACCTACCACCACCACCCATCACCACTATCCACCACTACCATCCACCACCACACCCAACCATTACCACCACCATACACCACCACCACCCATCACCCACTAAAACAATCACCGAACACCACCACCACCTGCCACTACCACCACCCGCCTCCATCATTCATCACTACCACGCCAACCATCACCACTACCCGCCACCATCATCCCTACAACCCACCAACATTGTCACCACCCACCACCTACCACCACCATCGACCACCAAACATCACCACATGCCACCACTACCCATCACCACTACACGCTATCACCCACCCATCAATACCATCCACTATAACCACCATCTTTCACCATCACCACCACCCACCACCTATCACCAACCACAACCACCACAAACCAACTATCACCCACAACCCCCATCACCCACCACCACCACTACTAGTCACCACCACCCACCAAGCCTACCACCACTACCCACCACCCATCTCCACCACACCACCACCACCTACTACCTACAACTACCAACACCATATGTGATTAAGTGCATCTAATGGCATAAATCATGTGTGATTATATGTATGTAGTCACATAAATCACATGTGATTAGATACATACAATCACATGTGATTATATGTATCTAATCACATATGATTTGTATAAACAATGTTTGTTTTCAGGTTTTCCATTTAATAGTTTTTCTCATATATTTAATCATATCTGATTATATGTATTTAATAACATATAATTAGTTTGAGAAAAGATTTGTTTCTGCATTTTTGATTCAATGGTTATTCTCTTGTATATAACCACATGTGATTATATCCATCTAATCACATATAATTTATATATACACAATTCTTTTTTGTCCATAAAAATCATATTTGATTAGATACATAAAATCACATGTGCTTAGATGTATTTAATCACATATGATTAAAGTTGACAAAGAACAATTATTGAATCGAAAACAAGATAATGAACCTTGTCCACATAAATCATATGTGATTCAATAGTCTTTCTCGTGTATTTAAATACATATAATCACATAAATCATATGTGATTAGATACATATAATCACATGTGATTATATATATATATATATATATATATATATATATATATATATATATATATATATAAAATCACATATTATTTATATAGATAAGGTTCGTTTTTGAATTTTCAATTCAATAATTTTTCTCATTAATTTAATCATATGTGATTATAGGTATTTAATCACATATGATTAATATGGATAAAAAAAACAACTTTTGAATCAAGAACGTAAAAACAAATATTATGCACATAGATCATATGAGGTCTGATACATATAATCATATGTGATTAAATACACGAGAGAAAATATTGAATCGAAAAAGCAAAATGAATATTGTCTATATAAATCATATGTGATTATATACATATAATCACATGTGATTAAATAATGAGAACAACTATTGAATCGAAAATGCGAAAATGAATATGTCCTCATAAATCATATGTGATTTAATACATGTAATCACATGTGATTATATGTATTTAATCACATATGATTTATATGGACAATATTCATTTTCGCGTTTTCGAATCAATAGTTGGTATCATGTATTTAATCACATGCGATTATATGTATTTAATCACATATGATTTATGTAGAAAAGATTGTGTTTCCACATTCTTGATTCAACAGTTGTTCTCATGTATATAATCACATATGATTAGATACATATAATCTTATGTGATTGAATACAAGAGAACAATTTTTTGTATCGAGAACACGAAAATAAATCTTGTCCATATAAATCATATGTGATAAATACATATAAACACATGTGATTTTAAATATTTAATCACATATAATTTATGTGGACAAGATTCATTTTAATATTCTCAATTCAATAGTTGTTCTACTGTATTTAATCACATGTGATTATATGTGATTATATATATATATATATATATATATATATATATATATATATATATATATATATATATATATATATATATAATCACATGTGATTATATGTGATTAGACTAATTTTGTCTTTCTGTGTTATTTATTTTAGGATTTCATTATTGATGATAATTAGTTTTCTTTTTTTTTTGCGTAGGAGGCTCGTATTTGTGTTTAATAATTTTTAACTTTTAACTATTAAGGATTTTTTTAAAAATTAAAGACTAAATGATCTATAAAATAGTACAAATCATACATCTTATACAAATAAAAATGAATTGAAATAAATTCTATCAAATTATTATTTGTTGTTTATATTAAATAGACTATATTGGAAAATAAAATAAGGTTAGTATAATGAATATATAACTATGTGCATAATATAGAAAAGAAAAATAAATATAGCATTACCTTTATTAATATGAGGACTTGTTTTAACTTTTGACTGCATATAGAAGTAAAGGTGATAGAACCTACTGCATCATTTCTTTGACTTTCCTCTACGCCCATTAAAACTACCCCTTTCTACATCCCCAATTAAAAATACCCTTTCTCCCTAGAAATCAAAGCCATTATCTCTTGTTTTGATAAATGTTTTTTTATCATATCATTGTTGAGCTCATAAATTCCATCAGAATCAATAATTTCAATGGTAAATGGAAGAATCACTGCCCATGAAGCCGGCATCACTGGCCTTAAAAGCCTTCAGAATCTAATCGGACTACCTCATCCCATTCCCGCAATGAACTGCCGTACTTCGCCGGCACTAGCGATGCTTCTTCAACCACCGATTGCGTAGTTGTCGCTGTCACTAGTTTAAGATATTCATCTCTCTTCTCGATCGAACTTCCACCGGTCACGCCCGATTCCGATGTGGACCTTTTTAAATCTATTTACTCTGACGGCGTTCAATATGACGATGGGAAATAGCAGCCAAGAACACTATCAGGTTGTTGTAGCGGTGATGGAGAAGGTAAGTTCTTCTGTAGCACCGATTCAGCAGCGGTTTCCCCAAATCCATCTTATGAAATCGGGATCATTTAATAGGAAGGATGTTCCTACCAACACCATCAATTTCTTCGTCGCTACAGCCTCTCCGACAAATTTGTTTATGACTTCATTGATGGGAGACACTGATGGGATGCAACTGTCAATGTCTTTTGGATATCAGATCACGAACCTTTCACAGATCTTGTGAAACTAGACATGGGAGTCGGTTCAGAAGAGAAGAGGAAGTGAAGTAGATTCATAGAAATACAACATTCTGACGGCGACCCGGTCGATCTGTGGCGGTCGATGGCGGCGGCAATCTGGTGGTTCTTGGTGAAGCAACTTCAAATGAGACATAATATTATGGAAAGAGATAAAGTAATACAAAAGGGTGTAGGGTAGCATGGAAGGGGTGTAGTGTATTTTTTTAAATAATATTATTAAATATTAAATAAATAAATAACATATTTTAATCATTATAGAACGAATGGTTAAAATTTGTTCTCATTTTGAATATATATATATATATATATATATATATATATATATAATTTCATTTATTAATTATAATAATAAATAAATAATAAAAATGTCACTGTATCCACTAATTTATCGATACTATCAATATATAACTAGTAAATATGTGCTTCGTTGCGGGCTAATGTTTCTTTTCTACATCATTTTGTTTAGTAAATAATATGGAAAATTTAATATATATATATATATATATATATATATATATATATATATATATATATATATATATATATATATAGATATAGAGGTTCAAATGTTTCAAACAACTATTGTGTGTTTGTAAGGACCAATGAAAATTCAGAAAATACTTAAATCGTTAATAAATAATAAAAGGGTATAAGATTAATCTACATTATAATTAATTATGGTAAAATAAAACAAAATCAATTAATATCTCATCAATTTAGACTATCAGTTTCACAAATCTATAACACCACCATCGATCCCCCCTCCCCCCCCCCCCCCTCTTTCTCTAAAAATCATCTAGAACCACCATCATCTTGGCTTCCGACGTCCAGAACCACTATTATCGAAATCACCATTTCATCTCTTTGTTGAACGTCGACGCCTTTTCCCTCGTTTCCATCGCTCAAACGCCACAACTGTCGGACAAACCTGTAGCAACGTATTCTTACTCACATCAGTTGATCGAAGGGGATAACGTTATCAATTCCTACTCGCTGATCCAAATCGCAACCAAATCAGTGCGTACTCGATCCAAATCACAGCAGCAAAACCAATTCGTTTAAATCATAGCATAAACGTTCAAAATCGAAGCGAAATTAGCAAAGCAATTGGTTTCTTTAAAACTCAGTTCGTTAAATCGATTTCCAAGGCTTGAAGCTTTAGGTTTCATCATCGTTGAAGGCATGTATTTTGACTACTTTCTTTCCATAATTTTTTTTCTTAGAAATTTATTACAAATATATCATATTTGTTAATATTGATTTCGGCAAAGAAATTTCTATTGTCTGCACACATAGCTTCAAATTCAGAAGGCATATGATTTTGCCCGCCAACTGCTTGTTAAAATGCTTGAATCAAATATTTCTTCCATTCAAGTATTTATATGCATTTTAAAATTAGCCAATGTAGTTTTGTTAATCTGGTCTGGTGTTGGTCTAATGAGGTCTTTCTTTTCTCTATTTTGACTTTGCTTATGATTAATTATTCTACAAACATAATGATTTAATTTGATTTCTTTGAATTAATTTCATACTCTTTAAGAATATTCAAAACCATTATGGGAGAATATTTACGGTATCATTCTTGCAGAATAAACATGTTTTTTATTGCTATTCGACTCTAAGTAATAATCTGTTAGAATAAAGTATACGTATTCTTATAGAATCTTTGTTTGCCATTTATAGCTATTAAACATGTTTTTATAGCTATTAGACTCTAAATAATATTCGATTAAAAATTGGTGATTTAAGGATTACATTCTATCAAAATGGTTGAACAAGTTAACACTTCTTCATACATTTTGTTTTCTGATCAAGTGATTTGAGGAGTTCATTCTATTAGAATAAATTCCAATTATTTAATATTTACTACATTGTATCATAATTTATAGTTTTTGTTCTTTAAGATTGCACTTAATTTTTTAAGATTTTAAAGTTGATTATCGTTTTTTTGTAGATTTAGGTTTTAAAGAGGTTGTCACTGATGTGGAAAATAAAGAAAACATGGAGAACCCTAATGTATTCTAGCAGAATGTATTCTGTCATAACGTATAAAGCGTTTCTTAAGAATAATTTTTTCAGAACTAATTAGTGTTTTGTTAGATTTTGATGTTTTTTTTCTTTTTTAACCGTTCTTAGTTTTAATATTTAAGAATAAATGTAATTCTTAAACCATTATAAGTCATTTTTTTCAAAATGAATATAATAATTGTTTATAGTCTTATTCTTTACGAATTAATGTAATTAGTGATTCTTAAAGAATAAAATTTGTATTCTTTAGAAAATGTTATTCTTGGTAATATACTGTATAGTTGATTAAGCATGTTATTTTAAAAATTATATAAAATGTAACCATATTCTACAAGAATAAAATCGAAAATATATTTACTAGTTGTAACGACCCAAAATTATGAGGTAAAATTTTCATTTCTAAGTAATAATCTGTTAGAATAAAGTATACGTATTCTTATAGAATCTTTGTTTGCCATTTATAGCTATTAAACATGTTTTTATAGCTATTAGACTCTAAATAATATTCGATTAAAAATTGGTGATTTAAGGATTACATTCTATCAAAATGGTTGAACAAGTTAACACTTCTTCATACATTTTGTTTTCTGATCAAGTGATTTGAGGAGTTCATTCTATTAGAATAAATTCCAATTATTTAATATTTACTACATTGTATCATAATTTATAGTTTTTGTTCTTTAAGATTGCACTTAATTTTTTAAGATTTTAAAGTTGATTATCGTTTTTTTGTAGATTTAGTTTTTAAAGAGGTTGTCACTGATGTGGAAAATAAAGAAAACATGGAGAACCCTAATGTATTCTAGCAGAATGTATTCTGTCATAACGTATAAAGCGTTTCTTAAGAATAATTTTTTCAGAACTAATTAGTGTTTTGTTAGATTTTGATGTTTTTTTTTCTTTTTTAACCGTTCTTAGTTTTAATATTTAAGAATAAATGTAATTCTTAAACCATTATAAGTCATTTTTTTCAAAATGAATATAATAATTGTTTATAGTCTTATTCTTTACGAATTAATGTAATTAGTGATTCTTAAAGAATAAAATTTGTATTCTTTAGAAAATGTTATTCTTGGTAATATACTGTATAGTTGATTAAGCATGTTATTTTAAAAATTATATAAAATGTAACCATATTCTACAAGAATAAAATCGAAAATATATTTACTAGTTGTAACGACCCAAAATTATGAGGTAAAATTTTCATTTTTAATTCAATCAAAACATTAATTATCATTAAGTCAACATTCAATATCTGCTTATCTAAATATTCAAAAGTACTTTTATAAGAAAACAGTTATCAGAGTACAATCCCAAAATCAACATGATGTGGAAACGTGGGTAGATGTGTTGTGATCAAGCCGGACTCTTCCCTTTGAAACCAGAAGTACCTGAAACATAACTGAAAACCGTAAGCACAAATCTTAGTGAGTTCCCCAAAATACCACATACCATACAACCACATAATACCATGCCACATACATAAGGTTGCCATGGGCTACCCCCATGGTCTTTACCTGGAATGTCATGGGCTACCCCCATGGTCTGATATCCAAGTGTCATGGGCTACCCCATGGTCTTTACCTGGAACGCCATGGGCTACCCCCATGGTCTAATATCCAAGTGTCATGGGCTACCCCCATGGTCTTGACACAAGTGTCACGGGCTACCCTCGGGGTTCTCAGACAATTAATTGCATAACAACTGCCAATCCACATCAGATAATGGGTCGGCATTGGTGCCTTCGACCCATTGATATAGTGAGAAGACTCACCCCAATCAACTGATAATCAAATAATTGCTCGGATCGCTGCACTGGATAACCTCGCGCCAACTAACATTAAATACAATCTTAATCAATAATTAACCCGATGACCCAAAATCCGAGGCCCACTCCATAAACCAACTTCCTAAGGGGTAAAAAATCATTTTACCCTTTTCTTACTTGTTCCATAACCAATTCCCAGCCCAAAATGCAAAATGGCAAACCAAAGCCCAAATCAAAGCAACAAAAGCCCATTATGGCCCAATAACCCGATTGGCCCCCAAAACCATCATGGACCTACTTCCAAGAAAACCCTAAGTCCATCCATGGCCCAAAGTCCAAAGTCCAATGGTCCAACAAGGCCCAAGTCTGAAAAAGCCCAAAATGCCAAACTGAGGAGTACACCCCGCGTACCAGAATGGTACGCCCAACGTACTCATCTGCAAAGCACAGATTACAAGTAGCTAATGCACGAAAACTTCATGACGCTGAGCGTACTTCCTGCGTACGCCCAGCGTACTCATCAGGTACCAAAAATCCATAATAAGCTCTTAATGGTTAAGCCAATGACTTCCAAACTGAGATATGAGCGTAATGAGATGTCTTAACACGTAAAGTTGGCAACTTTACTCCTTTTCATGGCTTAATGGGACCATAATCCTTAATAACATCCATAATGAACATCCAACTCATGCATGGTCTAAGATAACTCACCAAGATTACATTTTTATGAACTTGGGGGCTGAATGGAGCTAAGATCTAGCATCCATTGCTTCTGGAGTAGATCAAAAACTCACCTTTAGCACTAAAAGACTCAAAAGCCCCAAGATACTCCATAAACTAGATCTAACATATATGATCATCAAGATAGAAACTTTATACCTCCAAAATGTAGATCAAGATGCAACAAGCGTGGATCCAAAAGCTTCAAGCAATCCCACACTTCTCCAAGAAGTTCCTTCTTCTTCAAAGATTACCAAAATGCTTGAAATACCACCAAAAGCTCAAAAACCACTCAAATGGGGGCTAGGGTTTTGTTCCTAGGGTTTTGTTCCTAGGGTTTAGAGGGATGGAGGCTGAAGATAATAGGGTTTGGTGGTAAGTTAAGGAGCTTAAATAGGGTCCAAGACCCTAAATTAGGGTTTGGATCTGACTTGAGTACGTCCATCGTAATTCAGGTACGCCCAGCGTACTCCTTTAAGGCTTCGCGATCCATCAGCGCAGTACGCCCACCGTACACCAAAGTACGCCCCATGTACTGGACTCAGCACTAGTACGTCATGCGTACACATTTGTATGCCCCACGTACTCTCTTTAACCCTAAAACCATGAATCTTCCAAAGTCCATAACTTCTTCGTTATTAGTCCGTTTCCGACAATCCTTATATCCACGAAGAGGTAACAAGAAGCATTACACTTCTATCAACTCATACTTGCCTTAAAACTTCCCGAACAAAAATCCAATTTCTATAAAAGCTCGACACTTTACCGAAATACCCATTGGCGGCAAAACACAAACTGAACTTCCGGATCATCCAAATTACATTACCCATGCTCAAATGGGTCTAAATCTCTTTCCCTCAAAGGCCCTAAGCTTGATGATACTCGGTCATCGGGTCACCACCCCTCATTAGGAAACGATTCGGAAAAGAGCGTTACACTAGTTTATTATTGATTTTCTGTCATTCTCACAGAATAATATCGATTATTATTAAAAATTATATTACAATTAAATTTGGCTAAATTTAAAAAAAAAATTAGATTTTTAAAAATAAGAGATTTAATTATCCCTTAAAATCCGAAAATTTCCTTTTTGAATATTGGTTAATCACCCAAAATACCCTTATGCTGAAATTTATGTATTTATATGATACATGTAACCCTATTTTAATATCATAGACCCTCAGATAATGACCATTAATTTTATTTCATTCGTTGGTCCAGATTTGTGCTTACGAGCACATAGTAAATGTTAGGAATACATGAACCTAGCCCTATATATATATATATATATATATATATATATATATATATATATATATATATATATATATATATATATATATATATATATATATATATAGGGTTAGGTTATTTTGTTTTTACTAATTATTGTGTACCTATGAAATTGATTCTGAGCCAATCATTTGGGATAATTTAAGTAAGGGTTCTATATTTATTAACTAATTAAAAATAATCAATTTAATCATACAAATTTCACCATAAGGGTATTCTGGACAATTAACTATATTTAAAAAAAGAAATTTTCGGAAATTTAGGGATAATTAGATCTCCTAATTTTAAAAATCTGAAAATCTTATTCAATATTAATTCCAACGTATTTTTACAATGACCGAAGAATACATGTTTTGATTGAATGACAGAATACATATTCTTATAGAATGAATATAAGATCATATCATTCTTCAAACGAAATAACAACATTTTTTGATTGAATGAACTTTCTAAGAATAACAAATTTTTGATACAAGTTAAATTTTTGTCATCACATTCTTAAAAAATAAAAATCTTAATATATTATTCTATCATAATGAAACACTCATTAATAACAAAACAAACACAATTGGTAGATTATTCTAACTGAATATTCTACCAGAATATATACTATACTATATAGTCGTATCATTATATTGTAAATTATTATGTCAGTGCTTTCTTTTGTGAAGATCATTGACCATTGTTCATCTTCATCCCACATGCCATCATCCAACCTTCCAACACTTGATCATCAGGTTCCTTTCACACATTCTTTAAGAATAACTTCCTTCAAATCGAGTATTCGATGAGAATAACTGCCATGAAATCGAATATGTAAGAGTAACATTTTATACATTCACCATGAGCATTCTAAATTATGTGCATTCTAAAAGAATAAAACTATAAATTATGGTAGAAATCATGATAAAAGATTAATCCAGTTGCAATAAAACCCTAGAAAAATTATTCTTGTGTGATTTTACCATAATCATTCTTATGTGATTATACTAGAACTACAATTCTGGCAGAATCATTCCTATGTGATTATGCAAGAATATAATACTCTTTACACATTATTCAAATAAAAACTACATTAGATGCAAAATATTCTTAAAGAATGAAACAGTTAAAGATGAGAATAACACCCGATGATGATGTAAGATAGCTATTCTAATATTACAGTTAGTTGATCACTAAGTAATAACATTATAGTACACAAATAATAACATTAATAGAGATAATTTGTTGTACTCCTGGTTCAGTAATTACATCAAACACATGGCGGGCATTGATGAATTCTAACAGATTTGTACTAGACATTTCGTCAAACACCTTCAGAGCACACACAAATCATCACGCTTTGTAGAATATTACTAATGAAATGAACAACTAAATGCACCAACATCAAATATATTTAAAAATAAAGATGACTTGAACACCATTACCTAATTTCATTCTAGCAGAATGATCGACATCAAGATGCATTAAAAAAAAAACTAGATTTCAACTATGCATTTTATCGAACACGTGGTGTGCTTCTTCAGTTTCTTCAAAAAAAAATTAGTGAGAGTCTTACCAATTCAGTTTCTTGGTGGTCGGGAAGTAGATTGGGGCGCACAATCGAGCAACTGCATTAGGGCCACAATAGTACTTCTTCAAGATGACTGGCCACTCAACGCAGTCAAACATGAGATCCAAATCTGGGACCTTTCCGTTAGCGTCTAGCAAGCGTATGGAAAGCAAGAGGCTGACGAACATGAAGATGAGGAAGAATAGTAGTCGAATAAAGGATCTAGAAGTTGCTGTCATGATGGCGGATAATAGGCCGACGGTGGTGCTCGGATGTAAGGATCGATTTCTGGTGGAAAGGAGGAACAGAGGTATCGCTGATTTGAGGAAGCCGTCGTACTCTTTAAGGTTAGGGATGTTGGCTTTGTAGGGTTAAACTAATTAAGGAGATAAATAAGGAGAGATTAATTGAATTATTTTTTACCATAATTAGATATAGTAAGTTTACCATTATACCATTTTTTTTATTTATTTAATGATTTATTATTCTTGAATTCTCATTGGTGCATTTAGGCACACACTATTTGCTAGAAACATTTGAACCTAGCTCTCTCTCTCTCTCTCTCTCTCTCTATATATATATATATATATATATATATATATATATATATATATATATATATATATATATATATATATATATAAAGGTAGGTTCAAATGTTTAAAGTAATTATTGTGTTATTGTATGCATAAATGTGGGCCAATCAAAATTAAATAATTAAATAAATAAATAAGGGTAATTTAGTAATTTGTTTAGTAACTTCCAAAAATAATCCCTATAATCATGGGATAATCGCTGGTCTTCCTCACCTTAAAACCTAAATAAATAAGCTCGTCTTCCTCACCTTCTCATTGCCACCTACGACCGCCAACGTCGTATCTGCCTCATCGACCTTCGCCAAAAATCAGCACCTTCGCCAAGACCTTTGTTGGATCCAAGCCCAATCCGACTCATGGATAATCGCTGCCCTAATAGGACCATCACTCCTCGCTCTCTTCAACATCACCACCGGACGATGCATCGTCGGCGATCCCGGACCGAATCCCGATGAGTTCTGCGACGAGGATGAAGAGGAATCAAGCGGGCCACTGCCAGCACCGAATCCCTCCTCCATATCTAAATGGTAAGAACCACTTTTGTGTCTCTTCATCTATCTCACAGATCGATTCTTCCTTCGCTGCCATGGCGCCTGAGAAGGTACTCATTTGATATTTCAATTCCCTCTCAGATTATCAATTAAGTTTCATCTGAATTCCGAAGCCATTGTCGTTTTATCTTTTCAATCTAGTTTCTCATGACAAAATCTTCTTGTTAATTAAGCATTTTAAGAATTGAAATGAGCTAATATACTCAAGAACTAATGTCGATTAAATCTGTTTAATATAACGAAACAGGTGACAGAAATGGTGCTGAATGTCGATCTCAAATGCTCCGGCTGCTACAAGAAAGTGAAGAAGGTTATCTGTAAAATCCCCCGTGAGTTTTTCTTCATAATTACTTGATAAATGATGTTTTATTTATTTATTTAATTTTGTGTATTTTCTTACATCTGAAAATCTTTGATATATATTCCAAAATTGGGCAAGAATGTATTACATAGAATATACACTTCAGAATCCAGGGGTTTGTTTGAATGTTAGATAGAAATCATTGGGGTGTTTGGGTTTGTTGCATTTGATAGAAAACAATGGATGTTTGGATTGGGTGTTTGACAGGGAAGGGAAGGAAATGAAAAGCAGTTTTTTGGCTAATATACATATCAGAATGAGCAGTTTTTTGGCTAATATCTATTGGAATGGAATGACGAATTCCAATTCTGTTGGAATCACAGAAGTTGATGCTTGAAGAACGGACCACAAAATTGAAACGAACCTCATTATTCTTTTAGAATGTATTAGTCGTTGTTAGATTTTGATGTAATTATTAACAATTGTTACCCGTATTCTATAAGAAATAATGTATTTGTTGTTTTTATTCTTCAATTGATTGTTCAAGAATTTGTTATTCTACAAGAAGTTTTTAAATTCATGATAAAGAAATAGGTTCAAGAATATTTTTATTATTTATGGTTCAAGAATATTTTTATTTTTGAATATACTCATAAATATATTCTGTCAGAATGTCCGAATTAAAAAATTATAATTCGTAAAATCGGATTTTTAAAATTAATAGAATCTATGATCCCTTAAAAAATGCAATTTTCCTTTTATTAAATCTATATTTATTGACTAAATTACCCTTGTAATTAATTAAGATGATTTTTTCAATTATATTTAATTCAATAATATATATTAATCATTTTCTTAAAATAAGTAAATTTGATTGGCACACATTTATGAATACAATAACACAATAATTACTTTAAACAAAATAACCTAAGCCTATATATATATATATATATATATATATATATATATATATATATATATATATATATATATATATATATATGCCAAACATTGCATCCCTTTAAACGAATCATCGCACACGTTCAAGGCATCCACTCAATCTTGGATAGCCATAACCGTTTACTATATATAACCAACAATACTTAATTACTAAATTAACCCGAATAAATACTAATATTGAAGTCTAGCTTAATTTCCAACAATTTTGATGACCATATTGATCTCTTTCGACACATGTAACAAGACTTTGGCTATGGTTTACAAAGTTTCAATAAAAAACATGTGAACATATTAAACAAGCTATATTTATATTTTAAAAAGTAATGATAATCATAATATAATAGTCTAACAGACTATCATCTTTACCATGCTAGATGCGAATGAAAAACTATGAAAGTACTAATAATACAAACGATAGTCTAGTTGAATAGATCACTACTACTCATGGTCTTGAGCCAATGTAATTTCTTCAAGTGAAATTTGTTTGTTTAAGACAGGGACTGATATGGTTTGAGCAGTGGAATGAGGGAGCCGCTTAGGTGGAGGGACATGACCTCGTTGGTGGAACCAACAAGCATGCCGCCTATGTATACAGCTGGCACAGGGGATGAACTACAACCTTGCTTCAGGAAAGCCTTCTCCATCTCCCTTCCCTGAGGATCTTTGTCTATTTCATAGACTACAGGGTTCACCCTAAGTTCATGGAAGAGAATGGTGACAGCATAACACAAGCAACAAGTGCTCTTGGTGAAAATCACAACTCCATTCTTAGATACCAATGCTTTTATCTTCTCCATCTCAACAACTCACTAGGATCAAAATCCAACTCAGATAGTGATCCGATAAGTTGGGAGTTTCTTATGGGAAAGAAGAGGAAGATGATGAGATTTGGTTGAAGTTTGAGGTTTTCATGCCACTTCTATTTATATGAAATCGGGCAAAGCTGGACTACTTTACTTAGATGCTTGAAAACTAACAAAGGTGTCTTTAAAAGATGGATACTCTTTTTGTGCACAAAACGATGGAACAACTTGAACACATTTATTCTTCTTACAAACAAATTAGAACCATATGATGCATTGATTAAATGTTTCAAGTTCAATATTGGGTTAGACTCCTCCACAATCTACACTAAAAAGGCTGAAAGTTGAAAAGGGCTGGTCAATGTTTTTCAAACAGATTCCTTCTTTCAATCAATTTATACATATATTCTGAGGGTAAAAAGATTGGGAATGAGATTGCTTTGGGTGGGCTGTGATTCTTCTTTATATTGCAATTGCGCCACCAACTTGCTTACAATCCTTCAAACATGAGAATCTTGTTTATTCTAAGACTTTCAACCTCAGTGGGTCTAACCTAGCCTTGGATAAACTGCTAAGAATGCATACTAACAAAACAAACATTTCTCTACTTTGTACTTGGTAATTAAATTCTTAATGGAAATTGAGATGTCTATAGCAAGCATTTGGGAACATTTCTTGTACCAGTTAAAATTCAACACTCTCCCTAAGTCTAAGATTGCAGAAAATATCAAAGAGGATTAAAATACATTTACTCTCTCAAACACAGGGACTTGTGCACTTAAAATGTATCTATCGCTCCCTATTTACCAATTTCCATATGTTGATGCTATTAACAATAATATGTGAACGCTCAGTTTTGTTTTTAATAAAGAGTTTCTATTAAGTGGCCACTAAATTCATACACAGAGAAAAAGATATAACAAACAGTCGATGATGATCTTCTCTTGACATAACAACTCAACTAGGACCGAAAGGATCCGCAACACAATTTTTTTAATCATCACTTCCATAAGTTGCGAAGTGGTGGTCAAGAAGAGTTACTCACTTGTCACGTCGGACAAGGAGTGTAAGTTCTCTGTAAAAATATGTCAGATCATCATCTTTTTAACTTCTTAATTCTCTGCTTGTCCTGTACATCCACATATTCTAAAAAATTGTAGCACATAGAACAGGGAAAGAGGGGCAATATATTCTTCACTTTAGGACAGCAAATTTGTAAATAGGCATCTAATAAAAACCCATCACAGGAAGTATTTTCATGAAAGAAACTAGAAAATTCAGATAAATTCCAACTTCAACAATAAGTGAATTCTGATAATTTGGAGTTTATTGCTTAATATGAGCATGCTATTGCTGGCAAACAAAATAGCTTCCACTAAAACTTAAACCTTTATTTCTGCAGTCAGTGTGTAGTAGAATCTAACTTAGAAAAGCTTGTGTTTTTAAATATTCTAGATGACAGTTGCTGTTAAAGAATCATATAAAGTGATGAAGCTTTTGTCACTTTCTAAAGATATACAAATGTACAGGTATGGGCAACCATGATGAGCCAATGATTCTGCTGGATAACCCACGATCCACGTATCACATATACAGTAGAATGTAGAAGACTTCCCTCTTTATGTATCTTAAATGACCCAGCTACTACAGCTTTGAAAAAAAAGACTTGCTGGAAAAATGTATATTGAACAACAGACATGTACTATTAATAATCATCTCATGTACGTACATAAATTTTAGGTATGCTAACAAGAACTAGAGAATGAAAAGAGCTAGCAAGCTGCAGGAAAACTGCAGATACATAATATGAGGGAAAAGAAGATGGATATTATATACCAGCTGTAAGCTTTAATGAATAACATGATGTGTGATGTACAGATAATAGTGAGATAAAAAGACAAAGTAATCAATCGAACCTTAACCAAGCACCGCATGAATTTGTTTCTTTGCATCACATTCTATATAAGATGATGATGTCAAGTTGTCAACTTGCAGGATATATAAATGGAAATAGAATTAGCTATATATATAAGCCGACTGGTTGGTAATTTAACCCTCAAAATTTTGAGGACAATAAAATATAAGTATGAAACAATGCACTGACGCAATAGATATATCAAAAAAATAGTGACCAACATTGGCATATATATTATTTGGTTAAGAAGGATATATTGGTTTATATTCCAAAATCAGAAATTTCTTTTCTTAGTAAATATTTACATCTAGTACCCAAGCATAAAATTACTATAATAACACCAAGTGCAAAAAGGAATCAGCACTTTCCAGTTTATTTTTATTCAGAAAAAGAGATGCAGGTTTTTACAGAAAAATAACAAAAGATGGTTAGATATCACAAGACATGGGAACCATGGGCCACATAAAGAAATTTGCTTCATAAAACGAGTGAATCAGAAACTTAACCACTCTATTTGTCACAGCATTGAAAAATAACCATTGCACCTGTGAAAATAAATGAAAACACCGCCACCTAAGAGCATCCACTATGGTTAACCACTTGTAAAGCTTATTTATTATGTCATATCAATAAAAAATTATCTTTAAAAACCTTCTCCAAAGCACAAGTTTCTTTTTTTTAATAATTAAACATTTACCCCATCGATCTATTTGATATGTTTTATAAAACCTCCTATAATTTTTTTGTTTTTTAAGCATACATCATATTTAAAATTGATGTTATTTTATCAATTATATAGTAAAAAAAAAAACAATAAAAATATTGTAATTTTTATTTGCATATTTGATTAATCAGATTAAAATTAAATAGTGAAAAATGATAAAGCTATAAAATATGCAAATATTATTGAAGGGGATAAAATGAAAATGTTATTAAGATGAGGGGGTAGAAAGTAATACTACAATAGATAAATAAGTAGTTGTGAATGATAAGTGTTTGATAGAATAGAATAGTAAAATAAGCTATGCAGGCTAATGGTATTAAGGGGGTGTTTGGATAGGGAAAAAAAGAGGGTGCTTATTGCTTATTGCTTATTCCCACCACAATAAGCTAAGTTTAAGTGTTTGGATAGAAATCCTTAAAAATCAGCTTATTGTGGTAGGAATAAACTAAATAAGCTGATTTTAATAAGCATCTCCCCCCTTGCTTATTGTTTATTGCTTATTCCCAATCCCACCACAAATAAGCTAATAAGCTATAAACTAATTTATCCAAACACCCCCTAAGTGGTTGAAGAAATAGTAATAATTTATAAAAAAAGCCCTCATTGTATTTGTAGATGCTCTAAGTCTACAAATTCTTGAGTTCTCAACCACAAAACTTGTCAATTTGTCGCTGAAAAAAAACATTGTGCTTTTAATTTTTGTTCAAAAACACAAGAAATAGCAAACTTTGGTGATATTATGCATTTTCCCAAGCACGTTAGATGTTCTGCAACAGAATGACAAGTAATACAACTGCAAATATATTTCATTCTTCATTGACATACTGCATAGTAGTAAAAAAAATTAATAATTATATAATTATTAAAAGGCTTTTTTGAAGAAAAAAAAAAGGTATCTTAAACAAATGCACACAAATAAACTGATGAAATGGCATACCAAGATAATCACGTGGTGGTCAAGTGTCAAACATAAATGGCCCTTCAGTTTGTTTTAAGTCAGTTATGCAAATCTTCCTGTAGCCACATGGCAGATTGTTATGCTTCCTTTCCTAAGGCTGCAGTAAGATCACAGCATCTGATACTTAGATTCGCATGTACTTTCAAGTGTACAGCACAATCTCTTCTTTATCACAAAAAGACAAACAAAACACGGGCAGAGAGAGAAAGAAGGGTAACCTTTCAGTTTCACTACATTCATTGAGCTGGTAACCAAGTACATCCAAATCACAAAATAAGACAACAAAGTTTAAGGATATGTCAAAAAATAGAGATTATCTCATATTGCTATGATTTCCCTGCGTGTTTTGTGCTAACTGTGTAGGCTAAAGTTAATAACCATATGTTTGATGCCAAAACAAGCCTATTCACAAAGAATGACTTGATGTGAGAAATAACATTTTGTGCACATTGTGTATACAATAAGCAAACGATATTCACGTGGATGATAATTCATGGGACAAAGTAAAGAATGCAAGTACTTGTACGGATGTTCTGTAATCATTGTCATACATTTGACGATTCCACGCTTCATTTCCCTTAAGCTTTTGTTCAAACGCTTCAAGTTAACGTTATTTCAATGGATAAGCATCTTCCTCATCTAAATAGATGTTCTGAGAAAGAAATATCAGAAAGCTCTTGACTTTAAATTAGTTGACAAATATATATATATATATATATATATATGACATGTAATCACCAAACTACCGACCGACTGGATATAGTTGCCAAGAACTTTTTAATTGATTCTCAAGGTTAAAGATGTCATTCAGATATATACTTTTCTTCCATGCATATCAACCTACAGAGAAGAGAAGCCACTTGTTATATACAAGGCAATTACTTAGTAATTTCCTATCATCTGCAAGTCTGATAAAGAATATGATCTTTTTTCAGAATCTAATAAGAGCCACCGCCCAAAATTTTCAACACTTATCACTATATATAGCCATGGCAGTTGCTTACATTACTCACAGCAAACATCACACCTAACTTTCTACATACAGCCTCTAACAACCTCACTTCCAACGATTTATTCTACTAAATCTAGTGTTGTTTTATAATATACTTTTATAAAACATCAATTGCTAGAATTTCCAGAAATGGCTTTAGTTAGAGCATTGGTGAATGAAAGGCCTGTGGTTATATTCAGCAAAAGCTCCTGCTGCATGTGCTACACCATTAAGACACTGATAAGCAGCTTTGGGGCAAATCCTACAGTTTATGAGGTAGATGAGCATCCACAAGGGAAGCAGATAGAGAAGGAACTGAGAGGATTAGGGTGCAAGCCAAGTGTGCCAACTGTGTTCATAGGAGAGGAGCTCATTGGTGGTGCCAATGAAATAATGAGCCTTCATCTCAAGGGTCAGCTGGTACCCTTGCTCCTCAATGCTAATGCTATATGGCTTTAGTCAAACATGTTCACAAATATCAAGTTCCTACAATATTGTAATGGTTGGAGCAGATTGATGCATTATAGTCATTAGAACAGGAACAGAAAGAAATGTTTTTAGCCTTCTTTTTGCTCTTCTGAGGCCAATCATAACTAATGTGCTAACTTCCATATGTAATTTCACTACCTTTTGAAAAACAATAATAAGAGATAAGATTTTTTTCTGGAGCTACAACTTAATGCTAATGCTATATGGCTTTAGTCAACCATATTAAAGAATATCAAGTTCCAACAATATTGTATGTAATTTCAATACTTTTTGAGAAGCAGGTTGATGCATTATATCATTAGAAAAGGAACAGAAAGAAATTCTTTCAGCCTTCTTTTTTTCGCTTCCGAAGCCAATGATAACAATTATGTGTTAACTTTTGTATGTAATTTCACTACTTTTTGAGAAGCAATGAGAGATACGATGTTATTGAGGAGCTACTACTACTGCTCTCAGTGTTAAAATTTGATGCTAAAAAGTGTGGTAACATCTCTTGTATTCTAGCACTGAAAAATTTATTGTATTCTGGTTGCCCATCAGAGTCAAGAGGCCTAATTGCAACCAGAAGCAACTGAAGTACAAGAAATATTCTAAGATTCCAATTTTTTTCCTTCCTTCCATTATAGAAGCTTATACTTCAAGGCTCTGTTGTGGTCATTCATTGATCATTGACGTTATTACTTTGATAAATTCAATGATACAAGATTACTTGGATTACCTCAAAGTGCCCGTATACATCATAGTAATAGTTTGCATAATTAGGCTCTATATTAACAAATGGCTAAATTGAATCTGTTTTTGGGTTCCTTTATGTTCATGTACTGAGATATTATCTTCCAATAATATAGGTATCGTCATACTGCACCAGTTAACTTTTGGGAAAATTTACTTGGTATTAATTTTATGTCTCCACTTCATGTATACAGAAGCTTGTGCATACTTGTGTGTCACTATGATGAAGCAAAATAACATATGGATAGAAAATCAAGATGTCATAATAACATGGTTTACTGATCTTGGCTCTTGATCTAGATTTGGATAAGTAAGATCTGTAACTGAAAAGAATAAGTTCCAAAACAGGTTTTAATGAAGAATGGTTCATAGCAATATCATGAATTTAGTTTCCGTGACTATGCTATGCATGCTATATATATTGGAAATTTGAATCCTCTTTTTCTTACAAGGCTTTTATCTTATGTCACCCACACCATATAAAGCTTTACATCAGCAAAATAGAAAAAAGACATGTGATGCCAGGACTCGTTTGTGTATGTTAGTCCATACATACTAACCGCCTTTGTAATCAGAAAACAAAAAATGGAAAGTTAAAACTATATTTACAGATTCTATGCCAAAAGCCATGAAGAAAATGTTGAAATGATATATTATTATGGTAAAGCAAGTTCTCTTGAGCAATGAAGACAAATATGAATGAAAGTCTTCAAAAGTCGATATATAAGTTTACTGATATCGACTTTTGTATAAGTTGGTGAGCCTATATAACTGTCCCTTAGTTTCAGTTTGGGCCAGTTATACAAATTGATTCCACCAGTTCATACCACATGTCATAATTTTCCTCTTGTTTTGGCTTTTGGGCTTGCATGTATGTGGCCATATCTAGGACCAGGAAATAATAAATTTCATTTGATCCATCACCATCATCACACAACAAAGATGAGGGGATATATTCATCCAATACATCTATCTGGATCAAGATAGACCTCAAATTCTCTACAAAAGCTAACTACGTACTGCTAAAAAAATAATACAACATGTCGTCATTATTACCTCTTAATTGCAGCCACTAGGTGTCCTTAGTGGTTTCTTCAGTAAGAAGAGTTAGTAGACGTGGCACTCACTAACCATGCAACTAAGTGATCTTAAAAAACAATGATTAAATCCTTAGGGATAATCCTCTTCCCTACTTGTACGGACTTTATCATATTAGATAAGCTTCTAACTATTTCAAAATTCTGACTTCCTTTGTCGTTAATTAAACTTTCGGTTTACTTTAGATCGATATGCACACATTGGAATCTTAATAAAGATAATCTAAAATCCAATTTCTATCTTTAGGTAACAAATATATATTCTCCCTTGTCCGATTATTCTTAATACTAATTAATGCACCAATTACACTTGCAGCCTACCATACCAATAGTTTTAAGAGTAATCTCAGGCATTAGATAAGGTATCGTTTATGAACAACATCACAATATTCCTTTTAAATTCTCTTTTACATTTCAGTCCAGTACTCTTAACCCTCTATATATAGGCATGATGGGAGTTCCTATTTCCTCAATGTAAGGTCTTCATTATCATAAAAACTTTTTTCTCTGCATAACGCTCCCTTGCATCTGAAAAATTCTTCTTCCTTTTCCTTTCTCATAATTAAACTAATGGCCTTGGTTACCAACTTAGGTGCTAAAAAGCCAGTGGTGATATTCAGCAAAAGCTCTTGCAGCATGTGCCATTCCATCAAGACTTTGATAAGCAGTTATGGGGTGAATGCTACAGTATACGAGATAGATGAACACCCAAAGGGGCAGCAAATGGAGAGAGAACTGAAGATGTTGGATAGTAGTAGGCCAAGTGTGCCAGCTGTGTTCATAGGTCATGAACTGGTTGGTGGCCCTGATGAGATAATGAGCCTCCAACTCAAGGGCAAGCTGGTGGACTTGCTCAAAAAGGCAAATGCCATATGGGTTTAATTAAGATCAAAAAGAAATAGTCAATGTTCCTTATGTAACATACCTATTATGGTCGAGTAATATCAAATATGAGCCTTTTGGAATATGTAAGACTCTTACTTTATTAGCTTTTAGTTTACTAAAAAAGCTAGGAATATTTATTATGGGGAACAAAAAGCTTCAGGAGTGGATCAATTTAACTTCTGTCTCCATTTGTTTGATGCCATTGCCAGGAAAAAGATATCATCACTAGTAAACGATCTAAACATTAATATGAATATTTAGCATACATATTATGATTTTTATAATGGGAAAGAAAATAACTTCTCAACTAGGTATATTTTGAGGATATCCAGAAAACTTGTTTTCAGAGACTAACTAAGAGCGCAGATATCCATGATTGAGAAGCCAGAAACTTTTATTATTGCTTTTATCAACAGTTTATACAGTTTTGATGAGAATATCTTCTGCTACATAAGATATGTGCCAATCTTAAGGCCAGTAACATGAAATCAATTTAAAAAAAAAATCTGCAAATCCTTCATCAATTGAGATGCCTAACACTTTTATCTCATTCTAATTTAAGTAGCAAAATATATTATTTCAAAGTTTTAAATCTTTGTACATATTAAAGCACCAAAAACATATATGCACACTACGAGGTCTCTCATGACAATGATTGTATGCATAACCTCAAAACAGTCAATGTACTATCTAATAACAGACCCTCTTTCATATCTGCCGATCACTTATTTGCAAAACCTCTTAGTACAATCTTTCTTAATGATTCTTATTATCACAGTTTTCCATTAATTAGATAATAGCCATGGCTACAAGCTTAAGTGCTGACAACCCATTGGTAGTTTTTCATTGAGACTCTTATTTATCGCTTTGGGAAAAATCCAACAGTTTATGAGCATCCGAATGGGCACAGCCTTGATTAATTTAGGTAAAAGCTAGCACTGTTACACTTCACTAGTTTCTGTTAGCCTTTTTGTAAACCTTTACAGTTTCCATAAGACCATACTATGTAATGTCAATCACGATAATGAATCCTATTTTACAATATTAGAATTAATCGAGTTAGCCAATGAATCTTTGTGAAATCGTATCAACTAACTGCAATAGACACCAAATCTGACATGAATAAAAGGTTGGACAGACCACCTCAGACAAAGGATAAATAAAGAATATAGAATATGATCCTAAGTAACAAACAAAACATCACCACTTACACAAGAATCCCCATCTCACTACTATGAGAAAATAAAAAGGAAGTCACAAAATAATTACATAACTCGCCCTAATAATATAGTATAAGGTATAGTTAGTAAAATAAACTTAACCTGGAACACAACACTCGATTACATTTGAGAAAAAATAACACGATACAAAATTGAGAGTTACCCTATATATGTGGCGTTCAGATTCAGGGTTTGCAGTTCAAAGATCTTTCTTTTCAATTCACCAAAACAACAGAAAGAAGAATGAAATTGTTGTCAAGCACATGAATTCGTGAAGAAATCCTGGAATTACAAAAACATACGAACATCCCTAATTCCCTAACCCTATGATCTTATAGAATTCCGAGATTCGTCATAATGGAAACTAGTACATTAGTGAAACCTATTAATATCATTCTTCGCTTCCCTTTGATTATGTTTATGCATATACAAATATCCAAACCCTAACGATACAAGTTTCAACAAAATTAAACCGATTGGAAAAACTACATTAAGCATGAAACACGCACGCACAACGACACAAAGTGACCGATATACACAGACATTGGAATAAGAGGATACCTAAATTAAATAATCTGGAGAACGGAAGCGCCTAGTTACGACTGACATAATACTTTTAGAAAGATGAAGCGATTTGCATTTGAGTCGTATCAAATGACTACTGTTCTTGACTTCTTGGTAGCAATCACGTCCTTTCCGTTTCCGGCCAGACTACATGCAATGGTCCTATCCAACTTTAATAAACCCGACCCGAGCAACCCTCGATCTTCTAAAAATCAATACGGGTAATATCAAAATAGAGCATACGGTGTGGGTCGTATTGCTTCTTGTTGTGGCTGAGTTGGCAGCCCATAACGCCGTTATAACATCAAAAACACCGCCCCCTCCTTGTTGCATCTTGTTGTGGTGCTTCTTGTTGTCTCCATGACAAGAAGAAACGTGATCACCTATTGGCTGCCAAATTATCTCTCTTTATCTCTCTCCTCTTAACATGGTGTTATAACACTATGAACACCACCCCCTCATCTTGTTGCTTCTTGTTATAACACCACTTCAAGTTGCCCATACCATATGCTCTAAAAAGTTTGTCATGTTTTGATTGTTTTGTCTTTGCGATGGTTTTGGATGCGTTAATATCTAAACAAAAACTGTCTAATATTTGAAAATATTTATTGACATTTGCCCTTTTTATCATTCTTCAACTTTCCACCATGATAAAACGTGTCGCAACGCCTAACAAACAAATAATATAAATAAAAATAATACTCTCATGTACTAAGGGGTAGTACAGAAAACAGATGGCGAATCCACAGAAACACATTTTAATGTTTATATCTCTCTTGCGTAAGACACTCACTAAATTAACAAAAATTAAAATGTCTGTGTGTGTGTGTCTGTGTGTGGGGGGGGGGGGGGTGGAGGGGGATTGTTGACCGATTAAAACTAATTTTTGACAGAAAATTATAAAAGAAAAATGCATTTTAAACACAAGAATAAAATTCAAAAGGTAAAAGCAATTTCAGTTTCGTGGTGACTCTCATAACCATACAGATAACCTTCAACACGATACATGAACTATGTACGGTTTAAACTGGTACTGAAAATCATTAATAAGCTCTAACAATTTTCTTTTACTAATTTAGAAAAGTAATTAAAGTGACCAACAAAACCTGAATCAAAATCAAACGTTCAATTAAGCATAAAACTGATCAAACTAAACAGTGAACACAGTCAAAAATCGTATATCTAATGATTACTTGCACAAAAAGTCGAGTCGTTTGCGAAACTGAAATCTAAGGATTTTAGCCTAACATGGCTAAAAATGAATTACAAGAAGTAAAAACGAAATCTATTTCATAAATCATACTAAACAAAAATAAAACTCGAATCGTGTTCTTCGGATCTGTGTTTGGCACTCAAAAACCTCTTAAAATCGCCTCTCAATCGTCTGGAATCACGAATGGCTGAAAGTTAGGGTAATAGGAATGTTAAGGAGGCTTATTTATATGATCTGAAAAATTCGAGTTATAAATTCGATCGAATTTATTTTGGCACGATCGATTTTTTTTTTTGGCACGATCGTATTTTTGCTCGAATTTCATGTTTTCCGATTTTCTCGAATTTCTGACTTCGAAGACCTAATTCGATCAAATTTATTGGGAAATTCGATCGATTTTTTCTGCTTTCTTTTTTTCTTCGACTGAAAATGAACTCATAACTCCTAAAACTTTAATTCAATCGAATTTCTGAATAATTCGATCGAATTTCTTGAATTCTGACCGAAACGTCGATTTTTCCTCAATTAATGCAGCTTCCAAGCATTCCTCAACATCTTCCACTTGTTCTGAGCTCCAATTTAGTTCCAAAACTCCATCAAATGCATCCTCAATGTGTCGTATTCTCAATCCTTGCAAATTTGCCCTGAAAATCATAACAAAAGTGAGTAATACTGGCATTCTATAAACATAATGAGAAACACACAATCTATAACAAAACAAGGGAAATAGTTAGCATTTTATAAGAAAATAGGACCAAAACATGCTAATAGATGCATATAAAATGCATTTAACAAACCTCTCCAAGCTTAGACCTTACTAGTCCTCAAGTAAGGAAATGATAGGCATCGGAAACAGATGTGAGAGAAAATGGTAGTGAGGGAATAACTTAGACAAAAGTAACAACTTAATAGGAAAACAACTAGCAAGATCAACAGAAAAATAAAATTAACAAAGAATAAAATATGCATGCAAAAAGAAAAATAAACAGCGAAACGGAAAAGAAAAATAAACAACCTTAATTAAAAAAATTTATATTATTTTTTTATACGACCAGAGTCTACACCGAGGGAGCTCCAATGGAATCACTACCTAGCCGACCATCCTACTACCTTTCATGTATCACATACTTCCAAAGTGAGGAAGACCCGAAACGGTCAATAGTCCAGCCATAATTTTATTTAAACTTTATACCTTAATTAGCTTTGCGAGCGAAAATAACACAGTTCAGAATCTCATGTCCTTAAGACTAGATAGTCAAAAACCAGAATCGACATATCCTTAAGAACCCGTCACGTCAAATCAACTTTCGTTGAAGCAGTCGGCCACACTCGTATGGGCCCAACTCCTATGTTTTCACTTTTTCGAGAGCCACAAATATCATATCACACAGTTCCTCATTCGCCAGATTTGATTTTGAGATGACTTCTGATTTGATTGAACTTGAATTTGTATCTTTGTCTTTAACATGAGTTATTCAATCAACTTCTGAATTTCTTGGGATTTCCTCGATTAAGTACTTGAAATTTTGACTTGGGTACTGGATGTGACAGTTTGTACCTTCCTTTCTTCTTGACTGTGTGGATCTGATATTAGGGCTCTCTGTTACCGCGAGGGTAATGCGTGTCAACAAATAGGTCTGTGTTCTGTGGGTTCAAACTTGTCAGTAAAGGTTCTTTTTAAACATTCAAAAGCAAATCATTACAAAGCTGTTATTACCGTGCACAAATTGTTTCAGTATGCCATTTTTGTATTTTCTATGGGTTGGATCTCGGATCAAGGTGTTTGGGTCCCTTATTTATGGTAGTTGATTCTACACTTTCAATAACGACCCGGTTGTTTCAGACTTTCATTTTCCATCTTCGCAGAGCTATCGAATGTAAAGAGTATCCTCATCTCGTATTTTTTTATGCAAATGCAAACATGCAGAAAATAAGACAATATTTTTGTTTTTTTTTTTTTATAAAAACTAAAGGACACACACTGAAAATATATTTTTTTAAAGAAAAGCTAAGAAAATAAATGGAAAACTAAAAACTTAAACGAAAAATTTGTTTGGATTTTTTATTTTATTTTATTTTTTTGTTGTTTTTCTTATAAAAACTAATGCAAAAGAAAATAAAATAAAATAATTGTACAAAAAGATGAAATCCCCTCCCCAAGCGTAAAATAAAACATTGTCCTCAATACTTGGAAAGGAGAAGGAAATATCTACTAAGGAGGAGGAGGTGGAGGCGGGAGTCAACGGAATAGCTCCTGCCGAAACGAGTCGAAAGAAGTCTGAAAATTACAGAAATTGGTGTTCATGTGGCCCATGTCGATGCGGATGTCAGAAATATCTTGACGGATGCTATAAATATCCTCGCGTATGCCAGTAATATCATGTCGGATCTCAAGATATTGTTGGTAAGTGATAGGAAAGGTAGGGTCAAAATGAGGTGGTGGGGTGGGGTGGACGGGGGCATCCTGAAAGTCGGCCTGGAAGCATCTGAAACGTGTAGATATTTTTCATGCCCGTTGTAACGCCCGTAGATCCGGGCTAGTCAATTTAGAGATAATAGGGGTCGAAAACGACTTTTCGACAAAAGATTATTTAGAATAAATAATCTTAACCAAGTTGTAGAATATGTCTCAAGGTTTTCGTACATATAAAGAACGCCGAAATCCGAGTTATAACGAAGAAGTTATGACCCGCCGAAGTTTTACGGCAAAACCGGCACGGCACCGGGAGACGTAAAGTGAATTTACGATAGAGCGACTTTTAGCCTTAGCGATCTAAACGAAAGTCGTAGAAAACGTTAAACCGAGAGCTTCCATAAAAAGAACGCCCAGATCTGACTTTGTATGAGGAAGTTATGATTTTTCGAAGTTTCGGCTTAGTAATGTACAGCCCGAAGTTCGAATATTAGATCGAGCGGTTTTTAGCCGACACAACCTAAACGAGAATCGAAGATCTCGTTAATAGTAGCGTAACGATAAAAAGACAGACGAAAACGGCGTCGGATGAAGAAGTTATGAATTTTTAACGGACCAATCATCTCCCGGCCTGTTAAAAATATAAATTTAAAATAAAGTCAAAATTAGCCGACGGAGTCTAAACGAAAGTTGTAGAGTACGTTCCCGCCTACGCGTGGATATAAAGAACGTAAAAAACGGAGCTCGTATGCGAAAGTTGTGATTTTTAGAAATCGGAGTCAGAATTTGCGAGATGCGATGACGTGGCACGATCCCAGCCTTCCCTTGCTCCCCACGGTCTCGCATCCGATAAGGACACCTGGCCTCGCTACGCAGCGCGTACAAGGAACGCCTCGCGTTCGGAATTGCTTGGTCTCGGAGCAGGCCACGTCGCACCATCAGGCTTCGGACACGTCTCGTACGAACGCACCGCGTTGGAAGTCTACGCCCTGCGTCCGAGGAACGCCCAGCGTAGGTCCGAGGAGCGCAGCGCGTTCCCAGCAGCTCGGCCCTATAAATACCATGCGAGCCTTTCCGGATTTCTCACTCATTTCTTCATTCTCTCTCTAATTTCTTTCTCTCTCTAAGACCCCAAACCACCCCTAAACTCTAGGAAAAACCTCTAGCACCCAAAGGAAGCCCCGAGGCTCCCGGAGTCCCGAGAAAAAGGGTCTTTCGGTTCGGAAACGCTGCTCCGAGCAAAGCCCGGTTTTTAAGAAAATTCGATGTAAGTGAGCTACGCCTACGCAATTTTTAATATAGCTTTTAAATAATTATAGTAATGTTATTAGGTCCTTAAAATAATTATTTGGGCTATTATTATGAGTTATATTGAGTATTATTTAACGCTTATATACTAATAATAATAGCTAGACTATTAATTAGTCGCGGTTAACGTTAAAACTAAACTCTAGTGGTATTGATACTAGGTTTTGGTCAAGGAAAAATTGTTTTGAGATAACGAAGTGTTGTTCAAGTACCGAGTCACCACCTAATCAGGTGAGTGCATAGTCTCTTTCATCTTACACATAGATATGAAGTATTTAATATAAATTACGTGCTATGTGTGCATATTGTCTGTATACTTGCCGTCTGTGCTGGGTGAAAGATTTTTATACATGTTTTAAATGATTTAAACTGTATATGTATTTTATATCTACAAAATGTGTTGGGTAAAACATGGGTAGATGAAATAGTTGCTGTGTGACAAAAATATAATGATGAGAAGTGATATAGACCATGAGATAAGGGTGAGAGGTAAACCATGAGAAAAACCTTTTACCCATGTGTTGGCCCCGTCATTCAGCAGAGTATGGATGACAACCACGGACTATTCTAGACAGTCCAGTGGACACTAGCAGGCTCGCAACCTGTAGGTGTTTTGAACTGTGTATTCACCAGATGTACTCTAAAAACCCATTGACATGTATTGCGAGTGGATTCTCGGAAACGATACTGTCGATAAACAAACCCTGGCGACTATGAGACGTAGTGCCTAAACCCTCGCGACTATGCGACGTAGTGCCTGTTGTATAAACCCTGGTGACTATGAGACTTAGTGCCTAAAACCTGGCGACTATGCGACGTAGTTCCAAATGAGTAGATTCTGGCAACGATGGATTTCGTGCCGATTCCTTAGGATAATCCTTAGGAATGAATGAACGAGGAATATTTAATTCTTAGGGTAGATCCTTAAGAGTAAAGAAGATAATGGGGATGGGTAATTGGGTTGATTGTTTGATGTTTAAACATAATAATTATATTATTGTGGGTTGAAAACCCTATGTACTCACCAGGTTTCCCAACCTGACCCACTCGGTTCATTTGTATCACAGGTGTCGATGTGAAGCTACCTTACACTGAGAGATTTAAAAGAGATGTAGATCACTAATGTAAATAAATGTAAGTTTTGTTTATGCTTATGTTTTTGTATTGACGATGACATCCCAATGTTTTGAAAATGAATAAAAATACATTTCTTCGGAAATGCTTTGATAACGTATTTATCATGTTTTACTGGGAACAAATTCCGCAACATTTTTATTAAAAGAAGTACTCTGATTTTTATAAAGCATAAACAAAATCGGTCTTTTCTGGCCAAGAAAATGGGGATGTCACACCCGTGAAACCAGATGTGACCTCGTGGGGTTCGACGACAGATATACATTGACTCCAGATTCTGAACAGTTAGCTGATTTTGCTGATCAGTGCCCCCTATAAACTAAAAGTCCTCAAGTATTTGATCTGAAAGAAACATGGCAATAAGAGTAACTAAGCCACTGTAACGCATGCGTTTCTCGCCAAGCATTATTATGATGATGTAATAGTTAGGGTCAACAATTGTAACCTATTTTGAAGTGATGAAGAAGAATTATTTGAGTATTATGTGATTTACGTGTAAATTATGTGCAATATACGTGCTTATAACGATATAATAAATTAGGAATAAAATATTCATCTAGAATAAAATATGCGTCTAAAATAAAATAATAATGAGACATAATATCCTTGAAGTAAGTTGAATTAATCGTAACAAGAATTTTGGAGATATAAGGAACGCTGAAATCTGACTTATAACGAAGAAGTTATGATTCGTCGAAGTTTTGCGATTAAACCGGTACGGCTCCGCATATCGTAAAAAATAAATTTTTTATAAGTTACTTTTTAGCCTTAGTAATCTAAACGAAAGTCTTAGTAGTCGTTAAACCGAGAGCGTGCATATATAGAACGTCTAAATCTGACTTCATTTGAGGAAGTTATGATTTTTCGAAGATTCAGCATAGCAGTGTACAACTCGGAAATCGAATTGTAGATCGATTGATTATTAGCCGACACAATCTAAATGAGAATTGAAGATCTCATTAGTAGAAGCTCAATGATATAAAGACAGTCAAAAATGGACGTCGGATGACAAAGTTATGAATTTTTAACGGACTTTAACTGTCTAAGCCTGTTAAAATATAACTTTAAAAATAAAGTCAAAATTAGCCGACAGAGTCTAAAAGAAAATTTTAGATCTTGTCGATAGTTATGTGTAGATATAAAGAACATCAAAAACGGAGCTCGTATGCTAAAGTTATGAATTTGACAAGATAATTAATTTTCGGATTAACAAGAGGGTGACATGTGTCACGATCTGATACACACCTTCCTCCCCAAGGCTTGCGATCTGATGGCGACACCTGGACCTTAGTATGGCCAGCGTAACTCACATACGCCCAGCATACTAAGTACACCCCGCGTATAGGGCACTGGCCAACCTATAAATAGAACCCCCCCCCCCCAAGGCCTCAATGCCCTTCTCTAGCACTTCCTAGGTGTTAGTAGCAAAGTTCCAGAGCGCCAGAAATCCCCGAGAAATAGAGCTTTTATTTTAAAAGTTATGCCCGCATAGAGTCTGGTTTCTCGCTAAACCACCTGTAAGTTGAGTTATGCTTACCGTACTTTAAGTATAACTTATGATTAAGTTCATTATCGTTATTATGAACCTATAAACAAGATTTATCAGTAATTCCAAGTCCTTATCATGATTGATCTACTTACGGGATAGTTTTCTAGAATGGTCACGTTGGCTTGGTTGTTGGATTTCCGAAAAGCTATACGCCGAAATGATCCTGCCTCCCAATTGTCCTGCCTGGCTGATCCTTACTTGATAGATCTTGAAGTAGACTTTGAATTGACGATTAATCTATACTAATAATTAGTCTCAATAAATATTAGACTAAGACTTAGTGATAATGATATTAGGTTACGTCAAAGGAAAAGACAGTTGCTAGAACTGAAGCGTTGTCCAAGTTTCGAATCGTCACTTTAACAAGTGAGTGCATAGTTACTTTCATCTTACACATAGATATGAAGTATTTAATATAAATTACATGTTATATGTGCCTATTATCTCTTTTCCTAATATCCATTTTTGAAAACGGCTAGGAAAAAGATCGATGTGTATGCGGGTAGTTTAACAATGGAATTTGATGGTGAAACAATAAGCTTTAATATTTATGATGCTATGAGATATCCTAGTGATGTTTCATATTTACATTTTGTTAATGTTATTGAGCCACTAACTCAAGAATTGTTTGAGTTGACTAATGGTGACATGTTGGAGATGATTCTAAGCAAAGGGTTTGATTGTGGGAAGCTAGCCGAGAAATTGAAGCTCTATTCTCTCGATACGAAAGTTGAAAAATTGGTCAACAATTTGGAAGTGAAGAAATCCACAATATTTGATGTCAAGTAAGTTGAGTTGCCTCCAACTCATACAAAGTTGTCACCTTCCCTTGTTTAACCATCGGAATTGGAATTGAAGGTCGTACCTCAACACTTGAAATATGCTTACTTGGGAAAGAACGAGACTCTTCTGGTTATCATTTCGAATCACTTAACCGAATATGAAAAAGAGCAACTCCTCAAGGTGTTGAAATAAAACAAAGAAGCCATGGGTTGCACAATTTCGGATATCAATGGATTGATCCCTCCACGTGTATGCATAAGATTTTGGGATGCACAAAGAAGATTGAATCCGTCTATGATGGAAGTGGCCAAGAAAGAAATATTAGAGCTTCTTGATGCGGGGATGACCTATCCAATTTCGGATAGTAAGTGGGTGAGCCCGGTGCAAGTGGTACCAATGAAGACGAGAATCACGATGGTCGAGAACAACAAAGGTATTATGGTCCCAACCCGTGTGCAAAACGGGTGGAGAGTATGTATTGACTACCAAAAGCTCAATGAAATCACGAGAAAAGACCATTTCTCATTGCATTTTATTGATCAAATGTTAGAAAGGTTGGGCGAGAAATATCATTGTTGTTGTCTAGACGGGTATTCCGGTTTTCACCAAATCCCGGTGGCACCGGAAGACCAAGAAAAGACAACCTTTATATGTCCATTTGACACTTTTGCATATCGTATAATGTCATTTGGATTGTGTAATGCCTCGGCCACTTTCCAACGTTGTATGGTTAGTATTTTCTCAAAATATGTCGAAAACATAATTGAAGTTTTTATGGATGATTTTACGGTATATGAAAACTTCTTTCAAGAGTGTTTGACCAACCTCACAAAGATTTCGAAAAGATGCATTGAAACAAATTTGGTTTTGAATTTTGAAAAATGTCATTTTATGGTGAGTCAAGGTCTTATTTTGGGAATTCGATAATGAGAGCTATTTGAGGAAGGTTGGTGTGCATCTTTTGCACACTTCTACACATCCGAAATTTGAATGTATTTATGGAGATTTTGGAGCACTTTGAAGGCCAAGAACACATCAAAAACACGATCTTTTTGCTCTTGATTCTTGCTAGATGTTTGGTATAATCTACTCTTACTTTGTTTTCTTGAATTTAGCCATCTTAGGCTAGACCAATCTTGGTTGACTTTGGTGAAATTATTTCAATGTTGGTTGAATGTTGAAGAACTCCATGAACTTGTTTTTGAATCTTTATGAGAATGTTTTATGTTTTATGTTTTAACATCTTCTTGCTACTTGTATGTTTTTATTCATGAGTTTAAATGTATTTGTAGTGATTAGTTGGCTAATTTATTGATTAAGTAAAGGATCTCAAAGTAGCAAGCAACAAATGGTTCTTGTGTTAGTTTTCACTTCACACAATCACAAAAACATTTTCTCCAACACGGAAGTGAAAGAATTTGGCTCCTCTTGGATTTGGTGACTTTTTGGTTTTTAATGCTAGTTAATTTTCACTAATTACATGCTTAATGGAAATTGTGACTTTAACTAAGGAAATTGTTATGAGCTTCTCTAACTATTTTAACAACTAAGAAAAGTTTAGGTAATCTCAAGCCTCGTGGATTATTATAGCCAAATTAAAGATTTAAAACAAGTATTGCACCATTGGATTCTAATGATATGTTCACCAAATGTTCAAGTGAGGAAACCTTAAGTCAACCATCTTTCTCTTATTGATTTTACATCAAAATCTTGCTTTTATTAAATTGTCTCTTTAAATCTTAGTTTAATTATAGTTTTCTTTTAAATAGTTCAAAAGATAAAAAAAAATCTCATTTTATTTTATTTTAGTTTACAAGTGTTTGTACAACAAGATTTTTATAGAAGTAACATATTGAACCAATCTATGTGGATACGATCCCTTTACCATTATACACTAATTTAGTGTACAAGATTTTGGGTTATTTATGTTTTTGGCCCCGACAACCACCAAACGTCTATTTGGTGCCTACTGAACTCTCCAAGATGGAGAGGTTTGCTAACGAATTGCCAGCGGACTTTGGTCCAACGGTAAAAATGACAACTACTTTAAAGACAATTGTTAGAGCAACCAAGAATGTGGAGATCCAACTTCGGGAAAATGGTCTGGAAAGGACAGTGGTAGGAGAGAAAAGGAAGTTTGATGGATCTTCAAGGTCCAACAAGAAGATAGGATTTTCAAAATCTGGTTCCAAAAAGTTTGGAAGCGGAGGAGAAGCAAAATGGTATGAGAAGTGCAAGAAGAAGCACTTTGGGAAATGTGGCGAGGAGTTGACATGTTTTAAGTGCGGAAAAATTAGTCATTACACTAATGAGTGTACATCCAACAAGAAGGTGTGTTATGGATGTAATGAAGAAGGGCATGTTGCTAAGAACTGCCCGAAAAAAGAAGGTTGCAAAGCCTAATGTGCTGCCTAGGCCACCGACGAGAGCATTCCAGATGACTCTGGAAGCAGCAAATGAGGAAGTAGTGTGACATCCCCAAATTCATGGTCATTTTAAAAATTTTATTTATGCTTATTTGAAAATTAGAGTATTCATTTTAAAGAATAATATTGCGGAATTTGTTCCCAGAAAAATGATAAATATATTATCAAAGCATTTCCGAAGAAATGTATTTTTGTTTATATTAAAATTTTGGGATGTCATTGTCAATACAAAAACGTAAGCATAAACAAACCTTAAATTCATTTACACAAGTGATTTACATCTCCTTTAATCTCGCAGTGTAATGTAGCTTCGTATCGATACCTGTGATACAAATAAACTGAGTGGGTCAGGTTGGGAAACCTGGTGAGTACATAGGGTTTTCAACCCACAATAATAAAGTTATTATGTTTCATCATTAAACAAATATCCCAATTACCCATCCCCATTATCTTCTTTATTACTTAAGGATCCACCCTAAGAATCATCTATCATTTACTCATTCGTTCCTAAGGATTTTCCTAAGGAATAGGCACAAAGTCCATCATTGCCAATGTTCATATAACAAGCACTAAGTCCATAGTTGTCGAAGTTATTTGTCAAGCACTAAGTCCATAGTTGCGAGGGTTTATCTCTTTTATTGACGGTATTATTTTAGGGAGTTCACCCTCAATACATGTCAATGGGTTTTTAGAGTACATCTGGTGAACATATCGTTCACAACACCTACAGGTTGCGAGCCTGCTAGTGTTCCACTGGACTGTCTAGAATAGTCTGTGGCTGTCATCTATACTCTGCTAGATGAATGGGCCATCACTTGGATCAACGCTTCTCATCATCTATGTCATCTTTCATCTCTCATCTTTCATCTCTCATCTCATTTCATATTTCATCTCTCATCTCATCTTTCATCTACCCATCTTTACCCATCATAATTATAGGTATAAAATATGTATACAGTTTAAATCGAATAAAACATGTATATTTTGTTCATCCAGCATAGATATCAAGAACACAAATAATATGAACACGCAACACGTAATTTATATTAAATACTTCATATCTATGTCTAATATGAAAGTAACTATGCACTCACTTGTTAAAGTGATGATTCCAAACTCGGGCAGCGCTTCGCTTCTAACGATTCTATTTACCTTCGACGAAACCTAGTATCATTACCACTAGATTTTAGTCTAATATTTATTGCGAATATTTACGAGCGATTCATGTGTATTTAATGTGTTTATATTTTTATTCAAGTTTTAAAATTATAAAAGCTATTTCCTTCACTAGACTATTAAACACACTAGGCAGTGTACCGAATCATGCAATAGTATAGCTATGGTAAGAACGAGTGTCGAACTCAAGGAACGGTGTTTTAACTAACTTTATTCTACTATTAACTAAATACTAATTAAATTAGAAAAGGTTTTGGTTTCCTAGTTTTGCAAGACTAGATACTTCAATTATCAAACTAACTAATTATCACTTAATTAAGCTAACACTAACTAAAGCAAATTAACAAGTATGAACTAACCAAGGTAAGTAAGAGACTTTCGTTTAGCTTTGGATTTATTTGTTATTATGGTTGATTTATGGAAGTGCAATGGATTTCGTTTCTTCAGTTATCAATTCCTAAGATGACCAAATTAGTATTCACTAATTTAATCCTTTAGCAAACTAGCTTATTTATTCGGTGATCAAGCGGACAAACTTACAAGTTCACTAGTGTTCAGTTTGAATTGATTAGACTTATAATTAATTGACCAATTTAGTTTATTGATTCAATTTAATACATGATTTTTCGTCATATATTAGCTCCTATACCTTTTTACCCACTTTTCTACTTAACCGTAGGTTTTATTCAAAACTCTAGTCCTACAATTTTGCAAATTACAAGATCATAAGATTCAAATTTAACTAAGGAAGATGGTCATACTAACTTAATCAAATTCAGCAATAAGTAGAGAAAATAGTTATCAAAAGTACTTGAGGTTCTTTAATAAGCTAAATCAACAAATAACCAAATATCTAAATCCAATCCATGAAATAAACCACAAATAGTCAAATCATCCTAGGCTAAACGAAAGTCATGAGTATTTAGCTCATGATTTCAGCAAACAGAATCACAAAAACAAAATTTATAGTGTTTGACAGAGCACAATCTAATGAAAAATTGAAGTGTAAAGTTTAGTTGCCTTAATGCTCCTTCTTCCAAGGTTTGTGAATGAAATTCTTGCTTCCAAGCCTTAGAACCAGTGTTTATCCTTCAAAAGTGTCGAATTCTCCAGAGCCAAAACTTCCAATTCGGGGGGTTATGGTGATCTATTTATACTTTTCCCGAAATCAGAGCACCACGTTGTGGTAAGTCCACCACGCCGTGGTAATCGTGTTTCTCCCGTGTTCTACAAGTCTTCGAAGTGGATCGGGATTCTTCAAGTTGCCACGCCGTGGGGAATTCACCACGACGTGTTGGGGTATATTTTCTTCATTTTAATGCTTTGGTTCAAACTCCCAACTTCCAGCATCCAGCTTCCAGCTTCCTTTTTGCTCCAAGCATATCTTTTAGTCCCTACAACATATTTCATAGCAAATTAAGTATCTTTTGTTCTAATAAGGGCATAAAAATAATTAAAATATTAAGATATGTTGTATAATTATGTGTATAGATATGCACATATCAAAATACCCCACACTTATTCTTTGCTTGCCCCCAAGCAAATTGATTTTTAATTTCACCAGCAAAATACAAAACAATCCATTTCAAACCCAACCATTATCCCAAAACCTCAATGCATGTATTTATGTCTATAATTCCTAATAACTCCCCACTCCTAAATACTCACAATCCTTATGAACCTTCACCCCTTAGCTTATACGACACTCATTTTTGCAACCCTCCGAATCAATCCTCATAAATCTTTCTTGACCTCAAGGTATTTTTGGCTAAACAACCAAGCATACATAAATTCTAGAAATTACAACTTTGATACCACAATGGAGCTCTTTGAATTCTTCACTTTGTTGTATATTTGATCTTTGATTAGTTTGAATTGACCACCTTCTTTGTTTGATTTTTGGTATCTTCAACTTTTTGGATTTCTTCAGAATTTCTGATCTTTTGATCTTCATACTTTGATAGCACCAAAATTCTTTTACTTTTCGGTAATTTCTCTTTTTTTTTCTTTTTCACTCAAATCCTATATGCTTAAGCAAGGAGCTTAGCTTCAACCTTTATTGGTTAAGGTATTAGTCTAAGTGCAATGACTACCTAAGCTTTCCTGGATGGATTTCAGGTTTAGGCTGCAAAACGTGTTATGCCATATAAGCTACCAGATTACCTTTCATACTTCATGAATTTTCACTAGGAAATGGGAAGCCACAAATACACTATAACATGTGTTGGCTCAAGTAAACATTTGGGTTCTCTTCGGATCATCCCATACTTCATTGAAAAAATTTTAAATAGCTAAGTTTCCTAATTTAAAAATCAAATGCTTTTTCTTATGCAATATACCCCCTACCCCACACTCATTTCATGCAATGCCCTCATTGCATGGTATGCAAAACATAAAATTAAAAAGAAAGGGAGAAAAAGGAACAGACTCCCCTGGGATAGAAGATGCATCTCGAAACGTGGGAAGGACTTCTAGCTTGCTTGAACGTGTGGAAACGGAAGTAGAAACTAGAATAGCAGCCTCCTTATGCTTTGAAAAATTCCCCCACAACATAGGAAAATGTCAACCATGTCGTAGCAGCCGGGATAATTCTTCATTATGGTGTGAAATTCTATGGTGTGGGAACAACTCATCCATACCATGAGAATGAATATAATATAGGAAACACTACTCTTGATCATGTAGAATACTGAAAGTGCTAGAGCAGACTCGGAAAACGGACTCGAAAATCAACACGTTGTGGTGGAGCAATCAATGGACAGGAGAGCGGATGTCACTCTCTTGTGCAGTTCCTTTTTCATAAACTCCATTTGCAATTGCATTCCAATGCAATTCTTCTTTAAACCCCTCTGTATTTCTGACACAACCTGCAATATATTGCTGATAAGACTCAGAATGAACTTCGGACGGAAGGTAAATCTCCGCCCTTAGTGCAAAATCCGCAAGGCTAAGAGTGCGCCTCTCGCCGCCGAGGCAAAAAGTGAGGTTGCTGTCAGCATAAATGCCATCCTTCCTTGCAAAAGACACCATGGCTAGAAATTCGATGAGTAGTTCCTTGTACACAATCTCTTGAATTTGGAATATCTGCCTCCACCCTAGACAAAGAAATTGCCCATGAACTCCATTAAATGATTTATCAATATATGGTTCAATTGCTTCCATCAATCCGGTTTCACTCATCCACTGACAATCTACCACTGCGGGCACATGAACGTTTCGGTTCTTTACCCAATCCAGCTTTGCATTCCATCTAGTATAAACCTCGGGCCCAACATTTCGTGGAAAAGTGTACCACGGAAAGTCGAGACGACTTCCGGGTTGGTTGCATCTAGATCTGCTGGCCATGTCTACAAAACAACCATAAAGAACACACAAGAAACCATGTGCGTCATTATAATCAAAACAGAACAGAAAAAGCCTTGAAAAACAACACCACAACGAGTCGTCGTGGTCGACGTGTTGTCGTCAGACCTGGTGAAACCGGACCATATTCCACACCATTTCAACTCAATACAAGTTCAGGGTTTGTTCTAAGCATAATATGGAGTGGAATGGTAACAAAATCAAGGCGTAAAACAACCAAAATTTGGTCTGATTTTTGCAAAAATCGGAACCCTAGGTTCCTAAAATCGGCCCTAAATGTGTTCTAATCAGTAAACATATACCCTTTACTAACATAATAAACGATTAAGAGTAAAGAAATCACTAGAAAATCATACCTTTTAGTGAAGAAATGCAAGAAATCAAAGGTAGAAAGATGGAGTTCTTCGTGGGGCGGCAGTCACGATGAGAGAGAAAGAGTGGTGTAAAAGTGAAATGATTTTGACTGAAGTTGAAAAAAACCCTAATTTGACTGCAGCTATTTTGGCGCCACGACGTGGTAGATTCACCACGCCGTGGTGAATCATGTATTCCCGATTTTACGTGTTAAGTCAAATCACCACCTCGTGGTGGGTTAAAAATCATTCTTATTTATTAAACTCATAAAAATATCCACCCCACTCTCGTATTATGCCATACCCACGTCGAATTCATAGACAAATCAGAAGAATGGGAGAATAAAACCTAAATAAAACTAATAAAATGAAATAAAAGAAAAGGAAAGAAAATGCAAACTCAAAATCACAGGTTGCCTCCTACAAGCGCTTCTTTTTGGGGAGTCATAAGCCGGACTCCTTCCCGCTTCACGTTGTTTCAGCTCGTGTGAATTTGACGATTTCCCCCTCTCTTTCTTCAATTGGCATTCCTTCTTCATAATGCTTCACTCTATTTCCATTAACTTTGAAAGGGATCACATCTCTTGATATAAGCTCAATATCTCCATGTGGGAAAACTTGTTTAACAACAAATGGCCCGTCCCATCTAGTTTGCAATTTACCCGGAAAAAGCTTTAACCTTGAGTTGAAGAGTAGCACATTTTTGTCCCTCATGAAAATCCTTATTACCCTTTAGTCTCATGTCATGCCATTTCTTAGTCTTGTCTTTACATATCAAGGAACTAGTGTATGCTTCGTTTCTAAGTTCTTCAAGTGCATTGCTTTGCATTAATCGGTTGGTGCGAAGTTCAACTAACTCAAAATTACATATCTTCAAAGCCCAAAATGCTTTATGCTCTATCTCAACTGGCAAGTGGCAATTCTTTCCATAAACCAACCTATATGGTGTAGTGCCAATAGGTGTTTTAAACGCTGTTCGAAATGCCCAAAGTGCATCATCAAGCTTATCCGACCACTCCTTTCTATTACTTCCAACCGATCTCTCTAATATCCTTTTTAATGCTCGGTTTGTAACTTCAGTTTGCCCACTCGTTTGGGGATGATAGAATGTTGAGAATCTATGGTGGACACCATATTTTTGCAACACCTTAGCCAATTGATCATTTGCGAAGTGGGTGCCCCGATCACTAATAAGAGCCTTAGGAACTCCAAACCTGGAAAATAACTTTTTAAGGAAACGAACGACCACTCGAGCATCATTAGTAGGTAACACTTGTGCTTCAGCCCACTTAGATACATAATCGACAACCACCAATATATATTTATTTCCTTTTGACATTGGAAAAGGTCCCATAAAGTCAATCCCCCAAATATCAAATATCTCACAAACTTGAATGCTATTTTGGGGCATCTCGTTTCGTGATTAAATGTTTCCCGTCCGTTGGCATGAATCGCACTCCTTAACAAATTGAGTAGCATCTTTAAAAATTGTAGGCCAATAAAAATCGATATCAAAAATATTTTTAGTCGTATATTGTGCTCCGTGATGTCCTCCGGTGGGCCCGCTATGACATGTTTAAAGATTTCTCGACTCTCTTTCCCGAACACGTATCTTCTTATCATTCTGTCTGCACAGCTTCTAAAAACGTATGGCTCATCCCAAAAGTAGTACTTGATTTCTGAAAAGAATTTCTTCTTTTGTTGTCGGGTCAAATCTTTTGGAATGTTTTCACTTGCTAGGTAGTTTGCTATATTTGCAAATCATGGTACCTCTCCTGCTATAACCATAAGATATTCTTCGGGGAAATCATCGCCTATCTTGTTTTCTTCCAATTCCTCTAAATGCGGGTTCTCTAATCTTGATAAATGATCGGGAGCCACGTTCTCCATTCCCTTTTTGTCCCTTATTTCAATATCAAATTCTTGTAGAAGCAAGACCCAACGTATCAATCTTGGTTTAGCATATTGTTTAGCAAATAGATACTTAAGGGGAGAATGGTCGGTAAAAACTATTGTCTTTGACAAAACCAAATATGAACGGAATTTATCAAAAGCATACACCACCGCTAGTAGCTCCTTCTCAGTAGTAGTGCAGTTTTCTTGAGTTGGGTTCAAAGTTTTGCTTGCATAATAGATAGGTTGAAAATGTTTATCAACCCTTTGACCTAAAACAACTCCCACCGCATAGTCACTAGCATCACACATTAGCTCAAAAGGAAGGCTCCAATTTGGGGCTATCATAATAGGGGTACTAGTTAACTTTTCCTTCAATATTTGAAACGCTTCATGACATTCCTTAGAAAAGTCAAATGGGGCATCCTTCAAGAGAAGTTGAGTCAATGGCCTTGTGATCTTCGAAAAGTCTTTAATGAAACGGTGGTAAAATCTCGCATGGCCTAGAAAACTCCTCACCCCTTTTACATTTGTTAGAGGTGGTAATTTAGCTATAGTGTCAACCTTTGCTCTATCCACCTCTATCCCCAACCTTGAGACTTTGTGTCCCAACACAATTCCTTCTTTTACCATGAAGTGGCACTTATCCCAATTAAGGACAAGGTTGGTCTTCTCACATCTAGCTAGCATTAAATCCAAATTGGACAAACAATCTTCAAAAGATGACCCCAAAACCGAGAAATCATCCATAAAGACCTCCATAAATTTCTCGATCATGTCGTGAAAGATAGCCATCATGCACCTTTGGAAAGTAGCTGATGCATTGCATAACCCAAAAGGCATGCGTCTATATGTGAATGTTCCACTTGGGCATGTAAAAGTGGTATTCTCTTGGTCTTTTGGGTCAATTGGAATTTGAAAGTACCCCGAGAAACCATCAAGGAAAAAATAGTAGAGATGACCGGATAGCCTTTCGAGCATTTGATCGATAAATGGTAGTGGAAAATGATCCTTGCATGTAGCATCATTAACTTTTCGATAGTCGATACAAACGCGCCACTCGGTTACTGTTCTTGTTGGGATTAACTCATTGTCTTCATTGGTGACTACCTTCATTCCTCCTTTCTTAGGTACAACGTGTACCGGACTCACCCATGGGCTATCGAAGATTGAATAAATGATACCAACATCTAATAGTTTAACAACCTCCTTTTTAACTACTTCTTGCATATTTGGGTTGAGTCTTATTTGGCATTGTACTATGGGTTTAACTCCTTCTTCTAAGTTGATCTTATGAGAACAGTAGGCTGGACTAATCCCCTTGATGTCAGTGATCTTCCATGCTATAGCACCTTGTCTTTTCTTTAGTACCTTTACGAGGCTTTCTTTATCATGTGTTGCAATATCGGAAGCTATGATTACTGGTTTTTGTTGTCCTTCTTCCAAGAATGCATACTCCAGGTGTTCGAGGAGGGCTTTCAGCTTGATTTTCTGCCTTTCGTCAGTTACCACGACGTGGGCATCCTGCCACGTCGTGGTGTCGCAACTTTTAATTCCTGTTCGTGAAAAAAAAACTTTGCCACGACGTGTTCTCCTCACCACGTTGTGTTGCCTCTTCTGCCTCTTTTATGGCTTCGTCATAATCACTTTCTTCTAATAGCTTCTCCAACTCTTGTATATCCAGTTCGGGATCAAAATTGTCTTCCTTAAGCACCATAAATCCCTCGGTCTCTTTTTCTTTCCACCCCTCTAGCTCTTTTTCAAGTAATTCATCTAGCACATCTTCTTCGGCATGGTAAAGTTATGCTTCCTGGATCCCCCATTTTCTTTGGTAGCATGTTTAGCATTGCAGCAGAGCAAGTTTCATTCAGTACTACTTTTGACAATCCTTCTATTTTCTTGCGGTTTGTCAATAGGTCCTTGAGAAACTTGGCATACTTTGGCATTTCAGCTAAAGTCTCAAGAAAGGGAATGTTGATTTCAAGAGACTTTATGTGATCTAAGAACCTCCGATAATCTTCAGCATGCTTCTCTTGAATTGCTCTACTTGGGAATGGCAATGGTGGGCGGTATGGCTTTACGGGTTCCGAATTTTTCTTTTCAGCTTCCTTCCACGCCGTGGCATCTAGACCACGTCGTGGTGATTGTCAAGAACTGTTTCCTTGACTCTCTTCCCGAATTTCTTGCTCCACCTCCGGCTTGTTACTGTCTATGGGAGTCAAATGAGTAATAATTTGTCCACTCCTAGTGGTGATGGCTTGGATGTGAGCTCCTATCGGGTTTTGTTCAGTATTTCCCGGAAGTCCTCCCGGTGATCTTTCATTGAATTGCATAGCTAGTTGCCCAAGTTGCTTTTCTATATTGAGTATCGAAGCTTGTTGATTTCTAAATAATGCTTTCTGGTTTTTAATCATCTCTTGTTGTTCCTTCATCATAGCTTGTTTCTCTTTCATCATTATTTGTTGTTCCTTAATTGCTGCTTCAGTTCCCTCATGCCTCTTTTCAGAAACGGCTGCAAATCATGTGAGCATTGATTCGAAGTCAGATTTCTTTTCAGCCTGTGGTTCCTCTTTTTGTTAAAAGTCTCTTCCTTTTTGTTCGTATTTTTCCTCCTTGGCCTTTTTATACTCATCATAAGGTAACCATTTTTTCTTGGGTTTTCTCCAATCTTCATCAAAACGATCACCGCTCGAGTAGCAAGCTTGAACCTTCCGGTTTCCATTCTCATCAAGGTCACAATCTATAGTCAAATGTGGCCCATTACAGTTTTCACACCCAACCCGAATAGCATGGATTGTTTGATCCATATTAGTCATCCTCCTATCCATGTTGTGCAACATTGTCATAACCGCCGACATGTCTTCCGAAGCTGCATTAGCTGAACCCCTCGTTACATTATGTTGGATAAGGTGTCTAAGTCCATAACTTATTTGGTATATACTTGACCCGACCCGGCATGGTCCATTTGGGTTACACTTCACCCAAACTAGTTATGGATAATTTTATGAGAGTTGTATACTTACGATTTATTAATATATTATAAGTTATAATATATTAATATAAAGTCATGTTACTTAATTAGTTTTAATCTTGAATTAATTATGAATTAATTTAGTGATTAAAAGGAAGACTAATTAAATCATGGGCTATTATATTTATATGGTATGGGCTAACACTCATTTGGAATGGGCTAAGCTCAAATGGAAGTCCATGGATGATCCATGGAGCTTTTACCCATGGATCCTTGGAAGAGGAAAAGACATGGGTTATTAGGGTTTCACCCTAACCATGTACACTATATAAACAAGCTTATGTTGCATGAAAAAGACACTAATGTGTGTGTAAGTGTGGTGGCCAAAATCAAGAGTTAATATACTCTCTCATACATTTTCCAAGTTTGTGGTGATTTGTGATTTCCATTTGAGGCATTCACATTATTGGTGCTTGGCTCTCAAACTCCAAGGAATCAACAATCAACAAAAGGTATGTAATTCATCTAGTTCTTTTATGGTTAAAAGTACCCCATGCCATGCTAGATAGGTTATAAACCTTGGAAAATAATATTTTGCATGTATCTTAGACAAACATAGATCCAAGGTTTAATAGGGTTGCATGTACACTTAGGAAGTGTTAGAATGCTCAAAACCCAACAGTGGTATCAAAGCCTAGGCTTGTTTGTTTGATACTTGATGCAAAATAGTGAAAAAAAGTCGAATTTTTTGCTGTCTGCCTGATGAACTCGCCGAGTCCATGGGGGGACTCGCCGAGTTCATGTGTAAACTCATCCTACTCGGCGAGTAGGTTCGTGCACTCGGCGAGTAGGAGCCTCAGAATGCAGATTTTCGACTTTTGCTGCTGGAAATGGACTAGAAACATTACCCTAAACTGTTTTGGTGTTTTAAAACTTGTTTTAGTTGGTGTAATGGTTGTTCTAATCCATTTACAATAGCTTATATCAAAATTTCATGTTTTGTATGTGTTCATATAATTCTTGAAACTTTGATGATCATGTTCATGTTCTTATGAATTTAGAAGATGATAGGAATTATTTGCTGAATTGTTTAGGATTAATTCTTGATCATTTATGTGTTTTAATGGAGTCCATAGTTTGTCCTCAAGTTATGGATATCCACAGGTCACTTCTTTTAAACACACACTTAAAACACATAAGTTACATGGAAATGAAGAGTCTTCATTTTTATGAACCTTTAATTCATAAGTTATGAAATGAAAAGTTTTGAATAGTTTCAAAACTTGTCCTCAAGTTTTGGAATTTGTAAAGTTACACACACTTTAATATACTTTAATTCCAAACCCTTAGAGTTTTAAAAGTTAAAATTCAACCCTTATACTATTTATAACATTAATGGTTAATTATTATATATATGTATAAGATTAAAGTCGTCTTACCGCTAGTACGCCTCATTCACGAAGCCAGTCTATAAGGTGGGTATAAGGTTGTTGTCTATAAAATGGAAACTTAATGGGTGTCCACTCTCACCCACCGCTTGCTTGACTGGTGGAGGGTCGTTAGCCGAACGGGTAGGACAAGGACTTATAAATTCTCATTAAAAGTATGATGAATATTATAAAGTAACTAAACCTTTTATAAATTCCCAATCTTAGTTACTTTAGGAAAATGTGAATATGGTGCTAACCCATGAAATTCACACTTTGTACCTTACCAAGTCGTTGGTGGAGCGTGTGTGGTTAACCGGCACACTAACTTGGACTAGTAAGGATCACGAAGGGTGACTTAATGTTTATCATAGATCGGTGGAGCGTGTGTGGTTAACCGGCACATTGATTAGGTGATAATATTAAGGGTACCAAGTGAATTTGCATGGTTATTCACACCTTGTTTTGTGATCCTCGGCATCCCAGTCACAAAACTTGAAGGGCACAATCGAGATTGAAACATGCCATTGAAAAGTTCAATGAATCTCAAAAGAATCTAGGAATTTCAAAAACCAATTAAACCTAATAATTCATTTCGTTTTCATGGTGGAAATTGGTGAATCGTCATTCACCTACCTTCAAATATATTATAGCTTAGATTACGGCATCCCTCTTCTAAGTTATAATATATTGTGTTGGATCCTAGCCTTAATATTACATTTGGGTGTATTATTAAGGATTCGATATATCTAATCTAAACTTGTTTTCTTCTTTTCAGATGTCTTCCAACAACAAAGCTTCGGGCTCTAACCCTACTGGCTCCTTTTCCCTCATGAACCTTTGTGGGAGGGTCATCTTTGATGGTTCCAACTTCATGGATTGGATCCGGAACATCAGGATGGTTACTCGTTACGAGGACAAGGAATATGTCCTCGATAAGGAGCTAAAGGAGCTTGATGAGTCCACTGCTACTCCTGAGGAGGTCGCTGAGTATCAGGCACATGAAAGAGATGTCACCAAGGTGGCATGCATCATGATGGCCACCATGACAGCTGAACTCCAAAAGTCCTATGAGGACTATTACCCTTTTGAGATGCATCAGGATCTGATGGAAAGGTACCATCAGAGTGCTCGTCAAGAGCGGTATGAAATAATCTCCTCCATGATCACTACCCGTATGAAGGATAGCGAACCAATCACGAGCCACATGCAGAAAATGCAAAGGTATGTGGACCGTCTAATGAAACTGAATGTGAACTTCCCTGAGGAGTTGGCAATTGATATCATTTTGCACTCCTTGCCCTCGTGTTATGATCAATTTCGTATGACATACCACATGAACAAGGAGGAAGTCACACTCAGTAAGCTTCAAGGACTTCTGAAGACTGCCGAAAGTGGTCTTAAGAGTAAGTCGGTTGCTACTCCTACTCCTACTACTACCCCTGTTTTGGCTATCGGGCAAGGCAAAGGGAAGAAGAGGAAGCACCCTTCGAAGGGTACCAAGGGAAAGTCCCTTGAAGGCTCCTCATCTGGAACCAAAGGTGGTTCTATCACTCCTTCTGCCATCCCTAAGGATGCTGAATGCTTCTACTGTCAAAATAAGGGGCACTGGAAGCGAAACTGCCCAAAGTACTTGCAAGATGTCAAGGATGGGAAAGTGAAACCATCCTATGCAGGTATTTACACTATATTGTCTAATAACTCACCATATTCTAATTCTTGGGTTCTTGATACAGGTTGTGGTATTCACATCTGTTGTGACTTGCAGGGCCTAAGAAGAAGTGAGGATGTGGAGCACGGAAAGATAAACTTAATCATGGGGAACAAGAAGGTTGCACCTGTTACCAAGATTGGAGTTTATACTTTGTTGCTAGATAGTGGGTTAAAGTTAGATTTGAATAAATGTGTGTACTCGTCTGAAATGGTGAGGAATATCATTTCCTTTCATGCTTTGTACAAACAAGGTTTTACCTTTTCTTTTGATAATGAAATTGGTAGTATTAATGCTTTCTTTAATAATATTCTTTATTTTAAAGCATTACCTTGTGATGGTGTGTATGAAGTTGTATCGGTTGTAGATAATTTAGGAAATAATGTATTATGTATTGATTCTTCTACTAGCTTGGATAAATCATCTTTGTGGCATTGTCGTCTTGGACATGTAAGCAAGAAACGCATAGGCCAGCTCCAAAAGGATGGAGTCTTGGAGTCGTTCGACCTCAAGTCGGATGATAGTTGTGAGTCTTGTCTACTTGGAAAAATGACAAAATCACCCTTCACTGGTACTTGTGCAAGGGGTGAGGGTTTGTTGGACCTTATACATACTGATGTATGTGGACCATTCAAAACCGCCACAAGGGATGCGAATCGCTATTATGTGACTTTTATTGATGATTTTAGTAGATATGGTTATGTCTACTTAATCAAACATAAGTCAGAAACTTTTGAAAGGTTTAAAGAGTTTAAACAGGAAGTAGAAAATCAATTGGGCAGGAACATTAAGATGCTTCGATCCGATCGAGGTGGAGAGTATTTTAGTACTGAGTTCCTCGACTATCTTAAGGAGTGTGGGATTGTCTCACAATTGACACCTCCCAGGACACCACAGCTGAATGGTGTAGCTGAGAGGCGCAATCGAACTTTGTTGGACATGGTTCGCTCTATGATGTGTCGAGCTTCGCTACCAATCTCTTTTTGGGGGTATGCCTTAGAGACTGCCGCCCACATCCTTAATCTAGTCCCTACAAAGAAGGTTGCCAAAACACCTCATGAAATGTGGACTGGGAAAGTTCCCAATCTAGACCATATCAAGATTTGGGGTTGCGAGGCTTTCGTGAGGCGCGAAACTCATGACAAGCTCGAACCTCGAAGTGAAAGGTGTATTTAAGAGAAAGGAGTAAAAGACTAATTGGACTTAGTCAGAGTATCTACTTGGATAAGGTGTTGAAAAGGTTCAACATGCAGAATTCCAAGAAAGGAGAATTACCGATCCAAAGCAATGCCAAACTGAGCAAGGCTCAGAGCCCAAGTACAAAAGATGAGATAGCTGAGATGAGTCGATTACCTTATGCTTCCGCTGTTGGTTCGATCATGTATGCTATGACTTGTACCCGTCCTGATGTGGCCTTCGCTTTGAGCATGGTCAGCAGATATCAGGGGAACCCTGGCAGGGCTCATTGGACTGCGGTAAAGAATATTCTCAAGTACCTGCGGAGGACTAAGGATTGGATCCTTACCCTTGGTGGGAGTGATGACTTGAGAATAGTAGGGTATAGTGATGCTAGCTTTCAGACTGATAGGGATAACTTCCGCTCACAGTCGGGCTGGGTCTTTACCTTAAATGGAGGGGCAATCACTTGGAAGAGTTCCAAGCAGGAGACTGTAGCTGATTCGACTTGTGAATCAGAGTACATAGCAGCGAGTGAAGCGGCAAAGGAGGCGATATGGCTGAGGAACTTCATCGGAGACCTTGGAGTTGTACCAGCTATTAAGGAGCCTATGGAGATTTTCTGTGACAACAATAGTGCGGTTACCTTAGCCAAGGAACCAAGAGATCATGGCAGATCCCGACACATTGACAGAAAATATCACTTCATAAGACACAAGATAGAAGAGGGACTCCTCGTGGCAAAGAGGGTATCGTCAGATGAGAACCCTGCGGATCCCCTTACGAAGGGACTGACGAGGGTGAAGCATTTGCAGCATGCGAGGCGCATCGGGCTGAGGGACGATATTAGCTTTACAGATTAGATAGCCTTTTCTGAAACTTGTAAAATGTAATCGACGTTTGATGATGAATAAAATGTGTGATTTATTTATGAGTAAAGTGTTGCTATCATTGTCAATTATTTACTATTGTTTCAGTTTTGCATGTTTTGACTTCCAGAATAATTAATTTATTCAAACTCTCCACAGTCGGTCATATGTCGGAAGTAGGTATGAATCAAGACTGTCATGAATTGGGATTGTAGATGACTAAAGGTGTTTAGCCATAGCAATGGTTGCTACAACATTCATGAGTACTCATAAGTTATGAGTATTGGAATAAACCCACGCTCACTTGTATCACTTCATGGAATTTATCTCGAGTGATCGTGAGACGGTAATATCATATAAGTCTTCAAACCTAGAGATATGAGTTGTTACCTATGAGTTGGTTGTGCATTGATTGCACGTAAACGCATCAGTAACTTGATGTTATAAAACGTGCCTTTGTGTGCAATTCAATAAGTAGTAGAACAAGCATATGAGTCGAAGTTTATCTGTTCCTTCTAGAAATAGAAGCGATATCTGGGCCCCTCGATGATTTTGTGTTGACCCATGTACCGGGCCCGGTCAGAACTAAATTGATGTGTTCAGTTAAGTTCTTTGTCAAACAAATCGGAAATCGAGAAACAACTGCTAGACAATAAGTAAGACATTGTTCCATGTATTTGTCCGGCTGATATCATGAGAGCAGAGGATTATATGATCACTTATCTAAAATGGCGCTTCATAGTTCACAAGAGTTTTCGAGAGCTACGATTGCCGGTTGGTTCCTGAAGTAATATAGGCAAATACAGTTATTAGACTTATCCAAGTGGGAGTCTGTTGGATAAGGTGTCTAAGTCCATAACTTATTTGGTATATACTTGACCCGACCCGGCATGGTCCATTTGGGTTACACTTCACCCAAACTAGTTATGGATAATTTTATGAGAGTTGTATACTTACGATTTATTAATATATTATAAGTTATAATATATTAATATAAAGTCATGTTACTTAATTAGTTTTAATCTTGAATTAATTATGAATTAATTTAGTGATTAAAAGGAAGACTAATTAAATCATGGGCTATTATATTTATATGGTATGGGCTAACACTCATTTGGAATGGGCTAAGCTCAAATGGAAGTCCATGGATGATCCATGGAGCTTTTACCCATGGATCCTTGGAAGAGGAAAAGACATGGGTTATTAGGGTTTCACCCTAACCATGTACACTATATAAACAAGCTTATGTTGCATGAAAAAGACACTAATGTGTGTGTAAGTGTGGTGGCCAAAATCAAGAGTTAATATACTCTCTCATACATTTTCCAAGTTTGTGGTGATTTGTGATTTCCATTTGAGGCATTCACATTATTGGTGCTTGGCTCTCAAACTCCAAGGAATCAACAATCAACAAAAGGTATGTAATTCATCTAGTTCTTTTATGGTTAAAAGTACCCCATGCCATGCTAGATAGGTTATAAACCTTGGAAAATAATATTTTGCATGTATCTTAGACAAACATAGATCCAAGGTTTAATAGGGTTGCATGTACACTTAGGAAGTGTTAGAATGCTCAAAACCCAACACATTATTCCTCGGATTATGGTATTCTCTATAGTGCTTAGAGAATTCTTCAATGAGTTCCTTAACTTCTGCCGGATTTTTCTTTGTTAAGGGGCCTTGAGAGTCAAGGAGTTATCTAGTGGTGACATTCACCCCATCATAAAAGATCGACACTTCTTGTTGCACATTAAGGTCATTTTGTGGGCAATTCCTTATCAGGCCTTTGTAGCGCTCCCTAGCTTCGTACAACGACTCCCCCATTTGTTGTTCAAAATTGGCGATGGCCTTTTTGAGCTTAGCCACCTTGGATGGTGGGCAAAACTGTTCCAAAAACAATTTACGCATTTTTGCCCACGTAGTAATCGTGCCCGGTGGTAGTGCTTTCAGCCAATCCTTCGCGGCTCCCTTGAGCGTGATAGGGAGCATCCTTAACAACATCATTTCTCTTGGTACATTCGGAATGTTGAAGTAGTCGGCGATGTCGCTGACTTCATCTAGATGCTTATAAGCGTCTTCATGATCCTTTCCGGTGAAAGGAATCTCCTTTAATGCAGTAAGGATGTGCCCCTTGAGTTCAAATGTTGCAGTAGCGGGTATGGTGGGTTGCACAAGCCCCGGACCGGTGTCGTCTCAAACTCTCTTTTTGTACGCCTCCATCGAGAGGTCGGCAATGTTCGCCATTGTGTTTTCGGGTTCTTTGGTTAGCTCGCTTTCTGTTTCAGATTCTGTTTCGCTTCCTTCCTTTTCTGTTTCTGTCACACCCCCAAACCAGACGGCGGAAACGTCCGGGGGTGGAGGACTTCAATTGTAGTATCACAACACATGCATCATAGTAATCAAAGTACAAACAACCATTGTATTTAAAAAGTATAAGTATTTACATGTGTTCAATCATTGTATATTGAACCAAAATAGTTATACAAAAGAAGATATGACTCAACATAGCTCCATCTTCTCAAAAAGCTCGGGGAGTACCTGTGTATTAGTTCCCTGAGAATACAAGTAATTTGAAAAGAGAGTATCAACATAAAGTTGAGTGAGTGCATAAGTGTTTATGTTTGAAAGGGTGTCTCTGTATCTTGCATATGTAAAACTGTTCCAGAAAATCCTATATTTTCTGTTGTATATGAAAAGTAGTTTTATTCCCATAAAATCGTTCTCTTTGTAAATCAATGTTTTGTATTTGTATTCCTTTATGTAAAACTTGTAACTGAGCCTGGCTCCACCAGCTGTTATTGAAAACTGTATTGAACCATTGTAGTTTGTATTCTGTAAACTGGTACTTTGAAGGTGTACTTTCGTTTAGTTGTTTATACATTAACGTATTGTTAATATCTTTTTAATGAGTTATTATAACCATACTATGACAGGATGGCCTGAAACAAACGCTTTGTGGGCGTTTAAACTGTTGATGACAATTGCCACTCATTGGCGTGTATGCCTGACTGTAGCTAGCAGCCTGAGTGCGGGGTTGTCAATCCCGGTATAGATCTACACACAACTTGTTTCGATCCCCGGGCTGGAGATTCTGGTTATAATGTCAGGACTTTACCTTGGTTGTCTAAAATGAATTAAACAACCTCAATTGAATGTCTCATAAAAAGCATATAAACGTTACATGTATATTAGTCATGAAAACCCAATCATTCTGAAATAAATTATTGACAGTATGTTCTTGAATTAGTATTCCGAACATGTATTTGACAAGTGTAAACCCTTGGTTTGTTCTGAATCAAAACCCTTGTTTCTTGTAAAACAGTGTATTCTAGTATACTTGAATCATGAATTATTGTTCTATGTATCATAAATTATACCTATTATAATTTATATGTACTTTCTGAATTGGTATTTAACTATGTTTGCATGTAATCCCTTGCTCAACATGTTACAAAGGTATTTGAACTGATGAAATAACTTTTATATTTATATACATATACAATTTAATATATAAGTAAAATTTAAACGACACTCGGACAAATAACCGGTATTATAAGCCCACATCCAAACAAGGAAAATGACCCAACATGAGTTATCAGTCCTAAGCCTTTTAAAGCTTATATATATATATATATATATATATATATATATATATATATATATATATATATATATATACAAATATGAATTTTGGGGAAAAATATAAGATTATAAAAGAGTTTAATATTTTGAGTAATTTTGATGATTTAATGTCGTTTTATCATGATTTTATAACACAAAGTTCTTGTGTTATGCTTGTATTCCCCCCCCCCTCCCCTTAAAACAGTAGAAATTATGAAAATATGGGGGTATGAACTCACATGATAGGTGGTGATTCGGACAGCGTTTCGTTTCCCGGAAAGGAGTTTATTTGACGAAAAATCGGCTCAAATCGGGCAGAGTTTCGACTGGAGAGAGGTTAATTTCTCGGGAATCTCGGGGCTTCGAGGCTTGCTTAGGGTTTGAAATAAGATATCGGGGCTTTAGGGGTTGTATATAAGTTTGTGGAAGTGAAAAATATGAAAGTGTGTGAAATTTGGGGTGAAAAGTGTAAAATTCTCGGAAGCCCTCGCATGCCTTATATAGGCCGAAGTCTCGGACCGCAGGGTGAGTCAGCTAGGCACGCGTCGGACATGCGAAGGGGACACGGGGCGAGGCTCGGACAGGTGGCTCGGAGTTGTTGGCTTTGGACTGTACCGGACTTCGGTCCAATGGGAAGAGGGCATGTGTCCGAGGGGATGTCCGAGGGGTGTCTCGGGGTGTCTCCTGCGAAGGTTGTCGGCTGCTTATTGGACCCCGGTCTCAGTCCAATCAGATGGTGACACGGCGAACTTCAGTCCAATCCGATGGTGACACGTGGAAGCCTCGCATGCGAGGGTGACGTGGCCGAAGGTCAGCCTTGCGAAATTGCCCGGTTTTCAATATTTTTTGATTTTTGTGTCAAAAACTTGCGAAAATCATAACTTTCGCATACGAGCTCCGTTTTTGACGTTCTTTATATGCACGCGTAGGTAACATCATACTCTATGAATTTCGTTTAGACTTCGTCGGCTAATTTTGAATTTATTTTTAATATTATTATTTTTAACAGACCGGGACAGGAAATCCGTTAAAAATTCAAAACTTCTTCATCTGACGTCCGTTTTTGTCTGTCTTTTTACCGTTGTACTACTATTGACGAGACCTTCAATTCTCATTTAGGTTGTGTCGGCTAAAAATCACTCGATCTTTATTTCGAGTTTTTAGTTGTACACTGCTATACTGAAACTTAGAAAAATCGTAACTTTCTATTACGAAGTCAGATTTTGACGTTCTTTTTATGAAAGTTCTCGGTTTAACATAAACTACAACTTTCATTTAGATTGTTAAGGCTAAAAAGCCTTTTATTGAAAATTCAGTTTTTACACTGAACAGTGTTTTGCCGGTTTTGTCGCGGATCTTCGATTGGTCATAACTTCTTCGTTATAACTCGAATTTTAGTGTTCTTTATGTTTTTGGAAACCTTGTTACAATCTCTATCACTTGGTTCATCCCAATCGAGATTTTTTAATAATTTATTTTTGAGGGTCAATTATTTTAAAAAGAAATGCAAATTGACCTACATTATTACATAGGTTTGAAATAACGGTTTGTTACAGTTTCGTACTCGGTGTCTTCCTTCGTTGGATTACCCCTTGTGTCTTCGTCCTTCGGTGTTTTGTTGGATTCTCCCACTTTTCCCTTCTTCTTGCCAAAAACCGACTTGAGATTCTTAAAAGGTGACTTCTTTGGTGTAGCGGGTTCTCCTTCGGTTTTGTCTTTGTTTTTGCGAAAAGCGGATTTCGGGTCTTCAAGTGGTGGGATCAAATAGGAATTTGATCTACGGGTCATACACAATCTGCAAATAAATAAAGGAAACGCGTAAAAAGAACAAAAACGAAAAATAAAATCCTACTGTTACGATGCCACGGCGTGGGAGATATTACCACGTCGTGGTGAGTAAAAAGCAAGTAAATTCTAAAATAAAAATAAATAAAAACTAAATGATAACTAATCCTAATAAAATAGCAGATTAAAGGCAACTAAGATTTCACCGTTCCCCAGCAACGGCGCCAAAAACTTGATGTGTATTTAATGTGTTTATATTTTTATTCACGTTTTAAATTTATAAAAGCTATTTCCTTCACTAGACTATTAAACACACTAGGCAGTGTACCGAATCATGCAATAGTATAGCTATGGTAAGAACAAGTGTCGAACTCAAGGAACGGTGTTTTAACTAACTTTATTCTACTATTAACTAAATACTAATTAAATTAGAAAAGGTTTTGGTTTCCTAGTTTTGCAAGACTAGATACTTCAATTATCAAACTAACTAATTATCACTTAATTAAGCCAACACTAACTAAAGCAAATTAACAAGTATGAACTAACCAAGGTAAGTAAGAGACTTTCGTTTAGCTTTGGATTTATTTGTTATTATGGTTGATTTATGGAAGTGCAATGGATTTCGTTTCTTCAGTTACCAATTCCTAAGATGACCAAATTAGTATTCACTAATTTAATCCTTTAGCAAACTAGCTTATTTATGCGGTGATCAAGCGGACAAACTTACAAGTTCACTAGTGTTCAGTTCGAATTGATTAGACTTATAATTAATTGACCAATTTAGTTTATTGATTCAACTCAATACATGATTTTTCGTCATATATTAGCTCCTATACCTTTTTACCCACTTTTCTACTTAACCCTAGGTTTTATTCAAAACTCTAGTCCTACAATTTTGTAAATTACAAGATCATAATATTCAAATTTAACTAAGGAAGATGGTCATACTAACTTAATCAAATTCAGCAATAAGTAGAGAAAATAGTTATCAAAAGTACTCGAGGTTCTTTAATAAGCTAAATCAACAAATAACCAAATATCTAAATCCAATCCATGAAATAAACCACAAATAGTCAAATCATCCTAGGCTAAACAAAATTCATGAGTATTTAGCTCATGATTTCAGCAAGCAAAATCACAAAAACGAAATTTATAGTATTTGACATAGCAAAATCTAATGAAAAATCGAAGTGTAAAGTTTAGTTGCCTTAATGCTCCTTCTTCCAAGGTTTGTGAATGAAATTCTTGCTTCCAAGCCTTAGAACCAGTGTTTAGCCTTCAAAAGTGTCGAATTCTCCAGAGCCAAAAGTTCCAATTCGGGGGTTATGGTGATCTATTTATATTTTTCCCGAAATCAGAGCACCACGTCGTGGTAAGTCCACTACGCCGTGGTAATCGTGTTTGTCCCGTGTTCTACAAGTCTTCGAACTGGATCGGGATTCTACAAGTTGCCACACCGTGGGGAATTCATCACGACATGTTGGGGTATATTTTCTTCATTTTAAAGCTTTGGTTCAAACTTCCAACTTCCAGCATCCAGCTTCCAGCTTCCAGCTTCCTTTTTGCTCCAAGCATATCTTTTGGTCCCTACAACATATTTCATAGCAAATTAAGTATCTTTTGTTCTAATAAGGGCATAAAAATAATTAAAATATAAAGATATGTTGTATAATTATGTGTATAGATATGCACATATCAGCGATATTGTTTTATAAGTGTTAAACAATATTTTTCAACCACCATGTACAAATAGGGGCCAGACATGAAATACCGGAGGGCGGATGCATTTTGGCATTATAGCACTTCTGAAATCCAACAACCCTATGCGCCCCTTCAAACCAGATTCCCCATACCACGAGTAGTTAAAAGTTATTATAATAACACTTTGTATATTATATTTTATCATATATATATATATATATATATATATATATATATATATATATATATATTGTTTATAAGTTCATAATAACGATATTGAACATAAACATAAGCTATAGTTGAAGTAGGGTAAGCATAACTCACTTACCGGGAGGTTTGGCTAAGAACCGGGCTCTGCGAGGGCAGAACTTCCGAGCCGAAAAGCTCTTCTTTTCGGAGCCTTCTGGCGCTGCGGGGCTTTGGGAGAGGTTTAGAGAGAAGTTAAAGAGAGAGAGAGAGAGAGAGAGAGAGAGAGAGAGAGAGAGAAGGTTTGAAGTGTGAGGAAAATGAGTGAGCCTCGCATGGTAGTTATAGGCCGAAAAATGCCTCAACTCGGCGACTTCTGAGCCTCCAACTCGTCGATTTGGTATGCCACATGTCACCATCTGGTGGCAAGGCGTGGGGAGAAAGCAAGGGCTCATATCGTGCCACGTCACCCCTTTCGCAACAACACCCTTCCTATTTCTAAATTTTGTAACTTTCGCATACGAGCTCCATTTTCAACGTTCTTTATATCCACGCGTAGGTATTGACAAGATCAACAACTCTCCTTTTGACTCTGTTGGCTAATTCTCCACCGATTTTAAATTTAATAGTATGAGAAGATTACACTGTTTAACGACCGTGTAAAATTCATAACTTCTACATATGAAGTCCATTTTCGACTGACTTTTTATCGTTGAACTCCTATTAATGAGATCTTCAATTCTCATTTAGATTGTGTCGGCTAAAAATCGGTCGATCTAAAATTCGAATTCCAGGCTGCATACTGCTATGCCAAATCTTAGAAAAATCATAACTTCCTCATACGAAGTCAGATTTGGACGTTCTTTTATGTACTTTCTAGGTTTAACATATACTATGACTTTCATTTAGATCCCTAAGGATAAAAATTAATTTATCAAAAATTCACTTTTTACGATTCCTGGTGTCGTGTCGGTTTTGCCGTAAAACTTCGACTGGTCATAACTTCTTCGTTATAACTCGGATTTCGGCGTTCTTTATATGTATGGAACCCTTGTGACATATAATATAAATTGGTTAAGATTATTTACTCTAAATAATCTTCTATCAAAAGTCATTTTTGACGCTTATTGTCTCTAAATTGACTAGCCCGAATCTGCGGACGTTACAAGCAGATGTCGCTTCAGGTACCTTCCTTGTAAATGGATTGTCTGCCAATATAGTGTTTGATTCTGGATCTATTTACTCTTTTATATCGCATAAATTTGGTAGAGGACTAGCATTGCATTTAAAATAAACTAGATAATGCTCTAGTAGTAGAAGTTGCTAGTGGCAAATTCATACATGTTAGCGATTGTATTAAAAACATCATCATCGACTTGAACGGGAATAAATTCCATGAGGAATTGTTACCCATTGAGTTGAATGGTTTCGACATAGTACTTGGAATGGATTGGCTTAGTATGAACGATGCCGAGATACTATGTAGAAAGAAGATGGTGAGAGTAAACCCACCCGGAAAAGAGTCATTTATGGTGTACGGGGACAAACATAGAGTGAATTCTGGAATCATCTCCCTGATGGAATACAAAAAGTGTTTGTCCAAAAGATGCACATCATACTTGGCATTTGTGATCGATGCAAAGATGGAGAAGAAATAGATGCAAAGGATACACGTGGTGTGTGACTATCCGGAAGTCTTTCCCGAAGATCTTCTTGGATTTCCCTCTGATAGACAAGTAGAGTTTCGAATAGACTTGTTGACAGGATCGACGCCAATAGCGAAAGCACCATAACGATTAACACTGACAGAGATGAAGGGGCTTAGGATGCAACTTCAGGAGTTGTTGGACAACAGTTTCATTAGACCATGTTCTTCACCCTAGGGAGCTTCGGTGTTATTCATGAAGAAGAATGATGGGAGCATGAGGATGTGCATAGACTATAGAGAGTTGAACAAGGCAACAGTGAAGAACAAGTATCCATTGCCAAGGATTGACGACCTGTTCGATCAGCTGCAAGGTGTGAGCTATTTCTCAAAAATCGATCTTAGGTCAAGATATCATCAGTTAAAGGTGAGAGAGCAAGATATCGAGAAGACCGCATTCAAAACAAGATGTGGAAACTATTAGTTTTTGGTTATGTCGTTGGAACTAACCGATGCTCCAAAAACATTTATGGATTTGATGAACATGGTTTTTAAACCATTCCTCGATAAATCCAGAATAGTGTTCATAGATGACATTCTGATTTACTCAAAGAGCCAGCAGGAGCATGGAAAGCACTTGCGAGAAGTATTAGAAGTTTAGAAGAAGGAGAAGCTATACGCAAAGTTCTCCAAATGTGATTTTTGGATTCGAGATGTCCAATTCTTGGGTCATGTGGTTAACCAGGAAGGAATAATGGTTGATCCAGCAAAGATTGAAGATGTGATGCAATGGGAACGACCAAAAAGTCCCACCGAGATTCGAAGCTTTATGGGATTAGTTGGATATTACCGAAGGTATATCCAAGGCTTTTCTTCGATATCTACTCCATTGACGGCTTCGACCCATAAAGGAGCTACATATACATGGAGTGAGAAACATGAAGAAGCATTCGAGAAATTAAAGAAGAAGTTGTGTGAAGCACTGATTCTTTCATTACCTGACAGAGTTGAAGACTTCGCAGTCTATAGCGATGCATCTGGAGTTGGGTTAGGTTGTGTTCTGACCCAAAGAGATAAGGTAATCGCATATGCATCTCGACAATTGAAAGAGAATGAGAAGAACTACCCCACTCATGATCTGGAGTTGGCAGCGATAGTATTCACATTAAAGATATGAAGGCATTATCTTTATCGCACAAAGTGCAAACTCTTCACTGATCATAAAAGTCTCTAGTATCTCTTTGATAAAAAGGAATTGAATATGAGATAATGACGCTAGCTAGAGTTACTCAAGGATTACGACTGCGAGGTACTTTATGATGGGTTTTGAGCATTACAAAATTCCTATGTTGCACATGCAACCCTAATGCTTTGAATCTAGGTTTTTCTCAAGTTATACATGAAAATTAATTATCCAAAGCAAACCCTAGATTTAGCATACATAATTTCGAAATTCATATATACAAAAGGGTTGGAAGATTACCTCACTTGTTATATTGTAATAACAAGAACAATCCTTGACTCTTGAAAGCTTAGTACCCCAAGTGGTGCACCTCTAATGGATTCACAAACACCCAATGCAAAGAATGACTTGGAGAGAGGTGGAAAATCGGCTAAGGCAACTCTTAAAAGCTTAGGGGCGATTTCCTTAGGGTTTAGAGGGTTTATATAAGGCTAGGTTGATTAGTCTTGAAGCTGGACTTGAATAAGGAAACCCTAGTTCCTAACTTAAGCCCAAAGCAACCTATGGACCTCCATAAGATGCCTTGGACGAAATCTTATAAGTCCAAGCTATAAATTTCGTCCACTACCATTAAGAAGTACCTAGGCCCAGTTTCACAACTATCAATGATTTGCAAAACAGCCCCTCCATTATTAATCAGTTCCTTTAATCCCAAAATTAATATCAAATTAATTTCTGATTAATTACTAATTAATAATATGATTTCCAAATAATATATTAATCTTGTAATATATTAATAAAATCATTTTGAGTACCAATTTATTATTCATATAATAAATCCTACTCTCTCTCCACTTGCCATCCTGTCAAGTTGCATGCGTGAAGGCAACCCAATAGGACCATGCTACATATCAAATCAAGTACATACCAAATATAGTTATGGGCTTAGACACCTAATCCAACAGTTTCCCACTGGATAAGTCTAATAACTGTTATTGCAAGTATGACTTCAGAATCTAACTAGCAATCGTAGCTTTCAAAAGCCGTTGTCGAACTCTGATCTTATCAGAAACGCGTCCTTTAGATAAGGGATCAAATATTCCTCCATTCTACAAGATATCGTATGGACATGAGATATGGATTATAATCATTCTCTTTGTCCAAGGTTTGTTTCCCGACTTCCAATTTATGACGACTGACAACAGACTACAATTGAACACATCAACTTACTCCAAGCTTGACCAAGCGCTTAGGGTGTCATCACTAAATCATCGAGGGGACCACATACATCGCTTTTATCCCCTTTTAGGGTAAAAGGAACGGATAAACTTTAACTCATATGCTCGTACTATTTACTCATCAAATCGCACACAACAATATGTTTTATAACATCAAGTTACTGATGCGTTTACGTATTATCAATGCGCAACCAACTTGTAAACAACAATTATATATCTCCATTTCAAGAATATAAGATATTAGCATCTCACAATCACTCGTGATAAAATCCATGAAGTGATTCAAATGAGCGTGAGTTTAATCCAATACTCAAATACTATTTCAGGAGTACTCATGAACACTGTAGCAAACTTGTTCTATTGTCTAAGCACTTAGACAATCTACAGTCTGGTCCATGACAGTCTTACCTCATTCCTTACTTCCAAAGTATGATTGAATGTGGCTGTTTGAATAATCCTATTATTCGGGAAGTAAAACATGTGAAGTGAAACACAAGAATAGTCTAATCCAATATGGTCTCAAAACTTTTGAATATAAATAAAACACTTATTATTTAATCACCATATTAATTAGACCTTATTCATTGTTTACTGTTTCGACTAACCAACTCAATACTTGAATTAAAACAATGGTCATCCCATGCTCCAAGCATGCACACTATGTTTATCTATGGTCCTTCCTTTGTGAAACAAATCAATTGAACATATTTTTCAATGATGCTCATTTTAAAATTTCCTAATCCTTTATAAGCGTAAGAATACCAAATTATTGCCACTACTAGAATCTGTTAGAGTCTAAACTTACATGCAATGATCCTTTTGTAATGTCAAGGCACCAGAGTCACAAAGACTTGGCCAATAATATTACAAAGCATTCCATTGGAGATTTGTTACCAAACAATTCCATGGAAATGAATTCTCACATTCAAAGTACATTCCTTTGAACACCCTTCTTGCATTAAAGTCACTAACTCACACACAAATCTTAATATCCAACTCTCATAATGGAAACCTTTCCATATAGCCAAATGACATCCATTCTTAAGAGAATCCTATCTTTTTCAGAATTATATCAATATGGTCCATCCAATACTACACTCCCAACTGTCCACAAGCAACCAATCTTCGGTAAACCTTAGATTGTCCTTGACAGTTGTTCAACAACCTTAGTCATATCTGGTTCCAATCCTTTTTCCCTCTTAATGCGCTAGGCATTTGAAAAAATCAGAACAGCCGAATATTATAGCATATGTAATCGATCCTCTACACAAAGCATATGGGATACGATTCATAATGTCTTACATAAAGACATGATAGTCTTTTGCTAAAATATTATCATATATAGAATTTCCTATGTTGAAACATTTCAACATTGATATTCATATATGACCATGACTAAGTTTGATTAAAATTACAATCTAAACTTTTAGATTCGAAATGAAGTATAAATATTCTCTCCCTTAAATCTTTCTATAGCAAAACAACTTTCAAATTCTGCAACTTTAGAACTTTGTTTCCTATAAATAGCATTACTAACTCGCAACACTTGACATAATAATTATGCTCCCACTAGCACAATAATTACATTCTTACTAGCATAACAATTATGCTCCCACTAGCTTTAACATGTACTAAGAAATCAGTTGGACTTCTAGAAATCAATACTTATTGACTTTCTTACCAAAGTTCAGATTTCTGATACGTGGTGCTTTGATAAGTCTTTTCCTAAACTTCTCAAGCTCACACCTTTCAATAGATAGCTTATGTGTGTGTCTAAAACTTTTCAAAACTTATAGCGATAAGTCCCAAATGTTCAAACTATCCGCCATTTCTCACAATTCGAACTATGAAAAGGGATGTCGTAATCATACTCGAATTTTAGAACGCAATTATCAAAACTGCTAACTCTAATCCTTTAAAATCTATTACTGAAAGTGTTTCCTCACAATCATTTTCATGAAGTAGAGAGAAACCTTTTGCCACTTAGATTTTATGGTGTATGTGTTCCTATCCATGTGAACTTGTCATTTCGAACCACTATCATAAGACAAGGTTTATGACAAATTCAAACTTATATGGACTGAACCTGCTTATTCTTAATTTCTTGCCATCAGGCAGCACAAGGGCCTACCAGTGCTTCCAAGTCATCGAGCAGCTCACCCATACATATCAATGTACTTTCACGGATCAAGGTGCTTTGCCTTATTGATAGTTTCATTTTATTTACTTCTTTTTATAGTTTATTTTAGCATACTTAATTCACATTTTAGTTAATTTCCAAGCATATTTTCCTTTTTGTTATTTTATGACTACTTTCGGGTACTTTTTAGTTTTGTGAGCATAATTGCAGATTTTAAGGAGACTAGCGGAGCAGGATCTTTGGGATGTAATTGAACTTGGAGGACAACGAGGATTTTGGGCTTGATGGATATGGAGATGATGCATGGAGTGGGCTTGTCAATTACTTGAAGGCTTGGAAGAATTAAACTTTAAATTTTCATGATGCGGGAGAATTTTTGAGTGTGCGGAGATTGATGATCGGGCGATTACGAGAGCTGTGGAGGATTTGGAAAAGTCAAATTGGGCTCAAATTAAAGAGAACTTGAAGAAAAATGGGCTAGAAGCTGATCAGACTCAAACTGGGCTAGTGGACTAAACAGTGCAGGCCCAACAAATGAAAAAAGCTCATTCTCCATTAGTTCGTGCGACCCGCGTAAGATTTCCACGCGGCCCGCGTGAGTTCCTGCAGGGGCAAATTCGTGATTTTACTTTTGGCTTCTATTTGAGGAAGTTTGGTGGGTTTCTTTTGGAACACTTGCACATCCGACTTTCGAGCCTTTTCTATGGAGATTTTGAAGACTTTCAAGGCCAAGAACCTTGAAGAACATCATTTTTGCTCTTAATCTTGTTGAATGTTTGGTACAATCTCTTCTAACTTTGTTTTCTTGTGTTTAGCCATGTTAGGCTAAACCAAAATTGGTTGACTTTAGTGAAATCTTTTGACTAGTTGTTGAATGTTGAAGATTCCATAAACTTGTTCTTGAATCTTTATGGAATGTTTTTTTGTTTTAACATATTATCACTACTTATATGTTTTTATTCATGAGTTCAAATGTGTTTGTGGTGATTAGTTGGCTAATTTCTTGATTAAGTAAAAGATCCTCAAATTAGCAAGCAACAAATGATTTTTGTGTTAGTTTTGCTTCACACAATCATAAAAACATTTCCTCCAACATGGTAGTGAAAGCATTTGACTCCTTTTGGATTTGGTGACTTTTTAGTTCTTAATGCTAGTTGACTTTCACTAATTACATGCTTAATGGAAATTGTGACTTTGACTAAGGAAATTGTTATGAGCTTCTCTAACCATTTCAAAAACTAAGAAAAGTCTAGGTAATCTCAAGCTTCTTGGATTACTATAGCCAAATTAATGATTTAAAATAAGTATTGCACCATTGGATTCTAATGATATGTTCATCAAAAAGTCAAAGTGAGGAAACCTTTAGTCAACCATCTTTCCCTTATTGATTTTACATCAAATTCTTGTTTTTGTTGAAATTGTTTATTTAAATCTTAGTTTAATCCTAGTTTATTTCAAGTAATTTCAAAAGACCAAAACCCCTATTTTTATTTTTATTGTTATTTTACAAGTATTTTTACAAAGAGATTTTTCATAGAGTTATAAAATTGAACCAATCTCCGCGGATTCGACCCCTTAACCACTATACACTATTTTAGTGTAAAAGATATAGGGTTATTAATTTTGTTGGCCTCGACAACCACCACTTATGCAATCAAATGATAACTCATATGCATAGTCAACTCAAATGGAATGGGCACAGAAACAAGAATATGTCAACACGATAAGTTATCAACCTCAGGTCGTGTGCCAGTGATTACTAAAAGGTTTATTCTTGATTAGTTCCTGAAACTATTCAAAACCATTAAGACTCCCACTGGCCTCTTGACATATAATATTCTCTGTCAAGTAATATTCCTTGACAAACGAATATTCAAGAGTTAGTGTGATCTCTTTATCAAGAAAACACTTCATGTAATTGGTCTTATTTAATCTTTGTTTTAACCAAAACATAACAACTACCAATTTCAAATGTGCAAGAGTTAGAAAACATTTCTACTCCACATTTTATGAGGTGTTATAAACCTACTTAGAACATGTTACTCAAGGTACAACTTGGAGTAACTAGAGTATGACTCTAAAACTTGATTTGGAACGAAGTACGATTCATCCTTTTGATTTAACCATTTCAACAATTCTTGATTCCTCTTCTTAGTCATATAAATGCACTAAGGTGTCCTTAGAGGATCAATTGTGACATGGTTCCACAATCATTAGGATGATCATAAAACATGATATTAAAGTACTCTCCTTTCCTTTCAAATTGGAAAAACTTTTATCTTTCTGTCTAATTTGATTTTTCTTATTCGTTCAGCTATACTTTGAAACTTTTCAATGTATCAGGTTTACACTTAAACTTGTAAGCATAACCATATTTACTGAACCATCAGTAAATCATGACGAATAGACTTATCGTCCTTTGTGGTGGATCTGACCAGTCCACATCAATGTGCACTAGATCCTTTAGTCTTTCACTTGACTCACATACATATGTGAACAAAGAATCAGTCCCAATTTCCCAAGGATCAAGATTCTCATACATCATACAATTCAAATCGCATGATTCCAGGTTTCTGTCCAATTGAAACTTGGGTGACGAGAGTCCTTCCTCATTTCGTAAATTATGACACTACCACAAACGATATAACTAAGAATCAAATCCATTTTCAACATTGCTAACGATAGAAATATAAACACCAATTTTCATAAATGTCATTTCAAGGAAACGAAGATAAAATCAAATTTTATTTTATTGATAAAATGCGGAAAACTTGTCCTTACAACACAAGTACAAATGAAAACTATGTCACTAAATATTCCTAAGCAATCTATCATAACTCCTAAGCAGCAGCTCAAAAATATGATCATCGAACCATGCGATCGAAATCCACTTGTTCATGATCAGACTCAGCTTACTTTTCTTTTAAGCTTCCTTCTTTCTCTTAGATTCTGCAAAACATCAAAATGTAACTTTACATCATGTAATAAGAATCTATAAATAGGAACTTAATAGAGTTAGATAGTGAATGTACCTGAAGTAGAGCCATACAGTTTGACTTTAGATCTCTCAGGTAGTCAGGGCAGCTTCGCTTCCAATGACCCTTCAATTGGCAGTAAAAACAAATGGACTCTTTAGGAGTGACACGTCTATCTCATAATCAGCCTTTCTCTTATGGTCAACTTTTTGATCTTGGCTAATTTCTCTCCCTTAGGAGAAGAAATCATTTCTGGACTATCAACGTTGTCATTGCCTATGTCCATGGAAATTTGGGAGGTAGATCTTCCAATCAATTTTGCTTTACCAGTGCGCCAAATCATTGTTGATTCATCATCAATTAGCAAATATATCAGGTCAATAAGGGTTACGTCGTGGTCTATCATTTAGTAGTCCTTAATGAACTGACTATACGACTCAGGAAGTGACTGAAGAACCAAGTCAACAGCCAGCTTCCTTGGGAAAACGACACCCAACTTTCCCAGTCTGTCAATATGCAGCTTCATCTTCAGAACGTGTGCACACACATGACTTCCATCTCGATGTTTGCATGCCAATAGGGCTTGAGTCACCTTGAACTTTTCAAGTCGAAGAAAACGTGGGTCACGGAGAATTACTGGAGGAGGTGGAGGAAGTGAAGTATGATTTCCAGCTCCACCAATGCACAATGAAGGGATTGATCTTTCACCTTGATCGACACGTGGAAGATCATCTTCAGAAGGAAAGCCTTTTCCAAAGGAATGAGGAAGATCATAGTTCTCAGAACTAGACATCTACAAAAGGGGAGAAATTCAAGTTAGTTGATTTAATACTTAATATAACACCCAAATGAAATATTAAGGCTAAGACCCAACACAATAAGTCACAATTCGGAAGAGGGATGCCGTAATCCAATTTTAAATTATTTGAAGGTAGGTAAATGACGATTTACCAATTCCACCACGAAAACGAAATATTAAACGAATTAGGTTTTAGATGAAATGCCTAGATCTTTTGCGATCCATTGAACTTTTCAATGGCATTTTAATCTCGATTATACCCTTCAAGTTTGTGACTAGGATACCGAGGATCACAAACAAGGTGTGAATAACCATGCAAATTAGCTTGGTACTCTAGATGTCATTTATCACCTAATCAATGGGCCGGTTAGCCACACACGCTCCCTTGATCTATGATAATTTACGAGCTACCCATTGCCATCCTTCATTAGTCCACATTAGTGTGTCGGTTAACCACACACGCTCCACTAACTGACCAATAAGGTGCAATGTGCAATTTCATGGATTAGCACAAAATTCACTTTTTCCTAAAGTAAATAAGATTGAGAATTTATAAAAGCATTTAGTTACTTTGTATTTTCATTATACTTTTAATGAGGATTTAAGTGTCCTATCAAACTCGTTCGGCTAACGACCCTCTACTGGTCAAGGGTGCGGTGGGTAAGAGAGGATACCTAATGGCGGTCATTATATAGGCCGCTTCCTTAAACACCCCTTATAGACCAGCTTCGTGAACAAGGCCTACTAACGGTAAGACTGACTTTTCTCTTATATATATATATATATATATATATATATATATATATATATATATATATATTAAGTTTTTAATATTATAATAGTATAAGGGTTGTATTTTAAACTTTTAAAACACTAGGGTTTTAGAATTTAATATTTCAAAATTAAAACTTTTAATTAAATTTTAATTCCAAAACTTGAGGGAAATTTTGAAACTTTTCAAAATTTCTAGATCAAATTTAAAACAATTAAATTAATCATATAATTTTATCTTTATCATAAATTTGACATTTTCTTTTATTTAGTAAGAAAATTCAAATCAAATTTTATAAATAATTAATTTATCACATAATCTAATAATTATCTTAAATTTTGACAATTATCTTTTATTTAGTAAGACCAACACGTCGTGTTCAACCATGAACACGTCGTGTTCATCAGGCAGAGTCCAAAAACGTTTTTCTTCCAGCTTTGAACAAATCACAAATGCATCAAATATAACAGAAAAACACCCTAAGCTCTGATACCACTGATGGGTTTTGAGCATTACAACATTCCTATGTTGCACATGCAACCCTAATGCTTTGGATCTAGGTTTTTCTCAAGTTATACATGCAAATTAATTATCCAAAGCAAAACCCTAGATCTAGCATACATAATTTCGAAATTCATATATACAAAAGGGTTGGAAGATTACCTCACTTGTTATATTGTAATAACAAGAACAATCCTTGACTCTTGAAAGCTTAGTGCCCTAAGTGTTGCACCTCTAATGAAGTCACAAAAACTCAATGCAAATAATGACTTGGGGAGAGGTGGAAAATCGGCTAGGGCAAATCTTAAAAGCTTAGGGGCGATTTCCTTAGGGTTTAGAGGGTTTATATAAGGCTAAGTTGTTTAGTCTTGAAGCTGGACTTGAATAAGGAAACCCTAGTTCCTAACTTAAGCCCAAAGCAACCCGTGGACCTCCATAAGATGCCTTGGACGAAATCTTATAAGCCCAAGCTATAAATTTCGTCTATTACCTTCAAGAAGTCCCTAGGCCCAGTTTCACCACTATCAATGATTTGCAAAACAACCCCTCTATTATTAATCAGTTCCTTTAATCCCAAAATTAATATCAAATTAATTTATGATTAATTGCTAATTAATAATATGATTTCCAAATAATATATTAATCTTGTAATATATTAATAAAATCATTTTGAGTACCAATTTATTATTCATATAATAAATCCTACTCTCTCTCCACTTGTCATCCTGTCAAGTTGCATGAGTGAAGGCAACCCAAAAAGACCATGCTACATATCAAATCAAGTACATACCAAATATAGTTATAGGCTTAGACACGTAATCCAACACTTTACCACGCTGGTAAAGCAAATGTCGTAGCTGATGCTCTGAGTCGAAAAGTAAACCTGGAAAGAAAAAGGCCAAGAGCGTTAAGAATAGAAGTTGTCTCAACAATTGTGGAAAGCATTAAGAAAGCTCGGGAAGAAGCTTTGGAGAAAAATAACCGAAAGAAAGAACGTTTAGGCAAAACGTTGGTATTTGGTACAAATAATTAAGGATTGAAGTTATTCCAAAACAGGATTTGGGTGCCTAAGATGGGAGGAATAAGAGATCTTATGGTGGAATAAGCTCACAATACCATGTACTCGATTCATCCCGGCAGCACTAAGATGTATAGGGAACTGAAACCATACTACTGGTGGTCGACGATGAAGCTCAATGTTGCGAAGTATGTGGCGGAGTGTGTAACATGTGCAAGAGTTAAAGCACAACATCAGAAACCATATGGGAGTTTAGAACCTTTGCTTGTACCCATGGGTAAGTGGGAAGACATCACCATGGATTTCGTGACTAAACTACTCAAAACGAAGAACGGTCACGACATGATTTGGGTAATTGTCGATCATTTCACAAAGAGTGCACACTTCATAGCAGCCAATGAGAGATAGTCTATGGATAAGCTTGCAAATGCCTACGTGAAGGAGATAGTAAGACTTCACGTCGTTCTCTTAACGATTGTATTGGATCGTGACAGTCGTTTCACATCAAGATTTTGGAAGAGTCTACAAGAGGAAATGGGTACGAAGTTGTGTTTAAGTACAACCCACCATCCGTACACTGATGGTAAGAGCGAAAGGACAATTCAAACACGAGAAGATATGTTAATGTTTTTGCTGAAACATGTTGGATTCGAAATTTATTTCGTGAACTTTTTCAACCGCCTACTCGTACGACCATCGTGTATTGTGATAATTTTAGGGCGGTATATTTATCGTCAAATCTTGTACATCATCAACGAACCAAGAATATCGAGATTGATATTCATTTTTTTGTGACAAAGTGGTATCGGGACAGATTCGCGTTCTTCATGTACCTTCGTCCTCTCAATTCGTTGATATCTTTGTAAAGGGACTACCAACTTCGGTGTTTATTGAATTTCGTTCCATCTTGAACATCCGAGAGCCTCCCGTTCAAACTACGGGGGTTGTTAGTGTGTATATTGTATTATGTCATTATGGTGTAGCCCATTTTGTATCTATTTGTATGTATGTATGTATGTATGTATGTATGTATGTATGTATATATATATATATATATATATATATATATATATATATATATATATATATATATATAAAAGATGATTTGGTCATGGGAAAATAATTTGTTATCATATTAGCCCTTAATTATCTTGATTAATTCGTAGTTGTATATGAATTTACTTATTTATTTCCAAAGATCTGAATCTAAAATCTAAACTTATCATAAAGCCGTATGATTCAAACTTTTGAGGCAATTTAGGTAGCAACATAAAATGGACATGACAGCGTAACGATGACTAGAGTTATTACTTTTCTTCCCCAAAATCACTTCATATATATGTTGTTTAATTGTCAGTGTCTGTCATATAAGATTCCAACATTCTTCACACATATTATACTAAGCAAATTTTGAATAGCATTACTCGATTTAAAACATGCATGGGTATTCCCATGCACCTGCAATTTGCAGTAGTAACAGGAATACTTTCATGGATGAAAGTCAAAAACCATCATACTTTTATATGGTCAATGAAAATATATAGTCTGATATATATGTGAAAATGAAATCCCTTACGTACATCGTAACTACAATTCCCAACGAAAATCCTCTTCCGCCAAAACTTCTCAGTCTACAAACTATCAAATATTGTTCGATTCTCGATCATCGGAACTTATGAACCAGAAATCGTACTCTAACACCCTTTAACGGCAACAACTACGCCACCGTCGCGAAAAACGTCAGGCGCTATGAAGCATTTCGACATAAAAAACACCATTAAACAGCTCTCTGATGCCGATGGAAGTATTTTGTTAGTTTATATATAGAGAGAGGAGAAGACAAGATTTCCTAGTATCTTTGATTAGATTGAATGAATCGTAAAAGTTAAAAGATATTATAATACAAACTCCTAAAGTTTAAGGTCTTTTACAAGATAGCCCCTGAACTCCATTATTTTAAAACGGAAAATATGCATAAGTGCTTCTAATCTTCTATATTTTTGTTCTATTGATTAAAAAGTCACATCTGAAGTTTTTTGTAATTTAACCATTGAAGTATAGGGTACATGCCGATTTTAAGGGTTAAATTGCAAATAATAATAATAATAATAATAATAATAATAATATAAAAATAAAAATAAAAAATAATCATAACTTTTTCGTTAATAAAATTAAAGTTTAAGGATTTTTCTGAAGATTTTCTTTTTTATATATACTAAATTTATTTGAAGAAAACTTACATTAATTATTAAAAAAAAACTCAAAATAAAGATATTTTTTTATTAAAAAACACACTAATGATAATTTATATATCATTTTTTGAATTTTTTGTGATTCTGATTAATAAAATTCATTATTCCAATCATAAAGATACCATCTATATCCTATATAACTTAAAAATGATTTTGTTGATTTGTCGCAAAAAGTGCATTTCTAAGCCTAATGTTACTTCATTGTTAAAATTTGAGGTCTTGGATGTAAAACGTTTACCATAAAACTACAACTTACCGAAGATTTTTTCACAATCGAACGACGACTCAGAAAATAAAGGCTTATCAAAGGTTGTTATTCCTAAATAGAGTTTCATTATATACACTATGTGGCCTAGAAACACACTCCTTACGACAAATCAACAAAAGTTTTATTAATTTAACTTAGCATATTTTTCTATAACTATTGTAGCTCTTGTATTAATATAAGGGGTCATCATCGTAAAAGCCTTCATATGTACATGAAATATGTGGTTCTGTCCTAAGTCCATTTTTATGTTCATTAATGTCTCATATTTGTCAAAAAAAATCATTTTAACCTTTTATCAAGTTTTGCACCCTCTTAGTCGGTCACCATTGTCGTAAAAACCCTCATATTTACACATCACCACCACTACACTCTTCTGATGAAAGCGTATAAGTGTAGCATTTTAGCCACCAAGGTCGCCCTTATATTTACATGAAAGCCCTCGGGTCACTGGCTACTTGATAAAAAACCCAAAATGACAAAATTTACCTAAATGTGAAGCATTAATGAACATAAATTTGGACTTAATACATAACCACACATTTAATGTAAATATGAGGCACTTATGTCAATAACCCTAATATAAGAGCTACAATAATTATAAAAACACATGTTAAATAAAATTAATACGACGTTTGCTGATTTGTTGTAAAAAGTATGTTTCTATGCCACATATATCATGAAGCTTTATTTAGGAATTGCATTTAGATGTTATCTTTATGATTGTAGTAATTATATTTATTAAAAAGAATCACAAAAAAAACCCTAAAAATGATATATAAATAATCATTATTGTGCTTTTTAATAGAAAAATATTAGTTTTTTTTAGTGAAAGTGATATAGATGGTATCTTTATTTTATGTTTTTTAATAAATAAATATAAGTTTTCTTTAAATAATTTTAAATATATATAAAAAATAATATATATATATATATATATATATATATATATATATATATATATATATATATATATATATATATCCAGGAAAGACTTTAAACTTTAACCTTATTAACAAAAAAAATCATCCATTATTTTTATTTATTTATATTTGTAATTTAACTTTTAAAACTGACGCTAACAAGGTACAAAAATTATTTTGTAAGTGTTTAAATTACAAAAACCACTTACAAAATAATTTTACCGGTAATTTAACTTTTACCGGTTAAATTACAAAAAAACAAAAACCATTGGGGACTTTTTTTTGCCAACAGAGCTAAAGTATATGAATTTTTATGCCGATTTCCCTTTTAAAACATATGAAATTATGTGATATATGATTTATACTGGTATTCTAACATGTCTGAGGTTAAAATATTGTGAGGAGTTTGTGTATTTTTTCGCTCTAGAATAAAATGTAATTTTAGTTTTAAATTATTCAAATAAGTATCTATGTATAGCCATATTCACAAAATTGACCATGATAAGAGGTAAGATGTAGCCACATGACCCTTATTTTCTCTTCTCCCAAAAAATAACCAACAAGCATATTAAAATATCACTTACATGGTCATGTTCATTTTAATGAATAATTTTTATGTATATTTATATTTCTTTTTGTTTGGATAGGGTATAATCACAAGCCAAAATTCTAGAAAATAGGTTGATGGTGCATGTTTTGTTAACAAAATAGATTCAGATTAAAGCATATAACATATCAAATTCATGTCAATCTATCAACAGTATTTTTTAATTTTATATAATAAATTAATAATGTAACAATACAAATACCATGTATCTCTATGAAAATGATGTTTGTTAACGGATGATTCACCATTTTCAAGCTTCACAAAACACACCATGTGAATCATTATATTTCGAACGTCAGATAAATCGTCTCCGAAATTATTCTATTTGAAACATCATATCTTAGAGATTGAATTTGAAAAGTATTTTGTTAATTTATTACCTTTTCAAAAAATTCTGTTTAAAAAGTATTTGAAAAAAAAGTATTTTTAAAACAACTTTTTATTATCCTTAGAAATGGGTTTTTAGAAAGTTAATACATTTCTAGCTTTTTCAAAATACTTATGACTTGTTCATCTAAAATAATTATATATTTATCCAAACACTTTTTTTGAAAATAGTTTATTAAAAATTATACCATATAAACTAATCTAAACATTAATAAAAGAAAATAAAAATAAAAAAAATATATAATAAAAATACCTCTTTTTCACCACATAAGCCAATAAACATTTTTATTCAAAAAAATATTTGAGTTGAATAAACAATCTTGAACCCTTAAAATGTACCTACTAAAGTGTAGTCAAATGGCCTCATTTTTGTAAATAGTTTTATATAGAATATAGATAATTACATGGTTTTATAATCATATATAATGCATTAAACTATTTATAAAATTCTAAACAAAGAGTTAAAGAATAATATTATTGTGTTTTAAAAATATATTTAATAAATATTTTGATCAAGCATATAATAAACAGTATCAACGTACCTATATGCATGTACTTGTCGCAAAGCTATAACTTTTCTTATTCAAAAGGGTCCATTGCAATGACAAGTTAAATTTTGTGTCAAGAGAATATATTCGAAATCTTTTTTGTACCATTTTTGCATTTTAACATAAACAAAATCTTATCACAAACGACATCAATGTCATTAATTGATCAACAAATGCACCAATCGATATTAGAATATAATAATTCACCTTTTCATAACTCAACTAAAACAGTAGCAGGAAGCCCTATAATGCATAGTAGATGATAGAGAGAATTCAGGTATGATGCAAATGATGAGGGAATATGAATGATTCATATTTCATAAAGGGGTGGGCATCATCATTCATCAGTAGACATCAGTCTTTTTTTCTTCTGTAAATGTGGTGGGGTCGCCAATCACCAAAGAGTCCATAAAAAGATGAAATTAGTCCAATGTACAACTTCTAATGCACAAGATACAAACTTTAGATGTTTAACAATTGCATATCATCAATCTTCAACACACTCTAAGCCTGACTTAAAAAGAAACATATTTAAAAACAGAATTACCGATTTCGTTGTTGATCCACAGCCATGGTCCGAATAAAGCTAGGCATGTCGAACCTGGGGCCCGCAACAGTCCGGTATATATAAAGCTTTTCAACGGGATAAGTATCCGGCATGGAGTCCAAGTCACCCCGTTCATCTATAACCTCAACATTAAGACGAGGCATCTTCTGACTCAGCAACTTACACGCTCCAAGACTAACCAAACACGAAGACATCCAAAGGGATCGCATTGTCTCCAACTTGGAAACATTCGCCAACAAAGCTTTATCCCCAAACGGGCAATCGCGTATCTCAAGCTTCCGAAGACTCTCACACCCAGACAACACATGATGCAGCCCTAAATCACTATCCCCAGCAAACGCGATAGACAGCATCTCCAGCTTCTTACCACGCGTCCCGATGTACTCAAACACACGGTCTGTTAAAAGACCCGATAACGAAAGCCTTTCAAGCCCTTTACAGTGTTCTACAATGGCTCCGAACCCTGTGTCGAGTGGTTCCAGTGTCAGGTAGTCCGGGGCCCGTGGCTCCAGGATGCATAACCGGAAGCAGGTTAGGTTAGGGCGGTTTCTAGCAATGGTGGTCAATGCAGAGTTTGTCATCTGCCGACAGAAGTAGAGAACAGATTGGAGGTTTGTGCAGCCTTGGGAAACCGCAACCAGACCTTCTTCTGTTAATGATACATTTGCATCAACAACAAACGGATCCGAAGGGAAAACTCTCAGTTCGCGTAACTCTTTACAGGACAACGAAAGGGCATTCAGTCCCGTGTCCTCGATGTAATCCAGCACCTGTTATCACATCGTTCATGAGAAAACAGAAATTATCATAATTATCAAAAGAAAGAACAAGAACAAGACTTTACTTACCCATAGACGTTGGAGATTAGGACACTGGGTGACAATCTTGGTGATCTCAGGGCTTTGGATGGTGGCATAACTTAAGTTTAAGGAAGTGAGTCGAGAACAAACGGGATAAAAAGCTGGGAGATAAGAGGGGACCACGTCCCAAAATCCGGAAAGTTCATTAAGATTCTTGCATTTTGAGAAGGCGTCGAGTAAATTTGAATAGAGATCGGATCCGGGTTCAGCAGAATAGGCACCTGTGCCCATTTGGAGAAGCTGTGGGGCCCGGCGGAGGAGGGTGGAGAGCTTTTCCAGAGGGACAGTGCGATTGAGTCTGAGAGTCTTGAGGTTGGGGGAGCGGGTGACGAGGCGTTGGAGAGCTGAGAAGCTTACTTCAGAACCTAAGCAAGCCATGTTCAGAGACTCTAAGCTCGTGCAGGTCTCAGGGAAATGGCTTAGCCAATGCCCGCTTACATCTTCCACCTCGCTCTCACGCAAATCCAATTCTTTCAGGTTTCTACAATTGCAAAATACAAAAGAAATGTGTTAATAATACAAATTCTTGTTTGCAAATGTGATTAGCATCAAATAAACAGCAAGCAAGCAAGGCAAGGCAAGGCAAGGCCCAAGTGATTACACAGAGAATCTAGGGAAAGCATAATATCAGATGTTTGTGGTTGGCTCCATGAATTAGGAGTTGAAGAAGATTAAAAGTAAGGTAGGCAAATCAGAGGCAGATGCAAAAGAGTTTGACACTGTTTTTCTAAATTCTAAAGAAGAAATGAGGACAAAAGCAACTTACAATTTAGCAAACAGTAGATTATAGTGACTGCATTTGTCTAATTATGGCCCTAGAGATCCAAATCTCTCGTATACAGTTTCGCTAATTTTTTAAAACTGGAACAAACTATACTCGAAATCTAAAGTTCCATTCAGAAAAAAAAAAAAAAAAAAAAAAAAAAAAAAGAGAAATTTCACCTGCAATGGGCGGCAATGGCAGCAAGTCCATCGGTGCTGAAACCCTCACAAGAAGACAAAATCAAAACTTTAAAGTTCTTAAAAGACTTGGAGATCAACTCCAAACCCTCATCTGTGACCACCATCCGTTTAAGCTTAATCTCCTCCAACCACGGGTAAGCCCTAGACATTTCAGAGATCCAAGGGTAAAAATACCCTCCCCAACCATCCGGCACCAAATTGAAGTCAGCAAAATGCGGTTTCCCTTTCAACTCCACGGATCTCACCTCCGGAAACCTCCTGATCATCATCTTCGGACTCACAGCGTAACAGTTCCCGATGAAAATACTCCTCCGGCACCATCTCTCGATCTCATACCACGACTTGCACACCAATGAAACGACATTCCTGTCTTTATGTGAAGTTATGAACGAAAACACATGCTCCAGCACCTCCTCCGGAAACGAATGCCCCATTTTACAACACCACCTACGGACGTAGAACAAGTTATATATATACAACCAGATACTTTTCCAATCTACACTTCGCCGTCAGATCTTAGCATACGGCACCATTAAAGATACCAGATCGAAGCTATATTCAGTTGCAGAGAGAGATTGTTGTATGACGTGATTGATTGGTGTGATTAAAATGTACCTGGGGTTATATAACGTGTATGTGATGGTGGTGGTGGTGGGTACGGCAACAGATCAACGGTTCAGAATCCGACAGGTGTGGATTAGGGTATTTTAGACCGTTGGATGGAGGGAGGTATTTTCATGGTGGTCAAGGTAGTCTTATCCTCTCGCGACGAAGCGCAGCCGCTGAAAACGGGTTTTGTGTATACGGGCGGGGAAGTGTTTTGTGTTTGTACTGTACTCCTACTGTTCTTTGACCTACTACTTTGTCTTAATTTCAACTACGGCCTTCACTTTCTAAACGTTATAGTTTTACCCCCTTTCTTTTGATTCATGCCATAGAATGACCGTAAAATAGTGGTAACCTAAATTTTGCAACATACGCAATGCATCGGAAAACCTTTAGAACGTGCCCAACTTTGAGGATCAATTAGACCTAAGATAACATCAATGTAGAGAGGTTGTTATACTAAGTTAACATGTTTATTAATGAATTTTGATAAAAGTTAGTGAGATGTTAGTTAGTTTTAGAGCAAGAAAAGTCTTTTAATTAGCGTTTTTGGTTTTATTTTATTTTTTAAGTGACTATAAGAAAAAAAATAGTGCAACCATGAGCCTACCAATAAATAAAATAGTTAAGAATAAATGAAAAACTTAAAGAATTGACTCATGAGACGTAACAAATACATAGTCAGTCAATTGGTAAAGATAAGTTAGGCGACATCTTTGAACTTCTAAATGCCTAAGGGCACATAATTAACAGTTTTTAAGGGCTCCATGGAGTGGAGACTTTAAAGAGATTAAGGTTGGGTGGGTGTGAGTGGTGGAGTCTGTAATATATTAATAATTAAATAATTAGGAATAAATAATTTGTTAATAAAAAAATAAAAGATAATTTAAAAGGGAAAAAATCATTTTACATTGAATAGAAACAAGCAAAACGAGATTTTTAAAGTTGCGAATGTAGCCCCTCTTCATACCCTGCACCCGACCCTCCCGTTAACATTATCTATGGTTTTTTATTTCGAGTTTCCTTCTCTTGAACCTTCAACAACTATCCTCTAGCCACATATTCTACTTTTCAACATCTTCTTCGATTTATGAGTAGGACAGACATGGAAACCAAACATGGCTTCACTTACACTCCAACAATAAGCATCTATTTTTTTCAAAAATGAAATATAATAGAAAAAAAAAGTTTTTTGTTCACCGAGAATTAGGAAGTAGAAGGTTCTTAGGAAATCGCATCAGAATTCCAAGTTTATTTCCATATTTAATCGAATTACAAAGATACTTATCGAGTACCTCCCCTTTCAAACAAATTAAGCAATGGTGATTTTAGTGTCACCAAGACATTTTAGTGGATTGTAATTTACAAGATTACCAACAAATTTCAAATTGTAACACCCCAAATTTTTCAAACTTTTTCAAAGCTATGGTTATAAAATATTTTCGGGTATTAACCCACATTTAACAAAAACCGGTCCCACAAAACATTTATGATTTAAAACATTGGGTGTTACCGTTAAACATCATACAAATCATTGCAAGCAAATAAGAATTACATCAATATAATACATAAGGAACTTAACAAGTTCCACTCCATTCTTTATCTCATAACTTCTACATCCATCTATCATCTTTCTCCTTGAATATGACATGGGATACATGGCATTAAAAATAATTATGTAAGACAAAAATGTCCCGTGAGTTACATGGGTTTGTGACCAAAAACATTTCAAGCATTTATATGAAAAATCATTTCATTCATAACATAACACAATTTTAGACCATAAAACATTTTCAAACATTTTCAAGGTAACTCTTTTCATACACATCAAAAATATCATTTCATATCATATCATTTCATATCTTACCATTTCATATCTTATCATATCATTTCATTTAATCATTTTCCATTTTTATTTCCATTTCCATTTCCATTTTTCGTTTCCAAGACCAATGTGGAAAGAACAAATAATTCCACCAAGGCATCATGCTTTCAAAGGCTAAGGTGAAAATAACAAAATCAATTCGCCAAGATATTATTCCCTTGGATTTCTATCCAAGTCCAGTGCCAAGGTGAAAAGAAAAAATTGATCCACCAAGGTATCATGATGATCAGGTCATCTACTCCGCGAAAGGAATGTACCACCCCAGTAGATTCCTCCAGTGCCTCTTATGATGTATCATGGCCTGGGCAATTTTCATTATTTCTTTACTTTATTTCCTTTTTTATTACTTTCCATTTTCTTTTTCATTACTTTCCATTTCTTGTCATCACTTTCCATGATTTACACATTTCATATGTTAGTATTAAAATACCCATTTCCAAAATTAAAGCATCTATATTTCAAAACCTTTCAAATACTTTATCAAAACATTCGCTCTTCCAAAACGTTCTTTGTTTTCAAAAACATTCTTGCCTTCAAGGCATTCATTCAAAACAATCTTTCGAAAAACATTTAACACTTTCTTTTCAAACATTTCATATACCAAAGAATTTTCATTATAATAAAAATCATTTTTCCATGTACCCCAAGGTGGGAAAATGTCAACACGTACTCACCTCAACCACACGTAGGCTAGCTAGTCTTCTTCTAGTTCTTTTCCTTTGAGCAACACTCTCAAACACCACCTATACGACAAGTATATAAAGGTCAATCAAAATGACCAAAATATCCCTCAAAGGTTCTATTACTAAATTTTATTAATTCATCTCATTTCTTATGAAAAACTATGAACGTAGGCGAAAATCGTGCGTAAATCTGAGTCCGTATGCAAAAGTTATGAGAAAAGTAAGATGGCCCTTAACAGGGTGGAACACATGCCATGTTGATTTAAGCTAAAATAACACGGGCCGTGTTCACGTGGCTGTACCATTTCTAAATTCGTTTTTTTCGCAAAATAACACTCTACTTTGCATAGTTCTTGAAGACCCTTTTCAAAGTCACTTTGCACCAATTGTATAGGTTCTCACACATGATTAAGATGTATTTTATCATCTTAAAACACTCTACTTAATCCATTAAGTGCTCATTGAACTCATTAAGATCATGATGATCTTCAAGTGTTTAAAAGAAGTGTAAACTAGACCATTTTGGACTTGAACATTCCAAAGTCCACAAAACTTGTTCCCAACTTATTGAATACGCATATGAAAGTTGTCAAGTGCATAAAACCATAACTAATCTCATTGTAAATACCTAATCTAACTATGGAATCCTCAATTCCATTCCATGTTCCCAAATTCCCCTTATGGCCAACAACTACATATTTCAATCTCACAATCAAGTAATACAATATGTTTTGAGTCCAATCCTTTCTAAAAAGTATATGTTCATGCTTATAAACTTTATTTACTCATCTATTGTTTAACTGCGAAGGATTATATGGTTTCCATCATAATGTTCCCAATTCCATTCCAATTCAAGCTTGTTCATGATTCTACCATCATGGATGAGTTTGATCATTCCCATTAGGTTTCTTGTTGTCAAATTTCATCTAGGTCATTGAATCCATTCCAATCTAACATATAAACATGAAATCCCTAAATTGAATTTCTAGGGTTAATGAGGGTTTTCACCCAAATCCTTAAATCCATCAATGGGGTGATTGGATTGATATTGGGATCATCAAAACAATTTAAGGGATGTTAGAAAACCAAACCCTAATCCTCAAATGATATGAAAATCGTATATAACTCCCAATCCGTATATGAAATTCAAATTCTACAATAAGGAAGGAAGAAAGTATACCTTAAACTACTTGATTTCTTCACAACTTGCACCAAATGAACCTAGAAAGCTTGAAATCGAATCCTATAGTTTTTATTATGCTTGAATCGCCATTTCACAGCTTTCCTTATCCCCTCATCGATCTCATATGGCTGAAATGAAGAGGGTGCACTCTTATTTTCAGATTTTTCACATTTATCTAAAATTTTGACATAACAAGTCCTCCTCCGTCCATTATATGAATTTGGTTGTTCTTTCCACTAACTAAGTCACCCTTTGGTCAACCAATTTGTCAATTTGACACTTTTAGCCCTTAAACTTTTAAAATTTTATTATTTTCACTTCTAACTTTCTAAACTTCATATAAACTTATGTTTTGATTATTCTTTAATGATTTAACTATATAAATCATTTTCATTTGTTTACTTCATTAATTTAAGATGCAGGTCTTAAATTTTAGGATGTTAGAATATTTTTGATTTTGTATTAGTTGGGAGGTGAGAAATGCACACTTCACTACTACAAAAACACCCTTTTACAAACACGCAAATGCATGTCAAGGAAGGCCCTGTCATAACGAAATACGACATGCTTTTGCGTATCTTCTATTTACGACACGCATTTACGACGCACATTTATGACACGCGTTTACGACGTTCCTTTATGACACGCAATGTCGATCGATTGTAGACAGTGTTGTAAAACTCGCTAAGTTGGCCGATTACTCGGACGAGTACTCCCTACTCGGCCCCTTACCAAGGCGAGTTACAGAATCCGGGTACTCCCCAATTGGACCCTTACTGAAGTGGGCAGTGTTGTAAAACTCGACCAACTCGATGATTATTATGTATAATATACTTAATGATTTATTATTTAAGACACACATATGTGATGATTACTATATATATGTCTTAAATTTTTAGTAATTGTTCACGAAGTGAGACCATTGTGTGTTTTTTAATTTTTGTGTATTTACATGTATTTAATTTTGTTATATAATTCAATCAACTTATGGTTTTAACATATGATTTTCACATATATAATTTCCCTAAAAATATTTCTACATGAATTACCAAATCCGAGTACTCCCCGAGTACTTCTGAGTACTCCCGAGTACTCGCTACTTAGTATTCGGCCGAACAGGTACCGAGTAGCGAGTTCTACAACCATGATTGTAAAGAGTGTAGTCACTGATGATCAGTGAGTGTTTAGATTTTTGTTTAAAAATCCCTAGGATATTTTAGTAGTACCTTGATTTTTGTAACAAGAGATGCGTGCGTTTCATTAAAATTATAAGGCGGCGGTTATAGAGGACGCACGTTTATGATAAAGTGCCCTCCGTGTTTTTTTTTTGAGACACTAATTTAAAGGCACGCAATAATGCGTGACCTAAATCCTTAAATTTTTTGAAGAGATGACATTATTTTTGATGGGTTTGAGCCAAAAGAACATCCTATGTGCTCATGCAAACCCTAATGCTTGGATCTAGGTTTCTCTATTGTACATGCAATTCATCCAAGACTTTCTAACCCTAGATCTAGTGTATATAATCGAAATTAACATCACAAAAAAGATCTAGATGTTTACCTTGTTATTGATTGAAGATCTTGAAGCCTTGAGAACTTTAGCACCTCAAGTGTTGTGCCTCTAGTGAATCACAAACACCAAAAGCAATTGGAGGAAACAAGAGAGAGAGAGGGGAGAGGAGAATTTCGGCTCTAAGACTTCTAGGGTTCAAGTGGCCTAAATTCCCATGCCTAAGGGTCCTTTATATAGGTGTAGGAATTAGGGTTTCAGTGATTATTCTTATCTGGTTACTTAGCCACCAAGCAGCCCAAGGATAATTCTAGAATCCCTATCATGGACGAATTCTTAAGGCTTTATCCCTAGAATTCGTCCACCCTATCTATTAGGGTTTCCTTACCCAACTTTGTAACTATTACATAATTACAGTTCAGCCCCTTAAATTCAATTAACTTCTTTTGATCACAAAACTAATTCTTAATTAATTATTCACCAATGTTAATTAAACAAATATGATTTCTCTCTTAATATATTAGTCTTATAATATGTTAATAAACCATAATCACCTATTTCTATATAATTCCTCCAGTCAAGTTGCTTTGGTGAAGGCAACCCAAAAGGATCATGCACAACCGAGTCAAGTACATACAAAATACAGTTATGGACTTAGACACTAATCCAACAGTCTCCCACTTGGATAAGTCTAATAACTATAAATGCAAAAGCACCTTCTGTAACGCCCGTGTTTCTAGACTAGACATTAATATTGACATAATAGTCTAGGTTAACCTTTGTAACTCATTTTGAAGAAATGAAAAGGAATTATGTGAATATTATGTGAATTATGTGTTTTATGCTGAATTATTAGGATTTAATTAATTAAGAATAAAAATGAGCGTCGAAAATAAATATTAGATAAATCCGATATCAATTAAGAAATTTGTAGCGGTCGTGACAAGGGTTCCGGATATATAAAGAATACCAAAATCCGAGTTATAACGAAGAAGTTATGACCTGTCGAAGTTTCGCGACAAAACCGGCACGGTGCCGAATGACGTAAAAAGTGAGTTTTTAATAAACTACTTTTTAGCCTTAGTGATCTAAACGAAAGTCGTAGTGTTCGTTAAACCGAGAGTATACATAAAAAGAACGTCCAAATCTGACTTCGTATGAACAAGTTATGATTTTTCTAAGTTTCAGCTTAGCAGTAGACAGCTAAAAACTCGAATTTTAGATCGAGTGATTTTTAGCCGACACGACCTAAACGAAAATCGAAGGTCTCGTCAATAGTAGTACAACGGTAAAAAGACAGACGAAAACGGACGTCGGATGAAGAAGTTATGAATTTTTTAACGGATTTCTTGTCCCGGTCTGTTAAAAATAATAATATTAAAATTAAAGTCAAAATTAGCCGACGAAGTCTAAACGAAAGTTGTAGAGCATAATTTTTACCTACGCGTGCATATAAAGAACGTCAAAAACGGAGCCCGTGTGCGAAAGTTATGGATTTTAGACGTTTTGGCACAAAAATCGAGAAAAAAAATGCCAAATCCGAGAAATTTCGCATGGTGGGACTTCGGCCACGTCACCCTCGCTCATAACGCGTCAGGTGTCCGAAATTGATGAGTCACCGAAGCCGGCTGGCGAGGCGTGTCGCATTCCCTCGCATCCGAAGTGCGGTCCAGTAGGAGTCCGACGCGTGCCCTTTCTTGACGTGTCCGAGCTTCGCATGGTGCGCCACGACTCCCCCCTCGGACCATAGACCTCGGTCCAATCACAGGCCAGCAACTGGACCCTCGCGCGTGCGAGCCATGTGCCTGACCTTCACATCTGCTGCCGCGTGGAGTCCTCTCAGTCGTCCGATCAGAAACCTCGCCCCTATAAATAGAAGGGTGCGAGACCTCCCGGGGATAATTTGGAAATTTGACATTTTACACCCCTAAACCCATATTTCTTTCATTCCAACTTCCCCCAAAGCCCCGGTATTATACCAAACACCCGAAACACGTCCCGAAGTGCCCGAGAATCCCGAGAAATTTATCTTTTCGGTTTTGAAGCCCAACCCTCGCAGAGCCCGGTTTCTCAATAAAACTCCCGGTTTTATTAGAAACGATCATTTTAGGAAACGAAGTGCTGCCCGATTATCATTAAATCAGGTGAGTGTGTAGTCACCTTCATGTTACACCTAGATATGAAGTATTTTCTATAAAATACGTGCTATGTGTAATTATATTAATTGTTTAATTGAGGTGACTGTTGAATAGATGTTTTATACAAGTTTTAAAATGTATATGTATTTTATCTACAAATATGTTGGGTAAAACATGGGTAGACGAAATAGCTGATGTGTGTTAAAATGATGAGAGACCTCGATGTTATTATGATCCAGTCATCTAGCGGAGTATGGATGACGACCACGGACTTTTCTAGACAGTCCAGTGGAACGCTGGCAGACTTGCAACCTGTAGGTGTTAATGAGCTTGGGTGTTCATTTGCTGTACTCCATCCCCCATATGGTTGACTTATTTGACATAAATTGCTGGGAAACCCCCAAAGCAGTGTTGTCGCCCCGATGAAATTCCTTAGACTAGGTCCCTTGTGATAGTTGTTTTAGGGACGTAAGGTGAGGATAACGGGAATGGGTAATCGGGTTATTGTTGTTTGATGAAATTAATAAATTTATTTATTATGGGTTGAAAACCCTATATGCTCACCAGGCTCCCAAGCTTGGCCCACTCAGTTTTTTTATTATTACAGGTAGTGGACCCCGAGCATAGTTGGATGATGATGAGAGATTTTTGGATTATAGGCCAGTAGTTGTAAATAACTGTTGTAAGGCTTATAATGTCTTGTTTATGCTTTTGATCTGTATCGGAACATGACATCCCGAGGTTTTGATATAAAAGGAAAATATATACTTTCTTAAAGAAAGGTTTTGATAAACTTTTATCATGTTTTTTTTTGGGACCAATTCCGCAACATCTTTTAAAAGGATTTCTCTGACTTTATTTTAAAAGCATAAATTAAATCGGTCTTTTCTGGCTGAGAAATTAGGGGATGTCACACCTTCTAAATCCGATTAGCAATCGCAGTTCTCAAAACTCTTGATCTTATCAATAACCTATCCTTTAGATAAGGGATCGTATAATCCTCTGTTCTAGATATTGTGCGGACAATTACATGGAACATAGTCATACTTATTGTCTAGCAGTTTGTTTCTCGATCTCTGATTCATTTGACATAGAACTTAATTGAACACATCAATTCAGTCCTGACCGGGCCCGGAACATAAGTCAAATCAAATCATCGAGGGGCCCTGATATCGCTTTTACCCTCTTAGGATAAAAGGAACAGATAAACTTCGACTTATATGCATTTACTATCCACTAATTAGATCATACACAACAATGTGTTTTATAACATCAAGTTATTGATGCGTTTACGCATTATCAATGCACAACTAATTAGCAAACAATAAACCATATATCTAGGTTTTAAGACCATATGATATTATCGTCTTGCGATCACTCGTGATAAATTCCATGAAGTGATTCCAGCAAGCGTGGGTTTATTCCAATGCTCAAATCAAGTTCATAAGCACTCATGAATGTTGTAGCAAACTTTTGTTATGTCTAATACTCTTTAGACAATCTACACACCAATTCATGACAGTCTTCATTCATACCTACTGCCAACATATGAACGACTGTGGACCGTTCGAATAATCTTGTTATTCAGGAAGTCAAAACATGCAAAAATGAAACAATAGGTAAACAATTAACATAAGACAGTAACATTACTAATAAATAATACTCTTTTATTTAATCATCGAATGTTAATTACAATTTATCTATTACACGTTTCTAAACTATCTAATCTAAACTAATATCGTCCTTCAGCCTGATGCTCCTAGCGTGCTGCAAGTGCTTAACCCTGCTCAGTCCCATCGTAAGCGGATCTGCTGGGTTATCCTCTGACGATACCCACTTCACTACGAGGAGTCCTTCTTCCACCCGATGTCGAATAAAGTGATATTTTTTGTCGATATGGCGAGATCTGCCATGATCCCTCGGTTCCTTGGTCAAAGCAACCGCTCCTTCATTATCACAGAAAATTTCCATAGGCTCTTGTATGGCCGGCACAACTCCAAGGTCTCCAATTAGGTTCTTCAACCATATTGCCTCCTTTGACGCTTCGTTCGCTGCAATGTACTCTGATTCGCACGTTGAATCAGCCACGGTCTCTTGCTTGGAACTTTTCCAAGTCACTGCTCCTCCATTTAAGGTAAAGACCCAGCCCGACTGCGAACGGTAGTTGTCCCTGTCGGTCTGAAAGCTGACGTCACTGTACCCTCGCACCTTTAAGTCATCACTCCCACCGAGGACTAGAAACCATTCCTTGGTCCTCCGAAGGTACTTAAGAATATTCTTGACTGCGGTCCAATGCGCTTTGCCAGGGTTCCCTTGATATCTGTTGACCATGCTCAAAGCGAAGGCCACATCAGGGCGGGTACAAGTCATAGCGTACATGATTGAGCCAACTGCGGAAGCGTAAGATACTCGACTCATTTCCGCTATCTCGACTTCGGTACTCGGACTTTGAGTCTTACTCAATTTGGCATTACTTTGGATTGGTAACTCTCCCTTCTTTGAATTCTCCATACTAAAACGTTTTAGTACCTTGTCTAAGTATTCTGACTAAGTCCTATTAGTCTCTTACTTCTGTTTCTCACTGTCCTTATTCCCAAAATATAGGCAGCCTCTCCAAGGTCCTTCATAGCGAAGCACTTCCTAAGCCAGGACTTTACTTCCTGCAGTGTTGGGATGTCGTTTCCTATGAGTAGTATGTCATCGACATACAACACGAGGAAGCTTACTATACTCCCACTGACTTTGACATATACACATGATTCATCTTCGCTTCGCAGAAAACCAAACTCTTTGACTTTCTCATCGAAACAAAGATTCCATCTGCGAGACGCTTGCTTAAGTCCATAAATGGACTTCTCAAGCTTCATACTCTATTGGGATGCTTCGTATTGACAAAACCCTCTGGCTGAGCCATGTAAACATCCTCAGCCAACTTCCCATTAAGGAAAGCGGTTTTGACATCCATCTGTCATATTTCATAATCATGAAATGTGGCAATGGCCAACATCACCCTAATAGACTTTATCTTCGCAACTGGTGATAAGGTTTCATCATATCAACTCCGGGAGTTTGAGTGAAACCCTTTGCGACCAATCGCGCTTTATAAGTGTGCACATTCCCATCCATGTCGGTATTCTTCTTGAATATCCATTTGCACCCGACCGTCTTACGACCTGGTACATTGTCAACCAAATTCCAAACTTGGTTGTCATACATGGACTGAATCTCGCTGTCCATCGCCTATTTCCACTTTACAGACTCCGGGCCTGCCATGGCTTCCTTATAGCTGTTAGGTTCGTCCAAATTTATTAGTGTACTATCACTAATATACGTATCTCCTTATGTAGTAATATGAAAACCATATAACTGGGGTTGGACCCTAACTCTTTCGGAACGTCTAAGAGGTAATGACTCGTCAATCGGTTCAACCGGAGTTTCCTCCTCAGGTTGAGCGCCAGCGTTAGAGGTTCCTTCATCACTCGACTCTTGAATCTCTTCAAGATCGATTTGCCTCCCACTGTCCCCTTGGCTTATGAGTTCTCGTTCTCGGAAAGCCCATCTCCTCGCAACGAAGACAAAATTGTCACTCGGTCTATAGAAGAGATATCCAAAGGACTTCTGTGGGTAGCCGATGAAAATACATCGCTCACTACGAGGTTCGAGCTTGTCGTGAGTCGAAAGCCTCGCAAACCCAAACCTTGATATGTGCTAACAAGGGAGCTTTCCCTGTCTACATATCGTGAGGTGTTTTGGCAACCTTCTTTGTAGGGACTAAGTTAAGGATATGGGCGACAGTCTCTAAGGCATACCCCCAGAATGAGATAGGTAGTGAAGCACGACTCATCATGGAACGAACCATGTCTAGCAAGGTTCGATTACGCCTTTCAGCCACACCATTCAGCTACAGTGTCCTAGGCGGCGTCAATTGCGAAACGATTCCGCATTCCTTGAGGTAGTCATGGAATTCAAGACTTAGGTACTCTCCTCCTCGATCGGATCGAAGCATCTTGATTTTCCTGCCCAACTGATTCTCCACTTCTTGTTTAAACTCTTTGAACTTTTCAAAGGTTTCTGACTTGTGCTTGATTAAGTAGATATACCCATATATGCTATAATCATCGGTGAAAGTCACATAGAAGCAGCTCGCGTCCCTTGTGGTGGATCTAAAAGGACCACACACATCAGTGTGTATGAGATCCAATAAACCCTCACCCCTTTCACAAGTGCTAGTGAAGGGTGACTTGGTCATCCTTCCAATTAAATAAGACTCGCACACGTCATCGTCCCTAAGGTCGAATGAGTCCAACACTCCATCCTTTTGGAGTTGGGCTATGCGTTTCTTGTTGACATGTCCAAGACGACAATGCCACAAGCATGCCTTATCCATACTATTGGAAGAATCAACACACAACACATCATTTCCTAATTTATCTACAACCATCATAGTCTCATATATTCCATTACAAGGCAATGCTTCAAAATATAAAACACTATTAAGATAAGCATAAATAGAACCCTTTTCATTATCAAATGAATATCTAAATCCTTGTCTATATAAACCGTGAAATGAAATGATGTTTCTTGCCATATCTGGCGAATAGCAACAATTATTTAAATCTAGACCTAATTCATTGCTAAGCACTAAGGAATATACTCCAATCTTGGTGACAGGCGACAATCTTTTGTTTCCCATGATTAGGTTTATCCTTCCACGCTCCACATCCCTATTTCTTCTTAGTCCCTGCAAATCAGAACATATGTGAAAACCACATCATGTATCAAGAACCCAAGAAATAGCATGCGATGAATCATTAGATTTAATAGTGTAAATACCTGTGAAGGACGGCTTGATCTTCCCATCCTTGATAGCTTGCAGATATTATGGGCAGCTTCTTTTCCAATGCCCTATCTTGTGGCAGTGATGGCACTCTGCCTCCTTTGGGTTTGAGTTGGGTTTAGCAGAACCAACTTTGGTTCCACTAGAAGAGGTACCATCTTCGGACTTTCTGTAACGCCCATGTTTCTAGGCTAGGCATTCAAATTAACGTTATAGTCTAGGTTAACCTTTGTAACTCATTTTGAATAAATGAAAAGGAATTATGTGAATATTATGTGAAAATTATGTGTTTTATGCTTAATTATTAGGGTTTAATTAATTAAGAATAAAAATGAGCGTCGAAAATAAATATTAGATAAAGCCGATATCTATTAAGAAAGTTGTATTGGTCGTGACAAGGATTACGGATATATAAAGAATACCAAAATCCGAGTTATAACGAAGAAGTTATGACCTGTCGAAGTTTCGCAACAAAATCGGCACGGTGCAGAATGTCGTAAAAAGTGAGTTTTTGATAAACTACTTTTTAGCCTTAGTGATCTAAACGAAAGTCGTAGTGTTCGTTAAACCGAGAGTATGTATAAAAAGAACGCACAAATCTGACTTCGTATGAGGAAGTTATGATTTTTCTAAGTTTCAGCTTAGCAGTAGACAGCTAAAAACTCGAATTTTAGATCGAGTGATTTTTAACCGATACAACCTAAACGAGAATCGAAGGTCCCGTCAATAGTAGTACAACGGTAAAAAGACAGACGAAAACGGACGTCGGATGAAGAAGTTATGAATTTTTAACGGATTTCCTCACCCGGTCTGTTAAAAATAATAATATAAAGAACGTCAAAAACGGAGCATGTATGCGAAAGTTATGGATTTTAGAAGTTTTTGCACAAAAATCGAGAAAAAAATGTCAAATCCGAGAAATTTCGCATAGGTGGACTTCGGCCACGTCACCTTCGCTGCATGCGCGCCATGTGTCCGAGACTGCTGAGTCACCGAGGCCACCTGGCGAGGCATGTCGCTTTCCCTCGCATCCGAAGTGCGGCCCAGTAGCGATCTGACGCGTGCCTTCTTATGAGGTGTCCGAGTTTCGCACCAAGTGCCACGACCGAACCCTCGGACCATAGACCTCGGTCCAATCAGGAGGCGACACCAGGACCCTCGCACGTGCGAGGCACCTGCCCTCTCTTCGCATCTGCTGCCACCTGGAAGCCTCTCAGTCGTCCGATCAGAAGCCTCGCCCCTATAAATAGAAGGGTGCGAGACCTCCCGGGTATATTTTGGAAACTTGTCATTTTTAACCCCTTTTTCAATATTTCTTTCATTCCAACTTCCCCCAAAACCCCGGTATTATACCAAACACCCGAAATACGCCCCGAAGTGCCCGAGAAGCCCGAGAAATTTTTTCGGTTTTGAAGCCCAACCTTCGCAGAGCCTGGTTTTTCAATAAAACTCCCGGTTTTATTAGAAACGATCGTTTTAGGAAACGAAGTGCTGCCCGATTATCAGTAAATCAAGTGAGTGTATAGTCACCTTCATCTTACACCTAGATATGAAGTATTTTCTATAAAATACGTGCTATGTGTAATTATATTAATTGTTTAATTGAGGTGACTGTTGAATATATGTTTTATACAAGTTTTAAATTGTATATGTATTTTATCTACAAATATGTTGGGTAAAACATGGGTAGACGAAATAGCATCGATGTGATTGTGATCAGTCATCTAGCGGAGTATGGATGATGACCACAGACTTTTCTAGACAGTCCAGTGGAACGCTGGCAGACCCGCAACCTGTAGGTGTTAATGAACTTGGGTGTTCATTTGCTGTACTTCATCCCCCTCATGGTTGCCTTTAGGACATGTATGGCTAAGGAGTCCCCTTAGCAGTAGTGTCCATCCCGATGATATTCTTTAGGCTAGGTCCCTTGTGATAAGTGTTTAGGGACGTAAAGTGAGGATAACGGGAGTGGTTAATCAGGGTTATTGTTGATTGATGAACTTAATAAGTTTATTATTATTGTGGGTTGAAAACCTTATATGCTTACCAGGCTCCCAAGCCTGACCCACTCAGCTTTTTATGTTACAGGTAGTGGACCCCGAGCATAGTTGGAGGATGATGAGAGATTTTTGGATTATAGGCCAGTAGTTGTAAATAACTGTTGAAAGGCTTATAATGTCTTGTTTATGCTTTTGATCTGTATCGGAACATGACATCCCGAGATTTTGATATGAAATGAAATTATATATTTCTTAAAGAAAGGTTTTGACAAACTTTTATCATGTTTTGTTTTGGGGACCAATTCCGCAACATCTTTTAAAAGGATTTCTCTGACTTTATTTTAAAAAACATAAATTAAATCGGTCTTTTCTGGCCGAGAAATTAGGGGTTGTCACACTTTCCCTTGTGGTGGCTCTTTGAGGGAGCCTTCCTCTTCTTACCCTTCCCTTTCCCTATTGCCAAGACAGGGGCAGCATCGGGAGTTGGAGTTGATGCAACAGACTTATCTTTGAGATTGCTCTCAGCAGTCCTTAGCAAGCCTTGAAGCTTGCTTAAAGTGACCTCCTCCTTGTTCATGTGGTAGGTCATGTGGAACTGGCTATAGCAGGGAGGCAAGGAATGAAGGATGATGTCAATTTCCAGCTCTTCATCAAAGTTCACATTTAACTTTAGCAGGCGATCGACATATCTCTGCATCTTTTGCAGATGAGCGGTAAGGGACTCTCCATTACCCATTTTGGTAGTGATCATCGAAGTGATGATCTCGTACCTTTCTTGCCTAGCGCTCTGGTGGTACCGGTCCATCAAGTCTTGATGCATTTCATAGGGATACATGTCCTCATAGGACTTTTGGAGTTCTGCAGTAATAGTCGCTAGCATGATGCAATGGACTTTCGTGGCATCACACTCATAATTAATTCGGGATTAATTTGAATTAATTAAATTTTCAATGGTTGAATTGTAATTGTTCTTAATTGAGCAAGGAAGGAAAACTCTAGAACCCTAATAGTGGTGGAAGACTTTAGGAAAGATTCTAGGGTTTCTGGAATATTCCTAAAGTTGATAAGGATACCATATTTGAATAGATTAGATTTCAATATTTTATTATTCAAATCTAGGGTTGCCCTTATGTCATCCACACTATAAATAGGACCTTAAGGCTTGCAATTTTCGTTCACCGCATTCCCAAGAGGATTCTCTGGCCGAAAATTACCTCCCCCTTTCTCCTCTATTGTCTTCTAGTTCTAGGGTTTGGGTGTGAACCATTAGATGCATCATCCTCTTGGTGCTAAGCTTTCTAATACCAATAACTACAAGGGACTGAAGTGATTTATTTACTACAATGAATCAAAGGTATGTAACCCTAACTTGGTATTTTTGATTACATTAGGGTTCATGTTATGTCACACCCCCGGTCGGCGGCGGAATCGTCGGGTTGTACGACGTAGGGATATTGGATCGAGGCACACATATATAATAAACATTACAAAGAAATATAACACAAACGATACTTTTATTTATTATAATTTATTTGGGGTTACATTGTTTGATATATCAAGCACACATCCTGAACACAACTAGAAATAAAAAACAGAAATAAATAAACTCCAGTAAGCTTCATTGACGCCATCCTCCTCTGCATTACTATCCTCCACACACATCTTCATGAGAATACATGTATTTTGAAAACGTCAACATAATGTTGATGACTTCACAGGTTTTTATAGTTTTATGCTTTATTTGATTTTATTTTAAGAATCCTTTTTCTTTTTAGAAAAACATTTTTATCTTTGTTAAGATATTTGACCGACCTTAACTTATTATATTTATAGGATATTTTACTGATCCTATCTTACTATCTTTATAGGGTATTTTACCAATCCTATCTTACTATCTTTATATATTAAGATATCTTATTAACCCTAAATTATTTTATTAACTATTCGAAGGTGTCCCTCTAGGTAGTCGGATCTCTGACCGAGAAAGAAGTTGGCAGATGGCTGACTGAGAAAGAAAGTAAGGCTTCCCAATAGTACCCTTGCCCTTGGATAAAAATTCGCAGCTCAACAGAGGAAAATAGAGGTTACGAGAATAGAAATCGGGTCTCCCTGTACAATTAATGGTGTTTACCAGCAAACTAGAGAGTTTTTTGTGTTTTAATCCCTAAAATAATATATTTAATGTCTATTATGCTGGAAGTTTTTGTATACATTATTATTATTATTATTATTATTATTATTATTATTATTATTATTATTATCAATCACTATATAGAGCACCAGGGTAAAATGGTCATTTTGCATTAGTCAGTACATTAAGTCAAGTGTACAATCAAACAACATGGTTTCTTACCCAATCAAAATTTATTACTCGGACATACATTTTCCAGTCAGCATTTTCTCAGTCAACAACTATCAAACAGGACTTAAATCAACCCTCATGCCAAATTTATCCATACACACCTAACCCTAAAGAACTACAAACTTTTCTTAAATTTTTGTAACAAAATCAGAAGCCTAAAACATGCAAATTTATTGAGATTTTTTAGCATAAACATAAAATACAATAAGTAAAAATAGAAAATACAATAACAATTAAAAGACCGCATTTTTATTTTGACCCTACAACTTGAGAATCACTTGCTTGATAGCAGGGTCTTGCTCATTCATTTATATTTATATGATTCTTTTGTCACACAATAAAGTAATCGAACTGCAAACATACTTTGTGTGACTTTCTATGAAAAAAGTTATAAACAAACGTTAATTTAATACGGTAGAACTGAAATTGAAAAAATATAATTACATGGTACAAAAGAATATCACATACTTATTTTTTCGGTAAGTAGCATTGAATTCGATACATCTCCAAAAACAATATAATTACGCTACGCTTTTCCATCAAAATAGCCAACTTAACTTTTCATCACTTTCCACACAATATTCAGAACAAAAGTCGTGTAAATACTCATTTTTACTGTGTTTTTCGATTACAAAGTCCATGTTATCCTCGGCCATGATTAAATTCCAATCTCTTTTTAAAATTCTTGCATTCAACTTCGGTTTCTCCTACAGTTTGAAAACCACCTTGCATTTCCTTCAATACATTTAATGTTATAACCGAACCAATGTTATAATCTGATACATCGTATTTCAAACCACATACTTGAAAAGTGGGATCCTATTTAATACAAAAAAAGTTATCAAAGTTTTCATAAATCTAATATTCCATAAGTTAATAAAAGTTTTGTATTTAAAAATTAAAACTTTGTGAAACGAGACCTTTTTTTAAAATTTTGAATTAATATAATTTTTACGCCGTTAAAAAAAGTTTGTGAACTAATAGAATCTTTATAAAGTATAAAAAAGTGTGTGAACTAATATAATTTGTATGCTGTTAGAAAAAACCTACATAAAGATTGTTAAAGTGGATGTGTTTGTGTTAAAAATTTATCTGGCGACTGAATTTACATTTTCCAAAACATAATTCACAAGGTGTTTTTTGCAGAAATAACAATGTATGATATAAACCATAAGTGTAAAATAATGCAAGTCTATATATTGTAATAGCCCCGACCCTTTTATGTTATGGTGGTGGTGTTGCGTGGTTAGATGTGGATTGAGCCTCGGTGTATCATATTTTTTCCAAATGACATAGATGTAAATTTTGATTCGGATGTACAACTATTGTCAAAATCCAAAATAGTCTTTACACCAAAATTGCTTAATATTTAGGGACATGACAATTTTTGCAAAAAAAAAAAAAAAAAAAAAAAAAAAAAAAAAAACATTTGGCAATTTACTATAGATATTTTTAGAAAAAGTGAAAATAAAATTGATAATAACAAACTTTGTAAGAACATATTCAATAGTTATCTTATTTTTTAACGTGATATTTATTTAATAGTTTAATTTATTTTATATTTTATATGTATTTTCTAATAAATTAAGCAATGTTTTAAAAAGCTCGTCATGACTGCAATGCTTGTATTTGACGCCACACTTTAATAAAATGTCGTCCTTAAATCATATATATATATATATATATATATATATATATATATATATATATATATATATATATATATATATATATATATATATAGAAAGAGAGAGAGAGAGAGAGAGAGAGAGAGAGAGAGAGAGAGAGAGAGAGAGAGAGAGAGAGAGAGAGAGAGAGAGAGAGAGAGAGAGAGAGAGAGAGAGAGAGAGCTACGTTCAAATGTGGATTGACATTTATTGTGCGGACGTGTGGACAGTGCTATTCTGTGAGAAGAAAAAAAAATGTTGTTTGATAATGTGAATATGTTCAATCTTACATAACTATTGTCATTATCATGCATTCTCACCATTTAAATCGTCTATAAGGTTATTATAGACTTTTTTTCATTATTCTCATTCTATCAGAATGTTGTCAGGATGTTTATTGAGTCGTATTCTGTAAAAATGAAAATGAATGAAAAACAATGCGTGAGAACAAAAATGAATAAGAATTAGTGAGAATGCATGGAAATGACAATAATTGTGTGAGGTTGAACGTATTCACATTACTAAACAACTTATTCTTTTAGAAATTCTCATAGAATATCATTGTCCACACGTCCGCACAATAGTTCTCCATCCACATTATAACCTAGCCCTATATATATATATATATATATATATATATATATATATATATATATATATATATATATATATATATATATATAGTAAATTATAAACAAAATTGCCGCTCTAAATCACATCTTATAAACGACGTGTGTCACACCCTCAACCTGCGGCGGAAACACCGGGCGATGAGACGACATCATGGATCACAGTAATAAGAATACATTGAGCATACAACAATACGATAGTAGAATACATATTTTTATTCATTAAAAGTGTAGATTACAAGATCCCCTAGTCTAGGGTACCAGAAAATGAAAGCTATAAAATGAGCCTTAACAGATAGGCAACAAGGAAAATACTTAAATATAAAAGATGACTGCAATCTCATGATCATCCTTGTAGTATGTCTTCCAATAGTCTAACCTCCTGAGAATACTTGTGTTTTGAAAGAGTGTCAACTAAAAAGTTGGTGAGTTCACAGGTTTGTAATAGCTAAATCAAAACATACTTTCTCCCTAAAGTATAGCTATATTATAGTTGGTATGTACTTTTCGAGACCAAAAAGCTTTATTTGGATATATATATATATATATATATATATATATATATATATATATATATAGTTCTCTATCTATATACTAAGATAATATAAGTTCTTGATAAAAAGATATTCATTATAGATTCCTTATAGGTTTTTCAAGTTTCCTATATTTCTTTATATGTTATAGGTATTTCAAGTTTCCTATACATATTCCATTCACTGTAAGTGTCATAACCGAGCTATTTCAGACTGATATACCTCTCTCGACACTTCACCAGGGCGTCAAGGTAGTAGAAAATACAATTATCTCCCAATGTGACTCGACCGTTAAGGTTGTAGCTTGCAACCGTAGGTGGGGGTGTCAACCTGTATAAATCTATACATAATTTCCCCCCTTTTGAAATTAACGGTTATAAGCCAGAGATCTTTCTAAGTATAGTAATACTAAGGTTAATGAATAGAAGGCTCACATGAATGTAAAGCATATTGATAACCCTAACTTTAATAACAAGTTTTTGGTTATTATTCCCGCAATAATCTACCCTATTGCAAATATTCCATGATTTGATGTTCCATAGTAAGACTATTGTATTGGGTATTGAAATAGATATATTTACAATACAAACCTACTATATCATTTGTTAAACAGATTCCCGATATAGATTTAATAACATTTTTATAATCCTAATAGAAATAAACACTTATTGCACTCACTTGTGAGGTTAGTAGTCGAGAAACCGAAGAGAAAACAATTTCTCAAAATTTGGCAGTTTCGCACCCCGATAAATAGTAACTTTGATTGGTGAATAGTGTTGTTGACCAGCGTGAATAGTACCAAATCGGAGCTTGATCGGAAAATCACTCATATCTGGCCGGAAAACTACTCCGGAGACGGCGGACGATGGGGGCAGTCGGCAATCTTGGCTTCGTCGGAGCTACTGATCAGAAGATGGAGACTATCGGAGTTGTGTCGATGATTTCTTGATAGAAACAGCAGCAGCAGCCGGCTGTTCCGGCCGTTCTCGGATCTCCGACAAGGCAGAGGTGGGCTGTCGGCGGCGACGGTAACCGATATATATATATATATATATATATATATATATATATATATATATATATATATATATATATAAGCTTAGGTTATTTTATTCAAAGTAATTATTGTGTTATTGTATGCATAAATGTGGGCCAATCATTTTACTTATTTTAAGAAAGTGATTAATACATATTATTTAATTAAATATAATTGAAAAATATCATTTAATTTAACTAGAAGGGTATTTTAGTCGGTTAACATAGATTTAATAAAGGAAATTTGCATATTTTAAGGGATCAAAGATTCTATTAATTTTAAAAATCCGATTTTACAAATTATAAAGTTTTTAGTTCGGACATTCTGACAGAATATGTTTGAGTATTTCAAAAATAAAAATATTCTTGAACCATAAAATAATAAAAATATTCTTGAACATATTTCTTGATCATGACTTTAAAATTTTCTTGTAGAATAACAAAATTCTCGAACCATCAATTGAAGAATTAAAACAAAAATTACATTAATTCTTATAGAATACATGTAACAATTGCTAAGAATTACATTTATTTTTAAATAATAAAACTAAAAAAATTTCAAAACGGAAAAGAGAACATCAAAATCTAACAACGACACTAATACATTCTAAAAGAATAATGTTGCTTAGAATCACTTTCAACTTTGTGTTCCGTTCTTCAAGCATCAACTTCTGTGAAAACAAAACCAAATTGTAGTTTATATTCCAATAATGCATTAGCAAATGAAAAATAAAAAACTAATTTTCTTTGGAAAAATATGTGGACTTGTGAATTGCACCAAAACCAATAACCAAGAATTGTAGAACATGCATAAATTAGTGAGAAAATATTCATACTTCATTCCAACAGAATTAGAATTCATGATTCCATTCCAACAGAATTGGAATTCGTGATTCCATTCCAATAGAATTGGAATCTCACCAGTATCATCCATTGAATCATCTACATAAACAAATTGATTTTTATCATATAAGAAGAAGTAAAATTTATATGAAATGATATCATTTTTTTACCCCTCTTGCTCATTGGTAATTACTCTTTTCCCTTTTTACCCTTCATTTTCCCTTTTTACCCTTCATTTGGTCAAATCCAATTAAAGTGTTGCTCCAATATCAAGTGCATATATTCACTGCTGTCATTGCTAAACACAAACAATATGCTAAGTAACCTCCTCTTTCAGAAAAAAGTCGATTGATAAGGAATTTGGGCTTTTATGAAAAGGATTTTCATGGAGGGACCATTTTTATTTATTGTCCCAAACTTAAACTAATTTAGGGCTTTATCCCCTGTGTTCTCGTTTGATAGGGCAATTGGATGGGGAATACGAACGAACGAACGATGGCAACGATGGCAGATACGAATGAACACGAAGGCGTTGAGTGACGTCTCGATGGTGGTTAATCAGTGATGCAAAGGGCGTCACAGTCTATCTCCGGCGGCCCTTGTGATTTCCTACTCGTCGCAGGCAGCAACTAGGGCTAAAGGAAACAGCAGCAAGGTCGAAGGCAACGACCATACGCTTCTTATGTTGGTTCGCAGCTGGAGGAGAAATAGAAAACCACTTCGATTGGGGGGGTTCGACCTTTCGTCTAATCGAGAGACGAGGAACAAACGAAGGCAGTCACGAAGAAAGCACCAAGACAGCGGTGTGGTTCTTGGTTCCTTGCTCGTCGCAGGCAAAAAAAAGGACCGAGGGAGGTATCCGACGATTTCAGATCGCGAGGAGGGAGAAGTCTCCGGGTCGACGAGACCAAAGGAAAAGAAGAAAGGGGAAGGCAGCGAGGCTACTTGCTTTCAGAATCGGTTTTTAGATAAAGAGGGGAACGAGATTTAAACCGGAGAGATACCATGATTATAAGGATTATTTTGGAGAGATACCATGATTATAGGGATTATTTTTGGAAGTTATTAAACAAATGACTATATTACCGTTATTTATTTATTTAATTATTTAATTTTTTATTTAATTTTGATTGGCCCACATTTATGCATACAATAACACAATACTTACTTTAAACACCTGAACCTATATATATATATATATATATATATATATATATATATATATATATATATATATATTTCGGCTTAGGGAAAGAGAGGGGAGAGTGAGGTGCGAAAAATGAGGGAACCCATCCCTTTTATGTATAGTAAGTTCTAATTCCGATCCAAGCGTCCGTATCGAATCCGATATAACGGTCCAAATCAATCCTAGCTTTTCAAGCTTATCCTACACAGGCGACATGCTTTCGGGAAATTTTGAGAGGCGACGTATAACAACCAACCCAACTTATAACAATCAAACCTTTTTATCCAAAATATTTTTGTGCTTTATATATATATTTTATCCAAAACAAGGTCATACTTAATATACAAACGAAAAGTAACCTAAATAACTAAAAAATTTTACAACAAAGTGTAACTACATAACGTTTCTACACAAAAATTCAGTAATATAAAAAGTTATTTTCTGTCCCCGTTTACATAACATCTTCACTTCCTTTTCTTTGATCCTGAAAACAAAATTTGCATTTTTGAAACAGATAATTAAGTTAATGAATTACCAAAAAAACCCTTATATATATTTACAACTCCAAAATTCATATAAATTGTTAATTCAACATCATAACATCATTAGACCCTTTCTCCAATGCTTAACCCGTTAATCAATTCCATATTCCCTTTTTAGTTTCCATTCCGAGACTCTTAAATTTCACTTCTAACATAGTTTATCACGTTAACTCCATTCCGAGTTATGATGAAGTTTTCCTCATAATTCTATCACCATCATATACCGAAACCTTGATAATTAAACATCATGTACATATATGTAACTAAAAGATATTCATTTAAAAACTTGTAAGTAAAATGCACTTTTACTCACCTTGTCTCCTACGGCTTGTTTGGATGATAACCTGCGATCGAAACTTCTTTGCTTGCACATTCCTCTTGTTTCCCTATTCAACAATTTTCCATAACCATTGTTAACACAATGAATCACACATTTATGCTCATTCATATTACCCTTTATTATTAAGGTTGTACTATCCTTGATGATTAATAAGAAATCTTTACATATACAACTTCAATTTATTCATCAAATCCCTTAACAAGTTCATTGTAACTGTGTTATATTCATAAACATCACAACTAATCAATTAAGGACTTAACTCATTAAGTCACTTCTTCCTTTGAAACACCCAAATTTTCAAAACAATTTTTCACTTTTTAAAACCATATAAATTCATCCACAATTGCTTTCAAAAACAATGTATCAATTTTATCTCACTACAAATCCCAAGATCAAATCATAATAAACTCTGCGGGTGTGTGTACAGATCATGCCGGCGCCTTCCCGCGATCACCACTGGTACCTGAAACACATAACACATAACACTGTAAGCATAAAGCTTAGTGAGTTCCCCAAAATACCACTCTAACACATATTAGCCACTCGAGGCTATGACTCTGCTGACCCTCTGGTCAGTGTGTCTCAGTGGGACCCTCCAGTCCCAACTCTCTGTGGGCTCTCTAGCCCTAACTCTATGGACCCAAAGGTCCTAACTCTGAAAACTCTGGATCATGCATATCACATATTACAATAAATCTCAACACATAAATAGCATACAAATACACTGGCACATAACTATAGAACATAACACACATTAGCCACTCGAGGTTATAACTCTGTGGGCCCTTGGGCCCTAACTCTATGGACCCTCTGGTCCTAGCTCTTTGGACCTTCCGGTCCTAACTCTGGTATACACACAGCATAAATCACATAGAAATAATGCCGTGCCACAAATCACATAGATAACATACAATAACTCTGTCACATAACTCTGTTACCACTCTAGGTAAAGTATAGTGAGAAGACTCACCTCGGGTAACTCGGTAAAGCTCGAACTCTGTAAAATCAGGTCTAGCCTCCGCCTAATCATGTAAAATAAATACTCTCAATCAATACATCTCTCAAGGCTAGACTATTCCTCCTCTTAGTACTCTCAGAAGGGTAAAAGACCATTTTGCCCCTCTCATAACTCAAAGGCCCCACTATAGACCAAACCCTAAAAGTCAACCAAAAGTCAACCCTCCGGGTTACGCTGCGCGTACCAGATGTGTACGCTGGGCGTACCCGGCAGTCTCTCAGAATCGGGGAACGCCACCCCGTACGCCGCGCGTATTGGGATTACGCCCGGCGTAAATCCCAGTTTCAGTCCCTTAGCTCTTGAGGTCTTAAACAGTTAAGACTCACGTCCAGCTTTTAGATCTGACCATTTTTAAGCCTCTTAATCCATAAAGTCGATGACTTTAAGCCTTTGCATGGCTGAACAAGTCACTAACACCCAAAATATACCATTTCCTAACACTAGAAAGCCCAATACTCAAGCATGATCTCATATCCACGACCAAGATGGGAACTTTATGGATCTATAACACAAATACCACTGAAATGGGACAGATCTAGGTCCATGGAGCACATTACGCTCATAAAGTCTCCACCTTTGGGACTTTTAACCCTAAAATGGTCCATGAAGCAACAAACCAAATGAAGAGGAAAGTTTTGAACTTTATACCTCCAAATGCAGCTCCTTCCTCTGTAGATCTCAGATCCAAACTTGCACTTCAAACTCTAGTCTCCACAAACTCCTCTCCTTCTTCTTCACTAGCACACCAAGGCACTTTTAGCTCCAAAATCACACACACTCACTAAGAACGATGAAAAGTTCTCTCTTAGGGTTTTACTCACTGCTATGGAGGCTGAGAAATGAGCCTTAGCATCCAATATATAGGGCACAAGTCAGAAATTAGGGTTTGCACCTGGACACATTACGCCCAGCGTAACCCTGAGTACGCCCAGCGTACTCAGGCGAGTCCGCGTCCAAAATAAGCGCATGAGTACGCGCAGCGTACTCTTGAGTACGCCCAGCGTACTCATTTGCTACCAATTCCTCTTAAGGGCTTAACTTGACACTTTGAATAAAAGAAGGGCTAAATAGTTGTACCTGAATTTCGGGATGTTACATCCTTAACCTATGAACTCAATTCCTCACAATTCCAAATAACATATGAAGCTCATAAACAATGTTTTAAGCTATATTCAAACTATATGATATCAATTAAAGATCAAACTTTCATCTATAGAACAAGAACTACCCATCTTGAGTTTTAATGAAAAACACCATATCAAGCCCTAATTTCAAAGAAATTGATGTTAGAAATGTATAAGCATTACTTTAATCCAACAAATTGAAGTTCAAACCCTTAAATCCTTTCAAAATAGCACTTGGGGAGTTTAAGTGTGTGTAAATCGCACCTTAGGGTTAGTGTTTTGGGATGTTTTATTCGTAATGTTCTGTTCTTAATCGGAATAAATTTAAGCCCCTGACTTGTGCTCACGTCGTGAGCCTATTATGCTCACGTCGTGAGCTACTTTTCGTGACGCTTTCCTCGCATGACAAAAATAGGATCCATCTCTAATAGTATTTAAGAATTTGCTTTCTCACGTCGTGAGAATTGGATTCTCACGTCGTGAAGAATCAAAGTATGATGCTGTCACTATTCATTTACGTAACTTCGATCCCGTTCTTGCATACTCACGCCGTGACACATTATGCTCACGTCATGAGCCTCAAGTTTTTGTATATTTCTTTCATTCATTCCTTAAATCTTGAACCACCTATACCACTCTATCCTTAATGTCTAAATACTTGAATTATACATTGTTTTATCACCAACAATTTACTTCATAACTTAGGTAAAAATCGTAATAAATACGTAAACACGTGATTATACAAACATACATATACATACATATATTATACCTTCAATATCCTTCCTCTTTTCTGAAACCGGTCGTTACAGGTTCACCCACCCTTAAAAGATTTCGTCCCCGAAATCGACTAAAATAAATGGGGGTATTTATTTTTCATTTCTGACTCCGTCTCCCATGTAACATCTGATCCTTTATGGTGTCGCCATTGGACCTTCACGAGTCCAATTCTTTTCTTCCGAAGCATTTTCTCTTTATAATCCATAATTTTCTCAGGTTGTTCCTGGTACCTCAACTTTTCATCTATTTGCACATCGGATAACTACCTTTTGTTTTTCATTAAATAATGTTTTTCGTAGTCGGGATACATGAAAAACGTTGTGTATACCTTGCAACTCAACAGGTAAATCTAGACGATAGGCAACAGCTCCAATACGTTGTATGATACGAAAAGGTCCAATAAATCGAGGACATAACTTTCTTCGCTTTCCAAATCGAATTAACCCTTTCCATGGTGACACTTTGAGCATCACCATGTCACCAGTTTGGAATTCTATCGGTTTTCGACGTTTATCTGCATATTGTGTTTGTCTGAGCGAGCTACCTTCATGTTTTCTTGATTTTTTTTATCTTTGCTTTAGTCTCTTCCACCACATCTAATTTAGCAAGTGGCTTCTCTCCAGCTTCAGTCCGACATGTTGGGGTTCTGTACGGGGCTCCATACAAGCCTCGTAGGGCGCCATTTGGATGCTATCATGATAACTATTATTATATGCAAATTCTACCAGAGGCAAATAATCATCCCAAGTACCTCCAAATTCGATGATACATGCACGTAACATATCTTCCATAGTACAAATGGTTCTTTCGATTTGCCCATCTCTTTGTGGGTGGTACGCGGTACTCATCAATATTTTGGAGCCCATTTGATCTTGGAAACTCTGCCAAAATCTCGAAGTAAACCGACTATCACGATCTGACACTATAGAAATTGGAGCACCATACCGTCTCACTACTTCACCAATATATATTCCTGCTAACCTCTCCACTGAATAGTTTCCGCGTATAGGAATAAACTTGGCCGATTTTGTCAATTGATCCACAACTATCCAAATGGAATTGTAACCCCGGGATGTTTGCGGTAATTTGGTCACAAAATACATTGTTATTTCATTCCATTTCTTTGTTGAAATTGGCAATGGTTGTACCTCCCCGTACAACTTTTGTTGATTGGATTTTATTTGTAGACAAGTCAAACAATTTTCTACATATTTTCCAACGCCTTGTTTCATTCCAGGCCACCAGTACAACGGTCTCAACATACGATACATATTTGTGCTACCTGTATGTATCATGTATCGGAAAAAATAAGCATCTTCTAACAACAATTTTTCAGCTTCTCCACATTTTGGAACCCATAACCGGCCCCGAAACGTCCTTATACCTTAATCATTCAGTTGTAGTTCCTTAACATAAGAAACCATTCTTTCACTTTTCACCTTTTCAGGTTTTACAGCTTCTATTTGTGCTTACCATACTAGATCAGGTAATCTACTTGAAATTCCCATTCGGGCAAAATCTACACAAATTGGTGGCTCTTTTCGACTCAATGCATCCGCGACCACATTCGCATTTCTGGGGTGATATAGGATTTCACAATCATAATCTTTTAATAACTCCATCCACCTCCTTTGTCTCATGTTTAACTCTTTTTGGTCAAATAAGTATTTTAAACTTCTATGATCTGTGAAAACCTGAAATTTCACTCCGAATAAATAATGTTGCCATATTTTTAATGCAAATACAGCCACTGCTAGTTCTAGGTTGTGAATCGGGTATAACTACTCTGCGGGTTTCAGTTGACGAGTAGCATAAGCAATCACTTTTTCTCGTTGCATAAGAACACAACCTAGTCCAACTCGAGAAGCATCGCTGTAAATAGCAAAATCCTCTTCTCCTTCGGGTAGCGCTAATATCGGGGTTTTACATAAAGCCTCTTTCAGTAGTTGAAAGGATTGTTGTTGTTCTTCTGTCCAACCAAACCGCTTGGTCTTTCTTACCAATCTGGTTAATGGAGCTGCTATGCTTGAAAAGTCTTTCACAAATCGTCGATAATACCCCGCTAGCCCCAGAAAGCTACGAATTTCTGAAGGATTCTTTGGTGGCTCCCATTTCATCACGGCTTCAATTTTTGATGGATCAACTTGTATGCCTTCTTTCCCAATTATGTGGCCAAGAAACTGAATTTCTTTTAGCCAAAATTTACATTATTAGAATTTTGCACACAATTTCTCATGTCGTAGCAGCTATAGCACTTGTCGTAGATGTACTTTGTGTTCTTCTCGACTCTTCGGATATATAAGTATACCATCTATAAACACAATAACAAATTTTTCTAAAAATGGTCGACGCACCTGATTCATTAAATCCATGAATGCAGCGAGGGCGTTGGTTAAACCGAACGACATCACAAGAAATTCAAAGTGTCTGTATCTAGTCCGAAATGCGGTCTTCATAATATCAGATTCTTTTAATTTCAATTGGTGGTACCCTGATCTTAGATCTATTTTTGAGAAATACGAAGTCCCTTTCAATTGATCGAATAAATCATCAATTCGAGGTAACGGATACCGCTTTTTAATGGTAACTATGTTCAATTCTCTATAATCTATACACATCTGCATCGTACCGTATTTCTTTCGAACAAACATAATATGAGCACCCAACGGAGATGTGTTAGGTCGTATAAAACCACTATCCAATAATTCTTGCAAGTGCGTCATTAATTCTTTCATTTCTGAAGGTGCCAGGCGATATGGAGAACGAGCGATTGGTTCTGCACCGGGTATTAAATTAATAGTAAATTCAATTTGACGGTCAGGAGGTAACCCAAGTAATTCTTCTTGAAACACATCTTGAAATTCTTGTATTACTTCCATATCACCAATCGTCTTTTGCGTACAAATATCATTTGCATAAGCGACATACAATACACCTACCTTACCAACAATTTTTCGAGACTTTTCCATTAAAATTATAGGAACTCCTTTTCCTTCTCTTTCACCTCAGATCATAATTAAGGATTTATCGGGAGTTTCTACAATAACAACTTGTTGATTACACATAATCTGAGCCTTCTTTGAAGACAACCAATCCATTCCTACAATTACATCGAACTCCCTAGTAGTGTCCGGTTTGAGATTTATAAGGAATTTGGTCCCGTAAATCCCAAGCCGACACTCACGATATTCCTCTTTAACCATTACATACCTTCCATCCACAACTTCTACCAAGATATGTTCACTGATAGATTCAATTTTGTTTTTAATTGAGAAGCAAATCTAACTGACACAAACGAATACGTTGCACCGGAATCAAACATCACATAAACCGGGAGTGAATTTAGAGTAAAAGTACCTGTCACCACATCTAGTTTCCTTCCCACTTCTTCCGTGGTCATTTAAAAAGCTCGACTTTTAACCACATTAACTTCTGGCTTTCGATCCTCTCAGACTTTTTCACGATCATCTTTATTGGCCATCTTTTGAACTCCCTTAAACCCTTTTAGGCATTCCGAGCGGATATGACCGCTCTCTCCACAACCATAATATACAGGTTTAAAGCTTCGAACCAGTTCTCGACAATCACGTGTTGTGTGTCCCGTCTTCCTACAATTATAACAAGTTGTCAAGGCCAAAGACGTTTCACAAGGTCCAAAATGTTTCTTACGACATCTATCACACCATTTCCGTTCATTTCTTTTTACATCAGTCCGGGGTTGAAATCCCGAACCTTGAGGCTTCTTGAAACTGGTTCTCGGTCTTTCATCCCATCTGCTCTCCCATTTTCGTTTTGATGAATCTCCTTTTTTTTCTATATTCTGTCTTTTTATTTCAATCTCTCGTTTTTGATCTGCATCCACCAATTGATGGAAAGTAACATATGAGTTCATTTGAATAAACTCGCGTATCTTCGTGGTAAGTCCCCAAGCATAACAATCCATTCTTCGGGCCTCCGTGTTGACTTGATGATGAGCAAATTGGGATTTTCATTTAATTCAGTTGTATATTGTTGTACCGTCTTCGTCCCTTGCTTCATTGCAATTGGTGAGCAATACTCTTCTTTAAATTTGGCTCGGAATTGTGTTCAAGTCAACGTACGAGTCAAACATTCCCCGAGCGTACTAGAAACCATGTCCCACCAATAATGAGCATCTTTCACAAGAAAATTTGTAGCAAACTCTACTTTACCCTCCTCTTTACATTTGCATGTACGAAAAATCTTTTTAGTGTGGGTTAACCACGTCATAGCAACCACCGGATTGGTAGTTCCTTAAAACTCCCTGGGTTTACAATCAATAAACGTTTTATACATGCATTCCCCTCTATTTCCTTCAGAAGTTGTTCATGTTGTTTTAACAATTTCTCCAGTATCCAGATTTTCTCCTGCTCCCTCTAAAATGACGGTAGGTTGATCATGCATCGCGTTCACAGTTGCTTCTACCTGTGTTGTAATTAAAGTCGGTAACAAATTCTTGAGAGCTTTAGCTACCTCATCTGTAATTATTTGTCGAAGATTCGTCTCTTGTTCAGGAGATACTTCCAGATTTGGCTGACCTACCGAACCTTGAGATCCAGTGTGTCCACCCTTTTGACCACCTCCCTTAGTATTCCGGGTATCCACCATCTTCAAAACAAAAAAAGATTCCAACAATTTAGTTCGTTCTCAACATGAACTTCTTTTTCTCAATTCATATCACACATCACATGCTATTCAATACTAGTACAAGTCTACTATTCTCACAAATACTTTTCATTTATACTCCTTCAATTCAAGGAGTTTCATAATCTTTATTCTACAACTCAAGTCTAGAACCCCTAATCCAGGACCTATTTCTCTTGAACCACTGCTTTGATACCAACTTATAACAACCAACCCAACTTATAACAACCAAACCTTTTTATCCAAAATATTTTTGTGTTTTATATATATTTTTTTATCCAAAACAAGGTCATACTTAATATACAAACAAAAAGTAACCTAAATAACTAAAACAATTTACAACAACATGTAATTACATAACGTTTCTACACAAAAATTCAGTAATATAAAAAGTTCTTTTCTGTCCCCGTTACATAAGATCTTCACTTCCTTTTCTTTGATCCTGAAAACAAAATTTGCATTTTTGAAACACATAATTAAGTTAATGAATTACCAAAAAAACCCTTATATATATTTACAATTCCAAAATTCATATAAATTGTTAATTCAACATCATAACATCATTAGACCCTTTCTCCAATGCTTAACCCGTTAATCAATTCCATATTCCCTTTTTAGTTTCCATTCCGAGACTCTTAAATTTCACTTCTAACATAGTTTATCACGTTAACTCCATTCCGAGTTATGATGAAGTTTTCCTCATAATTCTATCACCATCATATATCGAAACCTTGATAATTAAACATCATGTACATATATGTAACTAAAAGATATTCATTTAAAAACTTGTAAGTAAAATGCACTTTTACTCACCTTGTCTCCTACGACTTGTTTGGATGATAACCTGCGATCGAAACTTCTTTGCTTGCACATTCCTCTTGTTTCCCTATTCAACAATTTTCCATAACCATTGTTAACACAATGAATCACACATTTATGCTCATTCATATTACCCTTTATTATTAAGGTTGTACTATCCTTGATGATTAATAAGAAATCTTTACATATACAACTTCAATTTATTCATCAAATCCCTTAACAAGTTCATTGTAACTGTGTTATATTCATAAACATCACAACTAATCAATTAAGGACTTAACTCATTAAGTCACTTCTTCCTTAACCTATGAACTCAATTCCTCACAATTCCAAATAACATATGAAGCTCATAAACAATGTTTTAAGCTATATTCAAACTATATGATATCAATTAAAGATCAAACTTTCATCTATAGAACAAGAACTACCCATCTTGAGTTTTAATGAAAAACACCATATCAAGCCCTAATTTCAAAGAAATTGATGTTAGAAATGTATAAGCATTACTTTAATCCAACAAATTGAAGTTCAAACCCTTAAATCCTTTCAAAATAGCACTTGGGGAGTTTAAGTGTGTGTAAATCGCACCTTAGGGTTAGTGTTTTGGGATGTTTTATTCGTAATGTTCTGTTCTTAATCGGAATAAATTTAAGCCCCTGACTTGTGCTCACGTCGTGAGCCTATTATGCTCACGTCGTGAGCTACTTTTCGTGACGCTTTCCTCGCATGACAAAAATAGGATCCATCACTAATAGTATTTAACAATTTGCTTTCTCACGTCGTGAGAATTGGATTCTCACGTCGTGAAGAATCAAAGTATGATGCTGTCACTATTCATTTACGTAACTTCGATCCCGTTCTTGCATACTCACGTCGTGACACATTATGCTCACGTCATGAGCCTCAAGTTTTTGTATATTTCTTTCATTCATTCCTTAAATCTTGAACCACCTATACCACTCTATCCTTAATGTCTAAATACCTAAATTATACATTGTTTTATCACCAACAATTTACTTCATAACTTAGGTAAAAATCATAATACATACGTAAACACACGATTATACAAACATACATATATATATACATATATTATACCTTCAATATTCTTCCTCTTTTCGAAAACCGGTCGTTACACGACATTTTCATTAACTAAATCAAATAATAGACATCTTTCTAAGAAAAACGGTTCGATTTCTAGTCGCGAAGAAATAGCGTAGCTATCCTTACTAAGCGTTTGAAAGTGCTTTTTGAGTGCTTTTTGTTTACAGTCGCGGACTTTCACTTCGTAAAAGAGTCGATATGATGTGTGATGGAAAAGTTAGCTCTTGAATCAAATACTACATCGAAACCTGATTTGTAATGTATATAACTAAATTTTTGATACGAAGCCCATAAATGATTCTACAGGTTGTATGAAGATTACTTAGGGAAGAAGGCGAACCTTAGCCGTCCAACCCTATCCTCAACAACTCGGGGTATTTTCGGGCATAAAAAATTAGGAACATGATAATTTGCTAAACTGAATGAGACTTATGGGAAAATTGACCGGGAATAAAAATTCATTTCCAAAGACGTCTCTTTTTTCATTTGGATTCGGTTTTGACACCTATCAAGCGGTGAGCTGTTACCCGGTTGTTTATATTCTTAAAACAGTCGTATCTTTTGCATACAAACTCCATTTTCGACGTTCTTTATGTCCAAATTTTCCTTTTCATGGACTAGGAAATGAACCTATTGATACCCCCATAATAATGTCTAATGCATATATCTCTTTCAGTTATATGCATTAACTCATTCCATATGTATACTGAAATTGTTCGTTTATTAGGGATTCATATCAATCCAAGACTTGATTGATATTTTGGATGTATTTCAAAGTTCAAAACCCTATAAACAACAAAACCATGACTTTATTACCTATTAGGTCTATTACAACAGTGATTAGGTTAACATTGTTCGTTTAACGATGACCTAATTTATATAGTTGTCACAACGTGGCTCTCCACAACTCGTAAAAGTTTGAAGTTTGACATTGTCGATGAGTCACGCCTAACATTATTAGAACCTTGAAATTAAATCAATATATAAAAATAGGTTGGGTATAAAATGAGGCTGGGGTTTGGATATAGGAAAATTAAGTTGTTTGTTTTTTTCAAAAACCTCTTCTTGACCTCTTATGTTTGCGTTGTGCACAGCACGCAGACATATGCTTTTGCAGGCTATTTTGTTTTTTAAAAGATCGCATACCAAAAAAGGCATGCACATTCTCTTCTTTGTGCACACATAGACATGTGTTTTCTAATCTCATTTGACTCATTTTTAAACAAAAAACCCCTCTCATTCTAACCTACAAAAATGCAGCTGCTTTGCAAGAAATTTCTGCGCTCATCTTCTTCATAAGAAACAACCGACGATCTTCCTTCGTTCTTTCCGCTCTGGCGATCTCTTCACCATGTCGACGTCAACGGCCTCCTGCTTACCTAGTCATCGCCTCCTGCTTATGTCACCGCCAACCTTCAACTTCGACATCACTATTATTCAGACGTCAGACTCAGCTATAAGGTCGTTGCCCTCTTTCCATTGCATCCTTGTCCCCCCCCCCCCAAACCATGCATCGTTTTCATATATTTGTTTTACCGAAATGCCTTCCACAAGCCTCCTATTCATATTTGTTGTTATTTTTATTTTTTTGCTCAAATGGCTTTTTTTGATGAACCTTAAGAAATGTTATTTTTTTGTTGCAATGTGTTACGAATATTTTTTTTTTATAAAAACAAATTTGTTGTTAAGGTTCCTTCTTAGCTTAAACCAAATATGAAATCAGATTTGTGAATTTTGTTTTCTAAAATCCTTTCTTTTGCTGAAATGTATATGCTTAGTCAAGTATTATAAGTTTATGCTTGCTTAAATCTAATTTTCATATGTTTTTTTGTTATTAGAAATGGGAGAAAAACAACAATGGTCCAATGAGCATCTTAAATGGTTATTGGAAACTTTTATTGAAGTAGTAAACAATGTGGGTAGAAAATGATTGAGTTTGCACGCAGATTCATAGATCAAGCTAGGAAGAGTCCCTCAGGAAAATTTTGGCATTAATTTAAATAAAAAAACAAATGAGAATGTCTATGACAATCTAAAAAGCCAATAAATAGGATGGTTATATTTGAAAAACAAAATTGTCAATATATAAAATTATCAAAAAAAAACACTTTTAAATTAACGATTAAGGAGTGGGATGATTTTAAGAAGGTATATATATATATATATATATATATATATATATATATATATATATATATATATATATATTGTAACATTCGAGATTTAGTGGTATGTTCTTTTTTAACCCTTAATGTGAATTCTTTACAATTTGGTCCCTAGTTGAGTACGTTGGGCGTCCTCTATGAGTATGCTGGGCGTACTGGCTCATTTGATGGTCACGGAGGCGCCCACGTACATTAGGCATACGTGGGAGTACGTTGGGCGTACGCTAAGCAGGGGAAAACCCTAATTTTTAGGGTTTATACCCTATTTAAGCAACTTATGTTGCCTTGGTTGTATCCTTTGGTCAGCCTCCACTCATCTAAACCCTAAGATCGAAACCCTAATTGTCATTTGTGAGATTTGAGCTTGGAAGTGAGTTTTGGTGGTGTTTTTGGTGATTTGAAGGAAGAAGAACACTTGGAGGTTGCTTTGGTGAGGCTTGAGCTTGTAGATCCAGAATCACCATCAACTTTGCAAGCTATTTGAGGTATAAAGCTCTCAACTTGATGATTTCTTATGCTAGATCTAGTTTAGGGCCTTGTTTATGCATTTTTGGTCCTTTAAGCCTTGTTTGAGAGTATGGTCTACTCCAGAAGCCATGGATGGTAGATCTTAGCACCTTTGAGGTCCTTTGTCCATAAAAATGCAATCTTTATGAATTATATTAGACCATGCATGTGTTAGGATCCTTCAATTGGTTCTCTTTGAGTTTTGGGTCCCATTAAGTCATGCATGGGAGTAAAGTTGCCAACTTTACGTGTTAAGACATCATTAAGGACCAGATATGAGACTTTGACGTAGTGGCTGAATCGATTAAGCACTTAATGGTGAAGATTGGTCAACTGCATCGTATGCTGGGCGTACCCAGCTCGTACGCTGCACGTACTGGCCTCGGAGGAAGAACGATGGGTGCAAGCCTGAGTACGTCGGGAGTACTCAGCAGCCTTGACTTTTGTTGACTTTTGGGCTTTGGGTCATTGCTAGGCTATGGGTCTTCTTCGATTTAGGCGCATGATGGGTTTTGGGCCCATTTAGGAAGATGGTCATATTGGGCTTTGGGTGCCATTTAGGAATTTGGGCTTTCGGATCAAATGGTTTGGGCCTTGGTTTTGGGCCAAGTAAGAAAAGGGTAAAATGGTCTTTTACCCTGGATGTTGGACAAGTGATCTAGATTCTTGATTATGGGTTAAGACCCAATTATTAATTGGGTATTATTGATGATGTTAGCACGAGGATTTTTCCGGATCAGCAGTCCGAGCTTTTATCTGAGATATTCAACAGCTTGAGGTGAGTTTCCTCACAATGTTTGGTGGGTCGAAGGCATCAATGTCGGCCCTTGGTTTATTATGATTAGGATGCTAGTTGTCTGTGTGAATCTTGCATGTATGATATCTGATATGTATACCGGGTGAGGCCTGATGCCAGCCGGGGTCTAATGAATGTGATGAGGTAGGTCCCATCTCATGTTACTGGCAGATTTGTTCCGAGCAGGGCTCGATGTCGGGCGAGGCCCAATGACGGGCGAGGCCCATTATATGTTTGATATGTATGGTATGTGGTATTTTGGGGAACTCACTAAACTTCGTGCTTATGGTTTTCAGTTTATGTTTCAGATACTTCCGGATCCAAGGGGAAGAGCTCGGGGTGATCGCATCGCACACACCATATTGTTCTGCATTTTATTTGACTCTATGTATCTGGATGTTTTGGTTACACTTTTATCCTATTATGGTTTTATAAAACACGTTTGGGTTGATGGGTTTATTATAATTAAAATGAAATTTGTGTTCTTAATTTTTGGGACGTTATATATATATATATATATATATATATATATATATATATATATATATATATATATATATATATATATATATATATATATATATATATATATATATATATATATATATATATATATGTGTGTGTGTGTGTGTGTGTGTGTGCGCCTGTGTGTGTATTAAACATTTATATTTAAAGTTGGAAAACAATCTTATACTAGTTTTTGTTACATTGGATTTAGGGACATCCTAATGTCGCTTCATTGAAAACATTCTCATTGCTTTTTCCAGAGTTTTGTGCAACTCTTTTTGATGCAAATGCAAAACTTTATAACGTCACTTTTTTGGTGTCTTAAAAGCACGATTCCCTATATTGAAGAGGATGACATCATTTATGTTGCTTACACAAAGAAACATTACCATTGCATGTTTGGCGCTTCATAACTTTATAAGAAAATAGCGGTTGAGCGATGAATACTTAACTCGATACGATATACCCAATGTCACGTTTCAAAATAGCAATGTTGGCGTTGATGATAATAAATACGTGGTTGCAACACATGGTACTATCGTGAACCGTGAATATATGAGTCATTTACATGATGAAATTGTTGAACACATTTACATGATGAAATCGTTGAACAGTTAATGCAAAATATGGAATGAATTGTTATTATAAAGAATTATTGTATGGTTGTATGAATTTTTATTTCAGTGTTGTAAAACTAAATTTATTTAAATTTTGGTGATGAAAAGACTATTTTAAGTTTGTAAAATCAGTTTATTTAAATTTCATTTTGATTTAGCAGTCTATAGACGTTAAAAAATAAATAGTCTTCTTCTTGCATACTGCAAACGTTTAGTCCACCGCTTTTTATGCAGATGTAGCAGACGGTAGAAATTTTGACTCTTAAAAAAACAAGGGAGAATTTCGTATATACCCTTCTTAAACATCGAAATATCATATTTGTCCAACCTAATTTTGAAATATCATATTTACCCTTCACAAGTTTTCAAAATATCAATTTTGTCCAAATCTTTATTTTGAACATTTTTTAATATTTTATATCCACTTTAAATTCTTATTTTTTTAATTGACTATTATACCCTTTTATAAATATCAATTGAAAACATCATAAATACATTTCATGATAATTCTTCGTAAATATTATATTTACCTAAATCTAAATGTATATTCCATTATTATATATATTTTTTCTTCTTAGAATTGCCATTGTATAATTGAGAGTTACGTTTAATCGGTTGAGCCTCCAATCTTTGGGAGACGAAGGCATGTTAAAAGACAAATCAGTTTCATCAAGTTTGACTAGCGGCACCTTCAATTTCTAAGCAATTAACACAATCTTCATGGCCAAACTCTTGTAACGAGAATCCGATATGATTGAAAAGTTATTTTCTCAAGTAACTTAAATTAATATACTATATACATACAATTCAGTAAGTGTAATAGGAAGAACTAAAAGTCTAGAGCACAAAGTCAAATCAATGACATTAAGATTTCTAAGATGATTATAAGTAGGCGTGGACAACAGCAGCCACAAGAACCCTATTTTGAAACCTGTCGTTTGTAATTGTGATATAGAAGACGATTTTAACGATATAGGATTAGGGACAATATTGACATTTTAACTTTTTTTTTATAATTATTATGATTTTAAATTATTTAAAATTGTTGTAAAATATTAAAATTAAACATTTGGGTAAATTTGATATTTTAAAAGCTTATGAAGGGTAAATATGATATTTCAAAATTAGGCCGGACAAATACGATATTTTGATATTTAAAAAGGGCATATACGAAATTTTCCGAAAAAAAAAACACCTAAATCATATAGCAACCATGTACAAGTTTCTAAATTAGGGGTGCAAAATGGTTAAAGCTTGTTTATATATTGAAATCTAATACCTTACAATTTTATTTATCGGGATACCCTTGTACCCCAAACACCCCAACTACGTCCGTTCAGCGCTTTTTCCATCAAAAAATTAGGTTTTTTTCATTAATGTGTTTGATTTTACTTTTCTTTAAGAAAATTAATTTTATGAATACTCTTAATGTATAACATTTTCATAGAAACATTTCACCTTTTTAATATCCTAACCACTCAACAAACAATAGTAATATGCTTTTTCTTCGTATTCATCAAAAGACGGTATGTTTCTAACAATATTCATTCGAGTGGTAAAGAACATTATCCATGAATAAGTAAAAGTACTAAAGGATGAACATGCTATAGTATCAACCTTTTTTTTTTCTTAAATTGTATATTGTACAAACAATAATTAATACACAAATATAACTATCATTACCGTACCACTTGGCTACCAACAAGTTTAATTAAAACAAATTGGTAATGATATATAGCACAAACTAAATTTTTTATGAAACACTTTTATAATTTACTAAAGATCTCTAATCGTAATAAAAACATCTCCTAGAATCCACTTGTCCAACTCTTAGACTACAATCTGCCACGTGGCATTACAAGAAGCAATAAACAAAAAACTTTTCCGTCCATATACACATTCCTTCAATTAGTCAATCCATATCCAAAACAATTTTAAAATTGAAAATTCCATATTCCATATTGAAGATCCGGTATCCCTTAAAATCAGGAGCCAAAATTGATGCTGGTCAATTATCTTCCAATCTTCCGATTCAAATATACCTTAAATCCCCCAAAATCAGGTTCAAAATAAATTGCATATGCATATATCAGTTCCTATAATCGGTTTTACTTCCATAAAATATTATATTTCAAACAATCTTTGATGACATTCTCTATGAGCTCTGATGACTTCCATGGAACAGAAAAAACTAAGAACAATCGATGATAATAATAAAAGGTTTGTGCTTCATTTTGATTGCAACTCATTTATATCGTTTATTTAGTTATCATTAATTTACATATCTATATTTCCGTGTCTTTTTGTATGAATAATTTATAGTCAAGAAACTAATGTTTATGTTTTTGACTCGTCATTTGAATTTTTCTGAAAAACAGTTTTACCAAAATAGGGATTTTTTTTTTGCCAGAATATACACACTTCAATGTTTCAAACAGAGTTATCTATACTAATATTCTTACTCAAATATTCATATATTTTGATACAGTTTTTATGTTTTTATTCATCTCGTAGAAATTTTTTCATAAATTATCCATTTAAAAAAAAACTTTTCATAAGTACGATACTATTTATTCATCTGTTTTTTATTCTATTTTACTCAAAAATTCATATTTTGTTAAAGTTTTTATTTTATTTTATTTTTTATTCAGTTTTACCATTTTTACATTTTCCGAGTATATTGTGTTTATTGATTGATCTTTTCTGTTTTTATTCGTTTGTTTATGTTTTTATTCATTTGGTAGAAGTTTTTTCATAAATTATCCATTTAAAATAACTTTTCAGAAGTAACATGCTATTTATTCATCTGTTTCTTATTCTATTTTACTAAAAAAATCATACACACTTCATTGTTTCGAACAAAGTTATCTACACTAATATTTTTACTCAAATATTCATATTTTGATACAGTTTTTATGTTTTTATTCATTTGTTTCTTATTCTATCGGCTATATTGTTTTTTAATTATGTTTTGTACTGTCAAATATAAATTCAAGCTATCATTTAGGTTGAAAGTGACAATTCTACCCTTTAATATTAGAAAATGACAACTTTGTCCTTTTATATTAGAATATGATGACTATGCCCTTTTATATTATAAAAATGACAAATATGTCATTTTAATAAAAAAAAACTGTCATTTATCAATTTTTGTCAGCTATATTTTTTAATTATGTTTTTTACTGTCAAATATAAATTAAAGGGAAATTGTCAGAAAAATCCTAATATTTTCAGGAAAGTTACACTTTAGTCCCAAGATTTTTTTTTTGAACAAAAAAGTCCCGATTATTTTATTTTGGCTCAAGTTTACAAAAAAAGTCCTTTTTTTTAATAGGAAATGACATATTATCGTGTTTTTAAAAATAATCGGGACTTTAACGTTCAAAAAAAAATCTTTGGACTAAAGTGTAACTTTTCTGAAAATATTGGGACTTTTCTGACAATTTCCCCAAATTAAACTTATCATTTAGGTAGTAAATTACAATTCTGCCCTTTTATATTAGAAAATGACAACTACGCCTTTAATTAACTACATTGTTATAATTTATGTGTTTGTGTGATAAAATACCATAAAATAGATTATTACCTTCCCAAATATATATACTTGCTGTTATGGATGACCTCCATTTTCTTGATCTACTTTCATACACTTTGCATAACATGTACCTGAGAAAAGAAGTTTTAAAAAATTAATTATTTACGTATTTATGTAATATTTGATTTGTTCAATTCCATTGGAATACAGTTTTTATTAATTATTATATATATATATATATATATATATATATATATATATATATATATATATATATATATATATTAAGTTATGAAGAAAAGTAACAGTAAAGATGTAGCATCTTTGTCTCTTTTAGTCCCTCTACTTCAATTTCTTATTTTTGCCATTCTAAGTCCCTATATTTTGCTGTATTTGTCACTTTATTATTTTTATTTTCTTTCCATTCTTCGTTATTGACTGGTCAATGGGTTATATTTGGTGGACACGTGGGTTGGTTGTCTGCCAGGGTTACCACCAGGGTTACCACCAGGGTTACCAGGTGTGATCCACCCCTTCATTCAGAAGTGATACGTGTTCTGTACACGTGAGCAGCCACCGCCCCAAAAATCCATTTGTGTCACCGACTTAGATGGTGAATGGTATCCAGGTTACTCACTCAACCATGGTCACCGCCTCTCCATAGCATTCTGTCTTCTTCCGACCGGATGTTGGTTGCTTCTTCCTCATACGCTCCTCCAAACCGCTGTCTCACCCCATTACTGTCATAAGTCTCATCACCACCCACCTTCCCCCACCGTATGTTCTAATAACTCCGATTTACGTTTTAATCTTTCTTCTCCTCGCGAACTCAAGTTCCGATGTGCGTTTTCTTTGTTACAGGTGGTAATTGCATCAGGTTCGACTAATAATTCTCCCAAACCTAGCGACGTTCATCCAGTCCTTCCACCGTGAGAAGATTCTCCACCGCCTTATCTCAGCTTCGACATATCCATCACCGTCCGAGCAGTTACCGATGATTGCGTGGTCCAACACCGTCTCCACTGTCTTCCCATCTTATCTATACAGGAAGGGTTTATTTTCGGATGCTTTATTCCACAAATCCTACCAGATTTTTTTATAGATACGGATGGTGCGATTTGTAGGTGGTGGTTGTTCTATGTGGGTTTTTGGCTCTGAGGTTATCTGAAACCCGTTGAAGCCAGCATCTTCCTCCTGAAAGGGCAGCGGCGACCTGATTAGTGTTGTCGTTCTTTCTTGATTTCTGTATTGGGATTAATTGATCTGCTTTCTTTATATTTTTGGGCTTAATTGATTTTCTATCTTTTTTGTTCTGTTCGTTTCCAATTTCTTGAACCCTAATGTTCATTCAGTTTTCAGTTGGTGATTATTTTTTTACAGCAAAGGTTGACATCGTTGATTGGTGCTCCGACTCATCGACCCCACCTCCTTCGTATCAAATTGGCCGCTCCATTTCAATCGTCAGGTTTGTTTGATTATTTTTATAATTTTTTTTGGGGCTGAAATTGAAGTCATTGCAGGCTTCAGGAGAGATAAGTGAGATGTAACGAGGATAAAAGGGAGTTAAACCACACTCCAGGTATGAATTGTTCCCAAAATTCTCCCCTCTGCAAATACTCAAATAATGTTTGATATGAATTGATCTTCCTTCAACTCAACTATTTCTTCTTCCTACTGCTGCTATCTGAATCTTCCTCTATGTTGATATTGATTTATTTTATTTTCTATTTTTTAGTTGATTATTAGTGAGTAGGTTATTGGTGTTTTAAGTAAAGAAAGTGGAGATCGGGTGTTTTTGTTCATCTTAGGTCAAATTTATGGAGCAAAAGCATGAAGTTCATCAAAGGGGGTTAGTTGATTTAACTTTTCCTCTTTTTTTTTTCGTTTACATGTTGTCTTTTTCAATTCAAAGATCCTGTTAGTAATAGTTGAAATCTGGAGTCTATTGGAAGCTATAAAAACCGTTGGTAGGTCATAGGTGGTACAGGTGACATAATAGTATGAGAAAAAAGTATAGTTTTGACTACCATTCTAGAAACCACTATGTTACGTAATGATAGTTGTTTATTCTTTTTAAATATAAAACATATACTTTATATATTAACGGTTTAGTAAATATATAACATGTTTTTATCCATTCAATTTCTTACTTTAGTGAGTTCTTAATGTATTTTTCTTAACTATATTTAAAAATTTTCCAACTACCCGCTAGAGTTAAGCATCTGTTTCAGATACAAACCTTAGAATAAGTTTCAACTATATAGTTAAGATTTATAGCTTGATGTAATTACACCATGCTTGATGTAAAGAGTGCTCAAAGTGTTAGTAATTACAAGAGAGTGAAAGAAACATGTGCTTGACGAAGAAAGGAAGATAGTTTTTATGTTGTTTTTTTTTTGTGAAATTGAATAGGGTGTCTTGGTTACTGAACCAAAGAAAAAAAAGTAAAGAAAATCTTTTTGATTCAAATGCTGCTCCTTCACTCCCAATCTTCTCTTAATGACGAACCAAAAGAAACCAAAGTAAAGAATTTTTTTTTTGTCTGCAATTCTACAAATGACAGGTGTCTGGGAGCCAACATATCCATATCTATTATCAGCTCCTTTGTTTTTTTGTTTAAGTGTTATAACTTTGGACTTGCTCCTCAATATATGTCAATTTTTGCAAGTTAGGTAGGCATGCACCTTCAATTCAACAATACATGGAATAGAATTTTCGGTTCAATTTCTTCAACTCCTATCTTTTTAGTTTTTTCTTTTGCTTCTTCCGATTGAGTGATTTATTTGGATGGGTGTCTAGGGTAGTGAATACCTTGGGATGACTGAGGGAAACTGATGGATTCGGCAAGAAATTGGTTTTACAGGGAGAGTCTCAATAAGCGATGGTGAATTCTTGGTTTTTAAACATAATGTGCAGTTTAAAGCATGTGTTTTAGTTCTTGATTTTAACGGATGCCCAATTTCTTTTTCCATTTTTAGGCTTACAACTAACTTGACATCATTCCATATTTGGAATTGGTGCAGGTTTTTCTTCAAAATCAGTAACTTGTATATATATATTAAAGATATGAAAGTTAGGAACAGTAGCTGACCAGGGTACTGTTCCTTGGGTTAGTTAACATACCTGGGTTAGTTTAATCCCACATTCCACCGCCTCTTTCTACCTTCCAGGACCTTCTACATCCGGTTCCTTCTACATCCATCCTTTCACAGCTTCATTTTCCTCTCCCAGACTGATTCTGACTGCTTTTATCGGCTCTCCCTCTCTCTCTCTCTCTCTCTCTCTCTCTCTCTCTCGCTGTCTTACCTTCTCCCACCGTTATTATCTCGGCTTCTCCATGGATGCTCTGCGTTTTCTAGGTCGCCTTTCAGCGCAGTGGAGCCGGACACGGTTCGGTTGTCCCTTCCGTTTGTCATCTCACGATTGCAGGTATGTCTCTTGGTTTCGTCTGATCAATCAGCGGGAAATCAACGACGGTAGGGCATCGATTGTTACCTGCGATGGTAGAAGCAGCGGCGGCGGTAGATGGAGGTCGTTGGCGGCAACAGCAGCGACTACAGCAGTGGCGATCCACATTTTTCTGTGGTTTCGTCTAATCTAATTCTTTTCTTCTTCCTTTCTCATCACCGCTTTCTTTCTCTCCCCCACCCCTATCACACCAGACAAAGTGGTCGTTCGTTGCCACCATCGTTGAAGAAGGCGATCTGTTTCTCGGTCCTTCTCCACCGTCTTATCTCCCCTTTGAGATATCCATCACCCACCACAGGTCTAACTCCCCACCACCGCTCCACCAATGCTCATCGCTGCAAAGTAATCTTCGTAGGGTTTCTATGTGTTGCAGTCGATGTCTACTCCATCTTCTCCACCGCTCGCCTTCTTCGCTCGGTTCTCCTTAACCCGATCTGTTTCCGTTATGTACCTCCATCATCATTACCGCTTACAGTCCTGAACTATCGATTATCACCCACCATCATCGTTTGGATCAATGGACCACCGCTTCCTTAGCCCAAGAACTTTTCGGCGATAAAGATTGTCTCCTTCCCAAACGACGGATAACATCTCCTTTTGAGGTGAACGAAGAATTGATTGGGGGTTGTAATTACCCGACCTCAAATCTAAACTATACACTATGTGTCTGATCATATGCTCTTCACTCTATTCCAATTTTTTTTCGGTTGATTTCTACTCAACTTCATATGAAGATGTAGATTTTTTAGTTGAATTTGATGGAAATTTTTTATGTTTTTCTATTTGAGTTGAAATTTGTGTGTTTTTTTACAGATTAGGTTGTAGAAAAGAGGAATGTTGTGATGAGTGGTTACTGGGGATTTAACCTGGTTTCAATCTTTATCGTCAACTTTGTTCATATGCTCTTCGCTGAAGGTGTCTGATCATATCATCTTTTATCTGTTAGATGTTTTTTTAGTTGATTTCTACTTAACTTCATATGACGATGGAGCTTTTGTAATTGAATTTGTTATAATTTGTTTCAGTTTTTCCATCGGAGTTGAAATTTATGTGTTTTGATGCAGATTACGTTGTAGAAAAGTCAAATATAGAGATGAGTAGTTGCTGGGAATTTGCCTAGCTTCAGGGTTAATTTCTTTTTGTGAAATTTTCTCATTCTATAAGTTTAGGGTTTATGTTTTATTGACAATTATGAAGTTCTGATTGTGCCAGCTTTTGGGAAGTGTATTGATTGTTTTTTGTTCTCCTTTTGGATAGTTTAAGAGACCTGTTCTTCCCAAAATATTCCCAATTTGATTTCGAATTCCAAACATATGTAACTTGAATGGTTTCAGTCTTTTTCCTTTCTTTTCTCTCATGTTTTCCTATTTTGATTTAATACGACAGATGGTATTTAAACCTTTTCGTTTGCAACCAAGTTCTAACCTGTGAAAACCCTGCATTGGTAGGTACTTAAAACCTTTTGGAGGTCTCCTAATTATGAATGTTCGCCTATGGTTATTGATTATAAGCCAAAGAAAAAGGCGCATGATATAGCTGTAACTATTTTATCGTTAATATCTCAAATCAGATGATATGTCAATACTTTCTTCAATTTTCCTTTCTCAATCTCCTTGATTCTTATTATTCATCCTTCATGTTATGTTACATTTTCTGATTCAATCACAGTACTTTTGAGATTTTGTTGATAATAAATCTTCATTTTATGTAGATTGTTAGGTAGTATGCAGGAGATGGATATGATACAAAGGGAACTTTACCAACATTGCAGACTTTAGCATCAACAGCAGTATGTGGCATCGTTTACTGTAAATTCAAGACACTTAAAATGAAACCATATGGGGTTCTTTTCAGCAATGGATCAGGTGACCCTTCTTCTACTCCTTATGTTGTTATGGCTTTGGCAAACAAAAAAAGTAACTTATGTGGTTTGGACTTTGGATTTGGTTTTAGCTAAACTGACTACAGGTTTTCTTTATTGGGACATTGACATGTGGGTGAAGATGATGCTGAAGGTGACGATGGATAGTTATCTACATCAAACAAATTAGAAATAGATTTGACAAAAGTCAGAATTACCCCTGGTTTGAGTCGGTCTGGCCCTGTAGGCCTTGAAGATGTTAAACATATGTAAGCCTTTCTATCTTATCCCTGTTTTGTATAAAAATTTACTATCATCATACTTTACAATATTGTCCCAAGTATAAGGTTATAGTTTGTTTTTAAAAAAATTTTGTATTTTTTTTAATTTCTTTTTTTCCCGATAACAAGTATCTGCATCGAAATGGCATCCATGTGGGTTCTTACAAGGTACAATCTATTATATTTAGGGTTAAATTGCAAGAGATAGCAACATACTTTCTTTTATTGGTTCATTATGGCATCATACTTTCTTTCCTTTCTATTAAATCATTGCTCTTTTCCTTATTAAGCTGTTGTACTTTGAAAAATCTACATTGTTATAGCATTCGGTTTTTCAGCATGTGAATGACACTGCTATAATTAGGTCCTTCAAAGTTGATGAAATTGAAAAGGCAAAAACTTCTAATTCTTTGTAATTACGTGACTGATGTAGCTAACAAAGCATAAAGGGTATCATCTTCTATTGTTTTGGTAAAACCACTCATAAATATGCTTCCGTGTTAGAGGGTTTTCTATTACCCGGATGTTCCCATGTTCATTTTGATCTTCGACTTTCAAGACCACTTCCATTTTCATTCTATATTCAGGGGTACACACCACTTGATTGAATCCTGATGATTTGTTCACAGAGTTGTCTAAAATTAAACAAGCAAGATTTATTTTTTTTGGTGTATCCGATTTAATCAAAATCATTCTATAAATTAAATTACTTACATATGAAATTGGTTTTGTTGCAGGAATATTTTTTCAAGGAAAAACATGAAGGTTGTGAACGAGTTCTTTTTTTTTTTTTAAATTGTGTCAGGAAAACTTCAGTCACTTGAACAATGACAAATTAAAATGGATGAGATGACGAGGCTTTTTGTATCTCAACAATTAGGTAAGTATACTTCTACTCCAAAATATCTTTAGGTAAGTGCTTCATTTGATTTTTCTATTACATTTTTAATGTTAAAATATTAACCATCCACTCACTTCAGGAGTTTGCAGGAATCATCAAACCTATGGGAGCATGCTAATATTTTTTGGTTTTTTTTCTCAATATACTCTACAACAGGTAACAGGTAACAAGTCTTCTTTTTTACACTCAACAATAATTATTTTTTCCCCATTTAGTCCGGTATGATTAAACTGACCTTATAGCTGGTAAAGAAATTAAACCGACATAAAAAATTAAAAAGTTACCAAAGGTTTTTTGTTGTTTTCTAGACTGAATAAACTGTTATAGTCAGACAAAATCACCATTTTACCCTTGCATTGAAAAACCCAAATTCCATAATATTCATCAATTTTAACATGAGGAGTTGACATGGAAATTATGTTACTGTTTTTTTAATAGAAATAAATAAAAGTACATTTCTTTATCCTATGTCTGCAAGCATGTATTAAAATTAACGAATGCCTAATTGTGTGTTGAAATCAGGTAACTGTTAAAGGAGACAATTGCTTTCTGAAATGAACCCTGAAGATCAATTGCAATTTCAAGGGACTATCCTACCCCTGGTATGCTAAATTGGTAATTATCTTTAATAAATTAGTATTTTTCAATCATGTCAATTACTTTCTTCATGCAATTCTATCAAATTTATATAGGATTAGCAAAATGTGTTGCACGGATTGGATTCTAACAGTAATCATTTTTGTTGATAAGTTTTTGTAAGTATTTAGTTTTGTAAAATGGCAAAAAGGTAAATTTACAATGTATATCATAGTCCTATTTATTAAATTTAGTCCAATAATGAGCTAAGTACAAGATATAAAAATATAATTCTCTAATCTTTTCCGGTACATGGACCAATTTTGTAATGTTTTTCTACAGAAGGACCAATTATGTAAACATTTTATGCAGCAAAGACCATTTTGTAATGTTTTTATGCCACAGAGAGAAATTCGGTAATGTTTCTCTACCACAGTTGTTATTTGTGTGGTATTTTTGTGTACATGGACTATTTCTGTAATATTTTTATGTAAACATACCATTTTTGTAATATTTTTCTACAAACGGACCATTTTGATAATGTTTTTGTATCATAGGAACCAACTCTGTAATCTTTTTAACAAAAGTGACTATTATATAAAATAATTCTTCCACAAGGACCAATTAAGTAATCAATTTCTTCTTACATTTCCATCATCCGATTGATGGCAAATTACACAGAATAGCAACATACTTTAATTTGGATACCAATTTATGCAACGTACTTCCTTATTTGTCTCAGAAAACAAACACAATCTGCCCGCGCAACGCGCGGGTAACCCCTCTAGTTGTAATTATGTTAATGTGTTATCGTAGCATAGTTAGATGGAACTTGTAAGGGATGTGGGGTATATGGCATGGGCATAACAGTCATTTTGTTTTGTTAGCCCTTAATACTGATAACACAATATCCGACTTCTTTTTTGTAAGTTTTTTGGAAAAAAATTATGTTGTGTATGTTTATATCTGTAGAAAAAAAAAACAAATATATTTTCCTGACTGCTCATTTGTAATTTTTCTGTGTACCTTATTTGTAATTTTTCTAAAAAAAGTTATAGCAATATACATTCAAAACACATTGCTATAATTCGTGTGTTTGTGTTAGTGTATGTATGGAGTGTATGTATATATATATATATATATATATATATATATATATATATATATATATATATATATATATATATAAGAAAAACATGAACAAACCTTGAATCATTTGAGAAGGAGAGTTATTACAAGTCCAAGATACCTTTTTTTTAACTTGTAATAGAATGTACATATTACTTGAATTCAAAATATGAATATCCCATTGAATTGTACCATTGCCAAAAAATTAGATGAGGAAAATTAAGATGTTATGTCATGATTTAGAACCCAACTATAATTTATGTTTAGATTAATAAAATATTCAAATAATAATAATGGTAATACTAATAATAATAAGATTCTTACATGGCAAGTAACTTTCCAACATTTGAAACACTGAAGGCCGAAACCGGGTCCTGAATGGCATGCTTTGAGCTTATCTGCTTCCATGTTGTGGTGTTCCATTTAACAATACTTCCTCCTCGATCTACCAAAGTCAAAATCCATATCACATTTTCCATTTATGGTCAAACATTTGAATTTGTTTATATCTTTTGATCATTAGCAATAATTTTAAAAGTTGAATTGATTTTAGCCTTTAGAATAACAACACACAAAGAATTAAACAATAGAAATATATAGAGCATTAAATTTATTGAAAGTATGAAAAAATAGTAATGCCTGCAAAACTTGATCATTCTTGCTATTTAGTGAAAACTTAAAAAATCCTAAAATTTCATCTTGAATGCTATACATGAAGGAAATTAACATAGAAACAGAGAAAAATAGATTTTTACAAGAAAATACTAAATATAAATAATTTTTTACGTTTTGTTTTGGCAAAGATGCTTTATCTATTGATGATGATATCCTAACCCCTACAAACGTCGTTTCCTACCGACACTTATGCAACAAAGTTCTTGCATTCCTGATTCCATTTGTGATCTCATATCACATATTGAACGATTACATGTAAGAAATCCTTTAACTCTGGACAATTGATATTTTCAGTCATAAATACATGAACTAGTGTAATTAAATTGTAATCAAGTTTAATTTCTTCCAATTTCCTAAAACCCATAAACAATTTTAACTAACAAAGACCCAATCTAAGAAAACCCTAACGATATTATGATCGATTTTAATCATGAAAAATAATTAAACCCTATATCAAAATTTAAATCGATTTCTACAATACCTGGCCATCCAATCCCAAATTTGAAGTCGAGTCACACCGAAATGCATAGACGAACAGATCCTTGCCAAATGGAAGTATTTTCAATACTGACTTGCAAAGAGAGAAAGAGCGGAGTTGTAATATGTGTTTTTGCTTGACTAGAAAGTGTTGGGGGGGGGGGGGGGGGGAGGGGGGGGGGAGTAGGTTTAATTTCCGTCTACTGTAGGAATTAACAATACTTTTTTTTGTCCTAAAAATGACTTTCTTACTAAATAGTTTAATGTAATTTTTTAATTAATAGCCTTCAATAAAGTATTTGGGCGATATATAAGGTTTAATGTAACAATTAAAACATAAATAAACGACTAAATAAAGTATGAAAAAGATAAATGCGTATATATTTTCTATATACTTTTTTATTTTTGAGTCTTGATATATTTTTAATCTTTAACTATATTAATTTTAATTAAATAGATATTCATTAAAGCATTTCCATTAATAAATATAACAATCTTAAATAATAGATACATGTTACTTTTTTATTTTTTTAAAATATAATATTTGTAATTAAAATAAAATCATTTAATCTAATTTTAGTTTTACAATACCTATTAATATTTAGCTAATATGGATAAACATGTCAAAATGTGGTATAATATTATGAGTATCTTCATTTTTAATTTTTTCATAATACATTTTTATCTTTTCCGTATTAATCACAAATTAAATAATATTATTTTGATTTAATAACCATTTGACATATTATTTATATATAACTATTATAAAATATCAATCATTTAATTTTATATTTCATCATACAATATCAACAATTATTATACTTATATATGAATATCAATAATTTTTTTTGTGTGTATTTAATTTTCTATTTTATTATACAATATCAAAAAAAAAAATTATTAATTTACACATAAACAACGTCATACATAAATTCAAAACATTTTATGACAACAGTGCAAAGTCCTCTTTATGGCAACAATACAAAATCCATAAATTAACAAAAAAAAAAACATGAGACTAACTGTTGGAAGCGATCCACCTGCAATTGAATAAATAAAAGATTTTACAAAGTGGCTTTTGGATATAGGAGAATGTAAACTTGATGGTTCGAACAATGGTGAAGCGATTGTTGATATTCTAGATGATATTGTCATTGTTTCCTTCGAACGGCTGGTTGCTATTGTTTTTTCCGGGAGATCAAACAAAATATTTAAATTCATATAGTTTTTGCCAATCCAAGATAATTTGTAAATTGTTTTTGTGTTCATGTTTTTTTTTCTTACATTATATTAATTTTTAATTTGTCATATAACAATGTCATTTTCATGATTGAATTTTTTTTCACTCTATTCAAATTTATAAAATTTCTATACATACAAAACTAAAATTTTATAAAATACCTACAAATACAAAATGTCGATCGAACTCAAACCAATGTGTTATTGTAGTTTGAAGTATTTGATTATATATATATATATATATATATATATATATATATATATATATTATAAATTAATAATTTTTTTTTTGGGATCATTATAATACCAATACATATTATTATATTAATTTTTTAATTAATACTCATAACTTATTATTAAAGTTTTTTAATTATTTATCAAACAAGTATATGGTTGCCATGGATACAAAAGAGAATATAAAAAATAATCGCTCCGATATTCAAACCAATCATTATATTATTATGAATTTACTCATAAAACATCTATATTTATTAATTATTAAATTTTTTATTATCATTGCTCAGTAGTTACCTTATAATTTAATTAAAATTATTTTTAATTTTCTCATCCGTGATGACCACGGGTTATAACCTAGTTTCTTTAATAAATTTAGCATAGTGTATGCCTTTTAACCGAGAATACCCACACTTGCTTAACAATTTCAGTGACGACAAGGACGGCGACGAGTAGTTTCTAATTTTTTATTATGCAATGTTTAATTTTTAGTATGTAGTTTAAAATTTTAGCTACGTAATTTTAACTTTTAGTTGTATGTTTTTATTATTTGTTAAAAAATTAAAATAAAACAAGGTGATGTGGAGCGATGACAGATGAGTAACCCTTGATACTTGATGGGAAAATTTTGATGATATGATGCTAAGATTCGCAATTTGTAGTCTTTACTGCTTCATTGAGAATGACAAGTTATGAATTGTTTCATTGAGAATGATATGTTGGTTTAATTTAAAGTACAATCATCTATTATGTTGAACCAATTGCTAGTAATCATATGTACATGTTATAATTACGTCAATAAATCACCTAGTATTTTCAAAAAGAAAACTTGATTTATTTAGATTGATTCATGAAAACAATCCATATTGACTCTAATTTTGCTTCCCAGATTGTTATCATCACTTATAATAGTACCCAATAACATAAAATTTGTTCTTTAAGTCATTAGACTTTTAATTGTATCAAATAAGGAAATCAACTTTTTATTTTGATTTTAAAAGAGTAAATTACACGAATGGTCTCTATGGTTTGGGGTAATTTGCACGTTTGGTCCCTAACTTATTTTTTTAACTCGGAAAGTCCCTAATGTTTGTTTTTGTTACGCCATTGATCCCTACTGTTTGTTTTTGTTACACGCTTGGTCCTTATCTTACCTAAAAATACTATTATTTAAATAGGAAAAAATGGTGGAATAGGTAAGGTAAGGTGAGGGGGATAAGGTTGGTGGTGTGTTTATTTAAATAAATTAAATAATCAAGGGTAAAATAGTTTTTTTAGGTAAGACAGGGACCAAACGCATAACAAAAACAAACAGTAGGGACCTTCCGAGTTAAAAAATAAGTTAGAGACCAAACACGCAAATTACCGTAAACCATAGGGACGATTTTTATCAATTAAAATGACAATGAACACAGTCATTGTGTTTGCCACATCTAAATAAAAGCCTCTTGTAATCATTTTTCTCAAATCACAATAGCAACATTATATTGTTTTATGACATCGTCATTTTTATCGTTAAAAAATTATGTAGTTGAAGTTATGGTTTGAGAAAAATGACTACAATATGCTATTAGTTAGACGTGGCAATGACAATAACGGTGCTCATTGTCATTTTAACCGATAAAAATTGTAATCACTGGTATTTTAAAACCAAAATAAAAGGTTAGCTTATTTATTGGATATAATTAAAAGTTTACTGATCTAAGGCTATCACGTGTGGGCAACACCCACCAAGGCGTTTTTATGACATGACAGCCGGATAACGGCGTTACCACGACACAAACACCGCCTCCTTTCACCGTTTTTGCACGTTATAGGCTTGTCGTTGCTTACCGTTACCACCACAACCTCCCTCAAATGCCATTTCCTTCTTGAAGATGCTAAAAACACCGGTGGGCGTTGTCCACACCTAACAGCGTAAAGAGCAAATGCAAGTTATTGGTTGTCATTTTAAGTCATTTTTCGTTATTTTTATTTGTAAAGTGTATTGAACCAATTGTTATCAGGGTATGATATTCGGTACATGGAAATTAACGATTAGAAATTTAGATCCGCCGGTGACAAAAACTTTGATTCAGTAGGTGAACCACAACCAACAGCCATTCACTCGGTTGGGGTTCAACTTGTACGTCCTACTAGTGCAAAAACATAATAGGTCCATCGTTTATTGGTATATAACTATATATATCCAAAGATATTAAACCAAGTATTTCCCACTTGTGTAATCATATATTTTTGTTTGAATTATTGTAAATTGAATGGGTCTTCATGCACTTGTACTATTCACGTTGGTGTCGGATCCTTTTATGGACCACAAGTGGCCCGATTATGAAAGGTCCATTAACTTTCGGCAACTAATTTGGTCCATTAAATGGTCCACGAAAACATGGACCACGTAACCACCTCACCTAGTCCTAGACTCCTAGGGATCAAACCAAAATATTTTGGATTTTCTCTATTCTCTTTAATAAAATAAAAAATAAAAAAGTTATGTCAGTATATAGAAACTTCAAATTAAAGGCTATACTCAGATGGGTCAAAAAAGTAAAACTAATAATATTAAAATAATTAAAAAAGGGTAAAAGGTCATCCTAATTCCAAGGTGTATTCAAAAAGATGTCTAAATCCCTTTAATAATAGAATTACTAGATTTTCTACGGCATAAGATTTTATATTTATTAAGAATAATTAATATATAGGTTCAATTTTTTTGAAACACATATTTATGGGGGTATTACATTCGTATATAAATAGATAAGAGATAAGAGATTCACATTTAATAAATCTAAAAAGAACCACCATATATAATATATATATATAATATTATAATATATTAAAACCTGTCTTTGTTATAGAAAGCATGCATCAATATATTGATTTCCTTTAGAAAAAGTTTCCGCAAAGAAATAAATGCGACCGAGCTAATTAGTGGGTGATAGAGACGATGCATACGCAACTATAGAAGTCTTTGTTGAATACTTGAACTTAGAATCGGAGTCAAAATCTATGTTGTGCAAAAAAAGAAAAAAAAAATCTCATCTTGTTAGTTATTCAATTATTTTAATTTGGTTAAAATTGTATCTTTTCCGAAAAAACTAGTTATAAATAATTAATAATATGTTGAATTTTGATAAAAGATGTCCATAAAATATCTATTTAATAACTCCCAATTCAAATGTCTACCCTTGTTTGTTTTATGAATTTTCCATTATGATACTACATTAATTGTGCGGTATATGATTGGATAAGAATAGGATATAATGGAATGTCACATGATGCTGATAATAAGATAATACAATTAAACGTTTAAGAATGGGTGCCGATAAATCCACTATTTTTTCTTTTTTATCATCCACATACTTTTGTTAGTAATTGACCATTATGCCCCTTACTTAATTATACAACATATTTTAATTATTCCAAGGATTTTCTTTCCAAACACGACGCACAACCACAAGACGCTCAATTTTCCTCTTTCAAACCTGCAATGTAATAAATTCATCGGAACGGAATACAACCGACAATTGCTCGTCACATTTTTCCCTCCGAACCCATGTTGTTCCACCGATGATCAACCGACGACAACAAACCCAATTTTCGATTTAACTTCCAACGGCCTTTCCTATACTCCTTGTTCTCATATCCATTACCATTGCACAGATGTTGAAATAACACGACTTTTTCGACCCGAATGCACGTGACATTATCGGAAGGTGATGGTAGAGATGCTGGAGGGGAGTAGGCGTGTGAGGATTACAAAGAAGAGGGAGATGGTGGATTTTATGTGGAATCCTTTGTTTTGTAATACTCTTCCACGTTTAAAAGAATCCATTGTTTTCATTGCAAACAAATAAACTCATTGTTCCTCAACTCTTCCACTTTCTTTCTAAATGCTATACTCATTGTTCATACAATTATAGACATTTTGAGGCAAAAAAGGCAATCTATGTTCTAAGAAAGAGATGCACTCCAACTTATAATGTCGTTTAGTATTGGTTGAAATCATATGTAGCTTAATGTTTGATTCTAATCAAATTTGAACCCATAAACTTAACTATGGTTTACGATAAATTTCAGTAAGTTTTGCAAAAAGCAAAATTGGAGATATATGTAAATTATCGATTAAGTAGATTTGGCATAATCTCAAAGTAAGACATTTCGTATTTGAAAGTGGGTGTGACGTAGTTCTCCAGAATTGAAAATAGGCGGAGGTGGAGGAGTAATAACAAGAACCGAAGAAAGAGACAAGTTGGATGAATTAAATGAGTAAATGACGGTATATTTGTCCATCCACTATTTTTTCAGTGGATAGATAAAAAAAACTTCAGTGGAAATATCAGGTCCTTTCAAGAATGCACTAAAAATAATCTATTTTCTTTGAATTTTTTTCCAAATTTAATAAAATGTCCCTTCAAGAATACACTAAAAATAATCTATTTTCTTTGATTTTTTTTCCAAAATTAATAAAATATTCACCGAATCGAGACAATAGTTATTTAATAAGGAAATAAAATAAAATCATAAAATATTAACTTTTTTCTAAAGCGACCAACGTACCCATCATTTAAATCGTACTACAAAATATACTTCTGTCCACAGGTGAGATTTTTGGATCGGTCCGTAGTAGACAAGAATCGGAACTGCTTTGGAAAAATTCGACAGACTATGGACCGGACCAATTAGGTGTATACTGGTGCCGGTTTTCCAATTTTTAGATTGGTATGACCAGTACAACATGCAATGCTTATCATAAAAATCGATGAAGCAATTGTTATCCAATGACTTAGATGAGTTATTTGAGTTATTTCAACATTTACAATTTTTTTCCCTTTTAGTTGTCGTCTTGAATGTGTGTAATGAATTTTTGGACGTTTGTCACGAATGTTCTTGTACACTACAAAGATCTTTTTCATGCGCTTTATATGTAAAAAAAGACCTTTTGCCTTAAGTTTCACAATTTTTATCGGTTTAGTCCCTCCAAAGACTTTTGGTGCATTAATGTCTAATATTTTCAAACTTTTTTCATTTATGCCATTTAGTTGGTTTCCCTATATCTATCAGGTAACTTTTGGCTTAAGTGGCGTTGATTGGTCTTTTTGCAGACGCGAGGCTGACGTGGGTTGTCACGTCAATGAGTTATTCTTTAATCAAAAAATCCAAAGAAGTCTGAAATAGGTGGTGTTGACTGAGCTTTTTGCTAACACAGGGTTGATGTGGGTAGCCCCGTCAACGTGTTCTTCCTTAATGAATAAATCCGAAGAAGTCTTGAAAGAAATGTCGTCGTGGCATATCTTTCAAAAAATCAACGTGTTCTTCCTTAATAAAAAATCCAAAGAACTCTAATATAGTGGAGCTGACTGGGCTTCTTGCTGACGTGGATAGCCACGTCAACATGTTCTTCCTTAATCAAAAAATCCGAAGAAGTCTGAAAGATTTGCCGTTAATGACTATGGAACCCTCGCCTACTACATATCATGGCAGCGCAAATACCACCACGCTAAACAAAATTTTGATTTTAATACTAAAATAGTTTATCTAAAATATTATACTGCTATATATATATATATATATATATATATATATATATATATATATATATATATATATATATATATATATATATATATATATATATATATATATACCTATTGCATACAAATAACAGTATTTTATAAAGTATAAGTTCAATTAAAAATGTATATAATTCGTATTTGAAGGTATATGTATCCGTATTTAAAGGCATACATACACTTTCAAATATATAAATAAAACTTAAATTTTATTTAAACCTTTAAAAAGTATTTTTTTAATGTCTTTTTATACATAAAATTAACGTTTTATATATACGACGTTTTTATTTATAAAAGCTAAAAATAGTAAATAATATTTTTATATAGTTATTTGCATTTAGTGTGTGTGTGTATATATATATATATATATATATATATATATATATATATATATATATATATATATATATATATAAGTAAGTTAAAATAAAAACAGTAAATAGTGTGAAAACATTAAAACATTAAAACATTAAAACATTATTCTGTAATGAATGTTGTATATGTGTATTGTTGAAGTAATTCTAATATGAATATTAACGTTTGATTATTCATATATTCATTAGAATGTTATTATTTTATTATAAATTTATCACTCAAACCAAGGCTCTGATACCAACTTGAAACGTTCCAAAATTATGAAGTAAAATTTTCATTTTTAATTCAACCAAAAACGCCAATTATATTTTTCCAAACATTCAAAAGTATATCATCAAGTTGCGGAAACATGGTTGGATGCGATGCGATCAAGTCGTGCCCTTCTCTTTCGAATCGCAAGTACCTGAAACTATAACCATAGAAACTGTAAGCACAAAGCTAAGTGAGTTTCCCAAAATACCACATACCATACATATCAACATATAATGGGCCCCGCCCGACATCAGGCCCCTCTCGGAACAGATCTGTCATTCATCTGGCCCCGCTCGGTATACATACAAACACATAAACACATGCAAGAATTACAAAGATAAATAGCATACAATATAATCATCAGACCCCGCCTGGAATCGGTTCCCGCCCGGTATACATATCAAATATCATACATGCAAGAGTCACGCAGACAACTAGCATCCTAATCATAATAATCTATGGGTCGACATTGGTGCCTTCGACCCTCCAACACAGTGAGGAAACTCACCTCAATCCAAGATAACCGAACACACGAACTGCTGCTACCGGAATCCTCACACCGAATATAATCAAATTATCCATAATCCATAATTAAAATAAATTCCCAAAATCCAAGGCCCAAACAATATTTTGTTATCCTAAAGGGTAAAAGACCATTTTACCCTTCCCATAACTGGTCCAACAACTCATGGTCCAACTCCCAAAAGGCCCAAGGCCCAAAATGAGTTTCTCGGTCGTACGCCCCGCATACTGCTCTCTAATGCACAATGTACAAGTCCTGAAGCATGATCCATGCATTACGCTGAGCGTACTCCTACGTATGCCCAACGTATTCGTCATAGGACCAAATACTCTCATTAAGCACTTAATGCTTAAGACCAAATGTCCAAACTCGGATCTAACCTCTATATAAGGTCTTAAACCATAAAGTTGCCAACTTTACTCCTTTTCATGGCTTAATAAGATCCAAAACCCGTTTTTATCCATCTAAACTTATAATATGAACATCAACTTAAGCATGATTCATCAAAACCCATCAAGATGATATTTTATGGTTCCTAATAACTCCATAATGGATAAAGTTTCCAACTTTATCCATTAGAATGGTCCAACCAACCAAGATCCAGTCTTTAAGTCTCAAAAGGACCAAAAATGCATCTTTTCTAACTTAGTCCATTAAGTCCAAGTCTCAAGCTTTTAGATCTAAATCAATATGATGTTTATATGGATAAAGTTTCCAACTTTATCCATAACAAAGTCACAAACTTTCAAGATCTAAACTTTATGCACTAAAGTGACCAAGAGCTCATAACACCCCAAAACTAGCTAGATCTAACAAATACATCATCAAGATTCAAGCTTTCTACCTCTAGAAGAAAGATCAATGTGAACAAAGTCTGGATCTACAAGCTCCAATGCAACCAACACTTCTACATTTTATATGAGATATAAAATGTCTAATCCACTGCGAAGACTGGCAGTCTCAAACTTGATCCAACCACCAAGCTCCTACTGAGAGTCTAACTAATAAAGGTTACCCTAGCCTATTCATCACACTGATACCAATCACTGACCACAGATTCATCCCACTCTAAACGTAATTCGATACCTTTTTCCAACCAATCTCCATCAGGTCTCACCCGTACTATTATAACTATACGGGCCTCGCCCATAGGTCTCACCCAGTCTGCACAATCGAACGGGCCACGCCCACGGGTCTCACCCAATCGAGTGTTATACAAGCCTAACCTCGCCTCGGACCTAATGGCCCTCCTCCCTTAACAAGGAAAAATCTTTCGACGATACTGTCCGCCTCGCCCCAGGCATGCGCGGATCCCCTTTCAGCCCAAATACCACTCCTACAATGGCCTACCTCAATCTGGTGAATGCTATGACTACATCGCAGACTTACAACACTTCTCTGACAGCCTATCATCTTTGTGTATGCTACGGTTTCCCTGTAGTCTTACAACACTTCCACACTGCCATGGACTCAACCAATGGTTTTGCTGTCTAACTACCAAACCAACCATGATCATCATGAGTTGAACCCGCATCCTGTTGGATATAGTGTCTAAGTCCATAACTATATTTGGTATGTACTTGACCCGACCCGGCATGGTCCATTTGGGTTGCACTTCATCCGAACAATTTATGGATAATCGTTTGAGAATAGTATAAGTTATGATTTATTAATATATTATAAGTCCTAATATATTAATATAAAATCATATTATTTAATTAGTATTGATCTATAATTAATTTAGAATTAATTTAGAGATCAAAAGTATGAATAATTAAATATGGGCTCTTGTATTTATATAGTGTGGGCTAATGCTTATGTGGAATGGGCTAGGCTTGCATGGAAAGTCCATGGATACTCCATGGAGCTTTAACCCATGGATCTCATGGAAATGAAAAGACATGGGTATTAGGGTTTACATGGATGTAACCCTAATCCACCACACTATATAAAGGAGGCTTTGGTTCTTGAAATTGCACTAGTTGATGTGTGTAAACGAAGAGGGCCGATTTCAAGAAGTTTGTGACTATTCTCTCAAGTTTCCAAGTTTGTGGTGATTTGTGACTTCCATTTGAGGCATCCACATTATTGGTGCTAGGCTCTCAAACTCCAAGCAATCAACTACTACTACAAGGTAAGTAATTCTACTAGTTTTATTTGATTCAAGTATCCCATGCCATGCTAGTTAGGATAAGAACCTTGGAAAAATAATTATTTGCATGTATCTTAGTCAAACATAGATCCAAGGTTTATAGGGTTGCATGTACACCATAGGAGTGTTAGAATGCTCAAAACTCATCAGTGGTATCAGAGCTTGGTTTGTTTATTTGATACTTGATGCAAAAAAAAAAGTTGAAAAATCGAAGTTTTGTTCAAAAGCTCGAAGCTCGTATCAAAATTTCAAGTTTTGTATATGTACTTACGATTCTTGAAATTTTTGATATGAACACTCATAAACATATGAGTTTAGAAGATCATAGAAATTATGTGCTAATAATTGATTAGATTAATTCTTGATCTTTATGTGTTTTAATGGAGTCCATAACTAGTTCTTAAGTTATGGATAACCAAAAGTCACATTTATAAATAACCATTAAAAGAACACATAGGTTACAAAAAATGAAGAGTCTTCATTTTTAATAACCATTAACTCATAAGTTATGAGAAATGAAAAGTTTTGAAAGTTTACAAAACTTGCCCTCAAGTTTTGGAACATGTAAAGTCATATTAAAAACTTTAGTTCCAACCCCTAGAATTTTAAAAGTTAAAATTCAACCCTTATACTTTATAATATTATAAGTTTAATAATATTTAAACCATCAAGTATTTTAAATGTCTAAAATACACCCTTATACTATTCTAATATTAAAAGTTATTATATGTATAAGAGCAAGTCGTCTTACCATTAGTAGGCCTCATTCACGAAACCAGTCTATAAGGGGGAATAAGGTTGTTGCCTATAAAATGGCAGCTTAATGGGTGTCCACTCTCACCCACCGCTTCCTTGACTGGTGGAGGGTCGTTAGCCGAACAGGTAGGACAAGGACTATAATTCTCCCTTCATTAAAAGTATTAATGATAAATACTAAGTAACTAAACATTTTATTAATTCCCAATCTTAGTTACTTAGGAAAATGTGAATAAGGTGCTAATCCATGAAATTACACTTTGCACTTTGTTTAAACCGTTAGTGGAGCGTGTGTGGTTAACCGGCACACTAACCTGGATTTAACAAAGTAGGCAAAGGGTAACTTAATATTTATCATAGTATCGGTGGAGCTCGTGTGGTTAACCGGCACATCGATTGAGGGGTAAATATTAAGGGTACCAAGTATATTTGCATGGTTATTCACACCTTGTTTTGTGATCCTCGGCATCCCAGTCACAAAACCTGAAGGGCACACTGAAGATTGAGACATGCCATTGAAAAGTTCAATGAATCTCAAAAGATCTAGGAGTTTCAAATCCAAGTAAAAAACCTAATTAAATTATTTCGTTTTTCATGGTGGAAATTGGTAAATCGTCATTTACCTACCTTCAACTATTTTATAACTCGGATTACGGCATCCCTCTTCCAGTTATAAATAGGTTGTTGGATCCTAGCCTTAATATTTCATATTGGGTGTTATATTAAGGACTTTAGATCAACTATATTGAATATCTCCCAAAAGATGTCGAGTTCAGACATCTATGATCTTCCCAAATCTCTTGGAACTTTACTTCCTCCACCTCCTCCAATTATTCTGCCTAACCCACAAGTTGAAGGTCACTCAAGCCCTAATGGCAAGCAAGGTCTATGTGTGATCACATTTTAGAGATGAAGTCACATATTGACAAGACGGGAGAGTTGGGTTTCAAAGTCTTGAGAAAGTTGGATGTTCAATCACTTTCTAAGTCACATAGTGAGTTCCTTTGGGACTACTATGATACAGACTATGACATGAACCTTAATGATCATATCTATTTGCTTGGTGCTGCTGAATCAGCAATGATTTGGAACGATAGTGAAACAAATTTGATTAGAAGATCAACTTCCCAAAAACTTTATGGACAGTGACAATGGTGACACTGGAAATCCAGAAAAAGCATTCTCTTCCCAATGGAAAGGGATTGGCCATAGTCAACCCGGTTGACCAAATGGTAAAGAGAAAGGCTAAGTCTGAGATAGTCCCATTACCAAAGGGTCCATATGTTTATTTTGCCAAAGGAAGGGGCGTTGATTGCAAAGCTGCCAAATTTACCTAAGGATGTTAAAGTCAATAAGTTTGACTCTATATCAGGTAGAGCCCATTATCTAACTCTGTTAAGTTCTATTCTGAGATCCTCATTACATGATGTGACTGGGTCACATGTTGATGTTTTAAGAATCAAAGAATAGAGAGAAATCTTAAAGGAAGTATATGTTGATTCTGATCGCGAAGGTGGATTTCGATCGCATCAGAATTTTGAGCAGTTGCTTAAGAAGTTATGATATATTGCTAAGGAATAGATAACAACAATTTTCCATGTGGATTGTAAGGATAAGTTTTTCCGCAAAGTTTTAAAATAAAAGAAAATTGTTTAATTTTGTTTATTTGAAGTATCCTTACAATGGCATTTGTGGAAAATTGTTGCTTATATGATTCCACTGACAGCAATATTGGAAAATGGATTTGATTCTTTCATTTGTGGTAGTGTCTAAATTTACCAAATCAGGAAAGTTCCTCATCGCCCAAGTTTCAATTGGACCGAAACTTGGAATCATGCAAGTTGAATAGTATGATGAATGAGAACTTTCAAGCATTGGAAAATCAAGACTAATTACTTGTTCACATGGATGTGTGAGTCAAGTGAAGGACTAAAGGGATCGAGTACACATTCTTGTGCACTGGTCATGTCCACCACAAAGCTCGTTAAGACTATTTGATTTACTAAAGTTTAGTAAATATGGTTATACTTACAAGTTTAAGTATAATTCTGAAACATTGGAAAAGTCTCAATGTATGGCAGAACGAATGGGAAGAATCAAATTAGGCAGAAAGATAAAAGTTTCTCAAATCTGAAAAGATGGGAGAGTACTTTAGTATCATGTTTGTGATCATCTTAATGATTTAGAAATCATATCACAATTAGTCCTCTAAAGGTCATCTTAGTGCATTCTTATGACTAAGAAGAGGAGTCATGAATTGTTGAAATGGTTAGATCAGGAAGATGAGTCATACTTCGTTCCAAAACAATTCTTAGAGTCATACTCCAAGATTGTAACTTGAGTGACATATCTTAAAGAAAGGTTTAAAACACTTGTCAAATGTAAGAGTAAAAGTGTCCTACTCTTGTAAATTTGAAATTGGTAAGTTGTGATGTTTTGGATAAAACAAAGACCAACTAAGGCCAATTGTGTGAAGTGTTTGTCTTGATAAAGAATCCACACTATCTCTTGAATATTTGGCAAGATAGTCTTATATGTCAAGAGGATAGTGGGAGTCTTAAAGATCCTAAAAAGAATTTCAAGAACTAATCAAGAATAAAACCTGAAGTTCTTCACTAGCACACGACTTGAGGTTTATAATCTATCGTGTTGACATATTCTGTGCCCATTCTAGTTAAAGTTGGCTTTTCATAGGAGTTCTGAATGTTCTCAATTGGTTGCATAACAACTTGGAAGCAATGACAGGCCATGTACTGCCAGGTGGCAAGAAGTTAAGCTTGCATAAGTTCAGTCCATATGAGTTTGGATTTGTCATTATCCTTGTCTTGTGACTATGGTTTTGACGATTCACATGGATAAGAACACATACACCATAAAATCTAAGGGTCATAAGGTTTCTCTCCGATTCATGAAAATGATGGTGAGGAAACACTTCCACCAAGTAGATTTGAAGCAGATGGCAAAAGGTCTAAACAATTGAGACTATGATTACGGCATCCCTTTTCATAGTTCTGAAATTGTTTAGACACACATGCATGCTATCTAAGGAAAGGTGTATGATTTTGATAAAGTTTTATCAAAGCATCTCGTATCAGAAATCTGAACTTTGGTAAGAAAGTCAATAAAGTATTGATTTCTAGAAGTCCAACTGATTTCTGAGTACATGTCAAAGCTAGTGGGAGCATAAGTGTTATGCTAATAATCATCATGTTAGTGGGAGCATGATAATTATTGTTAGTGTTGCAAGTTAGCAATGTTAATTATAGAAAACAAAAGTTTCAATTCGTGAGGCTGCAGGGATTGAAAAAGTTGTTTTGCTATAATTAAGGGAGAGGATATACTTCATTTCAGTTCTAAAGGCTTAGATTGAGACCTTAATCATCTTTAGTCAAGAATATATATATGAATTTCATGTTGGATTGGTTCAACTTAAGGAAATTCTATATATTGCGTTCTCAAAATTCGATTATGATTACGGCATCCCTCTTCATAGTCAAATTTTGAAAACATGGCAAATAAAAATATTGTAGCAAAAGACTGGTCTAGAATCATGTCTTTATGTGAGACATCATGAATCGTGTACCATTTGCTTTGGGTACAGGATCGATTGCATGTGCTATAATATTTGTCATTTCTAAATTTTTCCAAATGCCCAGAGGCATTAAGAAGGGAAAAGGTCTAGAATTGGATATGACTAAAATGATTAAGCAATTGTCGAGGACAATCTGAGGTTTACCAAAGATTGGTTGCTCAGGGACAGTTGGAAGTATAGTGCTAATTTTGGAAGGACCATATTGACATATTCTGAAAAGAGGCATCTCTTATTCAGAAGTGATAGTCAAAATGAGAATATGGAGTTGTCTCCATAGGTGGAAGTTATCTGTGTAAGATTAGAAAACTTAATGCAAGAAGCATGTCCAAAGCAATGTACTTTGAATATGAGACTTAGTTTCCATGGAGTTGATCTCCATTGGAATACCTTATAATGACTGTTGACAAGTCTTTGTGACTTTGTACATATTCATTACAGGAGGGTCAGTGCATATAAGTTTAAAATCTAAACAAATTTCGATAAATGATAGGAATTTGAAATTCTCACATTTTTCGATAAGGATTTGGGAGTGTGAAATTAGAATCATTGAAATTATGTTCAATTGGTTTATTTCACAAAGTAAGGATCATAGACAAACATAGAGTGCATACTTGGTGTATGGCAAAGCTATTGTTTAAGAAAAACATAGTGTACATGCTTGGAGCATGGGACAACTAGTGTTTTTAATTCAAGTATAAAGTTGATAAAACCGAAACAATGAATAATGAGTAATCAGTATGGTGATAAATAAAAGTGTTTATTTATATTCATAGGGTTTGATACCATATTTGTTTCATTTATTCTTGTGTTTCATTTTGCATGTTTTGACTTCCAGAATAACTAAGTCGCTCTTCCTGAATGATTAAGTTATTCAAACCATCCACAGTCGGTCATATGTTGGAAGTAGATATGAATCAAGACTGTCATGGGTTGGTTTGTAGAGGTCCAAGTTGGTGGACAAAGTGGTGCTACAACACTCATGAGTGCTCATAAGTTTTGAGTATTGGATTTAACCCTAATCCTCCATAATATATAAAGGGGTCCTTGGCTCACAAAATTGGCACAAGTGTGTGAAAATAAGAGTGGGCCGATTTTAGTGTGCATACATATTCTCTCAAGTTCTCTGTTGGGTTTTGAGCATTCTAACACTCCTATGGTGTACATGCAACCCTAAATACCTTGGATCTATGTTTTCTCTAATATACATGCAAATGCTAATATTCCAAGGTATTACCCTATCTAGCATACTGTTGGATTAATGTCTAAGTCCATAACTATAATTGGTAAGACTTGACCCGACCCGGCATGGTCCATTTGGGTTGCATGGCATCATGCATTTGGATAGACTATAATGAGAGAAATAACACTTAAGGTTGGTTAATATATTATAAGTTCTAATATATTAATAAGGTTATTTAATTAGTATTGATCAAGAATTAATTTGGAATTAATTAAGTGATCAAAAGGAGACTAATTAAATATATGGGTTGATTGTGTAAATCATTCATTCTTATATATGTGGGCTTGTGATCCAAGATTCCTTATGTTGGACTAAGTCCATGGGGTGACCCATGGATACTCCATGGAGGTTAAAATCCATGGAGCATAAGGAATGGGTAAAGTTATGAGTTACATGGTGTAACCCTAATAGCCACCATATAAAAGAATCCCCTGGCTCAAGAAATCGTGCACTAATGTGTGAATATGAGGGCTAGACGATTTCAAGGAGTGTTCCATTTCTCTCAAGTCATTCCATGTGCATTTGGTGTTGTGTGAACCATTTGAGGTGTCACACTTGGGGCACTAGGCACTCAAGCTTCATGGAGACAAGCTGCATCAAACAAAGGTATGTATTCTATCCATTTGATTACCCAAGTATCAAGTATTGTATGCTAGATAGGGTAATACCTTGGAAAGTTCATAATTGCATGTATAATAGAGAAAACATAGATCCAAGGTATTTAGGGTTGCATGTACACTTAGGAGTGTTAGAATGCGCAAAACCCATCAGTGGTGTCAGAGCCAAGGCTTGTTTTCTTGTTATACTTGCAAAATTAGCTGAAAAATCGAATTGTATTAGTTTAAAAGTTATGCTAATTACTTGAAAAAAAAAATTGATGTGAATTATCTTTGTTCATATGAGTTTATTAGATTAATAGAAAAGTTAATTGATTATGTGTTTTCAATCCATTTTAATCTAAGAGTTGATTCTAAAATGTGTTTTTGTAACGTGTCCTCAAGTTATATGAAAAGTCACATTTAAGTTTCATAAAACTCATAAAAAGTTGGCAATGGTTACAAAAATGAAGAGTCTTGTCCTCATTCAATGGTTTTATGACTCCATAACTTGTCCTCAAGTTATGGAGGTTCAAGAGTCACTTCATTAAATGATAAAATGTGTAACCTTAATTAGTTCCATAAGTTACAAAAATAAAGAAAAGTTACATTCTTTTATTAGTTTAAAGTCTTCCATAACTTGTCCTTAAGTTATGGAACTTGAAGAGTTTTTTTTAATTAAAACTACTTTAAACACATAAGTTATGGAATTAATTAGCTTTGAATATTTTCAAAACTTGCCCTCAAGTTTTGGAATTTGTAAAGTTTTCCCCATGAATACTTTAATTCCAAGTTATCCCTTAGAATTTTAAAAGTTAAAATTCAACCCTTATACTTTATAGTATCATAAGTTAATAATAAATATATGTATAAGAGCAAGTCAGTCTTACCGTTAGTAGGCCTCATTCACGAAGTCGGTCTATAAGGGGGGTATAAGGTTACTGGCTATAAAATGGCAGTTTAATGGGTGTCCACTCTCACCCACCGCTTCCTTGACTGGTGGAGGGTCGTTAGCCGAACGGGTAGGACAAGGACTATAATTCTCCCTTCATTAAAAGTATTAATGATAAATACTAAGTAACTAAACACTTATAAATTCCCAATCTTAGTTACTTAGGAAAATGTGAATAAGGTGCTAATCCATGAAATTACACTTTGCACTTTGTTTAAACCGTTAGTGGAGCGTGTGTGGTTAACCGGCACACTAACCTGGATTTAACAAAGTAGGCAAAGGGTAACTTAATATTTATCATAGTATCGGTGGAGCTCGTGTGGTTAACCGGCACATCGATTGAGGGGTAAATATTAAGGGTACCAAGTATATTTGCATGGTTACTTCACACCTTGTTTTGTGATCCTCGACATCCCAGTCACAAAACCTGAAGGGCACACTCAAGATTGAGACATGCCATTGAAAAGTTCAATGAATCTCAAAAGATCTAAGAGTTCCAAATCCAAGTAAAAAACCTAATTAAATTATTTCGTTTTTCATGGTGGAAATTGGTAAATCGTCATTTACCTACCTTCAACTATTTTATAACTCGGATTACGGCATCCCTCTTCCAGTTATAAATAGGTTGTTGGATCCTAGCCTTAATATTTCATATTGGGTGTTATATTAAGGAATTTAGATCAACTATCTTGAATATCTCCCAAATGATGTCGAGTTCAGACATCTATGATCTTCCCAAATCTCTTGGAACTTTACTTCCTCCACCCCCTCCAATTATTCTGCCTAACCCACAAGTTGAAGGTCACTCAAGCCCTAATGGCAAGCAAGGTCTATGTGTGATCACATTTTAGAGATGAAGTCACATATTGACAAGACGGGAGAGTTGGGTTTCAAAGTCTTGAGAAAGTTGGATGTTCAATCACTTTCTAAGTCACATAGTGAGTTCCTTTGGGACTACTATGATACAGACTATGACATGAACCTTAATGATCATATCTATTTGCTTGGTGCTGCTGAATCAGCAATGATTTGGAACGATAGTAAAGCAAATTTGATTAGAAGATCAACTTCCCAAAAACTTTATGGACAGTGACAATGGTGACACTGGAAATCCAGAAAAAGCATTCTCTTCCCAATGGAAAGGGATTGGCCATAGTCAACCCGGTTGACCTAATGGTAAGGAGAAAGGCTAAGTCTGAGATAGTCTCATTACAAAAGGGTCCATATGTTTATTTTGCCAAAGGAAGGGGCGTTGATTGCAAAGCTGTCAAGTTTACCTAAGGATGTTAAAGTCAATAAGTCTGACTCTACTTCAGGTAGAGCCCATTATCTAACTCTGTTAAGTTTCTATTCTAAGATCCTCATTACATGATGTGACTGGGTCACATGTTGATGTTTTAAGAATCAAAGAATAGAGAGAAAGCTTAAAGGAAGTATATGCCGATTCTGATCGCGTAGGTGGATTTCGATCGCATCAGAATTTTGAAGTTGTTACTTAGGATTTATGATATATTGCTTAGGAATAGATAACAACAAGTTTTTCCGTATGCATTTGCACTATAAGGATAAGTTTTTCCGCAAAGTTTTAAAATAAAAGAAAATTGTTTAATTTTATTTATTTGAAGTATCCTTACAATGACATTTGTCGAAAATTGTTGCTTATATGATTCCACTGACAACAATATTGGAAAATGGATTTTATTCTTTCATTTGTGGTATTGTCTAAATTTCCCAAATCAGGAAAGTTCCTCATCGACCAAGTTTCAATTGGACCGAAACTTGGAATCATGCAAGTTGAATAGTATGATGAATGAGGAACTTTCCAATTGAAACTTGGGTGATGAGGAACTTTCCTGATTTGGTAAATTTAGACACTACCACAAATGAAAGAATCAAATCCATTTTCCAATATTGCTGTCAGTGGAATCATATAAGCAACAATTTTCCACAAATGCCATTGTAAGGATACTTCAAATAAACAAAATTAAACAATTTTCTTTTATTTTAAAACTTTGCGGAAAAACTTATCCTTACAATCCACATGGAAAATTGTTGTTATCTATTCCTTAGCAATATATCATAACTTCTTAAGCAACTGCTCAAAATTCTGATGCGATCGAAATCCACCTTCGTGATCAGAATCAGCATATACTTCCTTTAAGATTTCTCTCTATTCTTTGATTCTTAAAACATCAACATGTGACCCAGTCACATCATGTAATGAGGATCTCAGAATAGAACTTAACAGAGTTAGATAATGGGCTCTACCTGATGTAGAGTCAAACTTATTGACTTTAACATCCTTAGGTAAATTTGGCAGCTTTGCAATCAACGCCCCTTCCTTTGGCAAAATAAACATATGGACCCTTTGGTAATGGGACTATCTTAGACTTAGCCTTTCTCTTTACCATTTGGTCAACCGGGTTGACTACGGCCAATCCCTTTTCATAGAAATTATGTGCTAATAATTGATTAGATTAATTCTTGATCTTTATGTGTTTTAATGGAGTCCATAACTAGTTCTTAAGTTATGGATAACCAAAAGTCACATTTATAAATAACCATTAAAAGAACACATAGGTTACAAAAAATGAAGAGTCTTCATTTTTAATAACCATTAACTCATAAGTTATGAGAAATGAAAAGTTTTGAAAGTTTACAAAACTTGCCCTCAAGTTTTGGAACATGTAAAGTCATATTAAAAACTTTAGTTCCAACCCCTAGAATTTTAAAAGTTAAAATTCAACCCTTATACTTTATAGTATTATAAGTTTAATAATATTTAAACCATCAAGTATTTTAAATGTCTAAAATACACCCTTATACTATTATAATATTAAAAGTTATTATATGTATAAGATCAAGTCGTCTTACCGCTAGTACGCCTCATTCACGAAGCCGGTCTATAAGGGGGGTATAAGGTTGTTGCCTATAAAATGGCAGCTTAATGGGTGTCCACTCTCACCCACCGCTTCCTTGACTGGTGGAGGGTCGTTAGCCGAACAGGTAGGACAAGGACTATAATTCTCCATTCATTAAAAGTATTAATGATAAATACTAAGTAACTAAACCTTTTATTAATTCCCAATCCTAGTTACTTAGGAAAATGTGAATAAGGTGCTAATCCATGAAATTACACTTTACACTTTGTTTAAGTCGTTAGTGGAGCGGGTGTGGTTAACCGGCACACTAACTTGAACTTAACAAGGTAGGTAAAGGGTGACTTAATGTTTATCATAGTATCGATGGAGCGTGTGTGGTTAACCGGCACATCGATTGAGGGGTAATACATTAAGGGTAGCAAGTAATTTGCATGGTTACTTCACACCTTGTTTTGTGATCCTCAGCATCCCAGTCACAAAACTTGAAGGGCACACTCGAGATTGAAACATGCCATTGAAGAAAGTTCAATGAATCTCAAAGAATCTACGAGTTTCTAAACCAATTAAAACCTAATTAAATATTTCGTTTTTCATGGTGGAAATTGGTGAATCGTCATTCACCTACCTTCAAATATCTTATAGCTTAGATTACGGCATCCCTCTTCTAAGTTATAAAATATTGTGTTGGGTCCTAGCCTTAATATTACATTTGGGTGTTTTGTTAAGGACTATCTCTATATCTAATCTAATCTATTCCCTCTTCTTTTCAGATGTTTTCCAATAACAATGCTTCTGGCTCAAACCCTACTAGCTCCTTCTCTCTCATGAATCTTTGTGGGAGAGTCATCTTTGATGGGTCCAACTTTACAGATTGGATCAGAAACATCAGGATGGTCACTCGGTATGAGAACAAAGAATATGTTCTCGACAAGGAGCTGAAGGTACCCGAGCCAACTGCTACTCCTGAAGAGCTTGCTGAATATGAGGTACATGAAAGAGATGCTACAAAAGTGGCATGCATCATGATGGCCACCATGACAGCCGAGCTCCAAAAGTCCTATGAGGACTATTATCCTTTTGAGATGCACCAGGACTTGATGGACCGCTACCATCAAAGTGCTCGTCAAGAGCGATATGAAATAATCTCCTCCATGATAACAACCCGAATGAAGGATGGTGAACCCATCACGGGCCACATGCAGAAAATGTAAAGGTATGTGGACCGTTTACTGAAGCTGAATGTGAACTTCCCTGAGGAGTTAGCAATAGACATCATTTTGCACTCCTTGCCATTGTGTTATGATCAATTCCGCATGACATATCACATGAACAAGGAAGAAGTCACCCTCAGCAAACTTCAAGGACTCTTGAAGACCGCCGAAAGTGGTCTAAAGGGTAAGTCGGTTGTTACTACTCATACTCCTACTCCAACTGCGGCCAATGTCTTGGCAATCGGGCATGGAAAAGGGAAGAAGAGAAAGAACCCTTCTAAGGGTACCAAGGGTAAGACCCTTGAAGGCTCCTCTTCAAGCAAAACCAAGAAAGGTTTTGTCACTCCTTCTGCTAACCCTAATGAGGCTGAATGCTTCTATTGCCATGAAAATTCGCACTGGAAGCGAAACTGCCCCAAAGTACCAGCAAGATTTGAAGGATGGGAAAGTAAAACACAACCATGCAGGTATATACACTATACTTTCTAATAACTCACCTCATTCTAAGTCTTGGGTCCTTGATACAGGTTGTGGTATTCACATATGTTGTGATTTGCAGGGACTAAAAAGAAGTGAGAATGTGGAGCAGGGAAAGATAAACTTGATCATGGGAAACAGGAAAGCTTCACCTGTCACCAAGATAGGAGTTTATTCCTTTGCGCTAAATAGTGGGTTTACATTAGATTTGAATAAATGTTATTATTCGCCAGAAATGGCAAGAAATGTTATTTCTTTTCATGCATTGTATAAACAAGGTTTTACCTTTTATTTTGATAATAATAATGGTAGTATTGATGCTTTCTTTAATAATGTTCTTTATTTTAAAGCATTACCTTGTGATGGCGTGTATGAAACTGTATCTGTTGTAGATAATCTAGGAAATAATGTATTGTGTATTAACTCTTCCACTAGCTTAGATAAAGCATCCTTATGGCATTGTCGTCTTGGACATGTAAGCAAGAAACGCATAGGCCAACTCCAAAAGGATGGAGTCTTGGAGTCATTTGACCTAAAGTCAGATGATAGTTGTGAATCTTGTTTGCTTGGTAAAATGACAAAGTCACCTTTTACTCACACTTGTGCTAGGGGTGAAGGTTTGTTGGACCTCATACACACGGATGTGTGTGGACCCTTCAGAACCGCCACAAGAGATGCTAATCGGTTCTATGTGACTTTTACTGATGATTTTAGTAGATATGGATATGTCTACCTAATCAAGCATAAGTCAGAAACCTTTGAGAAATTCAAAGAGTTTAAGCAAGAAGTGGAGAATCAGTTGGGCAGGAACATTAAGATGCTTCGATCCGATCGTGGTGGTGAGTATCTTAGTTCTGAGTTCCTTGACTATCTTAAGGAATGTGAGATTGTCTCACAATTGACACCTCCTAGGACACCACAATTGAATGGTGTAGCTGAGAGGCGTAATTGGACCTTGTTGGACATGGTTCGTTCCATGATGAGTCGAGCTTCGCTACCAATCTCATTTTGGGGGTATGCCTTAGAGACTGCCGCCCATATCCTTAATCCAGTCCCTACAAAGAAGGTTGCCAAAACACCTCACGAGGTGTGGACTGGAAAAGTTCCAAATCTAGACCACATCAAGATTTGGGGTTGCGAGGCTTTCGTGAGACGCGAGACTCACGATAAGCTCGAACCCCGAAGCGAAAGGTGTATTTTCATCGGCTATCCACAGAAATCCTTTGGTTACATCTTCTACAGACCCAGTGATAATGTGGTCTTTGTAGCAAGAAGAGGATTCTTTTGAGAGAGAGAATTCATGAGCCAAGGAGACAGTGGGAGGCAAATTGACCTTGATGAAATTCAAGAGTCAAGTGGTGAAGGAACCTCAAACCCTAGCCCTCAACCTGAGGAGAAAACTCCTGTTGAGCCAACTGAAGAATCTATACCTCTGAGGCGTTCCACCAGAGTTAGGAATGCACCTGAGCATTATTATGGTTTTCATATTACTGCAGAAGGTGAGACACTTATCAGTGATAACACACTGGTAAATCTGGATGAGCCTAACAGCTACACGGAAGCCATGGCAGGCCCTGAGGCTGCTAAATGGAAAGAGGCTATGGATAGCGAGATACAGTCCATGTATGACAATCAAGTTTGGAACTTGGTTGACAATGTACCTGATCGTAAGATAGTTGGGTGCAAATGAATCTTCAAGAAGAAGACCGACATGGATGGTAATGTACACACTTATAAGGCACGACTGGTTGCAAAGGGTTATTCTCAAACTCCGGTAGTTGATTATGATGAGACCTTTTCACCAGTGGCCAAGATTAAGTGTATTAGGGTTCTGTTAGCCATTGCTGCATTTCATGATTATGAAATATGGCAAATGGATGTCAAACCCGCTTTCCTTAATGGAAAGTTGGCTGAAGATGTTTACATGGTTCAGCCAGAGGGTTTTGTCAGTACAGAGTACCCCAATAGAGTGTGTAAGCTCGAGAAATCCATTTATGGATTAAAATAGGCACCTCGCAGATGGAATTTTTGCTTTGATGAGAAAATCAAAGAATTTGGCTTTTCAAGGAGTGAAGATGAATCTTGTGTCTATATCAAGGCTAGTGGGAGTATAGTCAGCTTTTTGGTACTGTATGTGGATGACATACTACTCATAGGAAATAACATCCCAACCCTGCAGGAAGTAAAGTCCTGGCTTGGGAAGTGTTTCGCTATGAAGGACCTTGGAGAAGCTGCCTATATCCTAGGGATAAGGATTTTGAGAAACAGGAGTAAAAGACTAATTGGACTTAGTCAAAGCACCTATGTGGACAAAGTGTTGAAAAGGTTCAACATGCATAACTCCAAGAAATGAGAGTTACCCATCCAGAGTAACGCCAGATTGAGTAAGACACAAAGCCCTAGTATTGAGGCTGAGATAGCATAAATGAGTCGAATACCTTATGCTTCATCTGTAGGATCGATCATGTATGCTATGACCTGTACTCGACCTGATGTAGCCTTTGCTTTGAGCATGGTTAGCAGGTATCAGGGGAACCCTGGCAAGGCACACTGGACTGCGGTAAAGAATATCCTCAAGTACCTACGGAGGACTAAGGACTGGGTCCTTACCCTCGGTGGCAGTGAGGACTTGAGAGTTGTAGGGTACAGTGATGCTAGCTTTCAGACTGACAGGGATAATTTCCGCTCTCAGTCGGGCTGGGTCTTTACTCTAAACGGAGGGGCAATTACTTGGAAAAGTTCTAAGCAGGAGACAGTGGCTGATTCCACTTGTGAATCAGAGTATATAGCAGCAAGCGAGGCAGCAAAGGAGGCTATATAGCTAAAGAACTTCATCGGAGACCTTGGAGTTGTACCAGCTATAAAGGAGCCAATAGAGATTTTCTGTGACAGCAATAGTGCGGTTGCCTTAGCCAAGGAACCAAGAGATCATGGGAGATCCAGACACATTGACAGAAAATATCACTTCATCAGACATCGAATAGAAGAAGGAATCCTCGTGGCAAAGAGGGTATCATCGGATGAGAACCCAGCAGATCCCCTCACGAAGGGACTGACTCGGGCTAAGCATCTCCAGCATGCTCGGAGCATAGGGCTGAAGGATGATATTAGTTTTAGTAGTTAGATAATCTTGAAATTTGTAAAATGTAATTGACATTTGATGATAAATAAAAGCTGTTATTTATGAGTAAAGTGTTGCTATCTCTTGTCAATCGTTTACTATTATTTCTTTTTGCATGTTTTGACTTCCAGAATAATTATGTTATGGTTTATATCATATTATTCAAACTCTCCACAGTCGGTCATATGTTGGAAGTAGATATGAATCAAGACTGTCATGGGTTGGCTTGTAGAGGTCTAAGATGTTAGACAAAGCGGGGCTACAATACTCATGAGTGCTCATAAGTTCTGAGTATTAGATTCAACCTACGCTCACTTGTATCACTTCATGGAATTTATCTAGAGTGATCGTGAGACGGTAATATCATATAAGTCTTCAAACCTAGAGATATGATTTGTTGCCTATGAGTTGGTTATGCATTGATTGCACGAAAACGCATTGGTAACCCGATGTTATAAACCGTACCTTTGTGTGTAGTTCAACAAGTAGTAGAGCAAACATATGAGTCGAAGTTTATCTGTTCCTTCTAGGATTAGAAGCGATATCTGGGCCCCTCGATGATTTTGTTTTGACCTATGTACGGGGCCCGGTCAGAACTAAATTGATGTGTTCAGTTAAGTTCTATGTCAAACAAATCGGAAATCGGGAAACAAATGTTGGACAATAAGCAAGACCATGTTCCATGTATTTGTCCGGCTGATATCTAGAACAGAGGATTATATGATCACTTATCTAAAATGGCGCTTCATAGTTCAACAGAGTTTAAAGAGCTACGATTGCTGATCGGTTCCTTAAGTCATACTTGCAACTATAGTTATTAGACTTATCCAAGTGGGAGACTGTTGGATATAGTGTCTAAGTCCATAACTATATTTGGTATGTACTTGACCCGACCCGGCATGCTCCATTTGGGTTGCACTTCACCCGAACAATTTATGGATAATCGTTTGAGAATAGTATAAGTTATGATTTATTAATATATTATAAGTCCTAATATATTAATATAAAATCATATTGTTTAATTAGTATTGATCTATAATTAATTTAGAATTAATTTAGAGATCAAAAGTATGACTAATTAAATATGGGCTCTTGTATTTATATAGTGTGGGCTAATGCTTATTTGGAATGGGCTACGCTTGCATGGAAAGTCCATGGATACTCCATGGAGCTTTAACCCATGGATCTCATGGAAATGAAAAGACATGGGTATTAGGGTTTACATGGATGTAACCCTAATCCACCACACTATATAAAGAAGGCTTTGGTTCTTGAAATTGCACTAGTTGATGTGTGTAAACTAAGAGGGCCGATTTCAAGAAGTTTGTGACTATTCTCTTAAGTTTCCAAGTTTGTGGTGATTTGTGACTTCCATTTGAGGCATCCACATTATTGGTGCTAGGCTCTCAAACTCCAAGCAATCAACTACTACTACAAGGTAAGTAATTCTACTAGTTTTATTTGATTCAAGTACCCCATGCCATGCTAGTTAGGATAAGAACCTTGGAAAAATAATTATTTGCATGTATCTTAGTCAAACATAGATCCAAGGTTTATAGGGTTGCATGTACACCATAGGAGTGTTAGAATGCTCAAAACCCATCAGTGGGGTCTATCCGCGAGCTCCGGCTGATCGTACACTTTCACCCCCCTTTATTATTTTGAAAACATTTTAATAAAACCGTTTTAAATCCTTGTCCTCAGTTTGAGACTGGAGACACGCGAGTGTTTCCTCCAATTCACTCAAACCAAGGCTCTGATACCAAGTTGTAACATCCATAAAAATCATGCCAAATTTAAACTTTTTAAAACATTCCAAAACCATTGATTATTACAAAACTTGTTTTCAAAATAGTTCAGTGTCAAGATATCCCATAATCAAATCATAAACAATAGGAGGTGTACGATCACGCCTTCGCCTTCCTGCGATCGTCAGAAGTACCTGAAACATAATCAACAACTGTAAGCCCGAAGTTTAGTCAGTTCCCCCAAAATACCAACGCCATACATATATTGTTGGATTAATGTCTAAGTCCATAACTATATATGGTATGTACTTGACCCGACCCGGCATGGTCCATTTGGGTTGCACTTCACCGACACAATTTATATGGATAGTCTTTTGAGAATAGTATATTTATGATTTATATTAATATATTATATGTTCTAATATATTAATATATAATCATATTATTTAATTAGTATTGATCAAGAATTAATTTATAATTAATTAAGTGATCAAAAGGAACTAATTAAATATGGACTCTTAGATATATATATATATATATATATATATATATGTGTGTAGTGGGCCAAGTTCATTTAGGTTGGGCTAAGTCTTCATGGATAGTCCATGGAGCTTTAACCCATGGATCCTAGGAAATGAAAGGTCATGGGTATTAGGGTTTAACCCTAATCCTCCACACTATATAAAGGGTCTTATGGTTCATGAAATTATGCTAGTGGCTAGTGTGGATACACTAAAGAGGGCAATAACCGATTTCATAGTGTGAGCCAAGTATCCACACTATTGGGGCTAAGCTCTTAAAGCTTGAAGACATCAAGCTACATCAAAAGGTATGTCATCTAACTAGAACTTTGTAGTATAGGTGCTTCATAATATGCTAGTTAGGATGAAACCTTGGAATATTTAATATTTGCATGTATAATAGAGAAAACATAGATCCAAGGTTTATAGGGTTGCATGTACACCATAGGAGTGTTAGAATGCTCAAAAACCCAACAGTGGTATCAGAGCCATGGGTTGTTTTCTGTTATATTGATGCAAATGTTTTATTTTCAAAGTTGGAAAAAAAAGGAAAAAAACATGACGTTTGTCAAATTTTAAGATAATTACTTGTTTTTGTGAAAAACTAATTATTTGTAAAATTTGAATCATTTGCTATATGAGTTGAATTAGGTCAAATTTAGTAAAAGATAAAATGATATTATTATTTTATTAGTTTTAAAAGTTTGAACTAAAGAGTTTTTTGAAACCTCCATAAGTTATGGATATGAAAAGGTTTTTAAAAAAATTGATTCAAAGTTTTTTATGGAGTTACAAAACTTAGTCTTAATGTTTTAAAGAATTCCATAACTTGTTCTTAAGTTATGGAACATGAAAAGTTTCATCATAAAACAATTATTTAACTCCATAAGTTATGGAATCCAAAAGTTTTCAAGAGTTACAAAACTTGCCCTCAAGTTTTGGAATTTGGAAAAAGTTTTTTTATGATAAAAAAAAAATTGAATTCTAAAACTCTTGGGTTCATAACTTAAACAATTAATTAAATGGTTTTAATTTTGAATTTAATAATTGGAATTATGATGTTTTTATTGAATAATTCAATTAACTCTTATGGACTTTATTAATAGATAATTAAAGTGTTTAATTAAAAGAGAATTAATAATTCCATAATGACATGGTTTAAATTTATTTAAATTAAGAGTATAGTTTAATTAATAGATTAAACCACCAAGTATTTTAAATGTCTAAAATACACCCTTATACTATTATAATATTAAAAGTTTAATATATTATATGTATAAGAGCAAGTCGTTTTACCATTAGTAGGCCTCATTCACGAAGCCGGTCTATAAGGGGGGTATAAGGTTACTGCCTATAAAATGGCAGTTTAATGGGTGTCCACTCTCACCCACCGCTTCCTTGACTGGTGGAGAGTCGTTAGCCGAACAGGTAGGACAAGGACTATAATTATCCCTTCATTAAAAGTATTAATGATAAATACTAAGTAACTAAACCTTTTATAAATTATCCCTTCATGAATAGTATGATGAATGGGCTCTACCTGATATAGAGTCAAACTTATTGACTTTAACATCCTTAGGTAAATTTGGCAGCTTTGCAATCAACGCCCCTTCCTTTGGCAAAATAAACATATGGACCCTTTGGTAATGGGACTATCTCAGACTTAGCCTTTCTCTTTACCATTTGGTCAACCGGGTTGACTATGGCCAATCCCTTTCCATTGGGAAGATAATGCTTTTTCTGGATTTCCAGTGTCACCATTGTCACTGTCCATAAAGTTTTTGGGAAGTTGATCTTCTAATCAAATTTGATTCACTATCGTTCCAAATCATTGCTGATTCAGCAGCACCAAGCAAATAGATATGATCATTAAGGTTCATGTCATAGTCTGTATCATAGTAGTCCCAAAGGAACTCACTATGTGACTTAGAAAGTGATTGAACATCCAACTTTCTCAAGACTTTGAAACCCAACTCTCCCGGCTTGTCAATATGTGACTTCATCTCTAAAATGTGATCACACATAGACCTTGCTTGCCATTAGGGCTTGAGTGACCTTCAACTTGTGGGTTAGGCAGAATAATTGGAGGAGGTGGAGGAAGTAAAGTTCCAAGAGATTTGGGAAGATCATAGATGTCTGAACTCGACATCTTTTGGGAGATATTCAAGATAGTTGATCTAAAGTCCTTAATATAACACCCAATATGAAATATTAAGGCTAGAATCCAACAACCTATTTATAACTGGAAGAGGGATGCCTTAATCCGAGTTATAAAATAGTTGAAGGTAGGTAAATGACGATTTACCAATTTCCACCATGAAAAACAAAATAATTTAATTAGGTTTTTTTACTTGGATTTGAAACTCCTAGATCTTTTGAGATTCATTGAACATTTCAATGGCATGTTTCAATCTCGAGTGTGCCCTTCAGGTTTTGTGACTGGGATGCCGAGGATCACAAAACAAGGTGTGAAGTAACCATGCAAATATACTTGGTACCCTTAATATTTACCCCTCAATCGATGTGCCGGTTAACCACACGAGCTCCACCGATACTATGATAAATATTAAGTTACCCTTTGCCTACTTTGTTAAATCCAGGTTAGTGTGCCGGTTAACCACACACGCTCCACTAACGGTTTAAACAAAGTACAAAGTGTAATTTCATTGATTAGCACCTTATTCACATTTTCCTAAGTAACTAAGATTGGGAATTAATAAAAGGTTTAGTTACTTAGTATTTATCATTAATACTTTTAATCAAGGGAGAATTATAGTCCTTGTCCTACCTGTTCGGCTAACGACCCTCCACCAGACAAGGAAGCGGTGGGTGAGAGTGGACACCCATGTGTCGTCGCTAAATCATCGAGGGGCCCACATATATCGCTTTTATCCCGAAGGTAAAAGGAATGGATAAACTTCGACTCATATGGCCTGTTCTACTACTTGTTGAATCATACACAAAGGCACGTTTTATAACATCGAGTTACCAAATGCGTTTTCGTGCAATCAATGTATAACCAACTCATAGTAACAACTCATATCTCTAGGTTTGAAGAATATAAGATATTATCGTCTCATGATCACTCGTGATAAAATCCATGAAGTGATTCAAATGAGCGCGGGTTGAATCCAATACTCAGAACTTATGAGCACTCATGAGTGTTGTAGCACCACTTTGTCCACCAACTTGGACCTCTACAAACCAACCCATGACAGTCTTGATTCATATCTACTTCCAACATATGACCGACTGTGGATGGTTTGAATAACTTAATCATTCAGGAAGAGCGACTTAGTTATTCTGGAAGTCAAAACATGCAAAGTGAAACACAAGAATAAATGAAACAAATATGGTATCAAACCCTATGAATATAAATAAACACTTTTATTTATCACCATACTGATTACTCATTATTCATTGTTTCGGTTTTATCAACTTTATAATTGAATTAAAAACACTAGTTGTCCCATGCTCCAAGCATGTACACTATGTTTTTCTTAAACAATAGCTTTGCCATACACCAAGTATGCACTCTATGTTTGTCTATGATCCTTACTTTGTGAAATAAACCAATTGAACATAATTTCAGTGATTCTAATTTCACACTCCCAAATCCTTATCGAAAAATGTGAGAATTTCAAATTCCTATCATTTATCGAAATCTGTTTAGATTTTAAACTTATATGCACTGACCCTCCTGTAATGAATATGTACAAAGTCACAAAGACTTGTCAACAGTCATTATAAGGTATTCCAATGGAGATCAACTCCATGGAAACTAAGTCTCATATTCAAAGTACATTGCTTTGGACATGCTTCTTGCATTAAGTTTTCTAATCTTACACAGATAACTTCCACCTATGGAGACAACTCCATATTCTCATTTTGACTATCACTTCTGAATAAGAGATGCCTCTTTTCAGAATATGTCAATATGGTCCTTCCAAAATTAGCACTATACTTCCAACTGTCCCTGAGCAACCAATCTTTGGTAAACCTCAGATTGTCCTCGACAATTGCTTAATCATTTTAGTCATATCCAATTCTAGACCTTTTCCCTTCTTAATGCCTCTGGGCATTTGGAAAAATTTAGAAATGACAAATATTATAGCACATGCAATCGATCCTGTACCCAAAGCAAATGGTACACGATTCATGATGTCTCAAAGGAACTCACTATGTGACTTAGAAAGTGATTGAACATCCAACTTTCTCAAGACTTTAACACCCAACTCTCCCGGCTTGTCAATATGTGACTTCATCTCTAAGATGTGATCACACATAGACCTTGCTTTCCATTAGGGCTTGAGTGACCTTGAACTTGTGGGTTAGGGAGAATAATTGGAGGGGGTGGAGGAAGAGAAGTATGACTTGCATGAGCCAAACTCGGGAAGTCATATTCATTAGGAAAGCTTGGTTTGGGAAGATCATTGTTGTCTAAACCAGACATCAACAATGGGAGATATTCACGTAAAGTTGATTTAAGTCCTTAATATAACACCCAATATGATATATTAAGGCTAGGACCCAACAAACTATTTTATAACTTGGAAGAGGGATGCCGTAATCCAAGCTATAAAATATTTGAAGGTAGGTGAATGACGATTCACCAATTTCCATCAAGATAAACGAAATGTATTATTAGGTTTTAATTGGTTTTGAAACTCCTAGATTCTTTTGAGATTCATTGAACTTTTCAATGGCATGTTTCAATCTCGAGTATGCCCTTCAGGTTTTGTGACTGGGATGCCGAGGATCACAAAACAAGGTGTGAAGTAACCATGCAAATATACTTGGTACCCTTAATATTTACCCCTCAATCGATGTGCCGGTTAACCACACACGCTCCAACGATACTATGATAAACATTAAGTTACCCTTTGCCTACCTTGTTATGTCCAGGTTAATGTGCCGGTTAACCACACACGCTCCACTAACAGCTTAAACAAAGTGCAAAGTGTAATTTCATGGATTAGCACCTTATTCACATTTTCCTAAGTAACTAAGATTGGGAATTTATAAAAGGTTTAGTTACTTAGTATTTATCATTAATACTTTTAATGAAGGGAGAATTATAGTCATTGTCCTACCTGTTCGGCTAACGACCCTCCACCAGTCAAGGAAGCGGTGGGTGAGAGTGGACACCCATTAAACTGCCATTTTATAGGCAGTAACCTTATACCCCCCTTATAGACCGGCTTCGTGAATGAGGCCTACTAATGGTAAGATGACTTGCTCTTATACATATAATATATTAAAATTTTAATATTATAATAGTATAAGGGTGTATTTTAGACATTTAAAATACTTGGTGGTTTAATCTATTAATTAAACTATACTCTTAATTTAATTAAATTTAAACCATGTCATTATGGAATTATTAATTCTCTTTTAATTAAACACTTTAATTATCTATTAATAAAGTCCATAAGAGTTAATTTGAACTATTCAACAAAACATCATAATTCCAATTATTAAATTCAAAATTAAAACCATTTAATTAATTGTTTAAGTTATGAACCCAAGAGTTTTAGAATTCAATTCTTTTTTTCATAAAAAACTTTTCTCAAATTCCAAAACTTGAGGGCAAGTTTTGTAATTCTTGAAAACTTTTGGATTCCATAACTTATGGAATTAATGGTGTTTTACGATGAAACTTTCCATGTTCCATAACTTAAGAACAAGTTATGGAATTCTTTAAAACATTAACACCAAATTTTGTAACTCCATAAAAACTTTGAATCAAATATTTTTTTTTTAAAAAAACTTTCATATCCATAACTTATGGAAGTTTCAAAAACCCGTAAGATCACAACTTTAAAAAAACCTTTTGAGCTCCAAAATGCACCACAAAATTCTCAACGCCTTCTGGCTGGGTCAATATCGGTGCCTCACACAACTTCTGCCTCAAAGTCTCAAACGCCGCCTGCTGCTCAGACCCCCAGCGAAATGTCACCAACTTCTTGGTTAGTCGGGTCAAAGGAACCGCAATATCGGATAAATCTTGGATGAATCTCCGATAATAACCCGCTAAACCAAGAAAACTCCGAATTTCAGATGGAGACCTTGGAACCTCCCACTGCATCATGGCCTCTACCTTGGTCGGATCGACCAGAATACCCTTATGGTTGACAAGGTGCCCCAGAAACTGCACCTCGTGCAACCAAAACTCATACTTGGAGAACTTTGCGAAAAGTCTCTCCCTCCTCAATGTCTCCAGCACCTCCCTCAGGTGCTCCTCGTGTTGCTTTTCAGTCTTGGAGTAAACCAAGATGTCATCAATAAAGACTATCGCAGACAGATCCAGCGTCGGTCTGCATACACGGTTCAGGAGATCCATGAACGTGATAGGAGCATTGGTGAGCCCAAACGGCATCACCCCAAACTCGTAATAACCATATCGTGTCCGAAAGGCTGTCTTTTGTACATCTTCGTCCCAGTCTCTCATCTGGTGGTAGCCTGATCGCAAATCAATATTGGAAAACCAAGATGCTCCCTGAAGTTGGTCAAATAAATCATCAATCCTCGGGAGGGGATAGCGGTTCTTCACTGTTACCTTATTCAACTCTCGGTAATCTATACACATCCGATGTGACCCGTCCTTCTTCTTCACAAACAGAATCGGGGCTCCCCATGGCGAACTGTTCGGCCTGATAAATCCCTTGTCTAACAGCTCCTGCAGCTGTGTAGACAACTCCTGCATCTCGAGAGGAGCCAACCGATATGGTGCCTTGGCTATCGGAGCCGCACCCGGAACTAGGTCAATCCTAAACTCTACTTGTCTTTCCGGAGGTACCCCAGGCAAATCCTTCGGGAACACGTCCGGATACTCTCGCACGATCAGTACATCATGCACAGTCGCCTTACCCTTATCCCGGGTATCCATAACGTTGGCGACATAACCTGCGCAACCCTGTTGAAGGTAGCGCCTAACCTTCACTGCTGAACACAAAGTCGGTCCACATTGCGGTCTCTCACCCTGAATCACCAAGCCTCCCCCACTTGGGGTCCGAACTCACACTAGCTGCTGCTCGCAGTCGATCACTTCCCCATTGGGTCTCAACCAGTCCATACCCACGATAATATTATTCCCTCGCAGGGGAATGGGGACTAAATCCACGGAATACTGCTCATCGAACAACTGTAATGTACATCCTCGATGAACCTTCACAACCCGAACAGTCCTATCATCTGCTATCTCTACATCAATTGGACAGTCCAGCTCCCCTGGAGCTCCAACAAATCGCTTGCTAAGCGTGAGCGATACAAAATGCCTGGTAGCCCTCGAATCGAATAATACCAGAGCAGAAGTACCGTTCACAAGGAACGATCCTATAATGAAACACATAAACATAAGCGATAATCAACATAAATCAAAAGATAAGGAGAGAATACATACCCGTAACAACATCGGGAGCTGCAAGTGCCTCTTATGCTGTCAGCTGGAAGGCTCTGCTCTTCGCCACAGGCGCCTGTGTCCGGCCCTGACGACCATCGATAATCCTCAATGTAGCAGGAGCGGGTACCGCCACCTGTCCTGTTGCTGCTAAACTCGAACACTGGGACCTATTGTGGCCCCTCTGATTGCATTGGAAGCAAATCATATTAGATATTGCAGTAGTGGTGGTGGTAGCAATACAATCCCTGCTGACATGACCATTCTGGCCGCACTTGAAGCAGCCCGAACTACCCGCCCTGCACGCCCCCTCGTGCATCTTTTTGCACTTGCCACAACGGCTGCGACCCTGCTGGCTCCTCGATCTGTGATCTGATACCTTGCGCTTTTTGCCCGAGCTCCCTGTCTGAACACCCTCTGGTTTCCTCTTCCTCTCCATCTCCAAATCCAGCTCCCTTTCCCGAGCCCTCCCTATCCTATCCTCCAGCGTCTTACAGCTGGAGCGGCTAACAAACTGTCGGATATCACTCCTCAGCATCTCATTGTACCGGGCCTTTTTCATCTCCTCGTCCGCCACATACTGTGGAACAAGAAGGGCCCTGTCCCTGAACATAGCGGTGATATCGGCCACCATCTCATTAGTCTGCTGGAGGTCCTGTAACTCCCTCGCAAGTTGTTGCACCTCGATCACAGGTGCAAACTCGGCCCTGAATCTAACCAAGAAATCATTCCAGGTCATCGCATCAATAGCGGCATCATCTCCAATAGCTCGTCCAACCTCCTCCCACCAATCACGCGCCCTGTCCTTCAGGAGGCAGGAAGCAAGTCAGACCTTGTCCCCCTCAGGACAACGGCTGGTACGAAAGGCGTTTGCGACATCAGCCAACCACATGCTGCTAGCAATGGGGTCCCGATCCCCATGATAGTCTGGAGCTCCACAAGCTCTAAACTCCCGGAATGTCAATGTGCACGCCCCCATCATGGCCGCCATCTCAGTACGGAATGCACTCAGCCTCTCGTCAAAAATCTCCAGAATGCCCTCCTTGACCAAACCGAAGATCACAGGAGTCTGGTCAATGATACTGCGCGTAATCTCAGATAAAATGAACTCCCTCATCTGATCATCGAGTTGCCCAACTCCAGAGCCCGAGCCTGATCCCTCGCCGACGCCAGAGCTGCAAACCGGTCTTGTACGTAGTGTCACCATACTGAAAATACACCATAACAATCATCAGAATACTCATCATAACTAGAGGGATCACACACACTACAAGTTCCCTGGTTTTATCTCAGCCCTCCTTGACTCGAGTACGGATCCTATGCTTTCAGTAGTACTGGCCCATACTACCTTCCACATCTATCCTTACTTTCCTCAAGAATTGTGTCACACCCCCGAACCTGGACGGCGGAAACGTCTGGGGGCGGATGACTTCGTGTACAGTATCATAACAATTGAATATAAATGAAGCATAGCAACCAAACATCATACATTAGAAATACACACTTACATAGTTTACATATAGAACTTGTTCATCAGTTACACAAAAGTAAGAAAGTACAAATTCTTGAAGTTGCACCACTTGATCTCCTAGTCGAACTTACTACCTAATACTGGATCCCTGTGAATACAAGTCGTTTTGAAAAGCGTCAACTAAAAAGTTGGTGAGTTCATAAACAGTTTTGTATAAAAATGATTTTTGTACTTGTTTAGAATAGCTTTCATAGTGCTTTCAGAAATCCGATATTTTCTAAAAAGAAATGGTTTGGAATATTTGTGTTTGATCTTATATTAATGCATGTGTGTTAATGTTTACGAAAATAGAAAGAGAATGATTTCCAGACAACCCGATGTTGTCTGCGATAGATAATGCTGAAATCTCAACCCCCGTGGTTGAGTACCAGTGCGTATAGATTACCGTTTTATCAAAAAGAAGGTTTCTCGTTTTATCCAAAAAGAAAATAGAATAGTTTCCCGTTTTATCCAAAAAGAAAATAGAATGGTTTACCGTAAATCTTATAACGTAGATACCTCTAAGTGAGCCGTTATAACCATACTAAATAATGACAATTTCGCCTGTCTTGACATCTTTGGGACGCCGATGGAACAAGGTACGGTTTGTCACCCTAGACTAGCCTAGTCTAACTGTAGCGAACAGCTCAGGTGTGGGGTGTCATCCCCGTATAGATCTATACACAAACTCACGCTCTCTCTCCGGGAGACTCTAGTTATAACTACAGGCTACGTTTGTACACTCATATGGTGCCAAACGAAACGTCTCACTAGATCCTTAATCAAAGTTTACGCGGAAAAAGAATAAAAACATATAAAACTCATTCCCAGGCCCAATGAACCATGTAAGTGAACCACTAAGACATCGCTAAACATGTAAGTCATTTCAAGGCTCGATAGAATGAGATTATATAACATGGGCCCAAAATATATGTAAAAGGACAACTAAGGCCCATTTCACATGTAAGGTATTTACAGGCCCAAATAGCACGCAAATAGTATCCAAGGTCCGTCGCACATGTTAATGGGCCAATGAGGCTCGATAAACATATAAATAGTATTCAGGACCTATCAAACATATTAATGGGTTACTAAGGCTCAATAAATATTAAAATAACCTAATTAGTCTGTTTGTTATTATATTGTTAGTTTTAGCTCGATTATTTACAAAATTGATATAAAAAGCTCACTTTTTGTAAAAATGACGTTCTTGGCCCAATAAGTCAATTAAGGCCCAATTTTAGTAAAAATAACACTTTAGTCCCCATTTTGTTCAAAACTTGTATTTATGGCTAGTTTTTGGTAAAAATAACATTTTAAACACATTTTTGTCAAAAATATCATTTTTGGCTTGATTTTTGTGAAAATACAAATTTTTCTGGTTTTTGGCTTTTCTGACCCGGTTGTTGGAAAATTTGTAGAAAACTCATCGTAAGTCGAAATTTGGATCCATAAATTCTGGAAGTTTCGAAATTTTGTCTACTTTGTTCACAATTTTTCTCATAATTTTTAATAGCCTCAAACAAGTGTGAAATTGTTCACCAAATGTGATAGGCAGTTTTGTAAAATTATTTCAAATGTGATAGGCAGTTTTGTAAAATTCGCCAAAAATTATAGAAAAATCATATGAAAACGTGAAAGTAGTCATTTGAAAGGTAATAACCTGAACTTTTGCATGTAAAACATTTTTGAAAAATATTACCATTAAGGTGGTCAAAACAGTTCGAGATTGGACCAAAACTTTTCTGTCAAGGGCTGATGTTTGAGTTTAGTTTATAAATCTTTGAACACAACACTCATTTTTGCTATTTTAAGTGTATAAATCCCAGATCTACAAGTTTACATATAATATATGAGACAAAATATACTTTTATCATGGTATTTATGAAGATCTAAGTGATAAACTTCATTTTCAAGTAAAGATCTAAAAGTTAAACACATAAACATGCACATCTACATAGATCTAACACAAAAGCACTTGTATCCTCCCCCAAAAACATTATAAAACCGAAAACAAGGGGGTATTAACTCACCTTGGGGATTTTCTAAGTGTAGAAGGAGATGAAGAAGAAACTTTGAGTCTAGCTTGAACAAGTTGGAGAGATCTTGAAAATATGGGTGTTCTAAGGGTATAATCACGAAAAATGGAGTTGTAAGAGGAAGGATCTTTGTAAAAACTTGAAACAAAACAATGGAGTTAATCATAGACTTACCTAGGATCTTAGAAATCCCTCCTTGATGATGAAAAACTCGAAATTTTTGAAGGGAAGAAGGATTGTTCTTGAGAGTAATGTGTGGAATTTGGAGTTGTGAAGTGTGTGTATTGTGTGTGTATAGGCCGAGAATAAGAGAAGGGAGGGAGGAGAAGTTGACTTCTTAAAACTTGATGAGATGTATTCCTTGATACATGTTGGTCCAAGGCATAGATATATGATGGACAACATTGAGGTGGCACATGCATTATCTCTTATTTCTCTTTTTTTTATATGGGCCAACCGAACCAAGGAGGTTCTCGGCCCAATTGGTGGCCCAAAAATAGGGGTGTTCGATTTTTAGCTTGGCCCACAAGAGTTTTCGGCCCACTAATATTATATGCAAGGGTTTGGTCCAATTAAGAGGTTTTCGGCCCATTAGGGCCCAAAGAGTGAGTCTTGGTCCAATAAGGGTTTTAAGTTGAGGATTTTTGGGCTAAGGCCCAAAGATGATTGGATTTGGCTTATTGGATCGAGTTTTTGGGCTTATACAAGGAGATTATATTGTTTAGGAGTTCACATCTTAACCTAATTTTGCCAGTTGTGACAAATTGCCTTGACTCCACCAAGTCCCTTCTACTAAAACTGCTCTTCGCGCTAATCTCATTCTAGGCTTGCCCTAGCGTAATCTCTGACCCACTCTCCGCCATCATATGTATAAGAAGTCCCTGCTATCTCCCCCTAACTAGCTCGCGAATACCATTACATATTACTAAGACCAGATAATTCTTTGAATGACAGGTCTCTCCTTACAACGGTAAGACTCAAATGAGAGCTGCGAAATAGGGCTAAACCTAACCTTCTGAAATTATTTAGTCCTCGTAATATGTAACTTAACATATTTGTTTACTAGTTAGTTAAAGATAAGTAGAACTCCTAAAAGCACAAAGCAAGCAGTATTCGTGCATTGAGTGATCAAAACCAAGCATATCCTAATCAGGCCATCATATTACTGACTAATCAGTACTAGCATGCAGTTCAATAAGCACATACAGTAGGCATACAAGGCATCATTCCTAGATCCTTAGCCCTAATCTAGCATGCAGTTCTCATACACATACATCAGGCATACAAGGCATCCTTCCTAGATCCTTAGCCGTAATCTAGCATGCAGTTCTCATAATCATATCATATCATAACAAACATACATGGGTAATTTCGGAGAACTTACTTGAGTTCGGCTGATTGCATGCACCACACCCTTTTCTCTTTTTGAAATCCTTTTTATAAAAATGATTTTCCTTTGAAAATTTTCATACCAAGTCCTCAGTTTGAGTTCCGACACACCCGAAAGTATGCCCGAATCCCTCAAACCAAGGCTCTGATACCAACTTGTAACACTCAAAAATACGGTCCAAAAATTTCATTTTTAATTATTAAATAAAACCATAGTTATAAAAACATAAGTCAAAATATCTTAAAACATTATTATCAGAGAATCCAAATCAAAACATCAGAGTAATCATCCCAGGCTAAACATAATGGTGTGTGCACTGCAGTCATCCCGAGCTTTTCCCTTTGCTACCAGAAGTACTTGAAACCAAAACTGAAAACCGTAAGCACAAAGCTTAGTGAGCTTCCCCAAACTACTACATACCATACACATAATCACATAAAAACATATCATGGGCCCCGCCCCTTCATCGGGACCCGCCCGACATCGGACAATGTCCGGCATCGGGCCCCGCCCGGCATCGGACATAGTCCGGCATCGGGCCCTGCCCGACATCGGACCATAGTACGGAAAGCATATAAACATATAAAAAATTCACAACTAATAAACACATAATCATAAGCATATTAACATTCATCGGGCGCCGCCCGGCATCGGGCCGAAATCCGTAAAGCATATAAACATTCATCGTGCACCGCCCGACATCAGACCGAAATCCGAAAAGCATATAAACAGACACATGAAAGAATCACGAAGACATCAAGCATACAAACATTCCTTGGGCATTGCCCGACATCGGACCGTAGTCCGAAAAGCATATAAACATTTATCGGGTACCGCTCGATATCGAATCAAAATTCGGAAGGATATGGCCACCTTCCTTTAAAACACCAAGATGCACTCCAAAATGATATTCTATGCTCAAAAAACACAAACATGGGTTTAGGGTTTCGTGGGATCTGCTTAAGGGTGAGAGGGTGGCTGGACTTTAGGGCATAATGGTCTTTATATAGGGGTTAACCCTAAATTTTAGGGTTTTGGAGACTGCATGCGTACGCTTCGCGTTCCCTTTTGGAAAGCAGCGCGTACGCGCATGGCATCCGCGTCCATATCTCGTGAGTATGCAGCGCGTACCTAGAGTGGTACGCCCCACGTACGCACTCTTAAGCCTAAACATAAGGGCCCAATAGGCCCAAGCCCAAACCAATTTAATTAATTAACCCAACACATATATATAAATAATACCTTAGGGAATTACCGATCATTACAAATGGTATATAACAATCCTTGATAATATAAACTAGGCAATAGCAAAGAACTAAACCAAAGATAATGTCTTACACATACAAGCATATTTATACGGATAATAAGGCATGAAGAAAATAGAGATAACACACCCGCGATAGCATCTGATGAAACTCTGGCCTCCCCCGACTGACACTGCAATGATCGGCTCCTCGCTATTGGGGCTCCTCCCCTACCCTCACGACTGCCAGTGATCCTCAAAGTAACTGGAGCAGGTGCACTCACTGGTCCACCCCTCAACATCGGACAGTCGACCTTCTTGTGGCCCACCTGGTTGCAGTGAAAACACATCAGAACTGGTCCGCGGGGGCAATCCCTACTAAAATGACCCATCTTACCACAACTGAAACATCCTCGACCTCTCTCCCGACATCCTCCCTCATGGGTCCTCCCACACTTGGCACAACGGTTCCGGCCCTAATAGCCTCCCAAACGTGAACTCTGATTCTTGGGCCTCTTCTCCTGGCCCACTACGATTTGAATCTGCTCTGACTTCCTCTTCCCGAGGTGCTCTAAATCGATTTCCCGCTCTCGGGCTCTAGCAATCATATCATTCTGGGTCTCGCACCATGAAAAACTCACAAACTCCCTTATGTCATCCCTCAACATGCCATGATACCTTACCTTTTTCATCTCCTCGTCCGCTGCATACCGCAGAACCAACAAAGCCCTCTCCCGGAACTTGACAGTGATCTCTGCCACGGTCTCAGTCGTCTGGCGAAGGTCCTGAAACTCCCTCGCCAACTGTTGCACCTCAATATCTGGTGCAAACTCGGCCCTAAACCGGGTCACAAACTCATCCCAATTCATCATCTTCAGGGATTCGACTCCCAAAGCGAATTCTACCTCCTCCCCACCAATCTCAAGCTCTGTCTTTTAGAAGACAGGAAGCAAATTTGACCTTCGACCCCTCATGGCAGAAACTCATCTGGAAAGCGTTCACCATATCCGCTAACCATCTCCTACTAGCAATGGGGTACTTATCCCCAAAGAACTTGGGATCTCTAAAAGCACGAAACTCTCGGAAGGAAAGAGTGCGAGTACCTACAAAAGCCCTGATCTCAGTACGGAATACACCCAAACGCTCCTCCAGAATCTCTATAATCCCCTCCTTGATCGTCCCGAAGATCACAGGAGTATGCTCCAAAATATCGCGGGTAATGTCCGATGAGATGAACTCCCGCATCTGTTCATCAATCAGCTCAGTGCCATCAGCTGAGCCCGAACCAGATCCTCCACCACGAGTGCTCATCACCATATTAAAAAGCAACCATACAATAATCGTAACATACCCAAGAATCCTCATCCGCAGGCTTCCTGGATTCTCTGTGACTCCCCTCGATTCGAGTATGGATCATGTGTTTTCAGTAGTACCGGCCCAATACTACCTTCCACACCTATCCATACTTTCCTCAAGTGTTATCCTGAATCCTCCAAGTCACCTTCTCAAATCGGTACTCTGAGTACCTGGAAATTAATGCAACCAAACCCACTAATGCACTTCCTAGGCTCTCCTAGGTTCCAACCTCACCCTGTCATCAGCTGCTGAAGAACTCCCACAAATATCAGCTAACTACTTCATGAATATAATCACATGCCACAAATCTTAGATAATTCTTCTAGTAACAGACTAAACCCTACAACGGTTAGACTCAAACGAGAGTTGTGCAGTAGAGTCAAATCCATCACTCTGAGATTATTTAACCTTTGCAACATGTGACTTGACATATTCACTTAAGAGTTAACTCACATCACTAAGAGTTCCACAATGCACAAAGCAAGCAACATTAGTGCAGTAACAATCCAAGCCATAGAACAAACAAAGAACCTACAAAGCTCACTTACTATAACCCATGCTAGGAACTTCCACTCTCACTACTGGGTGCCTTATGCATGCAAATTATACACAATACAGGATCAAATAGATTGTCGAATAAAAGACCCTAGGACCACAACCAAACGAGGAACAGGAAATAAGGCCAAATCAATCATTCTAGGGCTATACGATCCTAACCGTATACAATTTTTAAAGTATACAATTAGCAATTACTGATACCAATACATATTCCCAATCTAGCATAGCATCCAATGCTTCCCAGGCTACAAGGCATCACATATCAGGCCAATCTATCATGCAATTCCTGAAAGTATCCCTAGCCTTACCCTAACATGCAAACATGCATATCATATAACATATCAACACGTATGGGTATTCTGTGAATCACTTACTTGAGCTCGGCCGATTGCACGCATCACACCCCTTTTTTCTTTTAAAAAAATCTTTTTAGAATTTCATTTTCTTTTAAAAGGTTACCAACTCCTCGGTTTGAGTTCAGTCACACCCGAGAGTGTGCCCGGATCCCTCAAACCAAGGCTCTGATACCAACTTGAAACGTCCCAAAATCATAATAAGATAGCTATCAGAGTACAATCCCAAAATCATCAAGTTGAGGAAACATGGGTAGATGCGCTGCGATCAAGCTGGGCCCTTCTCTTTCGAACCAGAAGTACCTGAAACCATAACCACAGATACCGTAAGCACAAAGATTAGTGAGTTCCCCAAAATACAACATAACATACATATCAACATATAATGGGCCCCGCCCGACATCGGGCCCTGCTCGGAACAGATTTGTCAGTCATCAGGCCCCGCCTGGCATCGAGCCACGCCCGGTATACATACAAACACATAAACACATGCAAGAATCACAAAAATAAATAACATACAATATAATCATCAGGCCCCGCCCAGCATCAGACCCCACCCGGTATACATATCAGATATCATACACACTAGAGTCATGCAGACAACTAGCATCCTATTCATAATAATCTATGGGCCGACATTGGTGCCTTCGAGCCACCAACACAGTGAGGAAACCCACCTCAATCCAAGATAACTGAACACGCGAGCTGCTGCTACCGGAATCCTCACACCGAACATAATCAATTATCCCTAATCAATAATTAAGATAAATTCCCAAAATCCAAGGCCCAAACAATATTTTTTTCTTCCTAAAGGGTAAAAGACCATTTTACCCTTCCTATAATTGGTCCAACAACTCTTGGCTCAACTCCCAAAAGGCCCAAAACGAGTTTCTCAGGGGTACGCCCCGCGTACTGAACTCGTATGCCTCGTGTACTACTCTCTAATGCACAATATACAAGTCGCGAAGCCTGATCCATGCATTACGCTGAGCTAACTCCTATGTACGCCCAACGTACTCGTCATAGGGCCAAAAATTCTCATTAAGAACTTAATGCTTAAGACCAAACGTCCAAACTCAGATCTAACCTCTAGATAAGGTCTTAAACCATAAATTTGCCAACTTTACTCCTTTGCATGCCTTAATGGGACCCAAAACCTGTTTTTATCCTCTAAACTAATAATACGAACATCAAGTTAAGCATGATTCATCAAAACCCATCAAGATGATATTTTTATGGTTCCTAATAACTCCATAATGGATAAAGTTTCCAACTTTATCCATTAGAATGGTCCAACCAACCAAGATCTAGTCTTGAAGTCTCAAAAGGACAAAAAAGTGCATCTTTTCTAACTTAGTCCATTAAGTCCAAGTCTCAAGCTTTTATATCTGAATCAATATGATGTTTAGATTGATAAAGTTTCCAAATTTATCCATAACAAGGTCATAAACTTTCAAGATCTAAACTTTATGCACTAAAGTGACCAATAGCTCATAACACCCTAAAACTAGCTAGATTCAATAAATGCATCATCAAGATTCAACCTTTATACCTCTAGAAGAAAGATCAAGGTGAACAAAGTCTGGATCTACAAGCTGCAATGCAACCAACACTTCTACAATGAGTTCCTTCTTCTCCAAGATGCTCCAAGAACACTCCAAAGCACTTAAAAACATTCTTTTTGCTCACAAGGCTCAAAGTAGGGTTACGGTTTCAAGAGAGGGTGTTGGAGAGGTGGATGCTGAAAATGGAATGGATTTGGGGGAGTTAAGGAGCTTAAATAGGGATCAAACCACGAATAAAGGGTTTGGGAACTGATCGTTTATGCCCAACATTCTCAATTTATGCCCAACGTACTAAGGATGCCCTAGTACGCCCAACGTACACGTTGAGTAAACCTAGCGTACGCGGCTAAACCCAAAATCGCCCTAACTTCAAACAATCATAACTTCTTCATTTTAACTTCGATTTCGATGATCTTTATATCAACGAAAAGGTGTTAAGAAGCTCTACAACCATATCAAAATCTCCTTATACTTAAAACGTACCGAACTTAAATCCAAAATTTATAAAAGGCTCAAACTATCACTTTACGGTTATACCCTTGGGCTCCAATGCACCAACCGAACTCTCGGATCACCTAATATAAATTACCCATATCCAAAGGCGTCTAAATATCTCTTTCCCCAAGGACCGAAGCCTTATGATAACTAGTCTTCGGGTGACGGCCCCGAATTATGAAACGATTCGAAACAGGGTGCTACAATTAGAGTAGTGCAATAGTTTATATATACAATTTCAGATATAATAACACCAAAAACGCTTATGTTTGATGGTTCGAGCGTTGCTCAGATACGTAAGAGGCGAGGGTTTGATTCTTCGTAGTAGCATTTCTCGCAGACTTCATCTAGATTTTTAATCGAAAAGAATGCGCTGACGTGGTGACATGGCAATTCACGCCAACCCCGCGTCAGTAAAAATGCCCGGGCAATGCCAACTAAGCCGCAAAGGACAAAAATGACCTGCTAAGGACCAGGAAACTGATTAAGTGGCGAAAATGAAAATAATTTGAAAATGTTATGCATTAATACAGTAACATCCGATTATCAGGTATTTCTATCTTAGCCCTTAACCTAATTGAAGTTTGCTCATTTGGTCCTTTATTGTTTAAACTTTCGTAATTCAACCATACGTTAGGCTTACGAAGAGGGTACACGCAGCGTACTCATGAGAAGTCCGGATCGAGGAGTCCATGCTAGTATGTTGGGTGTACATGTGGTATGTTGGGCGTACTGTCCCAATCCCTAAAACCCTAAATTTTAGGGTTTCACCGCTATTTAAAGACATTAACTCACCCTTGGACCTCCCATAATCAGCCTGCACTCCTTCCAACCCCTAATCTCGAGTGTATTCCTTGTGAGTGAAGATCTTGTAGCCTGGTGGTGATTTTGGTGACATATTTTTTAAGAAGAAGACTAGTGAAGAAGGTGGTGTTGCTTGCAAGCTTTTGGATCCAGAAACTACTCCTCATTGTGCATCTTTTTCAGGTATAGAGTTTATACCTTGATGAGTTTCCTTTTTGATCTCCATGGATGAGTTTTATGAACTTTTTATCCCAAAGCTTGGACCTTTATAAGTTTGGATCACTCCAGAGAGTATTAGTTTTCCTTTCATGCATATTAGGTCTTGTAGATTCATAAAAATGGTTGCTTGATCATTTCCTTTGGTACATGCATGAGTTGAGTGGCTTGGAGTGTGATGGAAGTTAGAGTTTCATGTTTTGGGTCTTCTATAGCCATGAAAAGGCTTTAAGTAGGTGACATTATGAGTTACGACGTTCTAAGAAGGTCAGATCTGTTTTTGGATGCATGTCTTAATGATTAAGACCATTTTTGGGGTAAATTAGGGGCCAGACGGCGTATGCCCCGCGTACTAATGGCTACACCCAGCATAGCTTGGTGAGCCCCCAATCCTGCATGGTTCTCGAGTATGCCCCACTTAGGAAGAGAGTACGCCTAACGTACGCGTTGGGCAGTTGACTTTTGTTGACTTTTGTCATTTGGTCAAGATTTAGGGTTTTGGACCATGGGAATGACAAAATGGTCTTTTTTCCCTTAAGGGACTTAGTTGTGGGATTTGGACTCGTGGGTTGAGTTATGGACCTTAATTATTAATTAGTGTTAATTATTTTGTTGATTAGGTGAAGTCTAGTTCCGACAGTTCAGGTGAGAGATTTATTTGTCATCAGTATAAGGTGAGTTTCCTTATTTATTCTTACCTGTGTGGTAGAATAGTTGTATTTGTGGTGACCAACTGGGTCTAACTGATATCTTACATTATGTTGTGTATGTGTGACTGAGACTGCTGATAGTCTCCAGGGTTGCTGATAACCCATAGGGCGTGCTGTTGCCCACTGGGACTACTGATAGTCCCCAGGGTTGCTGATAACCCATAGCTGTTTATTTTATGTTGTGTTGTATGTGGTATTTTGGATAAATCACTAAGCTTCGTGCTTACAGTTGTTGATTTATGTGTTTCAGGTATTTCTGAGGATCGCGGGAAGGTGAAGATATGATTGTACACACTCGTTGGGAGATTTGTTACTGGAATAGTTTGAGATACTCTGATATTTTGTGATGATGTTTGTTTTAGACACTTATGTTTTTGATGACTTGGTTTGTGAAACCTTATTTTGGTAAATTAAAAATGAAAATTTTGGTTTAAAATTTGAGGTGTTACAATTTGGTATTCGAGCCCTGGTTTAAGGGATTTGGATGAACCTTAGGGTAATTCCAAACTCAAACTATGGATCTGAAAATTTTCAAAAAAACTTTTCAAAGAATTGAAGCTTTTTTACAGGAGAAAACCTAGTGAAGCAATGTGTACAATCAACCAGAGCTCGAGCGGTAGTTTCCCAAAATATCTCAATTTATAATATGAGTAGTATAAAGTTGATATTCTATGATCTGATAGAATTGCATGCTAGTTAGTGGTAGGCTAAGAATCCTGCAAGAATGGTGTGATAGTTTTGCCTGATTTGTGATAGCTTTAGCCTAGGAGTTCATTCTTATGATATTGAATCTGTCATTTCCATTTGTCTAGTGTATGTTATATAATTATACATAGTTAGGATTTTATAGCCTTAGAATGCCTGATTTAGCCTTTCTTCCTGTTCCTTGTTTGGTTGTGGATTTGAGGTAGAATCATTTATTCGAATGCCTATCGAGTCTCGTATTTTGTACAATTGGCATGCACGAAGCAAATGGCGAGGTTCGAAGGAACCAGCAGGGGGAGTGTATAGATGATCTAGGAAATAGATTCCTTGTGACTTAGAGTCTTGAGAGGACGACTTGAGACAAATACGAGTTGGTGTGGAAGGTAGTATTGGGCCTATACTACTGAAAGCACCGGATCCATACGTAGATCAATAAGTAATCTTAAGGAACTAAGGAACTTTTAGGAGTGTGTGGGTGTTGGTGTATGCGCTTTTGCCTAATTTCAGATGGTTTTCTTGTGTGTTTCAATATGGTGGTTACCAGAGGTTCAGGCTCCAACGAACCCGGGAGACCGAGTGCCAGTGATGATAAGATCCACAGGATTGTTGCCACTGAGGTGGTCACAGCAACCAGAGGAGCTATTCCAGAAATGTTTGGGTCTATCAAGACCACCCTGATTGAGACTTTTGACGAGCGTTATGGCGTCGTCACTGAGGCTGATGTTGTCGCAGCCACTACAGATGTTGCTGCTGCAAAACCACAGGGGGGTTGATTCGTTGTGGTACCGAGAGTTCAACAACACGAAACCACCCGAGTTTGATGGGACCTAGGATCCGATTGCTGCCATGAGATGGATTTATGATGTTGAGTGATGTTTTTACACTTGCTCCTGTCTGGAGAATCTGAGGGTTCGTTTTGCGTTGAACCTGCTTCGCTTAGGAGCAAAGGATTGGTGGAAGTTTGTGACAGCTGATTACACTCTTGCAGAGAATTCTGCAGTGACCTGGGAGAGATTTACTGATATGTCCAGGGATGAGTCTGTACCCGTAGTTGAGCGGGAAAGATTGGCCTGGGAGTTCCTGTCTCTCAAGCAGAAGACAGAGACGGTGACTGAGATCACCAGGATGTTTCATGAGAGGTCCTTGTTTTGCCATGAGCACGTGTCTAAGGAACATGCACGTGTGAGTCGGTATTTGAGTATTCTGAGGAGGGATATTCGTGAGTTTGTAGCGAACACTTCATATCAGACATGGGCTGAGCTGCAGACTAATGCCAGGAGGAGAGAGATTGAGCTGGAGACCCACGCTAGGGAGGAGAGGGAGACCCTAGTGAGAGATAGGAGGCCAGTATAGTCGCAGTCGATGACTAAGCGGCCCAAGTCCACTGACCCGAGAGCTAGATGCCAGAAGGTTCGCACTTGCAGAAAGTGTGGCAAGGGACATGAGGGACCCCTGTCGGTCAGTGACGGCTTGCTACATGTGTAGCATACCTGAAAATCATCTGGTCCCCACTACTAATATCTACCGTGTTTGTGTGTTAAATATCTTCGGTGTTGGTTATCCGATAGATCTTATCCTTATCGCGATGGGAGATGTCTGCGTGATCGTGGGTATGGATTGGTAAGCGTCATATGGTGACGATTCGAGACCCTAGTGGGGGAGTGCTGACCATCTACGGTGAGGGTACTAGGTCAGGGTTAGCCTTCTGTTCTACCGCCAAGGCGAGACATAGTTTGCAGCATGGGTGTATGGGTAATCTCGCATATGTAGTGGATACTCGAGTTGAGGAGAAGGGATCGATTTCTATTTCTGATGTTCCTGTGGTACATGATTTTCCCGATGTTTTTCCCAAAGAGTTACTGGTTGTGCCTCCTACGAGGCAAGTGGAGTTTCAGATTGATCTGATTCCGGGTGTGGCGCTGATTTCCAAGGCACCGTACCGTCTTGCACCTCCTGAGATGTAGGAGTTATCATCTCAGCTTCAGGAGCTGTTAGGAAAAGGGTTTATTCACCCAAGCAGTTCTCCTTGGGGAGTACCGGTCTTTTTTTTCAGAAAACAGGATGGTTCACACCGGATGTGTATCGATTACCGGGAGTTGAACAAGCTGACGGTGAAGAACCGTTATCCATTGTTGAGGATTGATGATCTCTTTGATCAGTTGCAGGGGGCATTGTGGTTTTCCAAGATCGATTTGAGGTCTGACTATCATCAGATTAGGGTATGAGAGAAGGATATTCAGAAGACGGCCTTCCGAACTTGTTACAGGCATTACGAGTTCGTGGTGATGCTTTTTGGGCTCACCAACGCACCGACGGCGTTCATGGATCTCATGAACCGGGTGTGCAGGCCCATGTTGGATCGATCGGTGATCGTCTTCATTGATGACATTCAGGTCTATTCGAAGACCGTAGAGCAGTACGAGGAGCATTTGCGCAAGATTCTTGGAGTTTTGAGGATGGAGAGGCTCTATGACAAGTTCTCCAAATGTGATTTCTGGTTGTGCGAGGTTCAATTTCTGGGACACCTTGTCAACCAGAATGATATCTTGGTCGATCCAGCCAAGATAGAGGCGGTGATGCGGTGGGAAGCGTCGAGATCTCCATCTGAGATTCGGAGCTTCCTCGGTTTGGCGGGATATTATAGGAGATTCATTAGAGACTTCTCCAAGATTGTTGTTCCTCTCACTAAGTTGACAAGGAAGGATCATGTGTTCAGTTGGGGGCCTGAGCAGCAGGCATCATTTGAGACTCTCCGCTATAGAGTGTGTGAGGCTCCGGTACTTTCACTCCCTGAGGGAGTTGAGGATTGTGTGGTCTACTGCGATGCATCCATTGCAGGGTTGGGTGATATGTTGATACAGAGAAGACATGTGATCACATACGCTTCGAGGCAGCTGAAGCCTCACGAAGCAAAGTATCACACTCATGATTTGGAGTTGGGGGCGGTGGTTTTCGCCCTCAAGATTTAGCATCTGGTCGCCACGCCGTGGCGACTGGGGCAGATCGCCTATTTTGTCCTTTAGGGGCCACAACGTGGCAAGTCAATGTTGACCGTTGACTTTGAATTTTGATTTGCGTTGACTTTTGGTCAAACCCCTAGTCTTGGATGAGAAACTAAGGGTACACTTTATATGGCTGTATTGGTGGTTGGTAACATTTGTGTTCACAGGAGTAGTAATAGTTGCAGTTGATCATCGATCGATTGGTGAGTTCCTTCACTATACTCGTGGGTCGAAGGCACCAATGTCGGCCCACTAGATTATGTTTGTAGGATGATAGTCATCTTTTTGACACTTACGATTATGCATGTATGTGCTTGTTGTCTTTGTGACTCTTGTTGATGTGATTGTATGCTTAGCTGTAGGGGTGAAATAGACCCGATATCGGTTGAAAGAGACCGAAGGGGGTTAAATAGACCAAATATCGGTTGAAAGAGACCGAAGAGGGTGAAATAGACTCAATTATGTTTTGACTGTTATGTATGTATGATATGGGGTATTTTGGGGAAACTCACTAAACTTTGTGCTTACAGTTTTATGTTTATGGTTTCAGGTACTTCCAGTTCGAAAGGGAAGGGTCCGACATGATCGCACCGCATCCACCAGTATTCTGCATTTTATGACTTGATTTGTACCCTGATAACTAATTTATACATTATCATGTTTTGAGGAGTTTTTGAAATGAATGAATGATGCTTCTGTTGGTTTAAAAATAAAATTTTTGGGACGTTACAAAAATTACAAAACATAAAAACTAAAAACCTTTCAGCTTTGATACTCTGCCTTCAAGGGAATGCAACTAAATGAATATGTAACTTAAAAATATGAAATTATGGCCTAAAATAAAATACAAACACTAAACTACATGTTAGAAAAAAATATCATGTCAATTCGACTACAAATGAATGATTTATGACATTTTAAGAAATCAGAAAAACTGAAAACCTTTCGGCTTTGATACTCCATCTTTGGAGGACTATAAAACTCAATGAATATATAAACAAAAAGTGATTGAGTTAGCTATGTGTTGGATGTTATGGATGTATAAGTGTTCGGTGGTGTTTAATGAGAGTAAAATTAGGAAAAAGTCATTATTTGATAGTATTGTGTTAAGTTTGTTTTTTTGGCATAAAAACCAAGCTTCCAATTCCGATGTAATGTGGAATTTTGAAACTTCCTTTATATTCATATGAAAATGTAGCCGTTCAAAAAAAAAGGTACAAACAATAAATTACATATTGGAAAAAATATAATGTCAATCTAACTTAAAACAAATGAATTATAACATTTTTAAGAATTTCACGGATTATGCAAATAAAATTACGGTCCAAAAAAAACAGTGAACCGAACCGATAAAAAAACATGGAACCCTTATAGAGTAAAACAAAGAACCAAGAACTAATATGACGACATAAAACTGATATCGGTTCAAGTACAAGTACGGGTCCAACTCTATCAAGATGCTCAACGGGACTTAAACCCCAAATTCATTTTAGGGGATATACATCTTTTTAAGCACCTGATACGATGTGACTAGTCCAAGTTTTTTTTATAAAAATATTAACTAGATTTAAAAATATTAACTTTAGTAAATAAATAAATAAAGCACAGGATCCATAACATTTATAAAAATATTAACTAGATTTCAAAATAACATGAAGCCCACGTCATCTCATTAGACAAACACTCATGGTTTAGACTGGTACGCCGCCGAGATTAGACTCATTCGGGATGGCCACCTGATTGATATGGGTTGGAGAATCGATGTTACTAATACGACAAAGTTGGTTGAACCACAAGAGACTTATTTTTCTTTGAAAGGGCAGATGAAATATATAAAAAGAAGAAGACATACTAGCAAGGAGCTAAAACCAATTATAAAGTTTTTAGAGGTTTTTCATCCAATCTACTCAACGGATACTAACTTTTTTTATTTCTATTAATCAACAAAAAAAAAAAAAAAAAAAAACTATCGAGTCAAAAATTCACTATTTTTTCTCTTATTGCTACTATTAAAGACTGTACTGTTCTAAAATATCCATAAGACCCAACAAGCTCTCATACAAATGGTATAAATCATCTCCTTCTTGATCAAGGAAACACGAAGTGAATCTACCAAACCCACAATATCTCCCACATTTGCATTCACAGGAAAATCAATCTCCTCCACCTACTCAAATCATTCCAAGTCTTTGTAGCAATCTCACAATCACCAAACAAATGTAACATGGACAAATAATAGATGTCGAGCAAACCAATGATTAAAGACACACAACAAAAATCTACCCCAAATTAAAAAACATTTTAACTTTCCACTTTGAAAACTTCTTTTCAAATCTATCTTTTAAAGTTTGTCAAACCTTGAAGTCAGACATATTAGCACATATCGGAATACCAAGATAAAAAAAAAAGGAAATTTATGAGGAAACAACGTGTAACTTCCTCAAAGTGCCTAACTTCATCGAACTCCACCCCAACACCATACAAACTCGACCTGGATATGTTAATGTTGAGATCATAAACCATATAAAACCAATTAATATATGCTATAATATTAAGGGATAATGACTTAAAAGGGTAATATATTTTTCGATTTGTATATATTTGGTCACTGAGTTTTTTTTTCGTCCACATTTACCCCTTCAACTTGTTAAACTGTATACATTCAGTCCTTATGACCGACTACTCCAGGTTACCCGGTAAAAATGACTTAATAGGGTAATATATTTCTCACTTTGTACACATTTAGTCCTTAATATTTTTGTACACATTTAGTCACTAATTTATTTATTATTATTTTTTTTTTGCAAAATAAGTCATTTTTTGTACTCATTCAGTACTTATGAATGATTTCTTTAGTTTTTCTCACGAAATATTACGTGAGACATTCATTAAGGCTTTTGATACTTATATCTATCGCGATCTTAACTACTTGGTTGCTTAGGTCACGTGTTCTGAACGTTATAACTTCTTCATACGATCTCGAATTTTAACGATCTTTACATGACTTCGTATTTTAGTCTACTACAACTTTCATTTAGATTACTCTCATTAAAAAATAATATATTTTTACTTACGATTTTTATATCTATACGCGGTGGCGGATTTACTATGGTACCGGTGTTGCACCGACAACACCTGTTTTTTTGTTCGCAGTGGAAAAATTTTCGATTCTTTTTTCGTTTATACCTATTTTCCATGTATCGGCAACACCTATTTCATCTCGGCAACACCTACTATGTATTCATGCGTCTTCCCCTGTCCATATGTTTTTTATGAATGTATGAATGGATGTTTTTTTTTATAAAATCGTTAGTAAAAATATATTACATTTTAACGGGAGTAATCTTTATGAAAGTTGTAGTAGACTCAAAAAATGAACACATGGATATAAAGATCGTTAAAATCTGATATCGTATGAAGAAGTTACGATGTTCAAAATACAAGACCTAAACCAAACCACAAGACTTACGCAACCAAGCAGTCGAGATCACGTTTGACGTAAACATCAACAACCCTAAACACCTCATCAATGATTGTCACACGTAAGATGTCGTGAAAAAATCCTAAAAAAATCATTCATAAGTACTGAATGAGTACAAAAAAATGACTTATTTTGAAACAAAAAAATGTTAAGGACTAAATATGTACAAAAATATTAAGGACTAAATGTGTACAAAATGAAAAATATATTACCCTATCAAGTCATTTTTCCCGGCTAACATGTAGTAACAAGTCATAAGGACTGAATGTGTACAGTTTAACAAGTTGAAAGGGTAAATGTGGACGAAAAAAAAACTTAGTGACGAAATGTGTACAAATCGAAAAATACGTTACCCTTTTAAGTCATTATCCCTAATATTAACAATATTATGATGTGACCACTCACCCAAAATCAACACATCATTAGCATAAAAAGGATGTGAGATAGAAGGATCTCTCGTACCCACATTGTCCCGTCAAATAAAATCAGCTACAATTATATCTTCAATCACCACATGCAACCCTTCCATAACAAATATAAAGAGAAAGAGAGATAATGGATCACCCTAAAGTAAATCTCTTAACCAAAATAAAAGTTGTAGAATCCCTTTATCCATGAAAGTCTTTTGCTATCAAAACCCATAAAACTCCAACAAAAAACCTAAGACGAAATTATTTTTTTAAATGAAAAAAATAATTGGTTTTATCATACAAAAGGGCTTAGCGGCCCAACTTGTCGCCCGTTTGCCTTCTCATTCGTTGTATGATGATAACTAAAATGTTTTTATCTAATTTTTAACAAAAAAAAAAGAATTTTTTTTAGACATATAAGATAGTGCAAGGGATGAAAACCGGTGTTGACAAACCTCTAAAAGCTTATACAAATGAAGAAATAACGGATGAAAACAATATTTATATGCTTTTCAATCGGTTTCATGTGTAAAATCCTCAAACCATTCCAAACTGACGGATAAGTTTTAAATTGAACCGGTTTCAAGTAAATTGGTTTAATTTTCGGCAGAGACGGAGCTTGAACCCATAAGTTGGGGGGCCGAAAGTATAATAAGTATAAAAATTGGAAAATAGGGGGGGGGGGGCACAATCAAATTTTTTAGTCTTAGGCCTAATATGTAAAATTTTCAATAGTACATGGACTAGTTTAAAAACAAAATAACAGTAGGCCTAATATGTAAAATTTTCAATAGTACATGGACTAGATTTTCTATTTCATATCACTGTATGCTTTTGGTGATTATAAGATTTGAATTGTTCTCAATCTTCTTCTGTTGAAATAGTTCATCTATTTCTGAATAGTAGAACCCTATCCAAACATATCCATATATTCATATAAACATATCAAACTCAGACAATCAATCCATCGTCAATCCATTCCGACGCAACACATCTTTGAAGATAACGATGCATTATAGACAATAATAATTTTATTTTGTCTTTTATGATTACGTAAAGTATCGATAAGTGTGTAGCATTATTATAATGTGACATAAAGTCTTATGTAAAGTAGTTTGTCTTCTTGCAATCATACGATTGCAATAATGTAAAGATACCGTGTGTAAACGGCTCTTTGGAGCCTATATAAAGGGCTTTGCCCTTAGTGAATAAAGCAGAGTGATTTGTGATTATAAGATTTGAGTTGTTCTCAATCTTCTTCTGTTGAAATAGTTCATCTATTTCTGAATAGCAGAACCCTATCCAAACATATCCATATATTCATATAAACATATCAAACTCAGACAATCAATCCATCGTCAATCCATTCCGACGCATCATTCAGGTATATTCTGTCTTAATTTTATTAATTCCGCCATGTTTTTCAATTTGATATCAGAGCTAAGTAACGTTCTTATTATTCTTATTATTAGTTTGCATATTCAATCTATCGTTAATAAGAATATATGCATATGCAGCATCATAAACATGATAATCATCATAAACATGATAATGAATAACCATTGTTTTTAAATATTCATATTTAAAAAAGTTATCAACAATTAAAATATTTATCATAAGAAGATTTAATACCATAAATATGTCTCAAGATATTTTCAATTGTTAAATCACTTTTATTTCTTCATGATAGTATCATTTCGAGTTATTCTAACTATTAATTCTACAAAATTTGAAATTTTTATTAAAATAATACTCGTTTTTAATAATCAAATTCATGCTTGAAATATATATTTATGTCTAACAAAATTTTGATGAATTGTATTCCTAATAGAAATATTATTTTAAGAATACAGCAAATCCAAGAATCTATAAATAATTCTAAGAAAAATCTCAAGGATTCTTACAAACCTAATAATCAAGGTACGATTTTAAACAATAACCATATTCATGATGTTAGATATTTCATAAGAACTAGTATTAAAATCCGTTACAAGCAAATATGACGTCTAAAAACAAAACTATTTGTATTCTAAAACATATGTCTTTTAAACACTATTATAATTAACACTACTATTAAATAAATTTTAATCGTAACTTTAAATCTAAAACGAAACTAAACTATTATTATTATAAAATTATAATCATGAGTTTTTCAAGCCTAGATACAAATAAACAAGAATTAAATTTTTTTCGTAAAACATTGAAACAATCTAAAAAATTTCTTTTAGACTTAAAAATAGATTCTGACATATCAATGATAAATTGTATATCTAATATTGAAGCAATACATATAATAAATAATAGTATAAATTGGAAAAAAGAACAAATAAAAAACCTTGAAGATAAAATAACAAAATTAATTTGTTAAATATGATAGAAAAAACAACTACTTCACTAGAAAAAAGAAACTAAAAATTTTATTTTTAATACACACAATATATGGAAACTTTACAAGAAAAAGTAGAAACACTAACTAAATTATTTGCAGCACTAGAAATTCCATCTGAAACTCAAGAAAATAATATAGAAATAGAAAATAATTCAGATAATAATGACGCAGAAGTAATATATGATTTTTCTTCAGAAGATGAAAACCCTTATTCAAATCCATATAGAGATTCACAAAACAATTTTGGATTAAAACGAAAACAATCATATGTTGAAGATGATTATCAAAGTCAATATATTTATGGACCACCTTCATTAGAAGAAAATTTTTTATATAGACAAGGAATGGTTAAAAATAAACAAAACAAATGGGAAAAAATACCTCCTCAATACATACCTAAATTATTTACATTTCCAACAAATTCATATATTCTTTTTATTGATTGTGACCAAAATCCTGAAGCAAAAATTCAAGAATAGAGTAATAAAATGGGAGTACAAATTTAGTTAACCGAAGAATTAAGAAATTTACACCCAAAACATTTTCTTAATTATATCATTCATAAAACACAAGGTAACGCATATCGTTTCCTTTCATCTCTTGATGAAACCGAAACAATGATGATAGCCACCACTGATGCTATGGAAACATTTAAAAATGTATTAAGCCGTCTTATTCAGGAATTCATAGGAAAACAAATTGAAGATAAAATATCAAAAGAAGCTTTTCAATTAGAATCACTATGGCATTTAACTAATTTACGAATTTGTAATATGTGTTATTTAGAACCATTTATATGTGAATATTCTGAACATTATTATAATTTAGATTCCATTAGAAAAAAGGCAGCATTAGATATGTTCTATCAAAAATTACCATCATTAGTAAGCCAAAGTGTAATAAAAGATTTCCAAGAAGCATTACAACAAAATAAAGTTGCAGACACCTTAGGAGCACGAATAAGCATATTAAAAGCATGGATGCAGAAAAAATGTTTAGAACAAAAAACAGCACAAGATGCAAAAATTGATTTATGTTGTGACATCCTTTCTAATAAAGTAAATCAGTATGGTTGTAAAGAAAAACAACAAAGTAAAAAAGAAAATTTGGAAAAAATAAACTTATAAACCCAAATATAAAGAATATTATAAACAAGGGGAAAGAAAATATTTCCGAAATAGAAAACAATATAAACAAAAATATCAATCCAAAACAAATTATTGTCCATCGAATAAAAAAGACTGTAAATGTTGGATATGTCAAGAAGAAGGACACAAAGCCTATGAATGCCCAAAGAAGACAAAAAAAGAAAAAGAAACAAATATATTAAAAATTGCATACGACCTTGGATACGAACCCATAGAAGATTCAAATATAGATTCAGAAATAGATATTTATGCATATACTACTGATTCTGATTCAGATGCAGGTACATAATCCTATGGAAAAAGTATTACTAGAATTAGAACTTGAGGGAAACCTCATATCTAATCTATCTGGAATATACATTGCTAAAGCATACAATGGTATGAAAGTACCATCTGAAGTAAACAATAATAAAGTATACAGTGATATGAATATATCACCAAAAGCATACAGTGATATGAATATATCACCAAAAGCATACAGTGATATGAATATATCACCAAAAGCATACATTGATATGAAAATTCTCATATCATCATTCGAAACAAACAAATTTCAGCAATTATTCAGGTACTCAAGAAACGCAAACATTCAGTCCACAAATATATCGAAATGGAAGCAATCATGAAACAAATCAAACACCAGTTCAAACAGAAAGAAGATCAAGAAGCATCATTAGTCAGACAACTAGAAGCAGTTAGACGAGAAAAAGAACAACTACGACAAACAATACAAATTTTATCATCTCAATCAATACCTAAAGAAGAAGCAGCTAGCAGTTCAACAACGAAGCAACCAAAAGAAGACATTCAAGAAATTTCATCCGATGATAGTCAGCCACAAACAATGCTCAAGTCAGAAAAACAACCTATAACACAAAATCCAGAAGAATATCCACCACTTCAAGCAGATCAAAATATAAAGAAATGGTACGTGATTTTCAACGGAGAAAACAAAGGAGTATATGACAATTGGGGAATCGCCAGTTCATATATTCTTGGAAAAAATATTATTCACAAAAGTTACAAAACAAAAAATGAAGCAGAAGCCGCATACAACGAAGCATACAAAGCAGTAATAAAAGATAACGTCGAATGTTCAAAAACAGTTCTCCTAACATCACAAAAACCTATATCCAGTTTTACACCACAAAAACCTGTATCCATCCCAATATCTCTTAACCAATTAAATGCAAAAATTGCCCTTGAATCCATTCTATCAACCAAAGAAAAAGAAGCCATGAAAAAACCATCTGCCAAAAAATTTGCCGAATTATGGGACAGCCTAATCTCATACACCGAAGTCCATTCTCTGATGGGCTTTTACCCAGTAGCCAGACGACCAGGTCCTAAAGCAGTCTTCTTAGCCGACTTATCAGATCCTATGACTTTATGGGATTATTTTATTCATGGGTTCATCGACACCATCTATCTAGAAGGCACCAATCTACACTGCATCAGCGAATTCCCTTCTGATGTGCAAACTATCATTAGAAATTATAAAATACGCTTTGCAAAACAGGAAAGAGGATTATTCATCAAAATGCATTCTAGCTACCCAATTTTTGATGAAGATTCTCAACTAATTGTCCCAAGTATTACTTTTGCAAACATGGGAATAAGCAATGGCTCAAAACCAACAAAAGATGATCTACCCCGTGAATCCCCAACACAAGAACATCTAATCTTTGCACTTGCCGGTGTTTATTTAGCATCATCACGCATTGGCAACGGTAAAGATCAAAGGTCAAGAATCAGAGTAAATTATGCTAGTAAAACTTTCATTATCTACTCCTTAACAGACATGCATTATTATAATGTGACATAAAGTCTTATGTAAAGTAGTTTGTCTTCTTGCAATCATACGATTGCAATAATGTAAAGATACCGTGTGTAAACGGCTCTTTGGAGCCTATATAAAGGGCTTTGCCCTTAGTGAATAAAGCAGAGTGATTTGTGATTATAAGATTTGAGTTGTTCTCAATCTTCTTCTGTTGAAATAGTTCATCTATTTCTGAATAGCAGAACCCTATCCAAACATATCCATATATTCATATAAACATATCAAACTCAGACAATCAATCCATCGTCAATCCATTCCGACGCATCATTCAGGTATATTCTGTCTTAATTTTATTAATTCCGCCATGTTTTTCAATTTGGTATCAGAGCTAAGTAACGTTCTTATTATTCTTATTATTAGTTTGCATATTCAATCTATCGTTAATAAGAATATATGCATATGCAGCATCATAAATATGATAAGCATCATAAACATGATAATGAATAACCATTGTTTTTAAATATTCATATTTAAAAAAAAAAGTTATCAACAATTAAAATATTTATCGAAAGAAGATTTAATATGTCTCAAGATATTTTCAATTGTTAAATTACATGATAGTATCATTTCGAGTTGTTTTAACCATTAATTCTACAAAATTTGAAATTTTTATTAAAATAATACTCGTTCTTAATAATCAAATTAATCAAATTCATGCTTGAAATACATATTTATGTCTAACAAAATTTTGATGAATTGTATTCCTAATAGAAATATTATTTTAAGAATACAGCAAATCCAAGAATCTATAAATAATTCTAAGAAAAATCTCAAGGATTCTTACAAACCTAATAATCAAGGTACGATTTTAAACAATAACCATATTCATGATGTTAGATATTTCATAAGAACTAGTATTAAAATCCGTTACAAGCAAATACGACGTCTAAAAACAAAACTATTTGTATTCTAAAACATATGTCTTTTAAACACTATTATAATTAACACTACTATTAAATAAATTTTAATCGTAACTTTAAATCTAAAACGAAACTAAACTATTATTATTATAAAATTATAATCATGAGTTTTTCAAGCCTAGATACAAATAAACAAGAATTAAAATTTTTTCGTAAAACATTGAAACAATCTAAAAAATTTCTTTTAGACTTAAAAATAGATTCTGACATATCAATGATAAATTGTATATCTAATATTGAAGCAATACATATAATAAATAATAGTATAAATTGGAAACAAGAACAAATAAAAAACCTTGAAGATAAAATAACAAAATTAATTTGTTAAATATGATAGAAAAAACAACTACTTCACTAGAAAAAAGAAACTAAAAATTTTATTTTTAATACACACAATATATGGAAACTTTACAAGAAAAAGTAGAAACACTAACTAAATTATTTGCAGCACTAGAAATTCCATCTGAAACTCAAGAAAATAATATAGAAATAGAAAATAATTCAGATAATAATGACGCAGAAGTAATATATGATTTTTCTTCAGAAGATGAAAACTCTTATTCAAATCCATATAGAGATTCACAAAACAATTTTGGATTAAAACGAAAACAATCATATGTTGAAGATGATTATCAAAGTCAATATATTTATGGACCACCTTCATTAGAAGAAAAATTTTTATATAGACAAGGAATGGTTAAAAATAAACAAAACAAATGGGAAAAAATACCTCCTCAATACATACCTAAATTATTTACATTTCCAACAAATTCATATATTCTTTTTATTGATTGTGACCAAAATCCTGAAGCAAAAATTCAAGAATGGAGTAATAAAATGGGAGTACAAATTTAGTTAACCGAAGAATTAAGAAATTTACACCCAAAACATTTTCTTAATTATATCATTCATAAAACACAAGGTAACGCATATCGTTTCCTTTCATCTCTTGATGAAACCGAAACAATGATGATAGCCACCACTGATGCTATGGAAACATTTAAAAATGTATTAAGCCGTCTTATTCAGGAATTCATAGGAAAACAAATTGAAGATAAAATATCAAAAGAAGCTTTTCAATTAGAATCACTATGGCATTTAACTAATTTACGAATTTGTAATATGTGTTATTTAGAACCATTTATATGTGAATATTCTGAACATTATTATAATTTAGATTCCATTAGAAAAAAGGCAGCATTAGATATGTTCTATCAAAAATTACCATCATTAGTAAGCCAAAGTGTAATAAAAGATTTCCAAGAAGCATTACAACAAAATAAAGTTGCAGATACCTTAGGAGCACGAATAAGCATATTAAAAGCATGGATGCAGAAAAAATGTTTAGAACAAAAAACAGCACAAGATGCAAAAATTGATTTATGTTGTGACATCCTTTCTAATAAAGTAAATCAGTATGGTTGTAAAGAAAAACAACAAAGTAAAAAAGAAAATTTGGAAAAAACAAACTTATAAACCCAAATATAAAGAATATTATAAACAAGGGGAAAGAAAATATTTCCGAAATAGAAAACAATATAAACAAAAATATCAATCCAAAACAAATTATTGTCCATCGAATAAAAAAGACTGTAAATGTTGGATATGTCAAGAAGAAGGACACAAAGCCTATGAATGCCCAAAGAAGACTAAAAAAGAAAAAGAAACAAATATATTAAAAATTGCATACGACCTTGGATACGAACCCATAGAAGATTCAAATATAGATTCAGAAATAGATATTTATGCATATACTACTGATTCTGATTCAGATGCAGGTACATAATCCTATGGAAAAAGTATTACTAGAATTAGAACTTGAGGGAAACCTCATATCTAATCTATCTGGAGTATACAATGATAAAGCACACACTGGTATGAAAATACCATCTGAAGTAAACAATGATAAAGTATACAGTGATATGAAAATATCACCAAAAGCATACATTGATACAAATGTATCATCTGAAGTATTAAAAACAGATAAATACGAGCAAAAACTATGCAAGTATATATCGGGAACATTTTCCCAAACGGAGCAAAATTACAGCACACATGAACGAGAAACACTAGCATGTCTCAGAACATTGAAAAAATGGAAAGTCGAGCTTCTACAAACAAGATTCGAGTTACGAACAGATTCCAAGTATCTACTTGGATTTTGGCGCTATAAACTACAAGAAGATTATTGCCGTGGACGATTGATTCGCTGGCAATTACAATTACATCAATTTCATCCTTATCTCAGATACATCAAAAGCGCAAACAATCATATAGCAGACACTTTGACGAGAGAATTGAAGTCATCATGAAGCAAGAACAACAACAGTTCAAAAAAGCATTCATTCATGAAAGAAAAATTGTGAACACCATTAACGTCAGCCATGACACAACCAAACATTATTCAAAAAAACATGTCTTTTCGAAGGCGGGAGGAATGACGTAAGGCATGACAAAAAAAAGAATTATTAAAGAAGAAGACATCTTTGAAGATAACGATGCATTATAGACGGCAATAATTCTATTTTGTCTTTTATAATTATGTAAAGTGTCGATAAGTGTGTAGCATTATTATAATGTGACATAAAGTCTTATGTAAAGTAGTTTGTCTTCTTGCAATCAAACGATTGCAATAATGTAAAGATACCGTGTGTAAACGGCTCTTTGGAGCCTATATAAAGGGCTTTGCCCTTAGTGAATAAAGCAGAGTGATTTGTGATTATAAGATTTGAGTTGTTCTCAATCTTCTTCTGTTGAAATAGTTCATCTATTTCTGAATAGCAGAACCCTATCCAAACATATCCATATATTCATATAAACATATCAAACTCAGACAATCAATCCATCGTCAATCCATTCCGACGCATCATTCAGGTATATTCTGTCTTAATTTTATTAATTCCGCCATGTTTTTTAATTTGTCATTATTATAATGTGACATAAAGTCTTATGTAAAGTAGTTTGTCTTCTTGCAATCATACGATTGCAATAATGTAAAGATACCGTGTGTAAACGGCTCTTTGGAGCCTATATAAAGGGCTTTGCCCTTAGTGAATAAAGCAGAGTGATTTGTGATTATAAGATTTGAGTTGTTCTCAATCTTCTTCTGTTGAAATAGTTCATCTATTTCTGAATAGCAGAACCCTATCCAAACATATCCATATATTCATATAAACATATCAAACCCAGACAATCAATCCATCGTCAATCCATTCCGACGCATCATTCAGGTATATTCTTTCTTAATTTTATTAATTCTGCCATGTTTTTCAATTTGGTATCAAGCTAAGTAACGTTCTTATTATTCTTATTATTAGTTTGCATATTCAATCTATCGTTAATAAGAATATATGTATATGCAGCATCATAAACATGATAAGCATCATAAACATGATAATGAATAACCATTGTTTTTAAATATTCATATTTAAAAAAGTTATCAACAATTAAAATATTTATCGTAAGAAGATTTAATACTATAAATATGTCTCAAGAAATAGAAAACTCACCAATAGTTATTAATAACGAAGAAAATGAATCTGGATACACTTTTGATGCTTTAATTAATAAAAATAACATCAATAAAGACGCTATAAGAATATCAAATTTCACACTATCCGAAAGACACAATTTTAGATATAACAAATTAAAAATTTCTTTTCTAGAAAAAATATTATATATTATGGACAAATTATAGGAGAACAAGCAATACCTATAAAATTAACTTAAGGAAATATTACTATACCCATAATAAATAAACAACAAATTAGAAATAGATTATCTCATATTAAAGAAACAGATAGAATAAAAATTGCTTATATTCATATATCAACTATTCAAATAATCTTAAAAAGTATTGTAAGTAATTTAAATACACCAATAGAATTAGAAATCAGAGATGATCGTATAATTAATAACCAAGAAAGTATTATTGCAAAAGGAGAAGGTAATTTAATTGAAGGAAAAATAAAATTTGATATTAATATTCAATTAGGATTAAGTCTTAAAGATAAAAATTTAAGTAATAGTATTACTGTACGATATAAATTATTAAGACAAAATTTTATGATAAAAGGTAATCATCCATTTACTATTACATATCAAATAAATTCTGCATTAACAAATTCTCATCATAGTATTACATTTAAAACAGAAGATAGAATTTATATAGATAAATTATTTACCCATTTATTATCCCTTGAATCACCAAATATGACTAATAATAGAATATTCAATGAAACTAATTTTCAACCAATAATAACTACTCCGTTAATAAAAAGAAGTTCAATTATAGAACCTCCATTTTCAACTATAATAGGTAGATCTTCTATTTCAGAATGTCAGCCTTCAACATCTAATGAAAATAACGATGAAAAGCTAGAAGATATTAAAGAAATGATTAGATCATTAAGTTTAAGAATATGACAGAATCATCTAGTAATTCTCTAAAATATTTTAAAACACTTGAAGCATCATATCAAAATACAAAACCATGTATACCAGATAAAGAAATGATTATAGAAATACCGCAAAATTTACCACAAGGAACAATATATAACATCGGTCTTAATCCTGAAGAAGATAAATCAATAGGAGAAAAATTAAACATAATTAGTCAAAAATTAAATAATATTATAGAAGTAGAAAGTTTAATTGTATTAAAACAAATTCCTGAATTATTACAAAATTTAAATCAACAGAAAATTCTACTTGAAAAATATTTAAAAATAAAAACTATTAAAGAAGAACCACTTAATGAAAAACAGCTACTTAAAGAAAAACCACTTACTATTAAACGACCTTTCACATGGTAAAATAAAAATTATGAGTAATAAAACTCAAGTATATTGTAGTTACGATAATAAATATAAAGTTATCTACTTAAAAAATTATGGAAAGATTTAGAAAAATCCACAAAACATTTAAAAGAAAAAGAATCTGAAGTACACGAACTAATTTATAAAAACAAAAATCATACTGCATATCAATTAGTTAAAATTGGAAGATTAAAAATTGAAGTTAATCATTTAAAAATAGTAATAAAAAATATTAACAATTCAATTAATTTTCTTTCAGATACCTTAGTAATTTGTTAAAATAAATTCAAAAGTACAAATTAATTCTTCAAAAGATAACGTGCTTTGGACTAATATATTAAAAAATCATTGGAAAATAAATTCTAATATCTCTAATACCATAAAACATTTAGAAAATGCTTTATCATATGAAGAAAAATATTTATTAAAATTACAACCAGTAAATAAAGAATATAATAATCAATTAAAAAAGATATCTAGATTACAAGAAGGAATTAAGAAATACAAAAAATCACAGAATCGAAATCTAAAAACAATACGTAATGTTTCAACCACTCTAACAAACACAACTTGCTAATATAAAATTTATAAACCAATCCTAAAATGAGTAAAAGAAAAACAAATATTAACCCAAACAGTACCTTTATTACAACCAAAATACAAGATAAAGAATTAGTTTCATATATTGATACAGGAGCTACTTTATATTTTGGAAGAAGAAAGATATTAAAAAATTGGGAAAAATTAGAAAAACCATTAAAAATAACAATTGCTGATAAATCAATTCACAAAATTTGGTTCGTAGGAAGAGATATAGATATAGCAATTGAAAAAACACCATTTAAAACTCCAACTATATATCAACATGATTCGGGAATAGATTTAGTTATAGGAAATAATTTCCCTAAATTATATCAACCATTTATACAAACAAATGACGATATAAGTCTCAATCATCCAACAAAAGGTTTTATAAAAACTGCAATTATCAAACATTATGATCTTATTAAAATAATCAAACAAGAAGTTGGTTTTCAACCACGCATATTACTAACATTTGCTAAAGAAATTGCTGAAAAATAACTTGAAGAAGTATGCAGTGAAAATCTACTAGATCATTTAAAAAATAGAAATAATCAAGAAATAATAATATTATTAAAAAACCCTAATGATGAAATTAATGTTCCAAATAAAATTCCATACAGTATAAAAGATGTTTCTGAATTCAAACAGAAATGCACTGAACTATTAGAAAAGGAATCATCCGACCTAGCACGAGTCCTCATTCTGCACCTGCATTCTATGTAGAAAATAATAATGAAATAAAACGAGGCAAACGAAGAATGGTAATTAATTATAAAAAGATGAATGATGCTACTATAGGAGATTCATATAAATTACCACGAAAAGAATATATTTTAGAAAAAATAAAAGGAAATACACATTTTAGTACATTTGATGCAAAATCCGGATATTGGCAATTACGCTTACATGAAAATACGAAACCACTAACCGCTTTTTCATGTCCTCCTCAGAAGCATTATGAATGGAATGTTCTTCCATTCGGTTTAAAACAGGCACCAGCAATATATCAGCGATTCATGAATGAAACCTTAAATGGTTTAGATCATATTTGTCTTGCATATATTGATGATATAATTGTTTTTACAAAAGGAAACGAACAAACACACATTGATGCAGTCAATAAGGTTTTACAAAGAATTAAAGAAAAAGGTTTAATTTTATCAAAAAAGAAATCAAAACTTTTTCAAACTACAGTTGAATATCTCGGTTTAAAAATTGGAGAAAATGATCAATTATCGTTAACAGACAATATACGAGAAAAATTAAATATGTTTCCTAATAAATTTGAAAATAGAAAACAAATACAACAATTTCTTGGTTGTTTAAATTATATTGCAGAACAAGGATTTTTAAAAAATTTAGCAAAAGAAAGAAAAGTTTTACAAAAGAAAATATCAGAAAAAATACCTTGGTCTTGGACCAATACAGATACTATTTTGGTACAAAATATAAAACAAAACATTCAAGTTCTCCCTACTTTATATAATGCAAAAATATATGATTTCTTAATCGTAGAAACAGATGCATCACAAGACACTTGGGCAGGATGCCTAAAAGCAATTATACGGGGAAAAGTATTATTGAGATTAGATAGTGAGGGAAACCTCATATCTAACTCATCAAAAGTATACAATGATAAAGCACACACTGGTATGAAAATACCATCTGAAGTAAACAATGATAAAGTATACAGTGATATGAAAATATCACCAAAAGCATACATTGATACAGATGTATCATCTGAAGTATTAAAAACAGATAAATACGAGCAAAAACTATGCAAGTATATATCGGGAACACTTTCCCAAACGGAGCAAAATTACAGCACACATGAACGAGAAACACTAGCATGTCTCAGAACATTAAAAAAATGGAAAGTCGAGCTTCTACAAACAAGATTCGAGTTACGAACAGATTCCAAGTATCTACTTGGATTTTGGCGCTATAAACTACAAGAAGATTATTGCCGTGGACGATTGATTCGTTGGCAATTACAATTACATCAATTTCATCCTTATCTCAGATACATCAAAAGCGCAAACAATCATATAGCAGACACTTTGACGAGAGAATGGAAGCCATCATGAAGCAAGAACAACAACAGTTCAAAAAAGCATTCATTCATGAAAGAAACATTGTAAACACCATTAACGTCAGCCATGACACAAGCAAACATTATTCAAAAACATGTCTTTTCGAAGGCGGGAGGAATGACGTAAGGCATGACAAAAGAAAGAATAATTAAAGAAGAAGACATCTTTGAAGATAACGATGCATTATAGACGATAATAATTCTATTTTGTCTTTTATGATTATGTAAAGTATCGATAAGTGTGTAGCATTATTATAATGTGACATAAAGTCTTATGTAAAGTAGTTTGTCTTCTTGCAATCATACGATTGTAATAATGTAAAGATACCGTGTGTAAACGGCTCTTTGGAGCCTATATAAAGGGCTTTGCCCTTAGTGAATAAAGCAGAGTGATTTGTGATTATAAGATTTGAGTTGTTCTCAATCTTCTTCTGTTGAAATAGTTCATCTATTTCTGAATAGCAGAACCCTATCCAAACATATCCATATATTCATATAAACATATCAAACCCAGACAATCAATCCATCGTCAATCCATTCCGACGCATCATTCAGGTATATTCTTTCTTAATTTTATTAATTCCGCCATGTTTTTCAATTTGACGGTATCTTTACATTATTGCAATCGTATGATTGCAAGAAGGCAAACTACTTTACATAAGACTTTATGTCACATTATAATAATGCTACACACTTATCGATACTTTACATAATCATAAAAGACAAAATAGAATTATTATCGTCTATAATGCATCGTTATCTTCAAAGATGTCTTCTTCTTTAATAATTCTTTCTTTTGTCATGTTTTTCAATTTGGTATCATAAAAGACAAAATAGATTTTCTATTTCTGGGTTTGATATGTTTATATGAATATATGGATATGTTTGGATAGGGTTCTGCTATTCAGAAATAGAAAATCTATTTCAACAGAAGAAGACAAACTACTTTATATGAATATATGGATATGTTTGTGATTATAAGATTTGAGTTGTTCTCAATCTTCTTCTGTTGAAATAGTTCATCTATTTCTGAATAGCAGAACCCTATCCAAACATATCCATATATTCATATAAACATATCAAACTCAGACAATCAATCCATCGTCAATCCATTCCGACGCATCATTCAGGTATATTCTGATCATACGATTGCAATAATGTAAAGATACCGTGTGTAAACGGCTCTTTGGAGCCTATATAAACATTCCTGATATTTGAGTTGTTCTCAATCTTCTTCTGTTGAAATAGTTCATCTATTTCTGAATAGCAGAACCCTATCCAAAGATATCCATATATTCATATAAACATATCAAACTCAGACAATCAATCCATCGTCAATCCATTCCGACGCATCGGTTCTGCTATTCAGAAATAGAAAATCTATTTCAACAGAAGAAGATTGAGAACAACTCAAATCTTATAATCACAAATCACTCTGCTTTATTCACTAAGGGCAAAGCCCTTTATATAGGCTCCAAAGAGCCGTTTACACACGGTATCTTTACATTATTGCAATCGTATGATTGCAAGAAGACAAACTACTTTACATAAGACTTTATGTCACATTATAATAATGCTACACACTTATCGACACTTTACATAATTATAAAAGACAAAATAGAATTATTGTCGTCTATAATGCATCGTTATCTTCAAAGATGTCTTCTTCCCCCCCCCCCCTCAAAAGAAGATATTTTTGGATCGCTTTCGATTTTCAAGTTGGTTTTGTAGTATCTTAAACCAGCTTTTTTGCCCCCTCTATCCTTACCTTGTTTAGCTGTTTCTTCATTTCAAATATGGTTTGAGTATATGGGCTCAAAATAATATCGTTACTTTGATCCAATTATCTAAATATAGTACAATACTTCGGTCTTCAGCTTTTGTCCAACGGGCTCTAGTATGTATGGGGACTGATCCGATCTAACAAAGCCCCGTCCATAGATATTGACTATTGTGGAGTTTAAATAGAAATCATAATCTGCAAAACCCTAGTTTGATTTACAGAGCAGTCCTCACGAGAGCTTTTGTCGTTAGATGCAGTATGATTTAGGAGCTTACGATTGAAGTGTGTGTTTGTTTCTTTCAATTGAAATATTTATGTTTGTTTTATTTTGTTCTGTTTGATTGATTATTGTTTGCCTATGAGGACACATGTTTGCCATGAGCGTCAAGGACAAAATTGCGCATCCATGGAGATTACCATGGAGTCCTTGACTCGAGGAAGAATGTAGCAACATGCTAATCTGAGGGGTTTTTTTATTTTTTAGTATCTCACAAAATCTTTGTTTTCCTTTAATGCCTTATTTTTACGTTATTTCTTCTGAATACCGTGATTTGTTGAAGTTAAATGAGTTGTGAACATAAAACAGAAAATTGAAGAAATTGTCGAACTTGGACCATTATCCTATTCCTACCAAACAAATTGGAATATTCGGCACAAAACGATGTCAGAAGATTTGGTAACAAGTGGAGAGGATTGTGTTTAGATTGTACCTTAAAAAATATTTCGACTTAACATGATTTTTTATCACCAAAAAAATGCAGCAACATAAAGAGTTTAGAGAAATATATACGTACTATAAATTCATACTTTTATATCACAAGTCCACCCAGCTAAAATAGACAAGTATAACATATGGTGGTTGAGTCGGCTATGGGTTTGTTTTAGTCAATTATCAGTAGCAAATCAACGACCAATTTTGTAAAACTCCTAACTAGTTCGATCCACTCTGAACCTCTAATGATAGAATTTTTTTGAGAAAGAATTTCAGATTGAAAAGGAATTGGACGAAGCTGAATTCATATCATAAAAAAAATGTATTTGAATTTTGAAGTTTCAAAATTATTGTGCATAGATAAAAAAAAACACACAGATTAAGTAAATATTAATTACCATTAGTTTTATAAATGAAATGCCAATTATACCTTTTTGATACATTTAATTACATGATAGTTGTATTTAATTACATGGTAGTTTAACACATAATGAAGGGTATTTTGGTAAAAATAATATTTATTTTTAGAAGTAGATTACTATTTTAAGCCAAACCAAAAAAAAAATACAAAATTACAAAAATAGTCCTTGTGGTTTGCCATAAGTCACAAAGTCAGTCCCTGCTAATTTTTTTTGATGCAAATGGTCATTGTGGTTTGCAAAACTTGCAAAGATGGCCCTTTTTACTAACACCGTTAGTATTGAGCCGTTAAACTTGCTAAGATGGCCATTTTTACTAACACCGTTAGTATTGAGCCGTTAGGGACTGAATCTGTAAGGGCATTTTCGTCTTTTCAAGTATAAAGGGACTGAATTCGTGACATTTGATAAACTACAGGGACCATTTTCGACGTTTGTTTGAAAAAGTGAAATAATTAGCTTAAAGAAGGGGGCAAGGCTCGAACTTGAGACCACCACCCCCCTTATACCACAAGAGCCCTTACCAATTGAGCTGGAAGCTCATTTAGTTACATCTTCTGAAAACTATTTTATATAATAACGAAAACGTTAATACCTAAATAATAAATAAATTACAAAAACCAATTTTTTTATATAATTTTTTTTAAATAAAGCAAAATGTATTTTAGTTGTATTATAAAAAAAATAGTTTTTTACAAACAATTTTTATGTATTTATTTTACGTAAAATATATTTTTTTATGTCTCTAAAAAATACGTTTTCGTATAAAAAATATGTATTCCTAAAATATATTTTTTCATGTCTTTGAAATAATAATAATTAACACTACTCATGACATAAAAAATTTATAAATTCTTTTGGGTCGTTAGTTCTAAAACCGTTTTTTCGGTTATATGTATTAAAAACAACATAACAACGATTTTGTTATGTATAATAAAAAAAAAGAAAAAAAATACGATTTTGAACTTGCGATTAAGATGAAATACGTATTTTAAATAATATATATAATCGATTAAGTTTTTTATGCTTTTTTAGATACATATAACTGAAAAACGGTTTTCAGAAAAACGATTGGACCAATTCGGTTATATATCTTATTTAAAATACGTATTTCATCTTAATCGCAAGTTCTAAATCGTATTGTTAAAATGAAGATGAAAAGAAATAATGATATATCTTTTTGAAATAACGATAATTAATACTACTCTTGACATAAAAAAAACCGTATAAATTTTTTAGATACATAACAAAATCATTGTTATATTGTTTTTAATACATATAACCGTAAAAACGGTTTTAAAACTAGCGACCCAAAAGAATTTATATATTTTTTTTGTGTCATGAGTAGTGTTAATTATTATTATTTCAAAGACATGAAAAAATATATTTTACGAAAACATATTTTTATACGAAAACGTATTTTTTAGCGACATAAAAAAATATATTTTACGTAAAATAAATACATACAATTTGTTTGTAAAAAACTAATTTTTTTTATAATACGACTAAAATACATTTTGTTTTATTTGAAAAAAAAAATTATATAACAAAATTGTTTTTTGTAATTATTTATTATTTAGGTATTAACGTTTTCGTTATTATATAAAATAGTTTTCGGAATATATAACCAAATGAGCTTTCAGCTCAATTGGTAAGGGCCCTTGTGGTATAAGGGAGGTGGAGGTCTTAAAGTTCGAGCCTTGCCCCCTTCTTCTTTAAGCTAATTATTTTACTTTTTCAAACAAACTTCGAAAATGGTCCCTATGGTTTATCAAATGTCACAAATTCAGTCCCTTTATACTTGAAAAGACGAAAATACCCTTACAGATTCAGTCCCTAACGGCTCAATACTAACGGTGTTAGTAAAAAGGGTCATCTTTGCAAGTTTTGCAAACCACAAGGACCATTTGCATCAAAAAAAATTAACAGAGACTGACTTTGTGACTTTTGGCAAACCATAGGGACCATTTTTGTAATTTTGTCAAAAAAAAAAAACATAGACCATTAATATGGTAGTTGTTAAGGTAATGCAATATATGACTTTAAAATTTAAAATTTAGTTATGTATTCATGTAAAAATTCAGTTACCTAAAACGTTTGATGAATAGAGAGTAGAGGATGCATAAAAATTACAGTACATATTTAGAGAGAGCATCGGAGTGAATTAGGCAAGCAGTTTCTGCTGACAATTATCTATCTGTCTGGTTGATCATCTTACAAACGATATGTTATATATATACATATACAACAACAGGGACAGGAACAGGGAAAAAAAACAATGCAAGTATATGAAATTACGCAAGCAAGGACCAAGGTTGGTTGGTTATTCACAGGCAATTTTAGTGTCAAAGCTGCTAAGACATATAGCAAAGGCCTGGAAGGCTGATATCGGGTACTGATAATCCATGGTGAATGCATCTTTTCCAACTTTCCCAAACTGTACAATCACATCTTCTCCATTCTCCTCCCCACTACAAGCAACCAACTGAAAGTTTTTAACCGAAGCAACCGTGACCCTCCCATTGAAGTTGAGGCACCAGCATTGTAGCTGTTCATGCCACCTGGGTGCCTTGTTCTTCAGCATCAGCATCATCATCGTCTCCGAATGGGATTCACAACTGTCCATTCCCATGCGTGCAGATTTTGATCTGAAAAAGGGAAGAGATGAAAACGAATCCGTCTTGTTGACCAGGAATTCGGTTTGAGTTGGAGCCACTCCTCCTGGCTCCATGGCACTTGCAGGGATTGCATTCATCACACATTGCATCCTTCTCGGACCCCTACATGTAGTATATATATATTTATCATTTATTTATGTACATACAATTAATTAATAATAAATCATGTGGAAAATACCTGGACCCCAAGACATTGAGCTCATATGAAATGTGGGAAACTGGGTAGTTTCCAGCAGGAACTCTGGGCGACACTCTTTTCATACTCCCTGGTCTGAATGGACGGCATTTTGTTGCCAAAACTCCACCATTTGAAGGCTGTGCATCATAGATGGTGAATTTTGTCCCAAGGAAGTTTGATCTGGTGTCAATTCATTTCAGCAATATTTTTAAAAACAAAAAACAAAACACTTTTTATCCATATGTGTAAGAACTAACAAGATAAGATTACCTTAATTTTCCAATGTAAGTGCTGCTCCCTTTTGATACATCCTCTGGACTGAGAGATATTATATAATCTGTGCATGTGGCACGTCTACACTTTTTTGCAGCAAGAAGGAACTTCCCATCATCGTTTGATGCTGACATATTATATGACAAGATTGATTTATCAACATCTTATTCTTAAGGAATACACAAAAAATTGGATTAAATGGTCACCTTGATTCAAACTGAGGTAGAGATGATATGTCTGAGCGCTTCGGTTCCGCTTTATATAGCATTGTATCAGAGATCCTCTTGAACCAGGCTGGAAACAAGTAAAACTAATAAATAAATTTCAAGTGATACACTTTTTTGCATGCAAACTATAGAGTTCATAAGAATTAACTTCTAAATCAACTCAACTCTACCCTGTGTAAATGAAATTGGATAGAATTACAAAAGAACCATCAACACAAAGGTCCAAGGGTATGACATTAAAATAAAATGAAATAAAAAAAACAGTAAATATGAGTCTGAAAACATGGTCTTTGGCCTCATTTAGACTAAAGATGGTCTATGATAGTATTATTCTCATTGAGAAAATAACGACAAAAAGACAACAAAATACTGGATATTAGCCTCATTTAGACTATATATATTTTATTGCAAAAAGGTTACAAAAGATAAAAAAGAGAACTATCAACTAGGATGACAGTTTTACAGTCTTATCCCTTTTTTTCTGGCTGAGATTGTTCTTCTAATCAATCAGCCTTCTTTCTTTATATACACTGCTGATACAAGTTATAGATTATAATAAGGATCTAAAAACGACCATGGGTGTAAGCAAATTATTGAATCCTGGAAAAATGTTGACTCTTCAATTTCAACTTACCTGCTACTGTTAGTGTATGTGGGTGTTAATGCTTTTTTTTTTCTTTCCTCATTATTAACCAAATAAACTGCCCTACAAAACTAAAAAACAGTCATTGCCGCGTTAACTAAACAGAATATACAGATTATCAAATTCCATTTTACCCTAAAAATTCTTTGTAAAGAACACGATTAATGTGAAAAGACTGTATGAATTCAACTAGGGTTTACAAACAAAATCCAAAATTGATAGCATCTATACAGGTTAAAAGAAAAGATTTGAAGACATAGCAAACCTGTTTCAGTGATATGGGGAAAGTCAATTTGCCAGAAAGTTCTGGGTTCTTAACAATTTCTTTCATGATTTCTCTCCAATTCCTACAAACACCGGCACAAGACACCACATTCTTCCGAGGAGGCCAGGTACACTCGGATGCCTCAATCCTCATCAACACGTCCCGCAACAACTCCGGCGGCATGTTGGCCCAACAACTCTGCTTCAACGCATCAACAATGGTCATAGATTCGTCCTCGACCAATTTTAGTGATCTCGACCTCAAACCAAACCCTTTTCTAGAAATACTACCAAACTCTCCCTTCATGTCCTGAATTATACTCTTAAACGACATCTTCAACTACTCGATTCTACACAAAAACAGGTCTATATAGATACACCGTCATCACCTTCATTCCTGTATCAGTCCATAACCACTTAAGAAACACATTTTTAACCAAATCATCAATGCAATTGATCATGATCTACAGATCAAGACGGAGTATGATTAAACAAAATCAGCCGTAACAACGTTTGAAATGCAACCCATCTAACACCAATAAACTCCACCAGATATATCCAAACCCTATAAATCACCAATGCGGATAGCACACCGACACCATCACCGAAAGCATTATCCAAATGGCTTACATGTAAACCGAAATAGTTATGAATTCACATAGCTTTGTAACTCGGACACAGCTATAGGAAAAGATAAGATTAGGGTTTTGATTGAGTGAGATAAAAGGGAGATTTAGGTTTAGAGGTGACTATTGGGTTTAGCCGTTTAATGTAGTTAGTTAACAGACTGACGGATCTCATCGGAGTATCATTGGCCTGCAAAATTATCCGATTTGAACCCGACCCAGACGGACAAGCGTACACCATATCCATAATCCATAATCATATGCCGCGTTGTCGGTAGCCCGCTAAGAGACATGGGTTATCAATCGGCCTGCAAATGCAAAGTGCAAAGTGTTTTGTGAAAATCAATTTAGATCCAGCTGGAATTGTAGATATTTTTATCATAAATAAGTATAATGTGGAACATTATTTAGGAGTTCATAAGTAGTTTTATGCATGTGGTCTCTTCAAAATTTTGCCCTTGGGATACCCGACCTATTGTTTTGTGGAAGGTGTGTGGTTATTAAAATTATAACTTTGTAACTATAAATAATATAACAATCTAGTTCATCATAATCATTGGACTGTGGACAAATTATGCGACCACTCATGACTCATCCTTACAAGGGGCATAAAATTTTAGATATTATCCCATAAATACCAAGGAAAAAAATTTCATTTTTATTAAGTCAAAACCACTCATTCGTTATTCCAAAAAATGATTAGAGTAAAAGTATTCACAAAACATCAGAGTAATCATAAACAATCCCTGCGGAGTAATCTCCAGGGGATGCAATGCAATCAAGTCGTGCCCTTTCTTTTGAAACTAGAAGTCCCTGAAAACATTTTAAACATAAATCTTAAGCACAAAGCTTAATGCGTTCCCTAAGTACCACATACCAAACATAAATAAGTTAGTTTTATGGGCCAAACCATAGTCTTACAAGTAATTTTCTGCCGATGGCCAAATCCCGGTCTTCCATACTGTTGTCAGGGGCCAGATCCTGGTCTTTCATACAGAAGATGTCAGGGGCCACATCCTGGTCTTTCATACAATTGTCAGGTGCCAAATTCTGATCTTTCATACACATATCACAAACATAGCTAGCATCATATATCACAAATAATGGGTCGGCCTTGGTGCCTTCGACCTATTGATACAGTGAGAAAACTCACATGTTCAGAAGCACACTTAAATCTCTACATGATGCGGACAAGAAAGTAGCCACACCTGGATCAATCTCAACGCCAATTAAGCAGTCAATAATGTATCTTCATTATTATCGCACATGGAATGATTGACTCCTAAAGTTATACTAGATCGCCAGATATTCCTACGTGACCAATATTAAATAGCATAAATGTCTCGTTTAAAAGTATTATACCTAACCCTCGGTTTAATTCAAAGTCTCGATTATTTTGTTAAAACTATTTCACCATGAAACATTAAATATATGGTAAACCTTAGATAATTTCATTATTTAATATTTACTATTTCCATACGATACAATACTTAATGTCGTTACTAAATTATTCATGCAATATTATGATTTTGGAACATAAAATCCATACAACTTTATAAATTCATTTAATTCTTATTAAATCAATTATATCATACTTAATTTAATCAACCATAACCACTTAAATATTTAACATCACTTCGTTGAATGGTCATATAATCATATTTTTAGCTTAGACATACAATACTAAGCCTTAGATAGGTTTATTTGTGTTTTAACCTAATTTTACTAAGCCCAAATACATTGGTCAGATCTATAAGGATTAGCCCACTTATTAAGAAGACCAAAACCTGATACAAGAAAAGACAATTAGGTCAAACAATACCTTCTACAAACGAGTCTCACAACCCCCTCCTAGTTTAGAGGTGTGTTCAGCGACACCATCATCTCCGGCGACGTCGAACTCCAGCGGAGTTTCCTTCCAGGCGACGCAACTCTCCGTGGAGACTCTCTCTTGTCGATGACACAACCCACGCATTCATTCAACACTCTATCCATCGAACACTTAACTTGTTGCCGGAAAATAAAGAATGTTGACCGGAAATGAAAAGTTGGTTGTTGTTGCTTTACACTACTTGATTTGAACCCATTCAACGAGCACAAATCTTAATACAACTGTGCCTCTCTCGATCTAGCCTCACAGGGAAAAACGCCCAAGCATCTCTCTCTCTCTCTCTCTCTCTCTCTCTCTCTCTCTCTCCCTCCCTTCCTCCCTCCCTCCCTTCCCCCCCCCCTCTCTCTCTCTCTCACAGCCACACATAATCTTTCCCCTAACATCCTAAAACGTATTAATATATGTGTGGTTAACAAAAATGGATCGATTCATTCAACTTTTGAATCCTATAAAATATTGCAGGTCCAAGAACGCATAAACAACACCCCCCACCCCCCCCCCCCCCCCACACACACACACACACTGTAACACCCGTAATCTAGTAGGTTAGTTGTGGAATTATGTCAGTTTAAAGTTTAACTCGACGAGTTGGAGGACCCAACTCGGCGTGTTGAAGATGAAGAATCATATGGATTAATGGGTCTACTCGACGAGTTGAGGAGCCTCAACTCGTCGAGTAGAATCTATTTTGGTCGCGAGGTTTAATGAGACAAATCGGCGAGTTGGACGTTGTTTAGGAAACCCTAATTTTGGGGTTTTGCACCCTATTTAAACACCTTAAGTCTCAGGTGTTGGCCTCGTTCCCAACCTCCATAGCCCATAACCCTAATCTCAAAACCCTAGAGCCTCATTGAGTGTTGTGAGCTCTTTGTGGGTTTGTTTTGGTGTGTTAGAAGCTCTTTGAAGGAAGAAAAGCTTGGTTCAAGGTGGTGGTTTAAGTAGGAGCTTTCAGATCGTGATTCTCTGCTCCATTTCCAGCACATTTCGGGTATAAAGTTCTAACCTTGCTTAATATTGGTTTAGATATCTTCTTGGGTTTATTTGTATGCTTTTAGCCATATATGGGTGGTTGTTAGGGGTGTGTATGGGGCGGTTTGGTTCGGTTATTGGTTAAAACCGAACCATAACCATTATGATTGGTTAATGCATTTTGGTAACCATTGGGTATGGGTAATATTGGTTATGGTTAATGGTTTTTATCAGTTAACGATTTTGGTTAATGGTTATTATTGGTTAACCATAATGTTGAAAATAATATAAATGACGGAAGTATATTGGCATAAAAAATGAAAATAGAATACCAAAAAGTCTTCGACGCCAATGTTTGTAACCTAGCTTATACTAATAGAATAAAATGTGTACCTTTAATATTTAGAGTGAGATAACACATAGTCACATTCAAAATCAAAAACATTCAATAAAAATATAAAACATTAAAAAAATTGACATTAATAATCTCATATATTGATAATTGATATTAATATTAAAATAAAGCCAAACATTCATACACGTTACGTTCAATACGATTAAATCAAAAACTATAAAATAAAAGAGTCAAACATTTATATTATGTGTTATTGGATAAAAAAAGACAATCGCTCATATACATTCAGTGTGATTAAGTCAAAAACAAGAATTAAAAAAAGCCAAAAAAATACATTCTTAATATATCACAGAGTCAAGAAGAACCAAAAACTTAACTTACCTAGAAGTCTTGATTATAAAGTCAAAAAATCATTCGAATAGGACTATAAAGTCAAAACAATCTTTGATTAGGATTAACGGTGTGAGAAGCCTTCGATTACGATTATGAGTGTAAAGATTAAACTACTTGTGAATAATGTTTATAAATTGTAGAATTAGCCGATTAGGAATTACAACATTAATCAATAATCTAACTCAATGCATGATTGGAAGATTGTGTGTGTCTCCGTGATCAGCCTTTGATGGTTTGATTGCTCATTCGTCTCCTGATAAGTGAGGATTAATGGATTATATTTTCAATATTTTAATGGATCTTAGATAAGTTTGACCATATTATTTTATGTATAATCTATAATTCTTATATATTAAAATATAAAGTTGGCGGTTTGGTTAATAATGGTTCGGTTAACCTAGAAAACCATAACCGAACCGTTAGTTATCGGTTAACAAAAATTAGAAACCGAACCAACGGTTTTTATAATGGTTCGGTTATATCGGTTAATTTGGTTTTGGTTCGGTTTATTGGTTATTATGCTCACCCCTAGTGGTTGTTGGGGAAGCAGAAGTCCCAAGTGTCTATCTTTTTCAGATCTATGATCTTTATGAGCTCTTTTGGCATAAAGGTACCAACTTTATGGTTTTAAGGGCTTCATGCATTCATTAAGTCCTTCTTTTGGCCTATTTTGAGCTTTTGAGCTTCTTCTAGTCATGGATAAGTGTAAAGTTGGAAACTTTACATGACCATTTAGCCTTATGTGGTCAGATCTTCACTTTGGAGTTGAGTCTTTGTTGAATAAGTGCTTTATGATTAAGTCCTTACCCTTTTAAGTTTAGGGTTTGGGTTTGGAACCCATTTTGGTGGTTCTTAGGGGTAAAGTTGGAAACTTTACCCTTCTTGAGCCCATTTTAGTTAAGATATGAGTTGTGAAGCCCTTAGTTTTGAGAAGGTCGGCTTAATGAATTAAGATGTTGGATTTCTGGCGAACTCGGCGAGTTGATAGGGTTTTGCCCGATCTTTGCAGGCTAATGAAGAAACTCGACGAGTTGAAGGACAACTCAGCGAATTGGGTCAACTAGGACTGTTGACTTTGACTTTTGATTTATGTCATTGAGCAAGTTTGTCCCAATGGGTTCTTGAGGTAATCTGAAATTGTAATTAAGGGAATTATGGGCTTAGGATAAGGCCCATATGGGGTTGGGCCCAATTTGGAAAATTGGGTCATTAGTGGGCTTTTATAGACCTAGTAGTTTATGGCATGTTGGGCTTGAGTTATTAATGAGCCATCGGGATGCAAAGTGTTTGGACTATAAAGAATGGTTGGGCCTTAAGGCAAGGCCATGTATGGGGTTTGGGCCTAATTTGGAAAATTAGGCCATTGGTTGATTAGTGAGCCTTTGGGTCTTTCAGATTGTAGTTTGGGTCATAATTTTTGGATAAGGCTAGGTTAGGGGTAAAATGGTCTTTTTACCCCATGTATGAAGTTGTGGTTATAGATTAGAACCCAATTGTTAATTGGGTGTTGTTTTGATCTATCAGTTCGGAGGTGTCGTCCGGGCAGCAGCTAGGGGGTTTCTTTCAGTGTGCTTCTGCATTCGAGTTGAGTTTCCTTACTGGGTTTAGCGGGTCGAAGGCACCAAGGCCGACCCATGTTTATATTATGTTGTTAGTATGCTCGTTGTCTTTGTGACTCTTGCGTGTGCTTGTGTTTAAGCGTCTTCCGGGCTAAGGCCTGATGTCGGGCGGGGCCTGATAGATATTTGTATGTTATGTATCTCTGTGATTATTATATGTGTATGTGTTTATTTGGTGTATGTTATTGTACGTTGGGCGGGGCCCGTTTTACCGAGCTCAGCTCGATGTCGGGCGGGGCCCGATACCGGACGAGGTCCGAAGCCGGGTGGGGCCCACTATATGTTTATTGTATGTTTCTTGTATGGTATGTGGTATTTAGGGAACTCACTAAGCTTTGTGCTTACGGTTTTCAGTTTATGTTTCAGGTGCTCCAGTTTTCCAATGAAAGAGCTCGGGACGATCACAACGCATACACCCGGGTTTTCCGCCATATGTGATCTTTGGGAATAAACTCTGATAATTGTTTTATTTGAAATTCTTTTCAATGTTTGGACAAAAGTTTTACAATAGTGTTTTGACTATAATAAAAATGAAATTTTTATCCTTGATTTTTGGGATGTTACAAGTTGGTATCAGAGCCTTGGTTTGAAGGATTTGGGCATACTCTTGGGTGTGCCTGAACTCAAACTGAGGGTTTGGTGAGAACTTTTATAAAATGAACATTTAATTAAAAAAATGGATTTCTAATCAAATAAAGGGGTGTGATGCGTGCAATCGGCCGAGCTCAAGTAAGTGGTTCCCAAAATACCAATGCATGTTTATTATGTGATATGATATGATTATGTGAATCGCATGCTAGATTAGGGCTAAGGATCTGCTCAGTATTATATGATAGGATATATGCCTTTATATGCCTGATTGTATGAGCTTTTAGAATTGCATGCTAGTATGGTTTTCAGATCAGCGAATATAATGGCTTGATTAGTGTATGTTGGTTAGATTTTCCGTTGTCCGAATGCTACTTGCTTTGTGCTTTGTGGGACTTTTAGTGATGTGGATTGACTGCTAATTGAATATGCTAAGTCACATGTGGCACAAGTTAAATAATCTTAGAGTGATGGATTTGACCCTATTGCGCAGCTCTCGTTAAAGTCCAACCGTTCTAGGGTTGAGTCTTTTACTCAAAGGATTATATGATCTCTGTTGCATGTGACTATATTCATGAGGTAGTTGGTCAACATTGATGGGAGTCTTTCAGCAACTGAGGACTGGTTGAGGTCGAGAGCCTAGGATATGCTTCAGTAGGATAGTGGTGCGGTTTAGTGAGTTTTGGTGCATTGGTTAAGGAAGTGAGTTAGAGGATTCAAGAGGATTCTTTATGAAAGTATGGATAGGTGTGGATGGTAATATGGGCCCGTCCTACTGAAAACACAAGACCCATACTCAAATTGAGGAGAGTCTTGGAGAATCTAGGAAGCTTGTGGGGTGAGGATTCATGGTTATGTTTTGATTGTGGGTATGGTTGCTTTTCAGAATGGTGATGAGCACGCATGGGGAAGGAGTTGTTGGGAATTGATTTCACGATCTTTTGATCCTTCTAAGTTGGAGACAATGTCTTGGGAGGAGTTTGTGACCCGGTTTAGGGAATAGGTTTCTCCAGCTATCACAGTTCAGCCGTTTGAAAGTGAGTTGGTGAGCGTGTTAGGGTGTCAGACCCTGAATGATATGGTTTCTAGAGCCCGGGAATGGGAGATCGATTTGGAGTACCTCGGGAGGAAGGGATCAGATCAGGTGCATACAGTGGAGGGTCCCAGGGAAAGACCCAAGATTTATGATCAGCGTTTGAGAGGCCAGCAGGGCAGGGGTCAGTGCAGCACGTGCGGGAAACTGTACAATGGGGTTTGTCGTTCCAAGGGTTTGGGCTACTACAAGTGTGGCAGGGTTGGTCACGTCAGCAGGGATTGTCCTCGGGGGGCAAGCCCGTTATGTTTTCGCTATGATCAGGTGGTCCACAAGAACGATGAATGTCCGATGTTGAGGGGAGGAGCAGTGAGTGTGCCTGCTCCGGCTTCTTTGAGGATTACCGATGGACGTGACGGTAGGGCAGGAGCCCCAGCAGAGAAGAGTCGGGCTTTGCAGTGTCATACAGGGGAGGTTAGGACTCTAGCAGGCGACATTGCGGGTATGTTATCTTTTGCTTTCTTCATGGCTTTATCAGTAATTTTGTTGTTGGAATCTTGCATCGGTTAGGGTAAGTGTATCTCTGGTTTATTTAACTGTTTATGTTTGGGTTATATCTTCAAGAAATGTTATATATCTTTTGCATGCCATGAATCGTTAGTGGATTTGTAAGTGTCGTATTTTGTATAGCGGGTTCCAAGTGTTTGGGTGCTATTCTGGTTTTGTTCAGTATCGGTCAGAGGCATTGTGTGGAAGGTTTATGGTCCGGGTTCGATGGGATGATTCTCCAGCATCGCCAGGATACAATGTTTTAGCGTTGGTACGCGGATTGGCTTCTTGGTGTGCCAAAGGAAGTGGTCTATTGCGGAGGATTTTGGTCTGAGCATATGTTCTTTGGACTTCAGGAGTTGAGCGTGGTACCATTCTTTGGACTTTGGGGTTATCAGTGCTACTGGGTTCGGAAAGTGTTCAGTTGGTCTTCAGGGGTTATGCGGTCTTTTGATTTTAGCTAGTAATGGATCACTAGCCTTGGGAAGCGCATGTTGTCAGCATTTTAATCATTGGAGGGTTAGAAGGATTGGGAATCCTTCCAATCTTGGGTGTTGTAAGAGCTTAGACGAATCAAAGTGGGGGAGAATCGTCAAGGAGTTCAGGATCAGGAGTGGTTTTGAAACTAAGATGAGTTTGGCATTTCCGTCGGGGAGGAAGGCGGCCCAAGCGGCTGTTTGGAGTGAAGATTATGTGAGTTGGGAGTTCGGGAAACTTCCCAACATTGGGTTCGCGTCTACTTGGTGTTTAGGTGGCAGGTCTTGGGGGACCCAAGTTGGGGTTCCAGGTGTGACTCGAGTTCAACTCAGGTGTTGGGTCGGGTGCGTTCTCGATTTGGGATGTGTTCGAATTGATAGATTAGCGGTAAAGCTTTGGGCGACAATTGTGGCAAGGTGGGGGTGTTGTAAGGCTACGGGGTGGCCCGTAGTATTCACCGGTCCCTGTGCAGCGGGGAGAATGCGGAAAATTTGTGATTTGCTCGCGGATTTCTTCAGATGGTTTAGGCCAAGGTGGGTCTGTTCACAAGGCTGTGGGAGGGTCACAACATGTTTGGAATCAGGAATTGGTAGGTTGCGGGAGACTGGGTATGAGATAAGGCTACATTTGGTCATGTAGCGTTCAGTTTAGCATCGGGTCGATGTCGTGATGGCTCGGGTGATTATTGTCGGTTGAGGTTTTCTTTCGGAAGTTGCATGGGGCGATTGTGGGAGTGTCTTTTGGCTCAGCAGTCGGGCGGAAACTCGTTATTTTGTAACTTGTAGGTTACGATCGAAAGTCCAACATAGTACGAAGAACAGGTGCAAGATTTAGCATCACAGTTATTACTTAGGATGGAAAGATAATGTATGGAATCATTATACAAGCCTTATTTTCGTTGATGATTCCGGGTCGTAATCATCCTAAGGGGGAGATAATTGTAACGCCCGTAGATCCGGGCTAGTCAATTTAAGGACAATGAGCGTCAAAAATGAATTTTTGATAGAAGATTATTTAGAATGAATAATCTTAACTAAGTTGTAGTGGTCGTGACAAGGATTCCGAAAATATAAAGAATGCCGAAATCCGAATTATAACGAAGAACTTATGACCTGTCGAAGTTTCGCGACAGAACCGGCACGACACAGCGCGACGTAAATAATGAATTTACGATAGAGCGATATTTGGCCTTAGTGATCTAAACGAAAGTCGTAGAATACGTTAAACCGAGAGCGTGCATAAAAAGAACGGCTAAATCTGACTTCATATGAGGAAGTTATGATTTTTCGAAGTTTCGACTTAGCGGTATGCAGCCCAAAGTTCGAATATGAGATCGAGTGGTTTCTAGCCGAAATAATCTAAACGAGAATCGAAGATCTCGTCGATAGTAGTCCAACGGTAAAAAGACAGACGAAAAGGGACGTCAGATGAAGGAGTTGTGAATTCCTAACGAAGTTTTCCTGTCCCGGCCTACTAAAATAATATAATAAAAGTTAAATCAAAATTAGCCGACGGAGTCTAAACTAGAGTTGTAGAGCATAATCTCACCTACGCGTGGATATATAGAACGTCGAAAACGGAGCTCGTATGCGAAAGATATGAATTTCTGAAGTTCGGGGCACGGACCCCAACTGTGTGTCACGGTTCACGACGTGAACAGAGGGTTCACGACGTGAACTCAGTGATTTGACCTTTCAGAGCCTGACAGAGTCACATCGCGACTACGCACCTGATGACGTCCACGGTCACGACGTGAACAAGTGGTTCACGACGTGAAAACTGAATTTTCAGCCTCCTATAAATAGAAAGCGAGGCCAACCGAGTTTTGTTGCTAAATTTCTTTCCTCTCATCCGTATTACCTCGATTTATGTGCAAGTTATACCCCCGAAGCCCCGGTATCATCCCGAGACCCGTAGCGAGTCCCGAAGCACCGAAGATCCCGAGAAGAAAAGAGTTTCGAGCTGAAACTCTGTCCGTGAGAAGCCCGGTGTGTGAAGAGATCACAGTTTCACCGAAGAATACTACATTTAGAGCCGTAGTGCTGTCCGATCATCGTATTATCAAGTGAGTGCATAGTCCCTTTCATGAACATGATTTTAGTACAAGTATTGTTTGAATGTATTAAATATATGTTTTGTGTGAGTTATTTGATGATGTCTGAATTAAGTGTTAAAGAACATACTTGATTGTTTATGATAACTTAGGTTAAAGAGTAAACCTAAGGTTTGTTATAATGGTTATGGGGTAGTATCTCTTTATGAGTACGAGTGAGATATATACGGAGAATAGAACTTTAAAATATGTCATTGATCCGGAAGCATGGATTAGACATAGTTATTCGTCCCTAGTCCGAGAGTATGGATTGGACTTAGTTAATTGTCATTAATCCGGGAGTATGGATTAATATATAGTCAGTTGTCCTTAGTCCGGGAGTATGGACATGACATAAAATATGTCATTAATCCGGGAGTATGGACAGGACATAAAATATGTCATTAATCCGGGAGTATGGATTAAGACATAGTCAGTTGTCCTTAATCCGGGAGTATGGACAGGACATAGTTATTTGTTAGTTTTAGATCCAGGAGTATGGATAAGGTCGAGAGGTTAGTTTTAGATCCGGGAGTATGGATCAGGTCGAGAGGTTAGTTTTTACTCTCGTTGAGAGGATTGACGGGGTGGGGTAAGAATTGGTTATATATATAAAGAGAAAATTTTATATGGTGTGAATTCTAAATTATATATATATATATATATATATATATATATATATATATATATATATATATATATATATATATATATATATATATATGTGTGTGTGTGTATGTGTGTGTGTTATAACATTGTGGGATTGAAATCCCTATGTACTCACCAGGTTTTCCAAACCTGACCCACTCAATATTTTTGTATCACAGGTATCGATACAAAGACATATTACACTGAGAGATTAAAGAGATGTATATCATTAGTGTAGATGAATGTAAGTTCGGTTTATGCTTATGTGTCTGTATTGATCAGGACACCCCAAATGTTTTAAAACGAATAAAATACATCTCTTCAGAGATGCTTGGATAAAGTATTTATCATGTTTTTCTGGGAACAAATTCCGCAACAGTTTTCTTTAAAAGATTACTCTGATTTTAAAACAAAGCATAAACAAATCGGTCTTTTCTGGCCGTGAAATTGAGGATGTCAGACCCGACATACCCGACCAAATGGCACTTTTCCATTAAGTGCTTAATCTCTTAAGTCCTTTCATCCAAAACTCAGATCTAGTCCCACAACATCATTTTAAGTCATAAAGTTTCCACCTTTATGACTTTCCATGTCTAGAAAAGGTCCAAAAGCTAAACCCTTAACTTATCAATCCATTAAGACATCATGACACTCTCATGGAAGGTATAGAAGGATCAAGATTACATTTTTATGGATCCTAAAAGCTCCATAATGGATAAAGTTTCCAACTTTATCCATTAGAATGGTCCAAATCACCAAGATCTAGCCTTTAAGCATCAAATGGGACCAAAAGTGCATCTTTTTCAACTTAATCCATTAAGTCCAAGTCTCCAACCTTCAGATCTGAATCACAATGATGTTTAGATGGATAAACTTTCCAACTTTATTCGTAACAAGGTCGCAAACTTTCAAGATCTAAACTTTATGCACTAAAATGACCAAAAACTCATAACATCCAAAACTAGCTAGATCTAACAAATGCATCATCAATATTCAAACTTTATACCTCTAGAAGATAGATCAAGGTGAACAAAGTCCAGATCTACAAGCTCCAATGCAACCAACACTTCTACAAGAAGTTCCTTCTTCTCCAAGGTGCACCATGCATACTCCAAATCACTCAAAATCACATTCTTTAAGCTCACAAGGCTCACTAAGGTTAGGGTTTCATGAAAGGGGTGTTGGAGGGGTGGAGGCTGAGAATGGAGTGGGTTTGGGGGAGTTAAGGAGCTTAAATAGGGCTTAAACCACAAAAATAGGGTTTGGGCACTGATTGCGTACGCCCAGCGTACTCAGGATTCCATTAGTACGCCCAGCGTACTCAGCTTGGCCCAAAACCACCCAAACTTCAAACGGTCATAACTTCTTCGTTCTAACTCTGTTTTCGACGTTCTTTATATCCACAGAAAGGTATTGAGGAGCTCTACAACCCTATCTAATTACTTTTGACTTAAAACACATCGAACTAAAATCCATAATTCACAAAAGAAGTCTGAAACACTACATTCCCATTTTACCCTTTGACTCCAAAGTGCAAACCGAACTATTGGGTCACATATCTACATTACCCACATCCAAATGGGCCTAAATATTACCTTTTCAAAGGCCCTAATCCTTATGATGACTGATCTTCGGGCCACAACCTCGAATTAGGAATTGATTCAGAACAAGGCGTTACAATATTACTTTTTATTAAACAATATATTATAATTAATACTTTTGAATTTTGATATGGGCTACCTATATAGATGTTTGTAGTGGATCTGTTGGATTTGGAAAGTAATCCTTCTACATTAAACAATTATATATACAAAGTGAGAAATCCTTCTACCTTAAACTATTTATAAACAATTTTACAAATATGCAACTTCTTTTAAATTGTTAAGTATTAATATTTTGAATTGAAAACAATAATAACAAATGTGAAATTACCATATACAGAGTAAAAATATACAAGCAGACATTCATGATTTCAATGTTAAAAGCATCACCATCTCCTCCACCTCCACCCTTAAACAATGTCATTAATATATTTTTTTTATTTAAATGCATTTAAATGTATTATTAACAACATTAATAATAACAAGTTAAAAAAATAGTATTCTTATTTATATTTTTAATAATAATAATAATAATAATAATAAGGCTTTTGTTTGCAGAAAAGTCTTAATAATTTTGTTTACAGAAAAATCCCAATATTATGAGTTAGTTTACGAAATAGTCCCAAATTAATTTGGTACCGGTTCCAACCGGTCAAAAATGGTCAAAATGCAAATTTTTGCCGGTTTTTAGGATTTTTTCATTCAAAAAAAAATCTTGGGACTAAAGTATAACTTTTCCGAAAATAATTGGACTTTTTCTGACAATTTCCCATTTATGAATGGTTTATATTCAAGAATATGATATATATCACATGCATAGTATGTATTCTTTATTATTCTATCTTTTGTGAGCTTTAAATTTATCAATAATGTTGATTTTTTTCAATTGCAACATGCTTTTGTCATGATTCAAAACAAGTAACCCACGTACTTATCAAAGGTTCTAATGAAGTGATTTATCAAATTAAAATATTATAAATGGGTCGCAAACATGCATGTTTTAAGTGATAATGAATAGTTTTGAGATTCTTCTAAAATCATAAGTTTTGTTTAAAAACAACTGGTCTATGAGTAGAAAAGGATAAATATTTATGTATTAAGGTGCATTATTTTAGTTTATAGTGGATGTTGACATAAAACATGTGAATACATACTTTATAAGACATGTAATTATTAATATCAATCAACAAAAAAATGATGAAAGAATTTAGTGAAAGAGAAACATCTAAGACTATGTAGAAGAACCATTTGGGTTTCGATGGTGAACTTACTCTAAAGTTGATATCTAATACACTTGAGCTCATCGATGGTTTGACTTGCTTGTTTTTCGATGTTTATCTTAATATATCATTTGTAATTTTGTATTTAAAAAGGTAAAAGAATTATAAATAAAAATAATAATGGATTTTTTTTATTGATTTTCTTCTTTGAAGATATTTTTTTCTCTCTCGCCCTACGACCGAAATATATTTGGAACGGACCTAATCATAATACACACATATAGTGTCTATCATGGCTAGTGAAGTAATTATACACAAAAATTTATTTTGGCATTAAACATCTATTGCATAGTATTCTGATTTTTTAAAATTATTTTACCACGTAAGTTTTGTTTTGTTCCACTTATGTGCCATTCGTTTTCCAAGTATTTTTCATTTCCAGGTTAAATATCAATTTCTTGAAAATTTGGCCCTTACGTTGGACGTACTTGAGGCATACGTTGGGCGTAAGTCATTAATGAATGGTGGGGACTTCTTTGAGTACGTTGGGCGTACATAAGGAGTATGCATGGCGTACTCACACCAATCCCAAAACCTTAAATTTTAGGTTCCAGACCCTATTTAAAGGCCTTATGACCCTTGAGGCCTCCCTTATCATCAGCCTCCATTCCCTATTTCTGTCATTTCGAAACCCTAATCCTTGAGAGCTTGTTCTTGCTACAATGTGGAAGAAGGAGAAGTTCATTATTGAGGATTGGTAGGCTTGGAGCTTAAAGATCAAGAGCTTTCATTTCAGTTGCAAGTCTCAGAAGGTATAAAGCTCTCACCTTTATGGTTCTATGGTTTAGATCTAGGCATGAGTCTTGATTTGTATGCTTTTGGTCCCATGATTTTGGTTCTTGTGAGTGAAAGCTACTCCAAAGCTTAAGATTGTTATTCCTTGGTGTTTTGAGTTTATTATATTATAAAAATGGGATCTTGATGGCTGATTTTCACCCATGCAAAGGGTTCGAGTCATTAAAGGATGATTTGGATCTAGGGCTTGAAGTTATGCTCTATTAAGCCATGCAATAGCTTAAAATCGACGACTTTGTCAGTTAATGTGACATCCCCAAAATCACGGCCAGAAAAGACCGGTTTAATTTATGCTTTTAAAACAATTTCAGAGTAATCCTTTGATTAAAAGAGTTGCGGAATTTGTTCCTAAAACGAAATATGATAAAATAAGATTTACCAAAGCATTTCATAAAGAAATGTATTTTCATTATAAAACAAAACTCGGGATGTCATGTTCCGATAAACAGACCAAAAGCATAAACATTACAATACAGACATTACAACAGTTATATATAACAGCAGGTCTATAATCCAAAAATAACTTGACAAGTCATCCAACTTATGCTCTGGCGCCACTACCTGTAATACAAAGAAAACTGAGTGGGTCAGGCTTGGGAGCCTGGTGAGCGTATAGGGTTTTCGACCCACAATAAATAAATATATTTAGTTCATCAACCAACAATAACCCGATTACCCATTCCCGTTATCCTCACTTTATGTCCCTAAAACAACAGCTATTACAAGGGACCTAATCTAGGATTTTCATCGGGACGGACATTACTGCAAAGGGGTTTCCTTAACAATAGATGTCCTAAAGGCAACCATGAGGGGGATGGAGTACATCAAATGAACACCCAAGTTCATTAACACCTACAGGTAATGAGCCTGGTAGCGTTCCACTGGACTGTCTAGAAAAGTCTGTGGTCGTCATCTAAACTCCGCTAGATGTTCATTCAAAACACATTCCAGATAAAAGATGAGACACATAAACATAACACGTATTTCATAGAGAATAAATCATATCTATGAGATTAGAAGATAACATCGATACACTCACATAACACATATACTTAGTACGTTAAATCGATACTTGTATAAAATCGTGCATTTGAAAGAGATTATGTACCCCCTTCAAATCAACACCAATATATAAACACATAACACGTATTTCATAGTAAATACTTCGTATTTATGTATTAGAAGAAAGTAACTACACACTCACCTGATCAGAAGATGATCGGACAACACTACGACTTGTAGAAGTAGTATTCTTTGGTAGATCTGGAAGATCTTCACAAAAACCGGGTTTCTCGCGGGCAGAGCTTCGGCTCAGAAACTCTTTTCTTCTCGGGATCTTCGGTGCTTCGGGACTCGCTTCGGGTCTCGGGATGATACCGGGGCTTCGGCGGGGTTAAAATAGGGCTTAGAGAGGGTATCAGGAGTGGGAGAGTAAGAGATGAGCAACCAAACTCGGCTGCCCCTTGAATTCTATTTATAGGGCAAAAATGCTAGGTTCACCTCGTGAGTTTCTAATATTCACCTCATGAGCTCGATACGTCATTGCGTTCGTCATGGCCACTTGCCCTGGAAGACGTCCATCATCTGTTCACCTCGTGAGTCACTAATGATCACCTCGTGAACTGGCTCACCTCGTGAGTTTCTAATATTCACCTCGTGAGCTCTGACACAGCCTTGGGGTTCACGCCCCGAACTTCAGAAATTCATAACTTTCGCATACAAGCTCCGTTTTCGACATTCTTTATATCCACGCGTAGGTGAGATTATGCTCTACAACTCTCGTTTAGACTCCGTCGGCTAGTTTTGACTTTATTGTTATTATATTTTTATTATATTATTTTTAGTAGGCCGGGACAGCCGTTATAAATTCATAACTTCTTCATCCGACGTCCGTTTTCGTCTGTCTTTTTACCGTTGCACTACCATTGACGAGATCTTCAATTCTCTTTTAGATTGTTTCGGCTAAAAACCGCTCGATCTCAAATCGAGTATTCGGGCTGCACAATGCTAAGTCGAAACTTCGGAAAATCATAACTTCCTCTTACGAAGTCAGATTTGGGCGTTCTTTTTATGCACGCTCTCGGTTTAACGAACTCTACAACTTCTGTTTAGATCACTAAGGCTAGATATCGCTCTATCTTAAATTCATATTTTACGTCATTCAGCGTCGTGCCGGTTCTGTCGCGAAACTTCGATAGGTCATAACTTCTCCGTTATAACTCGGATTTCGGCGTTCTTTATATATCCGGAAACCTCGTTTCAACCACTACAACTTTATGTAAAGATATAGGGTTTATCTCACACTTTAATTTTGACGCTTATTTTATTCTTAATTCAATTAAGCCACACAACTAAGCATAAAACACATAATACTCAAATATTTCATCATTAATACTTCAAAAGAGTTACAAAGGTTAACCTAGACTATTACATCAACAATAATGCCTAGCCTGGAAACGCGGGCGTTACAATTCTCTCCCCCTTAGGATGATTCCGTCCCCGGAGTCACACATCAACAAACAAATGCGGATAGCGACTCAACATGTCACTCTCCGTTTCCCAGGTGAGATTTGGCCCATTCGTATGTTTCCAACGGACAAGCACTAATTCGACCATCTTGCGTCGCAATTTCTTAGTCTTTCGGTCAACGATTGCCTCAGGTTCTTTAATTAACCTTTTGTTTTCATCAATTCTCAATTCAGAAATTGGAATTATATCGGGAACTTCTCCCGTGAACTTCCTCAAATAACACACATGAAAAGTGTTATGAATACCATCCAGTTCTTCTGGTAGTTCTAGCTTGTAAGCTTGGTTCCCAATCCTCTGAAGAACTTTAAACGGTCCAATAAACCTTGGACTCAACTTTCCCCTTTTACCAAATCTTATAAGTCCCTTCCACGGCGAGACTTTAAGCAAAACCGAATCTCCAACTTCAAAAGTCATCGGTCTTCGCTTTTTGTCCGCATAGCTCTTTTGACGATCTTGAGCTGCTAACATTTTTTCCCTGATCACTTTCAACTTCTCAGCAGTCTGATGGACCATCTCAGGTCCCATAAACTGCTTTTCTCCAGCCTCTAGCCAGCAAGACGGCGTACGACACTTCTGTCCGTACAAAGGTTGATAAGGTGCCATCTTTATGCTCGAGTGGAAACTATTATTGTAGGAAAATTCTACCAAAGGTAAATGTTCATACCAGTTACCTAGGAATTCCAGGGTACATGCTCTCAGCATATCTTCAAGTGTTTGTATCGTTCTTTCACTCTGACCATCAGTTTGTGGATGGTAAGCTGTACTTAAACACAACTTGGTACCCATTTCCTCTTGTAGACTTTTCCAAAACCTTGAGGTGAAACGACTGTCACGATCCGATACAATCGTTAACGGAACACCGTGAAGCCTCACAATTTCCTTTACGTAAGAATTCGCAAGCTTTTCCATAGACCATTTCTCATTGGCTGCTATGAAATGCGCACTCTTAGTGAATCGATCAACGACCACCCAAATCATGTCGTGACCACTTTTCGTTCTGGGCAGTTTAGTGACAAAATCCATGGCAATGTCTTCACATTTACCCATGGGTACAGGTAAAGGTTCTAAACTCCCATATGGTTTCTGATGTTGTGCCTTAACCCTCGCACATGTCACACACTCGGCCACATACTTTGCAATATCAAGCTTCATCGTCGGCCACCAGCAGTAGGGTTTAAGGTCCCTATACATTTTAGTGCTGCCAGGATGAATCGAGTACATGGTTTTGTGAGATTCTTCCATCAGAAGATCTCTAATTCCTCCGGACTTAGGTACCCAAATCCGATCTTGGAACACCTTCAGTCCATGACTGTTTATACCGAACACTAACGTTTTACCCAAACGTTCCTCCTTTCGGTCATTCTTCTCTAAAGCTTCTTCTTGAGCTTTCTTTATATTCTCCACAATCGTCGAGACAACTTCTATTCTTAACGCTCTTGGCCTCTTTCTTTCAACATTGACTTTCCGACTGAGAGCATCAGCAACAACATTAGCTTTACCGGGGTGGTAAAGTATCTCACAGTCGTAGTCCTTGAGTAACTCTAGCCAGCGTCGTTGCCTCATATTCAATTCTTTCTGATTAAAGAGATATTGGAGACTCTTATGATCAGTGAAAAGTTTGCACTTCGTGCCATAGAGGTAATGCCTCCATATTTTCAGAGCGAAAACTACCGCTGCCAACTCCAAATCATGAGTGGGGTAGTTCTTTTCATGCTCTTTCAACTGTCGAGACGCATATGCTATCACCTTTTCTCTTTGGGTCAAAACACAACCCAACCCAACACCAGACGCATCGCTATATTGGGTTTTCTACGCATCAAATACACTCTAAAACTAGGCAGCGGAAAAATCGAAACAACGATATACCTAAGTGTACATGCATCCTATGGATCTATGGCTTCATGCTAATAACATCAACCCTAGAAAACATAAAACATAAAGAAGAAAACATACCTCTTATGTTGCCCTTGATCTCCATGCTTGAGATCTTGAACCTCCATGAAGTTGCTTGGATGAAAGGATCCAAACCAGAATCCCTCTAATGGTATCACACCAAAGAGTGGAATAAAATAACTAGGAGAAGGGTCAATTTCACAAACCCAAAGGGGTTAGAAATCGTCCCTAAGAGGGGGAGGAAGAAGGGTTGGCGAAACTTCAAGCCAAGGTGCAAGGAGGAATGAAATCCCTAAGGCCCTATTTATAGCCTTGGATGCCTCCTTAGGTTTAGTACTCCTTCCCATGTGGGATGGAGGCCTAACCACGAAATTTCACTCCTTTCCCATGTGGGATGGAGTGATTTTCATCCAACCCTAATCCAATAAGGTTCTGGAACATTCCTGATTAACCAACTATCGATTAATCAACATTCAACCCTTTAATTAATTAAACTGTTAATTAATTCCCAAAATATATTTCCAAAATATATTTCCAATTAGTTTCTAATTAATTATTAACCATAATAATTAATAAACCAATTTCTCCTTTATTTATTCTACTCAATTTGGGTCTTGAGGGCAACCCAAAAGGACCCTGCTATTATTAGAAATATTAGCAATAGTTAATGACCTTGGACACTATTCCAACAGTCTCCCACTTGGACAAGTCATCAACTATACGAGGACTAATATTTCTCCAATAATCAACAGAGAGTTAGCCATCCAATTCAACTACCGAACTCTTGATCTAGTCAATATTCAGCCCTTAGATAAGTGATCAACTATCCCTTCGTTCTATGATATCTGTATGAATTCGAGACATGGATAATGGTCAATCTCAAGAATTCAAGATTATGTTTCCCGATATAGATTTGTGACGACTGCATCTGACTACTAAATTGAACACATCAATTCCAGTCAGGGCTCGGCCAAGCACTTTAGATGTCAGCACTAAATCATCGAGGGGCCCATAGATATCGCTTCTCCTATTGAGGCAGAAGGAACGAATAAACTTCGACCACATAGTTTTTTTTTATTTCATCATGTTACACATGGACATACCCTTTATAACTACCAGTTACGGTTAGCGTTGGAGTAGACCAATGCATAACAGAATCATAGAGCAAAATCCCACATGTATCTAGGTTTGAAGAATAGAAGATATTATCGTCTTAGAATTACTTGTGACTGAATCCATGAAGTAATCTCTAAGTGTGGGTTGGTCCAATACTTAAATCTCTATTAAGCACTCATGAGTGTTAGCTCAATCTCTTTGCTATGTCCAATCGATATGGACAATCCACTAATACTCATGACAGTCTTGAATCACTACTTACTTCCAAGAGTTTGACCGGCTGTGGACGTTTGAGTAAATTAATACTCGGGAAGTGGGTTCCAAACATGCAAAAGTGAGAACGTAGTGATAGGCTAATTGAAATGACCGAAATCCATCATATATTAAGATCACCACTTAATAATCGCCAAATCAAATTAAAACTTATACTGCTTAAAGTTCTCGGGTTTTAAAACAAACCAAACTAAGAGTGTTTAAGCCAATTCATTTGCAAATCTAAATCCTCTCGACTTTTTCTGACTGTCAGACATGGTCAATGACATCGGCTTATGGAATGGGTCGACAAGATTATCTTTCGATATGAATCATTGACTATGATGTCTTTACATTTGACTCACTATCAAATGTGTTGGTACTTACTGAGTATGTTTCATGTGAGCTCGTGTGACTTGGGATCCATACTCAAGGTAAGTTCACCCAAAGTCACAAGAAACTTCATAAGGACCATCAATGATTGAATTTCAACAAAGATGTCACTAATGAATCGCTTTCAGTCACATTGTCCACTAACCAACTGCAATATACTCTAAGTATGTTAAATCCACTATGGTGTATTACCTGGTACTCTTTCAAGCTAATATATCACCATTCAGTAAAAGCACGAATTCCGACTGCGAACGGAATTGCCTTTATTAGTGCGGAACTTAGCATCAATGTCACTCTTACAATGATCTCTTCCATACTATCAAGATCATCTCTTCTATCCTCCAAGGTCACTTAAGAATGTTCTTGATCTTGATTCATTGATTCTTGCCAAATTGATCTAATCAAAATTGTCATGCTCAAGGCATACGAGTCATTGGATCAAGTACATGTCATGGCATTTATGATCGATCCCATAGCAGAAGCATGTGGGACACGACTCATTTGCTTTAGCTCAATAGTAGAACTAGGACATTAGCATTGCTCAATGTCATGCCAGCCTAAACTCCTTTTTGAGTTCTGCATGTCGAGTTTCCTCAACATTCAATGTACTTTGGCTTAATCCAATGAATCACTTTGATCTATCTCCATAGATCCTTATTATGCACGTGTCTTGTATCTCCCATGTATATCATAGCGAAACAGTTCTCATACCAAGCCAAGCTTTTACACCTGCTAAGTTAGAATATAGTTTCCTATAAATCGTACATTGTCTATGTACAATACAAGGGTGACTACAGTGCTCCCACTAGCACTGACATATATATGGCTTATCTTTGTTTCTCGAAATTCAAACTCCTTGAACTTTTCTCATTGAAACAAAGATTCCAATTACTCCCACTAGCTTTGACATATGTATGGCTCATCTTTATTTCTCGAAATTCATACACTTTGAACTTTGTCATTGAAATAATGATCCATCTTGCGAGATGCTTATTTCGGTCCATAAATGAACTTGTTAAGCTTACACATCTTTCAAAACCTATCTTGGTTTAATTATGTGTTTGTTCCTATCCATGATTGTCTCTACTTGAAGATCCGCTTGCACCTAAGGGTTAAGGTCAAGTGTTAGGTCTACCAAATAACAACATACATGGATTGAATCTCGCTTTCCAATTCCTCTTTCTATATTGTTGCCTTTAGGGCCTACCATAGCTTCCGATAGCTGGTACACTCTGATTGCTATCTACCAGTGACTCAAATACCTTAGCAATATAAACTCTTATATAACTAGGTCCATGACGTCTTCTATCAGATCTATAAGGAAAAATGGAAATATGTCAGTTTCCTTAATAGCTCTTTCAATTCCAAATTGAATGTTATGTCCAACTTTAGGCTCTTCGTTGGTTGGATCTCGAATCTTATTAAGATCAATGTGGCTCCCACTAGCCCTTTTGGAAATCAGCTCCCTCTCTCGGAAGACTGCCCTTCGAGCAACATACATTTTGTTCTCATAAAGATTGTTAAACAATTATCCAAAATGATTGATAGGTTCTCCAACGAGATAACACATCTCTATTCAATGTCCCAGATTGTCGAGCGCTTTAACGACGAGCGTAAGCCTCATAATCGTAGACTTACATATATGAAAGTGAGGATAGAATCCCACTTCACATATCATAGAGTGTTTCAGGAACCTACTTAGTTGGCACAAGACCAAAAGACTTCTTGTAACACTATTCATGGTACAATCCACGAATTGTTAGCAAATACAGTGCGACTCATCTAGTACAAAATCAATGAACGATTTGTTTCTCTATCCAACTAACACTTCCTAGTGGCAGTGTTTTGGGAGGAGACAGATCATGAAACTCTTTCACAATTACTTAGATGATCGATAAAGTTTGGACTGAGATTCTCACTATGAGTGTCTCATCCTATTGCCCAATTGATTCTTAACTTCGCTATATGAGAGCTCTGAACACCTGAGAGGTTCCATACTCAAATTCATATGAAGTTGGTCTCACTATGTATCGTGGTTAATCTGAACGGTCTATTAGAGTGAACTAATTCCAACAGATACTCACATCACCTAGTGATGTATTCATCATCTATCTTGATAAACAAGATTTGCATTTATCATAAGACTCGAGGCCAAATGATATCCAAAATCCGATCCAACTGGATACTTGGTAATGCATTTCTCGTTTATGTATCCAAGACTATGATTCCACAAATACATTTCACCCAAAACTTTGGATGTATTTGAATCAGTACATATTGTGGTCATTCTGAACGATCCATTAGTTGAACTAACATCAACAGATATTCACAATAATACACCTTATTTAAATGTTCGAATCAATTTTGAATGATTGCTACTATACTAGCTTCATAGATTTCATGACTTTCTTTTAACATGTTAGAATGCTCTACATTTAAATAAGTCAGAACTATCTCATGAATTATAGTATAAAAATTTTTGGTTATATTACCATAGACTAAACTCTTGAGGAGAATTGTCATTTGATCCCATGAATGTAGCAAGGGCTTGGCATTCATGATCAAATTATCTTCTCCATGTTCTAGTCTTCTTACTTCATTTTAGTAACTGCACATTCTTGCAAATGTCAGTACTAATCCTCAGTAAAATACTCAAGGTTTAGAAGTAATGTTTTGATGGCATTATAAATTCATATATTTTTTTGAATAACAAACATGAAAGAACTAGTTATCTTTTGATCCAATGGAAAGTAGCACGGGCTCGTGATCCATGATCAAATTTAACTTCTTCATGTTCCAGTCCTTTCACCTCAAATATACATTTGGGCAAGTTTGATTTCTTAGTCCTTTTCTTGTTATGGAAACGAGCAACTATCAGAACATGTCTTAGAATAAGCCTTCCTTTGTCCTAGGTATTAGGGCCTAGATTAGGTATACCCACACTAATCGCCTTTTAAACCGTGTGCAATTGGCTTTCTTCTTCTTGACACTTCTATTAATGATAGTAAAATATGGGAGTGTTTTGAAGTTTGAGTTTCTATGACTGCCATGTTAATTCCAAAAGGAAACTTTAACATGCTCCACAACTCCTTCATGGTCATTCCAAGTTGTTCATATCAAAATCAAAATGAATTGATTATATGTACATGTCAGCTAGTCGATTAATCCTAGTCAACTCCTAACTCAAGGAAATTCCATTTTACTTCAATATGTCATTTTACAACGTACATTTGACAATTGCTCTTTCTAACACTTTAGAATGCAATGTTTGAAGTAACCAAGGAATAGCTTTAACAAAGGCATGATCTTTCTTTTTGTTTATGAGAACTACTCCCAAACTACGAATTTGACAAGATTGATCATCCTCATAGCTAATCCTTTCAAAGGTTTTATAGCAGTAGATTTTAGTGGATAAGATTATAGACATCATTCAATAACAAATTCCATTATAGTTTGTTTTACTTATCCTTAGAAAATAATCACCCTAAATAAAATTATTTTATAAGGCTAGGATCCATATTTGGCTCCATGATGTGTAAAGGGATGCCGTAAACACACCATAAAGTTATTTAGGTAGGCAAAGCCCTTTGCCAATTTCGATCACCACGAAATTCCTAGATCTTTGAGATTCATTGACTATCAATGGCATGTTAATCTCGAATTATGTTCATCTCAAATTCAATGACGGGGTCGCCGCAGATCACTGAACAGATGGTGAATCGACCATACAAAATCGCATGGTCCCCGACTCAAGTTACGCTTGAGATTCGCGAGTTCCACATCATTCTCTACCTATACTCTCAAATTGACGTGCCGGTTAACCACGCGAGCTCCATCAACAAGTTATAAAGAGAATGTGCAACTTTTATGGATAACATAAGATTCACATTAAATAGATTGAGAATTAACCTTGCAAAATCGCATGGTCCCCGGCTCAAGTTACGCTTGAGATTCGCGAGTTCCATATCATTCTCAACTATACCCTAGATTGATGTGCCGGTTAACCACACGAGCTCCACCAACAGAATATAAAGAGAATGTGCAATTTTCATGGATAATATAAACTCACATTCTATTAATAAAACGGGATTTTGTTTTATACTTGTATTTAGAATACTTTTAGATTGACCATTATCACTATCAAAACCTTTCGGTAACTCCATTCTCAAAATGCAATAGGGCGGTGAGGGTGGTAAGCGCGAAGCATATTAAAAACCGACCTCATTAGGAATCAAAGAGACCTCCTCAAAACCCCTACATTAGAACGAGTGAGCCTAGTCGAGGTAAGACTGACAATGTCAATATTTAAACACGCGAGGGCGCATGATCTAACTTTCTTATACATATAATAGACACAATTCTAATATATATAAATACAAGGGGTAAATTTAAAACTCTTTAAATTTAGTTGTCTATTATTAATTCTAATTAATTGCGAGGACGCAATGTAACAATTAATAAATCAGGAGGGGGTAATATTCAAATTTATAAATCTCTTTTATAAATAATATTAAATATTTAAATTCACTATTTAAATAATAGATAAATATTCAAATTCAAATAAACACATAAATATTCAAATTCAAATAAACATATTTAAACAATATTTATGCATTAATAAATATTCAAATTCAAATAAAACATTTAAATAATATTTATCAATTTCCAGATTTAAAACATTTTAAAATTTGGTAATTATCCATATTTGATAAAGCTTCATATTTGAAAAATGGAAAAAATCTGAAAACCCTAATTCTGCTGAGCTTACGTCGTGAGCTCTAAGCTCTCACGTATTGAGCTGCGACTAAGGTATTATCAATTACGAATTTTTCAATAATCCTTCTACCATTCAATTTCAAACAAGGTTTTACAGAAAACATGGATCTAGGGTGAATATAACCATGAACCAATGGCTCTGATACCACTGTTGGGTTTTCTACGCATCAAATACACTCTAAAACTAGGCAGCGGAAAAATCGAAACAACGATATACCTAAGTGTACATGCATCCTATGGATCTATGGCTTCATGCTAATAACATCAACCCTAGAAAACATAAAACATAAAGAAGAAAACATACCTCTTATGTTGCCCTTGATCTCCATGCTTGAGATCTTGAACCTCCATGAAGTTGCTTGGATGAAAGGATCCAAACCAGAATCCCTCTAATGGTATCACACCAAAGAGTGGAATAAAATAACTAGGAGAAGGGTCAATTTCACAAACCCAAAGGGGTTAGAAATCGTCCCTAAGAGGGGGAGGAAGAAGGGTTGGCGAAACTTCAAGCCAAGGTGCAAGGAGGAATGAAATCCCTAAGGCCCTATTTATAGCCTTGGATGCCTCCTTAGGTTTAGTACTCCTTCCCATGTGGGATGGAGGCCTAACCACGAAATTTCACTCCTTTCCCATGTGGGATGGAGTGATTTTCATCCAACCCTAATCCAATAAGGTTCTGGAACATTCCTGATTAACCAACTATCGATTAATCAACATTCAACCCTTTAATTAATTAAACTGTTAATTAATTCCCAAAATATATTTCCAAAATATATTTCCAATTAGTTTCTAATTAATTATTAACCATAATAATTAATAAACCAATTTCTCCTTTATTTATTCTACTCAATTTGGGTCTTGAGGGCAACCCAAAAGGACCCTGCTATTATTAGAAATATTAGCAATAGTTAATGACCTTGGACACTATTCCAACACTTTTCTCTTTGGGTCAAAACACAACCCAACCCAACACCAGACGCATCGCTATAGACAGCGAAGTCTTCCACTCCATCGGGTAAAGAAAGAATCGGTGTCTCGCATAGCTTCTTCTTTAGCAACTCGAATGCTTCTTTGTGCTTATCACTCCAAGCATAAGTAGCTCCTTTATGGGTCAAAGCTGTTATTGGACTAGCGATCGAAGAAAAGCCTTGGATAAACCTTCGGTAATATCCGACTAATCCTAAAAAGCTTCGGATCTCCGTGGGACTTTTGGTTGTTCCCACTTCATTACAGCCTCAATCTTTGCTGGATCAACCATTATCCCTTCTTGGTTGACCACGTGACCCAAGAATTGGACTTCTCGAATCCAAAAATCACATTTGGAGAACTTAGCATACAACTTCTACTTCTTCAAGACTTCTAACACTTCTCGCAAGTGTCTGCCATGCTCCTCTTGGCTTTTCGAGTAAATCAGAATGTCATCTATGTGTTGGATATAGTGTCTAAGTCCATAACTATATTTGGTATGTACTTGACCCGACCCGACATGGTCCATTTGGGTTGCACTTCACCCGAACAATTTATGGATAATCGTTTGAGAATAGTATAAGTTATGATTTATTAATATATTATAAGTCCTAATATATTAATATAAAATCATATTATTTAATTAATATTGATCTATAATTAATTTAGAATTAATTTAGAGATCAAAAGTATGACTAATTAAATATGGGCTCTTGTATTTATATAGTGTGGGCTAATGCTTATTTGGAATGGGCTAGGCTTGCATGGAAAGTCCATGGATACTCCATGGAGCTTTAACCCATGGATCTCATCGAAATGAAAAGACATGGGTATTAGGGTTTACATGGATGTAACCCTAATCCACCACACTATATAAAGGAGGCTTTGGTTCTTGAAATTACACTAGTTGATGTGTGTAAACCAAGAGGGCCGATTTCAAGAAGTTTGTGACTATTCTCTCAAGTTTCCAAGTTTGTGGTGATTTGTGACTTCCATTTGAGGCATCCACATTATTGGTCCTAGGCTCTCAAACTCCAAGCAATCAACTACTACTACAAGGTAAGTAATTCTACTAGTTTTATTTGATTCAAGTATCCCATGCCATGCTAGTTAAGATAAGAACCTTGGAAAAAATAATTATTTGCATGTATCTTAGTCAAACATAGATCCAAGGTTTCTAGGGTTGCATGTACACCATAGGAGTGTTAGAATGCTCAAAATCCATCAGTGGTATCAGATCCAGATTTGTTTATTTGATACTTGATGCAAAAAAAAAAAAAAAAAAAAAAAAAAAAAAAAAAAAAAACTTGAAAATCGAAGTTTTGTTCAAAAGCTCGTATCAAAATTTCAAGTTTTGTATATGTACTTACGATTCTTGAAATTTTTGATATGAACACTCATAAACATATGAGTTTAGAAGATCATATAAATTATGTGCTAATAATTGATTAGATTAATTCTTGATCTTTATGTGTTTTAATGGAGCCCATAACTAGTTCTTAAGTTATGGATAACCAAAAGTCACATTTATAAATAACCATTAAAAGAACACATAGGTTACAAAAAATGAAGAGTCTTCATTTTTAATAACAATTAACTCATAAGTTATGAGAAATGAAATTTTTTGAAAGTTTACAAAACTTGCCCTCAAGTTTTGGAACATGTAAAGTCATATTAAAAACTTTAGTTCCAACCCCTAGAATTTTAAAAGTTAAAATTCAACCCTTATACTTTATAATATTATAAGTTTAATATTATTTATATATGTATAAGATCAAGTCGTCTTACCGCTAGTACGCCTCATTCACGAAGCCGGTCTATAAGGGGGGTATAAGGTTGTTGCCTATAAAATGGCAACTTAATGGGTGTCCACTCTCACCCACCGCTTCCTTGATCGGTGGAGGGTCGTTAGTCGAACGGGTAGGAGAAGGACTTATAAATTCTCATTAAAAGTATAATGATAATACTAAAGTAACTAAACTTTATTGAATTCCCAATCTTAGTTATTTTAGGAAAATGTGAATAAGGTGCTAATCCATGAAATTACACTTTACACTTTGTTTAAGTCGTTAGTGGAGCGTGTGTGGTTAACCGGCACACTAACTTGAACTTAACAAGGTAGGTAAAGGGTGACTTAATGTTTATCATAGTATCGATGGAGCGTGTGTGGTTAACCGGCACATCGATTGAGGGGTAATACATTAAGGGTACCAAGTAATTTGCATGGTTACTTCACACCTTGTTTTGTGATCCTCGGCATCCCAGTCACAAAACTTGAAGGGCACACTCGAGATTGAAACATGCCATTGAAGAAAGTTCAATGAATCTCAAAGAATCTACGAGTTTCTAAACCAATTAAAACCTAATTAAATATTTCGTTTTTCATGGTGGAAATTGGTGAATCGTCATTCACCTACCTTCAAATATCTTATAGCTTAGATTACGGCATCCCTCTTCTAAGTTATAAAATATTGTGTTGGGTCCTAGCCTTAATATTACATTTGGGTGTTTTGTTAAGGACTATCTCTATATCTAATCTAATCTATTCCCTCTTCTTTTCAGATGTCTTCAAATAACAATGCTTCTGGCTCAAACCCTTCTAGCTCCTTCTCTCTCATGAATCTTTGTGGGAGAGTCATCTTTGATGGGTCCAACTTTACAGATTGGATCAGAAACATCAGGATGGTCACTCGGTATGAGAACAAAGAATATGTTCTCGACAAGGAGCTGAAGGTACCCGAGCCAACTGCTACTCCTGAAGAGCTTGTTGAATATGAGGTACATGAAAGAGATGCTACAAAAGTGGCATGCATCATGATGGCCACCATGACAGCCGAGCTCCAAAAGTCCTATGAGGACTATTATCCTTTTGAGATGCACCAGGACTTGATGGACCGCTACCATCAAAGTGCTCGTCAAGAGCGATATGAAATAATCTCCTCCATGATAACAACCCGAATGAAGGATGGTGAACCCATCACGGGCCACATGCAGAAAATGCAAAGGTATGTGGACCGTTTACTGAAGCTGAATGTGAACTTCCCTTAGTAGTTAGCAATAGACATCATTTTGCACTCCTTGCCATCGTGTTATGATCAATTCCGCATGACATATCACATGAACAAGGAAGAAGTCACCCTCAGCAAACTTCAAGGACTCTTGAAGACCGCCGAAAGTGGTATAAAGGGTAAGTCAGTTGTTACTACTCCTACTCCTACTCTAACTGCGGCCAATGTCTTGGCAATCGGGCATGGCAAAGGGAAGAAGAGAAAGAACCCTTCTAAGGGTACCAAGGGTAAGACCCTTGAAGGCTCCTCTTCAAGCAAAACCAAGAAAGGTTTTGTCACTCCTTCTGCTAACCCTAATGAGGCTGAATGCTTCTATTGCCATGAAAAGTCGCACTGGAAGCGAAACTGCCCAAAGTACCAACAAGATTTGAAGGATGGGAAAGTAAAACCCAACCATGCAGGTATATACACTATATTGTCTAATAACTCACCTCATTCTAAGTCTTGGGTCCTTGATACAGGTTGTGGTATTCACATATGTTGTGATTTGCAGGGACTAAAAAGAAGTGAGAATGTGGAGCAGGGAAAGATAAACTTGATCATGGGAAACATGAAAGCTTCACCTGTCACCAAGATAGGAGTTTATTCCTTAGTGCTAAATAGTGGGTTTACATTAGATTTGAATAAATGTTATTATTCGCCAGAAATGGCAAGAAATGTTATTTCCTTTCATGCATTGTATAAACAAGGTTTTACCTTTTATTTTGATAATAATAATGGTAGTATTGATGCTTTCTTTAATAATGTTCTTTATTTTAAAGCATTACCTTGTGATGGCGTGTATGAAACTGTATCTGTTGTAGATAATCTAGGAAATAATGTATTGTGTATTAACTCTTCCACTAGCTTAGATAAAGCATCCTTATAGCATTGTCGTCTTGGACATGTAAGCAAGAAACGCATAGGCCAACTCCAAAAGGATGGAGTCTTGGAGTCATTTGACCTAAAGTCAGATGATAGTTGTGAATCTTGTTTGCTTGGTAAAATGACAAAGTCACCTTTTACTCGCACTTGTGCTAGGGGTGAAGGTTTGTTGGACCTCATACACACGGATGTGTGTGGACCCTTCAGAACCGCCACAAGAGATGCTAATCGGTTCTATGTGACTTTTACTGATGATTTTAGTAGATATGGATATGTCTACCTAATCAAGCATAAGTCAGAAACCTTTGAGAAATTCAAAGAGTTTAAGCAAGAAGTGGAGAATCAGTTGGGCAGGAACATTAAGATGCTTCGATCCGATCGTGGTGGTGAGTATCTTAGTACTGAGTTCCTTGACTATCTTAAGGAATGTGAGATTGTCTCACAATTGACACCTCCTAGGACACCACAGTTGAATGGTGTAGCTGAGAGGCGCAATTGGACCTTGTTGGACATGGTTCGTTCCATGATGAGTCGAGCTTCGCTACCAATCTCATTTTGGGGGTATGCCTTAGAGACTGCAGCCCATATCCTTAATCTAGTCCCTACAAAGAAGGTTGCCAAAACACCTCACGAGGTGTGGACTGGAAAAGTTCCCAATCTAGACCACATCAAGATTTGGGGTTGCGAGGCTTTTGTGAGACGCGAGACTCACGATAAGCTCGAACCCCGAAGCGAAAGGTGTATTTTCATCGGCTACCCACAGAAATCCTTTGGTTACATCTTCTACAGACCCAGTGATAATGTGGTCTTTGTAGCAAGAAGAGGATTCTTTCGAGAGAGAGAATTCATGAGCCAAGGAGACAGTGGGAGGCAAATTGACCTTGAGGAAATTCAAGAGTCAAGTGGTGAAGGAACCTCAAACCCTAGCCCTCAACCTGAGGAGGAAACTCCTGTTGAGCCGACTGAAGAATCTATACCTCTGAGGCGTTCCACCAGAGTTAGGAATGCACCTGAGCATTATGATGGTTTTCATATTACTGCAGAAGGTGAGACACTTATCAGTGATAACACACTGGTAAATCTGGATGAGCCTAACAGCTACACGGAAGCCATGGCAGGCCCTGAGGCTGCTAAATGGAAAGAGGCTATGGATAACGAGATACAGTCCATGTATGACAATCAAGTTTGGAACTTGGTTGACAATGTACCTGATCGTAAGATAGTTGGGTGCGAATGAATCTTCAAGAAGAAGACCTACATGGATGGTAATGTACACACTTATAAGGCACGACTGGTTGCAAAGGGTTATTCTCAAACTCCGGGAGTTGATTATGATGAGACCTTTTCACCAGTGGCCAAGATTAAGTCTATTAGGGTTCTGTTAGCCATTGCTGCATTTCATGATTATGAAATATGGCAAATGGATGTCAAAACCGCTTTCCTTAATGGAAAGTTGGCTGAAGATGTTTACATGGTTCAGCCAGAGGGTTTTGTCAGTACAGAGTACCACAGTAGAGTGTGTAAGCTCGAGAAATCCATTTATGGATTAAAACAGGCACCTCGCAGATGGAATCTTTGCTTTGATGAGAAAATCAAAGAATTTGGCTTTTCAAGGAGTGAAGATGAATCTTGTGTCTATATCAAGGCTAGTGGGAGTATAGTCAGCTTTTTGGTACTATATGTGGATGACATACTACTCATAGGAAATGACATCCCAACCCTGCAGGAAGTAAAGTCCTGGCTTGGGAAGTGCTTCGCTACGAAGGACCTTGGAGAAGCTGCCTATATCCTAGGGATAAGGATTTTGAGAAACAGGAGTAAAAGACTAATTGGACTTAGTCAAAGCACCTATGTGGACAAAGTGTTGAAAAGGTTCAACATGCATAACTCCAAGAAAGGAGAGTTACCCATCCAGAGTAACGCCAGATTGAGTAAGACACAAAGCCCTAGTACTGAGGCTGAGATAGCAGAAATGAGTCGAATACCTTATGCTTCAGCTGTAGGATCCATCATGTATGCTATGACGTGTACTCGACCTGATGTAGCCTTTGCTTTGAGCATGGTTAGCAGGTATCAGGGGAACCCTGGCAAGGCACACTGGACTGCGGTAAAGAATATCCTCAAGTACCTACGGAGGACTAAGGACTGGGTCCTTACCCTCGGTGGCAGTGAGGACTTGAGAGTTGTAGGGTACAGTGATGCTAGCTTTCAGACTGACAGGGATAATTTCCGCTCTCAGTCGGGCTGGGTCTTTACTCTAAACGGAGGGGCAATTACTTGGAAAAGTTCCAAGCAGGAGACAGTGGCTGATTCCACTTGTGAATCATAGTATATAGCAGCAAGCGAGACAGCAAAGGAGGCTATATGGCTAAAGAACTTCATCGGAGACCTTGGAGTTGTACCAACTATAAAGGAGCCAATGGAGATTTTCTGTGACAACAATAGTGCGGTTGCCTTAGCCAAGGAACCAAGAGATCATGGGAGATCCAGACACATTGACAGAAAATATTACTTCATCAGACATCGAATAGAAGAAGGAATCCTCGTGGCAAAGAGGGTATCATCGGATGAGAACCCAACAGATCCCCTCACGAAGGGACTGACTCGGGCTAAGCATCTCCAGCATGCTCGGAGCATACGGCTGAAGGATGATATTAGTTTTAGTAGTTAGATAATCTTGAAATTTGTAAAATGTAATTGACATTTGATGATAAATAAAAGCTGTTATTTATGAGTAAAGTGTTGCTATCTCTTGTCAATCGTTTACTATTATTTCTTTTTGCATGTTTTGACTTCCAGAATAATTATGTTATGGTTTATATCATATTATTCAAACTCTCCACAGTCGGTCATATGTTGGAAGTAGATATGAATCAAGACTGTCATGGGTTGGCTTGTAGAGGTCTAAGATGTTAGACAAAGCGGGGCTACAACACTCATGAGTGCTCATAAGTTCTGAGTATTGGATTCAACCCATGCTCACTTGTATCACTTCATGGAATTTATCTCGAGTGATCGTGAGACGGTAATATCATATAAGTCTTCAAACCTAGAGATATGATTTGTTGCCTATGAGTTGGTTATGCATTGATTGCACGAAAACGCATTGGTAACTCGATGTTATAAACCGTGCCTTTGTGTGTAGTTCAACAAGTAGTAGAGCAAACATATGAGTCGAAGTTTATCTGTTCCTTCTAGGATTAGAAGCGATATCTGGGCCCCTCGATGATTTTGTTTTGACCTATGTACCGGGCCCGGTCAGAACTAAATTGATGTGTTCAGTTAAGTTCTATGTCAAACAAATCGGAAATCGGGAAACAAATGCTGGACAATAAGCAAGACCATGTTCCATGTATTTGTCCGGCTGATATCTAGAACAGAGGATTATATGATCACTTATCTAAAATGGCGCTTCATAGTTCAACAGAGTTTAAAGAGCTACGATTGCTGATCGGTTCCTGAAGTCATACTTGCAACTATATTTATTAGACTTATCCAAGTGGGAGACTGTTGGATATAATGTCTAAGTCCATAACTATATTTGGTATGTACTTGACCCGACCCGGCATGGTCCATTTGGGTTGCACTTCACCCGAACAATTTATGGATAATCGTTTGAGAATAGTATAAGTTATGATTTATTAATATATTATAAGTCCTAATATATTAATATAAAATCATATTATTTAATTAGTATTGATCTATAATTAATTTAGAATTAATTTAGAGATCAAAAGTATGACTAATTAAATATGGGCTCTTGTATTTATATAGTGTGGGCTAATGCTTATTTGGAATGGGCTAGGCTTGCATGGAAAGTCCATGGATACTCCATGGAGCTTTAACCCATGGATCTCATGGAAATGAAAAGACATGGGTATTAGGGTTTACATGGATGTAACCCTAACCCACCACACTATATAAAGGAGGCTTTGGTTCTTGAAATTGCACTAGTTGATGTGTGTAAACTAAGAGGGCCGATTTCAAGAAGTTTGTGACTATTCTCTCAAGTTTCCAAGTTTGTGGTGATTTGTGACTTCCATTTGAAGCATCCACATTATTGGTGCTAGGCTCTCAAACTCCAAGAAATCAACTACTACTACAAGGTAAGTAATTCCACTAGTTTTATTTGATTCAAGTATCCCATGTCATGCTAGTTAGGATAAGAACCTTGGAAAAAATAATTATTTGCATGTATCTTAGTCAAACATAGATCCAAGGTTTCTAGGGTTGCATGTACACCATAGGAGTGTTAGAATGCTCAAAACCCATCACTCTGAACACTATCACATATTTATCAAGGAATGGATTACAGACCCTGTTCATTAAATCCATGAACGCTGCTGGTGCATTGGTTAGTCCAAACGACATAACCAAAAAATCGTAATGCCCATATCATGTTCTGAATGCAGTCTTCTCTATATCCTGCTCTTTCACCTTCAGCTGATGATATCCTGACCTCAGATCGATCTTCGAAAAATAGCTTGAACCTTGAAGTTGATCGAATAGGTCATCAATCCTCGGCAACGGATATCTATTCTTTATCGTTGCTTTATTTAGCTCTCTATAATCGATGCACATTCTCATACTCCCGTCCTTTTTCTTTACGAATAACACCGGAGCTCCCCAGGGTGATGAACTAGGTCTAATGAAACCTTTGTCCAATAACTCCTGAAGTTGCATCATCAACTCCTTCATCTCCGTTGGTGCTATTCGGTAAGGTGCTTTTGCTATTGGCGTCGTCCCTGGTAACAAGTCTATCCTGAACTCCACTTGTCTATCAGGCGGTAATCTAGGAAGATCTTTGGGAAATACTTCCGGATAATCACACACCACAGGAATGCTCTGCATCTCCTTTTTCTCCTTCTTTGCATCAATCACGAATGCCAAATATGATGTACATCCTTTAGCCAAACACTTTCTGGCTTTCATTAGTGAAATGATCCCAGAATTCATTCTGCGTTTGTCCCCATACACCATAAATTACTCTTTCCCAAGCGGGTTTACTTTTACAATCTTCTTCTTGCACAGTATTTCAGCATCATTGGCGCTAAGCCAATCCATTCCCAACACGATGTCGAAACCGTTAAGTTCGATAGGCAATAATTACTCATGGAACTTATTCCCGTTTAGGTCGATTAAGATGTTTTTCATACGATGGCTAACATGTATAAACTTGCCACTAGCAACTTCGACTAATAAAGCATTATCTAGTCTATCAACAGGCAAAACTAGTTTTCTACCAAATTCATGCGATATAAATGAGTAGTTGGCTCCAGAATCAAATAAAATTTGGGCAGGCAAATTGTTTACGAGAAAGGTACCTGAAGCGACATTAGCTTCTTCTTTAGCAGCTTCCAGTGTCATCTGGAAAGCTCTTGCTTTAGGCTTTGGGGGAATATTGGGTTTTGCTGCCTCCTTCTTTCTCGGACAGTCTTTCAAAATGTGCCCCTCTTCATTACACCCAAAGCACACTCTCTTGTTGGACGGACACTCATTGGCATAGTGCCCCGTCTTTCCACACTTGTAGCAGGTCACATCCTCGCTACATTTCCCAGAGTGCTTTTTCTTGCACTTCTCACACCATTTCGATTCGCCTCCTTTTCCTCCTCCAAACTTTTTCGAATCAAACTGCAAAAATTTGCTTTTCTTGCTGGAACCTGAAGTTCCTTCAAACTTTCTCTTTTCACCAACTTCAACTTTGTTGGCGGTTCTTCCCTTGATCATGTCCTCAACAGACTTGGCAGCCCAAATAGCTGCCTCCAGAGTAGGTGTCTGACGTACTGGCACCGCGTACTCCCATGGGAGCCCCTTCGTGTACCGGTCCACTTTTGTCAGCTCATCTGGGACGATGCACAAAGCAAACTCCATTTTGTCGGTAAAGGCGTTGGTGTAATCGTCGACTGACATGCTACCTTTTGTCAATGTCAGAAACTTGTTTTCCAATTCTAGCAGATTTTGGGCCGAACAGAACTTGCGCTTAAATTGCACCAAGAACTCTGCCCAACTCAGTTGTAGTGGTTCATTAGGGCTTAGGGTCTTCCCCAGAGTGTTCCACCAACGAACTGCGCCACCTCTGAACTGACGTACTGCGAAATTGGTCTGCAACTTGCCTCTGCAGCCACACGTCATGAAGGCTAGCTCCATTTCCGAGATCCAATCCATGACTCCAATCGGATCTTCCTTTCCAGTGAAGGTCGATGGTTTGCAAGTCAAGAAATCTTAGTACTTGCATACAAGTCCATCAATTCTTCCCTCCTGGTGGTTTTGTCTAACTAACGGTGGGTTGGCTTGACCAACAACCCCACTGAAGTTTCCTTCATCCGACGAACCTCCGTTGACTTCGGGCTCTTCAACTTGTATTGAAGGTTCTTCACGATTCTGTTGAAGCAGACGTCTCGTTTCTTCCATCTGACGATCCAACATCGTTTGAATCATCAATTGTACACCAGCCATTGTCATTGGCTCAGGTGCTGCTGCTACAACAGGTATTTGCTCAATCACTGGTATTTGATTCCTGTTTTCATCAGCATTTCCAACTCCACTCCTCGTTCTCACCATTCTTTTTTTTTTGATCTATACACCGAAAAAGGTGAAATTAGATCCTCATTCACGATAGATATTCAAATCATCCTTATCACTCCGAAACGTTTACATGCTAGTTCTAATATCGTAGACGTACGCTTAGAATCCTACACACATAAGGTTTCCAGATCCGGTCGGCAACAGACCATAGATCCGAACAAATAATATCATATATGGCAAACATATAACATTTAGCACATAAAAGCATTTTAGGCAATTTTCCTAAAATAAACTAGTGCTCGTGTCTAAAATATAACAGACACACATCTCACAATTTCACTTAGCATTCTAAGTTTAAGTCTAGAAATCCTACAAATTCCTAGTTCGCTTAAACTAATGCTCTGATACCAACTGTGACATCCCCAAAATCACGGCCAGAAAAGACCGGTTTAATTTATGCTTTTAAAACAATTTCAGAGTAATCCTTTGATTAAAAGAGTTGCGGAATTTGTTCCCAAAACGAAATATGATAAAATAAGATTTACCAAAGCATTTCATAAAGAAATGTATTTTCATTATAAAACAAAACTCGGGATGTCATGTTCCGATAAACAGACCAAAAGCATAAACATTACAATACAGACCTTACAACAGTTATATATAACAACAGGTCTATAATCCAAAAATAACTTGACAAGTCATCCAACTTATGCTCTGGCGCCACTACCTGTAATACAAAGAAAACTGAGTGGGTCAGGCTTGGGAGCCTGGTGAGCGTATAGGGTTTTCGACCCACAATAAATAAATATATTTAGTTCATCAACCAACAATAACCCGATTACCCATTCCCGTTATCCTCACTTTATGTCCCTAAAACAACAGCTATTACAAGGGACCTAATCTTGGATTTTCATCGGGACAGACATTACTGCAAAGGGGTTTCCTTAACAATAGATGTCTTAAAGGCAACCATGAGGGGGATGGAGTACAGCAAATGAACACCCAAGTTCATTAACACCTACAGGTAATGAGCCTGGTAGCGTTCCACTGGACTGTCTAGAAAAGTCCGTGGTCGTCATCTAAACTCCGCTAGATGACTGAATCAGCAACAACAACGAGGCCTCTCATCTTTTTATCACAAGACAACTATCTACCCATGTTCTACCCAACATTTTAGTAGATAAAATATACATTTTTATACATAATTTAAAACCTCCATAATATGTTCATTCAAAACACATTCCAGATAAAAGATGAGACACATAAACATAACACATATTTCATAGAGAATAAATCATATCTATGAGATTAGAAGATAACATCGATACACTCACATAACACATATACTTAGTACGTTAAATCGATACTTGTATAAAATCGTGCATTTGAAAGAGATTATGTACCCCCTTCAAATCAACACCAATATATAAACACATAACACGTATTTCATAGTAAATACTTCGTATTTATGTATTAGAAGAAACTAACTACACACTCACCTGATTAGAAGATGATCGGACAGCACTACGGCTTGTAGAAGTAGTATTCTTTGGTAGATCTGGAAGATCTTCACAAAAACCGGGTTTCTCGCGGGCAGAGCTTCGGCTCGGAAACTCTTTTCTTCTCGGGATCTTCGGTGCTTCGGGACTCGCTTCGGGTCTCGGGATGATACCGGGGCTTTGGGGGGGGGGGGGTTAAAATAGGGCTTAGAGAGGGTATCGGGAGTGGGAGAGTAAAAGATGAGCAACCAAACTCGGTTGCCCCTTGAATTCTATTTATAGGGCAAAAATGCTAGGTTCACCTCGTGAACCATATATGTTCACCTCGTGAACTGACTCACCTCGTGAGTTTCTAATATTCACCTCGTGAGCTCGATACGTCATTGCGTTCATCATGGCCACTTGCCCTGGAAGACGTCCATCATCTGTTCACCTCGTGAGTCACTAATGCTCACCTCGTGAACTGGCTCACCTCGTGAGTTTCTAATATTCACCTCGTGAGCTCTGACACAGCCTTGGGGTTCACGCCCTGAACTTCAGAAATTCATAACTTTCGCATACGAGCTCCGTTTTCGACGTTCTTTATATCCACGCGTAGGTGAGATTATGCTCTACAACTCTCGTTTAGACTCCGTCGGCTAGTTTTGACTTTATTGTTATTATATTTTTATTATATTATTTTTAGTAGGCCGGGACAGGAAAACTCCGTTATAAATTCATAACTTCTTCATCCGACGTCCGTTTTCGTCTGTCTTTTTACCGTTGCACTACCATTGACGAGATCTTCAATTCTCTTTTAGATTGTTTCGGCTAAAAACCGCTCGATCTCAAATCGAGTATTCGGGCTGCACAATGCTAAGTCGAAACTTCGGAAAATCATAACTTCCTCTTACGAAGTCAGATTTGGGCGTTCTTTTTATGTACGCTCTCGGTTTAACGAACTCTACAACTTCCGTTTAGATCACTAAGGCTAGATATCGCTCTATCTTAAATTCATATTTTACGTCATTCAGCGTCGTGCCGGTTCTGTCGCGAAACTTCGATAGGTCATAACTTCTCCGTTATAACTCGGATTTCGGCGTTCTTTATATATCCGGAAACCTCGTTTCAACCACTACAACTTTATGTAAAGATATAGGGTTTATCTCACACTTTAATTTTGACGCTTATTTTATTCTTAATTCAATTAAGCCACACAACTAAGCATAAAACACATAATACTCAAATATTTCATCATTAATACTTCAAAAGAGTTACAAAGGTTAACCTAGACTATTACATCAACAATAATTCCTAGCCTTAAAACGCGGGCGTTACAGTTAAGATCTTACTTAGATTAAGATTTGTGAGTTGTACATTTAGTCTTTAGGTATTAAGAATTTAAAAGTGGATTTTGGCATTAGTGGGATTACGTTGGGCGTAACCCTACGCAACACGTAACGGGACTTGCCCCGTTTTATTTTCTATGGAAACTCGGTACGTGGGGCGAGTAAATATGTATGCATGGTGTACTCCCAAAAGTAGAAATAAGTCATTTTGGGCTTTAGGTCAAGTTGGGTGGGTTTTGCCTTGGAAGGGTAAAATGGTCTTTTACCCTTAATGAGAGAGAATATGAAATGGACCTTGATTACGGGTTATTACCATAATTATTAATTAGGGTTGGTTTTGATATGTCCAGTGTGAGGAGCTTTTGTAGCAACATCGTGTGTGAGATTCAGTTATCTTCAGATTGAGGTGGGTATCCTTATAGTATTTGCGGGTCGAAGGTACCAATGTCGACCCATTAGTTTATGTTTATAGGATGCTAACTGTCTGTGTGACTCTTGCATGTGTTTGACAAAATGTCTTGCCTCCGTCTGATCGGACCTTTCCTTGGAACAGTTTGGTTTCGATTAAAGTTAACATCATCGTTTGGAGGTTATCTTTAAATTGGAATCCTTTGAGAAATAACTTGGTTCGTAGAGGTTTGGAGATTGATTCCTTGTTATGTTTATTTGTGATGAGTTTTGGAAAATGTCAACCATTTATTTTTTGGATTTCATGTGGTTGTTGCTTTGTTTGATAAGATAGCGATTTGGTGGAATATTGTTATTCCGACACTTAACTCATTTGATGATTGTTCATCTTAGTTTGGCACACTTTAGTTGTAGTCTTCATGAAGACAATCTTCATGAAGACAATCTTCATGTAAGATGTATTTGTAAGGAGTCTTCTTCACGACTTGGTGGTTCATTTGGTTAGTTAGAAATTCTAAGACTGGACAGAGCCTCGCGAGAAGGGTTGCAGGAGGCGTTCCCGCACATCGGAACACCGCACCGTGACCACGGGAACGGTGGTGCGGGAGCCATTGCTGCATTCTCTCTCTGATTCCTAATGGCCAATTTTTTTTGGTAACGGTAATAAGATTGGAATATATATATATATATATATATATATATATATATATATATATATATATATATATATAGGGTTAGGTTATTTTATTTTTACTAACTATTGTATGCCAGAATGCACAGATCTGGACCATCGGATGGAATATAATCAAAGGTCATGATCTGAGGGTCTATGATAGTAGAATATGATAACATGTACCATATAATCACACAAATTTCAACATAAGGGTATTTTAGTCAATTAACCTATATTAAAAAAGGAAATTTTCGGATTTTTAGGGATGATTAATTCCTTTATTTTTTAAAAATCTGAATATTTTAAATTAATTCAAATTTAAAAATCCGATTTTATTCTGTCAGAATGATAGAATGCCAACCATAAACTAGTAAATATATTTTTCGATTTTATTCTGTCAGAATGGCAGAATGCCAACAATAAACTAGTAAATATATTCTGAAAGAATACACAAATCAATTCTTGAACTAATAATATAACAATAATTACATTGTATGATTGTGATTCATTGAATAATAACAACATTTTGAAAGAAAAAATAATAAAAAAACATCAAAATCTAACAAAAACACTAATCTATTATGAAAGAATATTATTTTTATGCAACACTTTATACATTGTAGCATAACACATTCTGGTATAATACACTCTCGTTCTATATGTTTTCTTCCTTCTCCACATCAATGTTAGCCTCTTCAAAACCTAAATCCACAAAGAAAAGATAATCAATTTTCAAAAATTAAACAATTCAATGCATTATAATAGAATACAGCAATAAATATTCTTACAGAATAAACTATTCTTGCAGAATGGTTTTGAATATTCTTAAAGAATTTGTAACATATTCTATCGGAAACGATATAATAGAGAATGGTAATTACCGGATTTAATTTGAAGAAGAATTCCAAAGCCAGGGCAGAGAGGGTAAATATTGGATTCAAGTTGGAAAGGCTTGGTGGGGGAGGGACTAAACTTGTTAAAAAGGATGAAAGTTTGATATGGAGCACGGGACTTGAACCCGATGATCTTCCCTCCCGTTTTAAGGTAACAACTCCCATACCCTAACCCTAACTCGTCTTCTCTCTAGCCGCCACCATCCATTCGGAGTTTACCCAGCCGCCATCTTCACCCCTCTTACTTCCTCCGCCGCTGCCAGCCTTTTGCCTCCACCACCGGTGTTTCGAAGCTGCTGTTGAAGACGTGAACCGCCACCCCCTTCACACTCGTGTTTCGACCGGCAAGGCCACCGACGGCCTCTTGAGGCTCTGACGACGAATAAGACCGATATCGAGGCCGTTGCTGCTGCTCTAAGTCGCTACTCTCCTTCTACTTATTCTTCCACCGTTCTTAGCCGCGTAAGGCAGCTGCCGACGCTGTTCCGGTTTTCCTTCTTCTCCTGTTTCCTCTCCGCAGCAAGAAACCGGCATCCGCTGCCTGCCACCTCGGAGGTTGATGAGCTCGTGGTGTTTCCGTTATCACCGGAGCACGGTGACGAGTTCAAGGCTTGTATTCCGACAGGGGTGCGCTGTGTGGGTCATTTCACGAATAGAAGCGTGTTTCGGATCATGTTTGCGTGTGGATGCTTGACTGGAAATCATGGGGTTTGGAGTTGTGTTTATATATGTCGAAATAAGGAGAGGATAAGGGTTTCTGGGTCTGTGAAGAGAGAACGATGATTTTTAGAGAAGTAGGGGGAATCGGTGGTGGTGTTATATGAAACTGATAACCTAAATTAGTGGGATATTGATTGATTTTGTTTTCTTTTACCATAATTAATTATAGTGTAGATTAATCTTATACCCTTTTATTATTTATTAGTGATTTAATTATTTCTTGAATTCTCATTGGTGCATTTAGGCACACGATACTTGCTAAAAACATTTGAACCTAGTTCTCTCTCTCTCTCTCTCTCTCTATATATATATATATATATATATATATATATATATATATATATATATATATATATATATATATATATATATATATAGAGAGAGAGAGAGAGAGAGAGAGAGATAGGTTCAAATGTTTCTAGCAACTATTGTGTGCATGAATGCACCAATAGGAATTTAGGAATAATTAAATAATTAAAAATTGTAATAAGGGTAATTATGTAACTTTAGCATGATAATTAAAATAAAATCCCTTAATTCATGGAAATTACCATAAAAATCTGTTTGACCAATTATTTAACCCTAGCCTCTCATATATACGTATTCTATTTTTGCCTCCTCTCACTTTCTTATTGACGTTGTCGACGATGTGAATTGGGGGAAAAGGACTTCGATCCTCGTCTGATCGAGAAGGAGAAGATGAACGAAGGCAACAAGGCTGCTCAGGCATCTCTACGCTTCTTCTTCCTCGGAAGGGATATGCGAAATCTGTTCCTCTTCTACTCCAGTCGCGAGGTGCGAATCAGAGGAGATTAGCGACTTCAGGTTAGTGTTTTGTTTATTGAGTTCTACTGGAAGAAAAGAAAACGAAAAAGAACTCGATCAAAATAAGGGGAAAACGAACGAAATGCAATAATAGGGGTGGATCGATGATGGATGCCCACTGCGAACAGGGAGTAGGAAAGTGGTGGTTCGGTGGGAGGAACTAACGACAGTAGCAGCTCACATGGGGCGTTTTCGTTGCTCGATCGAATGGGAGAAAGGAAGGTTATCCCGGGTTCTTGATTGATTGAAGAGGGAAGATATCTGAGCCAAAGTAGAAAGAATGAAAGCAGCAGGACAGTCATCGACCATGGCAGTCGTTTGGGTGGCTACTCTTCCACATAAAATATGAACGGGATCAGCAACAGGTAACCTTCTTCGTTCATTTTTTTGTGATTCTTGACAGAATCGATATACCTAAGTGGTTGTTTGGGCTTTGGTGTTTGACAAGGGTAAATGGAAAACAAAATGTGATGAGGCTGCTTCTTTTTGACAGGAAAATGAAAGAATGAAAGAATGGTTTTTATGATCAAATGCAAATTTTTGTAGATCAATTTGGTGATGAGTTGGGTTTTTGTAAATTTTTAAATTTTTCAGAAATTCGAGACACCCTTCTTTGATGGCAGAAAACTTGTAGCTGGAAGTATTGATGATTCAATCTATGCTTATGATGTTTATGCTTCAATCTTATTAACCATTGATGATTCAATCTATGCTTATGATGTTTATGCTTCTCTCTTCCTGAGACCTTGTTTACCTTTTTATAATATTTTTTTATTTCATTATACTGTAAGCTGCTATTAAGTTCAAATTCTTTAAGAATATTCAAAACCATTATGCAAGAATGGTTTATTCTGTAAGAATATTATTGTTGTATTCTGATAGAATTTTAGTTAATTAGTTATATGTTTAATGTGCAGTTGTTACAAGTGTATCACTACAAAATATTTGGCAACGAATTTGTGATAGAAATGACTTAAAGACCCGATGGGAAAGACTCCTTGTATAAAATCATTCTCATGCAATACAATTCTGACAGAATGCCAATCTCATACAATGCTAGCATATTTTGAAGTGGTTTGGAGGTTAAACATACACAAGACATCTAGAAACGAAACAAGAAAGTGAATGAGGATTCTTTCAAGAATGCCGATATTTTTTTTTGCAAGAGATTTCAAGAATGAATGTAGTTTATGTTCATAGTTGTATTCTTTAAGAATGAATGTAATTACTTATTCTAAACTATTAAAATTCGTCTTATATAAAAGTTGTGTTCATTAAAAATTATTGGTCCTGATAATATGTGTTTATAATATTATGTTCATAGTTGTATACCATTCTGACAGAATTACAGAATATCATTCTAACAAAATAACATTCTGATAGAATAAAATTGGTTTATGTTTACAAATTACGTTTGAAATTGAATTAATTTGAAAAAAAATCAGATTTTTTAAATCAAAATCATTAATTATCCCATAAATCTCGATTTTTCTTTTTTTAATTTTGTCTCAATTGACTAAAATACCCTTGTACTGAAATTTGTGTGATTATATGGTACATGTTACCCTATTGTACTATCATAGACCCTCAGATCATGACCTTTGATTCTATTCCATTCGATGGTCCAGATTTGTGCATTCTGGCACACAATAGTTACTAGAAACAAAATAACCTAACTATATATATATATATATATATATATATATATATATATATATATATATATATATATATATATATTTATATAGGCTTAGGTTATTCTATTCAAAGTAATTATTGTGTTATTGTATGCATAAATGTGGGCCAATCATTTTACTTATTTTAAGAAAGTGATTAATACATATTATTGAATTAAATATAATTGAAAAATACCATCCAGTTTAACTATAAGGGTATTTTTGTCAATTAATATAGATTTAATAAAGGAAATTTGCATATTTTAAGGGATCATAAATTCTATTAATTTTAAAAATTCGATTTTTACTAATTATAAAGTTTTTAATTCGGACATTCTGACAGAATATGTTTGAGTATGTTCAAAAATAAACATATTCTAGAACAATAAAATAATAAAAATATTCTTGAACATATTTATTGATCATGACTTTAATTTTTTTTTTTTGTAGAATAACAAATTCTCGAACCAGCAATTGAAGAATTAAAACAAAAATTACATTAATTCTTATAGAATACATGAAACAATTATTAAGAATTACATTTATTGTTAAAGAATAAAACTAAAAAACTTTCAAATCGGGGAAAAAAAATCAAAATCTAACAAATACACTAATTCATTCTAAAAGAATAATGTTGCTAATAAACACTTTTAATTTTGTTGTCCGTTCTTCAAGCATCAACTTCTGTGAAAACAAATCCAATTGTAGTTTAGAATCCAATAACACATTAGCAAATGATAAATAAAAAACTATATTCATTTGGAAAAATATGCGGACTTGTTAACTGCACCAAAACCAATAACCAAAAATTGTAGAACATGTATAATCAATGAGAAAATATCCATATTCCATTCCAACATAACTAGAATTCGTGTTTCCATTCCGATAGAATTTGAATTCGTAATGGTATAAAATACACAAACCGATTTAATGCTTCTAGAACATCAGAAGGGGTGAGATTAAGTTCATCAAGAACTATCCAATGACCATTTCTAGTATGTTTCAGAAATCATAGTAGAAATCAAAAGCATAATCTATTTGAAAAGAAATAAGAGCGAACGCCACATCAAAAATTAAATCACAGTAATATAATAACAATTTAGCAAACATATGAAATCAGAAATTCAGAATAGCATAGAATCGGAAAATAATCAACATCAAAAAATTATTAAAATCACAGCAACATCAAAACTTAAATCACAACAACATCAAAAAATTCATATCAATTACCAAACATCAGATTTGAGTTCTTTTTGGAGCTGCCAACATATATTGAGAAACAAGAACAGAGATTATGCGATGGATATGGAGATGTTTCTGAATTGAAAGATGTTGTCGATTTGGAACTGAATTGGAGGCAGGTTCTCAAGGAATTTAAGAGTGAATGGTCCTTTGGGGATAAAACCAATATGTATATCACCTGAAAGCTAGTTGTTGGAAAGGTCTAGAGATGAAAGGTACAGACAAAACTGAAGAATCGAAAAGTTTGTTTTTTGATAAACTTAGAGAACGAAGGCTAGTGCATGTTAGAAACAACGACTGAATATCTACAGTCGCCGATAAATCAATTGCCGAAAACTATTTCTCCGGGAACCTTTCTTTCTCTTAAATTCCTTGGAGGCGGACACAAGCAGGAAGGCAGTCAAGGTTTCGACTGATCGATTAAAGAAAAAAAACGAAAAGGAAAAAAAAGCTTACCGATTGATTCGAGATGGATATTCATCACCTGGTCATGGGTTTTGAATGTTGACAATCGATTGTAGAAGAAGAAGAATCAGTAGATTAGAGACGATGTTGACTTTGATTTACATCTTGATAATCGACTGAATGTTCAATTTAGGATCAGACGGTGGATCAGGAACAATACTGGCTTCAATTTAGGGTTTTGAATCTTGATGCCGATTGAATGTTATAAATATATCTGCGCTTCTTGCGATTTACTAGGAATACAACTAATATCCAATTATATATCTATTTTACCATAATTAACTAATAATAAGATTACTATAATACCCTTATATTATTTATTAAATGATTTGATTTATCTAAAATCTGATTGGTGCATACAATAACACAATAATTACTTTAAATACCTGAACCTAGCTCTCTCTCTCTCTCTCTCTCTATATATATATATATATATATATATATATATATATATATATATTTAATCTCTTTCCTCCACTCTATATACCAACCGAATCCAACATTATTTTTAACCCATTTCTACATATTCTTTCCAAAAAAAAAAACACTAAAACACAATGTCATCATCTTCGTTATTCGATTCGACGGCTCAAGAAGAGACATTATTTGTAGGTTCCGTCATTGAGAAGACTGTTGCATATTTCAAAACCTACGAGGCCAAAGTTCACGTCCACAAACTAAACCAATAAAACCGCCGTTGCCTAGAAATCATGAAGCCAGGCACAATCATTTTATAGAAAACTACTTTGCAGATGATGCCGTATACGTTGAAAAGTTTCAAAGACGGTTCCAGATGAGGAAGGAGCTGTTCTTATGTGTTGTTGGCGATTTGGAAGGTCGTTTTCCATATTTCCAATGGAAGCGAGATTGTAGACGCAAAAAAAGGTTTCTCTCCAGTTCAAAAATGCACGACCGCAATTCGCTAGTTAGCATACGGCATGGGCACAGACAAATGGGACGAGTATTTGAGGATGTCCGAGCGTACCGTATGAGGATGTACGTACAAGTTCTCTAAAGCTATTACTTTGGTTTACGGGCAACGATATTTTCGCAAACCAACTATCAAAAATGTCCACCAATTATACACGGTTCATGAAAGCAAGCATGGGTTCCCAGGAATGCTAGGTAGTATCGATTACATGCATTGGGCTTGGGCATTGTACCCCAAGGCATGGCGTTGTCAGTACATGCGAGGCAAACATAAAGAGCCGACGATTGTTTTAGAAGCAATCGCATCACATGATCTTTGGATATAGAATCATTCTTTGGTCCAGCAGGTGCAAACAACGATATCAATGTTCTGGACCAGTCGCCAGTATTCAACGATATCTACCTTGGAAAGCAGCACGATGTACCTTTTCAAGAAAACGGGGTAACATATAAGTGCGGGTATTATCTTACTGATGGTATATATCATACCTTATCTGTTTTTGTGAAATCGTTTACATGTCCGAACGTTGAAAAAGAAAAAAGTTTAAAGAGGCACAAGAGTCAGTTAGGAAGGGCGTGGAGCAAACATTTGGTGTATTCAAGAGGCGTTAGAAAGTACTAGCAGTTAGGGCACGGTCATATGAAGTGAAAAGGTTGCAACACGTAATGTATGTGTGCATCATATTGCATGATATGATTCTTGAAAAGGAAGGAAGAGTGATATGTCGATATAACGAAAACGAAGTATATGATTGCGACATTCATCACGCCCTTCGTGCAGATTTGGCGGAGCACGTTTACAAGGCTCACATTCACCCGCCGACAGAGTATTGACATGGTGATTTTTTTTGACGGATTAGATGAGGATACGAATATATTCGTCGAGGGCGAGGATTTTGATGACGATGACGGTGATGGCGATGACAAGGACGGCGATTTCGAGTGACGTATTTTAGTTCTTTAAAATTCAGATATTAATTATGTTTTCTAGGTTGTGTTTTTTTTAATATTTGTTGTTTTCTAGTTTTTTTTATTTATTTAAATCTTGCTCGTTTTAATGTATCTTTTTATATAATTTTTATTTGAATGAAGTGTTTTTTAATTTAAATTAATTTTTATGTTTACTAATTATTTTTAAAAAAGTATATTAGTTTTTTAAATTATAAATCTTAAAAAGAGTGAAAGATCATTCCCGTACACACAATGAGTTTTAGTGAGGGAAAGAAAATTTAGGGAAAAACTGACGTGACAGACAAAAAGTGAGAGATCATTCCCGCACACACCCTCAGTTCTAATGTTTTTGATTATGCTCGGATTAAGAAGAGGGATTTGTGAGATAAAGTTCTTACCCATCACTTTTGTGGGTGTCTAATAGAATTAGAAGGATAAAATTTAGTTGTGTTGGTTGACTTTTTTTAATTTTATGTTGGTTGCCTGATTTGTTTTTTATTGTGTGTTTTTTGATCTCTTGTGGTGTTTGGCTTTGTTCTCCATAGTTCTTTGCTAACTGCACTAATAAAATTTGCTGATAAAAAAAAACCTCCTATGATGGCAAAAAAATTATTAAATGAGAAAAAAGAAAGTTTTACATAGACGTAGCAGGTAAACGAGTAACAAGCTGTGCTGCAACCATTTTTGGATGACAATTAATGGCTAAAAAAACCACTAAATTGTTATACATAAACTATTTCGAACCAAAAATTATACTAAGATTGTGTTTGACACGCAACAACTAGCTTATTTTTTGAGTTTTTTTAAGTTGTCGTGTTTTGAAACAAAAAAATAGCTTGTAAACTAGTTTTTTTATGAGCTTTTTAAAATTTCCAAATACACCCCTTAATTAATTATAGAAACACATTCTTTTAAATGTCATTTTTTATTTTTCAGCTAGTTTACCAAATGTCATTTTTTATCAGCTAAATTTTCAGCTATCAGCTAGCTTTTCAACTATTAGCTAGTTTTTCAACTAACAGGTAGCTTTCCAGCTATGACGTCAAACATAGCCTAAATAAATCTTTTTGGATCATACTTGTAATTTTAGCAATACCTCATGGACGAGATATGTAATTTAATCTTATAAAGTAAAAACATCAAAATCGTTGCTTCCCGGTTTTTTCCAAACTTGATTTCTCCGCTTCCTTGTTTCGTTTTATCGAATCAGATGAAAGAATCTACTTTCAAACGTGTTGAACCCTTCTTGTTGGTCAAGGAAACCCTAATTCTTTCCAAATATAAGGTTTATTTTGAAGCAAAATTGTTAGATTTTTGCCCCAGAAGGAAATTTATAAGCCGCTGCTGCAGTTCAATTATTTGTCACAATCAACAACCGATTTCTTGAGGTACGAACTCTTTCTTTCATCTTTTGATATTGTTCTCGTTTTCTGCCTCTGTTTATATGCGTTAATCAGGCAATGGTGCTGAAAAGACGATGAAAATTCTGTTAAGTTTGATGATGAAATGGATAACATGCCTTAAAAGTCAAGTCAATGGAAGCAAATTAGCTTCAGCCTTTATCAACCTTTGGTTGGTTTAGTAAACCTGCAAAATGCAGATTGAATTATTAGTTATATCTGTCTCCTCTTATCATTTTTGGCTTGTACTTTAATTCTATAATTTTTTGACTTCATGTAATTTGAATTTAGGTTATGGGCTGTTATGGGTTAAGGAGATATTCCCAGTCCAGTAGATGAGTTATGTATTTCATGATCGATACGAATCAATCAAAGTTATTGAGACTACTTACCATGAAACTTACATCTAATTATCAATATGAATCACAAAAACCTAATTGAGATCAATAAGCTTAATTACACCTTATGACCGATTGAATCAAATGAAGTTATTAAGAGAATGAAATTCAACCTTTCATAGTTTCATATCACTTTTCCCTTTTGATTAACCATGGAAGGTTGTGACAGGAATAGGCCATTACCATATCCCAATATATTACTAAATGATAACTGTAGGCAGTAATAATTGGCTGCAAAAGGATCCTTAAGAGGTTTTAAATTGACATTGTGTTGACATATAACACTCCATTGCAGGATCTCATTTCATTTTTTTGGCCAACCTGCAACATGAGTTATGATGTGAGCTCTATAGCAGCAAGTTATGGTCTAATGACATCAGATCCGGAGACAGATTTTGTACATCACATAGCCCTATTTGCAGCCCTACTCTGTGCTTGCATTGTAATTGGTCATCTCCTTGAAGAAAGTAGATGGATGAACGAATCTATCACTGCCCTTGCAATTGTGAGTTACTGACTTCATATACAAATTCTTGTTGTGCATAACTTTGGTTTTACTTTTGTTTGTCAGTTTGTACTTTGTTGAGGTAAATATTACATAACTTCTGACAGGGTTTAGGCACAGGATTTGTTATTTTACTAACATCTGGTGGTAAAAGCTCACACGTATTGGAATTCAAGCAAGAGTTTTTCTTTATATATCTCCTTCCACCAATTATTTTCAATGCTGGGTAAGTTCTATCTTCTAAATGTCGTTCTTATTCTTTTTCAAGGATCTGAAATTTCTCATTGACTCCCTAGCATGCAATTAAATGATTGACTATAAGAATCCTAGTTTGAAGTACAGACATCTGCCAGACTTGTTAAATTTCCTGTGTTGAGAGCTTGTTTTATTGTAAAAGTAACAGTAGCATTTTGGTGAGAGATGCTCTTAGTTGTTGAATCAAGCATTAACCAATGTGAATAGCCTACATATCTTGTTTTGATGCTACAATACTTCATATTGATGCCTTTTGGTGAAGAAGACTTGTGTTTGGATGTGTTGCATTTAACACCTTTTCTGAGAAAGGTTAACTATTTACCAGATTTCAGGTTAAAAAGAAACAATTTTTCCAGAATTTCACGACCATTACCTCATTTGGAGCCATTGGTACTTTGATATCCTTTGCTGTCATCTCATTTGGTACGTTAAATAAAATGTGTTTAATAGTTCCTGTGTAAATGATTATATAAACTTTGATCACAATGTTTTTGTTTTATGGTGATTGAATAATTCAGGCGCAACACATTTGTTTCCTAAACTGGGTATCGATTACCTCGACACAAAGGATTATCTTGGTATGTATTCTCTTTTCCTTTTGACTTTTTTTTTTTTTTTTTTTTAATTTATTTATTTATTATTTTTATGCATGGATACATTGTCCAAGGCGTTAGAATATGGAAAAGCTCTTTGGTGTCATTTTCTGATGGTTTTATTCTTTGCTGTTGGGAAATGTTGACATGTATGACATCACTAATTATCAGTCTAGGCTAGATCATGTTATGCTAACCTATGCATTCAAATTGTTGTCTTCTGGTATAATTATGGGAAGCACTTGGAGCCATTTTTTCTGCAACAGATTCTGTTTGCACCTTGCAGGTAAAAATGTCTTGATTGTTCAAAAATTACAGAGATGATCATTGTCGTTAACTTTGTATCTTCTAATGGGCAGGTTCTTAATCAGGAAGAAACACCACTGTTATACAGCCTAGTGTTTGGGGAGGGTGTTGTTAATGATGCCACATCTGTGGTTCTTTTCAATGCAATTACAAAATTTGACCTATCAGACATGAACTCTGTCATCGCCCTTAAATTTGCTGGAAATTTCTTGTCATTATTCGTATTTAGTACTTTTTTGGGAGTTTCGGTAAGTCTTTCTCCCTCTCTTTACATATATCTATATGTGTCTGTCCATTTCATTTGCTTGAGTTAAATAAAATAATCCAAGGGAAGGCTTAGCAGTATTGTAATGTTGCTCATCTTGTTTTGTTCTCGACAGCTTCATAATATATTCTACTTGTAGGTTGGACTGCTCTGTTCATTCACCATTAGAACATTGTACTTTGGAAGGTATGTGGTGATGTTGTTTGAGTAATTTACATATATATATATATATATATATATATATATATATATATATATATATTTAATAAAAACCATAAATGATTGGGACAAATGTGTATTCAGGAATTCAACAGACCGTGAAGTCTCCCTTATGATACTCATGGCTTACCTTTCATATGTATTAGCTGAAGTAAGTGATGAGTAGTTAATTTCTAACTTTTACTTGTTGTTGTTGGTGTCGGCATGAATAACATTTTTCATGTAGGTTTTTGGATTAAGTGGGATCCTTACTGTATTCTTTTGTGGTATTGTAATGTCACACTATGCTTGGCATAATGTCACCATCAATTCACAAGTAACTACAAAGTGCGTTGCCCTTTTTCACACTTTCCAACCAAAAAACTCTTTTCCTCTTTGGTACTTATATGAGGAGTTTGTTGGATTGGATTGGATTGCAGGCATACTTTTGCAACAATGTCATTTATTTCCGAAATATTTATCTTCATGTATGTTGGTATGGACGCACTAGACCTGGAAAAATGGAAATTTGTAAACGACAGGTAAATTTTTTTTTTTTTTTTTTTTTAAATCAAATAATAATCCTATTTAGTATTTTGATCGAGATTCAAATAACTTTTTTCAGTCCTCGAAAATCCTTTGGGGCTAGTGGTGTACTGCTTGGATTGATTATGGTTGGAAGAGCATGTTTTGTGTTCCCAATTTCACTCATATCCAACTTAACCACTAAATCAAACAGTAACAGTAACAAGATCGAGTTTAAACAACAGGTAACTAACTAACTTCAACTACCAATTCTATTTTGAATTTTAAAATTAATCTGTCACATCACAGGTTACAGTTTGGTGGTCTGGTCTAATGAGAGGCGCTGTGTCCGTGGCTCTTGCTTATAAGAAGGTAGGTAAAACTAAATTTTACTATTTAAAAAGTATGTTGCTATTTTTGATAGTTTACCCTGACTGTTGATACATATACATATATACAGTTTACCGGGTCTGATGAGCAAACTATGCAGCCAGAAAATGCACTATTGATCACCACCACCATCATTGTTGTTCTTTTCAGTACTGTGGTAATGTCTTGTACTATTATTTAACCAATAATCAATTGTTCATGAGAAATTATTTATTTATAATAATTAATTATAGGTGTTTGGATTGTTGACTAAGCCTATTGTAAAGTTTTTGTTTCCTGGATCCTCCTCACATGTTGATGAGAGCCAAGCATCGAGTCCAAAGTCGATCATGATGCCACTTATAGGCTCAGGTGATAGAAATGTAGTAGTAGTAGAAGAAACAGGTGGAGGAGAGGATGAAACAAGCAATCTAAAATGGCTATTTAGTAACCCTACTAACACCATTCATTACTACTGGAGGAAATTTGATGATGCTTTCATGCGTCCTCTTTTTGGTGGAAGAGGCTTTGTTTCGTATGTTACTGGCACCCGTGAAGTCGCATTAGTGTAACCACTTTACACTAATCTAATTAATGCCTGCCACTAGCCACTATATGTTCTTGTACATAATTAATACTACAGAATAGCTAGACTTCATTTCTTGATGTTTAATGCTTTTAGATTTTGGACATATCGACTTCAAATGGTACTGTGTATTATTAATATTAGACAGAGACTTACATTTTGTATTTAGTTTGGAGGTGGGAACTGAGTTGAGTTGTTTTGGTCTCAATTCCCGGTTACTAATTAAATATTTCGTTTTTCTTGAATTTGTATTGAATTTGCAAAAAAAAAATCTAAAAGGCGGGGCATGAAGTTTCATAAACGCTGCATCAGAGTGAAAGTGCATAAAATAATTTTGTTTAATTTTTATTTTGGGTAAAAAATACTAGAAGTAACAACCTAATTTATTTGTAGTAAATGGTATAAAATTATAACTTATTTTTTCTTGATTGAAAATTTTATATGTAAAATGAAGACCTACTTCTAACTTATATAACTTTTTGGGCAATATACCTTGGAATTATGGTGATGGAACATAAGATATTATGTTATTATTAGCCATATGATAAAATTGATTTTAGTACAATTCTATAATGGATGTATCATATTCACTATTTAGGCATACAACTATCGTTGATGTTCTTTGATTTGCCTCGACCCTAATAGCCTGGTAGGGTTACTTTCCTAGCAAATCTTTTTAAAATATGTTGTTATTTTGTAAAGAAAACAAAAGTTTATTCCCTCAGACGGAAGAAATTAGAAATACATTTCAAAAAGTAAATCGCCACGAAAGTACTTCGATATATTGCTTTTAAATTGCCTTAAAAAAAACTGAACGCAAGTTACTATTTTATGCTAAAAACAAATGAAATAAGATATGATAATTTTTTGTGAAGTTTTGATTAAGCCGTTGGGAGGACACCTACTTGCGTGGTTAAAGATTTCGACCGTTGTGAGGGGGTGCCCACCTCATGATTTTCTGTGTGGTGTGTTTTTGTTTCCTTTTATGCTTCTCTTTTGTCTTAACTTAACGCTCCTCCTCGTGCCGTTGAGTGTGAATCATGGCGTCTTTGCGTTGACAGATTCTACTTATTTAACGTCACTGTTAACAATCCTCTTCTTCATTGTGCCAGTCAGAGACAGAGACAGAGAGAGAGAGAGAGAGAGAGAGAGAGAGAGAGAGAGAGAGAAAGGGAGGGAGGAAGCGCCATTAACGGGGCCTGTGTTCTTCAAGGTAACCTTGCTTAATTTTAGGGTTTCTTGATTCTGTTATAAATGCTCAAATCATATGACTTCATTTAGACTTTTATTCATGGATTTCGTTAATAAATATATATATATATATATAATGTAGTGAAATTTGAAGGTTAAGAAGAAATGGAGGGAAAGAGCAAGTTGTCAGCACACTGGTGGTGGTTTGACAGTCAGAGCAACACTATCCCAAGGAAATCTCCATGGCTACACTCCACTCTTGCAGGTACCGACATTATTATCCTTCTTCTACAATCTACACTCGTAATTAATTAATTAATCATATATGGATTTGGTCTGAATCATATGCTTTATAAATACTTCCTAAATGTACTGCTATTTGATTTGATTGATAGAACTGGATGACAAGACGGAGGCAATGCTTAAACTGATCGAGGAAGATGCAGATTCATTCGCAAAACGTGCAGAGATGTATTACAAGAAACGACCCGAGCTCATTAGCATCGTTGAGGATCTGTATCGAGCCCATCGATCGCTAGCTGAAAGATATGATCAGGTCAAGTTTGATAGTGGAAGCCGCCACTTGATCACTCCATGGACATCGTGTCCTTTACCTTTGTCCAAATTCCGAACTTCGCATTTGGTGAAGGAATCAGAGAAATCATACGACAGCTACTCTGAGTCTTTTGACTTTGACCATGATTTTGATTCTGTTGAATCTGATATGTTTGATGAGCCCCAACACGCGTCTTCTTTTAATGATGAAACTGAAGAAGAGGAAAAGAGTAGTAGTAGTTCAGACGAAGAAGGAATGAAGTTGAGGGAAGAATTAGAGAGGCTGAGAGAAGAAAACAAGGTTCAGAAGGAAGAATTGATTCAGAAAGATGAAGAGAAAAGAGAGGCGATCAGACAACTAAGTTTTTGTGTGGATTTGCTCAAACAAGAAAATCTAAATCTCAAAACAAGAATTGCTAAAGATTCTTTCAAGAAGCAAAACAGCAGCCCATTTGAGTTTACCAAATTCAAAGGGGTATTTTGGGGAATATTCAATGGTGAAGCTACTACTGCTGTTGCTCTATAGACATTCACAGGTATATTTTGACATATTCTTGATATTGATATTTTTTCTAAATAATGTTCTGTTTGTCCCCAAAAAAGTTAACTTTTTAAAATTTACATATTACCAAGTTACTCTTCATTTTCTAAAAGATTTATTTCGTTAATTTATTTAAAAAAAAATATATATATATATATATATATATATATATATATATATATATATATATAGTAAATTTAATTTGTTCATGTAAACTTTGAAGTGGGGTCTTCTTTTCCTTTGGGATGGATATGGATAACATTTGTGTTGGATCTTTTTTATGGGTCATTGTGTAGTGGTGTCCTTTTAGAATTGGATTATTCCATGTACGGTGTTGATTCTTTGTTACTTTAAGCAATGTCAGAATATAGACAGTCTTCAAATTCAAAATGGTTCCTGTAATTTTGCTGTGGAATGTTTGGGTTACTATTTTCTTGGGCCTTTCCTAGATCTTCAAGATCTCTCCAACTTTGAAAAAACACACTTCCTTGAATTATTATTGGCTAAGAAACGAATACACACGACTCAAAGATATTATGATTCCATAATACTTAATTAAATGGCTGTCTTCAAAGATATTATGATTCCATAGTAGTACTTAATTAAAATGGTTATCTCTAAACCGCTATCGTCTTTGGTTTTGGTCTGACCCGGTGGTTAAAATTTTGCTATTTTTAAAAATATCTTACTAAACACTTTTTAAGTTTTATTGGTTTTTCAAAAAATTCAATAAACTCTTCTAAAACTCAATCACAAACACCCAAAAAAGAAATATAATTGCCTGTTCGGTTTAAAACACACCTTGTTTGTGAGCCCCTCCTTGAATTTTAGGTATCAACCCGCTGATTTACTAAAGTTTCATAATGCCTTCATTGTTTGATGTTTATATCATAATAGTACAAACTTTATTTTCTTACAAATCCACCACAACACAAAAGTTGTATAATGTATATTGTCCTAGACTGAAAAATAACGGATTAACGCTAACCGTCAACAAAGTGAAAACATAAAAGCCTCACATAAATAATAAAGAAGATTAATATTTTTAAATAAAAATTTAGGATGGAATTACACAAAACAAAACACGTACTTGGAAATATATTATATACGAAAATATTTTTAGGGATTATAAAACGTCTAATCACTAGAACGAACTGAACATTCAACGAACCGTTCAACGAGAAATTCGTTTATGTTCGTTTATTTAATAAATGAATGAACATGAACACAAATTCTCTCATTTAATTAAACGAACGAACATGAACAATAGTCTTGTTCGTTCAATTATGTTCATGAATTTTCACTTATGTTGTTTGTTTACGTTCGTTCGTTTAAGTTTCTTAATTTTCATATATGTTCAATTATTTTTTATTACATTAGTAAATTATATGTTCGTGAACATGCTAAATGAACATAAACGAACGAACATGAACAATGTAATTTGTTAAACGAACGAACATGAGTAAGAAAACTCGGTTGTTTATCCGTTCGTGTTCGTTCGTTTGTTCGGCTAACTTAAACGAAAGAACATGAAAAAGTCATTGTTCATGTTCGTTCGGTTCGTTTTCTATTTATTTATTTTCAATGTAAACACTATAAAATTATGAACTCTTTCTAGGCATGTTTACTAAAAATTTAATTTTGAGTTTTAAGTTTTTTATTAAGCTTGTAAAAGTAACATCGTTTTGTGTTATTAGACATTTTGTAATCCCAAATAATATTTTCATATATAATATATTTCCAAACAAATGTTTTATTTTGTGTAACTCCATTCTCAATTTTTATTTAAAAAATATTAATGTTTTCGATTATTTATGTGAGGCTTTTTTTGTTTTCACTTTGTTGACCGTTGATGTTAAATCTTTATTTCCGAGTATGGGGCACTATACAATATACATCATACAACTTTTATGTTGTGATGGATTTGTAAGAAAATAAAGTTTGTACTATTATGATATAAACATCAAATAACGAGGGACATTTATGAAAATTTAGTAAATCATTAGGTTGATACCTAAAATTCAAGGAGGGGCAAACAAACAAGGTGTGTGTTAAACATAGCAGTCGATATCTCGTTTAACTTTTTTTTGGGTGGTTGGAAATGAGTGTAAAAGAATTTATTGATTTTTTTAAAAACCAATAAAGTGTTTAGGTAAGGATTTTTTTTAGGAAATCTTTAGAAAAATCCTAAAGTTTTGGGTTAATTTATGATCTAGTTCTAAGTTAAATGTCATTAATAAAAAAGGACAAGTAACCAACTATTGTAATCACATGACCTAAGCAACAAAGTAGTCGAGATCGCGATGAACATAAGCATCAAAAACCCAAACAGGTGTACAAAAATACTAATGATTGTCCCACGTAAAATGTCGTGAGAAAAACCTAAAGAAATAATTCATAAGTACTGAATGAGTACAAAAACAAAAATGACTTATTTTGCAACAAAATAATATTAGAGACTAAATGTGTACAAAAATATTAAGGATTAAATTGTACAAATTGAAAATATATTACCTTATTAAGTCATTTTTATCGGCTAACCTGGATAGCCGGTGATAAGAATTGAATGTGTACAGTTTAACAAGTTCAACGGTTAAATGTGGATGAAAAAAAACTCAATTGATCAAATATATAAAAATCAAAAAATATATAAAAATTAAAAGTGTACAGTTTAACAATCGTACCTTTAAACCTACCTTTTCTCTTTCTTGATTCCTGATACGAAGTTTTTAAAACCCAAATGACAATTATACGCTCAGACCTAGTCTTTCTCTTTCTCGTTTTCTGATACGATTCACAGACGACGCCTCCAATCACAATTTCTTCTCTATCTCCCATCTTCTTCTCTCTAGCCACCGTGCGCAGCTCTTCGATCTCTACCGCCATCATCCTTGTCGACTCAGCTCTCCGATCTCCGATCTCCACCGCCGCCAGCTCTCCGATCAGGTAACGAATTTGCTTTTTCTGGTTATGATCTTTTCTGTCTATGTTTATAATTCTCGATATCTCCATGTCTATACTGGTTATTTCGATTTTCTGCTTATTCGGATGGTTTCAACACCAAAAGTTTCCTTTTCTGATTATCATATTCTCTGTCTATTGCCATCTGCTGACACGAATTTCTGCCAAATTGCAAAGATTTCTGGTTAACCTGTAGTTGTGAATGATTTTTTGTCTCAAATCTTCCATATGCTAGGGGAATCTGCCATCTGAAATCTGCAATGGCAAATTTTTGTGAATTGCTTATATTTTTTTCTGCCAAATTTTTGCAATGCTAAAGATTACTTTCGTGTCTCCAATCTGCTACTTCAAATTTTTGTGAAGCTCCTAAAACTTGTGTCTGATTTGTGATATCTGATCTGCGAATTGTTTCCAATGCCAAAAATACTAAATTTCTGAGGTTTTGATTATTTCTCCGATTAAGTTAGTGTTGGTTCAGGATTTCATTCTATCTTCATTAGTTTATGTTTAGGTATTTTTTAGGGTTCATTTTAACCTCTATTATATTGTTAGAAGTAGAAGACAACATGAACATGAGTGATGGATTTTGTTGTGGTCAGGTTGCTTAGGTTGAGTTGAGATTTGAGAAAGAATTAGAGTGGTGAGAAAGTATGACTACGGCTGCTAGACCGACATGGGCACCTGCTAAAGGTGGTAACGAACAAGGTGGAACACGAATATTTGGTCCTTCTCAGAAGTATTCCTCCAGGGATATTGCTTCTCACACAACCCTCAAGCCCAGGTTACTTCTTCTTTTTTTCCTTCTATATGATATTTTAGTATCTATCAATTGGAATCATTCTTGTAGCATTGAAACAAATCCTTAAATAAGTATTGTATTGCACAAGGGAGATTGCTTGGTTATTTAGTTTTGAATATTGATTGGTGTTTGCTACTACATTACATACAGAAAGGATGGTCAAGACACGCAAGATGAACTAGAAAGGAGAGACCTCAAAGAGGAGTTGGTGGAGCGTGAGCGCAGACACTTCTCATCTAAAGACAAGGGTTATGGTGGTAAAATCACATCACATCACATGAATCATATCTTCATCTGTAATAAATAAATAATAATAATAATAATATTAGTGTTGGCTATTCATTAGTTGACTTGTGGTTGCAGAGGATAGAGACCGTAGAAAAAGTGGTCATCACCTACTGGAAGGTTCGTATTGCACCTCTAAAAACTTGACATGTTTTCATTGCTTTTCTAACCAGTATGAATATTACAGTGTTCATATGTGCAAAATTTTAATCTACTTACTGTTTAAATATTTAATATCCACAGGATCAAGGAGAGAACTAGAGGACCGAATTGTTCCACGCAGTGCTGATGCTGATGATGCTGATTTAGATGTCAAAAGTGATGATGACAGGTTTGTATTTTACCTGTTTATCTTCAAATAGCCACAGACTAAGTGGCTGTTTTTTTTTTTTACTCGTTAAATTCTGTGTGGGTAAAGTGGCTGAATGGGTAATGATGTCTGTCTGTGTGGATAGTGATGAAGAGGATGATGATGATGATGATGATGAAGAAGATGATACAGAAGCACTTTTAGCAGAGCTTGAACAAATCAAGAAGGAACGCGCGGAGGAAAAACTACGCAAAGTGAGTTGAGTTGTGTTACTTAACATATGAAATAGGAATATTTCTTTCTTTACTTTGGGATTTGTATTGTATGGTGACATGACATGGATTTGGTTTGTAAATTGTACAGGAACGTGAAGAGCAAGAAGAGGAGCTTAAACTGAAAGAGGCCGAGTTGATAAGAGGGAACCCTTTGCTTAATAATCCAACTTCAACTTCCTTCAATGTTAAACGCAGGTATTGCAATTTGCCCCTCTTTCTTCCTTTTTCTTTATTTATATTATTTATCTGATCTTGATTTGTGATTGACAGGTGGGATGATGACGTGGTGTTCAAGAACCAAGCCCGTGGAGAAACCAAGGCTCCAAAGCGCTTCATCAATGACACCATTCGCAGTGACTTCCATCGCAAATTTCTTCACAAATACATGAAGTGAAGTGTGTAATCATCCATCCACTCCAAATTTTGCTAATAGGCAAAAACACAACAGTTTGTTATCTTTGTTTCTATAATGCTTCATAGTATTGTTGAATTTGTCATCTGTCTTCTTTTCTTCCATGAAACATTTGGGAGGGAATGGATGATTCATTCTACTTGGAATACTTATCATGTACATTTCTGACAAAGTAGTCATCCATTTCGTCGACAAAATTTTTAAATATTTATTAGTACAAAGTAACTGTTTATTTACCAAAAAAATAATAATAACATCTATCATTTTGCGGAGAAGCAAAGAAACCCTTCTTAAAACTTTCTTTTTCTAGTGGATTTCACGAAAAAAACATTTCTTGAAATCAATTTTGTGATAGGTCTCACCTTTTAATGATTTACTAGATAGAAAATCAAGTCAACTTCTTATAAACCTGTGCTCAACTTGCTACCTTTTTTTTTTAAATGACAAACTAACCTTCTCTAAATACTACATGTCTTCTAATCAGATTTCAACTCATGACTTCTCATTCGATAAAGTCACTTCTTACAGTTACCCAATGACCCTTTCTTAACTTGCTATTTGTTTAAGCTTGCTTATATTCGAGATATATCATATACATTAACCACCAAAAAACAAACTACTACTATTTGATAAAAGCTTCTCAATTACACTGCAGTCTGCAGATAGTGAACAGCCAAAAGCACAACAAATCATCTTTATAAAGTACATTGAACAGTCAAAAAAACATATTTACATATCAATAATTACAGACTAAACCACATACATAAATACATACATGAAAGAATAAAAATCTTACAATTTTACCCTACCAGTAACAAGAGGGAAGGGAAGGTGCCATAAATCCATATAACGTTCTTGCGCTTGATTTCTACGTGTAATATACAAAACAAAGAACCCATTTCAATCATTTTCTTCTTTACTTGGGTCATCATCCAATACAAACTCTACATACAATTATATATTTATGAATGGACAGCGGTCAAAAACCATCCATCCATTCACAACCTTTAGATCAACCCTGCCCGGTCCAAACATATTTTAGATGCAGGTCGAGAGGAATAAAAAAAACTCCTCAAATAATATCAAGATTAATGTTGTATAACATATATATTTATCCATACATAAAGCAGTCAAACCATTCAATATTTCTTATGACATTGATGCCCTATTTCTTTTAGAACCTTAACTTTTAAAAACTTCTCTGTATGAGTTCTATAGTGACAAGAATAATGGTTAATATGATTTTCTATGCAATGAGATTCTAACCGCTAAGACTTAGAAATTGAGACGACGTAATCGACCAATCCATTCTATTATTTCTTGATTGCTTCATAGGTCGTCAGTTTACAATTCATCGATTCGATTTCCCCCTTTTGGTTGCATCTACCCACCTTCTTTATGAACAACAGTTATTATACATATGCTTATTGCTTCTTTCGGTTTCCAATAACGTATCAAATTTGGGCCTTTGAATTTGGTTCCTTCACATTTCTAGTAATTTCTAACTTTTTTTTTCTTAAAAATAGACTAAGAATTAATATTACATAGCCCATAAAATTTTGGGCCCCTCTGAATGATGGGCTATAGGTAGTCACCCCTATCACTCATTGTCTAGGCTGGACCAGAGATCAACCTCTAGATTTAATCACAACCATTTAAAGTCCATCTTTACGAGCTTTTTTTTTCTTTTTTTGCGGTTCTTTCTCTCTTACAACTCCGAAAAGCTCCCACATCTCCTTTCCCGCTGCTCACGCTTCCGAGGAGCCAACTTCCCCCCCACAATCCCCATTCCCATTATACAATATGCACCGAGGGGCCAGTATCCTTTATGACTTTGTCACCCGTAGACCTGCCGGTCCCACTGTAGCTAGCAGCGAGGTGCGGGATAGTCAGTCCCGTATAGATCTATACACAACAGTCACGCTCTCCCTACAAGAGATTCTGGTCATAAGTGCTAGTCCTACACTCTGTTTCGGTGGTGAGTGTTACCAAGGACGTGTCTCCAACTAGACTAACAAATTTACAAGTAATAATATGGAAAATCCTTTTTATGATTTGCTTGAATCCTTTATAAAGTAATACGTTTTGCTACATGATTCACAAGTTCGTTACCCTAGTTTTGAAAACTGTTTCTACGAGTTGATTTCTTAATCGTTTGGTAAAACTGTTTTCTGTGTTAAAAGCATACTGAAGATAAAATTATCTTAAACAAAATAATATACTTGAGCACAAGTTTCCTTGTACTTTTGATTGTATTCCCCCCTGAAAACATGAAAAACTCGGAAAAAGCGTAGGGGTATGAACTCACTGTGGTTGTGTGGAAACGTCCACTGGAAACGAAGATCCTCGGGTTGTTGTACGTGGCACTTAACGGAATCCGGACCTGCTTGAATCGAGAAAACGAGCTTTCACCACTTAGGAAGAGTTTGCGGCCGTGAAGAGTTTACGGCCGTGAACTGGGTTTACGGTCTTTGAAGATGGGTCGTAAACGGGTTTACGGTCTTTGAAGATGGGTCGTAAACTCAAGAACAAGGGTGCTGATTTTGAAGAGAAATGTGTTCCAGATGCCTCGAAATAACTCTAAACGGTGTTTCTCGGTGTTTTCTCGAAGATTGAAGGCCTTCTAGGTGTTTACGGTCAAGAGTTTTAGAGAGAGAAAGAGAGAGTTTCCGGTCAAACGTGTTCAAATGAGGGTAGGGGTCTCATATTTATAGGGGTTTTGTGGTCGGTGGGTGGGGTCCACCCGACGCTGGCCGCAAACGAGTTTACGGCCGTAAATAGGTTTACGGCCGTGAACTCCGGTCAGGCCGTGAACATGATTTTTTCGAGGATAATTCGAGTTTCGCGCGGTTTTGGTTCTGACTTGCATATATAAGTTTAATTATATAATACCAGATGATTTTCTAAATCAAAGGTTCGACGGAAGATTAATAAAATTCAAATTTTATTAACGGAATTGCATAATGGAAACGGAAAAGTTTCGGGTTGTCACATCATCCCCCCGTTAGAGGGAATTTCGTCCCGAAATTCAAGAATAGAGATAGAAATTATAGACTTGGAAAAAGATAAGGGTACTTCTGTTTCATTGAATCCTCACGACCCCAAGTGAATTCAGGTCCCCGCTTGGCATTCCAGCGAACCTTCACTATCGGGATGCGACTTTGTTTCGTTCGTTTGACTTCTCGATCCGTGAGTTCAAATGATTCTCACACAAAGTGTAGACTCTCGTCTAACTCGATATTATCAAAGGAAAGTCGCAAGTGTCTCATCGGACAGACACTCCTTTCGGTTAGACGCAAGGAAGGCGGGATGAACGTTGCTAGGCGCTCAAGGAAATTGGAGTTTGTATGCTACGGGACCGATCCTAGCAAGAATCTCAGATGGTCCAACGTATCTTGGATTTAGCTTTCTACGCTTTCAGAAACGCACCAGGCCTTTCCAGGGTGAGGCCTGCAAAGAACACGTCCTCCAATCTTGAACTCCAATGGTTTTCGTCTCTTATCGGCGTAGCCCCTTTTGTACGATCCTTTTCAGTCGTCTCTCGGATGGTTTCAGGACTTGTGAGGGTGCTGTCGGGGACTTGACTCTTGTCTAGTTGCGTGTCGCCCACCTCAGCCCAGCACAAAGGGGTCTGTACTTACGGCCATAGAGGGCTTCGAACGGCGCAACCTTGATGCTGGAAAGGTCGCCGTTGTTGCAAGAAAGTTCCACTAAGGGTAGATGAGTGTCCCACGACGTATTTACAATTGTCCGAATTGTTCTTTTACTTTGTCCGTTTCTTTGTGGATGATACTCTTCGCTTGAATACTTTCGGGTTTCGAAAAGAGATGAATTTTTCGAAGTTCACATCTAGCTCGTCGATACGAGCGACGAGAGTTTTGTGATTGAACGATTTAAGGCCAAAGGGTTTGGTATATCGTAGACTTAGTCGGACTAAACAGGATGACGTCGTAGAATCGTGTGTTATGTTAATCCAGGAGGATCGTTTTGTTCGAACATTGGCGCCCTGGATGAATGTCTCTGGTGTTTTCTGTGTTTGATTCGAAATTTGTGGGTACTACTAACACGAGGGTCCTGACGTTTTGAAACTATGAACTCTTATGAAATGGTTCCTACTAGATCTCTCTATGATCGTTCGGTGTATACAAGCCAGGTATAACTACAACTGACCCTAATGTATTCACTAAGTTATCATAATTTGTTCATTAGGGCCTTAAACCTTATAAGGATTTCCTGATTTAATCCCGACGAGAAAGTAATCACAATTATGAACAATTATTGAGGTTTTCGAAAACGTACCAAAACATGGCAGGGTCCTTCGATGCTTCCTCATCCTCTGGGGTCAGACTCCTCCTGTTTCCTCATTGTTCTTCTCTGTTGGGCAGTCTCTTTTGAAATGTCCCATTTCGCCACATGTACAGCACACTCGAACCATGCTAGCGTCGGTAGTGGAAGTGATGTGTTGAGTCGGGGTCTTTGCAAAGCGAGCTTCCTGGCCATCCTTAGCCCTTGGACAATTTCTTTTGAAATGTCCTACACTACCACAGAGGTAACAGGTTGAAATTGTCCCAACTTTTGTAGTCGGAGTGATGAACTTGACTAGGGTCCTACAACTGCGGGAGGTGTGCCCCTTCCTGTTGCATCTAGTGCAATGCAGCTCTCGACAGACTCCGTGATGGTGGTAGTTGCATTTGCTGCAGTGCGGGAGATTTCCAAAGTAGGGTGTGGTTGGGGTTGGAACATCAGGGTTGGCTGGGGTGTTAAATGCCCCAGTTCGTTGCCTTTCAGTAGGTCCTTGGGTTGAACAACTTCCTTGGAACTTTCGTTTCAGGATGTTAGGTTGGAGATAAGGTGTGTCCTTTATAGTAGTCACTTGTTGTTGAGATTGGTTAACACCAAGATTTGGATTGCCATTAACCCTTCCACCCACATTTGTGTTGTTAGCGTTAAGAACAGTTAGGGCGGCTGCTACCGCTGCTGTGACAGTAGCTTGGAACGTAGCTGAGTCCATCTGGAGGATTGGTGTCTTACCGATGGGTTGGTTACGTTTCTTCGGAGGCATGATCTGCTACACGTCAAGAAAAGAAGCTTGTGAGCAACTATGGTTGCCTCTGGATGTATCCTAAATGTTTATCTATGCAATAAGATTTCCCGTTTTGCTATCTGACTCTCATTGATTCGACCCACATCCCCATGATGTGGTCTTAACATGACTAGAAAAGGATTTGAACGCAATAAAGTTCACATACAACAAACTTACGAACTCCTTGTTGTCCAGCTCATTGCGTTGTCTGGATAACTCTCACATTTTCATCGACTCTAGACGATATGGAGGTTTAGCTATAAGGGTAGTTCCGGGGATCAAGTCGATACAGGATTCAACTTGACGCTCGGGAGAAATTCCTGGAATGTCTTTGGGAAAGACATCAGGAAAGTTGCAGACCTCGGAGATGCTCTCGAGGTCTTTAACATGTGCCAGGATTGCATAGCATCCCTTTCGCTGACACTTCTGGGCTTTGGCGCAGGAAATGATACGAAGGTTCGAACAGTCTTATCACTGAAACTAGTGAGGACCGCGTCGGAGGAATGGTTGAGACGAATCGCTTTCTCGAAGCAAAGGACATCGGCACGATGGGAGGCTCAATCGTCCCATGCTGATTGGGACATCGAAGCTTTTCCTGGAGACTGATATGAAATCGATGGGGAAAAAGGGATGATCGTCTCAGGTAAGAGTACCTCCTATATTACATGCTTTAAATACAAACAGCGGCAGGACTTTGATAAATTTGCTTAATTTGCGTGTTACCGATCTAAGATATACTTTGACAATGATAATCTTTAATCGAAAAGTGATTGTAGCCATCACAGCTGAAACTGAGATTACATATTTCGGAACCCTCGACCTAAGAGTAGGTCTAAATTATCCTCACAGAATAGAATCTAGAAAAGATGTCTACGGAAAAGGGCTACTCAGAACATAAACATGAAAGTTATTCCTTAGACCAAAAAGGAAGAGCGAGTAGAGTATTCCTTTATCGGCGACGGGTACTCCTCAAGTGAAACCTTAATTCGGCCAGCTGGCGTTCTACACCAAGCAGGCGTCTCTCGTACCCTGACTGGCGTGCTCGGAGCTCTGTGACTTCGGCTTGGGTCGTAGCTAACTCTCGTTGCAGAGCTTCATTGTGCCTTGCAGCTCTCGCATGAGCAATCTCGAGGCGACGAATACGATCCGTGCTGGTGGCCGAATCTGCTTCGAGCTCCACAGTTCGCTGAAGGGTTGCCATACCTAGCTCCATATTGCGAGCCACACGGCGTATCAGAATTGGGAGAGCCCTGTCTGCGGGTCCTCCTTCGTTCAGATTGTAGAAGTTGTGGTTTCCGTTGTATGGGAGGGGTTGGTCTTGCTCGTGGCTCCACCTATTCAAACTCCCGACCCACATAGGCGTTGGACCTTGGAACTCAATTCGAGGGTTAGGATTTGGTATTAGGGTCACTGGGGGTAAGTTCTCGACTTCGGGTTCCGAGTCAGTCTCTTCAGGAAAGGGTTCGGCAAAGACATCGTCCAAAGGGATTTCATGGTTTCCTTCTGGCTCTGGCTCGATCCATCCACCATCTCCTTGGTTGGGAAAGTACGGGTCGCCAGGAAGATGGAATCCAGCCATGCTATCTACGCGTGGTGATGGTAAAGGAATAGTTAATAGGCATCGAATCTAATAATACTACCAATGTATTGTAGCTACATGGTTGATCCTTGAATAATGGATTCTTGGGTAAGTTTCCGGCTTAGTCGTTATAGCATCCTAAAATACTCCTATAGTATTTTAATCCTTATGTTTGGCTCTAGAACTCCTCTGGTATCTAGGTAAGTTTTAGGCTTGCTGCAACACCACAGTCACTCCCAAACACATGTTGGTCATGTCTCAAATGAATATAGTTGATCAGGCTATATTGACCCTAGACATGATTACATAACTGCCCAGGTTTAACCGCAGTGTCCCAACATCCAAATACTTTTGTGTTGCTCTACCTAAGACTCTGGTTCTGTTATGTATGTATGTTCGTATACTTTTTAATAAAATACTTATATTTTTGAAAGTATACTTTTAGTTTAGAGCACTTAGGTCCCTTAGTATTTATAGTTGTATACCATGTAAGGTTCGGTATACCTAGTTCACTATAAACAAGGGCTCTGATACCAATCTGTCACACCCCCAAACCGGAACGACGGAAACGTTCGGGGGTGGTTGACGTCATGCGTAGTATCACAACAATTGTATCATAGCAAGCATAGTAAACACAACCAGACATTGAATACATATATGGAAAAGGTTTACATTGTTTAATACATAGTTTTGTTCATATCAAAAGTAAAATGGAAAGACGTGACTCTAACGCTCCGACTTCTCCAAATTCCTGGAAGTACCTGTCTACTAATTCCCTGAGAATACAAGCAGTTTTGAAAGAATATCAGCATAAAGCTGGTGAGTTCATAAGCATTTAGTTTTGGTGGGAAAAATGTTACTTTGAATCCTTTTGAAGAGTGTTCCTCAAGAAAATCCTATATTTTCTTATGAAAAGCGTGTTTGAAAACTCATTCCTTCCATGACTTCCAAATTCATACGATATATGTACAATCTAAGGGGTCGTGGAATGAATATGAATATCCGATAGTTACTTGTTAAACAATCCGTTTATGAAAAGCCGAGTTATCCCGGGAAAATCCTATATCTTCCCTAAAAGTTGATGGTGGGTTATCCGTTCGAAACTGAGGTGTATAAGTATCTACCATACTTATATCGATAAACATAGTTTTCTTTTAAAAACCCTGGTTACTCCCAGTAAGGTATATTAGTCCTATTACATAAATAAAACTAATAAAAGAAAACGTGATGAACTAAATCCTGAAGGTACCATTAGTACCTTCCAGTAATCAAATCGGTTATTACTTTGAGGTTAGTTCACTTAATTCATTATTACAAAAGTAAATCTCTGTTATCTACATTGTGAGTTTTATAACCATACATTAACTTGATATGGCACCACTACTAGAAAAACAACCTTTTACGACGCGCAATGCGTGTCGTAAAACGCTCAGACGACGCGCAAATGCGTGTCAAGGAAGGCCATGTCATAACGAGAGACGACACGCTTTTGCGCGTCGTCTATTTACGATGCGCATTTACGACGTGCATTTATGACACACATTTACGACACGCTGTTATGACACACAATGCGTATCAAGGAAGGCCCTGTCATAAAGGAAGACGACACGCATTTGCGTGTCGTAACCTTACGACGCACGTGTTTATGACACGCAATGAGTATCAAGGAAGCCCCTATCATAAATGAAGATGACACACATTTGCGTGTCATAAACTTCAGTAACTATTTTCAATATGCATTTACGACGCGTCTTTACGATACTGATTTACGCATAATACAAAAATGTGTAAAGAAATATATACCAAAAAATCAATTTCATCCAATAACATCATGTCAAAAAATTGTAATACATTAATATTAAGGGGATCTAATTGTACTATATTGTTATTAAGAGGTTTTCCCTAACTATAAAACCTATACCAAAACAATCAATTTCATCCAATCATTAGTGATAGAAGCGTTGTCAATGTGTCTAGTAAAATATCACGTGCAACCCAACTCCATGGCTCATCTTCTAAATCTTTGGTAATAAGGTCTTTAACAACTTCACACATTAAGCCAGACAACAGACTCTGAGTGTGCCAAAAGACCTGAACATCAAACATATCAATAACAAAATAACTGAATACATATATACACTTAAAACATGAAGTCAATGATTTATCTATAGAAGAGTGTGACCTTATTTGTTTCAAGAGGTTGTCAAAACTAACAGGATTGGTAATAGCAGCTATGGATAACAAGCAATTCACTGAATAAAAAAATCATCATTAGGTTTCTTGCCTGCATTACAAATGCCAAAAACTCAATAAAACTGTGAATTAGTTGTCACATGTTTGAGGATGGGTCGGATACCATATGTACTTCTATATAGTTGAGAGATACTCTTGATGTCTTTCTTGCCAGATATATATCACTAAGATAAGTTGTCATATGATTTGTGAGATCCCTTATGTACGTTTCACAAATTATAACCAAATATTAGAAGGCTCTTGGGACTTATGGGTGAGGATCAGAACAGATAATATTAAAAAAAAAACAAAATAAAAATAAAAATATCTTACTGATTTGCTTCCACTGATTTTTTATTCCAGAAGTTGAAAGAACAAGGGTCTGAGCCAGGGATAGCTGCAATTATATAGGTAAATGATACAAGGGTCAAGGAGTTGAGTAAAAATTATAACGCCTCTTAACTTTTCCATATACAAATTGTTGTGAAAAAAATAAAAATAAAAAAGATGGAAAAGGCTTATGAAACTGTACCTGGTGACTAGAATTTAGTGAGAAGATGACTCTGTCATTGGCAACTTAGAGTTGTTAAATTCCCTCGAGACGCATGTTTTAAAAAAAAAAAGGACAATAGCAATCACTTATCACTACAACCAAGGACTTAATAGTAATTTTAACTTTTAACAGGAGAGAAGAGAAAACAAAGGCATGTGAAGGGGCTCCCTGCTGGAGTCATTGGGTTAATAAATACAGCCAAGGACTTAATAGTAATTTTTTACTTATATCGGCATTGGTGGAACCAACTTTCCTAATTAGGAAGTTCATTATTTTCTTACAATAAAGGGAAAAAAAGGCTAATGATGTCTACTGCCACCAATCAAACATATCTTTTGCTTTTTATTATAAAAACATCCATCTTTATATAATTTATTTATGTTCATGTGATAACTGTAGTTCATAAGCTAAATGAAAGTAACATGATAAGAAGTTTAACCTGAAAATGTCTCTGTGAGGAAAAGGAAATTTCCCTTGCAGCCGAATCACATGAATCTGAACCATGAACGTAATTCTGCTCCAAATCCTGCCCACAACACACCACCATGGAACAGGTTCAGACATTATGAAACTAAAACTCATTTAGATTTTAGGATGTTTGGCATTACCCAGCCTCCTTTAACAATAAGGTCGATTTAGTTAACAATGTTATGTCTTCTATTTATGTAGAATGACAAGCTATTAAGCGTATTTGCAGGATCACCATTACAAGGATACACAGGATCCCACCTCTCATCTTTCTTACTAAACATCATACACAAATATTTTATTAAAAAAAACAAAATGTATCTTCTTTCTCTTTTTTCTTATTATAAAGTATAAACCAACAATTAATATTACCTCCAAGAAATGTCCATAAGATCACCAGAAGCTTCCACAACATCTCTTCTACCAAATCTACTCGATCTTGCAAAATTTGTAAGGTCATTTTGGTCATTTTGAAGAAGCTGATGCTTGTTCTTCCGAATCCTCGAAGAGCCTCTGTTAAACTCTTTTAATGGTGTTGTAGTAGTAGTAGAAGAGAAGAAGGAAGAATGGGATTTTGTTTTGGGAGATAATCCGGTTGTCTTGGAATATCATCCAAGAGGGGTAATTCGGTCATTTCACCATTTTTCACCTTTTCTTGCTCAACTTCTGGCAGTAGTTGTATATTGTTGTCATGTAGAAACACATATAACTAAATGTAAGTATTAAAGTACATTGCGATTTCATTTTTTACCCCCCAAAAAAGAATAAACTTACAACTAATCCTTTTCTCTAATGTTGAATAGAACTCATTCTGTTTGCCACGTCATCATCAATGGAATTCTTGGAAACAAATTCATGTTCAATACTTTGAAGCTTTTGGTCAACTTGATATGCTTCAACATATCGATAACGCTAAAAACAATAAACAATTAAATTTAGTAACATAATTTATAATTAGTAAATAATAATAATATAATATATTATAGGTCAATATTTATAAGATACCTGTAAATAAAAGACAACAAGAAGACTTCCAGTATTGGACAAAGATTCATCAGAAGCATAATCCAAAAGACATTTGTGAAGATGTTTTTCTTCATCAACATTCCATGGTAACCCAATAATTCGGTCAACTAAATTTCTTCTAATACAAAGAATACAAATTTCTGTCACCAGTATTTCCAACCAATTAATCCCACTTTCAAAATCATCATCATATAATTCATGTCTTGTTTTCTTTTTCTTGAATTTTGTGCAAATGGATCTTTGATACATGAAAAAAAAAGATGAAGGAAAGATAGAGACACACCTGTAGGGCTTCATCCCTGTGGTCATCAAGGAGATAGAAAGTAAATGATTCCAATATTGAGTGTCTTGCTATGTTAAATGTAGAAGAAAAGTCATCTACACAGTATCTCCATTTGTCATTAGGTATTTTCCAAAGTCGATCAAACAGATAATATAAGAGCTGATTTAAGTTAAAGAAGATACAAAACATATTTCTATATCATAAAAAACAAGAATGATTAAACAAAACAATATAACACAGAAGGATACAATTGCTTGTTTTGCTACAACCAAATCTGAACTTCCACAAAAAACAGAATGTCAATAGTTGATCTCAGGTTTTCAAAAGGATAACTTCCCACCATTCCCTCTATTTTAACTCGTGAAAAAGATAACCCTCCATCTTTTTGTAAAGAAACAATCTCTAATTCATCATCTCTGCTTGTTGCATATTCCTGTTGTGCATCAAGATTTGATAAAGAATCTTCAATGAACAACATTGCAATGTCTTTCCCTGATGTTCCCATAGGAGAAGGCCATGCACGTTTGACTGACATTGACTTGGCTGTGTCTAAAACAGTCCCCTGTAATACACAAAATTTAATTTTGAAAAACTAAGATTTCAGTTCCTTCTATGTAATCTAGAAACATTGGATTCAGGTAAGTTACCAAATCTTGAACTGAAGTGTTAAGGAAATCATACTTGATTTTCTTCCCCTGTAATAGATAGGGATGTAATTCTTGAAAATCCCGCATATTGGAAAGGAAGAAAGTTACCTAATGTATAATAAAAGATCAAAGTTTATATAAGGTTTGGAATTCTTTAACATCAACTATGAAACTACTTAAAAACGTAACATAGACATTATGTCAAACACCTTGTGGGCATGCATCAGTAACTGACCTAACAGAGACTGATTCATGTTCATGGCGATACCCTCCAAAGCAGCTTTATGAGTAGACAAATTAAGTGTGTAATATATCAACCATTAGTTCTAATATTACATAAGAAATATATTAAATGAAAAAGCGTGTATATACCTTACCGGTACCGTCCATGGCGATTGGTGACATTGCTGGTGTAAGGTCATGTAGAATGAGAGGAGAGACGTATGTGAGAATGCAGAGAGCCCCAAATTAAAATAAGAAAATGATAAAGTAAGAGAAAGAAACCTAGAGCACATTCATGGAGAAGAAGAGAATGATATTCAAACCTGGTGCCTCTTCCATTTTCGTTTCCTAATTTCCGATGCTTCCAATCTGACCATGAACCTCCGACTTCTAATCCCAAATCTGACCTTCAACCTTCGATTTCTGATCTTCAACCTCTAACTTGAGCCCTATAGTTTCGAAACCCCAGAACTGACCTTTCGAGGAGGAAGAGCGGATATCGTTGTTATGCTTGAACACGCTGATATAAAAGCGCTAGTTCTTAGGTGCGCACTTGTGAGGTCTAGAACATAAAAGCCCTAGTCCTTATTTGATATTGGGGACAAAAAACTTTAAAATCACCGGCGTTTTGAGTGTGAGGAGTCGTAGACCCCCAATCGCCGACTCCATGAGTTCAGCTCCCTGATTGCAGAATGCGTATGAGTCAATGAGTAAAGAAAATGCATAACACCAGTCCCTATAGTGGCTTACAACACTGAGATAAAGATTGGAAACATCAAAACAATCGTCGTCGCGAGGCATTTGATCACGAAAGCAAGAGCAATTCTGCTATGAAGACGAAGGCCCTAGGGCTTTTTCTTGCTAATTGGAAGAGGCGGGGGTTTTTAATTTTTGGGATCCAATAGGCGGGTGAAATCCCGCTTAAAACGCGTGTTTCATTAAAAGATTATAAAGAGACACACTTAGATGACACACATTTTATGAAAGGCGCCCTCCGCATTTCCATTTTTTTCTTTTTTCACACTAATTTTAGGGCACGCACAAATGTGTGTCCTCTATCCTTCATATTTTGCAAAACTGGCATTATTTTTTAGGGCATGCACAAATGCGTGTCCTCTATCAGCGCGTGTCATTGTTTGCGCGTCATTAAAGGGCTGTTTTTTAGTAGTGCACGTATCGGGGCCATTATCCTTTATGACTTTGTCACCCGTAGACCTGCCGGTCCCACTGTAGCTAGCATCGAGGTGCGGGATAGTCAGTCCCGTATAGATCTATACACAACAGTCACGCTCTCCCTACAAGAGATTCTGGTCATAAGTGCTAGTCCTACACTCTGTTTCGGTGGTGAGTGTTACCAAGGACGTGTCTCCAACTAGACTAACAAATTTACAAGTAATAATATGGAAAATCCTTTTTATGATTTGCTTGAATCCTTTATAAGTAATACGTTTTGCTACATGATTCACAAGTTCGTTACCCTAGTTTTGAAAACTGTTTCTACGAGTTGATTTCTTAATCGTTTGGTAAAACTGTTTTCTGTGTTAAAAGCATACTGGAGATAAAATTATCTTAAACAAAATAATATACTTGAGCACAAGTTTCCTTGTACTTTTGATTGTATTCCCCCCTGAAAACATGAAAAACTCGGAAAAAGCGTAGGGGTATGAACTCACTGTGGTTGTGTGGAAACGTCCACTGGAAACGAAGATCCTCGGGTTGTTGTACGTGGCACTTAACGGAATCCGGACCTGCTTGAATCGAGAAAACGAGCTTTCACCACTTAGGAAGAGTTTGCGGCCGTGAAGAGTTTACGGCCGTGAACTGGGTTTACGGTCTTTGAAGATGGGTCGTAAACGGGTTTACGGTCTTTGAAGATGGGTCGTAAACTCAAGAACAAGGGTGCTGATTTTGAAGAGAAATGTGTTCCAGATGCCTCGAAATAACTCTAAACGGTGTTTCTCGGTGTTTTCTCGAAGATTGAAGGCCTTCTAGGTGTTTACGGTCAAGAGTTTTAGAGAGAGAAAGAGAGAGTTTCCGGTCAAACGTGTTCAAATGAGGGTAGGGGTCTCATATTTATAGGGGTTTTGTGGTCGGTGGGTGGGGTCCACCCGACGCTGGCCTCAAACGAGTTTACGGCCGTAAATAGGTTTACGGCCGTGAACTCCGGTCAGGCCGTGAACATGATGTTTTTCGAGGATAAATCGAGTTTCGCGCGGTTTTGGTTCCGACTTGCATATATAAGTTTAATTATATAATACCAGATGATTTTCTAAATCAAAGGTTCGACAGAAGATTAATAAAATTCAAATTTTATTAACGGAATTGCATAATGGAAACGGAAAAGTTTCGGGTTGTCACAAATAATCAATTTGAGCCCACTATTTTGTAATATGAAATATCATTTGTTTTAACATATTTTCATCACATTTATATTCCAGTTAAGAAGTATGTGATTTCCAATTTCATCATCATGTAACTGAATTAACATATATTATTTCTACTCATTTTGGAATTTAACACCTCATCATCATCATCTCATTTTCTCATTTAAAACCCATAACATAAGGACCCAATCAATTACTAATAATTTACATATAACAATTTATGATAATAGAATCAACAAACACACTTGTTTTAGGGCTTACTTAACACCCAAACTTCACTTAATATCATATATACCATTCATGCAACAATGCCCATCATCCAAAGACCCAAATTAGTTTTAAACCATAATCTCATCATTCAAAATAAATTAGTAGAAGGAAAGTGTTTATATTTTATACCTTTAATTTGAACTCATTTATTTTGATTCTTTTTAGTTCATGAAAGAATCATCATCAATTGGTTTGATACCACCAAAAATCGCCATTGGAACCTCTCATCTCCTATAGGAATGAAAATAACATGAAATGAACATTATCCCCTTTTAATTAGTTGTTAAACCCACAATCAACACTCACTACAACATACTAGCGTGTTCCAAGCTACACCAAGTACAAAAACTTTTTAGACCAAGCTACTGGGACATTTTTTGATCTACAACAACTCGGATCGGGCTATTATTTATGTAAACAATGTTGTTTTTTATCAGAAATGCTAAATTTGCACCTTTTATACTTTAAACAACATATAACAACATCCACACCTAAGGTGTTCACCGGTTTAAACCCAACGGATTTCTATGGAACCGAACCAATCTAATTATCCATTGAATTTTGTATTTTGTCAACAAATCCAATATGATTTGCTATATGCGACCGATCCGAACGAATCCAATTGTATATTCGATTGAATCAGTTTTATCCATTGGATACATTTAATTGGTTATCCGTTATCCAACCAATTCCTATTTTCTATCCGATAACAAACTAATATAATTATGAAAAATAAAACTAAATTGCACATAATTATGCTAAATAAGACTAACAAACAATAATTTAAGGCTTCAACTCCAATGACCAAGGTATAAAATCATTAAGAGAATTGGCTATATTTGAATTTTTCTCTAATATTAATTGGATAATAATATTGGATGCTTATCAGATATTTATTGGATTAATACTGGATATCTAATTGGATGAACATTGGATTCAGTTCGGTTATCCATTGGATTTTTGGGGTGATCAAATAACCGATCTAATCCAATTGGATTTTGAAATTTCGAAACCGATCCAATCTAATTGTAATTGGATATCCAATCCATGTTGGTTCGTAACTAGATTAGTTGATTCGAAATGGATGGTTAAGTTCTGCACACCTTATCCAAACCGTCACATGTTTCATTTAGAAAAGCAAAATGCCACATGTCTAATGAAGCCATATATTGATTACTTAGGAATATTCATAATATGCACCCCCTATGTATTGCATCCTTGATCACTATTTGCAACCTTGTTATTTGAAACCTCTTATGATTCTAACATTAACTTATAGAATATATAAGTATTCTTCAATAGTTTACTTCATCATTAATCCACAAATCCTCAATATTCCTTATTATGCATATAATCAAGAATAACAGTGTACTTTAACTTTTTCTCATTTTCATCAACCACCTCATGACATCAAAATAAAACCTATTATTTCACATGATTCAGCCAAAAATGAATTGCTCATAATGATTCATGACAGTACCTTTTTGTCACCAAATGTTCAAAATGATAAAATACTTATAATATAAATCAAAACATACATTTAGTATGTTTATTAAAGTTATAGATATTCTATACACCTCATAAGCTATAAACCTACACATCTATAAATTTCTCATTATGCGGCACACTTTGTCAAAAGCTTCATTTAAGTAATTTATCAACATTGAAATATATTTTGTCACTTGAACATATTTCATACATCATTTTAAGTCATTCTAACCCTTTTTCGTATATATATGATAACTATCATCATGTCCAAATATCATCTTATTTATATGTTTATCTTCCATTTAAACATTCCCCATATATATTCATCTTTCATTGCTACAACACCCAATTATGGAAATGTACTTTCCTTTGTTCCATGTATATTTTTCTCATACTTCTGCATTAAAATTGCACATAGATTCCCTATTATCAATTTACATTTATGACCACAAGCTTAATGAAAACTTAGGTGTCACAACTTAGCTTTTCGTAAACGCTTCTATCGTATCAAGATATATTTTCATTTACTTGCAATCACCTAAATCTTGGCACCATTATTTTACTTGCTTTCTTATAGTAAATAAATTCCGAATGCTTCTTCCAACACGATCATACATTTGATGGGAGATATTAAAATTTTAAAGGTATATTTTTGTCAAATATATATATTTTAAGTTAGTCTTGTAGAATTAATGTATCCTTGATTTAGTTTTTGGTTTTTTCCTTGGGTCGTACGTTTTCTCAAATGAAGTCGACATTGGCATATTCTTCCACAAACATGTTTTGATTGTCGCCAATGTTAATGATTGTCATTTTATACACACGATAAAATGAAAACGAGTCTTAGTCTCACACAAAATAGATACAAATTTAATTTAATACATATCAAACGCAAAACAAGCTCTCATTAAATGTCTTGTCTAGCAAATGAGAGGTCTCAACTATTATTGTCTTGATCTTGAAAAATTGAGTTCGTGTTTTGTTGGAGTTGGATCAATTGCTACACCATAATCATGTTTTGAAATGGCAAAGAAACCATACACACGTCTCTAAGGAGATTTACATTCACAATCAATTACCGATACTTGGCAGGTCTGGACCAATGATGAACTTATCATGGTTTTGAACTTCTAGTGCAAAAAAAAAAAGGGCAGAACACAACTAAAAAGATACTTGGTGCTTGATTATAAAATAATGGTTATCTTGAAATCATAATGCCCAAATGAGAGCGACTTGCCAAAAGGCATAACTTTTATTTACTTTTGAATATACTCAAAAAGACAAATCTTATCACATGAACCAGCAAAGCAACATCACCTCAAGAACCTAACAAATATTTTATATACTCCTTGAAAAGCCAAGGAACCAAAGTGAAATCTAGAATTACAAAAAGGAAAAAAAAAATTAATGTAAAAAAACACAATTATTGTTGCCCCTCCACCCATTGATTCCCACTCCATACACAACCAAACAAAAGAAGTACCTTAACTGATCCTCAAATCATCTCCGAAATGCCCAAATTGCCCTCACTGCCACGACCACCACCAAACGATTCCCACCCTTAAATCAAAAAAGTGAAAATGACCAGAATGGTCACTGCCACCACCACCACCGCTACCACCAAAGGCTTCCCACCCTCAAATCAAAAGGTGATATGACAAGATTGCCCCTAGAGACACAATCATCACAGTAGTTCCAGTTCCAGAATTCCAAGAAACAGAGGAAGAAAGAGGGAGTGAGGCAGATGGTTCGATAGACATGGTGTTGGGACCAAAAGAGGGTATGTCATCTGGGTTGGGTGGGCTGGGGCTAGAAGGGATGGTGGGTAGTGAAGATTCAGTAGGTGAAAGTTCACCTTTACCAGGTGAAGGAAAGAGAGGAGTGATATCAGGAGATGAAGCGGGAGGAGAAGAAAGTGGTGGCGCTGTTGGAAGCAATGCAGGTGCTGCGGAGATTGTATTTGCTGCCATTTGCGCAGATGACAAATGGGAAGTAGAAAAGGAAAGGAGGCATAAAGCCACAAGTAAGATGGGTGTTGATGATGGCGCCATTGAATGATGGGTCACGAGTGAATCAATTTGTATTCAAGAATCTGTAATCAATGCGTCTTTTGGGGGTAAAACAGGGAGAAAGACAGAAAGTGGTTTCTGTGCGAATAGAAAGACAGAATGAGGAGAGTGGAGGGGTGAGGGGTTATGTAATGACGAATTAGTAATGAATGTTAGAATGATTGATCCAGGAATCATATGCTGATATGAGTTTGGAAGGGATATGTCCAACTTATGTTTTCCAAAATAATTATTTATAAGTTTTTTATTTTTTTATGCTACTTTTCAACAAACAAATGACAGAAAATTATAGATTTTTAGGTTTAGACTATCTAAAAAGCTAGTGAAAAGTTAGATAACCGATAAAAGTTGATGTTTTGTAAAAAATAGCTGACGGAAAATATAAAATGACATCTAAAAACATATAAAAAAATATGTTTATTATAATTAATAAATGATATATATAGGGGAATTTCAAAAAAAGAAGTTCTAGAAATTAGTTGAAAATCTATGAATAGCTTTAAAAGAAAATAGATTATAAACTATTTTTTGATTGTAACAAACGTACAAAAATTCAAGAAATAAGTTAGCTTGTGTCGAATCAAACACAGTCTTTAAAAAGCAATTGTGTAAATATTAATTATGTGGAATTCTTGAATCAAATTATATCCGAAACTCGTTGAATTATTAATTCTCATATTTAAATATCCATATTTTGTTGTTGAACTCGTTTAATTGGACGTTAGTGAACTTAGTATTCTTTTTAATGTCTAAAAAATAAATGAGGAAACCTTCATTCTTGTTGTACTTGACATTCTCACGTTCACATTCATGTTGTTCATCTCCACACTTTAACGGTTACACTTACACTTCATGTTAATTCATATTCTTTTATTCCACTTACTTTACAAACATGAAAAACCATGTGGTATTTTGATATCCAATTATTTTATGTCCATTTGCGTTAAGTGTCTAGTATTTTTATGTTTATTATGTAAATGTTTAGAAAAATGTCTATTTACAAGTTTTCCGACTCAAGGTTCTTTTTGTTTTTTTTTTCCAATGTCCATTTTCTTTTCTAAAAGTTATAAAAACCAATATTTTCTCAACGATTTTTATATGTATATATTTGGAGTTTCGTTTATTCTTGAAAATGGAATTGTGAAAACAATACAACCAAATAATAATTTGAATGATTCGAATTGGACTTGAATTTAGTTAAAGGTATTAAGATGCACATACTGAAAACAAAAATGTATGTGGATGCTTTTGATCGCATTTGATGGAATCGGTCCATTCAAACAACCATTCTTTGGAAAAATTATAGAGCTAAAAAAATGACAAGTTTGAAAAATAAACTGGAAACCGCATAAATTCTTTATCCGAACAGTTCACCGTAAACCAACCTATTCGATTAGATTTAAAAAAAAATTTGCGCACATATATGAAATGTATATTAAGGATAATAACAACGATCCTACAGATCCTCTAAAAGATTAGATTATTTGTTTCCTAATTTATTACTCTTGTACATATCTTTCGTAATCTATGCATTTCTTATCTCTTTGTACAATTGTGTATATATACAAAGTCTCCTGCCTTCAATTGAGGCACAGATTATTATCCTCATATGGTATCAGACGACCCCTAGGTTTTATCCTAAAAAAAAGACCCTAATCAATTCCCATGGCCCCTGCGACACCAACTTCATCATCTACCACTCCCTCTTCTAAATCACATGATTTTCTCACTTTCAATAGTATGGTTCATCTTGTCAGTACTCATAAAATTGACTCAACCAACTATTTGATCTGGTTCAGTCAAATTGAACCTATCCTGATCTATTCTGATCTCTATGAATTTTGTGATGGTACCACCAAGCCACCACCCAAAACTGTACTATTTCCTTCTCATGTTGTTGTGTCCATTGCCAATCCTGCCTATAAGGAATGGGTCCGATCTGATCAAAGGGTTCGAACCCTCTTACAAGCTTCTCTTACTCCTGAAGCTGTTTTTGTTGTTGTTGTTGTTGGCTGCCAGACTTCTCAGTAAATATGGTCTACCCTTCAAGCCACCTTCAGTCGTGCATCCAAAACACGGGAGATTCAACTCAAAGATGAGCTTCAATCCCTTCGTCAAGGTGATCAATCTGTGGCCGATTACTCTAAAATGTTCAAAACTCTATGCAACCAACTAGCCTCCATGAGTCGCTCCATTGATGCGACTGATAAACTCCATTGGTTCTTAAGGGGCTTAGGTGAGTACTTTACTCAATTTGTATTTACTCATCTGTCATTAACCCCGCTGCCTAGTTTTGAAGAAATGGTACACATCGGTCTTCTCCACAAGTGGCATTCTACAGTAACAATCGCCCTACCTCCAATTAATTTGGCTGTTCAAATCAGCAGCCTCACCACTCATCTGTCAACTGTGGTAATTCTTTGGAGTCTGGTCGTGGTGGTAATCAATGACATGGTCGCGGTAGACACAACTATACACCTCGATGTCAGATATGTAGCATTGAAGGTCACAAGGCAAATTCTTGTCCTCAACTTTATAACTCAAATACTTCTCACAATACAGCAAATCTTGCAGAAGCTTTTGCTAACTCTTTCTCATTCTAATTCACCTGATTGGTATGTTGATGCGGGCGCTACTGCTCACATGACACCTCAAGCCTCTAATCTTGACACATCATCCACATATCAAGGTAATTCTAAAGTGGTTGTTGGTAATGGTGCTTTTCTTGGGGCATCTCGTATTGATTCTTATACACTTGCTCCTAATCTTAAACTTGTAGATGTTTTGGTTGTACCACACTTAACGAAGAATCTTTTATATATTAGTCAATTGACTCGAGATTACCAAGTTAACTTTCTTTTTTCTCGCAATCATTTTATTATCCAGAATCGCAATACATGAACCCCATTGGTCCAAGGACAACTTGAAGGTGATCTATATGTGCTTCATCAGGCTCACTCAACTTTCTTTATTGCCCTACGAAGACATAGGCTTCATGGATCTCTTACTCTTTGGCATGCTCATTTTGGTCATGTTTGACATTCTATTATTTCTGTTTTAAATAAATAAGGTCACTTATTTTTGTCTAAGTCATTGCCAGATCATAAAATATGTGCACCTTGTCAAGTAGGAAAGATTCATCGAATCCCTGTTACAGTTAATGAGAAACATTTTGCATTTGTTCTTGATTTAATACATTGCGACCTTTGGGGACCAACTCATGTTACATATGTACATGGTTTCAATACTATGCATTATTTGTTGATGATTATTCCAAGTTCTCTTGGATCTATCTGTTGGATTAATGTCTAAGTTCATAACTATATTTGGTATGTACTTGACCCGACCCGGCATGGTCCATTTGGGTTGCACTTCACCGGCATAATTTATATGGATAGTCTTTTGAGAATAGTATATTTATGATTTATATTAATATATTATAAGTTCTAATATATTAATATGGAATCATATTATTTAATTAGTATTGATCAAGAATTAATTTAGAATTAATTAAGTGATCAAAAAGAACTAATTAAATATGGACTCTTATATATATGGAATGGGCCAAGTTCATTTAGGTTGGGCTAAGCTTTCATGGATGGTCCATGGAGCTTTTAACCCATGGATCCTATGTAAATGAAAGGTCATGGGTATTAGGGTTTACATGGATGTAACCCTAATCCTCCATAATATATAAAGGGGTCCTTGGCTCACAAAATTGGCACAAGTGTGTGAAAATAAGAGTGGACCGATTTTAGTGTGCATACATATTCTTTCAAGTTCTTCCAAGGTGTTTTGGTGATTTGTGATTCCATTTGAGGCTTCCACACTATTGGGGCTAAGCTCTTAAAGCTTGAAGACATCAAGCTACATCAAAAGGTATGTCATCTAACTAGAACTTTGTAGTATAGGTGCTTCATAATATGCTAGTTAGGATGAAACCTTGGAATAGTTAATATTTGCATGTATAATAGAGAAAACATAGATCCAAGGACTATAGGGTTGCATGTACACCATAGGAGTGTTAGAATGCTCAAAACCCAACAGTGGTATCAAAGCCATGGGTTGTTTTCTGTTATATTGATGCAAATGTTTTATTTTCAAGTTGGAAAAAAAAGAAAAAAAAACATGACGTTTGTCAAATTTTAAGATAATTACTTGTTTTGTGAAAAACGAATTATTTGTAAAATTTGAATCATTTGTTATATGAGTTAAATTAGGTCAAATTTAGTAAAAGATAAAATGATATGATTATTTTATTAGTTTTAAAAGTTTGATCTAAATGTTTTAAGGAGTTACATATTTTGTCATAAAATTTTGGAGCTCAAAAGTTTTTTTTTAAAGTTGTGATCTTAAGGGTTTTTTGAAACTTCCATAAGTTATGAATATGAAAGTTTTTTTTTTAAAAAAAAAAAAATTTGATTCAAAGTTTTTATGGAGTTACAAAATTTGGTGTTAATGTTTTAAAGAATTCCATAACTTGTTCTTAAGTTATGGAACATGGAAAGTTTTATCATAAAACACCATTAATTCCATAAGTCATGGAATCCAAAGGTTTTCAAGAATTACAAAACTTGCCCTCAAGTTTTGGAATTTGAGAAAAGTTTTTTATGAAAAAAAGAATTGAATTCTAAAACTCTTGGGTTCATAACTTAAACAATTAATTACATGGTTTTAATTTTGAATTTAATAATTGGAATTATGATGTTTTTTATTGAATAATTCAATTAACTCTTATGGACTTTATTAATAGATAATTAAAGTGTTTAATTAAAAGAGAATTAATAATTCCATAATGACATGGTTTAAGTTTAATTAAATTAAGAGTATAGTTTAATTAATAGATTAAACCACCAAGTATTTTAAATGTCTAAAATACACCCTTATACTATTATAATATTAAAAGTTTAATATATTATATGTATAAGAGCAAGTCGTCTTACCATTAGTAGGCCTCATTCACGAAGCCGGTCTATAAGGGGGGTATAAGGTTACTGCCTATAAAATGGCAGTTTAATGGGTGTTCACTCTCACCCACCGCTTCCTTGACTGGTGGAGGGTCGTTAGCCGAACAGGTAGGACAAGGACTATAATTCTCCCTTCATTAAAAGTCTTAATGATAAATACTAAGTAACTAAACCTTTTATAAATTCCCAATCTTAGTTACTTAGGAAAATGTGAATAAGGTGCTAATCCATGAAATTACACTTTGCACTTTGTTTAAGCTGTTAGTGGAGCGTGTGTAGTTAACCGGCACACTAACCTGGACTTAACAAGGTAGGCAAAGGGTAACTTAATGTTTATCATAGTATCGTTGGAGCGTGTGTGGTTAACCGGCACATCGATTGAGGGGTAAATATTAAGGGTACCAAGTATATTTGCATGGTTACTTCACACCTTGTTTTGTGATCCTCGACATCCCAGTCACAAAACCTGAAGGGCACACTCAAGATTGAAACATGTCATTGAAAAGTTCAATGAATCTCAAAAGAATCTAGGAGTTTCAAAACCAATTAAAACCTAATAATACATTTCGTTTATCTTGGTGGAAATTGGTGAATCGTCATTCACCTACCTTCAAATATTTTATAGCTTGGATTACGGCATCCCTCTTCCAAGTTATAAAATAGTTTGTTGGGTCCTAGCCTTAATATATCATATTGGGTGTTATATTAAGGACTTAAATCAACTTTACGTGAATTTCTCCCATTGTTGATGTCTGGTTTAGACAACAATGATCTTCCCAAACCAAGCTTTCCTAATGAATATGACTTCCCGAGTTTGGCTCATGGAAGTCATACTTCTCTTCCTCCACCTCCTCCAATTATTCTCCCTAACCCACAAGTTCAAGGTCACTCAAGCCCTAATGGCAAACAAGGTCTATGTGTGATCACATCTTAGAGATGAAGTCACATATTGACAAGCCGGGAGAGTTGGGTGTCAAAGTCTTGAGAAAGTTGGATGTTCAATCACTTTCTAAGTCACATAGTGAGTTCCTTTGGGACTACTATGAAACAGACTATGACATGAACCTTAATGATCATATCTATTTGTTTGGTGCTGCAGAATCAGCAATGATTTGGAACGATAGTAAAGCAAATTTGATTAGAAGATCAACTTCCCAAAAACTTTATGGACAGTGACAATGGTGACACTGGAAATCCAGAAAAAGCATTCTCTTCCCAATGGAAAGGGATTGACCATAGTCAACCTAGTTGACCAAATGGTAAAGAGAAAGGCTAAGTCTGAGATAGTCTACCAAAGGGTCCATATGTTTATTTTGCCAAAGGAAGGGGCGTTGATTGCAAAGCTGCCAAATTTACCTAAGGATGTTAAAGTCAATAAGTTTGACTCTACATCAGGTAGAGCCCATTATCTAACTCTGTTAAGATCTATTATGAGATCCTCATTACATGATGTGACTGGGTCACATGTTGATGTTTTAAGAATCAAAGAATAGAGAGAAATCTTAAAGGAAGTATATGCTGATTCTGATCGCGAAGGTGGATTTTAATCGCATCAGAATTTTGAGCAGTTGCTTAAGAAGTTATGATATATTGCTAAGGAATAGATAACAACAATTTTCCATGTGGATTGTAAGGATAAGTTTTTCCGCAAAGTTTTAAAATAAAAGAAAATTGTTTAATTTTATTTATTTGAAGTATCCTTACAATGGCATTTGTGGAAAATTGTTGCTTATATGATTCCACTGACAGCAATATTGGAAAATGGATTTGATTCTTTCATTTGTGGTAGTGTCTAAATTTACCAAATCAGGAAAGTTCCTCATCACCCAAGTTTCAATTGGACCGAAACTTAGAATCATGCAAGTTGAATAGTATGATGAATGAGAACTTTCAAGCATTGGAAAATCAAGACTAATTACTTGTTCACATGGATGTGTGAGTCAAGTGAAGGACTAAAGGGATCGAGTACACATTCTTGTGCACTGGTCATGTCCACCACAAAGCTCGTTAAGACTATTTGATTTACTAAAGTTTAGTAAATATGGTTATACTTACAAGTTTAAGTATAATTCTGAAACATTGGAAAAGTCTCAATGTATGGCAGAACGAATGGGAAGAATCAAATTAGGCAGAAAGATAAAAGTTTCTCAAACCTGAAAAGATGGGAGAGTACTTTAGTATCATGTTTGTGATCATCCTAATGATTTAGAAATCATATCACAATTAGTCCTCTAAAGGTCATCTTAGTGCATTCTTATGACTAAGAAGAGGAGTCATGAATTGTTGAAATGGTTAGATCAGGAAGATGAGTCATACTTCGTTCCAAAACAATTCTTAGAGTCATACTCCAAGATTGTAACTTGAGTGACATATCTTAAAGAAAGGTTTAAAACACTTGTCAAATGTAAGAGTAAAAGTGTCCTACTCTTGTACATTTGAAATTGGTAAGTTGTGATGTTTTGGATAAAACAAAGACCAACTAAGGCCAATTGTGTGAAGTGTTTGTCTTGATAAAGAATCCGCACTATCTCTTGAATATTTGGCAAGATAGTCTTATATGTCAAGAGGATAATGGGAGTCTTAAAGATCCTAAAAAGAATTTCAAGAACTAATCAAGAATAAAACCTGAGGTTCTTCACTAGCACACGACTTGAGGTTTATAACCTATCGTGTTGACATATTCTGTGCCCATTCCAGTTAAAGTTGGCTTTGCATAGGAGTTCTGAAAGTTCTCAATTGGTTGCATAACAACTTGGAAGCAATGGCAGGCCCTGTACTGCCAGGTGGCAAGAAGTTAAGATTGCATAAGTTCAATCCATATGAGTTTGGATTTGTCATTATCCTTGTCTTGTGACTATGGTTTTGACGATTCACATGGATAAGAACACATACACCATAAAATCTAAGGGTCATAAGGTTTCTCTCCGATTCATGAAAATGATGGTGAGGAAACACTTCCACCAAGTAGATTTGAAGCAGATGGCAAAAGGTCTAAACAATTGAGACTATGATTATGGCATCCCTTTTCATAGTTCTGAAATTGTTTAGACACACATGCATGCTATCTAAGGAAAGGTGTATGATTTTGATAAAGTTTTATCAAAGCATCTCGTATCAGAAATCTGAACTTTGGTAAGAAAGTCAATAAAGTATTGATTTCTAGAAGTCCAGCTGATTTCTGAGTACATGTCAAAGCTAGTGGGAGCATAAGTGTTATGCTAATAATCATCATGTTAGTGGGAGCATGATAATTATTGTTAGTGTTGCAAGTTAGCAATGTTAATTATAGAAAACAAAAGTTTCAATTCGTGAGGCTGCAGGGATTCAAAAAGTTGTTTTGCTATAATTAAGGGAGAGGATATACTTCATTTCACTTCTAAAGGCTTAGATTGAGACCTTAATCATCTTTAGTCAAGAATATATATATGAATTTCATGTTGGATTGGTTCAACTTAAGGAAATTCTATATATTGCGTTCTCAAAATTCGATTATGATTACGGCATCCCTCTTCATAGTCAAATTTTGAAAACATGGCAAATAAAAATATTGTAGCAAAAGACTGGTCTAGAATCATGTCTTTATGTGAGACATCATGAATCGTGTACCATTTGTTTTGGGTATAGGATCGATTGCATGTGCTATAATATTTGTCATTTCTAAATTTTTCCAAATGCCCAGAGGCATTAAGAAGGGAAAAGGTCTAGAATTGGATATGACTAAAATGATTAAGCAATTGTCGAGGACAATCTGAGGTTTACCAAAGATTGGTTGCTCAGGGACAGTTGGAAGTATAGTGCTAATTTTGGAAGGACCATATTGACATATTCTGAAAAGAGGCATCTCTTATTCAGAAGTGATAGTCAAAATGAGAATATGGAGTTGTCTCCATAGGTGGAAGTTATCTGTGTAAGATTAGAAAACTTAATGCAAGAAGCATGTCCAAAGCAATGTTCTTTGAATATGCGACTTAGTTTCCATGGAGTTGATCTCCATTGGAATACCTTATAATGACTGTTGACAAGTCTTTGTGACTTTGTACATATTCATTACAGGAGGGTCAGTGCATATAAGTTTAAAATCTAAACAGATTTCGATAAATGATAGGAATTTGAAATTCTCACATTTTTCGATAAGGATTTGGGAGTGTGAAATTAGAATCATTGAAATTATGTTCAATTGGTTTATTTCACTAAGTAAGGATCATAGACAAACATAGAGTGCATACTTGGTGTATGGCAAAGCTATTGTTTAAGAAAAACATAGTGTACATGCTTGGAGCAAGGGACAACTAGTGTTTTTAATTCAAGTATAAAGTTGATAAAACCGAAACAATGAATAATGAGTAATCAGTATGGTGATAAATAAAAGTGTTTATTTATATTCATAGGGTTTGATACCATATTTGATTCATTTATTCTTGTGTTTCACTTTGCATGTTTTGACTTCCAGAATAACTAAGTCGCTCTTCCTGAATGATTAAGTTATTTAAACCATCCACAGTCGGTCATATGTTGGAAGTAGATATGAATCAAGACTGTCATGGGTTGGTTTGTAGAGGTCCAAGTTGGTGGACAAAGTGGTGCTACAACACTCATGAGTGCTCATAAGTTCTGAGTATTGGATTCAACCCACGCTCATTTGAATCACTTCATGGATTTTATCACGAGTGATCATGAGACGATAATATCTTATATTCTTCAAACCTAGAGATATGAGTTGTTACTATGAGTTGGTTATACATTGATTGCACGAAAACGCATTTGGTAACTCGATGTTATAAAACGTGCCTTTGTGTATGATTCAACAAGTAGTAGAACAAGCCATATGAGTCGAAGTTTATCCATTCCTTTTACCTTCGGGATAAAAGCGATATCTGTGGGCCCCTCGATGATTTAGCGATGACACATGTGAGTGCTTGGCCAAGCCAGGACTGATTTGATTTGTTCAATCAGTCAGTCATCATAAATCGAAAATCGGGAAACAACAAATGGACAAAGAGAATGATTATAATCCATGTCTCAGTCCATATGATATCTATAATGGAGGAATATATGATCCCTTATCTAATGGACAGGTCATTGACAAGGTCAGAGTTCGACAGCGGCTTTAAGAGCTACGATTGCCAGTTAGGTTATGAAGTCATACTCAATAATAGTTTTAGACTTATCCAAGTGGGAGACTATTGGATTAATGTCTAAGTCCATAACTATATTTGGTATGTACTTGACCCGACCCGGCATGGTCTATTTGGGTTGCACTTCACCGATACAATTTATATGGATAGTCTTTTGAGAATAGTATATTTATGATTTATATTAATATATTATAAGTTCTAATATATTAATATGGAATCATATTATTTAATTAGTATTGATCAAGAATTAATTTAGAATTAATTAAGTGATCAAAAAGAACTAATTAAATATGGACTCTTATATATATATGGAATGGGCCAAGTTCATTTAGGTTGGGCTAAGCTTTCATGGATGGTCCATGGAGCTTTTAACCCATGGATCCTATGTAAATGAAAGGTCATGGGTATTAGGGTTTACATGGATGTAACCCTAATCCTCCATAATATATAAAGGGGTCCTTGGCTCACAAAATTGGCACAAGTGTGTGAAAATAAGAGTGGGCCGATTTTAGTGTGCATACATATTCTCTCAAGTTCTTCCAAGGTGTTTTGGTGATTTGTGATTCCATTTGAGGCTTCCACACTATTGGGGCTAAGCTCTTAAAGCTTGAAGATATCAAGCTACATCAAAAGGTATGTCATCTAACTAGAACTTTGTAGTATAGGTGCTTCATAATATGCTAGTTAGGATGAAACCTTGGAATAGTTAATATTTGCATGTATAATAGAGAAAACATAGATCCAAGGACTATAGGGTTGCATGTACACCATAGGAGTGTTAGAATGCTCAAAACCCAACACTATCCACTGAAGTGCAAATCATAATTTTTTGATACTTTCAAACATTTTCAAGCCTTGGTCAAAAATCAATTCTCTAGAAAAATCAAGGTCTTTCAAAATGATGGTGGTGGCGAATTCACAAATGCTTATCTTAAAGATCTCTTTCATGCTCATGGAACTCATCATCGATTATCATGTCCATATACACCATCTCAAAACGGTCGCGCAGAACGAAAACATCCTCACATCACTGAAACGGGTTTGACAATGCTTTTTCACGCAAACTTGCATGCGAAATACTGGTTTGATGCTTTTGTTGCTGTTGTTTTTACTATAAATCGCATGCCTACTCCGCTGCTTGATCACAATTCACCGTTTCAACTATTATACAACACCATTCCGGACTATGGTTTATTTAAACCGTTTGGTTGTTGCGTGTTCCCATATCTTCACAATTACATAACTCATAAACTTCAACCGAGAAGCAAACCTTGTATTTTCATTGGTTATAATGCCAATGACAAAGGTTATCGTTGTCTTGACCCAACCACTGGCCATATTTACATAACCTGTCATGCTCAATTCGATGAGCTATATTTTCCGGGTGATGGTTTATCTAAACCTATCGGGTCTTTGGAATTTTCAAGCTTTACTAATCCGACTCCATCTCGTTCAGAGAAACAACACTCTTGTGCTCTTATGCTACCACCTTCATATGCACATATTATTGGCTCATGTTCTCTATGTTTGGATACTAATGGACATGTTGAGCCCTCTTCGGCTCAGTCGCATACTCCTTTTGGCGAGTCTCATATCCCAACTTCATCTCCGTCATCACCTGGTACGTCTCCACAACAATTCGCTGCTCTAGTCACTCGTGCTCAACGAGGTGTCTATCAAACCAAACCTCGGTATCCTACCTTGGCAAAAACGCTTTATGGTTTGGCTTTCCTCACGCAACTTCTACAAACATCCGAGCCCAAAGGTTTCAAATCAGCCATTAAATATCTTGCATGGGTTCAAGCCATGGTTGAAGAAATTCATGCTCTACAGAAAAATGGTACACGAGAGCTTGTTCCCCATCCTTCGGGTGTCAATGTTGTCAGATCCAAATGGGTATATCGTACCAAGTATAATGCCAATGGGTATGTTGACCGTATTAAAGCCCTACTTGTTGCTCAAGGCTACACCTAGGTCCCTGGTTTTGATTTGAACTCTACCTTCAGTCCGGTAATTAAAGCATCTACAGTTCGTATTGTTTTGAGCTTGGCTGTCATGCGTAAATGGACCTTGCATTAACTGGACGTCAAAAATGCATTTATCAATGGTGTTCTGTCTTAAACAATTTTCATGGAGCAACCATCAAGATACATTGATACTTCCTATCCAAACCATGTATGTTGTCTTTGGAAAGCCCTGTATGGTCTAAAACAAGCACCTCGTGCATGGTTTCAACGGTTCAATGATTTTGTTACTCGTCTTGGTTTTAAATGCAGTCAAGCCGACACATCCCTATTTGTCATTTGTAAGGAACAGACCATTTTGTATTTACGTGTTTATGTTGACGACATAATCTTGACAGGGAACAATGAACCTTTGATCACATATTTAATCGAAAAGATGCATGTCGCATTTGCTATTAAAGATCTAGGCAAGATTCATTACTTTCTTGGTTTAGAGGTTAGTCACACTATCGATGGTCTAGATTTTTAAGTTATTATAAAATAAAATCTGTAACACTTCTTAAATTTGGACCTTTTAAGTAGTTGGGTTGGGCCTTGGTTTTGGGCCAGGTAAGAAAAAGGGTAATGTGACATCCCCAATTTTCATGGCCAGAAAACACCGATTTGTTTATGCTTATTTAAAAATTAGAGTATCCTTTTTGAAGAATAATATTGTGGAATTGTTTCCCAAAAACATGAGAATGATATTATCATAGCATTTCTGAAGAAATGTATTTTATTTACATTAAAACATCGGGGTGTCATCGTCAATACAGAAACATAAGCATAACGAAATATTACAAGCCTTACAATAATTAAACTAGTGGCCTAATACTCATTGAATCTCTCAGTAGAATGTATCCTTAATATCGTTACCTGTGATACAATAAACTGAGTGGGTCAGGTTGGGAAACCTGGTGAGTACTTAGGGATTTCAATCCCACAATGCTATAACATATATATATATATATATATATATATATATATATATATATATATATATTAGAACTCGCAAGATACAATTTCACCTCATATAAGCAATTTACCCCACCCCGTCGATCCTCACAACGACACAATCCATACTTTCGGATCTAAAATGAACGACTTTACCTAATCCATACTCCCGGATCAGGTATGAACAACTATGTCTAATCCATGCTCTCGGATCAATGACAAATGATTATGCCCACTCCATACTCTCAGAATAGGGACGGGTGACTATCTTTAATCCATACTCTCAGATTATTGACAAATGACTATGCCTAATTCATACTCTTGGACTAAGGACGAATGAATATGTCTAATCCATGCTAACGTATCAAAGACAAATTTTAGAGTTCTACCCTCCGTTTATATCTCACCCGTACTCTTAAGGAGATACAACTCGATATTCATCTTAATTAATTAGGTTTATTCTATAAGTCCTAAATGATCATATATTATCAGATATGTTCTTAACACGTATTTCAGGCAATATCAAATATCTCACACATAAACATATATTTAACACTTTAATTAATACTTGTATTAAAATCATGTTCATGAAGGGGACTATGCACTCACACATAAACTCTTTAATCGATAGTTAACTCTTTTAACATATATTTAATATTTTAATTAATAAGTATATTAAAATCATGTTAATGAAATGGACTATGCACTCACTTGTTAAACCGACGACTCGAAATTCGAACAACGCTTCGCTTCTAGCAACTGTCTTTTCCTTTGACGTAACTAAATATCATTATCACTAAGTATTAGTCTAATATTTATTGCGACTAATTATTAGTCTAGATTCATCCTTAATTCCAAGTCTACTTCAAGATCTATCAAGTAAGGATCAACCATGCAGGACAATTGGGAGGCAGAATCATTTCGACATATATCTTTTGTAACACCCCGACTCCCAGGTATAAAATTTACAGCTTTATATTCATATTTAAAGGCCTACTGGACAAGTTGGATGCCCCAACTCGTCGTGTAGAAACTGATCAGGTCGCGTGAACTTTAGGACCTACTCGACGAGTTGGAGCTAGAATGTGAAACCCTAATTTCCAGTGTTTTGCACCCTATTTAAAGGCTCATTAGCCACCCTCTGCCTCTCTTATCGCCCAGCTTGACCTTATAAAACCCTAATCGTGCATTACTCCTCATTGTGTGTGTGTAAAAGCTTGGAATGTGGTTTTAGTGCAAGGAACTTGAAGACTCAAGAGCTTGGATCAAGGAGAAGCTTGTAGATCCAGTACCTACTCCATTTTGGCTTCCATTTGAAGGTAACAAGTTGTTACCTTGATCATTCTAGTGTTAGATCTCCTCATTCAAGGGTTTAAAGCCATTTCTAGCATATTTGTGGGTCATTTCTGGTATTGAGCATGATCTGAAGTTGTAACTACATATTTGGACTCCTCTAAGCCCTCATAGTCATAAAGTTATCGAATTTATCATGCTTTGGCCCTTCCCTTTGGCTTAAACCTCTTCCTTAGCTTGGTTTTGGCATTTAAGGCCTTTACGTGGTAACCATGCCCTAGGAGGCTAAATCTATAATTTGGAGCCTTGGTCTTGCTTAAAAGCGTCTGAATAAGAAAAGGACTGAAGGGACTCGACGAGTTGCATGGTCAACTCGACGAGTTGCATGGTCAAATCGACGAGTCGGATGAAGATTGCCTATTTTTGGTTCTAAATGGACTCGGCGAGTCGGTAAGATGACTCGACGAGTTGGTTAGGGTTTTCCCGACATTCTGGATACTGCATGGACTCGACAAGTTGTCTGGAAACTCAACGAGTCGACTAGGGTTTTCACGACTTCTTGAGTTCTAAAGGAACTCAACGAGTCAATGAGTTACACTCGACGAGTTGGGTCTACATGGACTGTTGACCTTGACCGTTGACTTTGACTTTGAGCAAGGGTTGACCAGTTCGACTTCTGGAGGTATTTTAGTAATTTGGGTATTTATGGAAGTGGGTCATTGGTGGTTGTAGGTGTTGGTGTTTGGAGCCGTGATTTGGGAATGTGATATTTCAGTTTCGATCGACATTGTGAGGTGAGTTGTCCTCACTATAGTAATAGGGTCGAAGGCACCAATGCCGGCCCTTTTGGATTTGTATCCGGGTTTATTGCATGATGATATGCTTAGTAACCTGTTAGGTCGGTATCATGGTATATATTGGATAATGCTATGTTAGTGACCAGTTAGGTCAGTATCCTAGTATATAGGATAATGTTATGCTAGTAATCTGTTAGATCGGTATCCTGGTTATAGGATGATGCTATGTTAGTGATATGTTAGATCTGTATAACTATCTATACAATCTAGCTAGCGTATGATATTTATGTGCACATGATTGTTTGATTGGGGGTTGGGTTGAGGCGGTCATGCTTTGTGCTTGTGCCAACATACCCAGGGCGGACCGGATAGACTGCAAACCTGGTTAGGGCGTACTAGTCAGGCCGAAGGCCCGGTGAGCGGTCCAGATAGGCTGAAGGCCCTGAGAGGCGGTCCAGACGTGTCGATGGCTCGGATAGCGGTCCAGATAGACTGATGGCCCTGCGAGGCGGTCCATTCAGGTTGATGGCTCATTATGCATGCTGTTTGTTTATATGATATTGATATGGTTTGCATGGCATTGGTATTTGGGGGAACTCACTAAGCTTCGGGCTTACAGTTTTGGATTTTGTTTCAGGTACCTCAGATGATCACGGAAAGGAGAAGGCGTGATCGTGCAGTTCCTCACATTTTTATGATCTTGTTTTCTGGGATACTCTGATGTCTAAAATATTTTGAAAACACTTTGTAATAACTTAATGGTTTTTAAATGGTTGAAAAAGTTTTAAATTTGCCTGACTTTTATGGGTGTTACAAGTTGGTATCAGATTCTTGGTTTGATTGAATTGGAGGAAACACTCCTGTGTATCCAGTCTCAAACTGAGGACGAGATTTTTAAAATTATTTTCAAATGGTTTTCAAAATACTAAAGGAGGATGCAAGTGTACGATCAGTCGGAGCCAGTAAGAGACCCCAAAATACCTTACAGATTATTTGATTTTGTGATATGTTAGAACAGCATGCTAGTACTAGGCTAGGGATCTTCAAGAATTGCATGATAGAATGGTATGATTATATGATGCCTGATAGCGTAGGGTTTTCCTCATATGAAATTAACATCATTACTGTAGTTGCTTAGTGTATGCATCACGGCTGTACATAATTAAGATCTTATAGCCTGAGAATGTTTGGTTTGGCCTTATTTCCCGTTCTTGTTTGATGAAGGGCTTAGGGTAGGATCAGGTAATCGAAAGTATATAGGGTCCAACGTTATGTATGACTAGCATACACGAGTGCTACAAGGTTGGTGAAAGTTTCATGGATGGTTGTGTGGGATCAGTCTGCCAATTATAAGATATTTAGCCTTCCTCTAGGAGTGAGGATTGAGCGTATGTCATGCTTATGTATATTGTTAGGGCGTTGTGATGATACTTGAGACAAATATGGGTAGGTGTGGAAGGTAGTATGGGCCCGTACTACTGAAAGCACATGACCCATACGCATAGCAAAGAAGTCACAACCCCTAGGGGTTTGTTGGGAGTTGGTTCCTGGATTATTATATGGAATGTCTAATATCTTCTTGGTATATTGTGAGCATCGTGGTTACTAGACGATTTGTGACTGGATCTGGATCAGGATCAGGAGATGGCAGTCAGGAGGGACCAGCAGTGCCCGAGGTCATTGCTCAGATGAGGTCGGATGAGTTGGACGCCATGATTCGAGAGATCCTGCATGATGAGGTTGCTACTCTGCTCTAGGCACAGTTGTCGGAGATGTTTGGGTCTATCAAGACCGCTATGGTGGAGTACTTTGATGAGCGCTATGCAGCTCTTCCTGAGACAGTTGTCGCTGCAGCCGCCGCTGGTGGTGGGACCAGCCGGGTTTTCCAGTACCGGGACTTCGATAACACGAAGCCCCTGACTTTTGATGGTATTCAGGACCCGATTATAGCCATGAGGTGGTTGTCTGACGTGGAGGGATCTTTCTTCACATGTTCATGTCCTACTGACTAGAAGGTCAGATGTGCCCTGAACCTGCTGACGTCCGGGGCAAAGGACCGGTGGAGGTTGATGACAAGGTCGTATACAGATGATTAGAGAGTTGCAGTTACTTGCGAGCAGTTCAGGGATATGTTTCGTGCTTGCTACATTCTGTGGGTCGAGCGGGAGTGGTTAGCTCAGGAGTTCTTGGAGTTGAGACAGGATGTTGAGACGGTGACGGAGATCACCTGTATATTCACTGAGAGGGCGATGTTTTGCCCGGAGTTTGCTTCCGAGCAGTCTCAGATGACACATTATCTGAGCATGCCCAAGACTGACATCCGTCAGTTTGTTGCTACCCAGCATTGCGATACACTGCTAGAGTTACAGGAGGTCGCTAGGCGGCGTGATCTGGAGATCGAGTTACAGTTACGGAAGCAGAGGCAGGCCCCGACATAGTCACAGCCAGTGCCAAAGCGGTCTAAGACCGTTGATTCTAGGTCGGGAGGCCAACATGTCCTCACTTGTGGCAAGTGGGGGAAGGGTCACTCGGGGGTTTGTAGATCTGGTAGTGCGTGCCGCAAATGCGGCAAGGAGGGGCATTTTGCAAGGGATTGCCGCCAGCCAGCCCCTGTTCAGGATATGAGGATCTGCTACCACTGCCATCAGGTTGTTCATGTGAAGACCAACTGTCCACAGCTTGCTGCAAGGCCGACGCAGGCTCCAGCGCCGGCTACACTGAGGATTACTAACGGGGGTCAGGGTAGAGCAGAGCCTCCGAAGGCTCGGGAATGCGTCTTCCAGCCTACAACCGAAGAGGCAAGGACAACACCGTATGTGGTTGCTGGTACGTTCTTAGTGAACTCTTTACCTGCTTTGGTATTATTTGACTCGGATGCGAGTCGGTCATTTGTCTCACAGTCATTTAGTAGGGAGTTCGGTTTGCTAGTAGGGGATCTAGATTGTCCGTTGCAAGTCTCTATCGCCAACAAATACGGGATTTCCGCTTCTTCGGTCTATCGGGGTTGCGTGTTGGAGATCTTCGGGGTATTTTTCCCGATAGAATTGATTCTGATTCCCATGGGGGGGGGTATGTGTGATTGTGGATATGGACTGGCTTAGTCGCTTCGGTGCCATGATCGACTGCGAGGGTCAGCAGGTGGTAGTTTGAACCCCAAGTGGGAGAGAACTGATTGTCTACGGCGAGGGCACCCGAGTGGGTTCAAGGTTTTGCTCAGCTGCCAGGACTCGGCAGTATATGCAGCACAGGTGTGCGGGTAATCTAGCGTATGTGGTGGATACGCTGGTCAGGGATCAGGTCTCGGTTTCAGAGGTTCCAGTAGTCAGGGAGTTCGCCGACGTGTTTCCGGTATAGTTACCTGGAGTGCCTCCGGAGAGGCAGGAAGAGTTCAGGATCGACCTTATGCCAGGTGCGGCCCCTATCACCAAGGCGTCGTACCGATTGGCATCACCAGAGATGCAGGAGCTGTCATCACAGCTGTAGGAACTGCTTGGCAAGCAGTTCATTCGCCCGAGTCGTTCTCCATGGGGAGCGCCGATTCTCTTCATCAGGAAGAAGGATGGTTCACACCGGATGTGCATTGACTACCGGGAGTTAAACAATTTGACAGTGAAGAACCGTTATCCACTCCCCAGGATAGATGATCTTTTCGATCAGTTACAGGGAGCATCTTGGTTCTCCAAGATAGACGTGAGGTCCGGGTACCATCAGGTCAGGGTTAGGGAGGAGGGCGTGGAGAAGACCGTGTTTCGGACTCGTTATGGACATTACGAGTTCGTGGTGATGCCGTTTGGGCTCACCAACACGCCGACAATGTTTACGGACCTGATGAATCGGGTCTGCAGACCGATGCTCGATCGCTCGATCATCGTGTTCATAGATGATATATTGGTGTACTCCAAGACCAGAGAGCAATACGAGGAGCATCTTCGGGAGCTATTGGGATTCTTGAGGCGAGAACGGCTTTGTGCCAAGGTCTCGAAGTGTGAGTTTTGGTTGCGAGAGGTTCATTTCCTTGGACATCTCGTTAACCAGGAGGGGATTTTGGTCGATTCGGCCAAGATCGAGGCGGTTATGCAGTGGGAGGTTCCGAGATCTCCCTCAGATATCAGGAGCTTCTTGGGATTGGTTGGGTACTACCGGAGATTCATATAGGATTTCACCAAGATTGCAGTACCCCTCACTTGTCTAACGATGAATGGGGTGGATTTTCGGTGGGGCCCTAAGCAGCAGAGGGCATTTGAGACCCCCAGACAGTGATTTTGCGAGGCTCCAGTCTTGACTCTCCCGGAGGGTTGTTGAGGATTTTGTAGTGTTCTGTGATGCATCCATCACAGGACTGGGAGCGGTCCTCATGTAGAGAGGACGGGTGATAGCCCACGAGTCGCGGTAGTTGAAGCCGCATGAGACGAGATACCCCACACACGATTTGGAGTTGGGAGCGGTGGTATTCACTCTCAAGATTTTGAGACATTATCTCTACGGGGTCCGTTGTACCATTTACACAGACCACAAGAGTCTGAGACACATCATGGATCAGCCGAACCTGAACATGAGGTAGCGCAGGTGGCTGGACGTAGTCAAGGATTATGACTGTGAGATCCTTTACCATCCGGGTAAAACGAACGTGGTTGCAGACGCTTTGAGCCGCAAGTCAGCTGGATCTTCTACTCCAGTGACATGTATGAGGACATCAGTGGATTCTCCACTTATGAGCTTGATCAGGGAAGCTCAGGCTGAGGGTGTACGGCAGGAGAACTGGAGGCTTGAGAGGATTAGAGGCGAGATCACCCGATTTGTGCAGGACAGTCGGGGGTTATTGACCAGTTGCGGTCGGGTCTGGGTTCCGATGTCTGGTGGGGTCAGACAGATTGTACTGGAGGAGGCTCACAAGTCTTGCTTCTCTATTCACCCGGGGGCCACCAAGATGTATCGGGATCTGAGCTTGAGTTACCGGTGGACGTGCATGAAGCGAGAGATCGTTTGGTACGTGGAGAGGTGCTTGACCTGCAGGATAGTCAAGGCCGAGCACCAGAGGCCGCATGTCAAGCTGCAGCCTCTAGAGATTCCCATGTGGAAATGGGAGCAGATCACGATGGACTTCATCACCAAATTGCCGAGAACGGCAAAGGTTGTCGACACTATATGGGTCATCGTGGATCGATTGACCAAGAGTGACCATTTTCTGCCCATTCGGGAGAGCTCATCGGTCGAGAAGCTGGCCGATGTGTATATACACGAGATTATCGCTCGCCATGGGGTTCCTGTCTCTATCGTTTCAGACCGTGATGTTCGGTTCACCTCTCGTTTTTGGCAGAAGTTCCACGAGGAACTGGGCACGCGGCTGCATTTCAGTACCGCATACCATCCGCAGACATACGACCAGAGCGAGCGGACCATTCAGACCCTCAAGGATATGTTGAGGGCCTATGCCATTGACTTCGGTGGGAGCTGGGACTCCTACCTACCCCTTGCAGAGTTTTCCTACAACAACTATCACTCCAGCATTAGTGCTCCACCTTATGAGTTGTTGAATGGACGGAGATGCCGCACCCCAGTCTGTTGGGGCGAGGTTGGTCACAGGGTGATGGGTCGGACTGAGGTAGTCCTGCAGACTATCGAGATGATTCAGCAGATCAGACTGGTGGTTGTCGAGGCCAACACAAATAAATAACCCTAAATCTTTTACACTAAAATAGTGTATAGTGGTAAAGGGGTCGATCCACGGAGATTGGTTCAATTTATAACTCTATGGAAAATCTCTTTGCAAAAGTACTTGTAAAATGACAATAAAATAAAAATGGGGGTTTTGATCTTTTTGAAATACTTAAATTAAAACTAGAATTAAACTAGAACTTAAATGAACAATTTGGCAAAAATAAGAATTTGATGTGAAATCAATAAGAGAAAGATGGTTGACATAAGGTTTCCTCACTTTGACTTTTAATGAACATATCATTAGAATCCAATGGTGCAATACTTGATTTAAACCCTTAATTTGGCTATAGTAATCCAAGGAGCTTGAGATTACCTAGACTTTTCTTAGTTGTTGAAATGGTTAGAGAAGCTCATAACAATTTCCTTAGTCAAAGTCACTAATTCCAATAAGCATGTAATTAGTGAAAGTCAACTAGCATTAAGAACCAAAAAGTCACCAAATCCAAGAGGAGTCAAAAGCTTCCACTACCATGTTGGAGAAAATGTTTTTATGATTGTGTGAAGTAAAACTAACACAAGAATCACTTGTTGCTTGCTAATTTGAAGATCCTTTACTTAATCAAGAAATTAGCCAACTAATCACCACAAACACATTTAAACTCATGAATAAAAACATACAAGCAATGATAAGATGTTAAAACACAAAACATTTTCATAAAGATTCAAACACAAATTCATCGATTCTTCAATATTCAACAAAAGTTCAAAGGATTCAACAAAAAGTCAACCAAGATTTGTTTAGCCAAGCATGACTAAACTCAAGAAAACAAAGTTAGATAAGATTGTACCAAACATTTGACAAAAATCAAGAGATGAAAAGATGAAGTTCTTCAAGGTTTTTGGTCTTCAAAGTACTCCAAAACTCCAGAGAGAATGTGTCAAAATCGGATGTCAAAGATAAGGCTAAAGAGGCACACCAACCTTCCCAATATAGAGCTCCAAATAAAATCCCGAATTTGCCCCTGCAGGAATCCACGCGGGCCGCGTGGAAATCTTACGCGGGTCGCGTGACTATGACGGAGTTTTGGGCTTCTTCAAGTCTTGGGCCCCCACAACTATTCCATTGGCCTAGTATGAGTCTAATCAGCCTCTAGCCTATTTTTTTCTTCAAGATTTCTTCAATTTGAGCCCAATTTTCCTTCTCTGAAATCACTCTTAGCTTCCGCAAACTCTCGATTATCGATCTCCGCACACTCAAAAATTATCCCATGCCTTGCAAATTTAAAGTTCAAATCTTCCAAGTCTTCAAGCAATTGACAAGCCCACTCCATGAATCACCTCCATAGCCATCAAGTTCAAAGTCCCCATTGCCCTTCAAGTCCATCGCCTCCCAAAAATCCCGCTCCGCTAGTCTCCAAAAATTCTGCAATAATGCTCAAGAAACCAGAAAGTACCCGAAATGGTCATAAAATAACAAAAAGGAAAATATGCATGGAAATTAACTAAAATGCGAATGAAATGTGCTAAAATAAACTATAAAAAGAAGTAAATAAAATGAAGCTATCACAGACAGTGGTTGCAGACTGTACAGAGTCGGCAGAAGAGTTACGCCGACCGACGCCGATCTGAGTTGGAGTTTCAGGTCGGTGACACGGTACTCCTGAAGATCTCACCCTGGAAGGGTGTGATTCGCTTCAGGAAGAGGGGAAGTTAGGTCCCCGATACATCGGGCCATTCAGGATCATTGCCAGGGTTGGCAAAGTGGCGTATATACTAGATCTCCCGGAGGAGCATAGTCAGATCCACAGCACTTTTCATGTTTCACAGTTGCGGAAGTGCATATTAGATGAGGAGGGAGTGATGTCATTGGATGATATACAGGTCGACGAGCGCCTGAATTATAGGAAAGTGAAGGTTCTACTGAACAAGTAAGTACCTTTGGTAAAGGTGCAATGGGAGCATCGGAGGGGATCTGAGTGGACTTGGGAGCCGGAAGCAGAGATGCATGAGCATTATCCGTAGTTGTTCGCCGTAGCAGACTTCGAGGACGAAGTCTAGTCCAAGTGGATGAGAATTGTAACACCCCGGCTCCCGAGTATAAATTTTACAGCTTTATATTCATATTTAAAGGCCTACTCGACGAGTTGGCTGCCCCAACTCATCGTGTAGAAACTGATCAGGCCGCGTGAACTTTAGGACCTACTCGACAATTTGGAGGACCCAACTCGACGAGTTGGAGCTGTAATGTGAAACCCTAATTTCCAGTGTTTTGCACCCTATTTAAAGGCTCATTAGTCACCCTCTGCCTCTCTTATCGCCCCCTTGACCTCAAAAAACCCTAATCATGTATTACTCCTCATTGTGTGTGTGTAAAAGCTTGGAAGGTGGTTTTAGTGAAAGGAACTTGAAGACTCAAGAGCTTGGATCAAGGAGAAGCTTGTAGATCCAGTACCTACTCCATTTTGGCTTCCATTTGAAGGTAACAAGTTGTTACCTTGATCATTCAAGTGTTAGATCTCCTCATTCAAGGGTTTAAAGTCATTTCTAGCATATTTGTGGGTCATTTCAGGTATTGAGCATGATCTGAAGTTGTAACTATAGATCTGGACTCCTCTAAGCCCTTATAGTCATAAAGTTATTGAATTTATCATGCTTTGGCCCTTCCCTTTGGCTTAAACCTCTTCCTTAGCTTGGTTTTGGCATTTAAGGCCTTGCATGCACGTAAAGTTTGCAACTTTACGTGGTAACCATGCCCTAGGAGGCTAGATCTACAATTTGGAGCCTTGGTCTTGCTTAAAAGCGTCTGAATAAGAAAAGGACTGAAGGGACTCGACGAGTTGCATGGTCAACTCGACGAGTCGGATGAAGATTACATGTCTTTGGTTCTGCATGGACTCGACGAGTTGTCTGGAAACTCAGCAAGTCGACTAGGGTTTTCACGACTTCTTGAGTTCTAAAGGAACTCGACGAGTCAGTGAGTTACACTTGACGAGTTGGGTCAACATGGACTGTTGACCTTGACCGTTGACTTTGACTTTGACCAAGGGTTGACCAGTTTGACTTCTGGGGGGTATTTTAGTAATTTGGGTATTTATGGAAGTGGATCATTGGTGGTTGTAGGTGTTGGTGTTTGGAGATGTGATTTGGGAATGTGATATTTCAGTTTCGATCGACAATGTGAGGTAAGTTGTCCTCACTATACTAATAGGGTCGAAGGCACGAATGCCGGCCCTTTTCGGATTTGTATCTGGGTTTATTGCATGATGATATGCTTAGTGACCTGTTAGGTCAGTATCCTGGTATATAGGATAATGCTATGTTAGTGACCGGTTAGGTCGGTATCATGGTATATAGGATAATGCTATGTTAGTAATCTGTTAGATCGGTATCCTGGTTATAGGATGATGCTATGTTAGTGATCTGTTAGATCTGTATGACTATCTATACATGCTAGCTAGCGTATGATATTTATGAGCACATGATTGTTTGATTGGGGGTTGGGTTGAGGCGGTCATGCTTTGTGCTTGTGCCAACATACCCAGGGCAGACCGGATAGACTGCATACCCGGTTAGGGAGTCAGGATGAAGGCCCGACGAGCGGTCCAGATAGGTTGAAGGCCCTGAGAGGCGGTCCAGACGTGCCGATGGCTCGGAGAGCGGTCCAGATAGACTGATGGGCCTGCGATGCGGTCTAGTCAGGCTGATGGCTCATTATGGATGTTGTTTGTTTATATGATATTAATATGGTTTGCATGGCGTTGGTATTTTGGGGGAACTCACTAAGCTTCGGGCTTACAGTTTTGGATTTTGTTTCATGTACCTCAGATGATCGCGGAAAGGCAAAGGCGTGATCGTACACTTCCTCACATTTTTATGATCTTGATTTCTGGGATACTCTGATGTCTAAACTATTTTGAAAACACTTTGTAATAACTTAATGGTTTTTGAATGGTTGAAAAAGTTTTAAATTGGCCTGAATTTTATGGGTGTTACAGCTTTTCTAAAATCCAACAACCAAGCCAACGTGACCATTGTAGACACCTCTTACGTAAGTAGATCAATCAATATAACGGCTTGGAATCACTGATAAATCTTGTTTATAGGTTCATAATAACGATAATGAACTTAAACATAAGTTGTACTTAAAGTACGGTAAGCATAACTCAACTTACAGGTGGTTTAGCGAAAAATCATAATCTACGTGGGAAAAAATTCTAAACCAAAAGCTCTATTTCTCAAGGCTTTCTGGCGCCCTGGAGCTTCGCTACTAACACTTAGGAAGTGCTAGAGAAAGGCCTTGGGACCTTGGGGGGTTTGGGAGAGAATAGAATGGAAAGGTGTGAAGAAATGAGTAAAATTTGGCTCTATTTATAGGCTGCCTAGGGACCTCTCACGTCGTGAGACATGCCTCTCACGCCGTGAGCTTGCATAGGCACCCATGCTTCGCTTCTGGTGCTGACACGTGGCACCGGACGCAGGTAAAACTGCAGATCTTCAAAATTTCATAATTTTCACATACGAGCTCTGTTTTTTACGTTCTTTATATCCAAGTGTATGTATTTCCAAGTACTACAACTTTTATTTTAACTCCATTGGCTAATTCTCGACCAATATTAAATTTAATAGTCTGACAAGATTACACTGTTAATGACCGTGTAAAATTCATAACTTCTACATACAGGCTCCCTTTTCTACTATATTTTTTTATCGTTGAACTCCTATTAATGATATATCCAATTCTAATTTAGATCATTTTGGCTGAAAATCAACCGATCTAAAATTCGATTTTTATGCACGTACTGCTGCGGTGAAACTTCGAAAAATCATAACTTCCTCTACTGAAGTCAGATTTAGACGTTCTCTACATGCACGCTCTCGGTTTAACAAATACTATGACTTTCGTTTAGGTTACTAAGGCTAAAAAGTAATTTATCAAAAATTCAGTTTTTACAATACGCAGAGTCGTGTCGCTTTAATCGCGAAACTTCGACGGGTCATAACTTCTTCGTTATAAGTCGGATTTCAACAGTCTTTATATGTACGGATTCTTTGTGACTTATAACATAATTTTGTTTAATATTATTTGTCCTAAATAATCTTCTATCAAAAATTTATTTGTAACGTTTATTAGTTCTAAATTGACTAGCCCGAATCTGCGGGTGTTACAGGTAAAATGGTCTTTTACCCTGGATATGGGTCAAGGAGCTTAGGTTATTGATTATGGGTGGAGTTCCAATTAATAATTGGATGTTATTTGATGGTGCTAGCGTACGGGGATTTTCCGGATCAGCAGACCGAGATTCTATCTGAGAGATTTAGTAGCTTGAGGTGAGTTTCATCATTGTGTTTAGCGGGCCGAAGGCACCAATGTTGGCCCATGGTTTGTTATGTTTAGGATGCTAGATGTATGCATGACTCTTGCATATGTTATGTGTTTATATGTTTACCGGGTGGGGTCCGATGACCATTCTCTATGCTATTTATCTTTGTGATTATTGCATGTGTTATATGTTTATATGTATACCGGGCGGGGCCCAATGACTGTTTTCCGAGCGGGGCTCTATTTCGGGCGGGGCCCGATGACGGGCGGAGCCCATTATATGTTTATTATGTATGGCATGTGGTATCTTAGGAGAACTCACTAAGCTTTGTGCTTAAGGTTTTTTAGTTTATATTTCAGGTACCTCGATTTCAAAAGGGAAGAGCTCGGGATGACTGCATTGCACACACCACATTATTCTGCATTTTATATAACTATGATGTATTTGGATGTTTATTGACATACTCTGAGTTCACTATGGTTTTTATGATATTATTTTGAATAATGGTTTTATTAATATAAAAATCAAAATTTGTGGTCTTAATTTTTGGGACGTTACACATTCCGAAGTTGTATAAGTAAATTTAATGTCAATCTATTATTTATAGTGGGTCATGAACATTTAAGGTTGTAAAATCCGGTTCTTAGGTACTTTGCACTCAAAGCTTAATTATTAATTTTATTTCAAAATTGGTCCCTACGCATGGCATACTTGATGTGTACGTGGGGGTAGGTCATTAAAGAGTGACGCAGACCTCATGCAATACGTCAGGCGTATATGGTGTGTATGCAGGGCGTACTCAAGCTGACCCAAAACCCTGAATTTTACAGTTGAGCACCTATTTAAACACCTTAAGTCCCTTGAGGTCTCTTCATAAGTAGCCTCCAGTCTCCCCAAACGGCTATTTCGAAACCCTAATCCTTTAGAGATTGTTTTAACCTTTAGAGTGTCCTTGGTGCCTTATGAAAGAAGGAGAAGCTCATCATTGAGGATTGGTGGGCTTGGAACTTGAAGATCCAGAACTTTCATCACCTTTGCAAGCTTCTGGAGGTCTAAAGCTCTCACCTTTATGGTTGTATGATTAGATCTAATTTAGAGCCTTGATTTGCAAGCTTTTGGTCCCATGGTTTTGGTTCTTATGAGTAAAAGACACTCCAGAGCTCAAGTTTGTCATTTTATGTTGTTTCTGAGGATCACATGTTATAAAAATGAAGTCTTTGTTGTTACTTCTCACTCATGCAAGAGTTTGAGTTTATTAAAGAGTGTTACGGACCTATGGTTTGGTTTTGGGCTCTATTAAGCCATGAAAAAGCTTAAAGTTGACGACTTTATCAGTTAAGACCTTCCCAAGATTAAGATTTATGAGTTGGACGTTTAGTCTTTAAGTATTAAGAGCTTAAAAAGTGGGTTTGTACAATACAGGGTTACGTAGGGCGTAACCCCTGAGTACGCAGCGCGTAACGGGTTTTTCCCTTATCATTTTCTATGGAAACTCAGTACGCATGGCGTAAGGAAGGAGTACGCATGGTGTACTCCCAGAAGTGTGCTTGGGCCATTTTTGGGCCTTGGGCCATGTTTGGTTGGGTCTAGCTTGGAAAGGGTAGAATGGACTTTTACTGTAGTGAGAGAGAATATGAAATGGACCTTTGATTATGGTTATTCCCCTAATTATCAATTCGGGTTGGTTTTGGATATGTTCAGTGTGAGGAGCCTTTGTAGCAACATCTCGAGTGTATGATTTGTTTATCATCGGATTGAGGTGAATCTTCTCACTATACTATTTAGGGTGCTAGTTGTCTTTAAGATACTTATATGGAAGACCCCGGGGTAGCCCGTGGCATTTGTATGAAAGACCATAGGGGTAGCCCATGGTATTTTCATGAAAGACCATAGGGGTAGCCATGACACTTGGATGTTAAACCGTGAGGCACCCCATGACATTTCAAGGAAAGACCATAAGGATAGCCTATGGCACCTGGATGTTAGACCGTGGGGGCAACCCATGGCATTTCAGGGAAAAGGCCATGGGGGTAGCCCATGGTAACTCTATGTATGGTATGTGGTATTTTGGGGAAAAACACACCAAGCTTTGTGCTTCAGATTATGTTTAAAATGTTTTTCAGGTACTTTTGGTTCGAAGGGGATGGGCTTGGCATGATCGCACATCATCCACTGGTGGTCTATATTTTATGATTTTTGATTGTGCTCTGATAACTACTTTCTATATTTGCATAATTTGATGGTTTTGAAATGAATGTTTGATGGTTTTGGTTGATTTAAAAACAAAAAATATTACTTAGTAATTTTGGTACGTTACAAGTTGGTATCAGAGCCTTGGTTTGAGGGATTCAAGTACATTTACGGGTGTGTCTGAACTCAAACTGAGGAATTGGTAAAAAGAAAAGATTTTCCAAAAGGTTTTTATAAAACAAGAGATGTGATGTGTGCAATCGGTCGATGATATTTCAAGGAAAGACCATAGGGATAGCATATGGCACCTGGATGTTAGACCATAGTGGCAACCCATGACATTTTAGGGAAAAGACCATGGGGGTAGCCCATGGCAACTGTATGTATGGTATGTGGTATTTTTGGGGAAAAATCACTAAGCTTTGTGTGACATCCCCATTTTCACGGCCAGAAAAGACCGATTTTGTTTATGCGTTATAAAAATCAGAGTACTTCTTTTAATAAAAATGTTACGGAATTTGTTCCCAGAAAAACATGATAAATATGTTATCAAAGCATTTCCGAAGAAATGTATTTTTATTCATTTTAAAACATTCGGGATGTCATCGTCAATACAGAAACATAAGCATAAACAGAACTTACATTCATTTACACTAGTGATCTACATCTCTTTTAAATCCCTCAGTGTAAAGTAGCTTCATATCGACACCTGTGATACAAATAAGCTTGGGTGGGTCAGGTTGGGAAACCTGGTGAGTACATAGGGTTTTCAACCCACAATAATATAATTATTATGTTAAACATCAAACAATCAACCCAATTACCCATCCCCATTATCTTCTTTACTCTTAAGGATCTACCCTAAGATTCAGCTATTCCTCGTTCATTCATTCCTAAGGAGTATTCTAAGGAATCGACACTAAGTCTGCATAGTCGCCAGGATTTATCTCGTTTATTGACAGTATCGTTTTCGAGAGTCCACTCGTAATACCTGTCAATGGGTTTTTAGAGTACACTGGATGAACACATCGTTCACAACACCTACAGGTTGCAAGCCTGCTAGTGTTCCACTAGACTGTCTAGAATAGTATGTGGTTGTCATCCATACTCTGCTAGATGACGGGGCCATCGCTTGGGTCATCGTTTGGCTCATCGTTTTGGCTCATCGTTTTGGCTCATCGCTTAGGTCATCGCCTCGCACCATATTTTATCACTCATATATCATCGCTCATCATTCATCTCATCTTTCATCGCTCATCATTTATCTCATATTTCATCGCTCATCATTTATCTCACCTCTAATCTACCCATGGTTTACCCAACACATTTTGTAGATATAAAATACATATACAGTTTAGATCATTTAAAACATGTATAAAACGTTTCATCCAGCATACACAGCAAGTATTCAGACAGTATACACACATAGCACGTAATTTATATAAAATACTTCATATCTATGTGTAAGATGAAAGTAACTATGCACTCACTTGATAAGGTGGTGACTCGGTACTCGGACAGCGTTTTGTTTACTTTAAAATAATTTCCTTCGACGAAACCTAGTATTATTACAACTAGATTTAATCTAATATTTACCGTGACTAATTATTAGTCTTATTATTATTATTATTATTATTATTATTATTATTATATAAGCGTTTAAACAGTACTTTCCAACCACCATGTACAGACAGGGGCAGACATAAAACACCGGAGGGCAGGACCATTTTGGCATATAACACTTCTGAAATCCAACAACCCTATGCGGCCCTTTAAACCAGATTCCCCGTACCGCGAGTAGTTAAAAAGATATTATAACGACACTTATATAAGTCATAATAATAGCTCAAATATTTATTATAAGTTCATAATAACAATACTGATTTTAAATATAAACTATATTTAAAATAGGGTAAACATAACTTACTTACAAGGGGGTTTTAGCTAGGAGTCGGGCTCTGCAAGGGCAGAACTTCGTCGCTGAATCTTTCTAAGAAAGATTCGTGCACCGCTTCAGCGCTCACCTTACTATACTAAAACTACATAAAGAGAAGTCGAATCACGAGGGACCGAAATGTTCGGTGGATAAGAAGAGAAAGACTCTTGAATCAAGAGAATGGTACAAGAAATATGAGAGCCCAAGCCTCTTATTTATAGTAATTGAATTTACAAAAACTACCCTCCATAATTACTTAATGACCTTATAGTTATATAAACGACTAAACACCCCTTCATAATACTATTTTAAATAGATTTAACGATATTTGTACTAAACTAATGTCAAAAGTACTCAACACTAGTCTTATAATAACCGCATCGTCGATACCTTTCTAATGATATATACATTTGTATATATATATATATATATATATATATATATATATATATGTGTGTGTGTGTGTGCGTATATATGATTTATACTTTATTTTAATACGTAAATATGCTATTATAATTTGTAACTCGTTCATACGAACTCCATTTTTGATGTTCTTTATATCCACGCGTTGGTATTTAAGAGTACTACAACTTTTATTTAGACGCCGTCAGCTAATTCTCATTCTATCTCAGATTTACAAAACTGTATCGAATTTATCGCGCTCGAAGAGTAGGGACCAAGTTTCGTCCATATCTTTAACATACGAGCTCTACTCTCGACATTCTTTATATACACACATAGGTAAAAACAATATCTAAAACTTTCATTTAGACTCCGTAAGCTAATTCTCGACCGATCTTTAATTTAACAGTAGGAGGAGATTATATTGTTAAATGTCCGCGTAAAATTCATAACTTCTACATACGGACTCCGTTTTCGTCTGTCTTTTTACCGTTGAGTTCCTATTAATGAGATCTTCAACTCTCATTTAGGTCGCGTAGTCCAAAAACCGCTCGAACTAAAATTCGAGTTTCGGGCCGTGCACTACTATGCCAAATCTTAGAAAATTCATAACTTCCTCATACGAAGTCAGATTTGGGCGTTCTTTTTTTGTATGTTCTCAGTTTAACGTATACTACAAATTTTGTTTAGATCACTAAGGCTAAAAAGTCCTCTACCGTAAATTCACTATTTACGTCTCCCGGTGCTGTGCCGATTTTGCCGTAAAACTTCGACGGGCCATAACTTCTTCGTTATAACTCGGATTTCGGCGTTCTTTATATGTATGGAACCCTTGTAACATATACTACAACTTGGTTAAGATTAATCCTTCTAAATAATCTTCCATCAAAAACTCATTTTTGATGCTCATCGTCTCTAAATTGACTAGCCCGGATCTGCGGGCGTTACACTTTGTACTTACAGTTATGTTTAAAATGTTTTTCAAGTACTTCTGGTTCAAAGGGGAAGTGTCCGGCATGATCGCACAGCATCCACAAGTGTTCTGCATTTTATGAATTTGGATTCTACTCTAATAACTATTTTCTACATTAGCATACTTTGATAGTTTTGAAATAAATGGTTGATTTAAAATCAAAAAAATTTACTTACTATTTTTGGGATGTTACAAAGGTCACACAATCCAATGCACACATTTCAGACTGACATTTCGGACATCAAATCAATCATTCAAAAGCATTGCACACATTCCAAGACATAGATTCCAAACACACATATTTCAGACTCGTGGACACAAAATTTCAAACACACATTGTCATTTCGAACTACCATTCAGGAATTGATTTTCATATTCCGGAGTGTTGGTACCATACCAGAGTCACTTATAATTGGTAATCTAGACTTATTTCCTTTTCAAGGAGTGGTACTAACACATTTTAAGGTACTTATATGGTTATTATATAGCTAAAACTAAATATAACTAAGAAAATTAAGTTATTCCGGATTTGTTTCTCGTATTCAAGAATTGTTTTATACATTCCAGAATAGAGAAAATCGTTTGTAAACTAAAATGCAGGTAAGTTAAACAGTTGAACTCACATAGTTTGTTGAATCCATGGTAGATAGACTTAAAATCAGTGTCCGAAATTTTGGTAGCAACAAGTTCGGAATTTCAGTTTCCGAAATGCTTATTCCGGATTTTGGGTGTGGGTTCCATATATATAGCATTGGACATTTGGACTATAATAGTGGGTTTGACTAGTTTTGGTGTGCTCCGGAATTCCCATTCCGGAGAGAATGGTTACTTTTAAAAAAAAAAGTTATTTTTATAAAAGCAACCTAAAATGTGGTTAGATTACTTTATTTCCCTTTAATTAGCATATGTTATTCAATAGGTGAACTTAGTTAAAAATGGAACGGGTGTGAAAATTGCCCCAAAGGTATCAAGATTAAGATGCTTACAACTCTTAAATTGTTAGTTATAAAAATATATTATCATTTTAATCGTATAGTATTTTATAAATAATCTTTGGGGTATATTTGTCACAGTCAAACTTTGTTTATAGTATATTCTATGCCATCATTAACTGATCCACCAGTAATTGTCGTTAATTCATAACTATTGGATTCCATATAAATATTGCCATTTTCATGTAATATAAATAAAAAGATTCTACATTTCAAGTTTTCTTAATAAAAAATATTCACTTTAGAATAATTTGTATGTTGTGCAGCATCTCATGGTTCTAGAGAGAAAATGGGTAACAGACTAGACCCCATCCAACCACCGCCGAGAAATTATGCTACTACCTTCCTAAATTTTCAACTTAAAAGTTAGTCGTGTTTAGGAACTTTAGATATATATATTTTTTAAAGTGATTTATATAACATTAAATAATAGAACAAGATAATAAATTCTATAGCATTTAATATGAAGAAGATCATTACTTGACATAAAGAATCAGATAATAAAAAAAGAAGCACTTTTGAGACTTGTTAGTCTCTAAATTATCAGTGTGAAAACATACATACAAACACCAATAAATATTTTTTAAGGTTATTAAATCATAAAGAAACGTTGTTGAAATATGAAAATAATGTGTTGAAGTTTATTTATTTATTAGTAAAAATGGGAGAAAAATGATGGGTTAGGTTGTTTCACAGGGTGTCAAAATTGATACAGCAAGTGGGTTTAGGAAAGGGACAAGATTGCCCCTGTGGTATCATGTGATTGTGGTGGACTCTTGTCTTCTTACGTCTAATAGAATTTCGAATCAAATAAAATAATTCCGGCCACACCTCCGCCAATTATGGAGGCACGGTGATTTTCCGATCTAGAAAAGTACAACTATTAATGCCTGATGTACAAGTATAGTTAACAGTTTGATGTGCAGTGAATTTCGGTAACAACTTATTAAAAAACTGGTTACTATTGAAAACCAAAACCAGGAGATTCGTTGTAAAAGTCCAATTTACCTATTATGCCCTTCCCAGATACAAAAAGGAAAGAAAGGAATCGGAGATAAACACTTTGTTAACTTTTTCTTAAACTTTTCACATGGATCTGAAAAGATTTGGAAAGAAATGAACGTAAAAGACTTCACACAAAACAAACATTGATATATTAAATATGGTAATAATAATAAATAACGATTGTTATTAAAAAAATCAGTTTTTTATGCAGTAAAAAGGTCCAAACAGTCGAGTACACTTCTACTTTTTTTTATAATTTATTTTATTTTATTTTATTTTATAATTGACCAATTGATAATTAGTATAACCCAAATATACCTAAATTGATATTACTTGATGTTTAAAAGGTGTGGTTTTAATAAACAATAACATCTTAAACTCACGGGAGAAAAAACACTATTTTTACAAACAACTAGTACTAATAGAACTCACAAGTAATTTATAGTCAGAAAAAATTAATAATTTTTCTAATAAATAAATTATACTCAAAAAAATAAATGATCTCAATGTAAAGAGCTTTCAAGATTCAAGTAAGCCATGACATGGTTAAGAATGTTCTTTTTGACTTATTTAGGTTCCACGGAGTTTCTGTCAAGTAAGAGTCATCTGTGAACTTATTTAGGGTGTTCATTTGGATGGATCGGTTCGATCTCATCTAATCAAGTGAATCCAAATTGATTTCGGTTTTCAAGACATGGATACAAATAGTCCAAACTAAATTCAAATCCGATCTGATCCAACCAAATTACAATTTAGTTGGATTGGTTTGGTTTTTAAAAACCGAAACATTTTAAAATACATATAATTAGAATATTAGTCAACTTTATAGAAGAAACAAAATCAAATTATTCAATTGTGGTTTAAATCGTATAAACAACTACAAAAAAAATATATTATAGGTTTAATATTTTACAGATAAAAAACTTTTTGAGTAAAAATGCATATTAAGGTTTTTTATTAGGTGAAACTTTTTGAATATATTTGAAAAAATAAATTACTAATTTAATGAATATATATATATATATATATATATATATATATATATATATTAAAAATAAATTGTTATTATGTTTTTTTAGACTATTAGGTTCTTAGTTTATAAACCAAAACCAATCCAAAATTCAAAATAATAATTTGGTTTTGTTGAAAACCAATTCATAAATCTGACTATCCGAACCAAATAGTCAAATTCAAATTGTTCAATTAGACAAATCAGTTTTATCCAAATAGTGAACAAACCAAAACTTATTGATAGACCTGTTTTCAAAGAATGTAACATTCGTTTTCTATATTGGATTAATGGATGGTATAAATGAGTCAAATGCATGGTTTTTGAGGAAAACCATATACCACGACGTGACATAAAGGGTGCCACGACGTTGCATGACAATTAAAGATCGTATGTTCGGGAGGGTTGTCACGACGTGACAAATGGAGTGTTACGAAGTGATAGCAGTTGCAGCCTAAACCCATGATTTTTAGGGTTTCTTCCATATTTAAAGCCATTAACTCATGACCTAGGGTATCCTTCTCAGCCTTCAACCTCTCTCAACGAAACCCTAGCCCCATTTCTTGTTTGTGAGCTTGTTTGATTGAATGGAGATCTTGTTCTTGGCTTTTGGTGAGACTTGAAGAAGAAGGAAGTACATTGTGGTGCAAGGAAGAAAGGAGCTAGCTTTGATCCCTCATTCCTTTCAGATTTTGGAGTTGTTGAAGGTATAAAGTTCACATCTTGATCCTTGTTCTTCTTATTTCAGGTTTGGGATCATTTAGATGTTTTTGGTGCCTTCCATGAATGCTCTTGGAGTTTGAAGAACTGAAAATCTTGTTGTGACTCTCAAATGGTCCTTAGGTTTCTGAGAATGAGAAAAGAGTCATGTTTGGAGCTATTTTGGGTCCATGAGCAAGTTAGGATCATATAAAGGACTTAATGGATTTAGGGTTGTAGATCTAGCTTTAGGATGGAGTCCTAATGGATAAAGTTGGAATCTTTATCCATTAAGTCGGTGAAAGGAACTAGATCTGAAGTTATAGGCCTTGATCTGAAGGAATTAAGAACTTAATGAAGATTTTGGCTTTCTGCCAGAAGTCACGACGTGACAAGGGGTTTGTCACGACATGACGGTGCTCGAAATCACGATTGTTTTGTCCTTGCTCTCTCACGACGTGACACATAGAGTTTCACGATATGACATTGACTTTGGCTAAGTTGACCATTGACTATGTGGACATATGACCATTGACTATTGACCAGTTTGACTTGCGTAAAATTTGGAGGACTTTGATTGTTCTGAGGATTTATCTATTTTGATGATTAGTCGATTCGCGGGATTGAGCAGTGCAAGGAGTTAAAGTGTAGTTGTGTTTTTCCGATTCTGCGGTTCAGGTGAGTTTCTCACCACGTCACGTATCCCATTGTATATGCCTTGCATGTAAGGATAGAGGTGATGTTAGATCACAAGTATGTTAGTGTTTGATACAACTCCTTTGTATATATGTGCAGTATGGGACACTTGGTGTCTTTGTATGCTAGACTGGTATGGTCTTGCATGTTGATTGTATGGTACTGTTAGGGGTTATGTTTGGTTAGAGTAACTAGGGTAGACCAATTATCAGGACTGTGTATGATTGATCAGCGAATGACTTAATTTAGAAATGGTTAACGACAGGGTAACTAAGGAAGGCTAGTTGCTAACGATATGGATATACTTGTATTTTGTTATGTTGTTATGTTACATGATTATGTGATAGTGATATCTTGGGTTCTAGGTAGTTTAAGTTGGATAGCTTGAGAACTCTTGGCCTTAATACCTGATTGTGATGTTCTTATCTGATTGTTCACTCTCGGGTGGGTCATATGACTTTATCAATTATATGGAAATATTGTGCTCAGATCACAACACTGATAGGAAAGCCTGTGGTTGGATCACAACAATGACAGGAAAGTGTGACAACTGAGAAAATTCTGTCACCAACCACCGTTATGAGAGAGTAGGAAAATAAATGTAATAGCTTAGTATTGTAATGTTTGATTTATGAGATAATAAAATCAAATATGCCGTTACTTTTATGATTAAATCGACTGTTAGGCTCAAAAATAAACGTCCAAAAAGTTGTTCGTCTTTTAAAATGGTTAATGTATTTAGAAAGTACTCGATGACGTGATCCCAATGATATAAAATTCGTAAAAATCCAACTCAAAATGGAGGAATTATGGATTTAGTAAAAAGCAAAAATCAACAGAGTAAATAATAATTACGACGTCAAAGTGGTACTTAGAGATCGGTTGAGTTTTGACTAAAAGTGTAAAAAGAAGATTAGTAGTACTCCTTGAGATATAAACTTTAGGAAAAAGAATGCCGAAAAACAGTATCCATATGAGAGAGATATGATTTTTTGTAAAATCATTTATTTTTACCCTCTTTAGACACAAAAAGGAAAGTCAAAAGTAGCTAAAACAACCTAAAGGGAAGTTGTAGTACTCTTTGAGATCATCACATAGATATAAAGAAGGGATTTGATCGGAGCTCACACGAAAGAATTATGATTTTTACAAAATCATTTCTTGCGCGTGTAGTGCGCGCCTATGCCCGTCACGCACCTGGAACCGGATTCGAGTAGATTACGAGTGAAGTGGACAAGTGGGGAGGTGACACGTGGCAACTTCTGGTTGGAGACACAAGGATCATGTGCGACGCGCATGGAACTTTGCGCCACGCCCACCCCAAATCCTTGCCTATAAATAAAAAGCAATACATACCCATTTCTGCACAGCTTCTCTCTCTCTCTCTCTCTCTCTCTCTCTCTCTCTCTCTCTCTCTCTCTCTCTCTCTCTCAGTTGCTTCTACCCTAGGCGGTCCTCGGAGTCCCGAGCCCGATTCAACCCTACATTAACAGTCTCACGCGTCAATGGTGAGTTCACGACCCCATTTTACTATTTTAAATGTTTTAAGGGAAGAATACATGCTTATCAAATTGTATATATATATATATATATATATATATATATATATATATATATATATATTAGTAGTTAAACAAAACATGAAACGTTAGGATAATATACCCATAGATACTCTGCCCAGTAGTAAGCTATGATATTATACCTAAAAGTTATGATGCTCGATATTATAAGAAAAGATTTTACCTAGATGTTATACTAGCCAATTTCCTAGGATAACGTAGTACCTAGAAGTAATGTTGGTCAATTATATGGATAGGCACTGTACTTAGTTGTCACTCTGCCCGAATATCCTGTTTTTTCAAATTAATCATAATTAGGGTATATATATATATAGCATTTAGCTCCAAATGCTGAATTTTAAGAGGTACACCCCTTAAACCAACATTTACAACAACTTTAAGCATTGAACAAATTATTTGGTTGACCTGTTATTATGGAGTAGTTGTTTTGACCTGGCTAATTCCCTTATCTAGGCATATAATCCGACTAACAATTGAAAAAGTCAAGATAAGAATTAGGAGTCACATTCAATGGGTCGATTCATACCATAGTTTAAGGATATATAGTTAAATTCAAACTTGAATCCTAATTATGTCTGCCCCGTCCTTAAATTCCTCGATCTACAGATGGTTTCAATTTGAGTTTAGATCAAATCCCTAGAAGCCCATTGACCACCTTCTGTATCGTTCATCACCATTATTGCATCGACTGCCACCAACGTCGCCCACTGCCATCCACCATTTCCTTTAATGTCTCTTTTTTTCTTTTGATTTTCGATTCTATTATATGTTTATGTCTATGTATTTGATTATATGAGTTGATGTTTATTTTGAACAACTATGAACTTGGGGAGAGGAAGTCGGAAGGTATGTAAACGAATGAAGCTAACTCTCTTCTCATTCATCTCCTCTCTCTCCATCGACAAATCATATACTACATGTATCTTTTGTTCTCACTCTTCTCCCTCTGTCTCTCAAAGCAGATAAAGGTTACTCTTTCTGATTGGTTAAAAATTAAAGGAAATATAGATCGACATATGAAGACAGACCAATCGTGATTGATTTTGAGATTGATCTTATAAAGTTGAAGCCTTCAACATATCAAGGTTATCATCTCTTTCGGTTTTTTAGTGATCGATTGTTATGTTTGTTTTTAGTTTTTTCAGGTTTTGCTATGAGATTGTCTAATCTTTTAAAATTTAAGCCTTCACCAACCAGCATTGTCGAACCGCTCACCAGCTTCAAGACCATCACCATCGATATTGGTTCTCTCTGTACTCTTCTTTCTCGAATCAAGTATTTTGTTTTTGTTATATAATATCTTAGTATCGAAGATGTTTTTGTTTCAAGTGAAGGTTTTTGGGGTTTTTTTATTAGTTGAACAAATGGTAAGAGCAGATCTAGGCAATCACCATCATATTCGTCATTTTCTCATCCAGGTACATATACAGATATCTATCACAATACTATTAATTGACCAGTTTAATGTTAGATATTGATTAGAAATAATGGGTCTTAAAGCTTATGTTTAGTTAACGTTGGTGCTTTTCTCTGTACCTTTTGTCTGTAATGTCCCAGTGTGATGTTGGGCTCTAAGTTTTATATATTATTTTGTTGGCCTTTAATAAAAAGATAACTGAGATTTGGATCGAATTCGTAACAGGTATTCTGGTGTTTAATGGTGGCGAAAAGCAGAGTTTAGGGCTAAAAAATCATACAGTGCAGTGTCTAAAACATCATTTCATCTATTATCGCATAAAATTAATTCCATAGTCAATTTTTGTGTGTTGGTTTTATGATGTTTTTGGGTTTGATTTCAGTTGAATGTGATTACATTTGCAGGAAAGGCGACCAATGGTTTGAACAAACCTAAGAGCTCTGTTCATGTATTTTTTACGGCTAATGAACAAGAAGGCTTTTATGCACTAGGAGAAAGTAAAGCATTGTCCATCTTCCAATTTAGAGCCCTGATTCAGGTATGCATACATAAATTGTTTATGATTAATCAAGGTGTTCTCTGTAATATTACCAATTCCTTATTAGTCCATGATGTTTTAATATTATGGAAATAACTAAGCTTACATGAAGCTAAATCTGCTAGAAATCTCAACCATATAGTTAATGATACCAACCTTAGAAAGCCTAACCTCAATATGATGACTTGGTCACGAAGCATAATGAATGTAGTCTTACCTGATACTACCTGCTACTTCAAGTCGTTACCGTATAAACTGTAGGTTTTCCAAAAACACCCTCACTTACAGAGAACAAGAAAAAAAAAGTCTCAAAATGGCCAACAAGTCGGCGCTTGATCTACCAAAAGTTACTTCGAATAGTCTCGAACATATTCAAAAGAAACCCATGTCCATAATCTCGAGAAATCACTTCTAACGATCTAAATTCTGTCTCGCTACAACAATACTCTAATAAAACTTATAAAAAATTAATGTGTCTAAACTGTGCAGGTGCAGGTGTCCTCATGGTTTGAAATTGGAATTTAAGTAGACCTAGAGAAATTATATATGGTCTTTTGAAGCCTGGAATCTGTGGTTCAAAATTTGAAGTGAGTCGAGTTCCTAAGTTTACATCAAGTCAAACTCTACACCACGGATTTGAAGCGCCAAACCCATAATGTTTTTTTTGTCTTTGATTTTTTTGTTTTTATTTATATATTTGAGTTTTATCAACATTCATCATGTAAATATATAGATATTCTCAAGATTATCATGCAGGATCCCTTTAGTTTCTTTTGGTTTTGATTTTGGAATCAAAACATTGATTTCTTTCTTTTTTATTAAAGTTTTGATTTTGGTTATTGTTTGTTTAAGTTTTAGTTCTAGACATGGAGTTTTTATTTTTTATTTTTTTTAAAAAATCGATAAGATGTTCTATTTAGTCTAACATTACAGTTCCAAAATTCACCAACATTACAACTTTTTTGAAACTCAGTTCTATTGATTCATGGTGAAAAAGAAAAATAAAAGTGTTCTTTTTTAAATTCTTTTTTCATATCATTTATTATTTTATTTTGATAAATTCCGTATTGGCTAATAAACCGAGAAACAATTAATAAATTAGGAAATATATTTTAACTGGTTTTCTGGAAAAAAAAAATAAAGCATTGTTTTTCTAGATAAAATATTAAAAAATTAATGATTTTTGTTTAAGCTTCCCATTTATTTATTCAAAAATTTGTTAAAATATAAACCAACTATCTTTTATTTTTTGTATTATTTGAAAGTGAGTAAACTTATATGTAAACCGCTGAAACCGCTGTGTTGTAAATGGAAGGTGGGGGCAAAAACAAAAAAAAAAACAAAAACAAATTAGCAATAATGTTTGTGGCCTAATGCTTGTGTTATAGATTTGACGGAAATCATAAAAGAAGGAATAGCCCTATTATAAAAAAGGGAATAATCCAACATTGAGAAAGAGATGAACTATTTTATGTAATAAATTAGTTGCGAATGAATTATGTTTTCTTTATAATATAATATGTTTCAGAAATAAACTATTTTAAAAAAGAAAAAACACTGATGAACAAAAATTAACCACCCCACACATATATTTAACCTAGATCAACAACATTTATTTTTACCAATCCAAAAATGTAAACGATATTTGATGATATAATGTATTGTGTTCTCTACACTATAATATACTTCTGAAAAGATATTTCTTGCAAAAACTAACTTTTCACTATAGCCGCATCGCAACGACGTTCCTTGTGGAAGGACACTACAATGGTCGACATCTCTTCCATCGAAGGAATCAATCTACAACAATATACTCTCCAAAGCCACCACAAACGCCACCGTTTGTCTTCCCTCACAACCATCGAACAACCACCTCCATCATTCAACTCTATCACCATGATTCTAACCCTAAACAACTGACACCTAAGTTTATGAGGGTTTTGATGAAGTCGGAGCCAAACCTTCCTAGGATTAAGGTGAATTCAGCACGAATATTCCTCGGGGGTTTTGGTGAATTCGCCGTCCTCTTAGGTTTTGCTATCCATTCTGTCAATGAATCGGCCGCCACCTCCTGGTCAAAGAATATACCAGGTAGGTTAAAACCGAACCGACATTTAGTAATAGGTTTTAATATATGTATGAAACTGTTACTTTTTTTTCGCCTTTTCTAATATAACCGAACCAAATCGGTCTTAAAACCGTTTTCTAATTAAATTTCACTTCAAAAATACCGAACTTATTATAACCAAAATCAGTTTAATACAATGATTTTTAAAAAATCGAAACCGGTTCAAAATCGATAAAAAACAAATCGTTTGTAGAAACTAATTTCTGAAAAAATTATTCGCACCCGTCGCTTGGCGCGGGTAAACGGCTAGTGTGTGTGTGTGTATATATATATATATATATATATATATATATATTTATATATATATATTTATATACTATAACATCCCAAAAATCACGATAAAATTTTTCATTTTTCCAATTAAGGTAAAATCATTGTTTCCAATCAAAACCCAAGTCAAAAACCAAATATTGAATACAAATATTTCAAAATCAGAGTATCATAAAATATCCTAAACATGTCACTGAATGATGTGTAAAATCATGCATTCACCTTGCCCTGATCATCAGAAGTACCTGAAACATAACACTTAAACCGTAAGCCAAATCTTAGTGAGTTCCCCAACATACCACCACACAAACATATAACAACATGCATACTGGGTCCACAACCATCGGGCTGGATTACCCTGAGCCCACAGCATGAGTCTGACTTGCCTTGCTGGCCCAAAGCTCATGTCTGGATTGCTCATGAGCCTACAACATAAGTCTGGCTTGCCCATCCGGCCCACAACTTATGTTTGACTTGCTCCGAAGTTTGTTGGCTTCCGCACAAAGCAGCATTGCCTCAACCCAAACCATACTATATCGACATATGCAACTGATAAACATATAACCAACAAACAGATAATCATAAAGATCTAACAAATCATTACAGCATAGCAACATCCTATATATTAGGATACATAATGTAGTGGGTCGGTATTGGTGCCTTCGAACCACAAGTACAGTGAGGAAACTTACCTCACAGTCTGAAAGGTAGCAGAAATGAGCGCTGCTCCAAATGCCAACTCTACATGTCACATATACAACAAACAGTGACCTAATCTCAATCTACAACTCAAAATACCCAAAATGCCCCCAAGACAAACTTGGTCAAACCCTTGGTCAAAGGTTAAAGTCAGAAAGTCAAAAGTCAAGGGAAATCAAAGTAGGCTGAGTACGCCCCGCGTACTCAGTTACTACGCTGGACGTAGTCGCAATCCTTCCAAACCACGGGGCCTCAGCCCAATACATGCAGCGTACCTCTTGGTATGCTCATCGTACTCTGTCTGTATCCAATTCTTCTCATTAAGTGCTTATTCCTTAAATACTTTTTATCTAAATACAAATCTATACCCAAAACATCATTCTAAGTCATAAAGTTTCCACCTTTATGACTTTCCAAGGCTAGAAAAGGTCAAAAAGCTAAAACCCTAACTTAATAACCCATTAAGACATCATAACTCTTGCATGGAATGGATAGAAGGACCAAGATCACATTTTTATTGTTCTTAGCACCTAAAAACTTCTGAAAGGACAACTTTTTCTGGTTAGAGTAAGCCCTACTCATGAACAACAAGCTTATGGCACCAAAAGTGAACACAAACTCTAAGCTAGAAATATCTAAGCAAATAACTCATCAAGTTTCGAACTTTATACCTTCAAAGGATGCTTGAGGGTGAGACACTTCTGGATCCAAGATGCCTTAAGCCTCCAAGATGATTCCACTTCCTTCTTCTTCCTTCAAGAACACCAAAAATGCACTCTCAAGCTAAAAAATGCTCACACAATGGATTAGAGTTTTTAAGGGACAGTTTGGGAGATAGAGGTTGATGAAGGAAAAGGTCTTGAGGAGATAATGATGTTTAAATAGGGCTCAAACCCTAAAAATTAGGGTTTAACCCCCAGGCACATACACCCAACGTACTCTTGAGTACGCCCAACGTACTTCACAAACACGTGTTTCTTTTTAAATGGGCTAAGGGACCAATTTTGCAGCAAATTTCATACTAAAGGTTGAAATGGAAAAATACCTGACATCAAGGTGCTACATATAAAAAGATAATTATGAGATATATGGATTTTAATTATCATATATGAAATAAAAATATTATATAGCGATAATTAAATATTTTATAAAAGAGTTAAAGAAAAGATAAAACACCTAAGGTTAATGTGTTGGCGAGTTTTTATTATTCATCCTTAGCCTGATTAAATTCGACTACCTCAAACCTATAATCGTTAATCTTGCGTGAGCCAGAAAGATATGTATAGATCCATATAGGGCTGACATCCCCACCTGCGATTGCTAACTACAATCCTGGCAGGATAAATTTCTTTATATGCACATGTTATTCGACGTCGATGAAGCGTCCTCAGGGGAAAATATTAGTCAACGGCGTCGATTATGGGGGCTCATGGTAATACAAACCCGAAAACCTTAAGGAAATAAACTACCTAGAGGGACGCCTTCGAGTCGTGAACATTATAATATATTAGGATTGGTAAAATATCCTAAAAATTATTTTAAGTTCGGATTGGTAAAATATCTTAACAATGAAAGAAAAGTTTTTCTAAAAGAAAAATAATTCTTAATTAAAACAATCAAATAAAGCAGAAAACTATAAAAACCTGTGAACTCACCAACATTATGTTGATGTTTTCAAAATACATGTATTCTCAAGGAGACGGGTGTGGAGGATAGCCATACGGAGGAGGAGGTCGTCAAGAAAGTTTGCTGAAATTTTATTTCTGTTTAATTCTAGTTATGTTTAAGATGTGTGCTTGATCTAACAAACAATGTAACCCCTGAATTAATTATAATGAATAAAAGTATCATTTGTGTTATATTTTTGTGAATTGTTCAATATATCTGTTTGCCTCTATCCAAATCCTTACATCGCACAGCCCGACGTTTCTGTCATCGGCCGGTGGTGTGAAAGAAAGACTGTGGTTGGATCACAACACTGATAGGAAAGACCGTGATTGGATCACAACAACTTTATGAAAGAACATGGTTCCGCCCCTGGTAATGGAGTCAGGGCTAGGCCCGTATACTCCTTAGGGTTGGGCCTGTTACATGATATATGTATGTGGATAGGAGATTTGATTGTACGGCGCTAGATTCGAGATCTTATGTGGATGCATTGTATGTATGATGGAATATGTGGTATACTAGGGAACTCACTAAGCTTTATGCTTATAGTTGTGGATTAAACATTGTGCAAGTCATTCTTGAAAAGAGCTCGACGGGATTGTACACTCGCATCGAAGATGTTCATTTCCGCAGTTTGTAAATCTAACACTAATATTGTATGGTTTTAATCAAATGAATATTACTTGATGGTTTTTGAAACAACGGTTTTAATTGGTTATTATATTTTAAAATTAAAAAATCTCTTTGTAATTTCGGGACGTTACAAAGAAGGTCAACACTTAGACCAATTGACGTTTTGATTTTTAGATAAATAGGAGGGAAACACACATGAGTAGATCTAACAGGGTTTCCCTTTTCGTGAGCTTGAGGAGTTATAGTTTTACTATGAGACTCACTGTTTTAAAAATTACTTCATGTAAAATGGCAAAGCATGAGAAAGTGTGCATGGGTAATCAATATGTGTTTATGTTATTTGTGTTTGACACTTTTGGTTTCCTTGTGCTAGATGTTGTGGAGCTTCTCAGTAGATCCCAACGGATCCTGCATAGTAATTTTATGCACAAAATCTATAGATGTGGTTACACATGAATAAAAATACCGATTTCGAACCGATCCCGAAACTCATCTTGTAATTGGTATCTTGAAGATCGATATTGTAAGATTTTTACTTTCATTTTTCAACAGTTTAGAATAAGATTTTACAACAATTTAAGGTTCAGACTATTATTTATTATCGTTGTTTTATCTACAATCAAATTTCATCATAATTTAAATGTAGACCTTAAAAGGAAAACGTGAGGTGCATTTAGATTTGAATAAAATATTCATCCACGAAATCAAATACTCCCTCCGTCCCAAAATTATAGTCCATCTTTCCTTTTTGGTTTATCCCAAAATAATAGTCCACTTCTAAAAATAAATAACATTTTTACCAAAATACCCCTCATTATAACTTAACCAACTAAGCATTTAATGGAACATTAAATGCAAAGTAAGGACAAAACTGTCATTTTATTAAATAAAGTTAGTGGTAATTAATGATTTTCTTAATATGTGTGTTTTTTGTCTGTGGACAATAATATTGGGACAGAGGGAGTATTAAATAAAACAACATTTCTTAAAAAGGTTAAGGAGGAACGGACTTAAATATTATTAATTGACAAACTCATCTTGTAATTTACCTTTTTGTGAAACCTTTTTCAGAGAAGAAATACACTGATCCAGGATACTATATGAACATGCGTAGCGTGTGGTATATGTGTTTATTGTATTGTTGATATTAGAGAAAGGAAAAAGTAAACAAACCCGATTCCAAATCGTTTCTATCGACATAACTGGTCGAGTTAAAAAAAAAACAATTGTTTGTTTTCATTTTATGAACAAATATATTAAATATGATTAAAAAGATATATTTTCAAAATAACAATCTAATTTTATTTAAAAAAAATGATATGATTTTTATAAGTATTCATATGCATTTGAGCAACCTTCGGTCTTAAAATTTAAGTTTGAACTCAAATCTTCAAGGACAACCAACTAAAAATGTAAATAAGGACCAAAAAAAAATTGATTATGAATCATCGGTGTAGATACATCACCCAGGAGTTAGCATGTGTGCTGTTACTTTAGAATGTTTTATCTAAAGTCTTTTTACCACTAAACCACCCAAAAACTGGTTAAGTACGAAAAGATAAAGAAACACAATAATTATGTCTGATAGGAAACAGTTATAAAACAAACAAGCAATACAACACAAAAGATTTAAGGTACAAACAAACAGAGAAAGAAAACAAGAATTGTCCAAAATTGATCACCAAAGGAAGGACTTTTTTCAGCATTCCGAAATCCCAATTTTTTAGGCGGCACAGCTAGCATATTTCCTAATTTCGTACCTCTTTTTGTCATTTATATGTGTCGCTGTGGTCATTAATCTCATAATTGTGTTTATGTTCTTTCATCTAAGGACCTATTTTTTCAGGAGCAAACTTTTGATTTTTGATTTTTGATTTGGTCATTCTGTATTTCTGTTAATCAAGTTTGGAACTTCGGATTTGAGTTCATCATGTATTGGTTTCTTACAGTGATTGTGATGGTGGAACTCGAGGCTTTAAAAGGAACACAAATGGTTTTGGCCTTTGATGACGAATTCCATCCCAAATATGACATAAAACACAAAACATATTACCAAAATATACTGGCTTTTCTGTATATTGTCTTTAATTACATATTAAATACCAACTTCTGAGAAAAAAAAAAGTTTACTGCCAACATAGCTGATAGCTGATGAAAATGGTAAAAATGCTGAATAACACCTTTACCCATTTTCGGTTTTAACTTTTAACCCTACTACCAACACATAAAATATCTGAACCAACTTATCACCATATTTTTTTTTTTCAAATATTTTTTGTGGGAACAGAAAAAGCTTACAATCCGTGGTGAATTAGACTAAATTGTCGAGTATAATTTTAATTTTATTTTCCATAGTAAATAAGCGCACGCATGTTGAAAATGAACTTATTGAATTTTGGGTGTTTCCCTATAAATGATGAAATAATGAGATAATGACACGACTACAAGTACAAGTACAAGTACAAGTACAAGTACAACAAATGGTTTTGCTTACTTACCATCATGTATTGAATTGTCCATTTGCTGCTTGCTGCAACTTCCTTGTATCTCTCTCCTCTCTGCAGGCAGTAAAAGTTCCCATGTTTCAAACTTTGACTTAACCCACTTGCTGCTGGTGCCTGGTGCCTGACTGCCTAAGCCTAAAAAAAATGGCTGACTAAGTGTGTTTGCAACTACAAGTTGTTGATTAAGCTAAGCCCACTGAAGCCCATCAGAACCAAACTCTGAATTTGTGATGGGGGGTGTGTCACCAACACCAAGATCATTGTCGTCCATCACTTGGTTTTCTCCAGTGCCAATGCCGATGGGGTCCACGTATGGCTCCAGAAGATCGCTAGATCTCTCGGATGGAATACCATAATCTTTAAGAATGCATGATGACGCAGCTGATGAAGCCTCTCGCTCTAATACAGCAAGATAATTGTCTTCAAATTCGAATATCAAGTACTTCTCCTTGCATGCTGCCAGCCAACCAACATTTTCCATAAATTATAAAAAGATTTCAAATTTCTTTCTTTAGAGAGAATCAGAATCAACTCTACTCACAGTCAATAAGATGAGCAAGATGATGAATGTTCTTTATTCGGGTTCCATTGAACTTCAGAACCTGTCCAATCATTTTACACAACAAAACAAGCTTAATATTTCTGATACTAATAAAATACATACATACATACATACCTGTTCATTGCTCATATCCTCGTACCCAATGTTAACCTCATTTGCTAATACCTAAGTAAGTTGAATACATTAACATTACATGGTCAGGTCAACAGTTGAGTCGACACCGTTTGAATTTTGAAGAAAGAAAGGTTTTATATTCATAATCATATTTAATACCTACCTGTGACAAGATCACTATCTGTTCTCCTTTGAACCTTGCCATGGAATACCGTGCCTTTGTCAATAGTTTCAGCTAAAAAGAAAACAAACCACAAATCATCAACACTTCTAAACTCTAAACCAACCAACCAAAATTTCTTTTTACCCCTATGCTGTCTTCGCATTCCTCGCTGTCAGGATAAAAGATAAAAGCATTAGCAACTACTTGCTAGATAAAAAAGTATTTAGACTTTAGACTAATGAACTTATGAAAGGAAGGGAATAATAGTCTTACTCTATCAAAGGTTCTGACAAAGGAGTAAAAACTAAGCCAGCTACTATCAAGTATGATGGCTGACCGCCTTCAATATGATATGGTACCTATACACATACATACATACATACATACTCAATAACTCAATATTTACAAGTAAAAAAGATTTTCATATTAGAAGGTGATTTCGTTCAAATCCTACCAAATGAACTCGTGGATTCATAGCGGTTTTGACTTTCATGAAATCCCCTGCTCTGATGATACCAACCTCCGCCGTATCACCAGTGAACCTGCATTGCATGTGAGGTAGGTAGGGATATTATGATAATTACAATTTTAAAAAAATCACTGTAAATATGACAACAATAAATGGTCAAAAGCTTTACTTTTGACTAATGAGGTAGCGGAATGCAATGCGTTCGGTTGATCGGAATGGAACTGTCCCTTCTGATCCAACATCTACACCATCAAAGCTTACAATCACATCCCCCTAAAAAATAACAAAAACTGTAAAAAAAATAATGAAGTATGTTGAGCATCTCTTTATATGTAAATTGTAAACCAGAAAATATAATAATACCTCCTTCAAAACATTGCTGGCACCGGAAGTGGGTTCCACACGGCGGACAAGAACACCCTCATTAGATGGCACTTTCAAGCACGCACGTAAAGCTGGATTCTCTAATTTTTGCAATAATATTCCAAGGGAAGGGAAACCTGAAACAATGTGTATATATATATATATATATATATATATATATTTCATCAAATCAGTCCGATTAGTTAATGTATCTAACAACAGCATATGAATATGTTTGATTGAATTCAATATACATTCTCTCACCAGTGTACTTCCCGTTTCTCTCATAGTCATCCAGAAAGTGAGACACAACCGTTGTTGGAATTACATACCCAATGTTCTCAACATCATCAGACCTGTACACCTAAAAATACAAATATATAATTCCATTCCATTCCATTCATTTCAGAAGAAGAAGATCATAATTCATAAACATTACAGTGTTTGTTAGTTAGTTAGTTAGTTACCTGAAATGCCACACCGATGCATTCCCCCTGATCATTAAAAGCAGGACCACCGCTATTACCTACAAAATGGCTGGTATAAGCAGTGGTTACAGCAGGAAGAAACATGACATGAGTAAAATATGAGCTGACACATGATATGCCCTTACCAGGGTTAATTGCTGCATCAATTTGAATGCCCAACAGTTCAGCTGATCCATGAGCATAGGATGTAACCTGTCAGTCACAAACCAGCACTATTAGTCTATTACTTTTATACACATTTAGAAAACAGACTAGAATTTGAGAAAGTGGACAAACCTCTATTCGAGATACAACACCTTTGGTCACTGAAATGGTGTCTCCTCCAAGCGGATACCCTACAACAGTAACTGCATCCTGTTGAGGAAAATGCAAAATGCATAAACCAATTTTTTATTTTTTTCTATTTATAACAGGTGGGAAGTGGGAACTGGACAGGGATATTAACCTGAAGACGAGGCAAATGGCCAAACTGAAGTGGTTCGGCTCCTTTCCAGAATTTCTCATTTTCCACTGAAAGCAAAGCTATGTCACATTCCATACCTTTAGCTAAAACCTGTCAAGTACAAACATTTGTTAATAATAAAAACTATGTTGATTTGATGCCAAAGAATTACGACAATTCAATTTTAAAGTATACCTTAGCCACATACTTGGTATCATCACCCCTTCTCTTGACTTTGACCTGCAATATTAATATATTAACATTGGTTGACCTATTGAGTGAAATCAACAAACAGAACGCAACAAAGCTCCACTGATTATCAACATGATACAGTCATACAGAAATAAACAGTGTAAGTTTAAAAACTTACTTGTGTGTTGTGTTCCACACAGTGAGCATTTGTCAAAAGCTTTCCATCACCGATCATGAAAGCACTGCATCAACAATGACAAACAATCATTTTACTGTGGACATAGGAAATAATAATAGAAGTTTTCTTTTTCTCTCTAGGAAGGTATAGGGATCAATACATGCCTTCCTGTACTTGTAAACTGCCTTTGCTTTTGCCAAGGAAGAGAATAATCAGGTGCAGTATGAGTGCAATAAACCTGAAGGAAAGAAAGAAACAAACAATTTTAACTGACCATGGTCAGCAATGAGAACTACAAGGGTGTTCGCATACAGCCACATTATAAGATCAAAGATATCCTTAGTATCTTTCTCTGGTTAAAAAAAAAACAAAATCTATTTAATTAGATGCAGAAGCATAATATAAGAATTTATAGACAAAATGATAGGGTGTTAATATTCGTGAAGACTGAAGAGTTTGGTTTAAAATGGTTAGATTTACCTTCACAACAGCATTAAGAAAGGCAGCATCTTGAATTTTAGCAGTCTCAGCCTGGAAAGAAAAGTAAATTAGGGATTGTTTTACAGATAATGGGTCAAACAGTTGACCCTTGGATGATGTCCCCTTGACTCCCTACATTATCAGTAGAAGGAAAAGTATCAAATTATAAACTGGAATAAAATTTCTCAATACCTGTTGATCCGTCAAGTTACCCATAAAACCTTTAGCACTTTTTCTCTGTGTACCAAATGACTTGAAAGCTGTTGATTGAGGTTTTTCTGTTTTTTTAATACCACTGCGATTGTCAGCATCTGAATATTTTCTTTCATCTCTTGATCTTCTTGAAATTTTTTGAGAATTAGCTTCTTTCTGGATGAAAATACACCAAACAAATAAATAAGCATGCTCAACAACCAAGTCACTATAAGAAGCATATATAACTAAGGCAAATGTGTTCTTGAATTGGCTATATCACACAAGATTCTTTTGAGGAAGAAAAACAAAATCCGATCGCTCAAAAAATCCCACGCAGCTAAGAATCTTGTTCAAATGAGACCGTGTTGACTAGGAATTAAACCAGGTCTTCATCAGCTAATTCAGACAAACGCTATGAGCTGTAGGAAGATCCAAATATAGCATCACATGGCGTGTCAAGTGTCAACACTCAACTCAACACCGGCCATTGGATGATGAAAAAGGTTTAATCAGAAAAAAGAAAATTCTATAAACTAAAAACCAACGAATAATAGACCGCCTGTGACCTGGCCACCATGACAACGGAACTGACTGGAACAGCAATGAGTTACATTAAAAAAAAAAACTCAAACTGGATTTACACATACGTTACTAATGAGCTCACGATGTTCAATTACTTAATATACCTCAAGTGACGATTTGTGAGTATGTTCCTTGGGAGTTCTCTTCCTCGGACTTTGACTCTGACTAACAGCTTTCGGAATGACTAAACGAGTAGCCGGTATTTGTGACGCGGAGAACAGCCGTTGGGAAGAGACTGGATAGCGAGAAGTGCTGGTGGAGGCTAACGAATTAAACCAGCAAGACGCAACGGCTATCGCCATTTTTCACGTCGGCCCTAGGTTCAGGTCAGAGTCCGGAAAGAGAAACAGCGTCACTGTTGTAAAACTGGGAGATTCAATAACTTGAATTGCCTTATCCTCTCTTTTCAGTTCTCACTAAGTTTAAATGAAGTACTCAAATAGTCCCTTCGCTTTTACTTTTTACAAATTTAATACACATGCTTTTGTGCTACACGTATTTTGCACCAAATTATGACATTTATCTATTTAATTTTGGGATTTTCAATAACGCAAACTGCACCAAATAGCAACATACTTTATTATTTGGATGGATGCATAGGAAGGAAACATGCATATTGTGGATCTAATAGGTTTCAGTTGCAGGCTTGAAGATTAAGATTTCACTATGGGATATGCTATTTTAAAAGTCTCATCATTCAAAGTGACCAAAAATGAGAAAATGAATATGGAAACCCAACACATCTTTATATCATTCAGGTTTTACCATCCAGGGTTAACGGAAAACTTTGTTGCCCATTCGCCATTTGTCTTCCACCTTGATGTAAAAAATTTCTCTTTTTAGATTATATATATATATATATATATATATATATATATATATATATATATATATATATATATATATATATAAAAAACCTAAACAAATCCAATAGACCAATACTTGGTTCTAGTTATAGCAAGAAAAAGTCAAAAATACGTTTGTCAAATGCTTTCTTTGTACAAAAAAGAAAGTGCTTGCAGTATATTAGGTCTAAAATTCATGCAATAACTGCTTGCTACCATCTTTTCACCTTCAAAATACTGAGAAATACGAAGTGTAAATTCAATGAGGCATTTCATACAAGGTGAATTCTAAAATATTGAAGAATATAGCTGGTATTAGACGAGACAAAATTCATACAAAAAAAAAAAAAAAAAAAGACACAACAGTGTTTTGTAAATTGTAAAGAGATCAATGGTCAGCTTCCTGAGATTGCGCAGGGGCATTTGAAGTCTCAAAACCTCCAGATGGCGGTGCATTCAGGTTGGGTTGATACATGTTTGGGTTAAACATTGGAGGTGCACCTGAAGTAGGGGTTGGGGTTCCCGAGCTCCCTGGAGCATTCATTGTTATTGGCCTTGGCATACCATTGTTGACCTGACCGGGACCAGGCATGGACGGGTTGACCTGACCGGGCATTGACGGATTGACCTGACCGGGCATGGAAGATGTGCCCGGTGGTGAGAACATTGGAGGCATCCCAGGATATCCTGGCAGATCAAAAGAAAATTAAAAAAAAGTTTGTCACAACATAACACTTGAAGAGGATGCATGATTAGGATTTGGGTAGAAGAGTACCAGGCATGGGTCTGGGCAAAGGGGCAAGTGGCCTCATTCCAGGGATTAATGATGGGTTCATTGACATCTGCGGATTCCCAGGAATTGGCATCATTGGAATAGGAAGACGAGGCCTTAGTTGATTGTAAGCAGCACCAACTTGCTGATATGCAGCAGCTTGTCCAAGATGCTCCTTCACCTTTTGGTCAATCAAATATTGATTTTGTTGTGCTTCATATTGCTGATAGTAGATTCGAACATTTGCCTGTATATCATATACACCCATGCTCATGTTAGAGACAAATCTTATAAACTTGTTGTAGAATTTTTCAGATTACACAGAACAACAGTACCTTGTGTTTGTACCCTGCATTGTGCTGCTTCCTTACAGAAGGCTGAAGAAAAAGAAAAAAAAAATGTCAATCAAATCACTGTAAGAAAACTATTCGTAGCTGTTAAATAGAAATGGATATGGCCCCAAGTGGCAAAAATGGGTCAAATGGATTTTGTTCGCCCATCAACACTTTGGGCATGATCCATCAACCTAGACAGTATATCAAACTTGGATGAAATGAAAAATGGATCCTCATCCTCTTCTCTTGGTGACTTTTCAACCACCATTCCTGACCAAAATAAAGCAAAATCCCACCCCCACTCATGGAGGCATAGTAATCCCTGATTCATAAGTAATACCACTACTCCATAGCAAATACATACCATATGAAAGCATAATTACAAATTACAATGGAATCAATATCAACATTAAGATGAAATAGATGGAGAGTGGATGAAAGAAGAATTACAGAATCATGCGTCAAGTAAGTGTCACAATAGTCACAGTAATACCTGTAAAATTCAACCAAATTGGGGAGTTCAAGTTATAACACTCATGATAGCCATAATATATCGAATTCAATACTAGGAAGAAACAAAAAGAGAAGAAAATTAGAAAATCTCACCGAGGCATCGTCACGTCCAATTGTTGTGTATGATCTGTTGACATTTAAGAGGAACAATACACAATTAGCAAACATTCTCCAATACATCGGCCACATCAGTGTTTTGATTAGCATATTGAAAGCATTCTACATCATCGATTGCAATAATGTACCCTAAAATACATTTGTGCTACTAAATTGGGTTAAACGAGTACAAATATTTTCCTTCGAGTTACGATTGAAAAACTACATAGGCTGAAATTAAGACTCTAACGAAACGAGTGAGAAACCGTACGATCCATAACTTAATACCTTAACTTACGCGAATGGTAGCTTAGCTGCAGATCAGAGAGGGTAGCGCAAAAACCCTAGCTTGAGCGGGAGAGAGACGAAGAAAGAGCGTGCATCATAGCGGGAGTTTATTATTTGGGGTTTAAGAGCCCCCTGGGCTTTGAAAGCTTAACACTTCACACCCACACATTTTGTTTTTGTATGCGTAACAGTAATAGAAGAGCTTTATTATGGAGATTTTGACTCCACTCAAATGAAAACCAACTTTTTAACCGAAAAGTTAATCGATAGATGATAAGTAACTTTATAAAGACAAAATTTCATATATTAACTGGTCGGTTCCAAAAAAAAAATGACAAATTTTCATAATTAACCATTGTTTGTAAAATATTGTATTTAAAGAAGAGGACTTCTATGAAAAACATGACACCGTTCTATGGTTTCAAAAATTGCACGAATGATCCTTGTGCTGTTAACTTTAACTTTTAAATAGTTAGTTTTTTATTTTTTGTAAATAACATATATACACTTAATTTTTTTTTCCTTTTTTTATGTTATTTTTTCAACAACTTGATAAAAAAGAAAAATTTACCTTTTGGCCTTTTATTTTCTATTTTTTTATAGTTTTAGTTATTTATGGATTTCTAGTGTTTCTATTTATTTTGATTCAAATAAATGAACTTAAATTCGATAAATCATGTTAAACTATTTTTTTATTATTGTTTGTGAATGGTAAAACCAATTCTTTTGAAGACTACATCAATAGATCTAGGGGATATAACATGGCTATGCATGATCCGTTGTAGTCTACTAAGGAGCTCCACCGCATCCGGCGCAAGGAAGCCAAACGTATCAAATGCAAATGGTATGAACGCGTGTTGCTTTTCCATGCACGGTTTCTCATGTTTGGTGACCTTGCATGTAGCAGCTTTTAATGCAGCCTGTCCCGTCGTGAAACCCCCGACCCTCAAACTTACGAGAGGGGATACCCCTGTAAGGTCCACACATGCGTGTTTCCCTCCAACCCATCCAAAAATCAAAACGTCAGCCGGTCTAAGGGTTGATCTTCCTTCTGTCGGGTCAGTCAGGAAATTCACAGGAGCCTCTTTCTTGGCGGAAACCCCGGCACGCTTACATATGTCGACCAAAACATCCCTAACCATATCGTGCCTGTATTTGAACCCTGGGAGTTCTTTGCAATGAAGTGCATGCTCGCCGAAAGAGTCCAATCACGCCTTGCGGCACACCGGGAATATCTCATCGGCTGGGAATATTGGAATCATGAGTCGATATCTGAGGATGGTACGATACTCCACCGGAGACATATGTTGGTCAAGCCCATCTATAAGGATAGCTAGAAGAAAATCTTGAGCATGTGGTGCACGTAAACACATGAAACATTGATGAGTTGTATGATGATAACTAAAACATTTATGAGTTGATTTGTGAATTGAATCAATAATGGGTTTTTTTATAATTTTATGTTGTTAAGGTTCATATTTGTTTTACTTGGATGTTCCACCAAATAACTGAAGTTGTTATTTTTATTTATTTAATATAATAATTAGGTCAAAGTTTATATGGACTTATGTGTTTTAAATTTTTCCATAATAATATACTCTAATATATTCATATATTTTACACTTTTTGTTGTTTTCATATTTTTAAAAAAAAATTCATATTATTTTTAAATTTTTTTGTATTTTTAACTTTTTTGTATTTTTTTCTTTTTATTTTTCATCAATTTGATAACTTTTTTTATCTTTTCCAAAAAGAGTAAAATTTATGAATATATTAAAGTATATTACAATTTTGGTGTTTGATTTTTTTTTTTTAGTTTTCTACTTTTTTATAAATTTGGTAATTTATGGTTTTTCTATTTTTTTATTTTGAGCCAAAGATGGACATTCTCGAAGAAAATGACCGATACCGACAAAAGATGGATACTTGGAGGAAGAGGAGCTGAAAAAGACACAAAAATGATGTTGCTGAACAGCTTGATCCCCCGTCAGTATTTTGGTCATATCTCATTACTCGTAACTCCGATTAAGGCGATTCAAAATAATGTGAAGACTAGAAAAAATTTTAGACGACTCTCGTTTTTTGCCAAAATGTGAAATTCAACTCCCACGACGTGGTGATCATCCACCACGACGTGGTAAATGGAAACTTCGCGATCATTAAGTTGGCTTAGAGAATACGACATTTAACAGAAGATCACAACATGGTGTCTATTCACCACGTCGTGGTGGTCAGATTTTAGGAAAGTATATATATATATATATATATATATATATATATATATATATATATATATATATATATATATATATATATATATCTGAACATTAAATCTGTAACATCCGGATTCCCAGGTATTCTATGTTATTCATTTATTTTGAGTTTGAGAGAAGGACTCGACGAGTCGACGCCTAGACTCGTCGAGTAGGATCGCGATTTGCTGATTGGATTAATGAATGGACTCGACGAGTCCGTGCTGGCGGTAGAAACCCTAAATCCTTGGGCCTGTGCCTTATTTAAGGGTCCTTATAGCTCTCATTTGCGGCTACCAATCCAGAGAGAGAAACCCTAGAGAGCTTGGGCGAGTTGTGTGTGAGAGCAAGCCATTTTAATCCTTTTTGGTGTTGTTTTGCAAAGAAGAAGGTGTTTCCAGCTAGAGGAGGTCAAGAGGATTACTAATCCATGGTTTTCAAGCTTGGATCTGCAGTATTGAGGTAGCAAATCGAACTCTCCTTCTGTTTTGGTTAAGATCTATGAATCTAGGGTTTTCTATACCCTTTTTATGGCTTGAATTGATGGGTTTATGGTCCCTTTATGTGTTAGATTTCAGATCTGGACCCATAGAGGTTCAAAGAGCATTATCCATCTTGCTTTATGAAGTGTTATGGAAGGAATGAACTTAGGTTGCCATTTTTGAGGCTATTTCTTCAAAAGGAACCATATATGTGTTGCATGAGTGTAAAGGTTTCACCTTTACGTGATTAGTGGGTATGGAAAGGTCAGATCTATAGGTTAGAGAAGCGGATCTGACCTTAGAAGGTCATTTGAGTGTTGCCATGGACGCTACTCGCCGAGTTCATAAGTGGACTCGACGAGTCGAGTCGGGATTGCCCCGCGATTCGTGACAGGAGTAACCCGTCGAGTGAAGGGATGACTCGACGTGCCAAGTGAGGCTAGAAGGATTCAGAGGACCCGCATGGACTCGCCGAGTCGCCCATGTGCACTCGACGAGTCGGGTCAAAGTTTGACCGTTGACTTCAGTTGACCTTAGGGTTTTGGTCAAGCTGATTCAGGAGAGTTTAGGGAGGGGTAGAACGGACTTCTACCCAATCTTTAGAGATGAGACTATGAGAGGGTATTGATCAGGAATGTTATTCGGATGATAGGAGGAGGCGAGGTCGGGACGTCAAGCACGAGAGTTTATCCGACTTCGTACGAGGTGAGTCTTCTCACTATATTGTACCTAGGATGGTACCTATGTGTGACCGGAAGGTCTTATATGCTATGAGATGTATGTGTTGTATGTTGTTATATGATATGTATGTGTTATGTATGTTATGAATGAGAAGGACCGGAAGGTCATTATGATGTGGACCGGAAGGTCATGATGATATGGACCGGAAGGTCATTACGGGTAGGACCGGAAGGTCTACCAGGGTTGTGGGACGGAAGTCCTCTGAGACACAGTGACCGGAAGGTCTTATAGCCTTGAGTGGCGTATGTGCGTATGTGGTATTTTGGGGAACTCACTAAGCATTTATGCTTACAGTTGTTGTGTTATGTGTTTCAGGTACTAGCGAGGATCGCGGGAAGGCGCCGGCATGATCCGTACACACTCATGGCTCACGATCAGCCAGCGCCCGAACGGTGATTTCCCAAATTACCCTTACATTACGTGTTATGAGATATGTTATGATATGTTATGCATGCTAGAGTAGGCTAAGTATTCATATTAGGACTAGAGTGGCCTGATTTGTGATGCCTTAGCCTAGGAAGATTTCTGCTGCTATGTGATGCTTGAGAGTGAGTAGGTAGCAGTGAGAAGCTTATGAGAGGTCTACCGAAGGGTAGCCTATGCTAGAGAGATGTAGAGTACTTGTGATCTGGGATCCTAGGAGGAGGACTTGGGGTGAATACTGATGCGGTGTGGACGGTAGTATAGGGCCCGTACTACTGAAGACACCGGATCAGTACGCAGTCCAAGTAAGAATCCTTAGGGTACTAGGGAACAAGTAGGGTTGAGTGATCGAGTGCGAGTATACTCGAGCGAGTCTCTGATATTTTATGTTGTATTTCAGAGACATCATGGTTGGGACACGCCACAGACCTGAGACGAGCGGCGTGAGTGACGAGGAGCTTCGTCAGATGATCCACGATGAGGTGGCTGCGGCGATCCGAGCCGAGATTCCGGAGATGTTTGGGTCTATCAAGACCACATTGATTGAGACCTTTGATGAGCGGTACGCAGCGGTTACTGAGGCTGCGGCTGCTGCAGATGTTGCTGCTGCTAGACCTTAGGGGGGTGACTTGATGTTGTTCCGGGAGTTCAGCAACACGAAGCCACCGGAGTTTGATGGGACGCAGGATCCGATTGTTGCGATGAGATGGATTTCTGATATCGAGGGATGCTTCTACACATGTTCGTGTCCGGAGCATTTGAGGGTTCGGTTTGCACTGAACCAGCTTCGCTTGGGAGCGAAGGACTGGTGGAAGTTTGTGACGGCGAACTTCACTCTTGCAGAGATTTCGGAGGTGACCTGGGAGAGGTTCACCATCATGTTCAGAGATGAGTATGTTCCCCCGGTGGAGAGGGAACGGCTGGCACAGGAGTTTTTGTCCCTCAAGCAGGGGACGGAGTCAGTGACTGTGATCACACGGATGTTCCATGAGAGGGCATTGTTTTTCCCTGAGCACATGTCGTCTGAGCAGGCACGCATGAGTCGGTACTTGAGCATTTTGAGGAGGGATACCAGGGAGTTCGTGGCGAACTCGTCATACCGGATATTTTCTGAGCTCCAGGAAAATGCCCGGAAGAGGGAGATCGAGCTGGAGACTCAGGCCCGGGAGGAGGCCGAGTCTCAGGGGAAGGATCGGCGGCCGGCACAGTCTCAACCGGCAGCCAAGCGGGCAAAGCCCACCGATTCGAGATATGGAGGCCAGAAGGGCCGCACTTGTGGGAAGTGCGGCAAGGGACATGATGGGGTTTTTCGATCAGGTGCTTGCTACAAATGTGGCAAAGAGCGGCACATAGCCAAGGATTGCCCCCAAGGGGTTCATGGTTTGCTTTCATTGCAACCAAACTGGACACCGGAAGGCCGAGTGTCCGCAGCTGCGAGGGACAGCACAGGGAGCACCGCTGGGATCTGCCCCTGCTTCCGTGCGAGCTACTGAGGTTCGGCCGGTGAAGGCCGAGGCACCAAAGGCTCGCGGGAGAGCCTTCCAGTTGACAGCGGAGGAGGTCCGCGCAGCGCCCGATGTCATGGCTGGTATGTATTCTTTCATTTATTTATGCTGAGTTTGAGATATTGTGCTTATATTATGATATGCGTAGGTACTTTTCTTGTGAGTTCTGTACCTGCTTTGGAGTTATTTTGTAACATCCCGAAATTCACGTGCATCTCTTATACCCTTCTTCTTTTCCAAGTTGTCAAGTTTGGCCCTTAAAGGAAATATTAAAGCAAATGAGTACGCTGGGCGCACTGAAGAGTACGCTGCGCGTACTCATGCGCTTAATTTGGACGCGGACTCGCCTAGGTACGCTGGGTGTACCCAAGGTTACGTCGGGCGTAACCGGCCCAGATGCAAACCCTAAATTGTGGCTTGTGCACTATAAAAGGAATGTTAAGGCCTTATCCTCAGCCACCATTTCAGAGAGTAAAACCCTAATAGAGAGCTACCCTTCGTTCCTAGCTTGTGTGTGTGTGTGTTCTAAGCTTCAAAGTGTCATTTCAAGGTGGTGAAAGAGAAGAGGAGGCCATTTTAGGAGCTAGAAGTTGGTGGACAAGAGTAGATCTGAGTTCTACAGAGGTTGGAGCTTCTTCCTGAGGTAAAAAGCTCAAAGCTTTCCTTGTCATTTGTGATTTGTGTTTCTTGGACCAACTTTTAGGGTTTTTGGTCCCAAGGTGGAGACTTTATGAGCAAATGGTCTCCATAAGCCTAGATTTGCTATATTTCAGAGTAAAATGAGTTGTAGGTTCATAAAAATCCAATCTTGGACGTGAATATTGAGCCATGCATGAGATCTAGACCTTATGAGGAAGAGGGAAAGGTGTTAAAGTGATTAGGGACCTTTACAGCCATGCAAAGTCTTAAAGGTCTCGACTTTATGGATTAAGTGGTCTTAGAGAAGTCAGATCTGGAGTTTGATTTTATGTCTTAACCATTTAAGACCAAAATCCATGAATGCATGAAACTGAGACTTACGTTGGGCGTAAATCTCAGTACGCGCAGCGTAAGGGTCTGAGACCCCGATTCTGGATCGCCGGAGTACGCCCAGCGTACAAGAGCTGGTACGCGCCGCGTACTGCCCCTGTTGACTTTCGTTGACTTGTAGGGTTTTGGTCAACATTTGGACTTTTGGGTCAGGGAGGGGTAAAATGATCTTTTACCCTTCTGTGGGATTGTAGGAAGGGATGTGATCTAGTCTTTGAGAGCCATTATTTATTCGAGAGTACTGTTTATGTGTTTAGGCGGGGACTAGATCAGTGTTTTCGTGTGCGAGATTATCCGAGATACCCGAGGTGAGTCTTCTCACTATACATTACCTAGAGTGGTATTTATGTGTAGACCAGAAGGTCTTGTGTGCTATGTGTATGTATGAGATTATGTGCATTGTGTTATATGTATGTTATGTGTTGAACAGACTGGGCCGGAGGGCCCAACGATATAGACCGGACCGAAGGATCCAACGACACAGACTGGACCGAAGGGTCCGACGAGCTATGACCGGACCAGAGGGTCCAACGAGCTACGGGATTGGGGGGTCCCGCTGAGACACATCGACCGAAGGGTCGTATTATAGCCTCGAGTGGCGTATGTGTTGTATGTGGTATTTTGGGGAACTCACTAAGCATTTATGCTTACAGTTGTTGTGTTATGTGTTTCAGGTACTAGCGAGGATTGCGGGAAGGCGTCGGCATGATCCGTACACACTGAGAGGATTTATGTATTTGAGGATCTTGGGAATTTTTATTGTGATAACACGTGATACATTGGAATACTATGATATTTTATGAATGAAAGCATGTTTTTAAAATGAAAAATTGTTTTGGAAATTTACGTCGTTACAAGTTGGTATCAGAGCCTTGGTTTGAGGGATTCGGGTGCATCTTCGGATGAATCTGAACTCAAACTGAGGAATTGAGAAAGTTTTCATAAAATAAACAATTTTTCTAAGAGAGTAAAAGATTTTGAGAAAAGCAGAACGGAGCAGTGTGTACGATCAGCCAGCGCCTGAACGATGATTTCCCAAAATACCCTTACATTATGTGTTATGAGATATGTTATGATATGATATGCATGCTCGAGTAGGCTAGGTGTTCTTATTAGGACTAGAGTGGCCTGATCTGTAATGCCTTAGCCTAGGAGTTACTGCTACTATGAGACGCTTCGAGAGTAAGTAGGTAGCAGCGAGGAACTTATGAGTGGTCTACTAGAGAGTAGCATGAGTTTAGTGAGATATAGAGTACTTGTGATCTGGGATCCTAGGAGGAGGACTTGGGGTGAATACCGATGCGCTGTGGAAGGTAGTATAAGGGCCCGTACTACTGGAAACACCGGATCGGTGAGCAGTCAAAGTAAGAATCCTCAGGGTACTAAAGAACAAGTAGGGTTGAGTATCTAGTGCGAGTATACTCGAACGAGTCTCTGATTCTTTTGTGTTGTGTTTCAGAGACATCATGGTTGGGACGCGCCACCACCTAGGAGGCAGTGATACCAGCGATGAGGAGATTCGTAGGTTGATTCACGAGGAGGTGGCTGCGGCCATTCGAGCTGAGATACCAGAGATGTTCGGGTCTATCAAGACCACGCTGATCGAGACTTTTGATGAGCGGTACGCTGCTCTTACTGAGGCTGCTGTTGTTGCGGCCACCGCAACCGTCGCTGCTGCCAGGCCGCAAGGGGCGACTCGTTGCTGTACCGAGAGTTCAGCAACACGAAGCCACCAGAGTTTGATGGGACGCAGGACCCGATTGCTGCGATGAGGTGGATTTCTGATATCGAGGGATGCTTCTACACCTGCTCGTGTCCGGAGCATCTGAGGGTTCGGTTTGTGCTGAACCAGCTTCGCTTGGGAGCGAAGGACTGGTGGAAGTTTGTGATGGCAGACTTCACTACGGCAGAGCTTACTGCGGTGACCTGGGAGAGGTTTACCATTATGTTTCGAGATGAGTATGTTCCCCTGTGGAGAGGGAACGTCTGGCCCAAGAGTTCTTATCCCTCAAGCAGGGAACTGAGTCTGTGACGGTGATTACGAGGATGTTTCACGAGAGGGCGTTGTTTTGCCCTGAGCACGTGTCGACTGAGCAGGCACGTATGAGCCGGTACTTGAGCATATTGAGGAGGGATATCCGGGAGTTCGTGGCGAACTCGTCATACCGGACATTTGCCGAGCTTCAGGCAAATGCCCGGAAGAGAGAGATTGAGCTGGAGACTCAGGTTAGGGAGGAGGCCGAGTCTCAGAGGAGGGACATGCGACCGGCACAGGTGCAGCCGGCAGCCAAGCGGGCAAAGCCCGCTGATTCGAGATCTGGGGGTCTGAAGGGCCGCACTTGTGGAAAGTGCGGCAAGAGCCACGAGGGAGGGTGCAGGGTTGGGGTGTGTTACAAGTGTGGGAAGGAGGGGCATTACACGAGGGATTGCCCCAAGGGATTCTCGGTTTGCTTTCATTGCAACCAGACCGGCCATCGGAAGGCCGAGTGCCCACAGTTGCTGCAGGGATCAGCGTAGGGATCTGCACCTGTTGCTCGAGCTACTGAGACCCGGCCAGTGAAGGCCGAGGCACCGAAGGCTCGCGGGAGAGCCTTCCAGTTGACAGCGGAGGAGGTCCGCGCAACGCCTGATGTCGTGGCTGGTATGTATAATGTTATGCGTAGGTACTTTTCTTGTGAGTTATGTACCTGCTTTGGTGTTATTTGACTCGGGTGCGAGTCGGTCTTTTGTGTCGTTAGCGTTTAGTCAACACATCAGTATCCAGCGGGAGGCGTTGAGTCGACCTCTATGAGTTTCCATAGCTGACGAGCGAGCGGTATATGCTACGGAGGTGATTTGGGGATGTGTACTCGAGATCTTAGGGGTTGAGTTTCCGATTGATCTGGTACCGATTGCGATGGGGGACGTGTGTGTTATAGTGGGTATGGATTGGTTGAGCCGTTTTGGGGCAGTTATAGACTGTGAGCGACAATTGGTGACGATACGAGACCCTAGTGGGGGAGTTCTTACGGTGTACGGCGAGGGTACCCGTTCAGGGTCAGCATTCTGTTCGGCTGCTAGAGCGAGGCAGAGTCTACAGCAGGGCTGTAGTGGGTTTGTGGCCTATGTGATGGACACACGAGTAGCAGCGGAGAGACCTAGTTCTATTGATGATGTGCCGATAGTGCGTGAGTTCCCAGACGTTTTCCCCGAGGAGTTTCCGGGTGTGCCTCCCGAGAGGCAGGTGGAGTTTCGCATCGATTTGGTTCCGGGAACGGCGCCTATCGCCAAGGCGCCCTATCGCCTTGCGCCACCAGAGATGCAGGAGTTATCCTCACAGCTGCAGGAGCTGCTGGGGAAGGGGTTTATTCGACCAAGTAGCTCACCGTGGGGAGCGCCGATCCTTTTTGTCAAGAAAAAGGATGGTTCACATCGGATGTGCATTGATTACCGGGAGTTGAACAAGTTAACGGTCAAGAACCGTTACCCACTGCCTAGGATTGATGATCTGTTTGATCAGTTACAGGGAGCGTCTTGGTTCTCCAAGATTGATCTGAGGTCTGGATATCATCAGATGAGAGTGCGGGATGAGGATATCCAGAAGACGGCGTTCAGGACTCGTTATGGGCGTTACGAGTTCGTGGTGATGCCTTTCGGGCTCACCAATGCACCGGCAGCGTTCATGGATCTCATGAACAGTGTAACTCCCGGGTTTCGGGGCTAAGCATTTTTAGACGATGTAATAGTCTAGGTCAACTATTGTAACTCTTTTGATGTAATAAAAATGAAATATTTGAGTATTTTGTGAATTTATGTGCTTATTATTTAATTATAAATGTATAATTAATAAAGAATAAAAATAAGCGTCAAAATTAAAATATGAGATAAGCCCGATATCTTTACATAAAGTTGTAGTGGTCAAAACAAGGATTCTGGAGATATAAAGAACGCCGAAATCCGAGTTATAACGTAGAAGTTATGACCCAACGAAGTTTCACGACGGAACCGGCACGATACCGGGAAGCGTGAATAGTGAATTTATGATAAAGCGAGTTTTTAGCCGACACGACCTAAACGAGAATCGAAGATCTCTTTAATTGTGGCGTAACAATAAAAAGACAGACGAAAACGGACATCGGATGAAGAAGTTATGAATTTTTAACGGACCAATCCTGTCCCGGCCTGTTAAAAATATAACTTTTAAAATAAATTCAAAATTAGCCAACGGAGTCTAAACGAAAGTTGTAGATGACGTTCCCGCCTTCGCGTGGATATACATAACGTCAAAAACGGAGCTAGTATGCGAGAGTTATGATTTTTCTAAGACGGGAGGCCGATACGCGATATTGGGTGACATGGCACCACCAGAAATTGGACATGTGGCACCACCAGAAATTGGACACATGGCACCACCAGAAATTGGACATGTGACACCACCAGAATTTGGACAAGTGGCACCACCAGAAGGCCACCACATGCCCCAACTCACTATAAATAGAAGTGCTGGGTTCTCTCATTTCTTACACCTTTCCTCTTCCACTTTCTCTCTCTAAACTCTCTCTCTAAGCTCCCTTGAGCCCCTAAAGTCTAGGTAAACCCCCTAGCACCCGAAGGAAGTCTCGAGGCTCCCGGAGTCCCGAGAAAAGAACCTTTCGGCTCGGAAACGCTGCTCCAGCGAAGCCCGGTTTTGAGAAAAAAAAATCCGCTGTAAGTAAGGTACGCCTACGAAATTTTTAATATAACTTTTAAATAATTATAGTAATGTTATTAGGTCCTTAAAATAATTATTTGGGCTATTATTATTTATATATTGAGTGTTATTTAACGCTTGTATAATAATAATAATAGTCAGACTATTAATTAGTCGCGGTTAACGTTAAAACTAAACGCTAGTGGTATTAATACTAGGTTTTGATCAAGGAAAAATTGTTTTGAGATAACGGAGTGCTGTTCGAGTACCGAGTCACCACCTAATCAGGTGAGTGCATAGTTACTTTCATCTTACACATAGATATGAAGTATTTTATATTAATTACGTGCTATGTGTGCATATTATCTGAATACTTGCTGCCTATACTGATGAAAGATTTTTATACATGTTTTAAATAATTTAAACTGTATATGTATTTTATATCTACAAAAAAAATGTTGGGGTAAAACATGGGTAGATGTAATAAGACGATGTGTGATAAAATGATGAGAGGCCTCGATGTTGTTGTTGTTGATTCTGTCATCTAGCGGAGTATGGATGACGACCACAGACTCTTCTAGACAGTCCAGTGGAACGCTAGCAGGCTCGCAACCTGTAGGTGTTTGTGAACGATGTGTTCACCGGTGTACTCCATCCCCCTCATGGTTGCCTTTAGGACATTTATTGCTGAGGAAACCCCTTGGCAGTAGTGTCCATCCCGATGTTGATCCTTAGGCTAGGTCCCTTATGATAGGTGTTTTAGGGACGTAATGTGAGGATAACGGGAACGGGTAATCGGGTTATTGTTGGTTGATGAAATTAATAAACTTATTTATTGTGGGTTGAAAACCCTATGTGCTCACCAGGCTCCCAAGCCTGACCCACTCAGTTTCTTGTATTACAGGTAGTGGCGCACGAGCATAGACATGATGTTTGGGATGAGAGATTATGAACAAATGTAGTAAGGTTATATTGTACTGTTTATGCTTTTGATCTGTATCAAACATGACATCCCGAGGCTTTTAATGAAATACATTTCTACGAAAATGTTTTGATAAATCCTTATCATATTTTATTTTGGGAACAAATTCCGCAACACTTTTATTTAAAATGTTACTCTGATTTTTAAACAAAGCATAAACAAAATCGGTCTTTTCTGGCCGTGAAAATGGGGATGTCACAGTTGGTATCAGAGCATTAGTTTAAGCGAACTAGGAATTTGTAGGATTTCTAGACTTAAACTTAGAATGCTAAGCAATGATTGTGAGGTGTGAGCACTAGCTTATTTTAGGAATTGTGCCTAAAATGCTTTTATGTGCTAAATGATTTATGCCTTATATGCTGTTATTTGTTCGGATCTATGGTCTGTTGCCGACCGGATCTGGAAACCTTATGTGTTTAGGATTCTAAACGTACAACTACGATATTAGAACTAACATGTAAACGTTTCGGAAAGATAAGGATGATTTAAACGTCTATCCTGAATAAAGATCTAAATTCACCTTATTCGGTGTATAGATCAAAATGGCAAGAACCCGCAGTGGAGCTGGAAACGCAAACGAAAACAGGAATCGACCACCTGTAATTGAGCAAATACCTGTTGTAGCTGCAGCACCTGAGCCAGTAACGATGGCTGGTGTACAATTGATGATTCAGGCGATGTTGGATAATCAGATGGAAGAAACTAGACGTCTGCTTCGACAAAATCGTGAAGAACTTTCAATCCAAGTTGAAGAGCCCGAAGTGAATGGAGGGCCATCGGAAGGTGGAAACTTCAGTGGTACCGTTGGTCAAGACAACCCACAAATTGTTAGACAAGGCAATCGTAATGGATGAAATGATGGAAGAGGATGTAAATACAAGGATTTTATGGCGTCTAAGCCACCGTGTCTATCCGGAAGCCCGACGCCGGTGCAAATTATGGATTGGATCTCCGAAATGGAGACAATGTTTGAAAGTTGCGAATGCAGAAACAGGCAGAAGACCGCTCTTGCGATCCCGTTGTTGAAATCTGGCGTGTTGAGTTGGTGGAAGCTGTTAGCTGATTCTATGCCCAAGGGAGAAGCGAGTAAAATGTCTTGGGAAGATTTTGTGGAACAACTGAAACTGCAATACTGCTCAGAGCAGGACCTACTGGAAATCAATAACGAGTTTCAGAATTTGAAGAAGGGAAAGATGAGCGTTGCTGAATACGCTGCAAGTTTCACGGAGAAAATGAAGCTTATCCCATACCTAGTTCCAACAGAACTCTCAAAGGTCAATACGTTTGCCCTTGGACTACCAGCGGACTATGGTCCAATGGTTAAGCAAGCAACCACGTTGAAAGCCGCCATCTGGGCTGCCAGAAATGTTGAGACCCAGATCAGGGAGAAAGGTCTGGAAAGGTCAGAGGTTGGTGAGAAGAGGAAGTTTGACGGACCCTCGGGGTCCAGCAAAAAGGGTAAATTCTCAAAGTCTAGTTCGAAAGGAGGTGGAGGAGGCGAAGTGAAGTGGTGTGACAAGTGCAAGAAGAAGCACTCTGGGAAGTGCGACGGAGGGGTCACTTGTTTCAAATGTGGGAAGCCTGGGCACTATGCCAATGAATGCACATTCACTAAGAAGGTCTGTTATGAGTGCAACGAGGAGGGGCACATTTCGAGGGACTGCCCGAAGAAGAAGGAAGCAGGAAGACCCAACATTCCACCAAAGCCGAAGGCTAGAGCCTTCCAGATGACACTGGAAGCTGCTAAGGAAGAAGCTGATGTCGCTTCAGGTACCTTTCTCGTAAACAAATTGCATGCCCAAATTTTATTTGATTCTGGAGCCAACTACTCCTTTATTTCGCATGAATTTGGTAGAAAGCTAGCTTTGCCTGTCGATAGACTAGATAATGCCTTATTAGTCGAAGTTGCTAGTGGCAAGTTTGTACCTATTAGCCATCGTATGAAAAACATCTTAATTGATTTGAACGGGAATAAGTTTCACGAGGAATTATTGCCTATCGAACTTAACGGTTTCGACATCGTGTTGCGAATGGATTGGCTTAGCACCAATGATGCGGAAATACTATGCAAAAAGAAGATCGTAAAAGTAAACCCGCCTGGGAAAGAGTCGTTTATGGTGTATGGGGACAAACGCAGGGTAAATTCTGGAATCATTTCTCTAATGAAAGCCAGAAAATGTTTGACCAAGGGATGTACATCATATTTAGCATTCGTGATCGATGCTAAGAAGGAAAAGAAGGTGATACAGAGCATTCCTGTCGTGTGTGATTATCCGGAAGTATTTCCCGAAGATCTTCCCGGATTACCGCCTGATCGACAAGTAGAATTCTGTATTGACTTGTTACCAGGAACGACACCAATAGCAAAAGCACCTTACCGATTAGCACCGACGGAGATGAAGGAGCTGATGATGCAACTTCAGGAGTTATTGGACAAAGGTTTCATTAGACCTAGTTCATCACCCTGGGGAGCTCCGGTGTTATTCGTGAAAAAGAAAGATGGAAGTATGAGAATGTGTATTGATTACAGAGAGCTGAACAAGGCAACAAAAAAGAATAGATATCCGTTGCCAAGGATTGATGACCTGTTCGATCAACTGCAAGGTTCAAGTTATTTTTCAAAGATCGACCTAAGGTCAGGATATCATCAGCTGAAGGTAAGAGAGCAAGATATAGAGAAGACTGCATTCAGAACACGATATGGACACTACGAGTTTTTGGTTATGTCGTTTGGACTAACCAATGCTCCAGCAGCATTCATGGATTTAATGAACAGGGTTTGTAATCCGTTTCTTGATAAATATGTGATAGTGTTCATAGATGACATTCTGATTTACTCAAAAAGCCAAGAAGAGCATGGTAGACACTTGCGGGAAGTGTTAGAAGTCTTGAAGAAGGAGAAGTTGTATGCTAAATTCTCCAAATGTGATTTTTGGATTCGAGAAGTCCAATTCTTAGGTCACGTGGTCAACCAAGAAGGGATAATGGTCGATCCAGCAAAGATTGAAGCGGTAATGAAGTGGGAACAACCAAAAAGTCCCACGGAGATCCGAAGCTTTTTGGGATTAGCCGGATATTACCGAAGGTTTATCCAAGGATTTTCTTCAATCGCTAGTCCATTAACAGCGTTAACCCACAAAGGAGCTACCTATGCTTGGAGTGATAAGCATAAAGAAGCATTCGAGAAGCTAAAGAAGAAACTATGCGAGGCACCGATACTTTCTCTACCTAATGGAGTTGAAGACTTCGCTGTTTATAGCGATGCGTCTGGTGTTGGGTTGGGTTGTGTTTTGACCCAAAGAGAAAAGGTGATCGCATATGCGTCTCGACAGTTGAAGGAACATGAAAAGAACTACCCGACTCATGACTTGGAGTTGGCGGCGGTAGTTTTCGCTCTAAAAATATGGAGGCATTACCTCTATGGCACGAAGTGCAAACTTTTCACCGATCATAAGAGTCTCCAATATCTCTTTAATCAGAAAGAATTGAACATGAGGCAACGACGCTGGCTAGAATTACTCAAGGACTATGACTGTGAGATACTTTACCACCCCGGTAAAGCAAACGTTGTCGCTGATGCTCTCAGTCGAAAAGTCAACCTTGAAAGAAAAAGGCCAAGAGCGTTGAGAATAGAAGTTGTCTCGACCATTGTGGAAAGTATCAGGGAAGCTCAAGAAGAAGCTTCAGAGAAGAGTGACCGAAAAGAAGAACGTTTGGGAAAAACATTAGTGTTCGGTACAAACAGTCAAGGACTAAAGGTATTCCAAGATCGGATTTGGGTACCTAAGACTGGAGGAATAAGAGATCTTCTGATGGAAGAAGCTCACAAGACCATGTACTCGATTCATCCCGGTAGCACTAAAAGGTATAGGGACCTAAAACCCTACTACTGGTGGCCGACGATGAAGCTCGACGTTGCGAAATATGTGGCCGAGTGTGTAACTTGTGCAAGAGTTAAGGCACAACATCAGAAACCATATGGGAGTTTAGAAGCCTTACATGTACCCATGGGTAAATGGGAAGATATCACCATGGATTTTGTGACTAAACTACCCAGGACGAAGAATGGTCACGACATGATTTGGGTGGTCGTGGATCGTTTCACAAAGAGTGCACACTTCATAGCTGCCAATGAAAGGTGGTCTATGGATAAGCTTGCAAATGCTTACGTGAAGGAAATTGTGAGACTTCACGGTGTTCCTCTAACAATTGTATCGGATCGTGATAGTCGTTTCACGTCAAGGTTTTGGAGAAGTCTACAAGAGGAATTGGGTACGAAGTTATGTCTGAGTACAGCTTACCATCCGCAGACTGATGGTCAGAGTGAAAGAACAATTCAAACGCTTGAAGATATGTTGAGAGCATGTACCCTCGAGTTCCAAGGTAACTGGGATGAGCACTTACCTTTGGTAGAATTTTCCTACAACAACAGTTTCCACTCGAGCATCAAGATGGCACCTTATCAAGCTTTGTACGGATAAAAGTGTCGTACGCCTTCTTGTTGGCTTGAGGCTGGAGAAAAGCAGTTTATGGGCCCCGAGATAATCCATGAGACTGCTGAGAAACTGAAGGTGATAAAGGAAAGGATGTTAGCAGCTCAGGATCGTCAGAAGAGCTATGCTGACAATAAAAGACGACTGATGACCTTCGAAGTTGGGGATTCCGTTTTGCTTAAAGTCTCACCGTGGAAAGGACTTATATGATTCGGGAAATGAGGAAAGCTGAGTCCAAGGTTTATTGGACCGTTCAAAGTTCTTCAGAAGATTGGGAACCAAGCTTACAAGCTGGAATTGCCCGAAGAACTCGATGGTATTCATAACACCTTCCATGTATGTTATCTGAGGAAATTCACGGGAGAAGTTCCCGACATAATTCCGATCTCGGAGTTAAGAATGGATGAGAATAAGAGGCTAATCGAAGAGCCCGAGGCAATTGTTGACCGTAAGATTAAGAAGTTACGACGCAAGATGGTCGACTTAGTGCTAGTCCGATGGAAACATTCGAATGGGCCGAATCTCACTTGGGAAACAGAGGATGACATGATGAGTCGCTATCCGCATCTGTTTGCTGACGCATGATTCCGGGACGGAATCATCCTAAGGGGGAGAGAATTGTAACGCCCGGGTTTCGGGGCTAAGCATTTTTAGACGATGTAATAGTCTAGGTCAACTATTGTAACTCTTTTGATGTAATAAAAATGAAATATTTGAGTATTTTGTGAATTTATGTGCTTATTATTTAATTATAAATGTATAATTAATAAAGAATAAAAATAAGCGTCAAAATTAAAATATGAGATAAGCCCGATATCTTTACATAAAGTTGTAGTGGTCAAAACAAGGATTCCGGAGATATAAAGAACGCCGAAATCCGAGTTATAACGAAGAAGTTATGACCCGACGAAGTTTCACGACGGAACCGGCACGATACCGGGAAGCGTGAATAGTGAATTTATGATAAAGCGAGTTTTTAGCCGACACGACCTAAACGAGAATCGAAGAGCTCTTTAATTGTGGTGTAACAATAAAAAGACAGACGAAAACGGACGTCGGATGAACAAGTTATGAATTTTTAACGGACCAATCATGTCCCGGCCTGTTAAAAATATAACTTTTAAAATAAATTCAAAATTAGCCAACGGAGTCTAAACGAAAGTTGTAGATTACGTTCCCGCCTTCGCGTGGATATACATAACGTCAAAAACGGAGCTCGTATGCGAGAGTTATGATTTTTCTAAGATGGGAGGCCGATACGCGATATTGGGTGACATGGCACCACCAGAAATTGGACATGTGGCACCACCAGAAATTGGACACATGGCACCACCAGAAATTGGACATGTGACACCACCAGAATTTGGACAAGTGGTACCACCAGAAGGCCACCACATGCCCCAACTCACTATAAATAGAAGTGTTGGGTTCTCTCATTTCTTACACCTTTCCTCTTCCACTTTCTCTCTCTAAACTCTCTCTCTAAGCTCCCTTGAGCCCCTAAAGTCTAGGTAAACCCCCTAGCACCCGAAGGAAGTCTCGAGGCTCCCGGAGTCCCGAGAAAAGAACCTTTCGGCTCGGAAACGCTGCTCCAGCGAAGCCCGGTTTTGAGAAAAAAAAATCCGCTGTAAGTAAGGTACGCCTACGAAATTTTTAATATAACTTTTAAATAATTATAGTAATGTTATTAGGTCCTTAAAATAATTATTTGGGCTATTATTATTTATATATTGAGTGTTATTTAACGCTTGTATAATAATAATAATAGTCAGACTATTAATTAGTCGCGGTTAACGTTAAAACTAAACGCTAGTGGTATTAATACTAGGTTTTGATCAAGGAAAAATTGTTTTGAGATAACGGAGTGCTGTTCGAGTACCGAGTCACCACCTAATCAGGTGAGTGCATAGTTACTTTCATCTTACACATAGATATGAAGTATTTTATATTAATTACGTGCTATGTGTGCATATTATCTGAATACTTGCTGCCTATACTGATGAAAGATTTTTATACATGTTTTAAATAATTTAAACTGTATATGTATTTTATATCTACAAAAAAAATGTTGGGGTAAAACATGGGTAGATGTAATAAGACGATGTGTGATAAAATGATGAGAGGCCTCGATGTTGTTGTTGTTGATTCTGTCATCTAGCGGAGTATGGATGACGACCACAGACTCTTCTAGACAGTCCAGTGGAACGCTAGCAGGCTCGCAACCTATAGGTGTTTGTGAACGATGTGTTCACCGGTGTACTCCATCCCCCTCATGGTTGCCTTTAGGACATTTATTGCTGAGGAAACCCCTTGGCAGTAGTGTCCATCCCGATGTTGATCCTTAGGCTAGGTCCCTTATGATAGGTGTTTTAGGGACGTAATGTGAGGATAACGGGAACGGGTAATCGGGTTATTGTTGGTTGATGAAATTAATAAACTTATTTATTGTGGGTTGAAAACCCTATGTGCTCACCAGACTCCCAAGCTTGACCCACTCAGTTTCTTGTATTACAGGTAGTGGCGCACGAGCATAGACATGATGTTTGGGATGAGAGATTATGAACAAATGTAGTAAGGTTATATTGTACTGTTTATGCTTTTGATCTGTATCGAACATGACATCCCGAGGCTTTTAATGAAATACATTTCTACGAAAATGTTTTGATAAATCCTTGTCATATTTTATTTTGGGAACAAATTCCGCAACACTTTTATTTAAAATGTTACTCTGATTTTTAAACAAAGCATAAACAAAATCGGTCTTTTCTGGCCGTGAAAATGGGGATGTCACAAACAGAGTGTAGGCCGATGTTGGATCGATCGGTGATCGTGTTCATCGATGACATATTGGTGTATTCGAGATCCAGAGAGAAGCATGAGGAGCATTTGAGGGAGATCCTCGGAGTTATGAGATCAGAGAGGCTTTACGCCAAATTCTCCAAGTGTGATTTCTGGTTACGAGAGGTCCAGTTCCTGGGACACCTCGTTAATCAAAATGGGATATTGGTCGATCCGGCCAAGATTGAGGCGGTGATGAGTTGGGAGGTGCCGAGAACCCCCACCGAGATCAGGAGTTTTCTGGGGTTGGCTGGCTATTATAGGAGATTTATTAAAGATTTCTCCAAGATCGTCGTGCCTCTCACCAGATTGACCCGGAAGGGCGTTACTTTTTCGTGGGGTCCTGAGCAGCAGGCCTCGTTTGAGACTCTTCGCCAGAGGTTGTGCGAAGCCCCGGTGTTATCCCTTCCAGAGGCAATGGAGGATTTTGTGGTGTACTGCGACACATCGATATCAGGGTTGGGTGCGGTGCTTATGCAGAGAGGGCATGTGATAGCATATGCATCGAGGCAGCTGAAGCCTCATGAGACGAGGTATCCCACCCACGATCTGGAGTTGGGGGCAGTGGTGTTCGCCCTCAAGATCTGGCGCCATTACCTGTATGGGGTTCGGTGTACCATATACACGGACCACAAGAGTTTGAAGTATCTGATGGATCAGCCCAACCTGAATATGCGCCAGAGGAGATGGTTGGATGTGGTAAAGGATTACGATTGTGAGATCCTGTACCACCCGGGCAAAGCTAATGTTGTAGCTGATGCGCTGAGCCGTAGGGCGGTGAGTGCCCCGATTCGAGACATTTGTATGCGATTGAGGATGATGACTCAGGTGTTGGACACCATTCGGGAGGCCCAGGAAGAGGCCGTGATACCAGAGAACCGCAAGAGGGAGCGGGTGATCGGACAGGTGTCCGAATTCGTTACCGATAGTCGAGGGTTGATGGCCTTTTAAGGTCGGATTTGGGTGTCGTATGCAGGCGGGGCACGTACCATTCTGATGGAGGAGGCGCATAGATCGAGGTTCTCGATCCATCCCAGGGCCACGAAGATGTACTTGGACCTGAAGAAGGATTATTGGTGGCCCTGTATGAAGAGGGATGTCGCGTGGTTTGTCGAGAGGTGCTTGACCTGTCGCAAGGTTAAGGCCGAGCACCAGCGTCCGCATGGCAAGTTGAAGCCGCTTGAGGTTCCCCAGTGGAAGTGGGAACAGATTTTCATGGATTTCATCACCAAATTGCCGAGGACCACGAGGGGTGTCGATGCAATTTGGGTGATCGTCGACCGGCTGACGAAGAGCGTGTATTTTCTCGCTATCAGTGAGAACTCTTCAGCTGAGAGGTTGGCAGAGTTGTATGTGAGGGAGGTGGTATCGCGTCATGGAGTACCGATCTCGATTGTGTCAGATCGAGATGTACGTTTCACTTCCAGGTTCTGGAAGAAGTTCCATGAGGAGTTGGGCACGAGGTTGCACTTCAGTACCGCTTACCACCCACAGACGGACGGACAGAGTGAGCGGACGATTCAGACGCTCGAGGACATGCTTCGAGCATGTGTGTAGGACTTCGGAGGAAGTTGGGATACGTACTTGCCGTTGGCTGAGTTTTCCTATAACAACAGCCACCATTCGAGTATTGGTATGCCTCCCTTCGAGTTGTTGTATGGGAGGAGATGTATGACTCCCATTTGCTGGGGAGAGGTAGGACAGCGGGTGATGGGTAGCACTGAGATAGTGCTGCAGACGACTGAGCAGATACAGTAGGTCAGACAGAGGTTGTTGACAGCTCAGAGTCATCAGAAGAGTTATGCGGATCGGCGACGATCCGAGCTTGAGTTTCAGGTGGGAGACTTCGTACTCCTGAAAGTGTCCCCTTGGAAAGGAGTGATCCGATTCAGGAAGAGGGGCAAGCTGGGGCCCCATTACATTGGTCCGTTCAGGGTGACCGCGAGGGTGGGCAGGGTAGCGTATCGTTTGGAGCTACCTGCGGAGTTGAGCCAGATTTATGATACCTTCCACGTGTCTCAGTTGAGAAAGTGTATAGCCGACGAGTCGGCGGTGGTACCACTGGAGGATATTCAGGTGGATATGAGCCTGAATTACGTTGAGAGGCCAGTCGTGATTGTGGATCGTAAGATCAAGGTTCTGAGGAACAAGGAGGTGCCCCTGGTTCAGGTCTAGTGGCAACATCGGAGAGGGTCCGAGCTGACTTGGGAGTCGGAGCTGGAGATGCGGGAGCGGCATCCAGAGTTATTTGCAGAGCGAGACTTCGAGGATGAAGTCTGGTTCTAGTGGGGGAGAATTGTAACATCCGGATTCCCAGGTATTCTATGTTATTCATTTATTTTGAGTTTGAGAGAAGGACTCGACGAGTCGACGCCTAGACTCGTCGAGTAGGATCGCGATTTACTGACTGGATTAATGAATGGACTCAACGAGTCGGCAGGGTGACTCGACGAGTCCGTGCGGGCGGCAGAAACCCTAAATCCTTGGACCTGTGCCCTATTTAAGGGTCCTTATAGCCCTCATTTGCGGCTACCAGTCCAGAGAGAGAAACCCTAGAGAGCTTGGGCGAGTTGTGTGTGAGAGCAAGCCATTTTAATCCTTTTTGGTGTTGTTTTGCAAAGAAGAAGGTGTTTCCAGCTAGAGAAGGTCAAGAGGATTGCTAATCCGTGGTTTTCAAGCTTGGATCTGCAGTATTGAGGTTGCAAATCGAACTCTCCTTCTGTTTTGGTTAAGATCTATGAATCTAGGGTTTTCTATACCCTTTTATGGCTTGAATTGATGAGTTTATGGTCCCTTTATGTGTTAGACTTCAGATCTGGACCCATAGAGGTCCAGAGAGCATTATCCATCTTGCTTTATGAAGTGTTATGGAAGGAATGAACTTAGGTTGCCATTTTTGAGGCTATTTCTTCAAAAGGAACCATATATGTGTTGCATGAGTGTAAAGGTTTCACCTTTACGTGATTAGTGGGTATGGAAAGGTCAGATCTATAGGTTAGAGAAGCGGATCTGACCTTAGAAGGTCATTTGAGTGTTGCCATGGACGCTACTCGCCGAGTTCATAAGTAGACTCGACGAGTCGAGTCGGGATTGCCCCGCGATTCGTGACAGGAGTAACCCGTCGAGTGAAGGGATGACTCGACGTGCCAAGTGAGGCTAGAAGGATTCAGAGGACCCGCATGGACTCGCCGAGTCGCCCATGTGCACTCGACGAGTCGGGTCAAAGTTTGACCGTTGACTTCAGTTGACCTTAGGGTTTTGGTCAAGCTGATTCAGGAGAGTTTAGGGAGGGGTAGAACGGACTTCTACCCAATCTTTAGAGATGAGACTATGAGAGGGTATTGATCAGGAATGTTATTCGGATGATAGGAGGAGGCTAGGTCGGGACGTCAAGCACGAGAGTTTATCCGACTTCGTACGAGGTGAGTCTTCTCACTATACTGTACCTAGGATGGTACCTATATGTGACCGGAAGGTCTTATATACTATGAGATGTATGTGTTGTATGTTGTTATATGATATGTATGTGTTATGTATGTTATGAATGAGAAGGACCGGAAGGTCATTATGATGTGGACTGGAAGGTCATGATGATATGGACCGGAAGGTCATTACGGGTAGGACCGGAAGGTCTACCAGGGTTGTGGGACGGAAGTCCTCTGAGACACAGTGACCGGAAGGTCTTATAGCCTTGAGTGGCGTATGTGCGTATGTGGTATTTTGGGGAACTCACTAAGCATTTATGCTTACAGTTGTTGTGTTATGTGTTTCAGGTACTAGCGAGGGTCGCGGGAAGGCGTCGACATGATCCGTACACACTCATGGAGTTTATGTCTTGAGATTCTGGGATATGTTTTGTTATGATAACATTGGATACATTATGTTTTGATATTACCTTATGAATAAAAGTATGTTTTAAAAATGAAAAATTGTTTTGGAAATTTACGTTGTTACAAAATCGATTTCAAGAGTAGAGGCCTGGGGGTTGTGATTATTCACGAGGAAAAACCCTTATAAGAACCCTTGGAAGGCAGAATTCGACTAGAGATCAAAGGATAAAGCGATTAGAGCAAGGATTCGCATCTACACATTCGGTTTGCTCAGTTTAATGATGGTTAACTTGGTTTACCTTTTGTTTATGTGTTTTTCAGTTGTAGTTATGGGCTAAAAACCTTTGCTTTCGTTTAGATTAGATGAACTTTTAATTACTATGTGTTGATTTTTTGTTTTATGGATTGATGAAGTTAGTTTTAGCATTAAATATTCTTTGATAAATCTAAACCTAGCTTGTTAAAGTTTCTATCTTTATTGCCTTGTATCAAGATTGTGTAGTTAAACTGAAGTTAATCACATGAAATTGATTTACCTAGCTATTTATGATCATTAAATTATTAGAGTTGGTGATTAGTCATATCCTAGTATAGGTGATAAGTTAGTTGCTTAACTGTGTTAGAGAGCAATATTTGATCATAATATTTTCTTGATTACTAGACTTGACCAATGAATAGTACTTTGTAGATTCTATCATTCATAGTCTAAATGTCTAAATTACCTTTAAAATCAATTTAGTTTCCTTAACTTGCATGATCATTAGGGTTAAAGTTATTGACTTGGCTTATGCTAGTTAGTCTGATCATGATGACTAGTAACTTTTATTTGGTAACTAACATAATTAATCCATTGTCTTGAAATCAACCATAGGAAACAGAAGGGATTCGAAGTTAAACGAAAGTATCATTTATTGTTGAATTAAAATTATCTTTCTAGTTGTTTACTTTAGTAATTAGTTAAATATTTTAATTAAGTTAATTTGAACTTGTAAAATTAGATAACCCCCCCCACTTCTAGTTAACTCTTCTTAGTTTAACTTTTAGTAGTTACTTTATTAATTAAATATCGTTCCCTGTGATCGACACCTGACTTACTTACTATTCTATAATCTGACTAGGTACACTGCCGATAAGTGCATAGTTAGTTAAGTTTTGTTAGGTTATAAATTTAAAAGTTTGTAGGTATACTTTATGCACATCATCAACAACTGTAAGCACAAATATTAGTGAGTTCCCCAAAGTATCACATACAACACATTACAAATAAACAATTATGGGTTATCAGCAACCCTAAAGACTACCCGAAGTCTCAATGGGCAAACAACATGCCATATGGATTTTCAGTAATCCTGGAGACTACCCGAAGTCTCAGCACACACAGTAACACATATCACAGTAATAACAAATAGACCCAATTGGTCAACACATATATTCTACCACACATGTAAAAATAGTGAGGAGACTCACCTCGCACAAAAGACTGATAAAACTCACACCCGAACTGTTGCAACTAGACTCCGCCTATTAATCGCACCAAATAACCCTAATTAACAATTAAGGTAATTATACAAACTCAACTAGTCCCAAGCCAAGTCTAATCCACAAATTGGGCAAAAGACCATTTTGCCCCTTCCAAGACCAAAACCGTCACAAATTGACCAAAAGTCACACTTGGTCCAAAAATTCAAAGGTTAACACAGTTGACCTTACGCTCGGCATTGTAACACCCCATTTATTAAATAAATAAATAGACGAATTAATGAATGAATAGTAGCCCTAAAATCAATAATAATATAGCAAGGTGTTGGTCTCAAGGAGTTAATTATTAAAATTATAGAAGTTGGGGTTAAAAGTGTAAGTTCTGGAGTGGTTTGTAAATATTTATGAAGGCAGGGACTGCTTGATAAATTATTGGGACTTAATTTGAATAGATTTTGGGAAACAAGGGCTAAATGGTAAATTCCGGATTCAATTTGTAAAGATTTCTGAGGGCAGGGGCTATTTGGTAAGTTTTGGACCTAAAATGAAAGGAATTTATGGAATTAGGGGCTAAAGGGTAAATGTTGGATTTAAATTGAAGAAGATATTGTGGGGAGGGACTAATAATGAATAAATTAGTGAAAGTTGCATAACACGGAATTTAAACTCGGTGACCTATCATTCCCGTCTTAAGGACGTTACCCCCCAAACCTTAACTCTAGCTCTTCACCAGCCGCCACCCTTATGACCCCTTTAGCCGGCGCCGCCACAACTCCCGTCGTCGAAGTCGTGAGCCACTAGAGATGTTCCCCCAACGAGTGCGGACGAACCCGAGGCATGTTGAAGACCGATCAACTGCCTCCTAGCCATAGTCGGAGACGCGAGCCACCTGCTAAGCTACCTCAACTGCCGCCGTCTGTGGCTGTGAAGATCGGCGAGGTCGCAATCTCATTTTCCTCCGCTGCCACCACTGTTGATGAGGTCACAAATCAACCACCATGGCTGATGTAGCTGTTCTAAATCGCTACTCTTCTTCTTCTTCTTCTTCTATTTATTCCGCCGTCTGCCGCCTCGTGGGTGGAGGAGCTCGTGGTGTTTCCTGCTATCACCGGAGAATGATGGCAAGGTTCAGGGCTTGTGGTTGCAACGTGGATGGGTTGTGTGGGCGTTCTGTCGAGTTAGGTCGTGAAGAACCACCATGGCAGTCGGTCATGGTGGCTGTCACCACAATCCACCGCTATGCTGCCATTGCTGCCGTTTGTGTTGTCGCTGTCGTCGCTGTGAGCCACCAGGTGGGTGGCAGGGTCCATTTCGCAAGCCATAGTGTGGGTGTGTGTTCTGTTTGGTCAGAAAATCAAGAAAAGACCACCACCACCACCGTGAGGTGGTGGTTGCCACTCTCTACCGCCGCCTGCCGCCACAAGGTGGCTGAGTGTGTGTTTATCTTTTAGTGTGTGTTTATTTTTAGGATTAAAGCTTTGTAACTTGTAATTACATATTAAAATAATGGAAAGAAACTCAAAAACCACCACCATAGGGTGGTGACTGCCGCCACTAGCCGCCGTGTTGGGTGGCGGTGTGCTTTATCTTGTGATTAGTTTGCTTTTGTGATGTTTGGACTTAATCGGACTAGAACCCTAACTACCACCGTGAAATGGTGGCCGCCGCCGTGAGCCGCCGTTAACCACCACTACCCGAGGTGGTAGTGGGTGGTGCCCAACTTGTGAAACCCTAGTGGGCCTAATGAAACCCTAATGGGCCTAAGGACTTAGCTTTTGGGCCTAATTGGGTTGTGATGGGTTAGAAACCCTAATTAGGGTTTAGAAAACCCTAATTTTGGATATATGGGCCTTGGACTTATCGGGAACCACATTTGGGCCATTGGAATTGAATTGTGAATTACACCCAATCACACCATATGATTTATCTAGTAGAGTGATGGACTTAATGGATTAAGTCCTTAATGGGTTAAGTGAGAAACACTTAACCCTAATCATCATTTTACGTGAAAACCCTAATTTCACTTGGGCCTTGAGTTGGGCATTTCTATTGGGCCTCGATGATTGGGTTATTGGTGGGCCATCCAAGAATAATCATATGGATCGGAATATTTAGATGGGCTTTAGGGTAAGGCTCATATGTGAGGTTTGGGCCCAATTTGGAAAATTGGGCCATAGTTGGGCCTTGGTTCATTATTAGACTTTTGGGCCTTTGGATTGGGCCTTGGGCTTGATTCAAGCTAAGTTAGGGGTAAAGTAGTCTTTTACCCCAAGCATGGATTTATGGATATGTGTTGGGGACCCAATTATTAATTGGGTGTTATTTTGATGTTGACAGATTCGGGAATCTATCATCCAGCAGCTAGGGTTTTGTCAGCGGGACTTCAGCAGTGTGAGGTGAGTTCTCTTCCAGTAGGGACGGGTCTAAGGCCACAATGTCAGCCCGTTTAGTTGTTAGTAGTTCCGGACTACGGTCCGATGGCGGGGCGGTCCCGAAAAGAGTATATATATGCTTGATGTCTCTGTGATTCATGCATGTTATGTGTTATGTGTTATGTGTTCTGGGGCAAGCCCGATATATGTTAGTGTATCTGTTATATGTTATGTGTTCCGGGGTAAGCCCGATGTCGGGGCAAGCCCGATGCGTGTTAGCTTATATATTATGTGTTATGTGTTCCGGGCTTCGTTCCGATGTCGGGGTAAGCCCGATGTATGTTATATGCTTATGTTATATATTTGTGATATATGTTATGCTATGTATGCCGGGGTAAGCCCGATGCCGGGGTGAGCCCGATGCCAGACGTGGTCTGATGCCGGGGTGAGCCCGATGCCGGGCAGGAGTCCGATGTCGGGTTCGTCCCGATGCAGGTGGGCGGTGTCCCAAAGTTATGTTTATATTATGTGTTTATGTTATATGCATTGTTGATATGTTTATATGTGCACCAGATTACAGTCTGATGACGGGCGGGGCCCGATGCAGTGGGCTAGGCCCAAGTTATGTGATTATGTGTATGGTTTGGGGAGACTCACTAAGCTTCGTGCTTACAGTTTTCAGTTTTGGTTTCAGGAACTTCGGCTTTCAAAAGAGGAGCTCGGGATGATTGAAGTGCACACACCATTTGTTTAGCCTGGGATGTCTATACTTTGATATATTTTGATATGTGACTTTGATACATAACTTGTGACTTTTATATGATGAGGATATTTATGGTTTTATTAATGGTTTAAAACGAAATTTTTGGGCTGTCTTTTTGGGATGTTTCAAGTTGGTATCAGAGCCTTGGTTTGAGGGATTCAGGCACACTTTCGGGTATGTCTGAACTCAAACTAAGGAATTGGTATAGAAGTTTTCAAAAGAAAAACCATGTTTATAAAAGGATTTTGAGAAAAGAAAAGAGTTTTAGAAAAAGCAAAAAGAATTTTGAAAAAGAGAAAAGGGTGTGGTGCATGCAATCAGCCGAGCTCAAGTAAGTACTCCCAAATTACCCATACAAGTTTATGTTATGATATGATTATGAGAACTGCATGCTAGATTAGGACTAAGGCACTAGGAAGGATGCCTTATGTTCCTATTATATTTGTATCAGCTTTATGAGAACTGCATTCTAGATTAGGACTAAGGATCTAGGAAGGATGCCTTATATGCCTGTTATATGTATCTCAGCTTTATGAACCGCATGCTAGTACAGATTAGTCAGTGATGGCCTGAGTGAGATATGCTTGATTATGTTTACTTGATGCTCGAATGCTGCTTGCTTTGTGCTTTTAGGAGCTCTAGTTATCTTTTACTAACTAGTAGGTGAATATGTTAAGTTACATATTGCAAGGACTAAATAATTTCAGAAGGTTAGGTCTAGCTCTATTGCGCAGCTCTTGTTTGAGTCCAACCGTTGTAGGGTAGGATCTCTCATTCGAAGAATTATGTAGTCATAGTGATATGTAATAGTATTCACCAGCTAATTAGGGAAGATAGCGGGGACTTCTTATGCAGCTGATGGCGGAGAGTGGGATGGTGATTACCCTAGGGCAATCCTAGGATGAGATTAGCATAGAGTAGTAGTAGTATAAGGGACTTGGTGGAGTCAAGGCAGTTCTTGAGGAAAGTACAGATAGATGTGGAAGGTAGTATGGGCGCGTACTACTGAAAGCAGAGGATTCGTACTTGAATCAAGGAAGGATGAGATGAATCCAGGGAACTTGTGGCGTGTGAGATCCCTCGAGTTATGATGAGTATTTTGATAATTATCATGGTATATTTCCGAGTATGGTGATGCTACGTGGTAGACTAGATAGCAGTTCTGGTGCCGACGAGGGATCATGCTCGGACTCTGGAGCCGGACAGCTTGATGGTCAGAAGAGGGAGTTCATTCCATCTGAGAGTGCGCACAATATCACTTATCAGATTCCTGTGATCTTCGGTATGATCAAGGAGATCATTTTAGAGATTTGTGATGAGAGGCTGAGTACATTCTGCACTGAGATAGCAGTCATGATAGGGACGCGTACGTTGATGTTTCAGGAATCCAGAGCTTGTGAAGCTCCAAATTGTCATGAGGGTTAGGGACCCATTGCTTGCAGCAGATGGTTGGCAGATGTTGCCAACGCTTTTCGTATCAGCCGTTGTCTCGAAATGGGACAAGATCCGACTTACTTCCTGTCTCCTGCAGGACAGAGCACATGATTGATGGGAGAGGTTGGTCGTGAGTTAAGTGATGATGTGGTCGATGCTATGTCATGGGATGACTTTTCGACCAGATTCTGGGCAGAGTTTACCCAGGCAAGTGAGGCGCAACAGTTGGCGCAAGAGTTGTTGGATCTCCAGCAGACGACAGATACTGTGGAAGGGATCACTACCAAGTCGCGGTAGAGAGCTTACTTGGTACCGCAGTATGCAGCAAATGAGGAAACGAAAAAGGTAAGGTATCAAGACATACTCAGAATGATAGCAGGGAGATAGTGAGTACCTTAGGGTGCGAGACCCTCACTGATATGACTTCTAGAGCACGAGGACGAGATATTGACTTGGAGCACATTGAGAAGAGGGAACCAGATCAGCTGCTTATATCGAAGGGTCTCGGGAGGAGACCTAAGATTTCATATCAACTTTTAAGAGGCCTGCAGGGCCAGATTCGGTGCAACAATTGCAGGATTGGGAGAGTACAACATCATCTTGGTTTATTCCAAGACCGAGGAGCAGCACGAGGAGCACCTGAGGGAGGTGCTAGAGACTCTGAGGAGGGAGAGACTTTTTGCAAAGCTCTCCAAATGTGAGTTCTGGTTGCGCGGGGTGCAATTTCTTGGGCACCTTTTCAACCAGAAGGATATTCTGGTCGATCCGGCCAAGATAGAGGCCGTGATGCAGTGGGAGATTCTGAGGTCTCCAACTGAGATTCGGAGTTTCCTGGGTCTAGCGGGTTATTACCGGAGATTTATTTGGGACTTCTCCAAGATTGCAGCTTCTTTGACCCGACTGACCAGGAAGTTGATGGCCTTTCGCTGGGGGCCTGAGCAGAAGGCAGCCTTCGAGACTCTTAGACAGCGGTTGTGCGAGGCGCCGATTCTCACCCTACCAGAGGGTGTAGATGATTTCATGGTTTACTGTGATGCTTCGATCACGGCATGGGTGCGGTACTGATGCAGTGGGGTCACATGATAGCAGGCCTTAGGGAATCAGGTTGGGGATTCCAGTCAGGACATGAGTTCAGTTTGGGATGATAGTCTGTGTGTATGCTCGACGTTGGATGTGTTCGGATTAGTAACCAACAACTGAGATAGTGTGAGAAAGTGTTGTAAGTCTGCGGGTGTAGCCGTAGCATTCACTAGCAGCCAGATAGTGTGAGAAAGTGTTGTAAGTCTGCGGGTGTAGCCGTAGCATTCACTAGTAGCTAGATAGTGTTAGGATGTTGTAAGTCTGCAGGTGTAGCCGTAGCATTCACTAGTAGCTAGATAGTGTTAGGGTGTTGTAAGTCTGCGGGTGTAGTCGTAGCATTCACTAGCAGCCAGATAGTGTGAGAAGGTGTTGTAAGTATGCGGGTGTAGCCGTAGCATTCACTAGCAGCCAGATAGTGTTAGAGTGTTGTAAGTCTGCGGGTGTAGCCGTAGCATTCACTAGCAGCCAAATAGTGCTAGAGTGTTGTAAGTCTGCGGGTGTAGCCGTAGCATTCACAAGGTTGGCAGATGGTGCTAGAGTGTTCTGAGACTGTGGGTGTAACCGTAGCATTCACAAGGTTGGCAGATAGTGCTAGAGTTTTCTGAGACTGCAAGTGTAGCCGTAGCATTCACTAGGTTGGTAGATAGCATGGGAGTGTTGTTAGATCGCAGAGGAAACTGTAGTACCCACCAGTTCGGGTACAGCAGTGAGGGCGTGGCAAATCCACAGATTGGTTTACGGATTTCCCCAGATGAATTAGACCTAGTTGAGCCAGTGATGAGATTGTAGGAACGTCACCACAGTTATGGGATCAAGGAAGCAATGGATTGCTTAAGGTCGTTGGTGATATAAGGCTACCATTGTTTATGTAGCAATCACTTTTATCTTTGGATTGGTGACGTCAGTATTCGACGCATGGACCCGATCGGTTGGATCAGGAGGTTGTTAGAGCCACAGTGGCAAGATAACTAGTGGTAGTTATTGACAGGAGAGGATTTCGTTCGGAACTCGTGTGAGGCGACTAAGTGGGAGTCCTTTGGCTCCGCAGCGGGTCGGAACCCGGTATTTCAGATGACTAACGAATGAATTGAGACCAGGAAGGTCTCGATAGATTTTGGAAAGCAGCCATGTAGCAGCATGCTGTTTCAGGCAGTTTAGTGATTCAGGCAGATCAGAGCTTCGGACAGTTTCAGTGTCTCAAGCAGTAACGGTATTTTGGGACTTCATGTATGGTTAGAGTCACGGATAGCTTGGGCTATGCTGAGTCACTCACAGCGGGATTATCTGAGCCTTGACCAAGTATAAGTGATCTGCAGGGATAACTGGGTCAGTGATTCTGTTTTCTAGTGGGAACCTCGAGACTGCAGATTTCAGACGGAGTAGATATGATCTTGATGCAAGGAACTCATTCATCTGCGGATTTTAGGGCCTTGCGAAGTTTGGTCACGGATACCTTGGGAAGACTAGGGCGTGCCTAGGTTTGTGGCCATGTTATTCAAGTTGTCTGGCGTGTAAGGGATGGTTAGGAATGATTTCGAGGACGAAATCTATATTAAGTGGGGGAGAGTTGTAACACCCCGTTTATTAAATAAATAAATAGACGAATTAATGAATGAATAGTAGCCCTAAAATCAATAATAATATAGCAAGGTGTTGGTCTCGAGGAGTTAATTATTACAATTATAGAAGTTGGGGGTTAAAAGTGTAAGTTCCGGAGTGGTTTGTAAATATTTATGAAGGCAGGGACTGCTTGATAAATTATTGGGACTTAATCTGAATAGATTTTGGGAAACAAGGGCTAAATGGTAAATTCTGGATTCAATTTGTAAAGATTTCTAAGGTGTAACGCCCCATTTCTGGTATGTGATTTAAATAAAGTAATTTGTATTTTCTTAAGGGATACTCGACGAGTCTGTAGCCCAACTCGTCGAGTAGAGACGGGTTGATCACGCATATTAAGCTGGCTACTCGGCGAGTCCATATGCTGGGACTCGGCGAGTCCGCTTGTCTGGATGAAGCCCTAATTTTAAGGGTCTGCACCCTATTTAAACACATTTATGCGCCCCAACCTCGCCTCCATCACCCTCAGAACATTTCTTATCAAACCCTAGCCTCCTTAAAGAGTGTGTGAGTGGTTGTTGCCTTGTGAAGGAACTTTTGGTGCATTTTGGAGCAAGTAGAAGAAGGAGAAGGTTGAAGAGTTCAAGGAAGAAGAAGTAGATCCGGGACACACTCCTTTGTGGTCATCTTTTCTGGTAATAAAGTCTCCATCTTGTTTATTGATCTAATAGATCTAGTTTGTCCCCAAAATTGTTGATATTAAGCTCAAAAACCCCAAATCTCTTGTAATAAAGCCTTATGATCGAGTTATACTTCAGATCTAGCCCCTCTTGAACTCCAGGAGCTCATTATAGCCACCTTTATGCAATCTTGGCCTTGTTCCAAACCCTAAGTGCTTAGTAGTTGATGATTTTGGGTATTTTAGCCTCATACCCTTGTGCATGCACGTAAAGTTGGAAACTTTACGTGTAAAACCAGTCCTAGAAGCTCAGATCTATGATTTAGAAGCACTGAAATCGATTAAAATCGACTGTATAGTAATAGCATGCTTGGGACTCGGCGAGTTGTTTTTCAACTCGGCGAGTTGTTCTTCAGGCTCGACGAGTTGTTATTACGACTCGGCGAGTCGCAGACTGGACGTGTTCATATGATGAAGGAGAACTCGACGAGTTGTTCATACAACTCGGCGAGTCGGATGAAGTTAGACTCGATTTATGTATCGAAGAAGAACTCGTCGAGTCTTCGCCACACTCGACGAGTAGAAGCGAGTAGAGGACTAGAACGGATGAAAGGGACTCGGCGAGTTGGCGGCCCAACTCGGCGAGTCCGGTCAACTGGAAGTTGACATTGACCAGGAAGTTGACTTTGACCGGGGGTAAAATAGTCATTTCACCCTCAGTTTAGTTATCAGTATTTGATTGAGTATATTTATGGGAATTGTAGCCGGGGAGATACCGGAGCAGCAGCAGACAGTTCCCGAGTAGCTTTTTCAGCATCCAGCTTACGAGGTGAGTTTCCTTTCAGTAGGAACGGGTCTACGGCCACAATGCCGACCCGTTTAGTTAGCAGTAGTTCCGGACGTCGGTCCGATGCAGTAGTTCAGTGTGCTTGAGGTCTTTGTGATTCAAGCATGTCTTTGTGTTATGTGTTCCGGACTTCGGTCTGATGCAGTATGCAGTATATGTGTTTAAGCCAGTAGTTGCGATTATGCTATGTTATGTTCAGTCAGTTCCGGACTTCGGTCCGATGCAGTTTCCGAACTTCGGTCCGATGCAGAGGGCAAGGCCCTGGTTAGTTCCGGACTTCGGTCCGATGCAGTTTCCGGACTTCGGTTCGATGCAGAGGGCAAGGCCCTGGTTAGTTCCGGACTTCGGTCCGATGCAGTTTTCGGGCTTCGGTCCGATGCAGAGGGCAAGGCCCTGGTTAGTTCCGGACTTCGGTCCGATGCAGAGGGCACGGCCCTGGTTAGTTCCGGACTTCGGTCCGATGCAGTTTCCGGAATTCGGTCCGATGCAGTGGGCAAGGCCCAGTAGTTGTTTTATATGTTATTGTATGGTATGTGGTAGTTTGGGGGAACTCACTAAGCTTTGTGCTTACAGTTTCAGTTTTGGTTTCAGGTACTTCCGCTAGCAAGGGGAAGAGCTCGGGATGATGGCATGGCACACACCACAGCTTCAGTTTAGCCTGGGAGTTCACTCTGATAGTTTAATATGATTTGACACATTTTCTGATTTGATACATTGATTATAACTTTTTGAGATACACGTTCCATGATTTTATGATATGACATTTGATGTTGTGATTTTTAGTAATGTTGAAACAAAAAAATTTTGGGTCGTATTTTTGGGTTGTTATAAGTTGGTATCAGAGCCTTGGTTTGAGGGATTCAGGCACACTCACGAGTGTGACTGGACTCAAACTAAGGAAATGGTAAAAAGATTTTCAAAAGAAAAATGTTTTCAAGAGGATTTTGGAAAAAGAAACTTAAAAAGAAAAAGAGTTTTGAGAAAAGAAAAAGGGTGTGGTGCATGCGATCAGCCGAGCTCAAGTAAGTACTCCCAAATTACCCATACAAGTTTATGTTATGTATATCAGTTCCAGTTTCAGTAGAACAACATGCTAGAATAGGACTAAGGATCTAGGAGGATGCCTTATGTGCCTGCTATATGTGTTTCAGCTTTATGAGAATTGCATGCTAGTATTGAGTAGACAGCAGTAGGATAGTCTGTTTAGGTTATGCCTGATAGTATGAGCTTAGCATTGTATGCTAGTACAGTTTCTTGTTATAAGGATAGAATTGCTTGAGTAGTCTCCTGTGTCTGAATGCTGCTTGCTTCGTGCTTTGTGGGACTCGGAGTGATGGGAATTAGCCATTAGGTGAATACGACACGTCACATGTTAACAGGGTTGAATAATCTCAGAGTGCTAGATTTGGCCCTATTGCGCAGCTCTTGTTTGAGTCTAACCGTTGTAGGGACGAGTCTTTTACTCGAAGGATTATCTGAGCCTCGCCACATGTGATGGTATTCAGGTGATGGCTAATTGGCATTACAAGGAGGCCTTCAGCAGCTGAGGACTGGATTGGGTGGAGTCAGAGATTTCCCTAGGGCAAGCCTAGGATGAGAGTAGCAGAGATCAGTAGCAGTAGAAGTGACTTGGTGGAGTCGAGGCCGTACTTGAGGAAAGTACGGATAGATGTGGAAGGTAGTATGGGCCCGTACTACTGAAAGCAGAGGATCCGTACTTGAACGAAGGAAAGCTGAGATGAGACCAGGAAACTGGTAGTAGTAGCGATCCCTCGAGATGTATCAGTGTTTCTGACGTTTGTCATGATGTGTTTTCAGAATGGTGGTTTTACGCCCTAGACCAGCAGTCGGCAGTTCAGGTGCCGGAGAGGGATCAGGATCAGGCCCGGAGGCCGGGCAGTTGGACGAGCAGACTAGGGAGTTTCTCTCTTCAGAGATTACTCGCACTATACTTGAGCAGACTCCTGTGATATTCGGTTCGATCAAGGAGGGTATTTTAGAGCTGATGGACGAGAGGTTGAGCACCTTCCGTGCTGAGGTGGCGGCTATGATGGGGTCGCGCACACTCACCTTCAGGGAGTTCCGGGCTTGTGGAGCTCCAGACTACCATGGGGCACGAGATCCCATTGCGAGTACCAGGTGGTTGGCGGATGTCGCCAATGCGTTCCGCACCAGCAGATGTCCCGAGGGGGACAAAGTCAGACTAGCATCCTGTCTTCTGAAGGATAGGGCACGAGATTGGTGGGAGGAGGTCGGGCATGTCATCGGGGATGACGCAGCGCTTGATGCCATGACTTGGGCTGATTTTACTACCAGGTTCAGAGCCGAGTTTGCACCGGTTATTGAGGTGCAGCAGTTAGCCAGGGAGTTCCAGGATCTCACCCAGACTACAGAGACAGTGGCGGAGATTACCGCCAAGTTCAGGGAGAGGGCTCTTCTTGTTCCTCAGTACGCAGCTGACGAGGAAATGAAGAAGGCCCGTTATCATGAGATGTTGCGGAGTGATATCCGCCAGTTTGTGAGCCGGTCCAGCTGTAAAACGCTGGATGATATGATTGCGAGGGCTCGGGAGAGGGAGATAGATCTGGAGATGGAGAGGAAGAGGAAGCCAGAGGTGGCTTCTGGTACAGGGAGTTCGGGCAAAAAGCCCAAGGTGTCAGATCACAGATCCAGAGGACAATAGAGCCACAGTCAGTGTGGCAAGTGTGGGAGATTGCACGATGGGGCGTGCAAGGCAGGTAGTGCCGGTTGCTATAAGTGCGGCCGGACCGGGCATATGAGTAGAGATTGTACAGCTACTACTACCGCCACCGCAACAGTTGATCTGATTTGCTTCCATTGCAATCAGAGGGGACATAAAAAGTCCAAGTGCCCGAGTTTAGCAGCAGCAGGGAAGGTGGCAGCACCTGCCCCTGCTACCTTGAGGATTACAGACGGCCGTCAGGGCCGGGGTGAGACGCCAGTGGCGAAGAGTAGAGCTTTCCAGATGACAGCAGAGGAGGCGCGAGCGACTCCTGATGTGGTGACAGGTATATATTTTCCTTTTATCTCCTTATTGATATTGATTGTTTCTCATGGTTATATGTTTTCGTATAGGGTCGTTCTTAGTGAACGACATTTCAACTACAGTATTGTTCGACTCGGGGGCTACCCGATCATTTGTGTCTCTTGCGCTTAGCAAGAGGTTTAGCAGAGCTCCGGGGGAGCTGGATTGCCCCCTAGAGGTTGAGATAGCTGATGACAGGACCGTCAGGATCGTGAGAGTTCATAGGGCGTGTTCGCTGTAGTTATTCGATGAGCAGTTTTCAGTGGACTTGGTTCCCATTCCCCTGCGAGGGAATAAGGTTATAGTGGGTATGGATTGGCTGAGCCCCAATGGGGCAGTGATTGATTGTGAGCTGCAGTTAGTGAGGGTTCGCACTCCCAGTGGGGGAGAGTTAGTGATTCAGGGCGAGAGGCCACAACGCGGACCGATACTGTGTTCAGCAGCGAGAGCGAGGCGCTACGTTCAGCAGGGTTGCGCAGGGTACGTCGCCTATGTCATAGATGCCCGGGAGAAGGGTAAGGCGACGGTTGACGATGTGCCAGTAGTACGAGAGTACCCGGACATATTCCCAGAGGATTTTCCTGGAATACCTCCGGAGAGACAGGTCGAGTTTCGGATTGACCTGGTTCCGGGTGCGGCTCCGATAGCCAAAGCACCGTATCGGTTGGCTCCTCCAGAGATGCAGGAGTTGTCTACGCAGCTGCAGGAGCTGCTAGACAAGGGTTTCATCAGGCCGAGTAGTTCACCATGGGGAGCCCTGATCCTTTTCGTGATGAAGAAGGATGGGTCGCACCGTATGTGTATAGATTACCGGGAGTTGAACAAGGTAACAGTGAAGAACCGTTACCCACTTCCGAGGATAGACGACTTGTTTGACTAGCTTCAGGGAGCATCTTGGTTCTCCAAGATTGATATACGGTCAGGATATCACCAGATGCGGGTCAGGGATGAGGATGTGCAGAAGACCACTTTTAGGACACGATATGGTCATTATGAGTTTGTGGTGATGCCGTTCGGGCTCACCAACGCTCCAGCCGCGTTCATGGATCTCATGAACCGCGTATGCAGACCGATGCTGGATCGGTCTGTGATAGTGTTCATTGATGACATCTTGGTTTATTCCAAGACTCAGGAGCAGCACGAGGAGCACCTGAGAGAGGTGCTAGAGACGCTGAGGAGGGAGAGACTTTACGCGAAGTTCTCCAAGTGCGAGTTCTGGTTGCGCGAGGTGCATTTCCTTGGACATCTTGTCAACCACAAGGGTATACTAGTGGATCCGGCCAAGATAGAGGTCGTGATGCAGTGGGAGGTCCCGAGATCTCCAACTGAGATTCAGAGCTTCCTAGGATTAGCAGGGTACTACAGGAGATTCATTCAGGATTTCTCCAAGATAGCAGTTCTGCTCACCCGACTGACCAAGAAGTCAGTGGTGTTTCGCTGGGGGCCTGAGCAACAGGCAACATTTGAGACCCTCAGGCAGAGATTGTGCGAGGCGCCGATTCTCACCCTGCCAGAAGGAGTAGAGGATTTTGTAGTTTACTGTGATGCTTCGATCACAGGTATGGGAGCAGTGTTGATGCAGCGAGGGCATGTGATAGCTTACGCCTCTAGACAGTTGAAGCCTTCACGAGGCTAACTATCCGACTCATGACTTAGAGTTGGGGCCAGTAGTGTTTGCCCTCAAGATTTGGAGACATTACCTCTATGGGGTCCGCTGTATCATTTACACGGATCACAAGAGTTTAAGGTACCTCATGGATCAGTCGAATCTGAACATGAGGCAGCGCCGATGGTTAGATGTGGTAAAGGACTACGATTGTGAGATCCTTTATCATCCGGGCAAGGCCAACGTAGTGGCCGATGCCCTGAGCCGCAAGGCGGTAGCCGCCCCGATCAGGGATATTTGTCTGAGGATGACAATGATTACTCCATTGTTGGAGCAGATCAGAGAGGCACAGGTTGAGGGCCTGAAGGAGGAGAGACAGAAGTATGAGAGGATTGTGGGTCGAGTAGCTTCCTTTGACTATGACAGTCGAGGATTGTTGACCCTTTATGGGAGAGTTTGGGTACCGTACTGGGGAGGAGTACGACAGGTACTGATGGACGAGGCCCACAAGTCTCGGTTCTCCATCCACCCAGGGGCGACGAAGATGTACAGAGATCTTCGACCCGACTATTGGTGGCCCTGCATGAAGCGGGACGTAGCTTGGTACGTGGAGAGATGCCTGACCTGCAGGAAGGTCAAGGCGGAGCATCAGAGACCCCACGGCAAGATGCAGCCGTTAGACATTCCCGTGTGGAAATGGGAGGATATCACCATGGATTTCATCACTAAGCTTCCCAGGACCGCACATGGAGTTGATTCGATTTGGGTCATAGTGGATCGGCTGACCAAGAGCGCGCATTTCATACCGATTCAGGAGAGTATATCGGCCGAGAAGCTAGCTGATATTTATGTGCGCGAGGTAGTGGCACGACATGGAGTGCCTGTCTCGGTGGTGTCAGACCGAGATGTCCGGTTTACTTCCAGGTTTTGGAAGCGGTTTCATGATGAGATGGGGACTCGTCTTCACTTCAGCGCCGCTTTCCACCCTCAGACGGACAGGCAGAGCGAGAGAGCGATTCAGACTCTTAAGGACATGCTGCGGGCATGTGTTCTAGATTTTGGTGGCAGTTGGGATACGTATCTTCCATTAGCGGAATTTTCGTATAACAACAGTTACCACGCCAGTATTGACCGTCCTCCTTTTGAGATGCTTTACGGGAGGAAGTGTAGGACCCCGATTTGTTGGGGCGAGGTCGGTCAAAGGGTCATCGGAAGCACTGAGGTGGTGCTCAAGACCACATAGTGGATCCAGCAGGTTCGTAGCAGACTGCAGACTGCGCAGAGTCGGCAGAAGAGTTACGCCGACAGGAGGCGTTCAGATTTGGAGTTTCAGGTGGGCGATATGGTCCTCCTGAAGGTATCACCCTGGAAGGGTGTTATCAGGTTCCGAAAGAGGGGCAAGCTGGGCCCCAGGTTCATTGGTCCTTTTAGGGTTTTGGCCCGAGTAGGTCGGGTCGCCTATCGGTTGGATCTTCCAGCAGAGCTTAGCCAGATCCAAAACACTTTCCATGTTTCTCAGTTGAGGAAGTGTTTGGTGGACGAGTCAGCGGTTGTACCCTTGGAGGATATTCAGGTTGATAACAGTCTGAATTATATCGAGAGACCAGTTGCGATCTTGGATCGGAAAACGAAGACTCTGAGGAACAAGGTACTCCAGCTAGTGAAGGTGCAGTGGCAGCACCGAAAGGGTTCAGAGTGGACGTGGGAGGCCGAAGAGGAAATGAGGGAGCATTATCCAGAGTTGTTTATAGATTCAGCAGCAGCAGACTTCGAGGACGAAGTCTAAGATAAGTGGGGGAGAGTTGTAACGCCCCACTTCTAGTATGTGATTTAAATAAAGTAATTTGTATTTTCTTAAGGGATACTCGACGAGTCTGTAGCCCAACTCGTCGAGTAGAGACGGGTTGATCACGCGTATTAAGCTGGCTACTCGGCGAGTCCATATGTTGGGACTTGGCGAGTGTGCTTGTCTGGATGAAGCCCTAATTTTAAGGGTATGCACCCTATTTAAACACATTTATGCGCCCCAACCTCGCCTCCATCACCCTCAGAACATTTCTTATCAAACCCTAGCCTCCTTAAAGAGTGTGTGAGTGGTTGTTGCCTTGTGAAGGAACTTTTGGTGCATTTTGGAGCAAGTAGAAGAAGGAGAAGGTTGAAGAGTTCAAGGAAGAAGAAGTAGATCCGGGACACACTCCTTTGTGGTCATCTTTTCTGGTAATAAAGTCTCCATCTTGTTTATTGATCTAATAGATCTAGTTTGTCCCCAAAATTGTTGATATTAAGCTCAAAAACCCCAAATCTCTTGTAATAAAGCCTTATGATCGAGTTATACTTCAGATCTAGCCCCTCTTGAACTCCAGGAGCTCATTATAGCCACCTTTATGCAATCTTGGCCTTGTTCCAAACCCTAAGTGCTTAGTAGTTGATGATTTTGGGTATTTTAGCCTCATACCCTTGTGCATGCACGTAAAGTTGGAAACTTTACGTGTAAAACCAGTCCTAGAAGCTCATATCTATGATTTAGAAGCACTGAAATCGATTAGAATCGACTGTATAGTAATAGCATGCTTGGGACTCGGCGAGTTGTTCTTCAGGCTCGACGAGTTGTTCTTATGACTCGGCGAGTCGCAGACTGGACGTGTTCATATGATGAAGGAGAACTCGACGAGTTGTTCATACAACTCGACGAGTCGGATGAAGTTAGGCTCGATTTATGTATCGAAGAAGAACTCGTCGAGTCTTCACCAAACTCGACGAGTAGAAGCGAGTAGAGGACTAGAACGGATGAAAGGGACTCGGCGAGTTGGGGGCCCAACTCGGCTAGTCCGGCCAACTGAAAGTTGACTTTGACCAGGAAGTTGACTTTGACTGGGGGTAAAATAGTCATTTCACCCTCAGTTTAGTTATCAGTATTTGATTGAGTATATTTATGGGAATTGTAGCCGGGGAGATACCGGAGCAGCAGCAGACAATTCCCGAGTAGTTTTTTCAGCATCTAGCTTACGAGGTGAGTTTCCTTTCAGTAGGAACGGGTCTACGGCCACAATGCCGGCCCGTTTAGTTAGCAGTAGTTTCGGACGTCGGTTCGATGCAGTAGTTCAGTGTGCTTGAGGTCTTTGTGATTCAAGCATGTCTTTGTGTTATGTGTTCCGGACTTCGGTCCGATACAGTATGCAGTATATGTGTTTAAGCCAGTAGTTGCGATTATGCTATGTTATGTTTAGTCTGTTCCGGACTTCGGTCCGATGCAGTTTCCGGACTTCGGTCTGATGCAGAGGGCAAGGCCCTGGTTAGTTCCGGACTTCGGTCCGATGCAGTTTCCGGACTTCGGTCCGATGCAGAGGGCAAGGCCTTGGTTAGTTCCAGACTTCGGTCCGATGCAGTTTCCGGGCTTCGGTCCGATGCAGAGGGCACGACCCTGGTTAGTTCCGGACTTCGGTCCGATGCAGTTTCCGGAATTCGGTCCGATGCAGTGGGCAAGGCCTAGTAGTTGTTTTATATGTTATTGTATGGTATGTGGTAGTTTGGGGGAACTCACTAAGCTTTGTGCTTACAGTTTCAGTTTTGGTTTCAGGTACTTCCGCTAGCAAGGGGAAGAGCTCGGGATGATGGCATGACACACACCACAACTTCAGTTTAGCCTGGGAGTTCACTCTGATAGTTTAATATGATTTGACACATTTTCTGATTTGATACATTGATTATAATTTTTTGAGATACACGTTCCATGATTTTATGATATGACATTTGATGTTGTGATTTTTAGTAATGTTGAAACAACAAATTTTTGGGTCGTATTTTTGGGTTGTTATATGAGGGCAGGGGATATTTGGTATGTTTTGGACCTAAACTGAAAGGAATTTATGGAATTAGGGGCTAAAGGGTAAATGTTGGATTTAAATTGAAGAAGATATTATGGGGAGGGACTAATAATGAATAAATGAGTGAAAGTTGCATGAACATGGGATTTAAACCCGGTGACCTATCCTTCCCGTCTTAAGGACGTTACCCCCCAAACCCTAACCCTAGCTCTTCACCAGCCGCCACCCTTATGACCCCTTTAGCCGGCGCCGCCACACCTCCCGTCGTCGAAGTCGTGAGCCACCAGAGATGTTCCCCCGACGAGTGCCGACGAACCCGAGGCATAACCGCCGTCGTGAGCCACCGTGAGGTGGTGGCTGCCGTCGTTAACCACCACAACCCGAGGTGGTAGTGGGTGGTGCCCAACTTGTGAAACCCTAGTGGGCCTAATGAAACCCAAATGGGCGTAAGGACTTAGCTTTTGGGCCTAATTGGGTTGTGAGGGGTAAGAAACCCTAAGTAGGGTTTAGAAAACCCTAATTTTGGATATGTGGGCCTTGGACTTATCGGGACCCACATTTGGGCCATTGGAATGGAATTGTGAATTACACCCAATAACACCATATGATTTATCTAGTTGAGTGATAGACTTAATGGATTAAGTCCTTAATGGGTTAAGTGAGAAACACTTAATCCTAATCGTCATTTTATGTGAAAACCCTAATTTCACTTGGGCCTCAATGATTGGGTTATTGGTGGGCCATCCAAGAATAATCATATGGACCAGAATATTTAGATGGGCTTTAGGGTAAGGCCCATATGTGAGGTTTGGGCCCAATTTGGAAAATTGGGTCATAGTTGGGCCTTGGTTCATTGTTAGACTTTTGGGCCTTTGGATTGGGCCTTGGGCTTAAGTCAAGCTAAGTTAGGGTAAAATAGTCTTTTACCCCAAGCTTGGATTTATGGATATGTGTTGGAGACCCAATTATTAATTGGGTGTTATTTTGATGTTGACAAATTCGGGAATCTGTCATCCAGCAGCTAGGGTTTTGTCAGCGGGACTTCAGCAGTGTGAAGTGAGTTCTCTTCCAATAGGGACGGGTCTAAGGCCACAATGCCGACCCATTTAGTTGTTAGTAGTTCCGGACTACGGTCCGATGTCGGGGCGGTCCCGAGAAGAGTATATGTATGCTTGATGTCTATGTGATTCATGCATGTTATGTGTTATGTGTTCCGGGGCAAGCCCGATGTATGTTAGTGTATCTGTTATATGTTATGTGTTCCGGGGTAAGCCCGATGTCGGGGCAAGCCGGATACGTGCTAGCTTATATGTTATGTGTTATGTGTTTTGGGCTTCGGTCCGATGCCGGGGTAAGCCCGATGTATGTTACATGCTTATGTTATATGTTTATGATATATGTTATGTTGTGTATGTCGGGGTAAGCCCGATGCCGAGGTGATCCTGATGCCAGGCGTGGTCTGATGTCGGGCAGGAATCCGATGTCGGGTAAGCCGATGCCGGGTTCGTCCCGATGCAGCTAGGCGGTGTCCCAAAGTTATGTTTATGTTATGTGTTTACCGGATTACGGTCCGATGTCGTGCGGGGCCCGATGCAGTGGGCTAGCCCCAAGTTATGTGATTATGTGTATGGTATGTGGTAGTTTGGGGAGACTCACTAAGCTTCGTGCTTACAATTTTCAGTTTTGGTTTCAGGAACTTCGGCTTTCAAAAGAGGAGCTCAGGATGATTACAGTGCACACACCATTTGTTTAGTATGGGATGTTTATACTCTGATATATTTTGACATGTGACTTTGATATATGTCTTATGACTTTTATATGATGAGGATATTTATGGTTTTATTAATTGTTTAAAACGAAATTTTTGGGCTGTATTTTTGGGATGCTTCAGGCGTACCAATGCTTTACGCTTAGCGTAGAGCACAACGTCCTGAAAATGGGCTCCCAGCTGGCTACGCTGGGCGTAGCCAGATTTATACTCAACGTACACGGCCTAAACTTACATCTTAATTTTTAATTTCTTAATCATTAAGAAACTTCACCCAACCTCATATTTGACCCTAAAAGGCATGCTAATCCATAAAGTCTCCAACTTTATTCCTTTGCATGGCTAAAGAGAGCTCAATCCCAAAACCCTAACTTCTAACATCACCAAAAACCTCATAACTCATGCATGGAAGAAAGGAAAAGGACCAAGCTTGCATTTTTATGACACCATGCACTTAAAAACGTCTAAAGGGACGGATCAAATGGTTTGGAGTAGTCCATACTCACAAAGACCAAGGTTTTGGAACAAACTGAACATAACTTAAGCTTAAACAAGATCTAGCAAAATAAGCCTCAAGGTATGAACTTTATACCTTCTGCGGATGAACAATGAGGTGTAGATTTTGGATCCAAAAGCTAGAATGCACCACCACTTCTTCAATGATCTTCCTTCACCACCAATAACACTCAAAAGCTTCAAAACTCACACTCAAGGGTTAGGATTTCGATATTAGGGCCAAGAGGGATGGAGGTTGGTCATAAGAAGGTCCAAGGGGGAATAAGATGCTTAAACATGGTACATAACCCTAAAAATTTAGGGTTTGGGAACAACACGAGTATGCCTAACGTACTCGACGTGTACGTCCAGCGTATTCAAGAAGGTTTGTGATCCAATTAATGACTTACACCTGACGTACAATCCATGTACGCCCAACTTAAGGACTTACTTTGCAAAATAATTTCATTTCTAGATTGAAAATGGAAATATCTGGAAACGGGTGTTACATTTTATATGTAAGATTAGTTGAAGGCATTGACAATAGTTAATCCATATCACACCCTGTTAACCGATATGCTTTAGGATTATTAGTATTTTGTATTTTTCGTATCCCATGGGCTTGTTTTTTAATTCTTTTTATATGTAATTTATTCTATTTGTACAACAGTTGATGTGGATCATGTGAGGTTATCCCAGATTCTTGCATTCAAATGCTACCAGCCACAAGTGGGAATTAGGAGGTAATTAGTTTATTTGATTGATAATGGTTCTAAAATTTCATTGTAATGTTGTATTTTATGGTTGATCTTTGATTTTTTTTTCTTTTATCCTTTGTTGAGCTTTTTGACAATTCTTTAGACGAGGTATAAAGATTTAAAACTTTTTATTGGTGCAATTTCGAGGTTGTTCATGTTAAGCAAGTCGACTCTATAATGCCTTGAATGAATTCAACATATGATATGGTGATTATTTAAAGTTAATTTAGTATTTTGACAATTTTTTCCTTTCATTGTGAGTTTCATTCATTGGTTTGTTTCATTATAGACTAATGAAATTTATTTGATTTACCTAATCAATGTTATTTAAAACCTACAAATATTCTTTCAGGATGGCAAAGACTTTAGAATAAGGCCAATATTCTGTCAGAATAAGGAAGGACAATATTTTTTGGGTTCTCATACAAAATTATTTGGTTATGACTATGTGGTATGCATTATGTCACAGTCACTAAAGTTTGTAAGGGTATTTTATCATATGATTTGATAATGTGTATTTTCTTTTTGTAGAGACATGAGCATTGCATATATATTAGATGATGAAGATGAATGTGCTCTCACATAATGGTATTCTTACATAATGTAATTCTCATCTGATGTTAGTCTCACATAATGCCATTCTCGTACAAATGGTTAGAATCAAGTTGACTCTGGATCATTGAAGAAGATCAGGTGCATTTGTTCAATAATTGTATATTTAAGCATGCTATATTTTTTAAGAATTTATTTCATTTTTAAGACATTATTTTAGAATATGTATAATTGTATTAAAATGGTTCAAGAATGTTGTCTTTCTTCAAGAAGTTCATTTAATCAAAATATGTATTTTATCATAAATATGTATCCTCACATTCTTATAGAATACCATTCTAACAAAATATCATTCTGACAAAATAAAATCGGGTATAATTAAAAATTATGTTGGAATTAAAATTGAATTAATTAAAAATTCAGAATTTTTAAATCAAGAGAATTAATTATCCCCGAAAATCTGGATTTTTCCTTTTTAAATTTATGTCAATTGACTAAAAAACCCTTCTAGTGAAATTTGATGGTATTTTTCAATTGTTTTTAATTCAATACAATTTATGAATCACTTTCTTAAAATAACTAAAATGATTGGTTCACAATCAACCCTACATCCACACAATAGATAATTAGAATACAATAACCTACCATATATATATATATATATATATATATATATATATATATATATATATATATATATATATATATATATATATATATATATATATACACACACACACACACATAGAAGCTGTTTGAATTTTACTTATGGTTTAAAGGGCACAAAAATGCAACATTTTTCAACTCTACTTTTCCCAAAAAATACTCCAACTCCACACGCCAACACTTGGTTTGTGGTCCTTTTACACACACGTACATACTTGGAGCTAATCGACCAATAGCACTTTCAAAATTAGAACACAATTAGAAGCATCAGAGAAAGTTATTTCTAAAAAACAAACTATACTTACTGAAGAAAATGTAATAAACTGCAAATCGTAATAGTGTTTCTAAGTATGTTGCAATTTCCTGCAATTTACCTAAAACCCTTGATTTTATTTTAAAGAAAACACTAAATAATCCAATGATTGGAGTAATAGTAACTTAATTTCAATTTATTCTCATTACGGGGTACTTTACTTTTAAGGTAATTTGAAAAATAACATTCTATTTTCATATCATAGGGGTCGGGGCGGGGGAGACGTTCAGTTTTGTTCGGTTTTTGCATAGAATCAAAAAAATGTATAAATCTATTTTTTTTCTTCAGATTTTAGGTTTCATCCTATTAGTTTGATATTTTTATTGTGTGTGTTCAGGGGGGGGGGGTGCCAGAGGAGGTTCATATGCAAAACTCCATAAAGATTTGTCTTAACTCTCTTTGTTCTTGTATATATTAGTTCTGATAAATGCGAGCAAATTACACCCACCCTAAAATGAAGTTAATTTATTATCATTTTTTTATATTTGTTAACCTACCAAATGTTATTAATAGATTCTTTCTGAAATTTTAACAACGACTAAATTAGCTTTCACAATCACAAGTAAGGATCACTTCACCTGATTATTGTTTTGGATTTAAATTCATTTACTATAGAGTTCTTAATCCATAAGATTACATAAAAATGCCATTTTTAAGAATAAATATTGAACCTGGACAAAAAAAAATTAATTACTTGCATGTGTATGTTGACCATTAGAAACGACTCCATCTGGATTCAGAAGTTACAGTGAAATAGAATCAAAATACTCAAACTGAGAGAAAAAGAAACATACATACATAAGAACAAAAGAACACATATAATCGGAAAATAAAATCTGCATAACTCTACATTTTTTAGCTTATAACCAACTTTAAAGATAAATGTGACACTTATAGTAGATCCATGGGCGCCACCAATCTGGCCTTTTCCACAACATTGTACAAATTACAAATTATAAATCGGTAAGTCATTGAAATCATAAAGTTGAACAAGTTTTGATATAAATGAAGATGTAAATTGTACAAAATAGTAGTAAAGCCTCACCAATAAAGATGATAGGGATGTTTCTTCATCTTCTTATTCTCATTCCATCTCTCTCTTCCTATTTCATCTTTCACAAGAAATGAAGATCCGTTAGTAATAATAGTTATTAGGGATTTAATTTCCATCAATATTAAGGGTGATTAGGGCTTCAATATCCTTTATTAACATTTTATATAATTTTTTCCATGTCACCTTCCACCTAACAACTATGCTACATCAGTAAGAAAATGAAAAATCGGTATTGAGGGAACTCCAATTCTATGAGCTGAATTTGAAAGTGAAGAAAAATAGCTTAAAAGACTCATGGAAATTTTAATAATCACAATTTAGGGATCTTATATAAATGGGTCAACTTCATATGTGTTTAGTTAGAATAAACCAATGATCTAACATTTTTGTGTTAGGATATGGTGAATCCATAATTTTAATCAACATCTTTGAGTTTGATTTCAACCTGTACATGATGTTTCTCCTAAAATCTATTGCGTACCGAAAAATTAGGTAACCCTAAGAATTTATTTATTGGATGATGCAGTTTTCTTACCTTGGTAATTAATGATTTTGTTTAGATGTTCATGAACACAATTGGGATCCCATGTGTATGAGAGAGAGTATGCCAAGCGTTTTCTCTGAGAAATATCAAAAGATGGGAACTAAATCAAACCCATATGGTTTCATTAAAAAAACAACAAACCTTACTAAACTAAATCGATTCCTTTCAACATACCTTAGGCAAACACAATCCACATTCGACATCAACTGAGAAATAACATTGGGTTGATAGTGGTGACGATAACTTAGTCTTGAACCTATTTGGAAGCTTCCCCAAAGTCATCAGATCCTTTTACTTGTTGTTGCTCCTTCGCCGGAGGAAGATTTCATTGTCATATGCAACAAAAACACCAAATTAATATTAATACACATCAAGACGTAAAAGCAATAAAATCAATTTTATTGTTTTTTGGTTGCAGTTCATGTGCACAAATGCTATATAAGTGTATTCCCTCTTGATTGATTCAATTGATACTGAAAATGAGGGAACACTGGTTTAGCTTTAACCGATTCATTTTAAAGATAACTTTGACTAATTCATTTTGCATATAAGTTTGACCGAATAAGATTTACTTATTCTCCAATTCAGAAATTGATTGTAAATATTGTATTAAAGGCTTATGTAACACCCCGATTCCCAGGTATGAATTTAAAGCTTAATATATACTCATTTTCAGGGCAACTCGACGAGTTGGGAGGCTCCAACTCGTCGTGTAGAGTTTTAAATGGCCGCGTATCTTTAAGGTCTACTCAACGAGTTGGAAGGCCCCAACTCGACGAGTTGAGGGATGCACATGAAACCCTAATTTTTAGGGTTTTGCACCCAACTTAAAGATCTTATGACCCATTGTTAGCCTCCCTCACCGTCCACTCAGTCCAGAGAAAACCCTAATCGTGCCTCTTTCCCCATTTTGAGTGTGTGTGAGCTTAAAGAATATTCTTTGGTGCTTTTCTTGAAGGAGCTTGAAGTTGGTGGTGTAAAGTTGAAGGGAGAAGCTTTAGATCCGGGATTTCCATTATTGTTGCAGTCATTCTAAGGTATAAAGTCGATACCTTGACCATCCATTTGCTAGATCTCTTCTTTTGAAAGTTTATGGCCATTATTAGCTTATTTTGGGACCATTATTGGATTTGAGCATGTTATGAAGCCATGGTTTCAGATCTGTACATCTCATGGCCTCCATGGACTTAAAGTCGCCAACTTTATCAAGTATTGGCCCTCCTTCGTGCTCTAAGTCCCTTAATAAGCTTGATTTTAGTGTTTTATCCCCTTGATGCCATGCATGGACGTAAAGCTTGCAGCTTTACATGGTATATCAACCCTAGGGGGGCAAATCTATAGTTTGGAGGCATTAGACTCATTTGGAAAGCGACTGAATGTATTAAGACCAGGACAACTCGACGAGTTGCTTAGCCAACTCGATGAGTTGAATCAGATTTTCCCGCTTTCTGGATGCTGAAGAACTCGAGGAGTTGCTCTGGTAACTCGACGTGTTGTCTCGAGCTTTTCACGATTTTTTGAGATATGAAGGAACTCGACGAGTCAGTAGATGCACTCGACGAGTTGGGTCAACATGGACTGTTGAACTTGACTATTGACCTGGACTGTTGACTTTGACTTTGACCATGGTTGACCAAATTTGACTTAAAGGGTATTTTTGGTATTTTGGGATTTTAATGAAGTAGTCATTGGTGATCGTAGGCAGTTGAGTTGGAGCTGTGAGTTGGGATTGATATTACCGGTTCAACACTACTTGTGAGGTGAGTTCTCCTCACTATACTGACAGGGTCGAAGGCACCAATGCCGACCCTTTTGGATTGTATCATGGTTTATCGTATGATACTATATGTAGTGATCAGGTAGATTTGTATCCTAGTGTGTAGGATGATGCTATGATTGATGATCTGTTAGGCCTATATGATAACTGTATGTGCTAGCTAGCGTTTGATATTATGTGATATTATGTGATGACGGGTGGGTTGAGGCGGTCCTGCTTTGTGCTCAAGGCCAACAGACCCAAGGCGGCCCGGATAGACTGAAGGCCCAAAAGGAAGTACCAGTCATGCCGAAGGCCCGGAGAACGGTCCATACAGGCTGAAGCCTCGGTGAGGCGGTCCAGGCATGCTGAAGGTTCTGAGAGTAGGCCAGATAGGCTGTAGGCCCGGTGAGGCGGTCCAGTCATGCTAAAGACTCTGTATACATATTGTTTGTTTATGACATTGTTCTGGTTGTATGGTGTTGGTATTTTGGGGGAACTCACTAAGCTTTGGGCTTACATTTTTGGATTGTGTTTCAGGTACTTCAGATGATCGTGGGAAGGCGAAGGCTTGATCGTGCACCTCCTCATATTTTATGTTATGATTTCTGGGATTACTCTGATGACAAACATTTTGAAAACAATTTGTAATAAATGGTGGTTTTTGGATGTTTGACAAAGTTTAAAATTTTTGTGAATTTTATGGATGTTACAGTGTTACTAAACCAGAAACACAAGAGCTACGAAAAAGCAAAAGAGGCCAAATTTTGAAAAAATCCGGGTTCGACTTCCAAATGTACTTGGTGGAAGGTACTAGGGATGAGGAGGGTCATCTATACTCTTAGTTTTATAGTATTGAGGATGATCCAAAGACATTTCAAGAGGCCATGCAATCTCGAGATGTAATATTTTAGAAGGAAGCAATTGATGATGAAATGTCATCAATTCTTGAAAATAACACTTGGGTGTTGACTGATTTTCCTCAAGGTTCTAAACTACTTGGTTACAAATGGATTTTTAAAAAGAAAATGGATGTTAATGATACTATTGACAAGTTCAAAGCCCAGTTAGTCATTCAAGGTTTTAGAAAAAAACTTGTGTTAACTACTTTGATACGTATGCTTCGGTTGTGCGTATCTCTACTATTAGATTGTTGATTGCGTTGACAAGTATCCACAATTTGGTCATTCATCTAATGGATGTGAAAACAACCTTTTTAAATAGTGAACTTGACGAGGAAGTTTACATAAAACAACAGAAGGTTTCATTATGCTCGGTAAAGAGCATATGGTTTGTAAACTTGTCAAATCTTTGTATGGGCTGAAACAAGCACCTAAACAATGGCATCAAAAGTTTGATGAGATTATTTTGTCCTCTGGTTTCAAGATTAACCAATGTGACAAATGTGTTTATAGTAGATTTGATGATGCTACTAGTGCTGGAGTGATCATTTGCTTATATGTAGATGACATGTTGATTTTCGGTACCGACCAAAGTCAAGTGGATGAAACAAAGAAATTGTTATCATCAAAGTTTTCCATGAAAGATTTAGGAGAGGTCGATATAATTCTTGGAATAAGAATTAAAAGGATGAACAATGGCTTGGTTATGACTCAAAGTCATTATATTGAGAAAATTCTCAAGTGGTTTAATTTTACCGGTTGTTCTCCTATGAGCACTTCTATGGATCCAAGTGTGAAATTGATGGACAACATAGGAACTCCTATTTCACAATTGGGATTCTCTAAGGCCATTGGTAGTTTAGTGTATGCAATGACAAGTACCAGACCTGATATTTCTTTTGTTGTAGGAAAGTTGAGCAGGTACACTAAAAATCCTAATGCTCAACATTGGCAAGCAGTGAATAGAGTGTTTAAGTATCTCAAGGGAACCATGGAGTATGACTTGAGTTACTTGGGATATCCTTCGGTTTTGGAAGGACATTCGGATGAAAGTTGGATAACCAACCTGGAGGATCATTCCTCAACGACTGGTTGGGTATTCTTGCTTGGGGGAGGTACCATTTCCTGGGCTTCCAAGAAGCAAACTTGCATTACAAACTCAACAATGGAATCTGAGTTTGTTGTGTTACATTCTGCTGATAAAGAAGCTGGATGGTTAAGGAACTTAGTCTATGAGAACCTTTGTGGTCTAAACCGATAACACCTATTTCTATATGTTATGATAATGCTGCCGCTTTGGGTAAGGCCTATACTCAAGTGTGTAATGACAAGTGTCGACACTTAGGTGGCCGACACAGTATAATTAGGGAACTAATCATGAATGGTGTAATTTCGATTGAGTTTGTGAAATTGCAACATAATTTGGCAGATCATTTGACTAAGGGTTTGTCAAGAGACTTAGTGCACAAGTCTGTGATTGGGATGGGATTAAAGTCCATCTAAATTCTATAACGGCGAGACACCCAATTCCCTTCTAATATGACATTAAGAGTCGAATTTAATGTGGAAAGCTCACAGTTATAGATTGGAACACATGAAGTATACATCCCAGGTAATGTGTTCGGTTCTATAGTTGACCAAGTTGAAGTTTAACTTCTTAATAATTCCTTTGATTAAATGTATGTATAGATACATGGAAAGGAGTTACCTACGTGATTGTGAAGTGTAGCCGCATTTCAAGAGGTTGTGAACTTGACCTCGATACGATCATGAGAGGATTAGGACACACGACTTAATAATAGTGTCAAGTTGTATTTTGCTAGAAATTTCAATAAACTAGTATGTATTTTACTTTATGGTATTCAAATGGGTTGATGGGTTCAATTCTTAGAACACCCTGATTCTCGAGTATTTGTAAGAGTATGATACTAAGTGGAAATTCAGTCGTCATGATATTTTCATTATGTACTGGTTTGGATTTGTTTTGATAAAGTTCTGTTTGTTCAAGGGTTACACTAAAATGGAGGAGGATTGTTGGTGATTTTAGTGTCACCAGGTCATTTTGTGTAATTGGAACTTAAATTGAGCTAATGGGCTTCCAAAGGGGCAGCGCCCCTTTGGCGTGGGTCTAGGGGAAGCCCCGCTAGCGGGGTCCAAGGGGCAGAGCCCCTGGAGGGGTCCAACGACCAACCCTAAAAGAAAACCCTACATTTCGTTTTCTATATAAACGACTCTCCTCTTGAGGAGAACGATCACTCTTTTAGCTCTCATTTCTTCATACAAACTAAGAATCTTCTAGCAAATTGACTTACGTTTTCTGTGCCAAGATTCATAAGTGTCCCCTTGGGATTATTCTAGGCTGAGTTTCTAGTAACCAGGACGTAGGATAGAAATATCAGTTCGAAAAATGTTTACACGATCCAAGAGGTATTCAGATCTCCACAATAAACCCTACTCGATTTCTTACACTTTATGAGCGTTTTCATTTGGGGTTGTGTATGAAAACATTTAGAATATTATCAAACCATAGCACAAAACGAAATACAGATAAAAAAGATATAATGATATTGCATAACAGTTTGATATTTACAAGTAAGGAACGTTTATAAATGATGGTATATTTTACGATATTTAAGAAACTAACCCTTAGATAGCACTTGATTGATATAATCATGGATTTTATACAAGTTTCCATTAACCCAAAAAACAATGTTGAATTTTGAGCTCTTATGATGAATTTTAGTGCCACGTGTCATAGATATTTGCCATAACTATCCTTTTAATATTTGTTGTATATTGCTCACATAAATAAGCACTATTTAATGGATTGTCCAATAAGATAGAATGATTGATTGGTATTTAATTGATTAATATCAATCATAATGGAATGTCAAATTTACATTCAAGTGGTTTGAAGTTCAAATGACTATTAACATAGACAAATAAACTTTTTAATATACCAAGAACCTTATATAAGCTTAGGTAAAGTGAATATACCCAACAACCTTATATAAGCTTAGGTACCTACCTCCATAATACTACACCGATTGTATCATATTTACATTGTAATTGCCCAAGGTTCTTAAACTTCAATCCCAATTACTTCCAAAATCTTTGGACTTTCACCATTATCTTCCTTTTACATCACGTCTTTTTGTCGAATACCTCTTGATGGGCTTCATATACCATCGCTACAAATGAAATCATGTACGAGGAATATAATGGTAAATGTCCGAAATTTTTTGAAGTAAATAAAGTTTAGGGATGAAGTTTAAGAACCTTGGACGATATATATATATATATATATATATATATATATATATATATATATATATATATATATATATATATATATATATATATATAACATTTTATTCAATTTTATAGAGTTAAATTCATTATATAGCAATTCATTTTTAGAGTTTAATATATGTTGGATGCTCTTTCTAAATTATTTGTCCATATGAAGCTCACTTGTTTTTACATCTATATCTTGCATTACCACTAATCCAAGTATAGTCGAGAGTATATATATTTCTTCTCCACACACATGAATATAGCATGAAGATTGTATGTGAAGTTTCATCTTAATATCTTATTGCATTGCCACTTTGGTGACCATTAAACCCTTTGTTTTATTACTCATTAAGGTAATATATTTGCAACGCCTTTTGCCCTTTTTTAAGTTTTTTTGTTACTTCTTAAGGTAAAATATAGTCCTTGACATATACATTCTTAAAGTAGAGGGTGGTTGCAAAAGATTGGAGATGGGACCAGGAAATGAAAAATGCATAACATGCAAAAAATGTGTAAACGTGGTTGCATTCTCGAGTTTAAAATTGGTCAGAAAAAACGTACTTCAAAAGAAAGGGCTAGAAATTAAAATAGTTTGTGTTTTTCAAGTGAAAATAAAAGAACAATATAAAGCCTTAAAAATATCTTTAAAAGGGCCATGAAATCTAGAAAGAAAGGAAAATGGAATAACTTATAACTAAAAAATACAACTCTTTTCTTTTTCCTCACAAAACGATAGAAAATTTTACCTTATAAAAATATAATGGTAAATTCTTTAGTTATTTTGTTCTCATTTCATCAGAGAACACAAAAAGGATTGAAATATAACATTATTTCTGGCTTAACAACACATGAATAAATTATTATTTTTTGAACGGTATGAATATTACTAGATGGAACTTAGTAAGAAGTTAGAAAAAAAAACATTTATAAAGTAGAGGAATCAAAGACAAGTTGCTCAGCCACCTAACCCAATTCATTTTCAACTTTTTATGCCTATTACAGATCCACAAAAGGAAAACGAAACAATTTCTTAGGCTTGATCCTTTAAAACAACATGTTATTATGAAACTTCCACAACATCCAAAAAAACGTAATGATCACCTTGTTGAAACATTTTTTTTGAAACATTCAACCTTATATTGTCTTCCCAACATAACAAATCCTCCGATGAAACATTCATAGGAGTAGAACTTGTTAAAAGTACAACACCTAAATGTATCAGTGCAACACCTAGTGACTTGGTCAAGTTTATGTTTATTTCTTTCTGTTTAATTTTTAGCTTTTATCTTTCCTTAGTGGGTAGTTACTTTATTGGTAGAAGTTACATTGTAGTTGTCAGTTTTCTTTTCTCGTGTAAGCCTCATAAGGTATGTTATGTTTAGTTTTTTTTTTATGTCAATGCAGAAGTACTTTTTCCTTCTTTTTGTTTGTGCTTTCCTATGTAATCTTATTGTGTGTAAAAGTGTGTGTTCTTTTAGCCTTCAAGTTCAACAAACTGGTATCAAAGACAGGTTCAATGGATGACCTTCAAACTATTGGTGGAGTGAAGAAACTTAACAACCTAAACTACAACATGTGGTCTACTATTGGTGGAGTGAAGAAACTTAACAACCTAAACTACAACATGTGGTCTACCTGCATCATGTCATACATGCAAGGGCAAGATCTTTGGGAAGTTGTAAATGGGTCCGAGACAAGTCAACCAGAGGCAGAAGACAACAATGGAAACTTACGCAAGTGGAAGATTAAAGAAGGCAAGGCCATGTTTGTTTTAAAAACAACAGTTGAAAAAGATATTCTGGAACATATCAGGGATGTAGTGACTCAACAGGACGCTTGGGATATGTTGACAACCCTATTCTCTAAGAAGAATGATGCTAAGTTACAACTTCTTAAGAATGAATTACTATTTGTATCTCATAGGGATATGACAATTCCCCAATACTTTCACAAGGTAAAGTCTACATGCATAGAAATTACAGAGCTTGATCCTCAATCACAGTTAAGTGAAACAAGGATGAAAAGGATTATAATTCACGGTCTAAAACCAGAATTCGGAAGCTTTGTAGCAGCGGTTCAAGGTTGGGCCACTCAACCTTCTCTTGTTGAATTTGAGAATCTCTTAGCCGGACAGGAAGCCTTAGTGAAGCAGATGAGTGGGGCCTCAGTTAAGACCGATGAAAAAGCCCTCTATGCAGAAAAGGGTAAAGGAAAGTATCGATCATAGTCTAGCCAACACTACAAAAATAGAAACTATGAGTCAGGGAAGAAGACTCGTAAGTTTGATAAAGGAGAGCCATCTGAGGATAAACAAAAGAACCATTGTTCCAACAAAAGATTTCCTTTCAAGTGTCATAATTATGGCCGCAAGGGACATATGGCATGCAACTATCAATCAGAACAGTTGGAAGAGGGTAATGTTGCAGCATCGCAAGAAGAAGAAGCTTGGGACGCCGAAGCTTTGTATGGACAAGTCAGGGACGAAGTAGCGTTTAGTGCAACCGCTGAAAATAGTGAAGATAGTCTTGATAAATGGATTGTTGACTCTGGATGTTCAAACCATATGTCCGGAGAGCATGAGAAAGTTCAAGATTCTATCAATTATGGCGGTAGTCGGGTGGTTTTGATAGCCGATAACTCTAAACTCTTAATTACACATGTTGGCAATGTAGTGTTTCGTCCAGAAGATAACAACAAAGAATTGAGACTTGAAAGTGTCTACCACGTTCCAGGTATGAAGAAGAATCTTCTTTCAGTTTCACAACTGGCCTCATCTGGTCACTATGTGTTGTTTGGTTCGAATGATGTGAAGATTTTCAAAGAATTTGAAACTCGATCAATACCTATACTAAAGTGATGATGGGCTGATTCGATTTATGTGATGTCGGCTGAGACGGCGTATGTAGAAAAGACAGAAAGCAACCAAAATACAGACTTGTGGCACATGAGATTAAGTCACGTGAGCTATGATAAACTTGACTTAATGATGATGAAACTGATGGTGAAAGGACTTCCTCAACTAGAAATTCGAAAGGATATTATTTGTGTTGGGTGTTAGTTTGGAAAAGTGCATCAACAACCCTTCGAAAGTTCAAAGTATTAGTCAAAAGCTCCCACAAAATATTGGACTTTGCTCAATTCTTTCTTGATCAGTTGATCGATTATATCACTGGGAATAAGAAGCCAATATATGTCGCTTATCCTCGATGGATTGGTATGACTTTGGTTCGTGATGAAGGATATATTGATAATCATGGGATCATCATTCTATTCCTGCCTTGTCCTAAAAGATCATTAATGCTACTCCTATTGATGGAGAAAAACATATTACTCAAAGAATAGTAAATTGGATTGCAAATCCCTACACTATTGAATCATCTGATTCTAAAGAAGAGAATGATGACGCTGATGAAGAAGAAGACGCTGATGATGAAGAAGATGAGCTTGTCACTAATAAAGAAGACTCTGTTAAGGGAATGAACTCTCCTCCAAGATTGAATAAGCACATTCAATTCTCAACTACTTCTTCATCCACTCCCTCTGCATATGATGTTGTACAGCGTGGATCAACCCCACCTCAAGTGGAAACTACTGATCTACTGATCCAAGATGTGACTTCTCCAAGATCAGTGTACCCCTTTCAACAAGCTAAACATATTCCTCTTATGCCACCACCTCTTCAGACTGTTGTTTTTTCAGGTAGAATCCAACTCCAACTTGCAAACTAATGTGCTCTCTGAACTAGTGAAGTTAAATCAGTCTTCGGGAGAAAGAATGACTAGAGTAGAAAAGGATGTGGCTGGTATGAAACGCATTATGACCTTGGGTGATGATGATAATATGGTTATTGATGACACTCCACCAAGTTCTCCATATGATAATACTCCTCCACCTCCACCTCCATCATCAAATCCTCCTCCACCATCTCATCCTCGTCCTCGTACTCCTTCACCACCTCTTGACTCTCCTCCTCAATCTGATTCTACAAAAAGGGGGAGAATAGTCAAGAAAGTCCTGATAAGAAAATGGTGTTAATCACATCAACTCCATCTCAGCCTGAGGTGTCTGAATCAGGAAGGTTGAAAAGACAATCATTATGGCGGAACAAGAGAGAAACATCCCAGATGCTGATGCACCAAATGATCAGCCTATCTCAGACGTTGGTGATCGATTAGAGACTAATGACTATGAAGGGTTTCTTGATCTGGGATTTATGGCATAAGTTGCTGCTCCTACTGTTCCTTTTAGTGTAGTTTATCCTGGTTCATACTTTGAGGGGGAGATTCCTCAGGGAACTAACAGTGACATAGATTCTGACGATGATTAGCTTAATCCTGTAAAGAGAAAGGCTTCCTTCTCAGGGGGAGCCCATGACGTTGAAGTTGCAAACTCTTCTGTTGTTGGTGATCCTTCAACACCTCCTCCGTCCAAGAAAAGTAAGCTCATTGTTGATCAAAATGTTTTAGCAGAAGAATAGGATATAACTGTTGAGGAAGTTAGAGAAATTATGATAGAGAACAATGCCGATATTCGAGCTAGAAGAGATGTAACACCGTAAATTTTCAAACAAATGTTTTTCATTTCAAACACAATAAAACACATGTCGTTTTTCCTTAAAACCACGAGTAACAATTTATTAATACATTTTTATTCTTATGATTGCTTATCACAAATCCAGGATCCTCCAAACGTAACTCTTTCTCTCGTGTATACAATCGAGCCGCCGCCTTCCCGATATCATGAAAAGTACCTGAAACACATATCACATAACACGGTAAGCACGCAGCTTAGTGAGTTCCCCAAAATACCACATACAACACATTAGCCACTCGAGGCTATAACTATGTAAGACCCTCCGGTCAATGTGTCTCAGTGGGACCCTCCAGTCCCACAACTCTGATGGACCCTCCGGTCCTAACTCTGTGGACCCTCCGGTCCTAACTCTGTAAGCTCTGAGTAATACAGAGCATAAGTCACAAGGAAATAATGCAGGATATCACAATACACAGATAAGCACATAAGACATCTCAGTCACACACAAATACCGCTCATGGTAAAGTATAGTGAGAAGACTCACCTTGCAAGCAAGCAAACAAATATCCTCGAACTCGAATCTCGAACTAGCCACCGCCTAACACATAGGGTAAATATCTCTAATTAATACTCGATTCTTGACTCTAAGAAACCAAGTGTTATTCTTCTCTCTCTAACTCTCAAATTGGGTAAAATACCATTTTACCCCTCCATGGTCTCCATTACTCATGTTGACCACACCCTAAAGTCAACAGAAGTCAAACTCGAGTCAACAGTCCATGTTTGACCCGACTCGCCGAGTGCACCTATGTGACTCGTCGAGTCCACTCCTTTCCTCAGAAGTCTCGTGAAGGTCCAACTTAGCTCGTCGAGTTGACCCCCAACTCGCCGAGTTATCGCATGATCAAGCTCATCGGGACAAACCCTAACCGACTCGTCGAGTCAGGCCATGGACTCGGCGAGTCCCTTTGATCAGATTCCTCATTCAGATGATTTAAGGCAGATCCATCACTCCAAACACTAGATCTACCATCCTAAGGGTCGATTGTCACGTAAAGCTGCAAGCTTTACGTTTAAACATGGCATATAAGACTCATAATGCCAATACATGCTCCCACAAGGGCTAGATGCACAAAAGCTAGACTTTACCTCAATAAAGCTTGAATCTTTGGTCTCTCAAGACCTTCTACAGTCCAGATCTGAGGTTTCAACCTCATGATATACTCAAATAAGTCATTGCCAAGAATGGATGGGAGAAAACCCTCAAAATCTCCCTAAACTAAGATCTCACAAAGGAAAGGTCAAGATAGGAGCTTTTTACCTTTGCACTGAAGCTCACCACTGAAGAACTCTGGATCTATAGCCCCTCCTTGATCAAACACACCAAGCTCTCCAAATATCCCTTCAAAGGATGCACAAAACCACTCAAATTAGCTCCTCACTCACTCTCTAGCTCTAATGGCGATTAGGGTTTGCTCTCAGGGGTGTAGGGTAACTGGTGAGGCGTAAATGGGGGCATAAGTTCCCTTATATAGGCCCCAACCCCGGGAAATTAGGGTTTTTCTGCCCAGCTCCTACTCGGCGAGTCGGCTCTCTGACTCGTCGAGTCCATTCATTAATCCCACATGGACAACTCGACTCTACTCGACGAGTTGGACTCATAACTCGTCGAGTCACTCCATAAACCTCAAAATTAAACATACAATAATATACCTGAAAGTCCGGATGTTACAATTCTCCCCCACTTGAATTAGATTTCGCCCTCGAAATCGCTCCTCAACGACACATAGATCGAACCCAATAACCCGAAAAGAACCACCGAGAGGATCTCATACCACACAGCTATCTTCCTCCATGGACACCTGAATCCAATAGGAACTCCCATCCCGAAAAAGGACACACCCTTCTGCCGCTACGAAACCCCCTTCTGACTCTCCAAAATCTGGAAACTCTAGTGGCCTGTCTCACTGCCAGACCGTCCTCTCAAGATATCACCATGTTATTCGCTCCTCAAATAACAGACCCCGATAACTCACTGCCCCTCTGATTCTCTCGTTGCGACTGATAAAAACAAGTCAAGGACCTAAAATTGGCTACCGATCACTCATACCAGACACATTAAACAATTCAGATCATACTCCAAGGAACGAAAGGTTCTCATCACACCAGGGAACCGCCCATTGAACTGCAATCATAACCAATCTGAATAATGAACTCTCAACACCTTGTCCTCAGACACAAGAAAATGATCATGCTTGCTCAGAAGTGTCCTCTGACACCTAATAATCATAAGCCCCAACTCCCTTCTCAAATATCCCTTTCAATATCGAGCACCAGGTCAACTCCCGATCCAACAGTTGAACCCCCAAAGGTTGCCCATTGCATACCCCAAAACGTCTCACTGACTTCCTTCTCGCAACCACTATATCGGCCCGTTGTGACACACAAGTCACGAAGTTCGCTTTACCTCAAGCGAATACCACAATCTCAATTGAATTCGTTTCACCATCGACCTCTGTCGTCTACTACTCACTAGTTTTATGCGTCTCGCAGTCCTTCCCAAAGCAACGAACTAGACCACTCAAGTCTAAAACATCAGACGGAAACACATCCCTCTCAGAATGACATCCACCCGAAATCGCATCCTGCTCGTCCTCCACATAGATAGAGCCAAACTCACCCACCAGAGTCTGGTCCGACACAGAATTGGAACCACTCGTCCCAATCTAGCGCTCAACTCATAACCCATGTTCCACGATCATACGCATGCATTACGCCTCGATCCGTCCGATTCGCGACAACCCCGCTCTAACTCAAAACACAACGGTTTTCAACCACTACCGAGATCCCAATCTCGCCTTTGGTTCGGCCCCCAGGTTCTCACAGACTCTTCTGGTAAGGCTACCCATGCCTAAGAGCCGCTCTGCGTCATACCCTGACTAATAAGGCTGCGGCTCCCCGCAGTTATACAACACTTTTTCTCACTGACTAACACGTGCTACGGCTCCCCGTAGTCCTATGGCACTCTCTCATTTCCTCGCGAATGCTACGGCCCCCTCACAATCTCACAATACTCTCTATGACTCACGTATGCTACGGCTCCCCACAGTCACACAATACTCTTTCTCTGACTCACGTATGCTACGGCTCTCCGTAGTCACACGGTACCCTTTCTCTGACTCACGTATGCTACGCCTCTCCGCAGTCACACGATACTCTTTCTCCCACTGACTCATGGATGCTACGACTCTCTGCAGCCTTACAACACTCTCTCACTCACTGACTCGCCATGGGCTCACTCCATGGTTTTCCCTGATAATCCTAAATGATTACCCCCACTCGGATCCACTCGCTCTCTTATCACATCATAATATCATCATCAAGTCATCACTACACTGATTTCACTAACTCATGCTCCACAGCCCAACATAGATAGGTGCACACACCCACTCAGCTTATGCACTACCACTCCTGATGTAAATTCTCATAAGCAAGGCATTTTTCTCAATACAGGTTCACCCTTAGACAGTCTCGCTCTGGCGACAATTAACCGATGGGTTCCCACTGGAACAATAGTCATTCGGTACTCCTCTTGTAAACTCAAGTCTCAAAATAATCCAAAAATTTAGGGCGTCATACTCAGATGCCCCGGTACACCATCACAAAATCTCACGATGTCTTGTCTCATACACCGATCTTCCATTTTACAACTCGCAACCTCGAAATACTCCAACTCACAACCTGAAACACGGAGGAATCATCAATGTTAAGAACACATTGACGACCATCCGAAAACACATCCTCTACAGCTCAAAACCTATGTGAGAATACTCATACCGACTCTGAAGTTGACTGCCAAACCACTGTTGCTCCTTCCTGGAGTGCATATCATAACTCATATATTGAACTAGAAATTCTCAGCAGTCGAAAACGGACCTCAACAAGCCAACCGCCTCGAATCTCAACCATTACGACTTGAAGAGCTCCTAACCACAATAAGATCCCTAGCCAACGGCTACTTACTGTGGTTGCATTATGTCACTCTGCACCTGAACAAATATCTGATCCTCATAATAAAATATTTAGTTCTCCCCCACTCAGGGTTCGAACCATCACCAATTGGCATACCAACAGTCTACTCCACAGACTGTTTCACCAGATTCATCACACTTGTCTCATGTATTCGTATAACGTAACACTCGATGATCTTCCGATGAAAACCAAACAGCTCCAAATATCTCGTAACTCAAACAAAAAATCTCAGAATCCTCTCGACGTGACTACCTCTAGTCATCTCGAAGCCTCAGACTGACACACCGCCGGATACCCCAACTGTTCCGAATTGGTCCTGACTCCCCATTTGGAAATAATGCACTATCACGCACCTCGTTTCTGATTCCTCGACCAGCCTCCCATCGCAGAAATCATCATAAAGGCAAGAGATCTCACTCTCACAGTCGATACACAACGTAGACAACGAGGGCCACGGCCCCAGTACACTCCTCTTAATCTCCTGGAGCTTCTGCTAAGAGCATGCCTCACTCATACAGGCACCTTCCTTGGTCTCTTCCGTCTCAGTCCCCACTAATGACTCCATGGTACAAAAAAATACCTCACAGCAGACATACTGCCCAAAAACTCTGGTGAAAAATTCACCACCATATGCTACCCCACGGGGTTTACCTCCAAACTCTGAAACCGGAAACTCGATGGCTCTTCTGCTTCTCACAGGAAAATGAATAGCACAACTCTGGTCATCGAAAGTGACTTCTCCACTATCGGCTGATTGCTCAACTCATACCGTAATCCTCCATAAAGCACCATCTCTACTCATCCCTGAGTTTTGCGACTCCAATTGGCATCTTACCAAAAATATCCCAGAAACTAACTCGATTTCCTTCTCAAGGTATGCTCCATTGAAACTCGTTCGACAGGGCCCTCATGCCCCACACTCTATCACATCTGATCTCAGTATAATCAAACACAACGGGATAACTGGTAAAACCAGAAGCACTACCTGCCACGAATCATGGTACTCGAACCATGTGATCACCTCTCGATCTGCTACGAATCGTGGTACCCGAACCATGTTATCTCCTCTCAATCTGCTACGAATCATGGTACTCGAACCATGTTATCTCCTCTCAATCTGCTACGAATCATGGTACTCGAACCATGTTATCACCTCTCAATCTGCTACGAATCATGGTACTCGAACCATGTTATCACTCTTCTCGATCTGCTACTTAGAACCTCTGGTATTCTCCCTGTTTCGAGTACGGGTCCTCTTCTTTCAGTAGTACGGGCCCATACTACATGCCACATCTACCCATACTTTCCACACTGATCGTCCCAGATTTCCTAAGTAGCTGCTCAACCTCCTCGATCACCAATCCCGATATACCTGGTCGCTATCCAGCGAATACTCTCCTCTATCAGCGTACTCTTCTGACAAAAGTCACTCCCCAGGCTCTTCCTAGGTTCTCACACTTCTCCGCCATCAGCTGCTGAAGAACTCCTCCTGATGCCAACCATCTGCCTCCTGAATATCGTCATATTCACTCGGTAGCTGACTCCCATCATCAAGAGTTCCACAAAGCACAAAGCAAGCAACATTCGGGCATCGAATAATCTCTACCAACACGTAAAACCACTCTAGGCTACAACTCCACTTGCTCTACTCACACTCAAAAGGTATCACCGAACTCAAGCAACCCTACCCCTTGCGGGTATCTCTCTACTCCCTCAGTAAACTCCTCAAATGCACATCTAGGTATCTCTACTAGATTATCACACAACTCAAAACTCTCTCTAGGTGATTCCTGCTAAATACTCTTACTCAGCTCATACTCAAAAGCACATCACAGATAGCAACAACTCCTAGGCTAAGGCATCACAAATCAGGCCACTCTAGTCCTAAAATATGAATTACCTAGCCTACCCTCTAGCATGCATAATATCTCATAAAATGTCTTATAAATATCTCATAACACAAACGTAAGGGTATTGTGGGAAATCACCGTTCGGGCTCTGGCTGATTGTACAGACTGCTCCAACTCGTTTTCTCTTAAACCCTTTCTCATTTTAGAAAAATGTATCTCTTTTGAATTTTTTTTCTCAAATCCTTAGTTTGAGTCCAAACACACCCGGAGGTGCATCCGAATCCCTCAAACCAAGGCTCTGATACCAACTTGTAACACTGTAAATTTTCAAACAATTTTTTTTTCATTTCAAACACAATAAAACACATGTCGTTTTTCCTCAAAACCATGAGTAACAATTTATTAATACATTTTTATTCTTATGATTGCTTATCACAAATCCAGGATCCTCTAAACGTAACTCTTTCTCTCGTGTGTACAATCGAGCCGCCGCCTTCCCGATATCATGAAAAGTACATGAAACACATATCACATAACACGGTAAGCACGCAGCTTAGTGAGTTCCCCAAAATACCACATACAAAACATTAGCCACTCGAGGCTATAACTATGTAAGACCCTCTGGTCAATGAGTCTCAGTGGGACCCTCCATTCCCACAACTCTGATGGACCCTCCGGTCCTAACTCTGTGGACCCTCCGATCCTAACTCTGTAAGCTCTGAGTAATACAGAGCATAAGTCACAAGGAAATAATGCAGGATATCACAATACACAGATAAGCACATAAGACATCTCAGTCACACACAAATACCGCTCATGGTAAAGTATAGTGAGAAGACTCACCTTGCAAGCAAGCAAACAAATATCCTCGAACTCGAATCTCGAACTAGCCACCGCCTAACACATAGGGTAAATATCTCTAATTAATACTCGATTCTTGACTCTAAGAAACCAAGTGTTATTCTTCTCTCTCTAACTCTCAAATTGGGTAAAATACCATTTTACCCCTCCATGGTCTCCATTACTCATGTTGACCACACCCTAAAGTCAACAGAAGTCAAACTCGAGTCAACAGTCCATGTTTGACCCGACTCGCCGAGTGCACCTATGTGACTCGTCGAGTCCACTCGTTTCCTCAGAAGTCTCGTGAAGGTCCAACTTAGCTCGTCGAGTTGACCCCCAACTCGCCGAGTTATCGCATGATCAAGCTCATCGGGACAAACCCTAACCGACTCGTCGAGTCAGGCCATGGACTCGGCGAGTCCCTTCGATCAGATTCCTCATTCAGACGATTTAAGGCAGATCCATCACTCCAAACACTAGATCTACCATCCTAAGGGTCGATTGTCACGTAAAGCTGCAAGCTTTACGTTTAAATATGGCATATAAGACTCATAATGCCAATACATGCTCCCACAAGGGCTAGATGCACAAAAGCTAGACTCTAGCTCAATAAAGCTTGGATCTTTGGTCTCTCAAGTCCTTCTATAGTCCAGATCTGAGGTTTCAACCTCATGATATGCTCAAATAACTCACTGCCAAGAATGGATGGGAGAAAACCCTCAAAATCTCCCTAAACTAAGATCTCACAAAGGAAAGGTCAAGATATGAGCTTTTTACCTTTGCACTGAAGAACTCTGGATCTACAGCCCCTCCTTGATCAAACACACCAAGCTCTCCAAATATCCCTTCAAAGGATGCACAAAACCACTCAAATTAGCTCCTCGCTCAGTCTCTAGCTCTAATGGCGATTAGGGTTTGCTCTCCGGGGTGTAGGGTAACCGGTGAGGCGTAAATGGGGGCATAAGTTCCATTATATAGGCCCCAACCCCGAGAAATTAGGGTTTTTCTGCCCAGCTCTTACTCAGCGAGTCGGCTCTCTGACTCGTCGAGTCCATTCATTAATCCCACATGGACAACTCGACTCTACTCGACGAGTTGGACTCACAACTCGTCGAGTCACTCCATAAACCTAAAAATTAAACACACAATAATATACCTGAAAGTCCGGATGCTACAAAAGAAGCTACAAAGGTAGAACATTTATCTATTAAATTTGCTCAGGCTCTTGCTTCCGCTGACGAAAGTGCTGATGTTCAAAGCACAAGTGTTCAAACAAGAATATTCAGATGTTCAACAATAATGTTGACAAACAACATAGGATTTCAGAGCTGAATGACAGGATCAACAGAAAGAAGCTTGAAGATGTTCTGGCTCGTAGATCAAAACTTGACCCTATCATCAGGGTATGGCGCACTAAACCAAGGAATGAGTCACTGAAGCTTCACTTAGTTAGAAAGAATACTAAGTATGAATACACTGAAGTTATACTCGCTCGTGAGCTTGTCAAATTTGGCTACAACGAGTGGATACAAATTCATGAAATTATTGACAAACATAAAGGTATTCATGCCAAAGAGGTGAACTAGCAATTTAAAAACTTCTCAACAAAGTCAAGAAGTTGAATCTTGTGCCATCAGCTGGTTCGTCTAGACCATCCACTTCAGGCAGAACAGTCGCTCCCAGAAGGTCCAAGAATACTAAGTTTCTTCTTCCATATGGCACTCGCTACACCAACAACTAGGGGTGTAAGTGAGCCGAGCTACTCGGGATCGACTCGTTAAAAGCTCGACTCGAGATCGAATTAAACGAGCCTGAGCCGAGCTCGAGCCTAAATACGAGGCTCGTTTATTAAACGAGCTCGAGCCGAGCTTCAATTCATGGGCTCGCGAGCCTAAACGAGCTTAAACGAGCCTATATATATATATACACAAACACACATATATGTATATATATATATATATATATATATATATATATATATACACACACATAGAGGCTCGTTTAGGCTCGATTAGGCTCGCGAGCCCACTAAATTGTTCACGAGCCAAGCTCGAGCTTCATTTTAAGGCTCGACTCGAGCTCGAGCTTCCTCAAAATTAAACGAGCCGAGCTCGAGCTTGGTCAGGCTCGGGCTCGACTCAGCTCGTTTACACCCCTACCAACAACGAACTGCCAGTGGGTGTTGAACCTGTTCAGCACATGTTCATTCAATAACCAAAACATGGTATTTTTTATCTTTATAATCAAAATCACATGTGTTTTCAACACACTGATGATCTTCCTGTTGCACCCATTGAGCATTTATTTCATCTTCTCATGGAAGGACTTAGTCATATAGAACTTGAAAGAGGATATCATGCGCTGATTTCTCTTGAGCTTAGAAAAAGATTGGAAGAACTTAAAATTGATGAATTCAGGTGGGTAAAGCCTGAAATCTTGAAATAAGTTGATAAATTCTATAATATTTCTTTTGATGACTCCTCTAAAGAAGATTAGTTTTGACATCATCAGATAGGGGGAGATTGTAAGGTCACACCTTATGATCCGATGAGTTAAATACTCTATACGCTGACCGCCAGCACCAACGCCAACGTCTCAAGTCTTATCAGCATCATCATATAGATAGTAATCTAATGTAATCTTTGTATATTAGGTAATTATACATATATATATATATATATATATAATAGATAGCATATATGATATATTGGTGATAAGGATCAGTTCTTAGTATAGATTAGATACAATCCCTTTATTGAAGAGATGGACTAGTATAGTTTAGTACTTTAGTATATATTCAACATTAGGGTGAAACCCTAATATTAATGTCTTGGTGACCGTCTTTGTGACAACTTGTTTTCTTGGTGAAAACAAACCCTTTTTTGGCGAAAGACAATTTTGTGAATACTTTGTGTTCTTTATTTTCTGTTCTTTATTTGCTTTGTTAATTCGTTCTTTTTTATTATACTTGAAGTGTATCTGATCGATACAAACTTTCACCACAACGTAGCAAATCAAGTTAAGATTGTGGGTTTATTTAAGCTGCCACGACGTAGCAGTATATGGCCACAACGTGGCAGCTGGCAAGTGACAAACCCTATTTTCTAGGTTTCTCTCCCTATTTAAAGGAATGAGGAGGCTAGGGTTTGCTCACCCTTATCCTCCATCAGCCTCCTTAAGACCTGAGAAACCCTAATCTATTTCCTCCTTTATTTAAGACCTTTTTAGTGTTCTTTAAAACCATTGAAGGAAGAAAGAAGAAGAAGTGAGCTAAGATTCAGCAAGCAAGTCATCATCCTTTGTTTTAGCACTCTTCTGGACCATTGTAAGTGTTCAAGACTCGATTTTTATCATGATAGGTTGCTAAATCTTGAGTTTTGTCCTTAAATTTCATATTCTTGTTGAGTGGGGTGGTGATATCTCATAAAGTTTGCAACTTTATTAATCTCCAGGCCATTTGGAGTATTTGGTGCTTTAAATCTGGATTAGAAATGAGTTTCGGTGTCATGCATGAATTTTTGGCCATAAACCCCCATTTTGACGTAATAGGAGTTCAATACATGCATGATAGAAAAGCATGGATTTTTATGTTATTTATGATGCTAGAAACCTTTCTAGGAGTGTTGGACTAGGGGTATTCAAGATTAAGTGCTTATTGATTTAAGCCAAAGTTGTGTTTTGCCCATTTGTAGATCTAGGAGTGAGATCTTTATCTTTTGGAGAGTCTAAAGGGATAAAGTTGAAAACTTTATCTACTTGGACCATAGAATGGACCGGATCTGAGCTTTGGAGCCCTTAGAATCAAAGAACATGGATTAACCGATTAAGTTGTTAGGAGCTCAGTGATCACGGTGTGGCCTTAGGTCACCACGGTGTGCCAACTGGGCTAAGGCTCGTCTGTTTTGTCGTTTAGCGGACACTACGTGGCGACCAGCTGGAGGTTGACTTTTGGCTATTGACCGTTGACTTTGAAAAAGCTTGACTTTAGTTCATCTAGGGTAATTTAGGTAGTATTTTAGTTGTGGATTGAGGACCGGTCCTTCTTTTGCTATATAGGTAACTTGTAGAGTCGATACTCAGGGTTGCGTTATTTTAGCTATCATCTCGGTTTTGAGGTAATTTCTCTCACTATGCCTATCGGTCGAAGGCACCAAAGCCGACCCATTTCTTGTGTTATGTACTTGATGTAGGACCATTATATTGCTAATTGTTATTTGCATATGTCGATATATTCAGATGGTTGGGTTGAGGCGGAAATCCAACAACCCGGATGGTTGGGTTGAGGTACCGCTTCGTGTAGTGGACCAACAAACCCGTATGGTTGGGTGGAGACTCTGTGTCAACAAACCCGGATGGTTGGGTTGAGACTCTATGCCAACAAACCCGGATGGTTGGGTTGAGGCTATGACCAACAAACCCCTTTATGCATGCATTGTAATTGTATTTCTGATGTGTGGTATTTTGGGAAACTCACTAAGCTTGGGCTTACAGTTTTGGATTTCTTGTTTCATGTACTTCAGATGATCATGGAAAGGCAAAGGCTTGATCGTACAGATCCTCTTCGGTTTTTGATTTTCGCCAGTTTGGATACTATGATTTTTGGGATATTCGTATTTGACACTTATATTTGTGACTTGGGTTTTATGAAAACAATGCTTTTATTTAAATGAAAAATTAAAAATATTATTGTTATTTTTGGGATGTTACACTTTGCAAGAAGCTTGGTCTTCAAGTTCCACACCAAAATATGAGAAATGAGCCTTCAAATCGCTAAGAACACCAAGAACACTCAAATGGGATAAGATTTTCAAAATAGAGAGGTTGGCGGCTGAAAAGGTTGCCCTAACTTGAGGTTAATGTGCTTAAATATGGAGAAAACCCTAAAAATCATAGGCTTGGGATGCAACGTTTTCCACGTTGTAACACACTTCATGTCATGTCGTGGTAACCATCCGAAATACACGTTCTTGTTTTGGAATGCTATGTAGTGACACCCTTCATGTCACGTCGCGACATATGGTTTTCGTCAAAAACCAAGCCTTTGACTCCTTTATACCATCAACCGATCCATTCTGGGAAATGGGTGTTACATCAAAACCATATATCGAAAAGACACAAGTCTCGGCCTAGATATTTGGATGATTTTGTTGTTAATTTTCCCCCTTTGGTAGACCATGCACCACCTTCATCCAATCAACGGTCCTCGACAATACATCCTATTGCTAACTTTATTACTTATGGAAAATGGAAAATTATCGATTCAAATAAAGCTTTCATGTCAGCCATTAATTCAAACGATGAGCAGAAACATTTTAACTAAGCACTGCAAGATGCTAACTCGAGGGGAGCAATGCAAAAGGAAGTGAGGGATCTAGAAGAAAATGACACGAGGACTCTTGAAGAATCACCAAGTGGAAAGAATGCAATATATTCTAAGTGGGCATATAAAATCAAGTACAACCAAAATGGAAAATGAGAGATACAAGACGTGCCTCATTACAAAGGGATTTACTTAGTTAGAGGGTGTGGACTTTCATGATACCTTTGCGCTAGTAGCAAAACATGTTCGTATTAAAAGCTTACTTGCGGGGGTTGTAAAGAAAGATTGAATTATACCTCAGTTTGATGTTAATAATGCTTTCCTGCGTGACGACTTGGATGAGGAGGTACACATGAATATTCCTCATGGATTTGCTATAGAATGAGAAACTAGAGTTTGCATATTGCAGAAATCCTTGTATAGGCTGAGACAAGCGTCATGCAATTGGTATCACAAGTTTACTACAACTTTAATAAAGATTGATTACAAGCAATCACATGCATATCATTCTTTATTCAAATACAAGCGACAAGAAAGTTACATGGCAGCACTTATCTATGTGGATGATGTTATACTTGTTGGCAATGATGCGTCTGAAATACAAGAAACCAAGGATTACTTGAACAAGGCGTTTAACATAAAAATTATTGGTCCATTGAAATATTTTATGGGTATTAAGGTGGCATGAACTGCAGATGATCTCGTTTGAATTTAACGCAAATACACATTAGATATCTTGGAAAACTGCATAAAAGAGGGATGTCGACCAAGCAGTTTTTCGATGGAGCAGAATTTATAATTGGACCAAAGTGAAGATAGTCCACACGTTGATCCTAGCCGATACCAGCGTTTAGTTGGTAAGCTTCTTTATTTACAAGCTACTCGACCAGACATAACATACTCAGTGAATATGTTGATTCGGTTCGTGTCAGACCCGCAACAACGAAACACAGACAAAACCACTTGAATTTTAAGATACTTAAAGACCACGAACGGCGATACATCTTCTTTCCAAAGGCAGTAAATGAAACTTGTCACCTATTGTGACACTGAATGGCTTGGATGTTCTTTCACAAGGAGGTCTCGAACAGGGTACTTACTTATTTTTTGAGGTGCTCCTGTAACGTCCCAAAATTTATGAGGTACAAATTTCATTTTTAATTCAACCAAAACATTAATTACCTTTAAGTCAACAATCCATATTTGCTTATCCAAATATTCAAAAGTACTTATATAAGAAAACAGTCATCAGAGTACAATCCCAAAATCATCATGGTGCGGAAACATGGGTGGATGTGTTGTGATCAAACAGGACCCTTCCCTTTCGAACCGAAAGTACCTGAAACCATAACCATAAAAAACCGTAAACACAAAGATTAGTGAGTTCCCCAAAACACCACATGCCAATATACATGTGTCATGGGCTACCCCCATGGTCTCCCCTTGCAGTGCAATGACATCCCAAAATTCGCGGTCATTTTAAAAAATCTGTTTATGCTTATTTTAAAACCAGAGTATCCTTTTTGAAGAATAATATTGCGGAATTTGTTCCCATAAAACATGATAATGATATTATCACAACATTTCTGAAGAAATGTATTTTATTTAAATTAAAACATTGGGATGTTATCATCAATACAGAAAAATAAGCATAAACAAACATTACATTAATTTATACTAATGATCTACATCTACTTGAATCCCTAAACATAATGTATCTTTAATATTGCTACCTGTGATACAATAAACTGAGTAGGTCAGGTTGGGAAACCTGGTGAGTACATAGGGTTTTCAACTCACAATAATATAGTTAATTTGTTTCTTCACATACTTCATGTCAAACAATTAACCCGATTACCCATCCCCATTATCTTTATTTATTATTCCCTAAAGATTTACCCTAAGAGTCATCTCCTACATCGTATTTACCTCTCATCGCCTTACATCGCATTTCCTTATATTTTTGTTCCTAAGGATCATCGCCTACATCGCATAGACAATACTGTTTCGGGGATTACTCCCCTAATATGTGTCCAGTAAGGGTTAGAGTATCATTGCATGAATACGTAGTTACTACATTGCCTGAACTCGTAATTCATCACCTACAGGTTATGAGCCTGCCAGTGTTTCCACATGACTTGTTTAGATTAGTCAGTGGTCGCCATCTATACTCTGGTAGATGACTACCTCGCAACATCGCAAGTCAAGGTTATGACATCTCATAATCATCTATTATCTCACATCACCTATTCATCATCGCATATCTATCATCACCTAGTTATCATAACCTTTCTATCATCACATATCTCTCATCACTCTTCTACCCATCTTTACCCAATATATTTATAGGTAAAATACATATACAATTTAAATCACGTAAAACATGTATAAATCGTTCATCTGGCATACATATCAGGAACACGGATAATAAGCACATATAGGATGTATTAATATTTAATACTTCATATATATGCGTAAGATGAAAGTAACTATGCGCTCACTTGTTAAAGTGACGACTCGAATTTCGGACAGCGCCTCGCTTCTAATAACTGTCTTTTCCGTTGACGAAACCTAATATTATTATCACTAAGTTTTAGTCTATTATTTATTGCGACTAATTATTAGTCTGGATTCATCATTAACTCAAAGTCTACTTCATGATCTATCAAGTAAGGAACAACCGGGTAGGATAATATCGGAGGTAGGGTCCGTTTGGTATACGAAGTATACTGTTTGGAAATCCCACTTTAAACACCTCACTAAATCACAGCCTAGACATTATCCCCGTAAGTAAATAAATCAGTATAACGACTTGGAATCACTGATAAATCTTGTTTATAGGTTGATAATAACGATAATGAACTTAAACATAAGTTATACTTAAAGTATGGTAAGCATAACTCACTTACAAGGAGGTTTAGCGAGAAATCGGGCTCTGCGCGGGCAGAAATTATGAGCCGAAAGCTCTTCTTCTCGGGGCCTTATGGAGATACGGGACTCTCTATTAACACCTAGGAGGTGCTAGGTAAAAGTCTTGAGGGTTTGGGGGTGTTTGGGAGAGAGATGGATGAAAAGATGTAAGAAAAATGAGTGAAAATGCCTTCTATTTATAGGTTGCCAGCAGCCGCGTACGCTGGGCGTAATGACCAAAACAACAGTACGCTAGGAGTAATTCGATTTATGCTAGGCGTCCGCCGTTCAGGTGTCGCAATCTCGTTCCAAGACGTGGGGGAGGAAGGTGTGGCCTAGATCTTGCCACGTGTCACTCGCTGGTTAATCCTAACCATTAATTATCTTCTAAATTTCGTAAGTTTCACATACGAGCTCCGTTTTTTATGTTCTTTATATCCACGTGTAGTTACCGACGTGATCTACAACTTTCGTTTAGACTCCGTCGGCTAATTTTGACTTTATTTTTAAAGTTATATTTTAACAGACTTAGACAGTTAAAGTCCGTTAAAAATTCATAACTTTGTCATTCGACGTCCGTTTTCGACTTTCTTTATATCGTTGAGCTCCTATTAAAGTTATCTTCAATTCTCATTTAGGTTGTGTCGGCTGAAAATCGATCGATCTAAAATTCGATTTCCGGGTTGTATACTCCTATGCCAAATCTTAGAAAAATCATAACTTCCTTATACGAAGTCAGATTTGGACGTTCTCTATATGCACGATTTTGGTTTAACGTCTACTACGACTTTAGTTTAGATTTCTAAGGCTAAAAAGTAGTTTATCAAAAATTCACTTTTTACGATACGCGGCGTTGTGTCGGTTTTGACGCAAAACTTCGATGGGTCATAACTTCTTCGTTATAAGTCGGATTTTAGCGTTCTTTATATGTACGAAATCCTTGTGACATATACTATAACTTGGTTAAGATTATTTTTTATAAATAATTTCTATCAAAAAGTCATTTTTAACGCTTATTGTCTCTAAGTTGACTAGTCCGAATCTGCAGGTGTTACAAGTGTCGATGGCCAAATTCCGGTCTTACATACATGTGCCAGGGGCCAGATCTTGGTCTTTCATACAACTGCCAGGGGCCAGATCCTGGTCTTTCCTATAATTGCCAGGGGCCAGATCCTGGTTTTTCATGCTAGCATCACAGATACAACTAGCATACCACATAACAAGTAATGAGCCGACATTGGTGCCTTAGACCCATGAATATAGTGAGAAAACTCACCTCAGACAACTAAAACCCCCAGAAAATTCTCTAGTTGCAGATTCGCTAAAATCCCCACGCTACCAATCACAAAATAACATCCAATTAATAATTGGGTCCCGACTCACACCAAGAGTCCAAATTAGGGTAAAAGACTTCTTTACCCTTTTCTGAACTTGGCCCAAGGCCAAGGCCCAATCTAATTGTCCAAAAAGACCAAAATCTAATATAATTACCCAAAGCCCAAATATAGCCCAACTTTCCAAATTGGGCCCAATCCCTTTCATGGGGCTTCACCCAAGAAAGTCCAATAAAAACTCAATAGGCCAATAATAGGATTCAGATGGCCCAACAAGGCCCAAGACAACCAAAGTCCAACATGGACCAAACCGCGAGCCCAAAAAATACCGAAGCCCAATCTGCTGAGTACGCGGGGCGTACTCAGCTTGTACGCTCAGCGTACACGCTTGTACGACCAGCGTACTCCACCATCTTGACCTACTTCTTATTTTCAGCTCTTAATCAATTAAGACTTCAACCCAAACCCAGATCTGACTTCGTTAAGGTGGTTTATCACGTAAAGTTGTCAACTTTACGTGCATGCATGGCTTAATGGGGCTTTAGATCTCAAAAGAGCTTGATGAATGACTTAACACATGCATGAGACCAAAAGCACCACAAAGTTTGCACCTTTATGCTCAAGAAACCCTTAATGAGCCTAAATCTACAAGGATAAGCTCCAAAAACGTCATTAGCTCACAAAACCAACCAAAAAGGGACCAAAATGACCATAAACAAACTAAAGAGTAGATCTATGAAATGAGATGTCAAGCTTTGAACTTTATACTTTAAAAGCCACGAAATGAAGGTGCTAAAGCTGGATCTCAAGGCTCTCCACCAAAGAATGAGTCTTCAAGCTTCTTCTTATACCACTCCAAAATGCACAACACCCACCAAAAGCTTCTCAAGAGCTCAAAAGTACCACACAAAGGTTAAGCAATGAATTAGGGTTTTCAAGGGTATGAAGGCTGGTTAAACAAGGCAAAAAGAGGCTATCTTCTGGTTTATATATGGTACAAGCCCTAAAACTAGGGTTTCAAGACTGCTCATGTATGCTAAGTATACTCCACGTACGCCCAACGTACGTGGATGAGCTCCACGATCAACCTGCATGAGTACGCCCGACATACAAGGAGTACGCCCAACGTACTCCAACTTCCCCGAAGTTAACAATTCTACCCCCGAGGGACCAAATCCGCCAAACCTTACACCCCCAAGGGTCTAGACTGAAAAGTACAAAGAATCGAGTGTTACAGCTCCGTTCTCTTTTAAAACAAAGAAACAATTTGTGGTATCAAAATTTTCTGTAAAAGTGGAATATAGGGTCATGGCAAGTTCTGTTAGCGATGTCCTTTGGTTATGATGGCTACTACAAGACTTAGAAGCACCTTCGAACGTACCAACTCTTATTTTCTGTGATAATCAAGTGGCCATGCACATTGCCAATAATCCCGTTGTTCATGAACGAACAAAGCACGTTAAAACATACTGTTATTTTGTTAGAGAACGGGTGGATTCTCAATAAATTTTGTTTCTCTAAATTGACACAAGGCATCAACTTGCTGACTTGTTTACCAAAACTTTGGGCACTCCAAGACTTCAGTTTTTACTGGGCAAGTTGGACATTCGTAACTTAGAAGCTCTAACTTGAGGGGAGTAGAATTCGGATATATCTATCCTTTTCTTTGTATTATTAGAATTCCTAGATTGATATCTACTAGATTATAGTTTATCTTTTCCTTGTTTATCTACAATTCGAGTTACCTTTGTATTGTTAAACAAATGATAACAAGTATGAATTGACTCACAATTTATGATAACTATTATTGAGAGTGAAGAGACCTTTTTATAGCTAGTACAAATTAACAACGGGAAAAATAAACGAGAAAAACTAAGAGCTAAACAGAATTGACTAACGTTCTCTAACTTCACGAAAAGAAAGGGATGACCAGGTAAACCGGGTTACCAAATCAACGACTCATGGCTTGGGCCGTATTCAAACTGGACTCAACTGATCTTGGGCTAGAAACAAACGGACTAACCCAATAAATTCCTTCCCTTAAACAAGAAAGCATCAAGCCTCTTGTTTAACATCTCTTACTCCCATCTCTTATCTGATAAACTCAAATGTCGCCAAAGTCAAAGGCTTCGTCATCATGTCTGCCAATTGCTCCTTAGTTCCACAAAACTTTAGCTTGATAACGTCTTTGTTTACTAGTTCTCTGATGTAGTGATACCGAACATCTATGTGCTTTGTTCTTCGATGCATCACCAGATTCTTTGACAATTTTATTGCTGAGCAATTATCATACATAACTTCTACTGTTCCCACCTTTTCTTCAATTTCTTCAAAGAGTCCTCTCAGCCATACACAATGGCAAGCACAAGTTGTAGCTGCGACATATTCTGCTTCTGTTGATGATAACGTGACTACCTCTTGTTTTCGCGAACTCCAACATATTGCAGCTCCATTAAACAGACACACATATCCAGAAGTGCTCCTCCGATCTTCTAAATCTCGAGCATAGTTACTATCAGTGTACACCTTTAACTTTTGACTCTGATCCTTCCCATAGTGTAGCCCATAATTCAAAGTTCCTTTTACATACCTTAGAACTCTTTTTGCCACTGCCATATGCTCCTCCTTTGGTTTTGCCATGAATCTAGCTAGCAAACTAACTGCATACATAAGATCAGGACGTGTTACCGTTAGATACATGAGACTCCCTATGAGACTCATGTACACAGTAGTATCAACATCCTTCCGTGCTTCAAGCTTCACGAGTTTGGTACCTGGGACAATTGGGTTTTTCACACCATTTGCTTCACTCATACTGAACCGTTTTAGAACTTCCTTTGCATATTGAGATTGACACAAGGTAATTCCTTTTGGGCTTTGATTCACTTCTACACCAAGGAAAAACTTCATTTTCCCCAAATTTGTCATCTCAAATTCCTTTTGCATGGATTGTTTAAATAACCTACACATTTCAGTGTCGTTTCCAGCATAGATCAGATCATCCACATACAAACTTACAAAGATTATCTTTTCCTTTATCCTCTTAATAAACAGAGTATGATCTTGGTTGCTTTTTTTGAACCCTTCACGCATGAAATACTCTTCAATTCGATTAAACCAAGCTCGAGGGGCTTGCTTTAATCCATACAGTGCGCGCCTCAACCTGTACACCTTGGTCTCTTCACCTTTTCTTATGTAACCTTTTGGTTGAGTAACATGTACTACTTCCTTGAGTTCACCGTTCAAGAATGCGCTTTTGACATCTAGCTGATAGATTGTCCAATTTTTTTGTGCAGCCACTGATAACAGAGTACGTATTGTGTCCCATCGAGCAACTGGTGCAAAAACCTCATTGTAATCTACTCCTTCACGCTGAGCATACCCCTTTACCACCAGTATCGCTTTGTACTTATCCACCTTGCCAAGCTCGTTTACCTTTGTCTTGTATACCCATTTTACCCCTATGGGTTTGGTGCCAGCAGGTGGATCAATTAAGTCCCACGTGTGGTTTTTTTCTATAGCCGCCATCTCAGAATTCATAGCTTGCACCCATTTTTCTTCTCTATAAGCTTCTTCATAGGTTGTCGGATCATCCATAACACTATACATGGCGAATCCAACTTCATTTTCGTTGAACATTTCTTCACTCATGTAGTAGTCATTTATCCATGTAGGTGGTCTTCGATTTCGAACAGGTAAGCTATTTTGAGAAGTTGGTGTACTCTGAGTAGATGAGTTTCTAGAACTTGCTGAAACGGGACTTCTTGATTCTTCTCTTGTTTCTTCAGGTTGGGACATATTTTGATTCGATGGACTAAGTTCTTCAGAATTTTGAGTTGGGGATGTCTGTGAGGGAGTTTGATTCGAGGGACTAAGTTCTTCAGAATTTTGAGTTGGGGATGTATGTGAGGGAGTTTGAGGGTCATCTCTATCTTCACCTTCTTGATGCCCTTCTAGAATTTTTTTCATCATCTTCAACTATTAATTCTTGTTGGTGTTGGTACTCTTCAGACCAGACCCACGATGCATCTTCATCAAAAATAACATCTCTACTAATCACAACCCTTTTTGTTGTTGGATCATATAATTTGTAAGCTTTTGATTCCTTACTGACCCCCAAAAACACACACTTGTGACTCCTAGCATCCAGCTTCTTTCGCAATTGAGCAGGTACATGAACATGGCCTATGCAGCCAAATATTCTGAAATGCTCGACACTTGGCTTTAACCCTGTCCAAAGCTCTTCTGGTACTTTTTCATCTAGACTCCTACTTGTACATATGTTTATCACATAACTTGCCCATCTGGTTGCTTCTGGCCAGAAGATTGTAGGTACAGACTTTTCAACTAGCAAGCATCGGACCATGTTTAACAAGGTCCTGTTTCTTCTCTCTGCGACCCCATTTTGCTGTGGGGTGTATGAAGCTGTAAGTTGTTGCTTAATTCCCTGTTCTTCACAATAATCATTAAATGCCTTTGAAGTGAATTCTCCACCCCTATCACTTCTCAGACATTTAATCTTCATGCTAGTTTCGATTTCCACCAATCTTTTAAAACTCTTAAACACTTCAAAGCTTTCACCCTTTTGTGACAGGAAATAAACCCAACACTTTCTAGTGTAATCATCTATAAATACAAGTATGTACCTCTTGCCACTAGTGGAGACTGGAGCGATAGGACCACACAGATCTGTGTGTATTAGCTGCAACTTCTCTGTTGCCTGCCAACTACTCTTCTTTGGAATTGGATCTCTGTGTTGCTTTCCAATAGCACAAACTTCACATACACCGTGCTTCTCTGCAATTGATGGTAGCCCTGTCACCATTTGTTTGTACAACATGGTTCTTATGGCTTTGTGGTTGACATGCCCAAATCTTTTGTGCCAAAGTTGAGTGTTAGAGTCAACGCTCACTTGCATACATTCAGCTTGGTGTGACTGGGGTGTAACATAGACAGGAAACATCCTGTTCTTTGTCATATTTGATGAGATGATCAAACCTCTTGTTGGGTGGAAAACTCTACATACGTTTCCTTGAATGACAAAAGCCAGATACTTCTCTTGGAGCTGCCCAATGCTCATGAGATTTGATGTTAGAGATGACACATAGTAAACTTCAGTAATCACCTGTGTTATATTGCCCACAGTAATTCGAATATTCCCTTTTCCCTTCACTTCTAACTTGTGATCGTTTCCCAGTTTGACCTTGTGTTGATACGTCTCATCAAGGTGGATAAACCATTCTTTAGTACCCGTCATGTGATTTGAACAAGCTGAATCAAGAAACCAGAGCCCTTTCTTGTTGGGTTTATCTTCTTTTACTATAGTCATCAGCATCTGAGTTTCTTTATCATATGCTTCAATGTCAACCGCCGCCATCAATAATAGTTCTTCATTATCTTCATATTCGACATAGTTTACTTGCCGAGCATCATTAGGACATTCATATTGAAAATGTCCAAACTGATGACATATGTAGCATTCAATTTGAGACTTATCGAATTGAACCTTGGTTTCGCTTTGTGATCTTCCTCATCCACGCCCTCTTCCCCTGGCAGTGTTTCCTCTGCCTCGACCCCTTCCTCGTCCAGAGTTGTGGTTGTGTTCCACCTTCATCACGTGCTCGTCGTTCACTTTTCTTCTAATTTTTTGTTCGTGAATCAGCAGGGAATTCTGGAGTTCATATACTGTCATGTTGTCGATGTCCTTTGACTCTTCGATTGTACATACCACAAAATTGAATTCTTCTATCATGGTTTTTAGCACCTTCTCTATGATTTTCACTTCACTCATGTCTTCCCCCGCATTCCGCATATCATTTGCAATCACCATGACCCGTCCAAGATAATTGGTGACTGTTTCTCCAGATTTCATCTCTAGCGTCTCGAAATCCCTCTGAAGCCGCTGTAGTTGAGCCCGCTTCACTCTGGCGTTTCCTCTGTATTTCAATTTCATCGCGTCCCAAATCTGCTTCGTCGTCTCCTTCTGCTTGATCGTCTTTAGAATCGATTTGTCTATCGATTGGAATAGATAGTTGCAAGCTTTCAGATCCTTGAGCTTATGTTCTTCATAATTTTTTTGTTGCGTCGCTGTTGCTGCCTCTCCTGGTTTGATTGTGTGATACCCTTCATCCACCACTCGCCAATACTCTTTTGATCGGAGAAGATTCTCCATCACCATACTCCAATGGTCGTAGTCTCCGTCAAATTTGGGTATACTAGGGCCATGAAACTGTCCTGTTTCCTCCCCCATAACACCGATTTCTTGCTCCTCTCAGAACCTCTGGTGAATGGAATTATGCTCTGATACCACTTGTTAAACAAGTGATAACAAGTATGAATTGACTCACAATTTCTGATAACTATTATTGAGAGTGAAGAGACCTTTTTATAGCCAGTACAAATTAACAACGGGAAAAATAAACGAGAAAAACTAAGAGCTAAACAGAATTGACTAACGTTCTCTAACTTCACGAAAAGAAAGGGATGACCAGGTAAACCGGGTTACCAAATCAACGAGTCATGGCTTGGGCCTTATTCAAACTGGACTCAACTGATCTTGGGCTAGAAACAAACGGACTAACCCAATAGTATTTAAACAGTTTTGAACTAATGATATCGTAAGCAATTCCAAACTATTGAATTCTTTACTCACATTATCACCTTTAAATCGAGCATGCACGCATTACGCATAAGTGCATGACATACATACGTAAATTAAGAAAGTTGACATAACTTGACCCATAAATGGTTAACCAATATTTTCATGTTATTTTATTGTAGTTTGTCCCGTGAGAAAAAATTGTATTATTTGTGTCACAAACTTGCTATGGTTGTTAATATGTTATTCATGTTACACATGACTGATGTTTTAAGCGATAGTTGTCATGAAGTTTATATTTGCAAAAATCAATATTTCTTTACTATAAGTTTAGAAATACTAATTTTAATTTTAATATATTTATATGTAAATATATTTGTTTTAGTTTTATATGAATCGATATTGATAAAAAAAACAGATAACAATTTAGACTAATTAACTTAAAACTTAAAAGTGAAACATGTACAAATAAAAAGTTTTTTAAATTGAAATGGGTCAAGATTAAAATGTTTATTTATTTTATATACAACATTTCAAACTAAAAGAAAAATCTTTATAAAGCTAACTATTTATGAGTTTCAAAAAGCAGGCCGAAAAGTTATCTACAAAATACTTAATTTAATATAACCCGTATAATCCTTTTGGGGGCTTAATAATCAAGTTGTGTAACCTTTTTTGGGAGGTATTTATAATAATAAGTTTAAAAAAAAGATATATAATTGTTTATTGAAAGAGTAAAATATGAAAAGTAAATAAGGAAGGGCATAATAATGGGTGCACCGCTGGCGTTTGTAGCGGTTGGAGGCGATACAAGTTGCAAAGTTAAACAACTTTCACTTGAAGAGGGTCTTCTTGGCTTGGCGGGACAGCCTGGCGTCCTTATCTTTACGCCTTCCTCTTTCCCTCCCTCTATTACCATTCTACCCCTCTTCGCCTCACCTATTCACCTATTTGTATTAGAGACGGAGTAGATGGTCGGTCTTCTCAATATAATAAAGTTAGAGTAAAATACATTTTTGGTCCGTACGGTTTATCCAAGTTCTTACTTTTTGTCATGGTATCGGTCTTTGTTATGGGTGGTCCTTGTAGAGGATTTTGGTAAAACTAGTAGTCTTGCATTATTAGATCAAACATCCTAACGGTTATATTTGCAGAATATGACTAATTCACCCTTGTGTTTATCTCCTTTTATTGCTTATTATCTACTTATTAGAACTACTAATCATTACTATTAATTACAATTGGCCACCATCAATACCTCAACCACAACCATAACCTCCATGATACCACCCACCACCATTACAACCACCACACCACCTCACCACAAACTATTCAAAAATATGGAAAAATTGGCCTACATGACGTTTACTTATCCAAACGTCAGGTAAAAATGAATAAAATGCACTTAACTGAAAACATGTGTCTTTTTAATACATTTGGATTAAATCAAACAGCTACCACAATCACAACAACCATTACTGCTGCCACCACCTTCACAACCACCATCATGTAGCCGCCACCACTCCCTCACTGTTGTTGCCGCCACCAACCTGTTGTCGTCATAACCCTCACAACCATCATCCTTATATCGCCACCATCACAACAACCACCATCCCAATTTACATAACCATCACAAACACCTGTCACAACAAGTAATGTACATGTTCCAACTTACTTATAATTCATTAACAACAAAGCACACAAACAATCCAATGGAACATTAAAAACAAAAAACTGGACACAACAAATGTAACCAAACTTGATAGCTTTTATGTTTAAAGCATACATTGTTTCTAATAAAAACAAGGACAAAAACACACAAGGGAAACATAACAAATATCTTGGTTACAAACATTACCAAATAGAACAATATTTCCATGATAACAACAACGAGAAGTATCTCTTGGAATAAATCCATACATCATTGTCCCATTCTTGGTGAACCCTTAAGATTTCCAATGGAAACAAAATTTCTTTCCTTGGATGTTGAAAATATACACAAAGTATTTTCTCCTTATTTTCAGCAAAATCTTTCCCGCCAACCACCAATCCATGTGGTTTGTATCCACAATATCCCCCAGAGACAAGTCACTCAACAAAATTTCATAATGAATCAGCTTGATATACTCTTATTTGATAACCTCTCGAAGTGGACCCAAACTATATCTTTTAGAAGTGTTTGATGGAAAGTAGTAGGATTCTACAAACTCCACTTCGATTTTGGACACTTCAACTTTATCGTCACTTACAATGATATGACTTGATTCAGTTCCGAAACAAATGTAATATCAAAACTTAAATGAAAACATAAGTGATTTCAATTCTTACAATTCGATTTATAACCTTGACCTAAAATAATCCAAAATCAAATTCAATTAATAACCTAAAATGCATGTAATTCCATTTCAATATATCAAAGCCTATAATTCCATTTTCATTTATTGACCAAATGCAATTTAACTTCAATCCAGAAACAGGAACTATACATTTAATTAGAATCAAAATTGGAGAAGGGAAAAAGAACTCATAATTAACTAAAATCAGAGAGGTCATAACATTTACATGTGTTGATGTCGGTGACGAAGGTTGACATGTTGGTAGTGATGCCAGCAAGCCTTTGGCGGAGCTTAATGGAGAGGTGGTTGGTAACGGAGGTGGAGATCGTTGTTGATAATGAAGGCAAAGACCGATGCCAATGGTGGTAACAAAGACAACGATTAGAGCCGATGGTGGTGTCGAGATGTGAATGTATGAGGTTAGGAAGAAGAAAATGATCGTCACCTTCTTCCACCTTAAGGTTTTATCAAATATAACTTGAGGCATTTTAGTCTTTTCATCGTGCTAGTAACGGAGCTTAACAAAGGGTACGGTTCCGGTTCCAGGGACCACAAGTGTTACCAAAACCTTCCACATGGACCGCCTATGACAAAAAGCCAATACTAGGACCAAAAGTAAAAATTTAGGCAAACCATAGGGACCAGAACTGTATTTTACTCTAAAGTCTATATCTTAAGTTTGGTTTTTTATATTTTTAATAAACTGAATTTTAAAAATTAACATTACGCGTATTAATAATTAGACAAAGTTTAAACATGTTTATACTCTATCATATATTTTCTTTATAACAAACGAAAAACCAACATTATTGTCCCTTTCCTTAGGTCTCATCACACTACACATATAAATGAGAGACACCATTTTCATTCGAAAATATATGTTCTATAAACGGTCAAATTACAACCAATGCTATCACGAATATCTAAGGCTTATGGGAGTGGAGTGCGGTTTAGGCCGCACTCAATGCCACATAGGGAGGAACACCGTCCCCTCTATGCGGTTTTGGGTGCGGTTTGGCCGCACCTCTCCCAAAAACTGCCGCACCCTCCTTCCTCTCTCTCTCTCTTTATTCATGTGTCTTTCTCTCTTTTCTCCTTTCTCTCACCTCTCTCTTTCTCTACCATGGTTTCCACTCCCTGGGTGTGTGGTAAAGAACCACACTTTATGTGGTAAAAATGATGTGGCTCCTACGTGTCAAAGGAGAGAGTGCGGTTCTTGTGGCACCACTCCCTCCAGCCTAACACCACTCAAGAGATGAGGTAGTTCTAATGGTTCTTCACGTTTTTTAAACGATATCATATTTGGAGATTTTACCTGCAACATGTATTTCTGAGATCAACAAATACTTGACCTTTTGACATGCACCACGTGTGTCTTAAATCAACAAACACATGGCGATGAAGTATATTGACAATTCGATGAATGAGTTTATAAAACATGTTTATACTATGATATACATTTGAGCTAGTACCAAAGCTCTTTTTATCTTATAAACTTGTGAAACAATTAATCCACAAGGACCACGACAATACATGATAGCATCAAGAGTTTTGCATTCAAACTTCCAACATCTTATTACTGAACATAATTGTTTTTCAACAATACATGAAAGGGTAACGTGCATTGTCCTTATAATCATTCTAAGTGACACTTTGTAACATCATTTAATTTCCCAAATTAATGAGTCAATTTCTGATTAAAAAAATTAACGTTATTTAATAAATGTTTAAAAAGATACCATAAACTAAGTTGAGCTATAATGAGGTAGCTATAATCATAGTATAAAGCAATCGAGTTGACAAAACAATCTAAATACTTAATAATAAAATGAGAGACTCATGTTTTAACCTTTTTGTGTTATAACTTATTTATTATGTGGATTGCTCCTTTTTTACTTGTATGTAGGTTTATGTTCCATGTCTAGTATGATCAATGATTGTTTATGCAACCGATTTTGCCTGATATAAAAATGTGATTTTAAACGAAATATATAATCAAATTTTATTCTATATAAAAATATACATCATTATAACTACACACCGGTTACATAATAAAATCACACCAGGTGATACTTATTTATCAATAAAGTTTCACTTTTATTGATATCTGCAATAAGATTTAACTTTTTTTATATAATATTTAAGTAAAAGTGATATATACTTTTTTACTACGCAATTAATGTGGTAAAATATTATATATGCCTTGGTTCTAATATAAAATATAATTATATATTTAACATTTAAAAAAAAAATCTTACCTAAATTAAAAGGAAAAACAAATACTATTATGAAATGAGATGTACAATATTCACATAAAAAAATGGTCACGAGGATTTCCATTTTCACGATATTGACATCAGATCGTCAGTTCCAGGTTTACAGTATCCGTTACCACCAGCTTGTCACATCCAATTTTACGGTTAAACGAAAACGACCAACGTCAATGGCATCTCGGTAAATAATAATAAACTCGGTGGCTTTTCTACAATGTTGGTTATTTGTATTGCCATCCAATTTTACCCCTTGCATAATTTTTATATTACACTTTTTCCTCTAAACAATTTACTAATGGATTATGGGTGTGTGATTTTTAAACTTTGAACTAATGTTTTTAATAATAGAATCAAATTTTGATAATTATATGATTAAACTAATGGTATTAAGTTGATGGGATTTTCTAATATGTGTCCTAAGGACACATATAAGAAGTATTAATTAATCACAATTATTACCATAATTAAATGTTAAATACATTAATTATAATAAATATTACCATAATAAATATAAAATTCATTAATAATCTCCATAATTAATGCATTTCACATTTAATTATGGTAATATTTTTTATAATTAATACTTAGGGCACATATTAGAAAATCCCTAAGTTGATTTATAGCTACTTCTAACAGTATTTTATACAAAATTAATATATATATATATATATATATATATATATATATATATATATATATTGTTTTTTCCTTAAATAAAGATTGTTTAATACGAATCTTTTCTTTCTTATTTGAACTTATACTTGAGTCTAATCGGATCCAAACTGAAAACCTGGCCAATGAACACCGCTTATGAATGAATAAGGTAATTATGTTCAAATTAAATTTAATATACAATAAATATACGAAATTGATAGTTCTATATGTAATAATAAAACAATAATTTATTGTTTTTATCGGAATTACTAATTCTTTAATAAAAAAAAGATCTACCATTCATTTGGAATTCGAACAGCATCTTAAAAGGAAAACATATACAACCGAAAAATTGATCAGCCGGAATATGAGATTTCAAAACATTAGCATTGTATGGTCAAAACAGTGAAAATATGGTTGAGGGGAAAAAGTGCTATTAATGTATAGTAGAGGGGTCACATGAATATTGTTTCCTTGAACGTTTCCTCTTTTTTCTCAAACAGGAATCCAACTAATGAGGACTCAAGTCTAGAGAGAGAGAGAGAGAGAGATCACTGCGAAACGGAAAGAGAGGGAGATAGACGGCATTAATGGCGGAAGGTCAGAAACCGCGAAAACACAGCGACGAGAGCGTGAAGTTGTTCGTTGGCCAAGTTCCGAAGCATATGACGGAGGCACAGCTTGCTGCAATGTTCGAAGAATTTGCTCTTGTCGACGAAGTCAACATCATCAAAGACAAGGCTACGCGAGCTTCTCGAGGTTAATTACACACACACACACACACTCTTTCTTCACAATTTTCTCCTCATTTTTCGAATTTCCTCAATGTTACTTCCGGATCACAATGCGTGATTCGCGTTTTCATATTAAATTCTTGTTTTTTTTTTCTTCATAATTTGATGTATTTCGGTATTGTTAGAGCTTTGAGTTGTTGCAATTACAAATGCGTTGCCTTATACCCTTATGTGCTTCTTGCTATCAGGTTGTTGTTTCGTTATATGTCCATCTAGGGAGGAAGCAGACAAGGCCGTGGATGCGTGTCACAATAAAAGAACTCTCCCTGGGGTGATTATCTTACCAGATCTTCCTCAGTTCCCTTCTTCAACTCAATTTCTTTATAATCTCTGATTACAAACTTAGAATTAATATAATTCCAAAATTCAATTGGTTTGTGGAAATTTCGATAATAACTATGCTGCTCTACTCTGTATCTACATTGAAGATAAATTGTAAATTCCGGTGAAAATTTTGCAATTACCTTCGATTTGAGATGACCGATATTGGTTCTGAAGTTCTCCTTTTGTTGATATCTACGCTATATGACCAATTTCATTCAATCGTTATAGTTACAGATTAATTGCAGAATTGATTTTGGTCTGAGAGTTATTTTAACTTGAAATTCAGTTGATAATGTAAAACAAGTTCCCTTATTTTGGGGGTACTCTTAGCCTTTCAGCCTTTAAGCATTCAAATATTTAATTGATAAATGTAGAGCCAGAGAGAGCATCAGTTATTATAGAAACATCCAAATGAAAATGGTATTTTTATGAGATAATTGTTTATTAATTGAACTATTTTCATGGCAATCACATGTGGTTTTCAAGTGCAGAATTGTGAGCATCAGTTTCTTTTGCTTGTGATGAATGTACTTGCACCACATGGTTTTCATTGTATTTATTTGCTTTTCTTACCAGACTAGTTTAGGTTTCCCTTCCATGTATGATTAGGTAAACAAGCATCATGTAGTGAATAGAAGTCATTAATATTTTAACGAGTGTATAATTAATGTTCTGTGTTTGTATCAGGCATCTTGTCCATTGCAAGTCAAGTATGCAGATGGCGAGTTGGAAAGGCTAGGTGTGTGTCATGCTACTCCAATATTCCTTCTTTTTGTGTTTCACATCAACTCATTTCGCCATTATCACTTAATTTATCTGTTGTTTGTTCAAGAACACAAAATCTTCATTGGTATGCTTCCAAAGAATGTTTCCGAGGGAGAAGTTTCAGCATTGTTTTCTCAATATGGAAGCCTAAAAGACTTGCAAATTTTACGAGGATCTCAACAAACAAGCAAAGGTTTGATCTTTCAAAATTACCCATTTAATAATAATAACTTACGGTGTAGTGATGTAGATAGTTTCTTTATGGTTTTATTCACCATGGTGACAGGTTGTGCTTTTGTGAAATACGAGACAAAAGAACAAGCAGTTGCAGCTATAGAGGACCTTAATGGCAAGCACAAGATGGAGGTTGTGTGCATTCAATTAATAAAATGAAAGCTGTATACTACTTTATTTAGACTTAGATTAGATGTAACTTTATTATGATTCTTTCTCTGTATTAGGGTTCAACTGTCCCTTTGGTGGTGAAATGGGCAGACACGGAAAAAGAAAGATTAGCTCGAAAGGCTCAAAAAGCACAATCACTAGCTTCTAATATGGCAAACGCGGACCCCACACAGCATCCATCTTTATTTGGAGCTCTACCCATGGGTTACATGTCACCATATAACGGTTATGGATATCAGGTTCAGGTTCAGGTTCTTTCCAAGTGTTTTCTCGTTAAAATCTTGCCAAAAATTAATTGTTAATTTGCATGTAGGCTGCTGGAAGTTATGGGGTTATGCAGTATAGGCTTCCACCAGGGCAAAATCAGCGAGGTGGGGGTGGGACCCCAAGAAATTATGCAGTGTCGCCAGCTGGGTATGTGGGGTCCGTTTATCATCCGCCAGCTCAATATCCTGTGGCTTACCCTCCTCAGCAGGGTCAGGGGATTATGAGCAGTGGCCCACCTAGTCCTGTCCCACCACCTTCAAGTGTCAGCCCTCCTGGTGATCAGGTTGAAGGTCCACCTGGCGCCAATCTGTTTATTTATCACATCCCTCAAGAATTTGGTGATGAAGAGCTTGCAAATGCGTTTCAGGGATTTGGAAGAGTCTTGAGTGCTAAAGTTTTTGTAGACAAAGCAACTGGTGTTAGCAAATGTTTCGGTATGGACGATTTCGCCCCTCCCCTCCAAAAAAAAAATACATATAAATTAAAATTTTTTTCTGGTTGCTCATAATTAATTGGTGTGATGATTGCATTGCAGGGTTTGTGAGTTATGAGTCGCCATCTGCTGCACAATCTGCAATTAGTGTGATGAATGGGTACCAGTTAGGTGGTAAAAAATTGAAGGTTCAACTGAAAAGAGACAACAAGCTAAACAAACCTCAATGATTTGATGTAATACTTAGTTAAATTATGTGTCATTGTAATCTGTAATTGTGCAACGTAACGTTGGAACTCGTATAGTCATTAACTTTCAATTTATTGATTCTTCCCTCAACACCATCATCACTCACTCATATACTGTATCTAGTCTCTTTATTTCAGAAATATACTTTCAATCTCCTTCAAAAATGAAATATGCTCTTAATACAATCATCTGCATTTGATTATTCTTTGTAAATCTTACCCACTTGTTCTTCATTTCCATCCAAGCATAAGATATGATCCCACATGCTTTTCGTCTTCAGGTACTTGATATTTTCCATACTTTATTTTTTTCATTAATAACCATCCATTACTAATACGCCCTGATATTACTGAAACATGATACTATGTTATTGTTTGTTTGGTAACTTTTGCACTGGATAATCTTACTGATTTTTAGTTTATATATGGTTAATATTTTTACACATGAATGATATCATTTGCAGAGACCATTTTCTCCAATTCAACAAGTTTTAATGTGATGGTGGCTGCAGCCTGCATTCAATTCACCGAGTAAGTCTTCTCTTGTGGCTTTTTTATTTTTTTGGTTGACTGGTGAATGATGTAAACTCAAGTTCTTAATGTTCTAATGTTGGCGTTTGGATGTGCGTTTTCAAAGTGATCATTGTCACTTGAAATAACCAGGATCATAATAAAAGATAATCAGATATCAGTTGATTAAAGTTATGGATAAGTAATTTTATGTTTTATAATCTCAATAATGAATTTTGTTACAACTACTTTTAACGTGTTAGACACAGTAATACAGTGGTCATGTTTTGTCTTGTCCTGCATACAAACCACTATATTTGGCTCTTCATCGCAAAAAAATCATCATTCATATGAAATTACATCATTTATTATTTTCTTTGCAATGATGAACGGTTTTGCATTTGCTTCCAAAACCATTTATACTCTTGTAAAATATGGTTTTTAATATTCCTATTGGTGAAGTGGTGAACTTATGAGGAAAAGTCAACCAAACTAGCTCAAAAAATTCATCTCTAAAATAAAACGTAAACAAATGACATAGAACCTTCTACAAGCTCCAAAAATATAAATTTTCTTTTGGCAATGATTAAGATATTTTGAGAAATGTTTGTGTGGTTTTGGTTGATCTGATCATAATGCATTTGGTTGGTTTTTGATCTTTATTTTATCATTCGGAACACCTTCCAGCCACCACGATTTGCAAATCTCTGAAAAAGACGTGTATTTGTGTAGAAGTTTTCATGATTAAAGCATGGAAATTGGGTTTTCTTTTATAATTCTGATTCATGTTTTTGGATTGGGACTGCTTCAAAAAGTCAAAAAGGTGTTCTTGTTTTGTAAATAAAAGGTCTCTGTACAATCTAGTTGTCTAATAAGTAATAAGGTTTTGACCAATTGGTTGAAAGAGTTGTACAGGTTTTAAGAAAGGACTAATGGTAGAAAAAGATATAAACTACTGCAATCTTATTATTATTATTTTTTATTTAAGAATAACTAATTATAAAACAAAATTTTAAAATGAGTATTTTTCTTAAATATATATTTTGGGTAACCAGTGACTTGGCAAATACTTTCTCGAACATCATCCGTCAATCCATGTAGAAAAAGAAACTAAAAGTTCGTTGTTTTTAAGTATAAAATTTAGAATTTTAGTTCTTTTTTCATGTAATAGTTAGACGCTATAAACGAGAAATGACAAAACCTAGTTAGCTTTTTTACGTAACTTGCCATTTACAAAAGATTAAAGATATATACCAAATATATTATCCGAACGTATCAACATCAGTCCAACGATCTAACACTTGGAAAAAGTAGAATTAAAAAAAAAAAAAAAACACTTTATGATGCATACTCACATATATAGTAAATTACACGAATCGTCCCTCATATATGTGCCAAATGACACGTTCAGTTCCTATTTTCAAAAATTAACTCGGACCGTCCCTCGTTTTATGTAACTTTGTACGCTTCATCCCTCCGGATACAAAAAGACTATTTTGCCCTTGATACATTATTTTTTAATTTTCTTTTATTTTTTTATCAACTTTAAATTAAACAAAGAAATATAAAATAAATTAAGATCTCCACTTCATCCTCAGACGTCAACCCTTCCCTTGCCCCCTGATTACTTTTGTTCCCCCAGCTCTCTCGTTAAACAAAAATTGTGGGCATGAAGATGAGACCAGCGAGAAAGATGATAACGAGGAGGCCGTAGTGATGATTACCTTGCCGACCTGAAGCCACTGATCTCTCCTTTAAACTCAGCCTTAAACCCATCGATCTACACATCAAGCCTTGTTGGAGTCGTCAGCGTTGCCGGAAACCTGCAACTCTAAAGTCGACATCGCCTTTGTTCTCAATCCCTCCGATATCAGTTAATTTTGCGAAATATGTGAGGGGCTATGTTTTGATTTCCGATAGGGGATTCAATTTCTCTTTTCTACGTTCGAAATAATCATCCACAGTAAACCTAGATTCAAACTCTGGTTGAGGGCTGTGTTTTTTCTCAATAGATTTGAGCAAAATGATTTTGGGGTTTGGATTTAACCAAACTAATTTTGCCCTAATCCTGAGTAGATTTAGGCTTTTGGTTTTTCCTAGATAGTTTGAAAGCGGGGGTGGAGTGTGGCGAAGGTAAATCTCTGTGTGTGTGGATTTTCAATGGAGGTTGTTTTAGTGGCGGTGGTGGAAAACAAAGTTACCTAATCGTCGTCAAGTGCACCTACTATGACACCACGACCGACTGTATTAGACTGCCAGATGACGGAGCCAGATGATCTGAGACGAAGATTACCATCAGGGAGGAAATTGAAGCAGGCAGTGTACGCCGACATCTCCTCTGGATTTTATGTCGTAGGTGATTGCAAAAGAAAACAAAAATGTCGATAGAAGTAGTTGTAGAAATGTGTTAAAGGAGATCATTCTTGGATGATCTGGTGGTATCTGTTAAGCATCCCAGATGAATTTGTGAAAAATTGAGGTGGGTGAGCAGTTGAAGAGGGAGAAAGAGACGAGAAGAAATGTGGATAGTACGGGGTGGGTTTTTTTTATTTTATTCTTTTTTTATTTTGTTTTAATCAGAAATGTTAAAAATAAATGAAAAATAAAATTGAAAAGGGCATTGTAGTCATTTCATGTCTCGCAAGGGACGAAGCGTGTAAATTTAAGCTAACAAGGGATGAAACGTGTAACTTTTAACCAAACGAGGGACGGTCCGAGTTAATTTTTGAAAATAGGGACTGAACGTGTTATTTGACATATGCATGAGGGACGATTCGTGTAATTTACTCTCACATATAGTATATCATGAATCATTATCTGAATGTTTCTAGATTAGTCAAGCATATATTTTTTTAATAAAAAAAATAATGACTTGGTAACATAATTTTGTTTTTGTATACATTTAATATTCTTTATACATATATGACCATTGATTTTGTTTGGATTGTTCACAAAATACTATTATGACCGGTTGATGTATGTTTTCCGGCCAACGAGGTTTTATTTTTGCATAAATTTAGTCACTTATGTTTTGTTTTTGTACACATTTAATTACTTATGTTTTGTTGTTGTACACATTTAGTTACTATGTTTTGCTTTTGTATACATTTAGTCACTCATGTTTTTTTAGAGTTTCATATTTTTTCAAAAATAACAAAGCTCATATTGCTTGTTGGAGGAAATTTACCTCCTCTATCTCCAATCCATCGAGTTTTATCTCAATGTAGTTAAGTTTTATGGATCGGTTTCGGTTATCATAGACTTTGGAATCTAACTTGTTTGTTGGAGGAAACTCTTACACAAATAAGTGGCATAATTCATCAATTATCATTCAAACAAATGATAAATTATAGTCACAAAAATGAATATATAAATATTCAAAGCCAAATGACTTTAGTTTGAGCTGTCAGATGCTAATACTGTTGGATTAGATGTCTAAGCCCATAACTATAATTGATATATACTTAAATTGATAGTAACACAATATTTTTGGGTTGCCCTCAAAACTAGCAACTGGGAATGGTGATTTTGGAGAAAGAGGTTGACTTATTATTTGATTAATAAATTGAAATAAATAATTTGTTAATATATTATGAGAATAATATATTAATTAGAAATAGTAATATTTGATTAATATTTAATCAGAAATTAACTGGAATTAATTTTGGGATCAAAAGAATTAATTAAAAGTGTAGGGACTGAATTGCAATTGTTTAATAGTTGAGAAAGAGGCAATCTAGAACCCTGCATAGGCTATGGACGGTTTTCATATGCCTTATGTTTTCTAAAATAGTCTTTAATGAATAATCAGGAAAGTGGATAATTATCTGGTTTAAGATAATCTTTGATTTGGGCTTATCTAGGGTTTCCTACCTGCACTATAAATAGGGACATAACCCTAGTATTTTCGGCCATCTATTCCCTAGAAGCACCAGCCGAAAATTTGAATCCTCCCTCCTCCTTCTCAATCATCTTCCATTGCTAGTGTTGGGTGTGAACCATTAGAGGCGTGACAATTGTGACTCTTGCTCTCAAGGCATGAACAACACTACGAATTTGCATTGTTATTGCTATATAATCAAGGTATATTTCAATAGCCCTATCTGTGTATCTTGATTATATACTAGTGTTCTAGGGTTTCTACATTGTTGTTTATATTGTATGTTCAATTAGAGAAAACGTAGATCAAAATTATTTAGGGTTGCATGCTCACATAGGATTATATGTTTTGCATAATACCCATCAGTGGTATCAGAGCGTAGGTTTTGTTTTCTATTGAATTGATACAGTGGTTGAACTTGAACAAGAAAGAGCAAACAGAATCGTCATTCTGTACCGCAAACACACTGTGGTGTTCTTCCAACACGACGTGTTGGCCTGCGAAATCGTCCTAACACGGCGTGGTGATTGTTTACCAAGGCGTGTTGGACTATCAGATCCACAAATTTCGGTTTTAAGATATATCATAAATTGATTAGGATAATTATCTTTAATAATGTTTTTAATTATATAAAACTGAATATTTTTAAAATGTAATTTGATATCTTTATCTTGAATTCATGATTGGTTTTATTTTTTATTTAATTAATAGAATATTAATTTTGAAATTTTAAAATATAACCTTAGTGTTTTTTGAAAAGTTTTAAAAATACACCCTTATTTATATGTAACATTAAAGGTCTAATAAAACTATATATAAGACAAGTCAGTGGAACCGCTAGTACGTCTCATTCACGAAGCCGATCTATAAGGAAAGTATAAGGAAATTGCCTATAAAATGATGATTGAATGGGTGTCCACTCTCACCCACCGCTTCCTTGATTGATGGAGGGTCGTTAGCCGAACGGGTTCGATAGGAAAAACCTAATCCTCATTAATAAGTATAATGAATGATAAAGTAACTAAACATATTTTTTTTATAAAATTCCCTATCTTAGTTACTTTAGGAAAAAATGTGAACTTGTATGCTACCACATGAAATTACACATTGCACTTTATGAGTCGTTAGTGGAGCGTGTGTGGTTAACCGACACAGTAATAGGGACGCATAAAGAGTGGCAATGGGTGTCTCGAAAATTATCATTGATTAATGGAGCGAGTGTGGCTAACTGGAACATTAAAACGAGATGATAAATGACATCGAGAGTACCAAGTTGATTTGCATAGTTATTCACATCTTGTTTGTGATCATCGGTATCCCAGTCACAAATGGAAGAGCATAATCGAGATTAAACATGCCATCGAAAAGTTCATTGATTCTCAAAAGATCTAGGAATTTCATTTTAAAATAAATTTCGTTTTCGATGGTGAAATTGGTAAATCGTCATTTACCTACCTTTATATAATTTACAATTAGATTACAACATCCCTTTTCTAAGTTGTGAATTATTTTGTTGGATCCTAGCCTTAATATTTCATTTAGGTGGTATATTGAGGATTATTCTTATCTAACTAAAACTATCTTTCTTCTCTTTATAGATGTCTACTCCTAACGATGCTTCTGGTTCCTCCTCTTCCTCCTCCTCCTCCAACAACAACTTCTCTCTCTTGAACATCTGCTCGAAGGTGAAATTGGATGGCACTAACTACAACGACTGGATGCACAACATCAAAATGGCGCTTCGTTTTGAGGATAAGGTGTAACGTCTTAAAAACAAGACCCAAAAATTTCATTTTAAATTAATAAAACCAGTATTCCAGAAACATCATCATAACTATCCAGATAAAACAAATGTGTCAATCATCACATCATATCAGAGTAAGTTAAGAAAATGCGGAACGAGGTGGTGTGTGCTCTGCAATCATCCTGAGCTCTTCCTTTGAAACACAGAAGTACCTGAAACAGAAACCGAAATTCGTAAGCACAAAGCTTATTGAGTTCCCCAGAATACCACATACCAATACATACATTTGCCATGGGCTACCCCCATGGTTTGGCATCCACGTACCATGGGCTACCCCTATGGCCTGACATCCAAGTGACATGGGCTACCCCCATGGTCTTTCATACAAATGCCACAGACTACCACTGAGGTCTTCCATGCAAGTATCATAGAGACAACTAGCATTCCACATAACAAGTAATAGGTCTGGTGTCTTCGACCCATGGTATAGTGAGAAAACTCACCTCGCACTGTTGAATCATACTAATAACTCCCTGGCTGCTGGTCCGAAAAATCCCCGAGCTATCAATATCAAATAACATCCAATTAACAATTGGATTCCAATCCACAACTATCAGACCATAATTAGGGTAAATGACCAATTTACCCCTTACCTAGTTTGGACCACAACTTAGGCCCAAACCTAAAATCCGAAAGGCCCAAATAACATAATCATACAAGGCCTAAACATGACCCAATTTCCAAATTGGGCCCAAATCCCTTCCATTGGCCTTAACCAAGGTTCAAACATATTCTTAGCCTAAAACACTTAAATTCTGATGGCCCAACAAGGCCCTAAACATCAAAGCCCAAACTATGGCCCAAACCGAAGTCCAAAAGATCGGAGGCCCACTATGCTGAGTACGCGGGGCGTACTTAGCTCGTACGCGCATCGTACTTGCCTTAGGGCTTGTACACTAAGTGTACCTGCTTGTACGCCCAACGTACCCTCGCATTCAACGAACTTCCATATTTAGCTCTTATTCCATAAAGACTTTACTCCACAACCTAGATCTGACTTCCTTGGACTGATTTATCACGTAAAGTTGCTAACTTTACATCCATGCATGTCTAAATGAAGCTCTTAAGCTTAAAAAGGACTTAATATGTGACTTAATGCATGCATGAGACCCAATACCCCATAAAGTTGGCACCTTTATGCTTAAGGAACTCCTAATAAACTCAGATCTAAAAGAATAAGTCCTTCAAACGTCTTAACTCAACAACCAACCCGAAAAGGGACCAAAAACATACCAATCAAGCCATAAAGAGATCTAAACATCTACAAGCCAAGGTATGAACTTGATACGTCCAAAGTCTTGCAAAAAGGGTGATGATTCTGGATCTAAAAGCTCCTCACCAAGTAAAGCACCTTCAATCTTCTTTACGTCCTTCATAAAGGGCAAAATAACCACCAAAATCTTCTCAAGAGCTCAAAAACACCACAAAGAAGGCGTAAGGGTCGATTTAGGGTTTTAAGAGGTTTGGGGGCTGGTAAAGAGGCCATCCCTAGGGACTTAAGGTCCTTAAATAGGGTACACCACACTTAATTTAGGGTTTCCTTCACTCCTCGTACGCCCATCGTACTCCTCGTACGCCCATTGTACGAGGCCTCGGCCTCACGAACATTCCCTCCTGGTACGCTAAGCATACACCAGTGTACGCCCTACGTACTTCACTTCGCATTAGTATGCCACGCGTACTCCCTATGTACTCCCCGCGTACTAGGGTTACCCTTAAACCCTAAAATACTCCGAAGGCCATAACTTCTTCATTATAAATCTGATTTTGACGATCCTTATATCTACGAAAAGGTAACGGGAAGCTCTACGCTTTTATCAACTCACACGCGCCTTAAGATTTCCCAAACAAAAATCCAATTTCCATAAAACTTAGAGCGGACACTTTACCAAAATACCCCTTGGCTCCAAAACACAAACCGCACACCCGGATCATCTAAATTACATCACCCACAGCCAAATGGGAAACGATTCGGGACAGGGCGTTACAATTCTCCGCCACTTAAATTAGATTTCGTCCTTGAAATCATTCCTTACTATCCCAGGCGCCCAACAACTTGAGCAACACAACCACAACTCCGAGTAGACAACACCCTTCCCCAAGGCGACCGAGCCCAACCCTAGAAGGGCTCTCCAAACCTGAAAGTGAACGAATATCCCAGCCTAAAATAATCCCATGCAGAATAGCCACATCTACTCAACCTGAAATCTGAAGTCTCGAATTGGTCTGCGTCCCTGACAGACCGCTCGTACTGAGCCGTTGCTAATTCCATTCCACTTATCTCCCAAACTGACTACTCAATTTCTGATTTCCTGAGGTTCCCACTAGAAAACAGAATCACAGATGATACGCTGATGCCGAAAACCTTTCACTTGACTAAAGGGATTAGACATTCCTTCGAGAGAGGCTCATCCTGATGATAACAATTCCATGAACATAATGAGAAACGCGAGACGAACTGAGAGATGAACCTTCCAGGGCTGAACAAGACACTACTTCCTTTAACTACTGAAGCGACATACTGCTACTGAAATTCTGAAACCCCATACTTGCATGACCCCCACACAAATAAAACCAATCCGAATCACAATAACAAGATCCTGATCTCCCATCAAATCTAAAACCATCCTTTAGCCCTAAACCCTTCAACTGATACCCTTGGCATATATATTCCTTAATTTCTCATCTCACTGAAATGAAGACCTTGCACACAAACACCCGTGATTCCCAACGCGAGTTCCCGCCAAGAACCAACTCGACACCTAACTCATAACCCGATATCCAAGGATCTACACTTGCATTTCACCTGAAAACTCCTGATTCACGACAATCCATCACTAAACTGGGATATAAAGGTTCCCAAACCATCGTTGAGACTACTAGTCTCGCACCTGGTCTAGCCACCAGGTTCCCAAGAGTCTGAAAGACAAGGATATCCTAGCCTAGGCATCCCTCTGCGCCACTCACTGACCACACACAATCCTACAACCAAGATCCAAAACCTTGACCTAACGGTCTCTACCATGTCCCACTTGCATTTGCATACACACATGAACCTCGCCCACAGGTCGCACCGATAAAGATCTAGACAATCATGTCCGTCGTGCCCAAGGCACAGACTGACCCCCCTTACGCTCATGACCACCTCAAACGATAGGTTACCTCAAAATGATGAATGTTATGATCCCCTCACATCCTTGCAACACTACTAACCAACCATGGTCTAACACAACCCTCAACCTGGATCCATCCACAAGCCTGCTATACAGAAGGCGCCGACCGGCTGTTGGGAGTTTCCTGAACCCCCAACCCACACAACTTCCATCCCGATAGCCACTAAGGTCGTCTCTCCTCCTGACTGGGATGCGAAACTTACCCTAGTTTCACACCCGATCCAACACCCGGAAGTTTCTGATTGATACTGATGGATTTTGAGCATTCTAACACTTCCTAAGTGTACATGAAACCCTAATAACCTTGGATCTATGTTTGTCTAATAATCATGCAAAGTTGAATTCCAAGGTTATATTCCTATCTAGCATACATGGGGAACATTTTTAACTTGAATAAAAGATAGAATAACTTACCTTGTTGTTGATTATGATCCTTGAAACCTTGTGAGCCTAGCACCCCAAGTGTGATGCCTCAAATGCTTCACACAACACCAAATGCAAAGGAGTAAACTTTGAGAGAATCTTACACTTGCAAAATCGGCTCTAGCCCTCTTGTTTCTTAGTGTAGCCTATTTTGGTGGAGAATGGGTTTCTTATATAGTGTTGACACATCTAGGGTTACACCATGTAAACCCTAATGTGTCATGACTCTTCATTTCCATGACCCATGGGTTTGTAACTCCCATGGAGCATCCTATGGGTGGAACCCAACTTGATAATCCATGGAGCCTCTTAGCCCACTATATAAGATATGGAAGATTTACATAATCTACCCATATATTTAATTAGTTATCTTTTGATCACTTAATTAATTCTAAATTAATTCTTGATCAAACTAATTAAATAATATTATTAATATATTAGAACTTATAATATATTAATAAACCATAAGTGTTATTTCTCTCATTTTAGTTTATCCAATTGCATGGTGCCATGCAACCCAAATGGACCATGTCGGGTCAGGTCAAGTACATACCAGAAATAGTTATGGACTTATACACCTTATCCAACAGTCTCCCACTTGGATAAGTCTAATAACTATAACTGCAATACTTCAGGAACCGATCGGCAATCGTAGCTCTTTCAAGGTCTCTCGGAACTAAGAAGATGATGATACGCCATTTAAGATAAGTGATCATATAATCCTCTGTTCTAGATATCAGCCGGACAAATAAATGGAACAATGTCTTACTTATTGTCCAGCAGTTTGTTTCCCGATTTCCGATTTGTTTGACAAAGAACTTAATTGAACACATCAACTTAGTTCTGACCGGGCCCGGTACATAGGTCAAAACAAAATCATCTAGGGGCCCAGATATCAGCTTCTAATCCAAGAAGGCACAGATAAACTTTGAATCATATGTTTGTTCTACCACTCATTGAATTATACACAAAAGCACGTTTTATAACATCGAGTTACCAATGCGTTAACGTACAATCAATGCATAACCAACTCATAAGTAACAAATCATATCTCTAGGTTTGAAGACTTATATGATATTACCGTCTCACGATCACTCGAGATAAATTCCATGAAGTGATTCCAGTGAGCGTGGGTTGAGTCCAATGCTCAGAACTTATGAGCACTCATGAGTGTTGTAGCCATGTCCAACAACTTAGACCTCTGCAACCAATCATGACAGTCTTGATTCATACCTACTTCCGACATATGACCGACTGTGGAGGTTCGAATAATATGATATACCAAACATAATTATTCTGGAAGTCAAAACATGCAAAAGAAATATAGTAAACGATCGACAAGAGATAGCAACACTTTACTCATAAATAAAACACCTTTTATTCATCATCTAATGTCAATTACACTTTACAAATTTCAAGGTTATCTAACTACTAAATCTAATATCATCCTTCAGCCCTATGCTCCGAGCATGCTGGAGATGCTTAACCCGAGTCAGTCCCTTCGTGAGGGGATCTGCTGGATTCTCATCCGATGATACCCTCTTTGCCACGAGGAGTCCTTCTTCTATTCGATGTCTGATGAAATGGTATTTTCTGTCGATGTGTCTGGATCTCCCGTGATCCCTTGGTTCCTTGGCTAAGGCAACTGCACTTTCACTATCACAGAAAATTTCCATTGGCTCTTTAATAGCTGGTACAACTCCAAGGTCTCCAATGAAGTTCTTCAGCCATATCGCCTCCTTTGCTGCCTCGCTAGCTGCTATATACTCTGATTCGCAAGTTGAATCAACCACTGTCTCTTGCTTGGAACTCTTCCAAGAAATTGCTCCTCCATTTAAGGTAAAGACCCAGCCTGACTGAGAGCGGAAATTATCCCTATCAGTCTGAAAGCTAGCATCACTATACCCTACAACTCTCAAGTCTTCACTCCCACCGAGGGTAAGGACCCAGTCCTTAGTCCTCCGTAGGTACTTGAGGATATTCTTTACCGCAGTCCAGTGTGCCTTGCCAGGGTTCCCCTGATACCTGCTAACCATGCTCAAAGCAAAGGCTACATCAGGTCGAGTACACGTCATAGCATACATGATCGATCCTACAGCCGAAGCATAAGGTATTCGACTCATTTCTTCTATCTCAGCCTCAGTACTAGGGCTTTGTGTCTTACTCAATCTGGCATTACTCTGGATGGGTAACTCTCCTTTCTTGGAGTCCTGCATGCCGAATCTCTTCAACACCTTATCCAAGTAAGTACTCTGACTAAGTCCAATTAGTCTTTTACTCCGGTCTCTCAAGATCCTTATCCCTAGAATATAGGCAGCTTCTCCTAGGTCCTTCATAGAGAAACACTTCCCAAGCCAGGAGTTAACTTCCTGCAGAGTTGGGATGTCATTTCCTATGAGTAGTATGTCATCCACATACAATACCAAAAAGCTAACTATACTCCCACTAGCCTTGACATATACACAAGATTCATTTTCACTCCTAGAAAAGCCAAATTCCTTGACTTTCTCATCAAAGTAAAGATTCCATCTGCGAGGTGCTTGCTTTAACCCATAAATGGATTTCTCAAGCTTACACACTCTATTAGGGTACTCTGTGTTGACAAAACCCTCTGGCTGACTCATGTAAACATCCTCAGCCAACTTTCCATTAAGGAAAGCGGTTTTGACATCCATTTGCCATATTTCATAGTCATGAAATGCGGCTATGGCTAACAGAACCCTAATAGACTTAATCTTGGCCACTGGAGAAAAGGTCTCATCATAATCAACTCCGGGAGTTTGTGAGAAACCCTTTGCAACCAGTCGTGCCTTATAAGTGTGTACATTACCATCCATGTCGGTCTTCTTCTTGAAGATCCATTTGCACCCTACAGTCTTACGACCTGGTACATTCTCAACCAAGTTCCAAACTTGATTGTCATACATGGACTGTATCTCGCTGTCCATTGCCTCTTTCCACTTGGCTGACTCAGGGCCTGCCATGACTTCCGCATAACTGTTAGGTTCATCCAGACCTATCAGTGTCTCATCACTGATAAGTGTATCACCTTCCGCAGTAATATGGAATCCATAGTAATGCTCAGGTGCATTCCTAACCCTTGTGGAACGCCTCAGAGGTACAGACTTGTCAATTGGCTCAACAGAAGTTTCCTCCTCAAGTTGAGTGCTAGGGTTTGAAGTTCCTTCACCACTTGACTCTTGAATTTCTTCAAGGTCAACTTGCCTCCCACTGTCTCCTTGGCTTATGAACTCTCTCTCTCGAAAGAAAGCCCTCCTAGCTACAAAGACCACATTCTCACTAGGTCTGTAGAAGAGGTAACCAAAGGATTTCTGTGGGTAGCCGATGAAAATACACCTCTCACTTCGAGGTTCGAGCTTATCATGAGTCTCGCGTCTCACGAAAGCCTCGCAACCCTAAATCTTAATGTGGTCTAGTTTGGGTACTTTACCAGTCCACATCTCATGAGGAGTTTTGGCAACTTTCTTTGTGGGAACTAGATTAAGGATATGGGCGACAGTCTCTAAGGCATACCCCCAAAATGAGATTGGTAGCGAAGCTCGACTCATCATGGAACGAACCATATCCAACAAGGTTCGATTACGCCTCTCAGCTACACCATTCAACTGCGGTGTCCTGGGAGGTGTCAATTGTGAGACAATCCCACATTCCCTACGGTAGTCGAGGAACTCTGAACTAAGATACTCACCACCTCGATCGGATCGAAGCATCTTAATGTTCCTGCCCAATTGATTCTCGACTTCCTGTTTAAACTCTTTAAACCTCTCAAAAGTCTCTGACTTATGCTTGATTAAGTAGACATATCCATATCTACTGTAATCATCAGTAAAAGTCAAATAATAACGATTAGCATCCCTTGTGGCATGTTTGAAGGGCCCACACACATCCGTGTGTATAAAATCTAACAAACCTTCAACCCTCTCACAAGAACCTGTGAAGGGTGACTTTGTCATTTTTCCAAGTAATCATGATTCGCAACTATCATCTGACTTTAGGTCAAATGACTCCAATACTCCATCCTTTTGGAGTTGGCCTATGCGTTTCTTGCTTATATGTCCAAGACGACAATGCCATAATGATGCTTTATCCAAGTTATTATCATTAACAGAATCAATACACAATACATTATTTCCTAAGTTATCAACCACAGATACAGTTTCATACACACCATCACAAGGTAATGCTTTAAAATAAAGAACATTATTAAAGAAAGCATTAATCGAACCAACTTCATTATCAAATGAAAAGGTGAAACCTTGTTTATACAATGCATGAAAGGAAATAATATTTCTTGCCATTTCTGGCGAATAACAACATTTATTCAAATCTAAACTAAACCCACTACTTAGCGATAAAGTATAAACTCCAATCTTGGTGACAGGTAAAGCTTTCCTATTCCCCATGATTAAGTTTATTCTTCCATGCTCCACATTCTCACTTCTTCTTAGTCCCTGCAAATCAGAACAGATATGAATACCACAACCGGTATCAAGGACCCAAGAGTTAGAATGGGGTGAGTTATTAGATAAGATAGTGTAAATACCTGCATGGTTGGGTTTAACTTTCCCATCCTTCACATCTTGCTGGTACTTTGGGCAGTTCCGCTTCCAATGTGACTTTTCATGGCAATAGAAGCATTCAGCCTCTTTAGGGTCAGAAGAAGGAGTGACAAAACCTTTCTTGGTTCCACTTGAAGAAGAGCCATCAAGGGTCCTAGCCTTGGTACCCTTCGAAGAGCTCTTCCTCTTCTTCCCTCTACCTTTCCCGATTTCCAAAACCGGGGCGGAGTTTGGAGTAGGAGTGTTAACAACCGACTTACCCTTAAGACATGTTTCTGCGGTCTTGAGGAGTCCCTGAAGTTTGCTGAGTGTGACCTCTTCCTTATTCATGTGATATGTCATGCGGAATTGATCATAGCACGATGGTAAGGAGTGCAAAATGATATCTATTGCAAGCTCCTCAGGGAAGTTCACATTAAGCTTCAGCAACCGATCCACATACCTTTGCATTTTCTGCATGTGGCTCGTGACGGATTCCCCGTCCTTCATCATGGTTGTTATGATAGAGCATATGATTTCATACCTCTCTTGTCGTGCACTTTGATGGTATCTTTCCATCAGATCTTGGTGCATTTCAAAAGGGTAGAAGTCCTCATAGGACTTTTGGAGTTCCGCTGTCATGGTGGCCAACATGATGCATGCCACTTTTGTAGCATCCCTTTCATGTGCCCGGAAGTCAGCGATCTCCTGGGGAGTTGCAGTGGTCTCATCAATCTCCTTAAGCTCCTTGTCAAGGACATATTCTTTGTCCTCGTAGCGGGTAATCATCCTGATGTTTCTGATCCATTCATTGAAGTTGGATCCATCAAAAGTGACTTTCCCACACAAGTTCATAAGGGTAAAGGAGCCATTAGGATTAGAGCCAGAAGCAACATTGTTTGAAGACATCTGAAAGAAGAGAACAAGATTAGTTTAGATATTAAGAGAGTCCTTAATAAAACACCCAAATGTAATATTAAGGCTAGAATCCAATCACAATATATTATAACTTAGAAGAGGTATGCCGTAATCCAAGCTATAACATATTTGAAAGGTAGGTGAATGACGATTCACCAATTTCCACCATGAAAAACGAAATATAAATATTAGGTTTTTAATTGGTTCTTAGAAATTCCTAGATTCTTTTGAGATTCAATGAACTTTTCAAAGGCATGTTTCAATCTCGAGTGTGCCCTCCAAGTTTTGTGACTGGGATACCGAGGATCACAAAACGAGGTGTGAAGTAACCATGCAAATCACTTGGTACCCTCAAGGTTTATCACTCAATCGATGTGCCGGTAAACCACACACGCTCCACCGATGCTATGGTAAACCTTAAGTCACCCTTTACCTACCTTGTTAAGTCCAAGTTAGTGTGCCGGTTAACCACACACGCTCCACCAACGACTTAAACAAAGTGTAAAGTGTAATTTCATGGATTAGCACCTTATTCACATTTTCCTAAAGTAACTAAGATTGGGAATTTAATAAAAGCATTTAGTTACTTTATAATATTCATCATACTTTTAATGAGAATTTCTAAGTCCTTGTCTTACCCGTTCGGCTAACGACCCTCCACCGATCAAGGAAGCGGTGGGTGAGAGTGGACACCCATTAAGTTGCCATTTTATAGGCAACAACCTTATACCCCCCTTATAGACCGGCTTCGTGAATGAGGCGTACTAGCGGTAAGAGGACTTGTCGTTATACATATATATATTAGTAACTTATAATATTATAAAGTATAAGGGTTGCATTTTAACTTTTAAAATTCTAAGGGTTGGAACTAAAGTTTTAATCAAGACTTTACATGTTCCAAAACTTGAGGGCAAGTTTTGTAAACTTCCAAAACTTTTCATTTCTTATAACTTATGAATTAATTGAGTAATAAAAATGAAGACTCTTCATTTTTATAACTCTTGTGTTCTTTTAATGGCTTTAATAAAAGTGAGACTTTTGGTTTTCCATAACTTGAGGACAAGTTATGGACTCCATTAAAACACATTATGATCATGAATTAAACTACCATGAAGGTTACAAACAATTCCTATGATCATCTAATCTTCATAAGTTCAAGAACATGAATATGAACACTTTCAAGAATAAAAAACTACACTTAAAAAAAACTTGTAATCTTAATAATTGCCATTGTAAATGGATTAGCATAAACATTACACCATCTAAAACAAGCTTTAAAACATCAAAATAGTTTAGGGTAATGTTTCTAGTCCATTTCCAGCAACAAATGTGCAAACTTTCATACGAGCAGAAAACAGAAAAACGATTTTTTTTCAAGCTGTTTGCACACAAAAAAAAACAACAAACGAACCTGGCTCTGATACCACTGATGGGTTTTGAGCATTCTAACACTTCCTAAGTGTACATGCAACCCTAATAACCTTGGATCTATGTTTGTCTAATAATCATGCAAAGTTGAATTCCAAGGTTATATTCCTATCTAGCATACATGGGGAATATTTTTAACTTGAATGAAAGATAGAATAACTTACCTTGTTGTTGATTATGATCCTTGAAACCTTGTGAGCCTAGCACCCCAAGTGTGATGCCTCAAATGCTTCACACAACACCAAATGCAAAGGATTAAACTTTGAGAGAATCTTACACTTGCAAAATCGGCTCTAGCCCTCTTGTTTCTTAGTGTAGCCTATTTTGGTGGAGAATGAGTTTCTTATATAGTGTTGACACATCTAGGGTTACACCATGTAAACCCTAATGTGTCATGACTCTTCATTTCCATGACCCATGGGTTTGTAACTCCCATGGAGCATCCTATGGGTGGAACCCAACTTGATAATCCATGGAGCCTCTTAGCCCACTATATAAGATATGGAAGATTTACATAATCTACCCATATATTTAATTAGTTATCTTTTGATCACTTAATTAATTCTAAATTAATTCTTGATCAAACTAATTAAATAATATTATTAATATATTAGAACTTATAATATATTAATAAACCATAAGTGTTATTTCTCTCATTTTAGTTTATCCAATTGCATGGTGCCATGCAACCCAAATGGACCATGTCGGGTCAGGTCAAGTACATATCAGAAAATCCTTTGACTAAAAGACTCACCACTACAACGGTTAGACTCAAACAAGAGTTGCGCAATAGGGTCAAATTCATCATTCTGAGATTATTCAATCTTTATCGCATGTGACTTAACATGTTAACTTAACAGCTAACTCACATCACTTAAGAGTCCCACAAAGCACAAAGCAAGCAAAATTTGAGCAGTAGCACTCCAATACATAGAATGATCAAAGAAAATTCAAACTCACACACCACAATTCATACTAGGAACTCCAACTCATACAATAGGCATACAAAGGCATTTCTCCTATCATTCTATCATGCAAAAACTGAGCAGATCCTTAGCCCTAACTAGCATGCGATACATAGATTCACATATCAAATCATATAAGATAACATGTATGGGTATTTTGGGAAAACTTACTTGAGCTCGGTTGATTGCATGCATCACACCCCCTTTATCTTTACAAAAATCCTTTTTGGTAGTTTCTTTCCTTTTACAAAAAACTTTTTAAAACCCGTTTTATTTTTAAGAAAATCATCAACTCCTTAGTTTGAGTCAGCCACACTCAAGAGTGTGCCCGAATCCCTCAAACCAAGGCTCTTATACCAACTTGTACCGTTTCAAAAACAAGACCCAAAAATTTCATTTTAAATTAATAAAACCAATATTCCAGAAACATCATCATAAGAATCCAGATAAAAAAATCTGTCAATCATTACATCATATCAGAGTAAGTTAAGAAAATATGGAACGAGGTGGTGTGTGCTCTGCAATCATCACGAGCTCTTCCTTTGAAACACAGAAGTACCTAAAATAGAAATCGAAAACCGTAAGCACATAGCTTACTGAGTTCTCTAGAATACCACATACCAATACATACATTTGCCATAGGCTACCCCCATGGTATTTTCCTTAAAATGCCATGGGCTACCCCCATGGTCTGACATCCAAGTACCATGGGCTATCCCCATGGTCTTTCCTTGAAAAGCCATGGGCTACCCCCATGGTCTGACATCCAAGTGCCATGGGCCACCCCCATGGTCTTTCATAAAAATGCCACGGGCTACCACCGAGGTCTTCCATGCAAGTATCACAAAGACAACTAGAATTCCACATAACATGTAATGGGCCAACAATGGTGCCTTCGACCCATGGATATAGTGAGAAAACTCACCTCGCACTGCTGAATCACATTGATAACTCCCTGGCTGCTAGTCTGAAAAATCCTCGCACTGCTGAATCACATTGATAACTCCCCGAGCTATCAATATCAAATAACATCCAATTAACAATTGGATTCCAATCCACAACTATCAGACATTAATTAGGGTAAATTACCAATTTACCCCTTACCTAGGTTGGACCACAACTTAGGCCCAAACCTAAAATCCAAAAGGCCCAAATACCAATAAACAAACAAGACCCAAAAATGGCCCAATTTTCCAAATTGGGCCCAAATACCTTCCATGGGCCTTAATCCAAGGTTCAAAAACATTCTAAGACCAAAACACTTAAATTTTAATGGCCCAACAAGGCCCTAAACATCTAAGCCAAAACTATGGCCCAAACCGAAGACCAAAAGATCCAAGGCCCACTCTGCTGAGTACGCGGGGCGTACTCAGCTCGTACGTGCAGCGTACTTGCCTTAGGGCTTGTACGCTAAGCGTACCTGCTTGTACGCCTAGCGTACCCTCACATTCAGCCAACTTCCATCTTTAGCTCTTATTCCATAAAGACTTTACTCCACAACCTAGATCTGACTTCCTTGGACTGATTTATCACGTAAAGTTGCTAACTTTACATTCATGCATGTCTAAATGAAGCTCATAAGCTTAAAAAGGACTTAATATGTGACTTAATGCATGCATGAGACCTAATTCCCCATAAAGTTGGCACCTTTATACTTAAGGAACTCCTAATAAGCTCATATCTAAAAGAATAAGTTCTTCAAACGTCCTAACTCAACAACCAACTCAAAAAGGGACAAAAAACATAACAAATCAAGCCATAAAGAGATCTAAACATCTACAAGCCAAGGTATGGACTTGATACCTCCAAAGTCTTGCAAAAAGGGTGATGATTCTGGATCTAAAGGCTCCTCACCAAGTAAAGCACATTCAATCTTCATTACTTCCTTCACAAAGGGAAAAATAACCACCAAAATATTCTCAAGAGCTCAAAAACTCCACAAAGAAGGCTTAAGGATTGATTTAGGGTTTTAGGAGGTTTGGGGGCTGGTAAAGAGGCCAGCCCTAGGGACTTAAGGTCCTTAAATAGGGTACAACACACTTAAATTAGGGTTTCCTTCACTCTCCGTACGCCCATCGTACTCCTTGTACGCCCAGCGTACGAGGCCTCGGCCTCACGAACATTCCCTCCTGGTATGCTAAGTGTACACCAGTATACGCCCTGCGTACTTCACTTCGCATTAGTACGCCCCACGTACTCCATATGTACACCTCGCGTACTAGGGTTACCCTTAAACCCTAAAATACTCCGAATGCCATAAATTCTTCATTATAAATCTGATTTCAACGATCCTTATATCCACGAAAAGGTAATGGGAAGCTCTACGATTTCATCAAGTCACACACGCCTGAAGATTTCCCGAAGAAAAATCCAATTTCCATAAAATCCCGGGCGGAAACTTTTCCAAAATACCCCTTGGCTCCAAAACATAAACCGTGCACCCAGATCATCTAAATTACGTCACCCACACCCAAATGGGAAACGATTCGGGATAGGGCGTTACATAAGGAGTATGTCCTCGAGAAACCACTCGATGAGATCGATGAAACGAAGGACACTCGTGAAGAGATAGTTACCTATGTGAAACACTACAAGGATGCAACAAAATTTGCTTGCATCATGGTGGCCACGATGACTCCAGAATTGCAGAGATACTATGAGTATTACTGGTCGTACGTGATGAGCAATGACCTTATGGAAAAGTACCATAAGCGAGCTCGTCCAGAAAAGTACAAGGTGGTAAAGTCCCTCATGGCAATCAAGATGAAGGATAGTGAGTCTGTAAGAAACCACGTTTCTAGAATGCAACGATGCGTGGATAGGCTCATCAAGCTGAATGTGTATTTTGATTAAGAGTTGGCAATCGACATAGTGTTGAACTCTCTGCCAAGTTGTTATGATCAGTTCATATTGACCTATCATTTGAACAATAATGAAACTACTTTGTCACAATTGCACAACCTCTTGCGAACAGCTGAAGCAGGAATGAAAGGAAAGGGTGTTGCCTTCGCTCCTACTGCTGCTCCTGTTTTGGCCATTGGTCAATGGAAAGGGAAAAAGAGGAAAGCTCCTCCCAAGATGAACTGGAAGGGAAAGTCCCAAGCTGGGTCATCTAGTAGTGGACCCAAAGGAAAGTCTAGTTCCGATGCTCCCCCTGTTTCCGACCCAAAGGAGGCCACTTGCTTTTACTACAACGACAAGGGGCATTGGAAATGGAGCTGACCGAAATACTTGCAAGATATCAAGGATGGCAAGGTGAAGCCAACCTCGGTAGGTATTTACACTATCTTATCTAATAACTCACCATATTCTCATTCATGGGTCCTTGATATAGGATGTGGGTTTCACATTTGTTCTGATTTGCAGGGGCTAAGAAAAAGTGAGGATGTGGAGCATGGAAGGATGAACTTTATCGTGGGAAATAAGCGGTCTTCACCTGTTACCAAGATTGGAGTTTATAGCTTAGTGCTTAATAGTCGGTTAGGGTTAGATTTATTGAATTGTTGCTACTCGTCAGAGATGACATGAAGCATCATTTCATTTCATGCTTTATTTAAACAAGGTTTTAGATATTCTTTTGATGATAAGAATGGTTCTATTTCTGCTTATAAAAATGGTGTGTTTTATTTGAAGCTTTACCTTGTGATGGTGTGTATGAAACTGTGATGATTGTAGACAATTTAGGAAACAGTGTTTTTCATATTGATTCGTCTAATGGTATAGACAAAGCGTGCTTGTGGCATTTTCGTCTTGGACATGTTAACAAGAAACGCATAGCCCAACTCCAAAAGGATGGAGTGTTGGAATCATTTGACTTAAGGTCAAATGATACATGCGAGTCTTGTTTGTTAGGTAAGATGAGAAAATCACCTTTTACTGGTTCTTGTGAAAGAAGTGAAGGGTTGTTGGATTTCGTACCCACAGATGTGTGTGAGCCCTTTAGATCCACAATAAGGGATGAAAATCGATTCTATATATGTTTTACTGATGATTATAGCAGATATGGGTATATCTATCTAATCAAGCCCAAGTCAGAAACCTTTGAAAAGTTCAAAGAGTTTAAACAAGAAGTCGAGAATCAATTAGGCAGGAAGATAAATATGCTTAGATCCGATAGAGGCGGTGAGTATCTTAGTATCGAGTTCCATGACTACCTCAAGGTATGTGGAATAGTTTCACAATTGACTCCTCCTAGGACACCACAATTTATGGTGTGGATGAGAGGCGTAATTGTACCTTGTTGGACATGGTTCGTCCTAGGTGGAATCAGTTAGGCAGGAAGATAAATATGCTTAGATCCGATAGAAGCGGTGAGTATCTTAGTATCGAGTTCCACGGCTACCTCAAGGTATGTGGAATAGTTTCACAATTGACTCCTCCCAGGACACCATAATTTATGGTGTGGATGAGAGGCGTAATCGTACCTTGTTGGACATGATGAGTCGAGATTCTCTTCCAATCTCATTCCGGGGGTATGCCTTAGAGACTGCCACCCACATTCTTAATCTTGTCCCAATTAAGAAGGTTGCCAAAACACCACGAAATGTGGACAGGGAAGGTTCCTTCATTAGCACATATCAAGTTTTGGGGTTGTGAAGCTTTTGTTAGATGAGAGATTCATGACAAGCTCGAATCTCGAAGTGAGAGATGTATTTTCATCGGCTACCCACAGAAGTACTTTGGATATTTGTTCTACAGACCTAGTGAGAACGTGGTCTTTGTAGCACGAAGGGGAGTCTTTCGCGAGAGAGAGCTCATATGCAAAGAGGACAGTGGGAGCACTATTGATCTTAAATAAATTCAAGAGTCAAACAATGAAGTAACTTCTAAAAATACTAGCGCTCAACCTGAGGAAGAAATTACAGTTGAATCAATTGACGAGTCATTACCTCTTAGACATTCCGGTAGAGTTAGAATGCCACCTGAGTTCTATGGTTTCCATATTACTACAGATAGTGATACGTTTATCAGTGATAATACACTGGTAAATTTGGATGAACCTTCTAACTACAAGGAAGCCATGGCAGGCCCTGAATCAGCCAAGTGGAAAGAGGCAATGGACAACAAGATCAAGTCCATGTATGACAACCAGGTTTGGAATTTGGTTGACAATGTACCGGGTCGTAATACAGTTGGGTTCAAATGGATCTTCAATAAGAATACCGACATGGATGGAAAGGTACACACTTTCAAAGCTCGATTGGTTGCGAAAGGCTTTACTCAAACCCCGGGGTTGACTATGACGAGACTTTCTCACCAGTAGCTAAGATAAATTCTATTAGGGTGATGTTAGCCATATCCGCGTTTCATGACTATGAAATTTGGAAGATGGATGTCAAAACCGCTTTCCTTAATGGAAAGTTGGCTAAGGATGTTTATATGATTCAGCCACATGTTTTTGTGGATGCAAAGTATCCTAATAGAGTGTGTAATCTTGAGAAATAAATCTATGGATTGAAACAGGCTTCTCGCAGATGGAATCTTTGTTTTGACGAGAAGTCAAAGAGTTTGGTTTCTCTAGAAGTGAAGATGAATCTTGTGTATATGTCAAAGCCAGTGGGATTATAATAACCTTCTTGGTTTTGTATGTTGATGACATAATTCTCATAGGAAACGACATTCCAACTTTGCAAGAGGTTAAGTCTTAGCTTGGAAAGTGTTTCGCTATGAAGGATCTATGAGAGGCTGCTTATATTCTAGGGATAAGGATTTTGAGAGACATGAGTAAAAGGCTAATTGGACTTAGTCAAAGCACATATTTGGATAAGGTACTAAAGCGTTTTAGTATGGAGAATTCCAAGAAAGGAGAACTGCCTATACAGAGTAATACGAAACTGAGTAAGACTCAGAGTCCGAGTACCGATGCAGAGATAGCAGAAATAAGTAGAGTCCCATATGCTTCCGCCATTGGATCTATTCTGTATGCTATGACATTTACTCGCCCTGATGTGGATTTTGCTTTGAGCATGGTGATTCGTTATCAGGGAAATCCAGGTAGAGCTCACTGGATAGCAGTAAAGAGTATTCTTAAGTATCTGCGAGAACTAAGGACTGGGTCCTTGTGCTTGGTGGCAATGATAACTTAAGAGTAACTGGGTATAGTGATGCCAACTTTCAGACAGACATAGACAATATGGTTGGGTGTTTACATTGAATGGAGGAGTGGTAACCTGGAAAGGTTCCAAACAGGAGACAGTGGCTGATTCTACCTGTGAATCAGAGTACATTGCAGCAAGCGAAGCATCAAAGGAGGATATTTGGTTGAAGAACTTCATCGGAGACCTTGGATTTGTTCCAACAATCAAAGAGCCAATGGATATTTTCTGTGATAATGAAGGGGCAGTTTCCTTAACAAAGGAACCAATAGATCATGACAGATCAAGACATATCGATAGAAAATACCATTTCATTAGACATAGAGTAGAAGAAGGTCACCTCATCGTGAAAAGGGTGTCATCAGAAGAGAATCCTGCAGATCCCCTCACAAAGGGCCTGAGTAGGGTTAAGCACGTTCAACATTCTAGGAGCATTGGTCTGAAGGGTGATGTTAGTTCTGGTAGTCAGATAGTTATTTAGAAACTTGTAACAAAGTAAATGTAATTGACTTTTGATGATTAAATAATGGAGAATTATTTATGAGTATTGTTTATTATCTTTTGTCAATTGTTGTGTTTCATTTTGCATGTTTTACTTCCCGAATAATTTGATTATTCAAATATCCACAGTCGATCGTACTTTTGGAAGTAAGTAGTGAATTAAGACTATCATGAATCAATTGTAGATTGTCTAAAGAGTTTTGGACATAACAATGGTATTGCTACAATATTCATGAGTACTTTGAAATGGAGAATTTAAGTATTGGATTAACCCACACTCGGAGAGTTACTTCATGGAATTTATCACGAGTAATTCTGAGATGATAATATCTTATAATCTTTAAACAGATATATATATGAGTTGTTGTTTACGAGTTGGTTGTGCATTGATGATACGTAAACGCATCAGTAACTTGATTTTATAAAACATATTTTTGTGCATAATTTGACGAGTAAATAGTGCAAGCATATGAGTCAAAGTTTATTTGTTCCTATTTTCCCTCAGGGGGAAAAGCGATATCTTTGGGCCCCTCGATGATTTGGTGTTGACTTATAGTGTCAGGCCCGGCCAAGACTAAATTGATGTGTTTGATTAGTAGTTCTTTGCCATTACAAATCAAAAATTGGGAAACAAAGTATTAGACATGAGATTGATTATGTTCCATGTCTCATATCCGCATGATATCTTGCAGAACGGAGGACTATATGATCACTTATCTTAGGACACGTAACTGACTAGGTCAGAGTTCGACAACAGCTTTGAGAGCTATAATTTGCTAATTAATTTAGAAGGATATACTGGTAATTATAGTTATTAGACTTATCCAAGTGGGAGACTGTTGGATTAGGTGTCTACGCCCATAACTATAATTAATATATACTTAACTTGATAGTAACACAATCCTTTTGGGTTGCCCTCAAAACTAGCAACTCGGAAGGATGATTTTGGAGAAAGAGGTTGATTTATTATTTGATTAATAAATTGAAATAAAAAATTTGTTAATATATTATGAGAATAATATATTAATTAGAAATAGTAATATTTGTTAATATTTAATCAGGAATTAATTGAAATTAATTTTGGCATTAAAGAATTAATTAAAAGTGCAGGGACTGATTTACAATTGTTCAATAGTTGAGAAAGAGGCAATCTAGAACCCTCCATAGGCTATGTACGGTTTTCATATGCCTTAGGGTTCTAGAATAGTCTTTAATGGATAATCAGGAAAGTGGATAATTACCCGGTTTAAGATAATCTTGGATTTGAGCTTATCTAGGGTTTCATACATGCACTATAAATAGGGACACAACCCTAATATTTTCGGCCATCTATTCCCTAGAAGCATCAGCCGAAAATTTGAAGCCTCCCTCCTCCTTCTCAATCATCTTCCATTGCTAGTGTTGGGTGTGAACCACTAGAGGCGTGGCAATTGTGACGCTTGCTCTCAAGGCCTCAACAACATTACGGATTTGCATTGTTATTGCTATATAACAATCAAGGTATGTTTCAATAGCCCTAATTGTGTATTTTGATTATATACTGGTGTTCTAGGGTTTCTACATTTGGTATGTACTTGACCCGGTTATAGCATGGTCCTTTTGGGTTGCCTTCACCAAAGCAACTTGACAGGATGTGTAACATCCGGATTTTCCAGATACATTAAGTATTCATTTATTTTTAGAGATTTTGGGAGAGACTCGGCGAGTTGACGCTTAGACTCGCCGAGTAGAGTCGCGAATTTCCATCCGGGTTAATGACCGGACTCGGCGAGTCCATACGTGGACTCGGCGAGTCCATGCTGTTTAATGAAACCCTAATTTCTTGGGTTTGGGACCTATTTAAAGGCCCTTATGGCCTTCAATGGCGGCTACCAGTTGATAGAGAGAAACCCCAGAGTGTGTGAACATTTTGAGAGAGAAAGGGAGCCATTTTTGATCCTTGAGTGGGTGATTTTGCAAGAAGAAGGTGACCAAGGCAAGAGGAAACTGAAGAGGGTGCTAATCTGTGGATTTCAGAGCTTAGGGACTTCATCTTGAGGTAAACATTCGATCCCCTTTTCAGTTTTGGTGTAAGCTTTGAGAGTTGGGGTTTCTAGTCCCTTTTTTAGTATGATTTGTGAAGCAATTGGTCCCTTCTTGTGTTGGGGCTTCGAATATGGATCCAAAGAGGTCCAGAGACCTTAACTTCTTGATCTTTATGGGTGTCATGGAGAGTTATGAGCTTAAGGTGGCATATTGAGGCCATTTCTTCAAATAAAGCCATTGGGTTCTTGTATGGACATCAAGATCCAAACTTTACGTGTTTATATTGCTTAAAGAGGCCAGATCTATGAGTTAGAGGAGCGGATCTGACCTCAGGAGCTCATTTGAGCTCGAGCATGGCGTAAACTCGCCGAGTACCAAGAGCAGACTCGGCGAGTAGGGTTAGGGTTTCCCGTAATTCACTCAGTGAGTAACTTGCCAAGTTAGGGGAATGACTCAGTGAGTCAGAGGGGGGATAGAGGACTCGAGTTCACGACTGAACTCGCCGAGTCACATTTGTGTACTCGGCGAGTCTGGTCAAAGGTTGACCGTTGACTTTTGTTGACTTTTAGGGTTTGGTCAACAATGGGACTTGTGGACTGTTTGAAGGGTAAAATAGCCTTTTAGCCTTCTTAGAGAACATGTGAGAGTCTAGTCTAGCCTAGAGAGCCGTTATTGATTGAGGTGATTATGTTATGTGTTTAGGCAGAGGCTAGATCAGTGTATACGCGAGCGAGATATTATCCGAGACATCCGAGGTGAGTCTTCTCACTATACTTTACCTAGAGTGGTAACAGAGTTATGTGACAGAGTTATTGTATGCTATCTATGTGATTTGTGGCACGACATTATTTCTATGTGATTTATGCTGTGTGTATACCAGAGTTAGGACCGGAAGGTCCAAAGAGCTAGGACCAGAGGGTCCACAGAGTTAGGGCCTAAGGGCCCACAGAGTTATAGCCTCGAGTGGCTAATGTGTGTTATGTTCTATAGTTATGTGCCAGTGTATTTGTATGCTGTTTATGTGTTGAGATTTATTGTGATATGTGATATGCATGATCCAGAGTTATCAGAGTTAGGACCTTTGGGTCCATAGAGTTAGGGCTAGAGAGCCCACAGAGAGTTGGGACTGGAGGGTCCCACTGAGACACACTGACCAGAGGGTCAGCAGAGTCATAGCCTCGAGTGGCTAATATGTGTTAGAGTGGTATTTGGGGAACTCACTAAGCTTTATGCTTACGGTGTTATGTGTTATGTGTTTCAGGTACCAGTGGTGATCGCGGGAAGGCGCCGACATGATCTGTACACACACCCGCAGAGTTTATTATGATTTGATCTTGGGATTTGTAGTGAGATAAAATTGATACATTGTTTTTGAAAGCAATTGTGGATGAATTTATATGGTTTTAAAAAGTGAAAAATTGTTTTGAAAATTTGGGTGTTACAAGTTGGTATCAGAGCCTTGGTTTGAGGGATTCGGATACATCTTCGGGCGTATCTGAACTCAAACTGAGGAATTGAGAGATTTTCAAAATAAAATTTGCAAAATTTTTCACAAGAGTAAAGAGTTTTGAGACAAACAGAGCAGAGCCGTGTGTACGATCAGCCAGCGCCCGAACGGTGAATTCCCAAAATACCCTTGCAATTAGTGTTATGAGATATATTATGTTATGATATGCGATGAGTTATGCTATGCATGCTATAGTAGACTAGGTATTCTTATTAGGACTAGAGTGGCCTGATATGTGATGCCTTAGTCTAGGAGTTTTGCTGCTAGGGATACTTAAGAGTGTTTAGATAGCAGCGAGGAGTTATGAGAGAGCTGCTAATGAGTAGCATATGGTTAAAGAGAGTAGAGTACTTGGGACTTGGGATCCAAGGAGGAGGACTTAGAGTGAATACTGATGCGGTGTGGACGGTAGTATAGGGCCCGTACTACTGAAGACACCGGAGCAGCGCGCACCCTAAGTAAGAATCCATTGGGTACTCAGGAACAAGTAGGGTTGAGTTATCGAGTGCGAGTATACTCGATCGAGTCTCTGGTATCTTCATATTGTGTTTCAGAGACATCATGGTTGGAACACCGCACACGCCGGAGGGCAGCGGTATTAGCGATGAAGAGATTCGCAGTATGATTTTGACGAAATGACCGTGGCGATCCGGAGGATTGTGAGTAGCGGATCGAGGGGTGATGTCATGGTTCGAGTACCATGATTAGTAGCAGATCGAGAGGTGATGTCATGGTTCGAGTACCATGATTGGTGGCAAAATGAGAGGTGATGTCATGGTTCGAGTACCATGATTAGTAGCAGATCGAGAGGTGATGTCATGGTTCGAGTACCATGATTGGTGACAGATCGAGAGGTGATGTCATGGTTGGAGTACCATGATTAGTAGCAGATCGAGAGGTGATGTCATGGTTCGAGTACCATGATTGGTGGCAAAATAAGAGGTGATGTCATGGTTCGAGTACCATGATTAGTAGCAGATCGAGAGGTGATGTCATGGTTCGAGTACCATGATTGGTGACAGATCGAGAGGTGATGTCATGGTTGGAGTACCATGATTAGTAGCAGATCGAGAGGTGATGTCATGGTTCGAGTACCATGATTGGTGACAGGTCGAGAAGTGATGTCATGGTTCGGGTACCATGATTGGTAGCAGATCAAGAGGTGATGTCATGGTTCGAGTACCATGATTGGTGGCAGATCGAGGGGTGATTTTGTGGTTCGAGTACCATGAAATGTGGCGGTGAGTGCTTCTAGTTTTGCCGGTTATTCCGCAGCGATTATCTAGACCAAGGTCGGATGTGAAGGAGTATGGGCCCAGAAGGCCAGGAGGAACGAGTTTTAATGGAGCATCCCATGATAGGGAAACCGAGTTAGCTCCAAGGGATTGTTGGTGATATGCCATTCGAGTCGCAAGAATCAGAGTAGAGTAGGGACGGTGCGTTATGGAGGGATACGGTCTGAGCTGGAGAGCCGGCCGATAGTAGATATGTCACTTTCCGTGACCCGAGTGGTGCTATTTCCGTTTCTTGTGGGAGGCGTAAGAGGTGTTGAGATTTCGGTTTCCGAGTTGGAGTGAACCCTGTGGGATCGCACTGATGGTGACTTTTCAATCAGAGTATCCGACAGTAGGTCTGCCGCGAGGGAGTGATATAGTTTGAACAGGTTGACAGTGGAGACTGAAATGGTCAAGGATCAGGATGCACCCTAATTGAGTATAATAGGGCAGGTGTTAGGTGTGGTATTGGGCGATCAAGAAGGGTATATCAGGGCAGTGACTCCTATTATTTATGAGAGGTATAAGGGGTGGAAATATGGTTTCGGCTCTTGTGATAAGGAGCATGTTGGAACGTTGGGCAAGGAGTCAAGGATGAGGAGTATGATGGTTCATTATTTCCAGATCCAGAGTTAGTGTTAACACGGGACAGTTGGGAGGTCCGGTGAGAGTATAGTGTGAGGTCCTGAATGACTAGAGGTAGTCACGATGGTAAGTTCTGAAGGTTGCATACGAGACCTTGGTATCTGGAGTTGTTTGATCCTTGTCAGAGAAATCATCAAGCGTTGCATAGCACCTTGCGGAATTAGGTGCGATGTTACTGGTGGAGACAGCATGAGGGATAGAGTGTTGGTGCACCAATTGGTGGTGGTTCGAACCCTAAGCGGAGAAGAACCGAGTATTTGAATTGAGGAATCCGCACCTGCTGCTAGAGTTACCGAGGTTCGGCCAGCAAAGGTCGAGGCACCGAAGGCTCGCGGGAGAGCTTTACAGTTGACAGCGAAGGAGTTCCGCGCATCGCCCGATGTTGTGGCTGGTACTTTTTGTGGGTTCCGTACCTGTTTTGGTGATAATTGACTCGGGAGCGAGTCGATCATTTGTGTCAATAACGTTTGGTCGGTACATCAGTAGCCGACGAGAGGCGTTGATTCGACCTCTACGAGTTTCCATAGCGGACGAGCGAGCGGAGTATGTTATGAATGTGAGTCGAGGATGTGTACTCGAGATCTTCGGTGTTGAGTCCCCGATAGATCTGGTCCCGATATCGATGGGGGACGTGTGTGTCATAGTGGGCATGGTTGGGTTAAGCCGATTTGGGGCTGTCATAGACTGCGAGCGACAGTTGGTGACGATACGAGACCCCAGTGGGGGAGTACTTACAGTGTACAACGAGGGTAACCGATGTGGGTCGGCGTTTTGTTCAACCGCCAGAGCGAGACAGAGTTTTCAGCAAGGCTGCAGCGGGTATGTGTCCTATGTGATGGACACACGAGAGGCCGCTGGGAGGCCAAGTTCGATGGATGACGTTCCGATAGTGCGAGAGTCCCCGGATGTTTTTCCCGAGGAGTTGCCGGGTGTGCCTCCCGAGAGGCAAGTAGAGTTTCGCATCGAGTTGGTTCCGGGGGCAGCGCCTATCGCCAAGGTGCCTTATCGCCTTGCGCTGCCAGAGACGCAGTAGTTATCCTCGCAGCTTCAGGAGCTACTAGGGAAGGGTGTTGTGATGTTACGGGAAGCCGTAGTACTCACTAGTCAGAGAGAGGTTGTTGTGATACTATAGGGAGCCGTAGTACTCACTAGTCAGAGAGAGGTTGTTGTGATACTATGGGGAGCCGTAGTACTCACTAGTCAGAGAGAGGTTGTTGTGATACTATGGGGAGCCGTAGTACTCACTAGTCAGATAGAGGTTGTTGTGATACTATGGGGAGCCGTAGTACTCACTAGTCAGTAGGAGGTTGTGGTGATGTTATGGGGAGCCGTAATACGCACTAATTAGCGAGAGGTTGTTATGAGGAAGCCTTCTTGATCTGAGCATGACACAGGAGGGTTTTAGGCTTGAAAAGCCCTACGCATGAGTTTTGGGAGCCTGGTGGTCGGACCAGGGGTGAGACCGGGGTCTCCTCAATGATTGGGAATCATTACATTCTGAGTAAGTGTGGACATCCAATCCGAAGGGATTGGATAAGTAAAGTACGCATGGGTTGCGGGTCCCCAAGCTATGAGTTGAATGAGTCATTGGAACGAGCGATTCCAACTACGGGCGGACCAAACTCTTGAGTTGAGTTGAGTCCTGGTGATGTGTTGTACAGACCTGACCGAAGGGTCCAACGATATAGACCGGACCGAAGGGTCCAACGATGAGTATCAGATGATAGAGGTCGGGGTTGAGTCGATCTCCAGTTGGGTACGAGGTTGCATTTCAGTACCGCCTACCACCCACAGACAGACGGGCAGAGCGGGCGGACGATTCGGACGCTCGAGGACATGCTTCGGGCATGTGTATTGGACTTCGGAGGAAGTTGGGACACGTATTTACCCTTGGTTGAGTTTTCCTATAACAACAGCCATCATTTGAGCATCAGTATGCCACCCTTTGAGCTGTTGTATAGGAGGAGGTGCCGAACTCCCATTTGCTGGGGTGAGGTCGGGCAGCGTGTGATGGGTAGTACAGAGATAGTACTCCAGACGACTGAGCAGATTCAGCAGGTCAGACAGAGGTTGTTGACCGCTCAGAGCCGCCAGAAGAGTTATGCGGACAGACGTCGCTCGGAGCTTGAGTTCCAGGTTGGCGATTTAGTACTCCTGAAGGTATCTCCTTGGAAGGGGGTGACTCGATTCAGGAAGAGGGGTAAGTTGGGACCTCGGTATATTGGTCCTTTCAGGCTGACTGCCAGGGTGGGCAGGGTAGCCTACCGTTTGGAGCTACCTGCGGAGTTGAGTCGAATTAATGATACCTTCCGCGTGTCTCAGTTGAGGAAGTGTATCGCTGATGAGTCAGCAGTGGTTCCATTAGAGGACATTCAGGTGGATGCGAGTCTGAACTATGTTGAGAGGCCGATCGCGATTCGGGATAGAAGGATCAAGACATTGAGAAACAAGGAGGTGCCATTGGTTCAGGTCCAGAGGCAACATCAGAAGGGTTCCGAGATGACTTGGGAGCCGGAGTTAGAGATGCGCGAGTAGTATCCAGAGTTATTTATGGAAAGAGACTTCGAGGGCGAAGTCTGATTCTAGTGGGGGAGAATTGTAACATCCGGATTTTCCAGATACATTAAGTATTCATTTATTTTTAGAGATTTTGGGAGAGACTCGGCGAGTTGACGCTTAGACTCGCCGAGTAGAGTCGCGAATTTCCATCCGGGTTAATGACCGGACTCGGCGAGTCCACGCTGTTTAATGAAACCCTAATTTCTTGGGTTTGGGACCTATTTAAAGGCCCTTATGGCCTTCAATGGCGGCTACCAGTTGATAGAGAGAAACCCCAGAGTGTGTGAACATTTTGAGAGAGAAAGGGAGCCATTTTTTATCCTTGAGTGGGTGATTTTGCAAGAAGAAGGTGACCAAGGCAAGAGGAAACTGAAGAGGGTGCTAATCTGTGGATTTCAGAGCTTAGGGACTTCATCTTGAGGTAAACATTCGATCCCCTTTTCAGTTTTGGTGTAAGCTTTGAGAGTTGGGGTTTCTAGCCCCTTTTTGAGTATGATTTGTGAAGCAATTGGTCCCTTCTTGTGTTGGGGCTTCGAATCTGGATCCAAAGAGGTCCAGAGACCTTAACTTCTTGATCTTTATGGGTGTCATGGAGAGTTATGAGCTTAAGGTGGCATATTGAGGCCATTTCTTCAAATAAAGCCATTGGGTTCTTGCATGGACATCAAGATCCAAACTTTACGTGTTTATATTGCTTAAAGAGGCCAGATCTATGAGTTAGAGGAGCGGATCTGACCTCAGGAGCTCATTTGAGCTCGAGCATGGCGTGAACTCGCCGAGTACCAAGAGCAGACTCGGCGAGTAGGGTTAGGGTTTCCCGTAATTCACTCAGTGACTAACTTGCCGAGTTAGGGGAATGACTCAGTGAGTCAGAGGGGGGATAGAGGACTCGAGTTCACGACTGAACAAGCCGAGTCACATTTGTGTACTCGGTGAGTCTGGTCAAGGGTTAACCGTTGACTTTTGTTGACTTTTAGGGTTTGGTCAACAATGGGACTTGTGGACTGTTTGAAGGGTAAAATAGCCTTTTAGCCTTCTTAGAGAACATGTGAGAGTCTAGTCTAGCCTAGAGAGCCGTTATTGATTGAGGTGATTATGTTATGTGTTTAGGCAGATGCTAGATCAGTGTATACGCGAGCGGGATATTATCCGAGACATCCGAGGTGAGTCTTCTCACTATACTTTACCTAGAGTGGTAACAGAGTTATGTGACAGAGTTATTGTATGCTATCTATGTGATTTGTGGCACGAAATTATTTCTATGTGATTTATGTTGTGTGTATACCAGAGTTAGGACCGGAAGGTCCAAAGAGCTAGGACCAGAGGGTCCACAGAGTTAGGGCCCAAGGGCCCACAGAGTTATAGCCTCGAGTGGCTAATGTGTGTTATGTTCTATAGTTATGTGCCAGTGTATTTGTATGCTATTTATGTGTTGAGATTTATTGTGATATGTGATATGCATGATCCAGAGTTATCAGAGTTAGGACCTTTGGGTCCATAGAGTTAGGGCTAGAGAGCCCACAGAGAGTTGGGACTGGAGGGTCCCACTGAGACACACTGACCAGAGGGTCAGCAGAGTCATAGCCTCGAGTGGCTAATATGTGTTAGAGTGGTATTTGGGGAACTCACTAAGCTTTATGCTTACGGTGTTATGTGTTATGTGTTTCAGGTACCAGTGGTGATCGCGGGAAGGCGCCGGCATGATCTGTACACACACCCGCAGAGTTTATTATGATTTGATCTTGGGATTTGTAGTGAGATAAAGTTGATACATTGTTTTTGAAAGCAATTGTGGATGAATTTATATGGTTTTAAAAAGTGAAAAATTGTTTTGAAAATTTGGGTGTTACAGGATGATTTATGGAGAGAGAGGATATTATGGTTTATTAATATATTATAAGAATAATATATTAAAAGAGAAATCATATTGTTTTAATTAATATTGGTCAAAATTTAATTAAGAATTAATTATGTGGCTAAAAGAGATTAATTAATTAAAGGGGACTGGTATTGCCAATTATAATATAATTGGATTTGGGCTGTGGATCCTTATGGATATAAGGGGGACGAAATTAGGGTGGAAGCCCACCAAGAAATCATCCAAGCCTTATTCCAGAAGGTTCCTTGGACTGCTTAAGGCCTAAGTTATCCAATTAGGGTTTTGGCTGAAACCCTAGCAGCTCAAGTATATAAGGACCCCTAGGGCTACAGAATTCGGCTACCAAAAACCCTAAGAAGTTCTTAGAGCCGAAATTGTGACTTCATTCTCTCTCTTCTAGATCATCTTATTGCCTTGGTGTTTGTAAGCCATTAGAGGTATTACACTTGTGATACTAGGCCCTCAAAGCTAGAAGATTCTTGCAACAATCAAAAGGTAAACATCTAAATCTGTTTTATATGTTATTTCGATTTTGATATGCTAGATCTAGGGTTTGTAAGCTTTGGATAAATTTGCTTGTACAATACAGAAACCTAGATCCAAAGCTTCAGGGTTTTGCATGTGCACATAGGAATGTTCTTTTGCTCAAAACCCATTAGTGGTATCAGAGTCTTGCTTGGTTTCTATTGTATTTGATGCATTGTGTGTTTATTCATTGCTTGAAATCATTTTTCCTGCCATCTGCCTGACAAACTCGTCGAGTCCCAAAGTGAACTCGACGAGTCAGATGACCTCGGCGAGTTCTGTAAGGGACTCGGCGAGTCGGGCTGTTAGACAGATAGATTTTCGGGAGTTTGGCTTATTTTGACTTAGGATAATTACCAAAACTGTTTTTAATTAATAAAATCCGATTTTTATTGATTCCATATGATTATCCTTGTAAAAATAAAAGATATTTATCAATTAATTAGATAATTATTGCCTTATTTGATAAACCTTAATTATTTGAATTATTTGATCAATTATCTTGCATGAAATTGGATTAGGTCAAAATTAGAAAATCACAAATTAAATGTTTAATTTTATTATTTGAATTTTGATCTAGATAGTTTTGAAATGTTTCAAAAACTTGCCCTCAAGTTTTGAGATTTCAATTTTTTGGATTAAAAGTTTAATTTTGAAATATTTAAATTCTAAACCCTAGAATTTTACAAGTTTAAAATTCACCCCTATACTATTATAATATTATAAGAATAATTATTATATGTATAAGCAGTGTTGTAAAACTCGCCGAGTTGGCCGATTACTCCTCCGAGTACTCGCTACTCGACCCCTTACCGATGCGAGTTAGAGAATCCCGAGTACTCCCTGATCAACCCCTTACTGAACTGAGTAGTGTTGTAAAACACGGTCAACACGGTGATTAATATGTATAATATACTTAATGATTTATTATTCAACACACATGTGTTTGAAAACTGGAAAATAAATACAATTTTTTTTTCATAGAACAAATTACGAAAATTGTCCCTGTGTTTGTAAAAATTTCACGTTTGGTCCTATTGTTTTTTTTGCACTCGAACCGTCCTTATAGTTTGTTTTTGTTGCGTTTTTCATTCCTGGCCAGAAATGACATTTTTGCTCCTTATTTTTTCTTTTTTAGTTTTTTTATTTGTCATTATATAAAAAAAATAATTAATAAATTTGTGGGCTCACTCCCTACTACAAACACAACCCATCTATCTCATTTAACCCTTTCATCTCTCACATCTCTCTCTCTCTATGTCTGTCTTTCTTCTCTCTCTCTTTCTCTCTCTCTCTTACACACACAAACACACACACAGTTGCAAGTTCAAGAAATAGAACTTAAGCCTTTGGACCTTCGCTCAGCACTGCCAGATCTCCGTTCACCACCGTCGGACCTCTGCCCAACACAACCGGACCGCCTCTGGAACCACCAGAATGATGCCGGTACACCGTATCGACTCCGAAACCCACTGAAAAACCATTGACCACCGTATCTACGTTGTAACCAGCGGATTGACCTCGAAACCAACAGATCGACACCTCTATCTTCCTGTTGGAAACCATCTTCACTACCATCTACTCTGTCTGTAAGGGTTAAGGGAGGCGGTGGTTCTCTCTACTCCGTCTTCCTCCCTTCTGGAACTGAAAGGCCGCCACCCATCACCCACTATTAATGCCTTACTCTGGCATCGTTGACTCATTGTTTCCCAGGTTCCCTAATCTACAACGTCAGAGAAGCTTAAGTAGAAGATCGTTGCCGCCTACATTGTGCTAACACCACCGATCTACAGTCAATAGTACCGATTTTAAACCACAACCGATTTGAAACCACTAGACACCTGATCGTGTTTTTTTAATCTAAAACATTTGATGTAGGTTTGTTTTTAATTTTAATTCTAGTTTAGGTTGGTAGTGGTGGTGTTTAATGGAAGGGGTGGTGGCATTTGATGGCAGTAATGGTGGCAATGGTGTTTGCAAACCAGATTCGGATATGTTGGCGGTGTTCGATGGTAGTTTGCGGTGGTTTGATGACACAAGTGGTTGTCGAAGCTTGTCGGTGGTTGCTGGTCTACTGATTGTTGTTGGGTGGCACTAGTGGTGGTGGGAGTGAGTTGGACTAGGTTTCATAAATTGATAACTTATTTAATTTACTTTTTTTAAAACATTTATAAATAACAAATAAAAAAAACTAAAAAAGAAAACATAAAGGACAAAAAAGTCATTTCGTGTTGGCCAGGGACGAAAAACGCAACGAAAACAAATCATAGAGACGATCCGAATGCAAAAAAAAAAAAAATAAAATAAAACCAAACGTGATTTTTTTGCAAACTACAAGGACGAATTCAATAATTTGTTCTTTCTTATATGGTATTCAACTTTCTAGAAACTATCATTTATGTATTGAAAAATAAATAAAAACCATTTTCTAAAATTGTTAACCGAATACTATAGAAGGTATAACCTAGTATCATTTTATATTTTCGACCTATAGCTATAACTATTAATTCCACCAAACAGTCTAATGTTAATAGTTATAATTCACATTTACAACTGACTTTTACGAACATATATTATTTTTTCGAAAAAAAAATCATCAACGTATAATCTCCCGTTTGAACTTGATTAGGTTATTATATTTTGTATCTAACTCATGTTTTTTGTCAGGAATAACAGATTTTATTGGATTTAAATACACAACACGATTGAATATTTAACCATACCAAAGCTGTAATTATCCTAGGAAAAAAAAAAATACTATGTGAGACACGTGCAAGTCAAAATAGGAATGGTCCCTACTTCTAGAAGAAGCTCCTACATGTTCACCCACAAGTCGGCCAGCCAAGACAAACACGCCCCCGTTTCTGTGTCAAACTAAACATCCCCACCCGGTTACCCCTGATACCACCCCCCCCCCCCCCCCCCCCCCCAACACCCACATCACACGTTTCCATGTCTCTCTCTTTCTCTATATACATATATATACCATTATATATAGACGATCTTGGAAAAAGGACATACGTATTTACAAAGAGAGGTCTAGAGAGAGATGGAGTGGAATCAGTGTCTGAATGGAAAGAATGCTATGATAGATGTGACACCCTTTTTGCTATTCGAGTCAACTGGCGATTCAGAAGAAGTCAAAGCAGGTGCTGATGAAGAAGCAGCCATGGATGAATCTGAAGGTGTATTGTTCCGATTCGATGATGGGGATGATGAGGATGATGATGCTCAATCTTGCAGTTATGATCATTCATCTTATATTAACACAAGTTATGCTAATACCCATCATGATCAAACTCAAGGATTTATCCATGACGATTTTGATGAAGATGATGATGATGATACGAATAATTGGGGTGAGAGCAATATGATGGATCTGTCTATGCAACAGAACGGATCTAGTAAATTCTGTGTCGATTCTTCGAATCAAAGAGAGATTGATAGAAAATTCTGGGAAACTTGCTTGGCAACTTGATATTATACACACATTTTCTTGTTTCTTATTCATGAGGTGTATTTAGATTTTTTTTTTTTTTTTTGTTATTATGTTTTTTGATACGGAAAATTTAAATCACCCAAAAATTTCAATTTCTAAAGTAGAAATGGGGAATCAAAATGTAAGGGGACAAAAGATTCAATAGAAATTAGAAAAGTAGTACGTTTCCATCATATGATTTTTTTTTATATCATAGGGATGTTTGTGCGTTTTGGAATTAATATATAAGTATTTTTAATATTTGAGTTAAATTGAAAAGATCGAAAGCGACTCGTTCCAATTCTGTTTCGAACTAAGAATTCGAATTTGATTTTTGACTTTTGGTTTGTCTATGTTGACGTTGTATTTGATTTTCGGTTTGGTAATTCTAAGATCAAATGGAACCCCAAAACGATTTCAAGTATAAATGAAGTTTTTTTTAACATTTATACTTTTATTTATATAATATTATATCTAAAAAATATGATTTAAAATGTTCATTTTGAACAAACCAAACTTAGATGTTGCCATAGTGTATTATCAAAAAATAAATAGAAACATAATCAAGAAATCAAAATTTATTATAACTTACCAAATAATTATATATTCTTTTGAAAGCAAGTTGAACATGTTGAGCATGTGATTCTTGAAGTAGATTACAATAATATAGATACAATGATTAAAAGATAAAAATAGTATTTTTTTTATTATTTTATTTGATAATTGTTTACCGAAACTATAAATATATTATGATAATTAATGTATATTTGTTTGCAAAACGCTTGGTCGTAAATGTACATTTAATTATTTAAGGTATGTATGAAGTTTTTAGGGTACTCTTCAAAAGAGCTTATATTAAGAGATTACAATACACATACATAGATATTTATATAAGATCGTATCGCATCAATATCGATACACTAACACTTCTTTATAGATGGAGGCTCGATAAGAATAAACAATGATATATTAAGCCACGGGGTGCGGGCCTTCTACTCTGATACCAATCATCATGTAAAATATATATGAAATTTTTAGGTTACTCTCCAGGGGAGGTGTATGCTTTTTGCAGCTGATATTGTGTTGGTTGCTCAGTCTAGGACTAACTTGAATGCTCATTTAGACACATGGAGGACGACGTTAGTAGATAGATGTAATGTCCCAATTTTCAGAATACATTTTTAATTTAGAATAAACACTCATTTTCATAAAGATATATTAAGTCAAAATTATATGTTCATAAACCATAATCCAAAATCATAGTTATAAAAAAAAAGTATCGCAAAATCTTAAATCATAAAACTGTTGATGTATGTGCACAGTCGCGCCTTCGTCATTCCCACGATTTGATAAAATACCTGAAAAACATTTAATCCACAACTCTAACTCAAAACTTAGTAAGTTTCCCAAACTATCACACATAACAATATACATACAATGCATACAAAAAATGGTCTTCAACACAAAGTGTAACATCCATAAAAATCATGACAATTATAAACTTTTAAAATACAACCCAAATCCATAAAGTGTCTACAACAATAGTTTTTAAAACATTTCTGACATCAGAGTTTCCCAAAATCATAGATCATAATCCAGAGGATGTGTACGGTCACGCCTTCGCCTTCCCGCGATCATCCGAAGTACCTGAAACATAACCCAAAATTGTAAGTCAATGCTTAGTGAGTTCCCCCAAAGTACCAACACATAACCAAATAGCATATACAATAACAACATGCAATGGGTCCACATCTAAAAGACTGGATTACCCCTAAGCCCAGAACATAAGTCTGGCTTGCCCTCGGTGCCCACAACTTATGTATGGCTTGCTCCCTGACTAGATCAGTCGACTGAAATACCATCAAGCCCTCAGTACGAGTCTGACATACCGCCCAGTCCTCAGCTCGTATCTGGAATGATCATGAGCCCTCCAGATGAGTCTGACATGCCCTACCCGGCCCTCAGATCATATCTGGAATGCTCCATGGTTTGTTGGCTACTGCACGGAGCAGTACAACCTCAACCCAACACAATGTGTTGACATATACCAGATAATAACATATACAAATAATCATGCAAACAAAATCACAGGTAGTCCTACATATCTACCAGACTAGCATAATCATGCATATCTATTCTATACTCATCATATCAATGAATATCAAACCAATGGGCCGGCCTTGGTGCTTTCGACCCGCAAGTACAGTGAGGAAAACTGACCTCACAGACTGAACAGTAGCTGATGAGGTCTCGACTCCGAATATCAGCTCAAACTATCACATAGCCAACCAAATGACCAATCATAATCGAAATCCCAAAATACCCTTAAGTCAAACTTGGTCAAAGTCAAAGTCAAACTGGTCAAACCCACTGAGTCAACCCAACCGAGTCAACACATCTGAGTCTCCTCAGAATGAGTAGTCGGGGCGTACTCTGAAGGTACGCTAGGCATACTCGCCTCCTCGCACATTGACCACCATCGGGGTGGTTGACCTCGTACGTAGGGCGTACTCCTAGTATGCGGGGCGTACTCCCAGGAACTTCAAAACTCATTAAGTACTTAATGGCTTAAGCACTTACGTTCATATTTCAGATCCATGGCTAAAATACACTCAAGAGTCATAAAGTTTCCAACTTTATGACTTTACATGCCCATTAAGTGCTTAACTCAACTTCTTAATGATGGGTTTTCAGCATTCTAACACTCATATGGTGTACATGCAACCCTAGAAACCTTGGATCTATGTTTGACTAAGATACATGCAAATAATTATTTTTCCAAGGTTCTTATCCTAACTAGCATGGCATGGGGTACTTGAATCAAATAAAACTAGTAGAATTACTTACCTTGTAGTAGAAGTTGATTGCTTGGAGTTTGAGAGCCTAGCACCAATAATGTGGATGCGTCAAATGGAAGTCACAAATCACCACAAACTTGGAAACTTGAGAGAATAGTCACAAACTTCTTGAAATCGGCCCTCTTAGTTTACACACATCAACTAGTGCAATTTCAAGAACCAAAGCCTCCTTTATATAGTGTGGTGGATTAGGGTTACATCCATGTAAACCCTAATACCCATGCCTTTTCATTTCCATGAGATCCATGGGTTAAAGCTCCATGGAGTATCCATGGACTTTCCATGCAAGCCTAGCCCATTCCAAATAAGCATTAGCCCACACTATATAAATACAAGAGCCCATATTTAATTAGTCATACTTTTGATCTCTAAATTAATTCTAAATTAATTATAGATCAACACTAATTAAATAATATGATTTTATATTAATATATTAGAACTTATAATATATTAATAAATCATAACTTATACTATTCTCAAAAGATTATCCGTAAATTGTTCGGGTGAAGTGCAACCCAAATGGACCATGCCGGGTCGGGTCAAGTACATACCAAATATAGTTATGGACTTAGACACTATATCCAACAGTCTCCCACTTGGATAAGTCTAATAACTATAGTTGCAAGTATGACTTCAGGAACCGATCAGCAATCGTAGCTCTTTAAACTCTGTTGAACTATGAAGCGCCATTTTAGATAAGTGATCATATAATCATCTGTTCTAGATATCAGCCGGACAAATACATGGAACATGGTCTTGCTTATTGTCCAGCATTTGTTTCCCGATTTCTGATTTGTTTGACATAGAACTTAACTGAACACATCAATGTAGTTCTGACCGGGCCCGGTACATAGGTCAAAACAAAATCATCGAGGGGCCCAGATATCGCTTCTAATCCTAGAAGGAACAGATAAACTTCGACTCATATGTTTGCTCTACTACTTGTTGAACTACACACAAAGGCACAGTTTATAACATCGAGTTACCAATGCGTTTTCGTGCAATCAATGCATAACCAACTCATAGGCAACAAATCATATCTCTAGGTTTGAAGACTTATATGATATTACCGTCTCACGATCACTCGAGAAAAATTCCATGAAGTGATACAAGTGAGCATGGGTTGAATCCAATACTCAGAACTTATGAGCACTCATGAGTGTTGTAGCCCCGCTTTGTCTAACATCTTAGACCTCTACAAGCCAACCCATGACAGTCTTGATTCATATCTACTTCCAACATATGACCGACTGTGGAGAGTTTGAATAATATGATATAAACCATAACATAATTATTCTGGAAGTCAAAACATGCAAAAAGAAATAATAGTAAACGATTGACAAGAGATAGCAACACTTTACTCATAAATAACAGCTTTTATTTATCATCAAATCTCAATTACATTTTACAAATTTCAAGATTATCTAACTACTAAAACTAATATCATCCTTCAGCCCTATGCTCCGAGCATGCTGGAGATGCTTAGCCCGAGTCAGTCCCTTCGTGAGGGGATCTGCTGGGTTCTCATCCGATGATACCCTCTTTGCCACGAGGATTCCTTCTTTTATTCGATGTCTGATGAAGTGATATTTTCTGTCAATGTGTCTGGATCTCCCATGATCTCTTGGTTCCTTGGCTAAGGCAACCGCACTATTGCTGTCATAGAAAATCTCCATTGGCTCCTTTATAGCTGGTACAACTCCAAGGTCTCCGATGAAGTTCTTTTGCCATATAGCCTCCTTTGCTGCCTCGCTTGCTGCTATATCCTCTGATTCACAAGTGGAATCAGCCACTGTCTCCTGCTTGGAACTTTTCCAAGTAATTGCCCCTCCGTTTAGAGTAAAGACCCAGCCCGACTGAGAGCGGAAATTATCCCTGTCAGTCTGAAAGCTAGCATCACTGTACCCTACAACTCTCAAGTCCTCACTGCCACCGAGGGTAAGGACCCAGTCCTTAGTCCTCCGTAGGTACTTGAGGATATTCTTTACCGCAGTCCAGTATGACTTGCCAGGGTTCCCCTGATACCTGCTAACCATGCTCAAAGCAAAGCCTACATCAGGTCGAGTATACGTCATAGCATACATGATCGATCCTACAGCTGAAGCATAAGGTATTCGACTCATTTCTGCTATCTCAGCCTCAGTACTAGGGCTTTGTGTCTTACTCAATGTGGCGTTACTCTGGATGGGTAACTCTCCTTTCTTGGAGTTATGCATGTTGAACCTTTTTAACACTTTGTCCACATAGGTGCTTTGACTAAGTCCAATTAGTCTTTTACTCCTGTTTCTCAAAATCCTTATCCCTAGGATATAGGCAGCTTCTCCAAGGTCCTTCATAGCGAAACACTTCCCAAGCCAGGACTTTACTTCCTGCAGGGTTGGGATGTCATTTCCTATGAGTAGTATGTCATCCACATACAGTACCAAAAAGCTGACTATACTCCCACTAGCCTTGATATAGACACAAGATTCATCTTCACTCCTTGAAAATCCAAATTCTTTGACTTTCTCATCAAAGCAAAGATTCCATCTGCGAGGTGCCTGTTTTAATCCATAAATGGATTTCTCGAGCTTACACACACTACTGGGGTACTCTGTACTGACAAAACCCTCTGGCTGAACCATGTAAACATCTTCAGCCAACTTTCCATTAAGGAAAGCGGTTTTGACATCCATTTGCCATATTTCATAATCATGAAATGCAACAATGGCTAACAGAACCCTAATAGACTTAATCTTGGCCACTGGTGAAAAGGTCTCATCATAATCAACTCCCGGAGTTTGAGAATAACCCTTTGCAACCAGTCGTGCCTTATAAGTGTGTACATTACCGGGGTACGACACCTCCGACCATATAAGAGCTCAAATGGCGGAGCACAAATGCTGGAGTGATAACTATTGTTGTAGGAGAACTCCGCAAGAGGTAAGTAGGAGTCCCAACTCCCACCAAAATCAATAACACAAGCCCGCAACATATCCTCAAGGGTTTGTATCGTCTGTTCACTTTGGCCTTCGGTTTGCATGTAACACCCATAAAATTCAAGCCAATTTAAAACTTTTAAAACATATCCAAAACCATTAATCATTACAAAACTTGTTTTCAAAATGTATCATATCAGAGTATCCTAGAAACAAAGTCATAAAAAGTGAGGAGCTGTACGATCACGCCTTTGCCTTGCCACGATCCCCTGATGTACCTGAAACAATAAACTGAAACTTTAAGCCCGAACGCTTAGTGAGTTCCCCCAATATATCCATACCCACAACAATACACATATAATCATAACAGCATACTATGGGTCCAATCAACCATCAGGTTGGAATACCCCAGGCCCTCAACCAACAGGTTGGAATGCCAACACACTACGGGTCCGATCAACCATCAGGTTGGAATACCCCAGGCCCTCAACCAACATGTTGGATTGCCAACACACTATGGGTCCAATCAACCATCAGGTTGGAATACCCCAGGTCCACAACCAACAGGTTGGAATGCCCACATACTATGAGTCTAATCATCCTCGGGATGGAATACTCACGACCCACAACCAACAGGAATGCCCAGGTCTATTGGCCTCCGCACAAAGCAGATAAGCCTCAACCGCCAAACAAACATGTGCACATATTACAGATAATCACATAACGGTCTATAGACAACAACTGATCTAACGGATCATACCACATACCACATAATCTTATCCTACCCTCTAGGATACCGAACTAACAGGTCATACCACATATCACATAGTTGTTGGAGATAGTGTCTAAGTCCATAACTATATTTGGTATGTACTTGACCCGACCCGGCATGGTCCATTTGGGTTGCACTTCACCCGAACAATTTACGGATAATCTTTTGAGTATAGTATAAGTTATGATTTATTAATATATTATAAGTTCTAATATATTAATATAAAATCATATTATTTAATTAGTGTTGATCTATAATTAATTTAGAATTAATTTAGAGATCAAATGTATGACTAATTAAATATGGGCTCTTGTATTTATATAGTGTGGGCTAATGCTTATTTGGAATGGGCTAGGCTTGCATGGAAAGTCCATGGATACTCCATGGAGCTTTAACCCATGGATCTCATGGAAATGAAAAGACATGGGTATTAGGGTTTACATGGATGTAACCCAAATCCACCACACTTTATAAAGGAGGCTTTGGTTCTTGAAATAACACTAGTTGATGTGTGTAAACTAAGAGGGCCGATTTCAAGAAGTTTGTGAGTATTCTCTCAAGTTTCCAAGTTTGTGGTGATTTGTGACTTCCATTTGAGGCATCCACATTATTGGTGCTAGGCTCTCAAACTCCAAGCAATCAACTACTACTACAAGGTAAGTAATTCTACTAGTTTTATTTGATTCAAGTACCCCATGCCATGCTAGTTAGGATAAGAACCTTGGAAAAATAATTATTTGCATGTATCTTAGTCAAACATAGATCCAAGGTTTCTAGGGTTGCATGTACACCATAGGAGTGTTAGAATTCTCAAAACCCATCAGTGGTATCAGAGCCTGGTTTGTTTATTTGATACTTGATGCAAAAAAAAAAAAAAAAACTTGAAAATCGAAGTTTTGTTCAAAAGCTTGTATCAAAATTTCAAGTTTTGTATATGTACTTACGATTCTTGAAATTTTTGATATGAACATTCATAAACATATGAGTTTAGAAGATCATAGAAATTATGTGCTAATAATTGATTAGATTAATTCTTGATCTTTATGTGTTTTAATGGAGTCCATAACTAGTTCTTAAGTTATGGATAACCAAAAGTCACATTTATAAATAACCATTAAAAGAACACATAGGTTACAAAAAATGAAGAGTCTTCATTTTTAATAACCATTAAATCATAAGTTATGAGAAATGAAAAGTTTTGAAAGTTTACAAAACTTGCCCTCAAGTTTTGGAACATGTAAAGTTATATTAAAAACTTTAGTTCCAACCCGTAGAATTTTAAAAGTTAAAATTCAACCCTTATACTTTATAATATTATAAGTTTAATAATATTTATATATGTATAAGATCAAGTCGTCTTACCGCTAGTACGCCTCATTCACGAAGCCAGTCTATAAGGGGGGTATAAGGTTGTTGCCTATAAAATGGCAAATTAATGGGTGTCCACTCTCACCCACCGCTTCCTTGATCGGTGGAGGGTCGTTAGCCGAACGGGTAGGACAAGGACTTATAAATTCTCATTAAAAGTATAATGATAATACTAAAGTAACTAAACTTTATTGAATTCCCAATCTTAGTTATTTTAGGAAAATGTAAATAAGGTGCTAATCCATGAAATTACACTTTACACTTTGTTTAATTCGTTAGTGGAGCGTGTGTGGTTAACCGGCACACTAACTTGAACTTAACAAGGTAGGTAAAGGGTGACTTAATGTTTATCATAGTATCGATGGAGCGTGTGTGGTTAACCGGCACATCGATTGAGGGGTAATACATTAAGGGTACCAAGTAATTTGCATGGTTACTTCACACCTTGTTTTGTGATCCTCGGCATCCCAGTCACAAAACTTGAAGGGCACACTCGAGATTGAAACACGCCATTGAAGAAAGTTCAATGAATCTCAAAGAATCTAGGAGTTTCTAAACCAATTAAAACCTAATTAAATATTTCGTTTTTCATGGTGGAAATTGGTGAATCGTCATTCACCTACCTTCAAATATCTTATAGCTTAGATTACGGCATCCCTCTTCTAAGTTATAAAATATTGTGTTGGGTCCTAGCCTTAATATTACATTTGGGTGTTTTGTTAAGGACTATCTCTATATCTAATCTAATCTATTCCCTCTTCTTTTCAGATGTCTTCCAATAACAATGCTTCTGGCTCAAACCCTACTAGCTCCTTCTCTCTCATGAATCTTTGTGGGAGAGTCATCTTTGATGGGTCCAACTTTACAGATTGGATCAGAAACATCAGGATGGTCACTCGGTATGAGAACAAAGAATATGTTCTTGACAAGGAGCTGAAGGTACCCAAGCCAACTGCTACTCCTGAAGAGCTTGCTGAATATGAGGTACATGAAAGAGATGCTACAAAAGTGGCATGCATCATGATGGCCACCATGACAGCCGAGCTCCAAAAGTCCTATGAGGACTATTATCCTTTTGAGATGCACCAGGACTTGATGGACCGCTACCATCAAAGTGCTCGTCAAGAGCGATATGAAATAATCTCCTCCATGATAACAACCCGAATGAAGGATGGTGAACCCATCACGGGCCACATGCAGAAAATGCAAAGGTATGTGGACCGTTTACTGAAGCTGAATGTGAACTTCCCTGAGGAGTTAGCAATAGACATCATTTTGCACTCCTTGCCATCGTGTTATGATCAATTCCGCATGACATATCACATGAACAAGGAAGAAGTCACCCTCAGCAAACTTCAAGGACTCTTAAAGACCGCCGAAAGTGGTCTAAAGGGTAAGTCGGTTGTTACTACTCCTACTCCTACTCCAACTGCGGCCAATGTCTTGGCGATCGGGCATGGCAAAGGGAAGAAGAGAAAGAACCCTTCTAAGGGTACAAAGGGTAAGACCCTTGAAGGCTCCTCTTCAAGCAAAACCAAGAAAGGTTTTGTCACTCCTTCTGCTAACCCTAATGAGGCTGAATGCTTCTATTGCCATGAAAAGTCGCACTGGAAGCGAAACTGCCCAAAGTACCAGCAAGATTTGAAGGATGGGAAAGTAAAACCCAACCATGCAGGTATATACATTATATTGTCTAATAACTCACCTCATTCTAAGTCTTGGGTCCTTGATACAGGTTGTGGTATTCACATATGTTGTGATTTGCAGGGACTAAAAAGAAGTGAGAATGTGGAGCAGGGAAAGATAAACTTGATCATGGGAAACAGGAAAGCTTCACCTGTCACCAAGATAGGAGTTTATTCCTTAGTGCTAAATAGTGGGTTTACATTAGATTTGAATAAATGTTATTATTCGCCAGAAATGGCAAGAAATGTTATTTCCTTTCATGCATTGTATAAACAAGGTTTTACCTTTTATTTTGATAATAATAATGGTAGTATTGATGCTTTCTTTAATAATGTTCTTTATTTTAAAGCATTACCTTGTGATGGCGTGTATGAAACAGTATTTGTTGTAGATAATCTAGGAAATAATGTATTGTGTATTAACTCTTCCACTAGCTTAGATAAAGCATCCTTATGGCATTGTCGTCTTGGACATGTAAGCAAGAAACGCATAGGCCAACTCCAAAAGGATGGAGTCTTGGAGTCATTTGACCTAAAGTCAGATGATAGTTGTGAATCTTGTTTGCTTGGTAAAATGACAAAGTCACCTTTTACTGGCACTTGTGCTAGGGGTGAAGGTTTGTTGGGCCTCATACACACGGATGTTTGTGGACCCTTCAGAACCGCCACAAGAGATGCTAATCGGTTCTATGTGACTTTTACTGATGATTTTAGTAGATATGGATATGTCTACCTAATCAAGCATAAGTCAGAAACCTTTGAGAAATTCAAAGAGTTTAAGCAAGAAGTGGAGAATCAGTTGGGCAGGAACATTAAGATGCTTCGATCCGATCGTGGTGGTGAGTATCTTAGTACTGAGTTCCTTGACCATCTTAAGGAATGTGGGATTGTCTCACAATTGACACCTCCTAGGACACCACAGTTGAATGGTGTAGCTGAGAGGCGCAATCGGACCTTGTTGGACATGGTTCGTTCCATGATGAGTCGAGCTTCGCTACCAATCTCATTTTGGGGGTATGCCTTAGAGACTGCCGCCCATATCCTTAATCTAGTCCCTACAAAGAAGGTTGCCAAAACACCTCACGAGTTGTGGACTGGAAAAGTTCCCAATCTAGACCACATCAAGATTTGGGGTTGCGAGGCTTTCGTGAGACGCGAGACTCACGATAAGCTCGAACCCCGAAGCGAAAGGTGTATTTTCATCAGCTACCCACATAAATCCTTTGGTTACATCTTCTACAGACCCAGTGATAATGTGGTCTTTGTAGCAAGAAGAGGATTCTTTCGAGAGAGAGAATTCATGAGCCAAGGAGACAGTGGGAGGCAAATTGACCTTGAGGAAATTCAAGAGTCAAGTGGTGAAGGAACCTCAAACCCTAGCCCTCAACCTGAGGAGGAAACTCCTGTTGAGCCGACTGAAGAATCTATACCTCTGAGGCGTTCCACCAGAGTTAGGAATGCACCTGAGCATTATTATGGTTTTCATATTACTGCAGAAGGTGAGACACCTATCAGTGATAACACACTGGTAAATCTGGATGAGCCTAACAGCAACACGGAAGCCATGGCAGGCCCTGAGGCTGCTAAATGGAAAGAGGCTATGGATAGCGAGATACAGTCCATGTATGACAATCAAGTTTGGAACTTGGTTGACAATGTACCTGATCGTAAGATAGTTGTGTGCAAATGGATCTTCAAGAAGATGCCCGACATGGATGGTAATGTACACACTTATAAGGCACGACTGGTTGCAAAGGGTTATTTTCAAACTCCGGGAGTTGATTATGATGAGACCTTTTCACCAGTGGCCAAGATTAAGTCTATTAGGGTTCTGTTAGCCATTGCTGCATTTCATGATTATGAAATATAGCAAATGGATGTCAAAACCGCTTTCCTTAATGGAAACTTGGCTGAAGATGTTTACATGGTTCAGCCAGAGGGTTTTGTCAGTACAGAGTACCCCAGTAGAGTGTGTAAGCTCGAGAAATCCATTTATGGATTAAAACAGGCACCTCGCAGATGGAATCTTTGCTTTGATGAGAAAGTCAAAGAATTTGGCTTTTCAAGGAGTGAAGATGAATCTTGTGTCTATATCAAGGCTAGTGGGAGTATAGTCAGCTTTTTGGTACTGTATGTGGATGACATACTACTCATAGGAAATGACATCCCAACCCTGCAGGAAGTAAAGTCCTGGCTTGGGAAGTGTTTCGCTATGAAGGACCTTGGAGAAGCTGCCTATATCCTAGGGATAAGGATTTTGAGAAACAGGAGTAAAAGACTAATTGGACTTAGTCAAAGCACCTATGTGGACAAAGTGTTGAAAAGGTTCAACATGCATAACTCCAAGAAAGGAGAGTTACCCATCCAGAGTAACGCCAGATTGAGTAAGACACAAAGCCCTAGTACTGAGGCTGAGATAGCAGAAATGAGTCGAATACCTTATGCTTCAGCTGTACGATCGATCATGTATGCTATGACGTGTACTCGACCTGATGTAGCCTTTGCTTTGAGCATGGTTAGCAGGTATCAGGGGAACCCTGGCAAGGCACACTGGACTGCGGTAAAGAATATCCTCAAGTACCTACGGAGGACTAAGGACTGGGTCCTTACCCTCGGTGGCAGTGAGGACTTGAGAGTTGTAGGGTACAGTGATGCTAGCTTTCAGACTGACAGGGATAATTTCCGCTCTCAGTCGGGCTGGGTCTTTACTCTAAACGGTGGGGCAATTTCTTGGAAGAGTTCCAAGCAAGAGACAATGGCTGATTCAACTTGCGAATCAGAGTATATAGCAGCTAGCGAGGCAGCAAAGGAGGCGATATGGCTGAAGAACTTCATTGGAGACCTTGGAGTTGTACCAGCTATTAAAGAGCCAATGGAAATTTTCTGTGATAGTGAAAGTGCAGTTGCCTTAGCCAAGGAACCAAGGGATCACGGGAGATCCAGACACATCGACATAAAATACCATTTCATCAGACATCGAATAGAAGAAGGACTCCTCGTAGCAAAGAGGGTATCATCGGATGAGAATCCAACAGATCCCCTCACGAAGGGACTGACTCGGGTTAAGCATCTCCAGCATGCTCGGAGCATAGGGCTGAAGGATGATATTAGATTTAGTAGTTAGATAACCTTGAAATTTGTAAAGTGTAATTGACATTAGATGATGAATAAAAGGTGTTTTATTTATGAGTAAAGTGTTGATCTCTTGTCGATCGTTTACTATATTTCTTTTGCATGTTTTGACTTCCAGAATAATTATGTTTGGTATATCATATTATTCGAACCTACACAGTCGGTCATATGTCGGAAGTAGGTATGAATCAAGACTGTCATGATTGGTTGCAGAGGTCTAAGTTGTTGGACATGGCTACAACATTCATGAGTGCTCATAAGTTCTGAGCATTGGACTCAACCCACACTCACTGGAATCACTTCATGGAATTTATCTCGAGTGATCGTGAGACGGTAATATCATATAAGTCTTCAAACCTAGATATATGATTTGTTACTTATGAGTTGGTTATGCTATGATTGTACGAAAACGCATTGGTAACTCGATTTTATAACACGTGCTCTTGTGTATAATTCAATGAGTAGTAGAACAAACATATGAGTCGAAGTTTATCTGTTCCTTCTTGGATTAGAAGCTGATATCTGGGCCCTTCGATGATTTTGTTTTGACCTATGTACCGGGCCCGGTCAGAACTAAATTGATGTGTTCAGTTAAGTTCTATGTCAAACAAATCGGAAATCGGGAAACAAATGCTGGACAATAAGCAAGACCATGTTCCATGTATTTGTCGGGCTGATATCTAGAACAAAGGATTATATGATCACTTATCTAAAATGGTGCTTCATAGTTCAACAGAGTTTAAGCTACGATTGCTGATCGGTTCTTGAAGTCATACTTGCAACTATAGTTATTAGACTTATCCAAGTGGGAGACTGTTGGAGATAGTGTCTAAGTCCATAACTATATTTGGTATGTACTTGACCCGACCCGGCATGGTCCATTTGGGTTGCACTTCACCCGAACAAGTTACGGATAATCTTTTGAGAATAGTATAAGTTATGATTTATTAATATATTATAAGTTCTAATATATTAATATAAAATCATATTATTTAATTAGTGTTGATCTATAATTAATTTAGAATTAATTTAGAGATCAAAAGTATGACTAATTAAATATGGGCTCTTGTATTTATATAGTGTGGGCTAATGCTTATTTGGAATGGGCTAGGCTTGCATGGAAAGTCCATGGATACTCCATGGAGCTTTAACCCATGGATCTCATGGAAATGAAAAGGCATGGGTATTAGGGTTTACATGGATGTAACCCTAATCCACCACACTATATAAAGGAGGCTTTGGTTCTTGAAATAACACTATTTGATGTGTGTAAACTAAGAGGGCCGATTTCAAGAAGTTTGTGACTATTCTCTCAAGTTTCCAAGTTTGTGGTGATTTGTGACTTCCATTTGAGGCATCCACATTATTGGTGCTAGGCTCTCAAACTCCAAGCAATCAACTACTACTACAAGGTAAGTAATTCTACTAGTTTTATTTGATTCAAGTACCCCATGCCATGCTAGTTAGGATAAGAACATTGGAAAAATAATTATTTGCATGTATCTTAGTCAAACATAGATCCAATGTTTCTAGGGTTGCATGTACACCATAGGAGTGTTAGAATGCTCAAAACCCATCAATAATATCATCCTACCCTCTAGGATACTAATCTAACAGATCATACTAGCATAACATAACCAAATAGCAATTCAAAGGGCCGGCCTTGGTGCCTTAGACCCTTGAGTATAGTGAGGATAACTCACCTGGCACTACTGAAGTCCCGTAGATAAAACTCTAGCTGCTGGTTAACAGATTTCCGAACTATCAACATTAAACAATACCCAATTAATAATTGGGTTCCAAGCCCAAGGTCCAACTCACACTCCAAAGACCCAATAATCAAATAAAGGGCCAAAGCGCAACATATGGACCAATTTTCCAAATTGGGCCCATACCTCTACATGGTGTTTCCTTAAGGCCCACCCAATTATTCCAATTTAATTCCCATGGCCCAATATCACATAATCATAAAGGCCCAATTATGGCCCAATTTTCCAAATTGGGCCCAAGTCCTCACATGGGTCTTATCCTAAAGCCCATCTAATTACTTTGGTCCATTAACTCGTTCTTGGATGGCCCACCAATAACCCAATCATCAAGGCCCAATAGAAAGGCCCAACAATAAACCCAAGTGAAATTAGGGTTTCACATAAAATAACGATTAGGGTTAAGTGTTTCTCACTTAACCCATTAAGGAATTAATCCTCTAAGGACTTAATCCATTAAGTCCAATATTGCTTAGATTAATCTTTGCCAATGATTATTATTTAATATCTCAAGTTATTAAATAATTCCCGTGTGTGTCCCGATTAATTCTCAAAATTAGGGTTTTATTGGCATTAGGGTTTTCCAAACTCTAACTAGGGTTTCCAACCCAAATACTAGCCCATTTATCGATTTGTTGGGCTTTTAGGTCAATTAGGGCTTTATTGGGCCTATTAGGCCCACTAGAATATCATTAAGCCCATTAGGGTTTTATTGGGTCAATTACGGTCCATTAGGGCTTACAAGGCCCATTAGGGTTTCAAGCACCCTAAACGAATCGAACTCAACGAGGCAAGCACACCGCCACCCGACACGGCGGCCGGTGGCGGTAGGAGGCGGCAGCCACCACCTAACGGTGGTGGTGACAGATTTTCTTCACTATTCCAATTAATACAAAGGTACAACGAAATAACCAAACCGCACACACACACACTAGGCTAAACACATACACACAATGGTGGCTCATGGCGGCAGCCACCACCTCACGGTGGTGGCAGTGGCGGTTCTTGGCTTCCCGGCTTGACAAACACGCTTATAAAAATGTTAGACTGCATACAACACTTCAGCCACCCACCTGGTGGCTCAAGGCGGCGGAGATGCTAATGGCGGCGGTAGGCAACAGCACCCAGCGAAGGGCGGCAATAGAAACAGCTTGACACAGATGGCGGCCTAAAACCCGTCCCCGATTCTCGACTGTTGGAGCCCACAACGTCACAGGCAGCGGCTGTTGCGTTTGGGGTGGCGAAATAGCAGCGAAAACGCAGCAGTGGGACGGTGGCGCCGATCCTCGGTGGTCGTAAGGCTCTAACAACGGTGGTGAGGGTGGGCAACTCCCATCGGTTACGAAGCTAAGTCAACGAACAGAAGAAGAAGAACTTGCGGCATCGAACGGCGGTAAGCAGAAGAAGATGGTGACGGAGGGTGGTAGCAGCGGGCATCACGAACCTCGTCGGCGGTCTTCACAGATTGAATCCAACGGCAGTTCTCATGCATTTCCGGCAACAGCGACGGGGTGGCGCCATCGACGGCTGGGTCACCGTGGCGGTGAGAGGGTGGAGGTACAAGGTGGCGGTGAACGGAGGCTTGGAGATACAAGGAGGGTGGCGGCTGGTGATACCCTCTAGAGTTAGGGTTTGGCACCCGGTGATGTTGGGGTTATATACCCTCTTACGAAACCTTGCCCCATAATGACAAGTTAAGCCCCTCCTTTCCCTCATTTCTTTCAAACTAATCCATATTTTACACTTTTAACCCTGCCTTCAGAAATCTTTACAAACTGAATCCAAAACTTACCTTTTAAGCCCTGATCCCATAAATTTCTATCATAATAAATCCCTAAAATACCAATAAACCCTTAAGCTTTCAAATCTTTTCAGTTTAAGTCGATAAATTACCAAACGCACCCTGACCTCCGAAATCTTTTTCAATTTAATCCCGAACTTACACTTTTAACCCCTGACTTTTAAAATTCTTCACAAATTAGTATGGGGCTTACATTTACTAATTTATTTAAATAAACGGGGCGTTACAACTCTCCCCCACTTAAATTAGATTTCGTCCTCGAAATCATTTATTACCATTTCTTATACACCCAACCACTATAGTGATATGGTCACGATCCTGGGCGCACCCTAGCCTTCTCAGGGTAGCCATGACCAATCTTTGCAAAGCTTTAAATTCCACTGGTGAACAGATTCCTCGCAACAGTCCACATCTACTCTGTCTGATATCTGCTGTCTTGAGATGGTCTGATTCCCTGACAGACCACTCATACTGAATCATTATCGATGAAACCAGCCTGCTTATCTCTCACTGACTACTCAACTTCTGCTAGCTCGAAATTCCCACTACAAAACAGGTTCACAAACCTAATTATCCATGTAGATCCCTTATACTTGGCCAATGCTCAGCTATTTCCTGCGGTGAGTGACTTGTCACTTCTCAATCAACCAGCTATTCCGTCTATACTTGCAACTTAGGACACAAATACTAACACTGCCCAAACGCTGAAACTGTCCAAACACTGAACTGCATGAAGCAGTATGTTGCCCCATGGCTACTTCCAAAAATGTATCAAGACCTCCCCGGTCTCAAATTATTCATCAGTCATCTGAAATACCGGGTTCCAGCCCGGCCGTGGAGCCAAAGGACTCCATACTTAGTTTCCCCACATGACTTCTGAACGAAATCCTTCTCTGGAACTAGCTGCTACTAGTTATCATGTCACTGAGGCTCTAACAACCTCCTGATCCAACCGATCGGGTCCGTGCGTCGAATCCTGATGTTACCAAACCATGGCTAAACGTGATTGCTACATGACTAATTGTAGCCTTATATAACAAGAAAACTTAAGCAATCCATTGCTTCCTTGCCCTCATAGCTGTAGTGACGCTTCTACAGTCTTATCATTAGCTTAACCAGGTCTATTCCGTCTGGGGAAAACCCATAAACCAATCCATGGATTTTCATATCCTTACTGCCACATCCGAACTGGTGGTTACTACTGTCCCTTCCGCGTCCTAGCAACGCGCTCATACTATCTACCAACCTAGAGAATGTTGTGGCTACACCCCCAGACTTACATCACTTTAGCACTATCTACTAACCTTGTGAATGCTACGGCTACACCCGCAAATTTACAACAGTTCTCACACTATCTGATCGCTTGTAAATGCTACGGCTACCCCTGCAGTCTTACAACACTTCCCATACCAACGGATCGCTAGTGAAGGCTACGGCTACCCCCGCAGTCTTACAACACCTTCCATACCAACTGAGCGCTAGTGAATGCTACGACTACCCCCGCAGTCTTACAACAATTTCCATACCGGTCGAACATGCGCTCGACCTAACACACCACTGAACTTAATTCATGGCTAGAAACCCAACCTGATTTCCCGAGTTCTGCTATCAAGCACCGAGAAGACGCGATTTACATGCTGAGGAGTTTTACCGAACTCCCAACTCACACCACCCTCAAACCAAGCAGCCACTAGGGTTGTCTTCCTTCCCGAAAACGATGTGTAACTTATCCCAGTTTCAAAACCGATCTTGCTTCTACGTTTCGGGACGATTCTCCCCCACTTAGATTCAACTAAGTCTTCACAATACATGGAAATTTGAGAATTCCCAATCCTTATTACTTTCCAACGATCGATTTGATGACAACCATACCTTTCCAACTAGTACTCCTTTACTAGCCAATCCCGAATGATCATACGCTTCTAGTAACTAGATGAAGACTTCCTAAATCCCAGGGAAACTAACAGTCCCTAAAGCTCGAATGATCCCGCACCCAAATCTTGAAGTCCAAAGATAGATGCTCCAACTAGTGTCTCAACACGAGCTACTTCCCATAGTGCTTTCCTCCGCCAATCAATAACGGTTACTAGAACCACAGAATCCTGACAATGCTGAATAACCATCATGTGGGACCATGTCCGCAGACCTCCCTCGTAATACCCTTCTTCCAAAGGTGCTCCAAACAAGTCTCCCACTCCCGGGCTCTAGAAATCATTCCATTCAGGGTTCGCACCCTGACTCACTCACCCGCTCAAACGTCCAAAACTGAACTGCAGTAACTGAAGCAACCTCTGCCCTAAACCGGGCTACAAACTACTCCCAAAACATAGTCTACAATCCCAAAAGTGCATAAGATTGCACGATCAATCCTTACCGTACGATGCAAGAGATCCAAGGCGAATCGGATCTCACAAGATACTTATGCCACGTCGACCCACGTGCGCTCACCGGCGCTGAAATAATGTTTTCTATCCCTGCAACCAACTAACCCCGAGCTGGAATACAACCTGATCCTGGGGTCACAAGCCTGCTCACTCATTTGAGCTCGTAAACTGAAAGGGCACAATCCTTGCCCTAGAAAACAACATTCCAATCCACCAATTAACCATTCTACTTCCAGCTGCAAAACCCCAGCTGAATGTAATCATCACTCCTTTCCGGAGTCCTCGCGACTCACATTTCGGCCTCGAGCAAAACCCCCAAAGCCTCAAATATAGAACCTCGTGTGCTAGACTCTCTCCCGCTCAACCCGCGGAATGTAACGAGTACAGAATATCTCCCTGGTCCCAAGTAACTGCAGCCCTCTGCTCGTCAGAATATGTCCTAGTAACAAGTCCCGGTACTGAAAAGCTCGACCAACTCTTCCCCTTGCCGTCGTTACAGCTGATATGGCTGCCGCGGCAACCGTCTCGGCAATGGCTGCATAGCGCTCGTCGAAATACTCAACCATGGCGGTCTTAATAAACCGAAACATCCCCAGAAACTGTCCCCAAACAACTCGATCACCTCCTCCCGGATGATCTCACTGACACGGTCCTCTGACAACGCTGGCCTATCCTGGCTGCCAGCTCCCGATCCTAACCTGGATCCGATCTCAAGACGTATCGTAACCACCATTCTGGTAAAACACCAGAAGGATCACTAATAACCCATATAGAGACAGGGAACCAGCTCCCAACCCAACCCTAGGGGTTGTGACTTCCTTGCTATGCGTATGGGTCCCGTGCTTTTAGTAGTATGGGCCCTACTACCTTCCACACCTACCCATATTTGTCTCAAGTATCACCACAACACCCTAACACTATACATACACCTGGTGATCACTCAACCCACTCCTAGAGGAAGGCTAACTGTCTCACAACTGACCTACCGGTCTCACACAACCCACCCATCCATGAAACTTCCACCAACCCTGCAGTACTAGTGTATGCTAGCCATACATAACTTTGGACCCTATAGACTTTCGAATATCCAATCCTACCCTAAGCTCCCAATCAAACAAGAACAGAACATAAGGCCAAATCAAACATTCTCAGGCTATAAGATCTTAATTATGTATAACCGTGAAACATACACTAAGCAACTACAGTAATGATGTCAATCTCATATAAAGGAAACCCTAGGCTAGCAGGCATCATGTAATCAGGCAATTCTATCATGCAATTCCTGAAGATCCCTAGCCTAGCACTAGAATGTTGTTCTAACATATCACATAATAAAATTACTGTATGGTATTTTGGGGTCTACTTACTGTCTCCGGCTGATCGTACACCCTGCATCCTCCTTTACTTATTTTGAAAACCATTTAATAACCATTTTGAAAATCTTTCCTTGATTTGAGACTGGATTCGCACAAATGTTCCTCCAATTCACTCAAACCAAGGCTCTGATACCAACTTGTTGTTGGGTTTTGAGAATTCTAACACTCCTATGGTGTACATGCAACCCTATAAACCTTGGATCTATGTTTTCTCTATTATACATGCAAATATTAACTATTCCAAGGTTTCATCCTAACTAGCATATTATGAAGCACCTATACTACAAAGTTCTAGTTAGATGACATACCTTCTGATGTAGCTTGATGTCTTCAAGCTTTAAGAGCTTAGCCCCAATAGTGTGGAAGCCTCAAATGGAATCACAAATCACCAAAACACCTTGGAAGAACTTGAGAGAATATGTATGCACACTAAAATCGGCCCACTCTTATTTTCACACACTTGTTCCAATTTTGTGAGCCAAGGACCCCTTTATATATTATGGAGGATTAGGGTTACATCCATGTAAACCCTAATACCCATGACCTTTCATTTACATAGGATCCATGGGTTAAAAGCTCTATGGACCATCCATGAAAGCTTAGCCCAACCTAAATGAACTTGGCCCATTCCATATATATAAGAGTCCATATTTAATTAGTTCTTTTTGATCACTTAATTAATTCTAAATTAATTCTTGATCAATACTAATTAAATAATATGATTCCACATTAATATATTAGAACTTATAATATATTAATATAAATCATAAATATACTATTCTCAAAAGACTATCCATATAAATTGTGCCGGTGAAGTGCAACCCAAATGGACCATGCCGGGTCGGGTCAAGTACATACCAAATATAGTTATGGACTTAGACATTAATCCAACACTTGTAACACCCATAAAATTCAAGCCAATTTAAAACTTTTAAAACATATCCAAAACCATTAATCATTACAAAACTTGTTTTCAAAATGTATCATATCAGAGTATCCCAGAAACAAAGTAAAAAAAAGTGAGGAGCTGTACGATCACGCCTTTGCCTTGCCACGATCCCCTGATGTTCCTGAAACAATAAACTGAAACTGTAAGCCCGAAAGCTTAGTGAGTTCCCCCAAAATACCCACACCCACAACAATACACATATAATCATAACAGCATACTATGGGTCCAATCAACCATCGGGTTGGAATACCCCAGGCCCTCAACCAACAGGTTGGAATGCCAACACACTACGGGTCCGATCAACCATCAGGTTGGAATACCCCAGGCCCTCAACCAACAGGTTGGATTGCCAACATACTATGGGTCCAATCAACCATCAGGTTGGAATACCCCAGGCCCACAACCAACAGGTTGGAATGCCCACATACTATGAGTCCAATCATCCTCGGGATGGAATACTTACGGCCCACAACCAACAGGAATGCCCAGGTCTATTGGCCTCCGCACAAAGCAGATAAGCCTCAACCGCCAAACAAACATGTACACATATTACAGATAATCACATAACGGTCTATAGACAACAACTGATCTAACGGATCATACCACATACCACATAATCTTATCCTACCCTCTATGATACCGAACTTACAGGTCATACCACATATCACATAATATCATCCTACCCTCTAGGATACTGATCTAACAGATCATACTAGCATAACATAACCAAATAACAATTCAAAGGGCCGGCCTTGGTGCCTTAGACCCTTGAGTATAGTGAGGATAACTCACCTGGCACTACTGAAGTCCCGCAGATAAAACTCCAGCTGCTGGTTAACAGATTTCCGAACTGTCAACATCAAACAATACCCAATTAATAATTGGGTTCCAACCCCAAGGTCCAACTCACACTCTAAAGACCCAATAATCAAATAATGGGCCAAAGCGCAACATATGGCCTAATTTTCCAAATTGGGCCCAGACCTCTACATGGTCTTTCCTTAAGGCGCACCCAATTATTCCAATTTAATTCCCATGGCCCAATATCACATAATCATAAGGGCCCAATTATGGCCCATCTATGGCCCAATTTTCCAAATTGGGCCCAAGTCCTCACATGGGTCTTATCCTAAAGCCCATCTAATTACTTTGGTCCATTAACTCGTTCTTGGATGACCCACCAATAACCCAATCATCAAGGCCCAACAGAAAGGCCCAACAATAAACCCAAGTGAAATTAGGGTTTCACATAAAATGACGATTAGGGTTAAGTGTTTCTCACTTAACCCATTAAGGAATTAATCCTCTAAGGACTTAATCCATTAAGTCCAATATTGCTTAGATTAATCTTTGCCAATGATTATTATTTAATATCTCAAGTTATTAAATAATTCCCGTGTGTGTCCCGATTAATTCTCAAAATTAGGGTTTTATTGGCATTAGGGTTTTCCAAACCCTAATTAGGGTTTCCAACCCAAATACTAGCCCATTTATCGATTTGTTGGGCTTTTAGGTCAATTAGGGCTTTATTGGGCCTATTAGGCCCACTAGAATATCATTAAGCCCATTAGGGTTTTATTGGGTCAATTGGGGTCCATTAGGGCTTACAAGGCCCATTAGGGTTTCAAGCACCCTAAACGAATCGAACTCAACGAGGCAAGCACACCGCCACCCTACACGGCGGCCGATGGCGGCAGCCACCACCTAACGGTGGTAGTGACGGATTTTCTTCACTATTCCAATTAATACAGAGGTACAACGAAATAACCAAACCGCACACACACACACTAGGCTAAACACATACACACATAATGGTGGCTCATGGCGGCAGCCACCACCTCACGGTGGTGGCAGTGGCGGTTCTTGGCTTTCCGGCTTGACAAACACGCATATAAAAATGTTAGACTACATACAACACTTCAGCCACCCACCTGGTGGCTCAAGGCAGCGGAGATGCTAATGACGGTGGCAGGCAACAGTACCCAGCGAAGGGCGGCAACAGCAACAGCTTGACACAGATGGCGGCCTAAAACCCATCCCCGATTCTCGACTGTTGGAGCCCACAACGTCACACGCAGCGGCTGTGGCGTTTGGGGTGGCGAAATAGCAGCGAAAACGCAGCAGTGGGACGGTGGCGCCGATCCTCGGTGGTCGTAAGGCTCTAACAGCGGCGGTGAGGGTGGGCAACTCCCACCGGTTACGAAGCTAAGTCAACGAACAGAAGAAGAAGGAGAAGAACTTACGGCAACGAACGGCGGTAAGCAGAAGAAGATGGTGACGGAGGGTGGTAGCAGCGGGCATCACGAACCTCATCGACGGTCTTCACAGATTGAATCCAGCGGCGGTTCTCATGCATTTCCGGCAACAGCGATGGGGTGGCGCCATCGACGGCTGGGTCACTGTGGCAGAGAGAGGGTGGAGGTACAAGGTGGCGGTGAACGGAGGCTTGGAGATACAAGGAGGGTGGCGGCTGGTGATACCCTCTAGAGTTAGGGTTTGGCACCCGGTGATGTTGGGGTTATATATACCCTCTCACGAAACCTTGCCCCATAATGACAAGTTAAGCCCCTCCTTTCCCTCATTTCTTTCAAACAAATCCATATTTTACACTTTTAACCCTGCCTTCAGAAATCTTTACAAACTAAATCCAAAACTTACCTTTTAAGCCATGATCCCATAAATTTCTTTCATAATAGATCCCTAAACTACCAATAAACCCTTAAGCTTTCAAATCTTTTTAGTTTAAGTCCATAAATTACCAAACGCACCCTGACCTCCGAAATCCTTTTCAATTTAATCCCGAACTTACACTTTTAACCCCTGACTTTTAAAATTCTTCACAAATTAGTATAGGGCTTACATTTACTAATTTATTTAAATAAACGGGGCGTTACATTGCGGATGATATGTAGTGTTGAAATGTAGCCTCGTGCCTAGTTCCTCATGGAACTTCTGCCAGAAACGGGAGGTGAACCAAACATCTCGGTCAGAAACAATGGAAAATAGAACCCCATGACGAGCAACAATCTCTCGGACATAAACATCGGCCAACTTTTCGGCCGAAGAGCTCTCCCAGATGGCCAAAAAGTGGGCACTCTTGGTCAAACAATCCACGATGACCCATATATCATCAAAACCCTTTGCCGTCTTTGGAAACTTGGTGATAAAATCCATGGTGATCTGCTCCCATTTCCATATGGGAACCTCCAGAGGTTGCAGCTTGCCATGCGGCCTCTGATGCTCATTCTTGACCATCCTGCAGGTCAAGCATCTCTCGACATACCAGGCTATCTCCCTCTTCATACACGGACACAAATAGTTCAATCTTAAATCCCGATACATATTGGTGGCTCCCAGGTGTATTGAAAAGCGAGTCTCATGAGCCTCCTCTAACACAATTTGTCTGACCCCACCAGAAACTGGAACCCAGACCCGACCACACCGGGTCAATAACCCTCGACTATCCGTGAAAAATCTGTCAATCTCACCTCTGATCCTTTCATGTTTACAGTTCTTTTTCCGAACGCCCTCTACCCGGGCCTCTCTGATCAATCCCAAAAACGGAGAATCCATGGATATCCTCATACACGTCTCCCCGACTGAAGACCCATCCGACTTAAGGCTAAAAGCATCCGCCACCACATTCACTTTACCCGGATGGTAAAGGATCTCGCAGTCATAATCCTTGACCACGTCCAGCCGCCTGTGCTTCCTCATGTTCATGTTCGGCTAGTCCATCAGATATCTCAAACTCTTGTGATCTGTGTAGACAGTACAACGGACCCCATAAAGATAATGCCTCCAAATCTTGAGGACAAAAACCACTACCCCAAACTCTAGGTCATGAGTGGGATATCGCGTCTCATGCGGTTTCAGCTGTCGCGAAGCATAAGCAATCACTAGTCCTCTCTCCATGAGGACCACCCCCAAACCGGTGATGGATGCATCACAGAACACCACAAAATCCTCAACTCCCTCCGAGAGGGTCAATACCGGGGCCTCGCATAACATCTGTCGAAGAGTCTCAAACGCCAACTGCTGCTCTGGGCCCCATCAGAAATCCACCCCCTTTCGTCGTTAAGAGTGATATCTTGCCTTTAGAACGCGTCTAATAAATAATACGTTTAGTACGGGAGAAGTACACTTTCGATTAGCAGAAAGAAAGATTTTTTGTATAATCCATGAAGTTATCCCATCTTCTGACATTTCCATCACCAACCGAGTTGAAGCAGAATTGACGATTGAAGATACGCCTGGAAGAAGTCCTAGTAGAGTCTAGGGAAAATTATATGATTGTTTGGACACATTTGTATATGTTAAAATTGTTTTTGTGATAATGACTTGGAGAACTATGAGACAATACTTGGGACGAGTATGAGTTGGTGTGAATTGTAGTAGAGGCCTATACTACCGGAAGCACAAGACTCACGCTTGGATCAGGGAAAGTCACAAGGTTACCAAGAAGCTAGTAATTGATTCCATTTTGTTCAAGTATATCGTTACCATTGTTTCGGTAATGACTGAGAAGAAGATTGTTATTCCGACCCAACTGGTCATATCAAATTGAGTCTGACTAAGATGAGTATGTTACATAGTTCAGAGAACCAAGTTCGATGTAGCATCTGACCTAAGCCAGAAGATTGAAGCGAAAGATCATCGAAGCAATCAATGGAAGTTCCATGATCGTTTTTAAAGTAAGAAGCTTGTAGCTAGAAGTGCTACATGCTAGAATATGATTACCTCACATTATAACATGTAGAAAGGTATATTTCTTTTTGGAATTTGACTCTAAGAGACCTGAGTCTAAGCATTGCATCATACGATGTGAGGTCATTAGAACATGACCCATCGGTCCATTACGATAATCGAAGTAAAGTCTGTTTACGAAGGATCAGGAGTTTCCAATTGTTGGGTTTTAGTATACTACAACATCCTATGGTGCACATACAACCCTAAATACCTTGGATCTATGTTTTCTCTATTATACATGAAAATGGTTTCCAAGGCATTAAACCTATAACTAGCATGCATTTGACATAAGCCATATAATATACTAGTTAGGGAAACATACCTTTTATGTGGCTTGAAGTCTTGATGTATTTGGCCTTAAGAGCTTAGAACCAATAGTATGAAATGCCTCAAATGGAATCACAACACACCTAGGACAAAGGTGGCTCTTGAGAGAGAATTCCATGCACCAAAACACCTCCATATTTCTCTAAGAAAAGAAGTGGTGATTTTGGCTATGGAGTAACCTATTTATATGTAGGATTCCAAGGGTCATGGGTATAACCCATAATCCATACCCATGGGTTTCATGATCCATGGTTCATGTGGCCCAACTCATTATCTATCCGTACATAAACTTGGTCCAACATGGATCGTAAGCCCAAAACATATAAATATAACTAATTATCATAATTAGTCCCCATAGATTTAATTAGTCTCTTTTGATCACTAAATTAATTCCAAATTAATTCTTGATCGATACTAATTAAAACATATGATTTCATATTAATATATTATAACTTATAATATATTAATAAACCATAAATAACCTTCTCTCAAAAGTCCATCCTAACAAATTGTCCTGATGATATGCAACCCAAATGGACCATGCTACTCTCGGGTCAAGTACATACCAATAATAGTTATGGGCTTAGACATCTAATCCAACAGTCTCCCACTTGGATAAGTCTAAAACTATTATTGCAAGTATGACTTCATAACCCGACTAGCAATCGTAGCTCTTAGAACCGCTGTCGAACTCTAAACAAATCAATGACGCGTCCATTAGATAAGGGATCATATATTCCTCCATTCTAGATATCATATGGACTGAGACATTGATTATAATCATTCTCTCTATCCATTTGTTGTTTCCCGATTTTCAATTTATGATGACTGACTGATTGAACAAATCAAATCAGTCCTGGCTTGGCCAAGCACTCACATGTGTCATCGCTAAATCATCGAGGGGCCCACAGATATCGTTTTTATCCCGAAGGTAAAATGAATGGATAAACTTCGACTCATATGGCTTGTTCTACTACTTGTTGAATCATACACAAAGGCACGTTTTATAACATCGAGTTACCAAATGCGTTTTCGTGCAATCAATGTATAACCAACTCATAGTAACAACTCATATCTCTACGTTTGAAGAATATAAGATATTATCGTCTCATGATCACTCGTGATAAAATCCATGAAGTGATTCAAATGAGCGCGGGTTGAATCCAATACTCAGAACTTATGAGCACTCATGAGTGTTGTAGCACCACTTTGTCCACCAACTTGGACCTCTACAAACCAACCCATGACAGTCTTGATTCATATCTACTTCCAACATATGACCGACTGTGGATGGTTTGAATAACTTAATCATTCAGGAAGAGCGACTTAGTTATTCTGGAAGTCAAAACATGCAAAGTGAAACACAAGAATAAATGAATCAAATATGGTATCAAACCCTATGAATATAAATAAACACTTTTATTTATCACCATATTGATTACTCATTATTCATTGTTTCGGTTTTATCAACTTTATACTTGAATTAAAAACACTAGTTGTCCCATGCTCCAAGCATGTACACTATGTTTTTCTTAAATAATAGCTTTGCCATACACCAAGTATGCACTCTATGTTTGTCTATGATCCTTACTTTGTGAAATAAACCAACTGAACATAATTTCAATGATTCTAATTTCACACTCCCAAATCCTTATCGAAAAATGTAAGAATTTCAAATTCCTATAATTTATCGAAATCTGTTTAGATTTTAAACTTATATGCACTGACCCTCCTGTAATGAATATGTACAAAGTCACAAAGACTTGTCAACAGTCATTATAAGGTATTCCAATGGAGATCAACTCCATGGAAACTAAGTCTCATATTCAAAGTACATTGCTTTGGACATGCTTCTTGCATTAAGTTTTCTAATCTTACACAGATAACTTCCACCTATGGAGACAACTCCATATTCTAATTTTGACTATCACTTCTGAATAAGAGATGCCTCTTTTCAAAATATGTCAATATGGTCCTTCCAAAATTAGCACTATACTTCCAACTGTCCCTGAGCAACCAATCTTTGGTAAACCTCAGATTGTCCTCGACAATTGCTTAATCATTTTAGTCATATCCAATTCTAGACCTTTTCCCTTCTTAATGCCTCTGGGCATTTGGAAAAATTTAGAAATGAAAAATATTATAGCACATGCAATCGATATTGTACCCAAAGCAAATGGTACACGATTCATGATGTCTCACATAAAGACATGATTCTAGACCAGTCTTTTGCTACAATATTTTTATTTGCCATGTTTTCAAAATTTGACTATGAAGAGGGATGCCGTAATCATAATCGAATTTTGAGAACGCAATATATAGAATTTCCTTAAGTTGAACCACTCCAACATGAAATTTATATATATATATTCTTGACTAAAGATGATTAAGGTCTCAATTTAGAACTGAAATGAAGTATATCCTCTCCCTTAATTATAGCAAAACAACTTTTTCAATCCCTGCAGCCTCACGAATTGAAACTTTTGTTTTCTATAATTAACATTGCTAACTTGCAACACTAACAATAATTATCATGCTCCCACTAACATGATGATTATTAGCATAACACTTATGCTCCCACTAGCTTTGACATGTACTCAGAAATCAGCTGGACTTCTAGAAATCAATACTTTATTGACTTTCTTACCAAAGTTCAGATTTCTGATACGAGATGCTTTGATAAAACTTTATCAAAATCATACACCTTTCCTTAGATAGCATGCATGTGTGTCTAAACAATTTCAGAACTATGAAAATGGATGCCGTAATCATAGTCTCAATTGTTTAGACCTTTTGCCATCTGCTTAAAATCTACTTGGTGGAAGTGTTTCCTCACCATCATTTTCATGAATCGGAGAGAAACCTTATGACCCTTAGATTTTATGGTGTATGTGTTCTTATCCATGTGAATCGTCAAAACCATAGTCACAAGACAAGGATAATGACAAATCCAAACTCATATGGACTGAACTTATGCAATCTTAACTTCTTGCCACCTGGCAGTACAGGGCCTGCCATTACTTCCAACTTGTTATGCAACCAATTGAGAACTTTCAGAACTCCTATGCAAAGCCAACTTTAATTGCAATGGGCACAGAATATGTCAACACGATAGGTTATAAACATCAAGTCGTGTGCTAGTGAAGTATTCTATAATATTCTAAAATCAACTTGTTGTTGGTTTTTGAGCATTCTAACACTCCTATGGTGTACATGCAACCCTATAAACCTTGGATCTATGTTTTCTCTATTATACATGCAAATATTAACTATTCCAAGGTTTCATCCTAACTAGCATATTATGAAGCACCTATACTACAAAGTTCTAGTTAGATGACATACCTTCTGATGTAGCTTGATGTCTTCAAGCTTTAAGAGCTTAGCCCCAATAGTGTGGAAGCCTCAAATGGAATCACAAATCACCAAAACACCTTGGAAGAACTTGAGAGAATATGTATGCACACTAAAATCGGCCCACTCTTATTTTCACACACTTGTTCCAATTTTGTGAGCCAAGGACCCCTTTATATATTATGGAGGATTAGGGTTACATCCATGTAAACCCTAATACCCATGACCTTTCATTTACATAGGATCCATGGGTTAAAAGCTCTATGGACCATCCATGAAAGCTTAGCCCAACCTAAATGAACTTGGCCCATTCCATATATATAAGAGTCCATATTTAATTAGTTCTTTTTGATCACTTAATTAATTCTAAATTAATTCTTGATCAATACTAATTAAATAATATGATTCCACATTAATATATTAGAACTTATAATATATTAATATAAATCATAAATATACTATTCTCAAAAGACTATCCATATAAATTGTGCCGGTGAAGTGCAACCCAAATGGACCATGCCGGGTCGGGTCAAGTACATACCAAATATAGTTATGGACTTAGACATTAATCCAACACTTGTAACACCCATAAAATTCAAGCCAATTTAAAACTTTTAAAACATATCCAAAACCATTAATCATTACAAAACTTGTTTTCAAAATGTATCATATCAGAGTATCCCAGAAACAAAGTAAAAAAAAGTGAGGAGCTGTACGATCACGCCTTTGCCTTGCCACGATCCCCTGATGTTCCTGAAACAATAAACTGAAACTGTAAGCCCGAAAGCTTAGTGAGTTCCCCCAAAATACCCACACCCACAACAATACACATATAATCATAACAGCATACTATGGGTCCAATCAACCATCGGGTTGGAATACCCCAGGCCCTCAACCAACAGGTTGGAATGCCAACACACTACGGGTCCGATCAACCATCAGGTTGGAATACCCCAGGCCCTCAACCAACAGGTTGGATTGCCAACATACTATGGGTCCAATCAACCATCAGGTTGGAATACCCCAGGCCCACAACCAACAGGTTGGAATGCCCACATACTATGAGTCCAATCATCCTCGGGATGGAATACTTACGGCCCACAACCAACAGGAATGCCCAGGTCTATTGGCCTCCGCACAAAGCAGATAAGCCTCAACCGCCAAACAAACATGTACACATATTACAGATAATCACATAACGGTCTATAGACAACAACTGATCTAACGGATCATACCACATACCACATAATCTTATCCTACCCTCTATGATACCGAACTTACAGGTCATACCACATATCACATAATATCATCCTACCCTCTAGGATACTGATCTAACAGATCATACTAGCATAACATAACCAAATAACAATTCAAAGGGCCGGCCTTGGTGCCTTAGACCCTTGAGTATAGTGAGGATAACTCACCTGGCACTGCTGAAGTCCCGCAGATAAAACTCCAGCTGCTGGTTAACAGATTTCCGAACTGTCAACATCAAACAATACCCAATTAATAATTGGGTTCCAACCCCAAGGTCCAACTCACACTCTAAAGACCCAATAATCAAATAATAGGCCAAAGCGCAACATATGGCCTAATTTTCCAAATTGGGCCCAGACCTCTACATGGTCTTTCCTTAAGGCGCACCCAATTATCCCAATTTAATTCCCATGGCCCAATATCACATAATCATAAGGGTCCAATTATGGCCCATCTATGGCCCAATTTTCCAAATTGGGCCCAAGTCCTCACATGGGTCTTATCCTAAAGCCCATCTAATTACTTTGGTCCATTAACTCGTTCTTGGATGGCCCACCAATAACCCAATCATCAAGGCCCAATAGAAAGGCCCAACAATAAACCTAAGTGAAATTAGGGTTTCACATAAAATGACGATTAGGGTTAAGTGTTTCTCACTTAACCCAGTAAGGAATTAATCCTCTAAGGACTTAATCCATTAAGTCCAATATTGCTTAGATTAATCTTTGCCAATAATTATTATTTAATATCTCAAGTTATTAAATAATTCCCGTGTGTGTCCCGATTAATTCTCAAAATTAGGGTTTTATTGGCATTAGGGTTTTCCAAACCCTAACTAGGGTTTCCAACCCAAATACTAGCCCATTTATCGATTTGTTGGGCTTTTAGGTCAATTAGGGCTTTATTGGGCCTATTAGGCCCTCTAGAATATCATTAAGCCCATTAGGGTTTTATTGGGTCAATTGGGGTCCATTTGGGCTTACAAGGCCCATTAGGGTTTCAAGCACCCTAAACGAATCGAACTCAACGAGGCAAGCACACCGCCACCCGACACGGCGGCCGGTGGCGGCAGGAGGCGACAGCCACCACCTAACGGTGGTAGTGACGGATTTTCTTCACTATTCCAATTAATACAAAGGTACAACGAAATAACCAAACCGCACACACACACTAGGCTAAACACATACACACATAATGGTGGCTCATGGCGGCAGCCACCACCTCACGGTGGTGGCAGTGGCGGTTCTTGGCTTTCCGGCTTGACAAACACGCATATAAAAATGTTAGACTGCATACAACACTTCAGCCACCCACCTGGTGGCTCAAGGCGGCGGAGATGCTAATGGCGGTGGCAGGCAACAGCACCCAGCGAAGGGCGGCAACAGCAACAGCTTGACACAGATGGCGGCCTAAAACCCGTCCCCGATTCTCGACTGTTGGAGCCCACAACGTCACACGCAGTGGCTGTGGCGTTTGGGGTGGCGAAATAGCAGCGAAAACGCAGCAGTGGGACGGTGGCGCCGATCCTCGGTGGTCGTAAGGCTCTAACAGCGGCGGTGAGGGTGGGCAACTCCCACCGGTTACGAAGCTAAGTTAACGAACAGAAGAAGAAGGAGAAGAACTTGCGGCAGCGAACGGCGGTAAGCAGAAGAAGATGGTGACGGAGGGTGGTAGCAGCGGGCATCACGAACCTCATCGACGGTCTTCACAGATTGAATCCAGCGGCGGTTCTCATGCATTTCCGGCAACAGCGATGGGGTGGCGCCATCGACGGCTGGGTCACTGTGGCGGAGAGAGGGTGGAGGTACAAGGTGGCGGTGAACGGAGGCTTGGAGATACAAGGAGGGTGGCGGCTGGTGATACCCTCTAGAGTTAGGGTTTGGCACCCGGTGATGTTGGGGTTATATACCCTCTCACGAAACCTTGCCCCATAATGACAAGTTAAGCCCCTCCTTTCCCTCATTTCTTTCAAACAAATCCATATTTTACACTTTTAACCCTGCCTTCAGAAATCTTTACAAACTGAATCCAAAACTTACCTTTTAAGCCCTGATCCCATAAATTTCTTTCATAATAGATCCCTAAACTACCAATAAACCCTTAAGCTTTCAAATCTTTTTAGTTTAAGTCCATAAATTACCAAACTCACCTTGACCTCCGAAATCCTTTTCAATTTAGTCACGAACTTACACTTTTAACCCCTGACTTTTAAAATTCTTCACAAATTAGTATAGGGCTTACATTTACTAATTTATTTAAATAAACGGGGCGTTACATTGCGGATGATATGTAGTGTTGAAATGTAGCCTCGTGCCTAGTTCCTCATGGAACTTCTGCCAGAAACGGGAGGTGAACCAAACATCTCGGTCAGAAACAATGGAAAATAGAACCCCATGACGAGCAACAATCTCTCGGACATAAACATCGGCCAACTTTTCGGCCGAAGAGCTCTCCCAGATGGCCAAAAAGTGGGCACTCTTGGTCAATCAATCCACGATGACCCATATATCATCAAAACCCTTTGCCGTCTTCGGAAACTTGGTGATAAAATCCATGGTGATCTGCTACCATTTCCATATGGGAACCTCCAGAGGTTGCAGCTTGCCATGCGGCCTCTGATGCTCATCCTTGGCCATCCTGCAGGTCAAGCATCTCTCGACATACCAGGCTATCTCCCTCTTCATACACGAACACAAATAGTTCAATCTTAAATCCCGATACATATTGGTGGCTCCCAGGTGTATTGAAAAACGAGTCTCATGAGCCTCCTCTAACACAATTTGTCTGACCCCACCAGAAACTGGAACCCAGACCCGACCACACCGGGTCAATAACCCTCGACTATCCGTGAAAAATCTGTCAATCTCACCTCTGATCCTTTCATGTTTACAGTTCTTTTTCCGAACGCCCTCTACCCGGGCCTCTCTGATCAATCCCAAAAACGGAGAATCCATGGATATCCTCATACACGTCTCCCCGACTGAAGACCCATCCGACTTAAGGCTAAAAGCATCCGCCACCACATTCACTTTACCCGGATGGTAAAGGATCTCGCAGTCATAATCCTTGACCACGTCCAGCCGCCTGTGCTTCCTCATGTTCATGTTCGGCTAGTCCATCAGATATCTCAAACTCTTGTGATCTGTGTAGACAGTACAACGGACCCCATAAAGATAATGCCTCCAAATCTTGAGGACAAAAACCACTACCCCAAACTCTAGGTCATGAGTGGGATATCGCGTCTCATGCGGTTTCAGCTGTCGCGAAGCATAAGCAATCACTAGTCCTCTCTCCATGAGGACCACCCCCAAACCGGTGATGGATGCATCACAGAACACCACAAAATCCTCAACTCCCTCCGAGAGGGTCAATACCGGGGCCTCGCATAACATCTGTCGAAGAGTCTCAAACGCCAACTGCTGCTCTGGGCCCCATCAGAAATCCACCCCCTTTCGTCGTCAGACGAGTGAGGGGTACCTTAATCTTGGAGAAGTTCCGAATAAATCTCTGATAGTACCCTGCCAAACCCAAGAAACTCTTGATCTCTGAAGGAGATTTCAGAACCTCCCACTGCATCACAACCTCGATCTTGGCCAGATCGACTAAAATCCCATCCTGGTTAACGAGATGCCCTAGGAACTGCACCTCTCGTAACCAAAACTCGCACATCGAGAACTTGGCATAAAGCCGTTCTCGCCTCAAAACCCCCAAAAACTCTCGAAGGTGCTCCTCATGCTGCTATCTAGTCCTGGAATACATCAAGATATCATCAATGAACACGATAACAGATCGGCCGAGCATCAGCCTGCATACCCTATTCATGAGATCCATAAATACAATAGGCGCATTGGTGAGCCCAAAGGGAATCACCACGAACTCGTAATGCCTATAACGAGTCTGGAACGTGGTATTTTCTATGTCCTCCTCTCTCACTCTCACCTGATGATACCCAGACCTCAGATCAATCTTGGAGAACCAAGATGCACCCTGCAACTGATCAAAGATGTCATCAATCCATGTAATGGGATAACGGTTCTTCATCGTTAACTTGTTCAACTCCCGGTAATCAATGCACATCCGGTGTGAACCATCCTTCTTCTTAACAAACAATATTGGTGCTCCCCACAAAGAATTGCTCGGTCTGATGAACTACTTGCCTAGCTGTTCCTGAAGTTGAGATGACAACTCTTGCATCTCAGGTGGTGCCAAACGGTACGACGCACTGGCAATCGGGGCAACACCTAGCACAAAATTAATCCTGAACTCAACCTACCTCTTAGGAGGCACACCGGGTAACTCCTCCGGGAACATATCCATAAACTCCCTGAAAAATGGAACCTTTGAAACTGAAATCTGATCCCCAACCCGAGTATCAACCACATAAGCCAAATAACCTGCACGCCAATGTTGAGTATACTGACGAGCGCTGGCTGCCGAACTAAATCTTGAACCAACCCTTGTGCCCTCTCTATAGATAACCAGTTCTCCCCCACTTGTGGTTCTAACTACCACTCGATGGCCCTCACAATCAATCATGGCACCAAACCTCCTCAGCCAGTCCATACCCACTATCACGCATACATCCCCCATGGGGACAGGGATCAAATCAATCAGATAAGGCACCACGAAGATCTCCAATATACAACCCTGATACACTACAGATTGAGAAACCCCATGTTCATTGGCGATGGAAACTTGCAATGGACAATCTAACTCCCCAATAGGCATATCAAACTTCCTACTAAATGATCAAGATACAAAGGACCGACTCGCGCCCGAGTCAAATAACACAAGAGCAGGCAAAGAGTTCACTAAGAACGTAACTATTAGGAGCATATACATGAACATAATATAAAACATAATCAACAGAATAATAAATAGAAAGCATACCGGTCACGACGTCTGGTGCCGACCTGGCCTCCTCTGTCGTGAGCTGGAAAGCGCGGCCTCGAGCCCTCGGGGGCTCCGCCCTGCCCTGACTCTCATCTGTGATCCTCATAGTAGCCGGCACTGGATCCTGCACCGGCCTAGCAGCAAGCGAGATACAATTGGCCTTCACATCGCAAACCTGGTCGCAGTGGTAACAAGTCCTGGAGCTGAATGTTGGGGTCTGCTAACGACAATACCTCGCTATATGGCCCTGTCGGCCATAATTGTGGCACCCAGAAGATGATCGGAAAGCACCCTCATGAACCTTGCCGCACTTCCCACAAGTACGACCCTTCTGACCCCCGGTTCTGACATCAGCGGCCTTGAACCGCTTCGGCGCAGGCTGCGACTGCGTCGGGTCCGGTCTCTGCTCCCTTGTATGGAGCTCCATCTCAATCTCACGCCGCCTGGCGGCCTCCTGCAACTCCAACAATGAATCATAATGCTGAGTGGATACAAACTGTGTGATGTCCGTCTTGAGAATGCTCAAGTAACGGGTCATCTGAGCTTGTTCAGAAGCAGCAAACTCAGGACAAAACATGGCCCTCTCCGTGAACATCTTGATGATCTCCGTCACCGACTTTGTCCCCTGTCTCAAATCCAAGTACTCCTGAGCCAACCTCTCATGTTCCAACAGCGGATAATATCTAGAACGGAACATCTCCGAGAACTTCTCCCAAGTCACAGCAGTCCTCTGCTCAGGAGAATACGAGCTAGTAACAAGTCTCCACCAATCCTTTGCTCCAGACCTCAGAAAGTTCAGAGCGTACCTGGCCATCTGGTCATCTGGGCAAGAGAAAGTGAAGAATCACCCCTCAATGTCAGATAGCCACCTCATAGCTATGATCAGATCTTGAACTCCGTTGAAAGTTGGGGTTTCGTATTGTCGAAGTCCAGATACTGGAAGACCCTCCCAGCACCAACCCCAACAGTGGCAACGACTGCGGTGGCTGCAACAACAACAGCCTCAGAGAGGGCAGCGTATCACTCGTCAAAGTACTCCACCATGACGGTATTAATAGACCCAAATATCTCTGGAAACTGTGCCCAAAAGTGAGCAACAACCTCCTCCTGAAGGATCTCCCTAATCCTGTCCTCGGAGACAACCGACCTCACTTCTAGAGGAAGGCTAAACATTACAAAACTGGCCGACTGAACCCACCCAACACATTCATGAAACTTCCACCAACCCTGCAACACTCGTGTATGCAAATCATACATAACACTTGATCCTATATATAGTCGAATACCTGATTCTACCCTAAGCCCTTCATCAGACAAGAACATGAAATAAGGTTAAACCAAACATTCTCAGGCTATAGAATCTTCGTTATGTACAACTATGATGCATACACTAAGCAACTACAGTAATGATGTCAATTTCATATAAGGAAAAAAAAACCTAGGCTATCAGGCATCATATAATCATACAATTCTATCATTTAATTCCTAAAGATCCGAGCCTATAACTAGCATGTTGTTCTAACATATCACAAGATCAAATAACAGTGTGGTAATTTGGGGTCTACTTACTGGCTCTGGCTGATCGTACACATCGCATCCTATTTGTTTATTTTGAAAACAATTTGAAAAATATTATTTTCTTTTTAAATTTTTTTTCCTTAGTTTGATAATGGATTCACACGAGTGTTCCTCCAATTCATTCAAACCAAGGCTCTGATACTGACTTGTAACATCCATAAAAAGCATGACAATTTTAAACTTTTAAAATACAACCCAAATCCATAAAGTGTTTACAACAATAGTTTTCAAAACATTTCTAACATCATAGTTTCCTAAAATCATAGATCATAATCAAGATGATGTGTACGGTCACACCTTCGCATTCACGCGGTCATCCGAAGTACCTGAAACATAACCCAAAACTGTAAGCCAATGCTTAGTGAGTTCCCCCAAAGTACCAACACATAACCAAATAACATATACAATAACAACATGCAATGGGTCCATAGATAAAAGACTGGATTACCCTGAGCCCACAACATAAGTCTGGCTTGACCTCGGGGCCCACAACTTATGTCTGGCTTACTCCCTGACTAGATCAGTCATCAGACTGAAATACCATCAAGCCCTCAGTATGAGTCTAACATACCACCCGGTCCTCAGCTCGTATCTGGAATGCTCATGAGCCCTCAGTATAAGTTTAGCATGCCCTACCCGACCCTCAGCTCATATATGGAATGCTCCAGGGTTTGTTGGCTAACGCACGGAGCAGTACAACCTCAACCAAACACAATATATCGACATATACCAGATAATAACATATACATATAATCATGCAAACAGAATCACAAGTAGTCCTACAGATCTACCAGACTAGCATATCAATAACTAGCATAATCATACTCAGCATATCATTGAATATCAAACCAATGGGCCTGCCTTGGTGCCTTCGGCCCGCAAGTACAGTGAGGAAAACTCACCTCACAGCCTGAACAGTAGTTGATGAGGTCCCGGCTCTGAATCTCAACTCAAACTATCACCTATTCAACCAAATGACCAATCATAATCAAAATTCCAAAATACCCTTAAGTGAAACTTGGTCAAACGTGGTCAAAGTCGAAGTCAAAATGGTCAAACCCACTTAGTCAACCCAGCTGAGTCTCCTCAGAATGAGTACGCGGGGCATACTCTGAAGGTACGCTGGGCGAGCTCGCCTTCTCGCACGTTGACCACCATTGGGGTGGTTGGCCTCGTACGCAAGGCGTACTCCGAGTACACGGGGTGTACTCCCAGGAACTTGAAAACTCATTAAGTGCTTAATAGCTTAAGCACTTACGTCCATATTTAAAATCCATGGATAAAATAACTCAAGAGTCATAAAGTTTCCAACTTTATGACTTTGCATGCCCATTAGGTGCTTAACTCAACTTCTTAATCCATTAAGACATTCTACAAGATGCATGGGGCAAAACCAACCATTTCAAACCCATTTTTATGACTCAAGACCTCCCAAGGGTCTGAAAGGATAGCTTAATGGGTCAATAACATGCTTTGTTCATGAAACACCACATTCGGGACAAAAAGAACCTAAAACTAACCTAAAACAAGATCTAAAAGAAACTACACCAAGTTCAGAACTTGATACCTAAAAATGGTGCCAAAAGGTGGTGTGATCCTGGATCTAAAGAGCTTTACTCCTTCAAGGTGGTCTCCTCTTCCTTCCTTCTTCTTCAAGAGTACCAAAACACACACACAATCTTAGAAATCGCTCCTCAAGATGATACTAGGGTTGCAAACACGTATGAGAGGGTGGAGACTAATAACGTGAGGGAAAATGAGGCTATAATGGGGTTTAAATGTGAGCCAAACCCTAAAATTAGGGTTTTCATGTTGGGCACGTACGCACAACGTACTCACAAACCTCCTAAATTACGAAATTGCCACTAGGGATTCCCATGTACACTTCCTTCTACTTAGGGACCCAGAATGCAACATAATAAAATTATAGGGTTAAATTTAGAAGTACCTTATCATCGGGATGTTACACAAAGTTGGTCTGCCCCTTTGGCCTTCGTCACAAAGTCGGTTTTCCCCGACCTTCAACATAAAGTTGGTCCGCCCTTTTGGCCTTTTGCATAAAGTTGGTCCTCCCCGAGTATCTTCAGTACAAAGTAGGTATGCCCCGACCTTCAACATAAATATGGTGCACCCATTTTGTTAGATTAGGTGTCTAATCCTATAACTATAATTGGTATGTACTTGACCCGATAGTAGCATGGTCCATTTTGGGTTGCCTTCACCAGAGCAATTTGATAGGATGGATATTTGAGAAAGAGGTTATTTTTGATTTATTAATATATTATAAGTATAATATATTGATTGAAAAATCATATTATTTAATTAGTATTGATCAAGAATTAATTTGGAATTAATTTAGTGATCAAAAGAGACTGATTAAATTAACGGGGACTGATTAGGTAAATCAGTGATATTTATAGTTTGGGCTAATGATCCATATTGATTAGGATGGACTAATTCTATGTGGGAGTTCATGAAGAGTTAGTCCAAAGGGCTTATCATATGGATTACTGGATTAAAGGCCCAAGTAAGTGAATTAGGGTTTACAAGTTAGACCCTAGGAATTCCACACTATAAATGTAACCCCTAGCACCACCAACCCTCCCCCCCCCCCAAAAAAAAAGAGTTACAAGAAGAACCCTAGACGTTTTTGGTGTGCCTCCTAGCCTCTCTCTCTCTCTCATTTTCTTCCATTGCTTATGGTGTTTGTAAACCATTTGAGGCATCACATTTGAGGTGCTAAGCTCTTGAAAGGCAAATTTCTACAAGCTACAACAAAGAGGTAATAATCTAACTTGTTTTATATTTTAAAATATCAATGTTGTATTCTAGTTAGGCTTCATGCTTTGGATAATATGAAATTGCATGTATAATTAGAGAAAACTTAGATCCAAGGCATTAGGGTTGTATGTGCACCATAGGAGTGTTATAGTATTAAAACCCAACAGTGGTATCAGAGCCATGGGTGTTTTATGTTATATTGATGCATAGGTTCTTTGTTCAAAGTTGAAAAAATTGAAAAAATTGCTCACTGACTGCTGGACTCGACGAGTCCCATGAGTGGACTCGACGAGTTGGGTCATTTCATGATGAACTCGATGAGTCCATTGCCTGGCTCGACGAGTCGGACTGTCTGGTGGCAGATTTTCGGGTTTTTTGGCCTAAATTGGATTAGGATAATTACCACAAACTGTTTTGTATCATAAAATCCAATTTTTCTGATATGGTAGTGATTATCCTCATCCAATTAAAAGATAAATTGTCAAATTATAAAATAATTACTAGATTATATGATAAACTAATTATTTGTATTATTTGATTTGAATTGTCTTGCTATATGAGTTGCATTAGGTCAAATTGGTAAAAGATAAATATATATGATTATTTTATTAGTTTAAAATTTGATCTAAATGTTTTTGAAGAGTTACAAAACTTGTCATCAAGTTTTGGAACTCAAAAGTTTTTTAAAGAGTTACAAAACTTGTCATCAAGTTTGAAATCCAAAAGTTTTGAAGAGTTTCAAAACTTGCCCTCAAGTTTTGGAATTTGAAAAGTCTCATTAAATTCTAGAACTCTAGTAATTGAAAGTTTTCAAAAGGTGCAACTCTTGGTTTCGTAACTTAAAAATTAATTGAATAGTTTTAATTTTTGAATTTTATATTTAGAACCTTGATGGTTTTTGAATGGTTCAAGTTACACTCTTATGGATTTTATTAAATTAATTAAATGTTTAATTAAAAGAGAAATTAATAAATCCATAATCATATAGTTTAAATTTAATTAAATTAAAAGTCTAATTTATTAATAGATTAAACCACCTAGTATTTTAAATGTATAGAATACACCTTACACTATATAACATTAAACGTCTAATATATTATATATGTATAAGTTAAAAGTCAGTTTTACCGTTAGTAGGTCTCATTCACGAAGCTGGTCTATAAGGGGTGTTTAAGGAAGCGGCCTATAAATTGACCGCCATTGGGTATCCACTCTTATCCACTTCACCCTTGACTAGTGGAGGGTCGTTAGCCGAACGGATAAGATAGGATGCAAACTTTCATTAATAAGTATAATGAATTACAAGTAACTAAACATTTATAAATTCCCAATCTTAGTTACTTAGGAAAAATGTGAATTTGGTGCTAATCCATGAAATTGCACATTGCACCTTATTGGTCGTTAGTGGAGCGCTTGTGGTTAACCGGCACACTAATATGGGACTAATGAAGGATGGCAATGGGTAGCTCGTAGATTATCATAGATCAATGGAGCGTGTGTGGTTAACCGGCATATTGATTAAGTGATAAATGTCTTCGAGAGTACCAAGCTAATTTGCATGGTTCTTCACACCTTGTTTGTGATCCTCGGTATCCCAGTCACAAACTTGAAGGGCATAATCAAGATTAAAATGTCATTGAAAAGTTCAATGAATCTCAAAGAATATATGAATTTCAATTCATTTAAAACCTAATGTTCATTTTCGTTTTTCATGGTCGAAATTAGTAAATCGTCATTTACCTACCTTCAAATATTTTACAATTGGATTACGACATCCCTCTTCCGAATTGTAGAATATTGTGTTGGGTCCTAGCCTTGATATTTCATTTGGGTGTTATATTAAGGACTAAATCGACTAACTTGAATTTCTCCCTTCTAGATGTCTAGTTCGGACAACTATGGTATTCCTTATCCTTTTGGAAAAGGCATTCCATTCGAAGATGATATTCCACATAACGATCGAGGTGAAAGATCAATCCATTCTTCATGCTTTGGTGGAACTTCTCTTCCTCCACCTCCTCCAGTTATTCTCCCTAACCCACGTGTTCGTCGACTTGAAAAGCTCAAGGTCACTCAAGCTCTATTGGCAAGAAAACACCAAGATGGAAGGTTTGTATGTGCTCACGTCTTAGATATGAAGTTGCATATTGACAGGTTGGGAATGTTGGGTGTCGTTTTCTCGAGGAAGTTGGCCGTTGACTTGGTTCTTCAGTCACTCTCCGACTCATATAGTCAGTTTGTTATAGATTATTATATGACATAACACGACGTGACCCTTATTGATCTAACATATTTACTAATTGTTGCTGAATCGGCAACCGGTGAAGTAAATTTTACTGAAAGATCAATCTCCCAAACTTCCTTGGACATTGACAATGGCAACATTGGAAGTCCAGAAAAGTTTTCTCTTCCCAATAGAAAGGGGTTGGCCAAGGTCAAACCGTTTGACCAAATGGTAAAGAGAAAGGCTGAATCTGAGATAGTCCCATGTACCATTCCGAAAGAGTCTGTTTGTTTCTATTGCCAAGAGAAGGGGCATTGGATGCGGAGTTGTCGTATCTACCTGAGAGATCGTAAGGATGGTAAAGTCAAACTGCATGACTCTACTTCAGGTAATTCCACTATCTAACTCTATTAAGTTCCTATTTGCATATTCTTAATACATGATGTGATAAGATTGCATTTTGATATTTTGTAGGATCAAAGAAAAGCAAGGAAGCTTGAAAGAAGAGTAAGCTGATTCTGATCGCGAAGAGATGGATTTCGATTGCATGGTTCGATGATCAGATTTTTTGAGCTGCTGCTTAAGAGTTATGATAGATTGCTTAGGAATAGATAGCAACATAGTTTTCATTTGTATTTGCATTGTAAGGACAAGTTTTTCTGCACTTTTATAAATAAAGAAATTTTGATTTCATTTTATATTTCCTTGCAATGACATTTGTGAAAATTGTTGTTTATATGTGTTTCCATTAATAGAAATGTTGAAAATGGTTTGATTCTTAGCTATATCAATTGTGGTAGTGTCCAAATTTTCTAAGTAATGAAAGATTCTCATCGCCCAAGTTTCAATTGGATAGAAACTTGGAATCATATGACTTGAATCATGTGATGTATGAAAATCTTGGTACTTGGGAAAATTAGGACTAATTCCTTGTTTACATAAGTATGCAAGTCAAGTGAAAGATAAAAAGGATCTAGTACACATTGATGTGAACTGGTCAGGTCCACCACAAAGGACGATAAAGTATATTCGACATGATTTACTGAAAGTTCAGTAAATATGGTTATGCTTACAAGTTTAAGTGTAATTCTAATACCTTGAAAAGTTTCAATGTATAGCAGAACGAATAAGAAGAATCAATTAGGTAGAAAGATAAAAGTTTCTCCAATCTGAAAGGAAAGGAAAAATACTTTAGTATCGTGTTTTATAAAAGTTTCATCCAAGCCATAGTCATGGTCATGGTATGGAAGTAAGTTGCTATAACTTGAGTTTGGGTCCATTTGAGGTGTGCAAAGTCATCAAGTCTCCAACTTTATAGAAATGGACCATGGAAACAACCCATATCTGTATTTTGGAGCTGTAGAAGTCTAAAACCAGTTACCTAGGTTAGATCTGCAAGGGACTCGACGAGTTCATAAGGGAGCTCGGCGAGTCCAATGAAGAAACCTCGATGATGTTCATAGAACTCGGTGAGTAGGAGGATCTTGTCCCTTTTCTGATTATGTCAGGACTCGGCGAGTCTGAGGACGACTCGATGAGTCAGTTCGATGAATCGCGATAACAAGTAACTTGGGAACTCGACGATTCATGGGGTGACTCGGCGAGTCAAGTTGTGATTCCAGGGTTCTGAGTTCTAGGACTCGGCGAGTCACAAGGCTGACTCGGTGTGTCTGGTCAACTCGGAAAGTTGACCTTGACCAGGATGTTGACTTTGACCAAGGGTAGAATGGTCATTTTACCCTAAGAATAGTTATCAGTTTCAATTTCTCATTAAGTGATATTATGGAATTAATAGTCGGAGAGTCGCCGGAGCAGTAGACAGGGATTCCTCGCTCAAGTTTTCAGCAGTCAGTCTTACGAGGTGAGTCTTCTCCTGTAGGAATGGGTCTAAGGCACCAAGGCCGACCCGTTTATGTGTGATTATGTGTGCCGGGGTTAGCCCGATGTAAGTCTTACGTTCCAAACTTCGGTCTGATGCTGGGCGGGGTCCGATGCAGTTAGAATGCTTGATGTCTTTGTGATTCTTGCATGCGTCTGATTATGTGTTCCGGATTTAGTTCTGATCCCGGGGCAAGCCCGAGGAATGTTAGTTTCCATGTTATGTTTATGTTTATGTTTATGTTATGATTGTTGATATGATATGTATACCGGACTTCGGTCCGATGCCGGGTGGGGCCCGATGCAGGGGCGGGGCCCAAGCTATGCCGAACCTCGGTCTGATGTCGGGCGGGGCTCGATGTCGGATTTGTCCGATGTCGGGTGGGGCCCGATGCAGTGGGCTAGGCCCAGTATGTGATTATGTGTATGGTATGTGGTAATTTGGGGGAACTCACTAAGCTTCGTGCTTACACTTTTCAGTTTTGGTTTCAGGTACTTCAGCTAGCAAAGGGAAGGGCTCGGGATGATCGCTTGGCACACACCACAATTTTTCTAGCCTGGAAGATTTACTCTGATATTTGTTATGAGTTTATGATATGTTGACAGATTCTACCATATTTTGAGATACTTGGTTTATGATTTTATATGATGACGATGATATTTATGGTCTAATAATGTTTTAAAAAGGAAATTTTTGGTCGGTATTTTTAGGATGTTTCAAGTTGGTATCAGAGCCTTGGTTTGAGGGATTCAGGCACGCTCTCGGGTGTGTCTGAACTCAAACTAAGGAATTGGTATGAAAATTTTCAAAGAAATCATTTTTATAAAAAGAACTTTGATAAAAAGAAAAGAATTTTGAAAAGAGAAAATACTTTTGAAAAGAGAAAAGGGTGTGGTGCATGCAATCAGCCGAGCTCAAGTAAGTATTCCCAAATTACCCATACAAGTATATGTTATGTTATGATTATCAGCTTTATGAGAATTGCATGCTAGATTAGGACTAAGGATCTAGGAAGGATGCCTTATGTGCCTATTATATGTATCTCAGCTTATGAACTGCATGCTTGTACTCATTAGTCAGGGATAGCCTGAAAGAGAAATGTTTGATTATGTTTACTCGATGCTCTAATGCTGCTTGCTTTGTGCTTTTAGGAGTCTTAGTTATCTTTTACTAACTAGTACATGCATATGTTACGTTACATATTGCGAGGATTAAATAATTTCAGAAGGTTAGGTCTAGCTCTATTGTGCAGCTCTTGTTTGAGTCCAACCGTTGTAGGGTAGGATCTTTCATTCGAAGAATTATCTAGTCTTAGTAATATGTAACAATATTCACGAGCTAGTTAGGGGGAGGTAGCATGGACTTCCTATGCAGCTGATAGCGGAGAGTGGGTTGGTGATTACCCTAGGGCAAGCCTAGGAAGAGTTTAGAATGAGATCAGTAGTAGTAGTAGCGGAAGGGACTTGGTGGAGTCGAGGCAGTTCTTAAGGAAAGTACGGATAGACTTAGAAGGTAGTATGGTCCCGTACTACTGAAAGCATAGGATCCGTACTCGAATCAGGGAAGGCTGAGATGAGTCTAGGGAACTTGTAGTATGTTAGATCCTTCGAGATTTGATGAGTATACTGATGTTTGTTATGGTGTATTTTCAGTATGGTGGTTCCACGACCTAGGCCGGCGGGCACTTCAGGTGAGGGATCAGGCTCGGGCTCTGGATCCGAGCAGATGGATGAACAGACGAGGGAGTTTTTTTCGTAGCATTCTAGAGCAGACTCCTGTGATGTTTGGATCGGTCAAGGAGGGTATTTCAGAGCTTCTGGATGAGAAGCTTAGCGCTTTCTGCACTGAGATAGCGGCCATGATGGGTCGCGCACACTGACGTTTAGGGAGTTCAGAGCATGTGGAGCTCCCGGCTATCATGGGGCTCAGGACCCCATTGCTAGCAGCAGGTGGTTGGCTGATGTTGCCAACACGTTCCGCACCAGCAGATGTCCCAAGGGGGACAAGGTTAGGCTTGTGTCCTGTCTTCTGAAGGACAGGGCACGTGACTGGTGGGAGGAGGTTGGGAGAGCTATTGGTGATGATGCAGTGTTGGATGCGATGACCTGGAGTGATTTCACGACCAGGTTTAGGGCCTAGTTCGCACCTGTTATTAAGGTGCAACAACTTGCTAGGGAGTTCCAGGATCTCCGACAGACGACTGAGACGGTGGCGGAAATTACCGCCAAGTTCAGGGAGAGGTCGCTTCTTGTTCCGCAGTACGTGGCGGACGAGGAGATGAAAAAGGCCCGATACCATGAGATGATGAGGAGTGATATCAGACAGTTTGTGAGCCGATCTAGCTGCAAGACGCTAGAGGATATGATAGCGAGGGCTCGTGAGAGAGAGATTGACTTAGAGATGGAGAAGAATAGGAAGTCATAGGTGGCATCTGGCATGGAGGGTTCGGGCAAGAAGCCCAAGGTGTCTGACCACAGGTCTAGGAGCCAGCAGAGCCGCAACCGTTGTGGAAAATGCGGCAAGTTGCACGATGGGGTGTGCAAGGCAGGGAGTTCCGGCTGCTTCAGGTGCGGCCAAACTGGGCATATGAGCATGGATTGTACAGCTACTACCACCACCACGATAGCATCTGATCTGATTTGCTTCCATTACAATCAGAGGGGACACAAGAAGTCCCAATGTCCGAGTCTAGCAACAGCAAGGCAGGTGGTGGCACCCATTCCTACCACTTTGAGGATTACAGATGGCCATTAGGGCCAAGCAGAGGCGCCAGCGGCGAAGAGAAGAGCCTTCCAGTTGACAGCAGAGGAGGCACGTGCAGCCCCTGATGTGGTTACGGGTATGTATCTTCTCCATTATCTCTTTATTATTTATGATTATTACTCATGTTTGTATGTTTGTGTATAGGATCATTCTTAGTGAACTACATATCAGCTATCATATTGTTTGACTCGGGGGCTACCCGATCTTTTGTGTCGTTTGCACTTAGCAAGCGATTTAGTAGAGCTCTGGGGGAGCTGGATTGCCCACTTGATGTAGAGATAGCCGATGATAGGACCGCCAGGGTTGCGAGGGTTCATAGAGGATGTACACTACGATTATTCGATCAACCGTTTTTAGTGGATCTGGTTCCTATTCCCCTGCGTGGGAATAAGGTCATAGTGGGTATGGATTGGTTGAGCTCCAATGGGGCAATGATTGATTGTGAGCAGCAACTAGTGACGGTTCATACTCCTAGTGGGGGAGAGCTAGTGATTCAGGGCGAGAGGCCACAGCGCGGACCGTTCTTATGTTCAGCAGCGAGGGCGAGGCGCCACCTCCAGCAGGGTTGCGCAGGATACGTCGCCTATGTCATGGATACCCGGGATAAGGGTAAGGCGACCGTTGATGATGTTGATGGGTTTTGAGCATTCTAACACTCCTAAGTGTACATGCAACCCTAAATACCTTGGATCTATGTTTTCTCTATTATACATGCAATTATGAACTTTCCAAGGTATTACCTTATCTAGCATACAATACTTGATACTTGGGTAATCAAATGGATATAATACATACCTTTGTTTGATGTAGCTTGTCTCCATGAAGCTTGAGTGCCTAGTGCCCCAAGTGTGACACCTCAAATGGTTCACACAACACCAAATGCACATGGAATGACTTGAGAGAAATGGAACACTCCTTGAAATCGTCTAGCCCTCATATTCACACATTAATGCACGATTTCTTGAGCCATGGGATTCTTTTATATGGTGGCTATTAGGGTTACACCATGTAACTCATAACTTTACCCATTCCTTATGCTCCATGGATTTTAACCTCCATGGAGTATCCATGGGTCACCCCATGGACTTAGTCCAACATAAGGAATCTTGGATCACAAGCCCACGTATATAAGAATGAATGATTTACACAATCAACCCATATATTTAATTAGTCTCCTTTTGATCACTTAATTAATTCCAAATTAATTCTTGATCAATACTAATTAAATAACCTTATTAATATATTAGAACTTATAATATATTAACCAACCTTAAGTGTCATTTCTCTCATTATAGTCTATCCAAATGCATGATGCCATGCAACCCAAATGGACCATGCCGGGTCGGGTCAAGTCTTACCAATTATAGTTATGGACTTAGACATTAATCCAACAGTCTCCCACTTGGATAAGTCTAAAACTATTATTGCGTATGACTTCAGGAACCGATCAGCAATCGTAGCTCTCAAAAGCTTCTGTCGAACTCTGACCTTGTCGATGAACTCTGACCTTTGTCAATGACTTGTCCATTAGATAAGGGATCATATATTGCTCCATTCTAGATATCATATGGACTGAGACATGGATTATCAATCATTCTCTCTGTCCATTTGTTGTTTCCCGATTTCCGATTCATGATGACTGACTGATTGAACAAATCAAATCAGTCCTGGCTTGGCCAAGCACTCACATGTATCATCTTTAAATCATCGAGGGGCCCACAGATATCGCTTTTATCCCGAAGGTAAAAGGAATGGATAAACTTCGACTCATATGGTTTGTTCTACTACTTGTTGAATCATACACAAAGGCACGTTTTATAACATCGAGTTACCGAATGCGTTTTCGTGCAATCAATGTACAACCAACTCATAGTAACAACTCATATCTCTAGGTTTGAAGAATATAAGATATTATCGTCTCATGATCACTCGTGATAAAATCCATGAAGTGATTCAAATGAGCGCGGGTTGAATCCAATACTCAGAACTTATGAGCACTCATGAGTGTTGTAGCACCACTTTGTCCACCAACTTGGACCTCTACAAACCAACCCATGATAGTCTTGATTCATATCTACTTCCAACATATGACCGACTGTGGATGGTTTGAATAACTTAATCATTCAGGAAGAGCGACTTAGTTATTCTGGAAGTCAAAACATGCAAAGTGAAACACAAGAATAAATGAATCAAATATGGTATCAAACCCTATGAATATAAATAAACACTTTTATTTATCACCATACTGATTACTCATTATTCATTGTTTCGGTTTTATCAACTTTATACTTGAACTAAAAACACTAGTTGTCCCATGCTCCAAGCATGTACACTATGTTTTTCTTAAACAATAGCTTTGCCATACACCAAGTATGCACTCTATGTTTGTCTATGATCCTTACTTTGTGAAATAAACCAATTGAACATAATTTCAATGATTCTAATTTCACACTCCCAAATCCTTATCGAAAAATGTGAGAATTTCAAATTCCTATCATTTATCGAAATCTGTTTAGATTTTAAACTTATATGCACTGGCCCTCCTGTAATGAATATGTACAAAGTCACAAAGACTTGTCAACAGTCATTATAAGGTATTCCAATGGAGATCAACTCCATGGAAACTAAGTCTCATATTCAAAGTACATTGCTTTGGACATGCTTCTTGCATTAAGTTTTCTAATCTTACACAGATAACTTCCACCTATGGAGACAACTCCATATTCTCATTTTGACTATCACTTCTAAATAAGAGATGCCTCTTTTCAGAATATATTAATATGGTCCTTCCAAAATTAGCACTATACTTCCAACTGTCCCTGAGCAACCAATCTTTGGTAAACCTCATATTGTCCTCGACAATTGCTTAATCATTTTAGTCATATCCAATTCTAGACCTTTTCCCTTCTTAATGTCTCTGGGCATTTGGAATAATTTAGAAATGACAAATATTATAGCACATGCAATCGATCCTGTACCCAAAGCAAATGGTACACGATTCATGATGTCTCACATAAAGACATGATTCTAGACCAGTCTTTTGCTACAATATTTTTATTTGCCATGTTTTCAAAATTTGACTATGAAGAGGGATGTCGTAATCATAATCGAATTTTGAGAACGCAATATATAGAATTTCCTTAAGTTGAACCAATCCAACATGAAATTCATATATATATTCTTGACTAAAGATGATTAAGGTCTCAATCTAAGCCTTTAGAACTGAAGTATATCCTCTCCCTTAATTATAGCAAAACAACTTTTTCAATCCCTGCAGCCTCACGAATTGAAACTTTTGTTTTCTATAATTAACATTGCTAACTTGCAACACTAACAATAATTATCATGCTCCCACTAACATGATGATTATTAGCATAACACTTATGCTCCCACTAGCTTTGACATGTACTCAGAAATCAGCTGGACTTCTAGAAATCAATACTTTATTGACTTTCTTACCAAAGTTCAGATTTCTGATACGAGATGCTTTGATAAAACTTTATCAAAATCATACACCTTTCCTTAGATAGCATGCATGTGTGTCTAAACATTTTCAGAACTATGAAAAGGGATGCCGTAATCATAGTCTCAATTGTTTAGACCTTTTGCCATCTGCTTCAAATCTACTTGGTGGAAGTGTTTCCTCACCATCATTTTCATGAATCGGAGAGAAACCTTATGACCCTTAGATTTTATGGTGTATGTGTTCTTATCCATGTGAATCGTCAAAACCATAGTCACAAGACAAGGATAATGACAAATCCAAACTTATATGGACTGAACTTATGCAATCTTAACTTCTTGCCACCTGGCAGTACAGGGCCTGCCATTGCTTCCAAGTTGTTATGCAACCAATTGAGAACTTTCAGAACTCCTATGCAAAGCCAACTTTAACTGGAATGGGCACATAATATGTCAACACGATAGGTTATAAACCTCAAGTCGTGTGCTAGTGAAGAACCTCAGGTTTTATTCTTGATTAGTTCTTGAAATTCTTTTTAGGATCTTTAAGACTCCCACTATCCTCTTGACATATAAGACTATCTTGCCAATTATTCAAGAGATAGTGCGGATTCTTTATCAAGACAAACACTTCACACAATTGGCCTTACTTGGTCTTTGTTTTATCCAAAACATCACAACTTACCAATTTCAAATGTACAAGAGTAGGACACTTTTACTCTTACATTTGACAAGTGTTTTAAACCTTTTTTAAGATATGTCACTCAAGTTACAATCTTGGAGTATGACTCTAAGAATTGTTTTGGAACGAAGTATGACTCATCTCCTTGATTTAACCATTTCAACAATTCATGACTCCTCTTCTTAGTCATAAGAATGCACTAAGATGTCCTTAGAAGACCAATTGTGATCCTTCCAGAAGGTGTAGATGACTTTGTAGTCTATTGTGATGCTTCGATCACAGGCATGGGAGCAGTGCTGATGCAGCGAGGTCATGTGATAGCTTATGCCTCGAGACAGTTGAAGCCTCACGAGGCTAACTATCCGACGCACGATTTAGAGCTGGGGGCAGTGGCGTTCGCCCTTAAGATTTGGCGGCATTACCTCTATGGGGTCCATTGTACCATTTACACGGATCACAAGAGTTTAAGGTACCTCATGAATCAGTCGAATCTGAACATGAGGCAGCGTCGGTGGTTAGATGTGGTGAAGGACTACGATTGTGAGATCCTTTACCACTCGGGCAAGGCCAATGTAATGGCAGATGCCCTGAGCTGCAAGGCGGTAGCGGCCCGGATCCGCGACATCTGTCTGAGGTTGACAGTGGTTACTCCACTTTTGGAGCAGATTAGAGAGGCGCAGGTCGAGGGCCTGAAGGAGGAGCGTCAGAAGTGTGAGAGGATTGTGGGTCGGGTGGCCTCGTTTGATTATGACAACCGAGGGTTGTTGACCCTGCATGAGAGGTTCTGGGTTCCATACCTGGGCAGAGTACGGCAGGTTTTGATGGATGAGGCCCATAAGTCGAGGTTCTCCATCCTGTTGGGTTTTGAGCATTCTAACACTCCTATGGTGTACATGCAACCCTATAAACCTTGGATCTATGTTTTCTCTATTATACATGCAAATATTAACTATTCCAAGGTTTCATCCTAACTAGCATATTATGAAGCACCTATACTACAAAGTTCTAGTTAGATGACATACCTTTTGATATAGCTTGATGTCTTCAAGCTTTAAGAGCTTAGCCCCAATAGTGTGGAAGCCTCAAATGGAATCACAAATCACCAAAACACCTTCGAAGAACTTGAGAGAATATCTATGCACACTAAAATCGGCCCACTCTTATTTTCACACACTTGTGCCAATTTTGTGAGCCAAGGACCCCTTTATATATTATGGAGGATTAGGGTTACATCCATGTAAACCCTAATACCCATGACCTTTCATTTACATAGGATCCATGGGTTAAAAGCTCCATGGACCATCCATGAAAGCTTAGCCCAATCTAAATGAACTTGGCCCATTCCATATATATAAGAGTCCGTATTTAATTAGTTCTTTTTGATCACTTAATTAATTCTAAATTAATTCTTGATCAATACTAATTAAATAATATGATTCCATATTAATATATTAGAACTTATAATATATTAATATACTATTCTCAAAAGACTATCCATATAAATTGTGTCGGTGAAGTGCAACCCAAATGGACCATGCTGGGTCGGGTCAAGTACATATCAAATATAGTTATGGACTTAGACAATAATCCAACACATCCATCCCGGGGCGACGAAGATGTACAAAGATCTTCGACCCGATTACTGGTGGCCCTGCATGAAGCGGGACATGGCTTGGTATGTGGAGAGATGCCTGACCTGCAGGAAGGTCAAGGCAGAGCACCAGAGACCGCACGGCAAGATGCAGTTGTTAGACATTCCCGTATGGAAATGGGAGGATATCACCATGGATTTCATCACTAAGCTTCCCAAGACCGCACGTGGGGTCGATTCCATATGGGTCATCATGGATCGATTGACCAAGAGCGCCCATTTCATACCGATCCAGGAGAGCATCTCTGTGACAACCCGAAATTTCTATCTTGTACAAACCATTCACTTTAATCAAAGTCAGACTTGTTTCTGCTAATTGTTAGCACTGTTTAGAGTCTGTTTGTGCATTCTGATCCTAGTGCACCAAAGGAATGAGTGAAAGGAAGTGCCAATTGAAGTTGTAACCTACCAAACTAGCCATAAACCCTCAAATGAGGAGTTTACGGCCAGGGACCATGAGTTTACGGCCATAAACTCATGGTGGCTGTAAACTCCATACTATATATATATATATATATATATATATATATATATATATATGATCCTTAGTCATTTTCAATCACTTTTCACATTTCAAGCCTAGAAATCGGATTTTCTCTCAAGTATCTTAAGAACTTTCAATAAAATCTTCAATCTAGTAAGTAATCTTTCCAATTTCAACTTGATATCCTTCCATATCTAGTGAATATACATGATTTCATCCATGAAATCTCTTCTTTTGGTTAGATCATCAAGTGTTCTTCATTTCACCAAGAACACACTAGTGTTTTTGGACATTAATCACCCTTTCAAGCTTCTATATCGTAAGTATTCTCTCCTAAGCTTGTTGTATACTTATAATACTTGAAGAACACTTAGAAAACATCCATTTGACAAGAATAAAGGGAGTTTACGGCCAAGACCATCTCTCTTGGCCGTAAACCCTTGTTATGGGTGCATTTGTCGGCCTTAGACCCCCTAAAGGCTTCTAAACTCTTGAGTACCTTCCTATGTGTAGTACTTACTAGTTATGCTACTTGAAATCATCCAATATCCAAGATCAAAGAGAGTTTACAGCCAAGAGCATCTCCCTTGCCCGTAAACCCTAATTAGTGATGCATATGGACCATAACTTCTTCCTAAGGCTTGGATTTAGGGCTAGAACACTTCCTTGTGGATTGTAAGACCTTGAAACACCTTTTGACACAAACCATCATGAGTTTACGACCGTAAACTCATGAGGCCGTGAACTCATGGCCATAAACTCCCTAAAATGGCCATACACCCTTAGTATGCAATCATATGTGATTGTAGTACTTCAATCCTAGGGTTTCCTAGTCTAATAGGGTGTTACCTTTCATGATTAGATGTTATAAACACTAATTATATCCATATATATATATATATATATATATATATATATATATATATATCATTATATGTTAATAGGATCCGTTGTGTTCAAGACTTCACTTGACACTTAGCATCCTACACCAATCTTACATTTGAATAACTTACAACAAGTGAGTTCATACCCCCGCATTTTCATAGTTTTTACTGTTTTAAGGGGGGGGGGGGAGAATACAAGTCTAACACAAAGATTTTGTGTTATAACAAATAATTTCAAATGGATTACAATTATCAAAACAAATGGTTTCAAACATCTTATCGAAATGAATTTCAGTATCATCAAATTAAGTGGTTTTTAAGTGAGTGTTTCAAAAACACATCAAGTCACCAAAAATGGATTTCAAAATATGAAACTTCTTTTAAATATTTTATAAACTTATATTTTTCCCCAAAAATCATAGTAGTATACATATATTTGTATAAATAAGATTTAAAAGATTTGGGACTGATAACCCACTTTGGTTCCTTTTCCTTGTTTGGATGTGGGATTATAAGTATCAGTTATTTGTCCGAGTGTCATTTAAATTTTACTTATATATATTGTATATGTACACAGGTATAAAAGTTTATTCATTTAGTTTCAATTACCCTTTGTAACAAGTTGAGCAAGGGATTGTATTCATTAATACTAAGTATCAATACAGAAAGTACATATAAATTATAATAGGTATTGATGATATATGGTCCACTAGCATGGCCTAGACAGCTCCGGCGCGCCAGCATCGCCTGGCGCTCCCTTGCCAGCCTTGATGGGGACTCTCCCGCCGGCCCGGCCTGGCGCTCCCTTGCCAGCCTTGCTGGGGACTCCCTTGCCAGCCTTGCTGGGGACTCTCCTGCCGGCCCGGCCTGGCGCTCCCTTGCCTAGCGCCCCTTGCCAGTCTTTCCTGGTGCGCGTCCGCCAGCCTTGCCTGGGGCGCGCCCGCCAGCCCCGCCTGGCGCCTTCGGGTGGCCTTGCCCAGCTCCTTGCTAGTTGGGCCTGAATTGGGCTGGCCCAAGGCCTGACCTAATTCCCCTTGACCTAATTGCCCCCTATATAATGAATAGTATCTCCTCTATGGAGAGGGATCCTTCCCTTTGGCTCAGCTGCCACTATACTCCGGCAGGGTGGCTCAGCCGCCACCCTCCGCCGTCAGCCACCATACACCACCACTAGCACCAAGATGGTTCCCTCCTGCTATGGAGAACCATCTAAGATCTTCTAGCTGATCTAACTTGACCGTTGGAGTCCGCTCCCGGGGCACAGTCCCTGGGACGGCTCTAACGACTTTGCACTGTGATGTCCAGATCTCCACAGCAGCAGAAGACCAAAAGGCTCGCCGGAGGTCGATGTCACATCATTTGGCGCCATCTCAGATTCGAGCAAGTAGCAAAAGCCTCAGTTGCTTTCAAGCTCGTTTTTTCCTCAGATCTGATGTGTTTTTCATCTCAGGTTTCTTCAGATCTGTTAATTTCTAGTATCATATGCTCAGATTTGTTCATGTTTGGCATCAATTTGTTCAGATCCGTTTGGCTTTTGCCAATATCTGTTCAGATCAATTTGCTTCTTGACAAGAACTCTTCAGATCTATTTTCGTTCTCAAGTTCAGATCTGTAGATCTGTTTTCGTCTTGAAGATCAGATCTCAAGATCTGTTGAGTTCTTAACTCATCTGAACATTTATGAAGCTTGCAAAGACATTTTAGATCTATCAACGTTTTTTGGTTCAGATCTTCAGATCTGTACGTTTTTGTTCACTTATTCACCTTTCAAGTTTGAAAACACCAATTCAGACCCGTTTTTACTTGTATTTTGGGGGAGAGAAGAGGTCCTTTCGACCATTTCTCCATCTTTGTTCATATTTTGGTGTTTATCCCAGCAACTTGAGAGGAGATGAAATTTTTCGTGATTTTTTACCTTATTTTCAGTTTATGTTACAAGGAAATCACCTTCAGTTTATGATTTTCTTTGTAAAGCTCTTCTAGAGTTGTCTAATTAGTGTTTTTTCTAAAAGCTTAGAGATAGAAAATGAAAATTTTTCCTTGTTCATATCTTCATAGCTTGTTGAGCAAGCTGAAAAGAAAATGAAGTTTCATGAACAACACTCCATCAAATCCGTTTTCTATTTATGATATGGGGTTTTCTCAGCAATTTAGAAGAAAAGAGAGTTTATAAAAAAAAAAAAAAAAACTCTTTCAGATTCGTTTTTATTTATGTTTTGATGTCTTTCCGGAAAGTTGAACAGAAAAGAAATTTTGATGCATTTTTATCCCATTTCAATTCACATATTATTAGAAAATCGTTTTTAGTAAAGATTTTCTGTGAGCATCTTCACTCCCACTGCAACAACTGTTTGTACACACAGCCATATGGCTTGTATATCCTGCAGAACCTTCAATAAAAAACAAGAAGGGAGGGGAAGTTTTGATGGGTCTTAACCCACTTTCAGTGCATGAATTTCTCAAAAAATATCATTTAGCTTATGATATTCTCTATACAGATTTACTAAAGATGTTTAAAAGTTTGAAAAAAGAAATAACTTATTTATGAACCTTCTCAGTAATGATTTATGAGTACAAGTGTGTTTAAGTTGAGTATGAATTTTTACCATCTATTTCAATTCACATTATAAAAAATTCATTTCAATAATGATTTATGAGTACAAGTGTGTGTAAGTTGTAAACACAATTATGTTACTTGTACTTTTCAAAACCTACCAGATGGCATTTTTACCTCAAAATGTACCCTATCCTTTCCATGGTTTACTGCTCTAGTAAAAAAAGGGGGAGGAGTAGAACTGACCAGACCAAAGCGCAAATACAAAAAAAAAATGAAAAGCTAGTGCCCTATAGCATGCGATACACAAAACGCCAAAATGCACAAGTCTAGTAAAAAGGAAATTACAATTTACAGCTAATTGCAAGTCTAGTATAAAGATTACAAGAATGGTCAATATATGTTTGTTTTCACCCGACAACGGTGAAAAATAGAAAGAAGATGGGACCCATCTGCATACGGTACTACAGAAAAAACGTGATATGTCGTTTAGAGAAGACAAAAGACATTGTGCGTGGCCCACCTCGTTAATCTCTACCCGCCGTACCTCCTGACCATCTTCAACCGGCGAGTGTTTTCTCCAAAGCCTATCCCGCCGCCGACAACCCAACACCAATCGATTTTGACTCCGGCATCCAACCACTGTGTCAATATCTTCCAACTAGCAGCGATTTCCCTTCAAATCTCACCAACCTACAACTGTAGCCGGCCGCTAGCCTCCGACACAGCCTCAATGGCTTCGGAACAACACCTGCCAATCCATACCTTGTCTCCGAACAATTTCAATAGCGACAACAGACCTATGGACGATCAACCCTTACAAATCCTGTCATCACCATCATCTATCAAAAGCCATGGCCAGATCACCTTCAGTCGCTAGTTGTTGTCATCGTCGGAGACCCAACAAGACATCACCAAAATATCACCGGAACCACCCATCAACCAAACTAGCCCCAGCGCCCGTCGCTACCGGACTCACAACTCCATTCACCTCGACGACCCCCAGCAACCATCGCTTCACAGCAGTGCCGGCACCAACAGCGGTCACCAGTCATCTTTAACGCCTCCAGCAGCAACCACTTTCCTCAACCCCGTTACCGGTGGTACTCACTGACCTGTTGGACTTGCTTCAAACATCACCACCGACTGGAGCCATATCATCTCCGATCGCCCAGCAATATCCTCATCGCCATCCATCTGTATCCAGTCGACGATGTCAAGTCCACTCAACCCCTCGCCGGACCATACCGCGACCCCAGGCAGCGACAGCTAGAGCATCACCGATATCGGCAATCGCCGGAAGCCGCATCACCACTCTGATTTTCTTCAACAACGGCCGAACCCCTCTTTGGGCGCTTCCTTGAACCAAAACGTGAAAGTGGAGCTGTCGGATATTCTTGGATGTGTTTCAAACAAAATAGAATTTGGGCTTACAACTCCATAAACCCTAATGGGCTACACTGTTATGTGTGGGCTATAACACCTTATTTGGGCTTCCCATATATTTCAACATGTGGGCTGCCTTAAATAATTAAATGACCCAATCTTCTCAAGAATAAATTGGCCTATCACTCTCAAGTAATATGACTTAGCTCAAAAAACGTGATTCTAGAAGACGCGTTGCAACCTACCACTCAATTTATCCAAAAAAAAGAGAGAAATTGGGCTAAGTATTTTAAATGGACTCTTAATAGTCTAATTTTGGGGTTTTTTGGGCTAAGCAATCCTTTTTGGGCTCAGCAGCTTTTGGGTTTCATCAATTTTTTGAGCCTCCATTAAATTATATTCTTTAATGGGCTGGTTCAACAACAAAAACCAACAACTTTATACTCGCACACCGCAAGCCCCGCTTAGCAAATACATTTTAGAATACGCTTGGTATTTTCAAAAAAAAAGAGGGGAGGGAGAAGAGTAGTACGCTACTACTACTACTAGTGAAGCATTTCGAAATAGACATCACCAACTGTGTTGCGCGGCTATCAGCAACCGTGTTGACCAATCCTGGGAAGTCTCGCTAATCAGCTCTCACATTCATGTTGACCGGCCCTCGCTAGTCTTACTGCCCAGCTCTTAGTAGGCGCGCAGCTCGACCTTCAGCAGCGACAAGACCTAGCTCAGCAGCCGCAAAGCCCAGTCATCAGCAGCTACTTTGTCTGACTCCCAAAAGTCGCGCTGCTCAGCTCTCGCCAGCTGTGCTACCCAGTTTTTGTTAGTACTTGGATCGCCTAGCTCTCTACAGCAGCTATGTATCTCTGCTTTCAGTGGCTATACATCCATCTTTCCCTTTCTTCGCCTCCTCTAAGAAAAAAAGGGGGGGAATGGTTGGTACGGCAATATTCCGAAGGGGCAGAGTTAAAGTAGATAAAGAGCTGATGATATACATGATAGTGCACTCCCAAGGTGACATTAATATTCCGAGTCGAAAGATCAGCCCCGTCGTTCAACCCTCGGTAGTCTCGTTGCCCAGCTCTCAGTGCTCGTGCTGCTCATCTATCGCTAGCAGCTCGATGCTCAGTTCTCAGCGGCCCTGATGACCAGCTCTCGGCGGCGGTCTCGATACGCACCACTTGACGGTAGCTACACTATCTGGCTCTAAGTAGCATCCCCGCATAGCCCTCGACAAACAGTCGAGACACCGAGGCATCAATTATTAGTGCGACTAGCGATGCAGCAAAGCATCAGGTACAGTTCCGCTTTAACCCAAACTGATCACACGAGCTAGACACATATATTGTAGGGTGCCATGCCCAATCATGCGAGGTTCAGCACCCTCGCCTTGAGTCGTCTGGCTTCTCAGCTCGACTCCATCATAGCGGCAAACTCCGCATGCGAGGTCCAGTACACCCGCCTGGAGTCGCCTGGCTTCTCAGCCCGACTCCATTATAGCGGCAAGTTCCGCATGCGAGGTTCAATACCCTCGCCTCGAGTCGCCTGGCTTCTCAGCCCGACTCCATTATAGCGGCAAGCTCCGCATGCGAGGTTCGGTACCCTCGCCTCGAGTCGCCTGGCTTCTCAGCCCGACTCCATTATAGCGGCAAGCTCCGCATGTGAGGTTTAGTACCCTCTCCTCGAGTCGCCTGGCTTCTCATTCCGACTCCATTATAACGGAAAGCTCCGCATGCGAGGTTCAGTACCCTCGCCTCAAGTCGCCTGGCTTCTTAGCCCGACTCCATTATAGCAACATGCCTCGACCATTCCACGCGATGCTCTTCCGTGTGATTTATCTACGATCGCTGGCAGCCAAGCCCGATCCATTCCACGCGATGCTCTCCCGCGTGAGTTATCTACGATCGCTGGCAGCCAAACCCAATCCATTCCACGCGATGCTCTCTCGCGTGATCTATCTATGATCGTTAGCAGCCAAACCCGATCTGTTACACGCGATGCTTTCCCGCATGACATCTCCATGTTTGTTGGCTGCTTAGCCCGAGCTATTCTCGTAAGTCGCGCAACATAAGTCACGTGTTGTCGCGCACCATAAGTCGCGCATCACAAGCTTATTCCACGTCTAACACCAGGATCTCGGTGTTTCCTCTCTCACAGTCATCATGGTTTTCTTGTGCTCGGACAATTAATGAAATGTTATCTACATTACAACCTGCTATAGTGAGGTTACTCTCCAGCAAGGAGGTCATCCCGACATCGGCCCTGCTACCCTACCTTACGGCATCTCTGTTTCCTGGCTCTCGAAAACGGTCTTGCTGCGTAACCCTACCTATAGCCTCGCCGCGTACCCCACGTCATCTCTATTTCCTGTCTCTCAGAAGCGGTCTTGCTGCGTAACCCTACCTGTAGCCTTGCCGCGTACCCCACATCATCTCTATTTCCTGGCTCTCGGAAATTGTCTCGCTGTGCAATCCTACTTGTAGCCTCGCCGCGTACCCCACAACATCTATGTTTCCTGGCCCTCGGAAATGGTCTTGCTGCGCAACCCATACCTCGGAAATGGTCTTGCTGCGCAACAGTCTCACTGCATGTTTCCTACCTATAGCCTCACTACCTGTTCCTCAAGAATTCTGTTGTTTGGCTATCGACAATAGTCTTACTATGTGACCCTCGCTAGCAATCGCCCAGCTCTCGGAATCTCTGCCACTTATATTATGGTCAGCAACCTTACGGTTTATTGGTTCGACAACATAGTCTGATGCGGATACCTACGCTACCCACAACAGACTGGGGGGAATCCAGCTAGGTGTAGCCCGAGCAAGAAAGACCATCAAGACAGTTATTAATGCAGACTATGTAGATGGTTACTGGTGACATTCCATATGTGCATGACTACCACAACAATCGTGTAGAATAACAGTCTCAGAGACTGAATGGCGAACTTACGCTTCTTAGCTACCCCGGCCCGACATTCCATCGACATCAGTGTCACGTAACACTCTTTAGCAGCCTCGGTCCGCATGATCGCAACAATAGTTACGTTGCACCGCACCGATCGGCTCGCACTCCTCTCAATGAAGGAGTATCAAGTCAGCTCAAGCTGTATAAGCAAGGTTTGGCTCATCGCATAACCAGACGGCTCTCGTGGGCGAGGTTCGGTCATTATCTTTATTATTTATTGTATTGGTGCTTTTTCTAGTCTGATCCGATTGTCAGCAACCTAATCGCACCAGACTGGGGGGACTTGATGATATATGGTCCACTAGCATGGCCTAGACAGCTCCGGCGCGCCAGCCTCGCCTCGCGCTCCCTTGCCAGCCTTGCTGGGGACTCTCCGGCGGCCCGACCTGGCGCTCCTTTGCCAGCCTTGCTGAGGACTCCCTTGCCAGCCTTGCTGGGGACTCTCCTGTCGGCCCGGCCTGGCGCTCCCTTGCCTAGCGCCCCTTGCCAGTCTTTCCTGGTGCGCGTCCGCCAGCCTTGCCTGGGGCGCGCCCGCCAGCCCCGCCTGGCGCCTCCGGGCGGCCTTGCCCAGCTCCTTGCTAGTTGGGACTGAATTGGGCTGGCCCAAGGCCTGACCTAATTCCCCTTGATCTAATTTCCCCCTATATAATGAATAGTATCTCCTCCATGGAGAGGGATCCTTCCCTTTGGCTCAACCGCCACTATACTCTGGCCGAGTGGCTCAGCCGCCACCCTCCGCCGTCAGCCACCATACACCACCACTAGCACCAAGATGGTTCCCTCCATCTATGGAGAACCATCTCAGATCTTCTAGCTGATCTAACTTGACCGTCGGAGTCCGCTCCCGGGGCACAGTCCCTGGGACGGCTCTAACGACTTTGCACTGTGATGTCCAGATCTCCACAGCAGCAGAAGACCAGAAGGCTCGCCGGAGGTCGATGTCGCATCAGGTATAATTTATGATTCACAGAACATTAGTTCATGATTCAAGCGTACTAGAGTACATTGTTTTACAAAAACAAAGGTTTAATTCAAAACTATCCAAGTGTATACATTCTTTCAGATACAGGTTAAGAGTACTAATTCAAGAACATACTATTAATCATTTATTTCAGAATGATTGAGTTTTCATAAGTATTATAGATGTAACGTTTATATGCTTTTATGAGTCAAGTAGTACAGATTGTTTAATTCATTTAAACAATATAGTATAGTCCTGACATTATAACCAGAATCTCCAGCCGGGGATCGAAACAATGTGTGTATAGATCTATATTGGGATTCGCAACCTCGCACTCGGACTGCTAGCTACAGTTAGGCATACACGCCTGTGAGTGACAAATTGTTATCAACATGTGTTCAGCGCACTCATAGCGTTGGGTTAGGCCACCTAGTCAGTATGGTTATAATAACTCAGTAAAAGATATTAACTATACGTTAGTGTATAATTAACTAAACTTATGTACCATTCCAAAGTACTAGTTTACAAGATACAGTTTACAGTATTACATTACAGTTTACAATAACAGTTGATGAATTCAAATATACTCTCATATACAAGTTTACTAAAGGATTACAAATACAGAACATTGGTTTACAAATAGAACATTTTTATGCAACTAAAACTACTTTTCATATACAGCAGAAAATATAAGGTTTTCTGGAAACAGTTACATATTCAAGAAACAGAAGACATTCTTTCAAAACATAAATACTTATGCACTCACTATTTAGTTTCATAATACAAGGTTGAAACACATGTAAATATTTATACTTTTTATATCTTATCTTCTTCTTTTTTACAACTATTTAGTTTCATAATACAAGGTTGAAACACATGTAAATATTTATACTTTTTAAATACAGTGGTTGTTTGTACTATGATTACTATAATGCATGTGTTGTGATACTACAAATGAAGTCCTCCACCCCCGGACGTTTCCGCTGTCTGGTTTGGGGGTGTGACAATCTCGGCCGAGAAGTTAGCCGAGATTTATGTTCGAGAGGTAGTGGCACGTCATGGAGTGCCTGTCTCGGTGGTGTCAGACCAAGATGTCCGTTTTACTTCCAGATTTTGGAAGCGGTTTCACGAGGAGATGGGTACTCGTCTCCACTTCAGCACCGCTTTCCATCCTAGATGGACGGGCAAAGTGATAGGACGATTCAGAATCTCGAGGACATACTACGTGCATGCGTGTTAGATTTCGGTGGCAGCTGGGATACGTATCTCACGTTAGCGGAATTTTTGTATAACAACAGTTACCATGCCAGCATAGGCCGACCTCCCTTTGAGATGCTCTATGGGAGGAAGTGTGGGACCTCAATCTGTTGGGGTGAGGTCGGTCAGAGAGTTATGGGAAGTACAGAGGTAGTACTCAAGACCACCGAGCGGATCCAGCAGGTCCGGAGCAGGCTCCAGACTGCTCAGAGTCGGCAAAAGCGCTACACCGATAAACGGCGTTCAGACTTGGAGTTCCAGGTGGGCGATATGGTCCTCCTGAAGGTGTCACCCTAGAAGGGTGTTATTAGGTTCCGGAAGCGGGGCACGCTGGGCCCCAGGTTCATAGGTCCGTTTAGGGTGTTGGCCCGGGTGGGTCGGGTTGCTTACCGGTTAGATCTCCCTTCGGAACTCATCCAGATCCACAACACATTCCATGTTTCTCAGTTGCGGAAGTTCCTAATGGATGACTCAGCAGTGGTACCCCTTGAGGACATTCATGTTGATGACAGCCTGAACTACATCGAGAGACCAGTGACGATTTTAGATCGCAAGACGAAGGAACTGAGGAACAAGAGGGTGGAGTTAGTTAAGGTGCAGTGGCAGCACCGCAAGGGATCAGAGTGGACATGGGAGCCCAGGGAGGAGATGAGGGAGCACTACCCGGAGTTGCTTTCAGACGCAGCAGACTTCGAGGACGAAGTCTAGAACAAGTGGGGGAGAATTGTAACGTCTCGTTCCTGGTACGCATTTAATTCATTAATCAAGTATTTATTCTTGAGCTACTCGACGAGTTGGTAGCCCTAACTCGTCGAGTAGATGCCAGAAAGGATGCGGGGTTTAAAGAGTCTACTCGGCGAGTCCAAGCATGGACTCGTCGAGTAGGTCTGCCAGGAGGAAACCCTATTTTCGGGGTTTTTCACCCTATTTAAGCCACTTAACCCCCCCCCCCTGGGCCTCCCTTACCAGCCTCCCTGCCCTCCAGAAACCCTAATCCGATTGAGAGCTTCACCTTTGAGACTTTGAGTGTGTTTTTGTGTTATTGAAGATAGTTGGAAGAGCTTGGAGCTAGCAAGCTTGTGGAAGAGGATCAAGATCCAGGAGTACATTCATCTTTGGCAGCTTTCTGAGGTAAAAAGCTCTTAGCTTGATAACCCATAGCTTAGATCTCCTTTAATGTTGAATTGTGGGTCTTCTTGATCCTTTTGAGTGGGATAAGTTGCTTCTCATGGGTTGTATGCTAAACAATCCCTCTTTCCTGTGATATTTGGCCTCTAGAGTCATAAAAGGAGTCTTGAACCCGTTTTCATCCGAGCCATGGTCATGGTTATGGAAGTAGGTTGCTATAACTTGAGTTTGGGTCCATTTGAGGTGTGCAAAGTCATCAAGTCTCCAACTTTATAGAAATGGACCATGGAAACAACCCAGATCTGTATTTTGGAGCTGTAGAAGTGTGAAACCAGTTACCTAGGTTAGATCTGCAAGGGACTCGACGAGTTCATAAGGGAACTCGGCGAGTCCAATGAAGAAACCTCGATGATGTTCATAGGACTCGGCGAATTGATTCAGGAACTCGGCGAGTAGGAGGATCTTGTCCCTTTTCTGATTATGCCAGGACTCGGCGAGTCTGAGGACGAATCAGCGAGTCAGTTCGATGAATCGCGATAACAAGTAACTTGGGAACTCGATGAGTCATGGGGTGACTCAGCGAGTCAAGTCGCGATTCCAGGGATCTGAGTTCTAGGACTCGGCGAGTCACATGGCTGACTCGGCGTGTCTAGTCAACTCGGAAAGTTGACCTTGACCAGAATGTTGACTTTGACCAGGGGTAGAATGGTCATTTTACCCTAAGAATATTTATCAGTTTCAGTTTCTGATTAAGTGATATTATGGAATTAATAGCCGGAGAGTCGCCGGAGCAGCAGACAGGGATTCCTCGCTCAAGTTTTCAGCAGTCAGTCTTGCGAGGCGAGTCTTCTCCTATAGGAACGGGTCTAAGGCACCAAGGTCGACCCGTTTATGTGTGATTATGTGTGTCGGGGTTAGCCCGATGTAGGTCTTACGTTCCAGACTTCGGTCTGATGTCGGGCGGGGCCCGATGCAGTTAGAATGCTTGATGTCTTTGTGATTCTTGCATGTGTCTGATTATGTGTTCCAGATTTAGTTCTGATCCCGGGGCAAGCCCGAGGAATGTTAGTTTCCATGTTATGTTTATGTTTATGTTAATGTTATGATTGTTGATATGATATGTATACCGGACTTCGGTCCGATGTCGGGATGGCCCCGATGCAGGGGCGGGGCCCAAGCTATGCCGGACCTCGGTACTATGCCGGGCGGGGCTCGATGCCGGATTTGTCTGATGCCGGGCGGGGCCCGATGCAGTGGGCTAGGCCCAGTTTGTGATTATGTGTATGGTATGTGGTAGTTTGGGGGAACTCACTAAGCTTCGTGCTTACAGTTTTCAGTTTTGGTTTCAGGTACTTTAGCTAGCAAAGGGAAGGGCTCGGGATGATCGCATGGCACACACCACAATTTTTCTAGCTTGGGAGATTTACTCTGATATTTGTTATGAGTTTCTGATATGTTGACAGATACTACAATATTTTGAGATACTTGGTTTATGATTTTATATGATGACGATGATATTTATGGTCTAATAATGTTTTAAAAAAGGAAATTTTTGGTCGGTATTTTTAGGATGTTTCACAATTGATCCTCTAAGGACACCTTGGTGCATTTGTATGGCTAAGAAGTGGAATTGGGAATTGTTGAAATGGTTAAATCAAACAAATGAATCATACTTCGTTCCAATATCAAGTCTTAGAGTCATACTCCAAGATTGTGCCTTGAGTGACATAATCTTAAGTAGGTTTATAACACATCATGAAATGTGAAATGTGTCTTACTCTTGCACATTTGAAATTGGTAATTGTGATGTCTTGGATAAGACAAAGACCAATTAAGAACAATTATGTGAAGTGTTTTTCTTGATAAGAACTCACACTAACTCTTGAATATTTGATTGTCGAGAAATGTTCCTTGACGGAGAATCTTATATGTCAAGAGGTCAGTGGGAGTCTTAATGGTCCTGAATAGGTTCAAGAACTAATCAAGAATAAACCTATTGTTTACCACTAGCACACGACTTAAGGTTTATAGCATATCGTGTTGACATATTCTTGTTTCTGTGCTTATTCCAGTTAGTATGACTATGCATGTGAGTTCTATGAGTTCTCATTTGAATGCATAAGGCAAAGCACCTTGATCAATGGAAAGTACAATTATTCGTATAGGTGAGCTGCTCAACAACATGGAAGCAATGGTAGGACCCTTGTGCTACTAGATGGCAGGAAATTAAGATTGAACTAGTTCAGTCCATGAGTTTGGATTTGTCACAAACCTTGTCTTGTGATTATGGTTTTGCCAAATTCACATGGATAGGAACACATAGACCATTAAATCTAAGTGTTAAAGGTTTCGCTCCACTTCATGAAAATGATTATGAGGAAACGCTTTCACTAAGTAGATTTTAAAGAGATTACAGTTGTGTTAATTGCTTCTCAAATTCGATTATGATTACGACATCCCTCTTCATAATTCGAATTATGAGAAATGGCAACAAGTTTGAACATTCGGGACTTACTGTTATAAGTTCTAAAATTGTTTAGACACACATATGAGCTTTCTACTGAAAGGTGTGTGAGCTTGAGAAGCCTAGATAAGGTCTTATTAAAGCATCTTATCTAAACTTTAGAAAGAAAGTCAATAAGTATTGATTTCTAGCAGTCCAACTGATTTCTGGGTACATGTCAAAGCTAGTGGGAGCATAAGTGTTATGCAAGTTAGGATGTAATTATTATGCTAGTGGGAGCACAATTGTCACACCCCGAAACCGATGGCGGAAACGTTCCGGGGCGGAGGACGTCATGTGTAGCATCACAACCAGTGTATAATAGCAACCATAGCAACACAACCATCACAGTGTATACATATATGAAAATGTTTACATCAGTTTGAAAACTTGTTTGAATTACATCAGAGAGTATATATAAAATATAAACATAAGACCCTTATTGCTCCAGCTTCTCAAAAATCCAGCAGGTACCTGTCTACTGATTTCCTGAGAATACAAGCAGTTTAAAATATCAGCATAAAGCTGGTGAGTTCATAAGCGGTAGTTTGTATTGAAAACTTATTGGTGAGCTTATAAAAGTTTTTGTATAGTTTCAAGAAATCCGATAATTGCTTTAGTGAGAATGTAGTATTGTAAGTTTTGTAACAAACCATGAATATCTGTATGTTTCCAAGAAAATCCGATATTTTCTTTAGTGAGAATGCAGCGTTATCAGTTCCGTATAAACCATGAATGTTTGTTACTGAAAACTGTAGTGATATGTGAAAATACTACTTCATGTGACTAGTTAAGGCTAATCATGAAGTATAAGTATATTGTATATGAAATCCTTGCATAATCGGTTATTATCTGAAAACCCTGGCTTCAGCCATTATACGTAGTGTGTGTGTTAGTTCTATTTAGTATAAATAAAACTGTTGAAGATTGCCAGGTTGTAAACTAAAGGTGATATATACATAATGTGAGTCGTATAACCATGCTTGATATGACTAGAGACCTTTCCAACGTTCTTCAGGCGTCGAGTTAAATGACATTCGTACACCACAGGCGTGTCCGCCTAACTGTAGCTAGCAGTTCAGGTGTGGGATTGTCAGTCCCGAATAGATCTATTCACAAATCTCACGCTCTCCCTCCAAGAGACTCTGGTTATACTATGATAGGATTTATCCCTGTACACCTAAGGGTACAGTGTTGAAGTAGCGCCTCACAGTATCGTACAATCTAGTTTACAAGCAGTGTAGCGTTCTACCATAGTGAAAATCTGTATGTATACCGTATGTAGTGATAATTACAGTTATGAATACCGTGATAAAGTAGTGATGTATACTGTAAACTGTTTCTGTCTTAGTGCATATGTTTAGTAGTGAAAGTTTCTGTACTTGTTATGTTTAGAAAATCCCAAACTATACCGATTATAGTTTGCATGTATAACGTAGTGAATAGCGAGTCCGGAAAACTATGCAATTTTAGTGAAAACGTCCCTTATGCTCAACACAGTACAAAAGGGTTAAAGTATGAGAATTGCATAAGTTTTGAAAACATTTATGTTTAGCTTGTATTCCCCCCTGAAAACATTAAAACATGGAAAATGTAGGGGTATGAACTCACCTCGGGTAAGTGGTTTGATTGAAGGATCGATACGGAAAGTTGGGTGTTCAAGTGAAGCCTTGAACACGATTCGATCCTAATTAACACGCCATGACACATAAACGAGTCAAATGAAGGTATTTCACCACTATAATTGATTGAAAACCACTCTAGAGACCTTGTCGGGTTGCATGAGGGGAGTGTATGGCCACCTTAAAGGTCTGTACGGCCATGGGTGTGCGGCCTAATGGGTGTGCGGCCGTACACTCAAGTTGGGAGGTGTTCTTGTGGTGTTTTCAAGGCCTACACTTGCATCCATGAAGTGTTCTTGGTCCAAACTTAGTTGTAGTACAAGTTTAGGGTCTTAGAAGTGAGTTTATGGTCCTAGAGTGAGTGTGTGGTCACACACTTGGAGTGTGCTGCCGTACAAGTGTGTGAGCGGCCGTACACAGGTGTGTGCGGTCGTACACCCCACACAAAAATGTCCAGAATGCCATTTCCAAGGTGTAGCAAGGCTATGGGCATGTCTATCTCGAATATGGAAGTCAAACTCTCACTTTGGAGGTTGTTTTAAGAGTGTGTGGCCACCTTGAAGGGGGTGTGCGGCCGCACTCTCTTCCATACACTTAAAGCATGTCGATTTTTGCACACTTAAGGTCTAGATAGAGTGGTCTTTCATGGTTATCAAGTTAGAGGATGAAGTACTCACGTTCTTGAAGCTTTGGAAGGTTCAAAGTTGGAGAAACTTGAGAGAATAGAGTAGTGTGCTGCCAAGGAGTGAAAAGAATGAAGGGGAAAAGAGTCCACCCTTTATATAGGGGTGAGAGTGCTGCCCAAAAGTGAGTGTGCTACCAAGGGAGTGGGTGTGCGGCCGCACATCCATGTGTACGGCCGTACACTCCTCCAAGAGGTGTGTGTGGCCCGGGTTTCTCACTATGGGACATGCTGACTCATTCCTAAACTCAACCTTGGTCAAATGCAAGCTTAAAACACTTAAATGAACCCTTGAGTAGCACCAGAAATGGACAAAACAAGTTGAATATTGATTGAATTGACTAAGTGTACAGGATTGAAGTTTCCGGGTTGTCACAACAATTATTACGTTAAGTATTGCGAGTTAGCAATGCTAATTATAGAAAACAAAAGGTTTGCAAAGTTGCACAGTTTGAAAAAATTGTTTTGCTATAATTAAGGGAGAGGAACTCATACTTAATTTCAAATCTTAAAGCTTAGATTGAGATTTTAACAGAATTTAGTCATGAACATATATGAATGTTATGATGAAATGATTTTGTAAGTCCCCAATCTGCTTGTGTATCAATCAGATCCGTTTGATGGTGCGGAATCCCAATCAAACGGATGATGTCAGATAAAATAGAAGAGAAGAAGAAGAAGAATATGATGAATCTATGTATGAATTGATTAGAATGAAGATCCGGATACAAGAGATTCACACACATAAAACTTCTCTCTAGTTTCTATCTCTAGAACACCTTGGGTTTCACACACTTAAGCTCCTTCTCTAGCCTCACACTCTTCTACAATTATATACCCACATGAACTCCTCACCCTAGTAAACCTGTTCACGGCCGTAAACTCATAAAACATTACAAAAAAATACAATTGCCTAGAAAAGCAAAGTATAAACCATAATTTTGACCCAACAATATCCCCCTTGGTTTATAGCTTTCTTTTCTAATTGGCCCAACAAACTCCCCAAAAAAGGTAGCTGGCTTTTCTTGTCAATCTTCATTTGGAGTTTGGCTTCAGCTTTAATCTTCGATATCTTCACGACTTCAAGATGAACATATGAATCTTCAATAAATGACTTCATCTCGAGCAGTTGGGCTTTTCTTCGGGGTTTGACTCTGAACGCACATTGGGTGAGGAGGCTTCTTGATAAGATTCTTGAAGGATGGCGCTTTCAGCTTGAGAATCTTTAGAGAGAATAATAGAGAAAACTAATATTCTGGATCACTTCAGCAGGTTCAAGAATAGGAGCAAATTGATTGAGGAGGCTTCAATGCAATCTGTCACATAATCTTCAAGTCAGCTTCACCTTGCTTCTGGGGTTGAAAGATTGAATGTTGGAAGAATAATCTTCATTTCTTGCTCCTTCGAATGAGAATTCTTCGATGATCACGGATGAAGCCTTGGCTTGGAAATTTTCGATTCAGTCTCCATGAGTCTCATCTACATCTGAATTCACTTTTCAAGACAAAACAAAACTAAAAGAAAACTTAGCACATAATATTTTTGGATTTTTTATATTTTCTGAAAATTAAAACAGAAACAAAAATATTTTTGGATTTTTTGATTTTTCTGAACAAAAAAATAAAAACATAAATAACACTATTTTTGGATTTTTATTTTTCTGATTTTTGTTTGATTTTTGAATTTTTTTTAATTCTCCCCCTATATTTGTGCATAGAGGAAAACTATGAACAAATTTAACAAAAACAAAAATATTTCGGATCAAAGTTGTCAAGCAATCCAATATCGTTTATCAGCACACGCCTGCATGTCTAGATCTGGTCAATCACTGGTATTGTGGTCCACTTAAACACAAAGGATGTTGACAATTTGGACAGATTATAAGTGACAAGTCATTGTGATATATATTACTAAATGGACATTTAGCTGACGACAACCAAGGATATTGTTGTCCACTTAAATTAAGCAGCGAGATCTACAGACAACCTCTAAATGGTTCAATTTTAGTTGCACTAGAACGTGTTCCCCACTTCCCGATATACCCTGGTAATCAAGAACTTCCAAAGAACTCCTTACTTTAGATGAGTATTCAATCATTAAGAAAGAAGTCAGATTTAGAAATAGGTGCATATGTTGTGTCCCAGGTCGGATCTCTTTCAATCATGCAGAGGGGACAACATATGGCTAACTAGGATAGAGGGATTGAGAGGTAGAATGTTGCATATGTTGTGTTCCAGGTCGGATCATTTCAATCATGCAGAGGAGACAGCATATGACTAACAGATAGAAAGAATTTCATAGATAAGGAGGTGCGTAGAATTAGAGTTGCATATGTTGCAATCCAGGTCGGATCTCTTCTAATCACACAGAGCAAGCAACATATGACTGACAGATAGAAAGCAAGAAAATAATTTCCCACAAACCTAATTTATCAGAACCCCCCAGTTGCCCTACCAATACTGGAATTAATGACATGAGTCCATACATCAAGGAAATGTTCAGCCATAGTTCTAGATAATTAACTTTAACAAGACAAACATCGGGGTGACAACACTGCTTTTCCTCAGCAATTTATGTCAAACAGGCACGAAGTCACATCGTCGCCAAGGTTTATACAACAAGCACTAAGTCCATAGCTGCCAACGTACTAAATCCATAGCTACCAACGTACATCTATACTGTACTAAATTCATAGCTACCAACGTACATCTATACTGTACTTTTATCCTTCATTCTTTATCTACCCATGTTTTACCCAACATATTTGAAGATAAAATATATATACATTTTAAATCATTTTAAACATGTATAAAACATTCATTCAACATCCATCTCAAATAAACAAACAACATATATACACATAGCACGTATTTTATATAAAATACTTCATATCTATGTGTAAGATGAAAGTGACTATACACTCACCTGATTTAATGATAATCGGGCAGCACTTCGTTTCCTAAAACGATCGTTTCTAAGAAAACCGGGAGTTTTATTGAGAAATCGGGCTCTGCGAGGGTCGGGATTCGAAACCGAAAATATAAATTTTTCGGGATTCTCGGGAACTTCGGGATGTGTTTCGGGTGCTATAATTGATACCAGGGCTTCGGGGGATGTCAAAATAGTGAAAATATTGAAAAAGGGGTGTAAAATGGCAATTTCTCAAAATTACCCGAGAAGGCTCGCATGCCTTGTATTTATAGGGGCGAAGTCCGAAGATCAGCACCTGAGAAGACTCCACGCGTCAGCAGATGCAAAGAGAAGGCAGGTGGCTCATATGTGCGAGGGTCCAGCTGCTGGCCTCTGATTGGACCGAGGTCTAGGTCCGAGGTCCGGATCCGAAGCAAGAGGGAAGGGAGACAGGTGGTGCGAAGGTCGGACACGCGGCAGGGGGTGCGAGGCTCGGACGAGGCTGCATACGCGTCACTCCTCGGATGCGCCACGGCTTCGGATGACTCAGCAATTTCGGACACGTGGCACGCATGGAGCGAAGGTGACGTGGCCGAAGTATGACTATGCGAATTTTCTCGGATTTAGCATTTTTTCTCGATTTTTGTGCAAAAACTTCTAAAATCCAGAACTTTCGCATACGAACTCCATTTTTGACGTTCTTTATATACACGCGTAGGTAAAATTACGCTCTACAACTTTCGTTTAGACTTCGTCGGCTAATTTTGACTTTAATTTTTATATTATTATTTTTAACAGACCGGGACAGGAAATCCGTTAAAAATTCATAACTTCTTCATCCGACGTCCATTTTCGTCTGTCTTTTTACCGTTGTACTACTATTGATGAGACCTTCGATCATCGTTTAGGTTTTGTCGGCTAAAAATCACTCGATCTAAAATTCGAGTTTTTAGTTGTCTACTGCTAAGCTGAAACTTAGAAAAATCATAACTTCCTCATACGAAGTCAGATTTGGACGTTCTTTTTATACATACTCTCGGTTTAACGAACACTACGACTTTCATTTATACCACTAAGGCTAAAAAGTAGTTTATCAAAACTCACTTTTTACATCATTCGGCACCGTGCCGATTTTGTCGCGAAACTTCAACTGGTCATAACTTCTTCGTTATAACTCGGATTTCGGTATTCTTTATATATCCGGAATCCTTGTCACGACCACTATAAATTTCTTAATAGATATCGGCTTTATCTAATATTTATTTTCGACGCTCATTTTTATTGTTAATTAATTAAATCCTAATAATTAAGCATAAAACACATAATTCCTCTTCATTTCTTCCAAAATGAGTTACAAAGGTTAACCTAGACTATTATGTCAATATTAATGCCTAGCCTAGAAACACGGGCGTTACAATTCTCTCCCCCTTAGAATGATTTCGTCCCCGGAATCACACATCAGCAAACAAATACGGGTAGCGACTCATCATGTCACTCTCCGTTTCCCAGGTGAGATTTGACCCATTCGTATGTTTCCATCGCACAAACGCTAAATTTACCATCTTGCGTCGCAACTTCTTAGTCTTACGGTCAACGATTGCCTCTGGTTCTTCAATTAACCTCTTGTTTTCATCCAACCTTAATTCAGAAATTGGAATTATGTCGGGCACATCTCCCGTGAACTTCCTCAAATGACACACATGGAAGGTGTTATGAATATCCTCTAGTTCTTCTAGTAATTCTAGCTTGTAAGCTTGATTCCCGATCCTCTGAAGAACTTTTAACGGTCCAATAAACCTTGGACTCAACTTTCCCGAACCACGTAACATACCTATATTAGTCGGACTCGATTCGATATGACCTCTAGGTTCGGAATAACAATCATCTTCTTAGTCATTACCGAAACGAAAGTAATGAAATACTCGAACAAAAACAGAATCAATTTCTAGCTTCTTGGTAACCATGTGACTTTCCTTGATCCAAGTACGAGTCCTGTGCTTCCAGTAGTATAGGCCTCTACTACCATTCACACCTACTCATACTCGTCCCAAGTATTGTCTCGCAGTTCTCCATGTCACCATACAAGAATTTCACATAGTCATTCAATTCATCAGATGACAAAACCAGGGTTTATATTATTTCTTGAAATAATTACACAGAGGTTCAAGTTTACCCTATACTACGTCTCTAATAGGCTACACCGCTTGTTACTAACTACATGACTACTTTATATCTTGGTTTTAGGAATATAAGGTCCTTACTCCTGATCCCTTGTATTTCCAAATGCTTCATTAAGGATCATTTGGAATGCCTTTGGTTTTAGTTTGGGTGGAACATTGGGCCTTGCTGCCTCTTTCTTCTTTGGGCAGTCTTTCAAAATGTGCCCTTCCTCGTTACATCCATAGCACATCCTCTTGTTGGACGGACATTCGTTGGCATAATGCCCAGTCTTCCCACACTTGTAGCAGGTCACCTCTTCGCTACATTTCCTGAAGTGCTTCTTTTTGCACTTCTCGCACCATTTTGTTTCGCCTCCTCCTCCTCCAGACTTCGAGATTTTTCTTTTCTCGTTGGACCCTGAAGTCCCTTCAAACTTTCTTTTCTCGCCAACTTCGATCTTGTTGGCGGCTCTTCCCTTAATCATATCTTCTACAGACTTGGCAGCCCAAATAGTCGCGGTGACAACCCGAAACTTTTTCCGTTTCTGTTATTCGATTTTTCCGTTAATAAAATTTGGGTTTTATTAATCTTCTGTCGAACTTTTGATTTAGAAAATCATCTGGTTTTATATAATTAAATTTATATATGCGAGTCAAAACCAAAACCGCGCGAAACTTGAATTATTCTCGAAAACAGCAAGTTCACGGCCTGACTGGAGTTCATGGTCATAAATCTGTTTACGGCCGTAAACTCGTTTGCGGCCAGTTTCGGGTGGACCCCACCCACCGACCACAAAATCCCCTATAAATATCATACCACCATCCTCATTTGAACACTTTTGACCGTAAACTCTCTCATTCTCTCTCTAGAACCTCTGACCGTAAACTCCTAAAACGCCCCTTTTGTTCCGAAAAACACCAAAAATCATCACTTGGGGTCAATTGGGAGCATCTGGAACACGTTTTCCGCGAAAGCAAACACCCTTGCTCTTGAGTTTACAACCAATCTTCGAAGACCGTAAACCCTTGTTCACGGCCGCAAACAACCTGTCGACCGTAAACTCTCCTTGTGACCGTAAACCCCAGTTCATAGCCGTAAACTCCGTTCACGGCCGTACACACTTTTTAGGTTGTGCTTTTCGGCTGAAAACCCACTTTCCTCGATTCGAACAAGTCTCGGTAACATTTCTTAATCGAAAGCAAGTGTTTCTCTAACACTTTATTTAACGAAATCGCTAAATTAGATATATTTATGTATTTAGTTGTTATTAGGATTCCTTTAAGTGCCGCACTACAACTCGAGAGTCTTCATTTCAGTCCGTTGATTCGACGCTTGTGTACGACAAACGGTGAGTTCATACCCCTACATTTTCCGTGTTTTTAATGTTTTCAGGGGGGAATACAAGCCAAATTCAAAGCATTTTACTAAGTTTTAAACTTATTAAGACAGTCAACGATTACCACGTTTAATAATATATTCAGATATTTTATCCCTTGTTGTAATATGTTGAGCATAAGGGAAACTCCTATTTTGGAATTCTAACTTCAAAGCTTTTAGAAAGGTTTTTACAAAGCATTTTCCATAACAATTCTATTAAATTATAATGGGTATAGTTTGGGATAACCCTCTAGGCAGTTTCTACCAAATCAGATTTCATGGATGAATATATATATATAAACTATGGCAGATTTAGTTTATGTTATATATTTTCTCAGGAGTATAAAGTACAACTATTCAAGGATGTTTATTGTTTTATATTGTTTCTAGCTGATAAGCTAGATTATACAGAATTGTGAGGCTCTACTTCGAAACTGTACCCTTAGGTGTACAGGGTTAAATCCTATCACAGTATAACCAGAGTCTCCTGGAGGGAGAGCGTGAGATTTGTGAATAGATCTATTCGGGACTGAAAATCCCACACCTGAACTGCTAGCTACAGTTAGGCGGGCACGCCTGGGGTGAACAAATGTCATTTAGCTTAACGCCTGAAGAACGTTATAAAGGTCTCTAGGTCATATCAAGTATGGTTATACGACTCGCAAATAAGTATAAAATAACTTTGGTTTACGGACTCTACTCTTCATTTGTTTTATTTTTAGTAATAAAACTACCTTCATATACACACTGATAGTAATCAGGGATTTCTAAACTTGCATCTCTACCTCTAGGACGGATAACTTGTTTTTAGGGAAAATATGGGATTTTCCCAGGATAACACTGGCATTTCTAAAACTGAGGGTTTATCTTCTACTAATAGATACCCTTTCAACACTACTTTTCATAAGAAAATATGGGATTTTCTTGAGGAACGCTTTTCAAAAGAATCAAAGAACCTCTTCCACCAAAACTAAATCCTTATGAACTCACCAGCTTTACGCTGATATTCTTTTAAACTGCTTGTATTCTCAGGAAATCAGTAAATAGGTACTCCTTAGATTTAGAGAAGCCGGAGCAATAAGAGTCATGTTTTTTTTTATATTTTTACATACTTTTGATGTACTTAAAACAAGTTTCAAACTGATGTAAACATTTTACTTATATATGTATCCACTGTATTGGTTGTGTTGCTATGTTTCCTATTATTCATTGGTTGTGATGCTAAACATGACGTCCTCCACCTCGGAACGATTCCGCCATTCTAGTTTCGGGGTGTGACAGATTGGTATCAAAGCCCTTGTTTATAGCGAACTAAGTATACCGAACCTTACATGGTATACAACTATAAACACTAAGGGGCCTAAGTGCTCTAAGCTAAAAGTATATTTTCGAAATATAAAGTATTTTGTAACAGGTATACTAGTATGCATACATAACAGAATCTGTGTCATGAATAGAATAAAACAAAAAGTATTTGGATGTTGGGACACTGCGGTTAAACCTGGACAGTTATGTAATCATGTCTAGGGTGAATATAGCCTGATCAACTATATTCAATCGAGACATGACCAACATGTGCTTGGGAGTGATTGTGGTGTTACAGCAAGCCTAAAACTTACCAAGAACAAAAACATCCAACATGAAATACTATAGGAGTATTTTAGCTAGAGCCAAATTCAGTATACAGATTCATTCCAAGTATTGATACCACTTTCTTCTTAAGCGATAACTTACTTGCGTTAGTAACCTTTTTGTGCTTATCGCTCGGTACTATACTTTTATTATCAGGATGAGATATATCTTGTTTCATATATCTCGAGGACTTACCATCCTCTTCTTCCTGATTGTTTCTAGAACAAGATGCCTCCCCGACCAAGACCCATCAGAAGAAACGACGACACTCCACCACCACCACCACCCCCTCAGTTCGACCCCGTCATGTTCCAGGCAGCAGTTACCGCCACTGTAACCGCAGCAATGGCACAAGTGAACTCTGGTGGGGCTGGAGGTGGAACCGACCCCCAACGGCAAGACGGAAGTTAGGGACATCAAAAGGAGTGTTCCTACAAGGAGTTCATGACCACAAAACCCAATCCCTTCGACGGAAATAAAGGTGTTATCGCTTTAACTCGATGGTTCGAGAAGATCGAATCCATCTTCGAAATTTGCGCCTGTTCCGAAGCCAACAAGGTGAAGTTAACCGCCTGCACCTTCACCGACAGAGCCTTGACCTGGTGGAATGGTCGAGTCAAAACCCTAATCCTGCCAGTGGCTAATGTCATGGGTTGGGAAAGACTGAAGGAACACATGCTTGTGGAATACTGCCCGAGAGTCGAAGTGCAAAAGTTGGAGCACGAACTCTGGAATTCGAAGATGAAGGGTTCCGACATCGCTGCGTACACCGCTAGATTCTGTGATCTGGCTCTCCTCTGTCCAGGAATGGTCACCCCGGAAAGCAAGAAAATCGAGAGGTACATCTGGGTACTGACACAACCAACCAAAGGAAATGTCTTGGCTGCTAGACCGGCCACATTTGAGAGCGCCAAGGATCTGGCACAGACTCTGATCAATCATGGGATCGATCTGGATGAGGCATCAACGATCGTCAGGCCACAAAAGGAGAGTGGTGAGAAGAAGAAGAAATTTTGGAACAAACGCAAGGGCCAGTCTCCTCAGGAGCCCTCCAAGAAGCAACAAACAGTGGCAGTCCACGCTGCTACTACTCCTACTGCTGCTCCCACTGTTGTTCCAACCACCCAAGCTCCTACCGGTGGTTATTCAGGACCTTGCCGTGATTTGAATTGCAACAACTGTGGAAGGAAGGTACACACGACCCGATACTGCAGAGCACCAGCCCAACCAACCAATCCGACTCCTGGAGCGGGTGCCATCCAAGCCTGCTATGGATGTGGAGAAGTTGGGAATTTCAAAAGAAACTACCCCAAAGCGACAATGGGCGGCAATACATGAAGAGTGCTGGCGATGGTCCAGGAGGAAGCAGTCGCTGATCCTACCGTTGTTACGGGTACGTTCCTCCTTGACAACTCTTATGCATGCATTCTTTTCTATTCTGGTGCGGAAAGGAGTTTTGTTAGTCATGCATTCAAACATCTAATCAAATGTAAATCCCAACCTCTAACCGAAACATTTACCGTCGAGATGGCTAACGGAAAGAAGGAGAGCACTAACGATATATTCATAGGCTGTACTCTTACCCTAGACGATCATTCCTTTCCCATCGACCTTATGCCTGTATCCATTAAGAGTTTCGATGTCATTATCGGCATGGATTGGTTAAGCCCCAATCGTTCTGATATCCTTTGCTACGAGAAGGCTATCCATCTCAATCTTCCCTCTGGAGAAGCCCTCACTATTTTCGGTGATAAACTCAGTTCGAGCCTTCGTATCATTTCATGCATCAAGGCCCAGAAGTATCTGCGAAAGGAGTGCCATGCATTCCTAGCTCATGTTGTCGACGAGACGCAAAAAGTTAAAGACCTCGAGAGCATCCCCGAAGTCTATAACTTTCCTGACGTTTTCCCCGAAGACCTTCCAGGAATTCCTCCCGAGCGTCAAGTCGAGTTTCGCATCGAATTAATCCCCGGAGCTACTCCTGTAGCTAAGTCTCCTTATCGTTTAGCGCCGGTAGAAATGCAAGACTTATCCAGCCAGCTCAATGAGCTAATCAGCAAAGGATTCATAAGACTGAGTTCCTCACCCTGGGGAGCTCCGATTTTATTCGTAAAGAAGAAAGATGGATCCTTCCGGATGTGCATCGACTACCGACAGCTGAACAAGCTTACCATCAAGAACCGTTATCCCCTACCCAGAATCGACGACCTCTTCGATCAACTTCAAGGAGCCAGTTACTTTTCGAAGATAGACCTAAGATCAGGGTATCATCAGTTGCGGGTTCACGAGAATGATGTGCCCAAGACAGCATTCTGAACTCGCTATGGACACTACGAGTTTGTAGTAATGCCCTTTGGTCTAACCAACGCACCGGCAGTATTCATGGACCTGATGAATCGGGTGTGCCGCCCTTTCCTAGACAAGTTCGTGATCGTGTTCATTTACAACATACTTCTTTATTCGCGGAGCGAGGATGATCATAAACAACACTTGAGGCAGGTACTCGAAACACTAAGGGCGGAGAAACTATATGCAAAATTCTCAAAGTGTGAGTTTTGGATCAGGAAGGTAACTTTCCTTGGTCACGTAGTTAGCAAGGAAGGCATACACGTGGACCCTTCCAAAATCAAAGCGATTGAGAATTGGTCAGCACCGAAGACGCCTACAGAAATTCGTCAATTCTTGGGTCTCGCTGGCTATTATCGCAGATTTATCCAGAATTTCCCCAGGATTGCTAAACCTTTAACCACCCTGACTCAGAAAGATGTACCCTTTTGTTGGGGAGAAAAGCAAGACACTGCGTTTCAAACATTAAAGCAGGCCCTATGCAGCACACCCATCCTGTCTCTGCCCGAAGGGACGGAAGACTTCGTTGTCTACTGTGATGCATCCGATCAGGGCATAGGTTGTGTGCTCATGCAGCGAGGAAAGGTTATCGGCTATGCCTCGAGGCAGCTGAAAACACATGAAGTCAATTACACAACTCACGATCTAGAGTTGGGAGCAGTGGTCTTTGCGTTAAAGATTTGGAGACATTATCTCTACGGAACCAAGTGCACTGTCTTCACCGGCCATAAGACCTTACAACATATCCTTGATCAGAAAGAGTTAAACATGAGGCAACGGCGATGGGTAGAGCTACTCAGTGATTACGAGTGCGAAATATGCTATCATCCCGGCAAGGCCAATGTGGTAGCAGATGCCCTCATCCGAAAGGAGTATTCAGGTCATAGAGTGAAGGCACTGACAATGATCATCCATTCCCAATTATCCGCGCAAATCAGAGAGGCTCGGCTGGAAGCCTTAAAACCAGAGAACATGTCGTATGAAGCCTTGAGAGGAATGGAAAAGAACTTAGAGGTCAAGGTAGACGGAGTTTACTATTTCATGAGCCGGATCTGGACCCCAAAGTTTGGTGGTTACAGGGAGGTTGTCATGAATGAAGCTCACAAGACTAGATACTCCATTCACCCAGGTTCAGATAAGATGTATATGGATCTCAAACAACTCTATTGGTGGCCGAACATGAAAGCAGAAATCGCTACCTTCGTGGGCAAGTGCTTGAATTGCGCCAAGGTGAAGGTAGAATATCAAAAGCCCTCAGGTCTACTTCAACATCCGGAAATACCTGAGTGGAAGTAGGAAAGGATTACAATGGATTTCATCACTAAGTTACCCAGATCTCCAAGTGGGCACGACGCCATCTGGGTAATTATCGATCGACTGACTAAATCCACCCACTTCCTGCCAATCAAGGAAAACTTCAAAATGGAGAGACTGACATGAATCTATATTCGAGAAATAGTCCGCCTTCATGGTGTACCTGTATCCATTATCTCCGATCGAGATAGCAGGTTTACCTAGAGATTCTGACAATCACTACAGAAGGCTCTTGGAACTAAGTTGGATATGAGCACGGCTTATCACCCACAGACAGACGGCCAGAGTGAGAAAACAATTCAAACATTGGAAGACATGTTGAGAGCCTGCGTCATCGATTTCGGCATGTCATGGGACATTCATTTACCCTTGGTCGAATTTTCCTACAGCAACAGCTATCATACCAGCATCAAGGTTGCGCCGTTCGAAGCCCTCTATGGCCGTAAATGCAGATCCCCTCTGTGCTGGGCTGAAGTGGGTGACACGCAGCTACTCAAGGTTCAAGTCCCCGACAGCACTCTCACTGGTCCTGAAATCATCCGAGAGACGACCGAAAAGATCGTATAAATCCGGGAACGATTAAAAGCTTCAAGAGATAGACAAAAGAGCTACGCCGATAAGAGACGAAAGCCCTTGGAATTCCAGGTTGGTGACCGTGTTTTGTTGAAGGTCTCACCCTGGAAAGGCATGATACGCCTCGGAAAGCGTGGAAAGCTGAATCCAAGATACATCGGACCATTCAAGATCCTCGCTAGGATCAGTCCCGTAGCATACAAACTCCAGTTAACTCGAGAACTTAGCAACGTACATCTTGTCTTTCACATCTCGAACCTAAAGAAGTGTCTGTCCGATGAGACACTTGTGATTCCCCTCGACGAGATCGAGTTAGATGAGAGCTTACACTTCGTAGAGGAACCAGTTGAAATCATGGACCGGGAAGTCAAACGAACGAAACAAAGTCGCATCCCGATAGTGAAGGTTCGCTGGAATGCCAAGCGGGGACCTAAATTCACTTGGGAGCGTGAGGATTCAATGAAAAAGAAGTACCCTCATCTTTTTCCAAATCCATGATTTGTATCTCTATTCTTGAATTTCGGGACGAAATTCCCTTTAACGGGGGGATGATGTGACAACCCAAAACTTTTTCCGTTTCTGTTATTCGATTTTTCAGTTAATAAAATTTGGGTTTTATTAATCTTCCATCGAACTTTTAATTTAGAAAATCATCTGGTTTTATATAATTAAATTTATATATGCGAGTCAAAACCAAAACCGCGCGAAACTTGAATTATCTCGAAAAACAGCAAGTTCACGGCCTGACTGGAGTTCACGGCCGTAAACCTGTTTATCCCCTATAAAGATCAGACCCCCACCCTCATTTGAACACTTTTGACCGGAAACTCTCTCATTCTCTCTCTAGAACCTCTGACCGTAAACTCCTAAAACGCCCCTTTTGTTCCGAAAAACACCAAAAATCATCACTTGGGGTCAATTGGGAGCATCTGGAACACGTTTTCCGCGAAAGCAAACACCCTTGCTCTTGAGTTTACAACCAATCTTCGAAGACCGTAAACCCTTGTTCACGGCCGCAAACAACCTGTCGACCGTAAACTCTCCTTGTGACCGTAAACCCCAGTTCATAGCCGTAAACTCCGTTCACGGCCGTACACACTTTTTAGGTTGTGCTTTTCGGCTGAAAACCCACTTTCCTCGATTCGAACAAGTCTCGGTAACATTTCTTAATCGAAAGCAAGTGTTTCTCTAACACTTTATTTAACGAAATCGCTAAATTAGATATATTTATGTATTTAGTTGTTATTAGGATTCCTTTAAGTGCCGCACTACAACTCGAGAGTCTTCATTTCAGTCCGTTGATTCGACGCTTGTGTACGACAAACGGTGAGTTCATACCCCTACATTTTCCGTGTTTTTAATGTTTTCAGGGGGGAATACAAGCCAAATTCAAAGCATTTTACTAAGTTTTAAACTTATTAAGACAGTCAACGATTACCACGTTTAATAATATATTCAGATATTTTATCCCTTGTTGTAATATGTTGAGCATAAGGGAAACTCCTATTTTGGAATTCTAACTTCAAAGCTTTTAGAAAGGTTTTTACAAAGCATTTTCCATAACAATTCTATTAAATTATAATGGGTATAGTTTGGGATAACCCTCTAGGCAGTTTCTACCAAATCAGATTTCATGGATGAATATATATATATATAAACTATGGCAGATTTAGTTTATGTTATATATTTTCTCAGGAGTATAAAGTACAACTATTCAAGGATGTTTATTGTTTTATATTGTTTCTAGCTGATAAGCTAGATTATACAGAATTGTGAGGCTCTACTTCGAAACTGTACCCTTAGGTGTACAGGGTTAAATCCTATCACAGTATAACCAGAGTCTCCTGGAGGGAGAGCGTGAGATTTGTGAATAGATCTATTCGGTACTGACAATCCCACACCTGAACTGCTAGCTACAGTTAGGCGGGCACGCCTGGGGTGAACAAATGTCATTTAGCTTAACGCCTGAAGAACGTTATAAAGGTCTCTAGGTCATATCAAGTATGGTTATACGACTCGCAAATAAGTATAAAATAACTTTGGTTTACGGACTCTACTCTTCATTTGTTTTATTTTTAGTAATAAAACTACCTTCATATACACACTGATAGTAATCAGGGATTTCTAAACTTGCATCTCTACCTCTAGGAAGGATAACTTGTTTTTAGGGAAAATATGGGATTTTCCCAGGATAACACTGGCATTTCTAAAACTGAGGGTTTATCTTCTACTAATAGATACCCTTTCAACACTACTTTTCATAAGAAAATATGGGATTTTCTTGAGGAACACTTTTCAAAAGAATCAAAGAACCTCTTCCACCAAAACTAAATGCTTATGAACTCACCAGCTTTACGCTGATATTCTTTTAAACTGCTTGTATTCTCAGGAAATCAGTAAACAGGTACTCCTTGGATTTAGAGAAGCCGGAGCAATAAGAGTCATGGTTTTTTTTATATTTTTACATACTTTTGATGTACTTAAAACAAGTTTCAAACTAATGTAAACATTTTACTTATATATGTATCCACTGTATTGGTTGTGTTGCTATGTTTCCTATTATTCATTGGTTGTGATGCTAAACATGACGTCCGCCACCCCGAAACGATTATGCCATTCTGGTTTCGGGGTGTGACAGCCGCCTCCGAAGTTAGTGCTTGACGCACTGGCACTGCATACTCCCATGGAAGTCCCTTTGCGTACCTGTCTATTTTCGTTAACTCATCTGGGACAATACGCAAAGCAAACTCCATTTTGTCTGTGAAGTTATTGGTATATTCATAAATGGTCATACTTCCCTTCTTCAATGTCAGGAATTGGTTTTCTAGCTCAAGCACATTTTGGGCCGAGCAGTACTTGCGCTTGAAGTGCACCAAGAACTCTGCCCAAGTCAGTTGCAGTGGCTCATTAGGGCTTAGGGTTTTCCCCAGAGTGTTCCACCAACGAGCAGCACTACCCCTGAACTGACGCACTGCAAATGTGGTTTGTAACTTGCCTTGGCAACCACAAGTCATGAAAGCCAATTCTATTTCCGAGATCCAATCCATTACTCCGACGGGATCTTCTTTTCCAGTGAAGGTCGATGGCTTGCAAGTCATAAAGTCCTTATACTTGCACCCATTTCTCTCTACTCTATCCTCGTGGTTATTTCTCCCAACCACAAGCGGTTCACTATGACCAACAGATCTACTGTTGTTTCCTTATTCAGATCGATCGTCATTTAATTCACGTTGTTCAACAGGAATTGAGGGTTCACTCCTGTTGTTCGGCAATATTTGCCTCATTTCCTCCCTTTGTTCAGCCATCATTGTCTGAATCATGGCTTGTACTCCAGCCATGGTGATGGGTTCTGGTGCAGCTCCTGCTATAGGCACCTGTTCCATCACTTGGGGTTGAGGTTACTGATTTCTATTTACATTTCCAGCTCCACTTCGGGTTCTTGCCATTATGATCTATACGCCAAATTAGGTGAATTTAAACCTTTATCCACGACAAGTATTTAAATTCTCTTTATCACTCCGAAACGTTACATGTTAGTTCTAATATCGTAATCGTACGCTTAGAAACCTACACATATAAAGTTTCCAGATCCGGTCGGCAACAGACCATAGATCCGAACAAATAATATCATATATGGCAAACATATAGCATTTAGCACTTAAAAGCATTTTAGGCATCTTTCCTAAAATATACTAGTGCGCGTGTCTAAAATATGGTAGACACTCATCTCACAATCATCACTTAGCATTCTAAGTTTAAGTCTAGAAATCCTACAAATTCCTAGTTCGCTTAAACTAATGCTCTGATACCAACTGTGACATCCCCAATTTCACGGCCAGAAAAGACCGATTTCGTTTATGCTTTTTAAAATAAAATCAGAGTAATCCTTTTAAAAGATGTTGCGGAGTTTGTTCCCAAAACAAAACAGGATAAAAGTTTATCAAAACCTTTCTTTAAAAATATATATTTTCATTTTATATCAAAATCTCGGGATGTCATGTTCCGATACAGATCATAAGCATAAACAAGATATTATAAGCCTTACAACAGTTATTTACAACTACTGGCCTATAATCCAAAAATCTCTCATCATCATCCGACTATGCTCGGAGTCCACTACCTGTAAGATAAAAAGGCTGAGTGGGTCAGGCTTGGGAGTTTGGTGAGCATATAGGGTTTTCAACCCACAATAAATAATAAACTTATTAAGTTCATCAATCAACAATAATTTTATTAATTTCATCAACCAAAAATAACATTAATTACCCATTCCCGTTATCCTCACTTTACGTCCCTAAAACAACTATCACAAGGGACCTAGCCTAAGGATTTTCATTAGGGGGACAACATTGCTTCGGGGGTTCCTCAGCAATTTATGTCAAATAAGGCAACCATCGGGGTGACAACACTGCTTTCCTCAGCAATTTATGTCAAATAAGACAACCAATGGGGTGACAACATTGCTTTCCTCCGCAATTTATGTCAAACAAGACAACCTGACATAAAACAACCAATAAGGTGACAACATTGCTTTCCTCAGCAATTTATGTCAAACAAGACAAACATCGGGGTGACAACACTGCTTTTCCTCAACAATTTATGTTAAACAGGCACGAAGTCACATCGTCGCCAAGGTTTATACAACAGGCACTAAGTTCATAGCTGTCAACGTACTAAATCCATAGCTACCAACGTACATCTATACTGTACTAAATTCATAACTACCAACGTACATCTATATTGTACTTTTTCCTTCATTCTTTATCTACCCATGTTTTACCCAACATATTTGAAGATAAAATATATACACATTTTAAATCATTTCAAACATGTATAAAACATTCATTCAACATCCATCTCAAATAAACAAACAACATATATACACATAGCACGTATTTTATATAAAATACTTCATATCTATGTGTAATATGAAAGTGACTATACACTCACCTGATTTAATGATAATCGGACAACACTTTGTTTCCTAAAACGATCATTTCTAATAAAACCGGGAGTTTTATTGAGAAACCGGGCTCTGCGAGGGTCGGGCTTCGAAACCGAAAAGATAAATTTTTTGGGCTTCTCGGGAACTTTGGGACGTGTTTCGAGTGCTATAATTGATACCGGGGCTTCGGGGGATGTCAAAATAGTGAAAATATTGAAAAAGGGGTGTAAAATGGCAATTTCTCAAAATTACCCGAGAAGGCTCGCATGCCTTGTATTTATAGGGGCGAAGTCCGAATATCAGCTGCTGAGAGGACTCCACGCGTCAGCATATGCGAAGAGAAGGCAGGTGGCTCGCACGTGCGAGGGTCCAGCTGTTGGCCTCTGATTGGACCGAGGTCTAGGTCCGAGGTTCGGATCCGAAGCAAGAGGGAAGGGAGACAGGTGGTGCGAAGGTCGGATACGCGGCAGGGGGTGCGAGGCTCGGACGAGGTTGCACACGCGTCACTCCTCGGATGCCCCACGGCTTCGGATGACTCAGAAATTTCGGACACGTGGCACGCATGGAGCGAAGGTGACGTGGCCGAAGTATGACTATGCGAATTTTCTCGGATTTAGCATTTTTCTTGATTTTTGTGCAAAAACTTCTAAAATCCATAACTTTCGCATACGAGCTCCGTTTTTGATGTTCTTTATATGCACGCGTAGGTAAAATTACGCTCTACAACTTTCGTTTAGACTTCCTCGGCTAATTTTGACTTTAATTTTTATATTATTATTTTTAACAGACCGGGACAGGAAATCCGTTAAAAATTCATAACTTTTTCATCCGACGTCCGTTTTCGTCTGTCTTTTTACCGTTGTACTACTATTGACGAGACCTTCGATTCTTGTTTAGGTTGTGTCGGCTAAAAATCACTCGATCTAAAATTCGAGTTTTTAGCTGTCTACTGCTAAGTTGAAACTTAGAAAAATCATAACTTCCTCATACGAAGTCAGATTTGGACGTTCTTTTTATACATACTCTCGGTTTAACGAACACTACGACTTTCATTTAGATCACTAAGGCTAAAAACTAGTTTATTAAAAACTCACTTTTTACATCATTCGGCACCGTGTCGGTTTTGTCGCGAAACTTCAACTGGTCATAACTTCATTATAACTCGGATTTCGGTATTATTTATATATCTGGAATCCTTGTCACGACCACTACAAATTTCTTAATAGATATCGACTTTATCTAATATTTATTTTCGACGCTCATTTTTATTCTTAATTAATTAAATCCTAATAATTAAGCATAAAACACATAATAATCACATGATTCCTCTTCATTTATTCAAAATGAGTTACAAAGGTTAACCTAGACTATTATGTCAATATTAATGCCTAGCCAAAGATTGGTTGCTTATGGACAGTTGGAAGTATGGTAATGGATGGACCATATTGACATGATTATGAATAGATAGGACTCTATTAAGAATGGATTGTCATATTGTAAATATGGAAATGTATTCATAATGGGAGTTGGATATTAAGAATCTATAGGTAGGTTAGAAACCTTCATGCAAGGAGGGTGTTCAAAGGAATGTACCTTGAATGCGAGACTTCGTATCTGTAGAATTGTCTTGTAACAATCTCCAGTGGAGTAGTTTCTAATATCATTATTCAAGTCTCTGTGACTTTGGTGCATTGACATTACAAAAGGATCATTGCATGAGAGTTTAGAATCTAACACATTCTAATAGTGGCAAGAATTTCATATTCTTACACTTACGATAAGGATTTGGAATTGTGAAATGAGTGTCATTGGAAATGTTTACAATTGATCTATTTCACAAAGTACGGACCATAGGTAGACATAGTGTGCACGCTTGGAGCAAGGGATAACTATTGTTTTATTTCAAGTATTAAGTTGATTAGTCGAAACATTATACATTGAATAACGTGTAATCAATATGGTGATTAAATAATAAGTGTTTTATTTATATTCAAAAGTTTTGAGACCGTATTGGATTCGATTATTCTTGTGTTTCACTTCGCATGTTTTACTTCCCGAATAACTAGGTTATTCAAACATCCACGGTCAATCATACTTTGGAAGTAAGTAATGAGGTAAGACTGTCATGAATCCGACTGTAGATTGTCTAAGTGCTTAGACATAGCACAAGTTTGCTACAGTGTTCATGAGTACTCCTGTAATAAGATTTGAGTATTGGATTAAGCCCACGCTCATCTGAATCACTTCATGGATTTTATCACGAGTAATTGTGAGACGATAATATCTTATATTCTTGAAACCAAGACATATGAGTTGTAGTTTACAAATCGGTTGCACATTGATGATATGTAAATGCACCAGTAACTTGGTGTTATAAAACGTATTGTTGTGTGTGATTTGATAAGTAAATTGAGCAAGCATATGAGTCGAAGTTTATCCGTTCCTTTTACCAAATGCGGGGTAAAAGCGATATATGTGGGACCCTCGATGATTTAGTGATGACAACCCTAACCGCTTGGCCAATCCTGGACTGATTTGATTGTTCGATTTGTCAGTTGTCATAAATCGAAAATCGGGAAACAACACATGAACAGAGAGAATGATTATAATCCATGTCTCAGTTCATACGATATCTTGTAGAAGGGAGGAATATATGATCCCTTATCTAAAGGACGTGTTATTGATCAGAGTTGACAACGGCTTTTGAGAGCTACGATTGCTAATCGGATTTTGAAGTCGTGCTTGCAATTATAGTTATTAGACTTGTCCAAGTGGGAGACTATTGGATTAGGTGTCTAAGCTCATAACTATAATTGGTATGTACTAGACCCGATAGTAGCATGGTCCATTTTGGGTTGCCTTCATCAGAGCAATTTGATATGATGGATATTTGAGAAAGAGGTTATTTGTGATTTATTAATATATTATAAGTATAATATATTGATTGAAAAATCATATTATTTAATTAGTATTGATCAAGAATTAATTTGGAATTAATTTAGTTATCAAAAGAGACTGATTAAATTAACAGAGACTGATTAGGTAAATCAGTGATGTTTATAGTTTGGGCTAATCATCCATATTGATTAGGATGGACTAATTTTATGTGGGAGTCCATGAAGAGTTAGTCCAAAGGGCTTATCATATGGATTATTGGATTAAAGGCCTAAGGAAGTGAATTAGGGTTTACAAGTTAGACCCTAGGAATTCCACACTATAAATGTAACCCCTAGCACAACCAAACCCCACCCCCCCAAAAAAAAGAGTTCCAAGAAGAATGCCACACCCCAAAACCGGAACGGCGAAAACATTCGGGGGTGGAGGACGTCATGTGTAGTATCACAAGATATGCATTATAGTAAGCAAGTAATGAACAACCATTTCATTAGAAAGAAAGTGTTTACAATGTGTGTGTTCACAAAACATAGAATTCATAAGCAAATAACAAAACAAGACTTGAAGCTATTATGCTCCATCTTCTGAATTCCCAGCACGAGTACCTTTCTATTAGTCTCCTGAGAATACAGGTTAATTGAAAGAGTTGATCAGCAATTAAGCTGGTGAGTTCATAAGATTTTAGTGATGTAAGTAAGTTGTAAAATGTTGTTGAAAAATGTAGTTGAAATTGTATCTGAAAGATGTAGTAAGTTGTAAGTTCTGTTTAGAAAAGTTCGCATGTTCCTCTAGAAAATCCTATATTTCCTACTTTAATGAAAGATAAGTAAAAATGACTTTATAACCCTTTCTATGAGTACTAAATGGATACAAGTTATATAAGACTCAGAGTAAACAAACAATCGACTGTGCGCATCTGCCCTAAGCCCACAACCAAACAAGGAACAGGAAGTAAGGCGGATAGCACACATCCCATTGTTTGTTAGATCATTGTTGTATATAACCCTGGCGTATTCACTTGTTACTCATGGAGTTAATTGTAATAGTTCCTTTATATTTAATGAAAAGATTCTTTAAGAAAACCCTTATTTCTTATAATAAAATGGTGACCACAGTGATTACTTCTATAATCACTTAGTTTATACTGGCTATATATGATCTAATATCGAATAGATAGTTAATTGGGTGAATCTGCCCTAAGCCCACAACCAAACAAGGAACAGGAAGTAAGGCGGAAAGCACACATCCAACTACCTGTTGGGTATTAATGATATATAACCATGATGTATAAACTAATATATTATAGAGTTAATCACCTAAAGTCCTTTAAGCGTATACTGGTTTAATAAAATGGATTAAACCCTTTACTGGGAAGTTTCTAGTTTTGTATACCAAAAGTTCTGATTTGGAAAGTATGTTTTGTACTAGAAAACTGTGCATTGACTTTGTGTCCTATCACTTGACCCATACCTGGTACCCTTATGATGACTTAATGTATATTGAGCATATATATATATATATATATATATATATATATATATATATATATATATATATATCTAGAATCGAATAGAAAATAGACTGGGTGAGTTCGTTCCAAGCCCACAACCAAACAAGGAACAGGAAATGAAGCGGAGAGCACACATCCTATTACCTGTCGGATCCTATTGGTGTATATATATCCTATGATGTATACATTAAGGAATCATAAGGTTAGCATTATGGTCCTTTCTATTAAATGTATCCTTCTACCAAGGCATCTACTGTTATGTGCTAGACTCGACTGTTCTGTTTGTCGTTTGTAAAAATGTAAGTTTTCCCTAGTTTATAACTATCTTAAGTCAAAAATAGTTTTCATTTGTCTTTCAAGTGGTACTGTCACTTTATGAAAGTAATGGGAAAAGTAAGTACACAGTTGTCGTTTATAATGACATGCGGATGTACTTATGACCTAAAACATGTTTATTTTATACTGGTCATAATGTGAAAGCTAGAACCCCTACTAAACGCTCTCCCTGTCTAGAGATTAAGGGAACCAAACGCGACCTCTGCAAATTCTTGCAAGCCGGGTAATTCACTTTAAAGTTATATGGTCATGTATACCCAATATAACTATCACCTTTTGTTTAAAACAATGAGTTAGTGATTCATTGGTATAATTAGATCCTGTATGTTCTCATACTATAGCAACTTAGTTTGTTTTTATTGTACTGTATATTGTACAATCTGTTTGTTTCTCATCATTGTATGTTCTCTATGTATGTTATTGTTTGTTTCTCATCATAGTATCTACAATCTGTATGTTATTGTTTGTTTCTCATCATAGTATCTACTCTTGTATCTAGCATGAACTGAACCCCTAAACTATACCCCTTATAGTTTACTAGTAATTTACTTGTACTGTTACTGAAAAGACTCATTTTCTACGAAGTTATGTTGATACCTTTAAAAACGGAGTTTTGTTAAACTATAAAGTAACATAACTTTTAAAAGAGTTTTTGAAATGTTTTGACAACTTATAAATGACATAAGTAACATTTTGAAAGATGTTTATTACAAACAATTACACAATTATCATTGTGTTCAACTTGTATTCCCCCCCTTAAAACATTTAAAACAGTTAAAAGATTCATTATGGGGTATGAACTCACCTGATGTGGGTGATTCAAACGGGTATGCGTGTAAGGATGAGAAGTTCCACGAATGAAGTCCCGAGACACAATAAGTCCTAAATGACATATATTGGCATGAATATAGTGTTTATAAGCAACTATATGAAAGGAAACACCTTCCGGGACTAGGAAACACTTTGTCCAAGTGTTGGAATCACATGTGATTCATCAAAGGAAAGTGAAATGACACTAACATGAGTTTACTACCATGGGTTTACGGCCCAAGGGAGTTTACGGCCGTAAACTCATGGTCAACCATGCCTAAGTGTAGGTTTGAAGGCTAGGGAAGTTTTAGGGACTTTTGCTCTACACTAGTATGAAAAAGACCAACTCATTGAAGGCTTTTGATGAGTTTACGGCCCTAAGGAGTTTACAGCCATAAACTCATGATCATTTATGCATTTGAGAGTAATTTAAGGTCCTATTCTCATCAATGAAGGGTTCTAGGTCACAAGCCTTGCATCTAGGAGGGTTTATGGCCAAAATGGCACCCTTAAAGGGGTTTACGGCCATGGGAGATGGCTTGGCCGTAAACTCCTTTTGATCTTGTGTTTGTGATGTTTTCAAGTGTCTAAGCATGAGTCCTAACTAGATATGAAGTATAGGGAAGAGTACTTACGATCTAGAAGCTTGAAATGGTTGGTTTTGGCCAAGAACACTAGTGTGTGTTCTTGGTGAAACTTGAAGATCTAAGAAAAGAATGATTTCCCTGGATGAAATCAAAGAGGGTAACTAGGAGATGAAGTGTAACAACAAATCAAGGAAATGATACTTACACTTTTGAAGATCTAGAATGAAAATCGTGATGATAGTTGAGAGAGAATGGTGTGTTCTTGAGTTGGAAATGAGATAATGAAGGAAGATGAAGAATATGAGCCTATAAGGGGGAGTTTACGGCCCACCTTGAGTTTACGGCCGTAAAGTTAAGTGTTGTGGTCGTGAACTCTTTTTGAAGAGGTTAAGGCTTGATTCTTTGTACAGTGTCTCTAGCAGGTACATTCTAACACTCATTCTTTAAGTGTACTAGGCTTAAAACTCCTTAGAATGACCTTTAAACAGGCTAGAACTCATTACCAATGAGTCTGACACTCAGTTGAGTTGATTGACTGAGCTTTAAAAGCAAAAAAATTTCGGGTTGTTACATCATCCCCCCGTTAGATGGAATTTCGTCCCGAAATTAGCTTTCTTAGCATTACTACTGGGGTTGAGCTCCTCTGATTGGCAGAATACCTACTCGTAGACCTGGCAACTTTGCCATGGTGTTCATGATAGGATTCATACTTGGTCCATATATCATTACCCCGTATATACAAGTCGTATATAATTAGGATTAGTAAGACGGTCGGATGTGCGACTCTGCCCCAGGTCCACAACCAAACAAGGAACAGGAGATAGGGAGGAAACACACATACTAAATCTACGTAATCATAATCATATACCACCCTCGCGTATACAATGATTAGTGATAGGTGGGCTATATTCGTCCTTAGCCTCTATGCTTGAACTTGGTCTGCTGGATGAGTGGTATTTCGTGACGATCTGCGGACATCTGACGATACGGCTTCGGAGGACAAAGTACTCTTCGCACGAGTACTTCGGGGTTTAGAATACGAAAGATAAAACTGAGGTTTAGGTCGGACTGTCGATACGAATGACGAAAGTTTCGACAACTTGCCGATCGAGGCGGTAGAAACATATGAACTTGGTATGGTGAGGACCACGCCAAACCATGACGAATGATAGTAACGGACTCTTTACTGAACAAGGTTTTGGACGATTTGAAAGAAACGTCTGTTATACGATGATGTATTCCTAGTGTGTTCGACAATGTACCTCTAGTGTGTTTGACAATGTATTCTTTGTAAATGTTCCAGTGTTTCCTGTTTTCTCTTTCTGATGTTAACACTCCTACGTATCGTACCGCTATGTGCGCATACATACAAATGAAAGTGCTTTGATAACTGCTGATGATACTTTATATCATGATCCTCCTTGGTACCACTACGATCGCCTGCCATATACAAGTTATGAATAATTAAGATGAATAAGACAGTCGGCTGAGTAACTCTTCCTCAAATCCTCAACCAACTAAGGAATAGGGATTTAAGCGGAATCACTCACTCTAAGTCTGCAACATCTTAGTTATGCACAACCCTGATGTATAGGTTAAGCCGCCATAGCTTCTCTAAACGGATCTTTTAGTTCTCTTGAATACTGTGACCTATTTCAATATGTGAGTTGTTATAATTACTTTTAAGTGTTGTCCCCAAGTTTTAATCTTATATGAATATAAATTAATTTCCAAAGTAATTACTATTTCGAAAACGTACCGCTGCTTGTCGACGACTCCGGGGTTGATTCTCCTGCGGTGATCATCAGAATGCGCCCATCCGCGCCTGAGTTCTTTATTATCGGGCAGTCCCTCTGATAGTGTCCAGTCTCACCATAGCCATAACAGGCTTGGTCTTCTTCAGCTCCGAGGACTTGGGAGATCGGTTGAGCCGGTGCCCTGCAGAAACGGACAGTGTGTCCCCTTCTGTGGCAGTTCAGACACTGCATTTCCCGGCATACTCCGGTCTGGTGATAGTTGCACTTTCCACACTTTGGGAGGGTTCCAGCATATCGACTGGTAGGTGCTGGAGCAGTAGGCGTTGTAGCGGCGTACATAGTACTCACTTGTTGTTCTTGCGGGGTGTCCTGTGTTGTTCGCTTCTTCTTCCTATTGTTCCCCGACTTCTGATTATAGTCTTCTTCCCTTGATGGCTCGGGAATAGGGACTTTTACACCTTTGCGGACTCCATGGTCGATGAGTCGCTGAGCCAGGCGTTTAGCACTATCGAATGTGGCTGGGTTAGAAGACAACACATTTCCTTGGGTCGGAGCAGTCAGACCCCAAATGTATCTTTCTATCTTCTTGTTCTCCGGGGTAACCATCCCGGGACATAGAGCTGCTAGGTCACTGAACCGGTCAGTGTAGGTCACTATGTCTGAGCTGACCATAGTGAGCTCCCACAGCTCTTGTTCCAACTTTTGAATTTCTCCTAACGGGCAGTATTCCTCCCGCATTAACTCTTTTAGGTTTTCCTAACCTATTGAGTTAGCCACTGATAGGGTCAGCGACTTAACATGGCTGTTCCACCATGTTAGGGCCTTTCCAGAGAAGGTGCAGGCAGCAAACTTCACTTTGCTCTCTTCTGGGCACAAACAGATTTTGAAGATCGACTCTGTTTTCTCGAACCATCGCATCAGAGTGATGACTCCTCCAGTCCCATTAAAGGACAATGGTTGGCATTTGGTGAAGTCCTTGTAGGAGAACTCTCTCGAGCGCACGGGGACCTCACCTTGAGCAGAATCAGTAGGTGTTCCACCTCGTCTGGTACTGGTGGAGTGATATTGAGCCATGGTTGTTGCCACAGCCGCAGCCACTGCAGCGTTTATAGTTGCCATATCGATTTGCGAAGGAGGTGGCATTGGAGTTATCGGAGTAGTGCGTTTGTTTGATCTGCGAGGAGGCATCTTTGCTAATAGGATACAAAGATGAGACGGAATAAGTCTAAAGCAATGGACACAAGCCGAAAGCTGAAAAGACAAGGTTATCCTAGTTCTGGGTGTATCGGGTCCTGACTTCCACAGGGTTCTAGGAACAATTCATAAAAGAGTCTATACCGAATAAACTTTATGAATTTTGGAATGGTTATCCTCGAATGAATATCTGTTGCCTGAATAACTGTTACCAGCTGTATGTAAGAAAATAATCTTAACATCTAATGTGAGCAGTGTTTCCACTTGCTCATTAAGTTAACAAGATTATTATTTATTAGTGTGACGTGTAAGACATTTTGGGTTACTTCCGTGGATCCTTCTTTGAAAGCTTCTCATGAACTTGATCTCGTTTCCTCCTGACTCTTCTGTTGTCTACTATGAGGAAGTGGTTACGTCTATCTGGGTTTGTCGTGCGAGAATGGAAGTGATTAAAGAATCTATGAGATTTAAGGTAACTTTATGGGGTGATCCTTACAGATTCCTTCTATAATTGTACAATGTATACAAGTTGTATATAATTCAAGATTAAATAGACCTTCGAATAAGTGATCCTACCCCAAAACCACAACCAAACAAGGAACAGGTAGTGAAGCGTAGATTACAAATTCTAAGTCTATAAAATCTCAATTATATATAACTTTGGAAGTATACATTGCAAGATTATAGACCTATCCGTAAGGGTCTTTTAAGTTATCACATAAGTTGTTTATATGGCCTAAAATACTCCTATGTATTTTAACGTAATGTACTTGGTATGTTTTAAACTTGTTATCGCGTTATGGTATCATAGAATACTCCTATAGTATTCTAACTCTAATGTACTTGTTCTAGTATTGTCGTGACTGGTGTTCAGGTAAGTTTTAAGACTGTTGCAACACCACATCATTCCCAAACACATGTCAGTCACATCTCGAATGAATATAGTTGATCAGGCTATATTGATCCTAGCTATGATTACATAACTGTTCAGGTTGACGACAGTGTTCAACCTTTAAATACTTTAGTTCTGTTCTCCTCTTGGTACTTGTTCTAATATGTACATGTATAAGCAAGTAGGTATATTTTTATAACTTATCGTTATACTCTTAAAATATATCATTATCCAGAGCACTTAAGCCCCATTGTATTTATAGTTGTATATCTTTTATCGGTTGATATACTTAGTTCACTATAAACAATGCTCTGATACCAATCTGTCACACCCCAAAACCGGAACGGCGGAAACGTTCGGGGGTGGAGGACGTCATGTGTAGTATCACAAGATATGCATTATAGTAAGCAAGTAATGAACAACCATTTCATTAGAAAGAAAGTGTTTACAATGTGTGTGTTCACAAAACATAGAATTCATAAGCAAATAACAAAACAAGACTTGAAGCTATTATGCTCCATCTTCTGAATTCCCAGCACGAGTACCTGTCTATTAGTCTCCTGAGAATACAGGTTATTTGAAAGAGTTGATCAGAAATTAAGCTGATGAGTTCATAAGATTTTAGTGATGTAAGTAAGTTGTAAAATGTTGTTGAAAAATGTAGTTGAAATTGTATCTGAAAGATGTAGTAAGTTGTAAGTTCTGTTTAGAAAAGTTCGCATGTTCCTCTAGAAAACCCTATATTTCCTACTTTAATGAAAGATAAGTAAAAATGACTTTACAACCCTTTCTATGAGTACTAAATGGATACAAGTTATATAAGACTCAGAGTAAACAAACAATCGACTGTGCGCATCTGCCCTAAGCCCACAACCAAACAAGGAACAGGAAGTAAGGCGGATAGCACACATCCCATTGTTTGTTAGATCATTGTTGTATATAACCCTGGCGTATTCACTTGTTACTCATGGAGTTAATTGTAATAGTTCCTTTATATTTAATGAAAAGATTCTTTAAGAAAACCCTTATTTCTTATAATAAAATGGTGACCACAGTGATTACTTCTATAATCACTTAGTTTATACTGGCTATATATGATCTAATATCGAATAGATAGTTAATTGGGTGAATCTGCCCTAAGCCCACAACCAAACAAGGAACAGGAAGTAAGGCGGAAAGCACACATCCAACTACCTATTGGGTACTAATGATATATAACCATGATGTATAAACTAAGATATTATAGAGTTAATCACCTAAAGGCCTTTAAGCTTATACTGGTTTAATAAAATGGATTAAACCCTTTACTGGGAAGTTTCTAGTTTTGTATACCAAAAGTTATTATTTGGAAAGTATGTTTTGTACTAGAAAATTGTGCATTGACTTTGTGTCCTATGACTTGACCCATACCTGGTACCCTTATGATGACTTAATGTATACTGAGCATATATACATATATATATATATATATATATATATATATCTAGAATCGAATAGAAATTAGACTGGGTGAGTTCGTTCCAAGCCCACAACCAAACAAGGAACAGGAAATGAAGCGGAGAGCACACATCCTATTACCTGTCGGATCCTATTGGTATATATATATCCTATGATGTATACATTAAGGAATCATAAGGTTAGCATTATGGTCCTTTCTATTAAACATAGCCTTCTACCAAGGCATCTACTGTTATGTGCTAGACTCGACTGTTTTGTTTGTCGTTTGTAAAAATGTAAGTTTTCCCTAGTTTATAACTATCTTAACTCGAAAATAGTTTTCATTTGTCTTTCAAGTGGTACTGTCACTTTATGAAAGTAATGGGAAAAGTAAGTACACAGTTGTCGTTTATAATGACATGCGGATGTACTTATGACCTTAAAACATGTTTATTTTATACTGGTCATAATGTGAAAGCTAGAACCCCTACTAAATGCTCTCCCTGTCTAGAGATTAAGGGAACGAAACGCGACCTCTGTAAATTCTTGCAAGCCGGGTAATTCACTTTAAAGTTATATGGTCATGTATACCCAATATAACTATCACCTTTTGTTTAAAACAATGAGTTAGTGATTCATTGGTATAATTAGATCATGTATGTTCTCATGCTATAGCAACTTAGTTTGTTTTTATTTTACTGTATATTGTACGTTCTGTTTGTTTCTCATCATCGTATGTTCTCTCTGTATGTTATTGTTTGTTTCTCATCATAGTATCTACTCTCTGTATGTTATTGTTTGTTTCTCATCATAGTATCTACTCTTGTATCTAGCATGAACTGAACCCCTAAACTATACCCCTTATAGTTTACTAGTAATTTACTTGTACTGTTATTGAAAAGACTCATTTTCTACGAAGTTATGTTGATACCTTTAAAAACGGAGTTTTGTTAAACTATAAAGTAACATAACTTTTAAAAGAGTTTTTGAAATGTTTTGACAACTTATAAATGACATAAGTAGCATTTTGAAAGATGTTTATTACAAACAATTACACAATTATCATTGTGTTCAACTTTTATTCCCCCCCTTAAAACATTTAAAACAATTAAAAGATTCATTATGGGGTATGAACTCACCTGATGTGGGTGATTCAAACGGGTATGCGTGTAAGGATGAGAAGTTCCACGAATGAAGTCCCGAGACACAATAAGTCCTAAATGACATATATTGGCATGAATATAGTGTTTATAAGCAACTATATGAAAGGAAACACCTTCCGGGACTAGGAAACACTTTGTCCAAGTGTTGGAATCACATGTGATTCATCAAAGGAAAGTGAAATGACACTAACATGAGTTTACTACCATGGGTTTACGGCCCAAGGGAGTTTACGGCCGTAAACTCATGGTCAACCATGCCTAAGTGTAGGTTTGAAGGCTAGGGAAGTTTTAGGGACTTTTGCTCTACACTAGTATGAAAAAGACCAACTCATTGAAGGCTTTTGATGAGTTTACGGCCCTAAGGAGTTTACAACCGTAAACTCATGATCATTTATGCATTTGAGAGTAGTTTAAGGTCCTATTCTCATCAATGAAGGGTTCTAGGTCACAAGCCTTGCATCTAGGAGGGTTTATGGCCAAAATGGCACCCTTAAAGGGGTTTACGGCCATGGGAGATGGCTTGGCCGTAAACTCCTTTTGATCTTGTGTTTGTGATGTTTTCAAGTCTCTAAGCATGATTCCTAACTAGATATGAAGTATAGGGAAGAGTACTTACGATCTAGAAGCTTGAAATGGTTGGTTTTGGCCAAGAACACTAGTGTGTGTTCTTGGTGAAACTTGAAGATCTAAGAAAAGAATGATTTCCCTGGATGAAATCAAAGAGGGTAACTAGGAGATGAAGTGTAACAACAAATCAAGGAAATAATACTTACACTTTTGAAGATCTAGAATGAAAATCATGATGATAGTTGAGAGAGAATGGGGTGTTCTTGAGTTGGAAATGAGATAATGAAGGAAGATGAAGAATATGAGCCTATAAGGGAGAGTTTACGGCCCACCTTGAGTTTACGGCCGTAAACTTAAGTGTTGTGGCCGTGAACTCTTTTTGAAGAGGTTAAGGCTTAATTCTTTGTATAGTGTCTCTAGCAGGTACATTCTAACACTCATTCTTTAAGTGTACTAGGCTTAAAACTCCTTAGAATGACCTTTAAACAGGCTAGAACTCATTACCAATGAGTCTGACACTCAGTTGAGTTGATTGACTGAGCTTTAAAAGCAAAAAAATTTCGGGTTGTTACATCATCCCCCCGTTAGATGGAATTTCGTCCCGAAATTAGCTTTCTTAGCATTACTACTGGGGTTGAGCTCCTCTGATTGGCAGAATACCTACTCGTAGACCTGGCAACTTTGCCATGGTGTTCATGACAGGATTCATACTTGGTCCATCTATCATTACCCCGTATATACAAGTCGTATATAATTAGGATTAGTAAGACGGTCGGATGTGCGATTCTGCCCCAGGTCCACAACCAAACAAGGAACAGGAGATAGGGAGGAAACACACATACTAAATCTGCGTAATCATAATTATATACCACCCTCGCGTATACACTGATTAGTGATAGGTGGGCTGTATTCGTCCTTAGCCTCTATGCTTGAACTTGGTCTGCTGGATGAGTGGTATTTCATGACGATCTGCGGACATCTGACGATACGGCTTCGGAGGACAAAGTACTCTTCGCACGAGTACTTCGGGGTTTAGAATACGAAAGATAAAACTGAGGATTAGGTCGGACTGTCGATACGAATGACGAAAGTTTCGACAACTTGCCGATCGAGGCGGTAGAAACATATGAACTTGGTATGGTGAGGACCACGCCAAATCATGACGAATGATAGTAACGGACTCTTTACTGAACAAGGTTTTGGACGATTTGAAAGAAATGTATGTTATACGATGATGTATTCCTAGTGTGTTCGACAATGTACCTCTAGTGTGTTTGACAATGTATTCTTTGTAAATGTTCCAGTTTTTCCTGTTTTCTCTTTCTGATGTTAACACTCCTACGTATCGTACCGCTATGTGCGCATACATACAAATGAAAGTGCTTTGATAACTGCTGATGATACTTTATATCATGATCCTCCTTGGTACCACTACGATCGCCTGCCATATACAAGTTATGAATAATTAAGATGAATAAGACAGTTGGCTGAGTAACTCTGCCTCAAATCCTCAACCAACTAAGGAATAGGGATTTAAGCGGAATCACTCACTCTAAGTCTGCAACATCTTAGTTATGCACAACCCTGATGTATAGGTTAAGCCGCCATAGCTTCTCTAAACGGATCTTTTAGTTCTCTTGAATACTGTGACCTATTTCAATATGTGAGTTGTTATAATTACTTTTAAGTGATGTCCCCAAGTTTTAATCTTATATGAATATAAATTAATTTCCAAAGTAATTACTATTTCGAAAACGTACCGCTGCTTGTCGACGACTCCGGGGTTAATTTCCAAAGTAATCTTATATGAATATAAATTAATTTTCGAAGGGGGAGTTTACGGCCCACCTTGAGTTTACGGCCGTAAACTTAAGTGTTGTGGCCGTGAACTCTTTTTGAAGAGGTTAAGGCTTGATTCTTTGTACAGTGTCTCTAGAAGGTACATTCTAACACTCATTCTTTAAGTGTGTTAGGCTTAAAACTCCTTAGAATGACCTTTAAACAGGCTAGAACTCATTACCAATGAGTCTGACACTCAGTTGAGTTGATTGACTGAGCTTTAAAATCAAAAAATTTCCAGGTTGTCACAAAGAACCCTAGACGTTTTTGGTGTGCCTCCTAGCCTCTCTCTCATTGTCTTCCATTGCTTATGGTGTTTGTGAACCATTTGAGGCATCACATTTGAGGTGCTAAGCTCTTGAAAAGCAAAGTTCTACAAGCTAGAACAAAGAGGTAATCATCTAAATTGTTTTATATTTTAAAATATCAATGTTGTATGCTAGTTAGGTTTCATGCTTTGGATAATATGAAATTGCATGTATAATTAGAGAAAACTTAGATCCAAGGCATTAGGGTTGTATGTGCACCATAGGAGTGTTATAGTACTTAAAACCCAACATATTTGGCCTTCAACATAAAGTTGGTATGCCCTGAGTGTCTTAGCCTTCAGCACAAAGCTGAACCACCCTCAACTTGTTCATGATATGTCTACCTATATAAATGCACAGGCAAACAAACAAACAAACCAACAACAACAGACAACTATCTAAACAAGTCTACCTTCCTAACAACTCACTACAACATACTAACATCCTAGCATATAAAGGATCCATACTATAGTATAAGGTATAGTGAGAAAACTCACCTGAGCTTAAAAAGCAGAAGCTCACCAGCAACCTCAATGCTAAAACAACTAACACAAGCCACCTAATAACAACCGAGACCGGTCCTTAGACAAATACCCAATTCTACCAAAGTTTGACCAAAAGTCAAAGTGGTCAAAAAGTCAATTCTATGGTCAACAGGCGTGTCGCGCCACCTCCTAGACGCTCCGCGCCCACAATGGGACAAAATAGTCGGGATTCCAGCTCAAAATAAATGCGACTAGACAACCCCTAAGGCGCGTTGCACTTTCACTGTACTAAAACTTATTTTTCGATTTAATCATTAAGTCCAAGCTTCCTACTTCCATATATTGATCAAAAATATGTTTTAATGTATAAAGTTTCCAACTTTATCTATTAAAACACTTCAAGCTAACTACATCTAAAGCCCTAGTCTCCAAAAAGTCAAAAATCCCACATGGAGTAAAGAGAGCTTTTGCATGCACTCTCACTCCATCCCAACATCAGATCTGAAGTAAAACCTAACACAAAGATCATGGGTTTGTAGAAAATTTGTAGGTCAAACCATCAAAGGGACTAAAATATCAAATAATGGACTAAAACTCCAAATATTCTTAGATCCAAAGGTGAAACTAAATAAAGCATGTAACTTTGTGACTTACAAGGGCCTAGAAGGTGAATGAAGGCATAATACTTTAGATATAAAGATCCCTTGATCAATTTTTTTTGTTTACCTCACTCTAGGCAACAAAGATCGCTAAATGAGCACCAAAATGGATTTTAGGAGAGATGTTGAGCTCAAAACCCTTCAATGGAGGCTAGAGTTTCATAAGGGTCGTTGAAGAGGTGATGGAGGATGAGAATGATCAAACCTTAAGGGTAAATGGTCTTTAAATACCCCTAAGACCCTAAATAAAATGTTCAGTTTATGGTCCTCGGAGCCCTGCATCCGACGTTTATATACGAAAAAATAGTCGTACGTGAATAAACAAAGGCGCTCCGCACCCTCAGTGCAAATCGGCACCGTTTTAGTTTTTTAGCAATTGCGATAAATGGTTTCTTGCTTTGCCCCTTCCTTCTACTTTCTTATGGACTATAAAACACCCCAATTAAAGAATGGAAAATCATAATCGGAACTTGGATGTTACAATCCCCCCCCCCCTCCACTTGAATTAGATTTCGTACTCGATATATGTCCTAACTATAAATGTAGAGAACAACCTTATCCACATTTCTGTGACTTCACCAAGCCACACACTAAACTTATGCATCCACATAGGGGTTCTCGAGTGAAGGTTTGTATCGATCGGATACGCTCAAGTATGAATAACAATAAATAAACAAACTAAGCAAAAGACTAAATAGAAAAACGAAAGAACATAAGTAATCACAAAGATGCTTTCACTAAGAAAGAATGTTCTCACCAAGAGAATGAAGGTCACAAAGACGACCACCAAGATCTTACATTAGGGTTTCACCCTAATGTTGAATATATACGATTACAATAACTGAAATCCCACTAATTAAGGGATGTATACCTATCTAAGTAAAGGTCTAATCCTAATCACAAAGATTACGGATCAGATATCTATTTATATATATATATATATATATATATATATATATATATATAGGTATAACTTCCTAATATACAAATGTTACTTAGATTATGAAGTTCACGCTGACACTGATGAGATCTGGTGTTGGCTTTGGCGTTGGTGCTGACGTTCGTGTTGGCGCTGGTGGTCAGCGTCTAATGTGTTTGACTCATTAGATCGTAAGGTGTGACCTTACAATCCCCTATCTGATGATGTCAAAACTAATCTTTAATGAAGTTTTTCCACATATACTCCCCCTGAGAAGGTATATGACTCCACTGAGCATATACCGTTCTCCTGAACCTACAACATATAGATGGACCGCTCTTTTGAGCCTACATCACGGGGTTGGACCGCTCTCCTTGGGTCTATAGTATCAACTGCACTGTCCATGTATCTTGTCCTACAACATAGAGCAAGACCGCCTCAACCCAACCACAATATGTCGACATATGCAAACAATCAAATAATAACCAACAAACACATATAATCATAACATATCTACCAGAATAATAGATCACTATAGTGTAACAACATCCTACACAAAAGGATACATACTGCAATACAAAGTATAGTGAGAAAACTCACCTCGCAGACTAGCATGCAATCCACACAGCTCACATGAAATAGAGACTGGTGCTATAAGCCACCTATACTACAATCAAAGACACATTCTCAACCTATAGTATGAAACCCTGTGACATCCCCAAATTCACGGCCAGAAAAGACCGGTTTAATTTATGCTTTTAAAATAATTTCAGAGTAATCATTTGATTAAAAGTGTTGCGGAATTTGTTCCCAGAAAAACATGATAAATATGTTATCAAATCATTTCCGAAGAAATGTATTTTATTCATTTAAACCATTGGGATGTCATCGTCAATACAAAAACATAAGCATAAACAAAACTTACATTCATTTACACTAGTGATCTACTTCTCTTTTAATCTCTCAGTGTAAAGCAACTTCGTATCGATACCTGTGATACAAATAAACTGAGTGGGTCAGGCTTGGGAGCCTGGTGAGCATATAGGGTTTTCAACCCACAATAAATAAATTTATTATGCTTAAACATCAAACAATCAACCAAATTACCCCAACCCCATTATCTTATTTATTTCTTAAGGATTTACCCTAAGAATCAACTATCACTCATTCCTAAGGAATTTTCCTAAGGAATAGGCACGAAGTCCATCGCTGCCCAAGGTTTATACTACTAGCACTAACAAACGTCGATCCCCACATACTGATCCTATACAGTGATCTTACTAGATCTAGCCTAAAGGATCGATATGAACAACCAACTGACGAAACTGCTTCGGAAATTCCCTAGCAGAAAACGAGGATAAAAAAAGACATCAAATGAGAGGAATGGAATAAGTTTCACCACGAACCTTCCTTCGTAAAAGAAAGAACCACAAGACAATTAAGTCAGGGGTAGTTATCAATGCCTAGCCGTGGTCCGAATATCGTGAGGTAATTTACCCCCAGACTTACCCTATCCAGCATCGAACTTTGCCTAGCAGTGGTCTGAATATCGTGAGGTATGTAACCCCCAGACTCACCCTATCCAGCATCGAACTTTGCCTAGCCGTGATCTGAATATCGTGAGGTATTTTACCCCCAGACTCACCCTATCCGGCATCGAGAACGGAAACGCTGACTCATGAAGCTCGTCCGATCACTTCATAAATGAAACGAAGACTCCAAAGCTCTTCAAAATAAAAAGTATAGGGAAAATACTAATAAAGTACTCCCGTACGCTCCCGTACCCCGACACGTAATAGTGTCAAAAAGAAAAACTATCGGATGAACACATAGTTCAAAAACACCTAATGAACATATAGTTCGAGAACACCTTATGAACATATAGTTCAAACATACCTACCGATTACAAGTCTGCTAACGTTCCACTGGACTATCTAGAGTAGTCTGTGGCCGTTGTCTATACTCTGCTAGATGATTAGATCATCTTAAACATCGATACCTCTCATAAATTTTTATTTCATCACACATCATCTAATTCATCTACCCATGTTTTACCCAACATATTTGTAGATAAAAATACATATACAGTTTAAAAACTTGTATAAATCATTCCTTCAATATCCATCTCAAATAAACAAACAATATATATTCACATAGCACGTATTTTATATAAAATACTTCATATCTATGTGTAAGATGAAAGTAACTATACACTCACTTGATTTAACGATAATCGGGCAGCACTTCGTTTCCTAAAGCAATCGTTTTCGATAAAACCGGGATGTTTTATTGAAAACCGGGCCCTGCAAGGGTGGAGCTTCAAACCGAAAAGATAAACTTCTCGGGCTTCTTGAGCACTTCGGGACGTGTTTCGGGTGTTAGAAATAATCCCGGGGCTTCGGGGGAAGTCAAAATAATAAAAATATTGAAAAAGGGGTGAAAAATGGCAATTTCCTAAAATTATCCGAGAAAGCTCGCAGCCTTCTATTTATAGGGCCGAGGTTCGGACCCGAAGCAACGAGAAGAAGACACGCATCGCAGCTGCGAGGTTCGGAGGCGAGGGAAGGCTGATGGAGGTGCGAGGCTCGGACACGTGTGGTCTTCGGATTGGTCCAGCTTCGGATGACTCACCTGCTTCGGATGACTCACCGAGATCGGACACGGAGAAGGCACGGGGCAGCTTCTGATTGGCCGAGCCTTCGGTGCGAGGAGGGTGCGACACGCCTCGCCAGCTGGCCTCGGCTGACTCAGCAATTCGGGCACGTGGCGCGCATAGAGCGAAGGTGACGTGGCAGAAGCATGACTATGCGAATTTTCTCGATTTTTGTGCAAAAACTTCTAAAATCCATAACTTTCGCATGCGAGCTCTGTTTTTGACGTTCTTTATATGCACGCGCAGGTAAAAATTACGCTCTACAACTTTCGTTTAGACTTCGTCGGCTAATTTTGATTTTAGTTTTTATATTATTATTTTTAACAGACCGGGACAGGAAATCCGTTAAAAATTCATAACTTCTTCATCCGACGTCCGTTTTCGTCTATCTTTTTACCGTTGTACTACTATTTACGAGAGCTTCGATTCTCGTTTAGGTTGTGTCGGCTAAAACTCACTCGATCTAAAATTCGAGTTTTTAGTTGTCTACTGCTAAGCTGAAACTTAGAAAAATCATAACTTCCTCATACGAAGTCAGATTTGGGCGTTCTTTTTATACATACTCTCGGTTTGACGAACACTACGACTTTTGTTTAGATCACTAAGGCTAAAAAGTAGTTTATCAAAAACTCACTTTTTACGTCATTCGGCACCGTGCCGGTTTTGTCGCAAAACTTCGACAGGTCATAACTTCTTCGTTATAACTCGGATTTCGGTATTCTTTATATATCCGTAATCCTTGTCACGACCACTACAACTTTCTTAATAAATATCGGCTTTATCTAATATTTATTTTCGACGCTCATTTTTATTCTTAATTAATTAAATCCTAATAATTAAGTATAAAACACATAATTCACATAATATTCACATAATTCCTTTTCATTTCTTCCAAAATGAGTTTCAAAGGTTAACCTAGACTATTATGTCAATATTAATGCCTAGCCTAGAAACACGGGCGTTACAATTCTCTCCCCCTTAGAATGATTCCGTCCCCGGAATCACACATCAGCAAACAAATACGGGTAGCGACTCATCATGTCACTCTCCGTTTCCCAGTTGAGATTTGGCCAATTCGTATGTTTCTAACGCACAAACACTAAATCGACCATCTTGCGTCGCAACTTCTTAGTCTTACGGTCAACGGTTGCCTCAGGTTCTTTAATCAACCTCTTGTTTCATCCAACCTTAATTCAGAAATGGGAATTATGTCGGGCACATCTCCCGTGAAATTTCTCAAATAACACACATGAAAGGTATTATGAATACCCTCCAGTTCTTCTGGTAATTCTAGCTTGTAAGCTTGATTCCCGATCCTCTGAAGAACTTTAAATGGTCCAATAAACCTTGGACTCAATTTTCCCCTTTTACCAAATCTTATAAGTCCCTTCCACGGCGAGACTTTAAGTAAAACCGAATCTCCAACTTCGAAGGATATCGGTTGTCTTTTCTTGTCAGCATAACTCTTTTGTCGATCTTGAGCTGCTAACATCCTTTCCCTAATCACTTTTAATTTTTCAGCAGTCTGATGGACTATTTCAGGTCCCATAAACTGCTTTTCCCCAGCTTCCAGCCAACATGACGGCGTTCGACACTTTTCTCCATACAAAGCGTGATAAGGTGCCATCTTGATGTTCGAGTGGAAACTATCATTATAGGAAAATTCTACTAGAGGTCAGTGTTCACCCCAGTTACCTTGGAATTCCAGGGTACATGCTCTCAGCATATCCTCCAACGTTTGAATTGTTCGTTCGCTTTGACCATCAGTTTGCGGATGGTAAGCTGTACTCAAACACAACTTGGTACCCAATTCCTCTTATAGACTCCTCCAAAACCTTGAGGTAAAATGTCTGTCACGATCGGATACAATCGTTAACGGAACACCGTGAAGCCTCACAATTTCCTTCATGTAAGAATTCGCAAGTTTATCCATAGACCATTTCTCGTTGGCTGCTATGAAATGTGTACTCTTAGTGAAGCGATCAACGACCACCCAAATCATGTCGTGACCGTTCCTTGTTCTGGGCAGTTTAGTCACAAAATCCATGGTAATGTCTTCCCATTTACCCATGGGTACAAGTAAAGGTTCTAAACTCCCATACAGTTTCTGATGTTGTGCCTTAACCCTAGCTCATGTTACACACTCGGCCACATACTTAGCAACATCGAGCTTCATCGTCGGCCACCAGTAATAGGGTTTTAGATCCCTATACATTTTTGTACTGTCGGGATGAATCGAGTACATGGTCTTGTGAGCTTCTTCCATCAGAAGATCTCTTACTCCTCCCGTCTTAGGTACCCAAATCCTATCTTTGAATACCTTCAGTCCTTGACCGTTTGTATCAAACACCGACGTTTTACCCAAACGTTCTTCCTTTCGGTCATTTTTCTCTAAAGCTTCCTTTTGAGCTTTCTTTATACTTTCCACAATTGTCGAGACAACTTCAATTCTCAATGCTCTTGGCCTTTTCTTTTCAAGGTTTACCTTTCGACTGAGAGCATCAGCAACAACATTTGCTTTACCAGGGTGGTAAAGTATCTCACAATCGTAGTCCTTGAGTAACTCTAGCCAGCGTCGTTGCCTCATGTTCAATTCCTTCTGATTAAAGAGATATTGAAGACTCTTATGATCAATGAAAAGTTTGCATTTAATGCCATAAAGATAGTGCCTCCATATCTTTAAGGCGAATACTACCGCTGCCAACTCCAGATCATGAGTGGGGTAGTTCTTTTCATGCTCTTTCAATTTCCTTGATGCATATGCTATCACTTTATCCCTTTGGGTCAGAACACAACCTAACCCAACTTCTTTAACAACGAACGCGATACTTCTATTGATCGCTTTGATCATCATTTACTTCAATTTGGCTTAAGTCAAATGCTACATCGAACTTGGTTATCTGAACCACGTAATAAACTCATCGTAGTCGGACTCGATTCGATATGACCTCTAGGGTCAGAATAACAATCATCTTCTTAGTCATTACCGAAACGATGGTAACGACAGACTAGAATAAGACGGAATCAATTACTAGTTCCTTGGTAACCTTGTGACTTTCCCTGATCCAAGTGTGAGTCTTGTGCTTCCAGTAGTATAGATCTCTACTACTATTCACACCTACTCATACTCGTCCCAAGTATTGTCTCGCAGTCCACAAGTCCTAAAATCACAAAACAATTTAACACATACGAATGTGTCCAATTAATCATAAAATTTTCCTAGACTCTACTAGGACTTCTCCCATGCATATCTTCAATCATCAATTCTACTTCAACTTGGTTGGTGATGGAAATTCTAGACGATGGGACAGCTTCAAGAATTACACCAATCATTCCATCATCCTGCCAATCGAAGGTGTACTTCAGACGTACCGTACCCCTCTAAACGTTCTGTTATTTTATCAGACATATTCTAAAGGCAAGATACCACTCTTACGATATCTTTTGATAGGTATCATTCACTATCATAAGCTTTTCATTTCCTCCATCTACTCAATTCTCTACGAGTCTTCACCATAACGTTTTGTACACCCAAGCAGGCGTTCGGTGTACTGGGCGAGAATTTAAGATATGAAAGCTTTATTTACGATAGACGTATAAATCTCCTTGTCACTCCGAAACGTTTACATGCTAGTTCTAATATCGTAGTCATACGCTTAGAATCCTAAACACATAAAGTTTCCAGATCCGGTCGGCAACAGACCATAGATCCGAACAAACAATAGCATATAAGGCATCTTTATAGCTATAACATAAAATATTTAACACATAAAACATTTTAGGCATCTTTCCTAAAATAAACTTATGCTCGTGTCAAAAATATAGCAGACACTCATCTCACAATCATCGCTTAGCATTCTAAGTTTAAATCTAGAAATCCTACAAATTCCTAGTTCGCTTAAACTAATGCTCTGATACCAACTGTGACATCCCCAAATTCACGGCCAGAAAAGACCGGTTTAATTTATGCTTTTAAAATAATTTCAAAGTAATCATTTGATTAAAAGTGTTGCGGAATTTGTTCCCATAAAAACATGATAAATATGTTATCAAATCATTTTCGAAGAAATGTATTTTATTCATTTAAATCATTGGGATGTCATCGTCAATACAAAAACATAAGCATAAACAAAACTTACATTCATTTACACTAGTGATCTACTTCTCTTTTAATCTCTCAGTGTAAAGCAACTTCGTATCGATACCTGTGATACAAATAAACTGAGTGGGTCAGGCTTGGGAGCCTGGTGAGCATATAGGGTTTTCAACCCACAATAAATAAATTTATTATGCTTAAACATCAAACAATCAACCAAATTACCCCAACCCCATTATCTTATTTATTTCTTAAGGATTTACCCTAAGAATCAACTATCACTCATTCCTAAGGAATTTTCCTAAGGAATAGGCACGAAGTCCATCGCTGTCCAAGGTTTATACTACTAGCACTAACAAACGTCGATCCCCACATAATGATCCTATACAGTGATCTTACTAGATCTAGCCTAAAGGATCGATATGAACAACCAACTGACGAAACTGCTTCGGAAATTCCCTAGCAGCAAACGAGGATCGAAAAAGACATCAAATGAGAGGAATGGAATAAGTTTCACCACGAACCTTCGTTCGTAAAAGAAAGAACCACAAGACAATTAAGTCAGGGGTAGTTATCAATGCCTAACCGTGGTCCGAATATCGTCCCAATTTTATAAGAGGAATGGAATAAGTTTCACCACGACGCTTATCCTACATGTTTTATGATCCCTCGAACAGATCTTGGAGAGTATCCCAATTCTCTGTAGCAGATTTGCACAACTTAATGTGCTCAAAGAGAGAAGGATGGACCCCGAACACCATCTCAGAAAATGAAACTTGATCTGCATGTAGTTTCTCGATGTCGGTAGCAGTGAGTGGTGTTGGGCGTTGTTCTTCTTGACCCAAGAGAGTTGCAGTGACATCTCTCACAGTTTGTCTGACTGGAACATGTGGACCTTCTTTCACGGATCTCCATATGTCTTCACTTTTTTCCTTACCAAGTAAGAACCTTTCCATTCTGACTTTCCAGTGATCATACTCTTCGACAACTAGGAGTAGGGCACGATAAGGGCAACCGACACTATTTTCTATTTGCATTGAATACATTTGTTGAGAATTAGGAGCAGCCATTGAAGTTAACATATTAGAAGAGAAGCGGTATATAGAAGAACTTTTATCTTGAACACAGAAATGATTGAAATACCAAGGTAATTTCAGATCAACTATAATCTATTCTTATGGATTTAAAGGACAACCGCTCAAACTCTGATACCAATTGTGAGTACTAGAATCAATGCGCAAGGACAAGGTTTGAAAACTCAAACCTTGAGTTAATCTTTAAGATCAACGTCTGCTCTTAATATGAAGTTCCAGTCGAATCTGGTAAACCAGTTAAGACTTGAAGATAAATATTCAACAAAGTATTCAAGTAATAAATGAAATAAACTTAAGTATAATCAATGCAAAGATATTTAAAGAACAAGAAGAATGTTATGAAAGAACTTTTACTTGAAGGAAAGTGAAAGTGATGTGAAGAGAATATTTTCTATTCTTGGATTATAACTTTGAATCGTTCACATGTATTAAAATGGTGAAACATTCACTCCTTATATAGTGGAGCAGGAACATATTACAAACTGAGGAACATTCTTAGGATTGGACAATAATCAATGTTTGACAAACTGATATCTAAAAGATACACATAAAAAATCCTATGAACTGTTACATCAAAGATAAGACAAAATGCATTGAATGCGTGAATAGACTTCGGATCTCGGAACATCTTGATCTCGGACTTGATCTCCATCTTGGAACTTCACCTAATCTCGGACTCAATTGACATCGGAACTTGATTTGTGGGATTTTTAGAGGTTCACTTTTCATGATTCAACAATTTAAGGTATGTCCACTATGTTTCATATTATTGTTTATACAAAAAGTATTGTAACATTATGATGTTAGTTAGTTGTTTGACATATTAATTTTGTAGATTTGGATCATGGAGACATTTTCCAACAGTATGATAGTTGGTACCTCTACACAGGGTGTAATCCCTCGGGCAGTTGCATACCCTAAGATGAGACGTTTACGGGCTTATTATTGTACACGTATTCTTAATGTTACAAATGTATGTATTTTATTTTACCTTATAATTTATAACTTACTATGAGAGACTAAGATATGATTAACCTTTATTTATAGTTTTATACAACTTCTACACAACGAGATGTTGTATCCTACTATGCAGGAGCGTGGTGTTTTGTGGTGGTCTGAGAGTTGGTCATGTATAGTAATTGCAGATTTACCTAGCATATGATTATATTGTTTGTATATGTTTAAAACAATTTCCTTGTTATGATGTAGCAAAAAAAAGTTTATATGACCGAATAATATATATATATATATATATATATATATATATATATATATATATATATATATATATTAGAATTATCTTATTTGGTACAAAGATGACTACGGGTAATCCAAATTAACAATATCATACTCTTGACTATTTGTTTGACTAGTTTTGACTTAGATCTACTCTTAGACTTACTATTACTTTTGACACTTGACTTAGTCCTACTTGAAGATTCATTTTTTGTTGAATCTACGGGAAACTGAGTGTCATAATTTCCGTTTGTGCGATCGATCCTTTGGCAACGACTGCAATTTTTTCTAAATCGGAACTTCACTTTAGGATAGGATACGATTATGGTTTCGTGAACGTTCCACTTTTCATTTTTCCATTAATGGTGGTAATACAATGGTGACTTCATCCAGTTGTTTGTATTCATTTGGAACTGGCACAAGAAACACAACCTCTATATATGTTGCTCGATATTTTTTTTATTGTGAAGTACGATGACATCCATTTATTGAAGTGTTTATATCTCGATCCCTTGAATACCACCATAACATGAGAACAAGGTATACCAGACAATTTTCATTTCCCACATGTATATGAACGAGATTCCAAGTTGACTATACCATTTTTTTTCATTTGGTCAGTCACTTCATATTTGCTTTGATGAATCAGGTATACCCGAAAACTTGAGGATTTGTTGATCCTCTTTTCGATAACCTTCTCATCATACTCAGTAACATGTTTTTCACTTTGAGCAAGAAAAATACAAGCATACTATCATGGACAATAAATTATGGTATAGTAATTTGAAAGTATTGTAATTTATATAAGGACCTCCAACATTACACCATTGTTGCATTGTTGCTCGAAAGAAGTCAATCAACATGGTTATTGGTAGTTTTCGTGCGTCTTTTTATAATGCATTGATGGATTCAATATTGTTTGATGTTATTAAAGTATATCGAACCACAAGGAAACACGACCTGACCCATTTATGGTTATTGATTCTGTATATCCATGTACGAAAGTGATCGAATAGGGCACGACGTAGCTCAGCCAAAATTTCTTTAAAATCAGACTCTCGCTAAGCTTTTGAAGCTTCCTAAAAGAAATTTGTGGTTATTTCTTGTTTGTCAATCTCTGTTCTCATATTCATCAATAAATAGCAACAATAGAGTTTGTAATATGCGTTCGGAAACACGACTTGAATGACCATTTCAATGGAATTGTCTCTATCTGATATGATAACCAATGCCTCCATGTCCCTAATACATTCTTTGTGTCTTGATAAAAACCATATCTATAAATCCTTACTTTTAGTTTTCCAACACCAAATTCTATTGGGAGTATTTGGTTATTATTGTCTATGCCTACTTCTAGGAGCATCCTGTCCAAGTATTTCCCTTTAAAATGTGTTTCGTCAATGATAATAATAGCACACAAATATGTTTGAAACGCTCGAACCTACAAAATAATTTAATAGATTAGTCATAGAATCGAATACACGTATATTTAATAGATTATATAAAAATTATTATAGTGCAACCGATAACCATGAAAAAATATTCAGATTTGGTGCCGTTACTTGTCTTTATATGTGTAACGGTCCCTATATTCTTCCTCTCCAAATTGTAACAATATAAAGGGAGTATTTGAAAGTTTTCTTTAGGGGTCCCGCTCACTAAATTTAAAGCATATACATTTGCACTCCATGTTTGCCAATATGAAATATGTACACTAAGATGGTCATTTGACGTTCATTGGATCTGTTTTCCCCGCAACATATTACAAGTACTATCAGCTAATTTTCCCTTCAAGAACTGACCCAATACTTTTTTGTTGGCTTGAAGATGATGGGGGAAGGAGTTGTGTGTTTGAGTAAGTATTGGTATATGATAGTTTAACCACTTGAAACGAATCAATGTCTTTACCGGTTGTATCATGTGAAATCCATTTACATTTTTTTGCAAAGAGAAACCTATCTTTTGTGTATTTTCTCACTCTAATTTGAAGTCCTTCGGTAACACATTTGAATCCAAAACTAAGCTTAAGTTCTTCTTTGTTTTTAAAGGGTGATAGAGTTTCACATAAGAACTATAATTTTAGGTTGTGGCATCTTTACGTTTTTATTGATATAATTTTAGCAATGGTAAAGGTTCAAGTATCCACCAATAAGTGGTTTGTGTTTATTTAGAATCATAAAAATAATAAGGAAACTTTTCCTCTTGCGCTTTTCAGGGTTTTAGGGGCTCAGTTTCCTCCCCTTCAGGTTCAATATCATCCTGATCAAATTCAATGAAACTTTTAAACTGTTCAAATGGCTCTCCATGTGGAATTATATTACTATCATCAACCAACAACATTAGTTTTGTCTGATCATTTGCAAATTCATCAACATCAAATGTTGGAGAAGCATCATCAACAACCTTACCTTTATACCTAAAATCACCCCCATCTACATGTCCATTGTAAGAAGGAACATGATTGAATGTCATAGGTAATAAATAGCAAATTTGGTTACTTCTAGCACCGGAAGACTTGTTACCATCCAAACAATTTTCCATGGGAAATCGATGAATACCACTTCCTATAACATTATTAACAACAAACAATTATATTGTTTTAGGAGGCATACTACTAACAAAACTAAGAAAATATATAACATCACTATAGTTAAGAATCTACATAACTATATTTGATCCAGGACATTGATAAGATAAACATATTTGATTAGTGTGTAACATGGACTTGGAAGCAACTAACATGATTAAACCAACGAAGTTGATATCATTGCTTATATCTATACAAAAGCATGTATAGTTTGGAGCAATGTACTGCATAGATCCATCAATTCGCTGCCATTACCCTCCACTAGAAACTGGTACTCGATAAAATTCCTTATACAAACTCATTTTTTACCACTACAGAATTACACTCTTTATTTCAAATCTAATAAACACAATACTTAACCAAAGAACCTTTAAATAACCCAAATTTACCACTGCAGAATGATCGTATATTCCAGAATACAGTTTGGAATGCGCTTTTCCAGCCTGGAAACGTACGGATGTCAAATTCCGGTCTCGGAATCTACCAACCACCACCAACTCCAAAATGGTTATAATTAGTCCAGAATGCCACATTTTAAAGTAAGTGATTATTTCAGAAATTTTAATAAATGTTCGTTCTTTTTCCAAGTAATTCACTTATATGGGGTTGTTTACATAATTTCCCATTAAAAATGTCGAGTCTATACGTACCCCTAAAATCATTTTTAATATGAGCTTATTTCACGGTTCTAAAAAGTTTGACATGGTTTCGTCATGGTTCCAAGGCTTGACATTACCGTCTTAAGTCACATCTTACAAACGTTGTGGCTCGCCACGACTCGTAAAAGCTTGAGGTTCGACATTGTCATCAAGTTTCGCCTAACGTTATTTAAAACCTTGACTTATTTTATACCTTATTATTATGTACTTATTTTTATTGAATGGTCAATACCATTTGAATATACAACTTATTTGTTTTTTTATTGACCACTTAATATATATATATATTAAGTGGTAAATATATTTTCATTCTTTATATATATCTAACCCTTTCTATTTTAATTGTATTCCAATTTCCCCCCTTAAGTATATTTTAGATTTAAATATTTTTTATTACTCATCTAATTAATCATTTATAATAAATATTTAAAAACATTTCATTTATGAAATATAACGTTTTTAACGATTATATAAGATTTTAATCTTTTTATTTACTTTTATAGCTATAACGTAATAATTTTTTTTCTTATTTTATGTATAAAAAGTAAAATTGATATACTTATATTTATACTATAACATCTGGTTTTGAAGCACATCTATTGTTAATCCTTATATTGAGATGTATTGCATTTTTGGTCCCTAAGTTATGATAGAATGGAAAAGGGGGGGGGGGGGGGGGTTAGTGGCATTTTGATAAAAGTTGAGAAGGGGTGAGTACGTCCTGTGTACGTGTGTGTACGCTAAGCATACTAAGGTTCACCTTAGTACGTGGGGCGTAATTAGGAAGCATGCAAACCCTCATCATAGGGCTTTGGCTCATATTTAAGCATCTTTATGGACATAAACCATATTATTATCCAACCTCTTTCATAGATTTCGACCCTCAAGCAACCCTAGAGCAAAAAGGAAGCCATTTTGTGATTCTTAAGAGAGTTTGGTGTGGTTTTGAAGAAAGAAGAAGTTGGTGTGAAGACCTTGGAGTGGAGTGCATTGTAGATCTATGATTTCTAGCTTGTTTGCAACATCAAAAAGGTATAAAGCTTGCATCTTTTCCACTCCATCTTGTAGATCTAGGTTTTTGCTCTTTAGAGTCTCTTTTTGGTCCCAAAATGTTGATTATTGAACAAAGCATGTTCTTGAACCATTGAGCTATCCTTTCAAACCCTTGGAAGGGTATTGAGTCATAAAAATGGAATTCAAGTGGTTGGTTTTGCTCCATGCATCATTTAGAAGGCCTTAATTGGTTAAGAAGTGGAGTTAAGCTCTTAATGGCAATGCAAAGTCATAAAGTTGGAAACTTTATGACTCTTGAGGGTATTTTAGCCATGGATGTGAGAAATGGTCGTGAGTGCTTAATCCATTAAGCACTTATTGGTTTTTGAGTCTTCTAGGAGTATGCCCTACGTACGAGGTCAACCACCCCGATGGTGGTCAACGTGCGAGGTTGCGTGTACGCCTAACGTACCTTCGGGGTACGCCCCACGTACGCACCATGAGTTGATTCGGTCGAGCTAACTCGGTTGGGTTGACTTGGCTGGGTTAACTCAGTTGACTTATGGGCTTTGACCAAGTTTGACCTAAGGGTATTTTGGGTATTTCGGGATTTTGATTGTGATTGGTCACTTGGAGGGATAGGTGTCAGTTGGAGCTGAGATTCGGAGTCGGGACCTCATCAACTATTGATCATATTGAGAGATGAGTCTTCCTCACTGTACTTACGAGTCGAAGGCACCAAGGACGGCCTATTGGATTAGATATCTTGTTATGTGATAATATGTTATTGTGTTGGAGTGATCTGTTAGATCGGTATCATGGTATATAGGATGATGTTATGCTTAGTGATCTGTAGATCTGGCCGATTGTCTGTTGACTGGTTATATGTTGGTTGGTGATTGAGGTTTTACTGCTATATGTGTGAGCCAACAGACCGGGGCATTCCAACCTGATTGTTGATTAGGCCCGAGGGTATTCCATCACGGGGATGACTGGACCCGTTGTATATTGACATTCCAACCCGATGGTTGATTGGGCATGGGGTATTCCAACCCGATGGTTGATTGGACCCGACATGATTGTATGGTATATAGTGAGACTGGACTGCTTTATGCATTGGTCGATAGGCATGGGGTATTCCAACCCGATGGTTGATTGGACCCGACATGTTTGGTATTCCAACCTGATGGTTGATTGGACTAACATGCTTATGATACGAGGGTATTCCATCTCGAGTATAATTGGGCCTAACGTAGACATGCCTGGTATTCCAGCCCGAGGCTGATTGAGCCAGGCATGAGCATTTGAGCATACTTGTTTGTATATGTTATCTGTTTGTGTGGTGGTATTTTGGGGGAACTCACTAAGCTTCGTGCTTACAGTTTTGGTTTATGGTTTCAAGTACTTCAGTGGTCCGTGGCAAAGCGAAGGCGTGACCGTACACATCCTTGGTTTTACAACTGATTGGATCTTGTGAGACTCTAATTTTAAATAATGTTTTGAAAATAATAGTTTGTACACTTTTATTAATAAATTGGTTGTTTTTGGAAGGTTTAAACTTGTTGAAATTTTTGGAATGTTACATATACTTTCGTTTGTCTGTAATGTTTTAGATATGATATATATTTCAGAAAACTAATTAAATGAGGGAGTTTTATATAATATTTTAGATAAGTGAGAATAAGTTAGTTATTTAAAAAAAATTATGGAAAAGGTTAGATCATTGAAAATGTCATTTAATTAGAGGTTAAAGATCGTAGATTGATGAGTTGATAATTATTTTGATTCATAACATAGGTTAACAGTTGGAATGATTTTGTTGAGATTTTTAAATACATAACTTACTTTATACCGTTTATTGATGCGGTGCGAGAGAACTTGCCAATGAGAAAAATAGAGCCCACCAAACATGTTCACAACAAGAAAACAATGTTAATTAGCCAAATATCCTGCTGTCATAAACTCTGATCGAATGGAATTCAATTGCATAGTCTTTCTAATTTGTACTTTTAGAGATGTGATCTATGCCGATTTATTGGGTTTTAGGTAGCCCTGTCGAAAATACCCGATACCCGAATTACCCGCCCGATTTTTTCGGGTATCGGGTAAAATTTTTCGGGTAATTGGGTAACCCGATTTTTTCGGGTCGGGTAAAGGGTACGTTTTTTGGCTTTCGGGTATACCCGAATTATTTTTAATTTTTTTTTTCGTAGAGCTTGTACTCTGTAAAAGGTATTTGATCATGCTTAAACTAACTATCATTATTGTAAAACATGAATCTCTTTTATTATGACAATATGATACTAACAATATTAAAAGTAATTGTTTATATATCATCATGTTCTTTAAAATTAACTGTTTTCTAAATTATAGTTTTTATTGCAACTAACAAACTCATTATCTTGACGAAACTTCAAAACATGACAAAACTTATGGCTACAATTATCTTAAACATTTTAAACTTTTAAATTACGATCTTTAAGTATTTGTTTTTTTTAACATCTTATTAGATTAGATTAAGTTGTAAAAAAATTACTTGATATCTCATGTATTATTCACTAAAAAATATCAATGTTCAAAGCTTAAGTAACTTCATTTATGCCTCGTTTGTTTATATAAACAAGACTAATAAAGCACGACGTATTTATTTCATTAAATTTATTTTCAGGTGAAATTCAAAAAGAAATTATATATTTCGGGTAATACCCGAATTACCCATACCCGACCCGATACCCGAATTATCCAAAACCCGAAAAAATTACCCGATCAACACCTCTAGTTTTAGGTTTGATGTAGTTTGACTACTATAGTTCTTGAGTTTAAAACCCTGTTTTGTTTTTGGTTGAACATGTCAAGTGATAAGTGATAATTTCCCAAGTGATAATTCTCCATTTTAAGTCATACTTAGTTTAATTAATATATTAAAGGGGTGTTTGTTTTTTGATAATTCACTGATTGTTTGTTTTTTAAAAGCCCATAGACCTAAAAAGGTCTGCACGTTCTTTTTTTGGCACAGACATTGACTAAAGTTTTCTAATATCTTCAGAAATCTTCTAGTTAAAAAAATATTTTTTTTTCGGTTTTAGTCATTTTATATAACATAAAAAATTATTTTTCCGGTTTTAGTCATTTTATATCACATAATTATATGTCGTTTTATATCACAATTATATTTGTGAAAAAAAAAATCGTTTGATAAGTTGCGATAAAAAGATTCAAATGATATGATAATTTTCATGCATTTTCAATTGGAAGTTACCCTAACGGTCCCTTCCATTTTGTTTCATCGTCACAATCTAACCTCCTCTCCTAATTTTTACCATCCCTCTTAACGTGAGCACCATGTGAAGATGATATACGATTCTCACCAAAACTTAATTAAAGTACCCTTAATTTTCCATATTTTAAGTGTAGATATTACTTCTTAAACTATATAACTTTTAGTTATAAATTGTTTTAACATTTGCAAAGCTTTAAGTTACTACTTCTTATGAAATAATTTATTAAAACAAAACTTTTAACCATTAAAATTTATTTAACTTTGATAATTACTGAAACTATGCTAGTTATAAAATAAAATCATATACATTTAAAAATTTATAGTCCAAATTTGCGGGTGTTACATATATAAATTTGATGGAACCTTTCGGTTGTAAACTAAAACTATTTAAATTTTAGTATTGATAAATTTTTAAATTTAAAATATAAGTTTATTAAAATTTTGGTTTATTTTAACAGTCTGCGGACGTTAAAAAAATAAACAGTTTTCTTCTTGTAGACTGTAGATTTTTTGTCCATCTCTTCTACTGCAGATGTCTATAGATATGATGCGCAGATTTCATATATTTTACCTCTAAAAAAACAAATAAATAAATAAATAAATAAAAAGAACTAAGGAAGAAAACAACTGTTAAAATGTCTTTTTTTTTCAAGGGCTAAAAGCCTTAAATGTTTAAACAGCGAATCATAGGCCCAGTGCTAAACGTTTGATAGGATTCTTGGCCCATAGTTAAAATCTTATACTATAGTTTGATAAGTTGATTGTTTTGTTTCCTTTTTTGTTCACAAAAGATTGCAACCGAAGTTCCGAACACATTTGGAAGGTAGACGAATCCTACAACTTCTACACTACCAAAGTTCCTTCCTTTTGCTTGTTCTCCAAGAGATCTGTCTATAAAGCTTTCATCTTCGATCACCCATCCTCCAGATTGTTCAATTTCACAGGTTGTTTCACCGGAATCTGCAAGATGTTTATCAGAATCCGAAGCAGAGACGGATTAGAGCGTCTGCAGGTCGATAATCCAAACATAACGATCGCACAGCTCAAAACCCTAATCGAATCGCAACTCAGAGTTCCAGTACACAACCAAACCCTATCAACAAACCAATCATTACTCTTAGCCAAAACCCCGACTGAAATGTCACGATTCTCCGACATGTCTAACACTCAAACCCTAATCTCTACTCTCGGTATCGCGCACGGTTCTATCATCTACCTCGCTTACGAAGGTGAACGCACTGTTGCCGGACCCAAAATTCGTCCTGCCGGATCTTTCGGTCGGAAGATGACGATGGATGACCTAATTGCGAAACAAATGAGAATCACGCGACAAGAGAACCCTCACTGCGAGTTAGTATCGTTTGATCGTGATGCGGCGAATGGGTTTCAGCATTATGTGAATGAAACCCTAGCGTTTGCTGTGAAGCGTGGGGGTTTTATGTATGGAACGGTGTCAGATGAGGGGAAAGTGGAGGTGGATTTCATATACGAGCCACCGCAACAGGGGACGGAGGATAATCTGATTTTGTTAAGGGATCCCGATGAGGAAAGATTGGTGGAAGCGATTGCGTTGGGATTGGGGATGAGAAAAGTAGGGTTTATTTTCACTCAGACGATTGGGCAAACAAAGAAAGATTATACTTTGTCGAATAGAGAGATTTTGCAGGCGGTGGAGTTGCAAGGGGAGACTGATTTGAAGGAATGGGTGACTGTGATGGTGAAATTGGAAGTGAATGATGATGGTGGTGCTGATGTTCACTTTGAGGCGTTTCAGATGAGTGACCTGTGCGTTAAGTTATTCAAAGATGGGTGGTTTGAGACTGAGATTGCTGCAGATGCTGAACCAAAGTTGTCAAAGATGAAGAAGGATGTCGTGGTTGGGGGAAAAGATACAAGGGAAGTGGATAACGATTTCTTCTTGGTGGTTGTGAAGATCTTTGATCACCAGGTTCTTTTTCATGTCTTGCTTTTTAGCTTCTTGAATCTTGATTGCTTGGTAGTTGGTATATCATATATGATCTGGTTCTTAATCTTGAATACTTTGATGATATTATATTATTATATACTGTCAGTAACCTATGGTAAAGAATTCGGTATGCTGACAATGTTGCTTTCATGCCTAAACGCATATCTGCTTCAATTATTTGTATGTTTGATGCAACGATCTTCAACTAGATGCTAACTAATGGTCCAAATCTCTCGTCTCTCTAGGTGTGATCAAGCTATAACATAGGATTGATATACCTGAAGTGCCTTTATGTCTATGTTTCTATGATGTTTCCTTTTATGGGCTATGTGTTAACTGAATTTCAAAGGTTAATTATTTCTTGAAGAATAAGCTGTTAACTGCATGTCAATGGTTTAGGTGTGGTTCTTAGTTGATGCCACATTATTGCAGCACATGTATGTTAGTGGCAATGATGTTTAAGTGTAAGCATATATGCATTTCTACTCTTTTTGACCTAAATAACACTGCGATAGGTTTTTTTTTGGTAGGATTTGGTTAAATGGGGTTTAATATAAAGTTGTGTGTTGATATGTATTTTTTTTGGATTTGGATTGCAGGGTCCGTTGTCATCAACATTTCCAGTTGAGAATCGAAACACAGCGATTACGATGAGAACCCTGAAGAATCATTTGGATCAAACAAAGAATTTCCCTTTTGTGAAGAGAATTTCAGACTTCCATGTGTTGCTTTTGTTAGCCAGGTATCTGGACGTGAATTCTGATGTGCCAGCATTAGCAGGCTGTGTCCATGCACAGGCAACTGTTCCTGAAGGCTACCAGATCCTAATCGATTCCATGGCAGCATCTGCTTGAAGCTTGATAGATCTTATTATGGAGTATCTCTCTTTCAAGTTTCAACCAAAACCAAAACCAATGGAATGGGCTTTGGTTTTTGAAACATCTCATCTGTTCATGAATATGTCATCTGATTGGGTCGGGTTAACCATAATCGTTTATGCACATTCTTTTCTATGTTAAGTTCTGTTCTGTGTATTTATAGTCTGACTTTTACCCTTAAATCCAATCCATCTCTCAAGCAATACATGTTTTCGTTTTAATTTCGGTTTATCTTTTCTTGTTATATCATCAATTGTGATTGTCTGTCCTTTTTGGACGCATGAAAAAGGGCAATCACGACTTTTGCATAAATGAAGGCATCTTTATGGGTGAGACAAATGAAAGGACCATTTTCTATACTTTCATATTTCTGAAAGACCCAAACTTTCATACTTGACAATATAGTTACTCCAAAACATGCTACATGCATATTTATAAAATAATATTTTTACATTGATAAAGTGATTACAAAAGATTGGATACAAACCAACTATGTTTTAATATTTTACATAACTATCCAGGATATTGTAAGTCTATACAAACCTAAACCAAAATACAAAAAATAATATTACAACTATTCTAAGTCTTCCAACTATACTGGGTGCTTATTGCCTGCATTATGTTAAAACATTGGGAGGGTAAGCGATAACGCTTAGTGAGTTCAATAATAGATACAATATAACGTTATGTCATATATACCAATATGGCAGAAGCAAATAGGAGCAAGGAACAACAAAGGCATAATGTGATAAGCTTTCCCTAACAATTATTGATTTGATTCACAGATATACAAGACATAACAATTTCCATACTTGATATACATCAATAACGCTTTGGCCCAAATGGCACAGAAGACATACAACTTCGGATTAACCTTTTAGTAGATTTCAGGTTTTTACGCCCTATCTAACCCTTTTTGCCAATACCATAGAATAGAAATCATTCTCTTTCGGAGACATGTTCTACATGGCCAGAGGCTACATACCAGTACCAATATGAATCTAAGTCCTTTCACTGATCACATGGTCAAAGGTATTACTTTGCTATTAAACGTAGCGAATAAAAATTAACACGGAAAAATACTCAGGAATATTATTCTACCGAAGCCAAAGTGATGCCTATGTCATACACTTCATGGTCAACGGTTCATACCAATACCCAAATGATGCCTATGTCATACACTTCAAGTCAGAGGTACAGCCTTGCTATAAAAATAGCGGAAACAACAACTCGAGATGATAACATGGAAAAACACATAGCACATATAACACATAACATACAATTGTTCCTATATATTAAACTCACCGTGAAATAATCGGGGGTCAAAATAGTAATTCGGGCAGCACTTCGGCTCTAAATATGACTTTCTTCGTTGAAAACCGGGAGTTTTCTTGAAAACCGAAAAGATAAATTTTTTGGGCTTCTCGGGAATCTCAGGGCGTGTTTCGGGCTTTGGAATAAGTACCGGGGCTTCAGGGGATGTCGGGATAGTAAAAATATTGAAAAAGGGTGAAAAGTGCCAAAATTCTAAAAATACCCGGGAGGGTTCGCATGGTTGCTATTTATAGGGGAGGAGGACCGAAGGCTCGGATCCGAGGCTGGGAAGCGAGAGGCTCGTATGCGAGGCTCGGACCAGCTGTCAGCAGGGCGAGGCTCGGTTCGGACAGATGCTCGCTTCGGATTGGGCCTCCTCCTCGGTCGAATCAGAAGCCTACACGCGGGTCGGATCACGTGGGTTGCATGCGAGGATCACGTGGCTTCTTCGGACACCTGTGCGACACGCGTCGCCTCTCGGACATGCCACACAGCAGCTTCGGACACGTGCCCAGCTCTGAGCGAGGGTGACGTGGCAATCACTATTCATGTGATTTTTCTCGAAAATTGTGACAAATCTTGTAAAATCCATAACTTTCTCATACGAGCTCCGTTTTTTACGTTCTTTATATGCACGCGTAGAGAAAATTATGCTCTACAACTTTCGTTTAGACTTCGTCGGAAAATTTTGACTTTATTTTTATATTATTATTTTTAACAGACCGGGACTGGTAAATCCGTTAAAAATTCATAACTTCTTCATCCGACGTCCGTTTTCGTCAGACTTTTTACCGTTGTACTACTAATGACGAGACCTTCGATTCTTGTTTAGGTTGTGTCGGCTAAAAATCACTCGATCTAAAATTCGAGTTTTTAGCTGTCTACTGCTAAGCTGAAACTTGTAAAAATCATAACTTCCTCATACGAAGTCAGATTTTGGCGTTCTTTTTATCGAAATTCTCGGTTTAACGAATACTACGACTTTCATTTAGATCACTAAGGCTAAAAAGTAGTTTATCAAAAACTCACTTTTTACGTCATTCGGCACCGTGCCGGTTTTATCGCAGATCTTCGATTGGTCATAACTTCTTCGTTATAACTCGGATTTCGATGAGGTTTTCGCCTACATGTTTCTAACGAGATTATCTACAACTTTCAATAATAAAATTTTACTTATTTCAAATTTTATATTTTCGCTAAATTTCACTATTTAGCTTTTAATTGGAATCTCATAAGACTTCCAATAGTTTATGAGTGATTCTAAACATAGTTTTACCTTATTTCTAATAAAAACTATCTGTTAGAACTCAATACTCAATTTCACATAATATTTCATAATATTTTTAACTTTTTGAATTACATAACACGATTTCAAAACGTGTATGTTACAACAAACATTTGTAGTATTGGCTGATTGACATCAGTCTTGGTCAAATTTATGCCAAACACAACATATGACTATCTTGTTTTGTTTTGTAGAAAGAAATAAACAGGCCTTAAAAGATCTCATGTTTTTTCCTTCATTATGATCATCGTTGTTTATGGAATACCGTTCAAAGTGTAAACCATAAAAATGTGGTTCCAGGGAAGTCATGATGAATTGGTAATCTTTAATATGACTGTTGTTCTCATGTTTTGAAACTACATTAGTCTGTTATATGAAAATGTCCTCATCTTTTGCAAGAATAATAAAGGGATAATGACTTAAAGGGTAATGTAATTTTTTGTTTTGTACACATTTAATCATTGAATTTTTTTGTCCATATTTGCCCATTAAATTTGTTTTTTTTTTGTCAATATCTGACCTTATGACCGGTTGGTGTGGGTTTATTCAGTTTCCGGCGGTCTTTGCATCTTCGGTGAGACTTTGGTCATCTTCTCCGGCGAGTCTCCAGACTCCGGCACACATGATTTTTCCAGCAAGTTGTAACACATACAAGTAAGGTTTTGATTTTTAGATCAACAACTCAAGAACACACACATGCATCACACCAGGTTTGGATTTTCAAATAAAAAACACAAGAACACACACACACACAAATCTGAGTATTTGGAATCGTTCAACGTATCTTGTTCTTGTTTAAGTTTCGAAAGCATGTGTGAGTTTTTTAACAGAAATCGATGTGTGTTCTTGAACAAAAACCGATGTGTGTGTGTGTGTCTATTCATCTTCTTTCAAAAATCAAATGATCTTCAAAGTTCGTAGATCTTCACCGTGTCCATCTTCATCCCATAAATCAAACGATCTCCAGAAGTGTTCGTGTGTATGTTTTCATGCTTTGATCGATTCATGGGTTTTTGGGGCGATTTTCAGATCTATGTGTGTTCATGCTTGATTTTTGAACAGCGCATACGAACTTGAATCTGAAATCGAGTTCATACAAGAAATCTAGCTTTGGAGAATAGAAAATAAGGGGATAAAAGATTACCTGAGAAGACTGTCGGAAAAAACATTGTTTGCTAAAGAAGATGACTGGAGACTCGCCGAAGAAGATGACCGGAGTCTTTCCAAAGATGCAAAGACCGTCTGAAATCGGCTAAACCCACACCAACCGGTGATAAGGGTAAGATATGGACAAAAAAACAGGTTTAATGGACAATTAGACAAAAAGAAAAATCAGTAACTAAATTTATATAAAACGAAAAATACATGACCCTTTTAAATCATTATCCCAATAATAAAAGACTATTAAGTAAATTGTGGTTCATAATAATTATCTTTTGCTAAGAAATACATGTTAATCCAAACGTAACATTTGACAACGTATAACTTTTGTTTGCTAAACGTATTCATAGGTCCAGATTAGATTCTAGATGGGTGGGGATTGAAATTTTAAATTAACCTTAAAAGTTAAAACACAATTCGATCAAGCATAAGAACGGTTGCAATTTCTTTATACTGTAAAATAAGAAATTAAAGTAGCCCTAAAGCGAAAATAAACTATCATATTGGAGAGATTGAAGGATATACTTCAATTCTATATAAAATAACTAGGTTATATCCCGTAGAAATGGACAAAAATAATTAAATTTTTACAGTAAATCTCATAATTATAAATCAATTATTTTCAACCAAGAACGGACAAAAGTCTTTTAAGTTGGATCATGGTGACAAACGTCACCCCCATCATCTAACTGACATGTGATATAATTCTTAATAGAAGATTCAGGAACCAACCAAAATTGTTTGTCTATACAATCTATTTTAAGCCAAATTGTCTAGGCTTGTGAGCTTTTTGGAAGCCTTTTAACCATTTAGTTAATATGGTTTGAAGCATTTATGACATTTGATTCTGTCATAGCGTTTTAGTGGTCTTTTAAATCATTAAGCACAAAGACAAGTTTGAACCATATCGACGACAACATTATTCGAGCATTGGATGGATGATGGTTGACGTTCTACCAATGAGTTATAGTGAAGAAAAGCATTATGGATTTCTTTTGAGATTACTTGATGTATTTTCCGAACAATTGTTAGTTTTGTTTGTATTTAAATTTATAGCAATATGGTTGTTTTATGGTTAAACTTCAAAATATTTTGTGTGTTGTCTTGACCTTTTGAGACATTGTTTAACGCCCACAAGATAGAGTTAGATGATTAAAGAATAATATGATAATTAATAGTCTTTGCGATAATTAGACATTATCAAAGAAGAATTATCTAGGAAAAATAATCTAAACGAAAGTCGTTGTAGTCGTTAAACCGTGAGCGTTCATATAAAGAACGTCTCAAATCTGACTTCATCAGAAGAAGTTATGATTTTTCGAAGTTTCAGCGCAACAACATACGGTTCAGAAACCGAAGTAGAGATCGATTGATTGTTAGAAAAAAAAACAATCCAAACGAGAGTTGAAGATCTCATCCATATGGTTTCGTCGATATAAAGATAGTTGAGAACAAATATCATATGAATAAGTTATGAATTTTTAATGAGCTTTAACGGTCTAAGCCTGTTAAAAATATAGCTTTAAAAATAAAGTCAAAATTAGCCGACAAAATCTAAAACGAAAGTCGTAGATCTCGTCGAGAGCTTTCCGGGGATATAAAGAACGTCAAAAACGGAGTTCGCATGATAAAATTACGATTTTCTGAAGTTTTCCGAGAAGCATCACGCGCAGGTGGGCTGCACGACACGCACCTTCTAGAAGGTAGGGAGTAATCACAGACACTTTGTCAAGTGAAGGCATAGTCATTTTCATGAACATTATTTAATAGAAGTATTAATTAAATATTAAATATTTTATTGCCTGGATTATATGTTAGGATATATACTATGCTATGTGCGGACCAGATATGGTTCTATTTTATGTTAGGATAAACAGATAATATTATATAATAATATTGAAAGTAGAATTGTTAAGAAGATAAATTATTAATAATACCTAATACTCTTATGGAATCTATATACACAAAGATAGGTTAGTGTCGCCCAAGAATAGAGTCGGTATTAAAAGTTGGTTGAGACACAATAATATAGTCTAGGGATAAACTTAGACTCGTGGAAGATACCTTAGCTCAATTAAGTTTGATATTAGGTAGTCTCATTAGGAGAATATGTGTAACCTAGGAATGAAGAGTAAAGTTTTGTTTCATGACATTATCTGTAACGCACGTGTCTCTAGGCTAGGCATTAATGATAATGTAATAGTTTAGGCCAACCTTTGTAACTCGTTTTGAAGTAATAAGAATGAATTATGTGATTTATACTTGTAGGCTCGTAACCTGTAGGTGTTTTTGAACTAGGTGTTCATTAAGTATTTTCGAACTGAGTGTTCACTAGGTATTTTGATTTACGTGTTCACCAGTTGTAATCTAAATATCCTGGCAGCTGCGCCTATTGGATAATATTGGCAGCTATGCCTAATAGATACAACATAATCCTGGCAGCCGCACCTAAAGGATAATATCAGCAGTTGCGCCTAATAGAGAACGTCATAATCCCGACACCTGCGCCTAGATGATAATATTGGCACTCGCGCCTATATGATAACATTGACAGCTGCGCCTAATAGATGATACTGGCAGCTGCGCCTGGTTGAGAACAACACAATCCTCGCAGCTGCGCCTAAAGGATAATATTGACAGCTGTTCCTAATAGAGAACGTTGGCAGCTGTGCTATTGGCAACGATGGACTTTGTGTCTATTCCTTAGGACAATCCTTTGGAATGAATGAGTGAATGATAGAGGATTCTTAGGGTGGAACCTTAAGAAACTGTAGAAGTATCCATTAAGCAGTGTTGTTACCCCGATGATGATCCTTAAGCTAGGTCCCATTTATTAGATGTTTAGGGACGTAAAGTGAGGATAACGGGAACGGGTAATCATGGTTATTGTTGATTGATTAAATTAATAAATTTATTGTTAGTTGATGAAAATTAATAAATTTATTTATTGTGGGTTGAAAACCCTATATGCTCACCAGGCTCCCAAGCCTTACCCACTCAGTTTTCTATATTACAGGTATGGAACAAGAGCATAGTTGGACGATGACGAGAGATTTTGAATTATAAGCCAGTAGATATAAATAACTGTTGTAAGGCCTATATTGTACAGTTTATGCTTTTGGTCTGTATCGATATGGACATCCCGAGTTTTGTAATGAAATGAAAAATACATTTCTTTAAGAAATGCTTTGATAATTTTTTTTTATCATATTTTGTTTTGGGGACAAATTCCGCAACACCTTTTGAAAGATTACTCTGATTTTATTTTAAAAAGCATAAACGAAATCGATCTTTTTTGGCCGTGAAAATGGGGATGTCACAGTTGGTATCAGAGCATTAGTTTAAGCGAACTAAGAATTTGTAGAATTTCTAAACTTAAACTTAGAATGCTAAGTGATGATCGTGAGATGAGTGTCTACCATATTTTAGACACGAGTACTAGTATATTTTAGGAAAGATGCCTAAAATGCTTTTATGTGCTAAATGCTATATGTTTGCCATATATGCCATTATTTGTTTGGATCTTTGGTCTGTTGCCGACCGGATCTGGAAACCTTATGTGTTTAGGATTCTAAGCGTATGACTATGATATTAGAACTGGCATGTAACGTTTCGAAGAATTTAAGCGTCTATCGTGAATAAATATCTAAATTCGCCTAATTTAGTGTATAGATCAAATGGCAAGAACCCGACGTGGAGCTGGAAACGCGAATGAAAACAGGAATCAACAGTCTCGTCCCCAAGTGATTGCGCAGGTGCCGATAGTAGAAGCTACACCAGAGCCAGTCACAATGGCTGGAGTTCAAGCCATGATTCGGGCTATGATGGATGAACAGAAGAAATGAGACAATTGTTGAACAACAGGGATGAACCTTCAATGCTTGCCGAACAACCTGAACTAAATGATGGACAGTCAGAGGAAGGAAATTACAGCCGTACTGTCAGTCAAGCGGAACCCACAGTGGCAGAAAGGAATGACCCGGAGAGGGAAATCAATAGAGATGGGCGTATGTATAAGAATTTCTTGGGCGCCAAACCGCCAAGTCTTTCCGGAAGCCCAAAACCTGTAGAGATTATGGACTGGATCTCCGAAATGGAGATGGTATTTGAAAGCTGCAACTGTAGCGATAAGCAGAAAACAGTCTTTGCGGTCAGACAACTAAAGACCAGAGTTTTATGCTGGTGGAATTTATTGGAAGATACGATGCCATGAGGAGAATCCTTGAAAATGTCTTGGGAAGCATTCATAAGGCAGTTGAAAATGCAGTACTGCTCCGAAATCGATCTGATAGATCTAAACAATGAGTTCTAGAACTTGAAGAAGGGGAGAATGAGCATTGATGACTATGTTACTGCATTCACCGAAAAGATGAATTTGTTTCCATACTTGGTACCAACTGAACTCGCCAAGATAGAAAAATTTGCTAACGGATTGCCCTCAGACTTTGGTCCGACGGTCAAAATGGAAAGCACGTTGAAGGCAGTCGTTAGAGCAGCCAAAAATGTTGAGACCCAGCTAAAGAAAATGGGTCTGGAGGGAGCCGATGTTGGCGAGAAAAGGAAGTTCGATGGATCATCAAAATCCAACAAGAAGAGCAAGTTTGGTTCAAAGTTCGAAGGAGGAGGAGGTGAAGCAATATGGTGCGATAAGTGCAAGAAGAAACACGTAGAAAAATGTGGCGTGGAGGTGACATGTTTCAAATGTGGAAAGTATGGGCATTACGCCAATGAATGTACATTCAGTAAAAGGGTGTGTTATGGATGTAATGAAGAAGGGCACTACACGCAAGACTGTCCAAAGAGGAAAGGAGCTACAAAGCTAAACGTACTTCCGAAACCAAAGGCAAAAGCATTCCCGATGATCCTTAATGAAGCAGGCGAGGATGCAAGGGATCGGGAGTAAGGACTATATGTTCCAAAATCAAGATATAACGTAACCATGCAGATAGTATTCGGTGATGTAGCCTTTTAGAGGCATTGTATAGATTAAACTTGAACATCCGTGTAATCGTTTCAAGAAGTAATATAAAACGTGGTTTTGTTATCTGGTGTGTTAAGCTTTTATGTGATTTTCTTGTATGGTGACTTGGATAAATTGCGAGACAATACTTGGGACGAGTATGAGTAGGTGTGAATAGTAGTAGAGGCCTATACTACTGGAAGCACAGGACTCACACTTGGATAAGAGAAAGTCACAAGGTTACCAAGAAGCTAGTAATTGATTTCGTTTTTGTTCAAGTATGTCGTCGCCATCGTTTCGGTAATGACTAAGAAGATGATTGACATTCCGAACCTAGAGGTTGTATCGAATCGAGTCCAACTAAGATGAGTATGTTACGTGGTTCGGGGAAAGTTGAGTCCAAGGTTTATTGGACCTTTTAAAGTTCTTCAGAGGATTGGGAACCATGCTTACAAGCTAGAACTACCAGAAGAACTAGATGGTATTCATAACACTTTCCACGTGTGTTATTTGAGGAAGTTCACGGGAGAAGTTCCCGACATAATTCCAGTTTCTGAATTAAGGTCGGATGAAAGCAAGAGGTTAATTAAAGAACCATAGGCAATCGTTGATCGTAAGACTAAGAAGTTGCGACGTAAGATGGTCGATTTAGTGCTTGTGCGATGGAAACATAAGAATGGGCCAAATCTCACCTGGGAAAAGGAGAGCGACATGATGAGTCGCTATCCGAATTTGTTTGCTGATATATGATTCTGGGGACGAAATCATCATAACGGGGAGAGAATTGTAACGCCCGTGTTTCTAGGCTAGGCATTAATGATAATGTAATAGTCTAGGCCAACCTTTCTAACTCGTTTTGAAGTAATAAGAATGAATTATGTGCTTTATACTTAATTATTATGATTTAATAAATTGAGGATAAAAATAAGCATCGAAAATAAATATTAGATAAAGTCGATATCTATGAAGAAAGTTGTAGTGGTTGAAACAAGGATTCCGGAGATATAAAGAATACCGAAATCTGAGTTATAACAAAGAAGTTATGACCTGTCGAAGTTTCGCGACAGAACCGGCACGACGCTGTGTGACGTAATAAGTGAATTTACGATAAAGTGCTTTTTAGCCTTAGCGATCTAAATTAAAGTCGTAGTATACGTTAAACCGAGAGCGTGCATAAAAAGAATGTCCAAATCTGACTTCGTATGAGGAAGTTATGAATTTTCTAAGATTTGGTATAGTAGTATGCAGCCCGGAATTCGAATTATAGATTGAGCGATTTTTAGCCGACACATCTAAACGATAATCGAAGATCTCGTCGATAGTAGTTTAACGGTAAAAAGACAGCCGAAAACGGATGTAGGATGAAGAAGTTATGAATTTTTAACGAACTTTTGCGGTCCTGGTCTGTTAAAAATATAACTTTAAAAATAAAGTCAAAATTAGCCGACGGAGTCTAAACGAAAGTTGTAGAGTATAATCTCACCTACTTGTGGATATAAAGAACTTAAAAAATTGGAGCCTGTATGCAAAAGATATGAATATTTGACGTTTTAAATATAAAACTCGAGGCTTATCCAAAGTCGTACGCCCAGCGTACGAGTTTACGGCCCGCGTACTCGGACTAGGTCAGAAGTTGGCCACGCTGCCTCTTTCTTCGGACGGATGACACGTATCTTGTACATCTACGCGTCCGAGGCCCGAAAACCGAACCAGCGACACGTCTCTCGGAACGCCCAGCGTACTCGGTCTACGCCCAGCGTAGAGCCTCGCAAGGCAGTACGCCCCGCGTACTTTAGAATTACGCCCAGCGTAATTCGAGGCATCAGCCTCCTATAAATTGGATGCGAGGCTTCCCATAAATGGTTGCTAATTTTCTCTCTCTCTCCTTCACTCTCTATACCCTCTCTAGCCATCTTAAAACACCCCGAAGCCTCGGGAACACCCCTAACACCCGAAGAAAGCCTGGAGCCCCGAAGTCACCATGGAAAAGAGTTTTTCGATTCGAAACTCTGCCCGCGTGAAGCCCAATTTTTAAGAAAACATCCCCGTTTCATCAAAAAAGATTGTTTTAAGGGACGAAGTGCTTTCCAATCACCATCTTATCAGGTGAGTGTATAGTCACTTTCATCTTACACATAGATATTAAGTATTTTATATAAAATATGTGTTATATGTATATATATTGTTTGTTTATTTGAGATGAATGTTGAATGAATATTTTATACATGTTTAGAATGATTTAAACTGTATATGTACTTTTATCTACAAATATGTTGGGTATAACATGGGTAGATGAAATAGCTGATGTGTGATGAAATAAAATGATGAGAGACCTCGAAGTTGTTGATGTTCCAGTCATCTAAAGGAATATAGATGACGACCATAGACTTTTCTAGACAGTTCAGTGGAACGCTAGCAGGCTCGTAACGTGTATGTGTTTTTGAACTAGGTGTTCATCAAGTATTTGGTGTTCATTAAGTATTTCGAACGGAGTGTTCACTAGGTATTTTGATTTACGTGTTCACCAGTTGTAATCTAAATATCCTGGCAGCTGCGCCTAATGGATAATTTTGGCAGCTGTGCCTAATAGATACAACATAATCCTGGCAGCCGCGCCTAAAGGATAATATCAGCAGTTGCGCCTAATAAAGAACGTCATAATCCCAGCACCTGCGCCTAGATGATAATATTGGTAGTCGTGCCTAAAAGATAACATTGACAGTTGCGCCTAATAGATGATACTGGCACCTGCGCCTGGTTGAGAACAACACAATCCTGGCAGTTGCGCCTAAAGGATAATATTGGCAGTTGTTCCTAATAGAGAACGTTGGCAGCTGTGCTATTGGCAACGATGGACTTTGTGTCTATTCCTTAGGACAATCCTTTGGAATGAATGAGTGAATGATAGAGGATTCATAGGATGGAACCTTAAGAAACTGTAGAAGTATCCCTTAGGCAGTGTTGTTACCCTGATGATGATCCTTAAGCTAGGTCCCTTTTATTAGATGTTTAGGGACGTAAAGTGAGGATAACGGGAACGGGTAATCAGGGTTATTGTTGATTGATTAAATTAATAAATTTATTGTTAGTTGATCAAAATTAATAAATTTATTTATTGTGGGTTGAAAACCCTATATGCTCACCAGGATCCCAAGCCTGACCCACTCAGTTTTCTATATTACAGGTAGTGGAACAAGAGCATAGTTAGACGATGGCGAGTGATTTTGGATTATAGGCCCGTAGATATAAATAACTGTTGTAAGGCGTATATTGTACTGTTTATGCTTTTGGTCTGTATCGATATGGACATCCCGAGTTTTGTAATGAAATGAAAATACATTTCTTTAAGAAATGATTTGATAAATTTTTATCATATTTTGTTTTGGGGACAAATTCCGCAACACATCTTGAAAGATTACTCTGATTTTATTTTAAAAATCATAAACGAAATCGGTCTTTTCTGGCCGTGAAAATGGGGATGTCACAGTTGGTATCAGAGCATTAGTTTAAGCGAACTAGGAATTTGTAGGATTTCTAGACTTAAACTTAGAATGCTAAGTGATGATCGTGAGATGAGTGTCTACCATATTTTAGACACGAGCACTAGTATATTCTAGGAAAGATGCCTAAAATGCTTTTATGTGCTAAATGCTATATGTTTGCCATATATGACATTATATGTTTGGATCTTTGGTCTGTTGCTGACCGGATCTGGAAACCATATATGTTTAGGATTCTAAGCGTATGACTATGATATTAGAACTGGCATGTAACGTTTCGGAGAATTTAAGCGTCTATCATGAATAAAGATCTAAATTCGCCTAATTTGGTGTATATATCAAATGGAAAGAAACCGAATCGGAGCTGGAAACGCGAATGAAAACAGGAATCAACAGTCTCGTCCCCAAGTGATTTAGCAGGTGCCGATAGTAGAAGCTGCACCAGAGCTAGTCACAGTTGCTGGAGTTCAAGCCATGATTCGGGCTATGATGGCTGAACAGAGGGAATAAATGAGACAATTGTTGAACAACAGGGATGAACCTTCAATGCTTGTCGAACAACCTGAACTAAATGATGGACAGTCAGAGGAAGGAAATTACAGCCGTACTATCAGTCAAGCGGAACCCACAGTGGCAGAAAGGAATGACCCGGAGAGGGAAATCAACAGAGATGGGCGTATGTATAAGAATTTCTTGGGCGCCAAACCGCCAAGTCTTTCCGGAAGCCTAAAACCTGTAGAGATTATGGACTGGATCTCCGAAATGGAGATGGTATTTGAAAGCTGCAACTGTAGCGATAAGCAGAAAACAGTCTTTGCAGTCAGACAACTAAAGACCAGAGTTTTATGATGGTGGAAGTTATTGGAAGATACGATGCCATGAGGAGAAGCCTTGAAAATGTCTTGGGAAGCATTCATAAGGCAGTTGAAAATGCAGTACTGCTCCGAAATCGATCTGATAGATCTAAACAATGAGTTCCAGAACTTGAAGAAGGGGAGAATGAGCATTGATGACTATGTTACTGCATTCACCGAAAAGATGAAGTTGTTTCCATACTTGGTGCCAACTGAACTCGCCAAGATAGAAAAATTTGCTAACGGATTGCCCTCAGACTTTGGTTCGACGGTCAAAATGGAAAGCACGTTGAAGGCAGCCGTTAGAGCAGCCAAAAATGTTGAGACCCAGCTAAAGAAAATGGGTCTGGAGGGAGCCGATGTTGGCGAGAAAAGGAAGTTCGATGGATCATCAAAATCCAACAAGAAGAGCAAGTTTGGTTCAAAGTTCGAAGGAGGAGGAGGTGAAGCAATATGGTGCGATAAGTGCAAGAATAAACACGTAGAAAAATGTGGCGTGGAGGTGACATGTTTCAAATGTGGAAAGTATGGGCATTACGCCAATGAATGTACATTCAGTAAAAGGGTGTGTTATGGATGTAATGAAGAAGGGCACTACACGCAAGACTGCCCAAAGAGGAAAGGAGCTACAAAGCTAAACGTACTTCCGAAACCAAAGGCAAAAGCATTCCCGATGATCCTTAATGAAGCAGGCGAGGATGCAAGGGATCAGGAGTAAGGACTATATGTTCCAAAATCAAGATATAACGCAACCATGCAAATAGTATTCGGTGATGTAGCCTTTTAGAGGCATTGTATAGATTAAACTTGAACATCCGTGTAATCGTTTCAAGAAGTAATATAAAACGTGGTTTTGTTATCTGGTGTGTTAAGCTTTTATGTGATTTTCTTGTATGGTGACTTGGATAAATTGCGAGACAATACTTGGGACGAGTATGAGTAGGTGTGAATAGTAGTAGAGGCCTATACTACTGGAAGCACATGACTCACACTTGGATCAGGGAAAGTCACAAGGTTACCAAGAAGCTAGTAATTGATTTCGTTTTTGTTCAAGTATGCCGTTACCATCGTTTCGGTAATGACTAAGAAGATGATTGACATTCCGACCCTAGAGGTCATATCGAATCGAGTCCGACTAAGATGAGTATGTTACGTGGTTCGGGGAAAGTTGAGTCCAAGGTTTATTGGACCTTTTAAAGTTCTTCAGAGGATTGGGAACCATGCTTACAAGCTAGAACTACCAGAAGAACTAGATGGTATTCATAACACTTTCCACGTGTGTTATTTGAGGAAGTTCACGGGAGAAGTTCCCGACATAATTCCAGTTTATGAATTAAGGTTGGATGAAAGCAAGAGGTTAATTGAAGAACCAGAGGCAATCGTTGACCGTAAGACTAAGAAGTTGCGACGTAAGATGGTCGATTTAGTGCTTGTGCGATGGAAACATAAGAATGGGCCAAATCTCACCTGGGAAAAGGAGAGCAACATGATGAGTCGCTATCCGCATTTGTTTGCTTATATATGATTCCGGGGACGAAATCATCCTAACGGGGAGAGAATTGTAACGTCCGTGTTTCTAGGCTAGGCATTAATGATAGTGTAATAGTCTAGGCCAACCTTTGTAACTCGTTTTGAAGTAATAAGAATGAATTATGTGCTTTATACTTAATTATTATGATTTAATAAATTGAGGATAAAAATAAGCGTCGAAAATAAATATTAGATAAAGCTGATATCTATGAAGAAAGTTGTAGTGGTTGAAACAAGGATTCCGAAGATATAAAGAATACCGAAATCCGAGTTATAACAAAGAAGTTATGACATGTCGAAGTTTCGCGACAGAACCGACACGACGTTGTGTGACGTAAAAAGTGAATTGACGATAAAATGTTTTTTAGCCTTAGCGATCTAAATGAAAGTCGTAGTATATGTTAAACCGAGTATAATCTCACCTACACGTGGATATAAAGAACGTAAAAAATGGAGCCCATATGCAAAAGATATGAGTTTTTGAAGTTTTAAATATGAAATTCGAGGCTTATCCGAAGCCGTACGCCCAACGTACGAGTTTACGCCCCGCGTACTCGGACTAGATCAGAAGTTGGCCACGTCGCCTCTTTCTTCGGTCAGAAGTTGGCCACGTCGCCTCTTTCTTCCCAGAAATGGTTGCTAATTGTCTCTCTCTTTCACTCTCTATACCCTCTCAAGCCATCTTAAAACACTCCGAAGCCTCGGGAACACCCGAAGAAAGCTCGGAGCCCCGAAGTCTCCAAGAAAAAGAGTTTTTCGAGTCAAAACTCTACCCGTGTGAAGGCCGGTTTTTCAGAAAACATCCCGGTTTCATCGAAAAAGATTGTTTTAAGGGACGAAGTGTTGTCCAATCACCATCTTATCAGGTGAGTGTATAGTCACTTTCATCTTACACGTAGATATTAAGTATTTTATATAAAATATGTGTTATGTGTATATTTATTGTTTGTTTATTTGAGATGGATGTTGAATGAATATTTTATACATGTTTAGAATGATTTAAATTGTATATGTACTTTTATCTACAAATATGTTGGGTATAACATGGGTAGATGAAATAGCTGATGTGTGATGAAATAAAATGATGAGATACCTCGAAGTTGTTGATGTTCCAGTCATCTAGCGGAGTATAGATGACAACCATAGATTTTTCTAGACAGTTCAGTGGAACGCTAGCAGGCTCGTAACCTGTAGGTGTTTTTGAACTAGGTGTTCATTAAGTATTTTCGAACGGAGTGTTCACTGGGTATTTTGATTTACGTGTTCACCAGTTGTAATCTAAATATCCTGGCAGCTGCGCCTATTGGATAGTATTGGCAGCTGTGCCTAATAGATACAACATAATCCTGGCAGCCGCACCTAAAGGATAATATCAGCAGTTGCGCCTAATAGAGAACGTCATAATCCCGGCACCTGCGCCTAGATGATAATATTGGCACTCGCGCCTATAAGATAACATTGACAGCTGCGCCTAATAGATGATACTGGCACCTGCGCCTGGTTGAGAACAACACAATCCTGGCAGCTGTGCCTAAAGGATAATATTGACAGCTGTTCCTAATAGAGAACGTTGGCAGCTGTGCTATTGGCAACGATGGACTTTGTGTCTATTCCTTAGGACAATCCTTTGGAATGAATGAGTGAATGATAGATGATTCTTAGGGTGGAACCTTAAGAAAATGTAGAAGTATCCATTAAGCAGTGTTGTTACCCCGATGATGATCCTTAAGCTAGGTCCCATTTATTAGATGTTTAGGGACGTAAAGTGAGGATAACGGGAACGGGTAATCATGGTTATTGTTGATTGATTAAATTAATAAATTTATTGTTAGTTGATGAAAATTAATAAATTTATTTATTGTGGGTTGAAAACCCTATATGCTCACCAGGCTCCCAAGCCTTACCCACTCAGTTTTCTATATTACAGGTATGGAACAAGAGCATAGTTGGACGATGGCGAGGGATTTTGAATTATAGGCCAGTAGATATAAATAACTGTTGTAAGGCCTATATTGTATAGTTTATGCTTTTGGTCTGTATCGATATGGACATCCCGAGTTTTGTAATGAAATGAAAAATACATTTCTTTAAGAAATGCTTTGATAATTTTTTTATCATATTTTGTTTTGGGGACAAATTCCGCAACACCTTTTGAAAGATTACTCTGATTTTATTTTAAAAAGCATAAACGAAATCGGTCTTTTTTTGCCGTGAAAATGAGGATGTCACATTATCAGGTGTTGATGTACGGTAGCTCCGTACGGGATGACCAAAAGTGGTGGGTGTCAATTAGGAAACTGTTAGCAGTATGTCTGGTCACCCTAGAGTAGGTGACAACACTTGATCATTCTAAACGATCTTGTAAATTACGTTGCTAATGTGAGCTCATTACTCACAGACGTAGATGAATTTGAAAACAATATTCATCAAATACTCTGACAACTCATATGCCTTTATGACTTACACCGACAAAGGAAGCCCCTAGTTGTGTGTAGTCAGTCTTAACGATTCACCAGGCAAGATAACTTCTCTATGATAATCATTGTTTAGGATTTGTGAGGATTGATAGAAATGGATAGTCTAGGATATGTGAGGATCGATAAAAATGGATAGCCTAGGATATGTGAGAATCGATAGAAATGGTTAGTGTACGATTTGTAAGGATCAGCAGGAATGGATATGTAGGAATGGTTATTGTATGGTGACAGTTGATTTGCAGGTCTGATAATTATGGAATATTATCATATCAATATCATTGGATTGAAATCCCTATGTATCCCACCAGGTTTCCCCAACCTGATCTATTCAGTTTATATGCATCACATGTATCAAGACTTAAGCTAATAGAACTTGATTAGGATGATGAGTAATTAAGAGACAACCTGCAATAGTATTCAGGACCATCAAGTCTCTACGCTGTAACTTATATATCTATATTGATTATGACATCCTTAGGGTTTTAACATTTTGGAAACAAACATTTGTAATCAAAATGATCTTTTGTACTGAGATTTTCTGCAAATATAAATAAGTGATTTTAAAGCGTAAAAAAAAGTTTTAATTGGTTCTGAAAATTAGAGGATGTCACATATTGTCTTGCTTATTAAAACATGTTGATTTTTCTATATATTAACAAAGGTTGAGCCAAAATGTGAATATCATTTTCTTTACGACTTCAGAACATAATTTTATTTTTCTTTTCTTTCTTTCCGAATTAATAACACAATTATTATTTTTTCTATTTTTTTTCTTTTCTTTCCATTCTATTTGGAATCTTTTGGTTGACCCCTTTCCTCTTAGGCTACTTCTATTAGTGACAACCAAGTTTGTTATTAATAAAGTAAAAATATTGTTTTTGCGATAAGAGTCTCATGGTTGAGGAGTAGAATTTTAAACAAGATATCTAGGGCCCAAACCTTAAAACACCAACAACAAAAAAAATACCAGTGTTCCGTAAATGACCTCTTACATGACTTTAGGACGGGTTCATGTGGACCGCTCCGACCGAAGTTGAAATAGTAAGTGCAACATCACATATAAATTCACGCCACAATAATTTTCCCCTTTAACTAAGTTTTATAGTTACAAAGTATACATTATTCTTCTTTTAAGAATATAAAAAAGGGAAATTATTACTAGTGTAATCATCTTTGTCGTTTTGTTCATATTTAGACAACTTTTTTTTATATACATTTGACCATTTAACTTCTTATATGTGTTCACGTATCATCATTGTCACCGACTATAGCATGTGACAATGGTAATATGTGAACACATTTAACAAATTAAATTGTCAAATGTTTACAAAATAAAGTTGTCTAAATTTGAACAAAACGAAAAATTAATTACCATGATAAGTCATTTTCCCCACTTTTAATAGCGATTTTATTTTTCATATTTGTTAATATTATTTTTTTCAAACGTTATTTTTAAAGTATTCATAATGTCTTAAATATTAATTAAATATTGATTACTTCTAAACTTCACTTTTTAATTAATAATTATGTTTTTATTTTGTAAAATATTTTATATAGCCTCTTATATTTTTTTTCTTTTGTTTTTAAGCATTTACAATATTTTTAAAGTAAATACTATCTAACAATAAAATTAAATAAATTAAATATGTATCAATAAGTATGAAATGTCTTTAAAAAAATATTAGGTAGCAAATAAAAAAATAAAAAATCTATATAATGTAAATATTTTAAAATTATTACAACTTTTTAATTAGAAGTTTATACACTTTTAATTTTTTTAATACAATGTTTTAAACTAGTATTTAACGAAAATATTTTAAAATGTTATACTCCTATAAAAGTATTAAATTATCATAAAAAATTTATGAAACACTTTAAATATGTTGTAAAAGAATGTTTAGAAATACTTGTATGAAAAAGTAAAAAAAAAAGGTTAAAAACTTGTAAGAAAATTTTAAAACATTTGTAAAATATTTTGTTTAAAAGTGTTTGTATTAAAATTATATGAAAATATAAAAAAAGTTATACAAAAAAATTATAAGCAAAGTTTAAAATAATGTATTAGAAAAATTTATAGGAAAAAATATCATAAAAATATCGTAAGATATTATAAAAAGTCTTAAAATATTTACAAAAAAAGTTGTTCACATTTAGACAACTTTCTTTTTCAATACACATTTGACCGTTCAACTTGTTAAATGTGTTCAAATATTATCATTGTTACTTGCGATAGAATGTGACAATAGTAATATATGAATAACTTTAACAAGTTAAATTGTTAAATGTATACAAAAAAATTGCTTAAACGTGAACAAGACAAAAATGTAATTAGTGTGTGAAGTCATTTTTTCCATAAAAAAACAAAATTTATTAGAATTTATAATCTTTGTACGAATAAAGATTAGTTATGATATATTTTGATATTATTTTATAACAATAAAAAATTAAGTTGAACTCAATTGCGAATAAAATTTATAAATATCGTAGATAAAAAATGATTTGATTGGTTGTAAACTTGTAATACAAATGCCAAATTTACAAAATCCTGAAGGATGGGGGACTGAAATAGCAAGAGAGTAAAAGTTTTCAGCATATACACAACGAAAAACAGAGAGGAAAAACCCTAAACCCTAAAATCAAGAGCCTGTCTACCGTCGTCTTCCTTCCTCTACTACAATGGCGGTCGATGATCGATCGGAAGCAATCGTGAAGACATTCGCCGTAAAACCAAAACTCAAACCCACTACAAACAAATCCACCCCAACGCCGGAATCCAAATACTGGAAATCGTTTAAGCCAAAACAAACTCAAACCCTAGTATCATCCGTAACATCACTTTCTTTTTCCCCAACGGCTCCACATGATATTGCCGCCACCCACTCTGCAACTGTCACTATCTTTTCATCGCAAACCCTAGAGCCCAAATCAACTATCTCCTCCTTCAAAGACACCGCTACATCCGCATGTTTTCGTTCTGATGGCCAACTGATTGCCGCTGGTTCATATTCTGGTCAGATCCAAGTGTTCGACCCTAAGAAACGATCTGCGCTCCGGCGCCTCCGTGGCCACTCCCGCCCAGTCCATTTTGTCAGTTATCCTCGCGTTGACAAGCTCCATTTGTACTCCGGTGGTGATGATGCCGTAGTTAAGTACTGGGATGTTTCGTCGGAGATTTTGATTCATAATCTAATTGGCCATAAGGATTATGTACGTTGCGGTGATGGGTCTCCGGCAAGTGATGATATGTTTATCACGGGGTCATATGACCATACAGTTAGAGTTTGGGATGTTAGGGTATCAAATCAAGGAGCCATGATGAACATCAACCATGGAGCACCGGTAGAGGATGTGATTTACTTACCATCTGGTGGTCTAATTGCCACCGCCGGTGGAAATAATGTGAAAATTTGGGATGTGATTGGTGGTGGTAAGCTGTTGCATTCTATGGAAAGCCACAACAAGACTGTAACTTCACTATGTGTGGGGAAAATAGGGAAAGATAGTGGTGAGTTCTCAAATCAGTATCGGATTTTGAGTGTTTCATTAGATGGATATATGAAAGTATTCGATTATTCAACACTGAAGATCACCAGCTCGATAAGGTATCCATCTTCTCTCATGTCAGTAGCATTCTCACCAGATTGCACAACTAGGGTGATTGGTGCTTCAAATGGGATTCTATACGCAGGGAAGAGGAAAACTGATGAAAACCTGGGGTCTGTTAAATCTGAATGGGGAAAATACGTTGGTTTTGGAGCCATAGATGAGCCTGAGAAGAGAGTTCTAAGGCCTTCTTATTTTCGTTACTTCCATAGAGGCCAAAATGAGAAGCCTTCAAAAGGAGATTACTTGATCATGAGACCAAAAAAGGTGAAACTGGCTGAACATGACAAACTGTTGAAGAAATTTCATCACAAAGAGGCTTTAGTATCTGCTTTAAGAGCAAAAAACCCTGAAAACATAGTAGCAGTGATGGAGGAATTGGTGTCAAGAAAGAAACTATTGATGTGTGTTTCAAATTTGGGGATGGAGGAACTTGGGTTGCTTTTGAGTTTCTTACAGAGATACTCAACAATGCCAAGGTATGCTGGGGTGTTGATTGCATTGGCTAAGAAAGTTGTTGAAAACCGATCTGATGATATTAGTGGTTCAGAGGAACTAAAAGGCCATATTCGAAATCTAAAGAGGTCAATCATGGAGGAGATAAGAATCCAACAATCTTTGCAAGAAATACAAGGTATAATTTCTCCTTTACTGAAGATTGCAGGGAGAAGATAGTTGATAAATCTCATATGCAATTTTTGTTTCTCGTCTTTAGGTTTTGGGGTTTTAAAAAGTTCTACAATTTTGTTTGCCAGAAGTTAAATTGTTGTTTATTATTAAATTGTTGTATTTTGAGGGATATGGATGCTATTCTGTGACCTTATATTTTGTTTGATCCAATTAGAGGTGTTACTCTTAGTTTATTCAAATTCGGGTCAAGTTTATCATTCCTTTGCAAATTTACCCTTACATGGTGGTGATCCAATTGTACAATGTTTGGTAAAAGGGTTCTGACATAATCTTGACTAAGAAATAAGAACCCTACTTCGTTTTAAACCTTCAATATCTAGTTTGTAATATGGTCTTAAATTTTGAATCCAATCCAATGAAGACTCTTCCATAAATTTCCTTTAGTCAAAAAAAAAAAAAAAAGTCGTGTGTTCAAGGTGAAATTATACATGTGACAAGATTTGCAATTAAGGTTCTATAGGGCATGGTTTGGCCACTACCTGGGGCACCCCAAGCACTCACAAGAGAGAACATAGAAGAGGAGAAAAAGAGGAAGAGAATATAGAAAAGATTCAAAACCCTAACCCCATCCTTTACTAATAATGCTCCTCTCATCTGATTCTCTCAACCTCTAACAGGCACGAGAGCACAATTGCATCAAGAAGACACAAAACTCTAAGTCGATAAATCGCCTAGTTAATCCGTCAATAAGAAGCAAATAAGATAAAGCCTCTCATGTCCCGACGCAAGGAAGACAACAACACATTGGATTTGTTACATTTTATTTAGAATTGCTGAGAAATAAACTGAAACGCAAAACTGATCAACCCATGGGTTGAACTCAAAAACCCGACCCATAAACCCAAAAACCGATCAAAACTCAAATACCGAAATTATCGGTTTGGATTCGGTTTCACTCCAAAACCAACCTGTGCAGACCCCTAAAATTTGAGGAAAATACAATGTTGTATGTTATTAATTTTTTAATGGATATTATATATTAATAATTTAAAAGAAAAATGAAAATGGATAAGATATTGTTAACGGGTAAAATGGTTCATCAAAGTCATTTCGTGACTTTCGGTAGAAGATGTGTAGGGGATCATTACCCTTTAACATTTATTAAAAATGTATTAAATAATTACTAATATGTATATCGGGTCGAGGTTTGAGTCGGTTCGTTTAGTGGGTCGGTTTTAAATCCATATCAAATTTTTAGGTTTTGAAAAATCTAAAACTCAAAACCGACGGTTTGGTTTGGTTTCAATTTAATCGGTTTTTCGATTTCGCTTTTGCTCGACCATAGTTAAAAGTTAAAACAACTTGTGTGAATTAGAATCATGTCATTACAAGAAAAAAAATATAAAATAAAGAATATCATAAGAGATTAAGAGTGGATACTTTCATGATTGGCCCAAGAGAGAAAGGAATGTATCGGCCCGACACATGTAATGAATTTTTTTTTTTTGAACTAGCAAATGAATATATTGATAAAGCGACCCAGCAAGATGCTAGTCAGCGAAGGAATACAAGTAGATAACATGGAATGAATCACAACTTGGAATCTAGGATCTCAACTTTGCATCATAATTAATACCTCTTTAAGACCTGGGTATTGTTTGTTTTCTCTACAACTCTTTTTGGTCTGTTTTGTTTGCGTCATGTGGACATCAATCATACAATAGCACTTGCATATTGTTTGTTTTTAGAATACCGCAGACCTAAAAAAATATGTGCACCCTCTTCTTGAAAAGGACATTGACTAAAGTTTTCTCACATCTTCTAACTTAAAAAAAAACACATATATCTCCTTAACCATTGTATTTTTAAATGATTTCCAATAAATAAAAAAAAGGATTTCTAACTTAAAAAAAAAATACTAACACCATCAAAATCACTATTTTCATATTTTTTTCCTGCATTTTAACCGAAATTAAAATAAAATATAGATTAAACTTATTAAAAGTCAGTTATTGATTATTTAACTTATAATCAATAAAGCATATATACATAAAAAAAAAATTTTATTTAAATTTTAATGTTGAATTTTTTAAGTATAAAAAACAGTTTATTTAAATTTCAATTTATTTACTTTAGACGTTTAGTTCATCTATTTTTCTGCAGATGTGGTCCGTAAACTGCAGATATTTTACCTCTTAAAAAACAAAGAAAACCATGGTTATATTTCCGGTTAGTCAATAAGATATAGTTGTATTTACTTAGACCGGCACGATACTCACACTTCACATTTCACATTTTCTAGGTTGCCTCATCGCCATCTCATTTTCAGTCCACTTTCCTTCACTCTTCAAAACTTAAGAAATGATCACACTTCACTTTACTTCACTACTTGTATATAAAAATTTAATAATAAAAATGAAAATATTTAATTACTTGGATATAAAAATTTCATAATAAAAATAAGAAATCATATCTAAAATATAACAATGATTAAAATACTACATCACGCCGAGTTTTCTTTCCAAAACGTCACCAAAATCCTTGACGAACAAATTGGAATCTTCAAATCATTATGTAATCCTCGACCATAGGTTATATGTCAGTCTTGTAAATATGTTCCACCAAAGTTGGGCGAAGGGCTTGATTGATATAACAGTCATGTACTTCTCTTCTATTTGCCTTATATTGTTGCGTACCAATATCTACTCCTTCGAAAGTTGGCAATTTTTTGTTTTCATCGTAAGTTGGCTATTCGTTCTTGGTCCCACGGATCGCGCCAAATGTTGTGACATGTGCTCCAGTCGGGTCTTCTGTGTTGGATCCGGATCGGAGATCTGGGGGTGGTGTCGTTAGCGAGTTTCCGACGAGATACCTAAGCTGCCATCACTACAAAATCATTAGAGTTGCCCCATGGACTGTGCCCCAGGAGCAAGCTCCGACGATCAAGTTAGATCAGTTGGTAGAGATGAAATGATTCTCCCTAGCTGGAGAGAACCATCTTGATGTGTTGGGTGAGAGTTCGGCCATCGAGGCTCTAGGTAGAGAAGGTGACTAGAAGCTTGTTAGGAGTTGCCTCCTCATGGAGGAGGAAACATTCTATTTATATGGGACAATTAAGTCAAGGGAGAATTAGACCAGGCCTTGGGCCAGCCCAACTCAGGCCCAGTTAGCAAGGAGCTGGGTAAGAGCGCCCAGGCACCAGGCGCGAACGCTAGACAAGGCTGACAGGCAAGCGCCAGGAAAGTGTCAGGCAAGGCTGGCGCGTCAAGTCTTGACGTCTGGGCCATGCTAATGGACCATATGTTAACACGTCCCAAACATACTGATACAAATTTTCATTTTTAAATCATTAATTCCATACAACCATTTGTTTCAAAACTAGTCAGAGTAAACTATATTTTCCAAACATCAGAATAAAACAAATATAATCAATGTGGAAAAGCCATTAGGGGATGTTGTGCAGTCAAGTTGGGCCCTTCCCTTTGGAACTGGAAGTACCTGAAAAATGTTAAACCACAAATCGTAAGCACAAAGCTTAGCGAGTTCCCCAAAATACCACATATCATACATAGGATATGGAATGCTATGCGCCAAAGAGCAAAAAACCATTTGCATGTCTTAATGAATAAAGTCTCCGACTTTATCCATTTGCATGATCACAATGAATGTCTTAATGAATGTCTCTCAAACTCCCAGATACGATCTAAATGAATGTCTTAATGAATAAAGTCTCCGACTTTATCCATTTGCATGATCACAAAGAGCAAAAAACCAGAACCTAGGTCCATAAAGTTATCTATTGCTCAAGAACTCATGCATGGATGGATGAGAGTGCCTAAGCTCTCATTTTATGACTCTATAACCTCAAAAACATCAGAAGGAGGCACTCAAATGGTCTGGAGTAACCCATACTCACAAGAACCAAGATTAAGGGACAAAAAGCATAAAACCCATGAGCTAAATAGATCTAATAAATGGACCATCAAGATGAAAGCTTTATACCTTCTGGAAATTGGTTATGAAGTGAAAAGTCTGTATCTACAAAGCTTGGAGCTCACACTTGCTTCTCCAATGGACTCCTTCTTCAAGAATGCACCCAAAGTCACACTAGGGCTTCCAAAACTCATAGTTGATGGGTAGGGTTTCAAAGGAACGATTTGAGGTGATGGAGGTTGGTTATGGGAGGGCTTGGAAGAAGTTAGAGCCCTTAAATTGGGCCCAAAACCTTAGGGTTAGGGTTTTGGTCAGCAGCAGCTATGCCATGCGTAGCGTAATCTACGCCATACATATATCATTAAAGTCGCGATTCCCATTCAACTTCCACATCCTGCGTAGCTCCCCTATGCCCTGCGTAGGGAAAAACCCCTAACTTCCAATTCAACTTCAGCCATCCATAACTTCTTCGTTTCAACTCCGTTTGCAACGTTCTTTATATGAACGGAAAGGTATTGAAGAGCCCCACAATTATATCTAGTTACTTTTGGCTTACCACATGTCGAACGAAAACCATAATCCATGCAAGAAGCCTGGCATATAACTTTCCCCATTTTACCTTTTGGTACCAGCACGCGAATCAAGGGCTTCGATCTCATAACCAATATTATCATCCTTCAATAAGGTCTAAACATTACCTCCTTAAAACCCAAAGCCTTTACATGATCGAATTACGGTCCACAAACCCTGAATTAAAAAATTTCTCGGAACAGGGTGTTACAACTCTCCCCCACTTAAATCAGTTTTTGTCATTGAAATCATTCCTACTACTTCCCGTGCCACACCAGACGATCCTGCTCGAACTTCCTGAATTCCAATTCGGATTGAGAAGTCATCTCATACAGACGACCACCTTCAAACATTGCTATCAAAGCCCAGTCTTAGTAGAAATCACTTACCTTAACGAAGAAATGAACCTTAACACTCTGTCCTCAGCCAATGAAAGAAAATCCAACTGCTCTGCCTGAAAACTAAAAACCCTAAACCATGTATGGCTTCCCGAAAGACAGAAGTATCCCATCCCACATCCATAAAGACTCCAATCTGCATCCCGAAACATACAAAACCCCTTCTAACACCGAATACCTCGCTGACAACCGGAAAACAAAACCCCTGACCATTCACCGATGCCGACAACCTCGCACACGGTCGCACCACGAGACTCTAACCAAGAGTCTAACTGACAAAGGCTATCCTAGCATATTCACCCACACAGATCCAACATCCTTCTTGTCCAAACAAAGGTCAACATAACTAGCCAACACGAGCAATAACTAGTTCGATTCATTTTAGGTGAATGTTACTGGCTCAACCGTAGTCTTACATCACACCCATCCCTAAGTCGGCCTACTACATTCCTCAATTCTATGAATGATGTGGCCCTCCTACAGTCTCACAACCATCCCTGGAATGGTCTAACTCATCCTAGTGAAGGCTACTAGCCATATCGTATTCTTACAACACTCCCATAATTGCTTATCGACCTAGTGAATGCTAAAGGCCACCCCCACAATATTATAACATTTCCACAACTACCTTCCAACCAAGTGAATGCTACAGACCACCCCGTAGTCTTATAACACTTCTATAACTACCTACCAATCCAGTGAATGTTACGGGCCACCCCGTAGTCTTACAACTACCTAACAATCTAGTGAATGCTACGATCCACCCTGCAGTCTTACAACACTTCCATAACTACGACATGCCCATCCCATGGTTTCGCCAACTATCTACAAGAATATCTAGCCAGAATCAACACGAGCCAAAACTCTAACTTGTTGAACCCCAACATGCGTTCGGGTCGTGCTTCGAACCTCAAAGCCTTCATCAGAAAAGGATAGGCAGATAGGTCTTCACTCAATCCTCAACTTGAACACGTTACTGAACCCAAATGTGTCACTCTCGATGCTTTATGTCCCCCGACGAGATGACCATAATCCTCAACATTTGCCTCCTTGTTCACAACCGATCATCAAACATTATATCTTGCATAGACCTCGCCTCATAATAGAAACCATAACTGACTATCCGATTGTCCTTAGTTATGAAATTCCATGTTGACCCGCATTTGGAAATATTCCCATTATTCCCAAACGATTCTCCCCCACTTGCATCCCGTTACACTCTGTCAGCCTCATAACCATTGGATTTCCGAGCCATCCCACCACCTCTCCATTCTACCATCACCATCCTGAGGTTACAAGAACTAAAATTCCATGATAAAAAAATTTGGGGTACACTCCCAAAACTAGGATAAACACTTCGCTACTCTTGCAGAAAACATTACCAAGCCTAAAGTACTTTCCCTTGGCACAATTTCACATCCTTAAACAACTTAATCGATGACAAGGTACATATAAACCCATTATCGGAAACAAATAGGTAACACTCCAATGACTCCCTTGCTATTGGGAAAAACCCATGCGAACATGCATCACCCATGCTCTGAAGTTAATAGACCAACATCAGCTCTAACCCTTATAACGACAACGATCAATTCAAATAGCTAACCAACCCTTCAACCAACCTTCAACCTGAACAGAACGAGCACCTCTGGACTTTATCTTCGCTATCCCATAAGGGACATCCGGTTAAAACGAGATCTTTTCCTAAAAGCTTCTGATGCGAAGACCACACGCACATCCCTGAAAGCATGAATCTAACAACAACTCACCCTACACTAGCTTCCTATCCAATCCCTTATGCTTCGCACCCACAGAAGATCACAACCATCTCAAATTCTGATAATCCAATGAACTTACACTGCAACTTCCTCCGACCTATTGTGTTGAGACCATCAAAATCAATTCGGTCGCTAATCTTCCAAGCAGAAACAACACATCTCATCATTATGTCTCTTGCAACGATTCATCCGCCTGATACATGAAAAAAAATAAATTTTTTTAAATATAATTATTAGAGTTCTCAATCATGAAAATTAATTTATTATTATAATTACCTTTCTTTTTGAACAACTAGTAGCATGATGACCCAATCCTTGAGAGTAATAGCATGTTCGTTTTTTGGGGGCTTATAAAGAAGACTTGATTCTACTTGCAAGTTTAGGACGCCCTTTTGTAGTAGTTGGACCAAGAGGATCACAAACAGATAACTGTGGCATCATATCTACTTGTGAAACTCCCATACAAAAACTTTGAGATGCATTCTCCAAAGACATAGGTTTCTTTCGATTTGCTTGATCATCTAAAAGATTTATCAATATCGTATTGAGTTTTTGTATCTCCGAAGGGGTGTCCCTTGCTTATTCAATTAGTTTAGTAAAATTTGAAAGGACAAAAAATAATGTGTAGGCAGTAACTCCATTTTCATTATTTATTTATCCGAGTCCGATACTAACACTACCTAGTTTGTACCTAGCATCAAGGGTCCATCGCGATAAAATATAGTGACTCGACAGTTCTTGGACATTCTTCTTCTTCATCACGTATAAGTTATGCTTGCATAAAATCCCGTTTGTCTCATACATAGAACAAGAACATGTGGCGCTGACTTGATTTAAAGAACGAAAGGTAACAATACGCCAATATTTTTTATCAACGTCCAATTGCCCAACTCTATATGTGATTTATTTTATAGTTTTTGTTAGAGTCTCGTGAGTCAAATTGGTAATAGCTTCATTCCATTCTTTTTTGAAAGTATCAAACATCTTTCTAGTATAATATTGACATGCTTTTGCTTCGATTGAATGCACTGAAGAAAGAATCGGCCTCGAGTTCATAGTCTTGAAGTCTTCATCTTCTTCGGCAGCCCTTCGTGACTCAACTGCTTTGTCGTATTGTACAACAAAATCATTCAACATGGTCTTCGAGTTATCAAATCCATCAAAAAATGAATTAATACTGTCACTTCGTCCGGTTTTGGTCATACCAGCAAAGAAAATATCCCTCAAGAAGGGTTTATACGTTGGTTATACATGTCACTAATCTAACAATTGATTTCCAGTTCATACTTAATACACATATCTTCCCATGTTGCTTCAAATTGTTCAATGGTGTCACTATTTACCCATTTTATGTGCGTTTATTGAAAATCACTGTAACGGGAAACATACGATTGAAGGTGCTGAGTTTCATGCTTCCTGATATGCCATGAACAAAAGCGACGTCGAGTCTTTGGAAACACTTTTTTTTATTGCATTGCCCATAGCTTTTTCTTGATCGGTAATAATTGCCTTCGGATACTTGCCAAACATACATTTGAGGAAATGTTAAAATAACCATTTAAATGTCTCTTCCTTTTCGTTTTCAAGCAATGCTCCACCAAGAAGTATAGACTGCCCATGATGATTCACCTCAGTAAAGGGAGCAAAAGGCATCTTGAATTAGTTAGTCATATAAGTGACATCAAACACAAAACATTTCTGAATTTTGTATAGGCATCTCTTGATCTACCATCAGCCCAGAAGAATTTTGTATAGGCATCTCTTGATCTACCGTCAACTAATGTTTTATCTTGAAAATGTTTTATAAGTCCATAGAACTCCTTTCCTCTATGCTGTTTTCGATGCTCAAATAAGACATCAACACATTGCTTTGAAGTTACATCAGCTACATTTGAGGTTTTCATTGTATTAACAACCTTTTTAATCTGAGAAGGTTTCAACCCTGCTTGACCAAATTGCACCATAAGAGATTTACCTTCTATTGAACGGTGGAAATTGCTATGAGATCGATGCTTCATCACCTTCGTAGTTGTCATGGTCAAGTCGTGATTGTGTGTGTCATTAAACGAGTCCACCAACCACTTCCCATCCTCCTGTCTTGTTATTCGAAACTTTTCTTGACATCCGGTTTTAACATCTCTATGACGTTTTTTCTCATTTTCACTTGAAGCATTTTTGTCCATCCGTTTGAAACCTTCTTTGTTGCGTACATATATCTTTCGAAAAGGATCACTTGTTTTTGGATTTTTTATTGTGTCATCTCTACGTATACCAAAGCCATGCAAAAAAGAATAATCATTATAAAATGCATAGGCATCATTGGGTGTATCAAAAACCTTTCATAGTATCCTTTCATCATTAACATCATCTTCGTCAAATTCAATGTTCACTCCGAAATCGTTAAGTTCTTCAGATTCATATGTTGCTTCCACAAAATCATTTGTGTCAACATTTTCATTTATATATGGTTCTATAGCCCGATCAACTGCTTCGGTTTCAAACATCATGGCCTGCACAAAATCACAAGTAAAAGACAATGAGAACTTGTGTAACACCCGAAATCCAGAAGGCTAATTAAAGGAAGAAAACCCCAAGTAAAGAAGGTCTACTCGCCGAGTCCAAGGGAGTGACTCGACGGGTATAAGCAAGATCAGGACGCGGGTAGGAAGGACCTACTCAACGAGTCGGGAAGACCTACTCGACGAGTTGGTCAGGGTTTGAGAAACCCTAAATCCGGGTTTGTGTCTCCTATTTAAGCATCTTATTCTCCACCTTTCAGCCCCATTCTCATCCCCCACTGTCCAAACCCTATATCTCTAACCCTAATGCTATAGTGAGCCATTATTGAGTGTTCTTGAGTGCTTTGAAGCTTGAAGAAGAAGGATAAGCTTGGGGGATTCAAGGAAAGGCTTGTAGATCCAGAAATAACTTCTCATCCTCTTCATTTTCTGGTAAGCAAGTCTCAACCTTGCTTAATAGCTTGATAGATCTCTTCTTTGTCACTTTATGGGGTTTTTGGTCCAAGGAACTTGATTCTTGGGTTATGGATGTCCCAAGCAAGGATCCATTCAGATCTAGAATCATTGAGGAGTGTTAAGGCATAAAGGTGCAAAATTTATGCCATTGAAGTCTCCATGCAATCTCTAAGGTGTTAGTTTGGCCTTGATAAGCCCAAAAGGCCATATATGGAAGGAAAGCCTGAGACTTTATGTGCTCATATGGTGTCTAAGATCTGGACCTCGATTTTCATGCTTTGGTTTGAAGTAATATGAGTTTTGGGACAAAGACTTATGTCTTAAGGAGCTAGGATTTGAGTTAAACCCATTAAGAAGGACTAGTAATGGGTAAAGTTGGAAACTTTACCCTTAAGAGGTCATTTCCAGCATGTAGATGAAGTTTGGGACTTAGATCTGAAGTGTAGGGGCTTAATCCCTTAAGATAGCCCAAACAGACTGACGGACTCGGCGAGTCCAGGGAGGAACTCGATGAGCCGAAGTGAGTTGTTCCGTTTTCTGTTCTGGTAGAACTCGACGAGTCTGAGGAATGACTTGACGAATTGATATGATAAGTCGCGACCATGAGTAGTCAGGGAACTCGACGAGTCAGGGGTTGACTCGATGAGTTGGATCGCGAATTCAGGAATCTGAGTTTTAGAACTCGACGAGTTGATGGAGCAACTCTGTGAGTTGAGTCAACTCGGAGCGTTAACTTTGACCATTGACTTTGACTTTGACCACGGTTGACCTAGTTTTATTTTTGAGGGTATTTTGGTCTAAGTGTTATTTTGGTACTGATAGCTCGGGGAGCCGGAGGAGTAGTAGTTCGGGGAATTGCCAGTTAGCAGCCAGAAGAGCATCAACAGGGCTTCAACAGTGCAAGGTGATTCTCCTCCTTGTGTGCATGGGTCTACAGCCACAATGCCGACCCATTTAGTTTATGTGTGGTAGGAAGACCCGGGGGTTAGCCCTAGGCATTGTATGTTAGTATGTAATTCCGGACCAAGGTCCGATGTCGGGCTGTGCCCGAGGAAGGTTTATGTGTATGTTATTCCGGACCAAGGTCCGATGTCGGGTGGTACCCGAGGAATGTTTGCATGTTAGGTTATACTTGTTGTCTGTGTGATACTTGTATGTGCCTGGTAGGGAGGTGAGTGTGGGCGAGGTCCCGTATCTCATCACTAGTTGAGTATGGACGGGGTTCCATATCTCATCATTAGCAGAGCAGGGGCGGGGCTCGTGGTAGAAGAGAAGTGAGTGTGGAGGGGGCCCGTATCTCACTTCAGCAGGAGCGTGGATGCGGTTCCATAACTCATCAGTAGCAGGACATGGGCGAGGCCAAAGTTAGGCGAGACCTTAGAACAGGAATACATTAGAGTATATTTCTTTATGTGCTAGTATGTTTATGTGATTGTATGTGGATAGCGGGCGAGGCCCAGAGACAAGCGACGCCTAACAGAAACAGATCTGTATACCGAGCAGGGCTCGATGCCAGGCGGGGCCTGATGCCGGGCGGGGCCCGATGCCGGGCAAGTCCCGATGCAGCGGGCGGGGGCCCAGTATGTGGTTATGTGTATGATATGTGGTAGGTTGGGGAAACTCACTGAGCTTCGTGCTTACGGTTTTCTATTTTGGTTTCAGGTACTTCCGGTAGCGGAGGGAAGAGCTCGGGATGACTGCATTGCACACACCAAGAAGTTTTAGCCTAGGATGTTTTACTCTAATATAATGAACATGTGTTTTGAAATGATACTCTGATTTGATATGATTTTGAATGAATGATTTAATACCTATGGTTTATGTAAAGATTTTTAAATGAAATTTTTGGACCGTATTTTTGGGATGTTTCAAGTTGGTATCAGAGCCTTGGTTTGAGGGATTTGGGCACACTATCGGGTGTGTCTGAACTCAAACTAAGGAATTGCTATGAAAAGATTTCCAAAAGGAAATCATTTTATAAAAAGGATTTTGAAAAGAGAATGAATTTTGAAAAGAGAAAACGGAGTGGTGCAGGCAATCAGCCGAGCTCAAGTAAGTTTTCCCAAATTACCCATACAAGTTATGTTATGATATGTGTATTAGAACTGCATGCTAGATTAGGGCTAAGGATATAGGAGGATGCCTTAAGTGTCTGTTATATGTGTATGAGCTTTATGAACTGCATGCTAGTACTGATTAGTCAGTGATATGTTGGCCTGAGTAGGATATGCTTGATTATGGTTACCTAATGCCCGAATGCTGCTTGCTTTGTGCTTTTAAGAGTTCTAACTATCTTTAACTAACTAGTAAATGAATATGTTAAGTTACATATTGTGTGGACTAAATAATTTCAGAAAGTTAAGTTTAGCTCTATTTCGCAGCTCTTGTTTGAGTCCAACCGTTGTAAGGCAGGACCTCTCATTCGAAGAATTATCTAGTCTTAGGAATATGTAATGGTATTCGCGAGCTAGATAGGGGGAGATAGCATGGACTTCTTATGCAACTGATGGAATAGAGTGAGTTGGAGGAGACCCTAGGGCAAGCCTAGGATGAGAGTAGTGCTGGGAGAAATAGTAGTAGTGAAAGGGACTTGGTGGAGCCGAGGCAATTCTTGAGGAGAGTACGGATAAATGTGAAAGGTAGTATGGGCCCGTACTACTGAAAGCAGAGGATCCGTACTCAATTCAAGAAGGGCTGAGATAAAACCAGGGAACTTGTAGTGCATGTGTGATCCCTCAGTAGTGATGAGTATTCTGTTGGTTATTATGATATGTTGCAGAATGGTGATGTTACGTACTAGACCAGTAGGCAGCTCTGGTGCAGGCGAGGGATCAGGCTCGGGCTCAGGAGCCGAGCAGCTCGGGGAGCAGATGAGAGAGTTTATTTCAGCTGAGATTACGCGCAGTATATTGGACCAGACTCCTTTGATCTTCGGTACGGTCAAGGAAGGCATCTTGGAGATTCTGGATGAGAGGCTGGGAGCCTCCCGTACTAAGATGGCGGCCATGATGGGGGCGTACACATTGACATTTCGATAATTTAGAGCTTGTGGAGCACCAGATTACAATGGGGCTAAGGACCCCATTACTAGCAGCCGGTGGTTGGCCGACGTCGCCAACGCTTTTCGTTCTAGCCAGTGTCCCGAGGGGGACAAGGTCCGACTCGCCTCCTGTCTCCTAAAGGACAGAGCGCGCAATTGGTGGGAGGATGTAGTACATGCCATCGGGGATGATGCCGCGTTGGACGCAATGACATGGGGTGAATTCTCGGCCAGGTTCAGGGCCGAGTTTACACCAGTGATTGAGGTGCACCAGCTGACACGGGAGTTTCAGGATTTACAGTAGACTACAGAGACGGTGGCTGAGATCACCGCCATGTTCAGAGAGAGGGCTCTTCTTGTTCCGCAATATTGTAGCAGACGAGGAGATGAAGAAGGCCCAATATCACGAGATGCTGAGGAGTGACATCAGGTAGTTTGGGAGTCGATCCAGCTGCAAGACGCTGGAGGATATGATCGCTCGAACCAGAGAAAAAGAGATTGACTTAGAGTCAGAGAAGAAGAGGAAGCCGGAGGAGATTCAGGTACCTACAGAATCGGGCAAGAGGCCCAAGAGGTCAAATTCGAGGTCGAGAGATTATCAGGGCCGCAGTCAATGTGGCAAGTGCGGCAGGATGCACGAGGGTGCGTGTAGGAGCGGCAGTGGTGGTGATTTTGGCTGCTTCAAGTGCGGCCAGATCGGTCATTTTAGCAGAGATTGTACAGTGACCACCACCCAGGGATCAGACCTGATCTGTTTCCATTACAGTCAGCGGGGCCACAATAAGGCCCAATGTTCGAGCTTGGTTATGACAGGACATGTGATAGCACCTGCTAATGCGACGTTGAGGATCAACGATCGCCGTCAGGGCCGGGAAAAGGCGCCTACGACGAGGAGTAGGGCTTTCCAGCTGGTCACAGAGGAGGCGCGGGCAGTTTCCGATGTTGTAGGTGCGTATCTTTTGCTTTCCTGTCAGCTTTTATTTATGATTTTATTGTTATGGTACTGCATCGATATTAGTAAGTGTACTTTAGAATTATATTTCCTGCTTATGATTGAGTTTAATGCCATCTGCATACCATGGATATTAGAGTAGTAGTTCGAAGACGTTCCCTTTCAGAGCAGGTTCTCAGGATGCAGTAACTGTAGCAAGCGTGATTGGAACTCGAGAAGTGTTCTGCGAGCTTTCAAGAGCAGTATTGTATTAGTATTGGTCAGCATAGATCACTAGCAGTGGTAAGCGTTGGTTATCAGCAGATTGATCATGGGATGGTAAGGAGGATTGGGAATCCTTTCCAAGTTGTGAGTTGTAAGGAGCTAGTTGAATCGAAGTGGGGGAGAACCATCCAAGTAGTCAGGAGCATAAGTAAGTGCGAAACTAGGATGAGTTCGCATCCTTGTTGAGAAGGAAAGCAACCCAAGTGGCTGTTTGGATAGAGGGGCGCGAGAGTTGGGAAGTTTGGGAAACTTCCTAACGTTGAGTTCGTATATTCACGGTAGTTGATAACTGGTTTGGGAAACCAGATTGGAGAATTCCTGTCAGGATGTGGTTTAGCCAGGATGTAAGATTGCGAGATGGCCGTAGCATTCACCAGCAGTTAGACAGTGTGGGAAGTGTTGTAAGACTGTGAGATAGTTGTAGCATTCATTGGCAGCCTAGTTAACGGAGTGTGGGCGAGGGCCCGTATCTCCTAGTTAGTAGAGTGTGGGCGAGGCCCGTATGTCCTAGTCAGCATGATAGGAATCGTGAAAGGATAGTTCGCTGAGATTTGAGGTGGATTTCGACCTGTGTAGCCCTAGATAGGTGAGACCTGTGGGAAAGGCCGCTCCATAGTACGGTTTGGGAGAGGCCCATACGATCAAAGCAACGCAGGTGGGACCTGGTAGAGACCTCTAGGTCAAGGCAGGGGATCGAGGATCCCAAGATTTATAGAGCCAGAGTGGCTAGGTAAATAAAACAATGTTAGATAGCCGAAGTTTTCTTCAGAAGTCGCTGGGAGCGACCGAGAGATTGTGTTGGGTTCAGTAACCAGTGGGAGTCCGGTAACCCAGATAATGATAGATCAGTTGGGACCTGGGTGGTCTCAGTTCATTCGGAAAGCAGATAAAAGACGACAAGGTCTTCGGACAAGAGCAATGACAATGGAGTTTTAGTGTGGAGCAGCTAGTTGACCGAGAAGTGTTGAGTCACTCACAGTTGGGTTAAATAATCTCAGAGTAAAGGATTTGACTCTGTTGCGCAACTCTCATCTGAGTCTAACCGTTGCAGGGGTGAGTCTTTTACTCGAAGGATTATCTTATCCGCAGGTTGAGTTGGGTGTTCAGCACCGGCACATAGTAAGTGGAAGCAGTCAGTAAGTAGCAACGAGGTGACCAACACTAGGAGTGAATGGAGATTTAGTTTCAGTAAAGGATTTATCCTTCACAGAGATAGGAAATGTTGTTGCGTATGAACAGCTGCCTTGGGAAGGCCGTGGACCGCGCAGGGTAAAGGGTGAACCCTTTCGATGTCAAGTGTAAATACTCGGGGAGTACTAGAAGGATTGTCGGTTGGGTAAGAGTGATGTATCCAGGATTGACAGTGATTAGATTACCCTCAAGATTTTTAACTCTAAGGGTTAGCTTTTCGCTCAGGAAGACCGGGCGAAAGGCCAATAGAAGCGGTCTTTCGAGGATTGGATCGAGCAGACGGAGTTATGCATCGTATATAACTGTTGTGAGATGTATGCACGGTAGGTGATAGATAGCGGAAGTCGAGGGCATGACACGTGAGGAGTATCCGAGATGGCTAACCGCAGAAGACTTCGAGGACGGAGTATAGTTTAAGTGGGGGAGAGTTGTACCACCAAAAATCCAGAAGGCTAATTAAAGGAAGAAAACCCCAAGTAAAAAAGGTCTACTCGCCGAGTCCAAGGGGGTGACTCGACGGGTATAAGCAAGATCAGGACGCGGGTAGGAAGGACCTACTCAACGAGTCGGGAAGACCTACTCGACGAGTTGTTCAGGGTTTGAGAAACCCTAAATCCGGGTTTGTGTCTCCTATTTAAGCATCTTATTCTCCACCTTTCAGCCCCATTCTCAGCCCCCACTGTCCAAACCCTATATCTCTAACCCTAATGCTATAGTGAGCCATTATTGAGTGTTCTTGAGTGCTTTGAAGCTTGAATAAGAAGGAGAAGCTTGGGGGATTCAAGGAAAGGCTTGTAGATCCAGAAATAACATTTCATCCTCTTCATTTTCTGGTAAGCAAGTCTCAACCTTGCTTAATAGCTTGATAGATCTCTTCTTTGTCACTTTATGGGGTTTTTGGTCCAAGGAACTTGATTCTTGGGTTATGGATGTCCCAAGCAAGGATCCATTCAGATCTAGAATCATTGAGGAGTGTTAAGGCATAAAGGTGCAAACTTTATGCCATTGAAGTCCCCATGCAAGCTCTAAGGTGTTAGTTTGGCCTTGATAAGCCCAAAAGGCAACATATGGAAGGAAAGCCTGAGACTTTATGTGCTCATATGGTGTCTAAGATCTGGACCTCGATTTTCATGCTTTGGTTTGAAGTAATATGAGTTTTGAGACAAAGACTTATGTCTTAAGGAGCTAGGGTTTGAGCTAAACCCATTAAGAAGGACTAGTAATGGGTAAAGTTGGAAACTTTACCCTTAAGAGATCATTTCCAGCATGTAGATGAAGTTTGGGACTTAGATCTGAAGTGTAGGGGCTTAATCCCTTAAGATAGCCCAAACAGACTGACGGACTCGGCGAGTCCAGGGAGGAACTCGACGAGCCGAAGTCAGTTGTTCCATTTTCTGTTCTGGTAGAACTCGACGAGTCTGAGGAATGACTCGATGAGTTGATGTGATAAGTCGCGACCATGAGTAGTCAGGGAACTCGGTGAGTCAGGGGTTGACTCGACGAGTTGGATCGTGAATTCAGGAATATGAGTTTTAGAACTCGACGAGTTGATGGAGCAACTCGGCGAGTTGAGTAAACTCTGAGCGTTGACTTTGACCATTGACTTTGACTTTGACAAAGGTTGACCTAGTTTGACTTTTGAGGGTATTTTGGTCTAAGTGTTATTTTGGTACTGATAGCTCGGGGAGCCGAAGGAGTAGCAGTTCGGGGAATTGCCAGTTAGCAGCCAGAAGAGCATCAGCAGGGCTTCAGCAGTGCAAGGTGAGTCTCCTCATTGTGTGCATGGGTCTACGGCCACAATGCCAGCCCATTTAGTTTATGTATGGTAGGAAGACCCGGGGGTTAGCCCTAGGCATTGTATGTTAGTATGTAATTCCGGACCAAGGTCCGATGTCGGGCGGTGTCCGAGGAAGGTTTATGTGTATGTTATTCCGGACCAAGGTCCGATGCCGGGTGGTACCCGAGGAATGTTTGCATGTTAGATTATACTTGTTGTCTGTGTGATACTTGTATGTGCCTGGTAGGGAGGTGAGTGTGGGCGAGGTCCCGTATCTCATCACTAGCTGAGTATGGACGGGATTCCATATCTCATCATTAGCAGAGCAGGAGCGGGACCCGTGGTAGAAGAGAAGTGAGTGTGGGTGGGGGCCCGTATCTCACTTTCAGCAGGAGCGTGGACGGGGTTCCATGACTCATCAGTAGTAGGAAATGGGCGAGGCCCAAGTTAGGCGAGGCCTTAGAACAGGAATACATTAGAGTATGTTTATTTATGTGCTAGTATGTTTATGTGATTGTATGTGGATAGCGGGCGAGGCCCAGAGACAAGCGGGGCCTAAGAGAAACAGATATGTATACCGAGCGGGGCTCGATGCCAGGCGGGGCCTGATGCCGGAGCGAGTCCGATGTCGGTCAAGTCGTGATGCAGTGGACGGGGGCCCAATATGTGGTTATGTGTATGGTATGTGGTAGGTTAGGAAAACTCACTAAACTTCGTGTTTACGGTTTTCAGTTTTGGTTTTAGGTACTTCTGGTAGCGAAGGGAAGAGCTCGGGATGACTGCATTGCACACCCCAAGAAGTTTTAGCCTGGGATGTTTTACTCTAATATAATGAACATGTGTTTTGAAATGATACTCTGATTTGATATGATTTTGAATGAATGATTTAATACCTATGGTTTATGTAAAGATTTTTAAATGAAATTTTTGGACTGTATTTTTGGGATGTTTCAACTTGATCCTATTAATGTTATGCCATTAACTTTTTAGAGATTGCCTAACTTTTTCATTATATCAAAAGCAATAAATTCTACTAAATTTGATCAAACAAAAGCAAAATGGATAATAACAGAATCTATAAACTAAAAAATTTGTTGATAAACAATAGGAACTAGAAAACATATGCAATAGTTGAAAGTGAAATCATTGGTGAATTGTGAAAAGTGTTATAGCAAACCAAACAAAAGTAACATGAACATTCACCTGTGAATTGAAACTTCTTGGGAAGCTGCAGCTACACTTTATCGTGTTGTCTGGGAATCACGATTTCTATGATTTTTGCCCTTTGAAATCTTTTTTTAACTGTCTATGATTTGAAATCGTTTTTTTTAACTTTCTGTGAATTGAAATCATTTTTTTTCCAACTCTCTGAATTGAAATCGGTTTTTTCTGGGAATTACAATAAGTTGAAATTCCGATTTCTTTGAAATCGTTTTTGTGATCGTATGGAATTTTTTTTTTCGTTCAAAATCTCATGGAGTATGGAAGCAACGTCGATCATGGAACAAAAAGAATTGTGCAATTGAATTCGCCAGTGAATAATTGCCCACGTATTGAAATTGTTTTTTTTTTCATAAAATTAAATCACTAATCAAAACTACGTAGTTTTAATGAATGGGTACTTAATCTTATATACCCTTAAGGGTATATATATATATATATATATATATATATATATATATATATATATAACAAATATCACAGGTTTATTGAAATTTATAACAAAATAGATGAATATCAATAACAATTATGATTTTTCTTTTAAAAAAATCAAAATTGTCGAGTTTTTCCGAATTTTTTTTCTTGTTTTTCTGAGTTTGCCTGATTTTCTATGAGTTTTACCAAATGGAGCCGAGTTTGACCGATTTTGATCGAGTTTGACTGATTTCGAGTATTTTTGGTCGATTCCTAATTAGGCGCCTCGAGACATGTCTGAGTGAGTACTCGGACGCCTAGGCTGAATTTTGCAACATTGGTCATATTCAAGTTCATGAGATGCGTTGTGATTAGGGATGAGCTTTAGAACCGGACCGGTTCGGAACCGCAACCGGTTTCCTATATTATAAGAACCGGGAACCGGTTTTCCGATTATTTTTCAAACTAGAACCGGTTGAAATGTTGTAGACGATATGCTATCTTTCAGAGCTTGTAAATGATTCAATATTTAACGAAATTATGACTTTTTACATTCTAAATTGAAGTACAAACACTAAATTACATGATGAAAAAAGAATCAAGTAATTCCGACTTCATATGAGTGAGTTATGCGCATTTTAAAAGCGGGACAGATTAAAAAAAATGTTGAAACAAAAAATACGCAACATTGATATGTTGTCTTCCGGGGTCTATTGCTTATTCAATGTCTAACCAAAATATGTGTTTGTACAGTCTAAAATGAAGTACAAACACCAAATTAAATGCTAGAAAAAAATGAAGTAATTCCGACGTCATATTAATAAGTTATGCACATTTAAAAAAATGAACAAATTCAAAAAAACAAAAAAAGTGCTGAAATAGAAAAAACGCAGCATCAATATTCTTTCTTTCGGGGCATGTGTCTGATTCAATATCTAACCAAAATACATGTTTGTACTGTAAAAAATAAATTACAAACTCCAAATAACATGTTGGAAAAAAAATCAACTAATTACGACTTCATATGAGTGAGTTATTCACATTTTAAAAAACGGAAAAAATGTCAAACCAGTTCCGGTTTTTAGAACCGGGACCGGTTTTCATAAAAATAGAGAACCGGTAACCGGACCTTATTTCCAACTACGGTTCCGATTCCGGTTCCGATTCTGGTTCCGGTTCTGACGATTTTAATGCTCATCCCTAGTTGTGATACACATAAAGTCCTGGCATAAACACATATTCACAGTTAACATCCACAATTAAGAATCTTGCATTTGAGGACATTTCAGGAAAAAAAAAACAAAAAAAAAACAAAACAAAAAAAAAACTAAGACCGAGAAAAGAAAAATAACTCACACCGTAACAAAGAAATCTGTAATGAATCCTAAAAAAGAAATCACTAACACACCCTAACACCCTAACGTAAGTATAAATAAATCAAGTGTAACAAACAACATAATACAAACCTCAAAGTAGTGGTGGAATCCTAGACTACTCTTTTTTGCTTGACAAAATTGAAAAAATAGTCCCTGTGGTATGCAAATTTTTGGGGTTTTAGTCCAAACCCCGAGTTTTTTGGATTCATGGTCCTTTTGGAGTGGTTTGTATGTGAAAATAGTCCCTCCGAAAATTGAAATGACTATAATAATACCCTTGGGGTATTTATTTTTCATTTTTCTTAAAATTTAATATTTATTTATTTATTTTAACAACTAAAAAAATAAAAAGGGGCCCACCTCTCTCTCCCTCTCTCTCTCTCTCTCTCTTTCTCTCTCTCTCTCTCTCGCTCTCTCTCTCAGTGTGTATTCTACTGTATGAAAAATATTTCCCCATTTCTTCATCTTCTTGGTTCCAATTATCCACCAGGCATGGCTACCCAAGCTTCCCTCTTTGCACTCGTAATCCCCAATCAAACCTCCCTATGGAAACAATCGTAACCCATCTCCTTCAACAACATCAAACCATACAAAACCACCACCGTTTGACCACCATCAAGGTTGCGGCGACAGGGGAGGTACCCACCAAAGAAGGTCCGATGGGATTCATCCCACCCGAACTCAACCCCAACATCTCATCTCCAATCTTCGCCGGAAGCACCGACGGGCTGCTAAGAAAAGGATTTATGGGTTTTTGGTTGACAAATTTTCTAGGTTTTATTTTAGATTTCCTGATTTTGGGATGGTCGTCACTACCATCTACATCCCCTGTTCTTGACTTCAACTCACAAATCAGAAATCAAGGTAGAGAGATATCTCTTTAGTGTTATGGAGTTCTTAGGCTATTAGAAAGAACATGCACACAAGACACTTGATGCAAAGAAGAGGGATGTGTTTTGTGCTTTTCTAATTATGCCATTCGTTTGTAAAAGAGGAGTAATCAGGTTCTTTTGGGGTTTTTGTTCGTTTGCAACCCAAACAACATGAAATCGCATTTAGATTGGTTTAAATCATTTATGAACTCACTATTTTTGATAATCAAGAACATGTCTTTGATAATCAAGAACAACTGAACTCATTTGGGGTTTCAGTTCTTGTTGTTACTTGTTAGCCTTATGCAATTAAACATAGAATCAACACAATTTCTTTAGTGAAATCCCATATGGACATGGTGAATAACTGATGAGTACTATAAGGTGAACTTGATGATTGGATGATGTTTGCTAGCTTAAAACAGTGGTCAAGATGGCGATGATGGTAGACCAGGTGGTGATTTTTGGTGGTTAAGATGGTGATGAAGCTGGGTAATTTTGGTCTCCCTGAACACTAGTGAAGATCGCGATTAGGATTTTCCTCCGACTAGAGAAGATGAACTTGGGATTGTGCCTAGTAGGAATGAAGTCGTGGAGAGAGAGAGAGAGAGAGAGAGAGAGAGAGAGAGAGAGAGAGAGAGAGAGAGAGAGAGAGAGAGAGAGAGAGAGGTGGGCCCCTTTTTATTTTTTTAATTGTTAAAATAAATAAATAAATATTAAATTTTAAGAAAAATGAAAGAAAAATGAAAAATAAATACCCCAAGGGTATTATAGTCATTCCAATTTTCGGAGGGACTATTTTCACATACAAACCACTCCAAAAGGACCATGAATCCAAAAAACTCTAGGGTTTGGACCAAAACCCCAAAAATTTGCATACCACAGGTACCATTTTTGCAGTTTTGTCTTTTTGCTTTGATGAATCAGGAAGAAAATGACGAATGAATTAAACACGATGGGGGAAAGAAAATCGTATAAGTTTTAGGGTTAAAAAGGTGACGTGGCTATTTTAGTTTGTGTAATTTGTGACACAGAGTGCAGTTAGTGCACACAGGACAGGAAACCGCTTATACATGGTTAAAACCAATAAACCATAGTCAACAGTCAAATAAAACCACACAAATAGTTTGAAGATTAATTCGACACAAATAAGAAAAAGGTTCTCATTTTAAGATATTTTTCCTTAAGTATATATCCGAAAACCACCGATACACATCAACATTGTCGGTGTGCCCTTCAACCTTTAAATAGGGATATCAAAAAGTCTCTCCGTTCCTGTGAAACCCCGATCCGGTATTTGTTTAAAAAAAAATAGGGGCGGGGACGGAGGCATGGTTAACCCACGTTTTCACTTCGGGGGCAGGGGTCGAGGTGGACAGTCTCGTCCCGAAACCTCCATGGGGTCCCCGTGAAGATATATTATATATATTTATATAAATATAATAAATAATAACATGATTTTGAGCTAACAAAATTCAAAAAAATCATGTTTATTAAGTTTTTAGTATAATGTTTTTGAGATATAATAAAATTTTTATTTTTAACATATAAAATTTTGTTATAAATAACTATTTCTTATCCAAAAAAAATAGCTTCTTTTAGCGCAAAAAAAAAAACAACCCAAAATCAATCGGAAACGGGGAACGCGGGTGTGGGTAATCCAGGAATTTAGGGGCGGGGCGCGGGAGTGGGAAGACTAGATCGGGGACGAGGCGAGAGCGAGGGATATAATCCCGGTCCCACTTGTCCCCATTGACAAACCTACCTCTAAAAGCAGATCGGTAATCACAATAATGAGAATTTGCTATTTTTGTTAGTCTTGTAATTAAAAATTAAAAATAATGTCAAAGTTTCATTTCTATCTTTGGGATTTTGTATAGGCCTGACAATTATGTCGTGTTCGGGTTGGCCTGTCGCGGGTTGACAGGTTGACAGGTCAAAATATGCCAACCCAAACACGACCCATTTAAATATACAAGTCACGGGTTGGCGGGTCACGAGTTGGCGGATTTGGAACATAAACTCATATATGACCCGCCAACCAATTTATTTATACGGGTTCACAGGTTGGCGGGTTCGTGGGTCAGATTTGGGTTCGTGGGTCAGATTTCATAAATAAAATTGACAACTAAATATGAATAAATTATTGACGGTTGATGCAAAAATATCCGAATTTTAGACACTTAACTACTTAGGTCTTAAACATCCAAATGAAAATTAAAAACATTCATAGAAACATGTTCAAACTAAACATTAATACAAACATAGATAATTCAAGGTCATCCACCACGAGTAAAAATGTCAAAACAATCAAATGGTCTATGAATCAATGGTATATTATATAATACTTATTAAATATTAATATTTGATACATAAATACATTTTAAAATAAAAAATATATTTTTTTTATTAAAAATATAAACGGGTTGGCGGGTCAACCCGTTTATTTTTTGAGAAACTCATATATGACCCGTTTAATAAACGGGTTGACGGGTTGAAAAAATCAACTCAAACCCATTTATTTCGTGTCGTGTCGAGAATTGTCAGCCACAATTTTGTATATCTTTAACTTGTAACCTTTAAAATCGTATTAAGATATGCGAGTTTGATGACAAATATGGAAATATTGTTTCTTTATATATTTTTACCATATCGTTTCGGCAGTTTATTCGAACATAATTATAAAACTATCATTTGATTTTATATTAATTTAAGTTATCTTTTAAAAAAAAAGGTTTTTATATGTGTTTAACAACAAAAATAGTTTTAAAAAAAATATAAATATATGAAATAATATAAGAGTATCTTTGACACATCACAACTAACTTATAAACCAACTTATTTTTCAAGTTGTCATATTTGACAAACTCAATTTTTTTTTTTGTAAACCTATTCAGATTAACGATGTCAACGAGCATTTTTATAATTCCTTCAAATATATCATTATCTTTCTCTTCTAATAAATGAATAGGTTTATTCTTCTATTGAAAAGTGGCATACTATTAGAACTTTTCATTAATATTATATGCCACCTATTATGCCACTTGTCAACCTATTAATTATCAATTTCAAATTTTAAATTAATAATTTCTCACTCTAATTACATTAAATTAATAATTGATTCTCCATTTTAAATTTCAAATTTTAAAATTTTTCACTCTAATTATATTAAATTAATAACATTAAATTAAAAATTAAAATAAAATTAATATAGATTATAAGGTGATATAACTTTACGTATTTATTTAAATCAACGATTATAATTATATATTAGTAAAAAAATATTTCTTAAATAATAATTTATTTAAAATAATTGATTAATAATTTTGATTTTTTAATATGAAAGTTTAATTAATTTTATAACCATGGTTATCACAGGTTATAAACTAGTTAATTATAAAGAAACCTAATATTCTACATAAAGTTTTGAGAAATTAAATACTCTCGTACTCATCTTTCTACCCATGTAAAATTATGACAAGTGTCTTAAAATATTATTATTATTTATCAAAATGTGAACCTTGTCATCATTTTATATGGGTAAGAAGATAAATAAGAATAAAAAGTAGGATAATATTTAATTTCTATAAAATTTTATGTCAATTTACATATTTTAGCTAGATTACTAGCTATTCCGATTAACATGTCAACGAACATTTTTACATTTTTTTTCTTGCTGGTACGAGGTTTCTTATATAATTTTGCAAGCATAACATATATGTTTAGAAACAAGATAAGAAATATAATGGTTGTAAGTACTAATAATTTTATACTATTTCTGACATTTGATGTAAAATGGTTTCCAAAAATTTCATATATTAAAGCCGAATCATAAATAGTACACGATGTGAAGAGCGCGTGCAAGCCGCGAGACATTTTTTTTGTATAATTTCGTTATTTCTCTATATGTATCAAATCTTAATACCCTAACTCTTCGCCATATAAAAGATTATAACATGCTCCCTTTCTCATCGCCGGCCCTCAAAGAGTTTTTCCCCTAAAGTTGAAGTTGTTTCGACTTTGTGCGCTCAAGATCTTGAAATCTAAACAACTTTGTGCGCTTAAGATCTTGAAATCCAAGATCTCAAATTGTGTTCAAAACCAACATAATGAGAAATCGGAAGCCCCGCATACCCCTTCGAGTTCATCAATATGGAGGATCTAGGTAAATATGTTACTCGATTCTAGATATATCATTCTTGTATTAGATTTTTAACATCTTATATTTACTTTAAGTCAAAACATTCAAAAATAAATAAAGTACTGATAAACTTGTATTTGAGTTTTATTATTCTTGTATATGTCGGATCAATTCAGATCTGAAATTTCAATGCATCTGATCTAAGATTTTATTGAACCGATATGTAGAAACGAAATATTAATACATAAAATCTATGGTTTCACAAAACCACACATGATTTTTCATATGATTTGATATTAATTTCTTATTTTTACATGTTCATTTAGACTATGTGTGCTCAAAGTAATCATGGTGATTTTAAGGATTATTATCAAATAATCAATCGAGTAAAGTTAAATTACATAATTTTATAAATATTTTACGGCTCTTCTTATAGGGTACAATGGTCAATTACGAATGATAATAAGACTAGAGAATAAAAATCTTCAGGCATAAATAAATTTTGTACATATAAATTGCCATCACTTTATACAAATGGGTCACACTAGCGCAAGTTAGCACAGCCAACTCTTCATAGTTCAGACGACAATATTCAGTAATTGATTGACGAACGCAGTCCCAATCATATATATAAAACCCAAGAGAAATCCATATTTCTCAACTCAACTCAGTCACTCACCGGCGTCTCACGATTGATTATCAATCAACATTTGCTTAACCAAGTTTACTCCATTTAGTCACTAGCGATTTCCCAACTATATCGTCGCTAGTTCAAGGTAATTTGTTCCAAGTTTCGCCTTCTTCTCGTTAGTAATTTCTGAAAATTTCGTCAGTTGTATGTTTGTTTCTTGTTTTCGATCAGAAATCTAGGGCTTAGATTGTTGAATTTCGAAGAATCGTAAAATAATATTATTAAAATGTATATTTGTTTTTAATGTTCTGTTTTCTGTTTTCTGTTCTTCCCTTTCAGTTCCGGTTCGAAAAATGTAGCAATGAAGTCTGCAAGGGAGGATGAACCATGCAAGAAGAAACCAGTGAGTAACGAGTACAATTTTTGAAGTTTATTTTTTCTTAACATGAATGGATATTTTCATACGATATATGACGTACAGTTTTTAATGAATTGCTCATATATATATATATATATATATATATTTACGCTAATACCCCTGTATATATATATATATATATATATATATATATATATATATATATTTACGCTAATACCCCTGGCTTAAATAGGTATCACAATCTCATTAGTCATTTCTGGTCCTTTAGAAGGTTACTTTGTAGGAAATTTATCTAAACTTTATATTAATAGAGTGCTCATATGGAATGCTTTGATTTGCAGGCTATTGATTTGGTTTCAGCTGTTGAACAGTTTCATAAACTAAGCTGTTCGGATCTAAGCCAGCTAATGAGGGATTCTGAAAATGGCCCCATTCGATATGCTAAAAGCAATGGATCATTGTTTGAGGTTACTACATTTTACAATTTACATTCACTCAATCATGTATTTATTAATCAAAATTTTCACCTCAGTTAGTTATTAGTTATTGCATGCTGACTGTGATTAACCTTGACATGGTCAGATATACATGGAAAGTCTAGCAAGAAATCTTCCTGTGCACCTTATTTCAAAGCTTCTATTATTTAAACGAGATGAACAGCATCTCAAATACTTATTATCCGGGGTACGATTATTTCATGGTTTGCATGATATTGCTTATAGCCATTCAAAACTTAGGCAGGTTGGTGAATTTCTTATTTCTTGTTCAATTTTTCTTTATCCTGTACATTCCAGTAGTAACTGATTTTTCCTGCTGCAGCTTCTGTTTGAAGATTCGAGTTCATCAGAATGTGTTCTTGATTTGATATTTTTCATCACTGTTTTTCTTAGCAACTTTAAGCAGGTTAACTCTGCCCTCTTCGCATTTTATTTTCACACAACATTGTCATTTTGGCACTGAAATTTAACTTTGGTGATACAGAAACTTAATCCTCCAAGCAATAATGAGGTTCTTTATCACTCGACATTATTGGCTAGCACTTTGTATCTCTTTAAAGCATGTATATCTTCACAGTGGCATGACATTACCAGGGTTATACTTGTACACCCTAAGGTAACATTTTTTTATGAGTCGTTGATTTATGATTCGTTAATTATATTTTCGGTTTTTAATTATCTATTGAAATTATTTGTCAGGTTGATGTATTTACGGGTGTAGCTTTCCCCTCTGTCGGTGTGGTTATTAATTTTCTTCAAGTGAAGCTTTCAGCTCAACATACTGACACTTACAATGCTGATGAAGTCTACAGTTTCTGCCTGCATTGTGAGGCTTCTCTACAGTTTATTCACTCACTTTGTCAGCAAAAACTGTTTCGTGAATGCGTTGTTAAGAATAAGGTTTTACTCTTTAAATCCTTATCTGTAATTGTATCCATCTTCCAGTTATATAACATGCCAATACTCATTGTATTCTTCTCCAGGATCTTCGCAAAGAAGGTGGTGTTCTTTGGTTGGTTCAAGACGTAATGAAACTTCCACAATGCAAAGACTCTCATCTTATGGTGCTGGTTTCTAGGCTAAAATCAAAGATTTTATCAATTGTAAGTTCTGATTGTAGACCATGATCTTATGTTTACTTTATTAAAGGAATTTTAATAGCTATAAATCCTCTTTCTTCAGATGCTGCAACTTTGTGAAGTGGAAAGCATTTCTTTCTTGGATTTGGCTGCAAGCACCACTGAAGGCTTGGATTTAGCTAAGTCTACTATATCTGAGGTGTGAAAATGAGGTTTATTTAAGACATTATCATAATAATAACCAATTTAGGTTGCATGATGTTTATACACATTGGATAATGTGTAGGTCCTTGAATTGCTAAATATCATGTTTTGTGGAGGTGTCAATGGTGTTTCTGCTTACAATCCAAGGGGGATTTTGCAACTAAATGCAATGCGACTAGTTGAAATAGTCTCTGATGATTCTAATTTCCGATCTTACATAGTCTCAAATTTTGTAAGCGTTGATCTCCTTTTTTTTTTATTATTATTTACATTTACTTTTCTGTGATTCATTGAATTTGCAATTGTTGTTGTATCACATGTGAATGCAGACAGAGGTTTTGACAAGAGTGTTTTTGGTACCACATGGAGAATTCTTGTCTAGTTGGTGTTCCTCTGATTCTAAGGCTGCTGAAGGGGATATTACTCTGAATTATGATTCCTATTCAGCATCTGGACAGGTTTTGGGTGTGAGGTCTATGCATACATCACATGCTTCAAAACCTATTTTCATTACTAACTCCCGTGCTTCTCAGACCTCCTATCCCTTTGCACATCAAAAAACATCTTTACTGGTCAAAATTGTAGCTAATCTCACCTGTTTTGTTCCAGATCTCTGTAAAGGTAAAAATAAAATAAAATAGCCAATTTAGCTTTACATATATATATATATATATATATATATATATATATATATATGCATATGTCACTTTCTTTGTCTAATTATATTTATTGTTTTGATAATTGATCCACAGAGGAGAAGGATCTCTTCCTTAACAAGTTTTTTCAGTGCTTGCAAAAGGAACGTTCTAACTTACCAGATGGAGTTGCACATGGTGGCGGTGCTAAAAGAGCAGCTGCAAACCTGAGTATATATCAATTTCAACAATTCCTTTAGCTTTGGTTGATAAGAAACACATGCTTTTGTTTTGCTTATATAACATATTATTTGTATGTTGCAGGTTCCTTATTGATTCATGCTGGATCTTTGACTATTTCTAGATACCTTAATAAAGATGATGTTAAACTCCTTAGGTAATTGCTTTAATTTAAACTACTGAAGTCAACCTTTGACTCCAGACTCACAATTTGTTTTTAATTAGAACATCGAAGGGTATGTCTGTATGTTAAAAACATCACAAGTCGCTTGATTTTTTATTTTTTTTGGTCTTCTGCTCATGTAGGTTGTTTGTTATGCAATTGGAGGAACTAATTAGTCGTCAAGAATCCAATATCCACCAAGTCAAGGTGCAACGGTTGACTCTCATCAACACAAAATATATACTCGTTATTTATTTATTTATTAAGACATACATGATTGTGATTGTAGGAGGTTCATAATAGATCTATACCTCAAAGATCAACTCCAGATGGGTGCAAGCGAAACGAAGGGAGTGGTGCTTTAAGGGGAGTGGATGAGAGTGAGAGAGATGCTACAAACATTGAAACAATCGGATCATATTTATCCAATATGCAGTTAAAGAATAGAAGGAACGATGTTGAAGAAGTTCCAGAAGAGGAAACTTTTAGAAGTTTGCAGCTAAAGAAAAGGAAGCGCAACATAATGAATGATGTGCAAATATCCATGATTGAGAATGCTTTACGTGATGACCCTAATATGCAGCGGAGAGCCGCCTCTGTACAACTTTGGGCTGATAAATTGAGTCTTCATGTATGTAAGATTTGCATATTGTCAATTCATTTGAACTCGTCTGTAATAATTCATTTCCTCTAAAATTGTATAATTTTCTTTTACAGGGTTCAGAAATCACTTCTTCCCAGCTAAAAAATTGGTAAGAAAGCCGTGGTCTTTTTGCTTACAAAACGTGAAAAACTCCAAAACCAGAAGAAGAAGAAAAAAAAAAAAAACACAACCACAGGCTATATATATGACAATTTTTTACAATCACATAGGCTGATATAATTACACGGACACTCTCCAAAGATTTAATGTCTAAACTCAAAACAAGAGGATATCTAATTTGAAACCAAAGGCTTGGACTCCTTTTATAGAATGTGGGACAGTGTTGTTAAATACGGTTTTTGCTTTGATGTTCCTTCAGGTTAAATAATCGGAAAGCGAAAGTAGCACGTGCAGCTGCTAAGAATACTCCTGTAGGTGTAGGTGTAGGTGTAGGTTTGTCAGGTGGTGGGTCGGTAGCAGATCATGTCTCTGACTCACCCGGGAGTCCTGCTGATGAGCCATCTTCATATGAACCTGACCACACCCAGCAGAAAGATGTGTTGAGGAGTTGTTTTAGGCTACAGAATGGACAACATGTTGTCCTGTTTGATGGGAAAGGAGAAGAGATTGGGAAGGGAATCATACATCTTGCAAAAGGGATATGGTTTGAAACAAATTTGCAGAAATCCGGGCTGTGTGTTGTGGATGTTACATATCTCAAAGTCGATGAAAACACTCATCTCCCACACCCTTGTGATGCTACTGGCAACTCATATGCTGAGGCGCAAATGACATTTGGAAGAAAAAGGATACTCTGGGACTCCTCCAAACTTCTCTTCATCCACCACTTGCACAATTAAACTCTCTCTCTCTCTCTCTCTCTCTCTCTCTCTCTCTCTCTCTCTCTCTTAGTTTAGTTTGAGTTGGCATCTTAAAAACCAAACATGCATTATTGTGCATACATACCTCACCAAATCGCATTGCTTTTGTTAAGACTAATTATCAAAGTATGAAACTTAACATGCATATCATATCATATTCATATATATGTTTCTTCAAAGGTTTTAGGAAAATGTTGGAAATTAGAGTATGTTTATGTTTGAGGTTTAAAATCCCAAACTGACCCCGACAAAATTTCAATAACAGAGCGGTTCATCTGCATCAACTTTCATTTCTATCTATTACTTCTATATTATAGTATATCTTCAGTTTACACCCCTTTTGACATATTTAATACAAATTATAATATTATTTTTATAAATTTTACCATTGACGTGTTGAAAATATGACCAATGTTCTATGTTGTTTTTATTATAAATTTTAATTTTAGTTTTATAAAAAGGCAAGAATGTTTTGTCATTTTCTTTAATTATATTAAAAATACTACTTTTCACAAAAAAAATTGCTTTTGTTTTATAATTTTAATAACTTGTAGGTCAAATATATAAATAAGTATGTCGGATAAATTTCAAACTTTTTATAAATAGTAAACCCACTTTTTCCTCGTGAGAAAGGTTTATAAACATGGGCCACTTCATAACTTAATTATGATTACTTGAGAGTCAAGCACTCCAAAAAAAGTTGTCACAAATCTGAATCACATCATCTTCAACTTTAAGTAACATGCTGTTTAAAAAGAAGATTGCATGAAGTTTTGACTCCACTAATTAAGCAACCCAGAATCTTGGACAATTTCAATGATGTTCCTATGCATTGGTACCTGAACCAATATTTTCAATTTTTTATTGGTTTATTAGCAACCTTAACCAACCCAATCTTTAAATAAAAAATATTTTTTTTGTATTACTAACAAGTAGAAAAATGTTTTCGATCGCACTAGGACCGATTTTGAAGCAAAATGTGTACTAGGATTGGAAGATTTTACCCCCGATCCTATTTAATCCCATTAGTTTTTATTTTGTAGTCATATATTTAGTTTTCTATATCCTAGGAAATCCATGAAGTATGTTCACAGCCCTGGCGCAGAGCCTAAGAAATTGCCTATTTATAGCTTGAATTTTTTTTTTTTTTTGTCAAATCAAGTCAGAAATCGAGCATTGCATATTGTTGAAGCCTTGTAAAATAGGTCAGTCCCTTTGGTCTATATTTTTAGTATATTTATAAGACATTGATTTGAAATGTTTATGAAGTTGATAGGACATTCATGTCATTACTAGTCGGGTACTCACGTTTTAGATCTACAAATCATTCAGCATGACTGTTACAGAATCTATGCTTATTTGCAAAGTTATTTATTTATTTTTTCTTCAAAAAGTGGAAAAGTAAAGGTGGACGTGTTAGGGACAACATGAAGAATTCATCTATAAAATGAGTCAGTCTCTCATAAAACATTAAAAAAAATATAAACACAAGGCAACTTATGAGTTATGTATGTTACAAGTTAAATAATACACAATACAACACCATTGAACCTCATCTTTCCTGAATCCTGAATGTAGAAACACCCAGCGACACCAAGAAAGGGATAGCAAAACTGTCTCGTATGAACAAAGCTATATATATATATATATATATATATATATATATATATATATATATATATATAATTTTGTCCAATAAATAGTGTAAATAGCAAGAGTCTAAATATATGCAAGGGAGTTCCTGTCATGATTAGGCTGGGGACGGCCCCTGGTAGGAGTTGGGGGTCTTTGATTATTAAGCTCCTACAATTACAATTACAAATCAAGGATAGGATAAGTAAGTATCATTCAGTTGCTCTTTCTGTTTCGGTATTATTAATAAATACATGGAGTAAAAAAGGAAACAAGTTTAGTTTAGAATTTAGAAATTAGAAATTAGAAATTAGAATTTAGATTAATTACCTGCATCCAGGTGTCGTCTTGGACATGTTCTGGAGAGTTTTCTGGCGAGTGAAGGGGAGGTGGCAACGGATGAATCAGTTTTGGAACAATCACCAGTCCTCTTCCAACCACTAGTAAAGCTCCAGCATTGTTTGCAGTTCCTGAATACAGCCATTTATTTAGACTGAGATTGTATACTATTGTAAGACAACATGTATTGCTTGGTTAGTGGTTACCACAATAGTTGGTTGCAGAGAAAAGGGTGATCAACTGGCCCTGAGCAAATCTTTCAAACCCATCCATCACGCATTCATGTGCTCTTATAATCAGCTGAAGTTTGTTTCTCTTACAAAAGTCTGTAACCCTATCAGGCTGCAACCAACTCAATACTTAATTAACTCATTCATGTCTGATCACATGGGATAAAATATTAAAAAAAAAAAATGCAATATGAATACCCCAAAAGTAACCAAACCAGGTCCCCTAGCATTTGGCCTTAAACCTTCCACACTATCATTCTCCGTAGGATCAGACCTGCACAATTTTTTCACTCTTTTAAATAATAATAATAAATCGGATTCCTTGGAAGTAAACGAATGGAATTCAGGGAACTTGCCATAAAAGATCCATTAAGATAAGAGATCCAGCATCCATAGTTATTGGTCTTTCTATTTTCTCAATCTGTTCAACCAAATGTATGGACCTCCCTATCCCACCATGCATGCAGATTATCTTCTTCTCAATCAATGCCGCCAGCGGAAGATGGTTAAATACCTGATTGAATCGCGTCCATGCCCATATCCCATCGTTCTCCCCCTATACATACATATATATATATATATATATATATATATATATATATATATATATATATATAATCATTCCATTCACATATCAAAAAAAAAAAAAAAAAAAACAAATCAATTCCTTACCATTCTTTCTATGCATTCAAGACGAAACCCAAACAGCGCGTTTATATCCGCAGCCTCATGGTTCCCACGTATCAAATGGACATTCTCAGGATACTGAATCTGAATACATATAGATAAATAAATCATATCATATTTTGGTTGTAAGTTGTAACAACCAACTTGTAGTAAAGCATATACGGTACCTACCTTTAAGGCAAGAAGCAACGTGATAGTCTCCAAGCTATGTTGACCTCGGTCAACATAATCGCCAAGGAATAAATAGTCAATATATCTGAAGTGGAAGAAGGGTCAACACAATCTGAATTCAGTAAATGCTACAAGATTTTGAAAGAAAACAAATATTAATTAGAAAGTAAGGCAAAGCATATATGTAATAATATGTACGTTATGTCTCCAGCAGTAGAAGGAAATCCGTATTCATCAAAGAGGCGCATGAGATCACCAAACTGTCCGTGTAAATCACCAAACACTTTGATTGGAGCTTTCAACTGAAGAACCGTAGGCTCGTGTAAAAAAATCTGTTCAGCAGCGTAGCAAAGCTCTCCTACTTCATATGAATCAAGGAAAAACCTTCTGTTAACCGGAGGTTTCCAGTTTCGAGGCCTAAGCAAATTAGATATCACCTGCAACAATGCAAATACATCATATCATAAGTTTTGCGAATATAGCCAAAATCAAATTTTCTTTTATTACCCATCCATCCCATACATACTGGCAACTAGCAGTTAGACTTTCTTGTGAAACTGAAAAGAAGTAGTTTGTAAACTTACTTTTTTGTGCAAGCCTTGAGGTGACTTTTGCCTAGTGAACTTTTTGGTTGGATAGGAAAGGTCGTTTTGGGTAGGAATCATTCGTCTACTCTCGTTTTCAAATTGATCCAAGGATAACTGCCTCACCAATCCACCTAGGTTTCCTACCGTCTCTTTAGCAACTACAACCTGCATCATATCATATTAATAATAATAACAACGCTTCTTTATCATAAAAAATAACACCCATGTATTTTTAGAAAAAAAAAAAAAGAAGGAAGACATACAGCTCTAGGGTGAAGCCTAACATCTCCCTCTGTATCAGCAGGCTCTGAAGCATGTGAGTCGTCTGAAAGGGGTAAGTTGTTGTCTTGATTTGCAGCTTGCTGTGATTGGGCGTGTGCCTGTGCAGCTTGCCAGACAGCATTCACAGCCTTGGCTTCCTGAGCAGAAGCTTCTGCCAGCCTCTCCATAGATTCTCTACTGAAAAACATAAATATGCATATACTAAGCCGGAATGGAATCAGCAAGGTTAAGAAATGGATCTTTACAAACCACTATCAGGTTTGGTTGGCTTCAAATAAATAAAGAACAAAATGTATTTTATAAATTAAAGATATATCGCTAAATAAACATATTTAACTTCTTTGGAAAATATACAATATGAATTTCAAATCAAATAGTTGAAAATAATACTTCACATTAGTCAAGGGGTGGGTTCTTTTTCATTCCATCATGCACATGGAATGGAATTTTGTAACATACTAACATAACCATTTTTATTTATGTAACTTATAATCACAAAAATCTTTATTAAAGCCTTCATGATTTTAACTAAATAAAAATATTATTTTCTAAAATAAGCTAGAAAATATACTTTTATAGGGATTTTAATGAGATTCTATATGAATAATTTATTATTCCTGTAAATAGAAATTCATTAGCTATAATAAAATAAATGCAATGAATAGAGTTAGAACTATACATTGTATATTTCTATATAATAATAATAATAATAATAATAATAATAATAACTCATTAAAGACCAACCAAACACGGTCATGGAATGTAGTGATGTATTCCATCACCTTGCTTATTCCATTCCATCCAACCAAACAGATCCTAAATTTCAGCATATGGTAAAAGGAGAAACATGTCTGACCTTAAAGCACCAGATGAGGGGCTCTCTGGTCTACTATCAGGAGACATAGGATCAAATGGGCTTGAATTGTTTGTTCTTGGACTTGTCACATTTGAGGTGGTATCTGACTGAAGAGCCGAATTCTCTGCAATAAGAAAATCATCTAACAACACATCTCCACGAAGACCACCATAAATATATATACGAACACCAACAGATGAAGCTGCATGTCTACAACGCCGCATCAGCTCCAAAGCAGGGTCTTCACTTTGGGCCTTGTTGGGCCTTGAAGAAGTCACCATGCCATGTCTGTCTAACCAAACTCCAGCAGCAGTGTCCAATACTGTACACAATATTATCCAACCATGTTGCAAAACACTTATATTCAGATACATAGATACATATTTTGTTCATCATGATAAAAAAAGATTAACCTGCAACAGCTGATTCACCATCTACTGCTCGTCCTCCCCTAAGAACACCACCTGTAACGTGCAATCTAGCTCCAACAAAGACCTGATCACCAACAAATGAGTAGATTTTTTTAAAGAGAAAGACAATGGTAAATGGTAAATGGTGAATCAAATAAGAAACTAATACTTACCGCAGCATGTTGATACCTTGGTGAGGGGGAAACTCCAGGTGCAAGTGTCCATTCCCATTCACCATTTCTATGCATCAGCAATCCATAAGCATCTGCTAAAGGCTGCAAATCAACATACACAAACCGATTATAAGAAAAAACAGAATGCCATGTTTTGTTTATAAATTATAATTACAGTTGTGAATACAACTAAACAACAAACAATAAGGCATACCGTGCCTGAGATGTCTCTTCCACCACAAAGCAAGAACATACCATCTGAGCGGGCACTAGCAGTTGCATACCTGCAAAGTATACAACACTACCCTCTTTAAATAAATGGGATACCATATTCCTACAAATGAATGTAGGAACTTGTAAACGAATTAAAAGTATCTTCTAGCTACACACTAGAAGATTAAAAACTTTCAACAAGGTTAACAATAAGAAACAATATCAAAGGACCTTCAGAACTGGTACTAACTTGCATACTTACATTCTAGCAGAAGGTTTATCACCTTCCGGATTTAATCTCTGCCATGCATACGGTTTTTGAGCAGTATCCAAAGCCCAAGCATCTGAAAGCACTTTCTTTCCTAAAATAAAAGATGTTGCTATTATTGGTTTATGCCCTCTAATCTTGTTTTGTGTCTTGATGAAGAAAACGGTTGTAGTGATAGATGGTATAGTTAAGTGGGTGCATAGAGAGCAAAGAAAAACCTAGACATGAATGATGAATGATGAATCACACTCACCATCATTGCCACTAACAGTAACGAGGTATCGTTGGGCTACCAAGTCCATCACATGGCCATAACGAGGGCCAGGACCCTCCCCTCTAACAACAACCCTGCACTCACAAACATTTAAGAGAACTCATAAAAGCTTCACAAGACATGGATACAAATCCACATTTTGAATGAACATTGAACAAGTCAAGTTTACCGGTGCCATTTGTATTTGTCATTGGTCAAGTCAAGCACATAAAGATCATCTGTTGAATGCCCGGATGGACCTATCCCTCCCTAATGACCAAACACAAATTTATAAAAACTTTAAGCAAGAATTGTGTGTGATTTGATTTGATTGTAAATCAGCATTATAATCACCTGAAATACAACCATGGTTCCCACAGCAGCTGCCGCATGGGCAGCCCTAGGTGAAGGAGGCTCCCCAGCCGGTAGTATTCTGGAAAATTTTCACAAATTAACAATGGGATACTAAAGGGAATTGAATGCAAGAATAAAGTATAATGGAAGCAACCTGGTCCATTTCCTGGTAATAACATCATATACATGAACTGAATTTGTCACGCCATCCAACCCTAAAGTGTTAAAATCGAAAAAGCTCAATCAATTTGCAGCAATTAGAACCCCAATGGTATATAATAACCAACTAAGAAGTGATATTTACGGATGCCAGGGACAGCAGAGGACGGGCCACCTCCAATGGCGGTGGCGCCACCGAATAAGATAAGGCGAGGGCCTTGAGATTTGGTTGGTGCGACGGCAGTGAGAGTGTGGCCGCAGCGAGGACCAGGAGCATCATCCTCCGTGTCCCAGAAAGTCTCCAATGGAGAATAGGCGGGAGCTGGTTGTAGCCACGGTTTTGAACCCATAAAAACCAATAAATACCCCCAATTATATCACTCAGCCCAAAATGACTACAAGTTACCAACAATCAGAAATTCAACTGAATGTCTCCTGGTGATTGTAGAACGAATAGAATGGTTAAAAAAAAGGCTTGCAGCAGAAACCACCTCCTTGTCGCGGCGGTGAGGTGAGGTGGTGGATGCGACCTCGGCCGAGAGCTTTTGGCCTCTAACAGCTAAATTACTGGATGTGTATCATAGAAAATACATTGAAGAGAGCAGAATATTGGAGGAATTGACAACAGAAAACACTTGTAGTGATACTGAATTGGGATTATGTGGGATCGCACTAGAAAGAGGAACGCCGGGAAGACCGGAGATGGAAAAGTGGGCTTGAAAAAAGGAAGATCAGGAGTTCTTACGTGGTTTTACAAACTACGAAGCATGGTACTTGTTAAATAATAAAATGTTTATTAAAATGAGTATTAAAATACTATAATCGTATAATAAACGGCACATTTCATTTAGTTTTAACAATTCATATATTTTTGTAAATGACAACCTATTTTTCTTTTTTCTTTTTCAATTTCGACAACCAACGAAAGTAGTTATTTTTTGTGGAAAGTAGAAATTGGATAATCTTAAGCTTAAATATGTTAGGGTGTGTTTGGAAGTAAATTTTAAAAATGATTATTTAATATTGAATGACATAATCTAATGATTTATTGTAAAAGGAAATATTGCAAAAGATAATAATTACATATTATTTTCATGGTATAAAATACATGACAAATCTGATTAAAGGATAATATAAACTAAAGACAAAATAAGAATATGCACGTAATTTGATTCTATCTATTGATGGTATATTTTGTTGCAAGCTAGTGCCAAAAGTGAATATTCATTGTCACTTGAAGTTATGAGATCTTCCAGATTTTGATTATTCAAACAAATAACAGTAAACTAATGGTAAAATATCGATGTACACGTAATTATATTTAACTTATTGATAATTCTAAATTGATTATCTAATCTTAATATAAATTAAATTGATTTTAACTATGAATATAATGACTTGACATTATGGGTGTGTTTGACAAACGTTGGTTGAAAACTAAAAGTTAATAGCTAAAAGTTGTAGCTTTTATTTATGTAAAATTGTTTGGCAAAATAGTTTTTTTGGAAATGGAACTTCCCTAACGAGGGTTTCCGGGCCAGCTTTCGCGCACCGACTAATCCCCCGCTGCAAATATGAGGCTTTGCCTCATGCCCTGGAGTCACTGCAGGCGAACCTCCATGGCCACAAGGGCTAAGTGGTGTTAGAATTTGAACATGGGTCAATAGGTTATCTACCATATCTTCCACATGCCTTACCAAGTCACCACAACCCAAGTGGTTTAAGTTTGGCAAAATAGTTGTTAACTTTTTAATATGTAAAATGTAACACCCGGTTCCTGATAAGCATTCTTAAATGAAGATTTATCATTTTAGCAGAGGGACTCGACGAGTTAAGGGACCAACTCGTCGAGTAGGATCGGGCGTGGACGCGGTAGTTAAGTGACCTACTCGACGAGTCGGTATACCGACTCGGCGAGTAGCAGCTGTCTGGATGAAACCCTAAATTTGAGGGTTTGCACCCTATTTAAACATCTTATCCCAACCTCCATCGACCTTATCACTCCCAGAAAGCTGTATATCGAAACCCTAGCCGTTTTTGTGTGTTCCAAGGCCATTTTGGTGCATTTGGTGGATTGTGAAGCTTGAGAAGAAGAAAGAAGCTTGAGAGTTCGAGTTGAGGCTTGAAGATCCAGAGACTTTGGTCCATTTCCAGCTCAACCAAGGTAAAATGCCCCTGTCTTGATCTTCCATATGGTTATTCATCCTTAGGGCTTAGATTTTGGGTGCATTTAGGGCTTTCCAAGCCATTTTCGGATTTGTGGAGTGTTATATGGAGTCTTACCTTCAGATCTGAGTTATTGGAGGGGTCTCATGGCATAAAGGTGCCAACTTTAAGGCCATGAGAGCCCCATGCATCTTGTAGAACACCTTTTATGGCTTTTTGAGCCAAAGACCCCTTGCATGTGTACCAAGTTTGGAACTTTACGTATGAAATGGACACTAGGGGGCCAGATCTATGGTTTTGAGGTGTTAATACCCATTTAAATCGACTATATAGTAATGGTCATGGATGGGCTCGACGAGTCGCTATTGGGACTCGGCGAGTCGCGGTGTATTGACCACTAAATCCTTTCTGTGGATGGACCAGTTGTTAGGGAGGAAGTCTCGTGAATGTTTAGACACGAAAAGGGACCTGGGAATCATGGGACTCGACGAGTGTATGAACAGACTCAGCGAGTCCAAGGCAATCTCCCAATCTTTGAGGATGGACTCGACGAGTTGTTCATACAACTCGGCGAGTCATAGACTGGACACATTTTTATGAGGGAGATGAACTCGACGAGTTCAAGGAGGAACTCGACGAGTCGGATGAAGATGGTCCTGATGGTTTGAATGAAGGAGAACATGTCGAGTTCTTGCTAGACTCGACGAGTGAAGTCGGGGTTGGATCGGGTTAGTGGAGTATGGACTCGACGAGTTGATAAACCAACTCGGCGAGTCAGGTCAACTGGGTGTTGATTTTGACCAATGTTGACTTGCTTGGTTTAAGTATTGACCCTGGTTAGGGTTGTTTGTTCTGTTTGATGACTTGAGGGTTGTCGTGTAGGGATTGAGGGGTCGAGGAGAGCCGACCTTCACACCGAGGATAGTTCAGACACTACACGACATCGAGGTGAGTTACCTTCCAGTAGAAGTGGGTCTACGGCACCAAGGCCGACCCACTAGTAGTTGTTTAGCTGAGATGATTGTCTTTGTGGTAATTGTCTGGTCTGCTATTGTTTGATATGCGAGTACGCTAGTTTGCTTGATATGTGACTATGCTAGATTGTTATGTTATGTGAGATAGTATCAGTAGGAGGGGACTAGTCCTCGAATCGGTCGTTAGGACCAACGGGTAGGTCGGACACCCCAAATACGTCTGACAGCATGATTGAGATATGATATTATGTGTTAGCAGTAGGGGGTGAAATAGTCCTCGTGTTCAGTTGAAAGACCGGAGGGTAGGTCGGCACCCCATAATAGCCTGACATGGGTAGGTCAGCACCCCAGAATGGCTCGACATGGGTAGGTCAGCACCCCTGAATGGCTCGACATGGGTAGGTCAGCACCCTAGAATGGTTTGACATGGGTAGGACGGGCGCCCCAGAATTGCCCGACAATATATATGCTATGTGATTGTATGGTATGTGGTATGATGGGGGAACTCACTAAGCTTTGTGCTTACAATTTTAGTTTTGGTTTCAGGTACCTCTTCGTCTAAGGGGAAGGAGACGGCGGTGTAGCAGCGCATCACACACACACATGGTTTCCGCATGGAGTTTTCTGGGAATGTACTCTGATTTATTTTACTTTTGACAATATGATTTCCAGACACATTGTTATGTTTCTTTTTACAAATGACATGGCATGGGAAATGTTTTGGTAAACTATGTTGTGGATTACTTAATTAAAAATGAAAATTTTGGGCTTGAAATTTGGGATGTTACAAGTTGGTATCAGAGCCCTGGTTTGAGGGATTCGGACACACCCTCGGGGGTGTCTGGACTCAAACCGAGGGATTAAAAGATTTTTACAAGGAAAATGGTTTTCAAAAAAAAATATGAGTCAAAGGGTTTTGAGGAAGAACGAGGTGTGTGATGTGTGCGACCGGCCGAGCTTGAGTAAGTTTTCCCCAAGATACCCATACTTATTATGATAAGTTATATTATATGTATGATTCTGAGAACTGCATGCTAGATTAGGGCTAAGGATATAGGAGGATGCCTTATATGCCTGATATATATGATTCTGAGAAGTGCATGCTAGAGTAGGGCTAAGGATCTAGGAAGGATGCCTTATATGCCTGTCGTATGAGCTGTATGCTAGGACTGTTTAGTCAGCACTAGGATGGCCTGTATAGGTTATGCCTGAATTGGTTACTCAATGCACGAATGCTGCTTGCTTTGTGATATAAGGGTTCTGGCTAACTTTAACTATCTAGTGAACGAATATGTAACAATATTCGCAAGCTAGATAGGGAAGGATAGCATGGACCCCTTGTGCAACTGATGGCGGAGAGTAGTGTTGGGTTATGAGCATTCTAACACTCCTAAGTGTACATGCAACCCTAAATACCTTGGATCTATGTTTTCTCTATTATACATACAATTATGAACATCCAAGGTATTATCCTAATCTAGCATACAAAATAATAAATATAACAAGATAGAATACATACCTCTTTGATGTAGAATGTCTTCATGAAGCTTGAGTGCCTAGTGCCCCAAGTGTGACACCTCAAATGGTTCACACAACACCAAATACACTTGGAATAACTTGAGAGAAACTTGAACACTCCTTAAAATCGTCTAGCCCTCACACTCACACATTAGTGTACGATTTCTTGAGCCATGGGATTCTTTTATATGGTGGCTATTAGGGTTACACCATGTAACTCATAACTTTACCCATTCCTTATGCTCCATGGATTTTAACCTCCATGGAGTATCCATGGGTCACCTCATGGACTTAGTCCAACATAAGGAATCTTGGATCACAAGCCCACATATATAAGAATGAATGATTTACACAATCAACCCATATATTTAATTAGTCTCCTTTTGATCACTTAATTAATTCCAAATTAATTCTTGATCAATACTAATTAAATAACCTTATTAATATATTAGAACTTATAATATATTAACCAACCTTAAGTGTTATTTCTCTCATTATAGTCTATCCAAATGCATGATGCCATGCAACCCAAATGGACCATGCCGGGTCGGGTCAAGTCTTACCAATTATAGTTATGGACTTAGACATTAATCCAACAGTCTCCCACTTGGATAAGTCTAAAACTATTATTGCGTATGACTTCAGGAACCCATCAGCAATCGTAGCTCTCAAAAGCTTCTGTCGAACTCTGACCTTGTCGATGAACTCTGACCTTTGTCAATGACTTGTCCATTAGATAAGGGATCATATATTCCTCCATTCTAGATATCATATGGACTGAGACATGGATTATCAATCATTCTCTCTGTCCATTTGTTGTTTCCCGATTTCCGATTCATGATGACTGACTGATTGAACAAATCAAATCAGTCCTGGCTTGACCAAGCACTCACATGTATCATCTTTAAATCATCGAGGGGCCCACATATATCGCTTTTATCCCGAAGGTAAAAGGAATGGATAAACTTCGACTCATATGGCTTGTTCTACTACTTGTTGAATCATACACAAAGGCACGTTTTATAACATCGAGTTACCAATGCGTTTTCGTGCAATCAATGTATAACCAACTCATAGTAACAACTCATATCTCTAGGTTTGAAGAATATAAGATATTATCGTCTCATGATCACTCGTGATAAAATCCATGAAGTGATTCAAATGAGCGCAGGTTGAATCCAATACTCAGAACTTATGAGCACTCATGAGTGTTGTAGCACCACTTTGTCCACCAACTTGGACCTCTACAAACCAACCCATGACAGTCTTGATTCATATCTACTTCCAACATATGACCGACTGTGGATGGTTTGAATAACTTAATCATTCAGGAAGAGCGACTTAGTTATTCTGGAAGTCAAAACATGCAAAGTGAAATACAAGAATAAATGAATCAAATATGGTATCAAACCCTATGAATATAAATAAACACTTTTATTTATCACCATACTGATTACTCATTATTCATTGTTTCGGTTTTATCAACTTTATACTTGAATTTAAAACAATAGTTGTCCCATGCTCCAAGCATGTACACTATGTTTTCTAAACACTAGTCATGCCATACACCAAGTATGCATACTATGTTTGTCTATGATCTTTACTTTGTAAAATAGATCAATTGAACATCACTCCAATGATCCTCTTTTCACAGTCCCAAATCCTTACTGCAAATGCAAGAATTCCAAATTCATGCCATTTACTGAAATCTGTTAGATTCTAAACTTATATGCATTGATCCTCTTAATGATTATGCACGAAGTCAGAAAGACTTGACAACAATCATTACAGAGCATTCCAAAGGAGATCAGCTCCTTGGAAACATCATTCTTTCATTAAGTTTCCTAATCTTACACAGATTAAATAATTTCTAACTTTGAAACATTTCCATATTCCATTTTGACTATCACTTCTGAACAAGAGTTGCCTCCTTACAGATTATGTCAATATGGTCCTTCCAGAATTAACATTATACTTCCAACTGTCCTTGAGCAACCAATCTTTGGTAAACCTTAGATTGTCCTCGACAATTGCTTAATCATTTTAGTCATATCCAATTCTAGACCTTTTCCCTTCATAATGCCCCAGGCATTTGGAAAATTTTAGAAAGGATGAATATAGCACATGTAATCGATCCTATATCCGAAGCATATGGGACACGATTCATGATGTCTCACATAAAGACTAAACCAGTCTTTTGCTATAATATTTCCATTTCAATTTGCCAAGTTCTCAAAATTCAGATTATGAAAAGGGATGCCGTAATCATAATCGAATTTTAGAACGCAAATAATGGACCCATGTATAGAATTTCCTTATGTTGAGCCATTCTAACATGAAATTCATATATATATCCTTGATTAAATACGATTAAAATCTCAATCTAAGCTTTTAGAATTGAAATGAAGTATAATTTCCTCTCCCTTAATTATAGCAAAAGAACTTTTTCAACCCCTGCAACCTCACGAATTGAAACTTTTGTTTTCTATAATTAACATTGCTAACTTGCAACCTTTGTCATAATTATCATGCTCCCACTAACATGATGATTATTAGCATAACACTTATGCTCCCACTAGCTTTGACATGTACTCAGAAATCAGCTGACTTTCTTACCAAAGTTCAGATTTCTGATACTAGATTGTTTTGATAAAACTTTATCAAAATCATACACCTCTCTTAGATAGCTCACATGTGTGTCTAAACAATTTTAGAACTATGAAAAGGGATGCCGTAATCATAGTCTCAATTGTTTAGACCTTTGCCACTTCTCACAAGTCCATGTTAGTGTGCCGGTAAACCACACACGCTCCACTAACGACTTTGATAATGCAAATATCACAATTGCTATCTAGCTAAAATCTACTTAGTGAAAGTGTTTCCTCACCATCATTTTCATGAATCGGAGAGAAACCTTATGACACTTAGATTTAATAGTGTATGTGTTCTTATCCATGTGAATTTGTCAAAACCATAATCACAAGACAAGGTTAGTGACAAATCCAAACTCATACTGATTAAACTTGTGCAATCTTAAATTCTTGCAATTTGGCAGCTCAGGTGCCTGCCATTGCTTCCAAGTAGTTGTGCAACCAATTGAGAACTCTCAGAACTCCTATGCAAAGCCAACTTGAATAGGCACAAAAATTTCAACACGATAGGTTATAAACCTCAAGTCGTGTGCTAGTGAAGGACTTTAGGTTTTATTCTTGATTAAGTCTTTAAACTTTCAAGAGCTTTAAGACTCCCACTGTCCTCTTGACATATAAGACTCCCTTGTCAAATATTCAAGAGATAGTGCGGATTCTTTATCAAGACTAACACTTTACACAATTGGCCTAAGTTGGTCTCTGTTTTATCCAAAACATCACAACTTACCAATTTCAAATGTACAAGAGTAGATAACCTTTTACTCTTACATTTGACTAGTGTTAACAAACCCTCTTTAAGATATGTCACTCAAGTTACAATCTTGGAGTATGAATCTAAGAATTGTTTTGGAACGAAGTATGACTCATCTTTTTTATTTAACCATTTCAACAATTCATGACTCCTCTTCTTAGTCATAAGAATGCACTAAGATGACTTTAGAGGACCAATTGTGATATGGTATCTTAATCATTAAGATGATCATAAACATGATACTAAAGTACTCTCCCATCTTTTCAGATTTGAGAAACTTTTATCTTTCTGCCATACTTTGATTCTTCTTATTCGTTCTATCTCACATTGAAACTTCTCCAATGCTACAGACTTATACTTAAACTTATAAGTATAACCATATTTACTGAACTTAAGTAAATCATGACGAATAGTCTTCTTGATCTTTTGTGGTGGACTTGACCAGTGCACAAGAATGTGTACTCGATCCCTTAGTCCTTTCCTTATTCACATAAGGAATTAGTCTTAATTTTCCAAGCTGAAAGTTCTCATTCATCATACTATACAACTTGCATGATTCCAAGTTTCGGTCCAATTGAACCTTGGGTGATGAGAATCTTTCCTTATTTGGTAATATTAGACACTACCACAACCGAAAGAATCAAATCCATTTTTCCAATATTGCTATCAATGGAATCTTATAAGCAACAACTTTTCACAAATGCCATTGTAAGGATACTTAAAATAAATAAAATCAAAACCTTTTCCTTTTATTTTCAAACTTTGCGGAAAAACTTATCCTTACAATCCATATGAAAACCTTGTTGTTATCTATTCCTAAGCAATATAAATATCATAACTCTTAAGTAATAGCCCAAAATTCTGATCACCGAACCATGCGATTGAAATCCATCTTCGCGATCAGAATCAGCATGTACTTAATAGAGTTAGACAATGGATTTTACCTGAAGTAGAGCCAAATTTATTGACTTTAACATCCTTAGGTAAATTTGGCAGCTTCGTAACCAATGCCCCTTCCTTTGGCAATAGTTACCTATGGACCCTTGATAATGGGACTATCTCAAACTTCGCCTCTCTCTTTACCATTGGGTCAACCGAGTTGACTATGGCCGATCCCTTTCCATTGGGAAGAGAGAGCTTTACTGGATATCCAATGTCATCATTGTCAATGTCCATAGCGTTTTAGGAAGTTGATCTTAGCAAATAGATAAGATCATTAAGGGTCTTGTCTTAGTCTGTTTCATAGGATTCCCAAAAGAAATCACTATGTGACTTAGAAAGTAGTTGAGCCACCAACTTTCTCAAGACTTTGACACCCAACTCTCCCGGCTTGTCAATATGTGACTACATCTCCAAGATGTGATCACACCTAGACCTTGCCTTGCCAATAGGGCTTGAGTGACCTTAAACTTTTTAGGAACTTGTGGGTTAGGGAGAATAATTGGAGGAGGTGAAAGAAGTATGATATCCATGGGACATCATCTTCATTTAGGAAAGCTTGTTTCAAGAGATTTGGGAAGATCATAAATGTCTAGACCAGACATCTTTTTGGGAGATATTCAAGATAGTTGATTTAAAGTCCTTAATATGACACCCAATATGAAATATTAAGGCTAGGACCCAACAAACTATTTTATAACTTAGAAGAGGGATGCCGTAATCCAAGCTATAAAATATTTGAAGGTAGGTGAATGACGATTCACCAATTTCCACCATGAAAAACGAAATAATTTATTAGGTTTTAATTGGATTTGAAAGTCCTAGATCTTTGAGATTCATTGAACTGTTCAAAGACATGTTTCAATCTCGAGTGTGCCCTTCAGGTTTTGTGATTGGGATGTCGAGGATCACAAAACAAGGTGTGAATAACCATGCAAATATACTTGGTACCCTTAATATTTACCCCTTAATCAGTGTGCCGGTTAACCACACACGCTCCACCGATACTATGATAAATATTAAGTTACCCTTTGCCTACCTTGTTAAGTCCAGGTTAGTGTGTCGGTTAACCACACACGCTCCACTAACGACTTAAGCAAAGTGCAAATTGTAATTTCATGGGTTAGCACCAAATTCACATTTTCCTAAGTAACTAAGATTGGGTATTAATAAGAGTTTAGTTACTTAGTATTTATCATTAATACTTTTAATGAAAGGAGAATTATAGTCCTTGTCCTACCCGTTCGGCTAACGACCCTCCACCAGTCAAGGAAGCGGTGGGTGAGAGTGGACACCCATTAAACTGCCATTTTATAGGCAGTAACCTTATACCCCCCTTATAGACCGGCTTCGTGAATGAGGCCTACTAACGGTAAGACTGACTTTACTCTTATACATATATATAAATATTATTAACTTATAATATTATAAAGTATAAGGGTTGAATTTTAACTTTTAAAATTCTAAGGGCTAACTTGGAATTAAAGTATTCATAAGTGAAAACTTTTCAAATTCCAAAACTTGAGGGCAAGTTTTGAAACTATTCAAAACTAATTAATTCCATAACTTATGAGTTTAAAGTAGTTTTAATTAAAAAAAAAATCTTCAAGTTCCATATCTTGAGGACAAGTTATGGAAGACTTTAAACTAATTAATAAAAAAAATAACTTTTTTTTATTGTAACTTATGGAACTAATTAAGGTTACACTTTTTTTTTAATTTAATGAAGAGACTCTTGAACCTCCATAACTTGAGGACAAGTTATGGAGTCATAAAACCATTTAATTAGAACTAGACTCTTCATTTTGTAACCTTTGCCAACTTTTATGAGTTTTATGATTCTTAAATGTGACTTTTCATATAACTTGAGGACAAGTTACAAAAACACACTTTGGAATCAACTCTTAGATTAAAATGGATTGAAAACAACTATTTCACACAACTTTTCTATTAATCTAAGAACCTCATAAGAACAAGATAATTCAAATCATCAATCTTCAAGAAATTAGCATGAACATACAAACTAATACAAATCTTGAAATTATGACAATTATCTTAGAAATTGGATTAGCATGAACATTACCACATCAAAAACAAGTTTATAAGTCCAAAAACATCTTAGGGTAATGTTCCTAGTCCAATTCCAGCCAAAACAATCGAATATATGCATCCAACTCAATTTTTCAACTACTTTTGCAAGTATAACAAGAAAACAAGCCTAGTCTCTGATACCACTGTTGGGTTATGAGGATTCTAACACTCCTAAGTGTACATGCAACCCTAAATACCTTGGATCTATGTTTTCTCTATTATACATACAATTATGAACATCCAAGGTATTATCCTAATCTAGCATACAAAATAATAAATATAACAAGATAGAATACATACCTCTTTGATGTAGAATGTCTTCATGAAACTTGAGTGCCTAGTGCCCCAAGTGTGACATCTCAAATGGTTCACACAACACCAAATACACTTGGAATAACTTGAGAGAAACTTGAACACTCCTTAAAATCGTCTAGCCCTCACACTCACACATTAGTGTACGATTTCTTGAGCCATGGGATTCTTTTATATGGTGGCTATTAGGGTTACACCATGTAACTCATAACTTTACCCATTCCTTATGCTCCATGGATTTTAACCTCCATGGAGTATCCATGGGTCACCCCATGGACTTAGTCCAACATAAGGAATCTTGGATCACAAGCCCACATATATAAGAATGAATGATTTACACAATCAACCCATATATTTAATTAGTCTCCTTTTGATCACTTAATTAATTCCAAATTAATTCTTGATCAATACTAATTAAATAACCTTATTAATATATTAGAACTTATAATATATTAACCAACCTTAAGTGTTATTTCTCTCATTATAGTCTATCCAAATGCATGATGCCATGCAACCCAAATGGACCATGCCGGGTCGGGTCAATTCTTACCAATTATAGTTATGGACTTAGACATTAATCCAACAAGTAGGTCGGAGGGTGCCCTAGGAGAGCCTAGGACGAGATTAACGGAAAAGGGTATCGGTAAAGGGACTTGGTGAAGTTGAATCAATCCTTGAGGAAAGTACGAATAGATGTGGAAGGTAGTATGGGCCCGTACTACTGGAAGCAGAGGATCTGTACTCGAGTCAGGAGGGCCGAGATGGAACCAGGAAACTTGGAGAGTGTGTGAGACTCATCGATAGCATGTATGATCCTGACATTTATGCGTTTATTTTCAGTATGGTGACCACGCGTCATGGAGCAGGAGGTTCAAGATCAGGAGCAGGGTCAGGATCAGGCTGGGGTGCAGGATCCGAGCAGGTTGATGATGGGCTACGCGAGTTCATCGCGTATAAGATCACGAGAGGCATCCTTGAGTCGACCCCGGTCATTTTCGGGTCGATCAAGGAGGGGATTGTTGAGCTGATGGAGGATCGCCTCCGGGCATTCAGGAGTGATCTGGCGCCTATCCAAACTGGTACGCGCACACTGTCCTTTAAGGACTTCCGAGGGAGTGGTGTGTCGGATTATCACGGGGTGAAGGATCCCATTGCTGCCAGGAGATGGATCGCAGGCATTGAGTCTGCGCAGCTGACGAGCTTCTGCCCGGAAGGGTCGAAGGCCCGCTTTGCTGCGGGATGTTTGAGGGATAGAGCTAGAGACTGGTGGGAGTCGGTTGGTGACTCGTTGGGAGCCCCATCCGTCGAGGCTATGACTTGGTCAAATTTCGTGAGGGTCACAATTCAGGGCTGAGTTTGCGCCGACTGTGGAACTTCAGCAGCTGGCCAGGGAGTTTTTGGATATGAGGCAGATGACTGAGACAGTGGCGGAGATCACCACCAAGTTCAGGGAGAGGGCCCTATTGGTACCCCAGTATGCGGGGGACGAGGAGATGCGGAAGACCCGCTACCATTATATGTTGAGGGCTGATATTCGGGAGCATGTCAGCTATTCAGCTTGCCCGACTCTGGAGTCCATGATTGCCAGGGCGCGGGAGAGGGAGCTCGATTTGGAGCATGTCAGGAAGAGGAAAGTCGAGTCTGAGCAGGTTACAGGGGTTTCGGGGAAGAAACCCAAGGGATCCGACGTTAGGTCGAAGGGCCAGTCGGGCCAGAGTCTCTGCAAGAAATGCGGCAGGCCGCATGAGGGAGCTTGTAGAGCGGGATTGTCAGGCTGCTACAAGTGCGGCAAGACGGGGCACTTTGGCAGGGATTGTACTGCCCCCGCCCCCACAGTGCAGATGCCAGACCTGATTTGCTTCCATTGCAATCAGAAGGGCCATAAGAAGGCCAACTGCCCTAGATTGACAGCAGCGACAGCAGCAGCGCCAGCGGCGACGCCGACCCCAGCATCAGCGCTGGTTGAGGATGGCCGGAAGGCCAAGTCAGAGGCTCCAGTGGTGCGAAGCCGAACATTTCATTTGTCAGCCGAGGAGGCACGCGCTGCACCCGATGTGGTGACAGGTACAATTTCTTTCTTATGCTTTTGTTTTATGCCGCTATGATTTTGATAGGTTATGTATGTGCTCTGTATAGGATCGTTCCACGTGAACGGTATCCCAGTTCAGGTATTGTTTGATTTGGGTGCTACACGATCGTTTGTATCTCTTGCGCTTAGCAAGAAGTTTCCTGAGTCTTCGGGCGTGTTGGATTGCCCTCTAGAGGTCGAGATTGCGGACGAGCTGTCAGTGCGAGCATCAGAGGTCTACCGAGATTGTGTTTTGCAGCTGTTTGAGGAGCGTTATCTGGTAGATCTGGTTCCCATACCTTTGTGGGGGAACAAGGTTATTATTGGTATGGATTGGCTAATCCCCAATGGGGCAGTGATTGACTGTGCGCAGCAGTTGGTGCGGATCAGGACCCCAAGTGGGGGAGAGCTGGTGATTCAGGGCGAGAGGCTGCAGTGAGAACCAGCTTTATGCTCAGCAGCGAGAGCTAGGCGCTACCTTCAGTAGGGTTGCGCGGGATTTGTTGCCTATGTTATGGATACCCGGGAAGCGGGTAAGGCGACGATGGGGGATGTGCCAGTGGTACGAGAGTTTGCGGATGTATTCCCCGAGGAGTTGCCTGGGATACCTTCGGAGAGGCAGGTAGAGTTCAGGATCGACCTAGTCCCTGGTGCGGCTCCGATAGCCAAGGCACCATATCGGTTGGATCCTCCTGAGATGGAGGAGTTGTCTAAACAGTTGCATGAGCTGTTAGACAAGGGATTCATTAGACCGAGCAGTTCACCCTGAGGAGCCCTGATTCTGTTTGTGAAGAAGAAGGACGGGTCGCATCGGATGTGTATAGATTATAGGGAGCTGAATAAGGTAACAGTGAAGAACCGTTACCCACTTCCAAGGATTGATGACCTCTTTGACCAGCTACAGGGAGCATCTTGGTTCTCCAAGATTGATTTGCGTTCAGGGTATCATCAGATGAGGGTCAGAGAGGAGGATGTGCAGAAGACTGTGTTTCGAACGCGTTATGGCCACTATGAGTTCGTGGTGATGCCTTTCGGGCTCATTAATGCTCCTGCCGTGTTCATGGACCTCATGAACCGCGTGTGTAGACCGATGTTGGATCGGTCCGTAATAGTTTTCATCGATGACATCTTGGTTTACTCCAAGACGCGAGAGCGGCATGAGGAGCACTTGCGAGAGGTTTTGGGTACTTTGAGAAGGGAGAACTTGTATGCTAAGTTCTCCAAGTGTGAGTTCTGGTTGAGCGAGGTGCAGTTTCTTGGGCACCTTGTCAACCAGGACGGGATATCGGTTGACCCGGCCAAGGTTGAGGCCGTGATGAGGTGGGAGGTTCTTGTTGGATTAGTGTCTAAGTCCATAACTATTTTGGTATGTACTTGACCCGATGGTGCATGGTCCTTTTGGGTTGCCTTCACCAAAGCAACTTGATAGGATGAATTATGGAGAGAGAGGATTGATTATGATTTATTAATATATTATGAGAATAATATATTAAAGGAGAAATCATATTGTTTAATTAATATTAGTCAATAATTAATTAAGAATTAATTTTGTGGCTAAAAGAGATTAATTAAACTTAGGGGCTAGAACTATCAATTGTGTGATAGTTGAATATTGGGCTAATGGACTCCATATTAGAGGAGTGGACGAATTCTATGGGGAAACCCATTAGAAATCGTCCAAGGCCTCTAAGGAGGGAGTCCATGGGTTGCTTAGGGCCTAAGCAGTCAGATTAGGGTTTCCTTGTTAGATAACCCTAATAGCCTCACTATTTAAGAACCCCTAGGGCACCAAAAACGTGGCTAAGAGTTCCCTTAGGGTTTCTAGACGTTTTTTAGTGCCTCTCCTCTTCTCCTTCTTCATCCTCTTGCTCTTAGTGTTTGTGAGCCATTAGAGGAGTGACATTTGTGACTCTAAGCTTTTAGAAGCCAATGACAAGAAGGAATAGATTGTTATTGCTACATAACAATCAAGGTAAGATCTAAACCCTATTCTTATGTTAATATTGATTATCACATGCTAGATCTAGGGTTTATGGCTTTGGATGATTATTGCATGTTCATTAGACAAACTAGATCCAAAGCTTTAGGGTTTGCATGTACACCATAGGAATGTTGTAGTGCTCAAAACCCATTAGTGGTATCAGAGTCTAGGTTGTTTGTATGATGAATTGATGCTTAATTGTTCATTGCTTGCTTGAAAAAATCGAATTTTTGGGTTCTGACTGGCAGACTCGACGAGTAGGTCCTACTCGACGAGTTCCATTGTGGACTCGACGAGTCCAAGGGCCTGTTGCCGGATTTTTCGATTTTTTCACCAGATTTTGTTGAGGATAATTGCCAAAACTCGTTTTTCTTGCCAAAATCCGAATTTTTAAGTTTGGAATGATTATCCTCATCAAAATTGATGAATTTGGTTAAATATGGATAATATATGATTATTATTAGTCAAATATTTGACCTAGTAAATTTAAAAAAAGTTTCAATTTACACCCCTTAGGTTTTATAGTTTATATTTGAACTTTAAAAGTTTTTATTTTGAAATTTAAATAGTTGAACCCTAACATTTTGAAATGTTTCAAAACTTGCCCTCAAGTTTTGGAATTTAAATTTGATTAAAAGTTTGATTTTAAAATGTTAAATACTAAAACCCTAGTTTTGAAAAAGTTCAAATTACACCCTTATGTTTTTATTAAGTTAATTAAAGGTATAATTAAAAGAAAGTTAATAAATCAATAATAATATGGTTTATATTTAATTTAAATTAAAAGTGTAATTTATAAAATTAAACCACCTAGTATTTTAAAAGTGTAAAATACACCCTATACTATATATAACATTAAAAGTCTAATATTATATATGTATAACTTAAACTGCTAGTCTTACCGTTAGTAGGCCTCATTCACGAAGCTGGTCTATAAGGGGTGTTTAAGGAAACTGCCTATAAAATTGTTGGATTAGTGTCTAAGCCTGTAACTATATTTGGTAAGTACTTGACCCGGTTGTGCCTGGTCCTTTTGGGTTGCCTTCACCATAACAACTTGACAGGGTGATTTATGAAGAGAGAATAGATATTATTATATTAATATATTATGATAATAATATATTAAAGGAATAATAATATTATTTGATTAATATTAGTCATAGATTAATTAGGAATTAATTAGATGACTAAAAGAGGTTAATTGAATAAAGGGGCATAAACTGTCAAATGTGTGATAGTTGTGTTTTCTGGCTATGAATCCTTATAGATCTTAGGGTGGCCGAATTTAGGGTTATGGACTCCTTGAATTCGTCCAAGCCTCAATCTAGAAGGATCCTTGGATTGCTTAGGGCCTAAGTTATTCAATTAGGGTTAAGGATGTAACCCTAGTAGCTCATAGTATAAAAAGACCCCATGGGTTGGGGAAATCGACCACCTTGCTTCCTTGGGAACCCTAGAGCCGATTTCCACACCTCTCCTCTCTCTCCAAATCATCCTCTTGCTAGTTGGTGTTTGTAAGCCATTATAGGAGTGACAATTGTGACTCTAAGCTCCAAGAACAAGAAGATTCAAGCAAGCAACTAAAGGTATTTATCTAGATCTGATTTCACATGTTATGATTCCATTGTATTCACTAGATCTAGCATTGAAAGTCTTGGATACATTGCATGTTCAATTAGAGAAACCTAGATCCAAGCATTAGGGTTTGCATGTGCACATAGGAAAGTTCTTATGGCTCAAACCCATCAGTGGTATCAGAGCTTTGATTGATTTCTATTGAATTGATGCATTGTTTGATTGTTCTTGCATTGAAAAATCATTTTTTTGCCTTCTGACTGACAGACTCGGCGAGTCCCATTGTGGACTCGACGAGTAGGATGAACTCGGCGAGTGCATAATGGGGCTCGGCGAGTCGGATCGTCTGTCAGAGTGATTTTCAGGATTTCTTGCTGTTTTGCTTGAGGATACTTGCCTAAATCGTTTTGGGTCCATAAAATCCAAATTTTATCATGTGTTTGACTATATCCTTGACAAAACAAAAGATTATTACCATTTGATTAAATAATAATTTCCTTATTTGATAATAATTGATTATTTGAATTAATTGGTAAATTGTCTTGCAAGTAATATTGACTAGGTCAAATCTAGATAATCATTAAATTAATTAGTTAATTTATATTATTTACTATTTGATCCTTTATGTTTTGAAAAGTTCAAAACTTGTCCTCAAGTTTTGAAATTTAAGTTTTGTGATTAAATGTTTAATTCGAATTATTTAAATTTCAAACCTTAGAATTTTACAAGTTTTAAAATTCAACCCTATACTTATAATATTATAAGAATAATATATATATGTATAACTTAAATGTTAGTCTTACCGTTAGTAGGCCTCATTCACGAAGCCAATCTATAAGGGGGGTATAAGGTTATGGTCTATAAAATGGCCGTTTAATGGGTGTCCATTCTCACCCACCGCTTCCTTGATTGGCGGAGGGTCGTTAGCAGAACGGGTAGGATCGGGCAAGCTTTTCCTCATTAAAAGTATAATGAATCTATATAAAGTAACTAAATGTTTTTACAAAATTCCCAATCTTAGTTACTTTAGGAAAAAGTGAATTGATGCAATCCCATGAAATTACACTTTGTACCCTTGCTAAGACGTTAATGGAGTGCGTGTGGTTAACCGACACATTAATTGGGTTCTAAGCAAAGGTAGCAAAGGGTGACTCATTGTTTGTCATAGTTCGATGGAGCGTGTGTGGTTAACCGGCACATCGAATAGGTGACTGTAACAATGAGGGCACCATGTACATTTGCATGGTTATTCACACCCACTTTGTGATCCTCGGCATCCCAGTCACAAACTAGAGGGGCATATCGAGATTTAAACATGCCATTAAAATGTTCAATGTATCTCAAAAAAATCTAGGAGTTTTCAATACATTTAAAACCTAATTTCCATTTCGTTTTTCATGGTGGAGAATTAGTGAATCGACATTCACTTGCCTTCAAATTATTTACTTATTAGATTACGACATCCCTCTTCTGATTTGTAAATAATGTTGTTGGTTCCTAGCCCTAATTTTTCATTTGGGTGATTAATTTAGGAAATTTATTTCTAATCAACTTTGTTCTTTTTCCTTTTCAGATGTCGAACGCAAACAACAACGCTTCTGGGTCGAACTTCTCTGGTTCATTCTCACTCATGAACTTGTGTGGGAAAGTGATCTTTGATGGGACCAATTTCAGTAATTGGATCCGCAACATTCGCATGGTCACTCGCTATGAGGACAAAGAGTATGTCCTCGATGAGAAGCTAAAGGAGATTGACATCGACACTGCTACCGCCGAAGAGATCGCGGCCTATGAGGCCCATGAGCGTGATACCACGAAAGTCCATTGCATCATGCTATCGACTATGACTGTTGAACTTCAGAAGTCCTATGAGGACAAGTACCCCTATGAGATGCATCAGGATCTGCTGGAACGCTACCACCAAAGCGCTAGGTAAGAGAGGTATGAGATCATCACTTCGATGGTCACTACCAAAATGGGAAATGGAGAGTCTCTTACTGGCCATCTGCAAAAGATGCAGAGATATGTTGATCGCCTGCTGAAGTTGAATGTGAACTTCGATGAAGAGCTGGCAATTGACATCATCCTTCACTCATTGCCTTCCTGCTATAGCCAGTTCCGCATGACCTACCACATGAATAAGGAAGAGGTCTCCTTGAGCAAGCTTCAGGGCTTGTTAAGGATTGCTGAGAGAAACCTCAAGGATAAATCTGTTGCATCACCTCCAACTCCAGCTGCTGCCCCTGTCTTGGAAATTGGGCAAGGGAACGGTAAGAAGAGGAAGGCCTCCTCAAGGGGACACCACAAGGGAAAGTCCCAAGATGACACCTCTTCTAGTGGAACCAAAGTTGGTTATGCTAAACCCAACTCTAACCATAAGGAGGCAGAGTGCCACTACTGCCACAAGATAGGGCATTGGAAGAGAAGCTGCCCAGAATATCTGCAAGCCATCAAGGATGGAAAGATCAAGCCATCTTTCGCAGGTATTTACACAATTAAATCTAATAGTTTATCACATGCTACTTCTTGGGTTCTTGATACAGGATGTGGTTTTCACATATGTTCTGATTTGCAGGGACTAAAAAGAAATAGGGATGTGGAGCTTGGAAGGATGAATCTGATCATGGGAAACAGAAGATCGTCGCCTGTGACCAAGATTGGAGTTTATTCCTTAGTGCTTAGTAATGGATTAGATTTAAATTTGAATAATTGTTGCTATTCGCCAGATATGGCTAGAAGCATCATTTCATTTCATGGTTTATATAAACAAGGTTTTAGATATTCATTTGATAATGAAAAGGGTTCTATTTATGCTTATTTTAATAATGTTTTATATTTTGAAGCATTGCCTTGTAATGGAATATATGAAACTGTGATGGTTGTAGACAACTTAGGAAATGATGTGTTGTGTGTGGATTCTTACAATAGTATGGATAAAGCATGCTTGTGACATTGTCGTCTTGGACATGTCAACAAGAAACGCATAGCCCAACTCCAAAAGGATGGAGTATTGGAGTCATTCGACCTTAGGGACGATGACGTGTGCGAGTCTTGTTTACTTGGAAAGATGACCAAGTCACCCTTCACTGGCACTTGTGCGAGGGGTGAGGGTTTATTGGATCTCATACATACAGATGTATGTGGACCCTTTAGATCCACCACAAGGGATGCGAATCGCTTCTATATGACTTTCACAGATGATTATAGCAGATATGGGTATATCTACTTAATCAAGCACAAGTCAGAAACCTTTGAAAAGTTCAAAGAGTTTAAACAAGAAGTGGAGAATCAGTTGGGCAGGAAAATCAAGATGCTTCGATCTGATCGAGGTGGAGAGTACCTAAGTCTTGAATTTCACGACTACCTCAAGGAATGTGGAATAGTTTCACAATTGACGCCACCTAGGACACCACAATTCAATGGTGTAGCTGAGAGGCGCAATCGAACCTTGATAGACATGGTTCGTTCCATGATGAGTCGTGCTTCACTACCTATCTCATTCTGGGGGTATGCCTTAGAGACTGCCGCCCATATCCTTAACTTAGTACCTACGAAGAAGGTTGACAAAACACCTCACAAGATGTGGACAGGGAAGGCTCCCTTGTTATCACATATCAAGGTTTGGGGTTGCGAGGTTTTCGTAAGACGAGAAACTCACGACAAGCTCGAACCTCGTAGTGAGCGATGTATTTTCATCGGCTACCCACAAAAATCCTTTGGATATCTCTTGTATAGGCCGAGTGACAATGTTGTCTTCGTTGCTAGGAGAGGGGTTTTCCGAGAGCGAGAACTCATAAGCCAATGAGACAGTGGAAGGCAAATCGATCTTGAAGAGCTTCAAGAGTCGGGCGATGAAGGAACCTCTAACACTGGCGCTCAACCCGAGGAGGAAACTCCGGTTGAACCGATTGACGAGTCCTTACCTCTTAGATGTTCCGAAAGAGTTAGTTTTCCACCCCAGTTTTATGGTTTTCATATTACTATGGAAGGGGATACGTTCATTAGTGATAGCACACTAGTGAATATGGACGAACCTAACAGCTACAAGGAAGCCATGGCAGGCCCAGAGTCTGAAAAATGGAAAGAGGCTATGGATAGCGAGATCCAGTCCATGTATGACAACCAAGTTTGGAATTTGGTTGACAATGTACCAGGTCGTAAGACGGTCGGGTGCAAGTAGATCTTCAAGAAGAAGACTGACGTGGATGGAAAGGTGCACACTTACAAAGCACGATTGGTTGCGAAGGGTTTCACTCAAACTCCTGAGTTGACTATGACGAAACCTTCTCACCAGTTGCGAAGATAAAGTCTATCAGGGTAATGCTGGCCATTGCTGCATTTTATGACTATGAAATATGGCAGATGGATGTCAAAACCGCTTTCCTTAATGGGAAGTTGGATGAGGATGTTTACATGGCTTAGCCAGAGGGTTTTGTCAATGCGAAGCATCCCAATAGAGTGTGTAAGCTTGAGAAGTGCATTTATGGACTTAAGCAAGCGTCTCGCAGATGGAATCTTTGTTTCTATGAGAAGGTCAAAGAGTTTGGTTTTCTGCGAAGCGAAGATGAATCATGTGTATATGTCAAAGCCAGTGGGAGTGTAGTAAGCTTTCTCATATTGTATGTCGACGACATACTACGCATAGGAAACGACATCCCGATACTGCAGGAGGTTAAGTCCTGGCTCGGGAAGTGCTTCGCTATGAAGGACCTCGGAGAGGCTTCCTATATTCTAGGAATAAGGATAGTGAGAGACAGAAGTAAGAGACTAATAGGACTTAGTCAGAATACTTACTTGGACAAGGTACTAAAACGTTTTAGTATGGAGAATTCAAAGAAAGGGGAGTTACCAATCCAGAGTAATGCCAAGTTGAGTAAGACTCAGAGTCTGAATACTGAAGTCGAGATAGCAGAGATGAGTCGAGTACCATACGCTTATGCAGTTGGCTCAATCATGTACGTTATGACTTGTACTCGCCCTGATGTGGCCTTCGCTTTGATCATGGTCAGCAGATATCAAGGGAACCCTGGCAGAGCGCATTTGATTGCAGTAAAGAATATTCTTAAGTACCTTCGGAGGACCAAGGAATGGTTTCTATTCCTCGGTGGGAGTGATGACTTAAAGGTGCGAGGGTACAGTGACGCCAACTTTCAGACCGACAGGGACAACTATCGTTCGCAGTCGGGCTGGGTCTTTACCCTCAATGGAGGAGCAGTAACTTGGAAGAGTTCCAAGCAGGAAACTGTAGCTGATTCAACGTGCGAATCAGAGTACATTGCAGCAAGCGAAGCGTCAAAGGAGGCAATATGTTTGAAGAACTTCATTGGAGACCTTGGAGTTGTGCCAGCCATAAAGGATCCTATGGAGATTTTCTGTGATAATGAAGGAGCAGTTGCCTTGACCAATGAACCAAGAGATCACGGTAGATATCGACATATCGACAGAAAGTATCACTTTATTCGACATCGGGTGGAAGAAGGACTCCTCGTACTGAAGAGGGTATCATCAGAGGATAACCCAGCAGATGCACGTACGAAGGGACTGAGCAGGGTTAAGCACTTGCAGCACGCTAGGAGCATTGGGCTGAAGGACGATATTAGTTTAGATTAGATAGTTTGGAAACGTGTAATAGATAAGTTGTTATTAACATTCGATGATTAAATAAAAGAGTATTATTTATAAGTAAAGTTACTGTCTTATGTTAATCATTTACCTATTGTTTCATTTTGCATGTTTTGACTTCCTGAATAATTGAATTATTTGATAATAATCGAATTATTCAAACGGTCCACAGTCGTTCATATGTTGGAAGTAGATATGAATGAAGACTGTCATGAATTGGTGTGTAGATTGTCTAAAATGTATTAGACATAGCAAAGGTGTCACACCCCGAAACCGTAATGGCGGAATTGTTTCGGGGTGGAGGACGTCATGCGTAGTATCACAACATTTGTATAGAAAGCATAGTAAACACAACCAAACATTGAATACAAATATTAAAAGTGTTTACATCAGTTTGAAACTTGTTTTAAATACATCAAAAGTGTATATAATATAGAAAACATGGCTCTTATTGCTCTGGCTTTTCCAAAAGTGAGCGAAGGTACCTATCTATCGTTGCCCTGAGAATACAAGCAGTTTGAAAACTATCAGCATAAAGCTGGTGAGTTCATAAGCATTTAGTTTTAGAGAAAAATTGTTCTTTGATTCCTTTGAAGAGTGTTCCTCAAGAAAATCCTATATTTTCTTATGAAATGTAGTTTAGAAAGAGTATCTATTAGTAGATGATAAACCATCAGTTTTAGAAAACATGTTATCTGTCCTAGAGGTAGAGATGCCAGTTTAGAAATCCCTGAATACTATCAGTATATATATAAAAGTAGTTTTATTACTCAAAATAAAACTAATGAAGGGTAGAGTCCGTAAACAAAGTTAGTTTATACTTATTTGCGAGTCGTATAACCATACTTGATATGACCGAGAGACCTTTATAACGTTCTTCAGGCGTTAAGCTAAATGACATTTGTTCACCCCAGGCGTGCCCGCCTAAATGTAGCTAGCAGTTCAGGTGTGGGATTGTCAGTCCCGAATAGATCTATTCACAAATCTCACGCTCTCCCTCCAGGAGACTCTGGTTATACTAAAAGGATTTATCACTATACACCTAAGGGTACAGTATTGAAGTAGCGCCTCACAATTCTGTATAATCTAGTTTACTAGAGAGAAATCAATATAAAACAGTAATTATCCTTGAATAAATGTACTTTATACTTCTGAGAAAACATATAACATAAACTAAATCTGCCATAGTTTATATATATTCATTTATGAAATCTGATTAAATAAAGACTGCCTAGAGGGTTATCCTAAACTATACCCATTATAGTTTATTAGAGTTGATATGGAAAATGCTTTGTAAAAACCTTTCTGAAAGCTATGAAGTTGGATTTCCAAAATAGAAGTTTCCCTTATGTTCAACATATTACAAAAAGAGATTAAATATCCGGATATGTTATTAAACGTGGAAATCGTTGGACTGCATTAATAAGTTTAAAACTTAACAAAATACTTAGCGTTTGGCTTGTATTCCCCCCTGAAAACATTAAAAACACGGAAAATGTAGGGGTATGAACTCACCTCGGGTGATTTGAATGAAGGATCGATACGGAATGCGGGATGTTCAAGTGAAGCCTTGAACACGATTTGATCCTAATCAACAAGTAATGACACATAAAGGAGTCAAATGATGGTATTTCACCACTAGATGTGATGAAGAACCACTCTAAGAACTTGGGACTACTTGCACTAAGTGTTAGGACCTCAAAGGATTGCATGAGGGAAGTGTATGGCCACGTTAAAGGTGTGTACGGCCATGGGTGTGCGGCCCAATGGGTTTGCGGCCGTACACTCATGATGGAAGGTGCCTTTGAGGTGTTTTCAAGGTCCATACTTGCATCCATGAAGTGTCCTAGGCCCATACTTGGTTGTAGTACAAGTTTAGGGTCTTAGAAATGGGTTTGTGGTCCTATGGTGTGTGTGTATGGTCGCACAAATGTGTGTGCTGCTGCACAAGGGAGTGTGCTACCTCACACAGGAGTGTGCTGCCGCACACAGGAGTGTGTGGACGTACACAGGAGTGTGCTACCACACACAGGAGTATGCGGCCGCACACAGGAGTGTGCTGCCGCACACATGAGTGTGTAGTCGTACTCCTTCAAAGAGATGAAGAACATGACAGGACTTTCATGATTCAAGGCCTAGATCAAGAGGTTCCTCATGCACAACAAGTTAAGGGATGGATTACTCACGTTTTTGAAACCTTGGGAGGGTTTGTGGTTGAAGAAGCTTGAGAGAAATGGTGTTGTGTGCTGCCAAGGTGTTAAAGGAATGAAAGGAAAGGGCTCTACCCTTTATATAGGAGTGTGAGCACTGTTAAAAGTGAGTGTGCTGCCAGGAGGTCTGTGTGCGGCCGCACACCCATGTGTACGGCCGTACACTCCCTCCAAAGGTGTGTATGGCCTTGTTTTGACAGTATACGACTTGCTGACTCATTCCTAGACTCAACCTTGGTCATGCTCAAGCTTAGAATCACTTAAACGAACCCTTGAATAGTACTAGAAATCGACAGAACAAGTTGAATATTGATTGAATTGATTAATTGTACAAGATTGAAGTTCCGGGTTGTCACATCATCCCCCCGTTAGAGGGAATTTCGTCCCGAAATTCAAGGATAAAGTACAATCATGAACTTGGAAAGAGATGGGGGTACTTCTGCTTCATTGAATCCTCACGCTCCCAAGTGAATTCAGGACCCCGCTTGGCATTCCAGCGGACCTTCACTATCGGGATGCGACTCTGTTTTGTACGCTTGACTTCCCGATCCATGATTTCGACAGGTTCTTCCATGAAGTGTAGACCCTCGTCTAATTCGATCTCGTCGAGAGGAATCACAAGTGTCTCATCGGACAGATACTTCTTTAGGTTCGACACGTGGAAGACAGGATGGATGTTGCTGAGCTCTCGAGGTAACTGGAGTTTGTATGCTACGGGACCGATCCTAGCAAGGATCTCGAATGGTCCAACGTACCTTGGGTTTAGCTTTCCACGTTTTCTGAAACGTATCATGCCTTTCCAGGGCGAGACCTTCAGAAGGACGCGGTCACCGACCTGGAATTCCAAGGGTTTTCTCTCTTATCGGCGTAGCTCTTTTGTCTATCCCGAGAGGCTTTCAGTCGCTCTTGGATTTGTACGATCTTTCCTGTTGTCTCTCAGATGATTTCAGGTCCAGTGAGAGTACTGTCGGGGACTTGACCCCTGGCTAGCTGCGTGTCACCCACTTCAGCCCAACACAGAGGGGATCTGTACTTGCGGCCATAGAGGGCTTCAAACGGCGCAGCCTTGATGCTGGTATGGTAGCTGTTGTTGTAGGAAAATTCGACCAAAGGAAGATGAGTGTCCCATGACATACCAAAGTCGATGACACATGCTCTCAACATATCTTCCAATGTCTGGATTGTCCTCTCACTCTGACCATCTGTTTGAGGATGATAAGCTGTGCTCATATCCAACTTAGTTCCAAATGCCTTCTGAAGCGATTGCCAGAACCTTGAGGTGAACCTGCTATCTCGGTCAGAGATAATGGATACAGGTACCCCATGAAGGCGAACTATCTCTTGAATGTAGATCCGTGTGAGTCTCTCCATTTTGAAGTTTTCCTTGATTGGCAGGAAGTGGGCGGATTTAGTCAACCGATCGACGATTACCCAGATGGCGTCGTGCCCACTCGGGGATCTAGGTAACTTAGTGATAAAATCCATTGTTATCATTTCCCACTTCCACTCCGGTATTTCTGGCTGTTGAAGTAAACCTGAGGGCTTCTGATACTCCACCTTCACCTTGGCGTAAGTCAAGCACTTGCCCACGAAGGTTGCAATTTCTGCTTTCATGTTTGGCCACCAATAGAGCTGCTTGAGGTCCAGATACATCTTATCGGAACCTGGGTGGACGGAGTATTTCGTCTTGTGATCCTCATTCATGACAACCTCTCTGTACCCGCCAAACTTTGGGGTCCAGATCCGGTTCATGAAATAGTACACTCTGTCTCCCTTGACCTCTAAGTTCTTGTCCATTCCCCACAATGCTTCATCCGTCGCTTTCTCTGGTTTCAAGGCTTCCAGCTGAGCCTCCTTGATTTGTGCGGATAGATGGGAATGAATGGTCATTCTCAATGCCTTCACCTTTCGCCCGGAATATTCCTTTCGGCTGAGGGCATCTGCTACCACATTGGCCTTGCCGGGATGGTAGCGAATTTCGCACTCGTAGTCACTGAGTAGCTCTACCCATCATCGCTGTCTCATGTTCAACTCTTTCTGATCAAAGATGTGCTGCAAGCTCTTATGGTCGGTGAAGATAGTGCACTTGGTTCCATAGAGATAGTGTCTCCAGATTTTCAATGCAAAGACGACTGCTCCCAACTCTAGATCGTGAGTTGTGTAATTGACCTCTTGTGTTTTCAACTGCCTCGAGGCATAGGCGATGACCTTTCCTCGCTGCATGAGCACACAGCCTAGGCTCTGATTTGATGCATCACAATAGACCACGAAGTCTTCCGTCCCTTCGGGCAGAGACAGGATAGGTGCGCTGCATAGCGCCTGTTTCAAGGTTTGGAACGAAGTGTCTTGCTTCTCATTCCAACAGAAAGGTACGCCTTTCTGAGTCAGAGTGGTTAAGGGTTTGACGATTTTTGAGAAATTCTGGATAAATCTGCGATAATAGCCAGCGAGACCCAAGAATTGACGAATTTCTGTGGGCGTCTTTGGTGCTGACCAATTCTCTATCGCTTTGATTTTGGAAGGGTCCACGTGAATGCCTTCCTCGCTTACCACGTGACCTAGGAAGGTTACTTTCGAATCCAGAATTCGCACTTGGATAATTTCGCATAAAGTTTCTCCGCCCTTAAAGTTTCCAGCACCAATCTCAAGTGTTGTTTGTGATCTTCCTCGCTTCTTGAATGGACAAGTATATCGTCGATGAACACGATGACGAACTTGTCCAGGAAAGGACGACACACCCGATTCATCAGGTCCATGAATACAGCCGGTGCGTTAGTTAGACCGAAGGGCATTACTACGAACTCGTAGTGACCATAGCGAGTCCGAAATGTTGTTTTAGGAACATCACCCTCATGGACTCACAGCTGATGGTACCCTGATCTTAGATCTATTTTCGAGAAGTAGCTGGCTCCTTGAAGTTGGTCGAAGAGATCATCGATTCGAGGAAGAGGGTAACGGTTTTTGACAGTGAGCTTGTTCAGCTCCCGATAATCGATACACATTCAAAAGGATCCATCTTTCTTTTTCACGAATAAGATCGGAGCTCCCCAAGGTGAGGAACTCGGCCTTATGAACCCTTTTCTGATCAGTTCATTGAGCTGGCTAGATAGCTCTTGCATTTCTGCCGGCGCTAAACGATAAGGAGATTTAGCTACAGGAGTAGCTCCAGGGATTAAGTCGATACGAAACTCGACTTGACGCTCGGGAGGAATTCGTGGGAGGTCTTCAGGGAAGACATCAGGGAAGTTGCAGACTTCGGGAAGACTCTCGAGGTCTTTAACTTTTTGCGTTTCATCAACGACGTGAGCTAGAAACGCATTGCATTCCTTCCGCAGATACTTCTGAGCTTTGATGCACGAGATGATACGAAGGTTCGAGCTAAGTTTATCACCATAAATCATGAGGGTTTCACCAGAGGGAAGGTTGAGGCGAATGGATTTTTCGAAGCAAATGATATCAGCACGATTGGGGCTCAACCAATCCATACCGATAATGACATCGAAACTCTTAATAGATACATGCATAAGATTGATAGAAAAGGAATGATTGCCTAAGGTAAGATTACAACCTATGAATATGTCGCTCGCTCTTTCTTTCTCTCCGTTAGCCATCTCGACGATGAACGTTTCGGTTAAAGGTTGGGATTTATGTTTGATTAGATGTTTGAATGCATGACTAACAAAACTCCTTTCTGCACCAGAATCAAAAAGAATGCATGCATGAGAGTTGTCAAGGAGGAACGTACCCGTAACAACGGTAGGATCAGCGACCGCTTCCTCCTGACCCATTGCCAGCACCCTTCCTGCATTGCCACCTGTTGTCGCCTTGGGGCAGTTTCTTTTGAAATGCCCAACTTCTCCACATCCATAGCAGGCTTGGATGGCACCCACTCCAGGAGTCGGATTGGTTGGTTGGGCTGGTGCTCTGCAGTATCGGGTCGTGTGTCCCTTCCTTCCACAGTTGTTGCAATTCAAATCACGGCAAGGTCCGTGATGATGAAAGGTACATTTGTTGCACAGAGGTAGTTTCCCTGAATAACCACCGGTAGGAGCTTGGGTGGTTGGAACAGCAGTGGGGGTAGCAGTAGGAGTAGTAGCAGCGTGGACTGCCACTGTTTGTTGCTTCTTGGAGGGCTCCTGAGGAGACTGGCCCTTCGTTTATTCCAAAACTTCTTCTTCTTCTCACCACTCTCTTTTTGTGACTCGGCGACCGCTGAGGCCTCATCCAGATTGATTCCATGATCGATCAAAGTATGTGCCAGATCCTTGGTGCTCTCAAATGTGGCCGGTCTAGCAGCCAGGACATTTCCTTTGGTTGGCTGTGTCAGTCCCCAGATGTACCTCTCGATTTTCTTGCTTTCCGGGGTGACCATTCCCGGACAGAGGAGAGCCAAATCACAGAATCTAGCGGTGTAGGCAGTGATGTCAGAACCCTTCATCTTCAAGTTCCAGAGTTCGTGCTCCAACTTTTGCACTTCGCCCCTCGGGCGGTATTCCGCAAGCATGAGCTCCTTCAGTCTTTCCCAACCCATGGCATTAGCCACTGGCAGGGTTAGGGTTTTGACTCGACCATTCCACCAGGTCAAAGCTCTGTCGGTGAAGGTGCAGGCGGCGAACTTCACCTTGTTGGATTCGGAACAGGCGCAAATCTCGAAGATAGATTCGATCTTCTCGAACCATCGAGTCAGAGCGATGACTCCTCCGTTTCCGTCGAAGGATTTGGGTTTTGCAGTCATGAAGTCCTTGTAGGAACACTCCTTTTGATGTCCCTGACTTCCGTCTTGCCGTTGGGGGTCGGTTCCACCTCCAGCCCCACCGGAGTTCACTTGTGCCATTGATGCGGTTACGGCGGCGGTAACTGCTGCCTGGAACATGACGGGGTCGAACTGGGGTGGTGGTGGTGGCGGGGTGTCGTCCCTTCTGTTGGGTCTTGGTCGAGGAGGCATCTTCTTCTAGAAACAATCAGGAAGAAGAGGATGGTAAGTCCTCAAGATATATGAAACATGATATATCTCATCCTGATAATGAAAGCATTCTACCAAGCGATAAGCACAGGAAGGTTATTAATGCAAGAAGGTTATCGCTACGAAATAGATAGGTAGCAACACTAAGAATGAATCCATTCATTGAATTTGGCTCTAGCAAAATACTCCTATAGTATTTTATGATGAAAGTTTTTGGTAAGTTTTAGGCCTGCTGTAACACCACCGTCACTCTCAAGCACATGTTGGTCATGTTTTGACTGAATATAGTTGATCAGGCTATATTCACCCGAAACATGATTACATAACTGCCCAGGTTTGACCACAGTTTCCCAACATCCAAATACTTTTTGTGTTGATCCACTAATGACACGAATTCTGATACTCGGGTATACTTATATACTTTTATAAAAATACTTGTATTTCTGAAAGTATACTTTTAGTTTAGAGCGCTTAGGCCCCTTAATATTTATAGTTGTATACCATGTAAGGTTCGGTATACTTAGTTCGCTATAAACAAGGGCTCTGATACCAATCTGTCACACCCCGAAACCGTAATGGCGGAATTGTTCCGGGGTGGAGGACGTCATGCGTAGTATCACAACATTTGTATAGCAAGCATAGTAAACACAACCAAACATTGAATACAAATATGAAAAGTGTTTACATTAGTTTGAAACTTGTTTTAAATACATCAAAAATGTATATAATATAGAAAACATGGCTCTTATTGCTCCGGCTTTTCCAAAAGTGAGCGAAGGTACCTATCTATCGTTGCCCTGAGAATACAAGCAGTTTGAAAAATATCAGCATAAAGCTGGTGAGTTCATAAGCATTTAGTTTTAGAGAAAAAATGTTCTTTGATTCCTTTGAAGAGTGTTCCTCAAGAAAATCCTATATTTTCTTATGAAATGTAGTTTAGAAAGAGTATCTATTAGTAGATGATAAACCATCAGTTTTAGAAAACATGTTATCTGTCCTAGAGGTAGAGATGCCAGTTTAGAAATCCCTGAATACTATCAGTATATATAAAAGTAGTTTTATTACTCAAAATAAAACTAATGAAGGGTAGAGTCCGTAAACAAAGTTAGTTTATAATTATTTGCGAGTCGTATAACCATACTTGATATGACCGAGAGACCTTTATAACGTTCTTCAGGCATTAAGCTAAATGACATTTGTTCACCCCAGGCGTGCCCGCCTAAATGTAGCTAGCAGTTCAGGTGTGGGATTGTCAGTCCCGAATAGATCTATTCACAAATCTCACGCTCTCCCTCCAAGAGACTCTGGTTATACTAAAAGGATTTATCACTATACACCTAAGGGTACAGTATTGAAGTAGCGCCTCACAATTCTGTATAATCTAGTTTACTAGAGAGAAATCAGTATAAAACAGTAATTATCCTTGAATAAATGTACTTTATACTTCTGAGAAAACATATAACATAAACTAAATCTGCCATAGTTTATATATATTCATTTATGAAATCTGATTAAATAAAGACTGCCTAGAGGGTTATCCCAAACTATACCCATTATAGTTTATTAGAGTTGATATGGAAAATGCTTTGTAAAAACCTTTCTGAAAGCTATGAAGTTGGATTTCCAAAATAGAAGTTTCCCTTATGTTCAACATATTACAAAAAGAGATTAAATATCCGGATATGTTATTAAACGTGGAAATCGTTGGACTGCATTAATAAGTTTAAAACTTAACAAAATACTTAGCGTTTGGCTTGTATTCCCCCCCCTGAAAACATTAAAAACACGGAAAATGTAGGGGTATGAACTCACCTCGGGTGATTTGAATGAAGGATCGATACGGAATGCGGGATGTTCAAGTGAAGCCTTGAACACGATTTGATCCTAATCAACAAGTAATGACACATAAAGGAGTCAAATGATGGTATTTCACCACTAGATGTGATGAAGAACCACTCTAAGAACTTGGGACTACTTGCACTAAGTGTTAGGACCTCAAAGGATTGCATGAGGGAAGTGTATGGCCACCTTAAAGGTGTGTACGGCCATGGGTGTGCGGCCCAATGGGTTTGCAGCCGTACACTCATGATGGAAGGTGCCTTTGAGGTGTTTTCAAGGTCCATACTTGCATCCATGAAGTGTCCTAGGCCCATACTTGGTTGTAGTACAAGTTTAGGGTCTTAGAAATGGGTTTGTGGTCCTATGGTGTGTGTGTATGGTCGCACAAATGTGTGTGCTGCTGCACAAGGGAGTGTGCTACCTCACACAGGAGTGTGCTGCCGCACACATGAGTGTGTGGCCGTACACAGGAGTGTGTTGCCGCACACATGAGTGTGTGGTCGCACTCCTTCAAAGAGATGAAGAACATGACGGGACTTTCATGATTCAAGGCCTAGATCAAGAGGTTCTTCATGCACAACAAGTTAAGGGATGGATTACTCACGTTTTTGAAGCCTTGGGAGGGTTTGTGGTTGAAGAAGCTTGAGAGAAATGGTGTTGTGTGCTGCCAAGGTGTTAAAGGAATGAAAGGAAAGGGCTCTACCCTTTATATAGGAGTGTGAGCTCTTTTAAAAGTAAGTGTGCTGCCAGGAGGTGTGTGTGCGGCCGCACACCCATGTGTACGGCCGTACACTCCCTCCAAAGGTGTGTATGGCCTTGTTTTGACAGTATACGACTTGCTGACTCATTCCTAGACTCAACCTTGGTCATGCTCAAGCTTAGAATCACTTAAACGAACCCTTGAATAGTACTAGAAATCGACAGAACAAGTTGAATATTGTTTGAATTGATTAATTGTAAAAGATTGAAGTTCCGGGTTGTCACAAAAGGTTTGCTGCAACGTTCATGAGTGCTTATGAACTTGATTTGAGCATTGGAATAAACCCACACTTGCTGGAATCACTTCATGGAATTTATCACGAGTGACACAAGATGGTAATATCATATGGTCTTAAAACCTAGATATATGGTTTATTGTTTGCTAATTGGTTGTGCATTGATAATGCGTAAACGCATCAGTAACTTGATGTTATAAAACGCATTGTTGTGTATGATTTGATTAGTGGATAGTAAATGCATATAAGTCGAAGTTGATCTGTTCCTTTTATCCTAAGAGGGTAAAAGCGATATCAGGGACACTCAATGATTTGATTTGACTTATGTGTCGGGCCCGGTCAGGACTGAATTGATGTGTTCAACTAAGTTCTATGTCAAATGAATCTGAGATCGAGAAACCAATTGCTGGACAATAAGTATGACAATGTTCCATGTGATTGTCCGCACGATATCTAGAACAGAGGATTATACGATCCCTTATCTGAAGGACAGGTTACTAATAAGATCAGAGTTTGACAGCGTCTTTGAGAGCTATGATTGTTAATCGGATTAGGCTTGCATTTATAGTTACTAGACTTATCCAAGTGGGAGACTGTTGGATTAGTGTCTAAGCCTGTAACTATATTTGGTAAGTACTTGACCCGGTTGTGCATGGTCCTTTTGGGTTGCCTTCACCATAGCAACTTGACAGGGTGATTTATGAAGAGAGAATATATATTATTATATTAATATATTATGATAATAATATTATTTGATTAATATTAGTTATAGATTAATAAGGAATTAATTAGATGACTAAAAGAGGTTAATTGAATAAAGGGGCATAAACTGTCAAATGTGTGATAGTTGTGTTTTTGGGCTATGAATCCTAATAGATCTTAGGGTGGCCGAATTTAGGGTTATGGACTCGTTGAATTCGTCCAAGCCTCAATCTAGAAGGATCTTTGGATTGCTTAGGGCCTAAGTTATTCAATTAGGGTTAAGGATGTAACCCTAGTAGCGCATAGTATAAAAAGACCCCATGGGTTGGGGAAATCAACCACCTTGCTTCCTTGGGAACCCTAGAGCCGATTTCCACACCTCTCCTCTCTCTCCAAATCATCCTCTTGCTAGTTGGTGTTTGTAAGCCATTATAGGAGTGACAATTATGACTCTAAGCTCCAAGAACAAGAAGATTCAAGCAAGCAACTAAAGGTATTTATCTAGATCTGATTTCATATGTTATGATTCCATTGTATTCACTAGATCTAGCATTGAAAGTCTTAGATACATTGCATGTTCAATTAGAGAAACCTAGATCCAAGCATTAGGGTTTGCATGTGCACATAGGAAAGTTCTTATGGCTCAAACCCGTCAAAAATGGCGATTGAATGGGTATCCACTCTTACCCACCGCACTCTTGACTAGTGGAGGGTCGTTAGCCGAACGGGTAGGATAGGGCAAACCCTCTCCTCATTAAAAGTATAATGAATAAAGTAACTAAATGTTTTATAAAATTCTCAATCTTAGTTACTTTAGGAAAAAGTGAAATCGATGCAATTCCATGGAATTACACTTTGTACCCTTGCCGAGACAATTAGTGGAGCGTGTGTGGTTAACCGGCACACTAAGTTGGGTTTGGCATTGGTAGCGAAGGGTGACTTGATGTTTGTCATAGATCGATGGAGCGTGTGTGGTTAACCGGCACATCGATTAGGTGACTGTAACATTGAGGGTACCACGTCCATTCGCATGGTTATTCACACCTTATTTGTGATCCTCGACATCCCAGTCACAAATGAAGGGCATAATCGAGATTAAACATGACATTGAAAAGTTCAATAAATCTCGAAAGATCTAGGAGTTTCAATTCATTTAAAACTTAACCCTCTTTTCGTTTTTCATGGTGGAAATGGGTAAATCATCATTTACCTACCTTCAAGTGTTCTGTTAGTTGGATTACGACATCCCTCTTCCAATTTTTAGGATATTGTGTTGGGTCCTAGCCTGAATATCTCATTTGGGTGTTTTATTAAGGACTCGATCAACTAACTTGTATTTTCTCCCGTTTTATAGATGTCAAAGTCTGACAACTATGGTCTTCCTAAATCCGTTGGAAAAAGTTTCAAAAATGAAGATGATGTTCCACGATTGGATTGTGGAAATAGAAATCATGCTTCTCTTCCTCCACCTCCTGCAATAATTCTCCCTGAGCCACGTGTTCGAAGACTTGAAAAGTTCAAGGTCACTCAAGCCCTATTGGCAAAAGACATAAAAATAGAAAGTCTATATGTGCTCATGTCTTGGATAAAAGGTTACATATTGATAGATTGGGATTGTTAAGTGTCGATGTTTATAGGAAGTTGGCTGTTGACTTGGTTCTTCAGTCACTTCCCGCATCATATGGTAAGTTCGTTAGAGAGTACTATATGATGGACCACGACATGATCCTTATTGATTTGACTTATTTGCTTATTGCTACTGAATCAGAAATGATTAGGCGCACTGGTCAGCAAATTTAACTGGTAAATCAATATCCCAACCCTCTATGGGCAATGGCAACATTGGAAGTCCAGAAAAGTTTTCTCTACGTAAGAGAAAGACTTAGTTTGAGATAGTCCCGTGTACCATTCCAAAAGAATCCATATCTTTCTACTGCCAAAAGAGGGGGCATTGGTTACGAAGCTGCCCTGACTACCTGGGAGATCTAAGAGATGGGAGAGTCAAGATGTATGACTCTGCATCAGTAAAATCCACTATCTAACTCTATTAAGTTATTTTTAGATTCTTAATACATGATGTGATAAGATTACATTTGGTGTTTTGTAGTGTGACATCCCCAAAATCACGGCCATAAAAGACCGGTTTCAATTTATGCTTTTAAAATAATTTCAGAGTAAATCCATTGATTTAAAAGAGCTGCGGAATTTGTTCCCAAAACAAAATATGATAAAATAAAGTTTATCAAAGCATTTCATCAAGAGATGCATTTTCATTATATAACAATATTCGGGATGTCATGTTCCGATAAACAGACCAAAAGCATAAACAACAAAAGATAGACCATACAACAGTTACATATAACAACTGGTCTAATATCAAAAGATCTTGATAAGTCATCCAACTTATGCTCTCGCGCCACTACCTGTAATACAACAAAACTGAGTGGGTCAGGCTTGGGAGCCTGGTGAGCATATAGGGTTTTCAACCCACAATAAATAATTATATTTAATTTCACCAACCAACAATAACCCGATTACCCATTCCCGTTATCCTCACTTTACGTCCCTAAAACAACATCTATCTCAAGGGACCTAATCTAGGAATTTCATCGGGATGGACTTTACCGCGAGGGGTTTCCTCAGCAATAAAAGTCCTAAGGCAACCATGAGGGGGATACAGTACACCGGTGAACACATCGTTCACAACACCTACAGGTTATGAGCCGGCTAGCGTTCCACAGGACTGTCTAGAAAGTGTCCGTGGTCATTATCCATACTCCGCTGGATAACTAGATCAACAACAACAACATCGAGGCCTCTCATCTGTTTATCACACACCAACTATCTACCCATGTTCTACCCAACATATTAGTAGATAAAAATATATATTTTTATACATAGTTTAAAACTTGTATAGCATTATCATTCAATACATATTCCAAACAACAGATGAGACACATACACATAACACGTATTTCATAGAGAATAAATCATATCTATGAGATAGAAGAAAGTGAATATACATTCACACATATAAACATATACACATAACACGTATTTCGTATCAAATACTTCAAATTATGTGTTAGAAGAAAGTAACTACACACTCACTTGATCAGAAGATGATCGGACAACACTACGGCTTGTAGAAGTAGTATTCTTCGGTAGATATGGAAGATCTTCACAAAAATTGGCTTCTCGCTGGCAGAGCTTCGGCTCGGGAATTGCACTTCTCGGGATCTTTGGGGCTTCGGGACTTGCTTCGGGTCTCGGGATGATACCGGGGCTTCGGGGGGTTAAAATAGGGCTTAGAGAGAGTATCGGGAGTGGGAGAGTAAGGGAGGAGCAACCAAAATCAGCTGACCCTTGATTTCTATTTATAGGGCCATTTTTCAGCTCTCACGTCGTGAATTTTAAGTTCTCACGTCGTGAACTTAGTCGTCACTGCATTCGTCATCACAGGTTGCGTCTGACAGGCTCTGAAAGGTCAAATCACTGAGTTCACTTCGTGAACACTGTATTCACATCGTGAACTCTGACACAGTATCGGGGTTCGCACCCCGAACTTTAGAAATTCATAACTTTCGCATACGAGCTCCGTTTTTTACGGTCTTTATATCCACGTGTAGGTGAGATTATGCTCTACAACTCTCGTTTAGACTCCGTTGGCTAATTTTGACTTTAAATTTAATATATTATTAATATATTATTTTTAGTAGGCCGGGACAGGAAAACTCCGTTCGAAATTCATAACTTCTTCGTCTGACGTCCGTTTTCGTCTGTCTTTTTACCGTTGGACTACTATCGATGAGATCTTCAATTCTCATTTAGAAAGTTTTGGCTAAATATCACTCGATCTCAATCTCGAGTTTCGGGCTGCATATTGCTAAGTTGAAACTTAGAAAAATCATAACTTCCTCATACGAAGTCAGATTTGGGCATTCTTTTTATGCACGCTCTCGGTTTAACGTATTCTACGACTTTCGTTTAGATCTCTAAGGCTAGATATCGCTCTATCGTAAATTCATATTTTACGTCATTCAGTGTCGTGCCGGTTCTGTCGCGAAATTTCGACAGGTCATAACTTCTTCGTTATAACTCGGATTTCAGCATTCTTTATATATTCGGAAACCTCGTCACGACCACTACGTCTTCATGTATCAATATTGGGTTTATCTAACATTTCATCTTGACGCTTGTTTTTATCCTTAATTCATTTAAGTCACACAATTAAGCACAAAACACATAATACTCAAATAATACATCTTTATTATTTCAAGACGGGTTACAAAGGTTAACCTAGACTGCCACATCATCATTAATGACGAGCCCAGAAACATAGGCGTTACAATTCTCTCCACCTTAGAATGATTTCGTTCCCGGAATCACACATCAACAAACAAATGCGGATAGCGATTCATCATGTCACTCTCCGTCTCCCAGGTGAGATTTGGCCCATTCGTATGTTTCCAACGGACAAGCACTAACTCGACCATCTTGCGTCGTAACTTCTTAGTTTTTCGGTCAACGATTGCCTCTGGTTCTTCAATTAACCTTTTGTTCTCATCAATTCTTAACTCAGAAATTGGAATTATATCGAGAACTTCCCTCATGAACTTCCTCAAATAACACACATGGAAAGTGTTATGAATTCCATTCAGTTCTTCTGGTAATTCCAGCTTGTAATCTTGGTTCCCAATCCTATGAAGAACTTTAAACGGTTCAATAAACCGTGGACTTAACTTTCCCCTTTTACCAAACCTTATAAGTCCCTTCCGCGGTGAGACTTTAAGCAAAACCGAATCTCCAACTTCAAAAGTCATCGGTCTTCGCTTGTTGTCAGCATAGCTCTTTTGACGATCCTGAGCGGCTAACATTCTTTCTCTGATTATTTTTAGCTTTTCAGCAGTTTGATGAACCATCTCCGGTCCCATAAACTGCTTTTCCCCAGCCTCAAGCCAACAAGACGACGTACGACATTTTTGTCCGTACATAGCTTGATAAGGTGCCATCTTAATGCTCGAGTAGAAACTATTATTGTAGGAAAATTCTACCAAAGATAAATGTTCATCCCAGTTACCTTGGAATTCCAGGGTACATGCTTTCAACATATCTTCAAGTGTTTGTATCGTCCGTTCGCTCTGACCATCAGTCTGTGGATGGTAAGCTATACTCAAACATAACTTGGTACCCAATTCCTCTTGTAGACTTCTCCAAAACCTTGAGGTGAAACGGCTGTCACGATCTGATACGATCGTTAATGTAACACCGTGTAGCCTCATAATTTCCTTCACGTAAGAATTCGCAGGCTTATCCATAGACCATTTCTCATTGGCTGCTATGAAATGCGCAATCTTAGTGAAGCGATCAATGACTACCCAAATCATGTCGTGACCATTCTTTGTTCTGGGCAGTTTAGTGACAAAATCCATAGCAATGTCTTCCCATTTACCCATAGGCACATGTAAAGGTTCTAAACTCCCGTATGGTTTCTGATGTTGTGCCTTAACTCTTGCACAGGTCACACACTCGACCACATACTTTGCTATATCAAGCTTCATCGTTGGCCACCAGTAGTAGGGTTTCAGGTCTCTATACATTTTAGTGCTGCCGGGATGAATCGAGTACATGGTTTTGTGAGCTTCTTCCATCAGAAGATCTCTTATTCCTCCTGACTTAGGTACCCAAATACGACCTTGGAACACCTTCAGTCCATGGTCGTTTGTACCAAACACCAACGTTTTGCCCAAACGTTCCTCCTTCCGATCATTCTTTTCAGAAGCTTCCTCTTGAGCTTTCTTTATACTCTCCACAATTGTCGAGACAACTTCTATTCTCAACGCTCTTGGCCTTTTTCTTTCAAGATTGACTTTCCGGCTGAGAGCATCAGCAACAACATTTGCTTTACCAGGGTGGTAAAGTATCTCACAGTCGTAGTCCTTAAGTAATTCTAGCCAGCGTCGTTGCCTCATATTCAATTCCTTCTGACTAAAGAGATATTGGAGACTCTTATGATCAGTGAAAAGTTTGCACTTCGTGCCATAGAGGTAATGCCTCCATATCTTTAGAGCGAAAACTACCGCTGCCAACTCCAAATCATGAGTGGGGTAGTTCTTTTCATGCTCTTTTAACTGTCGAGACGCATATGCTATCACCTTTTCCCTTTGGGTCAAAACACAACCCAACCCAACACCAGACACATCGCTATAGACAGCGAAATCTTCAACTCCATCGGGTAGAGAAAGAATCGGTGCTTCACATAGCTTCTTCTTTAGCAACTCGAATGCTTCTCTATGCTTATCACTCCAAGCATAAGTAGCTCCTTTGTGGGTCAAAGCTGTTAGTGGACTAGCGATCGAAGAAAAGCCTTGGATAATCCTTCGGTAATATCCGGCTAATCCCAAAAAGCTTTGAATCTCTGTGGGACTTTTCGGTTGTTCCCACTTCATTACAACTTCAATCTTTGCTGGATCAACTATTATCCCTTCTTGGTTGACCACGTGACCCAAGAATTGGACTTCTCGAATCCAAAAATCACATTTGGAGAACTTAGCATACAACTTCTCCTTCTTCAAGACTTTCAACACTTCTCGCAAGTGTCGGCCATGCTCCTCTTGGCTTTTTGAGTAAATCAGAATGTCATCTATGAACACTATCACAGATTTATCAAGGAACGGATTACAAACCCTGTTCATTAAATCCATGAATGCTGCTGGAGCATTGGTTAGTCCAAACGACATAACCAAAAACTCGTAGTGTCCATATCGTGTTCTGAATGCAGTCTTCTCTATATCCTGCTCTCTTACTTTCAGCTGATGATATCCTGACCTCAGGTCGATCTTTGAAAAATAACTTGAACCTTGTAGTTGATCGAACAGGTCGTCAATCCTCGACAACGAATATCTATTCTTTATTGTTGCCTTGTTCAGCTCTCTGTAATCGATGCACATTCTCATACTTCCATCTTTCTTCTTTACGAATAACACTGGAGCTCCCCAGGGTGATGAACTAGGTCTAATGAAACTGTTGTCCAATAACTCCTGAAGTTGCATCATCAGCTCCTTCATCTACGTCGGTGCTAGTCGGTAAGGTGCTTTTGCTATTGGCGTCGTCCCTGGTAACAAGTCTATTCTGAACTCCACTTGTCTATCAGGCGGTAATCCGGGAAGATCTTCGGTAAATACTTCCGGATAATCACACACGACAGGAATGCTCCGCATCTCATTTTTCTCCTTCTTAGCATCGATCACGAATGCCAAATATGATGTACATCCTTTGGCCAAACACTTTCTGGCTTTCATTAGCGAAATGATTCCAGAATTTACTCTGCGTTTGTCCCCATACACCATAAATGACTCTTTCCCTGGCGGGTTTACTTTTACTATCTTCTTCTTGCATAAAATCTCGGCATCGTTGGCGCTAAGCCAATCCATCCCCAATACGATGTCGAAACCGTTTAGCTCAATAGGCAATAATTACTCGTGGAACTCATTCCCATTCAAATCAATTAAGATGTTTTTCATACGATGGCTAACAGGTACAAACTTGCCACTAGCAACTTCGACTAATAAAGCATTATCTAGTCTATCGACAGGCAAAGCTAGTTTTCTACCAAATTCATGCGAAATAAAGGAGTAGTTGGCTCCAGAATCAAATAAAATTTGGGCAGGCAATTCGTTTACGAGAAAGGTACCTGAAGCGACATCAGCTTCTTCCTTGGCAGCTTCCAGTGTCATCTAAAAGGCTCTCGCTTTCGGCTTTGGAGGAATGTTGGGTCTTGCTGCCTCCTTCTTTTTCGGGCAGTCCTTAGACATGTGTCCCTCCTCACCACAACCATAGCAAACTTTCTTGGTGAGAGTGCATTCATTGGCATAGTTCCCTGGCTTTCCACATTTAAAACATGTGGCCACTACCTCACATTTTCCTTGATGCTTCTTCTTACATTTGTCCCACCATTTCGCTTCTACTCCTCCTCCCCTCGAACCAGATATCGAGAATTTACTTTTCTTGTTGGACCCTGAAGGTCCATCGAACTTCCTTTTCTCACCAACCTCTATTCTTTCCAGACCCTTTTCCTTCTGCTGGGCCTCCACATTCTTAGCTGCTCGAACAACTGTTTTCAGAGTGGCTGCCATCTTGACTGTCAGGCCAAAGTTGGCAGGCAGTCCATTAGCAAACCTGTCAATCTTGGAGAGTTCCGTTGGCACTAGGTACGGAAATAACTTCATTTTCTCAGTGAATGCAGTAGCATAGTCGTCTATGCTCATCCTCCCCTTCTTCAAGTTTTGGAACTCATTGTTCAGATCAATCAGATTTATCTCTGAACAATAGTGCACCCTTAGCTGTTCCAAGAACTCATCCCATGACATTTTCAGGGCTTCTCCTCGTGGCATAGTATCTGCCAACAACTTCCACCAGCTCAAGACTCCGGTCTTCAGTTGTCTAACTGCAAAGACAGTCTTCTGTTTGTTGCTACAGTCGCAACTTTCAAATACCATCTCCATTTCGGAGATCCAATCCATAATTTCAACAGACTTTGGGCTTCCAGAAAGACTTGGCGGCTTGACGCCCAAGAAATTCTTATACATGCGCCTATCCTTGTTGTTTCCCCTTTCCGGGTCATTCCTTCGTTCTTCTTGAGTCCCAACTTGACTCACAATGCGACTATTGTTCCCTTCCTCTGATCGCTCGGGAATCAGTTCGGGTTCCTCAATGGGTATGATAGGTTCGTCCCTATTTCCATGCAACATCTGTCGCATTTCTTCCCTTTGTTCAGCTAACATAGCCCGAATCATGGCTTGCACTCCAGCCATGGTGATTGGTTCTGGTGCAGCAGCTACAACAGGTGCTTGCTCAATCACTGGTGGTTGAGGCTGTTGATTCCTATTTTCGTTCGCGTTTCCAACTCCGCTTCTTGTTCTTGCCATACTTGATCTATACACCGAATAAGGTGAATTTAGATCCTCATCCATGATAGATAATTAAATCATCCTTATCACTTCGAAACGTTTACATGCTAGTTCTAATACCGTCGTCATACGCTTAGAATCCTAAACACATAAGGTCTCCAGATCCGGTTGGCAACAAACCATAGATCCGAACAATTAATATCATATATGGCAAACATATAACATTTAGCACATAAAAGCATTTTAGGCAACTTTCCTAAAATAAACTAGTGCTCGTGTCTTAAATACAACAGACACTCCTCTCACAATCTTTACTTAGCATTCTAAGTTTAAGTCTAGAAATCCTACAAATTCCTAGTTCGCTTAAACTAATGCTCTGATACCAACTGTGACATCCCCAAAATCACGGCCAGAAAAGACCGGTTTCAATTTATGCTTTTAAAATAATTTCAGAGTAAATCCATTGATTTAAAAGAGCTGAGGAATTTGTTCCCAAAACAAAATATGATAAAATAAAGTTTATCAAAGCATTTCATCAAGAGATGCATTTTCATTATATAACAATATTCGGGATGTCATGTTCCGATAAACAGACCAAAAGCATAAACAACAAAAGATAGACCATACAATAGTTACATATAACAACTGGTCTAATATCAAAAGATCTTGATAAGTCATCCAACTTATGCTCTCACGCCACTACCTGTAATACAACAAAACTGAGTGGGTCAGGCGTGGGAGCCTGGTGAGCATATAGGGTTTTCAACCCACGATAAATAATTATATTTAATTTCACCAACCAACAATAACCCGATTACCCATTCCCGTTATCCTCAATTTACGTCCCTAAAACAACATCTATCTCAAGGGACCTAATCTAGGAATTTCATCGGGATGGACTTTACCGCGAGGGGTTTCCTCAGCAATAAAAGTCCTAAGGCAACCATGAGGGGGATAGAGTATACCGGTGAACACATCGTTCACAACACCTACAGGTTATGAGCCTGCTAGCGTTCCACATGACTGTCTAGAAAGTGTCCGTGGTCATTATCCATACTCCGCTGGATAACTAGATCAACAACATCGAGGCCTCTCATCTGTTTATCACACATCAACTATCTACCCATGTTCTACCCAACATATTAGTAGATAAAAATATATATTTTTATACATAGTTTAAAACTTGTATAGCATTCTCATTCAATACATATTCCAAACAACAGATGAGACACATACACATAACACGTATTTCATAGAGAATAAATCATATCTATGAGATAAAAGAAAGTGAATATACATTCACACATATAAACATATACACATAACACAAATTTCGTATCAAATACTTCAAATTATGTGTTAGAAGAAAGTAACTACACACTCACTTGATCAGAAGATGATCGGACAGCACTACGGCTTGTAGAAGTAGTATTCTTCGGTAGATCTGGAAGATCTTCACAAAAATTGGCTTCTCGCTAGCAGAGCTTCGGTTCGGGAATTGCACTTCTCGGGATCTTCGGGGCTTCGGGACTTGCTTCGGGTCTCGGGATGATACCGGGGCTTCGGGGGGTTAAAATAGGGCTTAGAGAGAGTATCGGGAGTGGGAGAGTAAGGGAGGAGCAACCAAAATCGACTGACCCTTGCTTTCTATTTATAGGGCCATTTTTCAGCTCTCACGTCGTGAATTTTAAGTTCTCACGTCGTGAACTTAGTCGTCACTGCATTCATCATCACAGGTTGCGTCTGACAGGCTCTGAAAGGTCAAATCACTGAGTTCACGTCGTGAACACTGTATTCACGTCGTGAACTCTGACACAGTATCGGGGTTCGCACCCCGAACTTCAGAAATTCATAACTTTCGCATACGGGCTCCGTTTTCGACGTTATTTATATCCACGCGTAGGTGAGATTATGCTCTACAACTCTCGTTTAGACTCCGTTGGCTAATTTTGACTTTAAATTTAATATATTATTAATATATTATTTTTAGTAGGCCGGGACAGGAAAACTCCGTTTGAAATTCATAACTTCTTCGTCTGACGTCCGTTTTCGTCTGTCTTTTTACCGTTGGACTACTATCGATGAGATCTTCAATTCTCATTTAGAAAGTTTTGGCTAAATATCACTCGATCTCAATCTCGAGTTTCGGGCTGCATATTGCTAAGTTGAAACTTAGAAAAATCATAACTTCCTCATACGAAGTCAGATTTGGGCATTCTTTTTATGCACGCTCTCGGTTTAACGTATTCTACGACTTTCGTGTAGATCTCTAAGGCTAGATATCGCTCTATCGTAAATTCATATTTTACGTCATTCAGCGTCGTGCCGGTTCTGTCGCGAAATTTCGACAGGTCATAACTTCTTCGTTATAACTCGGATTTCAGCATTCTTTATATATTCGGAAACCTCGTCACGACCACTACGTCTTCATGTATCAATATTGGGTTTATCTAACATTTCATTTTGACGCTTGCTTTTATCCTTAATTCATTTAAGTCACACAATTAAGCACAAAACACATAATACTCAAATAATACATCTTTATTATTTCAAGACGAGTTACAAAGGTTAACCTAGACTATCACATCATCATTAATGACGAGCCCAGAAACGCACGCTTTACATGTAGAATCGAAGAAAAAGGAAGCTTAAAAGGAAAGAAGTGAGCTAAATCTGGTCATGAAGAAATGGATCTTGATCGCATGATTCAAAGATCGGACTGTTTGAGCTACTACTTTAGAGTTAGGATAGATTGCTAAATAATATTTACATAGTTTTCATTCGTAATCGCGTTGTAAGGACAATATTTTTCCGCAATAAGATAAATTTTGATTTATCTTATGTATATTTCCTTGCGATGGATTTTATGAAAATTGGTGTTTGAATGGTTCTATTGTTAGCAATATTGTGAATGGATTTGATTCTTAGTTATGTTATTTATGGTAATGTCAGAAATTTACCAAATAAGAAAATTTTCTCATCACCCAAGTTCCAATAGGACAGAAACTTGGAATCATGCAACTGGTATTGTGTGATGAATGAGAACCTTCGTATTTGGGAAATTGAGACTAATTTCTTGTTCACATAAGTATGTGAGTCAAGTGAAGGACTAGGAGATCTGGTACACAATGATGTGCACTGGTCAAGTCCACCACAAAGAACGATAAGATTATTCGTCATGATTTACTAAAAGTCTGGTAAACGTGATTATGCTTACAAGATTAAGTGTAATTCTGAATCATTGAAAAGTTTCAATGAATGGCAGAACGAATAAGAAGAATCAATGAAGGCAGAAAGATAAAAGGTTCTCCAATCTAAGAAGAAGGGAGAGTACTTTTGTATCGTGTTTTATGATCGTCTTGGTTATTGTAGGAACCATATTACAATTCATCCTCTAAGGATACCTTAGTGCACTAGTTTGGCTAAGAAGAGGAATGGTGAATTGTAGAAGTGGTTAAGTCAATAAGATGTATCGTACTTCGTTCCAATATCAAGTCTTAGAGTTATACTCCAAGATTGTGAATTGAGTGAGATAATCTTAAGTAGAAATGTTCTTACACTTGCACATTTTGGTAAGTTGTGATGTCTTGAATAAGACAACGACCAACTAGAACCAAATTGCGCGTAGTTTTGTCTTGATAGAGACACACACGGACTCTTGAATATTTGTTTTGTCAAGAAATGTCTCTTGATAAGAGAATCTTATATGTCAAGAGGTCAGTGAGAGTCTAAAGATCTTGAAAAGTTTCAAGAACAGATCAAGAAGTAAACCTAATAAACTCTAGCACACGACTTGAGGATTGTAACCTATCGTGTTGACAAAATTTTTATTTCTGTGCCAATCTAGTTGAGTGATTATGCATATGAGTTCTATGAGTTCTCAATTGAATGCATAAGGGCAAACACCTTGATCAATGAAAGTACATTGACTGGCATAGGTGAGCTGCTAAATAACGTGGAAGCAATGGTGGGACCCTTGATGGCAAGAAATTAAGAATGAACAAGTTCTGTCCATAAGAGGTTGAATTTGTCACAAACATTTTCTTACGATTATGCTTATGACAAATTTACATGGATAGGAACACATACACCATAAAATCTAAGTGTCTTAAGGTTTCTCTCCTTTATGAAAATGATTGTGAGGAAACGCTTTCACTAAGAGAGATTTTAAGGAGATAGCGATTATGTAAATTGCATTCTCAAATTCGATTATGATTACGGCATCCCTTTTCATAGTTCGAATTGTGAGATTTGGCAATTAGTTTGAACAATCGAGACTTATTGCTATAAGTTTTGGAATTGTTTAGACACAAATGTGAGCTGTCTAAAGTAAGGTGTATGAGTTTGAGATTCTTAGATAAAAGCTTATCAAAGCATATCGTATTAGAAACAATGAAATTTGGAAGTCAATAAGTATTGTTTTCTAGAAGTTTAGCTGGTTTCTGAATACGTGTCAAAGCTAGTGGGAGCATAAATGTTATGCTGGTATGGATATAATCATCATGTTAGTGGGAGCATGATAATTATTTTAAGTATTGCAAGTTGGCAATATTAATTATAGAAAAACAAAAGTTTCACTTTCCAAAGTTGCAGTGGTGGAAAAGTTGTTTTTGCTATAATTAAGGGAGAGGATGTTATACTCCGTTTCCAATCTAAAAGCTTAGATCGAGAAATTTTAATTGAATTTAGTCAAAGTAATATTTATTAAATGCATTCTTAAAGTTCGATTATGATTACGGCATCCCTCTTCATAGTTCGAATTTTGAGAACACAACAAATAGAAATATTATGGCAAGAAACTGGTAAAGTATCACGTTTTCGCTGCGAATCGTATCCCATATGCTCCGAGTATAGGATCGATTGCATATACTGTAATATTCGACCGTTCTAAAATTTTCCAAATGCCTAGGGCATTAAGAGGGAAAGAGGACTAGAATTGGATTTGACTGAATTAGTTTGTAACATCCCAAAACTACAGTCTGAAAATTTCGTTTTAAATTAGTAATAAAACCATATTCATCAAAAGTCATATAAGAATCATAAACAATGTATCTCAAAATATCATAACAACTGTCAATTATATCAGAGTATAAACATCCCAGGCTGAACAAATGGTGTGTGCACTGCAATCTTCCCGAGCTCCTCTTTTGAAAACTGAGTACCTGAAACCAAAACTGAAAACCGTAAGCACGAAGCTTAGTGAGCTCCCCCAAACTACCACATACCATACAATAACATATAAAGCACATACTGGGCCTTGCCCACTGCATCGGACCGAAGTCCAGACTAACTGGGGCCTTGCCCCCTGCATCGGACCGAAATCCGGACTAACTGGGGCCTTGCCCCCTGCATCGGACCGAAATCCGGACTAACTGGGGCCTTGCCCCCTGCATCGGACTGGAGTCCGGACTAAGTGGGGTCTTGCCCCCTGCATCGGACCGAAGTCCGGACTAACTGGGGCCTTGCCCCCTGCATCGGACCGAAATCCGGACTAACTGGGGCCTTGCCCCCTGCATCGGACCGAAATCCGGACTAACTGGGGCCTTGCCCCCTGCATCGGACCGAAGTCCAGACTAACTGGGGCCTTGCCCCCTGCATCGGACCGAAGTCCGGACTAACTGGGGCCTTGCCCCCTGCATTGGACCGAAGTCCAGACTAACTAGCTAAACATAGCATAGCATAATCATGACTACTAGCATAAACACATATACTGCATACTGCATTGGACCGAAGTCCGAAACACATAACATAAATACATGCTTGAATCACAAAGACATCAAGCACACTGAACTACTGCATCAGACCGAATTCCGGAACTACTGCTAACTAAACGGGTCGGCATTGTGGCCGTAGACCCGTTCCTACTGGAAGGAAACTCACATGTACTGCTGAACTCTGCTGAATATCCTCTGATGCTAATCGACTATTCCCTGAAGTGCTGCTCTCCTAGCTCACCGAGCTACCAACACCAAATAATAGAACTTAGCCTAAACTGTCCTCCAGAGGCCAACTAAGTCAACTATGGTCAAAGTCCTGGTCAAAGTCAACCTTCCAGTTGACCCGACTCGCCGAGTTGTTCTACCAACTCGCCGAGTCCATGCTCCTCAAATCCCAAACAACCTCGACTCCACTCATCGAGTCTAGCGAGAACTCGACGAGTTCCCCTTTATTTAACGCTTCAGGACTATCTTCAACCGACTCGCCAAGTTATTCTACAACTCGCCGAGTCCATCTTCATCAGCTAAGAAGATTGCCTTGGACTCGCCGAGTTCCTCCTTGAACTCGTCGAGTACCATGATCTTCATGTCCATCACGGACACAGACTGGCTGAGTCCTTTTCTAACCCCACTCACTGATCTGACTCATAAACGGATGGGTTTGGGTTTTGCGACCCGACTCGCCGAGTCCATGAACTGACTCGCCGAGTCCTCCTTGTGACAACTCTATTCTGTCTCTTTCAGTCTATTCCAATACTTCCAACTCATAGATCTGAACTCCTTATGCTAGCATTGCACGTAAAGTTGCTGACTTTACGTGCATGCAAGGGGTTATGAGGCTAGACCACCAAATCCAAGCTATAATGGAGGTCTAATCCATGAAAGGAAACCATAGCTGAGAAACGCTTCTTCCTCAGAGCTCCTATGGCTCAAAGATGCTTCGATCTAGTCTCTATTCGTCCTCAAAGGCTCAATACTCGGGTTGGCCTTGGGAATGGTCCCAAAAGTCTCATAAAAGGGACATGAAGAGATCTAAATAACCATAGATCAAGGTAAGAGCTTGATTACCAGAAAGTGATGAGGAAGAGGGACTCCTTATGGATCTACACTCACTCCTTAGCTCTTTCAACTCCTTCTTCTTCTTCTTCTTCTTCTAGACTTCAAATCACCCAAGAACACACAATAATAGCTCACCTTTTCATGGAGGACACTAGGGTTTCGCTCTGGACAGTGGGGGCTGTAAATGTAACCCTAGAAATGGGAATGAGATGCTTAAATAGGGTGCCAAGTCCCGAAATTAGGGTTTCCCAACCCATACCAGACTCGCCGAGTCAGTCTCCCCGACTCGCCGAGTCGGTCACTTACTCCGTGACACGGGTCACGCCCCGACTCGTCGAGTTCCTCCTTGGACTCGACGAGTTGACTCCTTTGACTTAGAGTTTTCCTTTCCTTTCCTGATCTTCCTGATTCTGGGTGTTACATAGTTAAACAACTGTCAAGGATAATCTAAGTTTCGCCAAGGATTGGTCACTTGTGGACAGTTAGAAGTATAGTCATGGATGGACTATATTGACATTATTATGAATAGATAATATTCTATTTGAAATGAGTTGTCATATGGAAAATCTGGAAATGTTTCCAGATTGGAAGTTGGACGTTAAGAATCTGTATGTCTAGATTAGAAAAACTATTATGCAAGAAGGATATTCAAAGGAATGTACCTTGAATGTGAAACTTCATGTCTATGGAATTGTCTTGTAACAATCTCCAATAGAGCATTTTGTAATTTCATTGGCCGAGTCTTGGTGACTTTTGTTCTGTGACATTACAAAAGGGCCGTTGCATAAAGTGTTAGAATCTAACATATTCTATAAGCGGCAAGAATTTGGTATTCTTACACTTGCGGTTAGGAGTGGGAATTGTAAAATGAGTGTGATTGAAAATGTTATTCAATTATACTATTTCACAAAGTAAGGACCATAAGTAAACATAGTGTGCATGCTAAGAGCATGGGACAATTGTCGTTATAATTCAAATAAGAAGTTGATTACCCGAAACAACAAATAATGAGTAATCAATATGGTGATTAAATAAAAGTGTTTTATTTATACTCAAAAGTTTGGGGCCATATAAGATTAGTATTATTCTTGTGTTTCAAGTTGCATGTTTTGACTCCCCAAATAATTGAGTTATTTGAGAATAATCGAATTATTTGAATGTTCCACAGTCGCTCATACTTTGGGAGTAGGTATGAAAGAAGATTGTCATGAATTGGTGTGTAGATTGTCTAAAGTGTATTAGACATAGCAAAGGTTTGCTACAACGTTCATGAGTGCTTACGAATATGATTTGAGCATTGGATTAAACCCACGCTCACTTGGATCACTTCATGGATTTTATCACGAGTGATTGGTGAGACGATAATATCTTATATTCTTGAAACCGAGATGTGTGAGTTGTATCTTGCGAGTCGGTTACACATTGATAATATGTAAACGCACCAGTAACTTGGTGTTATAAAACGTATTGTTGTGTGTGATTCGGTGAGTAAGTACAAGCGAGCATTGAGTCGAAGTTTATCCGTTCCTTTTACCCAAAGTAGGATAAAAGCGATATATGTGGGCCCCTCGATGATTTAGTGATGACAAACGAAAGTGCTCGGCCGGGCCAGGGCTAATTTGATTTGTTCAATTAGTCAGTCGTCATAAATCGGAAATCGGGAAATAACACATAGACTGAGAGAATGATTTCAATCCATGTCTCACGTCTATACAATATATTAATGGAGGAATATATGATCCCTTATCTAAAGGACGCGTATCTGATAAGATCAGAGTTGACAACGGCTTTTGAAAACTATGATTGCGGATCAGGATCTGAAGTCATACGCATAATACTTATTAGACTTATCCAAGTGGGAGACTGTTGGATTAGTGTCTAAGTCCATAACTATTTTGGTATGTACTTGACCCGATGGTGCATGGTCCTTTTGGGTTGCCTTCACCAAAGCAACTTGATAGGATGAATTATGGAGAGAGAGGATTGATTATGATTTATTAATATATTATGAGAATAATATATTAAAGGAGAAATCATATTGTTTAATTAATATTAGTCAATAATTAATTAAGAATTAATTTTGTGGCTAAAAGAGATTAATTAAACTTAAGGGCTAGAACTATCAATTGTGTGATAGTTGAATATTGGGCTAATGGACTCCATATTAGAGGAGTGGACGAATTCTATGGGGAAACCCATTAGAAATCGTCCAAGGCCTCTAAGGAGGGAGTCCATGGGTTGCTTAGGGCCTAAGCAATCAGATTAGGGTTTCCTTGTTAGATAACCCTAATAACCTCACTATTTAAGAACCCCTAGGGCACCAAAAACGTGGCTAAGAGTTCCCTTAGGGTTTCTAGACGTTTTTGAGTGCCTCTCCTCTTCTCCTTCTTCACCCTCTTGCTCTTGGTGTTTGTGAGCCATTAGAGGAGTGACATTTGTGACTCTAAGCTTTTAGAAGCCAATTGCAAGAAGGAATAGATTGTTATTGCTACATAACAATCAAGGTAAGATCTAAACCCTATTCTTATGTTAATATTGATTATCACATGCTAGATCTAGGGTTTATGGCTTTGGATGATTATTGCATGTTCGTTAGACAAACTAGATCCAAAGCTTTGGGGTTTGCTTGTACACCATAGGAATGTCGTAGTGCTCAAAACCTATCAGTTCCGAGGTCTCCATCTGAGATTCGGAGCTTCCTGGGATTGGCAGGCTACTATCGGATATTTATTCAGGACTTCTCTAAGATAGTCGTGCCCCTGACCAGGCTGACAAGGAAAGCCATGGTCTTTCGCTGGGGGCCTGAGCAGCAGACTGCGTTTGAGACATTGAGACAGAGATTGTGCGAGGCGCCAGTCTTAGCCCTGCCGGAGGGCATGGAGGATTTTGTTGTATACTGCGACATGTCCATCTCAGGTTTGGGCGCCGTATTGATGCAGAGGGGGCATGTTATTGCTTACGCTTCGAGGTAGCTGAAGCCTCACGAGGCGAATTATCCGACGCACGACTTGGAGCTGGGGGCTGTTGTTTTCGCCCTCAAGATTTGGCGTCATTACCTCTATGGGGTTCGTTGTACCATTTACACCGACCACAAGAGCTTGAGGTATCTCATGGACCAGCCAAATCTGAATATGAGGCAGCGTCGGTGGCTAGGGATGAGAGTGGGTCCAAACCCGGACCGGTAGACCCGGACCCGAAAAACCCGGGAACCGGTTAACGAGATTTTTTAGGACCGGAAACCGGACCGGTATATAGGAACCGGTTCCGGTTCGGTTCCGGGTAAGGTACCGGGTAAAGTGGGTCTAGAACCGGAAAACCCGGAAATATCAAAGTGGGTCGAATGGAACCGGGTAAAGTGGGTCTAAAACCGAAAAACCCGGGGAACCGGGTAAAGTGGGTTGAATGCATGTTTTAAAATTTCACAAAATTCAAAAATAAAGCTGAGAAAAAAAAATTCGCGGCTTTGATATCCCAACTTTGGGAGACTATAAATCAATGAATATGAAACCAAAAATGAAAAAATTATAGTCTAAAATCATGTACAAACTCTATACTACACTTTGGGAAAAACGCATGTTATTCCAACTTCAAACGAATTAAACATGCATGTTTTAAATCTATCACGAAATACAAAGAAAGCTGAAAAACTTAAAATTTTCAGCTTTAATATCCTGACTTTGAGAGACTATAAGTCAATGAATAAACACCCAAAAATAACAAAATTATAGTCTAAAATCATTTACAAACTATAAACTACACTCTGGAAAAAACCTCATGCCAATCCGACTTCAAACGAATGAGATATGCATGTTTTAAAACTATCACAGAATATAAAAAAAGCTGAAAAACATAAAATTTCCAGCTTTGATATCCCAACTTTGAGAGACTATAAGTCAATGAATATAAACCCAAAAATGACAAAAGTATAGTCTAAAATCATGTACAAACTATAAACTATACTATGGAAAAAACCTAATGCCAATCCGACTTTAAACGAATGAGATATGCATGTTTTAAAACTATCACATAATACAAAAAAAGCTGAAAAACATAAAATTTCCAGCTTTGATATCCTGACTTTGAGAGACTATAAGTTAATGAATATAAACCCAAAAATGACAAAATTATAGTCTAAAAATCATGTAAAAACTATAAACTATATAATGGAAAAAACCTCATACCAATCCGACTTCTAACGAATGAGATATGTATGTTTTAAACTTTCCATAGAAACCGGTTCCGGCCCCTAAAACCGGTTCCGGTTCCTAACATGGTTTCGGTTCTTAAACCCGGTTTACCCGGACCCGAAGGACCCGAAACCCGGATTACCCGGAACCCGAATAGATACATTCTTTAAACCCGGACCCAGACCAGTTTTACATATTCCAGTTCTAACGGTTCCGGTTCCGGTCCGATTCCGGTTCCTGTCCGGTTTTTCGGTTCTAAATCTCATCCCTATCGGTGGCTTGATGTGGTGAAGGATTATGATTGTGAGATCCTCTACCACCCGGGGAAGGCCAATGTTGTGGCCGATGCGCTTAGCCGCAAGGCAGCACCGATCAAGGACATCTGTCTGAGGATGACAGTTGTGACTCCGCTGTTGGAGCAGATTCGGGAGGCCTAACAGGAGGCCATGAAGGAGGAACATCGAAAGAGTGAGCAAATTGTGGTTCAGGTTTCCTCCTTCGACTATGATAGCCGGGGATTGTTGACTCTTCACCGTAGGGTGTGGGTCCCTTATCATGGGGGTGTGCGCCAGGTATTGATGGCAGAGGTGCACAAATCCAGGTTCTCTATCCATCTCGGGGCGACGAAGATGTACAGGGATCTTCGTCTCGATTATTGGTGGCCCTGTATGAAGAGGGACATAGCCTGGGTTGTGGAGAGGTGTCTGGCCTGCAGGAAGGTCAAGGTTGAGCACCAGAGACCTCACGGCAAGGTCCAGCCGTTGGATATCTCGCTGTGGAAGTGGGAGGATATTACGATGGACTTCATTATGAAGCTTCCCAGGACCGCGCGTGGAGTGGATTCGATTTGGGTCATCGTTGATCGGTTGACCAAGAGCGCCCATTTTATTCCGATTCAGGAGAGTATTTCGGCTGAAAAGTTGGCCGATGTCTACATCAGGGAGGTAGTGGCGTGGCACGAGGTGCTAGTTTCAGTGATTTCCGATAGGGATGTGCGGTTCACTTCCAGGTTTTGGAAGAAGTTTCATGACAAGCTGGGTACTCGTCTGCATTTTAGCACCGCCTTTCACCCGCAGACGGATGGTCAGAGCGAGCGGACCATCCAGACGCTAGAGGATATGTTGCGGGCGTATGTTTTAGATTCCGGAGGTAACTGGGATACCTACCTTCTGTTGGCAAAGTTCTCTTATAATAATAGCTATCATGCGAGCATCGACCGTCCTCCTTTCGAGATTTTGTATGGAAGGAAGTGTAGGACCCCGATATGCTGGGGTGAGGTTGGTCAGAGGGTCATGGGGAGTACCGAAGTGGTACTCAAGACTACGGAGAGGATCCAGCAGGTTCGGAGCAGGCTTCAGACTGCTCAGAGTCGGCAGAAACGTTATGCCGACAAGCGTCGATCGGACCTGGAATTCTAGGTCGGGGATATGGTGCTCCTGAAAGTGTCGCCTTGGAAGGGCGTCATTCGATTCAGGAAGCTGGGCAAGCTACACCCCAGGTATATTGGACCCTTCAGGGTTGTAGCCCGGGTGGGCAAGGTGGCATATAGGCTGGATCTGCCAGCCGAACTCAGTCAGATTCATAGCACTTTTCACGTCTCCCAGTTGCGGAAGTGTCTGGTGGACGATTTGGCGGTGGTACCTTTGGAGGATATTCAGGTTGATGATACCCTGAATTAAATCGAGCGGCCAATGGCGATCCTTGACAGGAAGTCAAGGGATCTGAGGAACAAGAGGGTGGAGCTGGTAAAGGTGCAGTGGCAGCACCGCAAGGGCTCGGAATGGACCTGGGAGCTGGAGGACGAGATGAGGGAACATTACCCCGAGCTTTTTCCGGATTCAGCGGCAGACTTCGAGGACGAAGTCTAAGATAAGTGGGGGAGATTTGTAACACCCGGTTCCTGATAAGCATTCTTAAATGAAGATTTATCATTTTAGCAGAGGGACTCGACGAGTTGAGGGACCAACTCGTCGAGTAGGATCGGGCGTGGACGCGGGAGTTAAGTGACCTACTCGGCGAGTCGGTATACCGACTTGGTGAGTAGCAGTTGTCTGGATGAAACCCTAAATTTGAGGGTTTGCACCCTATTTAAACATCTCATCCTAGCCTCCATCGTCCTTATCACTCCCAGAAAGCTGTATATCGAAACCCTAGCCGTTTTTGTGTGTTCCAAGGCCATTTTGGTGCATTTGGTGGATTGTGAAGCTTGAGAAGAAGAAAGAAGCTTGAGAGTTCGAGTTGAGGCTTGAAGATCCAGAGACTTTGGTCCATTTCCAGCTCAACCAAGGTAAAATGCCCCTGTCTTGATCTTCCATATGGTTATTCATCCTTAGGGCTTAGATTTTGGGTGCATTTAGGGCTTTCCAAGCCATTTTCGGATTTGTGGCGTGTTATATGGAGTCTTACCTTCAGATCTGAGTTATTGGAGGGGTCTCATGGCGTAAAGGTGCCAGCTTTAAGGCCATGAAAGCCTCATGCATCTTGTAGAACACCTTTTATGGCTTTTTGAGCCAAAGACCCCTTGCATGTGTACCAAGTTTGGAACTTTACGTATGAAATGGAAATTAGGGGGCCAGATCTATGGTTTTGAGGTGTTAATACCCATTTAAATCGATTGTATAGTAATGGTCATGGATGGGCTCGACGAGTCGCTCTTGGGACTCGGTGAGTCGCGGTGTATTGACCACTAAATCCTTTCTGTGGATGGACCAGTTGTTAGGGAGGAAGTCCCGTGAATGTTTAGACACGAAAAGGGACCTGGGAATCATGGGACTCGGCGAGTGTATGAACAAACTCGGCGAGTCCAAGGCAATCTCCCAATCTTTGAGGATGGACTCGACGAGTCATAGACTGGACACATTTTTATGAGGGAGATGAACTCGACGAGTTCAAGGAGGAACTCGACGAGTCGGATGAAGATGGTCCCGATGGTTTGAATGAAGGAGAACCTGTCGAGTTCTTGCTAGACTCGACGAGTGAAGTCGGGGTTGGATCGGGTTAGTGGAGTATGGACTCGACGAGTTGATAGACCAACTCGGCGAGTCAGGTCAACTGGGTGTTGACTTTGACTAATGTTGACTTGCTTGGTTTAAGTATTGACCCTGGTTATGGTTGTTTGTTCTGTTTGATGACTTGAGGGTTGTCGTGTAGGGATTAAGGGGTCGAGGAGAGCCGACCTTCACAACTAGGACAGTTCAGACACTACACGACATCGAGGTGAGTTACCTTCTAGTAGAAGTGGGTCTACGGCACCAAGGCCGGCCCACTAGTAGTTGTTTAGTTGAGATGATTGTCTTTGTGATAATTTTCTGGTCTGCTATTGTTTGATATGCGAGTACGCTAGTTTGCTTGATATGTGACTATGCTAGTTTGCTATGTTATGTGAGATAGTATCAGTAGGAGGGGACTAGTCCCCGAATCGGTCGTTAGGACCAACGGGTAGGTCGGACACCCCAGATACGTCTGACAGCATGATTGAGATATGATATTATGTGTTAGCAGTAGGGGGTGAAATAGTCCCCGTGTTCGGTTGAAAGACCGGAGGGTAGGTCGGCACCCCAGAATAGCCTGACATGGGTAGGTCAGCACCCCAGAATGGCTCGACATGGGTAGGTCAGCACCCCTGAATGGCTTGACATGGGTAGGTCAGCACCCCAGAATGGCTTGACATGGGTAGGACGGGCGCCCCATAATTGTCTTACAATATATATGCTATGTGATTGTATGGTATGTGGTATGATGGGGGAACTCACTAAGCTTTGTGCTTACAGTTTTAGTTCTGGTTTCAGGTACCTCTTCGTCTAAGGGGAAGGAGCCGGCGGTGTAGCAGCGCATCACACACACATGGTTTCCGCATGGAGTTTTCTGGGAATGTACTCTGATTTATTTTACTTTGACAATATGATTTTCAGACACATTGTTATGTTTCTTTTTACAAATGACATGGTATGGGAAATGTTTTGGTAAACTATGTTGTGGATTACTTAATTAAAAATGAAAATTTTGGGCTTGAAATTTGGGATGTTACATAAAATTAGTTTAAAAAAAGTGTTAGAAAGGCTAAAAGCCTTCAAAAACTATTTGAAGTTGCTTTTTATTATGTATTTGAAGTAACTTTTTGATAAGAACTTGTTGATAGTATTGGGGTTTTTAGGTTACAATAATAATGTATTTGTGGAATTTCACATAATACTTATGAGTACATGGAACCTAAAATATTTTACAACTTTTCACTATTGATAACAACATAATTTATGAAACAAAACTAAAACCCTATGATTATCGAAATCACAAGTAGGAAACATACATTTGCTTAATCGAATTAAGCTAATCATACTCTTTGAAGATCTCATTGGAAAACTAACTTCAATTGTATGGTAGCCTCTAATGCATCACACCCAAACCCTAGGATCGATAATATGAGAGAGGGAGATGAGAAAATCAAATTTCTCTAAATATAAGAGGTAGTGGCCGATTTTGGCTAGGGGAAACTTTATTTATAGCTGCCATGTAACATCCCAACTTGAGGTATTTCCAAAATTCACTCTTATGTATGAATATTTTTGATTTTTAGCCCTTGGGTATGAGGAAGCTTGTAAAATAGACCATAATGGCAATTTGGTAATTTTGGCCAAGAGGTTAGTACGTTGGGCGTACGTTAGGCGTACTAGGGCGGGCCCTAGTACGCTGGGCGTACACCGCGTACGTCGGGCGTACGTGGTAAATGCTCAAACCCTAATTTTTAGGGTTTGGTCCATATATAAGCATCATTAACTCTTCATTCCTCATTCCCTCTGCAGCCTCCAACCTTCATTTCATCCTTTGCAACCCTAATCCCTTATGTGTGATCATTTGAGCTCAAAAGTGTGTGTTTGTGGTGCCTTTGAAGCAAGGTGAAGAAAGAAGCATCATCTTGGAAGATCAAGACCTTTTAGATCCAGAAACACCTCACCTTCAAGATCCATTTTGAGGTATAAAGTTATGAACTTGATGATTCTATGCATAGATCTAAGTTAACCATGGAGTTTGTGTCCTTTTGGTCCCACTGTTTAGGTATTTTAAGTATGAGCTACTCTAATCCATTTAAGTTGTCCTTTCAGTCACTTTGAGGTGCTTTGAATCATAAAATTGTAGTCTTGATCATAGCTTTCCTTCCATGCATGTATTTTGAGGTCTTAATAGGTTAAGTTGTTGAGGTTTTTGGTGTTAATACCTTATTGGCCATGCAATACCATAAAGTTGGAAACTTTATGGTCAAAAATGTTATTTGGGACTTGGATCTGCATTTGGACATAATAAGCCAGAATAATAAGCTCTTAATCGGTTTAGAAGAGAGTTGTTGCGTACGCTGGGCGAACCAAATGGTACGACGCATGTACGCAGATTTAGCCCCAATGCCTCGAACCTCGAGTACGCCCCGCGTACCTCCGGAGTACTCCCCGCATACGAAGCGCGAGTTGACTCGGTTGTGTTGACTTGGTTGCCTTGTGGATTTTGACCAGTTTTGACCAAGGGAATTATGGGAAAATGTTATTAATTTAGAATGGAAATGTAATACCCATAAAATTTTAGCCAATTTAAAACTTTTTAAATCATTTATAACCATTCATTTATTACAATTAGTTTTCAAAATAGTTTAAACATCAGAGTTCCCAGAAATCATATTCATCAATCGAGGAAGTGTACGGTCACGCCTTCGCCTTCTCGCAGTCATCTACTGCACCTGAAACAATAAACTGAAACTGTAAGCCCGAAAGCTTAGCGAGTTACCCCCAAAATACCAACCTCATACAACCATAACATATCATATACCAAACACAGAACAACCATGCATCTCGAGTCTACAGTGTGACTGGTCCGCCCGCACCGGGCCTTCAGTCCACCTGGTCCACTCTCTGAGTCTACAGTCTGACTGGACCGCCCGCGCCGGGCCTTCAGTCTATTTGGTCCACTCTCCGAGCCTCGGCACGTCTGGACCGCCCTCTCGGGGCCTTCGGCCTATTCGGACCGCTCGCCGGGCCTTCGGCCTGACTAGATTTGCCAGTCCCGTGCCTACAGTCTACCCGGTCCGCCCAGGGTGTCTTGGCCTACTGCACACAGCAGGACCTGCCTCAACCCTTTCCCCCATGCCAATCAAACAATCATGTGCACATAAATATCATTCGCTAGCATGTATATAATAGATAATCATACCGATCTAACAGATCACTAACACAGCAACCATCCTATAACCAGGGTACCGACCTAACTGGTCACTAGCATAACATCATCCTATATACCATGATACCGACCTAAACCAGGTCACTAGCATAATACCATCCTAACTACCAGGATGCAGATCTAGCAGATCAATAAACATATCAAACAAATACCCGGATACAAATTCGATAAAGGGCCGGCCTTGGTGCCTTATACCCTGTTAATATAGTGAGGATAACTCACCTTGCAATGCCGAACTGAAGAGGTAAGATCAAGTCCCCCGATCACAGCCACAAACTCCACCACCTAACACTTTGATGAAACCATATCTGTAAGTGCCCAAATTACCAGAATACCCTTGGAAGTCAAACTGGTCAACTCTTGGTCAAAGTCAAAGTCCTGGTCAAAGTCAACCTTCCTGGTTGACCTTACTCGCCGAGTCAACCTAGTGACTCGCCGAGTTCATGAACTCAGAAACCCCACAAACCGCGACTCGACTCGCCGAGTCACCCCATGACTCGTCGAGCCATTCAAATCCGAGTCCTAGCCTGTCCAACTCACTGAGTCCACTCAATTCACTGATCCGCATTATAACCAGATGGGTTAGGGTTTGCGACCCAACTCGTCGAGTCCAAGAACAGACTCGCCGAGTTCACTTAAGTCATCCTCATTCAGACGATTTCAGTCCATCCCACTGCTTCCAACTCACAGATCTGGACTCCTTAGGCTAGATTTACACGTAAAGTTTCCAACTTTACATGCATGCAAGGTGGTATTTGCTCAACATAAGCAAGAAAGAATGTCCAAGACAAGAATATTCACATACATGCTAAAGGACTGATACTTTATGCTTCCAAGGACTCAAACAAGCCTAGATCTGAAGTTACAACCCCAGATCTGGACCCAAAACCCGAAATGGATCCTCAACATGCTAAAATAGCCCCAAATCTCATCCATGAATAGATCTAGAAGAGAAAAGCTCAAGGTAACGAATTGTTACCTCAGAAGTGTGCCCAAAATGAAGTAGATTCTGGATCTACACGAACTCCTTGATGCTAGCCTCTTGATCAACAAGCCCCCTTTACTAGAAACACCTTTCAAAGCTTTAAAACTCTCTCCAATGGCTCACACACGAGATTAGGGTTTCCTGACTCTCAAGGGGTAACAAATAGCCTGGGGTGAGGACTTAAGGTCCTTTAAATAGGGTGCAAACCCTAAAATCAGGGTTTTCTCTTCCCAGCACCGACTCGTCGAGTCCCGCCGCCGACTCGGTGAGTCGGGTCACTTAACACGTGCCCAACACCCGCTCTGACTCGACGAGTTAAGACACCTACTCGTCGAGTCTACTCCTTTATTTACACATAGCACCCCGAACTTATATTCTTGAACTTGGGATGTTACAATTCTCCGCCATTTAAATTAGGCTTCGTCCTCGAAGCCTGCTGCAGCACACGATTTCAGATAACACTCCTACAATGCAGTCTCCGATCTCCCAAACCAGCCAAAATCTCTTCAGGCACTACTACCGCGTCCCTAGTAAGGACAACTCCTTCCTGTGCAGGATTCCTACCTATTGCTCCAAGCCTTCCACCGGCCTCTTCTCGTTAAAATCCACACACATCAATCCAAGTATCACCCGATGATACTTCCACATTCCTACCTTGCACGCACTTTCGTGACTGGCGAAAGCTGGTTATCACTATAATTCACGGGGCTCTCTCTCACATTATAAATCTATTCTCCCCTTTCCAAAACTGGAAATAACCCGGGTAACTGGAAATATTGGAAGCTCATCCTGTTCTCTTTCTGAATCTAGTCCCTTTCCGCCCTGACAGGATGATGCATCCTTCGGCTTCCGAGCAATTCTCATGAACAACCAACTATATCGCATAAACACTCATACTTGGCCCAATCAGCCTCGGGCTGGAATACCAGGTATGCCTATGACGGGTCCAATCATCCCTAGGATGGTATACCCTTGTATCCTCATGCATGTTTGGCCCCATCAACCCTCGGGTTGGAATACCAAACACACCAGGTCCAATCAATCATAGGGTCCAGTCATCCTCATGATGGAATACCCTAAATTGGAATACCACTACATACATATCCCATGTCTATAACCGTACTTGGAATCCAAGGATCTATCCATGCATCTCCTTCAAATTCCTCTGATTCGACACAACCGAGAACAACTTACCCAAATCTCATCAATACATCCAATCCGAACGCGCTCCTACAACAGACATAATCACACAATCTCCATGCCCACAATATGTGACTGGAATACCCTTACGTGGTCCTCAGCATAGGTCTGGATTGCCTCTGAGCCCACATCATGAGTCTGGTATGCCCTCCCCGGCCCTCAACTCATGACTAGAATGCTCCTAATGACCGATCGACACTACTGTCGTTACTTCAGTTGTCCAACACTCCGACCCTGCAGATATCCACTTTCCTCCGCCACTCGAAGGGCCTAATCGACGCTCCTCTCATCAACAAACAACATATGATACAAAAACTACTACCACACATGAATCCCAAGACACATCACAATAACTCAAACCATCATCAACATACCTACCACTATCGGCCAACCAGTACGACACTCATATCTAACCCATATCACCCCCTTCGGGTTAGAATACCAACATGTCTAATCAATTCAACTATTGAGTTGAAATTCTCAGGGTTTGTTGGCCTACTATCTCAACCCTACCGCTCCCTTCGAGCCTCTATGCCTACGACTTACAGTCGGCCCGCACCGGGTATCTTGGCCTACTGCATAGAGCAGGACCGCCTTAACCCTATCCAACTACCATAGAAGATCATGAGAAAGATCTAACCCGGTTCCCAAAACCTGAATGACAGGATATCCTAATCCCAAACCTTCCCAAAATTGACGAACACCCATTTGGATCCACTCTCAGTCCCCAACTGGAGTATTACCTGATCCACGAAGATGAAACCTCGGAGACACTCCGAACTGATGAGATCACCAAGATCCTTTGAACTCCGTCCGACCACTAATAACAACTTCCGATCAACCAAAATACACCGAAGTCCTCAGACGACTCCAATAGAGTGTTCAATTACTTGGAACAGACCTATTGATTGCTATAGCGTAGTAGCCTACTCAATACCCGATCATAGATCTACAAACATATACAGAGTCTTCAGCATGATCGGACCGCCTTACCAGGCCTTCAGCCCATCTGGGCCACTCTCAGAACCTTCAGCATGTATGGACCGCCTCCCCGGGCCTTCAGCCTGTCTGGACCGTTCTCCGAGCCTTCGGTCTGACTGGTACGCCCCACGGGCCTTTAGTTTATCCGGACCGCTCTAAACTATTGAGCATCTCCCTGGACCACCCCTCCTGATGTCCTCTCCCATGCATCATGTTCTAACCCACTTGGGCTTCGAACTCCTTATCTACTATGTGGACTATATCCCTAGCCTAACCCTAGGCCTCATGTTGATCGCCCACCCTCTCGGAAATCTGTGGTCTGTTTCCTGACCCGCGTGTCTACCACATACACTAAATAGCCCGCACTCCCGTGCTGAATGTATTGTCGAGCCCTGGCAGCTAACAAAACCCTCAATCTATCAATCCAAAAACCCTCAGAGTCGAGCGCACCCTCGACCGGATACTTGACTGAACTCAATCCCGGACTAGAACTCCAACCTGTTCCCCCAATTATGCTATCAAGCACCAAGAAGATGCATTTCTTATGCTGGGAAGTTTGCCGAACTCTCAGTCAACACAACCCTCAAACCAAGCAGCCACTAGGGCCTCCATTCTCCCGTCGGGTTGTGAAACTTATCCCCGTTTCAAGACCTCTCCTGCTCTGCATCACGGGGTAACCCTCCCCCACTTAGATTCGTCTAAGTCTTCACAACACATGAATAAATTGGATAATTCCCAATTCTTTTCATTTTCCAAATGCGTAATCCGAGGACAACCATCTATTTCCAACTAGTGCTCCATTACTGGCCAATCACAAGTGATCACACACTTCTAAGAACTAGCGGAACCCTCCCTGAATCCCAGAAGTACAATAGGCCGCACAATCAGTCCTTACCGCCTAATACAAGAGATCCAAGGCAAACCGACCTCACAAAATACTTATGCCACATCGACCACCTGCGCTTTCCGGCGCTGAAATAATATCGCCAATCCCTGCAACCAACTGAACCGAGCTGGAATACAGCTTGATCCTGGGGTCACAAGCCTGCTCACTCCTTTGAACTCGAAAAGATGAAAGGGCACAACCCTTTCCATAGATGATAAAATTCTAATCAATCACTCTACAATCCCTTGATAATAAATTTCTCCTGACACTTCCAATGGCCTAACAGCTCATGAAACTCCGCAACACATAGATCATACATAGCAGAAAACTAACCTGGAATTACTGCTTATCCATATTCAACAATATTCCAAGACAAAACAAATACCGATCACGGACGATTTGACCATAATGTTATTGCAGAATGGGGTTTTCGAATTATATAACAGAGACTTCTTGCGGCTCGACCTTGACCTCCTGAGGAACGATGACCGCTGGAATCTGAATTCCTTCTGTCCTCAATGCAGGACAGCTGGACCTGAAATGACCTGGCTGGTGACAAAGAAAGCATATCTGATCCTTCTTGCAATCCCGTTGCACATGCCCTCTCTCCCCGCACTTGTAGCACCTGAATTTGTGACAAGCAAAACCGTGGGTTCCCCTACACTTGCCACACACCTCCTGACCCTCCTGACTTCCAGTACGTAGGTTAGCTGTCTCCAACTCTTCGTCCTCTGCTAAAAAGTCCCTCCTCCTCTTTCCTAGTTGTGACCCCACCACCGGCACTCCCCCAGTAGTCATCCCGGTACCAACATCTCTCACAGATTGCAACGCTGCAACTTGCTCCTCGAACTTGGCGATCACCCTGGCGGTGACCCGGTCCACGACACCGAACAATTCTTCTCGCAAAATCTGAGAAACCTCCACGGAAATCATCTCCCGTATCTGATCGACAGGCAATACCGGCCTATCCTGGCCACTCGCTCCCGATCCTGATCCGGATACCGCCTCAAATCGATTTGCCATCACCATACTGAACATATACCAGGAAGATATCAGATAATCCGCATACACGACGGGGAACCTACTCCCAACCAAACCCTAGGGGTTGTGACTTCCTTGATACGCGTATGGGTCCTGTGCTTTCGGTAGTACGGGCCCATACTACCTTCCACACCTACCCATATTTGTCTCAAGTATCACCACAACACCCTACAATATACATATATATAGCGAGCGATAAATCCTCACTCCTAGAGGAATGCTAAATATCTCATAACTGGCCTCCCGGCCTCTCACTACCCTCCCATCCACCAAATACCACACGACCCTCCATTGGTGCCAGTTAACTAATTGCATGAATACAATCACATACCGCACAACTTAAACAATCTCAGACTAAAAGATTTATTCCCACAACGGTTGGACTCAAACAAGAGCTGCGCAGCAGAACCAAATCCCTTACCCTAAGACCATTTAACCCATGTAGCATGTGACTTAGAGTATTCATCCAATAGTTAGTTCACACGCGAAAGAGTCATAAACAATCAATTGAGGTACAAAACATAAGATAAGGCATCAAAGATCAGGCAATTCTATCATACGATTCCTGAGGATCCCTATCTTATTACTAGCATGCTGTTGTAACATATCACATAATATCAAATAACTTGTATGGTATTTTGGGGTCTACTTACTGGCTCCAGCTGATCGTACACTTCGCATCCTCTTTTACTTATTTTGAAAACCATTTAAAAAAATCATTTTGAAAATCTCTCCTTGATTTGAGACTGGATTCACACGAGTGTTCCTCCAATTCACTCAAACCAAGGCTCTGATACCAACTTGTAACACCCATAAAATTTTAGCCAATTTAAAACTTTTTAAATCATTTAAAACCATTCATTTATTACAATTAGTTTTCAAAATAATTTAAACATCAGAGTTCCCAGAAATCATATTCATCAATCGAGGAAGTGTACGGTCATGCCTTCGCCTTCTTGCGGTCATCTGCTGCACCTGAAACAATAAACTGAAACTGTAAGCTTGAAAGCTTAGCGAGTTACCCCCAAAATACCAACCTCATACAACCATAACATATCATATAACAAACACAGAACAACCATGCATCTCAAGTCTACAGTGTGACTGGTCCGCCCGCACCGGGCCTTCAGTCCACCTGGTCCACTCTCTGAGTCTACAGTCTGACTGGACCGCCCGCGCCGGGCCTTCAGTCTATCTGGTCCACTCTCCGAGCCTCGGCACGTCTGTACCGCCCTCTCGGGGCCTTCAGCCTATCCGTACCGCTCGCTGGGCCTTCGGCCTGACTAGATTTTCCCGCCCCGGGCCTGCAGTCTACCCGGTCTGCCCAGGGTGTCTTGGCCTACTGCACACAGCAGGACCTGCCTCAACCCTTCCCCCATACCAATAAAACAATCATGTGCACATAAATACCATTCGCTAGCATGTATATAATAGATAATCATACCGATCTAACAGATCACTAACACAACAACCATCCTATAACCAGGGTACCGACCTAACCGGTCACTAGCATAACATCATCCAATATACCAGGATACCGACCTAAACCAGGTCACTAGCATAATACCATCCTAACTACCAGGATGCAGATCTAGCAAATCAATAAACATATCAAACAAATACCCGGATACAAATCCGATAAAGGGCCGGCCTTGGTGCCTTAGACCCTGTTGATATAGTGAGGATAACTCACCTTGCAATTCCGAACTGAAGAGGTAAGATCAAGTCCCCCGATCACAGCCACAAACTCCACCACCTAACACTTTGATGAAACCATATCTGTAAGTGCCCAAATTACCAGAATACCCTTGGAAGTCAAACTGGTCAACTCTTGGTCAAAGTCAAAGTCCTGGTCAAAGTCAACCTTCCTGGTTGACCCTACTCGCCGAGTCAACCTAGTGACTCGCCGAGTTCATGAACTCAGAAACCCCACAAATCGCGACTCGACTCGCCGAGTCACCCCATGACTCGTCGAGCCCTTCAAATCCGAGTCCTAGCCTGTCCAACTCACTGAGTCCACTCAACTCACTGATCCGCATTATAACCAGATGGGTTAGGGTTTGCGACCCGACTCGTCGAGTCCAAGAACAGACTCGCCGAGTTCACTTAAGTCATCCTCATTCAGACGATTTCAGTCCATCCCACTGCTTCCAACTCATAGATCTGGACTCCTTAGGCTAGATTTACACGTAAAGTTTCCAACTTTACATGCATGCAAGGTGGTATTTGCTCAACATAAGCAAGAAAGAAGGTCCAAGACAAGAATATTCACATACATGCTAAAGGACTGATACTTTATGCTTCCAAGGACTTAAACAAGCCTAGATCTGAAGTTACAACCCCAGATCTGGACCCAAAACCCGAAATGGATCCTCAACATGCTAAAATAGCCCCAAATCTCATCCATGAATAGATCTAGAAGAGAAAAGCTCAAGGTAACGAATTGTTACCTCAGAAGTGTGCCCAAAATGAAGTAGATTCTGGATCTACACGAACTCCTTGATGCTAGCCTCTTGATCAACAAGCCCCCTTTACTAGAAACACCTTTCAAAGCTTTAAAACTCTCTCCAATGGCTCACACACGAGATTAGGGTTTCCTGACTCTCAAGGGGTAACAAAGAGCCTGGGGTGAGGACTTAAGGTCCTTTAAATAGGGTGCAAACCCTAAAATTAGGGTTTTCTCTTCCCAGCACCGACTCGTCGAGTCCCGCCGCCGACTCGGCGAGTCGGGTCACTTAACACGTGCCCAACACACGCTCCGACTCGACGAGTTAAGACACCTACTCGTCGAGTCTACTCCTTTATTTACACATAGCACCCCGAACTTATATTCTTGAACTTGGGATGTTACAGGAAAATGTTTTGGCATTTAGGATTTGGGTTGAGCCGGTTGTCGGAGTGGATAGTTATTCAAACTGCATTCATACTGTGCGGTGAGTTTTCCTCACTGTACTTACGGGTTGAAGGAAACAATGTCGGCCCATTGGATTGATATCCTGGTTTACTGTATGTCGATATGTTGTAGTGATATGTTAGATATGTATTCTGGTATATAGGATGTTGCTATGCTATAGTGATATGTTAGATATGTATGAATACATGTATCTGTTAGTTATTAATTGTTATGGTATATGTTTATATGTGTTGGTATACTGGGTTGAGGCGGACCAGTTGGGACTGAAGGCCAAGACACCCAGGACGGTTCTGTCACACCCCCGAACCGGGACAGTGGAAACGTCCGAGGGCGGGTGACATCATCTTGTAATATCATAACAATTGAATATAACTGAAACATATCAACCATCATCATCATACATTAACGATATCAACATGCATTGTTTACATCTTTGTGTTTGTTTACGAAATACATCCAAAATGACATAATGTATGATAATTCAAAAGTACAACAAATATCCAAATTCCTTAGCTGCCAACCTGCTTATTGAGTTCCTGAGAATACAAGTCGTTTTGAAAAGCTTCAACATAGAATGTTGGTGAGTTCATAAGCATGTTTGTAAGAAAACTTTGTAATAGTTTGTAAACATCCAGAAAATCCAATATTTTCTTGTAAAAATAGTTTGTAAGTCTCGTTTCAAATCATGTATAATTGCATGTGTATTCCTTGTTTATCTTATTTGAAAAATATATAGAGAATGATTCCTAGAAAATCCTATATTTTCTGTTATACGAAAAGTTGTGGTCTTAAAACCCTAAGACCCGAGTGGAGCAATCTGTTGCGAAATAAACGACACGTAGTTTTGTACCTTATAAAATGACTAGAATACATGTTATGCATAAATTTTAAAAGATAGTTGTTATTCTCTATGTGAGTCGTTACAACCATACTAATATGACGAGAGTGTCTGTCTTGACGTTCTTCAGGCGTCAGTTTCTAAAGATAATTGTCACCCTAGACTGACCTGTCTAGCTGTAGCGAGCAGCTCAGGTGTGGGGGTGTCAACCCCTTATAGATCTATACACAATATCCCGCTCTCCCTCCAGGAGACTCTGGTTATAACTACAGAACTTACGATGTACACTAGGTAGGTACGAGTGAAGGAGTGTCTCACAAGAGCCTTAACAGCATTTACTCGAATATTGAATTCCATTATTTAACATTATAAATAATGTAATTAGAGTATATTTTTTACTACAAATCATAAGTGACAAAAATAGCCATTTTTACCATAAGTGTCAAAATAGCATATTTTACCATTCTTGTCAAAAATAGTCAAATTTTACCAAAATTGTCATAAAAGGTCCAATTTTACTAAAATTGTCATGTAAGGCCCATTTTCACCAAAATTATCATAAAAGGCCCATTTTTACTAAAGTTGTCATTTAAGGCCCATTTTTACCAAAATTATCATAAAGGCCTATTTTTACTAAAATTGTCAATAAGAGCCCAATTTTTACTAAAATTGTCGCATAAGGCCCAATTTTAAGTTTTTGTAAAAACAATTTTATATCTCCAAAATGTTACCATTTTTAGTGTAACTTCCCATATTTTCCATTTTTTTTTCAAGTTTTCATGACAAAAATTTGTGTTAACATTTTCTTTGACTTTATGGTGATTTTATCACACATCAAAGATAAACTTTTAAACATAACAAGAAATCATATAAGCTACACAAGATAACTTTGTTTTCCAACAACTTGAGACTTGCACAAAATCTCGAGTTTATGGAACTCTAGCATGATATCACAACATTTCAACACACATAACATGTAAAACATACACATGCAAGCAAATATACATAGATCTTTCACAAGACTAGACTTGTATCCTCCTCCAAAGAAATAAAAATCGAAAAATAGGGGTATGAAGCTCACTTTGGGGGCTTTTCGGTTTGTAAGGGAAGATGGTGAAGGTTTTCGGCCTAGCTCGCTTCCTTAAGGAGATTTTCGAAGTCAAGGGGTTCTAGAGAGCATATACACGAAGATAGAGTAGTTTGAGGAATGATCTTAGTGTAAGTTGGAAATAAAACATCTTGAGTGTGATATAAACTTACCAAGTTTATGATCTTTGAAGAGGAACTCTTGAAGCACACACACTTCACACGATATTTTAAGAAGAGAAGATAAGAGAGTGTAGATTATTGAGAGGAAATGGGATGTGGAAGTAAAATTTTGAAAGGAATGGTGGGGAAAAGGGTGGATTCGGCCGATTTTTAGAGACGGGAGAGAAGGGAGTTGTGCATTATTATTTTTTGGACAATTAACTTCTTCCTAGAGGCATGCTAGATAATTACCTTGTTATATGCAATGAAATCTTGAGGTGTCACCCATATTAACCACCTTTCTTTTCCCCCTTTTTTGTTTTTTTATTTATTAAAACCGATCGGTTTATGAGGGAGGGGAAAATGGGTTAGATCTTTTTCAAGAATAGCTGAAAACACATTGGGCCTATTAAGATTTTTGGTTTACATGCGTTTTTGGGCTTGGTTCGGGCCCAAGAATCATTTCGGTCTAATACTAGGCCCAAAAGAAATGGATTTGGCCCAATAAAGGTTTTTGGTTTAGGTGAGAGATCCCAATAAAGATTTTTGACCAATTATGGCCTATATATGGGTTTTTCGGCCCAATTAAACTAAGTGGAAGAGTTTTTGGCCCAGTAGAGCCCATTAGGAGGTTTTCGGCCTAATGGTTGGCCCATTATGGTTTAAGAATAAATTCTTGCGGCCCAATAAGGGTTTTACGGCCCAAAAGATCTATTGGAAGGGCGGTCGGACCATTAGGGCCCAATAAGAAGGTCTTGGTCCATTAAGAGGTTTGGATCGAGAAAACTTGGGTTAAGACCCAAAGTTAAGTGGATATAGCTTATTGGGTTAGGCTTTGGGCTTACACGAGGAAGTTTCGGCTTGAATCACAATTTTTGGATGTATAAACTTGTATAGCATTGAAGTTTGGCTTATACCAAAAGTAGGGTTACAAGATTACACAAAAAAATTTCTAGTACAAAGATATAAATCCTAGCCCTAATTTGCTAGTTGTGACATCATCCCCCAGTTAGAGGGAATTTCGTCCCGAAATTCTTTCGAAAGTAATCCTTAAGAACTAGAGAGGAGATAAGGGTATTTTTGCATCATTTGATCCTCGCGTTCCCATGTGAATTCAGGTCCGCGTTTGGCACTCCATCGAACCTTCACAATCGGAATGCAACTTTATTTCGTATGTTTCACTTCTCTGTCCATGATTTCAACCGGTTCCTCAACGAACAGGAGGTTTTCATTCACCTCAATCTCGTCGAGTGGAACAACGAGGGTTTCGTCTGATAGGCATTTCTTCAGGTTTGACACGTGGAAGACGGGGTGTACGTTGCTAAGCTCCGATGGTAGCTGCAGCTTGTAGGCTACCGGACCGATCCTGACAAGGATCTCGAATGGTCCGATGTATCGTGGATTTAACTTTACCCGTCTTTCGAACCGTATCATCCCTTTATAGGGAGAGACTTTTAGCAGCACGCGATCTCCTACTTGAAACTCCAGAGGCTTTCGCCTTTTGTTAGCGTAGCTTTTCTGTCGGTCTCGAGATGCTTGGAGTTGTGCCCTGATTTGGACGATTTTCTCAGTTGTTTCCCGGATGATCTCGGTTCCGGTGAGAGTGTTGTTTGGTACCTGTCCTCTTGCCAGCTGGGTGTCTCCTACCTCATCCTAATAGAGTCGGGATCTGCATTTCCGACCGTATAGGGCCTCGAAGGGAGCGACTTTAATGCTTGTGTGGTAGTTGTTGTTGTTCGAGAACTCGATTAGTGGCAAGTGGGCATCCCATGCCTTGACGAAATCTATCACACAAGCTCGGAGCATATCTTCTAGTGTTTGAATGGTTCGCTCACTTTGGCCGTCAGTCAGGGGGTGGTAGGCAGTGCTCATATCCAACTGAGTTCCCAATGCTTTCTAGAGCGACTGCCAAAATCGAGAGGTAAATGTACTATCTCGGTCAGAGGTAATAGATATCGGTACTCCATGTAGTCTCACCACCTCCTTGATGTAGATCCGTGTTAGTCTCTCCATTTCATACGTTTCTTTTATTGGTAGGAAATGGGCGGATTTATTCAACCGATCGACAATCACCCAAATGACATCCAGTCCGTCTGCCGGATTAGGCAACTTGGATAGAAAATCCATTGTTATTCTCTCCCATTTCCACTCGGGTATCACTGGCTATTGTAATAATCCCAAGGGCTTCTGATATTCCACCTTAACCTTTGCGCAAGTCAGGCACTTGCTCACGTAGGTAGCAATATCAGTTTTCATATTCGGCCACAATAATGTTATTTGATATCCAGGTACATCTTGTCAGAACCCGGATGGACGGGGTATCGTGTCTTGTGTGCTTCATTCATGACTACGTCTCTAAACCCTCCAAATTTCAGGATCCAGATCCGGTCCATGAGATAATATGCTCCGTCCTTTTTGATTTTGAGATTCTTGTCCATCCCACGTAATGCTTCGCTTGCGACGTTCTCCGACTTCAAGGCTTCTAGTTAAGCCTCCTTGATTTGTGAAGACAAGTGGGAATGTATGGTCAACGTTAGTGTTCTTACTCGGCGGCCCGAGTATTCTTTTCTACTTAAGGCATCGACCACCACGTTAGCCTTGCCCGGATGGTACTTGATCTCGCATTCGTAGTCGTTTAGCAGCCCGACCCATCATCGCTGCCTCATGTTTAGTTCTTTTTGATACAGGATATGCTGGAGGCTTTTGTGGTCTGTAAAGATGGTGCACTTCGTACCATAGACGTAATGCCTCCAAATTTTTAGAGCGAAGACCACAACTCGGAGTACGCTGGGCGTACCATATGTACGCTGGGTGTACTCCAGTCAGATCAGAACCCTATTTTAGGGTGCTGGACCCTATTTAAACTCCTTATCTTATGACCTAACCCTAATATCTTCAGCCTCCACCCCTGTAAACCCTAGAAATCATCTTATACCATTCATGGTGGCATTATGAGCTTATGGAGTCCATTTTTGGAGTGTTTGGCCCATTTTCAAGAAGGTGGAGTTAGATGCAAATATGAAGATCAAGAAGAAGCTTATGGATTTGGCTTTTGTGACTCATTTTCAGCTTGATGAAGGTATAAAGTTCTGAACTTGACCATTGAATGCTTAGATTTATTATGTTGAGTTTTTGGATCTTTTTGGTCCCAAGAATGGAGCTTTATGGTTCCAAATCTGTTTTTAGGCTTAGGGTTGCCACCCTTGGTGCTAGCTAAGTCCCTAAGGCAGAAATTTGCCATCTTGAAGGTCTTAATGGATTCATGCAAGAGTTATGGTCATTTCCATGGAAGTAGATTGTTATGCTTTGATTTTGGGCTCTTGGTTTGAAGCATTAACCACTTAATGGATTTTGTGCATTAGCCGTTTGTACGTTGGGCGTACAATGTAGTACGCTGTGCATACAACCCTTTTGCCCAGTACGCTAAGCGTACAGAAGAGGTACGCTGGGCGTACGCTTTCAGGAGAACTTGGGCCTTAGTAGACTTCAGACCTTTGGGCCCTAATGGTTTTGGGCCTGGACTTGCTGTTTGTTGGGCCTGAATGTATCGTGGGCCAATATTGGAATAGTTGGGCCTATTGGGCCTTGTGGCCCAATATAGAAATTGACTTCAAATTGTGGGCCTCGGTTTGGGCCAATTCGTGGATTAGGTTGTTGTGGGTCTTCGTGGGCCAATTAGGGTCAGGATTATTGACTAAGGAGAATATTGGGCTTTAGAATAAGGCCCATTAGAAAGGTTCGGGCCCAATTTGGAAAATTGGGCCATTGATGGTTTTAAGGACATTATTGTGTTGGGCTTTTGTTTTGGTTTGGGCCTTAGTTTTGGATCATACTGGGCCATGGGTAGAATGGTAATTTTACCCCATGCATGGATTAAGGATTATGGTATGGGGCATAATTGCTAATTGGGTATATTGATTGGTATTGATAGCTCGGCAAGTGGACAGGGTAGCAGCTAAGGATTTCATGCGGGAAGTTTCTGCAGTGCGAGGTGAGTCTTCTCACCATACCAATGGGTCTAAGGCACCAAGGCCGGCCCATTTTATCTTATGTGGTACACTAGCTGTAGTAGAGATATGTGGTATGATAGTTAGTTTTATGCTTAGTGGTATGCCAGTGATTATGTGGTATGTGGTATGCTAGTTGTCTTTGTGATACTTGCATGGAAGAGCATGTGGGGTAGCCCATGACACAATGGTATAAGACCCTGGGGGGAGCCCACGACATCCTTATAGGTTTATGTACGTGTTATGTGTAGATACTTCTGTGATACATGATATGCTATTTGATTATATATGATATTGGCAGGGAAGACCATGGGGGGAGCCCATGGCACTTGGATGTAAGATCATGTGGGGAAGCCCATGGCTGTCCGACAGGGAAAGACCATGGGGGGAGCCCATGACACTTAGGTGTAAGACCATGTGGGGGAGCCCATGGCGTCCTTATGCAAGGATATGTGGTAGAGATAGCTTTTATAGCTAATGTTATATGGTAGAGATAGCTTTATGGCTGATATGTTATGTGATATGTGGTAGAGATAGCTTTTATAAATAATATGATATGTGTTATGTGGATTGTGTGTGGGGTATGCTCTGGGGGACTCACTAAGCTTTGTACTTACGGTTTACAGTTTTGGTTTCAGGTATCATCGATTTGGAAAAGAAGAGATCAGATTGATCGCATTGCACACACCTATGATTTCCACAATGGATGATTTTGGGATGAACTCTGATAAACGTTTTACTTAATGATGATTTGAAATGTTTGAAATTAATGGTATCAATGTTTTAGCTATATTAAAAACAAAATATTTACACTTGATTTTTGGGTCGTTACATCGCGCCTTTGTTATCTCCATGATCGTGCAATTTCTACGCTAGGCGCTTAGCACTATCGAACGTTGAGGGGTTCGCAGCGATCACATTCCCCTGGATTGGAGGTGTTAACCCCCAAATAAAGCGTTCGATCTTTTTGCCCTCAGAAGTTATCATTCCTGGGCATAAAAGTGTCAGCTCACTGAACCTGGAAATGTAGGCTTCGATGTCAGAGTTTTGTGTTGGATTAGATGTCTAAGCCCATAACTATTATTGGTATGTACTTGACCCGAGAGTAGCATGGTCCATTTGGGTTTCATATCATCGGGACAATTTGTTAGGATGGAGTCTTGAGAGAAAGGTTATATATGATTTATTAATATATTATAAGTTATGATATTTTAATATGAAATCATATGTTTTAATTAGTATTGATCAAGAATTAATTTAGTGATCAAAAGAGACTAATTAAATCTGTGGGGACTAATTATAGTAATTAGTTATATTTATATGTGTTGGGCTTATGATCCATGTTGGACCAAGTTTATGTATGGATACATAAAGAGTTGGGCGACATGAACCATGGATCATAACACCCATGGGTATGGATTTGGGTTATACCCATGACCCTTGGAATCCTACATATAAATATGTCCATTCATAGCCCAAAATGCCTAGACTTGTACTTGGAGTTCATGGAGGTGTGTTTGGTGCATGAAGATTCTCTCTCAAGAGCCACCTTTGTTCGTGATGTGTTGTGATTTCATTTGAGGCTTCCACACTATTGGGGCTAGGCTCTTAAGTCCAAATACATCAAGATTTCAAACTACATAAAAGGTATGTTACCCTAACTAGTATCTTGTATGGTATATGTCAATTGCATGCTAGTTATAGGCTTAATACCTTGGAAACATCATTGCATGTATAGTTAGTGAAAACATAGATCCAAGGTATTTAGGGTTATATGTGCACCATAGGATGTTGTAGTATACAAAAACCCAACAGTGGTATCAGAGCCATGGGTTGTTTTCAAATTATATTTGATACTACTTGCTGAAAAAAGCTGAAAAAATAGAATTTTTTTGCTGTCTGGACAGGGGACTCGACGATTCCATTGAGGGAGTCGACGAGTCCATGTGTAAACTCATCCAACTCGTCGAGTTGGTTCTTGCACTCGGCAAGTTGGATCCCCTGACAGCATATATTCGAGTTTTTTGGCCTGTTTTGGATTAGAATCATTACCATAAAGTGTTTTTGTTCATAAAATTTGATTTTGATGCTATGGTAATGCTTATTCTCATCCAAATAAAGGATAATTATCAAAGTGTCAAGATTTGTGTTAGTTTATGTGATTAGCTAAGTTCTTGAAAATTATTGATATGAATTATCTTTACTTATGAGTTTGATCTAGATCATAGAAAAGTTATTTGATTATTGTGTTAATTGGAATAATTGTTTTTAATGGTTTTTATTAACTTCATAACTTGTCCTCAAGTTATGGAAAATGAAGAGTTTTTCATTTAAAAGCACATTAAGTCTCATAGGTTATGAAAATGGAAGAGTCTCTATTTTTAATGTCATCATAAAATGTTTTTTATGTCTTCCATAACTTGTCCTCAAGTTATGGAACTTGAAAAGTCTTCCATAAAAACCATATTAAACTCATAAGTTATGGAAACCAAAAGTTTTTGAATTGTTCAAAACTTGCCCTCAAGTTTTGGAATTTGTAAAGTTTCCCCCCATGAATACTTTAATTCCAAATTAGACCCTTAGAATTTTAAAAGTTTAAAATTCAACCCTTATACTATTATAATATTATAGGTTTAATATTTATATATATATGTTTAAGAGTAATTCAGTCTTACCGTTAGTAGGCATCATTCACGAAGCTGGTCTATAAGGGGGTATAAGGTTACTGCCTATAAAATGGCAGTTTAATGGGTGTCCACTCTCACCCACCGCTTCCTTGATAGGTGGAGGGTCGTTAGTCGAACGGGTATGACAGGACATTAATTCTCCCTTCATTAAAAGTATAATGATAAATACTAAGTAACTAAACTCTTATAAATTCCCAATCTTAGTTACTTAGGAAAATGTGAATTTGGTGCTAACCCTTGAAATTGCACTGTGCACCTTGTTAAGTCATTAGTGGAGCGTATGTGGTTAACCTGCACACTAATCTGGGACTGACAATGTGTGGAAAAGGGTAGCTTGATGTTAATCATAGATCAATGGAGCGTGTGTGGTTAACCGACACATTGATTAGGTGGTTGTAACATTAATTGTACCAAGTTAATTTGCATGGTTATTCACTTCTTGTTTGTGATCCTCAGCATCCCAGTCACAAACTTGAAGGGCACAATCGAGATTTAAACATGCCATTGAATAGTTCAATGAATCTCAAAAGATCTAGGAGTTTCAATTCATTTAAAACCTAATGTTAAATTTCGTTTTTCATGATGGAAATTGGTAAATCGTCATTTGCCTACCTTCAAATATTTTGTAGCTTGGATTACGACATCCCTCTTCCAAGTTGTAAAATATTGTGTTGGGTCATAGCCTTAATATTTCATATTGGGTGTTATATTAAGGGCTTAAATCAACTAAACTTTAATTTCTCCCTCATAGATGTCTAGTTATGACAACTATGGTCTTCCTTATCCTTTTGGATAAAGCTATCCTAATGAAGATGATATCCCAAATGGAAATCAAGGTGAAAGATTAATCCCTTTGTTGTGCATTAATGGGACTGGAGATCATACTTCACTACCTCCACCTCCTCCACTTATTCTCCCTAACCCACAAGTTATTGAAAAGTTCAAGGTCACTCAATCCCTATTGGCAAGCAGTGTCTATATGTACTCTCATCTTGGAGATGAAGTCTCATATTGACAAGCTGGGAGAGTTGGGTGTCGAAGTCTCAAGGAAGTTGACTGTTGACTTGGTTCTTCTTTCACTTTCTGATTCATATAGTGAGTTCATTAAGGACTACTATGTGACAGACCACGACATGACCCTTAATGATCTTACCTATTTGCTTGTTGCTGCTGAATCAGCAATGATTTGGAGCACTGGTAAGGAAAATTTGATTGGAAGATCTACTTCCTAAACTTCCATGGACATTGACAATGGAAACATTGGAAGTCCAGAAAAGTCTTCTCTTCCCAATGGAAATGGATCGGCCATAGTCAACCCTGTTGACTAAATGGTAAAGAGAAAGGCTTAGTCTGAGATAGTCACATGTACCATTACTAAAGAGTCCATATGTTTCTATTGCCAAAGGAAGGAGCATTGGTTGCGAAGTTGCCTTATTTACCTGGAAGTTCACTAGGATGGTAAAAGTCAAAACGCTTGACTCTACTTCAGGTAAAGTCCACTATCTAACTCTATTAAGTTCCTATTTGGAGATTCTTATTACATGATGTGACTAGGTCGCGTTTTGATGTTTTGTAGAATCGAAAAAGGAGAGGAAACTTAAAGGAAGAGTAAGTTGATTCTGATCACGAAGATGGATTTCGATCGCATGATTCGAAAAAATTGAATTTTGAGCTGCTGGTTAAGAGTTATGATAGATTGCTTAGGAATAGATAACGACATAGTTTTCATTTGTATATGCAATGTAAGGATAAGTTTTTCCACAATTTTAAAATAAAAGGAAAATTTTTGATTTTATTTATTTTAAGTATCCTTACAATGGGATTTGTGAAAATTGTTGTTTATATGATTCCATTGATAGCAATATTGGAAAATGGATTTGATTCTTTCGTTTGTGGTAGTGTCATAATTTACCAAATAAGGAAAAATTTTCATCACCCAAGTTTCAGTTGGATAGAAACTTGGAATCATGCAACTTGTATTGTATGATGAATGAGAATTTTCATCTTTGGGAAATTAAGACTAATTCCTTGTTCACATGTATATGTGAGTCAAGTGAAGGACTAGGAGATCGAGTACAATTGGTTGTGCGCTGATCAGGTCCACCACAAAGAACGATAAGGCTATTCGTCATGATTTACTAAAATTTAGTAAATATGGTTGTGCTTACAAGTTTAAGTATAATTCTGAGACATTGGAAAAGTTTCAATGTATGGCAGGAGGAATGAGAAGAATCAAATTAGGCAGAAAGATAAAAGTTTCTCCAATCTGGAAAGATGGGAGAGTACTTCAGTATCATGTTTCATGACCATCTTAATGATTATGAAAAACCATATCACAATTGATCCTCTAAGGACATCTTAGTGCATTTATTTGACTAAGAAGAGGAATCGTGAATTGTAGAATTGGTTAAATCAAAAGATGAATCATACTTCGTTCCAATATCGAGTCTTAGAGTAATACTCCAATATTGTAACTCGAGTGACATAATCTTAAGAAAGGTTTAAAACACTTATCAAATGTAGAGTAATGTTTTCTACTCTTGTACATTTGAAATTTGTGAGTTGTGATGTTTTGGATAAAACAAAGACCAACTAAGGCCAATTGTGTGAAGTGTTTGTCTTGATAAGAATCCGCACTAACTCTTGAATATTTGTTTGTCAAGGAATGGTTCTTGACAAAAGAATCTTATATGTAAAGAGGTCAGTGGGAGTCTTAATGATCCTGAAAAGGGTCTCAAGAACTAATAAAGAATAAAACATGTTGTTTATCACTAACACACGACTTGAGGTTTATAGCCTATCGTGTTGACATATTCTTGTGTCTGTGCCCATTCCAGTTAAAGTTGACTATGCATGTGAGTTCTATGAGTTTTCAGTTGTTTGCATAACTACTTGGAAGCAATGGTAGGCCCTTGTGCTGCCAGGTGGCAAAAAGTTAATATTGAACAAGTTCAGTCCATATGAGTTTGGATTTATCACTAACCTCCACTTGTGGTTATGTTTTTGACAAATTCATATGGATAGGAACACATACACCATAAAATCTAAGTGTCATAAGGTTTCTCTTCGATTCATGAAAATGATGGTGAGGAAACGCTTTCACTAAGTAGATTTTAAGCATATAGAAATTGTGATATTTGCATTCTCAAAGTCGTTAGTGGAGCGTGTGTGGTTAACCGGCACACTAACATGGACTAGTGAGAATGGCAAAAGGTCTAAACATTATGATTATGACATCCCTCTTCGTAATTGTTTAGACACACATGTGAGCTATCTAAGGAAAGGTGTATGAAATCGGGAAGCTTAGATAAAGTTTTACCAAAGCATCTCGTATCTGAAATCTGAACTTTGGTAAGAAAGTCAATAAGTATTGATTTCTAGAAGTCCAACTGATTTCTGGATACATGTCAAAGCTAGTAGGAGCATAAGTGTTATCCTAATAATGGTTAGTATGCTAGTGGGAGCATAATGATTATGGTAAGTGTTGCAAGTTAGCAATGTTAATTATAGAAAACAAAAGTTTCAAGTTGCAACGTTGTAGGGTTTGGAAAGCTATTTTGCTATAATTAAGGGAGAGGAAATTATACTTCATTCCAATTCTAAAAGCTTAGATTGTGAGTCTTTAATCAAATTTAGTCATGATTACATTATTTTCATTCTAAAATTCGATTATGATTACGACATCCCTTTTCATAATCTGAATAATGAGAACATGGCAAATAGAAATACAAATAGAAATAGAAATATTATAGCAAAAGACTGGTCTAGTATCATGTCTTTATGTGAGAAATCATGAACCGTGTCCCATATGCTTTGGATATAGGATCGACTACATGTGCTATAATATTCATCCGTTCTAATTTTTCCAAATGCCTAGGGCATTAAGAGGGAAAAAGGAATAGATTTGGATATGACTAAATTGATTAAACAAATGTCGAGGACAATCTGAGGTTTACCAAAGATTGGTTGCTCATGGACAGTTGGAAGTATGGTGTAAATTTTGGAAGGACCATATTGACATATTCTGAAAAGAGGCAACTCTTGTTCAGAAGTGATAGTCAAAATGGGAATATGGAAATGTTTCCATAAGTGGAAGTTATTCTTTAAATCTATGTAAGATTAGAAAACTTAATGCAAGAAGGATGTTCAAAGGAATGTACTTTGAATGTGAGACTTCATTTCCATGGAATTGCTCTCCATTGGAATACTTTGTAATGTTTGTTGTCGAGTCTTTGTGGCTTTTGTGCTAAGTCATTACAAAAGGATCAATGCATATAAGTTTAGAATCTAACAGATTTCAGTAAATGGCAAAGAATCTTGTATTCTTACATTTGCGATAAGGATTTGGAATTGTGAAATGAGTATCATTGAAATATTTTTCAATTGATCTATTTCACAAAGTAAAGACCATAGATAAACATAGTGTGCATGCTTGGAGCATGGCATAACTATTGTTTTAATTCAAGTATTAAGTTGATAAATCGAAACATTATACAATGAATAATGAGTAATCAATATGACTCAAAAGTATTTGGGCCATATAGGATTAGTATTATTCTTGTGTTTCACTTTGCATGTTTTGACTTCCCGAATAACTAGGTTATTCAAACCATCCACAGTCGATCATACTTTGGAAGTAGTTATTGAGGCAAGACTGTCATGAATGAGTCTGTAGTATGTCCAGGTGTTTTAGACATAGCTGCAGTATTCATGAGTGCTCCTGGAATAAGATTCGAGTATTGGATTAAACCCACGCTCATTTGAATCACTTCATGGATTTTATCATGAGTAATCATGAGAAGATAATATATTATATTCTTCAAACGGAGAGATATGAGTTGCAGTCTACAAGTCAGTTGCACATTGATAATGTGAAAACGCACTAGTAACATGGTGTTATAAAACACATTGTTGTGTGTGATTTGATGAGTAGATAGAGCAAGCATATGAGTCGAAGTTTATCCATTCCTTTTACCCTTAGAGGGATAAAAGCGATATCTGTGGGCCCCTCGATGAGTTAGTGATGACAAACGTAAGTGCTCGGCCGGGCCTGGACTGATTTGATTTGTTAAATTAGTCGGTCGTCATAAATCGGAAATCGGGAAACAACAGATGGACAGAGAGAATGGTTATAATCCATGTCTCAGTCCATATGATATCTAGAATGGAGGAATATATGATCACTTATCTAATGGACACGTCATTGACTAGGTCAAAGTTCGACAACGGCTTTTAAGAGCCACAATTGCTAGTCGAGATTTTGGAGTCGTACTTGCAATAATAGTTTTAGACTTATCCAAGTGGGAGACTGTTGGATTAGATGTCTAAGCCCATAACTATTATTTGTATGTACTTGACCCAAGAGTATCATGGTTCATTTGGGTTGCATATCATCAGGACAATTTGTTAGGATGAACTCTTGAGAGAAAAGTTATATATGATTTATTAATATATTATAAGTTATAATATATTAATATGAAGTCATATGTTTTAATTAGTATTGATCAAGAATTAATTTGGAATTAATTTAGTGATCAAAAGAGACTAATTAAATCTATGGGGACTAATTATGGTAATTAGTTATATTTATATGTGTTGGGCTTATGATCCATGTTGGACCAAGTTTATGTATGGATACATAAAGAGTTGGGCCACATGAACCATGAATCATAACACCCATGGGTATGGATTTGGGTTATACCCATGACCCTTGGAATCCTACATATAAATATGTCCATTCATAGCCAAAAACGCCTAGACTTTTACTTGGAGTTCATGGAGGTGTTTTTGGTGCATGAAGATTCTCTCTCAAGAGCCACCTTTGTTCGTGATGTGTTGTGACTTCATTTGAGGCTTTCACACTATTGGGGCTAAGCTCTTAAGGCCAAATACATCAAGACTTCAAACTACATAAAATGTATGTTACCCTAACTAGTATCTTGTATGGTATATGTCAATTGCATGCTAGTTATAGGCTTAATACCTTAGAAACATCATTGCATGTATCATTAGTGAAAACATAGATCCAAGGTATTTAGGGTTGTATGTGCACCATAGGATTTTGTAGTATACAAAAACCCAAAATTTTGTACGGTAAGATTCCACAATTCATGTTCAAGCTTTTGTACTTCGCCTCGGGGACAATATTCTTTCAACATCAAAAATTTGAGGTCTTACCATGACATGGCGTTGGCGACCGGGAGAGTTAGGGCCTTGATGTGGTCGTTCCACCACGAAAGCGCCCTGTCAGCAAAGGTACAGGCTGCAAAGTTCACCTTGCTCACTTCTGGACAGCCGCAAATTTCGAAGACCGATTCGATTTTCTCGAACCACCGAGTGAGAGCTATCACGCTCCCACTTCCATTGAATGTCTTCGGTTTCGCATTTGTGAAGTCTTTGTAAGTGTATGTTTTCTGGTGTTCGGGGTTAGTTCAGTGTTTGGAACTTCCCGTCCCTTGTCCGTTGCCTCCTCCATTGGTACCATTGTTGATATGCTCTAAAGCTGCCGTAACTGCAGCCGAGACTGCCGCCTGGAAAGCAGTAGAGTTTATCTCCGGTGGAGGCGGCGGCAGCGGTGCTGTAGTGTTCTTGCGAATATATCTCCTCGGAATTTCCTGCTATGAGATAGGAATGACGATGAGTTTATGAATCCTTTTTGTTTCTAACGGTTACGGTGGTTCGATTGTACTTATAGTTGAACTGTATTATATCAAATATAAATAAAGAGAGAGAACATAGCAGATAATAACATCACAAATAAAACACAGAACCGTTTCATTAATGATAATTTTTTAGTACATACATGCATGAAAATTGACCTTTGAAAGGTCTACAGTACATAGAGAACTAAAATCTGCCAGCATAACGACTCTACGAGTAGTGTAATCACTTAATCGTAGGGTCAGTCCTACATATCTAAAGTAAAAGAAAGGAGAGTCCTACCGATAGCAGCGGTGAGTAAGACGGGTCCTACTCACGACGGGAGGTATCTGGTGGTGCCAATGACGAAGTAGAAGCGCCCTGGAGTCTGGCTAGCTGGTGCTCGATGACCAGCATCCTCGCCTCGAGTGCGGCCTGCCGCACCTGGTAGTCTCGCACTATGTCCTGGGTCTGCCTCTCTGCGTGTTCCACCGCGGCTCTCATCGCATCCATCTGATTGGCGGTCGCCTAGGCCTGCTCACCAATATCCCGGGTCCGCCTGACCATCACCGGAAGGGCTCGGTCCGTCGGCCCTCCATGTCTGAGGTCGAAAAATCCCTGCTCCATGCCAAACGGCGGACGCAACCTCTGTTGCCTGCTCCATCTCCAGATGATGTGGGCCCACAAGGGCATAGGGTCATTGGGGCCATCCGATGCGCAGGCACTCTCCTTATCCTCCTCGATGTCCTCATCAATATCCTCTTCCTCAAACTCCAACTCTTCCGGGTCCTCTTCTAGTTCTTTCTCGAGCCATCCCCCATTCCCCTGATTTGGGGGAAAAGGATCACCCAGCTGGTGAAAGTCTGCCATAGTGTCTGTACGAGAATATAAGTACAAAAGGAGATATAACAAAATACAATGAAGATTCTACATAATGCCCAAAATACTCCTATAGTATTTTAATTGTTTATATTTGATTCCTTAAAAATTTTGGGTATTGGGTTTATAAGTTTTAGATTCGATGTCCACCCCGATCACTCCCAAACACATGTTCATCGTATTTTGAATAAATATAGATGATCATGCTATATTTATCCCCAATACGATTACATAATTGTCTGGGTTTAACCGCGATGTCCAAATCTTCTAAAGACTTTTAATTATTTCTTATTTTGTTCAGAGTGATTTAGTCCCATTGTATTTATAGTTGCATATCTTGTATGGTTAGATATGATAGTTCACTATAAACAATTCTCTGATACCAATCTGTCACACCCCCGAAGCGGGACGGCGGAAACGTCCGGGGGCGGGTGACTTCATCTTGTGATATCATAACAAATCAATATAAATGAAACATAGCAACCATCATCATCATACATTAACGATATCAACATGCATTGTTTATATCTTTGTGTTTGTTTACGAAATACATCCAAAATGACATAATGTATGATAATTCAAAAATACGACAAATATCTAAATTCCTTAGCTGCCAACCTGCTTATTGAGTTCCTGAGAATACAAGTCGTTTTGAAAAGCGTCAACATAGAATGTTGGTGAGTTCATAAGCATGTTTGTAAGAAAACTTTGTAATAGTTTGTAAGCATCTAGAAAATCCAATATTTTCTTGTAAAAATAGTTTGTAAGTCTCGTTTCAAATCATGTATAATTGCATGTGTATTCCGTGTTTATCTTGTTTGAAAAATATGTAGAGAATAATTCCCAGAAAATCCTATATTTTATGTTATACGAAAAGTTGTGGTCTTAAAACCCTAAGACCCGAGTGGAGCACCGTTGCGAAATAAACGACACATAGTTTTGTACCTTATAAAATGACTAGAATATATGTTATGTGTAAATTTTAAAAGATAGTTGTTATTCTCTATGTGAGTCGTTACAACCATACTAATATGACGAGAGCGCTTGTCTTGACGTTCTTCATCCGTCGGTTTCTAAAGATAATTGTCACCTTAGACTGGTCTGTCTAGCTGTAGCGAGCAACTCAGGTGTGGGGATGTCAGCCCCGTATAGATCTATGTAACGCCTGTAGATCCGGGCTAGTCAATTTAGAGATAATAGGGGTCGAAAACGACTTTTCGACAAAAGATTATTTAGAATAAATAATCTTAACCAAGTTGTAGAATATGTCTCAAGGGTTCTGTACATATAAAGAACGCCGAAATCCGAGTTATAACGAAGAAGTTATGACCCGTCGAAGTTTCGCGGCAAAACCGGCACGACACCGGGAAGCGTAAATAGTGAATTTACAATATAGCGACTTTTGGCTTTAGTGATCTAAACGGAAGTCGTAGAATATGTTAAACCGAGAACATCCATAAAAGGAACGCCCAAATCTGACTTCGTATGAGGAAGTTATGAATTTTCTAAGATTTGGCATAGCAGTGCACGACCCGAAACTCGAATTCTAGTTCGAGCGGTTTTTGGCCTACGCGACCTAAATGAGAGATGAAGATCTCATTAATAGGAACTCAACGATAAAAAGACAGACGAAAACGGAGTCCATATGAAGGAGTTACGAATTCTTCGTGGTCATTTAACAGTCTAATCTCCTCGTACTGTTAAATTTAAGATCAGTCGAGAATTAGCCGATGGAGTCTAAATGAAAGTTGTAGATCTTGTTTTTACCTACGCATGGAAAAATAGAAGGTCGAAAACGGAGCTCGTATGCGAAAGTTATGAATTTTTGAAAATCGGCTGATTTCCACCATGTGTGCGATGCCACGTGTCAGCACCAGGCTCAGACTTGGAGCCCAAGTTGGCTCACGACGTGAGCATCATAAAACTCACGACGTGAGTGACCCTCTATCCTCCTATAAATAAGAAGTGAAGCCCTCTTCATTACTCACACCTCCCATCACTTCCCTCTCTCTCTCTCTAGAACTTCTCTCTAGCCCCGAAACCCCTCGAAAAGCCTAGGGAACCTCCCTAGCACGAGGCAGAAGCCCCGGAGTGCCCGACGGCTCCGAGAAGAAGAGCCTTTCGGTAAGGGAACGCTGCTCCAGCGAAGCCCGGTTTTCGGGAAACCCGCTGTAAGTGAGTTATGCTTACCCTACTTTAAGTATAGCTTATGATTAATATTAGTATTGTTATTAGGACCTTATAATAAATATTTGGGATATTATTATGAGTTATATAGAGTGTTTTTTAACGCTTATATAATAATAATAATAGCTAGACTATTAATTAGTCGCGGTTAACGTTAGACTAAACACTAGTGGTATTAATACTAGGTTTTGTCGAGGGAAACTTATTTTGAAGTAACGAAGCGTTGTTCGAGTGCAGAGTCACCACCTTTCAGGTGAGTGCATAGTCCCTTTCGTCTTACACATAGATATGAAGTATTTAATATAAATTACGTGCTATGTGTGTATATTGTCTGTATACTTTTCGTCTGTGCTGGGTGAAAGATTTTTATACATGTTTTAAATGATTTAAACTGTATATGTATTTTATATCTACAAAATGTGTTGGGTAAAACATGGGTAGATGAAATAGTTGCTGTGTGACAAAAATAAAATGATGATAAGTGATATAGACCATGAGATAAGGGTGAGAGGTAAACCATGAGAGAAGCCTTTTACCCATGTGTTGGCCCCGTCATTCAGCAGAGTATGGATGACAACCACAGACTATTCTAGACAGTCCAGTGGACACTAGCAGGCTCGCAACCTATAGGTATTTTGAACTGTGTATTCACCAGCTGTACTCTAAAAACCCATTGACATGTATTGCGAGTGGATTCTCGGAAACGATACTGTCGATAAACGAGATAAAAACCCATTGACATGTATTGCGAGTGGATTCTCGGAAACGATACTGTCGATAAACGAGATAACCCTGGCAGCTATGGATTTAGTGCCTGATGAGCAAACCCTGGAAACTATGGATTTAGTGACTGTTGAGTAAATCCTGGAAACGATGGATTTCGTGCCTATTCCTTAGGAGAATCCTTAGGAAAGAATGAACGAGGAATAGCTAATTCTTAGGGTAAATCCTTAAGAGTAAAGAAAATAATGGAGATGGGTAATTGGGTTAATTGTTTGATCATTAAACATAATAATTATATTATTGTGGGTTGATAACCCTATGTACTCACCAGGTTTCCCAACCTGACCCACTCCAGCTTATTTCTATCACAGGTTTCGATATGAAGCTACTTTACACTGAGAGATTTAAAAGAGATGTAGATCACTAGTGTAAATGAATGTAAGTTCTGTTTATGCTTATGTTTCTGTATTGATGATGACATCCCAAATGTTTTGAAAATGAATAAAAATACATTTCTTCGGAAATGCTTTAATAACGTATTTATCATGTTTTTCTAGGAACAAATTCCGCAACATTTTTATTAAAAGAGGTACTCTGATTTTTTTTATAAAGCATAAACAAAATCGGTCTTTTCTGGACGTGAAAATGGGGATGTCACCGTTGGTATCAGAGAATTAGTTTAAGCGAACTAGGAATACGGATTTATTTCTAGATTTAAACTTAGAATGCTAAGCAATGATTGTGAGGAGTGTGTCTAATAAATACACATGAATAGACACAAGCACTAGCTTATTTAGGGAAAATGTCTAACATGCTTTTATGTGCTAAATGGTTTATGATATGCATTATATGATCGGATCTATGGTCTGTTGCTGACCGGATCTGGAAATTTTATGTGTTCAGATTTCTAAACGTTTAATTACGATATTAGAACTGGCATATAATTTTTCGAGGTAATAAGGAGGAATACACGTCTAAACCTTCCTCTATCTTTATTCTCGTCTCAATACACCAAACGATTGCTTTGGTGTATATAACATCATGGTGAGGACTGGTAGCGAATTAAATAAATGGAGGAAATGAGAAGGCTTACGATAGTGAATGATACCTATCGGAAGATATCGTAAGAGTGGTATCTTTCTTTTAGAATACGTTTGATAAAATAATGTTATGTATATAGGAGTATGGTACGTACGAATGTACAAATTTGATTGGCGGGATGATAGAACGATTGGTGTAATTCCTAAAGTGTTCCTATCGTCTGATGTTTCCATCACCAACCGAGTTGAAGCAGAAGTGTTGTTGAAGATATGCATGGAAGAAGTCCTAGTAGAGTCTAGGGAAATATTTATGATTATTTGGACACATTCGTATGTGTTAAATTGTTTTGTGCTTTTAAGAAATAAGAACTTGGGGACTACGAGGCAATACTTGGGACGAGTATGAATAGGTGTGAATGGTAGTAGAGGCCTATACTAACGGAAGCACGAGACTCACGCTTGGATCAGGGAAAGTCACAAGGTTACTAAGAAACTGGTAATTGATTTTGTTTTATTCAAGTATGTCGTTACCATCGTTTCGGTGATGACTAAGAAGATGATTGTTATTTCGACCCTAGTGGTCATATCAAATCGAGTTCGACTACGATTAGTATGTTACATGGTTCAGAAGATTGAAGTGAATCAAAGTGATCAATAGAAGTATCGCGCTCGTTGTTAAAGAAGTTAGTAGCTAGAAATGCTACTTGCTAGAATGTGATTATATCACATTAGAACATAAAGGAAGGTGTAGTCTATTCTGGAATTTGACTCTAAAAGACCTGAGTCTAAGCGTTGCAATATACAATGAGAAGTCATTAGAACATGACCCATCGTTCCATTGTAGTAATAAAAGAACTTATCTTAAGTTCGTATCCAGTGAGGATCGAGATTGTGACTTGAAGGTCATAATTTGGAGTCTAACGTGAGATAGGGAGCAAGTGCAAGATCGAGCACCGCCTGCAGTCAAGGAGTCCAAGAATTAGATACTCATTCGAAGGAACAAAAAAGTTACGATTATTACCTAGGATGAAGAGATAACGTATGGAGTCATTATACTGCCCTGTTTCGTTGATGATTCTGGGACGTAATCATCCTAAGGGGGAGATAATTGTAACGCCCGTAGATCCGGGCTAGTCAATTTAGAGATAATAGGAGTCGAAAATGACTTTTCGACAAAATATTATTTAGAATAAATAATGTTAACCAAGTTGTAGAATATGTCTCAAGGGTTCCGTACATATAAAGAACGCCGAAATCCGAGTTATAACGAAAAAGTTATGACCCGTCGAAGTTTCGCGGCAAAACCGACACGGCACCGGGAAGCGTAAATAGTGAATTTACAATAGAGCGACTTTTGGCTTTAGTGATCTAAACGGAAGTCGTAGAATATGTTAAACCGAGAACATCCATAAAATGAACGCCCAAATCTGACTTCGTATGAGGAAGTTATGAATTTTCTAAGATTTGGCATAGTAGTGCACGACCCGAAACTCGAATTCTAGTTCGAGCGGTTTTTGGCCTACGCGACCTAAATGAGAGTTGAAGATCTCATTAATAGGAACTCAAAGTTAAAAAGACAAACGAAAACGGAGTCCGTATGAAGGAGTTACGAATTCTTCGCGGTCATTTAACAGTCTAATCTCCTCGTACTGTTAAATTTAAGATCGGTAGAGAATTAGCCAACGGAGTCTAAATGAAAGTTGTAGATCTTGTTTTTACCTACGCGTGAAAAAAAAGAAGGTCGAAAACGGAGCTCGTATGCAAAAGTTATGAATTTTTGAAAATCGGCTGATTTCCACCCTGTGTGCGATGCCACGTGTCAGCACCAGGCTCAGACTTGGAGCCCAAGTTGGCTCACGACGTGAGCATCATAAAACTCACGACGTGAGTGACCCTCCATCCTCCTATAAATAAGAAGTGAAGCCCTCTTCATTCCTCACACCTCCCATCACTTCCCTCTCTCTCTCTCTAGAACTTCTCTCTAGCCCCGAAACCCCTGAAAAGCCTAGGGAACCTCCCTAGCACGAGGCGGAAGCCCCGGAGTGCCCGACGGCTCACCAAGTTTCCCAACCTGACCCACTCCAGCTTATTTCTATCACAGGTGTCGATATGAAGCTACTTTACACTGAGAGATTTAAAAGAGATGTAGATCACTAGTGTAAATGAATGTAAGTTCTATTTATGCTTATGTTTCTGTATTGAGGATGACATCCCAAATGTTTTGAAAATGAATAAAAATACATTTCTTCGGAAATGCTTTAATAACGTATTTATCATGTTTTTCTGAGAACAAATTCCACAACATTTTTATTAAAAGAGGTACTCTGATTTTTTTATAAAGCATAAACAAAATCGGTCTTTTCTGGCCGTGAAAATGGGGATGTCACAATCTATACACAATATCTCTTCTCCCTCCAGGAGACTCTGGTTATAACTACAGGACTTACAATGTACACTAGATAGGTACGAGTGAAGGAGTGTCTCACAAGAGCCTTAACAGCATTTACGCGAATATTGAATTCTATTATGTAACGTTATAAATAATGTTATTAGAGTATATTTTTTACTACAAATCATAAGTGACAAAAATAGTCATTTTTACCATAAGTGACAAAAATAGTCATTTTTACCAAAATTGTCATAAAAGGTCCAATTTGACTAAAATTGTCATCTAATACCCATTTTCACCAAAATTGTCATAAAAGGCCCATTTTTTACTAAAGTTGTCATTTAAGGCCCATTTTTACCAAAATTATCATAAAAGGCTCATTTTTACTAAAATTGTCAATAAGAGCCCAATTTTAGAAGTTTTAGTAAAAACAATTTTATATCTCCAAAATGTTACCATTTTTAGTGTAACTTCCCATATTTTCCATTTTTTTCAAGTTTTCATGACAAAAATTTGTGTTAACATTTTCTTTGACTTTATGGTGATTTTATCACACATCAAAGATAACCTTTTAAACATAACAACAACTCGTATAAGCTACACAAGATAACTTTGTTTTCCAACAACTTGAGACTTGCACAAAATCTCGAGTTTATGGAATTCTAGCATGATATCACAACATTTCAACACACATAACATATAAAACATACACATGCAAGCAAATATACATAGATCTTTCACAAGACTAGACTTGTATCCTCCCCCAAAGAAAGAAAACACGAAAAATAGGGGTATGAAGCTCACCTTGGGGGATTTTTCGGTTTGTAAGGGAAGATGGTGAAGGTTTTCGGCCTAGCTCGCTTCCTTGAGGAGATTTTCGAAGTCAAGGGGTTCTAGAAAGCATATACACGAAAATAGAGTAGTTTGAGGAATGATCTTAGTGTAAGTTGGAAATAAAACATCTTGAGTGTGATATAAACTTACCAAGTTTATGATCTTTGAAGATGAACTCTTGAAGCACAAACACTTCACACGATATTTTAAGAAGAGAAGATAAGATAGTGTAGATTATTGAGAGGAAATGGGATGTGGAAGTAAAATTTTGAAAGGAATGGTAGGGAAAGGGGTGGCTTCGGCCGATTTTTAGAGAAGAGAGAGAAGGGAGTTGTGCATTGTTATTTTTTGGACAATTAAATTCTTCCTAGAGGCATGCTAGATAATTACCTTGTTATATGCAATGAAATGTTGAGGTGTCACCCATATTAACCACCTTTCTTTTCCCCATTTTTTTGTTTTTTTTATTTATTAAAACCAATCGGTTTATGAGGGAGGGGAAAATGGGTTATATCTTTTTCAAGAATAGCCGAAAACACATTGGGCCTATTAAGATTTTTGGTTTACATGCGTTTTTGGGCTTGGTTCGGGCCCAAGAATGATTTCGGTCTAATACTAAGCCCAAAAGAAATGGATTTGGCCCAATAAAGTTTTTGGTTTAGGTGAGAGAGCCCAATAAGAATTTTTGACCCATTATGGGCTATATATGGGTTTTCGGCCCAATTAAACTAAGTGGAAGAATTTTCGGCCCAATAGAGCCCATTAGGAGGCTTTCGGCCTAATGGTTGGCCCATTAGAGATTTTTTGCCCATTATGGTCTAAGAATAAATTCTTGTGGCCCAATAAGGGTTTTACGACCCAAAAGATCTATTGGAAGGGTTGTCGGCCCATTAGGGCCCAATAAGAAGGTCTTGGTCCATTAAGAGGTTTGGATCGAGAAAACTTGGGTTAAGGCCCAAAGTTGAGTGGATATAGCTTATTGGGTTAGGCTTTGGGCTTACATGAGGAAGTTTCAACTTGAATCACAATTTTTGGATGTATAAACTTGTATAGCATTGAAGTTTGGCTTATACCAAAAGTAGGGTTACAAGATTACACAAAGAAATTATCTTGTACAAAGATAGAAATCCTAGCCCTAATTTGCTAGTTGTGATAGGTTCGGATAGACTGAAGGCCTGTGCGGCAGACCAGTCAGGCCGAAGGTCCAGAGAGCGGTCCAGATAAGATACAATCCCTTCAATCAAGGGATACACTTGTATAAATTAGTATATATTGAACATTAGGATGAAACCCTAATGTGAACACGACTTGGTGTCGTAATCGTGTTTGTGACAATTCGTCTTCTTGGTGAAGACAAACCCTTTCTTGGTGAAAGAACAATTTGGAGAACTCTTGTGTTATTTACTTTCTGTTCTTTGTTTTTCGTAGATTAGTTTACTTTTGTTATTTATACTTAAAGTGTATCTGATCAAATCAAAACCTTATAGTATGTAACCATAATCTTATGATTTTTGAATAAAACTAGGGTTTTTATGTTTCATAGTATGTTGCTATTAATTATAAAGACATAGATCATTAGGTTGCATGTATCCTTAGCTGTTAAGAAATTTTTCGCCAGTACATTGAAGTTGTAACCTTAAAAATCCACAAGTGGTATCTTGAAGAACTCATTAAGCTTCGTGCTTACGGTTTAAGTTTTAAATATTTCAGTTACTTCTGGTAGCAAGGGGAAGAGTCAGATTTGATTGCATCACATCCACTGGAGATTTTACACTATTGTTTTTATGATACTCTGATGTTTTTTTTAAACTACTTTGATACTATGATGATCTTTTGACGAAATAGAATAAATATGGTTTTTATCTTGTTAAAGTGAATAAATTTCTATAAGTTTTTGGGACGTTACAATTGGTCCACTCTTTCAATGTCAATGTTAAAGACCACAAAATTAGCGTAAAATATATTTTTTGTTATCATTAAAGGACATCATATCACAATTAGTAAGTATTCTTTCGATTCATATGTTTTTAAATTTTTTTTGACCTCATTATAATATACACAACTCACGAATAAACCGTTATCTCACAGTTTATTTGTTATGCTAATCATGTGAAAGGTTTTGAACACACTAACAAATAATCTATGACAGTGGAAGCATATTATAATTCTAGTCATATGCTCAAGCTAAAACATACAAGGATCTTATGTTCATACTATTATTAAATCTACAAGAATTATGATGATTTCATAACTTATTAACTAAAGATCTCCCTATTGCAATCTTGTTCTTCTGTAACATCCCAAATTTCAGAAGTATGATTTAAGAGTTTAAAGTGTAATTTTGAAGAAGGGACTCGACGAGTAGGTACGCTTACTCGCCGAGTCGGAGCGGGTATTGGGTCGCGAATTAAGTGACCAACTCGCCGAGTCGGAAGCTGGACTCAACGAGTTGGTGTTGGAATGAGAAAACCCTAATATCAGGGTGTAACGTCCCAATTTTTGAGTCCAAAAATTCCTTTTTAATTAATTGAAACATAAAAACATTCACAAGAAAATACCGTGAAAACACATCATCCCATAAAACAATGATTCATGTCTAAAAATCCATGTCATAAAATAATAACATATCAGAGTACAATCCCAGAAACTCCATGCGGAAATCGTGTGTGTGTGTGTGATGCGATGCTACGCCGCCGGCTCCTTCCCCTTAGACGAAGAGGTACCTGAAACCAAAACCGAAATCGTAAGCACAAAGCTTAGTGAGTTCCCCCATCATACCACATACCATACAATATCCTCGGTATCTTTCAACTGGTAATCATCGTCGGTATCTTTCAACCGGTAATCATCGTCGGTATCTTTCAACCGGTAATCATCATCGGTATCTTTCAACCGGTAATCATCATCGGTATCTTTCAACCGGTAACCATCATCGGTATCTTTCAACCGGTAATCCTCATCGGTATCTTTCAACCGGTAACTGGGGACTATTCCACCCCCTACCACTAGCATACAACAACAAGATATAAACATACAGTCAGGCATATCCGGGTACTGACCTACCCTTCGGTCCTAAGGACCGCTACCAGGGAAACCAATCCTATCATACTCGTAACATATCATACAAATAAAACTCATGACCAAAGCATGTAACCAAACCAAGATAATTATCACAAAGACAATCATCTTCTAAATACTCCTCTTTGGTGGGCCGGCATTGTGGCCTTAGACCCACCCCTACTGGAAGGTAACTCACCTCGTACAAGAAGCTGCTGATAATCTGTGCGGGAAACCTCCGTCCGCTGCTGCTCCGGAAATCCTCTGGCTACAATCCCCACAAACACTCAGTTAGAAACTGATATCTACTCTTAGGGTAAAATGACCATTTTACCCCCAACCAAGTCCAAGTCAAAGTCAACTTCCAGTTGACCTGAATCGCCGAGTTGGGCCGTCAACTCGTCGAGTCCCTTCCTTTTACTCGTCCTTATCCACGACTCGACTCGTCGAGTCTGGCAATGACTCGACGAGTTCCCCTTCCTTACGAACATCAATGAACCTTCAACCGACTCGCCGAGTCGTATGAACACTCGTCGAGTTCACCTTCAACTGATGAACACGTCCTGACCTTGACTCGCCGAGTTGTATGAACAACTCGTCGAGTTCATCTTCAAACATAAGGAGATTGCCTTGGACTCGCCGAGTTTGTTCTAGCACTCGTCGAGTCCCATGAACTCCAGGTCTAAAATTAAGTCCAGTGCGTTAGGTCACTCTTTCTGTACTGTTACAAGCTTTCTAACGCCCAACTGAGTCCTTTTGACCCTCAACAGAAATGGGACTCAAAGCCTTGGACTCGTCGAGTCCCAAGAACGGACTCGCCGAGTCGATAACGTCCACACCTAAAATCCTCGATTTCTGATGTACAACACTCCACCAAAAGATAGATCTAAGCTCCTTTAATCGTTCTAGCATGTAAAGTTACAAACTTTACGTGCATGCATGGGACTTTGAGCTCAAAAGGACATAAAATAAGCTCTAGTGTTGCATGGGGCCTTCCTTGGGTGCAAAAGCAACCCAAATCTGCCTTGTGGCCCCTTTAAAGACCTGATTCCAAAGCCTCAACCCCCAACCATGTTTGCAATCATGGTTGGTTACCAAAATGGCTTATAAAAGCCCTAAATCTCCCCAAAAAGGGGATCTATCAAATGAAAGAGCAAGGTACAGACTTTATACCTCTCAAAGGCTGCAAATGATGAACCAAACTCGGATCCTTCAGCCTCCTCTTGATCCTTCTATGATCTTCCTTCTTCCTTGTGAACAAAACCACCAAAATCACCACAAATGCCTTAAGAACTTCACACACTCGGCTAGGGTTTGCTATGGAGGGTCTCTGGGAGCATAAAGGGGCGATGGAGGCTGTATAATGTTGTTTAAATAGGGTGCAAACCCTCATATTAGGGTTTTGTCCAGACAGAGCCTACTCGTCGAGTCCGGGATCCGACTCGACGAGTCCATCACTTAAATCCTGCGTTTCATCCCGCTTCTACTCGGCAAGTTGGTCCTTCAACTCGCCGAGTCCAAGGTCAAAAATGCAAAATTACTTAAATAAAATACATACCAGGAACCAGGTGCTACAAATCTCCCCCACTTATTTTAGACTTTGTCCTCGAAGTCTGCTGCTCGATCCTGGAATAGCTCTGGGTAATGCTCCATCATCTCATCCACCGGCTCCCAGGTCCATTCCGAGCCCTTCCGGTGCTGCCACTGCACCTTCACGAGCTCCACCCTCTTGTTCCTCAGATCCTTCGACTTCCGGTCGAGGATCGCCACTGGCCGCTCAATATAATTCAGGCTGTCATCGACCTGAATGTCCTATAAGGGTACCACTGTTGAGTCGTCCACCAGGCACTTCCGCAGCTGAGAGACGTGGAAAGTGCTGTGGATCTGTCTGAGTTCGGCTGGCAGATCCAACCTATAAGCCACCTTGCCCACCCGGGCTATAACCCTGAAGGGTCCAATACACCTGGGACCCAACTTGCCACGCTTCCTAAATCGGATGACACCCTTCCATGGCGACACCTTCAGGAGAACCATATCCCCGACCTGAAACTCCAGGTCCGATCGGCGCTTGTCAGCATAGCTTTTCTGCCGACTCTGCGCAGTTTGAAGTCTGCTCCTGACCTGCTGAATCCTTTCGGTCGTCTTGAGCACTACATCGGTGCTCCCCATGACCCTCTGGCCAACCTCGCCCCAGCATATCGGGGTCCTGCACTTCCTCCCGTACAACATCTCGAAGGGAGGTCGATCGATACTCGCATGATAGCTATTATTATACGAGAACTCCGCCAACGGAAGGTAGGTATCCCAGCTACCTCCGAAGTCTAAAACACATGCCCGCAGCATATCCTCTAGCGTCTGGATGGTCCGCTCGCTCTGACCATCCGTATGCAGGTGAAAGGCGGTGCTAAAATGCAGACGAGTACCCAGCTCGTCATGAAACTTCTTCCAAAACCTGGAAGTAAACCGAACATCTCTGTCTGAAATCACCGACACTGGCACTCCGTACCGCGCCACCACCTCTCTGATATAAATGTCGGCCAGCTTCTCGACCGAGATGCTCTCCTGAATCGGAATAAAATGAGCGCTCTTGGTCAATCGATCGACGATGACCCAAATCGAATCCACCCCTCGCGCGGTCCTGGGAAGCTTTGTGATAAAATCCATCGTAATGTCTTCCCATTTCCATAGCGGGATATCCAACGGCTGCATCTTGTCGTGTGGCCTCTGGTGCTCGGCCTTGACCTTCCTGCAGGTCAAACACCGCTCCACATACCATGCTACGTCCCGCTTCATGCAGGGCCACCAATAATCAGGACGAAGATCTCTATACATCTTCGTCGCTCCGGGATGGATAGAAAATCTGGATTTGTGTGCCTCCCCCATCAGGATCTGGCGCACGCCTCCATGATAAGGGACCCACACCCTATGGTGAAGGGTCAATAACCCTCGGCTATCATAGTCGAAGGAGGAAACCTGCCCCACAATCCGCTCGCTCTTCCGATGTTCCTCCTTCATGGCCTCCTGCTGGGCCTCCCGAATCTGCTCCAACAGCGGAGTCACCACTGTCATCCTCAGACAGATATCCCTGATCGGCGCTGCCTTGCGGCTAAGCGCGTCGGCCAACACATTGGCCTTCCCCGGGTGGTAAAGGATCTCACAATCGTAATCCTTCACCACGTCCAACCACCGACGCTGCCTCATGTTTAGCTTCGGCTGATCCATGAGGTACCTCAAACTCTTATGGTCCGTGTAGATGGTACAACGAACACCATAGAGGTAATGACGCCAAATTTTGAGGGCGAACACCACATCCCCCAGTTCCAAATCATGCGTCGGGTAGTTCGCCTCGTGAGGCTTTAGCTGTCTCGAAGCGTAAGCAATGACATGCCCTCTCTGCATCAATACTGCGCCCAAACCTGAGATGGACGCATCACAGTATACAACAAAATCCTCCATGCCCTCTGGCAGGGCTAAGATTGGCGCCTCGCACAATCTCTGTCTCAGTGTCTCGAATGCGGCCTGCTGCTCAGGCCCCCAACGAAAGACCACGACTTTCCTCGTCAGCCTGGTCAGGGGCACGACTATCTTGGAGAAGTCCTGAATGAATCTCCGATAGTAGCCTGCCAATCCCAGAAAGCTCTGAATCTCAGATGGAGACCTCGGAACCTCCCATCTCATCACGGCCTCCACTTTGGCCGGATCTACCGAAATCCCATTCTGGTTGACAAGGTGCCCAAGAAACTGCACCTCGCGCAACCAGAACTCACATTTGGAGAACTTAGCATACAATCTCTCCCTCCTCAAAGTCTCCAAAACCTCTTGCAGATGCTCCTCATGCTGCTCTCACGTCTTGGAGTAAACCAAGATGTCATCAATAAACACTATCACAGACTGGTCTAACATCGGTCTACACACGCGGTTCATGAGGTCCATGAACGCGGCAGGAGCATTGGTGAGCCCAAAAGGCATCACCACAAACTCATAGTGGCCATAGCGCGTCCGGAACGCAGTCTTCCGCATATCCTCCTCTCTGACCCTCATCTGATGATACCCTGATCGCAAATCAATCTTGGAGAACCAAGATGCTCCCTGTAGCTGGTCAAAGAGGTCATCAATCCTCGGGAGCGGGTAACGGTTCTTCACCGTTACCTTATTCAGCTCCCGATAGTCTATACACATCCGATGCGACCCGTCCTTCTTCTTCACAAACAGAATCGGGGCTCCCCGGGGAGAACTACTCGGTCTAATGAATCCCTTGTCTAACAGCTCCTGCAGCTGTGTAGACAACTCCTGCATCTCAGGAGGAGCCAACCGATACGGTGCCTTGGCTATCGGAGCCGCACCAGGGACTAGGTCGATCCTGAACTCCACCTGTCGCTCCGGAGGTATCCCAGGCAGCTCCTCGGGGAATACGTCCGCAAACTCTCGTACCACAGGCACATCGCCCACCGTCGCCCTACCCGCCTCCCGGGTATCCATAACATAGGCGACATAACCTGCGCAACCCTGCTGGAGGTAGCGCCTAGCCCTCGCTGCCGAGCATAAAGCTGGTCCTCGCTGTGGCCTTTCGCCATGAACCACCAGCTCTCCCCCACCAGGGGTCCTAATCCGCACTGACTGCCGCGCGCAGTCAATCACTGCCCCATTGGGGCTCAGCCAATCTATACCAATAGTAACCTTGTTCCCCCGCAAAGGTATGGGAACCAAGTCCACCAGGTAACGTTCCTCGAACAGCCTCAAAACACAATCCCGGTAGACCTCTGACGCTCGTACCGACCGGTCGTCCGCAATCTCGATCTCTAGAGGGCAATCCAACATGCCCGAAGACTCTGGAAACTTCTTGCTAAGCGCAAGAGAGACAAACGATCGGGTGGCACCCGAATCAAACAACACCTGAACTGGGATACCGTTCACATGGAACGATCCTAAGCAAGGCACATAATATATCAAAATCACAGCGACATAACATACAAGCACAAAATAAGAAATCATACCCGTCACCACATCGGGTGCAGCGCGTGCCTCCTCGGCTGTCAGCTGAAATGCTCGGCTCCGAACCACTGGATCCTCCAACTTGGCCTTCCGGCCATCCACAACCCCTGTTGTCGCTGGAGTCGGCGCCACTGCCGGCGCCGCTGCTGCTGTCAATCTGGGGCAATTGGCCTTTTTATGGCCCTTCTGATTGCAATGAAAGCAAATCAGGTCTGATATCTGAATCGCAGGAGCAGGGGCAGTGCAGTCTCTGCCAAAATACCCAACCTTGCCACACTTATAACAGCCTGAACCCGGCCCAGTGCGACAAGCTCCCTCATGTGACCGACCGCATTTCCCACAGCGGTCCCGCCCTGACTGGCCTTTCGGCCTACCATCGGATCCCTTGGGCTTCTTCCCCGAAGCCCCCATCGTCAGCCCCTCCGCTGCCTTCCTCTTCCGGATGTGCTCCAGATCAATCTCCCTCTCCCGAGCCTTGGCAATCATGGAATCCAGGGTAGGGCAAGCTGAGAAACTGACATGCTCCCGGATGTCAGCTCGTAACAAATCATGGGAGCGGGTCCTCCTCATGTCCTCATCACCCGCATACTGAGGCACCAACAATGCCCTCTCCCGAAACTTGGCGGTGATCTCCGCCACAGTCTCCGTAGTCTGCCTCATGTCCAAGAACTCCCTGGCGAGCTGCTGAAGCTCCACAGCTGGCGCAAACTCTGCCCTGAACTGGGTCACAAAATCCGGCCATGTCATAGCCTCAGCAGCCGAGGCTCCCAGAGAGTCACCAACTGACTCCCACCAATCTCTGGCCCTGTCTCTCAAACATCCTGCTGCATACCTCACCTTCGACCGCTCGGGGCAGAAGCTAGTCAACTGTGCAGACTCAATGTCTGCAATCCATCGTCTGGCAGCAATGGGGTCCTTCGCCCCATGGAAATCCGGCGCACCGCTCCCTCGGAAGTCCTTGAAGGACAGTGTGCGCGCACCCGCCTGGCTAGACGCCATATCACTCCTGAATGCTCGGAGGCGATCCTCCATCAGCTCAACAATCCCTTCCTTGATCAACCCGAAGATAACCGGCGTCGCATCAAGGATACCCCTCGTGATCTCGGACGCGATGAACTCGCGTAACCCATCATCCACATGCTCGGATCCTACGCCCGAGCCCGATCCTGACCCAGATCCTGAACCTCCTGCTCCATGTCGCGTGACCACCATTCTGAAAATAAACATACGAATGTCAGGGTCACATATACTTTCGGAGGTCTCGCACACTTTCCAAGTTTCCAGGTTCCATCTAAGCCCTCCTTGATTCGAGTACGAGTCCTCTGCTTTCAGTAGTACGGGCCCATACTACCTTCCACATCTACCCGTACTTTCCTCAAGGATTGGGTCGACTTCACCAAGTCCCTTTTCCCAATACCGTTTTCACTGACCTCGTCCTAGACTTTCCTAGGGCACTCTCCGACCTACCCTCTGTCATCAGCTGCACTAGGAGTCCCCACCACTTCCCCCTAACTAACTTGCAGATACTGTTACATATATGTTCCTTAGCTAGTTGAAGATGGCCAGAACCCCCATAGCACAAAGCAAGCAGCATTCGTGCATTGGGTAACCAAATCAGGCATAACCTACACAGGCCATCCTACTGCTGACTAAACAGTCCTAGCATACAGCTCATACATTAGGCATATAAGGCATCTTCCTAGATCCTTAGCCCTAACTAGCATGCAATTCTCAGAATCATATATCAGGCACACAATGCATCCTCCTAGATCCTTAGTCCAATTCTAGCATGCAGTTTTCTGAATCAAAACCATATAGCATAACATATCAAGTATGGGTATCTTGGGGAAAACTTACTTGAGCCCGAACGGTCGCATGCATCACACACTTCGTCTTTCTTAAAATCCTTTCATTTAGATTTTAGAAAACCATTTTCCTTGTAAAAACCTTTTAGCCCCTCAGTTTGAGTCCAGACACCCCCGAGGGTGTGTCCGAATCCCTCAAACCAGGGCTCTGATACCAACTTGTAACGTCCTAATTTTCGAGTCCAAAAATTTCTTTTTAATTAATTGAAACATAAAAACATTCACAAGAAAATACCGTGAAAACACATCATCCCATAAAACAATGATTCATGTCTAAAAATCCAAGTCATAAAATAATAACATATCAGAGTACAATCCCAGAAACTCCATGCGGAAATCGTGCGTGTGTGTGTGATGCGATGCTACGCCGCCGGCTCCTTCCCCTTAGACGAAGAGGTACCTGAAACCAAAACCGAAACCGTAAGCACAAAGCTTAGTGAGTTCCCCCATCATACCACATACCATACAATATCCTCGGTATCTTTCAACCGGTAATCATCGTCGGTATCTTTCAACCGGTAATCATCATCGGTATCTTTCAACCGGTAATCATCATCGGTATCTTTCAACCGGTAACCATCATCGGTATCTTTCAACCGGTAATCCTCATCGGTATCTTTCAACCGGTAACTAGGGACTATTCCACCCCCTACCACTAGCATACAGCAACAAGATATAAACATACAGTCAGGCATATCCGGGTACTGACCTACCCTTCGGTCCTAAGGACCGCTACCAGGGAAACCAATCCCTATCATACTCGTAACATATCATACAAATAAAACTCATGACCAAAGCATGTAACCAAACCAAGATAATTATCACAAAGACAATCATCTTCTAAATACTCCTCTTTGGTGGGTCGGCATTGTGGCCTTAGACCCACCCCTACTGGAAGGTAACTCACCTCGTACAAGAAGCTGCTGATAATCTGTGCGGGAAACCTCCGTCCGCTGCTGCTCCGGAAATCCTCCGGCTACAATCCCTACAAACACTCAGTTAGAAACTGATATCTACTCTTAGGGTAAAATGACCATTTTACCCCCAACCAAGTCCAAGTCAAAGTCAACTTCCAGTTGACCCGAATCGCCGAGTTGGGCCGTCAACTCGTCGAGTCCCTTCCTTTTACTCGTCCTTATCCACGACGAGTTCCCCTTCCTTACGAACATCAATGAACCTTCAACCGACTCTCCGAGTCGTATGAACACTCGTCGAGTTCACCTTCAACTGATGAACACGTCCTGACCTTGACTCACCGAGTTGTATGAACAACTCGTCGAGTTCATCTTCAAACATAAGGAGATTGCCTTGGACTCGCCGAGTCTGTTCTAGCACTCGTCGAGTCCCATGAACTCCAGGTCTAAAATTAAGTCCAGTGCGTTAGGTCACTCTTTCTGTACTGTTACAAGCTTTCTAACGCCCAACTGAGTCCTTTTGACCCTCAACAGAAATGGGACTCAAAGCCTTGTACTCGTCGAGTCCCAAGAACGGACTCGCCGAGTCGATAACGTCCACACCTAAAATCCTCGATTTCTGATGTACAACACTCGACCAAAAGATAGATCTAAGCTCCTTTAATCGTTCTAGCACGTAAAGTTACAAACTTTACGTGCATGCATGGGACTTTGAGCTCAAAAGGACATAAAATAAGCTCTAGTGTTGCATGGGGCCTTCCTTGGGTGCAAAAGCAACCTAAATCTGCCTTGTGGCCCCTTTAAAGACCTGATTCCAAAGCCTCAACCCCCAACCATGTTTGCAATCATGGTTGGTTACCAAAATGGCTTATAAAAGCCCTAAATCTCCCCAAAAAGGGGATCTATCAAATGAAAGAGCAAGGTACAGACTTTATACCTCTCAAAGGCTGCAAATGATGAACCAAACTCGGATCCTTCAGCCTCCTCTTGATCCTTCTATGATCTTCCTTCTTCCTTGTGAACAAAACCACCAAAATCACCACAAATGCCTTAAGAACTTCACACATTCGGCTAGGGTTTGCTATGGAGGGTCTCTGGGAGCATAAAGGGGCGATGGAGGCTGTATAATGTTGTTTAAATAGGGTGCAAACCCTCATATTAGGGTTTTGTCCAGACAGAGCCTACTCGTCAAGTCCGGGATCCGACTCGACGAGTCCATCACTTAAATCCCGCGTTTCATCCCGCTTCTACTCGGCAAGTTGGTCCTTCAACTCGCCGAGTCCAAGGTCAAAAATGCAAAATTACTTAAATAAAATACATACCAGGAACCAGGTGCTACACGGGGGTTGCACCCTATTTAAAGGACTTTATGTCCTTCTCTCAGCCTCCTTATTGCCCTTGAGAACCAGAAAATCCTAAGCTCGTGTGTGTGAGGCCTTTGGAGGGAGATTAAAGCTTTGGAAGTTGTTTCTAGTGGAAGAAACTTGAAGATCAAAAGGGTTGGCATCAAGAGAGTGGTGTAGATCCAGAATCTACTACAGTTTGGGCACATTTTGGAGGTAACAAGTTGTTACCTTGACTCTATTGCATTTATATCTATTCAAGAATGAGATTTGGGGCCCTTTTTGCATGTTATGGATCTATTTTGGGTTAGGGGTCTAGATCTAAGGTTGCTACTTCAGATCTAGACTTGTCTTGGTCCAGAAACTCACAAAGTATCAGCCTTTGGCTTGTTGGTGAAGCATCCTTGTCTTAAACCTTAGCCCTAGAGTGATTTGGGCTTATAGCTCCTTGGTTTCACGTAAAGTTTGCAACTTTACGTGGGAGTTATGCCCTAGAAGAGTGGATCTACAGTTTGGAGCCCCTGCATGAATCGAAAAGCCCCTGTATGAATAAAGGACTGAAGAGGCTCGGCGAGTCTGTTGAAGATAGGCATGAACTCGACGAGTTGGAGGAAGAACTCGGCGAGTCTGTTGAAGATTGTCGTGGACTCGACGAGTCTGTTCTTGGACTCGGCGAGTCAGAACGCAAAACCCCAACCTCTTCTGGTTAAGACTCAGATCAGTGAGTTGAGTGGTGACTCAGTGAGTTGGATATGATAGGACTCAGAGATTATTGAACCCGACGAGTTATGAGGTGACTCGGCGAGTCGAGTCGTGATATGAGAGTTTTCTGAGTTTAGGAACTCGACGAGTCAGCGGGTTGACTCGGCGAGTAGGGTCAATCAGGAAGGTTGACTTTGGTCAGGACTTTGACTTTGACCAGTTTGACCTTCAAGGGTATTATGGTAATTTGGTATTTATGTCAATGGATCATTGATGGCATCAGGTGTTGGAGTTTGGAGCAGTGCTTCGGGTCAGTGTTTTCGTGTTTCGGTTCGGCAGTTGCAAGGTGAGTTATCCTCACTATACCCAAGGGTCTAAGGCACCAAGGCCGACCCTTTGATTTGTTATTTGAGTTAGTTACTGTTGTGATATGTTCGTTGGCATCCTGGTAGATAGGATGACTTTATAATGGTATGTTCTATTAGTTGTCATCCTGGTAGATAGGATGGCTATATGATGGTATGCTCTGTTAGATCGGTATTCTGGTAGATTGGATGTGGCTATGCTTAGTGACCTGTAGTTGGTCTGACTGTCTGTATGCTGGTAGGAGATTATCTATTATATGTGCACGCGTTGAGCAGTAGTAGAGGGTATTCCATCCCGGTAGGATGATAGGGCCCTAGTATGTTGTCTTGTAGACTGTTATATGGTTATTTGATAGGTGTACATGTTTGTTAGTATGTGGGCATTCCAACCCGATGGTTGAGGGCCAGGAGTATTCCATCCCGGTAGGATGATTGGACTCATAGTAGGTGGGCATTCCAACCTGATGGTTGAGGGCCTGGGGTATTCCATCCCGAGGGATGATTGGACCCGTAGTAGTTATTGTATGTATAGTAGGTGGGCATTCCAACCCGATGGTTGAGGGCCAGGATTATTCCATCCCGGTAGGATGATTGGACTCATAGTAGGTGGGCATTCCAACCTGATGGTTGAGGGCCTGGGGTATTCCATCCCGAGGGATGATTGGACCCATAGTAGTTATTGTATGTATAGGTGTGTGGGCATTCCAACCCGATGGTTGTGGGCCGAGAGTATACCATCCCGAGGATGATTGGACTCGTAGTATGTTGGCATTCCAACCCGACGGTTGAGGGCCTGGGGTATTCCAACCTGATGGTTGATTGGACCCATAGTATGCTGTTCATTGCTGTATGTGTATGGTTATGTGTGTACGTGTATTTTGGGGGAACTCACTAAGCTTTCGAGCTTACGGTTTCAGTTTATTGTTTCAGGTACATCAGGTGATCGTGGCAAGGCAAAGGCGTGATCGTACCGCTCCTCATATTTCATGATTTTGTGATTTGGTTCTGGGGATACTCTAATGTTTAAACTATTTTGAAAACAAGTTGTAATAACTTAATGGTTTTTGAATGGTTTAAAATGTTTTAAATTAGCTTGAATTTTATGGGTGTTACATCTTCCCACTTTAAATGGATGCCAAAGATCCAAACCAGAATCCCTCTAATGGAACCGCATCTAAGAACACCAACCACGTAACAAGATAACCCTTTGGAGAGAGGAGAAAAATCCCTAAAACACAAACCCTAAAAGGGTTGTTTTTGCGTCGACTTTTGGATAAGCAAGGGGTGAATTTTGGAGCTAAGGGATTTAGCATCTGTGATTTGATCCCCACTCTATTTATAGATATTCGGTTTCTTAATGCCAAAGTAACCACATTATTGCTTAAATCGCCCCTGGACTATTCCAGATAATTAATTTTTTTAGCTAATTAACATCCAACCCGTACAATTAATTAATTCTAAATTAGCTTTTAATTAATTCATCATAAGATGATAAATTAATAAACTAATTTCTTCTAATTTTCTTTTATTATTTAATTGCTAAATTGAGGTGTTAAGTTTAACCTAGAAGGACCATGTTACTATTAAAAATATTACCAATATTGGACACTATTTCCAATATCATTACCACAAAGCCTATTTTATATATTTAACTAGTGGTTTTTTTTTCTAAACCCATTCTTAATGATTACTCATAAAAACTCAAACTTGTTTAATAAATTTATGATTACTTAAAAAGATTTAATTAACATAGATTTGGTTAATGACAAATACATTATTTATTTATTTATATAACATTTCACCATTAAATAATAAATAACTAATATTAAATTATTTATATTAAGTTGATAAGTAAAAAAATTATACATTATATTTATTATTATTTTTTATGTTGTTTAGTGTGACCCATATATTTACATATTAAGAACAATACAATTGTTTTATTGATTCAAGCAAGTTATTGTTTGGACTAGTTAGTTGTTAAAATGTATTTGTTAGTAAAAATAATCTAATTCGCCATCACCACCAACATAATTTGAAGTTGCATGCATGGAGGGCCAACATGTGTTGTGTTGTTGTGTTAGTTGGAAATGACATAACTAAATGATTGTTTAGCCAATGATGGATTTCGAGCCACAGAATGAATAGAAGAACTAAGGATGTTTCCAATACCTATAGCAGCTCTTGCTGGAGCAATTGTACCAGCTCCGACCCCTATTAGTTTTGCCCATTTATTCTTAAAAGTGAAGGACCTTAGCTTATTCATCTATTTTTTTGAGAAAGTTAGCATTTTACCGGTCGGTCGATAAGATAGGAGGTTGTAGATCGGCCACACGATGATAATAGCATCATATAAGGATCTAGAGCTTGTATGTGGAGGATAAGCTTTAGTAGCATCAATTTATAGACACTTAAAACCAGATAGAGATATAGTCATTGAATGAATTTTAAGAAACCTAATGGGAAATGAATATATGTAAGAATATCTTATCAGATGCAACAAGAATATTTAAATCTGGATTTATCCTACTTTGGTACCACTTGTTAAGTGTAAATATTAACAAATGTATTGCTTAGGGGGTGTGAATACAGTCCACGTAAATTCAGCATCTAAAACAGAGATGATGAACAAGATAAAGATGGTGCAAATTGTTAGTTACATAACCTTGAACTTATTGAGATTTTCAATGCATAACATGAATCTCACTCATTGTTCTTCGATGAATAAAGGGTTGAAAAAACCCAGACAACCTAATCTATTCAAAATTTTCACGAGGAAGATAATTTTATATTTTTTCTATGCTCTTGAAATGCACATGTGAATATCTAAAAAAATTCATAATTCAAAACACATGTACCTATATGATATGGACAAAACTGCACAAATGGTTCCTGTGGTATGTCGAAAATTGCCACTTTGGTCCAAAAAAGTTTAGACTAGCATCAGAGGTCCAAAGTTTTCATTTTGTTGCAAGTTTGGTCCAATTTGCTTTGAATTATTTTAAAATGTCGATTTTGCCCTTTGTATTTATTAATTTTTTTAAACTTTTTTTACAGAAATTAAAATAAATAGAAAATACCCACCCTCTTTCCTCTCTCTCTCTCTCTCTCTCTTAAAGTTGCTTATCTCCTTCACCACCAGCTACCACCACCGACGATGGAGGCTTCCGGCGAAGTGGATTCCGACGACAGAGGCTAGGGTTTCTGGTGACGTAGATCTGAGAAAGCGGCGACGAGTGAAGGACGGACTGAGAAAATAGATGAACTGAGTTGGGTTTGCTAGAAATCGAGAATTCATTTGCAAGATCTGAGAAATCGTTTTTCCGATAAACATGAAACCCTTTGAAGGATGACGTAGATATGTCGGAAACCAGACTCAATCTCTCCCTCTTTTCTAGTTTCTGTTTGTGGGAACCATCATCACCACCGTCACCTTCATCTTTTATCTTCTCATCCGACGAAGCCTTCATCTATTTTTTTCTCTAATGACGACATCCATCTGTGGCTAGGGCCATTGCGTCATTCTATTCGTCACCGACGACGACGATGATGTATGTGGATCGATCTTCCTTTGTAAAGGGGTGAAGCGAGAATGATACAAACTCTAGTTTCCAGACGTCGTCGTCGCCTCTCAAAACCCTAAATTCATCTCTACTTCGCTAACGACGGCGCCCCCTTTCCAACGAGGTGTCAACGTAACAAAAGCCCTAACGCTGCCACCCTTATCGTTTTTCAAAACCCTAAGTTTTCATATATGTTTTCGGCCTTTTTCTCTCTCTTTTCTTGTCAGACAACCAACATATACAGATCTATGTCTTGGCGGCGAGATGTTGGGGCTCCGATGATTGTTGTGTGGCAGCTGTGGCGACCGGTGGTGGTAGCGGTGATGATGTTTAACCGGTGGTGAGGATGTTTTTCTTTGTAATAGAGAGAGATAGAGGGGGTGGGGAAGGTGTAATGTTTTTTTTTCTTTAAGTACATAAATAAAAAAGAAAAAGAGAAAAAAATAGAAAATAAAAATTCAGAGGGCATAACCGTCATTTAAAAAAAATTCATAACAAACTGGACCAAACTCGCAACAAAATGAAAAGTTTGGACCTCTGGTGCAAGTCCAAACCTTTTTGGACCAAAGTGGCAATTTTCGGCTAACCACGGAAACCATTTGTGCAGTTTAGTCTATGATATGAGATCTATTTATAATGCTACAAAGAGAATAATCTTTATAGCAACCATCTTGTAAAAAAATTCTTTGGCTATAACTAGAAACATATTCCTAACCTTGCCATCTTGTCTACCACAATCCATGGTGGATCAACCACGATCTGGAAACATCATCTAGCCATAAACAAATTATGATCGGATGAAACGATAAAGATGGGAGTATCTGAATAGTTGATAAACGTCTATATTGACAGCAAATAACCATTTTTCTGCATATTTAATCGCTAAATGTCTATATTTACATCAAATAACCATTTTTCTGCATCTTTAATTTCTTTTTTGATGTCTCTAATCCATCCTTTTTTTGAAAAAAAAAATCTTTTGTGATATTGTTTCTACGTGCAATAATTTCTTTGCACTTTTTGATGTCTCTCTAATTAATTGACTTCTCCTAACATCCGTGTAGAAGCCATTATCTGGCATTATTTTTGTGGAAATTCTTGATCATGATAAAAACCTTATGACATGGGCCAACAACATGTTTAGGATTGAACAATGATAATTAATTTATTTGTATACCCTTTATCGGTCATCTTAGATGATTAAAATGATATTTTATTTGAGCTAAAAACAATGTAAAAGAAAAAGAAAAGTATTATTATTTGAATTTGTATAGAAACAAAAAAATTTAATGTTATTATAACCCAACCAACTTTTATCTTTGGCTTTTAAGGGCTAGTGATTTTTTTTTTTTTTTTTTTTTTTGCATTATGTCTCCTTAAACTTTCATTTTACCTCTTAAAGAGAGAACCACAACATTTGATTCCATTTACTTCAAGACCATGTGTTTTATTTTATTTTTTCTAAAAAGATAGAAATTAAAAATTAGTCCATGGATGTTTTTTTATCCCTTTTAAAAAAAATTAGAATTCAGCAAAACCCAACCCAATAATATAATGTCGCATGGCTTGATACGAATATGAATATCAGAGAATGGTCTTCTTATGTAGGCAAGAACTGCCAAATTAATACTATTTGCATTAATTGAAATGGACCCTGCCTAACAACTAACGTCCAAATAATAATATAATAGTATTATTTATTAATAAGAAATAACTCAGTAAGTATAAACTAATCAAAGTAACAATATCAATTCCAAAGAAGATTAACTAAGAGTTGAAAATTGATTTACTCAAGAGCAAGGATTGGGAAATCTTGAATGAACCTCATCTATGTCTGCAATAATTTCCGAGCTAAGCTTTATATCACATGCATTAACAACCTCCTCAAGTTGCCATAATTTTGTAGCTCCAAAAATAGCACTGCTCACAAGAGGGTGTCTCAAAACAAAACCTGTCCATAATTACCACATACAAATAAACTTTATTTCTTTTTATAACTTTTTATAAAACAAAACTAAAAAAAAAAACTGTAACAATATTGTATACCAATCGCAAGAGATACCGGATGGATACCATAACGTTCTGCAATCGAGACATATGCCTGCAGAATCAAATTTTAAATGAAGAATATGAACAAATTGATGTGAAATTCACTATTCATACAGAAGGAGAGTGGATTTACTTTAGTAGCTTCTCTAATGGTGGGTTTTGATAAGTTATATCTGGATTCCCCTTCTGAATACCTGCCTTTGAAAAGATTCAACCGAGCATCATCTCCACCACCATCAGGTAACATATACTTTCCAGAAAGCAAACCCATTGCCAGAGGGCTATAAGCCAATAATCTAACCCTAAAAAATTTATTTACAAAAAGACCATAAAATTTTGAATATTTATTTATAGTATAAACAATAGTAAGCAATGAAAAGATACCTCTCCAAATGACAACACTCTCCCAATCCTGAATCGAAATTTCGACACAGCAAGTTGTACGAGTTCTACAAGATCAATAAAAGTTTATGCTAATTGCAATTAGTCTGATGAGTCAAAACATTATTATTGTTTGGAGTCAAAAGGTACAACACCTGAACAGTGGCTATTCTTGGATAACTAGGGTTATTTTCAGCAGCTTGTAGGAACTTCATGACTCCATACGGTGTTTCATTGCTTACACCAATGAATCTGATCTACATAAAAAGCATCATTTCATTGTCATTAGTTAAAGCTGATTTGGTGTAGAATTACAATTTACAGATGATTGGTGAGGGTACCAACCTTACCAGCATCAACTGCTGTTCCTAGAGCATCAAGTTGTTCATCAAAACTAACAGGACTATATTGTCTGACAGGATCATAATCGGTTTCTCCAAACATTGGGACATATCTGCATCAAATAATTTCCAAGAAAACAAAACATTAGGAACCATGTTATGTATATATACATACAGCTTCATGTTAATGGAGTTTATATTAAAGGGGTAACAAACCGATCAGGCCAGTGGAGTTGATAAAGATCAATATAGTCAGTCTGTAGTCTCAGCAAACTGCAGCAGTTCTCCAACATACAAAATGCACCCATCAACTGAAAAGTTACCATTTTTTACTAGAATTACAGCAACTTACTACAAGTATTCTATTCTTGTAAGAAACAAGTTGAGTGTAAGATGATAATACACTAATGTGAATGTGATCTAACCTGTTGTCAATAGCCATCTTTATATTCCTTCCATCCAAACTAGTTGGACCCCCTCGAATCCAACTCATCTGCCCAGAAGGGCCACTAACCTGCAAAAATTTACTTTCAGAAGAGTAATTTTACATTCCCTAATGGACTTTTTTAGGAAACAAAGCTTGTCAAGTTCATACAATAAACCAATTCTATAATTCCTAAGCAAACAACGTGTATAGTAACACATTTCATTATTCAGTTTAACCTAATAACAAACAGACATACATATCGAATTCTGAAAAGCACGCAATAATTGTGAAAATAGGAAGGAGACAAAAACCTTGGTAGCAAATACAACACGATCACGAGGTATTTTTCTCTCTCTAAGCCAGCGACCAAAGTATTCTTCGCTCCTTCCTTGTGTTTCTGCACGCTGTGGCACTGGATACCTGAAAATTTCTCAGAAATTATTCAATACAAATTACAAAGTAATAATCAAGTACTGAGAAAGCAAAATGGATTACATTTCGGCGGAATCAAAGAAGTTGATTCCAGAGTCGAATGCTTTGTCCAGGAGTTTGAAGGACTGTGACAACGAATTTTGCTCACCGAATGTCATCGTCCCTTTCAAAGAAAAAACAAAACAAAACAAAAAAATTGAGTCCATTGTTACTCTCTCTATAAAAGGGGAAGAAGGTCGAGGACAACCTAAACAGAGCTTTGAAACAAGGAGACTGGGAGTGAGATTTGAAAGAGGGACAGCCATTTTAGCCGAGTCTGCAGCACCACCACCAATAAGCTTACTTAATACAAACCGATATTGTATATGGTCGTGAGCACCACCAGCCCTCCTTTTTCAAAGTTGATGTGCTAGTTCCTACTTTCTTGTGCTGGAAACCAATTGAGTTTTCAGAAATTCAATAACCATTCCAGCCGATTACCTCCTTGCCCTATTCATTTGACAATCTACCAGACGAAAGAGGGCTGATGGCCTGATTGCTTGCCTTCTTGGTGCTCTTCACTTCTTCGCACAACACAGGCCACGTGATGGGAGGCTGAGGGGTGGCCGGCGTGAACGGCGGCGGAGGAGTTTGTGGGGAATGGCGATGGAGAGAGCCCAGTTGGTAGTGAGGCAGAGATAAGGTATTCGCGGGAAAAAGAAAATAGTTACATCTCCAACCAGCTCAGTTTCTTCCCCCGTTTCTTCCTCCAACCATACCTCATTTTCACCTCTAAATGAGATATGAATAGTATTCTCCTTCTCCAACCATACCTCGTTTTCACCTCTAAACGAGATATGAATAGTATTCTCCTTCTCCTGTAAATATGAATAGTATTCATATCTATATTCATATCTATAGGGGAATACTATTCATATCTCCATTTTTTTTAGGTGAAAATGGGGTAGGGTCGGAGACGAATGGAGGAAGGGTTGCCAATTTTAGTCTCTCTCATTTTTATTTTATACATTTCTAGTTTATTTTATCTACTAATTATAATTTAAATGCAATATTTAATATTTATAATATCATGTTATATACTAATTTATATTAATTAATCATAAATATAGAGTTTAATTAGTAGAGGGGTGTTTTGACAATATATATAAGTTATAAAAATAGAATATTCTAGGAATATACTTTTTGGGGTAAAAAATGAGATAGAGAATGAAGTAGGGTTGGAGATGGTCTTAGAACAGAAGAGAAGATGTGTTCCAAAGTAGGCCTTAAGGTCCCAACCCAATACCACTCGCAACAGCCCTCTCAAATTAAACCACCCTCTTCAAGCTTTATTAGCGGACCATACACCGGCTGGAAGATACCACCAGCCCGATAGGTATACATATCTAACTAGGTGAAAACCCGTGGAACTCACGGGTGTTAATTTTAAATAGAATTTAAAATTTAATTATGTAATAAAATAATATTTTATTAATTTAGAAAACTTATGAATTGTAATATTGCATATTTTAATAACCTTGTGATTTGTAAGTATTTAATTACACAGTAAATTGTAACTATTTAATTAGAAATGAAGATTTTTAAAACCATTACTTTTTGTGCATAATTATCTTTGAACATACGAAGATGATGACACAGCCACAAGGAAGCAAGTGGGAAGAAAAAAATGTTTGTTGGCTAAAACGCCACTTTTACAATTATAAATTACCATCCCAATAAATCAACTCCACTATCTCCATCATTCGTCATTGTCATTGTAGGATTTTTACTCATTCTTCATCGTTAATGGTGTTAATTTCATGAGATTAATAGAAATTGTTGTTGTATTCGTCGGTTTTTTTCAAAACTTTACATTGATTTACCGCGTCATGTGTTTCTTTTTTAGGCTTACTGACCATAACCTCGAAATCCGTGCAATGGTGGTGTTTATCTTCGGATATGTTCTATATTATTAGTAATTTTGTAAATTTTAAGTATTTAATTACAAATGTAAAACCACCTATTTTATAAAAGTCATGACTTTATATAATGCAACATACATTTGAGTAATGACAAAAAAAACCCCAAAAAAACATCAAAATTGATTTGATACAAAACAAATAAAACATGTCAGTAATGAAAATAACATAAAAAAATACAATACGTAATTATAAATAAATTAATTAATATGATGGATGAAGTGTAATTTGCTAAAAATGTCTAAAAGATGCTACAAAAAAGTTGGTTATAAATTGCGGAAAACTTACTTATAAACAATATTTGAAGTTTTATTTGTGAGTCTACATTTTTACCACCCGCACTTTGATATGTGAATCATAATCAATCTGTTCAACGTTTTTGATGTATACTTTATTATCTATATTCATTTCCTGCAATATAATACTATTAATAATTAAAAATAGTTATGAAAATCATATATTTATTAAATTCTATTAATTGAAACACATCTCATTTTGTTTACATTTTATATTGAAATCGGTGCTGAAAAACATAAAAAAAATGGGATTCGACACTGAAAAAGGTATGAATCTTTGTTAAGTTTGTGTTTTTATATTGAAATCGATGCTAGAAAACATAAAAAAATGGGATTCAACATTTAAAAAGGTATGAATCTTTGTTAAGTTTGTGTTTCAATAATTTAATTTCATTTGTTAAATTGTGCATAATATTAGAAATATTGAATTTTTATTCCTCTTCCACGTAACAATAGATGTTAACAATATTATGTTTCTTTTTTTAATTTTTTTCTGTTAAAAATTACTTAACTTCCTAATCAATGTTTTAATAAACAAACAAAATTTGTATTCATTTTATTTTATTTTTTAAATTTAACAGTTTGTAAATATTTAATTAGTTATTAGAGTGACCAACATACAACTTTGAATATTAAAAAAGAATTATAATCAAGTATATTGCTATAAATGGAAGTTTTAATTAGTTTAAACAACTTGTATGACTCTTCACCTTTCTTTTTCAATTTATTTTTAAAAATTTAAATAACCTATACAAAAAAATGCAATATATATATATATATATATATATATATATATATATATATATATATATATATATAGGCTTAGGTTATTGTATTCAAAGTAATTATTGTGTTATTGTATACATAAATGTGGGCCAATCATTTTACTTATTTTAAGAAAGTGATTAATACATATTATTAAATTAAAGATAATTGAAAAATATCATCTAATTTCATTCTAAGGGTATTTTAGACAATTGAGATAATTTTAAAAAAGGAAAATTCCATATTTTTTGGGATAATTAACTCTCTTGATTTTAAAATTATAATTTTTTTAATTACTTTAATTTTAATTATAACGTAATTTTTATAATTAAACCCGATTTTATTCTGTCAGAATGACATTATTTTTATAATGATATTCTATGAAAATTCAAGCCATAAACTAATAAAGAGACTTACTTCTCGCAGAATAAACAAATTTTTAGATACAAGTTAAATTTTTTCTATCACATCCTTGAAAAAATAAAAAACTTTATATTTTATTCTATAATAGTGAAACACTCCCTAATAACAAACAAATATAATATGTAGATTATTCTATTGGAATATACTATTACATATACTCTTATCATTATATTATAGATTAATCTAACAGAATATGACAATGAGTAGTGCATTTTTCTGGAAGATCGGTGACCATTGAGGATTGTTCATGTCTATCACAAACGCATTCATCCAACCTTCGGGTTATTGATCATCATGTACTTCATTCATTCTATGAATAGTATTCATATCTATAGATATGTCTAAATGAGATATGAATAGTTATTCCCCTATAGATATGTCTAAATGAGATATGAATAATATTCCCCTGTAGATATGAATAGTATTCATATCTATATTCATATCTATAGGGGAATACTATTCATATCTCCATTTTTTGGAGGTGAAAATGGGGTAGGGTCGGAGACGAGTGGAGGAAGGGTTGCCAATTTTAGTCTCTCTCATTTTTATTTTATACATTTCTAGTTTATTTTATCTACTAATTATAATTTAAATGCAATATTTAATATTTATAATATCATGTTATATACTAATTTATATTAATTAATCATAAATATAGAGTTTAATTAGTAGAGGGGTGTTTTGACAATATATATAAGTTATAAAAATAGAATATTCTAGGAATATACTTTTTGGGGTAAAAAATGAGATAGAGAATGAAGTAGGGTTGGAGATGGTCTTAGAACAGAAGAGAAGATGTGTTCTAAAGTAGACCTTAGGGTCCCAACCCAATACCACTCGCAACAGCCCTCTCAAATTAAACCACCCTCTTCAAGCTTTATTAGCGGACCATACACCGGCTGGAAGATACCACCAGCCCGATAGGTATACATATCTAACTAGGTGAAAACCCGTGGAACTCACGGGTGTTAATTTTAAATAGAATTTAAAATTTAATTATGTAATAAAATAATATTTTATTAATTTAGAAAACTTATGAATTGTAATATTGCATATTTTAATAACCTTGTGATTTGTAAGTATTTAATTACACAGTAAATTGTAACTATTTAATTAGAAATGGAGATTTTTAAAACCATTACTTTTGGTGCATGATTATCCTTGAACATACGAAGATGATGACACAGCCACAAGGAAGCAAGTGGGAAGAAAAAAATGTTTGTTGGCTAAAACGCCACTTTTACAATTATAAATTACCATCCCAATAAATCAACTCCACTATCTCCATCATTCGTCATTGTCATTGTAGGATTTTTACTCATTCTTCATCGTTAATGGTGTTAATTTCATGAGATTAATAGAAATTGTTGTTGTATTCGTCGGTTTTTTTCAAAACTTTACATTGATTTTGTTGGATTAGTGTCTAAGTCCGTAACTATATTTGGTATGTACTTGACCCGAGTGTGCATGGTCCTTTTGGGTTGCCTTCACCAAAGCAACTTGACAAGGTAATTTGATATGAGAGAGAAGATATTATGGTTTATTAATATATTATAAGAATAATATATTAAAGGAGAAATCATATTTATTTAATTAGTATTAGTCATAAATTAATTAGGAATTAATTTGGTGACTAAAAGAGATTAATTAAATAAAGGGGTATAAACTGTCAAATGTGTGATAGTTGAGTTTTGGGCTGGGAAACCTAATGGACTAAGGGGGAACGAAATTATGATGAGGGATCATCATATTTTCGTCCAAGGGCCTCATTCCAGAAGGTTCCTTGGGCTGCTTGGTGGCTAAGCTATCCATTAGGGTTTAGACTGAAACCCTAGCACCCTACAGTATAAATAGATGCCCTATGCTTCAGTTTTAGGCCACTTGATTCCAAGGGAAACCCTAGGGCCGAAATTAACATCCTTCCCCTATCTCTCTTAATTGCCTTCTTGCTTCAAGGTGTTTGTGAGCCATTAGAGGCACTACAATTGTGGTGCTTGCTTTCAAGAGTTCAAGAGATCAAGGAAAGTAGTTGTTATTGCAATATAACAACAAAGGTATGTCTACTACACTTCTATATGATTTTTGAAAATTATAGAAGCATGCTAGGGTTTATTTTGTGTTCATATAATTGTATGTCTTATAGTGAAAACATAGATCCAATTAGGGTTGCATGCACACATAGGATTGTTTGTATAAAACCTATCAGTGGTATCAGAGCCTTTGGTTTTTTGTTTTCAATTGGATTTGATACATATTATGAATTTGACAAATTAGGGTTTATGGCAAGTAAACCCTAAGGCTTGATGATTTTCGCAAATTAGGGTTGCAAAACCCTAGTTGGCGATTTTGATAGGGTTCTTAAAACCCTTTTGCCTAGCCTCCTATTTTCGAAATTAGGGTTATGAAACCCTAGGGATTTCGAAAATCCCTTGCCCCCCAAGACAAGATCCCAAGATTTTAGGGATTTGGATATTGCTATCTTTGTGATCATCAATTTAATTGTTTAAACTAGATAATTGAAGATCTTGTATTATCCTTTCCATATATTTCAAAATCTAGGGGATAAAAAGGATTAAGTAAATTAATAGTTTAATTTTATGATAATCCTTCATGATTTAATATTTTAAATTAATTGTTTAATTTTGATAATTATTAAATCAAAGATTTTTTGGTGTTTAAAATTTTAAATTAAATGGTCTAATTTTCGAAAATTTTAAATACAATTAAGACACTAGTATTTTTGAAATGTTTTAAAATACACCCTTATACAATTATGATATTATAAGATTAATTATTATATATATGTATAAGAATAAGCTAGTCTTATCGCTAGTAGACCTCATTCACGAAGCCAGTCTATAAGGTGGGTATAAGGTTGCTGCCTATAAAATGGCGCTTAATGGATATACACTCACATCTACCGCTTGCTTGACTGGTGGAGGGTCGTTAGCCGAACGGATAGGATAGGGCACTTAATTCCTCATTATAAGTATAATGGAAATATTAAAGTAACTACATTGTTTTACAAATTCCCACTCTTAGTTACTTTAGGGTAAAATGTGAAAATGATGCTATTCCATGGAATTACACTTTGTACCCCTGTCAAACGTTAGTGGAGCGTGCGTGGTTAACCAGCACACTAATTTGGGATTGACATTGGTGACAAAGGGTGGCTCGATGTCTTATCATAGATCAATGGAGCGTGCGTGGCTAACCAGCACATTGATTAGGTGATGAAGACATTGAGTGCACCATGATGATTCGCATGGTTATTCACAAACTTGTTTGCGATCCTCGGCATCCCAGTCGCAAATTTGAAGTGCATATCGAGATTTAAACATGACATTGAAATGTTCAATGAATCTCAAAAGAAATCTAGGAATTTTCAAATACATTTAAAACTTAACCTCTTTCGTTTTTCATGGTGAAAATTAGTGAATCGTCATTCACTTACCTTCAAATTATTTACTTTTAGATTACGGCATCCCTTTTCTAAGTTGTAAATAATGTTGTTGGATCCTAGCCCTAATTTCTCATGTGGGTGTTTAATTAGGGATTCATTCTAATCAAACTTTGTTCCTTTCTATTTCAGATGTCAAACGCAAACGCAAACAACAACACTTTTGGGTCATTCTCGTTGATGAACCTGTGTCAAAAAGTGACATTTGATGGCTCGAACTTCAACGAGTGGATGAGATACATTCGCATGATAACTCGTTATGAGGACAAAGAATATGTCCTAGACGAGAAGCTTGAAAGGATCAACCCAGAAGAAGCTACTCCTGAAGAGATGGCCGCCTTTGAGGCCCACGAGCGTGATGCAACGAAAGTTCATTGTATCATGTTGGCCACCATGAACCTCGAACTCCAAAAGTCCTATGAGGACATGTATCCATATGAGATGCACCAAGATTTGCTGGACAGGTACCACCAGAGCGCGAGGCAAGAGCGCTATGAGATCATCACCAACATGATCACCGCTAAGATGGGGAGTGGAGAATCCCTAACTGCTCATTTGCAAAGAATGCAAAGATATGTTGATCGTCTTCTCAAACTTAATGTTAAGTTTGATGAGGATCTGGCTATCGACATCATCCTCCACTCCTTGCCTTCCTGCTACAGCCAGTTCAGAATGACCTACCACATGAATAAGGAAGAGGTCACCCTAAGTAAGCTTCAAGGGCTCCTGAGGACAGCTGAGAGCAACCTCAAGGACAAATCTATTGCATCATCCTCTACTGTAACTGCTCCTGTGTTGGCAATTGGCCAAGGAAAGGGAAAGAAGAGGAAGGCTCCTTACAAGAGCCACCATAAGGGTAAGACCCAAGATGGTTCTTCTTCTAGTGGGACCAAAGCAGGTTCTGTTCTGACCCCAAGGAAGCAGAGTGCTTCTATTGCCACCAGAAGGGCCACTGGAAACGAAGCTGCCCTAAATATCTGCAAGATATTAAGGATGGGAAGATAAAACCCACCTTCGCAGGTATGTATTTAATTAAATCTAATAACTCATCATTTGCTACTTCATGGGTTCTTGATACAGGGTGTGGTTACCACATTTGTTCTGATATGCAGGGCCTAAAAAGAAGTAGGGAAGTGGAGCATGGAAGGATAAGCTTGATCATGGGAAACAAGAAGTCTTCACCAGTAACCAAGATCGGAGTTTATTCCTTAGTGTTGAGTAATGGGTTAGGGCTAGATTTAAATAATTGTTGCTATTCGCCAGATATGGCAAGAAACATCATTTCTTTTCATGGTTTGTTTAGACAAGGTTTCAGATATTCATTTGATAATAGTAATGGTTCTATTAATGCTTATTTGAATGGTGTCTTTTATTTCAATGCATTACCTTGTAATGGGATTTATGAATCTGTGTTAGTTATTGATAATTTAGGAAATGATGTTTTGAATATTGATTCGTCCACAAGTTTGGACAAAGCATGCTTGTGGCATTGTCGCCTTGGCCATGTGAACAAGAAACGCATAGCCCAACTCCAAAAGGATGGAGTCTTGGAGTCTTTCGACCTTAGGGACGATGACGTGTGTGAGTCTTGTTTACTTGGGAAGATGACCAAGTCACCCTTTACTGGCACATGTGAAAGGGGTGAGGGTGTATTGGATCTCATACACACAGATGTATGTGGACCCTTTAGATCCACCACAAGGGAAGCTTGTCGCTTCTACGTGACTTTTACAGACGATTATAGCAGATATGGATATATCTATTAAATCAAGCAAAAGTCAGAAACTTTTGAAAAGTTCAAAGAGTTCAAGAATGAAGTGGAGAATCAGTTGGGCAGGAAAATCAAGATGCTTCGATCTGATCGAGGGGGAGAGTACCTAAGTCTTGAGTTTCACGACTATCTGAAAGAGTGTGGAATAGTTTCACAATTGACGCCTCCTAGAACGCCACAATTGAATGGTGTGGCTGAGAGACGTAATCGAACCTTGTTGGACATGGTTTGCTCTATGATGAGTCGTGCTTCGTTACCAATCTCATTCTGGGGGTATGCCTTGGAGACTGCCGCCCATATCCTTAACTTAGTTCCCACCAAGAAGGTTACCAAAACACCTCACGAGATGTGGACAGGGAAAGCTCCCTCGTTAGCACATATCAAGGTTTGGGGTTGTGAAGCTTTCGTAAGACGAGAGACTCACGACAAGCTAGAACCTCGTAGTGAGAAGTGTTACTTCATTGGCTATCCACAGAAGTCTTTTGGTTATCTCTTCTATAGACCAAATGACAATGTTGTCTTTGTTGCTAGGAGAGGGGTTTTCAGAGAAAGAGAACTCATAAGCCAAGGAGACAGCGGGAGTCAGATTGACCTTGAAGAGCTTCAAGAGTCAGGAGAAGAAGGAACCTCTGACACTGGCATTCAAGATGAGTAGGAAACTCCTGTTGAACCAATTGACCAGTCCTTACCTCTTAGACGTTCAAGTAGAGTTATTGTTCCACCCCAGTTTTATGGTTTCCATATTACCACTGACGGGGATACGTTTATTAGTGATAGTACACTAGTGAATCTGGACGAACCTAACAGCTACAAGGAAGCCATGGCAGGCCCAGAGTCTGCTAAATGGAAAGAGGCAATGGACAGCGAGATTCAGTCCATGTATGACAACCAAGTTTGGAATTTGGTTGATAATGTACCAGGTCGTAAGCCAGTCGGGTGCAAGTGGATCTTCAAGAAGAAGACAGACATAGATGGGAAAGTGCACACTTATAAAGCACGATTGGTCGCGAAGGGCTTTACTCAAACTCCTGGAGTTGACTATGATGAGACCTTCTCACCAGTTGCGAAAATAAAGTCTATTAGGGTAATGCTTGCAATAGCTGCGTTTCATGATTATGAAATCTGGCAGATGGACGTAAAAACCGCTTTCCTAAATGGGAAGCTGGCTGAGGATGTTTACATGAATCAGCCAGAGGGTTTTGTCGATGCGAAGCATCCAAATAGAGTGTGCAAGCTTGAGAAATCCATTTATGGATTAAAGCAAGCATCTCGCAGGTGGAATCTTTGTTTTGACGAGAAGGTCAAAGAGTTTGGTTTTCTGCGAAATGAAGATGAGTCATGTGTATATGTCAAGGCCAGTGGGAGTATAGTGAGCTTCCTCATATTGTATGTCGATGACATACTACTCATAGGAAACGACATCCCAACATTGCAGGAGGTCAAGTCCTGGCTTGGGAAGTGTTTCGCTATGAAGGACCTCGGAGAGGCTGCATATATTCTGGGAATAAGGATAGTAAGAGACAGAAGCAAGAGACTGATAGGACTCAGTCAGGATACATACTTAGAGAAGGTACTAAAACGTTTTAGTATGGAAAATTCCAAGAAAGGGGAGTTACCAATCCAATGCAATACCAAACTGAGTAAGACTCAGAGCCCGAGTACAGAGGCAAAGATAGCTGATATGAGCCGAGTACCTTACGCTTCCGCAGTTGGCTCGATTATGTACGCTATGACTTGTACTCGCCCTGATGTGGCTTTCGCTTTGAGCATGGTCAGCAGATATCAAGGGAACCCTGGTAGGGCACATTGGATTGCTGTCAAGAATATTCTTAAGTACCTACGAAGGACCAAGGAATGGTTTCTAGTCCTCGGTGGGAGTGATGACTTAAGGGTGCGAGGGTATAGTGACGCTAGTTTCCAGACAGATCGGGATAATTACCGATCACAGTCGGGCTGGGTCTTTACCCTGAATGGAGGAGCAGTGACTTGGAAAAGTTCCAAGCAAGAAACCGTAGCTGATTCAACGTGCGAATCAGAGTACATTGCGGCGAGCGAGGCGTCAAAGGAGGCTATATGGTTGAAGAACTTCATTGGAGACCTTGGAGTTGTGCCATCCATAAAAGAGCCCATGGAAATTTTCTGTGATAATGAAGGAACGGTTGCCTTAACCAAGGATCCAAGGGATCATGGCAGATCTCGACATATCGACAGGAAATATCATTTTATTAGACATCGAGTAGAAGAGGGACTCCTCGTTGTGAAGAGGGTATCGTCAGAAGATAACCCAGCAGATCCCCTCACGAAGGGACTGAGTAGGGTTAAGCATTTCCAGCACGCTAGGAGCGTAGGGCTGAAGGACGATATTAGTTTAGATTAGATAGGTAGGAAACTTGTAATGGATGATCATGTATTCAACATTTGATGATTAAATAAAGGTGTGTTATTTATAAGAAAGCTTCTATCTTGTGTTGATTATTTATCTATTGTTTCAATTTTGCATGTTTTGACTTCCTGAATAATAAGATTATTCGAACAGTCCACAATCGTTCATATGTTGGAAGTAGATATGAAGGAAGATTGTCATAAATTTGTTTGTAGATTGTCTGAAAAGTTTTAGACATAGCAAAGGTTTGCTGCAAAGTTTATGAGTGCTTATGAAATTTGTATTGAGCATTGGAATAGACCCACACTTGCTGGTATCACTTCATGAATGTTATCACAAGTGATCGCAAGATGATAATATCATATAATCTTTAAACCTAGAGATATGGTTATTGTTTGCTAGTTGATTATACATTGATAATGCGAAAACGCATCAGTAACTTGATGTTATAAAACGTATTATTGTGTGTGGTTTAACTAGTAAATGATAAAGGCATATTAGTCGACGTTTTTCTGTTCCTTTTATTCTATGAGAATAAAAGCGATATCTTGGCCACTTGATGATTTGGTTTAACTTATGTGTCGGGCCCGGTCAGGATGAAGTTGATGTGTTCAACTGAGTTCTATGTCGAACAAATCAGAGATCAAGAAATAAAATGCTAAACAATAAGTATTGTTAGCATGATATCTAGAACAGAGGATTATACGATCCCTTATCTGAAGGACAGATTATTGGTCAGAGTTGACAGTGGCTATTGAAAGCTACGATTGCTAATCGGATACGGAAGTCATATGTGAGATATAGTTACTAGACTTATCCAAGTGGGAGACTGTTGGATTAGTGTCTAAGTCCGTAACTATATTTGGTATGTACTTGACCCGAGTGTGCATGGTCCTTTTGGGTTGCCTTCACCAAAGCAACTTGACAAGGTAATTTGATATGAGAGAGAAGATATTATGGTTTATTAATATATTATAAGAATAATATATTAAAGGAGAAATCATATTTATTTAATTAGTATTAGTCATAAATTAATTAGGAATTAATTTGGTGACTAAAAGAGATTAATTAAATAAAGGGGTATAAACTGTCAAATGTGTGATAGTTGAGTTTTGGGCTGGGAAACCTAATGGACTAAGGGGGAACGAAATTATGATGAGGGATCATCATATTTTCGTCCAAGGGCCTCATTCCAGAAGGTTCCTTGGGCTGCTTGGTGGCTAAGCTATCCATTAGGGTTTAGACTGAAACCCTAGCACCCTACAGTATAAATAGATGCCCTATGCTTCAGTTTTAGGCCACTTGATTCCAAGGGAAACCCTAGGGCCGAAATTAGCATCCTTCCCCTCTCTCTCTTAATTGCCTTCTTGCTTCAAGGTGTTTGTGAGCCATTAGAGGCACTACAATTGTGGTGCTTGCTTTCAAGAGTTCAAGAGATCAAGGAAAGTAGTTGTTATTGCAATATAACAACAAAGGTATGTCTACTACACTTCTATATGATTTTTGAAAATTATAGAAGCATGCTAGGGTTTATTTTGTGTTCATATAGTTGTATGTCTTATAGTGAAAACATAGATCCAATTAGGGTTGCATGCACACATAGGATTGTTTGTATAAAACATATCAGATTTACCGCGTCATGTGTTTCTTTTTTAGGCTTACTGGCCATAACCTCGAAATCCGTGCAATGGTGGTGTTTATCTTCAGATATGTTCTATATTATTAGTAATTTTGTAAATTTTAAGTATTTAATTACAAATGTAAAACCACCTATTTTATAAAAGTCATGACTTTATATAATGCAACATACATTTGAGTAATGACAAAAAAAACCCCCAAAAAACATCAAAATTGATTTGATACAAAACAAATAAAACATGTCAGTAATGAAAATAACATAAAAAAATACAATACGTAATTATAAATAAATAAATTAATATGATGGATGAAGTGTAATTTGCTAAAAATGTCTAAAAGATGCTACAAAAAAGTTGGTTATAAATTGCGGAAAACTTACTTATAAACAATATTGGAAGTTTTATTTGTGAGTCTACATTTTTACCACCCGCACTTTGATATGTGAATCATAATCAATCTGTTCAACGTTTTTGATGTATATTTTATTATCTATATTCATTTCCTGCAATATAATACTATTAATAATTAAAAATAGTTATGAAAATCATATATTTATTAAATTCTATTAATTGAAACACATCTCATTTTGTTTACATTTTATATTGAAATCGGTGCTGAAAAACATAAAAAAAATGGGATTCGACACTGAAAAATGTATGAATCTTTGTTAAGTTTGTGTTTTTATATTGAAATCGATGCTAGAAAACATAAAAAAAAATGGGATTCAACATTTAAAAAGGTATGAATCTTTGTTAAGTTTGTGTTTCAATAATTTAATTTCATTTGTTAAATTGCGCATAATATTAGAAATATTGAATTTTTATTCCTCTTCCACGTAACAATAGATGTTAACAATATTATGTTTCTTTTTTTAATTTTTTTCTGTTAAAAATTACTTAACTTCCTAATCAATGTTTTAATAAACAAACAAAATTTGTATTCATTTTATTTTATTTTTTAAATTTAACAGTTTGTAAATATTTAATTAGTTATTAGAGTGACCAACATACAACTTTGAATATTAAAAAAGAATTATAATCAAGTATATTGCTATAAATGGAAGTTTTAATTAGTTTAAACAACTTGTATGACTCTTCACCTTTCTTTTTCAATTTATTTTTAAAAATTTAAATAACCTATACAAAAAAATGCAATATATATATATATATATATATATATATATATATATATATATATATATATATAGGCTTAGGTTATTGTATTCAAAGTAATTATTGTGTTATTGTATACATAAATGTGGGCCAATCATTTTACTTATTTTAAGAAAGTGATTAATACATATTATTAAATTAAAGATAATTGAAAAATATCATCTAATTTCATTCTAAGGGTATTTTAGACAATTGAGATAATTTTAAAAAAGGAAAATTCCATATTTTTTGGGATAATTAACTCTCTTGATTTTAAAATTATAATTTTTTTAATTACTTTAATTTTAATTATAACGTAATTTTTATAATTAAACCCGATTTTATTCTGTCAGAATGACATTATTTTTATAATGATATTCTATGAAAATTCAAGCCATAAACTAATAAAGAGACTTACTTCTCGCAGAATAAACAAATTTTTAGATACAAGTTAAATTTTTTCTATCACATCCTTGAAAAAATAAAAAACTTTATATTTTATTCTATAATAGTGAAACACTCCCTAATAACAAACAAATATAATATGTAGATTATTCTATTGGAATATACTATTACATATACTCTTATCATTATATTATAGATTAATCTAACAGAATATGACAATGAGTAGTGCATTTTTCTGGAAGATCGGTGACCATTGAGGATTGTTCATGTCTATCACAAACGCATTCATCCAACCTTCGGGTCATTGATCATCATGTACTTCATTCATTCTATGAGAATAACTGTCATGAAAATGAATTATGTAAGAATAAAACTATGTGAGAATGCTTTTATACGACAAAAATAAAACAAATTTTAGTAATTCTAAGAGAACTCATACAACAGGATAAAATCAAGTAACACAAATTATGAACTTATAAATTATTTTTGTGTTCTTCAAGAATTTGAACATCAAGTTCTCTTTCAGACATTTCTACAGTCACCTGGTGTGCAATATTCTCGTAGAATTATTTTTGTGTTCTTTAAGATTTCTACAAACCCTTTCAATATATCACTACATAATCGTAAATTCTTTAATAGAAAAATGAAAACAAATGATGTTGATAATTTGATCATCTACTCATCACCAAACTACTTTAAGAAACAAACACGATCAACAGGTAAGGGAAGAGGTCCAATCTTTTAATCATAATCATGCAATATGTTTGAACTCTAGACAACTATGTATGTATGTAATTTACTGTTTTTCTCTTAATTTTTTGAATTCACTGTCAAAATCAAATGTAGGAAATTTCATATCAGAATCAATGTCAAACTCTTCCGTTTTATACAAGGATTATGCTGTTTGTTTTGATCACATTAAAAGAGAGTACAAGTTAGAAAAAAGATTATTTGGTTAATTGAAATTGTTTATTGTTTAATTCTAAATATAATTACCATTCAATGAAATCTCATTTTTCTTCTACATAATTCAATCAAATCCTCTTCTTCTTTTCAGGATTAATCATTTTTCTAACATTAACACCCACATAATTAAGATTCCTAGCTAATATTCGTTGTACTGGAAGTGGCTCTAGTTTTAGCTCTTATAGAAGAGACATTTACAATGATGAACAATGAGTTATTCTTTTAGAAAAAGGTATTATAATAATCACCTATTTGTCCTATCATAATCTGTCTAGTTAACTCTAAAGATGCATGGTTTAATTTTATGTCAATATACATTTTCAGGCTCGCCTTCTTCATACAGCATGCATCCTGAATTTGTATGTATGTTACTGGAAATTAAATCACAAATTAACGGGAGGGATACACATAAATCTGAATGCAAATCACTATCCCATAAATTGATGTAAAATAGCTTTAAAATTTTGAACACAATCAGATGAACAGTAACAATTGCACATACAGAAATAACTAAAAATCGATTTAAACTCGAATCAATGAGTAATTTCACGTGAATAGGAAGAAAACTAACATTTATTGTTTTAGGTCTGGGTTTGACGATACGCTATTAGTGACAAAGGAACTAAAACCGCAGTAACGATCGCAATCCCTAATATTCCTTTAACGATCGGCATAGCCTCGATCTGTCTCTCTTCCACTTCGACTCCTTTCTCAGCTGACTCAATTACTTCCTTCGCAATCTCCAGCGCTTCTTCCTCTGCCTTCTTCAGCTTCTTCCCCAATCCGAAATAGCCCTGTGTCCTCCGCCATCGACGGTGTCTCCATTTCCGTAATACTTGTAGGTTTTATAAACTAGAGAAATTAGGTTAAAAGTCAAATACCATGATTATAGGGATTATTTTTGGTAGTTACTAAACAAATTACTATATTACCCTTATTTATTTATTTAATTATTAAATTTTTTATTTAATTTTGATTGGCCCACATTTATGCATACAATAACACAATAATTAGTTTAAACAAATGAACCTAGCTCTCTCTCTCTCTCTCTATATATATATATATATATATATATATATATATATATATATAATATTTTATATATAACTGCTGCTCGGTCTTTCTAGATTCTTGAGCAATTCTCTTTCTTCTGGCAGGGGATTCTGCAAGTAGTTCAGGCTGCTCCCTTTCCTCTGAAAAAAACATTATTTTTTGTTTCCAATTTTCACCTAAAAAAATATTATTCAGATTGGAAAAGAAACAAAACCTGGGCTCATCACTTCAATCATGGCTTCCATTATTTGTAAGCTCTTTTCTGCTTCTCGAATTTGGGCAGGAGTAACCTGTCCAACAAACACAACATGATTATGAAAATTCAAAACTTTTTTTTTTGACTTAATAAGTAATTTAATAGGCACATTATATATCGGTGTTTCTTTTTTACTTGATGAGCTTCATGAGTTAAACACTTAACCTTTACCTATTTTCCCTTCTTCTTTTATCTCTCCCATTAAAATTGATGAATATTGTAAAACTTGCCTTTTAGAATGTAAGGGTAAAATAGGGCGAAAATATACCTTTCCCATTCCATGAATCATTCCAAGAACACGAGACATGGAACCCATCCTTGCAACAACACGAGTTTGCTTCAAGAAGTCATTGAAGTCAAATTTTGCACTCATGATCTTCTTCTGCAAATCTTCAGCAACTTCTTGTTTCATCTACACACCCATAATTATTTCAATCCATCATTTTTACAAAGAAAAAAACTAATTTAATATTAACACTCACAACTTCTATGCTTTCTCCACAAATAAGAGAACATCTCCCATGCCCAAGATCCTTCCTGCCATTTGATCTGGATAAAAGGGTTCAAGATCCTCTATCCTCTCTCCATGTCCCACAAGCTTAATTGGCTTTCCTGACACCTAACATCACAAAATTAAACAAAATCTTATATCAAATAAACATCAATTGAGAAAAACAATGTTAAAGAAAGAGCAACCTCTTTAACACTCAGAGCTGATCCACCTCTTGAATCCCCATCTAGCTTAGTTAGAATAGCACCAGTAATTGCAATTTCAAGGTTGAAAGTTGTCACCAAGGCTGAAAATTATCACCAAGGTTAGTATGGTAAATTGTTACATGTTTATATGTAATAATAAGTTATTTCAAAACACCTGCAACTTCTTGCCCTATCATCGCATCCACAACAAGCAAAACTTCTATGGGATTCAATGTTCTCTTCACATCTTTCAATTCATCCATCATATTTTTGGCTATCTGGTAATAAAAAGGTAAAGGGTGTTGTGTTAGATTAATGAAGAAACATGTCTTCTCTAATATCTGAAATGATTAAAAAGACATGTCATATAATTATAACCTGAATCCTTCCTCCTGTATCCATTATAACCACATCTGCATTCTTTTTTTAGCCTCTTGAAGACCTTGTCTAGCTATTTCTGCTGGTTTTACATCAGTCCCTACTGCATATACAGGAACATCCACTTGTCACAAACTTATATCTATCAGAATTGAGTTTTAAGTGACCCTGAAAACTCATTGAGAAATATCAAACTTGTATAAGTGTCAACTTCATACATGTTTACCTGCAACAAAGATGTAAGATGAAAAATGGATTTGGGAAGAATAATGTGATCAAGGTCACAATTAAACTAAAACCCTAGTATACCCGATTCATTGGGTGGAGGTGTCACCCTTAAGGTCGTTGGAAGCAGGAGAAAAAGAGAAGAAGAAAATGATTGATATTGAAGATTAGGGGAAAACGTAATATATCTGAATTCATGCCGACATTCAACATAATTCATAAGGAAAAAACCCTAATTCAAATCAGAATCGTATAAAATTTACTGAAGTGAACCATAATGAACGTAATTTCCTTATCCAATGATCCATCATAGAAGAGCATCAATTCTTAATAAGAAGATATTTGGAGATAATTGTGGTGAAATAGGGTTTATGGATTCATACCGACTTGGAAAAAAACGACCTTCGGGCGAAAATATAGTAACGACGATGGAGAAATGAATATTATAGATGTTACGATGGAGAAACAAAATCTGAATTTTCAGGAAGTTGACATAAATGTCGAAACCTATTTCGTCTTCGATGCCTCTACTTAGGTTTGAGAAGAGATGAACTTTCATCATGCACCATGGAGGAGTAGATTGTCGTTATCAAACCTGCAATCAAGAAAATGAAGCCATTAGGGTTTCCATCGATGCATACTTATAAAGAAAAATAACAATTGAGATGACCAACAAATCAATCCTTTTATCTCGTGGATTTGTAGATATAGAAGGATTTGATTGTGCAAATTACAGCCGTAAATTTAGGAAAGATATGAATTTTCAATTTGAATTTGAAGATATAACTGGAAACATGAATCGTGTAAAAAGAAATGAAGGGCAGTTTGGACAATTCAGTTTAGTAAAAGTAGCGGGAAAATTTGATTTGGGGGGACTTGGAGAATGCCACGTGGCAAAAATCTACTTATTTATTAGATTAGGGGATATGTTTGTGTGTGGTGATTAGGTACAACACTCTAAGGGTGGACAGAATGACATAGGGTTGGGGTTTTGGGGAAGCTTTTTGCAAATATAGGGTTGTTTTGGATTTTGTTTTGGTGTGAGCTATTTGAGGCATCATATTTTTGGTGCTTCCTTTGTGAAGACTAAAAGGAAAGGATTCAAAAATATTGTTTTCTATAACAATATAAATGTATGTAATCCTAATCTTATGGTTTTCAAATAAAACTGGGGTTCTTATCTTCACATTTTGTTCCTTCCATTTTCTCTTGTAAGCTTGAACTTTTCTTTTGTACGTCTTTTTTGACTTTTTCTTTTTCTTTTAAGTGGCGTTTTCTTCATATTTGCGCTTCATTCCCTAAGTTTTGTTTTTTCTTCTTCCCTTTCTTGTCCCTTGGTTTCCACTTCTATCCTGTCAATCTTGATCTCCGTTTTATTTACTTATTCATTCTCACTTGAAATCAAAGTTTCACTTTCTTCATTCACTTGAGAATTTGGTGTCGTGAAGGTAAAAACTTCAAAAGTTGTAGGAACCGAGGCACGAGGCTTGGTATGCTTTACTTTCTCTACGTAAGGCTTCTCCCAAGTCTTCAACTCTTCCTCCATTAGTTTGTCTAATTCATTTAACTCTTCAAAATTTTCTTCTATAATATCCATTTTTGACACTTCATTTGTTGACTCGTTTACTTACACTTTTTGGTTGATCTTGTGCGAGCAATACGAATGACTAATGTGCTTTATGTCGGTGTTGTTCCAAGCAATGACATTCTTTCTTTTCTTTGGAACCTGCACAAGACTCTCCTTTTCGTTTGGAGCAAGATCAGAAGCAGTTATAACTGGCTTTTGCTCATTCTCTTCTAGAAGAACATACTCTAAGTGTTCCGGTAGGGTTTTGAGTTCTAACTTTGTCTTTTGATCACTTACCACGGCGTGTACATCAAGCAAACACGCCTTGTTGTCATCAGTTGCTTCGTCAGGTCGCGGGTTTTGATATGAACACGCCATGTTTATCTTCTCAACATGTCGTGTTTGTTCTTCAGAGTGCCTTGTAAGTTCTTCAAATTCACTTCCTTTAAGCAACTTCTCCAACTCTTTTAGGTCATTTTCAACATTAAAATCCTCCTCTGATGAGAACGTGAATCCCCCTGAATTATCTTCTTGCCAACTTGCCAATTCCTTTTCTAACAACTCACCAACCGAGTCCACCAAGAAAACCGTATCATTACTAAACTTTGAATGCTTCATTGATTGTTCTACTCCAAAGGTGATTGCATCTTCTCCTACCCGTAGAGTAAGTATAGACTCTCTCTCACGTCCACTATGGCTCGAGCGGTGCTTAGAAAAGGTCTTCCAAGAATTATTGGTACTTGATGATCTTCTTCCATGTCTAGCACGATAAAATCTGCAGGAAACACAAATTTGTCAACTTTCACAAAAAGATCCTCGCATATCCCCCTTGGAAACTTCACCGTCTTGTTTTCTAGATGAATCGCCATGCAGATGGGCTGTCACACCTCGCTAAAGCGAAAACACGGGGCGTGGCAGTACATAGGGTCTCATAGCAAAAGTTAAAAGACAACACCAACCATAGTATTAAAAAGCATTACAAATTTACAATGAGTTTGAACAACTTTTTAAAAGAAATTACAATGTATTTAAAAGACAACACATGTGAATGCTCCTACAAGTGATGTGTCCTTAGGTGTCTCTTACTAGAAGATTCCTGAAAAAGCATGTAAAACGAGCGTCAACTATAAAAATAGTTGGTAAGTTCACAGGTTTACAAAAATATTTGTTTCATGAATCGTAATCAAAGTTTTGATAGAAGTTTCCATAAATAAAATTACATTGCTAAAATGAGTAAACAAGTTTGCATAAACAAAGTTCGTTGTCATCATGAGAAATAAAGTACGTTGACAAAATGAGATGCAAAGTTCATATTCTCAAGGGAAATATAGTTTGTTGCTAAAACGAGTAAACAAGTTTCGTTGCTAAAATAAGTATACAAGTTTCGTTGCTAAAATGAGTATACAAGTTTCACTGCTAAAATGAGTATACAAGTTTCGTTGCTAAAATGAGTATACAAGTTTCACTGCTAAAATGAGTATACAAGTTTCGTTGCTCAAATGAGTATACAAGTTTCGTTGCTCAAATGAGTATACAAGTTTCGTTGCTAAAATGAGTATACAAGTTTCGTTGCTCAAATGAGTATACAAATTTCATTGCTAAAATGAGTATACAAGTTTCTTTACTAAAATGAGTATACAAATTTCGTTGCTCAAATGAGTATACAAGTTTCGTTGCTAAAATGCGATGTAAGATTCGTATGTGCATCAAGTTTCCATTCATGAGTTCACAACCCAAGCCTAATGACCGAATCGTGCCCTATTGACTACTATGTGTATCGCAAACATAATGTATAAAATATGGTAAAATGCACTCAAGCGAATCGTGCGAGTGAGGAGTTCTCTACCTCCTAATAGCGCTATCCATAATGACCATGGGCTCAAAAGAGTTAATGAGTTGTGTCGAATGATTCCAGGGACTTAACCACAATACAGTCCTCATGAATTAAAGTAACATACACATACATGCAAAATATAGCAACCAAGTTTATACGAGTCAAAATAAATACAACGAACATTAACAATTTAGGACATGTTTTTCCACCCCAAAACATAAAAACCGAAAATAGGGAGAGGTGTGAATACTCACAATGATGCATGAAGGTATTTGTGATGCCTTGCGCTAACTTCCCTCATGTCCTACTACCGATTCCCTACGATAAGGTTACACACTAGTAAGTCTCTAGTCGGAAATCTAACACTAGTATACTTAATTTCTACAATAGAATTATGCCAACATTGTGTCAAAATTAGGTTTTGTATAAGTTACAAACATTTTTCTATAAATTCAGATTCTCATGGATTAATTTGTTAAATAACAAATTTAAGTGAAAAATCCTATTTTTGGCAATGTCAATTGAAGTGTAACTATAACATTTTGGAAGGTGTTTCAAATGGTTAAATATTCAAAACTAAGTCAAATAAGTTATAAAATTTTCCAAACTTTGTAACTGAGTTTTAACTGAAGGCGAAGATATTAAAATAAATGTTCTTGAATTTTTGATTTGTCTAACTATTTTTCCTTTATTTAATTGCTCAAATCAACACAAATTCATGAAAAATAGCAACTAATTAAGAAAATTCTCCAAAATTTTTGTAACACTGATATTCATCATGTATAATCTGGGGAAAAAATAAAACTTGGTTTTTAAACAGATTAACGTGATTTTATGATTTTTTTTATATTTATTATAGCAAAAATCAAAATAAATAAGGATCAGTTTATAAAATTATCCAAACATTTTTTACCACTGTTATTTAACATATATAAGCTGAGAAAAATACCAAAGTTGGTTTTCAAACAGTTTAACTATTTTTATTTGTTTTATTCATTTAAAATAAGCATTAATTCGTGAACAATTATTAAACAGTAGGTAAAATTCACTAAACTTTTTATTTACGATTGATATGTAATATAAGATATTCTGATGAAGTTTCATAATTTTTGGATAAGTGTAGCTAGTTTTCATCAATTTAATCCCTTAAACATTCATTAAATCGGGAAAAATAAGAAATCGTCTTGGAAACATCTGAAAAAAATTTCATGGAGTCTTTATGATGTCTAGAAGATGCGATAATTATGTAATATGGCTTTGGACATTCATAACTGTATTTTACTATTTATTTCTCTTCAATAAAAATAAATTAGGAATCAATTGTAAACAACCTTAGAAATTCATACAAATTCATGAAAAGTCTTTACTCAGTTAAAAGGTGATATCCGAAATTTACTAGAATTTTTTTTACCATTAAAAGTGTTTTATATGAATTATTGCTCTATTTTCTTCCAATAATTATAATAATTCCAGAAAAATGAATTATTTTTTGAAAATTTCCAGAACTTCTCATTTTTTTGGTGGGAATCTCAGAAAAAATGGTTTTGGGGAGAAAACTAGTTTTAGATATTTATTTATGAATAAATCCTTTATAAGCATTCTTAACAATGTACTTTGATCATCAAGCCTTTAAGTTTGATGTTCATAACATGCATTATGATTTGAAGACCATGAATGAACTTATTTTGTTCAAAATGATGTTTCTAAATTAAAAACTTGAATGCATGTGGTTTTGGATCTTTAAAACTTGTAAAACTCAAGTTGATGGATTTTATTTAGGTTTTGATCATTGGATTTCACCTTCTAACAACATGCATGTTGTTTTTGGGTGAAATCCTACCACCATCATCATCAAATTCAACATGCATGTGAATAATCTCAAATAAAAGTGTAGAAGAGGAAGAAAAATGCAAGAAAACATGAAATTTTTGAAAGAAAAGTAAAGAAAATATAAAGAAATTAATTTTACCTTGAATATCAACTTCAAATGATGAAGATTTTTGAGTAAAATGAGGGATATTTTCTGGAAATTTCGTGGGTTTTGGAGCTAATTCATAGAGGTAAAGAATGGGGGGGGGGGGGGTTTGAGAGAAGAAAGAGAGAAAGAAAAGAAAGATTTCATCTCTCTGGATATCCAATCTCTCTCGTCATCTCTGTGGGGTTTATCTCCACGAAAACCAGTCACCAAAATACAGAGATGTGTGTTAACATATGAAAAATGAACTGAAAAATCTCTCCCACAAAAGTTACTTCTACCGTCGGATTTCCTTTAAAGAGAAGGAAGAGATAAATTTAGAGAGAGAAGTAGAGTGGTAGAGTGAATAAGTGAATGAAATGATTGAGTTTTGGGGAAGTGTGGTGTAGCACCTGATTCCTGGTACATATTTAATTTCAAGAAATATTGCAATTTACTCTGGGACTCGGCGAGTTGGTGACCCAACTCGTCGAGTAGACTCGACTTATGATCGGGGATTTAAGTGACCTACTCGACGAGTCGGAAGACCGACTCGACGAGTAGGAGCTGTCTGGACAAAACCCTAATATTTAGGGTTTGCACGCTATTTAAACACTTTATCTCGTCCCAACCCAGCCTCCATCACCCTCCCAACTCAGAGAAACCCTATATTGAAACCCTAAACCATTTTTGAGTGATTTTGAGCTCTTTTGTGCCTTTTGTGTGTGTTTGAAGTTGAAGGAGAAGAAGAGAGCTTAGGAGATCAAGAGGAAGCTAGTAGATCCCAAGGTTTTACTTCATTCTCAGTCCATTCAAGGTAAAAAGCTTGAACCTTGACCATCTATTTCCTAGATCTTGTTTTGGGGCTATTTCTCTACCTTTTATAAGCTTTTGAGAGGCTCTGCTCAGATTTGCTTGGTTATGCGGGTTTGTGTTTCAGATCTGGAACCATTGAGGGTTCCCATGGCATAAAGGTGCCAACTCTATGGCCATAGGAGACCCATGCATCATATAAACCCCATTTTATAGCCTTTTGAGCCAAACCCCATGCATGGACATCAAGTTTGTAGCTTTACATATAAAAGAGACCCTAGGAGGTCAGATCTATGATTGGGATGCATTAAGTCCCACTGAAATCAACTGTATAGTTTTGGACAAGAGGGACTCGGCGAGTCGGGACGTTTCCGCCCCCCCCCCCCCAGAATGTCTTCTGGAAATGGTTTTGGTTGAATGGAAGGAACACTCAGCCTGTTAGGGGTTTGTCTCAGACCTGGATATCTTGGGACTCGACGAGTGTATGAACAGACTCGGCGAGTCCAAGGCAATCTCCCAAATTATGAAGACGGACTCGGCGAGTTCAAGAGGAACTCGGCGAGTCATAGACTGAACATCTTCTTATGGATGAAGATGAACTCGGCGAGTTCAAGAACGAACTCGGCGAGTCGGTTGAAGATTGTCCGATGTGTTGTTGAAGGCGAACTCGTCGAGCTCTTGCTAGACTCGACGGGTAAAGACGAGATTATGGCATTGTGTGGTCATGAGGACTCGGCGAGTTGGCGGGCCAACTCGACGAGTCGAATCAACCAGATGTTGACTTTGACCAAAAGTTGACTTTGACCGTAGGTATGATTTTGACATTGACTAGGATTGCGTGACCCTTGTGAGGGTTACAAGTATGAGAATGAGTTGATAACTTGGAAGAGTTGTCGTGTAGGGATTGAGGAGTCGAGGAGAGTCGATTTCCACATCGGGATCAGTACAGACACTACGCGACATTGAGGTGAGTTACCTTCCAGTAGAAGTGGGTCTATGGCCAAAATGTCGGCCCACTAGTAGGAGTTGTTTGTTAGATGATTGTCTTCGTGATATTCCTAGGTTTGGTTACTACCTGATGTGAGTATGTGCTAGCAAGATATGTTATATGTGAGAGAGGTAGTAGGAGGGGATTAGTCCCCCAGTTCGGTTGTTAGGACCGAAGGGTAGGTCGGGCACCCCAGATATGCCTGACAATATGTTTATGTGATATGATATTATGTGGTAGTAGTAGGAGGTGAAACAGTCATCGTATTTCGGTTGTTAGGACCGAAGGGTAGGTCAGCACCCCATAATGGCTTGACATGGGTAGGGCAGCACCCCAGAATGGCTTGACATGGGTTGGTCAGCACCCCAGAACAGCTTGACATGGGTAGGTCGGCACCCCAGAATAGCCGGACCAGGTTGGTCGGGCACCCCATAATTGCTCGACAGTATGTATGCTATGTGATTGTTTGGTATGCGGTATGATGGGGGAACTCACTAAGCTTCATGCTTACAGTTTTCAGTCTTGTTTTAGGTACCTCTTCGGCAAAGGGGAAGGAGCTGGCGCGGTAGCGGCACATCACACACATGCATGATTTTCGCACTATGGGATTTCTTGGGATTGTACTCTGATTTTTATTCCTATTGATGATATGGTTTTGAGACACGTTGTTACAGTTTTATAAATTGATTTGACATTGGTAATGTTTTTGGTAAACTGTTTTATGAGTTACTTAATTAAAAATGAAATTTTTGGCCTTGAAAATACGAATGTTACAAGTTGGTATCAGAGCCTTGGTTTGAGGGATTCGGGGACACTCCCGGGTGTGTCTGAACTCAAACTAAGGACTTGGTATGAAATTTTTAAAAGTAAAATCATTTTTATGAAAAGGAGTTTGAAAAGAGAAAAGAACTTTGAAAAAGAACTAGATGTGTGATGTGCGCGACCGGCTGAGCTCAAGTAAGTTTTCCCTAAGATACCCATACATGTTATGATATGATATGTTATGATATGATTATGAGAACTGCATGCTACATTAGAGCTAAGGATCTAGGAGGATGCCTTTGTTGGGTTTTTGTATACTACAACATCCTATGGTGCACATACAACCCTAAATACCTTGGATCTATGTTTTCACTAATTATACATGCAAATGGTTTCCAAGGTATTAATCTTACAACTAGCATGCATTTAACATAAAATTATAATATACTAGTTAGCATGACATACCTTTTGATGGAGCTTGAATTCTTGGTGTATTTGGCCTTAAAGAGCTTAGCCCCAATAGTGTGGAAGCCTCAAATGGAATCACAACACACCATGGACAAATGATGAACTTGAGAGAGAATTCCATGCACACAAAAGACACCATGAACTCTAAAAAGATATAAGTGGCGATTTTGAGCAATGAAGTATCTATTTATATGTGGGATTTCTAGGGTCATGGATATAACCCAAATCCATACCCATGGGTTTTATGATCCATGGTTCATGTGGCCCAACTCTTTATGTATCCATACATAAACTTGGTCCAACATGGATCATAAGCCCAACACATATAAATATAACTAATTATCATAATTAGTCCCCATAGATTTAATTAGTCTCTTTCGACCACTAAATTAATTCCAAATTAATTCTTGATCACTACTAATTAAAACATATGATTTCATATTAATATATTATTACTTATAATATATTAATAAACCATAAATAACCTTCTCTCAAAAGTCCATCCTAACAAATTGTCCTGATGATATGCAACCCAAATGGACCATGCTACTCTCGGGTCGAATACATACCAATAATAGTTATGGGCTTAGACACCTAATCCAACAGTCTCCCACTTGGATAAGTCTAAAACTATTATTCAAGTATGACTCCAAGATCCCGACTAGCAATCGTAGCTCTTAAAGCCGCTGTCAAACTCTGAACAAATCAAATGACATGTCCATTAGATAAGGGATCATATATTCCTCCATTCTAGATATCATATGGACTGAGACATGGATTATAATCATTCTCTCTGTCCATTTGTTGTTTCCCGATTTCCGATTTATGACGACTGACTAATTGAACAAATCAAATCAGTCCAGGCCCGGCCGAGCACTTACGTTTGTCATCACCAAATCATCGAGGGGCCCACAGATATCGCTTTTATCCTGAAGGTAAAAGGAATGGATAAACTTCGACTCATATGGCTTGTTCTACTACTTGTTGAATCATACACAAAGGCACGTTTTATAACATCGAGTTACCAATGCGTTTTCGTGCAATCAATGTATAACCAACTCATAGTAACAACTCATATCTCTAGGTTTGAAGAATATAAGATATTATCGTCTCATGATCACTCGTGATAAAATCCATGAAGTGATTCCAATGAGCGCAGGTTGAATCCAATACTCAGAACTTATGAGCACTCATGAGTGTTGTAGCCCTTTGTCCAACATCTTAGACCTCTACAAGCCAACCCATAACAGTCTTAATTCATATCTACTTCCAACATATGACCGACTGTGGATGGTTTGAATAACTTAGTCATCCAGAACAATGACCTAGTTTATTCTGGAAGTCAAAACATGCAAAATGAAACACAAGAATAATTGAATCGAATATGGTATCAAAACCTATGAACATAAATAAAACACCTTTTATTTATCACCATATGATTACACATTATTCATTGTATACTGTTTTAGCTATCAACTTTATTCTTGAATTTAAAACAATAGTTGTCCCATGCTCCAAGCATGTACACTATGTTTTCTAAACACTAGTCATGCCATACACCAAGTATGCATACTATGTTTGTCTATGATCTTTACTTTGTGAAATATATCAATTGAACATAACTCCAATGATCCTCTTTTCATAGTCCCAAATCCTTACTGCAAATGCAAGAATTCCAAATTCATGCCATATACTGAAATTTGTTAGATTCTAAACTTATATGCATTGATCCTCTTGTAATGATTATGCACAAAGTCAGATAGACTTGACAACAAACATTACAGAGCATTCCAAAGGAGATCAACTCCTTGGAAACATCCTTCTTGCATTAAGTTTCCTAATCTTACACAGATTGAATAATTTCTAACTTTGAAACATTTCCATATTCCATTTTGACTATCACTTCTGAACAAGAGTTTCCTCCTTACAGATTATGTCAATATGGTCCTTCCAGAATTATCATTATACTTCCAACTGTCCTTGACCAACCAATCTTTGGTAAACCTTAGATAGTCCTCGACAATTGTTTAATCCTTTTAGTCATATCCAATTCTAGACCATTTCCCTTCTTAATGCCCCAGACATTTGGAAAATTTTAGAAAGGATGAATATAGCACATGTAATCGATCCTATATCCGAAGCATATGGGATACGATTCATGATGTCTCACATAAAGACTAAACCAGTCTTTTGCTATAATATTTCCATTTCAATTTGCCAAGTTCTCATAATTCAGATTATGAAAAGGGATGCCGTAATCATAATCGAATTTTAGAACGCAAATAATGGACCCATATATAGAATTTCCTTATGTTGAGCCATTCCAACATGAAATTCATATATATATCCTTGACTAAATACGATTTAAAACCTCAATCTAAACTTTTAGATTTGAGATGAAGTATAATTTCCTCTCCCTTAATTATAGCAAAACAACTTTTTTCCCAATTGAAACCTTTTGTTTTCTATAATTAACCTTGCTAACTTGCAACCTTTATCATAATTATCATGCTCCCACTAACACGATGATTATTAGCATAACACTTATGCTCCCACTAGCTTTGACATGTACTCAGAAATCAGCTGAACTTCTAGAAAAACAATACTTTATTGACTTTCTTACCAAAGTTCAGATTTCTGATACTAGATTGCTTTGATAAAACTTTATCAAAATCATACACCTTGCCTTAGATAGCACACTTGTGTGTCTAAACAATTTTAAGAACTATGAAAAGGGGTGTCGTAATCATAGTCTCAATTGTTTAGACCTTTGCCACTTCTCACAAGTCCATGTTAGTGTGCCGGTTAACCACACATCCTCCACTAACGACTTTGAGAATGCAAATATCAGAATTTCTATCTAGCTAAAATCTACTTAGTGAAAGTGTTTCCTCACCATCATTTTCATGAATCGGAGAGAAACCTTATGACCCTTAGATTTAATGGTGTATGTGTTCTTATCCATGTGAATTGTCAAAACCATAGTCACAAGACAAGGATAATGACAAATCCAAACTCATATGGACTGAACTCAATCTTAATTTCTTGCCACCTGGCAGCTCAAGGGTCTGTCATTGCTTCCAAGTTGCTGTGTAACCAATTGAGAACTCTAAGAACTCATATGCCAAGCCAACTTTAATTGGAATGGACACAGAAATAGTCAACACGATAGGTTATAAACCTCAAGTCGTGTGCTAGTGAAGAACTTTAGGTTTTACTCTTGATTAGTTCTTGAGACTTTCAAGACCTTTTAAGACTCCCACTGTCCTCTTGACATATAAGACTCTTTTGTCAAATATTCAAGAGATAGTGTGGATTCTAATCAAGACAAACACTTCACACAATTGGCCTTAGTTGGTCTTTGTTTTATCCAAAACATCACAACTTACCAATTTCAAATGTACAAGAGTAGAAACCTTTTACTCTTACATTTGACAAGTGTTTGTAAACCTTCTTTAAGACATGTCACTCAAGTTACAATCTTAGAGTATAACTCTAAGAATTGTTTTTGGAACGAAGTATGAATCATCTTCTTGATTTAACCACTTCAATAATTCATAACTCCTCTTCTTAACTATCAGAATGCACTTAGAGGATGAATTGTGATAAGGTCTCAAAATCATTAAGATGGTCTTAAAACATGATACTAAAGTACTCTCCCATCTTTTCAGATTTGAGAAAATTTTATCTTTCTGCCTAAATTGATTCTTCTTATTCGCTCTGCCATACATTGGAACCTTTTCCAATGTCTCAGAATTACACTTAAGCTTGTAAGTATAACCATATTTACTGAGCTATAGTAAATTATGACGAACAGTCTTATCGATCTTTTGTGGTGGACTCTGACCAGTGCACAAGAATGTGTACCCGATCCCTTAGTCCTTCACTTGACTCACACACCCATGTGAACAAGTAGTTAGTCTTAATTTTTCCAATGCTCGAAAGTTCTCATTCATCATGCTATACAACTTGCATGATTTCAAGTTTCTATCCAACTGAAACTTGGGTGATGAGAATCTTTCCTTATTTGGTAAATTTAGACACTACCACAAATGAAAGAATGAAATTCATATTTCCACTCTTGCTCTTAATGGAATCTTATAAGCAACACAGATTTTCACAAATGTCATTGTAAGGATATTTTAAAATAAATAAAATCAAAAGATTTACCTTTTATTTTAAAACTTTGCGGAAGAACTTATCCTTACAATCCATATGAAAACTTGTTGTTATCTATTCCTAAGCAAAATATCATAACTCCTAAGAAGTAGCTCAAGAATCCGATCTTCAAACTATGCGATAGAAATCCATCTACGCGATCAGATTCAACATATTCTTTCTTTAAGTTTCTTCACTTTTCTTTGATTCTTAAAACATCAACATGTGACCCAGTCACATCATGTATCAAGAATCTCAGAATAGAAACTTAGCAGAGTTAGATAGTGGACTTTACCTGAAGTAGAGTCAAACTTATTGACTTTAACATCCTTAGGTAAATTTGGCAGCTTCGCAACCAATGCCCCTTTCTTTGGCAATATAAACATATGGACCCTTTGGTAATGGGACTATCTCAGACTTAGCTTTTCTCTTTACCATTTGGTCAACCGAGTTGACTATGGCCGATCCATTTCCATTGGGAAGAGAATGCTTTTTTGGATTCCCAGTGTCATCATTGTCAATGTCCATAAAGTTTTTAGGAAGTTGATCTTAGCAAATAGATAAGATCATTAAGGGTCTTGTCATAGTCTGTTTCATAGGTGTTCCAAAAGAACTCACTATGTGACTTAGAAAGTAGTTGAGCCACCAACTTTCTCAAGACTTTGACACCCAACTCTCCCGGCTTGTCAATATGTGACTACATCTCCAAGATGTGATCACACATAGACATTTGCTTGCCAATAGGGCTTGAGTGACCTTAAACTTTTCAGGAACTTGTGGGTTAGGGAGAATAATTGGAGGAGGTGAAAGAAGTATGAATTCCATGGGACATCATCTTCATTTAGGAAAGCTTGTTTCAAGAGATTTGGGAAGATCATAAATGTCTAAACCAGACATCTTTTGGGAGATACTCAAGATAGTTGATTTAAAGTCCTTAATATAACACCCAATATGAAATATTAAGGCTAGGACCCAACACAATATTTTTATAACTTGGAAGAGGGATGCCGTAATCCAAGCTATAAAATATTTGAAGGTAGGCGAATGACGATTCACCAATTTCCACCATGAAAACGAAATATATATTATTAGGTTTTAATTGGTTTTTGAAACTCCTAGATCTTTGAGATTCATTGAACTGTTCAATGGCATGTTTCAATCTCGAGTGTGCCCTTCAGGTTTTCTGACTGGGATGCCGAGGATCACAAAACAAGGTGTGAAGTAACCATGCAAATTACTTGGTACCCTTAAGTGTTTACCCCTCAATCGATGTGCCGGTTAACCACACACACTCCATCGATACTATGATAAACATTAGGTTACCCTTTGCCTACCTTGTTAAATACGAGTTAGTGTGCCGGTTATCCACACACGCTCCACTAACCGACTTAAACAAAGTGCAAAGTGTAATTTCATGGATTAGCACCTTATTCACTTTTTCCTAAGTAACTAAGATTGGGTATTTATAAAAGGTTTGGTTACTTAGTATTTATCATTAATACTTTTAATGAAGGGAAAATTATAGTCCTTGTCCTACCCGTTCGGCTAACGACCCTCCACCGGTCAAGGAAGCGGTGGGTGAGAGTGGACACCCATTAAACTGCCATTTTATAGGCAGTAACCTTATACCCCCCTTATAGACCGGCTCCGTGAATGAGGCCTACTAACGGTAAGACTGACTTTGTTCTTATACATATATATATATATATATATATATATATATATATATATATATATATATATATAAGTATTAACTATTAATATTATAATAGTATAAGGGTGTATTTTAAACATTTAAAATACTTGGTGGTTTAATCTATTAATTAAACTATACTCTTAATTTATTAAACTTAAACCATGTCTTTATGGAATTATTAACTCTTTTAATTAGACACTTTAATTAATTTAATGAAGTCCATAAAGTTTGAACTTTAACTTTTAAAATTCTTGGGTTTGGAATTAAAGTGTATATGGGGTTTGACTTTACAAATTCCAAAACTTGAGGACAAGTTTTGAACAATTCAAAAAACTTATGGTTTCCATACCTTATGAATTTTAAAGTGGTTTAATGGAAAAAACCCTTCAAGTTCCATAACTTGTAGACAAGTTATGGAAGACTTTAAAAGCATTAAAAATGTGACTCTTCATTTTTTCATAACTTATGGAATTTTTATGGGTTTTAAAATTCATAAATGTGACTTTTCATGTAACTTGAGGACAAGTTACAAAAACACATATTATGAACAACTTCAAGATTAATTTGGATTGAAAACAACTATCTCATAATTTTTCCTATTAATCTAAACAAACTCATAAACATGAACATTCATAATCAACATTTTTCAAGCATCATATAAACATGTATAAAACTTGAAACTTTGATTATTATCCTTTATTTGGATGAGAATAAACATTACCATAGTATCAAAAAACAAATTTTATGAACAAAAACACTTTGCGGTAATGATTCTAATCCAAAACAGGCCAAAAAACTCGAATATAAGCTGTCAGGGGGTCCAACTCGTCGAGTGCATGAACCAACTCGACGAGTTGGATGAATTTGTTCATGGACTCGTCGAGTCCATCACTGGACTCGTCGAGTCTGCTGTCCCGACAGCAAAAAATTCGATTTTTTTCAGTTTTTTTTTCAACAACTTGCATCAAGTATAATTGAAAACAACCTATGGCTCTGATACCACTGTTGGGTTTTTGTATACTACAACATCCTATGGTGCACATACAACCCTAAATACCTTGGATCTATGTTTTCACTAATTATACATGCAAATGGTTTCCAAGGTATTAATCTTACAACTAGCATGCATTTAACATAAAATTATAATATACTAGTTAGCATGACATACCTTTTGATGGAGCTTGAATTCTTGGTGTATTTGGCCTTAAAGAGCTTAGCCCCAATAGTGTGGAAGCCTCAAATGGAATCACAACACACCATGGACAAATGATGAACTTGAGAGAGAATTCCATGCACACAAAAGACACCATGAACTCTAATAAGATACAAGTGGCGATTTTGAGCAATGAAGTATCTATTTATATGTGGGATTTCTAGGGTCATGGATATAACCCAAATCCATACCCATGGGTTTTATGATCCATGGTTCATGTGGCCCAACTCTTTATGTATCCATACATAAACTTGGTCCAACATGGATCATAAGCCCAACACATATAAATATAACTAATTATCATAATTAGTCCCCATAGATTTAATTAGTCTCTTTCGACCACTAAATTAATTCCAAATTAATTCTTGATCACTACTAATTAAAACATATGATTTCATATTAATATATTATTACTTATAATATATTAATAAACCATAAATAACCTTCTCTCAAAAGTCCATCCTAACAAATTGTCCTGATGATATGCAACCCAAATGGACCATGCTACTCTCGGGTCGAATACATACCAATAATAGTTATGGGCTTAGACACCTAATCCAACAGCCTTATGTGCCTATTGTATGAGCTTGTAAACTTGTATGCTAGTACTGATCTGTCAGTGATAGGATAGCCTGTTTAGGTTATGCCTGATTGTATGAGCCTTTGGATTGTATGTTCAGATTCGTAATTAGAGGATAGAATGGGTTGAGTAGTATATGATGGTTAGATTTTTCCATTGTCTGAATGTTGTTTGCTTTGTGCTTTGTGGGACTCTTAGTAATGTGAGCTAGCTATTAAGTGAATATGCTAAGTCACATGTGGCACAGGCTGGATAATCTCAGAGTGATAGATTTGACCCTATTGCGCAACTCTTGTTTGAGTCCAACCGTTCTAGGGATGTGTCTTTTACTCTAAGGATTATCTGATCCCTATTGTATGTGGCTATATTCATGGGGTAGCTAGTTGACATTACTGGGAATCTTTCAGCAGTTGAGGGCGAGTGGATTGGAGAGTACCCTAGGGTAAGCCTAGGACGAGATTGGAAAAGAGTGCAACAGTAGTAGAAGGGACTTGGTGAAGTCGAAGCAATCCTTGATGAAAGTACGGATAGATGTGGAAGGTAGTATGGGCCCGTACTACTGGAAGCAGAGGATCCGTACTCGAGTCAAGGAGGGTCGAGATAGAACCAAGAAACTTGTAGGGTGTATGATACCTCCCAATGTTTATGTATGATTCTGACATTTATGTGTTATGTTTGAGAATGGTGATGATCACACGTCACGGAGGAGGAGGTTCAGGGTCAGGACCCGGTTCATGATCAGGTTTGGGAGCAAGTACCGAGCCAGTTGATGAGGGACTACGTAAGTTCATTGCTTCTGAGATCACGAGAGGTATCCTTGAGTCGACCCCGGTGATTTTCGGGTCGATCAAGGAAGGGATCATTGAGTTGATGGAGGATCGCCTCAGGGCATTCAGGGGCGATATGGCATTCAGTCAGTCAGGATCACGCACACTGTCCTTCAAGCACTTCAGAAGCAGTGGTGCGCCGGATTTCCATGGGGCTAAGGACCCCATCGCAGCCAGGAGATGGATTGGAGACATTGAGTCTGCACAGTTGACGAGCTTCTGCCCTGAGGGGTCGAAGGTGCGATATGTTGCAGGTTGTTTGAGAGACCGGGCCAGGGATTGGTGGGAGTCAGTTAGTGACTCGTTGGGAGCCTCGGCGATTGAGGCTATGACTTGGTTGGACTTTGTGACCAGGTTCAGGTCTGAGTTTGCGCCAGCTGTAGAGCTTCAGCAGCTGGCCAGGTAGTTTCTGGATATGAGGCAGACGACAGAGTCAGTGGCGGAGATTACCACCAAGTTCCGGGAGAGGGCATTGTTGGTGCCCCAGTATGCGGGGGACGAGGAGATACAGAAAACCCGCTATCATGATATGTTGAGGGCAGACATCCGGGAGCATGTCAGCTTCTCGGCATGCCCGACCCTGGATTCCATGATTGTCAGGGCGAGGGAGAGGGAGATAGACTTGGAGCACCTTAGGAAGAGGAAGGCAGAGGAGGGACAGATTACTGGGGCTTCGGGGAAGAAGCCCAAGGGATCAGACACTAGGCCGAAGGCACTTTGGTAGGGATTGTACTGCCCCTGCCCCCACCTTTCAGACATCAGACCTGATTTGCTTTCATTTCAATCAGAAGGGCCATAAAAAGGCCAATTACCCTCAGTTGACAGCAGCAACGCCAGTGAAAGCGCCAGCTCCAGCGACCCTGCGGATCACTGATGGTCGGCAGGGCAAGATAGAGGTTCCAGTAGTGAGGAGTCGGGCCTTCCAGTTGACTACCGAGGAGACACGCGCCGCACCCGATGTGGTGACGAGTATGATTTCTTCTCCGTAGCTTTTATTTTATGTGTTTATGATATTGATGTGCCATGTGATATGTCTTGTTTAGGATCGTTCCATGTGAACGGTATCCCAGTTCAGGTGCTGTTTGATTCGGGTGCTACCCGATCATGTGTTTCTCTTGCGCTTAGCAAGAGGTTCCCTGAGTCTTCGGGCATGTTGGAATGCCCTCTAGAGGTCGAGATTGCAGATGACCGATCAGTACGAGCGTCGGCGGTTTTCAGGGATTGTGTTCTGAGGTTATTCGAGGAACGCTACCTGGTAGACTTGGTTCCCATTCCATTGCGTGGAAACAAGGTGATTATAGGCATGGATTTGTTGAGCCCCAACGGGGCGGTGATCGACCGCGCGCAACAGTTGGTTCGGATCAGGACCCCGAGTGGGGGAGAGCTGGTGATTTAGGGCGAGAGGCCACAGCGCAGACCAACACTATGTTCAGCAGCGAGGGCTAGGCGTTATCTTCAGCAGGGCTGCGCTGGGTATGTCGCCTATGTTATGGATACCCGAGAGGAGGGCAAGGCATCGGTGAGCGATGTACCCGTGGTGTGATATTACGCGGATGTATTCCCAGAGGAGCTGCCTGGGATACCTCCGGAGCGACAGGTGGAGTTCAGGATCGACCTAGTCCCTGGTGCGGCACCGATAGCCAAGGCACCATATCAGTTGGCTCCTCCCGAGATGCAGGAGTTATCTACGCAGCTGCAGGAGCTGTTAGACAAAGGATTTATCAGGTCGAGTAGTTCGCCTTGGGGAGCCCCAATCCTGTTTGTCAAGAAGAAAGACGGGTCGCATCGCATGTGCATAGATTACCGGGAGCTGAACAAGGTAACAGTGAAGAATAGTTACCCACCCCCGAGGATAGATGACTTGTTCGACCAGCTTCAGGGAGCATCTTGGTTTTCCAAGATAGACTTGTGGTTAGGCTACCATCATATGAGGGTCAGGGATGAGGATATACAGAAGACTGCTTTCCAGACTCGCTATGGTCACTACGAGTTCGTGGTGATGCCCTTCGGGCTCACCAATGCTCCTGCCGTGTTCATGGACCTCATGAACCACGTGTGTAGAACGATGTTGGATCGGTCTGTGATAGTTTTCATTGATGACATCTTGGTTTTACTCCAAGACGCAGGAGCAGCATGAGGAGCATCTGCGAGAGGTTTTGGATACCCTGAGGAGGGAGAGCTTGTATGCCAAGTTCTCCAAGTGCGAGTTCTAGTTGTGCGAGGTGCAGTTTCTTGGGCACCTTGTCAACCAGAACAGGATATTGGTTGACCCGGCCAAAGTGGAGGCCGTGATGAGATGGGAGGTTCCAAAGTCTCCATCTGAGATTCGGAGTTTCCTTGGATTGGCGGGCAATTACCAGAGATTCATTCAGGACTTCTCCAAGATAGTTGTACCTCTGACCCGACTGACGAAGAAAGCCATTGTTTTTTGCTGGGGACCTGAGCAGCAGGCAGCGTTTGAGACGTTGAGACACAGACTGTGCGAGGCGACGATCCTCGCCCTGCCCGAGGGCGTGGAGGATTTCATGGTGTATTGCGATGCGTCCATTTCAGGTTTGGGCGTAGTTTTGATGTAGAGAGGGCATGTCATCGCCTACGCCTCGAGGCAGCTGAAGCCTCACGAGGCGAACTACCCGACGCCTGATTTGGAGTTGGGGGCGGTCGTCTTCGCCCTCAAGATTTGGCAAAACTACCTCTATGGGGTCCGTTGTACCATCTACACGGACCACAAGAGTTTGAGGTACCTTATGGATCAGACGAATCTGAACATGAGGCATCGTCGGTGGTTAGACGTGGTGAAGGATTACGATTGTGAGATCCTTTATCACCCGGGGAAGGCCAATGTCGTGGCCGATGCGCTTAGCCGCAAGGCAGCGCCGATCAGGGACATCTGCATGAGGATGGCCATGGTGACTCCGCTTTTGGAGCAGATCCGAGAGGCCCAGCTGGAGGCCATGAAGGAGGAACATCGGAAGAGCGAGCGTATTGTGGGTCAGGTTTCCTCCTTCGACTAAGACAACCGAGGGTTATTGACTCTATGTCGTAGGGTATGGGTTCCCTACCATGGGGGTGTGCGTCAGGTTCTGATGGAGGAGGCGCACAAATCCCGATTCTCAATTCATCCCGGGGCGACGAAGATGTACAAAGATCTTCGGCCTGATTACTGGTGGCCCTGCATGAAGCGAGACGTCGCCTGGTACGTAGAGCGGTGTTTGACCTGCAGGAAGGTCAAGGCCGAGCACCAGAGGCCACACGGAAAGATGTAGCCGTTGGACATTCCCATGAGGAAATGGGAAGATATTACTATGGATTTCGTCACCAAGCTCCCCAGGACTGCACGGGGAGTGGATTCGATTTGGGTCATCGTGGATCGGTTGACCAAGAGTGCCCACTTCATACCGATCCAGGAGAGCATCTCGGCCGAGAAGTTGACCGATATATACATCTGAGAGGTAGTAGCTCGGCATGGAGTGCCAGTTTCAGTGATTTCGGACCGAGACGTGCGGTTTACTTCCAGGTTCTGGAAGAAGTTTCACGACGAGTTGGGTACTCGTCTGCACTTCAGTACAACGTTCCACCCGCAGACGGATGGTCAGAGTGAGCGGAACATCCAGACTTTGGAGGATATGTTGCGGGCATACATCCTAGACTTCAGGGGTAGCTGGGATACCTACCTTCCATTAGCTGAGTTCTCCTACAACAACAGCTATCACGCGAGTATCAACCGTTCTCCCTTCAAGATGTTGTACGGGAGGAAGTGTAGGACCCCGATATGTTTGGGGCAAAGTCGGACAGAGGGTCATGGGGAGCACCGAAGTGGTGCTCAAGACGACAGAGAGGATTCAGCAGGTTAGGAGCAGGCTTCAGACTGCTCAGAGTTGGCAGAAAAGCTACGCCGACAAGCGCCGTTCGGACCTGGAGTTCCAGGTCGGGGATATGGTCCTCCTGAAGGTGTTGCCTTGGAAAGGCGTCATCCGATTCAGGAAGTGGGGCAAGTTGGGCCCCAGGTACATTGGACCTTTCAAGGTTGTCGCCCAGGTGGGCAAGGTGGCGTATAGGCTGGACCTGCCAGCCGAACTCAGTCAGATTCACAATACGTTTCACGTCTCCCAGTTACGGAAGTGCCTGGTGGACGACTCGGCAGTGGTACCCTTGGAGGATATTCAGGTGGATGACAGCCTGAATTACATTGAGCGGCCAGTGGCGATCCTCGACAGGAAGTCGAAGGATCTGAGGAACAAGAGGATGGAGCTGGTGAAGGTGCAACGGAAGCACCGCAAGGGATCAAAATGGACTTGGGAGCCGGAGGAAGAGATGAGGGAGCACTACCCCGAGCGTTTTCCTGATTCAGCAGCAGACTTCAAGGACGAAGTCTAAAATAAGTGGGGGAGATTTGTAGCACCCGATTCCTGGTACGTATTTAATTTCACAAAATATTGCAATTTACTCTGGGACTCGGCGAGTTGGTGGCCCAACTCGTTGAGTAGACTCGACTTATGATCGGGGGTTTAAGTGACCTACTCGACGAGTCGGAAGACCGACTCAACGAGTAGGAGCTGTCTGGACAAAACCCTAATATTTAGGGTTTGCACCCTATTTAAACACTTTATCTCGTCCCAACCCAGCCTCCATCACCCTCCCAACTCAGAGAAACCCTAGATTAAAACCCTAAACCATTTTGAGTGATTTTGAGCTCTTTTGTGCCTTTTGTGTGTGTTTGAAGTTGAAGGAGAAGAAAAGAGCTTAAGAGATCAAGAGGAAGCTAGTAGATCCCAAGGTTTTGCTTCATTCTCAGTCCATTCAAGGTAAAAAGCTTGAACCTTGACCATCTATTTCCTAGATCTTGTTTTGGGGCTATTTCTCTACCTTTTCTAAGCTTTTGAGAGGCTATGCTCAGATTTGCTTGGTTATGCAGGTTTGTGTTTCAGATTTGGAACCATTGAGGGTTCCCATGGCATAAAGGTGCCAACTCTATGGCCATGGGAGACCCATGCATCATATAAACCCCATTTTATAGTCTTTTGAGCCAAAAACCCCATGCATGGACATCAAGTTCGTAGCTTTACGTATAAAAGGGACCCTAGGAGGTTAGATCTATGATCGGGATGCATTAAGTCCCACTGAAATCGACTGTATAGTTTTGGACAAGAGAGACTCGGCGAGTTACTTGGGTGACTCGGCGAGTCGGGACGTTTTCCCCCCAGAATGTCTTCTGGAAATGGTTTTGGTTGAATGGAAGGAACACTCAGCCTGCTAGGTTTTGTCTTGGACCTGGATATCTTGGGACTCGACGAGTGTATGAACAGACTCGGCGAGTCCAAGGCAATCTCCCAACTTATGAAGACGGACTCGGCGAGTTCAAGAGGAACTCGGCGAGTCATAGACTGAACATCTTCTTATGGATGAAGATGAAGTCGGCGAGTTCAAGAACGAACTCGGCGACTCGGTTGAAGATTGTCCGATATGTTGTTGAAGGCGAACTCGTCGAGCTCTTGCTAGACTCGACGGGTAAGGACGAGATTATGGCATTGTGTGGTCATGAGGACTCGGCGATTTGGCGGGCCAACTCGGCGAGTCGAATCAACCAGATGTTGACTTTGACCAAAAGTTGACTTTGACATTGACTAGGATTGTGTGACTCTTGTGAGGGTTACGAGTATGAGAATGAGTTGATAACTCGGAAGAGTTGTCGTGTAGGGATTGAGGAGTCGAGGAGAGTCGATTTCCACATCGGGATCAGTACAGACACTACGCGACATTGAGGTGAGTTACCTTCTAGTAGAAGTGGGTCTATGGCCAAAATGTCAGCCCACTAGTAGGAGTTGTTTGTTAGATGATTGTCTTCGTGATATTCATCTAGGTTTGCTACTACCTGATGTGAGTATGTGCTAGCAAGATATGTTATATGTGAGAGAGGTAGTACGAGGGGATTAGTCCCCCAGTTCGGTTGTTAGGACCGAAGGGTAGGTCGGGCACCCCAGATATGCCTGACAATATGTTTATGTGATATGATATTATGTGGTAGTAGTAGGAGGTGAAACAGTCATCGTATTTCGGTTGTTAGGACCGAAGGGTAGGTCAGCACCCCAGTATGGCTTGACATGGGTAGGTCAGCACCCCAGAACGGCTTGACATGGGTAGGTCGGCACCCCATAATTGCTCGACAGTATGTATGTTATGTGATTGTTTGGTATACGGTATGATGGGGGAACTCACTAAGCTTCGTGCTTACAGTTTTCAGTCTTGTTTCAGGTACCTCTTCGGCAAAGGGGAAGGAGCTGGCGCGGTAGCGGTACATCATACACATGCATGATTTCCGCACTATGGGATTTCTTGGGATTGTACTCTGATTTTTATTACTATTGATGATATGGTTTTGAGACACGTTGTTATAGTTTTATAAATTGATTTGACATTGGTAATGTTTTTGGTAAACTGTTTTATGAGTTACTTAATTAAAAATGAAATTTTTGGCCTTGAAAATACGGATGTTACAAGTGGTCTTGGGAGGGATGAGGCCGATTCTTGAGTGGAGAGAGGAGATTTTATTTTATTTTATTTATTTATTTTGTACTAATTCTTTAAATTTTATAAAATTTCTTTCAATTTATATAAAATGCGTATTTTATATATAATTTGTTCATAACTCTTGGATTTTTAGCTTATAAATGTAAAGTTAATGTTAATGAATTAAATTAATTTACTTGATTATATTTCCACATTTTAAATATATTAATTTGATATTATAGTGTTTATAAATTTTTTTATGGGATTCTAATATAAAATTTCATAAATTTAAGTTTTTATGACTTTTAGGGTTTTAAGGAGTTTGTAAATCTTTGCATATCAAAATTAATTGAATTTTGAGACTTCAAACTATTTTAGAGTTTCATAACTCTTATTCAAGTTAGAAATAATGTTTGTAATTTATTTTTATCAGTTTATTGGCATTTCTATGTAGTGGTTTCAAGATTCAAGTGAAATTAAGGAATCGGGTATACTAGTCCTAGTTTCAACTTTGACTTAAGTTTCTATGAGACTCTGACCTAATTTCTACTTCTAGGTCAAGTACATGACGTGTCTACATTAGTGTAGAAAGATGCTCGAGTCAATGAATGACTCGAATTTGGATAGTTGTTACTGTTAAAGTAGTTGTAGAATTCACATATCAATGTGAAATCTATGTACACTATCCTTCGATTCTACTTGTTTCCAAGTTTCTAGTAGGCTATAACTTAGCTTCTAACTACTAAAGCTAACATGTGTCGTGCCTATGTGTGCAACTAAGTTTATTCAAGTCTAGAACCGACTCGAATTTTGACGGTTATCACATGGGCCTTGGTTCTGGAAGGTTTAACTTCTTAAAAAATGAATAGGGCATAAGATTGACACTAGCTCCCGAATCGGCCAATGCATAACTTGTAGCCAAATTCACGAATTGACATGGCAAACTTAAACTTCTCGGGTCCCCCATATTCTTTGGTAGTTTGTTCAACATTGCGGCTGAGCAATTCTCGTTCAGTATCTCTTTACATGCCTCCTCCATCTTCTTTCTATTAGTGAGAAGATCCTTCAAAAACTTAGCATATTTTGGCATCTGGGCCACCGCCTCAATGAATGGAATGTTGATTTGGAGTGCCTTGATATGCTCCAGGAACTTCTTATAATCTTCAACTTTTGTGTCTTATGTAGCTCGACTCGGGAATGGCAATGGAGGATGATATGGTTTAACCGGAGGGGTTTTATTTTCTATAACTGATGAACACGCCGTGGTATTGTCTTCACCGTGTTGTGTTTGATCTTCAGAATGCGTTTTTCGGTTTCCTTCTTCTACTTCCAGCACAACTTCTGGATTTTCATTCGGGATTGGGGGTCAAAGGAACGACAATTTTCCCACTCCTTGTTGTCACTACATTTATATGTGCCACCCTCGGATTTTGCTCGGTGTTGCTTGGAAGTCCGCCCGGTGACCGTTCATTGAATTGTTTAGCAAGTTGTCCAAGTTGTTTCTCGATGTTGAGGATTGAAGCTTGTTGATTCCTCATTAGGGCTTGCTTATCTCTCATCAAAGCTTATTGCTTTCGTATTGTTGCATCGGTTTCATCATGCCTCTTTTCTGAAGCGGCTGCAAAACGGGTGAACATTGCTTCAAGATCCGTCTTCTTTTCGGGCACCAGTTCTTCTTTTTGATAGTACCCTATTGCCTTTTGCTTGAACTTCTCCTCCTTGGCCTTCTTGTACTCATTATATGGTAGCCATTCCTTTTTGGGTTTCCGCCAATCTTCATCGTAACGATCCCCAATTGAAAAACACACTTGAGCCTTCGGGTTTCCATTCTCATCAAGGTCACAATCCTTTGTTAGATGTGGACTGATACAGTTATCACATCCCACACAAATGACATGGATGGATTGTTCCATCTTTGTCATCTTACGATCAATGTTATCCAACTTGTCCATTACTGCTGCCATATCAAATGAAGCTGCATTCGTCGTCCCTCAAGTTGTGTCATTTCGAGGATTATGATATTCTCTTGAGTGTTTAGAGAATTATTCAATCAAGCCCTTTATTACAGCTGGTGCTTTCTTCGTCAGTGGTCCTTGAGAATCAAGGAGCTACCTGGTTGTGAAATTTACCCCATCATAGAAAATGGAGACCTCCTGTTGCACATTGATGTCATTCTGGGGGCAAATTCTCAGTAAGCCCTTGTATCTCTCTCATGCCTCATAACATGATTCACCTCTTAGTTGTTCAAAATTAGCAATTTATTTCTTTAACTTTGCGACTTTTTATGGTGGGCAAAATTGTTGTATGAACTCTTTATGCATCTTTGGGCATGTTGTTATTGATCCTGGAGGGAGTGCCTTCAACCAATCCTTTGCGGCTTCCTTGAATGTAACTGGTAGCATGCTTAGTAGCACAGTATCGCGTGGCACATTTGGAATGTTGAAGTGGTCAACTATGCCGTTGACCTCGTCAATATGCTTGTAGGCATCCTCGTGATCCTTCCCGTAGAATGGGATGTCCTTCAGTTGGGCGAGTATGTGAACCTTCAACTTAAAGTTTGCTGTTTCTGGAATCGAAGTTTGCACAAGACCTAGCTCAGCATCGTCATGCATACGCTTTTTGTACTCCTCTATTGATACATCTACAATCTCCACCATCACTACTTCTGACTCGGTGTAACACCCATAAAATTCGAGCAAATTTAAAACTTTTTAAATCAGTTGAAATCATTCAATTATTACAATTTGTTTTCAAAAGTTTATACATCAGAGTTCCCAGAAATCATAATCGTCAATCGAGGAAGTGTACGGTCACGCCTTCGCATACCCGCGGCCATCCGCTGAACCTGAAACAATAAACTGAAACTGTAAGCCCGAAAGCTTAGTGAGTTACCCCCAAAATACCAACCTCATATAACCATAATCATATCATATCAACAAATACAGAACAACACGCATAATGAGCCATCAGTCTGACTGGACCGAATTCCGGTCCTCAGTCTATCTGGACCGCTCTCCAAACCCTCGGCACGTCTGGACCGCCCTCCACGGGGACTTCAGCCTATTCGGACCGCTCGCTGGGCCTTCGGCCTGACTAGATTTGCCCGGCCCGGGCCTGCAGTCTACCCGGTCCGCCCAGGGTGTCTTCGCCTACTGCACACAAAAGGACCTGCCTCAACCCTTTCCCCAACCAATAAACATGTGCACATAAATATCATAAGCTAGCATACAATAACAGATAGTCATACAGATCTAACAGATCACTAACATGGCAACCATCCTACAACCAGGATATCAATCTAACAGATTACTAGCATAGCAACCATCCTAAACCAGGATGAAATCTAACATAGCAACCATCCTAAACCAGGATGAAAATCATAAAGGGCCGACCTCGGTGCCGTAGACCTTGTTGATATAGTGAGGAGAACTCACCTTGCAATGCCGGACTGAACCACAAAATCACGCTCCCGAAACACTGCCCCAAACTCCCACACCTATAACCATTAATGATCCAATTCATAAATACCCGCTTACCAATTATCCTCAAAAGTCAAAACGGTCAACCCTTGGTCAAAGTCAAAGTCAACTATCAAGGTCAACAGTCCATGTTGACCTCAACTCGTCGAGTACCCTCAGCTACTCGCCGAGTTCCTTGCATAACTTGCCAACTCGCCGAGTTACCATGCCACTCGCCGATCCCAAGGCAACCTTGTAACGAATAAAAATTTCAACCAATTTAAAACATTTTATTTCATTCAAAAACCATTACGTTCATACATCTTGTTTTCAAAACAGTTTAAATATCAGAGTATTTCCCCAGAACCCTATCGCATAAAACATAAACATGAGGAGCGGTACGATCACGCCTTCGCCTTGCCACGATCTCCTGAAGCACCTGAAACAATAAACCACAACTGTAACCCGAAAGCTTAGTGAGTTTCCCCCAAAGTAACCATACACACACAAACATACACATACAGCAAAGAACAACATACTACGGGTCCATTCAACCTTCCGGTTGGAATACCCCCGGCCCTCAACCATCGGGTTGGAATGCCTACATAACGCGAGCCCAATCATCCTACCGGGATGGAATACTCTCGGCCCACAACCATCAGGTTGGAATGCCCAAACACCTATACATACAACAATAGCTACTATGGGTCTAATCATCCCTTAGGATGGAATACCCCAGGCCCCTCAACCATCGGGTTGGAATGCCAACATACTATGAGTCCAATCATCCTACCGGGATGGAATACTTCTGGCCCACAACCATCGGGTTGGAATGCCTCACTTCCTATACATACAGTAACTACTACTACTATTATGGGTCCAATCATCCCTTGGGATGGAATACCCCAGGCCCCTCAACCATCGGGTTGGAATGCCAAACTACTATGAGTCCAATCATCCTACCGGGATGGAATACTCCTGGCCCACAACCATCGGGTTGGAATGCCAATCTACTCTAGCAGACATGCACACATATCAGGCAACCACATAACACTCTACAGAACTAGCACACTAGGGCCCTATCATCCTACCGGGATGGAATACCCTCTACCACTGCTCAACATACATAACCCGCATGTATCCTCCTACCAGCGTACATAATGCAAGACCCACTACCGGTCTATAAATAATCACTACCCAACTACCAGGGCGTTGATCCAACAGAACTAGCCATCATACAACTATCCATCTCTCTAGGATACTAGGCAAAAGACATACTCTCATATCACTATCTTATCCACCAGAATACTAGCAAGCATATCATCACATAATATAACAAGCTCTAACAACAATTCAAAGGGCCGGCCTTGGTGCCTTAGACCTTTGAGTACAGTGAGGAAAACTCACCTTGCCACTGCCGAAATCCTGCAAATCTCTGACTGCTGATTCACCGGGAATCCCCACTATCACATGCAAAAATCATCTCATTATACACTATCATGACTTTCTAGGCCAAGGGCCCACAACACTCATTAAGTCCATCATCCTCTTATTGGGCCAAGACCCAAAACCAAATCCTCATGCAAAGCCCAATATTGGCCCAATTTACTAAATTGGGCCCACCTCACCAAATGGGCCTAGATCCAAGGTCCATAATAATTATTGGGTCTAAATTACTCCATCCATAATGTTCAGTCACGGACCAAGCCCCACCAGCCCATAAACAGCCCAATCACTTAAGGCCCAAAATCAAAAACCCAACAGAGGGAGTACGCTGGGCGTACCCCTCTTGGTACGCTGGGCGTACTTCGATGCTCGCGGACTGGAAACGGGACACTGACCTACTACGCTGGGCGTAATCTTGCTGACTAAAATTCCTCATAAGTTCTTAATGGCTTAAGCTCTTAAGCCCAAACTTCAGATCCATCGACCAAACATGCCTAGGATTCATAAAGTCTCAAACTTTATTACTTGGGACGTCCATAAAGCTCTTAACTCAAGGTCTTAACCCAATAAGACCTTCCTACTTCTTACATGGGACAACCAAAGCCATTGGGACCTCATTTTTCTTACTCAAGACCTCTCCAATGGTCTGAAAGGACAGCTCATCTTAACCAAAACACATCATGCATCAAGATGTGGGTTTTTGGGACAAGAATGGTGTCAAAACTTCACCATACATAGATCTACAAAAAATAGATGTCAAGCAAGAAGCTTTATACCTCAAAAGGGCTCCAGAAGATGATGCCTTCCCAGATCTACGAGCTCCAGCCACCCAACTCCTTCCTTGACAACTTCTTCTTTCTTCTCCTAGGCTCTCCTTTGCCAAACCAAGCTCCCCAAGGTCAAATATCCACAACCATGGAAGAAAACGGCTACTTAGGGTTTCTCAGAGTAAGAGGGCAGATATGGAGGCTAGGGTTGGAACCATAATGTTCCTTATATAGTGGCTGGCCCTAAAATTAGGGTTTCTGGACACTGGACATACGCTGGGCGTACGTCGAGGAACTCCGCGTTTCATTTACTGTATTACGCTGGGCGTAACCCAGCCTACGCTGGGCGTACCCACGCGTGTCCCAAGCATGCATGGCCTTTCTTTGACAACTTTTCCATTAAGTGCCATAAGTGTCAATATCTTCAAAGTGCCATAACTCCATTATTCTAAGTCCGTTTCCGACGAACTTTACATCCACGGAAAGGTGGCGAGAAGCCCTACGCTTCTAGCAACACACCTCGACCCGAAGCCTTCTCGAATAAAACCCATTGCCCATAAAAAGACCGAAACGCCCTTACTCTTGATCTCGGGAATTCCATAAATAATTACTCTTAGAACGGGGCGTTACAAACCTTCATCGGACTCGTCGCGTTGTTCATCCAACCCGTCGAGTCTACCATGCGACTCGCCGAGTCCCTTAAGTCCTTCATCCATACAAATGCTTTTTAAGCCATGCTACGGCTCCATACTGCAGATCCAACTTCCCAAGGCATGCTTATCACGTACAGTTGCAAACTTTACATGAATGCAAGGCTTTAATGACTCATAATGCCAAAACCAAGCTTGAAATGGGGTTTTACACTTAAGGAGGGGCTCATACTTGCCAAAGCTGATAGCCTTATGGACTTACAAATCAAAGAGAGTTCAGATCTGAAGTTACAACTTCAGATCTGAGCTCATACCCAAGAATAGCTTCATAACCAAGCCAAGAAGCCCTAAACTTCATCCAAAGAGATCTAGAAAGGAATGAGGCCAAGATCATGAATTGATACCTCAAATGAAGCTAGCTGAGATAGACTTCAGACCCACAAATGTTCTTGCCTCCAACTTCTTGATCTTCAAGCTTCTTGCATCAAGGTCTTCTTTCCAAGCTTGAAATTTACACTAATATGGAGCACACACACGAATTAGGGTTTCTGGACTCTCAAGAGGCTGCCAAGGAACTAAGGGAGGCTAATGATCCCTTAACTAGGGTGCCAAACCCCGGAAATTAGGGTTTCACCCTCCAGCTCCAACTCGTCGAGTCACTCTTCCAACTCGGCGAGTTGGTCACTTAAACACGTGGCCCAAACCCGTTGCTACTCGACGAGTCAGGAAACCAACTCGTCGAGTAGATCTTGAATTCATGAGAATTTATAACCATAAATTGGTATTCGAGAATCGGGGCGTTACACTCGGGTTCACTCTTCTATTCGGATTTGGGTGTTTTGGGCTTGTAATCCGCTGCCTCCTTGTCATGAGTTTTCTTGAAGCTTTCAAAATTGCTTGTTTCCCCGGTTTTTTTGTCCTTCTTTTTGCGAAAAGCCGATTCTGGATCCTCCAATGGTGGTACTAATGGAGATTTGGATATTCGGGTCATACACTAATTGAAACAAAACAGAAAATCACATGTAAACGAACAAAAGCGAAGAAAATGAAAACTGGAAGTACACCAAACACGGCGTGGTTAATAATGACCACGACGTGTTTGACTCAAAAATAGAACAAAAACGAACATAATTTTCTAACAGAAAACTAGTAACTTTATATGATAAAAATCTCACACAAAGGATCCATAACAATTAGCAAATAAATTTAACTATTATTGAATCATTATCCGGAAACGGAGCCAAAAACTTGACACGTGAAATATATACTAGTTTTAATCCTAACTAACTTAGACAAAAACCAACACATGATAGGCAGTGTACCTAATCGAATAATAGTTTAGTGAAAGTAAGTAAGGTATCGAACACAAGGAACAATAATAATAATTAAAACTACTACTAATGTTAACTAATTTAAACAATGATAAAAAAAGGGGGGTTTTCTCTAGTTTTACAAGACTAGAAACTTAAATAATCACTTAAACACTTTAGCAATGAATCAACTAACAACTAATTAAAGAACAAAAGACGATTTGAATAAAAAATATTAAAGAGACTTCCGTTTAGATGCGATTCACTTACTCGTATGGTTGATTTCGTGGAAAGTGCAATGGATTAATGTATCATCAATTACCGATTTTTAATGTGATTAGGTTCATGTTCACTACACTAATCCTTTAGCAACAAATCAATTCAAACAATGATCAATTGATTAGATTAATAAGTTTACTAGTATTAAGTTCGAATCATGCAAGACTTGTAATGGTGATTAATTCACTTGATTCATTAAATTAGCACATATATGGTTGGTCATCATATATAACTCACATGTCAATTTACTTATTCTCTTATTAATCCTAGGTTTTATTCAAAACACTAGTCTTACAATCTTGATGGTCACAAAACTATACGATTCAAGCAATCAAGAAAGATGTTCATACAATCTCAGTTAACTTAGTAATTAGCAGAAAAATAATTATCATTAACATATAAGGTTCTTTTAACAAACTAGCATGATGAATAATCAAATCAACACAATCCAAAACCATAAAATCAACACATAGTTGTAAGATCCTCTACTCTAAACGAAAGTAGGGTTTTTTAGCCCATAACTTTAGCAAATACAATCATAAAAATGAAATTCAACATTGTAAACATGATGTAAACAAAGGAATTATGTAAAGTGAAGATGATTTGCCTTATAAATCTTCAAAAACAAGCTTCCAATCGAATTTTGCGATCCACGGGTCCTAAGGGATGTCTCTGGCCTCCAAAAGTCGATAAAAACTTCAGGGTTTCGAAGAGAAACGATCCATATATAGATTCTGAAAAACGGTGAAGCACGACGTGTTTTGACACCAACACGCCGTGTTCTTCATTAAAAACGCATATCCGGCAAGGCAATATTTCATCGCGAATCTTCAACACAACATGTCGTGTTTAATGTAAACACGCCGTGTTCTTCTTAAATTTCTTCTTCTTCTTGAGATTCCAAGATCCTAGCTTCCATTCACCAATTTCGCTTCCTTTTCCTTCCGAGCATGTCTTGGCTGCTGCAAAATAAATTTTCGACCAATTAAGTACCTTTTGTTCAATATTTGACACAAATGCAACACAAAATATTAAGATAATGCATGAATTATGTGACTAAATATGCACATATCACTCATCATAACAAAGTTCAATTTCTCCTTTCAGCAACACCATTAAGATGTGGTGTTCTTAGAGGATCCAATTGTGAAACTATTCCATAATATCTAAGACAATCGTTGAACTCGATACTAAGGTATTCTGCTCCCTTGTCGAATCGGAGAACCTTTATCTTCTTGCTCAGTTGATTCTCTACTTCATTTTGAAACTCTTTGAACTTTTCAAAAGTTTCTTACTTATGTTTAATCAGTGATGCAATCATCAACAAATGCAAAAATGTCAATAGTTGTGTTAAGAAACTCGAAACAATGTGGGGATCATCTATGTTTTTTAATCTTATATATATATATATATATATATATATATATATATATATATATATCGTCTCTAAAATATTTACCCTTTTTTGTATTTTTTTTAAAATGAATGTAATAGATGTACCTAATGAGCTCAAGGGGAAGCATGCTACATTGAGGGATTTTATTGAGAAACTTACAATTATTGAAGTGTATTATCACTAATTTCCATAGTTATGTTTCTTTGCTTCTTTCATATTTTATTAGGAAGGGAAACCGAGGATGATTTTGTTAACTTGACATGGGAAGACAGGGTTGTAACTGTAGAGTGTCTCAACAAAAAGTATAGCAATTAACAATATTTTTTCTTAAAGGGGTAAATGACATGAAATAACATTTTACATTACTTTTTTTTACCAATACAAGCCATGCATTTTATTTTTTTATTCGTAATAGCAATGCATTTACTTTTACTTACCCGTAATGGCAACATAATTACATTTTGACATTTTTACTGATAATAACAATATGTAACCTATATTAGCAACATACTTACATTTCTTTACACATTATAACAACACACTTACAAATCCTTACCCAATTACACATAATAACAATATACTTATATTTCTTCACTTATGATAGCATTATATGAAAAAATAAAGTACATTGCTTATATTGGTGGCGAAATGTAAGAAAGTTGTCATCAATGGACAAAAAAGGTAAAAAAAATGGTTCATGGGACTGAAACGTTAAGTTTAAGGGACATAATCTTGTAATGTTTAGCATACCATAAGAATGAAAACTACAACCGAGTGAAAATTGTTTTATATTGTATGATATTGCTATAATTGTTGGCTCAAACCCTAATTTTGAAGGTTTGAGATGTATTTAAACACCTCAAGTACCAGGTGTTGGCCTCATTTCCAGCCTCCATAGCTCCTAAAACCCTAATCTCGAAACCCTAAAGCCTCCAAGAGTGTTGTGAGCTCATTGTTTGTGTTTTGGTGTGTGTTTGAAGCTCATTCAAGGAAGAGAAACTTGGTGCGAGGTGGTGGTTCAAGTAGGAGCTTATAGATCTTGGTTCTCTGCTCTATTTCCAGCCCATTTGAGGTATAAAGCTCTAACCTTGCTCATTAGAAGCTTAGATCTAAGTCTTAATGGATTTTAGTCCCTTTTTGGTCCCATAGTTGAGGTCTAGTAGTTTGTGATCATTCTAGAAGCTTTGAGTTGCTCCTCTTGGTGTTTCTGAGGTTCTAGATTCATAAAGTTTGCATCTTTAGAGTTGTATAAACCCCATGCATGAGATTTACCCCTTTTTATGGAAGTTAAATGCTATATCTTGAAGTTGGTACCTTTTGGGGCATGCAAAGTCACCAAGTCAATGACTTTATGGCCCTAGATGTTCTTTAGGACTTGGATCTATGTTTTGGTCGTGTGGCTTTAAGAATTAAGTGCTTAATAATCATTTTTGGGAGTCAGCGTGCGAACACCCGATGTTGGGTCGAGGAATGCTCAGCTTTCCGGCTAAGGTTCGCGATCTATTGGCTGGTGACGAACGCCTAACGTTCAATCCATCAGTGGGCTTTTTCCTTGGGCCATCTTTTGGACTCTTGAGCTTTGGGCTTGGTTTGGGTGCTGTTCGTTGGGCTTAGTTTGGACTGAAGGCTTCCCTTGTAGTGTTGGACTTCTTGTTTGGGCTTGTCTTGTTGGGCTTGCCTTGTTGGGCCTAGGATTGTATTTAGGGCCTTAGTGAGCCTAATGGGCTTGGGCCATTGTTGGGACTGGTTAGTTGGGCCATTTGTGGGCCTAGTGTTTGAATCTAGCCATAGTTATTTACTAAGTTTAGCTTTGGGTTTGGCTCAGTGTTAGGAACCGATTCGCAACAATCGCAACATTCGTAGGATTTCTCTATCTTTGAGGTGAGTCTTTTCATCATACCCATGGGTCGAAGGCACCAATGTCGGCCCATTATTTGATATGTAGTAATTAGTTGATATGCAATTGTATGCTTTGTGGTATGGATTGTTTTATGTGAAGACCATAGGAGGGAGCCCATGACACCTGGATATCAGACCACAGGGGGAGCCCATGACATTCCAAGTAAAGACCACGGGGGAGCCCATGGCACTTGGTTATTAGACCATGGGGGAGCCCATGGCATTCCAAGTAAAACCATGGAGGGAGTCCATGGCAATTCATATATGCCTTTCTATTTCATGGTTTTTATGTGACTATATGTGTTGTGTATTTTGGGAAACTCACTAGGCGTTTGCTTACAGTTTGTTGGGTGTTTCAGGTACTTTTGACTCTAAGGGAAAGGGTCCGGCTTGATGGCGCAACGTGCACTCTCCAGTATTCCGCACTAGTTGTTCTGGATACTCTAATCTTTTGAAAAATGTATTATGTAATGGAATTTGTGGGAAACAAATATGGATATTATTTCTAGTTAATAAATGAAAAATTTTACCTAAGTTTTTGGGCTATTACAAATAGGATGTATGCGTATTATAGTGTGTGCTGTTAGGGTTGTTGTGATTATCTTCTAAGACAAATACGGGTAGGTGCAGAAGGTAGTATGGGCCTATACTACTGGAAGCACATGACTTGTATGCATAGCAAGGATTTTTGAGTGTTACAGCTGTAATGGAAAGTAAAATGATACAATAGAAAAAAGTTGGAAGTATGATGTTAAAATGTTATAATTTGAGTTCACATTAAATAATAACTTTTTTATCAAGAAACATGTTCACCAAACAGACATTAAGCTAGTTTTATTGGTCGAAAAGTGTCGGTGTCATAAAATCAACCCATGTCATAAGACATTAAATGTGATAGATATTACCAAATTACAAAAATAAAATTGTCCAATAATTACTGAAATTAAACAACCAATCACTCAAGTAATTATCGAAAATCCTGAATTTCACATTATTTACAATTATAACAAAATAAAAAATAAAATGAGAAATATAGAAAATTTAGGGGGAAATTCGAAACTAGACTCCAAATCAGTGAAATAGAATCTGTTGGGTGGGGGCACATGTTGAAAGTTTCAAGCCCATATAAGTTGGACCTCACAAGGCTATCCAGAGTGGGGAAGTGATGGAGGCGCATGATGTGTGTTATGCGCGTGAACACCACCCTCAGATGGCGTTATGAGGCGTGGTTGTGATTAATTGTGAGTTGTTTGATGCTTGATTACACTCCTTTTTCTTTGGTTTTCCCTCCTAATGGTCACAAAACCGCTTGCATAAAAAAATTAAAATCTAAACTGTTATAAATAGTAATTGTAACACCCGAAATCTTGAAGAAAAATTGTTGAGAATAGACCTATTTCAAGGTGAACTCGGCGAGTTGGAGGGACCAACTCAACATGTTCAAGATGGAAGAATCGCAAGGTTTTAATGAACCAACACGACGAGTTGAGATGCCTCAACTCGGCGAATTGGTGGCTGGGAAGGAAACCTTAATTTCTAGGGTGTTGCACCCTATTTAAAGACCTTAAGTTCCTTTGGCTGGCCTCCTTATCAGCCTCCATTGTTATCAAAACCCTAAATCAAGTTGTAGCCTCCATTGTCAAGCATTTGAGCCTTGAAAGGAAGTTTGGTGTCCATTTTGTACACTGTGAAGGAGTTAGAAGATCTTGAAGTTTCTAAGCTTGGAGTAGAGGCCTTGGATCCAAAATCATTATCCATTTTGCAAGGAGTTGAGGTATCAAGCTCTTATCTTGATGGCTAGATGCTTAGATCTTTCTTTTTGGGTTAATTGTTATGTTTGAGTCATGGGTTGGATGGATGTTGGGTTTAGGACGACCCAAATCCCAATTCTTTCAGATCTAGGGTTTTCATGGACCCGTTTGGCATAAAGGTGCCAACTTTATGGATTAAAGGGTTTTATACATTCTTTAAGTCCCTTATTAAGCCCTTTTTGAGCATTCGAGCATCTCCTTGTCATGTGTGAGCGTAAAGTTGGAAACTTTATGTGGTCTTTCAGCTCTAGGGTATCAGATCTACAATTTGGGGCTTTGTCTTTGAGTATTAAGTGTTTAATGTTTAAGCCCTCATCCTTTTAAGTCTAGGGTTTGGGACTTGTACCCATTTTGGTGGTTCCTAGGGGTAAAGTTAGAAACTTTACCCTTCTAGATCTCATAATTGGTCGAGATCTGAGTTGTGAAGCTCTTGGAGTCATTAATGTCGGTTTAATGTATTAAGATGTGGGTTTCTGGCGAACTCGGTGAGTTCATGGATAAACTCGATGAGTTGGCTCGGTTTTTCCCTGACTTTGCAGATTGATAGAGGAACACGACAAGTTGAAGGGCAACTCGGTGAGTTGGGTCAACTCAGGCCGTTGACCTTGACTTTTGACCTTGTCTTTGACCAAGTTGTTCTAAGGATGTACTTGAGGTAATCAAAAGTGTAATTAAGAAAATTATGGGCTTAGGATAAGACCCATATGGGGTCGGGCCCAATTTGGAAAATTGGGCCACTAGTGGGCCTTTGTGGATCTTTTGGTTAATGGAATTGGGCCTCAGTTTTGGTTCATGTTGGGTCAGGGTTAAAATAGTCATTTTACCCTAAGTATGGATGGTGGGCCTTAGGATGAAACCCAATTGCTAATTGGGTGTTATTTTGATCTGATAGATCGGAGGTGTCGTCGGGGCAACAACTAAGGATTCTTGCAGTGAACTTCAGTATTCGAGGTGAGTCTTCCTCACTGTACTTGCGGGTCGAAGGCACTAATTACGGCCCATTGGATTGATATCCTGTTATGCATGTTGCTATGTTGTTATGTCCTGTTAGATCGGTATCCTGGTAGATAGGATGATTCTATGCTCAGTGATCTGTTATATCTGTTTGACTGGTTGTAGACTGTTATATGATTATCTGTTATATGTGCACATGTGTGATTAGTGGTTGAGGCTTCTCTGCTTTGTGCGTAAGCCAATAGGCCTGGGGTATTCCAACCTGATGGTTGATTGGACCCATAGTATGTTGGCATTCCAACCCGATGGTTGAGGGGCCTGGGGTATTCCAACCCGATGGTTGATTGGACCCATAGTATGTTGGCATTCCAACCCGATGGTTGAGGGGCCTGTGGTATTCCAACCCGATGGTTGATTGGACCCATAGTATGTTGGCATTCCAACCTAATGGTTGAGGGGCCTGGGGTATTCCAACCAGATGGTTGACTGGACCCGTAGTATGTTGGCATTCCAAACCGATGGTTGAGGGGTCTGGGATATTCCAACTCGATGGTTGATTGGACCCATAGTACGTTGGCATTCCAACCCACTGGTTGAGGGGCCTGGGGTATTCCATCCCGATGATGATTGGACCCATAGTATGTTGTTTTTCGTATATGTTATCTGTTTTGTGTTGGTACTTTGGGGAAACTCACTAAGCTTCGTGCTTATAATTTTGGTTTATGGTTTCAGGTACTTCAGTGGATCTTGTCAGGTTGTAGGCGTGACCGTACACATCCTTGCGTTTTGGACTTATGATTTCTGGGAAACTCTGATAATGTGAATGTTTTGAAAACTATGTTGAAAGCGATTCTGATTTTTAAATAATGTTTTGGGAACAATGGTTTTTGTAAACACTTCTTTAGAAAAAGGGTTGTTTTGAAAAGTTTAAATTTTATGGATGTTACAGTAATACCAGCCCCTTTTTTTGTTACATTTCACACGCTACTCTATTATTTACAATCTTGCTTCTATTTCTTTTCTGCCTATGGATCAATACTCAAACACCCCAAACACACCAAATGTAACATTCATAAAATTTCAAGAAAATTTAAACTTTTCCAAACCAACCAAAATCATAATTGTTTACATTGTAGTTTTCAAAACATGTTCATCATCAGAGTTATTCCCAAAATCACAAAACGTAACATGAGGAGGTGCACGATCAATCATTTGCCTTCCCACGATTATCTGAGGTACCTGAAACATAACCCAAAACTGTAAGCCCAACGCTTAGTGATTTTCCCCATAATACCACCACAACACATAATCATAGATATCACAACAACAACATGCATACAAAACCTTCAGCATGTCTGGACCGCCGCACCGGGCCTTTAGCCTGTCTGGACCGTTCTCCGGGCCTTCGGCCTGACTGGTCCGCCTCACAGGCCTTCAGTTTATCCGGGCCTCCCTGGGTCTGTTGGCCTTCTACACACAACAAGATCGCCTCAACCCAACCATCCCTCACATATCCACATATAACATAATCAAACATATCTAGCATATACAGGCAGTCATACAAGTCTAACAGATCACTATAGCATAACACATCCTATCTACCAGGATGCCAATCTAACAGATCGCTACAACATAGCAAGCATATAATAACCAGGATACCAATCCAAAGGGGCCGGCCTTGGTGACTTTGACCCGAGAGTATAGTGAGGACAACTCACCTCACACTGACGAACCGTACAAAAAACCTCCAGCTGTTGTCCCACTAAAATCCTGAACTATCATAACAAATAAACATCTAATTAATAATTGGATTACCATCCCTGACTAATAACCCAAACTTAGGGTAAATGGCCACTTCACCCTATCCATAATTAGGCCAAGACCCAGGCCAAAGTCTTGATCCAAGAAGCCCACAGTTATACAAGGCCCATCATTAGCCCAATTTTCCAAATTGGGCCCAAACTCCTTATTGGGCCTTATCCTAAGGTCCAACTCTTCACTTGGACCAAAACACTCATACTTAGATAGAACAATAAGGGCCCAAGCATTCAAGCCCAAAAGGTGGCCCAAAACTTGAAGCCCAAAGTCCGAAATCCAACAGAAGGTGTACGCGGGGCGTACTCCGAACCTCGCATTGACCCACATCGGGGTGGCTGACCGAGTACGCGGTACGTACTCCTCCTTACGTGAGGCATACCCTCGCAAATCCAAAAGTCCCATTTTGTGCTTAATGGCTTAAGCACTTAAGCCCAAACTTCAGATCCATGGTCCAAATCCACCCTTGAGTCATAAAGTCTCCAACTTTATGACTTTACACGTCCAAAAGTTCTTAATACAAGATCTTAATCCATTAAGACCCTTCTACCAAATGCATGGGACACTTCTAGCCATTGGGACCTCATTTTTATGATTAAGGACCCCTCCAAGGGTCTGAAAGGATGACTCAAAACATCCAGAACATGTCATGATCAAGATGGAGAATTTGGGACCAAAAAGAAGCATAAAAAGAACCCAACAAGCGATCTGTCAATTAAACCATAAAGGTATGAACTTTATACCTTTAGATGATAGAGAGGAAGCCAAACTCCCATATCCAAACCTTGCTTCAAGCTTCCAAGCTTCTTGATGCACTTCCTTTGTCTCTATATAACCAAGAATACACTTTAGAGCTCTCACTCTCACTCAAGGGGGCTAGGGTTTTGCAAGAACAACTCAAGGACTTGGAGGCTGAAAGGATAAGGGAAAATGGTCCATAAAGATGTTTAAATACTCCTCAAACCCTAAAAATTAGGGTTTCACCCGGACATTAGTACGCCCATCGTACATGTATGTATGCCCAGCGTACTCATATGTACGCCCAACGTACAACTCCTGCTCCCAAAATTACCATTTTGCCACTAGGGCTTCTTAGCGCTACATCTTTATAATCCAATGACCAAAATGACATACTTTAAAACCAAAGGAAGGATTTGAAAATACCTGAAAACCCGGGATGTTACACCAAATTATTACTCAAGCCAAGAGTTTATGAATTTGCTACAAGGAACACTAATTTAATAACAACCACTTTTCAACAATTAGCAACTCTCATACCAACAACTCAACCCTAACCAATATCAACAAAACCCCAATACATTCCAACAAAACCTCTTTCCTCAATCCCCATACCAATAAAACTACCCACAACCAACCCCAATCAATATTAACAAAACCCATTCCAATACTGACAACCACAACCTTCACAACCACAACATTCTCAACCACAACCTTCTAATACTCAAATTTTTTACGATGACGATGACATAATTGTTGCCGAAACTCAAGAACCCAAAAAAGCACCGCGAAAGAAAAATAAAAACGACGATTCTCAACATTGGGAAAACAAAAGTGGAATGATGACGAGGAAGCGACTTTGTTGCAAGCTTGGATGACGGTCTCTGTCAGTTCTAGAAAAGGCAACAATCAATCTAATTCGGCTTTTTGGAAGAAAGTTTTAACACAGTTCCATAATATAATTGGAAAATGCATTTACCGGAGAAACGACCTAAACAAAAAATGGCGTGAGTTGAGGCTAGCTTGCACAAGCTTCAACGACATATTTAATAATCTTTAAAATATGTGTGCTAGTGGTACAAAAGATTTCGACATTTTGAGTACGCCGCTTGAAACTTATAAAAAAACACTAATGAAAAACATTTTCACATCAAAAAGCATGGTGCGTATGTTGTCAGGGGCCAAAGTGGGTCCTTCAACCGGATTCAACTTCGCAATCTAGTGGATCGAAATGGTCGGGAACATCGAAATCGGACGCCGGTGTAAGAGTCGGTCTTAATGAAAAATACGAAGGGTCTCCATCAGAGGTAACATTGAAACGACCAACTGGATGGGATAAGGCAAGACGAGAGAGATCATCATCGGGAACAAACATCGCCGAATATGCCACATATAAGCATGCATCAAAACTCGATCTACATTTGGGGCATTTCTTAATAAGAAATTAAACCACAAAGAAAAACTCGATTTGGAACAACAAAAATTGGTCACGGAACAACAAAAATTGGTTACGAAACTACAAATGATGACCAATATGCAAATGTTGAACATGAAACCAAATCCAAATATTTCGACAAAAGATCTCGAGGCGTTCAACAAAGATCGAATCAGCGAAAAATATGCCCCTTAATTTTTGTGTAATTTTATGTTTAGTTTATATTAGTGTAATTTTATTTTAATTTTTTATTAATGTAGTTTTTTAAATTAATATAATTTTATTTTTAGTTTTTATTAATGTAGTTTTTTAAATTAATGTAATTTTATTTTTAGTTTTTATCAATGTAGTTTTTTTTTTAAATTAATGTAATTTTATTTTTAGTTTTTATGTATTTATATTTAATTTATTGAAAGTAAATTATTTAATTTTTGTATTAAAATAAATCAAAATAAAAATGATTTTGGTGATGTGAAGTGGTAGATTGTCAAAATCGCGATCTTGATCGTAGTATCGTACGATCCTAGATATGAAAAACGAGTCGGATCGTATACGGATCGTATTTGGGGTAGGATCGTATGATCGTAGGTAGAATCATAGAATCGAGATTCGATTCGATCCTACCTTCCCTTGATTTTTTTTTTATTTTTTTATTTTTGAAAAAAAAATGATTTTACCACTTTATGTCTTTTACTATTACTAGTTTACCGTTTATCATTTTGTATTATGAGTTGTGACTAATGTTTAGAAGTTTTTATAATTTTTAAACGGAAAACTGAATGTTGAGATATTTTTCATGTTTTAAAATTATAAATTAAAATTATGTTTTATTTTATAGGATCTTAGGATCCTAATCTTGGTTTTACGATCCCGATATTGTATTCCTAAAACGATCCTACATAGGATCCTGATCTTAACAATCTTACATGTAACAATTTCAAAAAATTGTTATGCGAAGTGAAGCATAGGGAGTGATAGGGATGTGGAGACCAAGTAGTTGCACTGATATAGCCTAACTTCCATTGTTCCATCGTATCAAAAGTTATGTTGCATCAAAATTCGAAATGTTTTTAAGAAATTTATAGATCATATATCAAGTTCCCCGAAAAAAGGGTCGAAAAGATCTAATGGTTTCTGTAAGTAATCTATTTCGGTGAATATTAAGACTATAAAGTATAAACTATACATTAGATTACATACTTGTTAATAAGCTCTTTTTATCTTGCGAATAATTCTTAAAAGAATCTAAATCATCAAAAGGAACCGCAAGAGACTTCATGCTAGCTTTTGCTCCATGACCGATTAACAGCATCGCCACCTGAACATGCCCTCCCTCCACCGCCCTATGAAGCGGCGTGTACCCACTACCATCCACCACATCCACCCGACCACCATGATTCAGCAACACCTTCACCCCTTCAAAACAACCCTTGAATGCCGTTTTATGCAACGCCGTCCACCCATTCTGATCCCTTCCGTTCACCTTCGCACCTTCTGCTAAACAATTCTTCATTCCATTCACATCTCCTTTTCTTGCTGATCGATGTAAAACATCTCCCAAATGTAACATATCGTAAAGATGTGTATGCTCGTTTTTAACTGCAAGATCGAATGCAGTCTTTCCTTCTTTAGTTACCGCATATTTCACATAACTGATACAGTTTAGCAGGAATTCAACAGCTTCTGAATGACCTTCCATAGAACAGCAATGGAGGGCAGTCCAGCCGTTGTGATCGGCTAAATCGGGGTCGCTTCCTAAAGTAATCAAGAACTCAAGTACTTCAATATAGCCATGACATGCAGCAACATGAAGAGGTGTTTGACCTTCTGAATCAATCGAATTCACATCGATATCTAAGTAACCCATACACAAAACTTCCATTAAATCCACCCGGTTTAAAGAAGCTGCAGCGTGCAAGAGTCGGTCGTTTCGATGATCAATCACACAACCAGACTCCATCAAAATCCGAACCGTGTCCAGATCTCCAGATTTGACAGCCAGCGACATCACGGAAACACCATCGGAATCCCGGTTGTTAACATCGGCTCCGGCGTCGAGCAGAGAGGAGACAACGTAGGAGTTCCCGTTCATAGCAGCGGATCTCAGTAAGCAAGTGAGCTGTGACTCTTCGCACAACGAAATGGCTTTTGATAAAGTAAATGCGATTTCTAGGGTCCTGGAAGAGGAAGATGAGATCAGGTGTTCGATTACGTGAGTCCCAACAAAGGAGATCGGAATCGTCACGTCCTTAAAGATATGCGGGCCATGTTTGGAGAACAGTCTCCGGAGATCTTCCTGGTTGGCTTTTCCGGTGGGCAGCATGGATGACCGGACAAGAACGTTGTCCGGTGGGGTCGAGAGCGGCGGATGATCGGACGGTTTGGACAGGATGAGAGTGAAAGAAGCGGTGCCGAGAGGAGGAATGATGGAGAATTGGTGAACGAAGGAGAGGAGCGATGGGTTGGTAGTGTTGAGAGAGACAGCAACGGACATGGTGTGCATGAGATTGGTTAATCTGAAGGTTGTGGAACACTTCTGACCTCTGGTAAACACCATGTTCACCTCCTTCACATCTGCTTTAACCAGTCTGTCCATTGCCTTAATTCAGGCAAGTTCTGAATCTTCTTTACCTCTGATCAGAATAAGAAAGATGGAAATGGGAGTTTCTTTCTTTCTTTATTACATCATGGTCATTACCTTATGGAGAATAGTTTAAGTTTAATTTTCGAATTAATAATCATCATCTTCATCTCATCTCATAGAATAATATAAAGATAGTATGCACTAGTTTGACATTTAGGAAGATGGTTGGAAGAAGGAGAGCGATTGAATACAGAAATTTAAATCTAAAAGAAGTACGTATATTATGACATATTGAAGAAAGTCTCGAATAATAATAATTTTAGAAGTACATTACTGACTTTGCAAAAATCAAATACTTGTGATGAAACATGATAACTAAAATACATTAGTGAACAATTAATACAAGAATACTTTTAGGGGTAGAATTATTGAGAGGGGACCACTAGAAAAGAAATATGGAAAAATTGTAAGTTAAGACAAACTAATTTGTTATTATATGCAACAATATTATTATATAACAATATACACATATTAATAATATAATAGTGATTGTATTATTATATATAATAATAACACAAGACAATAGACATTGAAATTTATGAATGATTCCAAGTCAATCGCCATCAATCGTCAAAGGAAAAGTCTAATCTCATTCGCACCAAAAGAAAACAAAGGTTGAAAACGTCCAACGTAGTCCCTACACATGACACAACGATTGGTGGTAGAGAGTTTGAAAATATCCCTACCCATAAATCATAATTGTTTTTACAACTTTGTCTACTAATAACTACAAGAAAAGAAAAAAATAATCATATCAATTTCATATGCTGGCATATAAAAAATTATGAAAAAAAAATGTTTACCTTGTATATTTCTACTGCAAGCTAGCCCCGAGAAACATTACTATTTGTCTTTTACTTAGCAGGTGAAGAGGATTCGAATAACAGGTTAAAATTATCAGAATATCATAAACACTGAATTGATGCAGGTGAAAGCACCATCTTTTTACTTTGTGTAAAATAATCAGTACAATAATATCCGATGTTGTAACGTGATATTTCTGTTATTTGTGTCTGTTATTGAGTATAAGACTTTGAAAGCCGTGACATGGTAACATGGTATTTCTCACAATGCAATCGAAAGAGATCAACCGAATAAAGTGATATTCGAATTTGCAAAAGAAAACAAAATTAGGGTTTTAGCATAGTATTTAATTTTGTAACAATTGATCTAAAAATGGTCTTAATTTCAGGAAATCTGTAGTTTACCTGCATGCCGACATAAACATACTTTGTATTGTATCGTAATCCTTCAGTTCTAGGCATAAGTGTCTTTAGAAGTGGACATGGGCCAGGCGTCAATACCCGACAAATACTGATTTGAAAATCGGCCCGACGGTCCAGGCCAACTCCGAGAAAAAGTATGGTTCACCAATCTGTTGTGTTTGGTCTAATTGATCCGTTTTCCCAGAGTTATATTAATAATATTAAGATTATATATATTATAAAAAATAGCAAAGCATTAAACATGATCATTTTATTAACATTCTTAATTTGTAGATATTGTGATTTTTTTTTAAATAAGCATTTTAATTTACTTTCTTAATCTGTAAGCATTATAAGTTACATAAAATTACAAAAAAAATGTTCATCTCCTTTACAATATCGTAACTGATCAGAAAAATAGTAAAAAGCTCGGTAAATCCGGTCAAAAAATGATTGGTAAAAGTCTAGTATGTTCTTAGCATGACATGACATGGTCTAAACAAAGCTCGGGTAAAACCCGAAAAAGACCGTTCCATATCTGAAAATTTGACGGCTCAAAGCCCGCCGGCCGAAGCAAAACTAATTTAAGCCCAAGTTAATTCATCCAATTCGTAAACAAGCCCGAAAGGTTATATTTTGTGCCCCTTTAATAGAGCGAGTCAAATGACTTTTCGACAAGTGCATGGACCACTGAATTACAATTTACAAATAAGCAACGTAACTTTAAAAAATCTAAATTTAATCCATAAAGGGTTGAGGGATCCATGAGTACTCCAACCACCATGCCTAAATTTTCTTTTATTTAGACTCCACTTGCACCATTTGAATAAAGACAAAAATACAAAACTAGTCTTGTGTACTTTAGTCGCTCTATCCAAAAGGGAATTAAGAGTTATGATGCTCTCTAAAGAAATAATCAAATTTATTACGTTATAATTCTAACCTATTCATAGGTTTCTTCATTTCTGTCGATTTCTTAAGCAGTTGTGGACACTTCCCCCCGACTCATGCACACGGAAATGGATGATTAATATATTATTATTAGTAATTAATATGTTAATGTTGATTAATATATTATTATTATAATTAGTAGCCACCCCCTCCCATCCCCTTCCATTTTCGTAGGTGGTTATCGACCTTTATCACCGTCAAACCCCTTCCATTAGGTCCAGACGGTAGGTAACCCCGACGACCACCTAGCACGGGCGTATCCACCAAGGTTCTAGATAGGTCCTAGGACCTACCTAAGCTCTCAATTTCATTTATAATGTATATAGTAGAAAAACTAAGAACTACCTTAGAAAAAATAGAGAACCTACCTTGAGTTTGTTTTTAAAAAAAATTCTTAAAAAATCATTTTAAAAAGAGAAAAATATAAGTTATTAGGGGCAATTTATTATTTTAAATTATGAGATTTATAACAAAAAGTTAACCACTCTTAATCGGCACTCTCAAAATATTAATAAATAAATAAGTTGCTCTAATAAAAAGAAGCGCACATGTCAAATACTCTCACTCTCCGTTTGGCTTTATCAATGGACTAATAATCAAACTAGTTTTTCGTTAAACCGTACGGGTTTTTCAGTTATATTTTAATCAGCTTTTAAATTTTTTAATCGGTGACGCTTGATCGTTTTTAACCGATTGAATCGGTTCAGTTCTTTTAAGGTACATGACCTAACCCGACCCCCAAAAATGTTGTTGATTTTTGTATTGGCTTCACTTAATTTAGGAACAACGTGATTTTTTGTTCTAGATTCGTCACTGCCGCACAGGGCTCATAATTTATGAACTATATAGTAGAGATAGCTTTAAGTATTCTAACTAAATATTGTGTGGATTTAGGGTTGATTGTGGACCAATCAAAATTTAAAATTAAATCAAATAATTAAATAAATAAATAAGGGTAATTAGGTAATTTAATAAATAACTTCCACAAATACTCCATGCTACTTAAATTGACTTTTAACCTTAATACGCTTTCATTCACCACATTCAAAAACCATATTCCGCCTAATCACGTCTCCAACGATTCCCCCTCCATCCCCTTTTTCTGGCGTTGGTGCCTTCATCGTCGATTATGGCGTGGATTAGCCCTTGTATCTTCTTATCTTCTTGAGCATGGAGGAGGTGACTTTGTGTAGAGATGAACAATCTACAAAAGGGTGCCGCTCAAGACAAATTAGATGGATTCTTATATCCTACAGGTATTATTATTTTCATTATTCATATTTTTTCTTTATTTCTAAATCAATTTAATGTTCATCGTCATCTAAAAAATGTTTATCTAAGTTTTTGTAATCATCTCTGCTTTCTTGAATTCTCGATGATTCGTTGAAAATAAAAGGGTTTTTGTTTGGGAATTTAGAAATTTGCTATTTATCTCTCGTTATTCTTAGTGTGGAATTTGGTTAACCATACATAGGCATTAATTTCTTTAATCACATAAGGTTATTCATTTAATTTATAAAAGTGTTCTAACTTATTATTATAATAAAAAGGTCAAAAAGTGAACCTTTTAAGCATGAATGTAATATTGTTTCAATTCACTCTAATAATATCGTTTCAATTCACTCAAATAATTTCCTTGGTGTTTTTGATTTGAAGTACATCCTTTGTATATGGATTTCATCAACAATCAATATTTTCTTTATTCCCAAGTAATTATGTTATTAACTGTCAATATTTTCTTTATTCCCAAGTATTCACACAAGGTTACTATTTATGTTTAGTTTAAAAGAATTCTAAATCATTCTCATTCTTACAAGATGACTCTTCTGTTTGCAGGTGAATGTTATTTCAAAAACATATCTTTTCCTTTATGATGATTGAGAACTACAACAGAGGTATTCATCTTGTATTGTATTCATTTTGGATTTAATGTTATATGGCTTTGTAATCCGTCCAAAGGTAAACACAATCTCTCAAGGCCACTTTAGTGTCCGATGTTATATTTACTTTTATATGTGGAAATACAAAAGTCATCTTGTATTGTATTCATTTTGGATTATATGTGTAGAGGCAGCAACAATTGAGAAGTCGGTTTGAAGCCTGGTGAAGAATGGAAAGTAAGGCAACAATATTCGTTCAGAATGTATTAGCATGTTTTTCTGTTAGAATGGATTAGCAGTAATATTCTATCAGAATGTATTAGTGTTTTACTTAGGTGCTGTTTGTTTTTTCGAAGCGAAAATTCATGAAGTCTGCAGACCACCTCTGCAATCCTCTGTAGCAAAAGAGGTGAAACAAACGGCTGCAGCCTATAATAAGAAGCATGTTTGTTTTTTAACATCTGCAGACTGCTGCAGTAAACTGAAATTTAAATAAACTAATTTTATAAACTGAAAATAGTTCTCAACACCGAAATTTAATAATTCTAGTCTTAAAACATTGAAATAATAATAAAAAGAACATGTAAAAAAACAAAAATATAAAACTTTTTTTTTAAAAAAACTTAAAAAAATGTAAAAGAAGCTAATAGTTTTATTCTAGAAAACAAACTAATTTAAAAAACATTAAAAAAGAAAATAATAAAAAAATTAAAAAAGTATTGCAAACGATGTCTACAAAGTTCGTAAAAAATTACACACATTAAAAAAGATGCAACTGAAATTGAAAATATTATTAATAGAAACGGTAAAAAAATTAAAAAAAATCAAGTTAAAAAAATCGTGGAAACTATAAAAATAAATTGTATCACATCCGTAAATAAAAATTTAAGAAAATCAAAGTTAAAAAAAAAAGTTAAAAAAAATAAGTTATACAAAAATTCTTAAAAAACATTTGGAAAAAATGAAAGCTGAAGAGGTTGGAAGATGCAAGTCAAGTGCTGCGCCACGCAGCACACACGCAGATGTTTTGTAGTCTGAAGCCTTCCAAAAAACAAACTGCTGCGAAAGAGAAAGTGTTGTGCGTGTGCTGCGCCGCGCAGCAATAAGTGGTTTGAAGAGGTTTTTATAAAAAAACAAACAACACCTTAGATTTCATTGTTTTTATTTGATTTTTAACCGTTCTCAGTTTTATTCTTTAAGAATAAATGTAACGTCCCGTAAATCATGACATAATTTTTTTTTTGTTTTTAGATTAATAAATCGTTAATACATTTCTTTCTCAATAAACCAAGGTAACCAAGAGTTAGCAAAAACATCATCAAATCAGAGTAATTCATAGAATACGGAAACATGTGGTGTGTGCCCTGCAATCGTCCCGAGCTCTTTCATTTGAAAACTGGAGTACCTGAAACATAAACTGAAAACCGTAAGCACAAAGCTTAGTGGATATAGTGAGAAGACTCACCTCGTACTGCCGAATCAAACATAAAATCCCTGACTGTTGGCTGACAAATCCTTGAACAAACAAAGTCAAAACGACACCCAATCAACAATTGGGTTCCTGTAACATCCTAAAATTCAAGACCAAAAAATTCGTTTTTAGTTTAACAATTCATAAAACCAACAGTAATAAAACATCCATAATAAATCCCATGTCAAACCAAAGTGTTAATTATCAAAACAAGTTATCATAAAATAATATCAGAGTGTAATCCAAAAGATCTCATATGCGGAAAACATAGTGTGATGCGCTGCGATCGAGCAGACTCCTTTCCTTTGAAAACAAAGTACCTGAAACCAAAACTGAAAACCGTAAGCACGAAGCTTAGTGAGTTTCCCCATCATACCACATACCATACAACATATACATTACCAAGCATATCTGGGTGTTGGCCTCCCCTTCGGTCTCTTTCAACCGGATAACCGCCTAGCATATATGGGTGCTGGCCTCCCCTTCGGTCTCTTTCAACCGGATAACGGGGACTATATCACCCCTACCACTACCACATAATAACATAGCATAAACATACTGCTCGACATGCATGGGTTCTGACGACCCCTTCGGTATCTTTCAACCGGTATCCGGGGACTATTTCACCCCTACTACTACTAACATGTATCACATAGCATCCTAGCACACAAACATAACAGATAATGACATACCAAATAATTATCTCAAAGACAATCATCTAACAAACAACTCCTACTAGTGGGCCGGCATTGTGGCCTTAGACCCCCTTCTACTGGAAGGTAACTCACCTCATGCTGCTGAAGTCCACTGCAAGAAATCCTTAGTTGTTCTCCTGGCAACTCCTCGAGCTATCAATACCAAAATATCACCCAATTAGCAATTGGGTTCTATACCATGATCCATAGTCCATACTTGGGGTAAAATGACCATTTTACCCCTTGCCCAACAAGATACATAACTAAGGACCAAGCCCAAAACCAATCAACCCAAAACTCCAAAATCCATAAAAGCCCACTAATGGCCCATTGAACTTGTCCTAAGGTCCAATCCACCAATTAGTCCAGAATACAACTACTCAGATAGTCCATTAGGGCCCAAGCATCAAGGCCCAAACAGATGGCCCAAATTGAAGCCTAAAACCCGAAATCCCACTCTGCTGAGTACGCGGGGCGTACTCAGCTTGTACGCTAAGCGTACTGGCTTAAGAGCTTGTGCGTTGCGCGTGCAGGCTTGTACGCCCAGCGTACTCCTCCTGATGACCACCTTTCAATTCTAGCTCTTAATCCATTAAGTCAAGACGTCCAACACCTCAAAATAGCCAAATATAAGTGACTTGATCCATAAAGTCGAATGCTTTAAGCCTTTGCATGGATTAATGAAGCCCAAACACCAAAGATGAATTCCAAAAGGTCAAAATCACTCCCAAAATGTCTTAAAAGTTCTTAATACCTTAAGACCTCAGTCCAAACTTCCAGATCTGATTTCAAGGGACTTCTTAAGTCATAAAGTTTCCAACTTTATGACTTAGCATAACTCAATGAGGCCCAAATCAAAACCCTAAGTCCCAAACTTCATCAAATGACTGCCAAATCATGCATGGAAGGTTTATACCCATCAAGATCCAAACTTTATGACTCCATAAGATAGATCTAGGTGCACAAAGCTTGGATCCAAAAGCTCCAAGTCATCTTCAAGAAGTTCCTTATTCCTCCTCAAGCACCAAAACACACAAAAATCACTTTGAAGCTCTACAATCACTCAAATGGGGGCTATGGGCCGATTTCTAGGGTTTAGAGGGATGGGGGCTGAAGATATTAGGGTTAGGTTATGAGATAAGGAGCTTAAATAGGGTCCAAGACCCTAAAATAGGGTTCTGATCTGACTGGCGTACGCCTAGCGTACATATGGTACGCCCAGCGTACTCCGAAAAACATTCGCGACCATCCTGGTCAGTACGCCCAACGTAACCCAAGGTATGCCCCGCATACTGCCTTCTTCACTAGTACGCCCCGCGTACGCTTTGTGTACGCCCCGCGTACTCAGCTAAGCCTGAAAACCACGAAACTTCCGAAGGCCATAACTTCTTCATTATAAGCCCGATTCCGACGATCCTTATATCCACAGAAATGTAACGAGAAGACCTACAGTTATATCAACTCATACCTTTCTTAAGACCTTCCAAACAAAAATCCATTTTCCACAAAAGCCCGAACTGACACTTTACCGAAATACCCCTATGTGACATCCCCATTTTCACGGCCAGAAAAGACCGATTTTGTTTATGCTTGTTTGAAAATCAGAGTAACATTTTAAATAAAAGTGTTGCGGAATTTGTCCCAAAACAAAATATGATAAAGATTTATCAAAAGCATTTCCAAAGAAATGTATTTCATTAAAAGACTCGGGATGTCATGTTCGATACAGATCAAAAGCATAAACAGTACAACATAAGCCTTACTACATTATTTCGTATTTACAGGCCTATAATCCCTTATCTCTCATCCAAACATCTATGCTCATGCGCCACTTCCTGTAATACAAGAAACTGAGTGGGCCAGGCTTGGGAGCCTGGTGAGCACATAGGGTTTTCAACCCTCAATAAATAAATTTATTATTTTCATCAACCAAACAAACCCGATTACCCCTTCCCGTTATCCTCACTTTACGTCCCTAGAACATCTAACACAAGGGATCTAGTCTAAGGACTTTCATCGGGGTGACAACACATGCTTCGGGGATTCCTCAACAATTCATGTCAAATAAGGCAACCATGTGGGGGATGGAGTACTGCTGGTAAACACACAGTTCAAATAAACACCTACAGGTTGCGAGCCTGCTAGCGTTCCACTGGACTGTCTAGAACAGTCCGTGGTCGTCATTTATACTCCACTAGACGACTGGATCATCAATAACATCTATAACGAGGCCTCTCATTATTTTATTTTGTCTACAATCACCGGCTCGCATACAGCTGGCTCGCACTCGGACTCGGAAGGGATAAGGCCGGGATACGCTGGGCGTACCCAAACTCGGACGCGGGGCGTAGCGAAGGGGCGGCGTGTCGTTCATCAGATGCGAGGCTTGATCAGCGATGGATGGTCCAGATGTTGCCACGTCATCGAGTTTGCATCAGTTTCGCAATTTTCCTTCCCGACTTCTAAAATTCATAACTTTCGCATACGAGCTCCGTTTTCAACGTTCTTTATATCCACGCGTAGGCGGGAACGTACTCTACAACTTTCGTTTAGACCCCGTCGGCTAATTTTGAATCTATTTTAAAAGTTATATTTTTAACAGGCCGGGACAGGATTGGTCCGTTAAAAATTCATAACTTCTTCATCCGACGTCCGTTTTCGTCTGTCTTTTCATCGTTACGCTACTATTAACGAGATCTTAGATTCTCGTTTAGGTTGTGTCGGCTAAAAACCGCTCGATCTAATATTCGAACTTCGGGCTGTACACTGCTAAGCTGAAACTTCGAAAAATCATAACTTTCTCATACAAAGTCAGATTTGGGCGTTCTTTTTATGGATGCTCTCGGTTTAACGTATTCTACGACTTTCATTTAGATTGCTAAGGCTAAAACTCGCTCTATCGTAAATTCACTATTTACGCTTCCCGGTATCGTGTCGGTTCCGTCGCGAAACTTCGACGGGTCATAACTTCTTCGTTATAACTCGGATTTCGGCGTTCTTTATATCCCCGGAATCCTTGTTTCGACCACTACAACTTTATGTAAAGATATCGGGCTTATCTCATACTTTAATTTTGACGCTTATTTTTATTCTTTATTAATTATACATTTATAATTAAGTTATAAGCACACAAATACACATAATTCACATAGTATTCAAATATTTCATCTTTATTACTTCAAAAATAGTTACAATAGTTGACCTAGACTATTACATCGTCTAAAAATGCTTAGCCCCGAAACCCGGGCGTTACACCATAGGCTCCAAAACACGAACCGAACACCCGAATCACTTCTTATACATCACCCGCACCCAAATGGGCCTAGAGCATACCTTTTCGAAAGCCCTAATCCTTATGATGATCGATCTTCTGGCTACAGCCTCAAACTAGGAATCGATTCGGAACAGGGCGTTACAACTCTCCCCCACTTAATTTAGATTTCGTTCTCGAAATCACTCTTTATTAACACTTATGCCAACACAATCAACTTGATGATCATGATCGGAAGTTTTGCATGTAAAATAACCTTCTCCAGGCAACCGGAACTCCTATCTTGGGAATAACACCCGAACCTTCCGCCCTTGCAGCCACTTCTACTTTCTGATACCCGACATCTATAATAACCTGACTTCCCGACAGCTCCCCATGCCGGAACAACCCATGCCTTCTCCCAACTGATGGCAAACCAGTCATAACCCTTCCAACTCTGATCATACAACAAATCCTTAGAATAATTCTTCAAACTAGGTGAAGATGAATCCTCAATCTCTTCAAATAAAACCTACCCTACTTCACCTGAAATTCGAAGTCGGAGTCTCAATGGCCTGACTCCCTGTAAAATCTGCCACCAAACCATCCTCATATAGTCTCGCACCACATAAATTGCTTCCAATCCCTGCTCACGCTGCTATCTTGAAAGGAGCAAAATTACCGACCATATACCGCTACAAAACACTCATACTTGACAGAAGGCTCAGATAATCCTTCGAGTAGAAGATTCATCCCCGCAACGGATAGACTCATACGAGAGCTACGCAACAGGGTCAAATCAACTACTCTAAGATTATTTAATCCCACTGCGAGTGACTCATCACTTCCCAATCCACCAGTCACTCCGTCCGCACATGAAATCCTAAAACACCGTTACCGCTTGAGACACTTAAGCTACCCGAAGCACTGGACTACCTGAAACAGTATGCTGCCTCATGGCTGCTTTCCAAAATCCATCGAGACCCTTCTGGTCGTAGTTCGTCTTCCCGTCATTTGAAATACCGGGTTCCCACCCGGTTGTTGAGCCTAAAGATTCCCACACAGTCGCCCCACACGACTTCCGAACGAAATCCTCGTCTGACATAGTTACCAATAGTTATCTTGCCACTGTGGCTCTAACGACCTCCTGATCCAACCAATCGGGTCCATACGTCGAATCCTGACGTCACCAAACCCAAAGCTAAAAGTGAATGCATCATGACTAAAGATAACATTATATCACAAACGACCTTATACGGTCCATCACTTCTTTGATCCCATGACTGCCGTGGTGTTCCCACGGTCTTATCACCGGCTCAACCAGACCTAACCCATCTGGGCAATTTCGTAGCCCAATCCAGGGATTTTCCATGTCCTCACTGTTATACCTGAACTGGTGGGTACTATTGTTCCTTCCGCTATCTATCAACCTAGTGAATGCTACGGCTACACCCGCAGTCTTACAACACTCTAACACTATCTGCCAACCTCGTGAAGGCTACGACTACACCCGCAGACTTACAACACTCTAGAACTATCTGCCAACCTCGTGAATGCTACGGCTACATCCGCAGACTTACAACACTCTAACACTATCTGCCAACCTAGTGAATGCTAAGGCTACACCCGTAGACTTACAACACTCTAGCACTATCTGTCAACCTCGTGAATGCTACGGCTACACCCGCAGACTTACAATACTCTAGCACTATTTGTCAACCTCGTGAATGCTACGGCTACACCCGCAGACTTACAACACTCTAGCACTATCTGCTAACCTTGGTCCTACCACCAGTCCATCTATACCCGTCCTACGTTAAACACGCACTCGACCTAACACTCAACTGAACTCGGGTTCTCACTGGTCCCCTAACCTATTTCCCGAAGCCTGCTATCCGATGCCAAGGGAAAGTGTGGTCCAAATGTTGGAACGTTTTCCGAACTCCCAACTCTCACAATTCTCAACCTAGATGGCCACTCGACTGCCTTCCTTCTTGATGGGGATGCGAAACTCATCCTAGTCTCACACCTATTTCTGCTCCTGAATACCTGATCGATTCTCCCCCACTTAGATTCGACTAAGTCTTCCCGACACGTGAGAATTGAAGGATTCCCAATCCTTCTTTCTTTCTAACAATCCACTGATGACAACCTGTACTTACCAATGCTAGCGATCAGTCACCAGTTAAACCTTAAGATCACCCATCCTTTGAAATCTGGAAGAGTACTCTTGAAATTTGGTCCAGTCTGACACCTCACTCCACCTCCCATGCTGACAACTGGAGACCTTAATATTTACTATGGCTGACGAAACCTTGTTCTCACTTCCACTCTCGCAGCACCACTGAACTCTAACCGAACACAACCCATGCGAGAAATGCAATTCTCTTGAACATCTTATGACCAAACATTTATGCATCTAACACCCGTATCCTTTTGGTACCGTTCCCAAACAGATGATGAAATCACTATACCCAACGATACAGGGAAGCTAGCCCGATTAACTAACCACAAACCTCTCACGCAATACCCCAGAGCCGATCTCGACCTCAACCCTAAATAACAACCAAACACTTGGAACTCTCTATATGAGATACAATCCCTCTTCTAATCCACTAACAACTCATGGTATGCAATTGGCATATGATATTTCTTGAAATTATAATCCACATACAAGTAGAGAAATAAACCCATATATACACTTACGTAAAACTTAGTGAGATTTCAAAGCAAATACAACTGCTGATTAAGAGTAGTTACACCATAATTTCATTACAGAAAGGGGAATTTCAAATTACATATCAGCGATCTATTGCGGCTCGATCTTGACTTCCTGCGGAAGTACCTGTGATGAATCATGAGCAGCCCTAACCTCTATGCGGGGACAATTCGCCCTGATATGACTAGGCTGATGACAACGATGGCACAACTCTACCTCTAATGTGCATTCTTGGCAATTGTGACCCTTCCACCCGCACCTGCCGCACTTAGACCTGCTACGAACATCCTTTTGTACCGCTTCGTCCTTCATGCAACCGCCACGACCTCTCGGATCTCTGACACTTGATGTCGTCATACCCAACTGCTTGGTTTGTCGACCCAGACCATGTTCCCGCTTCCTCTTCCCCAGCTGCCCATCCAAACCAATCTTCTTCTCCTGAGTTACCTCAACCACCCCATCAACTGCCTGTATAACTGAGGTCCTCCCCTTGAGTCTGGTGACAACTCTATCAGTGACACGCCCAATGATGTCAGGTAACTCCTCTCGTAGGGCTCGCGAAATCTCCACAGTGATCCAATCATGTGGTAGACTCTCCTGAAGACAAGGTGCATAACCCACCCTAGTCCCAAATGACCAGAGTTAACAGTAGGGTCCTCCTTCCTGAAGGATCTCAGGGATCCGTAAGCATTGGGCTCCAGATGAGCCCCCAACTGCCCCGCAACGATCTCGGCCCGAAAGGCCTCTAGGCGACTATCCAAAAGTTCCAAAATCCCCTCCTTGACCAAACCGAAGATCACAGGAGTCTGACCAATGATGTTGCACGTAATCTCAGCTGATATAAACTCTCTCATCCGATCACCAAGCTGCCTGGCTCCAGAGCCTGAGCCACATCCCTCACCGGCACCTGAACTGCCAATTGGTATCTCACGTAGCGTCTCCATGCTAAAAACATACCATAACAACCATCTGAATACTCGTCACATATCGAGGGATCACAAATACTACAAGCTCTCTGGTCTTATCTCAGCCTTCCTTGAATCGAGTACAGATCCTCTGCTTTCAGTAGTATGGGCCCCTACTACCTTCCACATCAATCTGTACTTTCCTCAAAGATTGCCTCGACTCCACCAAGTCCCTTGCACTAATACCATTCCCAGCACTAATCCTATCATGGGCTTTCCCTAGGTTCCCGAACCCACCCAGTCCTCAGCTGCTGACAGATTCCCAGTAATGTCAACTAGCTACCTGATGAATATAGCCACATGCAACATAGATCAAATAATCCTTCGAGTAAAAGATTCATCCCTAGAACGGTTAGACTCAAACAAGAGCTGCGCAATAGAGTTAAGTCCATCACTCTGATATTATCCGGCCTGTGTCCCATGTGACTTAGCATATTCACTTAGTAGCTAACTCACATCACTACGAGTCCCACAAAGCACAAAGCAAGCAGCATTCAGACAATGGAAATTCTAACCAACATGATCTAATCAAACCATTCTATCCTCTAATCAGGAATCTGTACATGCAATTCAAAGGCTCATATAATCAGGCATAACCTAAACAGGCCATCCTATCACTGACCGATCAGTACTAGTATGCAGGTCTACAAGTACATATAATAGGCATATAAGGCATCCTTCCTAGATCCTTAGCCCTAATCTAGCATGCAGTTCACATATTCTCACTTCATATCATAAGATAACATAACATAACATAACATGTATGGGTACCTTGGGGAAAACTTACTTGAGCTCGGCTGATTACACGCATCACACTCCTTGTTCTTTATCAAAACTCTTTATTTTAATTTTTAGAAAATTAATTTCTTGTAAAAATCTTTCAAACCCTAGATTTGAGTCCAGACACACCCGAGAGTGTGTTCGAATCCCTCAAACCAGGGCTCTGATACCAACTTGTAACATCCCAAAATTCAAGACCAAAAATTTCGTTTTTAGTTTAACAATTCATAAAACCAACTGTAATAAAACATACATAATAAATCCCATGTCAAACCAAAGTGTTAATTATCAAAACAAGTTATCATAAAATAATATCAGAGTGTAATCCCAAAGAACTCATATGCGGAAAACATAGTGTGATACGCTACAATCGAGCTGGCTCCTTTCCTTTGAAAACAGTGTACCTAAAACCAAAACTGAAAACAGTAAGCACGAAGCTTAGTGAGTTCCCCCATCATACCACATACCATACAACATATACATTGCCAAGCGTATCTGGGTGCTGGCCTCCCCTTCGGTCTCTTTCAACCAGATAACTGCCTAGCATATCTGGGTGCTGGCCTCACCTTCGGTCTCTTTCAACCGGATAACCGCCTAGCATATTTGGGTGCTGGCCTCCCATTCGGCCTGTTTCAACCGGATAACGGGGACTATTTCACCCCTACCACTACCACATAATAACATAGCATAAACATACTGCTAGGCATGCATGGGTTCTGACGACCCGTTCGGTATCTTTCAACCGGTATCCGGGGACTATTTCACCTCTACTACTACTAACATGTACAACATAGCATCCTAGCACACAAACATAACATATAATGACATACCAGATAATTATCACAAAGACAATCATCTAACAAACAACTCCTACTAGTGGGCCGACATTGTGGCCTTAGACCCACTTCTACTGGAAGGTAACTCACCTCATGCTGCTGAAGTCCACCGCAAGAAATCCTTAGTTGTTCTCCTCGCAACTCCTCGAGCTATCAATACCAAAATATCACCCAATTAGCAATTGGGTTCTATACCATGATCCATAGTCCATACTTGGGGTAAAATGACCATTTTACCCCTTGCCCAACAAGATACATAACTAAGGACTAAGCCTAAAACCAATCAACCCAAAACTCCAAAATCCATAAAAGCCCACTAATGACCCAATTTTCCAAATTAGGCCCAAACCCTTTCACGGGCCTTGTCCTAAGGTCCAATCCTCCAATTAGTCTAGAATACAACTACTCAGATAGTCCATTAGGGCCCAAGCATCAAGGCCCAAACAGATGGCCCAAACTAAAGCCTAAAACCCGAAATCCCACTCTGCTGAGTACGCGGGGCGTACTCCGCTTGTACGTTAAGCGTACTGGCTTAAGAGCTTGTATGCTGCGCGTACAGGCTTGTTCGCCCAGCGTACTCCTCCTGATGACCGACTTTCAATTCTAGCTCTTAATCCATTAAGTCAAGACGTCCAACACCTCAAAATAGCCAAATATAAGTGACTTGATCCATAAAGTCGAATGCTTTAAGCCTTTGCATGGCTTAATGAAGCCCAAACACCAAAGATGAATTCCAAAAGGTCAAAATCACTCTCAAAATTTCTTAAAAGTTCTTAATACCTTAAGACCTCAGTCCAAACTTCCAGATCTGATTTCAAGGGACTTCTTAAGTCATAAAGTTTCCAACTTTATGACTTAGCATAACTCAATGGGGCCCAAATCAAAACCCTAAGTCCTAAACTTCATCAAATGACTGCCAAATCATGCATGGAAGGTTTATACCCATCAAGATCCAAACTTTATGACTCCATAACCTCAATAAGGGCCAAATATGAAGCTCAAAGGTTCTGGAGTAACTTCTACTCACAAGAACCACCTCAAGGGACCAAAACCATAACAATGTACCACTTAGCTAGATCTACATGAAAAAGTTGTCAAGGTTAAGACTTTATACCTCCAGAAGATAGATCTAGGTGCACAAAGCTTGGATCCAAAAGCTCCAAGTCAAACAATGACTCTTCAAGAAGTTCCTTCTTCCTCCTCAAGCACCAAAACACTTAAAAATCACTTTGAAGCTCTACAATCACTCAAATGGGGGCTATGGGTCGATTTCTAGGGTTTAGAGGGATGGAGGCTGAAGATATTAGGGTTAGGTTATGAGATAAGGAGCTTAAATAGGGTCCAAGACCCTAAAATAGGGTTCTGATCTGACTGGCGTACGCCCAGCATACATATGGTATGCCCAACGTACTCCGAAGAACATTCGCGACCATCCTGGTCAGTACGCCCCGCGTATGCTTTGTGTATGCCCCGTGTACTCGGCTAAGCCTGAAAACCACGAAACTTTCGAAGGCCATAACTTCTTCGTTATAAGCCTGATTCCGACGATCCTTGTATCCGTGGAAATGTAACGAGAAGACCTACACTTATATCAACTCATACCTTTCTTAAGACCTTCCGAACAAAAATCCATTTTCCACAAAAGCCCGAACTGACACTTACCGAAATACCCCTAGGCTCCAAAACACGAACCGAACACCCGGATCACTTCTAATACATCACCCGCACCCAAATGGGCCTAAAGCATACCTTTTCGAAAGCCCTAATCCTTATGATGATCGATCTTCGGGCCACACCCTCAGACTAGGAATCGATTTTACAACTCTCCCCCACTTAATTTAGATTTCGTCCTCGAAATCACTCTTTATAGCTAAATACAAGTGACTTGATCCATAAAGTCGAAGGCTTTAAGCCTTTGCATGGCTTAATGAAGCCCAACACCAAAGATGAACCCCAAAGGTCAAAATCATCCCAAAATGACTTAAAAACTTCTTAATACCTTAAGACCTCAATCCAAACTTCCAGATCTGATTTCAAGGGACTTCTTAAGTCATAAAGTTTCCAACTTTATGACTTAGCATAACTCAATGGGACCCAATTCAAAACCCTAAGTCCCAAACTTCATCAATGACTACCAAATCGTGCAGGGAAGGTTTATACCCATCAAGATCCAAACTTTATAACTCCATAACCTCAACAAGGACCAAAAATGAAGCTCAAAGGTTCAGGAGTAACTTCTACTCACAAGAACCACCTCAAAGGGACCAAAACTATAACAAAATATCACTTAGCTAGATCTACATGAAAGAGTTTTCAAGGTTGAGACTTTATACCTCTAGAAGATAGATCTATGTGCACAAAGCCTGGATCCAAATCCAAGTCAAGCAATGACTCTTCAAGAAGTTCCTTCTTCTTCCTCAAGCACCAAAAACACACATAAATCACTTTGAAGCTCAAATGGAGGCTAGGGTTTCGTTCTGAGGGTTAGAGAGGATGGAGGCTGAAGGAAATGAGGGTTGGAGGTGAGTTAAGGTCTTGAAATAGGGTCCAAGACCCTAAATTAGGGTTTTAATCTGGCCTGACGGACGCAGCGCGTTCCCTTGGGGAATGCAGGGCGTTCCCAAATGCACCCATGTCCAAATTCCCGTGTACGCCATGCGTACCTCCCTTGTACGCCATGCGTACCCGTTTTGGCCCAACACCCCTCTAACTTCAAATGGTCATAACTTTTGCATCCCTTATCTGATTTCGAGGTTCTTTATATCCACGCAAAGGTAACGAGAAGCCCTACACATCTATAAACTTTATTTAGTCTGAAAACCAACCGAAATTAAATACAAAATTCATAAAAGGCCCGAATCAACGCCTTTACCGATACCCTTGGGCTCCAAAACACAAACCGAATACCCGAATCATCCAACTACATCATCCACCTCCAAATGAGCCGAAAATCAATTCTTCAAGGGTTCTAAGTCTGATAATACCCATATCTTGATCACCACCCGTCAATGGGAAATGATTCGAAACAGGGCGTTACAATAAATGTAATTGTTAACCATTATTACTTGTATTCTATCAGAATGAATGTCATTTATGTATGTTCATAGTTGTATTTCTTAATAATGAATGTAATTACTGATTTTAAGATATTAAAATTATTTTCATATAAAATTTGTATTCATTAAAATTTATTAATCTTGATAATATATACTTATAGTATTCCATCATAATTTTAATGTTTTTCTTTCAAGATAATGATAAACACATTCTTTTAGAATGTCCGATTTAATATATTTATTATCCAAAAAATCATATTTTTAAAGTTTAGAGAAGTAATTATCTCCTAAAATCTGCAATTTTCCTTTTTTAATTTATGTTAATTGGCTAAAATACCCTTAGAATGAAATTAGTTGGTATTTTTCAATTATCTTTAATTTAATAATATGTATTAATCACTTTCTTGAAGTAAGTAAAATGATTGGCTCATAATCATTCCTAAATTAACACAATAATTAGTTAGAATACAACAACCTAAGCCCTATATAATATATACATATATAAAAATTTAATTTATGTATATGTTTTTAGGGGCCCAATTACCAAATTAACCCTAACTTCAAATCAGCCCAAGAAACTAACCTCTTGTCTGGAGCGCGTTTATAACGTCCGGTTTCAAGTATGAGTTTAAATTATTATTTTTAGGAAAACTTGATTGGTCACGGCGTGGTGAAGAGACCACCACGACGTGGCATTTCTGCATGAAACACATGTTTTATTTAATACGTCACGATGTGGTCATGCAAGGGCCACAACGTGGCGACACTGGATGTGCAAAAACCTGATATTCGGGCTCAATGCCCTATTTAAAGAAAGTGATGACTAGGGTTTTGTAACGTCCTAAAAATACAAATAAATTTTTTTATTTTTAAACCATCAAATCCATGCAACATTTGTTTTAAAATCAATAATGGTAAAAATCTATCTCAAACATCAGATTGAAATGATAATAATCACTGCGGAAAAATCATTAGTGGAGGTTGTGCAATCAAGCCGCGCTCTTCCCTTTGGAACTGGAAGTGCTTGAAAATATTCAAACCATAAAATCGCAAGCACAAAGCTTAGTGAGTTCCCCAAAATACCATATACCATACATACATTCGCCATGGGCTACCCCCATAGTCTTTCCTTGAAATGTCATGGGCTACCTCCAGGGTCTTTCATCCAAGTGTCATGGGCTACCCCATGGTCTTTTCTTGGAATGTCATGGGCTACCCTCATGGTCTTGAATCCAAGTGCCATGGGCTACCCCCACGGTCTTTCATACAAATGTCATGGGATACCCCCATGGTCTTCCATGCAAGTATCACAAAGACAACGAGCATCCTACATAGTATAGTGAGAAGACTCACCTCTCAACGCAGATCACAGCTAACAACTCTCACAGGCAAAGATCGAGTGTTATACACCACCTAATAAACCACAGAGGTTGAACCCTTAGTCCACCTTCTAAAACTATCAATTTACCAAGATTCAACCAAGTCAAAAAGTCAACGATCAAAGTCAACTTCAGCGAGTCTCCACGTCGTAGCCTCCCATTGGCCATGTCATGGCAGAATAAAGAAAAAATAGTCTGACATCCCTTATTCGCCATGTCGTGGCTGCCAAAGTGTCACGTCGTAGAAACTGGGTCTCAACAACTTAATGGATTAAGTTGTTTCCCTACTACTCCAAGAGCTCCGAAGCTCATATATAGTCCTTCCCAAGGTCTTGATGGATAAATTTTCCAACTTTATCCATTAAGACATCGCAATAAGTCAAGATCTATAAACCTAGGTCCTAAATGATAACTTAAGGCATAAACTCAACCATTAAGCACTTAATCACCAACGCCACAAGTCCATAGCTTCCACAAGGATTTCCTACACTCAAATCATCATAAAAATCAGTGCTTTATGGATATGCATGTCCAATGCATGTTTCTTCCAAACTAGGTCAAAACATGGAAGAAATGAACTCAATCTTGTGCATGAGACGAAATACACCCTAACACTCTAGATCTGGAACGTATAACCCTAAAAGGGACTCAATGATCCGTAAAGCTGCCAACTTTATGGACTCCATTCCTCCAAACTTCCATAACATGAAGAAAAAAGGACAAGGAACCTAGATCTAGAAGCATGCAACATAAAGGTAGATCTTGAACACTTACAATGGTCCAAAAATGTGCTAGAAGATGATGATGAGGCTTGCAAGCTGAATCTATGCGCCAAGGGAGCTTCCTTCTCATTCAATATGCCAAAAACACCAACAAGAACTTCAAGAACTCAACAATGGAGGTTAGATCTGATTGGAGTTGGAAAGGAAGGTGTTGCAGGTTGAGGGTGTGCAAACCCTAGCTCCTATTTTCCTTAAATAGGGCCTAAAGCCCAAAAAATTAGGTTTTTGCCTTCAGATGGTCGCCATGTCGTGACCTAATACTTGCCACATCGTGGGCACAAAAATGAGTTGCGATTACTTCGTCCATGCCACATCATGGGGACACCTTTCCCACGTCATGGCCATTAAATCTTAAAAATAATTTATAAATTAACTATACCTGGAATTCCGGATGTTATAAGTTTCCCCCAAACTCAGTCTCCATCACCTCCTAAAGTGTTATTGAGCAAAGTCTAACCTCCTTGCAAGTTTTGAGATCATTTTGGTGTCTTTGGTGCACTTTGAAGGAAGACGAAGAAGGTTTTGTTGCAAGGATCCAACAAACAACTCCTCCCCATTCTTGGAATTTCTCTTTGGACCATTTGTAAGTCTTCAAGCTTCCATCTTGGTGATTCCTTTCTTGTAGATCTAGCCTTTTAAGCATGTTTTGGTCCATAAAAGGAGTTTGAATGATGAGATGAGATAAAGTCTGCAACTTTATGACTCATCAATGTCCCTTGATCTTAAAAGATTCTGGATATAGCAGTTGGTTGAGTTTTTAGAGCCATTTATATGGTTTTGGGTTATTTCGTCAAATTTTGACCTAATTGAGTGAAGGACATGCATGAGTCATGCATGTCCATAAATTTTGCATTTTTTTTCTGGAGCATTAAGGTCCCAAGAAGCATCCTGGAAAGTTATAATTAAAGGCTTAGAGGATTGAGAGTTGAATCCATTAAGTTGTCTTTATACAGTTTTCACGGCTTTACGACTTGCTTGCCACGACATGGAGTCTGGTTTGGTCGCAACTATTTTGATTGGACTTTGCCACGGTATGGTGGCATGCCTGTCATGGCGTGGTAGTGGATTTTTATTGGATCAAGTTGAATGGCCACAACGTGGAGGTCAACCAGAGTTGACTTTGACTGTTGGCTTTTAAACTAGTTGACTTTTAGCAAAATTACTAGTTTTAGAAGGTAGACTAAGGGTTTACCTTGTGTGACTCGGTAGGTGGTGTGTAGCACCCACTTCTTGACTGTATAAGTTGGTTAGTTGTCGAATACGTTTGCGAGGTGAGTCTTATCACTATACTATGTAGGTTGTTAGACTGTCTTTGTGACTTTAGCATGAAAGACCATGTGAGGACCATGACACTTGTATGAAATACCATGGGAGGACCATGATACATGTATGAAAGACCATGGGAGGACCATGAAACATATATGAAAGATCATTGGAGGACCATGACACTTGTATGAAAGACCATGGGAGGACCATGCCAGCCGTACATAATACTATGGGAGGACCATTGTAACATCCAAAAATTCAAGACCAAAAATTTCGTTTTGATTAATTAAAAACCGCTTAATAAATTTTGCCCAATCATTGAATAACATTCTTAATAACACAATTATCAGAGTTTTAAATCCTAAAGATCATCTAGTGCGGAAAACATGGTGTGATGCGTTGCGATCGCCCCGAGCTCCTTCCTTGGAAAAACATTAGTACCTGAAACAAATAACTGAAAACCGTAAGCACGAAGCTTAGTGAGTTCCCCAGATACCACATACCATACATATCAACTGATCCATACATGGCATACGTAACCATGAGCCATACATAACAAACATATCCATAATCAAGTAAGGTGCTATGTGCCAAACATAGTCTTGCTGTTATACCACGGGCCGCACGTGGTCTTTCTTGTCAAGCCTGGGGCCACTCCTTGGGTCTTACAGACAAGTGCCAAGGGCCACCCCCTGGTCTTCCATGCAAGCATCACAAAGACAACTATACATACTACTCTACTAGGCTACTCAACATACAGTGTGCCAGGAGCCACCTCCTGGTCTTTCATTCATAATAGCATACAGTGTGCCAGGAGCCACCTCCTGGTCTTTCATACATGTTGCCTAGGGCTAACCCCCGGGTCTTCCTACCATACATAATAACATAATGTGTGCCAGGAGCCTCCTCCTGGTCTTTCATGCTTAAAGCCTAGGGCTAACCCTCAGGTCTCCCTACCATACATAAACTAAATGGGCCGGCATTGTGGTCGTAGACCCATACAAATAGTGAGGAGACTCACCTCGATATCGTGTAGTGTCAGCACGATCCTCGGCACGGAAACCAGCTCGTCTCAACTCTTCAATCCCTACACAACAACCCTTCTTGATTACTAATTCATAATCATAACCCTCTTACAAGAGTCAACCCAAGTCCAAGCCAATAGTCAAGGTCAAACCCCGATTCTACCTGCCGAGTCTAGCAACAACTCGACGGGTCCTTCTTCACCCATAACATCAGGACCATCTTCAACCGACTCGCCGAGTTCATCCTTTAAATAGGGTGCAAACCCTGTAAATTTGGGTTTTGTCCAGACAGCTTCTACTCGTCGAGTCGGTCCCCCGACTCGTCGAGTAGGTTACTAAAACTCTCGCATAATGTCGAGTCTACTCGACAAGTTGGGCCTACAACTCGACGAGTCCTAGAGTAAATCCCAATATTTCTTGAATTTGAATACGTACCAAGAACCGGGTGCTACAAATCTCCCCCACTTATTTTAGACTTCGTCCTCGAAGTCTGCTGCCGAATCTGGAAAAAGCTCCGGGTAGTGCTCTCCCATCCCGTCCCCCGACTCCCAAGTCCATTCTGAGCCCTTGCAGTGCCGCCATTGCACCTTCACCAGCTCCACCCTTTTTTTCCTCAGATCCTTCGACTTCTTGTCGAGGATAGCTACTGGTCGTCCGTTGTAACTCATGCTGTCACCCTCCTGAATATCCCCTAAAGGCACCACTGCTGAATCGTGCAATTTACACGGACGACATCCTAAAACCAACAGAACTTCGAGTTTCCGCAAGTCATTTCTGTCTCCCAAAGTCTGAATCCCATGCTGGTCTGTCTCCCTGACGGACCGCCTACATTCCAAAACTACCATGCCAAAACCTCATCGAGTAACTGACCAATGCACACTCCCCAATGCCGATTATCTCGACGATATCTTCAGAACAAAATCCATGACCATAACTAGCTGTAGCATACTGATACTTGACAGAGGGCTCAGATTATCCTTCGAGTAGCAAATTCATCCCTGAAACTGTTAGACTCATACGAGAGCGGCGCTACAGGGTCAAACCCATTACTTTGAGATTATTCAATCCGTCTGTAAGTGACTTAGTGCCTCCGTTTGGTGAGCAAATTTGCGCACAAGGTTCCTCACAATACTCCCTTCTATCCGAACATCCTGCTGTCTCTTAACCACTATTCGGATGAACTGATACTACCTTGCTCGACAATTGATCTGACATTACTTGTATTACTGGACTCCCACCGGCTACTAATTCCAAGCACAATCTCTCAGTCGCTTCCAGCGACCTCTGAAGAACTTCAGCTATCGAAACTCCTCGGTCTACACTCTTACTCACGACTCCATCATTCCTGCTGGCCCTCCCGATCGTACTGTCTGACTACTCATTGCCAGCGAATCTACTACTAAAGGTGAATGCTACCAAAACCGTTGTAGTCTTACATCACTCCTAGTCTCCAATGACCTACCGCCTTCCGAATCTAATCGTAATATGTCCTACTCACATCCGAGCGGCTGCCCCGCCCTATCTTAAACTGTCTGAAAAACCTTGCCAACGAATCACGCATCTGATACATTCGTACTGTCGAATAGGGACCGACGAATGCTACAGGCCACCCCGCAGTCTTGCGCTTCCATATTAACTGACCACTAGTGGATGCTACGAGCCACCCCGTAGTCTTATTATACTCATTCTGCCAACTAGTGAATGCTACGGGCCACCCCCATAGTCTTACAACACTTCTGCGCTACCAGCCAACTAATGTTACGGGCCACCCCGCAGTCTCACCACACTCTTACACTATCTGTCGATTAATGCTACGGGCCACCCCGCAGTCTTACTATACTAATGCTACGGGCCACACCGCAGTCTAACTATACTAATGCTACAGGCCACACCGCAGTCTAACTATACTAACATATGAATGCTACGGATCACACCGCAGTCTTACAACGCCCTTACTCTATCTGCTAACTAGTGAACGCTACGGGCCACCCCGCAGTCTCACCACACGTCTCATACTATCTGACCACTGGTGAATTCTACGGCTATCCGGTAGTCTGACAACACCTTCCACACCGACTAGCTGCTAGTGGATGCTACGACTAACCCGTAGTCTTACAACACCTTCCACACTGACTCGACCGCTGGCCATGGTCTTTTGCTGACTACTAATCCGTACATACCCATAATTGAGCATACAAGCACAATCTAGTACCCCAAGCTGTACTCATGTCCTAACTGAAACTCCCAACCGATTCTTCTGAACCTGTTATCAGACATCCCGAGAATGCGATCTCACCATTGGCAAGTTTTCCGAACTTCCAATTCACACTATCCTCAATTCATACAGCCGCCTGGGCCGTCTTTCTCCCTGACAAGAGAGCGAAACTTATCCCAGTTTCAAAACCGCTCCTGCTCCCGTAACATGATTGTTTCTCCCCCACTTAGCTTCGACTAAGTCTTTACGGCACGCGAAAATCCGAGGATTTCCATTCCTTCCTCCCATACACGATAGGCATAATAACTACTATCGCCTTAATCTTGCTAGCGATCTGTCATTAGCCCACTCCAAATACCGTACGATTACCAAATACTAGATGAACACTTTCTGCATCCCCGATACTAATAATCCCTTGAGCTCAAACTGACGTCCTTAAGGTCCGAATAACTAATGCTCAGAGCAACCTCCTCAGTGATAGACCACTTCCCTTGATGCTTCCAAAAGCTATCCCAAACACCAAGAAAAGAACCACCGAACCCTGATGATGGTGGATGACTACTCCATGGACCCTGCCCACCAACCTCCACGTAACGCTCCTGAACCATTTTCAGCCGTAACCGAGATAATATTGGACACTTCGAACCCGAAGTGAGAGATGACCTTACACTAGCTACTAATAGTTCCTGGTATGCAATTGGCATATGACAATTCTGAAAATACAATCTGAATACAAGCAGAGAGATAACTCATACATACTATCACCTGAGACCGAGGTAAGAACAATCATAGTACATATAGAATCGAAAATAGCCATCGATTCATACCTGCAACATTCCCTGCTGTAATCCGGATCTCCCTCGTCTGTCACTTCAAGTCCCTACCTTCTCGCCCATCCGTAATCCTCAAGGTAGTCGGGGCAGACGTACTCCCTGCTCCTCCCCTCATTTCCGGGCAGGCGGTCTTCTTGTGGCCCACCTGATTGCAGTGAAAACATAATGGGCTTGCCCCCTGTGGGCAGTACCTGCTGACGTGACCATCACTGCCACACTTGTAGCAGCCTGAACCCCTGGAACGACAAACTCCCTCGTGCTGTTTCCCACACGTGCTGCACTGACTTCGGCCCTGCCGATCTACCAATCGCTGATTTGAAGTCTTGGGTCTCTTCCCGGGACCCTCCAAAGTATACATCTGATCTAACCTTCTCTTCGTAATGTGCTCCAAATCAATTTCCCTTTCCCGCGTCCTGGCAATCATAGAGTCCAGGGTCGGGCATGCCGAGAAGCTGACATGCTCCCGAATATCAGCTCTCAACATGTCATGATAGCGGGTCCTCCGCATCTCCTCATCCCCTGCATACTGAGGCACCAATAAGGCCCTCTCCCGGAACTTGGCGGTAATCTCCGCCACCGACTCCGTCGTCTGTCTCATGTCTAGGAACTCCCTGGCCAGTTGCTGAAGCTCCACAGCTGGCGCAAACTCCGCCCTAAACCTGGTCACAAAGTCGGACCAGGTCATAGCCTCAATGGCTGAGGCTCCCAAGGAATCACCAACTGACTCCCACCAGTCTCTAGCTTTGTCCCTCAAGCATCCTGCAGCAAATCGAGCCTTCGACCCCTCAGGACAGAAGCTCGTCAACTGTGCAGACTCAATGTCTGCAATCCATCTCCTGGCAACAATGGGGTCCTTCAGCCCGTGGAAGTCTGGCGCGCCACTCCCCCTGAAGTCCTTGAAGGACAATGTGCGCGATTCTGACTGGCTAGATGCCATATCACTCGGGAACCCTCTGAGGCGATCCTCCATTAGCTCAATAATCCCTTCCTTGATCGACCCGAAAATCACCGGGGTCGACTCAAGGATACCTCTCGTGATCTCAGACGCGATGAACTCGCATAGTCCCTCATCCACTGGCTCGGAACCTACACCCGAACCTGATCCTGAACCGAATCCTGATCCTCCTGCTCCGTGTCGCGTAATCATCACCATTCTGAAACGAAACACATAATTGTCAGGGTCGTATGTAACCTCAGAAGGTCTCACATACTACAAGTTTCCTGGTTCTATCTCAACCCTCCCTGACTCGAGTACAGATCCTCTACTTTCAGTAGTACGGGCCCATACTACCTTCCACATCTATTCGTACTTTCCTCAAGGATTGCTTCGACTTCACCAAGTCCCCTCTACTACTGCTGCTTTCTGCTACTCTCCTCCTAGGCTTTCCTAGGTTCCCGAACCCACCCAGTCCTCAGCTGCTGAAAGACTCTTAATGATGCCAATTAACCACTACATGAATACCATCACATGTGACGAGGCTCGGATAATCCTTCGAGTAAAGGACTCACCCCTACAACGGTTAGACTCAGACAAGAGCTGCGCAATAGGGTCAAGTCCATCACTCCGAGATTATTCAAGCCTGATCACATGTGACTTAACGCATTCATCTAGTAGCTAACTCCCATTACTTAAAGTCCCACAAAGCACAAAGCAAGCAGCATTCAGACAAGCGGAAAATCTAACCAAACAAGCCGTTCTATCCTCTTATTAGGAATCTACACTAGCATGCAATTCAAGGGCTCATACTATCAGGCATAACCTAAACAGGCCATTCTACTACTGGCTGATCAGCTTTAGCATTCAATTCTACAAGTTCACATAAGCATACAAAGGCATATCTCCTATATCCTTAGCCATAATCTAGCATGCGAATCACATAATCATATCATATCACATATCAAACATGTATTGGTATTTTGGGAACCACTTACTTGAGCTCGGTCGATTGCACGCATCACACACCTTGTTCTTTTCAAAGTTCTTTTCTCTTTTTGAATACTTTTCAAGTTCCTTTTGAAAATTTTCATATCAAGTCCTCAGTTTGAGTCCAGACTCACCCGAGAGTGTGCCCGAATCCCTCAAACCAAGGCTCTGATACCAACTTGTAACATACCAAAATTCAAGACCAAAAATTTCGTTTTGATTAATTAAAAACCGCTTAATAAATTTTTCCCAATCATTGAATAACATTCTTAATAACACAATTATCACAGTTTTAAATCCCAAAGATCATCTAGTGCGGAAAACATGGTGTGATGCGCTGCGATCGCCCCGAGCTCCTTCCTTGGAAAAACATTAGTACCTGAAACAAATAACTGAAAACCATAAGCACGAAGCTTAGTGAGTTCCCCAGATACCACATACCATACATATCAACTGATCCATACATGGCATACGTAACCATGAGCCATACATAACAAACATATCCATAATCAAGTAAGGTGCTATGTGCCAAACATAGTCTTGCTGTTATACCACGGGCCGCACGTGGTCTTTCTTGTCAAGCCTGGGGCCACTCCCTGGGTCTTACAGACAAGTGTCAAGGGTCACCCCCTGGTCTTCCATGCAAGCATCATAAAGACTACTATACATACTACTCTACTAGGCTACTCAGCATACAGTGTGCCAGGAGCCACCTCCTGGTCTTTCATTCATAATAGCATACAGTGTGCCAGGAGCCACCTCCTGGTCTTTCATACATGTTGCCTAGGGCTAACCCCCGGGTCTTCCTACCATACATAATAACATACTGTGTGCCAGGAGCCTCCTCCTGGTCTTTCATGCTTAAAGCCTAGGGCTAACCCTCGGGTCTTCCTACCATACATAAACTAAATGGGCCGACATTGTGGTCGTAGACCCATACAAATAGTGAGGAGACTCACCTCGATATCGTGTAGTGTCAGCACGATCCTCGGCACGGAAATCAGCTCGTCTCAACTCTTCAATCCCTACACAACAACCCTTCTCGATTACTAATTCATAATCATAACCCTCTTACAAGAGTCAACCCAAGTCCAAGCCAATAGTCAAGGTCAAACCCCGATTCTACCTGCCGAGTCTAGCAACAACTCGACGGGTCCTTCTTCACCCATAACATTAGGACCATCTTCAACCGACTCGCCGAGTTCATCCTTGAACTCGTTGAGTTCATCTCCCTCATATAAACGTGTTCAGTCTATGACTCGCCGAGTTGTATGAACAACTCGTCGAGTCCATCTTCATGAGTTGGGAGATTGCCTTGGACTCGCCGGGTCTGTTCATACACTCGCCGAGTCCTATGATTTCCAGATCCAAGACAAACCCCTAGCAGGCTGAGTGTTCCTTCCACTCAATCTAAACCATTTCCAGAATACGTTTTAGGGGTAAAAGCGTCCCGACTCGCCAAGTCACCCAAGTGACTCGCCGAGTCCCTCTTTGTCCAAAACTATACAGTCGATTACAATGGGTCTCAATGCATTAAAACCATAGATCTGACCTCCTAGGGTCCATTTCATACGTAAAGTTCCAATCTTGACGTCCATGCATGGGGTTTTTGGCTCAAAAAGCCGTAAAAGAGGTACATATATGAAGCATGGGTCTCCCATGGCCATAAAGTTGGCACCTTTATGTCATGGGAACCCTCAATGGTTCCAGATCTGAAGCACAAACCCACTTATGCACACAATTCCGACTATAGCTTCACTAAGGCTAGGAAAAGGTAGAAAATAGCCCCAAATCAAGATCTAAGCAAAGAATAGTCAAGGTTTCAGCTTTATACCTCAAGTGAGCTGGAATTGGGGCACAACCTCTTGATCTACTAACTTCCACTTGAACTTCCAAGCTCCCTTCTTTTTCTTCAACTTCAAATACACACAAAAGGCACCGAAAATCTCAAGAACACTCGATAATGGCTTAGCGTTTCGAGTTAGGGTTTCTCTGGGTTGGGAGGAACGATGGAGGCTGGGTTGAGGCAAGAAAAGTTGTTTAAATAGGGTGCAAACCCTGAAAATTAGGGTTTTGTCCAGACAGCTTCTACTCGTCGAGTCGGTCCCCCGACTCGTCGAGTAGGTTACTAAAACTCTCGCATAATGTCGAGTCTACTCGACGATTTGGGCCTACAACTCGCCGAGTCCCAGAGTAAATCCCAATATTTCTTGAATTTGAATACGTACCAAGAACTGGGTGCTACAACCATAGCAATGAAGACTGCAGGATGACTATAGCAATGTGTGATTGTAAGACTACGGGAAAACCACAACATTCACATGTTATTACGTATGTTATGTATGGTATATGGTATTTTGGAGAACTCATTAAGCTTTGTGCTTACGGTTTATGTTTAAATATTTCAAGTACTCTGGGTTCCAAAGGAAAAGGCCCAACATGATTGGTTGATTCCGCATTTATGACTTTGATATTATTTTGAAAACGCTTTTCGATACTCTGACTATCTTTTGGAAGTAATAAATGAATGAATTGGTAGATTTAAAAATAAAAATTTTACCTTGTATTTTGGGATGTTACAAATTGGTATCAGAGCCTTGGTTTGAGGGATTCGGGCACGCTCTCGGGTGTGTCTGAACTAAAACTGAGGAATTGATAAAATCTTTTAAAAGAAAATTGATTTTCTAAAAAGGTTTTTATAAGAAAAAAGGGTGTGATGCATGCAATCAACCGAGCTCAAGTAAGTAATTCCCAAAATACCCATACGTGAATGTTATGCTTTAGTATGTCATTATTGGAGTTACATGTATGCTAGTGGATATGTTAAGGATCACTTCAGGAATTGCATGATAGAATTGTCTGACATTTGTGATGCCTTATAGCCTAGGGAATTTTTTGTTATGTGCTACTGAAAGTCTAGATTGATGATGTTATTAGTGTGTGTATGTTTTAGAGTTGTACACGATTAAGATTATATAGCCTTAGAATTATCGATTTAGTCTTATTTCATGTTCCTTGTTTGGTTGTAGCCTTAGGATAGAATCACTTATTCCACAGTCTATTTGATATTGTATTGTGTATATAACTTGCATGCACGAGGCAACCAACGGTGATGGTAGAGACTCCTGGAAATGCGAGAGAAAAATAGAGGAGGATTCCTATGAGAGCCTAAGAAATTTTGTAGTACGTTATGTATGTTTTTTAGCATATGACTTATGAGAGTTGCCATAGTGGAGTGACTTAGAGGATTCAGGATGATTCTTGAGGAAAGTACGGATAGATGTGGAAGGTAGTATTGGGTCCGTACTACTGGAAGCACATGATCCATACTAGAATCAAGGAATGGCATGAAAATTGTAAGGAGCTTATAGTGTGGGAGGTTCTTCGGGTATGTTCTAATCTTTTGTATAGTTGCCTTTCAGTATGGTGGTGACTACCCAAAGTTCTGGTTCTGGTTCCGGTTCAGGCGTTAATCTTGAACCAGATGACGAGATGATACACAAGTTAATCACGTCAGAGATCACACATAGTATCTTGGATGTCACCCCTATGATTTTCGATACTATCAAGGAGGGGATTATGGAGTTACTGGATGTAACGTCTGCAATTTCGGGCTAGACGTTTAGAGTATAATCGTATTAACTATAAATTTTATCAAACAATTAAAATTGTTGATTAGCATAAATGTTCTTCATATGTGTTGCGAGCTAATAAATATTTATCGTATACACATTAACATTAAGTGGAACAAATATTATGATTATATAATTTTTTATTCTGTATAAATAGACATTCATGTTGATATAGTTTTAAGATAAAATATATATCTTTTAATAGTTGCAGCTCTCGTTATTCATAAGTGAATAAAAATCTATCATATTTTTATTATAATACATTCGATATTCATTTATGAATAAAACGTATGTTTAATTTTTTTACAGTTTAAGTATCATTTATATATGAATATAACACGTAATAAAGTTTTTTTTACCTAAAATATATATTTTTATATTATTTTTCATCACATGTTATGTTCATATATGAATAAAAAGTGTATTAGCTCTCGTAATATGTTATATTCATATATGAATAAATTATTTATTAGATTTTTGTTATAGTTTATTTGTCATTTATACATGAATAAGTAGTATGTTAATAAAAGACGAAGTGTTTTGAAAATTCGAACTACTTATACATATATGAATAATAAATGAACTGTAACAAAATTCTGATAAATATGTTATTCATATATGAATATAACTTTTGAGTAGAGCTAATACACGTTTTATTCATATGTGAATATAACATGTGACGAGAGCTGATGTAACTGTCAAAAGTTTATTATATGTTATATTCATATCTGAATGATACTTAAACTAAAAAAAAATTAAGCATATTTTTTATTCATAAGTGAATAACGAATGTACTGTAATAAAAATATGAGACACTTTTATTCACTTATGAATAACGAGAGTTGAAACTATAAAAAAATAATTTTTTTATTTTATCTTAAAACTATTTCAATATGGATGTCTATTTATATAGAATAAAAAAGTCATAAATTTTGATATATTTAAAATCGTTTTTTCGATAAAAAAAACTACTTAAAAATAAAAAAAATAAAAAACAATTTTTTTGTATATATTAAGGTAATGATTAGCATATAGGAAACATGTTTTTGTTTGAAAACACATGTGTGTTCCTTTTCCTTTCTTCCGATACAATTGAGGTTTGCGACAAAAATAAATGATTGGCTCGTTCTCAACCGTCTTTATTTTTTTCTCAATTTATATATATATATATATATATATATATATATATATATATATATATATATATATATATATATATATATATATAGAGAGAGAGAGAGAGCTAGGTTCAAATGTGGATTGACATCTATTGTGTGTACGTGTGGATAATGCTATTCTGTGAGAATTACAAAGAAAATATGTTGTTTGATAATATGAATACGTTCAATCTTATATAATTATTTTAATTATTAAGCATTTTCACTAATTAAATCGTCTATAAGGTTATAATACACTTTTTTTAATTATTCTCATTTCGTCAGAATGTTATCAGGATGTTTATTGAGTCGTATTCTGTAAGAATTAAAATAAATAAAAAACGATGAATGAGAACAAAAATGAATTAGAATTGGTGAGAATCCATTAAAATAACAATAGTTCTGTGAGATTGAATGTATTCACATTAATAAACAACATATTCTCGTAGTAATTTTCATAAAATAGCATTATCCACACGTCCACACAATAGTTGTCCATCCACATTATAACCTAGCCCTATATATATATATATATATATATATATATATATATATATATATATATATATATATATATATATATATATATATATATATATGGTTAGGATTAAATGTGAATGACATATATTGTGTGAGTGTATGACAAGTTTTGGACCATTAGATGAGATTTATATATGGCTAAGATTGTATGGTGTACAGTAGTTACAATGGAACACAACACACATAAACTATCCCTTTTAATAAAAAATATCAGAAATAATAATTATAAACCTTTTGATTAATTTTCAATTAGGAAGTTGAGAAAATTAAGGAGAACATAATTATCTTAATTAAAAATATTATTCAATTCTTTTTCACATATATATTTTTTTCATTCTTAAAGAGTACATGTATATAGATGTATAACATATCAGATTTTTTTGAATATGACTTTAACATATTCAAATATGTTTTCCAGTTCATTTTCCCAAATATTTTTTTATCATTCTTGAAGAATACAAATTCATTCAATATATCTTTCTAGAATTAACATTCTTAATGAATACGAATGTATTTTATAACACACAAGAATATATACAACATTTTGAAGAATATTCACAATCTTCTATATTGTATTCTTTAAGAATCTGTTTGTAATATATACTACATTCTTTGTTTAATATACAACATTCTTGAAAAATTTATACAAAAAATGTAATATATATAACATTCTTTAATAATCTGTTTGTCAAATGAACAAACTGAAATACAAAAGCCATACATTCTTCTTCATTCTTCATTGTTTTTTTATCACCTATGTTTGTTGGATTAGTGTCTAAGTCCATAACTATAATTGATATGTACTTGACCCGATTTGGCATGGTCCATTTGGGTTGCATGGCATCGGAACAATTTGGATAGACTTTTGTGAGAAAATGATATTTATGATTTATTAATATATTATAAGTTCTAATATATTAATATAAAATCATATTATTTATATAGTATTGATCAAGAATTAATTTGGAATTAATTCTGTGATCAAAAGAGACTAACTAAATATATGGGGATTAATTATGTAAATCATTCATTCTTATATATGTGGGCTTATGATCCATAGTTCTTCATGTTGGGATAAACCCATGGGGTAACCCATGGATACTCCATGGAGGTTAAAATCCATGGATCATGAGGAATATGGAAAGTCATGAGTTCCATGGTGTAACCCTAATTGTCACAATATATAAAGACCCCATAGCTCAAGAAATCGGCCCTAAGGATTCACATGAGAGGGCTAACCGATTTTGAGCCTAAGAACTTTTCTCTCAAGTTATTCAAAGTTATTGGTGGTGTTGTGTGAGCCATTTGAGGTGTCACACTTGGGGCACTAGGCTCTTAAGCTCCATAGAATCAAGCTACAACAAAGAGGTATGTCATTCTACTAGATTCTTGTATTGTATATACTTCATATTATGCTAGTTAGGATGAAACCTTGGAATATTGAATATTTTCATGTATAATAGAGAAAACATAGATCCAAGGTTTATAGGGTTGTATGTGCACCATAGGATGTTGTAGTATACTAAAACCCAACAGTGGTATCAGAGCCAAGGCTTGTTTTCAATTATACTTGATGCTACTTGCTGAAAAAAGCTGAAAAAATTGATTTTTTTGCTGTCTGGACAGGGGACTCGACGAGTTCATTGAGGGACTCGAAGAGTCCATGTGTAAATTCATCCAACTTGTTGAGTTGGTTCTTGCACTCGGCGATTTGGAGCCCCTGACGGCATATATTCGAGTTTTTTTGGCCTGTTTTGGATTAGAATAATTACCACAAAGTGTTTTTGTTCATAAAATTTCATTTTGTTGTTATGGTAATGTTGATTCTCTTCCAGTTATTAGATAATTTTCATAATTTCAAGTTTTGTATTAGTTTATATGAATGTGCTAATTTCTTGAAGATTGATGATATGAATTATCTTGTGCTTATGAGTTAGTTTAGATTAATAGAAAAATTATGTGATAATTGTTTTCGATCCAAATTGATTTAAAAGTTGTTCATAATATGTGTTTTTGTAACTTGTCCTCAAGTTATATGAAAAGTCTCATTTATGAATTTAAACTCATAAAATTTTTCCATAAGTTATGAAAATGAAGAGTCTCATTTTTAAATGTTTTTAAAGCCTTCCATAACTTGTCCTCAAGTTATGGAACTTGAAGAGTTTTTCATTAAACTACTTTAAACGCATAGGTTATGGAAATCAAAAGTTTTTTTGAATTGTTCAAAACTTGCCCTCAAGTTTTGGAATTTGTAAAGTTTCCCCCCATGAATACTTTAATTCCAAATTAAACCCTTAGAATTTTAAAAGTTAAAATTCAACCCTTATACTATTATAATATTTTAAGTTTAATATTTATATATATGTATAAGAACAAAGTCAGTCTTACTGTTAGTAGGCCTCATTCACGAAGTCGGTCTATAAGGGGGGGGGGTTGTTACTTAGGAAATTAATTCTCCCTTATACTCTCACCCACCGCTTCCTTGACTGGTGGAGGGTCGTTAGCCGAACGGGTAGGACAGGACATTAATTCTCCCTTCATTAAAAGTATAATGATAAATACTAAGTAACTAAACTCTTATAAATTTCCGATCTTAGTTACTTAGGAAAATGTGAATTTGGTGCTAACCCATGAAATTGCACTTGGCACCTTGTTAAGTCGTTAGTGGAGCGTGTGTGGTTAACCGACACACTAATCTGGGACTGAAAATGTGTGGCAAAGGGTAGCTTGATGTTAATCATAGATCAATGGAGCGTGTGTGGTTAACTGGCACATTGATTAGGTGGTTGTAACATTAAGTGTACCAAGTTAATTTGCATGGTTATTCACTCCTTTTTTGTGATCTTCGGCATCCCAGTCACAAACTTGAAGGGCACGATCGAAATTTAAACATGTCATTGAATAGTTCAATGAATCTCAAAAGATATAGGAGTTTCAATCCATTTAAGACCTAAAATTTCTTTTTGTTTTTCATGGTGGAAATTGGTAATCATTTACCTACCTTCAAATATTTTGTGGCTTGGATTATGGCATCCCTCTTCCAAGTTATAAAATATTGTGTTGGGTCCTAGCCTTAATATTTCATATTGGGTGTTATATTAAGGATTTAAATCAAGTAAACTTGAATTTCTCCCTCATAAATGTCTATTTATGACAACTATGGTCTTCCTTATCCTTTTTGGATAAAGCTATCCTAATGAAGATGATATCCCAAATGGCAACCAAGGTGAAAGATTAATCCCTTTGTTGTGCATTAATGGGACTAGAAATCATACTTCACTTCCTCCACCTCCTCAAATTATTCTCCCTAACCCACAAGTTCTTGAATAGTTCAAGGTCACTCAATCCCTATTGGCAAGCAGTGTTTATATGTACTCACATCTTAGAGATGAAGTCTCATTTTGATAATTAAGGGAGAGTTGGGTGTCGAAGTCTCAAGGAAGTTGACTGTTGACTGGGTTCTTCAATCGCTTTCTGAGTCATATAGTGAGTTCATTAAGGACTACTATGTGACAGACCACGACATGACACTTATTGATCTTACCTATTTGCTTGTTGATGCTGAATCAACAATGATTTAGGGCACTCGTAAGGCAAATTTGATTGGAAGATCTACTTCCCAAACTTGCATTGACATTGACAATGGAAACATTGGAAGTCCAGAAAAGTCTTCTCTTCCTAATGGAAACGGATCGGCCATAGTCAAATCGGTTGACCAAATGGTAAAGAGAAAGGCGTAGTCTGAGATAGTCTCATGTACCATTACTAAAGAGTCAATATGTTTCTATTGCCAACGGAAGGGACATTGGTTGCGAAGCTGCCTTATTTACCTGAAAGTTCACTAGGATGGTAAAAGTCAATGAATTTGATTATGCTTCAGGTAAAGTCCATTATCTGACTCTATTAAGTTCCTATTTGGAGATTCTTATTACATGATGTGACTAGGTCACATTTTGATGTTTTAAGAATCAAAGAAAAGAGAGGAAGCTTAAAGGAAGAGTAAGTTGATTCTGATCATGAATAGATGGATTTCGATCGCATGGTTCGATGATCAGAATTTTGAGCTGCTGCTTAAGAGTTATGACAGATTCCTTAGGAGTGCATAATAACATAATTTTCATATGTATTTGCATTGTAAGTATAAGTTTTTCCGCAATTTTAAAATAAAAAAGAAAATTTTTGATTTTATGTATTTTAAACATCCTTACAATGGAATTTGTGAAAAATTGTTGTTTATATGATTCCATTGATAGCAATATTGGAAAATGGATTTGATTCTTTCGGTTGTGGTAGTGTCAAAATTTACCAAATTAGGAAAGATTCTCATCACCCAAGTTTCAGTTGGATAGAAACTTGGAATCATTGAACATGTATTGTATGATGAATGAGAATTTTCATCTTTGGTAAATTAAGACTAATTCCTTGATTCACATGTACATGTAAGTCAAGTGAAGGACTAGGAGATCGGGTACACTTGGTTGTGCGCTGATCAAGATCCACCACAAAGATCGATAAGGCTATTCATCATGATTTACTAAATTTTGAGTGAATATGGTTATACTTACAAGTTCAAGTGTACTTCTAAAACATTGGAAAAGTTTCAAAGCAAGGCATAATGAATAAGAAGAATCAAATTAGGCAGAAAGATAAAAGTTTCTCCAATCTGAAAATATGGGAGAGTACTTCAGTATCATGTTTTATGATCATCCTAATGATTATGAAAAACCATATCACAATTGATCCTCTAAGGACATCTTAGTGAATTTGTTTAACTAAGAAGAGGAATTGTGAATTGTTGAAATGGTTAAATCAAAAGATGAATCATACTTCGTTTCCAAAATTGAGTCTTTGAGTAATACTCGAAGATTGTAACTTGAGTGACATAATGTTAAGAAGGTTTTGAGACACTTATCAAATGTAGAGTAAAATGTTTTTTACTCTTGTACATTTGAAATTGGTAAGTTGTGATGTTTTGGTTAAAACAAAGACCAAGTGAGACCAATAGTGTGAAGTGTTTTTCTTGATAAGAATCTGCACTAACTCTTGAATATTTGCTTTGTCAAGGAATGGTTCTTGAAAAGAGAATCTTATATGTAAAGAGGTCAGTGGGAGTCTTAAAGATCTTAAAAAGTTTCAAGAACTAATCAAGGGTATTGATTATCACTAGCACACGACTTGAGGTTTATAACCTATCGTGTTGACACATTCTTGTTTCTGTGCCCATTCCAGTTAAAGTTGACTATGCATGTGACTTCTATGAGTTCTCAATTGTTTTCATAACTACTTGGAAGCAATGGTAGGCCCTTGTGCTGCCGAGTGGCAAGAAAACTAAGATTAAACAAAGTTCAGTCCATATGAGTTTGGATTTGTCACTAACCTTGTCTTGTGATTATGGTTATGACAAATTCACATGGATAGGAACACATACACCATAAAATCTAAGTGTCATAAGGTTTCTGCCCGATTCATGAAAATGATGGTGAGGAAACGCTTCCACTAAGTAGATTTTACGTAGATAGCAATTGTGATATTTGCATTCTCAAAGTCGTTAGTGGAGAGTGTGTGGTTAACCGACACACTAACATAGACTTGTGAGAATGGAAAAAGGTCTAAACATTATGATTACGACATCCCTCTTCATAATTGTTTAGACACACATGTGATTTATCTAAGGAAAGGTGTATGATTTTGAGAAGCCTTCATAAAGTCTTATTAAAGCAACTCGTATCAGAAATCTGAACTTTGGTAAGAAAATCAATAAAGTATTGATTTCTAGAAGTCCAGCTGATTTCTGAGTACATGTCAAAGCTAGTGGGAGCATAATGGTTATGCTAGTAATTATTATGCTAGTTGGAGCATAATCAATTATGATAAGTGTTGCAAGTTAGCAATGTTAATTATAGAAAACAAAAGTTTCAATTGGGAAAAGTTGTTTTGCTATAATTAAGGGAGAGAAAATTATACTTCATTTCAATTCTAAAAGCTTAGATTGAGATTTTAATCATCTTTAGTTAAGGATATATATATATATATATATATATATATATATATATATATATATATATATATATATATATATGTGTGTGAATTTTATGTTGGAATGGTTCAACATAAGGAAATTCTATATATATTGCGTTCTCAAAATTCGATTATGTTACGACATCCCTCTTCATAGTCGAATTATGAAAACATGGCAAATAAAAAATATTGTAGCAAAACACTGGTCTAGGATCATGTCTTTATGTGAGACATCATGAATCGTGTCCCATATGCTTCGGGTATAGGATCGATCACATGTGCTATAATATTCATCTATTCTAATTTTTCCAAATGCCTAGGGCATTAAGAGGGAAAAAGGAATAGAACTGGATATGACTAAAATGATTAAGCAATTGTCGAGGACAATCTAAGGTTTACCAAGGATTGGTTGCTCATGGACAGTTGGAAGTATAGTGTTAATTTTTGGAAGGACCATGCTGACATATTCTGAAAAGAGGCAACTCTTGTTCAGAAGTGATAGTCACAATGGGAATATGGAAATGTTTCCGTAGGTGGAAGTTGTTCTTCAAATCTGTGTGAGATTAGAAAACTCAATGCAAGAAGGATGTTCAAAGGAATATACTTTGAATGTGAGACTTCGTTTCCATGGAATTGCTCTCCATTGGAATACTTTGTAATGTCTGTTGCTGAGTCTTTGTGACTTTTGTGCATAGTCATTACAAAAGGAACAATGCATATAAGTTTGGAATCTAACAAATTTCAATAAGTGGCAAAGAATCTTATATTCTTACATTTGCGATATGGATTTGGGATTGTGAAATGAGTATCATTTGAAATGTTGTCAATTGATCTATTCCACAAACAAAGGACCATAGGTAAACATAGTGTGCATGCTTGGAGCATGGGACAACTATTGTTTTGATTCAAGTATAAAGTTGATTATTCGAAACATTATACAATGAATAATGAGTAATCAATATGGTGATTAAATAAAAGGTGTTTTATTTACTCTCACAAGTATTGGGGCCATATAAGATTAGTATTATTCTTGTGTTTCACTTTGCATGTTTTGACTTCCCAAATAACTAGGTTATTCAAACTGTCCACAGTCGATCATACTTTGGAAGTAGGTATTGAGGCAAGACTGTCATGAATGGGTATGTAGTTTGTTTATAGACATAGCTGCAGTGTTCATGAGTACTCCTGGAATGAGATTCGAGTATTGGATTCAACCCACACTCATCTAATTAGTTCATTGATTTTATCACGGGTGATTAATGAGACGATAATATCCTATATTCTTGAAACCTAGACATGTGAGTTGTAACTGCAAGTCGGTTGCACATTGATAATATGAAAATGCTCCGGTAACTCGGTGTTCTAAAACATATTGTTGTGTGTGATTTGATAAGTAAGTGCAAGCGAGCATTTGGGTCGAAGTTTATCCATTCCTTTTACCCTTGGAGGGATAAAAGCGATATATGTGGGCCCCTCGATGATTTAGTGATGACAAACGTAAGTGCTCGGCCGGGCCTGGACTGATTTGATTTGTTTAATTAGTCGGTCGTCATAAATCGAAAATCGGGAAACAACAGATGGACAGAGAGAATGATTAAAATCCATGTCTCAGTCCATATGATATCTAGAATGGAGGAATATATGATCCCTTATCTAATGGACGCGTCATTGATTTGTTCAGAGTTCGACAACGGCTTTTAAGAGCTACGATTGCTAGTCAGGTTGCAGAGTCATACTTGGAATAATAGTTATTAGACTTATCCAAGTGGGAGACTGTTGGATTAGTGTCTAAGTCCATAACTATAATGGGTATGTACTTGACCCGATTTGGCTTGGTCCATTTGGGTTGCATGACATCGGAACAATTTGGATAGACTTTTGTGAGAAAATGATATTTATGATTTATTAATATATTATAAATTCTAATATATTAATATGAAATCATATTATTTAATTAATATTGATCAAGAATTAATTTGGAATTAATTCTGTGATCAAAAGAGACTAACTAAATATATGGGGATTGATTATGTAAATCATTCATTCTTATATATGTGGACTTATGATCCATAGTTCTTCATGTTGGGCTAAAACCATGGGGTAACCCATGGATACTCCATGGAGGTTAAAACCCATGGATCATGAGGAATATGGAAAGTCATGAGTTACATGGTGTAGCCCTAATAGCCACGATATATAAAGACCCCATAGCTCAAGAAATCGGCCCTAAGGATTCACATGAGAGGGCTAGCCGATTTTGAGCATAAGAACTTTTCTCTCAAGTTATTCCAAGTTGTTGGTGGTGTTGTGTGAGCCATTTGAGGTGTCACACTTGGGGCACTAGGCTCTTAAGCTCCATAGAATCAAGCTACAACAAAGAGGTATGTCATTCTACTAGATTCTTGTATTGTATATACTTCATATTATGCTAGTTAGGATGAAACCTTGGAATATTTAATATTTGCATGTATAATAGAGAAAACATAGATCCAAGGTTTATAGGGTTGTATGTGCACCATAGGATGTTGTAATATACTAAAACCCAACAATGTTCACATTCAACCAACTAACACTACGTGTACCATTCTTGAACCATCAATCCTCTTTTTTCGGTCTTTCATTCTCTAAGAATAGGCTGGTGTCGATCTTTCATTCTTAAAGAATACATTTATCATAAGCTAGTTTTAGTCTTTCATTCTTAAAGACTAAAAAAACTTGTGTTCATCATCGACCAGTGAACAGAACCTGCAAATCAAAATTATAGTTATAGACTAGCCTAATAACCATATTCAAAGAAAGATTAGTAATAAAACCATAATTGTTGAGTATTCAATGATGATAATTGTTACACACCTAAATATTCCCATAAATTTTTTTGACATGTGATTGTTGGTATCTGATGAAAGTATTATGAGCCCAAAATCTTCAACTTGATTATGAAAACAATATTTTTCTAGCTTCATTCCAAAATTCAATAAAGGTTTTCATGTATCTAGGCTTTATATTCATGCGACCAAGCATTACTCTCAAGGGAAGTGGGCCATCATTGCAAAAGGCGTGTATTAAAAAAGAAAACCAGTTAGAGGAGAGTTTTTACCCATCACCCTGGGGTAATTGAATGTTAATTTATAAGGGATGCAATTATTGGTCAGGAGTATTTGGAACATTTCAGTATACCTCAACAATATCAATTTCGTCTAGTACTTGTGTAGGCCGAAGCATAGTTTATGTGAGGATCTTATTATTATCTTGGCTAAATGCCAAATAAATGCCAAACATAAACGTAACTTATGTGAAAATCTTACTAGACCCATCCATTAGAAAATGTCAAATTTATTCAGATTATTAACTTACAAAGTACACACTAAATTCGCACATGTTGCAACTATAGAAACTTTTATTCTACTTTTGTTTACTGCATCATGTCATTCTTGGTTCTCTGCCACTGTGTCAAGTACATACACCAATACCAAAATATACAAATAAGATATGATCCATCAAACAGACATCAAGTGTGAAGGGAGGGGGAGAATTGTTTTATGGAAACTTTAAAGATTTGAATTTATTGGAGATGGAAATGCCAAGAATTATCGATTTTTGAATTAAAAGAAGAAGCAGTATAAAAGTTGAAAAACTAATTACCTGTCAAAAAACTATCCCTTCAATCCTACAGCCAAACAAACCAAAATTCAAAAAAAATATGGCAAGTGGCATAAATCGTACATCAGGTAACAAGATACATAGAAACAATTCTGATAACATAATGCTCACCAAAGCAAGAAGAAATTACTACAAGAAAAACGAACAAGTAGAATGGATATAACAACTTACATAATTTCTTGTATGGAAGTTAAACACTGTAGATATTGGAAGAAGGTCCAGAATCGCCCAAAACGGGGGTGAAAGGATTTTTAAATGAATATGAGAAATTGAGTATTTTTCTTAAAATCGATGCATAAAGATCGAGTTGCGGGTTTAGACTCTTCATCTTGAAATCGATTTGCAAGTCTTGAAATCAAGACCCATCCCTATCACGCAGGTCCAAGAATCGAGCATTGGAAGGTCAAAGTTGTGTGGAGGTGTTGATTCCGGCGAAGAGGTTGAGACCATCCTCACTCATGGTTGGCGATAAGTCATTGCGATGAACTGTATGATGATGAGCGGCGGGAAGGATTTGGCTAGCATGTAGATTATTGGAGACTTTAATTATCGTCAATTACCATTTAGTTACCATAATTATAGGAAGTTAATATTAAATATTAATTAATTTAATTAATAAAATTACAAAAATACAATTATCAAATGATTGGTCAATAATTAGCCATACATTCACACAATAATTAAGATTTATATATGAACCTAACTCTTTCTCTCTCTCTCTCTCTCTCTCTATATATATATATATATATATATATATATATATATATATATATATATATATATATATATGTATATGCTAGTTTATAACCCGTGAAAACCATGGTTATAAAATTAATTAAACTTTCATATTAAAAAATCAAAATTATTAATCAATTATTTTAAATAAATTATTACTTAAAATATATTTTTTTAGTTATATAAAATTATAATCGTTGATTTAAATAAATACGTGAAGTTATATCTCCTTATAATCTATATTAATTTTATTTTATTTTTTAATCTAATGTTATTAATTAATATAATTAAAGTAAAAAAATTTAAAATTTAATATAATTAGGGTGAGAAATTTAAATTTTGAAATTTGAAATGGATAATTAATATGTTGACAAGTGACATGATATGAGACATATAATATTAATGAGGAGTTCTAACATAATGACATTTGTCAATAGGAGAATAAATTTATTCATCTATTAAAATAGAGATATTATATGTATATAGAGGTAAGTTCAATTGAGAAAATAAAAAAGTTTGAGAATGGGGGAATCATTCTCGGTCACTCATTTATTTTTTCCGCAAAAGCCTCCGTTGTACCAACGGAAATGGATAAGGAAAACACATGTGATTCCAACAAAACATGTTTCATTAAACTATACTAATCATTACCTTAATATATACAAAAACATTGTTTTTTTTCATTTTTTTAATTTTTAAGAAGTTATTTTTATCGAAAAATGATTTTAAATATACCAAAATTCATGATTTTTTATTCTCTACAAATAGACATCCATATTGATATACTTTTAAGATAAAATAAACATTTTATTTTTTTTATATATTAAGCTATCGTTATTCATAGGTGAATAAAAATGCATCAGATTTTTGCTACAGTACATTCGTTATTCACTTATGAATAAAAATATATAATTAATTTTTTTTACAGTTTAAGTATCATTTATACTATTTATTCATATATGAATAACAAATTTAACTGTAACAAAAATCTGATAAATGTTTTATTCATATATGAATATAAAATATGACGACAACTAATACACGTTTTATTCATATATAAATATAATATATGACGAAAGATGATGTAAAAAATATATTTTAAGTAAGAAAACTTTATTACGTGTCATATTCATATATGAACGATACTTAAACTATAAAAAAAGTTAAGATACGTTTTATTCACAAGTGAATAACGAATGTACTGTAATAAAAATCTGATAGTTTTTTATTCACTTATGAATAACGAGAGTTGAAACTTTAAAAAAAATTTATCTTATCTTAAAACTATATCAATATTGATGTCTATTTACAGAGAATAAAAAATTATGAATTTTGATATATTTAAAATAATTTTTCGATAAAAATGAGTTTCTAAAAATAAAAAAAAAACAAAAAAAAATATGTTTTTCTGTATATTAAGGTAATAATTACCAGAGTTTAAGGAAACATGTTTGGTTAGAAAACACATGTTTATCCGTTATCCATTTCCGACGGTACGCGTAAGTCTTTTGCGGCAAAATAAATGTGTGGCTGAGAATAATTCTCATATATATATATATATATATATATATATATATATATATATATATATATATATATATATATATATATATATATATATATAATACTGTTCATGAGCTGGATAATTTTGAATGTTTTAATTGACTTTATTACTTTGAAGACACGTTTTATTGGGTATGTTAAATAATTAAAAGCAACATTTTTTAATTAGCTGTATTTTTTGTTTTTATGAGCCATGAATATGATTTCCGCAAACGACAATATAAGCAAAGTCCTTGTCAAGTTAATATAACATTATCCCCAATTTAAATGTTAAAAATTCAAAATTTTCCTTTGTATTATTTAATTGATTTTGATTTTGTAAAAAAATAATTAGAATCTAGTATTTGTTTAATCATATATTTGAATGGTAAACAATATCTTTTTTCTAAGATGCTAAACAAAGTTTGACTGGTTTGTTCGGTCTCAAGGAAAGATATTTGTTTTTGAACATGACTTAAAACACTTTACAATTGTGTCATTTGAATGGTAAAAAATATATTTTCTCTAAGATGGTAAAAAAAGTTTGGCCGTAATGGTTTGATCGGTCTCAAGGAAAAGATATTTGTTTTTGAACATGACTTAAAACACTTTACGATTGTGTCGCGAACTTAACTCATTTTTAGCCACTCTTGAATATATATATATATATATATATATATATATATATATATATATATATATATATATATATATATATATATACTAGTCGAATCTTTGAGCGTTGCGCGTGAATATAATTATTTAATTAAAATAATAACATTTAACAAATTGTGATTTAATATTTATACATATAAAACCAATGTCAATAGCAAAACAAATTTTATAGTTAACATATTAGTTTTATTAATTTTAATAAATTTATATCATTAGTTATTTTCACAATTAATTCATGATTTTATAGACCGTTTTATGTTGTGTAAATTATATATCAAACATATATTGATTTCTATGTATAAAAAAAACAAAGTAGTATGAAAAAAATAAATACTACAACTTTTGATGATTTTATAGAACGTTTTAAGTTATGGAAATTATATATGTATGCCGATTTGTATATGAAACAAATAACAAATAGTATGAAAAATACTATAGTTTTTAATAAAATAAAAACACTACAACGTTATAACAATTACATTAAACAAAACTTATTTTTTTTCAACTCTTTCATTTTATATCACAAATCTTTTCAAACATATGATTTTTTAATCAAAACTTACTTATATACTACTAATATAGCTACAATGTGTATAATAAATAAGTGGAAAATTAAAAAGCATTGCGTATTAATAACCATAATTTAAAAAACTTTTGAATGTAGTGGAAAATATAAAGGTAAATTACATTAAATTTGAAATCATAATTACATTTAAATAAAAAACTATTGAGTTGTACTGAGAGTTTTAAACTGTTGATTTGTGCTCAATAATGTAATATAAATATTAACAATTATATGTTATAAAAACAATATTATAAGTATTTATCATTGAAATAATAATTTTTATATTAAGTTGTAACTAATATTATAATAATTTTAAATATACGATAAGAAAGATATAAAAAGTTGTGTTTGAATCAAATTTAATTAAGTTTTTGATTTAAAATTATTTTAAATATATGTATTTTAAACTAATTTATAAATAATTTATTTGAATATTTTTTATTTCCTATATTATTATTATTATTATTATTATTATTATTACAAATAACAATAATGTTTTAATATAATATAATATATTCTTTAGTTTACGTTATTTTAAACAATTATTACATTTTACTAATTAAAAACTACTTTTTGAAAATTTTCATTATTATATTTCAAATAAACTATCATACTTTTTTATTGTATTTTCATTTTTTCCTTAAAGCTATGAAATATCGGAAGAGAATGAACAATCCAAATAAAATGGTGATTTGAATTTCAAAATTATAGTAATTGTTATGTACTGCGACCAATCTTAAAAAAAAATATGTTAAGAGTGGATTAGGGGAGTAGGAGTGTTCCACTTAAGGTATATTTTTATCACTTATATTTTATTATGAAAATATTAATATTTTATTTATTTTACTTTTCCTTTACGATAAAGAACGAATATGGAAAAGGAAATTGACAAATGTAATAAGACAATTTATTTTAATTACTATAAAAACATTTAAAATTGGGTACATCCATATAAGTTTTGGTAGAACATAAAGAATTCATTTTTATAACACACAAAAAATCATTCGTTCTAATTCGTCATTTTCACCAACAATTTGAAATAATAATTGTAAACTCCTTTCATCAAAATCAATTAAAAAAAAGTTCATCGATGTTATTTACAACAAAATAAGCGATAGAAACTAACATAGTATATACATAACATAAAATACATGTTGAATAATGTTCTCTTGTACATAAAATATATTTTTTTAACATAAAAAAGAAAGAGACAACATAAAGATACATACATGTTAACAAAGTTAATTGCTCTAATTGATAAATAGCTTGATGGTTGATTTACCAAAAGCTCATGAGAAGTAATTATCAATCCCACTTCATCTTTCTGTGATTATAGAAAGATGCATAACACATAAACATAAAAAATGATCTCAATTATATCTTTACAAACATACCTAAATTTAAACCTTGGTTAATATCTAAAATCTAACATGCTCCCAATTTGAGTTTACATGAATTTATATTTGGAAAAGTTGCAATTGCTTTTTACATCCATGAAACCACTCATATAACTCTTCAAACCCTACAAATATAATCTATTATTTTGTGTTGACATACATGCAATATGTAATTTACAAAATTCTTATATAGGCTAAATATTTCATTTAACTCATCAATTAAATAACATGATCTGAAGAGTTTTAAGAGTTACAAATCATAATATTTCAATTAATCATAAATTAATTTGTATAATTTGAATAGTCTCAGGAGTTTCAAATGCATGAGGTTCAAGGAAAAATGGTCTTGGTAGTTTCAAATGCATGAGGTTCAAGGAAAAGTGCTAGCTTTATAAGATACTAAGCGAATACCCGCGCGTTGCGCAAAATACAACAATATATTTGAAATTTTTACAAATATATGTTTTTTAAATATATCAATGAAATTGTTATTAGCTTTTATATAATAAATCTTATAATAAGTTGGTATAAACATTGTTTGTTTTGAATTATATGAAATTTTAGATATCTTTTAAAATTGTTAATCATAAGTGTCTTAATGACGTCTACCTGCGGGTTACTTATGAATAAAATTAAATATAATATATGATTTAATGATATTTATAGTTGTTGTTACGATTAATTAATTTTAAAAAGTTTATTTGCTTAAAATTTTAATTTTTATCATTGTAATTATTTAAAACATCAAACATTGTTTTTGTTTTTAAAGATAACAATATAATTTTTGTATATAATTTTACTTTTAACTATTGTTGTTGTATGCTATTTAAAATAACGTATTTCGAAACTCATAATTATTTTAATTTGATTTCAAAAGTTTAACATTTTTAAAATTTATTTGATGAATATTGTTAGTTTCTATGATTGTAGTTATTTAAAACAAAAAATATTGTTTATGTTTTTAAAGAAAATATTATAGTTGTTTATATAATATTACTTTTAATTATTCTTATTGTAAGTTATTTTTAAGCTATTTATTTGAAAATTGTTAATGATTATGAAAAATAGTTTCATGGTTTTTTTTGTTAATTTAGGATTACAATTTATGTTTAACACTATAATTTATAATCTTTAACTATTTATAAAACAATCTCTCGATTTTTTTCAAGTTTAACTGAAATTTTGATTTAAATTAATTGTTTAATATTATATTGAAATTAATAATTTAACTATTTTGCATCAACTCATAAATTATACAAATGTTGTGACTTTAAAATGATAATTGCTCACATACGAGAGTTTCAAATGAATGTGGTGAAAGGAAAAATGCATGAGAGTTTCAAATGAATGTGATGAAAGGAAAAATGTTTCCTTTATAATATAGTACTAGACGAATCCTCGCGTGGTGCGCAAGAATATATTTTTATAGTTTTTTTAACGGCAAACACACTCATCCACACAATTATTTAATCATTATCATAATTCTATAAACTGTGATCTAATATTTATAAATGAAAAAACAATGTTAATAAATGTATATAAAACATATATTGATATCTATATATAACGAATAACAAATAGTATAAAAAATAAATATTTGATGATTTTATTGACCATTTTAAGGTTTGTAAATTGTATATAAATTGTATGTATTTAATGAATAACAAATATATGAAAAACATAAATACTGCAACTTTTAATAACATAAAAACACTATAATGTCTACTATAACATTTGTAACAAAAAAACCTTATTAAACACTGATAAATCATACAAAAAAAATATATAATATATATATATATATATATATATATATATATATATATATATATATATATATAGACACACACACACACACAAACACATACATACACGCTATTAAAATAATCATATCGCTATTATTACTTTTGAAATAATTATATTTATACGAAGTTGATATAAAAATTCATTATAGCATCAAAGGGTCTTTGGCCTAGCGGTAAGGAGTGACACTCTCAAATGAGAGGTCATGAGTTCAAGTCTCATTAGGAGACATAGGTGGTGTTTAGGAGTAGGATAGTTTGCCGTTTCAAAAAAAAAAACTCATTATAGCATGTTTGATGCCTTTAAGGCACACAACAAAAAATTATTAATAACATTAAACTAATTATGAAAAAATACTTATTGTTCCAAGAAAAATCTGCATGGTAATAACCATGATGCGTCACAACACTCATTTCTTTCAACTCTTCATATTTTAATTTAAAATATCTTAAAACACATGATTGTTTGTGAGAAAACTTATTTATATATTACTAATACGGATATAATGTATATAAATGAGAGGAAAATAAAAAGTCACTACCAATTACTAACTATAAGTTACAAAAACTTTTGAGTTGTAGTGATTAATAACTTTATATTTGAAATTATAAGTATACACAAATTAGAAAACTCTTTTGTTGTTGTGAAAACTTCACATGAATTTGATTTAAGTAAATTTCCCGCGTTGCGCAGAATAGAATTATATATATAATACACACACATACACAGAGAGAGACACATACATACACTCTATTAAAATAATCATATCGTTATTATTAATTTTGAAATAATTATATTTATACGAAGTTGATATAAAAACTCATTATGACATGTTTGCTGTCTTTTAAGGCATACAATAAAAAAATTATTAATAACATTAAACTAATTATGAAAGAAACTTTGTTAAACTTGTAAACTTCTCATTTTAGGCCACTTCATATAAGATTTGTACAACTTGCTATAACGATGGACTTGAAATTAAGCTTTTATGATACAAATTATGGAGCATATCAATATAATTAACATGTATTGCTTTAATCAATTACAATATGTGGTTCAAACAACCTTTTATACATGTACAAATGTAAATATAAAAGGAAAAAAATCTAAGAAAAAACAAAGCATAGTGAAATATTCATAACAAAAATGAAGAGTTAAAAACAAATAGACTAATGATGATGTTCTCACATGTAACTTCGAAAATTGCAAACCACAACTCGAATTGCACATCACTACTGGAAAAAAGATATAACATGATCAAACTATGAGTAAAAAATGATACATTCATTCACAACCTTGACTTGTAGAGCTCTTTTAGGGACTCCATCACTGCTAATATGTTCTAAAAGAATTGTGTCTATTGAAATTTTTCTCATTCATTTTCTTATGACATCCTTCTTACATGTAAGAGTTTATATAGCATGTTTGGTGTTTAATGCTAAATCAATTACTTAGAAGACATTTGAAAAGTCATTTGAGAATATGAAAAGACAAAGAAGTTTCAAATCAATGTGGTGCTTAGAAAAATACTTCTATTATAAGATATTAGGCGAATCCCCGCGCGTTGCGCGAGCATTTAATTATTTAATTAAAATAATAACTAACAAACTTTAATTTATTATTTATATATGAAAAACCAATATTAGTAGCAAAACAAAACATATAGTTACCCTGTTCGTTTTATGAACAACCATGGTTTTATGTCATTGGTTATTTCTACTATAAATTGATAATTTTATAAACCGTTTTAAGTTGTATCAATTTTATATCAAACGTATTAAGTTGTGTAGCTTGTATAAAAATGCATGCTAATATCTAATATAATGAATAACAAATAGTATGGAAAAAAACTACAACTTTTAATTATATAAAACCTCTACAACATCTACTATAACATTTATATCAACAAAACTTCTTAAAACCTTATAAATCATACAAAAATATATAGAAATCAACATATATTTGGTATACATAAACATTATTATCCCCTAAAACAAATCGTGTTGTAATAACCATTGATGCGATAAAACTCAATTTTTCGATACTTCATATTTAAAATCACAAATCTCTTCAAACACATGATTTTTTCTATCACAACTTACTTGTATACTACTAATATAGTTATAATGTGTATAGGTAAGAGGAAAATAAAAATACATTACATATTAATAACCATATGTTAAAAACTCTTGAATGTGTAAATATTTAAATAATAACATGCATAAGTCTAATCTCTATATACAATTATAATAGCTCAAAATAATAATAAAAATATGCTATAAATGTGATGTTTCAAATGTGTTTATATATATATATATATATATATATATATATATATATATATATATATATATATACACACACACACACATACACACACAAACATTTTAGTCACCAATAACTTAGATAACCCATCTTCACGAAGTCTTCCTTACCTATTTTGCTTCTTGTCTTGATCTTTTTGGAATAGAGAAAGAAATCCATCTTAAGTTATTTTCCAAACATAATGAAATAGTCTTCAGTTATTGTGCTCGGATTTGTTCATCATCGGTTAGTTGTCATACAATGAAGAAAATCATCTTCCGCTTACTTTTTCCATATATAAGACAGTACTACCTGTAAAAGAAAAATCATTTTAAAACGTTAAATAAAACAAATCAAAGTTTTTGTTCGAAAGACGAACATGCATCATATAAAAATAGACCTTGAAAAAAAATTTGTTTTCTTCACATAAATCATTTTGTTTGAAGCTTCCAATCTACCATACAATCACCCAAAAAATTATAAATCCTACCAAAATAATCTACCAATGTGAACTATATATATACCAAGATTAATCAATCAGTGTCATAAGTACCATTAAGTATAAAACTCTTAAATGGTAATTAAAAATCATTATTACAAAGAAATATGAAAAGACATAAGTTTCAAATCAATGTAGTGCTTAGAAAAATGCCTATATTATAAGATATATGAGGTGTTCGCATTGCGCGAGAATAGAATTATATAGTTAAAATAATAACTTTTACCAAATTATTATTTAATATTTCTACTTTGAAACAAAATGTTAGTAGTAAAGCAAACATATAGTTAACATATTAGTTTTATTAAACATTATAGTTTAATTTTTAAGTCATTGTGATATATACAATTATTTGATAATTTTATAAACCGTTTAAAATTGTGTAAATTATATATCAAATGAATGATAATATAACGGGTAACAAAACGTATGAACAAAAATATGAACTGCAACATTTAGTAACATAAAAATAGAAAAACATCTATTATAACATTTGTATTAAAAAATATATATATACAACGAATAATAAAAAATATGAAAAATAAACACTATAACTTTTAATAACATAAAAACACTAAAACATTATAACATTTATATTAACTCTTCATATTTAAATCACAAAAATCTCTTCAAATACATTAATGTTTTTAATGAGCAAAACTTTACAACCTTATAAAAGAAAGGAAAATAAAAAGTTATTAGTGATTAGTAATTAATAATCATAAGTTAAAAACTCTTGAGTTGTAACTAATAAATATACATAAATTAGAAAACTCTTGAGTTGTAGTGTGAGTTTCAAATGAATGCGGTACTTGAAAATGTATATTTATTATTATTATTATTATTATTATTATTATTATTATTATTATTATATTCGTTTAAATAATTGGTTTTGATGCATCATTTTAATCCCTTCAACTATTAAACATAAAGATATTTAATTATAAATTTATAACATACATAGGTGCATATACATGTTAAACAAATCACATATAATATATATATTTTCGTAAATGTCATATGTAATTCTTGTCGTAGTAATATGGATAAATTACTTTCATATGAAGAACATATCATGATAAGTCTATCATAATTACATATGAAATGTTCAAAATTATGTTATCTTTTAAATATTGTCTTTTAAATATGTTGTGTAGGATAACCCAACAAAAAAATAATAGAAAATAAACATAATCAAAATAGAAAAACTACAATCAAATAAATAAGAGCATTGGGTGGTTGAATATATAAATAAAGATGTTACATAAACATACATTTAAATCAAAAGAAAAAACTAACATTCGTCAACTTTGCTCAAACAAAAAAACCTATATCCATTTTATGAATCTTCTTTCTTCATTTAACACCTTTCAACCATAGAAACTTGATGACAATTCTTCACTAACCTGCAATCAAAATATTTTTCTTGAAAAAGAAGAATCAGAAAGATATTCTAAGCAAAACATTGATGTTTGGAGAGTCACATTCAAGATTGAGTAATACACACAAATCACATATAAAGATTAAATGAGAAACTGAATATAAAGAAAGAATAGAAAAGCTTCATTTGTTTTGGTTGAAAGAAAAAACCATATTACAATTACCATCGATGCGACATAACCGATTTCTTCAAATCATCATATTTGGATCGTGAATGTTTCAACTATATGAAAACTTTTGAATCACAATATCTTCAAATCCTTCTTACATGTAAGATTTTATATAACACAAAAGACACAAAAGATTGGCCTTTTATAGTAAACTTTTCACTAAATGCTAATTAAACATAATATAAGTTATAAAACTTTTGAGTGTTAAATCATCATTAAGAAAACTTTTGAGTTGCATTAGTTAAAAAAAGGGGGTTTCAAATGAATGTGGTTTAAGGAAGTTAAAAAAAGGGGTTTCAAATGCATGAGATTCAAGAAAAAATGCTAGCTTTATAAGTATGTATGATATGAGGTGTTGAACTTATAGAGTGTGTGATTTTCTTGGAATAGGATTATGTGTGATTAATTACTTTGAAGGTGAAAGGGTGTGGGGGTTTCAAATGCATGATGTATTGGCAAATTTTTATGGGGGTTTCAAATGCATGAGATTCAAGAAAAAATGATAGCTTTATAAGTATGTAGGATATGATGATATGATATAGAAGATTTGTATATCTATTATAATATAAACATATTTTCAAACACCATATTGATATGAAACTTCTATATTGTTTATGATTTTCTTCAACGACTTTTCAAATGTCTTTTAATAAGGAGTAGTAATTGCCTTAAGTCGATATCAAGACAGTCGAAAACGGAGTTCGTATGAAGGAGTTATGAATTTCTCACAGACTTCAAGAGTCTAATCCGGTCTAAATATGAATTTTTGTTAGAGCGAGAATTAGCGATTGAGACCTTAATAAAAGTTGTAGAGCTCGTCGAGCAGATTACAGGGATATAAAGAACGTCAAAATCGGAGCTCGTATGAAGAAGTTATGAATTTTCAAAAATATGGAAATTCGCATGCGCAGTGCACGACACACGCGATGACGTGGCACCATGAGAGAGCGCCATGTGGCAATGTCGGGCAGTCGAACTCTTCGAGAGACATCGTGGCATGGCACCACAAAAAACCAACACGTGTCTCACCAATATTATGACACGTGACATGTTCTAGAAGAGGTTGAGGTGGCCTGCTCTAGTAGCGACACATGGAACTAAACTGATGGTCCAACACACCTGATGATGTACGACACACACACACACTATGATGCACAACGTGCAACCCCCGAAATCCGATAAATAGGCTGCAAAACTTGCTCATTTCCCTCACAATTCATCCACAATCTCTCTGGATCCCTTCCCTCCATTACGACTGACTTTTTTCGGGTTTATGAGTATTTTAGCGAGGCTATAGCATATTTAGGAGTCCGAAAAGAAGGAACACATGGGTCGGATTTCTATTCGTTCAATTTCCCAGTTTTCGCTAAAACCTCTGTAAGTTACGCTACACTCTTTTGCTTTCAGTGTAACTTGTATTTATAGCCATAAGTCGATATTATGAATTGTTAACGTATCCCTCCGGGAATACGCCAAAGATAACGGGATGACGATCCGAGGGACGACCTAGCTAACAGTCGTTACCCGGCCTAAGTGCTAGGCCTGGGCCCTCGCCCTAACGAACTCGTGTTTAGGCCCTAGTGTCCTAACACCAAGACCCATAACAGGCCAAAATAGTACCAAATTGCTCCCTAGAACGACAAGTGTAGCGCTCAGAGCGCTGCTTCTCAGTAACTCTTCACCAATAGAAGATAACCGCTAGTGGTTCATGACACACCAATAGGACGCCTCCACGTCCTAACAGTCTCAACAAAATAGAAGGCGTTGTCGGGAACATGCTCCCCGGACGACAGGTATAAAAGGACCCTTCTTCTCCAAAAGAAGGGATCGCTCTCTGTTGTGATATGTGTTCCAGACTTAACTCCGTCTCTAGGTGTCTTGATGGGACTAAGCCTAAGAATCACATCACAGAAGGAAATACCGTTAGACGTCGTCCGGGGAAGAATCCCAGAGTGAAGCTCTGATGGTCTAGTAAGTAACCAGATGAGAGAATTTGGGTTCTATTGGAAAAAGTATAGAGAAAGGCGATCTATTCTCTTGGAGTAGAAGGGTTGTACTTATACCTGCTGTCGGGGGGACAGAACCCCGACAATACCTTTTTGTCTCTTTAGAGCCGACATGACATGGGGGTATCCTATTGGCGGGTTGTGCTCTTCTAGTGGTTATATTCTATTGGTGTAGAGTCCCCAGAGGACCATGTCCTGAGCATTACACTCGTCGCTCTGGGAAGCAGCTGGTACTGCTTTGTCGTGGAGATGAATTTGTTGCTTAGGAACCAAGGGATGAGTCCGGGGCCGCGAGGGCGAGGGCCCGACCTCGATATTAAACAGGTGATGGCCATTGACTAGGTCGTATTTAATGGTTTTGTTATATTTGGCGTATTCCTAAAGGGATACATTAACAAGTCCCCTAGGCTAGTAAACCTTTGCATTGGGATGATGTAGCCAGGTTGTTCTATCCTTGATCAGAACACATATTAGGTGGAGGCGGTCCTGACAGCTGGTGACGTGACAGGTCCTTTCCGCGTGGACAATTTTTATTGCAAAAACCGTTTGGTTTTCTCACTTCACATTTTGAACCTCCCTTATTTAGGAGCGGTTGGATTCTTCTATATCTTTTACACTTCTCCGCATCTTTGGCTTTTCTATCTTGTTCGTTTTCCTCTGTTGTGTTCTTGTTCTTTGTTCGTGATGGCGTTCTTTCGAAAAGGGAATGACCTAACGTCGGAAGAGTTCGAGTCCCTGTAGTTCCGTTTTGGGTTTACGCCTGACCATGGGGTGCAGTTTCCGAAGGAAGGGGCTATCCTTTACCATCCGCCAGCGGGGAAGTTTGGGATTTCCGTGTCGATTTTCGAGGCGGGACTTCGTTTCCCGGTCTCGGATTTCTTTGACGAAGTGATGAGAGAGTATGGTTTCTCCATCCACGATCTTATGCCTAATGTTGTTAATAAGATCGTTGGGTTCGAATTGGCATGCCGAACCCTGGGTATGCTTCCCCACTTCCGGACCTTCCAAGATTTCTTCAATTCATCCACCCAATTTAGCGTCCATACTTTTTCTCAGAATCGCAACACGCACACATTCATTATTAACCAAAAGGTTCCTTGGAAGAACTGGCAGAACCGGTGGTTGTGGGTCAACAACGACCTGGTCGGTCATAGCTATCCTTGCATGTCTATCTCTTCGGATCGAGCCCCTCAACTTTCGGGAATCATTTTATCCATTGTTCAAGCATTGAAGGGGATCTGCTTCAACGGAGAGGAGTGGTCAGACTGTATTTTGGCGGCAACAGGGATGAGTGATGTTTGGCGGGCTCGAAGAGTGATGCCCCGATTTTATGTGGAGAATGATGGTAAGTACCGCTTCCCTGCCCCTCCCCCCACATTTTTTCCTGGTAAATTGAGTAATTCCTTTGATGGGAAGATCAATTGCTTTATATTATTCCTCTGATTGCAGGTTCTGAGAAGGTCTTGTTCCTTAAGAGGGTGATGTGTGGTCATTTCAAGGGTGAGCTTCAATATCACGAAGTTCCCTTGGTGGATTCTCTTCCGCCTCCTATCTGTGGTTCTTGGGTGGCAGTATCTGTTGTTCTATCTGGCACCGGAGAGGAGGAGTCTGCTCCTCCCGTCAGCCCTGGTCTATTGCTTCCTTCTGGTGGGTTACCTATGGTTGGGGAGCCATCCGTCGGTGGGGACGAGTGACTTCTAAGCGATGAACTGCGCTGGTGGAATCTGCCATTTCGGGTGGCAGCGGTGTTGATTCGATTGGCAAACGACTCTGAAAGCGGCGCAACATTGACTCTTTGGATGTGGAGTCTCCCTTGGTGATAGATATTGCCGACGACTATGTATCTCGGTTGTTAGAGGGGGTGAAACAGGGAACAACGAAACTACCTCGTCCATTAGGAGGGGCGGTGGATCCTTCCCTTGGAACTGGTTGGTTGCTGTGGGACTCCTCTGCAGTGTATCTCCCTGTCTGGGACCTCGCCCCTGGCTCTCTTCTGTCGGATCAGGCCGATTCCCACGAGTGGTGCCGACACACATTTCCTACAGCTACTTTGGAGTCGCTTGACCTTCTGTTTTATTCCCATATGGAGAATGACCTCAAATACGTTGTGGCCCAGATCGCCCCTATTTAGTGGTTGCAGTTGGTCGCCTTTGTTACATTGAGGCCGATTTGGCGGAGTCGGCTACTATCAAGGTTGTGCGCGACGAGCTTAGGGAGAGGGTACAACTCTTCGAAGACGAAATGTGTAAGTTCGATGAGCGCTACGTCGTGTTATTAGGGGAGAAGTCTATCGCCGAGGACCAGGTGACAACCCTGGATGGGGAGGTGGGTCGCTTGTCTCAGCAGGTACAGAGTCTGGAAGTGGAAAAGCAAGCTTTGGAGGAGCGTCTGAATTGGCAGGGCGGGGAGATAGAGGTTGTTGTTGAAGGAGAAGGCTTTGGGGGAGGACCTAGATTGGGTCCTTCAGAAGGGTGTGGTCCGTGTAGTGGACCACGTTCTTGAAAGTGGTGAGTTTTCCCTTGGGATTTCATGTGTGAAGGCTGCGTGCGTGGCCACTGGTGTGGAGAGTGGCAAGGAGATGGTGCAGAAGTAGGTGGTTGTCCGCAAGTTTAATTCGTCGGAGTCGAGTATTGTAGTGCAATCTGCCGATGCTATGCATGCTTCCGTGAAGGCCTTTTTCGAGACGAATTTCGCCTCATACCTTCGTTTGGACGAATTGGATCTTGTCGGACTTCGTCAGTTGTGTTGCGACTCCGACTCCGGTGAACATGGCATGTGTAACGCCCGTAAGTTAGGCTAGACAATAAAAGAATAATAATAATAAATACTTTTTATTGAACAATTAAAATCCTCGAATAGGACAATTTTTCATCATACGCTTTACGGGTTATGTAAAAATACTTATTTATTATATATGTGTTATGTAGACAAATATTATGGGAATATAATATTTGTATAAATCTTTTTATAAAATTATCGAAGAGCGATAAAATAACATTTTTTTAAATAAAAGATTATTTAGGATAAATAATCTTAACGAAAGTTGTAACGACCCTAAAATATCATTATGTATGTTATAAGATGTATTTGGTCTAAATACTTGACTCAAATAGTGAAACAGTAATTTTTATGTTACATATGTTTTCCGACGATAATTATTAGTTATATTTTACGACGTTAGTTATCGATTAGCAGATTTAGAAAGTTTGTAAAAAAATATATATATATTATATATTTGACAATATTTCGTATTCAGATATTTGAAATTAACAACATAAGTTCTAAATCTATATATATATATATATATATATATATATATATATATATATATATATATATATATATAATATTATGATTTTTAGTCATAATAAAAAAAGAAACGTCCACTTATATAATATGTTAATTTCATAAGTTATAGTAAATAGTCAAATAGTTATGAAGGAAAAATAAGTTTGTGAAGTTTATCCATATTTATAATTCATACAAAAGAGAACACATATGAAAGTTTATTTGGCAAGTTCATTTGGTACGTGATGATTAACTAATCACTAGTGTACAACTTCAAATTAATTAGGGGGCAACGTGTCAATATTTAAGATGACTTGCTTTTTGGAAACCTATGGATTCTTTGAACCTTGTTGAAAGACTTTGAGTATAAATAAACATCCGATCAACATTTTTCTATGAAACAAATAAATATATCGTAAAGAAGTTTTGAGAGACCAAGGAGTATAAACATACATAAGGTTTCGGCAAGATAATAAGTTGGAAAGCAGTGCTAAGCTTGATATCAGGACAATAGTTAGTCTCCACTAACTAGCCAAGTGAGTGCATAATTATTTTCATCTTACACATAGATATGAAGTATTTTATATAAATTATGTGTTATGTGTGCATATTATTTGTTTACCTGATATCTATGTTGGATGAACAATTTATACATGTTTTAAATGATTTAAACTGTATATGTATTTTATATCTACAAATATATTGGGGTAAAACATGGGTAGATGAAATAGTTGGTGTGTGATGAAATAAAATGATGAGAGGCCTTGATGTTGACGATTATCTAGTCATCTAGCGGAGTATAAATGATGACCACATACTATTCTAGCCAGTCCAGTGGAACGGTAGCAGACTCGCAACCTGTAGGTGTTTGTGAACGATGTGTTCACCGGTGTACTCCATCCCCCTCATGTTTTCCTTACAGACATTTATTGCTGAGGAACCCCCTTAGCAGTAGTGTCCATCCCGATGAAAATCCTTAGGCTAGGTCCCTTACTCTAGATGCTTTAGGGACAGAAAGTGAGGATAACGAGAACGGGTAATCGGGTTGTTTGATTTGATGAAATTAATAAACTTAATTATTGTGGGTTGAAAACCCTATGTACTCACCAGACTTTCCCAAGCCTGACCCACTCAGTTTATTGTATTACAGGTAGTGGCAAGAGAGCACAGGAGTGATGATCTGATGAGAGATCAATGGATTATAGGCTACTAGAATAAATAGATATTATAAGGCCTATGTTGTTTCTGTTTATGCTTTTGATCTGTATTGAAAATGACATCCCGAGGTTTTTAATATAATACATTTCTTCGAAATGATTTGATAAATTCTTTATCATATTTTTGGGAACAAATTCAGCAACATATTTCTTTAAAAATATACTCTGATTTTCAAATAAAGCATAAAAAAATCGGTCTTTTCTGGCCGTGAAATTGGGGATGTCACAGCATGTCCTCCCCCGCTCGTGATAATTGAACTCTCTCATAGCGTTGCTTTTTGCTATTGGTTTGTTTACGACCCTGTATGGCCTTCAAATTTGGGGATGTCCAGTGGACAAGTTACCAAATTTATCTTTAAATGCAACGGTTGCTCCCGGTTTATTGTGTTTTTCCCTATTGTCCAGGTGGTTTGTGTTGGCTACCCAGGTCTGGATTCGCACCAAAGGCTAATGTTGTCCTTTGTGGTGTATGTGTTGTTTTTTTTGCTTTGTATTGGGAGGACTTTGAGTGTGATTCCCATTTGTTTGCCAAAACATTTTGGGAACCAAGGCAAGCGCCCTAGCGAGCTTGGCCCCCAACCCTTTTTTAGAGTCGTGGGTTCGCCTTTGTAGGGCCGAGGCATTGGCCTACCTTTGAATATGAACCTTATCTAGTCTGCTTCACGGGGCTTTGCTTTAAGTTCTGCCAAGGAGGGTTGCACTCCGGTCTTAGTCGTCTAATCCAGGCCGAGATCGTCACCTTGAGGCCCAGGGGTTTAGGTATTATGTATTTCGAGGGAAAGGTTATGATCCTCTAAGGCCTCTACTTTCCATGGTCAGGAGTTGTGGCTCTTTCGATTTTACTCACATGTTTTTAAGGAAAGGTTATGAGCCTCTGACGCCTATGGTCGTGTACTTGCAACGGTTTCGCTCGAACGACATAGTCTACTAGAATAAATAGATATTATAAGGCCTATGTTGTTTCTGTTTATGCTTTTGATCTGTATTGACAATGACATCCCGAGGTTTTTAATATAATACATTTCTTCGGAAATGCTTTGATAAATTATTTATCATATTTTTGGGAACAAATTCTGCAACATATTTCTTTAAAAATATACTCTGATTTTCAAATAAAGCATAAACAAATCGGTCTTTTCTGGCCGTGAAATTGAGGATGTCACAGTTGGTATCAGAGCATTAGTTTAAGCGAACTAGGAATTGTGAGGATTTCTAGACTTAAACTTAGATTGCTAAGTGATGATGGTGAGGTGTGTGTCTAGTATACTTTAGGTTGAATACCTAAATTAATATTAAATAGATACAAGCACTAAAATATTTGAGGGTATATGCCTTAATTAATGTTATGTGCTAATAGAATCGTTTTATAGCATGCCTTAGGTTAAATACCTTACTTGCTATAGTGTGCACTAGTATACTTTAGGAGAGATGCCTTATATGCTAATATGTAGTAAATGATAAATAATATAGCATGCTTTAGGTTGCTTACCTATATTGCTATTACGTGAGGAAGTTTAAGGTATGTTTCCGACCTTGGTTTGGAATAGGAAATTTTATGTGTTCAGGATTCTAAATATTTAATTACTTTATTAGAACTGGCATGAAAATTTTCGAGGGGATAAGGAGAATTACGATAGTTGACATCGATAACTTCATAAATAAACGATCGAGGGATATCGTAAAATAATTCCTATCAAGTGATACCGTAAATAGTATATTAATACCTATAGAGTGGTGTTGTACATTCAAAGTATGTTTGATGAAATAATAACACCTTTGGAGGAATGTTGTGCATTTGAAGTACATTTAGACGAGATGAATGTTTTGGCGTAATCCATGAAGTTGTTCCACCGCGGACTAGATTGAAGTAGTGATTGCTTACAGAGTTAGAAGAGCTGATCTGTACCCTATACATGATGCTTGGACTTAGTATTTAAAAATACTTAGTGACAATTGACTTCTATCACATCCTTATGAAATTTCTATAATGTGTTAACCCGACTTTAACATACAAGATTAGGGTGGTGAAATGAGTCATTTAGTTGTGAAAGGCTCACTAACTTACTTGTCTAAGTAAGGTAGAATACTTAGTTGAAGAAGCAATACACCCATAGTATTGCATGAGAAGAGATGTTGTTGTAAGGATTGACAGGGAACCAAGTTGAATCTAGTAGAACATGCAAAGATGCAGCTAAAATGCAAACTTCCTAGGATTTACTCCTATGAAGTAGACTTACAAGATACACAAATGAGAAGCAATTTTTCTAAGATTAACTCATATAAAGTAATGACGATGTAATGGAAGAATGACTAAATGGAATGATATCCGTAGTAACTTGCATGAGTTTGAAAATAATACAAGTAGTTGGAGAGCATTTGTCTCCCTACCGCTAGAGTAAATTCTGGTATAGTGTGCCTTGCAGACTGGACACTACCCGAGAAATAATTTTTGTGAAATATTTGGAAGTGAAATTCCTAGTGACCTACGAAAAGTATGAGAATATGATTAATTTGCGCATATGCATGAGAAGGTTCCTAAAAGGCGAGTCTAGGAAAGCCAAGATGTGCTTGATAGAGATGCGAAATCCCTGGTTGAGTCTAGGAGAAATTGTTGTATGTGCTTGTTTGAACACACTCATATGTGATAAGTTGCTTTGTGATTTTTTTGTATGGTGACTTGGAGAACTACGAGGCAATTCTTGGGACAAGTATGAGTAGGTGTGAAAGGTAGTAGAGGCCTATACTACCCAAAGCACAAGACTCGCACTTGGATCAGGAAGATTCACGAGGTTATTAAGGCACTAGTAGTTGAGTTTGACTTTTTTCCAATTCCGTCATTAGCTATGCTACGATGATGACTAGGAAGATGATTTTCGTTCAGAACCTAGTGGTCATAAAGAATTGAGTCCAATTAATATAAATTTTTGAAGTTAGTTAATTGGTTCAGAGAACCATGTACTGTGTAGTGACCAAACTTCAGTCGAGAGATTAAAGAAGGAGATGGTCGAGGTAGTCGATAGAAGCATAGCAGCCTTCGTTGGAGGATTAAACAACCATTAGCTAGAAATGCTAACTGCTATGAAGATATTATATCACATTAAAACATGAAGGAAGGTTTCTTCCATGATAGTATTTGACTAATAGATACAAGAGTCTAGTTCGTTGTGTGTCTTTTGCGTTATGAAATCGAAGGTCATTAGAATATGACCATTCAATTTGTTGGTGTAGCAAAAGTGAAGACCTTATATTGGGTTGAGTCTGTGACCCAAATTTAAGGAGTGGGAGTCTGCAATGAGAATTGAGTTTTTAACTCGGAGATTAGGACCAAAGGTCTAATAGAGAATGAAAAGCGGGTGGAAGTTTGAGCTCCGCCATCGACTAAGAATTCTAAAGAGTTTGACAATCGTTTGGCAAGCCATAAAAGTAACAGTCGATAAAAATACACATAAGGATGTTTGTTGTGCGTCTGTGTCCAAGTACTTTAGATGTGGTCAAGATGATCAACTGAAGAGCGACAAGTTAATCGTCCCAACGAAGAGGAAAAGAAACTATTGAGTTTAGCAACTGTTGTTGTTGCTAGTATTACCCTCTTATACCCTTTGGTACACATGTACGTTGGTAGGCGATTTAGTGCTCGTCATGATCTTGATTCTTGATCATACTACGACTGTGACATACAAGAAGATCATTTGTTGTGGGCCTATTACCCACAGGTTCCAGGATCGATTATGAGTAATAGCAGAAGGTGAGGATCCAAACCCAAGTGGGAGAGACCGAACCATTGAGGAAGGGTGTGGAAGGCAACTCCACTTCAGATTCGACATCAATATCCAAAAGAGTTGCAACACAAGAAGCTAAGAGATAGTTATTAGCTTCGATTGTTGCTAAGTAGATGGTAGCATGGATATTTTGGTTGGAAAGTAAGAAAATGAACCCTAATTTTGTAAGGGAACTTGAAACCTTTACATGTGCCTATAGGTGAATGGGATAATCTTACCTTAGATCTTATCATCAAGTGTCCCCAAATAATATAGAATCAAGATGTATCATGAGTCAAAGTTGACCAAGTTATAAAGGTATGCCTTTCTAGGATTGCATATATAGAGGATTAGTCAGTAAAAGATGTTTTCATGAGGTTCAATATCACGACTAAGTAGAGGTTCAAATTATTCTCTGATAATCTTGAGAATACTTGTGATGATGTGAAAACAGTTATAGTCGACAAAGTTGAAACCTGGAGGAATACGAAATAATTAAGGTCGTAAAAAAAATATAATTGAAAGCAATTGGTGGGGATCACATGTATTCGTTGAGTTTATGTGGCAAGTTCATTTGGTACGTGTTGATTAACTAATCACTACTGTACAACTTCAAATTATTTAGGGGGCAACGTGTCAATATTTAAGATGACTTGCTTTTTGGAAACGTATGGATTCTTTGAACCTTGCTGAAAGACTTTGAGTATAAATAATCATCCGATCAACATTTTTCTATGAAACAAATAAATATATCGTAAAGAAGTTTTGAGAGACCAAGGAGTGTAAACATACATAAGGTTTCAGCAAGATAATAAGTTGGAAAGCAGTGCTAAGCTTGATGTCAGGACAATAGTTAGTCTCCACTAACTAGCCACGTGAGTGCATAGTTACTTTCATCTTACACATAGATATGAAGTATTTTATATAAATTATGTGTTATGTGTGCATATTATCTGTTTACCTGATATCTATGTTGGATGAACAATTTATACATGTTTTAAATGATTTAAACTGTATATGTATTTTATATCTACAAATATGTTGGGGTAAAACATGGGTAGATGAAATAGTTGGTGTGTGATGAAATAAAATGATGAGAGGCCTTGATGTTGACGATGATCTAGTCATCTAGCGGAGTATAGATGACGACCACGGACTATTCTAGACAGTCCAGTGGAACGCTAGCAGGCTCGCAACCTTTAGGTGTTTGTGAACAATGTGTTCACCGGTGTACTCCATCCCCCTCATGGTTTCCTTATGGACATTTATTGTTGAGGAGCCCCCTTAGCAGTAGTGTCCATCCCGATGAAAATCCCTAGGCTAGGTCCCTTACTCTAGATGCTTTAGGGACAGAAAGTGAGGATAACGGGAACGGGTAATTGGGTTGTTTGATTTGATGAAATTAATAAACTTAATTATTGTGGGTTGAAAGCCCTATGTACTCACCAGGCTTTCCCAAGCCTGACCCACTCAGCTTATTGTATTACAGGTAGTGGCAAGAGAGCACATGAGTGATGATCTGATAAGAGATCAATGGATTATAGGCTACTAGAATAAATAGATTTTATAAGGCCTATGTTGTTTCTGTTTATGCTTTTGATCTGTATTGACAATGACATCCCGAGGTTTTTAATATAATACATTCTCGGAAATGCTTTGATAAATTCTTTATCATATTTTTGGGAACAAATTCCGCAACATATTTCTTTAAAAATATACTCTGATTTTCAAATAAAGAATAAACAAATCGGTCTTTTCTAGCTGTGAAATTGGGGATGTCACAGCATGTCCTCCCCCGCTCGTGATAATTGAACTCTCTCATAGCGTTGCTTTTTGCTATTGGTTTGTTTACGACCCTGTGTGGCCTCGAAATCCGGGGATGCCCAGTGGACAATTTACCAAATTTATCATTAAATGGAACGGTTGCTCCCGGTTTATTATGTTTTTCCCTGTTGTCCAGGTGGTTTGTGTTGGCTATCCGGGTCTAGATTCGCACCAAAGGCTAATGTTGTCCTTTGTGGTGTATGTGTTGTTTTTTTGCTTTGTATTGGGAGGACTTTGAATGTGATTCCCATTTGTTTTCCAAAACGTTTTGGGAACCAAGGCAATCGCCCTAGCGAGCTTGGCCCCCAACCCTTTTTTAGAGTCGTGGGTTCGTCTTTATAGGGCCGAGGCATTGGCCTACCTTTGAATATGAACCTTATCTGGTCCGGTTCATGGGGCTTTGCTTTAAGTTCTGGGCCTAGGAGGGTTGCACTCCGGCCTTAGTCGTCTAAGCCAGACCGAGATCGTCACCTTGAGGCCCAAGGGCTTAGGTATTATGTATTTCGAGGGAAAGGTTATGATCCTCTAAGGCCTCTACTTTCCATGGTCAGGAGTTGTGGCTCTTTCGATTTTACTCACATGTTTTTAAGGAAAGGTTATGAGCCTCTGACGCCTATGGTCGTGTTCTTGCAACGGTTTCGCTCGAACGACATGGATGATCCGTCCTTGTTGTCATTAGGTAAACATGTGCGTCCTTTTTTTATGAGTACCAAGCTTGGGAAAGAGAAACCCTAACGTGTTTTTTCTCTTATATATATATATATATATATATATATACACACACATATGAGTGTGTTTCTTTGAGAGTAGCCGGCTTTCGCTCCCCGATCGATAACATCCTTTGGGGAAAGTAATGCTGACTGGTGAGAGCCGGGGAACGACTATGCTATGACATCTATTTTCCTTTCCACTAGGATGTAACTATCCGCTTGGAGCCTTGCCGTGCCGGCTTGTGTTCCTTGTATAAGAATAGAATGGCGAAGGTTGCGTGCGTTCCAGGTACGGGGGATTGATCTTCCGTCTTGGGCTTCCAAGGAATAGGCTCTGTTCCGGTGGATGCATGTGACCTTATAGGGTCCTTCCCAAACAACACTTAACTTGCCTTGCGGCTCTGAGCGGCTAGATTCATTCTTGCTTAGTACCCATTCTCCAATTTTAAAGTTTTTTTTCTCGTACCCGCCTATTGTAGAAATTTATGAACGTCCCAAAATTCATGACCAAAAATTTCGTTTTTAATTATTTAATAAAACCATAGTTTTCAAACATTTCATCAGACATAAGTCAAAATATCTCAAAACATTAATATCAGAGTTTCCAAATCAAAACATCAGAGTAATCATCCCAGGCAAAACATAATGGTGTGTGCACTGCAGTCATCCCGAGCTTGTCCCTTTGCACCAGAAGTACCTGAAACCAAAATTGAAAACCGTAAGCACAAAGCTTAGTGAGCTTCCCCAAACTACCACATACCATACACATAATCACATATAAACATATCGTGGGCCCCGGCTCTTCATCGGGCCCCGCCCGGCATCGGACAATGTACGGCATCGGGCCCCGCAAGGCATAGAGCAAAGCTCGGTATACATATAAACATATAAAAAAATACACATAGAGTAATCACATAACATAAGCATATAAATGTTCCTCGGGCACCGCTTGACATCGGACAGAAATCCGGAAATTATATAAACATTCATCGGGCACCGCCCGACATCGAACCTTATTCCAGAAAACATATAAACACAGACACATGAAAGAATCACAAAGACATCAAGCTTACAAACATTCCTCGGGCATCGCCCGACATCGAACCGTAGTCCGGAAAGCATATAAACATTCATCGGGCACCGCCCGACATCAGATCGAAATCCGGAACATACAATCATACATACGGGCCGACATTGGTGCCTTCAACCCATTCCTACAGGAGGAAAACTCACCTCAAATGTCGGATGCTAGTTGAAACGTCTCTGGTTCAGAATCTGCTCTACTCAAACCCCTAAACAGAACAACCCCTTAGATACCAATACATACTCATAACCCCTTAGGGTCAACTATGGTCATAATCAAAGTCACGGTCAAAGTCAAAGTCGAAGTCAACGCTCCGAGTTGACTTAACTCGTCGAGTTACCCTTCAACTAGCCGAGTTTCTATGAAGCACAGAATTTTGATTTCACGATCCAAAACGTCGAGTTATTCCATGAACTCGTCGAGTTCTTCCTTATTAACAGGTTCGGGACCCTTCAATTCAACTCGTCGAGCTCCTCTATGAACTCGTCGAGTTCTTCAGTCTGCTAACCCTTCTTAATCCATTCAGCCATTATTCTTCAAATCCAAGTCCCATATTCCAGATCTGGGACGAAAATACATCTAGGAGGGTAAAGTTCCTAACTTTACCCATTAAAACCCACTCTAGAAGAAATAAGATCTAACCCTAACCCAACAAGGCCAAGGTCTTGATCCAAATCCAACCAAAACTACAATATAGACCATGAGGTCATAGATCTGGACTCTAGGGACTAAATGATCACGTAAAGTCTTAAACTTTATCCTCATGCATGGCCATTAGAAGCTTCAAAAGATCAAAATGATGGTCTAAAGGTTGCATGGGACTTCCATGGTCATGAAGTTGGCACCTTTATGCCATGAAAACCCCTCAAGACCTTAGATCTGAACTGTTCTTCACTTGGGACGTCCAAATCCCAATAATCATATCATTTGGACCAAAAGTAAGCAAAATAGATCTGAAGTGTTCTTCACTTGGGACTACAAGGCAAGGTTCAAGCTTTATACCAGAAACGTGACGTGGATGAGGCAAGGATTCTGGATCTATATGCTCCTTCTTGTGTCTCCAAGCACTTCCTTCTTCCAATAGCTTCAACACACACTAAAAACACTCAAAATAACTCACAATCTCTCAAAATAGCGTTAGGGTTTCGAGATTTAGGGTTTAGGACTTAGAGGCTGGAAATGAGGCCAACATGAAAGGTTTAAGGTGTTTAAATAGGGTACAAACCCCGAAAATTAGGGTTTCATATTTGCCAGCCTACTCGTCGAGTTGAGGTCTCCCAACTCGTCGAGTAGGTTACTTAAAATACGCGGCCCTTATGATCTCTACTCGACGAGTTTGGGGCTCCCAAGTCGTCGAGTTGCTCTATAAAATGGAATAAATTATAAGTTAAATACATACCAGGAACCAGGCGTTACAATTCTCCCCCACTTGTCTCAGACTTTGTCCTCGAAGTTTGCTATCTCAAATAACTCTGGATAATTCTCTCTCATCTCCTCCTCTGGCTCTCAAGTCCACTCTGACCCTTTGCGGTTCTGCCACTACACCTTCACCAACTGTACAACCTTGTTCTTCAAGGTTTTCGTTTTCAGATCCAGAATCGCCACTGGCCTCTCGACATAGTTCAGGTGTTCATCCACCTAAATATCCTCCAAAGGTACAACTGCGGAATCGTCCACTAAGCACTTCCACAGTTGGGAGACATGAAAAGTGTTGTGCATCTGACTAAGTTCTGCTGGAAGATCTAAACGATAAGCAACCCAGCCCACCCGAGCCAAAACCCTGAACGGACCGATGTACCTGGGACCCAGCTTGCCCAGCTTCCTAAACTGGATAACACCCTTCCAAGGTGACACCTTCAGGAGAACTATGTCCCCTACCTGAAACTCTAGGTTTGATCGGTGCTTGTCGGCGTAGCTTTTCTGCCAACTCTGAGCAGTATGGATCCTGCTCCGGACCTGCTGGATCATCTCAGTAGTCTTGAGTACCACCTTGGTACTCCCCATGACTCGCTGACCGACCTCACCCCAACAAATCGGGGTCTGACGCTAACGAAAGATATGTATCCCAGCTCCCGCCAAAATCTAATACACATGCACGTATCATATCCTCCAGAGTCTGAATCGTCCTCTCACTCTGCCCATCCGTCTGAGGGTGAAAAGTTGTACTGAAGTGAAGAAGAGTACCCATCTCGTCATGAAACCGCTTCCAAAATCTGGAAGTGAAGCGAACATCTCGGTCTGACACAACCGAAATCGGTACACCATGACGTGCCACTACCTCTCGAACGTAGATCTCTGCTAACTTCTCAGCCGATATACACTCCTGGATCGGGATGAAATGCGCACTCTTGGTCAACCGATCCACGATGACCCAAATAGAATCCACTCTACGTGCAGTCCTAGGAAGCTTTGCCGTGAGGTCGCTGATGTTCGGCCTTGACCTTCCTGCAATTCAAGCACCACTCCACAAACCATGCCACATCATGCTTCATGCAGTGCCACCAATAATTAGGGCGAAGATCCCGATACATCTTCGTTGCCCCGGGATGGATGGAGAACCTAGACTTGTGGGCCTCCTCCATCAGAACCTGTCGTACACCTCCCGGATATGGCACCCAGACCCTCCGATGCAGGGTCAATAACCCACGACTATCATAATCAAAGGAAGCCACCTGGCCCATGATGCGCTCACTCTTCCGGTGCTCTTCCTTCATAGCCTCTACCTGTGCCTCTCGGATCTGCTCCAGCAATGGAGTAATCACTGTCATCCTCAAGCATATATCCCTAAACGGTGCTGCAACCGCCTTGCGGCTGAGAGCATCGGCCACCACATTGGCCTTCCCCAGGTGATATAGAATCTCATAGTCGTAGTCCTTCACTACGTCGAACCAACGATGCTGCCTCATGTTCAGATTTGGCTGGTCCATTAAATACCCCAGGCTCTTGTGGTCTGTGTAAATGGTATAACGAACCCCATAGAGGTAATGTTGCAAAATCTTGAAAGCAAAAACAACCGCCCCCAACTCCAAATCGTGTGTCAGATAATTCGCCTCATGAGGCTTCAACTGCCTCGAGGCGTAAGCGATGCCACGCCCTCTCTGCATCAACATAATGCCTAAACCCATGATAGATCCATCACAATACACCACAAAATCCTCAACGCCCTCTGGCAGGGTCAATACCGGTGCCTCGCACAACTTCCGCATCAAAGTCTCAAATGTCGCCTGCTGCTCAGGCCCCCAGCAAAATGCCACCGAATTCTTAGTTAGTCGGGTCAAAGAAACCGTTGGAGAAATCCTGGATGAATCTCCGATAATAACCCGCTAAACCAAGGAAACTCCGAATATCAGATGGAGACCTCGGATCCTCCCACTGCATCACGGCCTCTACCTTGGCCGGATCGACCAGAATACCCTTCTGGTTGAGAAGATGCCCTAGAAACTGCACCTCGCACAACCAAAACTCACACTTGGAGAACTTTGCGAAAAGTCTCTCCCTCCTTAATGTCTCCAGCACCTCCCTCAGGTGCTCCTCATGCTGCTCCTGAGTCTTGGAATACACCAAGATATCATCGATGAACACTATCACAGACCGATCCAGCATCAGTCTACATACGCGGTTCATGAGGTCCATTAACGTGGCAGGAGCATTGGTGAGCCCAAACGGCATCACCATGAACTCATTACCATAGCGAGTCCAAAAGGCTGTCTTCTGCACATCATCGTCCATAACTCGCATCTGGTGATAACCTAATCGTAGATCGATCTTGGAGAACCAAGATGCACCCTCAAGCTGGTCAAATAAATCGTCAATCCTCAGGAGGGGATAACGGTTCTTCACCGTTACCTTATTCAACTCCCGGTAATCTATGCACATCCGATGTGACCCGTCCTTCTTCTTGACAAACAGAATCGGGGCTCCACATGGCGAACTGCTCAGCCTTATAAATCCCTTGTCTAACAGCTCCTGCAGCTGTGTAGACAACTCCTGCTTCTCAGAAGTACCAACCGATATGGTGCCTTGGCTACCGGAGCCTCACCCGCAACTAGGTCAATCCTAAACTCCACCTGTCTCTCCGGAGGTACCCTAGGAAAATCCTCCGAGAACACGTCTGGATACTCTCACACAATCGGTACATCATGCACGGTCACCTTACCCTTATCCCGGGTATCCATAACATAGGCGACGTACCCTGCGCAACTCTGCTGATGGTAACGTCTCGTCCTCGCTACCGAACACAAAGTCAGTCCACACTGCGGCCTCTCGCCCTGAATCACCAACCCTCCCCCACTTGGAGTCCGAACTCGTACTAGCTACCCCATTGGGGCTCAACCAGTCCATACCCACGATAACCTTATTCCCTCGCAGGGGAATAAGGACTAAATCCACGGAATACTGCTCATCGAACAACTGCAGTGTACATCCTCGATGAACCCTCGCAACCCGAACGGTCCAATCATCCGCTATCTCTACATCAAGTGGGCAGTCCAGCTCTGTTGGAGCTCCAACAAATCGCTTGCTAAGCACGAATTATACAAAAGATCGGGTAGCCCTCGAATCGAATAATACTAGAGCAGATATACTGTTCACAAGGAACGATCCTATAATGAAACACATAAGCATAAGCGATAATCAACATAAATCAAGAGATAAGGAAAGAACATGTACCCATAACAACATCGGGAGCTGCACGTTCCTCCTCTGCAATCAGCTGAAAAGCCCTGCTCCTCGCCGTAGGCGCCTCAACCCGGCCCTGACGACCATCGGTAATCCTTAATGTAGCAGGAGCGGGTGCTGCCACCTATCCTGCTGCTGCTAAACTCGGACACTGGGATCTCTTGTGGCCCTTCTGATTGCACTGGAAGCAAATCAGATCAGATATTGCAGTGGTGGTGGTGGTAGCAGTACAATCCTTGCTAACATGACTAGTCCGACCGCACTTAAAGCAGTCCGAACTACCCCCCTGCACGTCCCCTCGTGCATCTTGCCACACTTGCCACAGTGGTTGCGGCCCTGCTGGCTCCTCGATCTAGAATCCGATACCTTGGGATTTTTTCCCGAACTACCTGTCTAAACCCCATCTAGTTTCCTCTTCCTCTTCATCTCCAAATCCAGCTCCCTTTCCCGAGCCCTCGCTTTCATATCCTTCAGCATCTTGCAGCTGGATCGGCTAACAAACTGTCGGATATCACTCCTCAACATCTTGTGGTATCGGGCCTTTTTCATCTCCTCGTCTGCCATATACTGCGGAATGAGAAGGGCCCTCTCCCTGAACATAGCGGTGATCTCAACCATTGTCTCAGTCGTCTGCTGGAGATCATGGAACTCAAGCGTAAGCTGCTGCACCTCAATCACAGGTGCAAACTCGGTCCTGATCCTGGTCGAGAAATCACTCCAGGTCATCACATCAATAGCGACATCATCTCCAATAGCTCGTCCAACCTCCTCCCACCAATCCCGCACCCTATCCTTCAGGAGGCAGGAAGCAAGTCGGACCTTGTGCCCCTCATGACAACGGCTGGTGCGAAAGGCGTTGGCGACATCAACTAACCACCTACTGCTAGTAATGGGGTCCCGAGCCCCATGATAGTTTGGATCTCCACAAGCTCGAAACTCCCTAAACGTCAACGTGCGCGCCCCCATCATGGCCGCCATCTCGGTGCGGAATGCACCAATCTCTCATCCAAAATCTCCAAAATGCCCTCCTTGACCGTATCGAAGATCACAGGAGTCTGGTCCATGATACTGCGCGTGATCTCAGATGAAATGAACTCCCTCATCCGATCATCGAGCTGACCGGCTCCAGAGCCCGAGCCTGATCCCTTGCCTGCGCTAGAACTTCCAACTGGTCTAGTACGTAGTGTCACCATTCTGAAAATACACCATAACAATCTTCAGAATACTCATCATAACTCGATGGATCACACACACTACAAGTTCTCTGGTTTTATCTCAGCTCTCCTTGACTCGAGTACGGATCCTCTACTTTCAGTAGTACGGGCCCATACTACCTTCCACATCTATCCGTACTTTCCTCAAGAATTGCCTTGACTCCACGAAGTCCATTCTACTACTACTCCTCTTTGCGCTAATCTCATCCTAGGCTTGCCCTAAGGTAATCTCTGACCCACTCTCCACCATCAGCTGCATAAGAAGTCCCTACAATCTCCCCCTAACTAGCTTGCGAATACCATTACATATTACTAAGACCACATAATTCTTCGAATGAGAGGTCTCTCCCTACAACGGTTAGACTCAAACGAGAGCTACGAAATAAGGCTAAACCTAACCTTCTAAAATTATTTAGTCCTCGTAATATGTAACTTAACATATTCGTTTACTAGTTAGTTAAAGATAACTAGAACTCCTAAAAGCACAAAGCAAGCAGCATTCGTGCATTGAGTAATCAAAACCAAGCATTTCCTAATCAGGCCATCATATCACCGACTAATCAGTACTAGCATGCAGTTCAATAAGCACATACAGTAGGCATACAAGGCATCCTTCCTAGATCTTTAGCCCTAATTTAGCATGCAGTTCTCATACACATACAACAGGCATACAAGGTATCCTTCCTAGATCCTTAACCCTAAGGCATCCCTTTTATGCAAGATCCATATAATATTATATATTAAGTATAATTAATTTATGAATTAGTGAATAAATAATAAGTTGATAGTAACATACCTTGAATAACTTGACTGATCAAAGTATTAGTTTTATTTCTAGTCATTGGTGACCCTGGTAGAAATTTAATAAAAAATTGTGTTATTGTGTATTAATATTTTTATATATTTTTATAAAATAAAAGTAAGTTAAAATTTACCTACATCAATATTATCCAAAATAGTTTTCATTTCAGGGTCATTCCAGATTTCATCTTCTTGACTATTTAAACTTGAAAATCCAATTCCAAGGACATTATCCACAATGTTGTCAACAACTTGTTGGATAAGGTGTCTAAGTCCATAACTATTTCTGGTATGTACTTGACCGGACCCGGCATGGTCCATTTGGGTTGCATGGCACCATGCAATTGGATAAACTAAAATGAGAGAAATAACACTTATGGTTTATTAATATATTATAAGTTCTAATATATTAATAATATTATTTAATTAGTTTGATCAAGAATTAATTTAGAATTAATTAAGTGATCAAAAGATAAGTAATTAAATATATGGGTAGATTATGTAAATCTTCCATATCTTATATAGTGGGCTAAGAGGCTCCATGGATTATCAAGTTGGGTTCCACCCATAGGATGCTCCATGGATGTTCCATGGGAGTTACAAACCCATGGATCATGGAAAAGAAGAGTCATGACACATTAGGGTTTATATGGTGTAACCCTAGATGTGTCAACACTATATAAGAAACTCATTCTCCACCAAAATTGGCTACACTAAGAAACAAGAGGGTTAGAGCCGATTTTGCAAGTGTAAGATTCTCTCAAAGTTTACTCCTTTGCATTTGGTGTTGTGTGAAGCATTTGAGGCATCACACTTGGGGTGCTAGGCTCACAAGGTTTCAAGGATCATAATCAACAACAAGGTAAGTTATTCTATCTTTCATTCAAGTTAAAAATGGCAACTTAATGGGTGTCCACTCTCACCCACCGCTTCCTTGATCGGTGGAGGGTCGTTAGCCGAACGGGTAGGACAAGGACTTATAAATTCTCATTAAAAGTATGATGAATATTATAAAGTAACTAAATGCTTTTATTAAATTCCCAATCTTAGTTACTTTAGGAAAATGTGAATAAGGTGCTAATCCATGAAATTACACTTTACACTTTGTTTAAGTCGTTAGTGGAGCTCGTGTGGTTAACCGGCACACTAACTTGGACTTAACAAGGAAGGTAAAGGGTGACTTAAAGTTTATTATAGGTCAGTGGAGCTCGTGTGGTTAACCGGCACATCGATTGAGTAATAAACATTAAGTGTACCAAGTGATTTGCATGGTTACTTGACACCTCGTTTTGTGATCCTCGGTATCCCAGTCACAAAACTTGGAGGGCACACTCGAGATTGAAACATGCCTTTGAAAAGTTCATTGAATCTCAAAAGAATCTAGGAATTTCTAAGAACCAATTAAAAACCTAATATCTATATTTCGTTTTTCATGGTGGAAATTGGTGAATCGTCACTCACCTACCTTTCAAATATGTTATAGCTTGGATTACGGCATACCTCTTCTAAGTTATAATATATTGTGATTGGATCCTAGCCTTAATATTACATTTGGGTGTTTTATTAAGGACTCTCTTAATATCTAAACTAATCTTGTTCTCTTCTTTCAGATGTCTTCAAACAATGCTGCTTCTGGCTCTAATCCTAATGGCTCCTTTACCCTTATGAACTTGTGTGGGAAAGTCACTTTTGATGGATCCAACTTCAATGAATGGATCAGAAACATCAGGATGATTACCCGCTACGAGGACAAAGAATATGTCCTTGACAAGGAGCTTAAGGAGATTGATGAGACCACTGCAACTCCCCAGGAGATCGCTGACTTCCGAGCACATGAAAGGGATGCTACAAAAGTGGCATGCATCATGTTGGCCACCATGACAGCGGAACTCCAAAAGTCCTATGAGGACTTCTACCCTTTTGAAATGCACCAAGATCTGATGGAAAGATACCATCAAAGTGCACGACAAGAGAGGTATGAAATCATATGCTCTAGCATAACAACCATGATGAAGGACGGGGAATCCGTCACGAGCCACATGCAGAAAATGCAAAGGTATGTGGATCGGTTGCTGAAGCTTAATGTGAACTTCCCTGAGGAGCTTGCAATAGATATCATTTTGCACTCCTTACCATCGTGCTATGATCAATTCCGCATGACATATCACATGAATAAGGAAGAGGTCACACTCAGCAAACTTCAGGGACTCCTCAAGACCGCAAAAATAGGTCTTAAGGGTAAGTCGGTTGTTAACACTCCTACTCCAAACTCCGCCCCGGTTTTGGCAATCGGGAAAGGTAGAAGGAAGAAGAGGAAGAGCTCTTCGAAGGGTACCAAGGCTAGGACCCTTGATGGCTCTTCTTCAAGTGGAACCAAAAAAGGTTTTGTCACTCCTTCTTCTGACCCTAAAGAGGCTGAATGCTTCTATTGCCATGAAAAGTCACATTGGAAGCGGAACTGCCCAAAGTACCAGCAAGATGTGAAGGATGGGAAAGTTAAACCCAACCATGCAGGTATTTACACTATCTTATCTAATAACTCACCCCATTCTAACTCTTGGGTCCTTGATACCGGTTGTGGTATTCATATCTGTTCTGATTTGCAGGGACTAAGAAGAAGTGAGAATGTGGAGCATGGAAGAATAAACTTAATCATGGGGAATAGGAAAGCTTTACCTGTCACCAAGATTGGAGTTTATACTTTATCGCTAAGTAGTGGGTTTAGTTTAGATTTGAATAAATGTTGTTATTCGCCAGAAATGGCAAGAAATATTATTTCCTTTCATGCATTGTATAAACAAGGTTTCACCTTTTCATTTGATAATGAAGTTGGTTCGATTAATGCTTTCTTTAATAATGTTCTTTATTTTAAAGCATTACCTTGTGATGGTGTGTATGAAACTGTATCTGTGGTTGATAACTTAGGAAATAATGTATTGTGTATTGATTCTGTTAATGATAATAACTTGGATAAAGCATCATTATGGCATTGTCGTCTTGGACATATAAGCAAGAAACGCATAGGCCAACTCCAAAAGGATGGAGTATTGGAGTCATTTGACCTAAAGTCAGATGATAGTTGCGAATCATGCTTACTTGGAAAAATGACAAAGTCACCTTCACAGGTTTTTGTGAGAGGGGTGAAGGTTTGTTGGATCTTATACACACGGATGTGTGTGGGCCCTTCAAACATGCCACAAGGGATGCTAATCGTTATTATTTGACTTTTACTGATGATTGCAGTAGATATGGATATGTCTACTTAATCAAGCATAAGTCAGAGACTTTTGAGAGGTTTAAAGAGTTTAAACAGGAAGTCGAGAATCAATTGGGCAGGAACATTAAGATGCTTCGATCCGATCGAGGTGGTGAGTATCTTAGTTTAGAGTTCCTCGACTATCTTAGGGAATGTGGGATTGTCTCACAATTGACACCTCCCAGGACACCGCAGTTGAATGGTGTAGCTGAGAGGCGAAATCGAACCTTGTTGGATATGGTTCGTTACATGATGAGTCGAGCTTCGCTACCAATCTCATTTTGGGGGTATGCCTTAGAGACTGCCGCCCATATCCTTAATCTAGTTCCCACAAAGAAAGTTGCCAAAACTCCTCATGAGATGTGGACTGGTAAAGTACCCAAACTAGACCACATTAAGATTTGGGGTTGCGAGGCTTTCGTGAGACGCGAGACTCATGATAAGCTCGAACCTCGAAGTGAGAAGTGTATTTTCATCGGCTACCCACAGAAATCCTTTGGTTACCTCTTCTACAGACCTAGTGAGAATGTGGTCTTTGTAGCTAGGAGGGCTTTCTTTCGAGAGAGAGAGTTCATAAGCCAAGGAGACAGTGGGAGGCAAGTTGACCTTAAAGAAATTCAAGAGTCAAGTGGTGAAGGAACTTCAAACCCTAGCACTCAACTTGAGGAGGAAACTTATGTTGAGCCAATTGACAAGTCTGTACCTCTGAGGCGTTCCATAAGGGTTAGGAATGCACCTGAGCATTACTATGGATTCCATATTACTGCGGAAGGTGATACACTTATCAGTGATGAGACACTGATAGGTCTGGATGAACCTAACAGTTACGCGGAAGCCATGGCAGGCCCTGAGTCAGCCAAGTGGAAAGAGGCAATGGACAGCGAGATACAGTCCATATATGACAATTAAGTTTGGAACTTGGTTGAGAATGTACCAGGTCGTAAGACTGTAGGGTGCAAATGGATCTTCAAGAAGAAGACCGACATGGATGGTAATGTACACACTTATAAGGCACGACTGGTTGCAAAGGGTTTCTCACAAACTCCGAGAGTTGATTATGAGGAGACCTTTTCTCCAGTGGCCAAGATTAAGTCTATTAGGGTTCTGTTAGCCATAGCCGCATTTCATGACTATGAAATATGGCAAATGGATGTCAAAACCGCTTTCCTTAATGGAAAGTTGGCTGGGGATGTTTACATGAGTCAGCCAGAGGGTTTTGTCAACACAGAGTACCCTAATAGAGTGTGTAAGCTTGAGAAATCCATTTATGGGTTAAAGCAAGCACCTCGCAAATGGAATCTTTGCTTTGATGAGAAAGTCAAGGAATTTGGCTTTTCTAGGAGTGAATATGAATCTTGTGTATATGTCAAGGCTAGTGGGAGTATAGTTAGCTTTTTGGTATTGTATGTGGATGACATACTACTCATAGGAAATGACATCCTAACTCTGCAGGAAGTTAAGTCCTGGCTTGGGAAGTGTTTCTCTATGAAGGACCTAGGAGAAGCTGTCTATATTCTAGGGATAAGGATCTTGAGAGACCGGAGTAAAAGACTAATTCGACTTAGTCAGAGTACTTACTTGGATAAGGTGTTGAAGAGATTCGGCATGCAGGACTCCAAGAAAGGAGAGTTACCCATCCAGAGTAATGCCAGATTGAGTAAGACACAAAGCCCTAGTACTGAGGCTGAGATAGCAGAAATGAGTCGAATACCTTATGCCTCGGCTGTAGGATCGATCATGTATGCTATGACGTGTACTCGACCTGATGTAGCCTTTGCTTTGAGCATGGTTAGCAGGTATCAGGGGAACCCTGGCAAGGCACACTGGACTGCGGTAAAGAATATCCTCAAGTACCTACGGAGGACTAAGGAATGGGTCCTTACCCACGGTGGGAGTGAAGACTTGAGAGTTGTAGGGTATAGTGATGCTAGCTTTCAGACTGATAGGGATAATTTCCGCTCTCAGTCAGGCTGGGTCTTTACCTTAAATGGAGGAGCAATTTCTTGGAAGAGTTCCAAGCAAGAGACAGTGGCTGGTTCAACTTGCGAATCAGAGTATATAGCAGCTAGCGAGGCAGCAAAGGAGGCGATATGGCTGAAGAACTTCATTGGAGACCTTGGAGTTGTACCAGCTATTAAAGAGCCAATGGAAATTTTCTGTGATAGTGAAAGTGCAGTTGCCTTAGCCAAGGAACCAAGGGATCACGGGAGATCCAGACACATCGACAGAAAATACCATTTCATCAGACATCGAATAGAAGAAGGACTCCTCGTGGCAAAGAGGGTATCATCGGATGAGAATCCAGCAGATCCCCTCACGAAGGGACTGACTCGGGTTAAGCATCTCCAGTATGCTCGGAGCATAGGGCTGAAGGATAATATTAGATTTAGTAGTTAGATAACCTTGAAATTTGTAAAGTGTAATTGACATTAGATGATGAATAAAAGGTGTTTTATTTATGAGTAAAGTGTTGCTATCTCTTGTCGATCGTTTACTATATTTCTTTTGCATGTTTTGAATTCCAGAATAATTATGTTTGGTGTATCATATTATTCAAACCTCCACAGTCGGTCATATGTCGGAAGTAGGTATGAATCAAGACTGTCATGATTGGTTGCAGAGTTCTAAGTTGTTGGACATGGCTACAACACTCATGAGTGCTCATATGTTCTGAGCATTGGACTCAACCCACACTCACTGGAATCACTTCATGGAATTTATCTCGAGTGATCGTGAGACGGTAATATCATATAAGTCTTCAAACCTAGATATATGATTTGTTACTTATGAGTTGGTTATGCATTGATTGTACGAAAACGCATTGGTAACTCGATGTTATAAAACGTGCTCTTGTGTATAATTCAATGAGTGGTAGAACAAACATATGAGTCGAAGTTTATCTGTTCCTTCTTGGATTAGAAGCTGATATCTGGGCCCCTCGATGATTTTGTTTTGACCTATGTATCGGGCCCGGTCAGAACTAAGTTGATGTGTTCAATTAAGTTCTTTGTCAAACAAATCGGAAATCGGGAAACAAACTGCTGGACAATAAGTAAGACATTGTTCCATGTATTTGTCCGGCTGATATCTAGAACAGAGGATTATATGATCACTTATCTTAAATGGCGTATCGTCATCTTCTCAGTTCCGAGAGACCTTGAAAGAGCTACGATTGCCGATCGGTTCCTGAAGTATTGCAGTTATAGTTATTAGACTTATCCAAGTGGGAGACTGTTGGATAAGGTGTCTAAGTCCATAACTATTTCTGGTATGTACTTGACCCGACCCGACATGGTCCATTTGGGTTGCATGGCACCATGCAATTGGATAAACTAAAATGAGAGAAATAACACTTATGGTTTATTAATATATTATAAGTTCTAATATATTAATAATATTATTTAATTAGTTTGATCAAGAATTAATTTAGAATTAATTAAGTGATCAAAAGATAAGTAATTAAATATATGGGTAGATTATGTAAATCTTCCATATCTTATATAGTGGGCTAAGAGGCTCCATGGATTATCAAGTTGGGTTCCACCCATAGGATGCTCCATGGATGCTCCATGGGAGTTACAAACCCATGGGTCATGGAAATGAAGAGCCATGACACATTAGGGTTTACATGGTGTAACCCTAGATGTGTCAACACTATATAAGAAACCCATTCTCCACCAAAATTGGCTACACTAAGAAACAAGAGGGCTAGAGCCGATTTTGCAAGTGTAAGATTCTCTCAAAGTTTACTCCTTTGCATTTGGTGTTGTGTGAAGCATTTGAGGCATCACACTTGGGGTGCTAGGCTCACAATGTTTCAAGGATCATAATCAACAACAAGGTAAGTTATTCCATCTTTCATTCAAGTTAAAAATGTTCCCCATGTATGCTAGATAGGAATATAACCTTGGAATTCAACTTTGCATGATTATTAGACAAACATAGATCCAAGGTTATTAGGGTTGCATGTACACTTAGGAAGTGTTAGAATGCTCAAAACCCATCACAACTTTATCCAACAGATTTTCATTTTTCACTTTGTTGAATAGTCTCTCCATGATTATTTGTTTCTTCAGTCTCATCATTGTTTTTCTCTTCTTCATTCTCATTTTCATTGATTTTTCCATCTTTGTCTTTTACTTCAGTTTCACCTTCTTTTTGATTGTCATATGCATCATTCTTTATTCCTTCATTCTCTGCTTCGTTTGAATCAAACAAATAATCTACTTCCGGTTGACTTCCATCATTATCATTGTCTTCATCACCATTTCCCTCTTTATCTTCATTCTCTTTTTGATTATTTGTTTTTTGACCCATTACTGGTGTCAAATTGATAGCTTCAACTCCCGTTTCATTACTAGGAAATTCAACAAATGTTGTGCTTTCATTTTTTTCTTCAATAATTATATTTGTCATCTTTTCTTTGAAAATCCTAAAACTTTCCTTTTCAGGGAACTTTGTTATTGCATCATTGAGCTTTAAATTTAGCTTTTCCTTCATCCTCTCAAAACTCTTAAGCATTTTAGATAATTTTGATTCATATGCCTATGTAATACAAAGAAGTATGATTAGAAATTAATATAATAAATTAATGTAATCATATATGATTAACATGTTCAAAATAATTACCTCAACATAATCATCTTCATCTTTATCAGAATCACTGTCTTCGAGATCTGTATCTCCTTCATCTTGTTCATTAACAAATTCTTCATTTAATTCTTCAAGTCCAAATCTACATTTTTCTTGTTCAAATGTCTCTCGATATCTAATCTTCTCTGAACTCCAATAACAAATTGTTGGACGTTTACATGTTACCGTTAAAGCTTTCGAGCGGATTTTTTTAGCATAGAAAAACTGCAGATAAATGATAACTAATTGATATTCATAAATGAATTATATATATATATATATATATATATATATATATATATATATATATATATATGTATATTCATATATGAATAAGTAATGCAAACCATTACATGTGAACAAGTAATATTATCTTTTACTTATTCATATATGAATATGTGTTATTCAGTTATGAATAATTAATATTATTAAAAATTGAATATAAACATTATAATAACTTACCACCAAGAAAGCTGAAGGTCCAAAAAAAGTTGTTGGTATCTGAGTATGGTATGTATGACTTCTTTGTTCTGACAAGACAGTCCAAAACATAGCTGCACCAGTCTATGTTGCTGATATCTGTTTTTCTTGAAATATAACTCAAAGGGAACAAGTTGCATCTTCCCATTGATGTTGACTCACAAAATGTGTTGACAAAAAGAACTAAGAAGTTCAATTTGAAAGTAAAATCAGCTTCTGTGGTACAAAGAATAACTTTTTTGATTGCATTTAGTCGGATGATTGCTCCTTCTTTAAAAAGAACTAAGTTGTATCATCTTTGTGATTTATTAATATATTATAAGAATAATATATTAATTGAGAAATCATATTTTTTAATTGGTATTGATCATGAATTAATTTGGAATTAATTTAGTGATCAAAAGAGACTGATTGAATTAACGGGGACTGATTAGGTAAATCAGTAATACATATAGTTTGGGCTAATGATCCATGTTAATTAGGGATGGACTAAATCTATGTGAGAGTCCATGAAGGTTTAGTCCAAAGGGCCTATCATATGGATTATTGGATTGCTTAAAGGCCTAAGTAAATGAATTAGGGTTTACAAGTTAAAACTCTAGGAATTCCACACTATAAATGTAACCCCTAGCACTCCTAAAATCGGCCAAGACTTCCAAGAAGAAACCCTAGCCGATTTTGGTGCCTCCTAGCCTCTCTCTCATAATCCTCCATTGTTCTTGGTGTTTGTGACTTATTTGAGGTATCACATTTGAGGTACTAAGCTCTTGAAAGGCCAAGTTCTACAAGCTACAACAAATAGGTATTCATCTAACTTGTTTTATGTTGTAAATCTCAAAACTGTATGCTAGTTAGGGTTCATGCTATGGATAATAGAAAATTGCATGTATAACTTGAGAAAACTTAGATCCAAAGCATTAGGGTTGTATGTGCACCATGGGATTGTTATAGTGCTCAAAACCCACCAGTGGTATCAGAGCCTATGGTGTTTTATGTTATATTGATGCATTGGTTAATTGTTCAAAGCTGAAGCAAATCGAAATTTGCTATCTGCATGATGAACTCGACGAGTCCATAATGGGACTCGATGAGTTGGGCCAACTCGACGAGTACGTTCCCTGACTCGACGAGTTGGATCATCTGATGGCAGATTTTCGGGTTTTCTTGGCCAGAATTGGATTAGGATCGTTACCACAAACTGTTTTGACTAATAAAATTCATTTTTATGATAAGGTAATGATTATCCTCATCCAATTGGAGGATAATTGTCAAATTTTAAGATAATTATTTGATTATGTGATAAATTAATTATTTGTAGAATTTGATTTGAATTATCTTTCTATATGAAATTAGATTTGGTCAAATTTTGTGATATTGATAAATTATATGATTAATTCAATTGTTTTAAAATTTGATCTAAGAGGTTTTGAAAAGTTTCAAAACTTTCCCTCAAGTTTTGGAATTTAAAATTTGATTAAAAAAGATTTTGATTTTGAAATATTTAAATTCTAAACCCTAGAGTTTTAAAAGGTTTAAAATTCAACACTTATACTATTATAATATTAATAACTTAATATATATATATATATATATATATATATATATATATATATGTATGTATATATATATATATATATATATATATATATATATATATGTATATATGTGTGTGTGTGTATAAGACAGTCAGTCTTACCGTTAGTAGGCCTCATTCACGAAGCTGGTCTATAGGGGGTATAAGAAAATTGCCTATAAAATGACGATTGAATGGGTGTCCACTCTCACTTACCGCTTCCTTGACTAGTGGAGGGTCGTTAGCCGAATGGGTAGGATAGGACAGTAATTCTCATTAAAAAGTATAATGATAATTATAAAAACTACCTAAATGCTTTTCTAAATTCCCAATCTTAGTTACTTTAGGAAAAATGTGAAAATGGTGCTATTCCATGAAATTGCACTTTGCACCTTGCCAAGTCGTTAGTGGAGCGAGTGTGGTTAACCTGCACATTAATTTGGACTAACAAGGGTAGCAAAGGGTAGCTCGAGAATTATTATAGATCAATGGAGTGCGTGTGGCTAACCGGCACGTTGATTAGATCATGAATGACATTGAGAGTACCACACATATTTGCATGGTTATTCACACCTTGTTTGTGATCCTCGGTATCCCAGTCACAAACTTGAAGGGCATAATCGAGATTAAACATGGCATTGAACGGTTCAATAAATCTCAAAGATCTAGGAATTTCATAAAACTTAATTCTTTTAAATTTTGGTTTTGGGTTGTGAAAATTGGTAAATCGTCATTTACCTCCCTTCAAATAATTTGCAATTAGATTACGGCATCCCTTTTCTAAGTTGTGAATTATTGTGTTTGGGTCCTAGCCTTAATATTTCATTTGGGTGTTATATTAAGGAATTTCTATCTGATGAAACTTGTCTTTCTTCTTCAGATGTCTACCTCCAACAACGCTTCAAACTCAAACTCTTCCGGCTCTTTCTCCCTCATGAACACATGTGGGAGGGTCATTTTCGATGGGTCGAATTTCAACGACTGTATTCGAAACATTCGCATGGCCATTCGATATGAGGAAAAGGAATATGTCCTTGACAAAGAGCTAAAGGAGATTGATGAAGAAACTGTTACTCCTGAACAACTGGCTGAGTATAGGGCTTATGAGAAGGACACGACAAAGGTGTCGTGCATCATGCTAGCCACTATGACTTTTGAGCTTCAAAATTCCTACGAGGACTTCTGGCCTTTCGAGATGCACCAAGACTTGATGGAAAGGTACCATCAGAGTGATTGACAAGAAATGTATGAAATCATTGCTGTTGGATAAGGTGTCTAAGTCCATAACTTATTTGGTATATACTTGACCCGACCCGGCATGGTCCATTTGGGTTGCACTTCACCCGAACTATTTATATGGATAACATTATGAGAAGAGTATATTTGCGGCTTATTAATATATTTTAAGTTATAATATATTAATATGAAATTGTATTATTTAATTAGTATTGGTCTTAAATTAATTATGAATTAATTTAGTGATCAAATGGTGACTAATTAAACATGGGCTATTATATTTATATAGTGTGGGCTAACACTCATTATGGTAATGGGCTAAGCTTATATGGAAGTCCATGGATGATCCATGGAGCTTTTAACCCATGGATCCTTGGAAAGGAAAAGACATGGGTTATTAGGGTTTACCCTAATCATGTGCACTATATAAACAAGCTTGTGATGCATGAAATGAGACGCTAGTGTGTGTGTAATAGTGGTGGCCGAAATCTAAGAGTTAGTATACTCTCTCATACTTTTTCCAAGTTTGTGGTGATTTGTGATTTCCATTTGAGGCATTCACATTATTGGTGCTTGGCTCTCAAACTCCAAGGAATCAACAATCAACAAAAGGTATGTAATTCATCTAGTTCTTTTATGTTTAAAAGTACCCCATGCCATGCTAGATAGGTTATAAACCTTGGAAAATAATATTTTGCATGTACCTTAGACAAACATAGATCCAAGGTTTATTAGGGTTGCATGTACACTTAGGAAGTGTTAGAATGCTCAAAACCCAACAGTGGTATCAGAGCCTAGGCTTGTTTGTTTGATACTTGATGCAAAATAGTGGAAAAAGTCGATTTTCTTGCTGTCTGCATGATGAACTCACCGAGTCCATGGGGGGACTCGCCGAGTCCATGACTAAACTCATCCTACTCGCCGAGTAGGTTCGTGCACTCGGCGAGTAGGAGCCTCAGAATGCAGATTTTCGACTTTTGCTGCTGGAAATGGACTAGAAACATTACCCTAAACTGTTTTGGTGTTTTAAAACTTGTTTTAGTTGGTGTAATGGTTGTTCTAATCCATTTACAATAGCTTATATCAAAATTTCATGCTTTGTATGTGTTCATATAATTCTTGAAACTTTGATGATCATGTTCATGTTCTTATGAATTTAGAAGATGATAGGAATTATTTGCTGAATTGTTTAGGATTAATTCTTGATCATTTATGTGATTTAATGGAGTCCATAATTTGTCCTCAAGTTATGGATATCCAAAGGTCACTTCTTTTAAACACACATTTAAACACATAAGTTACATAAAAATGAAGAGTCTTCATTTTTATGAACCTTTAATTCATAAGTTATGAAATGAAAAGTTTTGGATAGTTACAAAACTTGCCCTCAAGTTTTGGAATTTGTAAAGTTTCACACACTTTAATAAACTTTAATTCCAACCGTTAGAGTTTTAATAGTTAAAATTCAACACTTATACTATTTATAACATTAATGGTTAATTATTATATATATGTATAAGAATAAGTCGTTCTACCGTTAGTAGGCCTCATTCACGAAGCCGGTCTATAAGGGGGGTATAAGGTTGTTGCCTATAAAATGGCAGCTTAATGGGTGTCCACTCTCACCCACCGCTTCCTTGATCGGTGGAGGGTCGTTAGCCGAACGGGTAGGACAATGACTTTAAATCCTCATTAAAAGTATAATGATTATTATAAAGTAACTAAATATTTTAATTCCCAATCTTAGTTACTTTAGGAAAAATGTGAACTTGGTGCTAGTCCATGGAATTCACACTTTGTACCTTACCAAGTCGTTGGTGGAGCGTGTGTGGTTAACCGGCACACTAACTTGGACTAGTAAGGATCACGAAGGGTGACTTAATGTTTATCATAGATCGGTGGAGCGTGTGTGGTTAACCGGCACATCGATTAGGTGATAATATTAAGGGTATCTAGTGAGTTTGCATGGTTATTCACACCTTGTTTTGTGATCCTCGGCATCCCAGTCACGAAACTTGAGAGGGCACAATCGAGATTGAAACATGCCATTGAAAAGTTCAATGAATCTCAAAAGATCTAGGAGTTTCAAATCCAATTAAAACCTAATAAATTATTTCGTTTTTCATGGTGGAAATTGGTGAATCGTCATTCACCTACCTTCAAATATTTTATAGCTTGGATTACGGCATCCCTCTTCCAAGTTATAAAATATTGTGTTGGGTCCTAGCCTTAATATTTCATATTGGGTGTTATATTAAGGACTTGAATCAACTAACTTGATTTTCTCCCATTGTAGATGTCTGGTTCAGACAACTATGATCTTCCCAAATCGCTTGGAACAGGCTTTCCTCTTGAAGATGATGTCCCTCAACATCATGCTTCACTCCCTCCACCTCCTCCATTTATTCTCCCTGACCCACAAGCTCGAAGACTTGAAAAGTTCAAGATCACTCAAGCTCTACTAGAAACGAAACATAAAGATGGAAGACATGTGTGCACTCATGTCTTAGGAATGAAGTCACACATTGACAGGTTGAGAATGTTGGGTGCTGTTATTTCAAGGAAGTTCGTTGCTGACTGGGTTCTTCAGTCACTTCCTGAGTCGTATGGTGAGTTTATTAAAGACTACCATATGACAGATCCTGACATAACCCTAATAGATCTTTCTTATTTGCTTGTTGCTGTTGAATCAGCAATGATTTGGCGCAATGGTCAAGAAAATATTGATGGAAGGTCTAATTCTCAAACTTCCATGGACATGGACAATGGTAAGATTGGAAGTCCAGAAAAGCTTTCTCGTCCCAATGGAAAGGGATCGGCCTTGGTCAACCCGGTTGACCAAAAGGTAAAGGGAAAGGCTAAGTCTGTGATTGTCTCGTGTACCATTCCCAAAGAGTCTATATGTTTTTATTGTCATGAGAAGGGACATTGGAAGCGAAGCTGCCCTGAATACCTGAAATATTTGAAAGCAAGTAGAGACAAAATGTTTGACTCGGCTTCAGGTAAGTCCACTATCTAACTTTGTTAAAATTCCTAATTGTTGATTCTTATTACATGATGTGACTAGGTTGCATCTTGATGTTTAGCAGGATCGAGCAAAAGGAAGGTTAAAATAAGAGTGTGCTGAATCTGATCACGAAGATGGATTTCTATTGCATGGTTCGAGGATCGGATTTTTGAGCCACTACTTAAAAGTTATGATAGATTGCTAGGAAATATGTAATATCATAGTTTTCATTTGAAGATGCATTGTAAGGAATATTTTTCCGCATTTTATAAAGAAATAAAAGTTTTGTTTAGTTTATTTTATATTATATCCCCTTACAATGGCATTTATGGAAAATTGATGTTTGTATGTTTCTAGCAATATTGGAAATATGAGTTTGATTCTCTCATTTGTGGTAGTGTCTGAATTTACCAAATGAGGAAAGGTTCTCATCACCCAAGCTTCAGTTAGACAGAAACTTGGAATCATACAAGTTGTATTGTATGATGAATGAGAATTTTCATCTTTGTAAAATTGAGACCAATTTATTGATCACATGCATATGTGAGTCAGTTGAAGGACCAAGGAATTAGGTACACTGGGTGTGTGCTGGTCAAGGTCCACCACAAAGATCAATTCGTCATGATTTACTACAGATTAGTAAATATGGTTATACTTATAAGGTTAAGTATAATTCTGTAACATTGGAAAAGTTTCAATGTATGGCAGAACGGATGAGAAGAATCAAATTTGGCAGAGAGATAAAAAGTTTCTCAAATCTGAAAATATGGGAGAGTACTTTAGTATCATGTTTTATGATCATCTTAATGATTATGAAACCATATCACAAATTCATACTCTAAGGACATCTTAGTGCATTGTTATGACTAAGATGAGGGGTCGTGAATTGTTGGAATGGTTAAAATCAAGAAGATGGATCATACTTCGTTCCAAAAACAACTCTTAGAGTCATACTCCAAGATTGTAACATTGAGTGACATAAAGTAAGGTTTAAAACACTTATCAAATGTAGTGTAAAATGTTTTCTACTCCTGTACATTTGAAATTGGTAAGTTGTGATGTCTTGGATAAGACAAAGACCAACTAAGACCAATTGTGTGAAGTGTTTATCTTGATAAGAGTCCGCACTATTCCTTGAATATTTGTTTTGTCAAGGAATGGTCCTTGACTAGGGAAACTTATATGTCAAGAGGACAGTGGGAGTCTTTAAGATCCTGAAAGGATTTCAAGATATCAAGAGTAAAACCTGAGTTTTATCACTAGCACACGACTTAAGGTTTGCAACCTATTAAGTTGACATAATTCTTGTTTCTGTGTCTGTTCCTATTAAGTTGACTATGCATATGAGTTTTGTTAGTTCTAAACTGTGTGCATAACAGCTTGGAAGCATTGGTGGGCCTTGTGCTACCAGGTAACAAGAAATTAAGATTGAACAAGTTCAATCCATGTAAGGCTAATTTGTCACTAACCTTGTCTTGTGATTATGGTTCTGACAAATTCACATGGATAGAAGCTCATACACTATAAAATCGAAGTGTCATAAGGTTTCTCTCCGATTCATGAAAATGATGGTGAGGAAATGCTTTCACTAAGAAGATTTTAAGTAGATAGCAATTGTGATGTTTGCATTCTCAAAGTCGTTAGTGGAGCGTGTGTGGTTAACCGGCACACTAACATGGACTTGTGAGAAATGGCAAATGTCTAAACAATTAAGACTATGATTACGGCATCCCTTTTCATAGTTCTGGAAATTGTTTAGACACACATGTGAGCTATCTAAGAAAGGGTGTACGAATCTAAATTTCAGGAGTCCAGCTGATTTCTGGAAATATGTCAGAGCTAGTGGGAGCATAAGTGTTATGCTGATAATCATCATGTTAGTGGGAGCATGATTATTATGTTTAGTGTTGCAAGTTAGCAATGTTAATTATAGAAAAACAAAAGTTTCAATTCGTAAAGTTGTAGGGGTTGAAAAGTTGTTTTGCTATAATTAAGGGAGAGGAAATTATACTTCATTTCAATTCTAAAAGCTTAGATTGAGTTTTTAATCATCTTTAGTCAAGGATATATATATGTATTTTATGTTGGAATGGTTCAACTTAAAGAAATTATATATATATATATATATATATTGCGTTATCAAAATTCGATTATGATTACGGCATCCCTCTTCATAGTTAAATTTTGAAAACATGGCAAATAAAAAATATTGTAGCAAAAGACTGGTCTAGTATCATGTCTTTATGTGAGACATCATGAATCGTGTTCCATATACTTCGGATATAGGATCGATTTCATGTGCTATAATATTCATCCTTATTGTAGCAAAAGACTGGTCTAGTATCATGTCTTTATGTGAGACATCATGAATCGTGTCCCATATGCTTCGGATATAGGATCGATTTCATGTGCTATAATATTTATCCTTTCTAAATTTTCCAAATGCTTAGGGCATTAAGAAGGGAAAAGTCTAGAATTGGATATGACTAAAGTGATTAAGCGATTGTCGAGGACAATCTAAGGTTCTCCAAAGATTGGTTGCTCGGGGACAGTTGGAAGTAGGATATAAATTGTTGGAAAGGACCATATTGACATATTCTGAAAAGAGGTAACTCTTGTTCGGAAGTGATAGTCAAAATGGGACTATGGAAATTTCTCCATAGGTGGAAGTTATTCAATCTGTGTAAGATTAGAAAACCTTAGTGCAAGAAGGATGTTCAAAGGAATGTACTTTGAATATGAGACTTCGTTTCCATAGAGTTGATCTCCTTTGGAATACTCTGTAATGACTGTTGATAAGTTTTGTGACTTTGTGCATAATCATTACAAGAGGAACATTGCATAAAAGTTTAAAATCTAACAGTTTTTTTTGTAAATGGTAGGAATTAGGAATTTTTACATTTACAATAAGGATTTGGGATTGTGAAATGAGCATCATTGGAATCATGTTCAAATGATCTATTTCACAAAGTAAAGATCATACACAAACATAGTGTGCATACTTGGAGTATGGCATAACTATTGTTTAGAAAAACAAAGTGTACATGCTAGGTGCATGGGACAACTGTTGTTTTTGTTCAAGTATTAAGTTGATTATTTGAAACATTATACAATGAATAATGTGTAATCAATATGGTGATAAATAAAATGTGGTTCTATTTATATTCAAAAGGGTTCTGAGACCATATTGGATTCGATTATTATTGTGTTTCACTTTGCATGTTTTGACTTCCAGAATAGCTAGGTTATTCTTTCAGAATGACTAAGTTATTTAAACACTCCACAGTCGTTCATATGTTGGAAGTAGGTATGAATTAAGACTGTCATGAATCGAGTTTGTAGATGGCTAAATGTGTTTAGTCATGGCAATGGTTGCTACAACATTCATGAGTGCTCATAAGTTATGAGTATTGGAATTAACCCACGCTCACTTGTATCACTTCATGGAATTTATCTCGAGTGATCGTGAGACGGTAATATCATATAAGTCTTCAAACCTAGAGATATGAGTTGTTGCCTATGAGTTGGTTGTGCATTGATTGCACGAAAACGCATCAGTAACTTGATGTTATAAAACGTGCCTTTGTGTACAATTCAACAAGTAGTAGAACAAGCATATGAGTCGAAGTTTATCTGTTCCTTCTAGAAATAGAAGTGATATCTGGGCCCCTCGATGATTTTGTTTTGACCTATGTACCGGGCCCGGTCAGAACCTAATTGATGTGTTCAATTTAGTTCTTTGTCAAACAAATCGGAAATCGGGAAACAAACTGCTGGACAATAAGTACGACGTTGTTCCATGTATTTGTCCGACTGATATCATGAGAACAGAGGATTATATGATCACTTATCTAAAATGGCGCTTCATAGTTCAACAGAGTTTTCGAGAGCTACGATTGCCGGTTGGTTCCTGAAGTCATATAGGCAAATATAGTTATTAGACTTATCCAAGTGGGAGACTGTTGGATAAGGTGTCTAAGTCCATAACTTATTTGGTATATACTTGACTCGACCCGGCATGGTCCATTTGGGTTGCACTTCACCCGAACTATTTATATGGATAACATTATGAGAAGAGTATATTTGCGGCTTATTAATATATTATAAGTTATAATATATTAATATGAAATTGTATTATTTAATTAGTATTGGTCTTAAATTAATTATGAATTAATTTAGTGATCAAATGGTGACTAATTAAACATGGGCTATTATATTTATATAGTGTGGGCTAACACTCATTATGGTAATGGGCTAAGCTTATATGGAAGTCCATGGATGATCCATGGAGCTTTTAACCCATGGATCCTTGGAAAGGAAAAGACATGGGTTATTAGGGTTTACCCTAATCATGTGCACTATATAAACAAGCTTGTGATGCATGAAATGAGACGCTAGTGTGTGTGTAATAGTGGTGGCCGAAATCTAAGAGTTAGAATACTCTCTCATACTTTTTCCAAGTTTGTGGTGATTTGTGATTTCCATTTGAGGCATTCACATTATTGGTGCTTGGCTCTCAAACTCCAAGGAATCAACAATCAACAAAAGGTATGTAATTCATCTAGTTCTTTTATGTTTAAAAGTACCCCATGCCATGCTAGATATGTTATAAACCTTGGAAAATAATATTTTGCATGTACCTTAGACAAACATGGATCCAAGGTTTATTAGGGTTGCATGTACACTTAGGAAGTGTTAGAATGCTCAAAACCCAACAATTGCCTCCATGAAAACAACAAAAATGAAGGATGAAGAGTCCATCACGGCCCACTTGCAAAAGATGCAAAGATATGTGGACCGCTTGCTAAAGTTGAATATCAATTTTGACGAAGAGTTGGCTATCGACATTATCCTACACTCTTTACCTCCTTGTTATGATCAGTTCAGGATGACGTATCATATGAACAAGGAGGAAGTCACTCTAAGCAAGCGTTAAGGCCTTCTGAGAACTGTTGAAAGTAGTTTAAAAGGCAACTCTGTTGTACCCACTCCTACTGTTGCTACCCCAGTCCTGGCAATTGGACATGGGAAAGGGAAGAAAAGGAAAGCTTCTTCAAATAATCACAAGGGAAAGTCTCATGATGGATCCTCTTCAAGTGGGTCCCTAGGTGGTTCTGCTACTCCCTCATCCAATCCAAAGGAAGCTGAGTGTTTCTATTGTCATGAAAAGGGGCATTGGAAATGAAGCTGCCCTAAATACTTGCAAGAGATTAAGGATGGGAAGATAAAGCCCACCTTCGCAGGTATTTACACTATCCAATCTAAAAACTCATCACATACTAGTTCTTGGGTCCTTGATACAGTATGTGGTTTTCACATTTGTTCTGAATTGCAGGGTCTAAGAAGAAGTAGGTATGTGGAGCACGGGAAGATGAACTTGATCATGGGGAATAGGAAAGCGTAGCCTGTCACCAAGATTAGAGTTTATTCTTTATTGCTTAGTAATGGGTTAGGATTAGATTTGAACGATAGTTTCTACTCGTCATAAATGGCGAGAAACGTTATTTCTTTTCAGGGTATGTATAAACAAGGTTTTAGATTTTCATTTAACAATGAAATTAGTTCTATTAATGCTTGTTATAATGGTAAATTTTATTTTGAAGCATTACCTTGTAATGGTATATATGAAACTGTGATGGTTGTAGTCAACTTAGGAAATAATGTATTGCATATTGATTTTTCCAATGGTTTGGACAAAGCATGTTTGTGGCATTGTCGTCTTGGACATGTCAACAAGAAGCGCATAGCCCAACTCCAAAAGGATGGAGTGTTGGAGTCATTTGACTTAAAGTTGGATGACACGTGCGAATCTTGTTTGCTTGGAAATATGACCAAGTCACATTTCACTGGTACTTGTGAAAGAGGAGAGGGTTTGTTGGATCTCATACACACGATTATAGCAGATATGGATATATCTATGTAACCTGTACCGACGATTATAGGAAATATGGATATATCTACTTAATCAAGCACAAGTTGGAAACCTTTGAAAAGTTCAGAGAGTTTAAGCAAGAAGTGGAGAATCAATTGGGCAGGAAGATAAAGATGCTCCGATCCGATCGAGGTGGTGAGTATCTTAGTATTGAGTTCCACGACGATTTTAAAGAATGTGGAATTGTTTCACAACTGACGCCACCTAGGACACCGCAGCTTAATGGTGTGGCTGAGAGGCGCAATCGAACCTTGTTGGACATGGTTCGTTCCATGATGAGTCGAGCTTCGTTACCTATCTCATTCTGGGGGTATGCCTTAGAGACTGCCGCCCATATCCTTAATCTAGTCCCAACTAAGAAGGTTACCAAAACACCTCATGAAATGTGGATAAGGAAAGTTCCCTCGTTAGCGCATATCAAGTTTTGGGGTTGCGAGGCTTTCGTAAGACAAGAGACTCACGACAAGCTCGAACCTCGTAGTGAGCATTGTATTTTCATCGGCTACCCACAGAAATCCTTTAGATATTTGTTCTATAAACCTAGTGAGAACGTGATCTTCATAGCGCGAAGGGGTGTCTTTCATGAAAGAGAACTCATATGCCAAGTGGATAGTGGGAGGCAAATTGACCTTGAAGAGCTTCAAGAGTTAAGTGATGAAGGAACCTCTAACACTAGCGCTCAACCTGAGGATGACTCTTGTTGAACCAGTTGGCGAGTCCTTACCTCTGAGACGTTCCAGTAGAGTTAGTGTTCCACCTGTGTTGTATGGTTTTAATATAACAAGTGAAGGTGATACGTTTATCAGTGATAGCACACTGATAAATTTGGATGAGCCTAACAACTACAAGGAAGCCATGGCGGGCCAAGAGTCTGCAAAGTGGAAAGAGGCAATGGACAATGAGATTCAGTCCATATATAACAATCAAGTTTGGAACTTGGTTGACAATTACCAGGTCGAAAGACGGTCGGGTGCAAGTGGATCTTCGAGAAGAAGACCGACATGGATGGGAAAGTACACACATATAAGGCGCGATTGGTTGCAAAGGGCTTTACTCAAACTCCTGGAGTTGACTATGACGAGACCTTCTCACCAGTAGCGAAGATCAAATCTATAAGAGTTATGTTAGCCATAGCTGCGTTTCATGATTATGAAATATGGCAGATGGATGTCAAAACCGCTTTCCTTAATGGGAAGTTGGCTGAGGATGTTTACATGTGTCAGCCAGAGGGTTTTGCAGATGCGAAGTACCCTCATAGAGTGTGTAAGCTTGAAATATCCATTTATGGACTAAAACAAGCGTCTCGCAGATGGAATCTTTGTTTCGATGAGAAAGTCAAAGAGTTTGGTTTATGATAAGCGAGGATGAGTCATGCGTATATATCAAGGCTAGTGGGAGTAAAGTTAGCTTTCTGGTGTTGTATGTGGATAACATATTACTCATAGGAAACGACATTCCAACCTTGAAGGAAGTTAAGTCCTGGCTTGGGAAGTGTTTCGCTATGAAGGACCTTGGGGAAGCTGCTTACATTCTAGGGATAAGGATATTGAGAAATAGGAGTAAAAGACTAATAGGACTTAGTCAAAGTTCCTACTTGGACAAGGTGTTGAAATGTTTCAGCATGGAGAATTCCAAGAAAGGAGAATTGCCTATCCAGAGCAATACCAAACTGAGTAAGACTCAGAGTCCGAGTACCGATGCCGAAATAGCATAAATGAGTTGAGTACAGTAACGCCCGCAGATCCGGGCTAGTCAATTTAGAGACAATAAGCATCAAAAACGAGTTTTTGATAGAAGATTATTTAGAATGATTAATTTTAACCAAGTTTTAGTATATGTTACAAGGGTTCCGTACATATAAAGAACGCCGAAATCCGAGTTATAACGAAAAAGTTATGGCCCGTCGAAGTTTCGCGGCAAAACCGGCACGACACCAGGAGACGTAAATAGTGAATTTAAGATAGAGGACTTTTTGGCCTTAGTAATATAAACCAAAGTTGTAGTATACGTTAAACCGAGAGCGTCCATAAAAAGAACGCCCAAATCTAACTTCGTATGAGGAAGTTATGAATTTTCTAAGATTTGGCATAGCAGTGCACGACCCGAAACTCGAATTTTAGTTCGAGCGGTTTTTGGCCTACGCGACCTAAATGAGAGTTAAATATCTCATTAATAGGAACTCAATAATAAAAAGACAGATGAAAACGGAGTCCATATGAAGGAGTTACGAATTCTTCGCGATCATTTAACAGTCTATTCTCCTCCTACTGTTAAATTTAAGATTGGTCGAGAATTAGCCGACGGAGTCTAAATGAAAGTTATAGATCTTGTTTTTACCTATGTATGGAAAAAAAGAACGTCGAAAAAGGAGCTCGTATGAGAAAGTTATGAATTTTTGAAAATCGGCTGATTTCCACCCTGTGTGCGATGCCACGTGCCAGCACCAGGTTGTGCTTGGCTGTATCCAGCTGGCTCACGACGTGAGCATCTTAAAACTCACGACGTGAGTGACCCTCCAGCCTCCTATAAATAATAAGTGAATCCCTCTTCATTCCTCACACCTCCCATCACTTCCCTCTCTCTCTAGAACTTCTCTCTAGCCCCGAAACCCCCCGAAAAGCCTAGGGAACCTCCCTAGCACGAGGCGGAAGCCCCGGAGTGCCCGACGGCTCCAAGAAGAAGAGCCTTTTGGTTTGGGAACGTTGCTCCATTGAAGCCCGGTTGTGAGAAAAACCCGCTGTAAGTGAGCTACGTCTACCATATCTTTAGTATAAATTATGTTTTAATATAGTAATGTTATTAGGACCTTATAATAATTATCTGGGATATTATTATGAGTTATATAAGTGTCGTTATAATATCTTTTAACCACTCGCAGTACGGGGAATCTGGTTTGGAGGGCCGCTTGGGTTGCTGGATTTAGAAGTGCTATATGCCGAAATGATCCTGCCCTCCGGTGTTTCATGTCTGGCCCCTGTCTGTACATAGTGGTTGAGAAATATTGTTTTGTACTTATATAATAGTAATAATAGCTAGACTAATAATTAGTCTCGGTGAATATTAGACTAAACTCTAGTGGTAATGATACTAGGTTTTGTCCGAGGGAAATTGTTTTGAGTAAACGAAGTGTTGTCCGAGTACCGAGTCACCACCTTATCAGGTGAGTGCATAGTTACTTTCATCTTACACATAGATATGAAGTATTTAATATATATTACATGCTATGTGTGCATATTATCTGAATACTTGCTGTCTATGTTGGATGAATGATCTTATACATGTTTTAAATAATTTAAACTGTATATGTATTTTATATCTATGAATATGTTGGGTAAAACAAGGGTAGATGAAAGATGGGAGATGAAAGATGACATGAGTGAACATTGGCAACTATAGACTTAGTGCCTTATAAATAACATCGGCAGCTATGGACTTAATGCCTATTAGGTAAACACTGGTAGCTATGGACTTAGTACCAGTTAGACGTTGGTAGCTATGGATTTAGTACCCGTTAGACAAACGTTGGTAGCTATGGACTTAGTACATGTTAGACGTTGGTAGCTATGGATTTAGTACCCGTTAGATAAACGTTGGTAGCTATGGACTTAGTACCTGTTAAACGTTGGTAGCTATGGACTTAGTACCCATTGGATAAACACTGGTAGCTATGGAATTAGTACCTGATTAATGAATTATAGCAGCTATGGAATTAGTGCTTTACGAACGAGCATTGGAAGCTATGGACTTAGTGCCTGTCTTATAACCCTGGAAGCAAGGGACTTCAGAATGAACGAATGCAGGATAAATGACTCTTAGGGTAGACCCTTGAGAGTAAGGAAGATAATGGGGATGGGTAATTGGGTTGATTGTTTGATGTTTAAACATAATAATTATATTATTGTGGGTTGAAGACCCTATGTACTCACCAGGTTTCCCAACCTGACCCACTCAAGCTTATTTGTATCACAGGTGTTGATATGAAGTTACATTACACTGAGAGATTAAGGAGATATAAATCACTAGTGATAATGAATGTAAGTTCTGTTTATGCTTATGTTTCTGTATTGACAATGACATCCCAAATGTTTTAAAATGAATAAAATTACATTTCTTCAGAAATGCTTTGATAACGTATTTATCATGTTTTCCTGGGAACAAATTCCGCAACATTTTTATTAAAAGAAGTACTCTGATTTTTATAAATCATAAACAAAATCGGTCTTTTCTGGCCGTGAAAATGGGGATGTCACAGTTGGTATGAGAGCATTAGTTTAAGCGAACTAGGAATATGGATTTATTTCTAGACTTAAACTTAGAATGGTAAGCAATGATTGTGAGGAGTATGTCTAATGAATTTAGGTAACACACCTGAATAGACACAAGCACTAGCTTATTTAGGGAAAATGCCTAACATGCTTTTATGTGCTAAATGATTTATGATATGCGTTATATGATCGGATCTGAAAACTTTACGTGTTCAGGTTTCTAAACGTTTAATTACGATATTAGAACTGGCATGTAACTTTTCGGAGTGATAGGGGGATTTACACGTCGATCGTAAATAAAATCTTTCCTATCTTAATTCTCGTCATTACACACCGAACGTCTGAACTGGTGTATAGATCGAAATGGCAAGAACCCGAATTGGAGTCGGGAACGCAAATGGAAATAGGAATCAACGGCCCCCGGTGATTGAGCAAATACCTGTTGTAGTAGAAGTTGTACCTGAACCAATCACCATGACTCGAGTACAAGCCATGATTCAGGCTATGTTAGCTGAACAAAGGGAAGAAATGAGGCAGATGTTTCATGAAAATAGGGACGAACCTACCATGCCCATGTTGGATTAATGTCTAAGTCCATAACTATAATTGGTAAGACTTGACCCGACCCGGCATGGTCCATTTGGGTTGCATGGCATCATGCATTTGGATAGACTATAATGAGAGAAATAACACTTAAGGTTGGTTAATATATTATAAGTTCTAATATATTAATAAGGTTATTTAATTAGTATTGATCAATGGAGCATAAGGAATGGGTAAAGTTATGAGTTACATGGTGTAACCCTAATAGCCACCATATAAAAGAATCCCATGGCTCAAGAAATTGTGCACTAATGTGTGAGTGTGAGGGCTAGACGATTTCAAGGAGTGTTCAAGTTTCTCTCAAGTTATTCCAAGTGTATTTGGTGTTGTGTGAACCATTTGAGGTGTCACATTTGGGGCACTAGGCACTCAAGCTTCATGAAGACATTCTACATCAAAGAGGTATGTATTCTATCTTGTTATATTTGTTGAAAATATACGATCTGATTACCACGAATAAAGGCTCGGATACCAATTACTGGGTGACAGATATATATATTTGAGGAGATAAGATGCGGAATAAAAAAATAAGAAGTGCGGAATAAATATAAACTGGAAAGCTATAAATGACTGAAAGCTATAAATGAAATAAATGACAGTATTTAAATGACGTAAAGCTGTAATAAAATATATAAATATATAAATATATATAAAGTCGGTTCGTCAATAAATTGACTGAACTGGTTTAGAATTGGACTGGATCTTAATAGACTGTGTCTCTATTTGTTCAAAGTTCAATCCGGTAAGTAACAATAAGTTCTTTTTATGTAACAATGAATTGTTTACAAAACGATACAAAATACACGGGTAATGTTTTTTGTATGTGGGTATGGGGTTTTTTTAAGGTGATTTGATGAGGTTGAAGTGGGTATTTGGAGGGTGGTAGAAGGTGGAATAAGGTTGTAGTTTTGGTGGTATAATGTAACAAAGAGGGTGATGTTGAAAGAGCTTTGGGTGGTTATGAATATAGATTTTCGTAGTAAATCTCTCTGGATAGCCAATTCTCTCTCGCGTCTCTCTGGGGTTTGCAGTGGTCAAAAAAATCGAGGAAAATTCCTGGATGTAGGTAAGGTCCTGAATAATTTGCGGTGCAAATCTCTCCCGTATTATCTTGTTGAGTTGTGCTCGGTGAATTTTTTCTTAACTTGCAAATTCTGATGTCGAAAAACAGCAAGGTGATGATGGTTGTGGTGATTTGAAAGGGTTTTTGGAGGAGGTTTAAGGAGGGTATTTGGAGGGTGTTTGGAGAGTATTTTGAGGTTGGCTATGTGTTTATTCTTCTGGAGATGAGAGAGTAATAGGAGATATATTACAAGGAAACACAAAACACACACAAAAACTCATGTAAACATGCATCTATATATATGCAAAGGAATCAAGCAACTCTTGTTTGTTTAAGGAAAAGTAATGAAGTGATTGATTGTAAAGGTTGGAAGCACACATGATGTTTGGTACTTTTGCTTTTGTGAAGATTTCTTTCCAATATATATATATATATATATATATATATATATATATATATATATATATATATATATATATATATATATATATGCATGATTCATGTATATATATATATATATATATATATATACAATATATACAATATACATACATATATATATATATATATATATATATATATATATATATATACAATATAATGTATATACATATATATTTATATAATATATATATATATATATATATATCCAATTGTGAATTGAATTTCCATTTTTGACCCTTGAGGTTTTTAAATTCTTGACAATTTTAGTCTTGATTTGTTTTGTCTTCAAACGACCAAATATTGCGTCTATTTTTCCGTCTTTGCGTATTTCGTCTTTTGCATATTTTTCTATTTCATAATTAAGCACAAATCCACGCAACCTGAAATAACTGATAATATTTGTTAGATAATATAAAACCAATTCGTCTTATTTCAGTGATGATCACATATAAAAACATTTTTCAACAATTTCCCCCTATGTGATCATTGATGAAATAAGGATAGATATAATCACATTAACAGTTTTAATCTTGAAGATTTGGGATAAAAGTTTTGTCAATGAGAAGATATATATAAAACCATTGTAATCGTTTTGAAAGTTTGTGACTTGGTTTAACATATCTTATGTAAAAGATTTTCAGAAATTTGTTTCCGAATTAAAGTCTCGGTTTCGGTTATCAAAGGGTAGTCATATATGTATCTAAAGAAATTTCCTTAGATTTTATAGCATTATTAATGACGACAAGTGGTCTAACATGTCGATTCAGATGAACGCTCATAGGTATAGCTCACACTTCACTTGGGTGTTTGGTTGTTCTGGCAGCAGAACAAGTTAATGATCACTAAAAATGAGTGATATCTCTCTCTGACGACTCACACTCATATCGGAGGTGTTCAGCTATGCTTTTCCTGTAAAGTCACTTAGTCTCATTATTAGATAATCAATCACATAAGACTGGTTTCGGCATTACTCAGCGGGTTTCTTCATTCATGCCATTAAAGTTCACTCTCTCTCCGTCGGGAAATACATGTAGAGGGGTTTAGCAATTTTCATAGTGCAGTTTGCAACTAAGATTCTTCAGTGATGAAGGCTACAGTATCCCGGGAAATCCATTGTTGTTGCAGCTTCTTCTTTGATAATATCTTGTTTGTTGATTAATATCGATTTATTGTAAAAAGATATTTTGTTTTAGCATTGAGAATTTGCTACATTTGAGACCTTTTTAAGAGTATTTGACTTGAGTGATTGAGATATCTTCTTTTGTGAAAAATGGTTAAAAAATCGCGGGATTTTATGATTTTTGTTTTGAAATAACCATTTGGTTGAAAGTTTGTTTGAAAATACCAAATATAGAATATATTTTTTTTGTTTTGTTTGGTATATCTTTATTGAATCCATTTGTTTTCTTGTTGATTTGTCTTTGAGGATTGGATGTTGATAGATATTTGTTTTTCCTTTGGTTTTCTTGTAAGGATATGTCGTTGTTTGCTTGATGGATCATGGGATCGCAAGTCTTCATTTTTGGTTGGCTTTTATCTAGGTAGGGATAGGTGGCATAAAAGACAGTTTGTCTAGTATGTAAGAAATGAATGTATCGTCCCTGGTCATTTTGATATCTAAGCAAATATGAGACCGTGACAAGGTATAATTGGGTATACCTTATAAGCAATAGTGACACACCTAAGCTCACAAGAAATGATTTCCACAATGATTTAGATAGACGAGGCACAAATTCTCACATGGGTTTTTGTTTTCATCTGAACCTCCTAACCTTATGTCCCTTGATTGTTTAAAATCGTCAATAATGAAATAAAATCGAAGGAAATAAAGTTATATACATTATGAGAAGTAGGATATTTGAACCTTCACTCCAATTGAGAATCAATATGACTTAAAATCTTCATCGAGCATAAGCATCTGAAAATTAAGTCAAGAGAAGATTAATCACAAGGTTCTATAAAAGCTTATTATGGCAAGTCTTTTATTAATTTTTTTTTGAAGATTGGTTTTTCTGAATGTTTTTGGAAATATTGGTTATTTGAATGTTTTTGGTATTTTTGAAAGGAAAGCAATTTTCAATTGTTTTTGAATTTTCCTTTTGAATGAAAGTAAACACACTTTTGTACAAACAAAAAGTAAAAGTTTAAGGATGGATGTTATCTGGATTTAACATTCCTAGACGGCCTAGGAAGTATTGAAACTTTGTTTCATTGAGAGCCATAGTGAAGACATCGGCAATTTGATCTTCGGTGTTGATGAAGTGCAATTCGATATGACCCTTTTGAATGTTGTCTTTGATGAAATGATATCGAATGTCGATGTGCTTTGTCATGGAATGGTGAACGGGATTGTGAGAAATGGCAATTGCACTGGTTGAGTCACAAATATGGGAATTTGTGAAATTTTGAAGCCATAGTCTCGCAGTTGAGTTTGCATCCATATGACTTGCGAACAACAGCTGGCGGCAGCGACGTATTCAGCTTCTGCTGTTGATGTGGATACACAAGTCTGTTTCTTTGAAGTCCAACTCACTAGTCTACCTCCTACGAATTGACAGCTACCAGATGTACTCTTTCTATCTAACTTGCATCCTCCATAGTCTGAGTCGGTGAAAGCGTTCAGCGGAAAATCAGATTTAGCTGGATACCAAAGGCCAAGTTTGGGAGTGCCTTTTAGGTATTTGAAGATGCGTTTCACAGCAACTACATGGGATTCCATAGGATTTGCTTGGTATCTGGCACAGACACATGTAGAAAACATGATGTCAGGTCTGCTGGCAGTGAGGTATAAGAGTGATCCGATCATTCCACGATATCTTTTCTGATCAACAGGTTTGCCATTTAAGTCTGCATCGATTTTGTATCCAAAAGCCATTGGGGTTTTTGCGGTATTGGATTTGTCCATTGAAAAGCGAGTGAGTAGGTTTTTGACATAATTCTCTTGGTTGATGAAAATGCCATCAGTTGACTGTTTGATTTGAAGTCCGAGAAAAGTAGTCATCTCCCCAATCATGCTCATTTCAAATTTGCTCTTCATTAGATCTGCAAACTTAATACTCAAAGATTCATCAGTAGAACCGAAAATAATGTCATCAACATATATTTGTACGATTAAAAGATGTTTATTATAGATTTTACGAAAGAGGGTTTGATCGATTGAACCTCTTTTAAAACCTGATTCTTCGAGAAAGGTTGTCAATGTGGCATACCAGGCTCGGGGTGCTTGTTTCAAGCCATAGACAACTTTCTGCAATTTGAAGCTGTGATCAGGAAATTTGGGATCTTCGAAACTTGGTGGTTGTTGGATGTATACATCGCGATCTAACTCTCCATGTAGGAATGCACATTTAACATCCATTTGGAATACTTTGAAGTTCTTATGTGCAGCATATGCAAGAAAGATGCGAATTGCTTCAATTCTGGCAACTGGAGCATATGTTTCATCGTAGTCGATTCCTTCTTGTTGTGAATATCCTTTGACTACGAGACGTGCCTTGTTTCGACAAACGATTCCTTGATCGTCAGTTTTGTTTCTGAATACCCATCTTGAACCTATAACTGAAACATCGGGTGGGGTAGGGACAAGATTCCATACGTCATTTCTTTCAAATTCTTCTAGCTCATCTTGCATAGCTTTTACCCAGTCTGGATCTTTGAGAGCAGAATGTATGGTTTTGGGTTCAGTCATGGATAAGAAGGCTCCAAATAAACAATCATTAGAAGTTGCGGCTCTAGTTTGGATGCCTGAGTTTGGATCTCCGATGATTTGGTCAGTTGGGTGGTTTCTGGTCCATTTTATTAAGCGATTCTCTTCCGCTATAATAATTGGAATTTCAGTATCCCATTGTTCTTCTCCGGGAGTTTCATCTTGGAATAGGTTTGAAGGTTCCCTCATAAATGATGCATCGGGATTGTTTTGGATATTTGGGGATGGGGTATTTAAAGGAGGATTTGGTGTTTGTTCCAATGAAGAAGTATGTGTAGGTGGTTCCCCCTCGAATTGATCTGCATCATTTCGGTTTGTTTGTGGAGTTCCTTCAGTGGTTGTTCCTGTAGAATCAATAGAAGTAGTTAGAAGTTCAGAATTGTAAGCGGTTTTGGGTTGTTCAAAAAGTAAATCAAGATCGATTTCAATATCTCTGTCAGGAGAAGGTGTTTGTTGAATTGGATTTTGAAAAATATTATCGATCATTTTTTAACCAAAATGTTCACGATCCAATTTCCTGACATAAAATTCATCGAAATGAACATCGGTACTTTCTTCAATTACTCTGGTACGTTTGTTCAGTACTCGATAAGCAGCTGAAGAAAATGAGTAACCAAGGAAAATTCCTTCGTCCGACCTTGATTCAAATTTTGAGAGGTGGTCTTTATTGTTCTTTATGAAGCATCGACAACCAAAAATATGGAAAAATTTGATGTTTGGTTTTCGGTTGTTAATGACTTCATATAGTGTTTTATGAAGATGTTTATGGATTAAGGAACGATTTTGAGTGTAGCAAACTGTGGCTATTGCTTCTACCCAGAAGTATTGTGGCAGATCAGCGAAGATAAGCATTGATCTTGCAGCTTCACATAGAGTTCTATTCCTTCTTTCGACAACTCCGTTCTGTTGTGGAGTGTATGGGGCTGAGAAGTTATGTTCAATTCCTTTGTCTTTGAGAAATGAATCTAAAGTCTTGTTTTTGAACTCTAAACCATTATCACTTCGGATTCTTCGAACAGGTCGTTTGAGCTTCAGTTCGATTTGTTTTATGAAGTTGATCATCTCTTCAGGTGCTTCTGATTTTAGTCTTAAGAAGAAGACCCAAGTAAAGCGCGAGAAGCCATCAACGACAACAAGAATGTACTTCTTCCCTTGTATGGTTTGGGTTTTGGCAGGGCCACAAAGGTCTATGTGCAGCAATTCTAGTGGTTCGGATACACTAGATTCTGAGATGCTTTTGTGAGTGGATTTGGAAAGTTTTCCCTTTTCACATGCAGTACACAGAGTTTCATTATCAAGCTTCAGAAGTGGCAGTCCTCTAACAAGATCATCGCCGATCAGTTTGTTGATGTACCCAAAGTTTAGATGGGAAAGGCGGCGGTGCCATAACCAACTGATATCTGCTGGGGCTTTTGATAGCAGACATATATCGGGTTTGCCATAGATAAGATCCATGTCAAGTGGATACATATTTCCGGCACGGTAAGAATCAACAATGATTTCTTTGGTTTTGGCGTACATAATCAAGCTTCTTTGTTTGGTGAATAGGACTTCAAGATTGTTATCACACAGTTGAGAAACACTGATGAGGTTGTGTTTCAGGTCATCGACATATGCAACTTTCTTTATGGTGAAGTTACCATTTGTTATGTTTCCATAACCCTTGATTTTTGCCGTCATGTTGTTGCCGAAGGTAACGTCTTGATTGGTTTGGGTGGGTTTGAAGTCACGAAGGTAGTTTCGGTTTCCTGTCATATGCTTGGAGCAGCCACTATCAATATACCATGTATCATCCTTGGGTTCTCCAGCATTAGATACCTGCAATTTAGACAGAAGATTTAGGTACCCAAATCTGAATGGGTCCTGGTTTGTTAGTTGTTTTTATTTTGGGTTTTTTGTTTACCGAACTTCTTGTAGCATTTGACTTCATATTGCTATAAGAGTTTGGTTTATAAGGATGGAATGGTTGAGGTTTGATTTTATTTATCAAATTTTCCCAAAAAGTGATTTGTTTCTGAAAATTCGTTGGTTGATAAAATCTGTGATTTGGTGAATGATATCCTAGATGTGAATTTTTTTTTGAAAAGTTCTCTTCATATCTGGGATGTGATTGGCGGTTATGAAAGGCTTTTTGAAGATGATGTTTTGAAACTTTCTGATTTGGTCGTTTTTGAAAGTTCATTGAATTTTTAAAGGTGATCTCCTGAAAGCGGTTTTCAAAAGGTTTTTGAAAAGGTTTTGGTTTTTGTTTGGAAACCTGTTTTTGAGGTATGACGTATGGTTTAACAGGTTTCTTTGGTTTGTTTTCAAAAGCCTTTGGTTTGTTAAGTGGGGTTATGGTTGCTTCATTGGTATGTTTGATTTGGTTTGTTGAAGAACTAGCAGAGTTTGTTTCAGATTTTACAACTCTTTTGATAGACTTTTTGGAAACAGTGAAAGCAGTGTCATCTGGGCTACAGTTGATAACAGTTTCGTCATCTGAATCTTCCTCATTAGCAGATGTGAAAAGATCTGGAAGAGTGGATTCAGAGTTTTCACAAATTGTCATGTTTTCTTGTTTAGCTAGTTCATTTTCAAAGGATTCTCTTCCAATTCCTGGTATGTAATTCGTATCAATTTTGCCAGTTCCTAAGGTGTTTGCTTTGGTGAAAACATCATCACTTAGTTTTCTAGCAATTTTGATAGAATTCATATTCCATATCAATCTTTTGTTTTCAGATTCAAGAAAATTGGTTTGGTTTAAAGAATCAGTCAGTTTTTCATTTAAAGTTTTGTATTTTTCAGTTGATTCTTGAAAGTTTTGTTTCAACTGAAGGATTTCCTTTTCTAAAACATCTTTTGTTTCAGAAGAAATGACTGACTGACTTATTAGTTCCAAATCCTTTTTCTGAATTAGGGTTTGATTTAATTGTTCCAAGACGTGATTATAATCTTCTGATTTTCTTTCAACGTCTCTTTCCAATTTGTTCTTTATCCTTGTTGATTCTCCAAATTTGAGTTGCAAGGTTTGTAACTCAGATTTGCAGATATCGGAATTGATCATTGTGTCATGATATTTTTTGAGATCAGCTTCTAGACTTTTCTCAATCTTGGTTATATGGGACTCAAAAATTGATTTCGAAAGACCAAGTTCTGAGATCATAGACCATACCTGTTCTATGACGTTTGGAGCTCTTGAAGGTCTATCAACACCAACTACGAAACAAAAGTTTTATTGTGTTGGTTCATTGTCAGCTTCGTCTTCAGAAGTTGGCCAGTATTCCATGTTTGGTTCATGGATTGCCATCAATGCTCTTTGCTTATCTTGATTTTCCTGTTTCTTTAATTCATCGGCTTTTTGAGCGTAGTATGCTGAGTCTTTGACTTTGGTTTTGTTTTTGGCTCGACATTCTCTGGCATAGTGATTAGTTCCTTTGCAGTTGTGACAAATGATCACTTCTTCATCACTGTCATCCTTTTGACTTTTAATCGGAAGTCTTTCAGGAGCTTGAGTTTGGATTTGTTGGGAAGATTGGGAAGGGTTCTGTTGGAATCCAAAATTTTGGTTGTTTTGAAAGCCATTGTTTTGATTAGTGTAACCTTGATTTTGGAATCCTCTGTTTTGGTTTTGAAAACTGTTGTTTTGGTTATTGTTATGATGACTTGAGTTGGGATTGTTTTGAAATCCCTGGTTTGAATTGTTTTGGAAGGAAGGTCTTTGAAAATTTTGTCCAAAATAAGGTCTTGGTTGAAAACCTGAGTTGTTTTGAACAGGTTGAGGTCTTGGTTGAAATCCAGAATTATTTTGTCCAAATGATGGTCGGTTTTGAAAATTTGGTTTAAAATTCGATTGACCGTGATTTGGAATAAATCTCTGGAGGTTTGTGTTTGCTACCAAAGCACACAGTTGTTGGTAGTCTGCTTCATCATTTAAATCAGATTGATCAAAAGAATTGTTCAAAAAGGGTTGGTTTTGAAAAGATGTCTGATTAAAATGATTGAAGTTTTGTTCATTAAAGGGTGATTGGTTTTGAGAAGATGTGGAAACAAGAGAAAGTGGTCCTCCAAAAGCTGTAGTGGTTGGTGGGTCAATCGAGGATTCATACGATTGAAGTTCTCCATACAAATTGTATAAAGTTTCAGTATGAATAGCTGGATTTCCCTGAATAATGAGTTTAACCATTTTCCAGCTTTCGAAAAGATTGTTTAAAAACTTGAGATTTATCTCGTGTTGTGTCTTTTTGATACCCAAATTGTTCATTTTAACCATAATAAAATTGAACCTATCATGAGCATCATGGATGGTTTCTGATGAAAGCATTTTGAAATTATCGAATTCATTCAAAACAGATGTTGTTTTGTTTCCGATAATTCTTTTATTTCCACAAAAACGATTTTTTAAATTTTCCCAGATTTGATTTGCGGTCAACAGTATAATGTCATCCATTTGACTTAGAATACTGTGAGGTATTCCAGACACAAGTTCCTTTTTGGCTTGGAGTTCCAACTTTCTTCTGATTTCAGCTTGAGTGGCTTGATTTGTAGCAAGAGTAGCCATATTTTCTGGAGTAACATATGTTCCTTCTACACAATTCCAGACATCTTCACTTATGGTGTTAAGATGAAGATTCATACGGCCAACCCACGAATTATACTCTTCAGGAATAAGTATGGGTGCCCGTGAACCAGATCCCAAGCTATTAGCAATAGAAACAGAGTTCATGTTGGAGTAATTAGCAGAAGACATTTTTTTTTTTGAAAGGATTTTGAACAAGTGATATTAAAATGAAATTTTTAAAGAAAAGCTTATGGAAGGTTTATAAATGCTAACCAAAAGTTTTCGACAAAAATTTCAAAGTAAATCACACAAGCTCTGAATTTTTTTTGTTTAAGATTTTTTTTTTTTAATTTTTTTTAATTTTTTTTAATTTTTTTTTTTTAAGGATTTTGAACAAGTGATATTAAAATGAAATTTTTAAAGAAAAACTTATGGAAGGTTTATAAACGCTAACCAAAAGTTTTCGACAAAAATTTCAAGGTAAATCACACAAGCTCTGATACCAATTGTTGAAAATATACGATCTGATTACCACGAATAAAGGCTCGGATACCAATTACTGGGTGACAGATATATATATTTGAGGAGATAAGATGCGGAATAAAAAAATAAGAAGTGCGGAATAAATATAAACTGGAAAGCTATAAATGACTGAAAGCTATAAATGAAATAAATGACAGTATTTAAATGACGTAAAGCTGTAATAAAATATATAAATATATAAATATATATAAAGTCGGTTCGTCAATAAATTGACTGAACTGGTTTAGAATTGGACTGGATCTTAATAGACTGTGTCTCTATTTGTTCAAAGTTCAATCCGGTAAGTAACAATAAGTTCTTTTTATGTAACAATGAATTGTTTACAAAACGATACAAAATACACGGGTAATGTTTTTTGTATGTGGGTATGGGGTTTTTTTAAGGTGATTTGATGAGGTTGAAGTGGGTATTTGGAGGGTGGTAGAAGGTGGAATAAGGTTGTAGTTTTGGTGGTATAATGTAACAAAGAGGGTGATGTTGAAAGAGCTTTGGGTGGTTATGAATATAGATTTTCGTAGTAAATCTCTCTGGATAGCCAATTCTCTCTCGCGTCTCTCTGGGGTTTGCAGTGGTCAAAAAAATCTAGGAAAATTCCTGGATGTAGGTAAGGTCCTGAATAATTTGCGGTGCAAATCTCTCCCGTATTATCTTGTTGAGTTGTGCTCGGTGAATTTTTTCTTAACTTGCAAATTCTGATGTCGAAAAACAGCAAGGTGATGATGGTTGTGGTGATTTGAAAGGGTTTTTGGAGGAGGTTTAAGGAGGGTATTTGGAGGGTGTTTGGAGAGTATTTTGAGGTTGGCTATGTGTTTATTCTTCTGGAGATGAGAGAGTAATAGGAGATATATTACAAGGAAACACAAAACACACACAAAAACTCATGTAAACATGCATCTATATATATGCAAAGGAATCAAGCAACTCTTGTTTGTTTAAGGAAAAGTAATGAAGTGATTGATTGTAAAGGTTGGAAGCACACATGATGTTTGGTACTTTTGCTTTTGTGAAGATTTCTTTCCAATATATATATATATATATATATATATATATATATATATATATATGCATGATTCATGTATATATATATATATATACAATATATACAATATACATACATAATGTATATACATATATATTTATATAATATATATATATATATATATATATATATATATATATATATATATATATCCAATTGTGAATTGAATTTCCATTTTTGACCCTTGAGGTTTTTAAATTCTTGACAATTTTAGTCTTGATTTGTTTTGTCTTCAAACGACCAAATATTGCGTCTATTTTTCCGTCTTTGCGTATTTCATCTTTTGCATATTTTTCTATTCCATAATTAAGCACAAATCCACGCAACCTGAAATAACTGATAATATTTGTTAGATAATATAAAACCAATTCGTCTTATTTCAGTGATGATCACATATAAAAACATTTTTCAACAATATTTATTATTTTGTATGCTAGATTAGGATAATACCTTGGATGTTCATAATTGTATGTATAATAGAGAAAACATAGATCCAAGGTATTTAGGGTTGCATGTACACTTAGGAGTGTTAGAATGCTCATAACCCAACAGTGGTATCAGAGCCTAGGCTTGTTTTCTTGTTATACTTGCAAAAGTAGCTGAAAAATCGAGTTGGATGTATATATTCGATTGTTTTGGCTGGAATTGGACTAGGAACATTACCCTAAGATGTTTTTGGACTTATAAACTTGTTTTTGATGTGGTAATGTTCATGCTAATCCAATTTCTAAGATAATTGTCATAATTTCAAGATTTGTATTAGTTTGTATGTTCATGCTAATTTCTTGAAGATTGATGATTTTAATTATCTTGTTCTTATGAGGTTCTTAGATTAATAGAAAAGTTGTGTGAAATAGTTGTTTTCAATCCATTTTAATCTAAGAGTTGATTCCAAAGTGTGTTTTTGTAACTTGTCCTCAAGTTATATGAAAAGTCACATTTAAGAATCATAAAACTCGTAAAAGTTGGCAAAGGTTACAAAATGAAGAGTCTAGTTCTAATTAAATGGTTTTATGACTCCATAACTTGTCCTCAAGTTATTGAGGTTTAAGAGTCTCTTCATTAAATTAAAAAAAAGTGTAACCTTAATTAGTTCCATAAGTTACAATAAAAAAAAGTTATTTTTTTTATTAATTAGTTTAAAGTCTTCCATAACTTGTCCTCAAGTTATGGAACTTGAAGAGTTTTTTTTTTAATTAAAACTACTTTAAACTCATAAGTTATGGAATTAATTAGTTTTGAATAGTTTCAAAACTTGCCCTCAAGTTTTGGAATTTGAAAAGTTTTCACTTATGAATACTTTAATTCCAAGTTAGCCCTTAGAATTTTAAAAGTTAAAATTCAACCCTTATACTTTATAATATTATAAGTTAATAATATTTATATATATGTATAAGAGTAAAGTCAGTCTTACCGTTAGTAGGCCTCATTCACGAAGTTGGTCTATAAGGGGGGTATAAGGTTACTACCTATAAAATGGCAGTTTAATGGGTGTCCACTCTCAACCACCGCTTCCTTGACCGGTGGAGGGTCGTTAGCCGAATGGGTAGGACAAGGACTAGAATTCTCCTTTCATTAAAAGTATTAATGATAAATACTAAGTAACTAAACACTTAAAATTCCCAATATTAGTTACTTAGGAAAATATGAATAAGGTGCTAATCCATAAAATTACACTTTGCACTTTGTTTAAACCGTTAGTGGAGCGTGTGTGGTTAACCGGCACTCTAACCTGGATTTAACAAGGTAGGCAAAGGGTAACTTAATATTTATCATAGTATCGGTGGAGCGTGTGTGGTTAACCGGCACACTGATTAAGGGGTAAATATTAAGGGTACCAAGTATATTTGCATGGTTATTCACACCTTGTTTTGTGATCCTCGGCATCCCAGTCACAAAACCTGAAGGGCACACTCGAGATTGAAACATGCCTTTGAACAGTTCAATGAATCTCAAAGATCTAGGACTTTCAAATCCAATTAAAACCTAATAAATTATTTCGTTTTTCATGGTGGAAATTGGTGAATCGTCATTCACCTACCTTCATATATTTTATAGCTTGGATTACGGCATCCCTCTTCTAAGTTATAAAATAGTTTGTTGGGTCCTATCCTTAATATTTCATATTGGGTGTCATATTAAGGACTTTAAATCAACTATCTTGAATATCTCCCAAAAAGATGTCTGGTCTAGACATTTATGATCTTCCCAAATCTCTTGAAACAAGCTTTCCTAAATGAAGATGATGTCCCATGGATATCATACTTCTTTCACCTCCTCCAATTATTCTCCCTAACCCACAAGTTCCTAAAAAGTTTAAGGTCACTCAAGCCCTATTGGCAAGGCAAGGTCTAGGTGTGATCACATCTTGGAGATGTAGTCACATATTGACAAGCCGGGAGAGTTGGGTGTCAAAGTCTTGAGAAAGTTGGTGGCTCAACTACTTTCTAAGTCACATAGTGAGTTCTTTTGGGAATCCTATGAAACAGAATAAGACAAGACCCTTAATGATCTTATCTATTTGCTAAGATCAACTTCCTAAAACGCTATGGACATTGACAATGATGACATTGGATATCCAGTAAAGCTCTCTCTTCCCAATGGAAAGGGATCGGCCATAGTCAACTCGGTTGACCCAATGGTAAAGAGAGAGGCGAAGTCTGAGATAGTCCCATTATCAAGGGTCCATAGGTAACTATTGCCAAAGGAAGGGGCATTGGTTACGAAGCTGCCAAATTTACCTAAGGATGTTAAAGTCAATAAGTTTGGCTCTACTTCAGGTAAAGTCCATTGTCTAACTCTATTAAGTACATGCTGATTCTGATTGCGAAGATGGATTTCAATCGCATGGTTCGGTGATCAGAATTTTGGGCTATTACTTAAGAGTTATGATATTTATATTGCTTAGGAATAGATAACAACAAGGTTTTCATATGGATTGTAAGGATAAGTTTTTCCGCAAAGTTTTAAAATAAAAGAAAAAGGTTTTGATTTTATTTATTTTAAGTATCCTTACAATGGCATTTGTGAAAAGTTGTTGCTTATAAGATTCCATTGATAGCAATATTGGAAAAATGGATTTGATTCTTTCGGTTGTGGTAGTGTCTAATATTACCAAATAAGGAAAGATTCTCATCACCCAAGGTTCAATTGGACCGAAACTTGGAATCATGCAAGTTGTATAGTATGATGAATGAGAACTTTCAGCTTGGAAAATTAAGACTAATTCCTTATGTGAATAAGGAAAGGACTAAGGGATCGAGTACACATTCTTGTGCACTAGTCAAGTCCACCACAAAAGATCAAGAAGACTATTCGTCATGATTTACTTAAGTTCAGTAAATATGGTTATACTTATAAGTTTAAGTATAAGTCTGTAGCATTGGAGAAGTTTCAATGTGAGACAGAACGAATAAGAAGAATCAAAGTATGGTAGAAAGATAAAAGTTTCTCAAATCTAAAAAGATGGGAGAGTACTTTAGTATCATGTTTATGATCATCTTAATGATTAAGATACCATATCACAATTGGTCCTTTAAAGTCATCTTAGTGCATTCTTATGACTAAGAAGAGGAGTCATGAATTGTTGAAATGGTTAAATCAAAAAGATGAGTCATACTTCGTTCTAAAACAATTCTTAGAGTCATACTCCAAGATTGTAACTTGAGTGACATATCTTAAAGAGGGTTTGTTAACACTAGTCAAATGTAAGACTAAAAGGTTATCTACTCTTGTACATTTGAAATTGGTAAGTTGTGATGTTTTGGATGAAACAGAGACCAACTTAGGCCAATTGTGTAAAGTGTTAGTCTTGATAAAGAATTCGCACTATCTCTTGAATATTTGACAAGGGAGTCTTATATGTCAAGAGGACAGTGGGAGTCTTAAAGCTCTTGAAAGTTTCAAGACTTAATCAAGAATAAAACCTAAAGTCCTTCACTAGTACACGACTTGAGGTTTATAACCTATCGTGTTGAAATTTTTGTGCCTATTCAAGTTGGCTTTGCATAGGAGTTCTGAGAGTTCTCAATTGGTTGCACAACTACTTGGAAGCAATGGCAGGCACCCGAGCTGCCAAATTGCAAGAATTTAAGATTGCACAAGTTTAATCAGTATGAGTTTGGATTTGTCACTAACCTTGTCTTGTGATTATGGTTTTGACAAATTCACATGGATAAGAACACATACACTATTAAATCTAAGTGTCATAAGGTTTCTCTCCGATTCATGAAAATGATGGTGAGGAAACACTTTCACTAAGTAGATTTTAGCTAGATAGCAATTGTGATATTTGCATTATCAAAGTCGTTAGTGGAGCGTGTGTGGTTTACCGGCACACTAACATGGACTTGTGAGAAGTGGCAAAGGTCTAAACAATTGAGACTATGATTACGGCATCCCTTTTCATAGTTCTAAAATTGTTTAGACACACATGTGAGCTATCTAAGAGAGGTGTATGATTTTGATAAAGTTTTATCAAAACAATCTAGTATCAGAAATCTGAACTTTGGTAAGAAAGTCAGCTGATTTCTGAGTACATGTCAAAGCTAGTGGGAGCATAAGTGTTATGCTAATAATCATCATGTTAGTGGGAGCATGATAATTATGACAAAGGTTGCAAGTTAGCAATGTTAATTATAGAAAACAAAAGTTTCAATTCGTGAGGTTGCAGGGGTTGAAAAAGTTCTTTTGCTATAATTAAGGGAGAGGAAATTATACTTCATTTCAATTCTAAAAGCTTAGATTGAGATTTTAATCGTATTTAATCAAGGATATATATATGAATTTCATGTTGGAATGGCTCAACATAAGGAAATTCTATACATGGGTCCATTATTTGCGTTCTAAAATTCGATTATGATTACGGCATCCCTTTTCATAATCTGAATTTTGAGAACTTGGCAAATTGAAATGGAAATATTATAGCAAAAGACTGGTTTAGTCTTTATGTGAGACATCATGAATCGTGTCCCATATGCTTCGGATATAGGATCGATTACATGTGCTATATTCATCCTTTCTAAAATTTTCCAAATGCCTGGGGCATTATGAAGGGAAAAGGTCTAGAATTGGATATGACTAAAATGATTAAGCAATTGTCGAGGACAATCTAAGGTTTACCAAAGATTGGTTGCTCAAGGACAGTTGGAAGTATAATGTTAATTCTGGAAGGACCATATTGACATAATCTGTAAGGAGGCAACTCTTGTTCAGAAGTGATAGTCAAAATGGAATATGGAAATGTTTCAAAGTTAGAAATTATTCAATCTGTGTAAGATTAGGAAACTTAATGAAAGAAGGATGTTTCCAAGGAGCTGATCTCCTTTGGAATGCTCTGTAATGATTGTTGTCAAGTCTTTCTGACTTTGTGCATAATCATTAAGATGATCAATGCATATAAGTTTAGAATCTAACAGATTTCAGTAAATGACATGAATTTGGAATTCTTGCATTTGCAGTAAGGATTTGGGACTGTGAAAAGAGGATCATTGGAGTGATGTTCAATTGATCTATTTTACAAAGTAAAGATCATAGACAAACATAGTATGCATACTTGGTGTATGGCATGACTAGTGTTTAGAAAACATAGTGTACATGCTTGGAGCATGGGACAACTATTGTTTTAAATTCAAGTATAAAGTTGATAAAACCGAAACAATGAATAATGAGTAATCAGTATGGTGATAAATAAAAGTGTTTATTTATATTCATAGGGTTTGATACCATATTTGATTCATTTATTCTTGTGTTTCACTTTGCATGTTTTGACTTCCAGAATAACTAAGTCGCTCTTCCTGAATGATTAAGTTATTCAAACCATCCGCAGTCGGTCATATGTTGGAAGTAGATATGAATCAAGACTGTCATGGGTTGGTTTGTAGAGGTCCAAGTTGGTGGACAAAGTGGTGCTACAACACTCATGAGTGCTCAAGTATTGGATTCAACCCACGCTCATTTGAATCACTTCATGGATTTTATCATGAGTGATCATGAGACGATAATATCTTATATTCTTCAAACCTAGAGATATGAGTTGTTACTATGAGTTGGTTATACATTGATTGCACGAAAACGCATTGGTAACTCGATGTTATAAAACGTGCCTTTGTGTATGATTCAACAAGTAGTAGAACAAGCCATATGAGTCGAAGTTTATCCATTCCTTTTACCTTCGGGATAAAAGTGATATCTGTGGGCCCCTCGATGATTTAAAGATGATACATGTGAGTGCTTGGCCAAGCCAGGACTGATTTGATTTGTTCAATCAGTCAGTCATCATGAATCAGAAATCGGGAAACAACAAATGGACAGAGAGAATGATTGATAATCCATGTCTCAGTCCATATGATATCTAGAATGGAGGAATATATGATCCCTTATCTAATGGACAAGTCATTGACAAAGGTCAGAGTTCATCAACAAGGTCAGAGTTCGACAGAAGCTTTTGAGAGCTACGATTGCTGATCGGTTCCTGAAGTCATACGCAATAATAGTTTTAGACTTATCCAAGTGGGAGACTGTTGGATTAATGTCTAAGTCCATAACTATAATTGGTAAGACTTGACCCGACCCGGCATGGTCCATTTGGGTTGCATGACATCATGCATTTGGATAGACTATAATGAGAGAAATAACACTTAAGGTTGGTTAATATATTATAAGTTCTAATATATTAATAAGGTTATTTAATTAGTATTGATCAAGAATTAATTTGGAATTAATTAAGTGATCAAAAGGAGACTAATTAAATATATGGGTTGATTGTGTAAATCATTCATTCTTATATATGTGGGCTTGTGATCCAAGATTCCTTATGTTGGACTAAGTCCATGGGGTGACCCATGGATACTCCATGGAGGTTAAAATCCATGGAGCATAAGGAATGGGTAAAGTTATGAATTACATGGTGTAACCCTAATAGCCACCATATAAAAGAATCCCATGGCTCAAGAAATTGTGCACTAATGTGTGAGTGTGAGGGCTAGACGATTTCAAGGAGTGTTCAAGTTTCTCTCAAGTTATTCCAAGTGTATTTGGTGTTGTGTGAACCATTTGAGGTGTCACACTTGGGGCACTAGGCACTCAAGCTTCATGAAGACATTCTACATCAAAGAGGTATGTATTCTATCTTGTTATATTTATTATTTTGTATGCTAGATTAGGATAATACCTTGGATGTTCATAATTGTATGTATAATAGAGAAAACATAGATCCAAGGTATTTAGGGTTGCATGTACACCTAGGAGTGTTAGAATGCTCATAACCCAACAGCCCATTGAGGAACCTGAGCTAATTCTAGAGCAATCGGAGGAAGGGAACTATAGCCGCCCTGTGAGTCATGTTGGGACTCAAGGAGAACGAAGGAATGGCCCGGAGAGGGGAAACGACAAGGATGGACGAATGTATAAGAAATCCTTGGGTGCCAAGCCACCAAGTCTTTCTAGAAGCCCAAAGTCGGTTGAGATTATGGACGGGATCTCTGAAATGGAGATGGTGTTTGAGAGCTGTGACTGTAGCAATAAGCAAAAGACCGTCTTTGCAGTCAGACAACTAAAGACTGGAGTGTTAAGTTGGTGGAAGTTGTTGGCAGATACAATGCCACGAGGAGAAGCCATACGAATGTCTTGGGAAGCATTCGTGGAGCAGTTGAAAATGCAGTATTGCTCAGAGATAGATCTAATAGACCTAAACAACAAATTTCAAAACCTGAAGAAAGGAAAGATGAGTGTGGATGAGTATGCCACCACATTCACCGAGAGGATGAAGCTATTCCCCTACTTGGTGCCTACTGAACTCTCCAAGATCGATAGGTTTGCTAACGGACTGCCCACAGACTTTGGACAACAGTCAAAATGGCAACTACTTTGAAAACAGCCGTTAGAGCAGCCAGGAATGTTGAGACCCAAATAAAGAAAAGGGTATGGAGAAAGCTGAAGTTGGTGAAAAGAGGAAGTTTGAAGGATCCTCAAGACCTGATAAGAGGGGAAAATTATCGAAGTCTAACCTGGATGACCAAAAGTATGGAGCCAAGTGGTGCGAAAAGTGTAAGAAGAAGCACTTCGGGAGATGCGATGGAGAAGTAACATGTTACAAGTGTGGAAGGATCGGTCACTATTCCAACGATTGTACGCAAAATGATAAGGTATGTTACGGATGCGGAGTCAAGGGTCACATGTCTAGAAACTGCCCAAAGAAAAACGAGGCAGCAAAGCCAGATACACCACCAAGGCCAAGGGCATTCCACATGATCCTCGATGAAGCAGACAACAACGCGAGGAATCGTGGATGAGGAATTCATATCCGAAGATTGAGTTATGAAGTAGCCAAGGGGATAGTATCATATGATGTATCCTATTAGAGGCATAGTCTAGGGTGAACTTGAATACCTATGTAATCGTTTCAAGAAATAATATAAACCTCGGTTTTGTTATCCGATGTGTTGAATGATTGTGTGAAATTCTTGAATGGTGACTTGGAAAACTGCGAGACAATGCTTGGGACGAGTATGAGTAGGTGTGGATGGTAGTAGAGGCCTATACTACCGGAAGCACAGGACTCACACTTGGATCAAGGAAAGTCACAAGGTTACCAAGAAGCTAGTAATTGATTCCGTTTTATTCAAGTATGTCGTTACCATCGTTTCAGTAATGACTAAGAAGATGATTGTTATTCCGCCCCTAGTGGTCATATCAAATCGAGTCCGACTAAGATGAGTATGTTACATGGTACAGAGAACCAAGTTCGATGTAACATCCGGCTTAAGCCGGAAGATTGAAATGAAAGATAATCAAAGAGATCAGTAGAGGTATCGCGACAGTTTCTTGTAGCTAGAAATGCTACCTTTTAAGATGTGCTCAGAACATGAAGGAAAGTATATTCCATTCCAGAATTTGATTCTAAGAGACCTGAGTCTAAGCGTTGCAACATACGATGAGAGGTCATTAGAACGTGACACATCGGTCTATTGTAGTAATCAAATAAACTTATCTTAAGTTTGTTAAGAAGAAGAAGGAGTCTCTGATAAAGAGCGAGGTTGTGACATGAAGGTCATGATGGAAAGTCTAACGAGGCATAGAGAACGGGTGCAAGATCAAGCACTGCTTGCAGTCAAGAAGACCAAGAGTTAGATACACATTCGAAGAAACATAGAAGTTACGATTATTACCTAGGATGAAGAGATGACGTATGGAGTCATTACACAACCCAATTTCGTTTATGATTCCGGGACGTAATCATCCTAAGGGGGAGATAATTGTAACGCCTGCAGATCCGGGCTAGTCAATTTAGAGACAATAAACATCAAAAATGAGTTTTTGATGGAATATTATTTAGAATGATTAATCTTAACCAAGTTTTAGTATATGTTACAAGGGTTTCGTACATATAAAGAACGCCAAAATCCGAGTTATAACGAAGAAGTTATGGCCCGTCGAAGTTTCACGGCAGAACCGGCACGGCACCAGGAGACGTAAATAGTGAATTTAAGATAGAGGACTTTTTGGCCTTAGTAATCTAAACCAAATTTGTGGTATACGTTAAACCGATAGCATCCATAAAAAGAACGCCCAAATCTAACTTCGTATGAGGAAGTTATGAATTTTCTAAGATTTGGCATAGCAGTGCACGACCCGAAACTTGAATTTTAGTTCGAGCGGTTTTTGGCCTACGCAACCTAAATGAGAGTTAAATATCTCATTAATAGGAACTCAATGATAAAAAGACAGACGAAAACGGAGTCCGTATGAAGGAGTTACGAATTCTTCGCGTTCATTTAACAGTCTATTCTCCTCCTACTGTTAAATTTAAGATTGGTCGAGAATTAACCGACGGAGTCTAAAATGAAAGTTGTAGATCTTGTTTTTACCTACGCGTGAAAAAAAAGAACGTCGAAAACGGAGCTCGTATGCGAATGTTATGAATTTTTGAAAATCGGCTGATTTCCACCCTGTGTGCGATGCCACGTGTCAGCACCAGGCTGTGCCTGGCTGTATCCAGCTGGCTCACGACGTGATCATCTTAAAACTCACGATGTGAGTGACCCTCCAGCCTCCTATAAATAAGAATTGAATCCCTCTTCATTCCTCACACCTCTCATCACTTCCCTCTCTTTATAGAACTTCTCTCTAGCCCCGAAACCCCCCGAAAAGCCTAGGGAACCTCCCTAGCATGAGGCGGAAGCCCCGGAGTGCCCGAAGGCTCCAAGAAGAAGAGCCTTTCGGTTCGGGAACGCTGCTCCAGCGAAGCCCGGTTTTGAGAAAAACTCGTTGTAAGTGAGCTACGCCTACCATATCTTTAGTATAACTTATGTTTTAATATAGTAATGTTATTAGGACCTTATAATAATTATTTGAGATATTATTATGAGTTATATAAGTGTCATTATAATATCTTTTAACCACTCACGGTACGGGGAATCTGGTTTGGAGGGCCGCTTGGGTTGCTGGATTCAGAAGTGCTATATGCCGAAATGATCCTGCCCTCCGGTGTTTCATGTCTGGGCCCTGTCTATACATAGTGGTTGAGAAATATTGTTTCATACTTATATAATAGTAATAATAGCTAGACTAATAATTAGTCTCGGTGAATATTAGACTAAACTCTAGTGGTAATGATACTAGGTTTTGTCCGAGGGAAATTGTTTTGAGTAAACGAAGTGTTGTCCGAGTACCGAGTCACCACCTTATCAGGTGAGTGCATAGTTACTTTCATCTTACACATAGATATGAAGTATTATATATAAATTACATGCTATGTGTGCATATTATCTGAATACTTGCTGTCTATGTTGGATGAATGATCTTATACATGTTTTAAATAATTTAAATTGTATATGTATTTTATATCTACGAATATGTTGGGTAAAACATGGGTAGATGAAAGATAGGAGATGAAAGATGACATGAGTGAACATTGGCAACTATAGACTTAGTGCCTTATAAATAACATCGGCAACTATGGACTTAGTGCCTATTAGGTAAACACTGGTAGCTATGGACTTAGTACCAGTTAGACGTTGGTAGCTATGGATTTAGTACCCGTTAGATAAACATTGGTAAATATGGACTTAGTACATGTTAGACGTTGGTAGCTATGGATTTAGTAGCCGTTAGATAAACGTTGGTAGATATGGACTTAGTACCTGTTAAACGGTGGTAGCTATGGACTTAGTACCCATTGGATAAACACTGGTAGCTATGGAATTAGTACCTGATGAATGAATTATAGCAACTATGGAATTAGTGCTTTACGAACGAGCATTGGCAGCTATGGACTTAGTGCCTGTCGTATAACCCTGGAAGCAAGGGACTTCAGAATGAACGAATGCAGGATAAATGACTCTTAGGGTAGACCCTTGAGCGTAAGGAAGATAATGGGGATGGGTAATTGGGTTGATTGTTTGATGTTTAAACATGATAATTATATTATTGTGGGTTGAAAACCCTATGTACTCACCAGGTTTCCCAACCTGACCCACTCAAGCTTATTTATATCACAGGTGTTGATATGAAGTTACATTACACTGAGAGATTAAGGAGATATAAATCACTAGTGATAATAAATGTAAGTTCTATTTATGCTTATGTTTCCGTTTTGACAATGACATCCCAAATGTTTTAAAATGAATAAAAATTACATTTCTTCGGAAATGCTTTGATAACGTATTTATCATGTTTTTCTGGGAACAAATTCCGCAACATTTTTATTAAAAGAAGTACTCTGATTTTTATAAAGCATAAACAAAATCGGTCTTTTTTGGCCGTGAAAATGGGGATGTCACAAGTACCATATGCTTCTGCCGTTGGCTCGATCATGTATGTTATGACATGTACTCGCCCTGATGTGGCTTTTGCTTTGAGCATGGTTAGTTGATATCAAGGGAATCCTGGTAGAACTCACTGAATAGCAGTAAAGAACATTCTTAAGTACCTGCGGAGGAGAAAGGACTGGGTGCTTACCCTCGGTGGGAGTGATGACTTAAGAGTGACAGGGTATAGTGACGCCAGCTTTCTGACCGACATAGACAATTTCCGCTCTCATTCGAGCTGGGTATTTACCCTAAATGGAGGAGCAGTAACATGGAAAAGTTCCAAACATGAGACTGTAGTTGATTCAACGTGCGAATCAGAGTACATAGCAGCAAGCGAGGCGTCGAAGGAGGCAATATGGCTAAAGAACTTCATCGGAGACCTTGGAGTTGTACCAGCTGTAAAGGAGCCTATGGAGATTTTCTGTGACAACGAGGGTGCGGTCGCCTTGACCAAGGAACCAAGGGATCATGGCAGATCCATGCACATCGACATAAAATATCACTTCATAAGACATCGAGTAGAAGAGGGACTCCTCGTAGTGAAGAGGATGTCGTCAGAGGATAACCCAGCAGATCCCCTTAGGAAGGGACTGAGTAGGGTTAAGGATTTGCATCATGCTAAGAGCATTAGCCTAAGGGACGATATTAGTTTTAATGTTTAGATAGGCAGTTAGAAACTTGTAATAAATCAATGTAACTGACATTTGATGATTAAATAATAAGGGTTTTGTTTATAAGTAAAGTTTACTGTCTTTTGTCAATTGTTTATTTTATGTTTCACTTTTGCATGTTTTGACTTCCAGAATAATATAATTATTCGAACTATCCACAGTCAATCATACTTTGGACGTAGGTTATGAAGTTAGACTGTCATGAATTGGCTTGTAAATTGTCTAAGGTGTTTAGACATAGCAAAAGTTTGCTACAACGTTCATGAGTGCTCCTGAAATAAGATTTGAGTATTGGATTAACCCACGCTCACATGAATCATTTCATGGAATTTATCACAAGTGATTGTGAGACGATAATATCCTATAGTCTTCAAACCAAGATATATGAGTTGTTGATTACGAGTTGGTTGTGCATTGATAGTACGAAAATGCATCAGTAACTTGATGTTATAAAACGTGTAGTTGTGTAAAATTTAACAAGTAATTAGTACAAGCATATAAGTCGTAGTTTATCTGTTCCTTTTATCCTAAGAGGATTAAAAGCGATATCATGGGCCCCTCGATGATTTTTTTTGGCTTATGTGCCGGGCCCGGTCAGGACTCAATTGATGTGTTCAATTAAGTTCTATGTCAAACAAATCATAAATCGGGAAACAAGCTGTTCGACAATGAGTATGACTTTATTCCATGTCTTTGTCCACACGATATCTTGGAGAACAGAGGATTATATGATCACTTATCTAAAGGACGAGTCATTGACTAGATCAGAGTTGGAAAACGGCTTTTGAGAGCTACGAATGCTGATCGGATTTTGAAGTTCTGTGAAGCACCAATTCTTTCTTTGCCTGACGGAGTTGAAGACTTCGTAGTTTATAGCGATGCGTCTGGAGTTGGGTTAGGTTGTGTTCTAACCCAAAGAGAAAATGTGATAGCATATGCATCGAGACAATTGAAAGAGCACGAAAAGAACTACCCCACTCATGATCTCGAGTTGGCAGATGTAGTATTCGCCCAAAAGATATGGAGGCATTATCTTTATGGCACGAAGTGCAAACTTTTCACTGATCATAAGAGTCTCCAGTATCTCTTTAATCAGAAAGAATTGAATATGAGGCAACGACGCTGGCTATAGTTACTCAAGGGCTACGACTGTGAGATACTTTACCACCCTGGTAAAGCAAATGTTGTCGCTGATGCTCTAAGTCGAAAAGTAAACCTTGAAAGGAAAAGACCAAGAGAGTTAAAAATTGAAGTTGTGTCAACAACTGTGGGAAGCATTAAGAAAGCTCAAAAAGAAGCCTCAGAGAAAATTGACCTAAAGAAAGAACGTTTGGGCAAAACGTTAGTGTTCGGTACAAACAGTCAAGGACTGAAGGTATTCCAAGAAAGGATTTGGGTACCTAAGACGGGAGGGATAAGAGATCTTCTGATGGAAGAAGCTCACAAGTCCATGTACTCGATTCATCCCGACAGCACTAAAATGTATAGTTATCTGAAACCCTACTACTGGTGGCCGACGATGAAGCTCGATCTTGCAAAGTATGTGGCCGAGTACGTAGCATGTCTCAGAGTTAAGGCACAACATCAGAAACCATATGGGAGTTTAGAACCTTTACATGTGCCCATGGGTAAATAGGAAGACATCACCATGGATTTTGTAACTAAACTGCCCAGGACAAAGAACGGTCACGACATGATTTGGGTGGTCGTGGATCGATTCACTAAGAGTGCACACTTCATAGCAGCCAATGAGAGATGGTCTATGGATAATCTTGCAAATGCTTACGTGAAGGAGTTAGTAAGACTTCACGGTGTTCCTTTAATGATTGTATCAGATCGTGATAGTCGTTTCACATCAAGGTTCTGGAGGAGTCTACAAGAGGAAATGGGTACGAAGTTGTGTTTAAGTATAGCTTACCATCCGCATACTGATGGTCAGAGCGAAAGAACGATTCAAACACTGGAAAATATGCTAAGAGCGTGTACCCTAGAGTTCCAGGGTAACTGGGATGAGCACTTACCTCTAGTAGAGTTTTCCTACAATAATAGTTTCCACTCGAGCATCAAGATGGCACCTTATCAAGACTTGTATGGACAGAGGTGTCGTACACTGTCTTGTTGGCTTGAGGCGGGAGAAAAGCAGTTTATGGGCCCCGAGATAGTCCATCAGACTGCTGAAAAGCTGAAGGTGATTACGGAAAGGATGTTAGCAGCTCAGGATCGTCAAAAGAGCTATGCTGACAAAAAGAGACGACCGATGAAATTTGAAGTTGGAGATTCGGTTTTGCTTAAATTCTCACCATGGAAGGGACTTATAAGATTTGTAAAGAGAGGAAAGTTGAGTCCAAGGTTTAGTGGACCATTCAAAGTTCTTTAGAGGATTGGGAACCAAGCTTACAAGCTAGAACTACCAGAAGAACTAGATGGTATTCATAACACTTTCCATGTGTGTTATTTGAGGAAGTACACGGGAGAAGTTCCCGACATAATTCCATTTTCAAAATTAAGGATGGATGAAAATATGAGGCTAATCGAAGAACCTGAGGCAATTGTTGACCGTAAGACTAAGAAGTTATGACGCAAGATGGTCGAATTAGTGCTTGTGCGTTAGAAACATACGAATGGGATGAACCTCACCTGGGAGACAGAAAGTGACATGATGAGTTGCTATCCACATCTGTTTGTTGATGCATGATTCCAGGACGGAATCATCATAAGGGAGAGAGAATTGTAACGACCGTGTTTCTAGGCTAAGCATTAGTATAATGATGTAATAGTTAGGGTCAACCATTGTAACTCATTTTGATGTAATAAAGAGGAATTATGTGAATTATGTGCTTATATACTTGTTTATAACGATATAATAAATTAAGAATGAAAATAAGCGTCAAAACTAAAATAATAGATAAACCCGATATCTATGAAGAAAGTTTTAGTGGTCGTGACAAGGATTCCGGAGATATAAAGAACGTTGAAATCCGAGTTATAACAAAGAAGTTATGACTTGTCGAAGTTTTACGGCTAAACCGGCATGACACCGCGTAACGTAAAAAGTGAATTTTTGATAAAATACTTTTTAGCCTTAGCAATCTAAAAAACGTCGTAGTATACGTTAAACCGAGAGCATGCGTAAAAAGAACGTCCAAATCTGACTTCGTATGAGGAAATTACGATTTTTCTAAGATTTAGCATAGTAGTGCACAGCCCGGAATTTGAATTTTTGATCGGTTGATTTTTAGCCAAAATAATCTAAATAAGAAATGAATATATCGTTAATAGGAGTTCAACGGTAAAAATACATTCGAAAACGGAGCGCGTATGCGAAATATATGGACGAAACTTAGTCCATACTCTTCGAGCGCGGCGAATTCGATACAGTTTTGTAAATCTGAGATAAAATGAGAATTCACCGACGGGGTCTAAATGAAGGTTGTAGTACTCTTAAATACCAATGCGTGGATATAAATAACGTTGATAATAGAGCTCATATGTTAAAGATATGGACGAAACTTAGTCCCTACTCTTCGAGCGCGATAAATTCGATACAGTTTTGTAAATCGAAGATAGAATGAGAATTAGCCGACGAGGTCTAAATGAAAGTTGTAGTACTCGTAAATATAAACGCGTGGATATAAATAACGTAGAAAACAGATCTCATACGTGGAAGATACGGACGAAACTTAGGGCCTACTCTATGATCAAACCCCTATAAATAAAGGATGAATTATTCATATTTTCTTCACACCCCAAGCCTTTATTTCTCTCTCTAACTTCTCTCTAGACTCCCAAAACCCCTCTAAAGCCCTAATAACCTCAAGGTGCTAGAGGAAAGCCCCGGAGCGCCCGACGGCTCCGAGAAAAAGAACTTTTCGGCTAAGAAGCTCTACTCCAGCGGAACCCAGTTTTTAAGAAAACCCACTGTAAGTGAGATACGTCTACCCTATTTTAAATATAGCTTATATTTAAATATAATATAATTATTATGAACCTATATATAAGATTTATCAGTGATTCAAAGTCGTTATACTGATTGAACTACTTACGGGAGAGGTTTCTAGAATGGTCACGTTGGGTTTGGTTGTTGGATTTCAGAAAAACTATATGCCGAAATGGTCCTGCCTCCCAACTGTCCTACCTGGCTGATCCTTACTTGATAGATCGTGACGTAGACTCTGAGTTAATGATGAATCTAGAATAATAATTAGTCGCAATGAATATTAGACTAAAATCCAGTGGTAATGATACTAGGTTTCGTCGAAAGAAAATAAATTAAGCGAAATGTTGTCTGAGTTCGGAATCATCACTTTAACAAGTGAGTGCATATTTACTTTCATCTTACACATAGATATGACGTATTTTATATAAATTACGTGCTATGTGTGCATATTATCTGTTTACCTGATATCTATGTTGGATGAACATTTTATACATGTTTTAAATGATTTAAACTGTATATGTATTTTATATCTACAAATATGTTGGGTAAAACATGGATAGATGTAATAGTTGGTGTGTGATGAAATAAAACGATGAGAGGCCTTGATGTTGACGATGATCCAATCATCTAGCGGAGTATAGATGACGACCACATACTATTCTAGACAGTCCAGTGGAACGCTAGCAGGCTCGCAACCTGTAGGTGTTTGTGAACGATGTGTTCACCGGTGTACTCCATCCCCCGCATGGTTACCTTACGGACATTTATTGCTAAGGAACACCCTTAGCAGTAGTGTTCATCCCGATGATAATCCTTTGGCTAGGTCCCTTATGATAGGTGTTTTAGGGACGTAAAGTGAGGATAACGGGAATGAGTAATCGGGTTGATTGGTTTGATGAAATTAATAAACTTATTTATTGTGGGTTGAAAAACCTATGTGCTCACCAAGCTCACAAGCCTGACCCACTCAGTTTCTTGTATTACAGGTAGTGGCACAAGAGCATAGTTGGATGACTTGATGATGGATTATGGATTATAGGCCAGTAGATATAAATAAATGTTGTAAAGCCTATGTTGTTCTGTTTATGCTTTTGATCTTTATTGACAATGACATCCCGAGGTTTAATATAATGAAATACATTTCTTCGGGAATGCTTTGATAAATCTTTATCATATTTTCTTTTGGGAACAAATTTCGCAACACTTTTCTCTAAAATGTTACTCTGATTTTCAAACAAAGCATAAACAAATCGGTCTTTTCTGGCCGCGAAAATGGGGATGTCACATTTTGGGTTGCCTTCACCAGAGCAATTTGATAGGATGGATTTTTGAGGAAGAGGTTATTTGTGATTTATTAATATATTATAAGAATAATATATTAATTGAGAAATCATATTTTTTAATTGGTATTGATCATGAATTAATTTGGAATTAATTTAGTGATCAAAAGAGACTGATTGAATTAACGGGGACTGATTAGGTAAATCAGTAATACATAGAGTTTGGGCTAATGATCCATGTTAATTAGGGATGGACTAAATCTATGTGAGAGTCTATGAAGATTTAGTCCAAAGGGCCTATCATATGGATTATTGGATTGCTTAAAGGCCTAAGTAAATGAATTAGGGTTTACAAGTTAAAACCCTAGGAATTCCACACTATAAATGTAACCCCTAGCACTCCTAAAATCGGCCAAGACTTCCAAGAAGAAACCCTAGCCGATTTTGGTGCCTCCTAGCCTCTCTCTCATAATCCTCCATTGTTCTTGGTGTTTGTGACTTATTTGAGGTATCACATTTGAGGTACTAAGATCTTGAAAGGCCAAGTTCTACAAGCTACAACAAATAGGTATTCATCTAACTTGTTTTATGATGTAAATCTCAAAACTGTATGCTAGTTAGGGTTCATGCTTTGGATAATAGAAAATTGCATGTATAACTTGAGAAAACTTAGATCCAAAACATTAGAGTTGTATGTGCACCATAGGATTGTTATAGTGCTCAAAACCCATCATTACCTTCATACATTAGTGGGTAGAAGATATGTAAATTTGAAATACATTTTACAAAGAAACTATTTTTTATTCATAAATGAATAAACGAATAGAACATATATATCCAGATTTATATATTCACATATGAATATATATGTTATATTCATATGTGAAGATACTGAAGATCAATCACCAATTTCAAAAGAAAAATGTTCCAAAACAAAACAACATAAAGGTATGAATAATTGTTTCCATTCACATATGATTAGCTTTTGAATACAAACAAAGCTAAGTCATATATATGTATTCATATATGAATACATGAATTCAATAAATTTTTTAATATAAAACATATCCAGATTGAAGTATTCATATGTTAATAGAAGAAAATTATAACAGGGATATACAAGTTATTTATAAATGAATAGAACATATGTATCCATATTTATATATTCACATATGAATATAAATGTTATATTCATATGTGAAGATACTGAAGATCAATCACCAATTTCAAAAGTAAAATGTTCCAAAACAAAACAACATAAATGTATGAATAGTTGTTTTCATTCACATATGATTAGCTTTTGAATACAGACAAAGCTAAGCCATATATATTTATTCATATAGGAATACAGGAATTCAATAGTTTTTTAAGATAAAACATATCCAGATTGAAGTATTCATATGTTAATAGAATAAAATTATAGCAGGGATATACAAGTTATTCATAAATGAATATAACAGATATATCCATATTTATATATTCACATATGAATATATATGTTATATTCATATGTGAAGATACTGAAGATCAATCACCAATTTCAAAAGAAAAATGTTCCAAAACAAAACAACATAAATGTATGAATAATTGTTTCCATTCCAATATGATTAGCTTTTGAATACAAATAAAGCTAAGCCATATATATATTTATTCATATATGAATATAGGAATTCAATAGTTTTTTTTTAATATAAAACATATCCAGATTGAAGTATTCATATGTTAATAGAGGAAAATTATAGCAAGGATATACAAGTTATTCATAAATTATAGTAGAGATATACAAGATATGATATGAATTTTATACCTTTGTGATTTTTCTACATTGAATGTGTTTCTCTCATTGTTGGTGGGTCTTTATCAAAAATTTTAATCTTCTTACCTTCATTCATTAGTGAGTAGAAGAAAAATGAATTTGATATACATTTTACAAAGACACTATTTTATATTCATAAATGAATATTTGAATAAAACATATATATTCATATTTTTTATTCACATATGAATATGTATGTTATATTCATATGTGAATAGAACATATATAATTCATTTTTGTTGTATTCATATTTGAATAATGTATATATGACAGCAAATTAAGTTCTATTCATATGTGAATATAACATATATAACTTAGTTTTGTTGTGTTCAGAAGTAAACAAAACCTATCAAAACAAAATTATCTTCAGTATCTTCATTTTCTGTTGTATTTTTAAGTAAAATCTCATCAAAATGTTGGCAATCACATATTAATAAAGTTAATCAGATCTAAATGGAATACCTATTTTATTTACCTTTTTCAGTGGTTTTTGTTTTTCGTTATATATATATATATATATATATATATATATATATATATATATATATATATATATATATATATATATATATATATATATATGCTTCACTGTTGGTGTTGTTTCTGTAAGGGTAAGTAGTTAATATTGGGACAACATAAGTGAAATGTGAAGTAACGTTTATATTTTAATAAAAAAGTTGTGAATAAGTATGAAAATGAAGAGAAGATGTAAAATCATTTATATATCAACTAATAAAGGATGATTATTATAAAAATTTCAAGTAAATCAAGTAATAATGAAGGAGGATTACGAGAATGAACGAGGATCACAAAATTTGAAGTAAACAACCTAGTTTGAAGAATGAATAGTGTGAATACAAAATTTTTAGTTCTAAATCAACTAATAATGAACGACGATTACGAAAAATTTCAAATAATCAAATGATAAGTTTAGAAATGATTACAAATCGTTAAAAATCGAAGAAAAAGTCGTCGATGATTATCTTTCATAGTCAACAGTGAGGAAATGGTTTCGTTTAGGTTTTCGTCGGAAGACATTTTTCTTCGATTTGTTCTTCACGATGTTGAGAATGCTTTCTGTGATTGAATCCTTCTATAAATGGTTTTCGTGTTATGGGGGAAACGATGATGTGTTCGAAGAGGGAAATGATGGTTTTGTTGTCAAGATTTGATGTGCGATGAAATTACACAATTGCCCTGACGGTGTAATGTTTTTAGATTATTTACAAGTTTGCCACCGTGTTTTTATGTTTTTTAAGCTCATTAAATGATTGGGTGAAATTGGTTCCCCCATTCTCAACCTTTTTTTTCTCAATTGAACCCTCCGATATATATATATATATATATATATATATATATATATATATATATATATAGAGAGAGAGAGAGAGAGAGAGAGAGAGAGAGAGAGAGAGAGAGAGAACTAGGTTCAAATGTGGATTGACATCTATTGTGCGGACAGTGCTATTCTGTGAGAATGACAAAGAAAATATGTTCTTTGATAATGTGAATACGTTCAATCTTACATAACTATTGTCATTATCACGCATTCTCACCAATTAAATTATCTATAAGGTTATTATAGACTTTTTGTTATTATGCTCATTCTGTCAAAATGTTGTTAAGATATTTATTGAGTCGTATTCTGTAAGAATGAAAAAGAGTGAAAAACGATGCGTGAGAACAAAAATGAATAAGAATTAGTAAGAATGCAAGGAAATGACAATAATTGTGTGAGTTTGAGCGTATTCAAATTACTAAACAACTTATTCTTTGAGTAATTCTCATAAAATAGCATTGTCCACACGTCCGTACAATAGTTGTTCATCTACGTTATAACCTAGCCCTATATATATATATATATATATATATATATATATATATATATATATATATATATATATATATATATATATATATATATATATATATTATTCCTTAAGTTTCAGATATACGTTAGGATAATATAATTATTTCATATCAAATACAGTCATTCAAACGGTGAGTTTCAAACTTAATTTTACTACCCATGTAAACTTAATTTTACTACCCATGTATCTTAGTACGTTTTTTATGATTGTATTTTGATACATAATTTCATTTGAAATTTTGAACAAATTAATTCAAATAATTTTGATGCAAAGTGCAAACTTAATTTTATGTTCAAACCGCCCGACTTTGTTTTTTAGTTAATTTGGTCGGTTGTTCGCCTTTCACACCATATGGTTATATTCCTATTTTAATATGCTTCCTTGTTTTCAGTTTATTTTATAATCAATGAATGATTTTGCAGCCAATCAGAAAACAACACAAAATAGTTATTAGATTTTTGAAATGTTATGTCTTACGGATTAAGCATACCCCAATTACCCGTAATATATTTATATTTGCATAAGAGTTAAATATATATATATATATATATATATATATATATATATATATATATATATATATATATATATATATATATATATATATATATATATATATTAAAGAAATGAAAGTTAGGAACAGTAAAGTTCCTAAGTTGTTGGCAGAACTGGTCCCTGTTTATTATGTGACAGAAGTGGTCCGCTTCTTTTATTGAATTACAGTTTCGTCCCTTAATAATGTCATTAATGTATATAAGTTTAGTGGGTTATCGATACACCGCTCCTTTTTAGTTCCAGATCCTTCCACCGCTTTGACCGCTTCAACCTTCTACATACCTCATCCTTTTCCTTTCCACCTCCTTCTGTATTTCGATTAGGGCTCCACTCGATCTGCTCGACCTCCGCCCTCAGCATGCAACTTTGTCTTCTCCGAGTCGATCGATCATGCAACTTTGTCTTCTCCGAGTTGATCGATCTGCTGAAAAAATTAATCAATGACGAGATGAAAGATCTCGATAAAGAAGATAGAGAAGAAATACGAAGGAAATTGGTGGCGATGACGTTTGTCGATGCTCTTGGTCAGATGAAGGTGGCAAGGTGGGAGGGTCAACGATGGCAGTAAGGCATCATGGCAGTGGAGTGGTGGTGGTTGTGATACTACAAACCGATTCTCGACCTCAAAGCGAAGCTGAAGATTAGGGCTTTCAATCGCTAACGTCCCTGCGATGAGCGACACCTGTCTTCTCCAACTGGTGCTCCGATTCATCGACCCACCTCCTCACCATCGATTGTCGATGAACCGGAGAGATCAACCGATGAGGTCGACGCCTACCAACCCATACCGCTTCTGTGAACGCTTCCAAACATCAGCTCCAGATCCAAAATTTGGTCTCAAGAAACCAGCTTTCAAAATTCAGAAGAGTATATATATCCACGATTGAGCTCAAATTGCTTCATCTTCTCACCACCACAATCCGTCTCTTTCTCAGTTTAATTTATGTTTGTTGCTTTCTTTTGATTCGATGTTATTTTTTGTCTATAACTGTTATGTGTTTGTTTTATGAGGATATTTGAGGAAAAGTCGGCGTTTGTCGAGGATTATTGGAAGAATCTGGGAGGCACAGGGCATAATCGCAGATTTACTACCAGGTAGTTTAATTTGGGGTTTACGCAAGAGAACTGAATGATTTCAGCAATCGATTCAATTCGGTCTTCCAATTCCGCTTCCGTCCTTCCCTTCCGTTTCGGGTTCGTCTTTCCATCTTCTTTTATGGTTTATGTATTGTTTCCGCCTCTGCTTCTGCTTCGTCTATGAATAGAAGAACCCTTTCTTATCTCTAAACTTTCTCCACCGCTTCAACTGATCCTGTCCTTCACGTTTTAGATGGAAGAGGACAATCGCTTCAGGACTAGGAATCGACAAAGTTTCAGCAATCGATTCAACACATCGCTGGTATTAAGGGATCAGAAAACTTTGATAGCCAGGTAAAAAACATCTAATGATTTCAATTTTGAGTGATTAAGTTAGAGTTATTTTCAATTAACTCTCTCTGTTTAACCTGGGATTAAGAAACGCAAGAGCTTTTAAATTTCCAGAAAAAAAAAACATTTATTATCTGTTAATTCCCCATTTTTACGCTCATCCATTTTCATTAACGTCATTATGCACCAAATGCCTAATTTTAATATATGGGCCACCTTCATCTGATGCATGTTTTAAATTAATTACCCTAATTTGATGCTAATTACCAATTTCGTTGATTTTGTTTAAGAAATCACTTTCGGGAGTTTACAAAGAAGAATGACAAAGTTTGAAACAAGTGTTTTTTTTGGTGCTGCTAAATAACATGCCTTTTACTTTTTCCCATGAAGGTCCTTCCTTATCAGGTAATCACTTTATGTAGTTGGATTTGTGAGACCAACAATACCAATTTTTGAATCCAACATCGATATGAACTACTGAAAAGAAAATACCGCAGTTATGTCTTGGGGATATATTGTTTCAATTTGCAAACAAGTTTCATCCATTATCTCTATTCATGAAATTTAATTGTGTTTATATTTTCTTCATCTGTTAAACGCATGACAGTTAATTTTTTGATTCTTTCATCGTCTCTTAGATGCCACCACCAACGGAGAATGAAGAGTACCCGACAACCTGATTCAGGAATAATAAACAAAAGGGGGAAAAGAAAGGTTCTACAAAAACCAAACGGTCAGTAATTGTTTTTTTATATCCCCTTGCATGCCACCTGTTTGATATTTTTGTTTGACTTTATCAAGATTATGCATTTTGTAGGTTGAGGAACCACAACATGACCTAATAGCACTTGCTTCATATGAGAAGTATGTAAATCAACTCCTTCATAACTTTGTTAATTTTGACAGGTGCATTTCATTGCACATGAAGTCAGTTTTAACAAAATTTGTATGCTTTGTTTTAAGACTGATTATAATGCTTTAGCTTTTTAGGTTATGTCAACAATGTTAAACGGTAGTCGACAATCATTATAAGAGTAAGCTACTTAGGCACAACGTTGGTTTATTTATCTAATTTTCTTTTGTTATTTGTTGATTATATTTTCCTTAGATATGATCACTCCACTATTTACAAATGGAGCACGGACAAAACATATTATGGATTTGTAGTTTGCATGTTTTCTCGCCATATTTCATGCTCCATAAACAAAACAGACATAACTTGGAATACTACATTTTCAATCTTGATATGTTTTCAATGTTAAAAAAATATGAATTATATTTTGTGTTGTTTTGTTTTTTTGATTGATTTTCAGGGCAGTGAAGAAGAAGTAATGGCTACCAACAACAACAATAGATGATGATTTGTCTCACCAAAAGAATATTCTGATGCCAAACGTATCAATCACTAAAACTTTTAAAAGTTATATAATTATCGTAACAGCTATTAATTGTGTAAATAACTTTGTAAATTATGATTATTTAAGCTAGAACTTCTTGTAGGGGATTATCCACAAAGTCAATGCAAGTCAAAAAGACAGTTTCTGCATCACCTGGAGAGTTATGCGGCCTAATGACACGATCATCATCATCATGTGGGAGTGGGTCCCGAAACAAGCCAAAAATGTGTTAGACACAGAACTTCATGAAAGCATTCGTGGATGCAAATTAACAAGCTGGGTGGAAATGAAAGTATATTTTCTTTTTTTTATTTCTGCATTGCTTTATTTTATTGTGCAAACTGTTATTATAATTAATTTATTTATAACCAATTACAGGTTCTTTTATTGGAAATTCATGTTAAGGTGAATGATATGTCACCACAGATCCACATATTGCTTTTATCATTATGTGTTTCAAGTCAATGCTCATTGCCTCCCCTATTGCCTCCCCTGTTGGTTTACTTATTTTGAATGTATCTCCCCTTTATTTGTACAATAACAAACATTTATATTTTGATGATTCTGTTGAATTTTATGTGAAATTTGTTGTTTTTTGCAGGTTATAATGATGGATCAGCAGACATTTAGTTGTTTTTCTTTTGCTTATATTAGTTTGGATATGGGTAGAAGACTAACATATGTTTCATGGTTTCAAGGTTTGGCCCCAAGTGACTTAACAGTCAATTCAAGGTTCCGGCTCTGTAAGTGAATCTGGTAAATTTGATCTCTAGTAGTATCTAAGCTTTATATATAACTAAGAAAAAAATGGAAGTGCATTGTTATTTCTTTCGTTATGCATCGGTTTGATGTGCAATTTTAATTTTTTCTATGTCAAACTTCATATCTGTTTTTTTTTCAGGTTTCCAAATTCCAATATATGAAACTGGATAGATCCAATTGTTGGATCACTGACGCTTAAGCTTTCTTTTCGTAGGTTCGGGATTTTGCTACTCTGAAAGGTAAGGTACCAAGTTCTTAACTTCTTATGTGAAATTTTATGTTTTAAATTTTAATGATCAAGAAGAACCTTGTGGTAGCATCAAATAGAAGAACTACTATATATGCTTATTTGATTTCGTTGTTTCTCACTTTTTTTAACAGAGAAGGAAAGTATGGACAGACATGTGTTATCCCTCTTCAAAAATTTTCATTACTCGATGGCTCTGCTCAATACAAGTTATAAGTTACACTTTTGTTAAATAGAATATGCTTTCCAGACAAAATAGTTTGTCTCGGTTGCATAAATCGGTCAAAAGATGATTTTTTTTTTCGCATCAATAGAATGTTCTTTCTACATCTGTTGTAGATTACATTGTACTTTCATTTAAAACTACCCGGATATAAGATTGTGTTTTCATTGTTTTTGAAAATCTATTCAAATATAGCGTTTTACTTCTTTTACTATCATGACTTATATTGCATTTCTGCTCATCCGATTGATGGTGGTTTACACATAATAGCAATGTACTTTACTATGGATAATACAAGCAACATATTTCATTTGACAAAATGAACACCTTTCGTCCCGTGCAACGCACGGGAAACCCCTCTAGTTTATATTAATCTTATGTTTTCCTAATATTCAGTATATACAATGTAAAAATCACTGTAATATATATATATATATATATATATATATATATATATATATATATATATATATATATATATATATATATATATATATATAGACACACACACACTAGCCGTCTACCCATACAATTCAACGGGCGACAATAATTTTGTTTCGGCAATTAGTTTCATTTCAGTGAATAGTTTCTAAACGGAAGTTAAAAATTTCAATAAATAGATTTCTTGCGGCGATTTGTTTCAATGTGGAAACATGTAAAAATCCATAAATAACACAATGAAGTGGATGATGAATGTGCATGGTTGGGTTAAAAATAAAAGTTTATGGTTATCTTTCCTCAAAAATAAAGGTATAATTTTTTGTTTCAAAATATTTTGTATGTTGTTTTGGTTTAACATATAAGATGCATTATTATTTTGTGTTGAAAATAAAATTATATTATTATTTTGGGTTAAAAATATGTAGGTAGTTTCTTATTAAAAATCAAAATATGTCTATATTTTCGAGTATTAAAAAAAGTAGAGCAAATTAAACAATAAACATCTAGTCCTTTTATAGGATTTCTCATATTATCTGTATTTTTCTATTTTTTTTTATACTGGAATACATATTAAGTTATAATACGGAGCCTTTGTGTTTAATAATTTATTGAGTAAATAAACAATATATTAAAATAGTTGGTTTCCAGTCAATTTAAATTAGACATGTTTGATTTTTATTGTCCAGAATTATTAATCATTCAATTTGTTTTTATTTAAGACTTTCTTTGTTGTTTTGTCAAATAGTTTCAAATATAAAAATAATAATAAATTTCATGTAAAATGCATAGTTTTATTTTCTTCATATTGAAATTATTTTTGATAATTCTTATTAAATGACGTGTATATATGTATAATAATGCTTATTACCACTTTATTTAGAAAGTAAAAGTTTTAAATTTCACAAAAACAATGAATAACTTTGTCTCAGATATTTTCAGTTTATATTAATAACAAAAAAACATCATATATGGTCCATGTGGTTACCCAAAATCTGAAGTTTAGTCCCCATGGTTTAAAAACCTCATACATGGTCCCTGCGTTTTCAAAACTTTTGACGATTGGTCCTTATTGCTAACTCCGTTAACTTTTGTTCGTTAATTGAGGGGCATTTTCGTCATTTCACACCACAGAGACCATTTATGATCTTTTCACTTATTTAAAAAAATAAAAATAAAATAATATACAAAGGGGTCTCTCTATCTCCCCCCCCCCCCCATGACCACCATCAACCTCCCAAGATCCACACAACCATCGCCACCTTCTACCATCATGAATCACCTTATTCCTCCATTCACCATCACCGAACACCGTTCCCAGCTTCACAATCTCCATTCCAGCCACCGCTTCACCAAGACCCACCTTCACCATTTCACCACCATGACCACCAAAACCACCACCCATCACCACCTTTATTTCCTCAAAACTTCCAGCCACCTTACCCTACAGTCCTACTCCATAAACCCATAGCAATTGACCTTCAAACAAACCTTCACAGCTTTCTAATTCCAGTCTCCATTCACTTACCTTCATCAACTTCTTCTCTCCTCTTCATCCCCCTACACCACCCACACAAACATCACTACCCAACGTCACCTTCAATCACCAAAGACCTCCCATATTCCTCCATTATCATCATCCCTAATAGCTGCAAATGCAAAAAATAAGAGATAAAAGAAGAGGCTAGTTTATTCAGAAAGGAGAAAAAGGAGAACTGTGATCGAGATTAGAAGAAGGAGAAGGAGGATGCGACCCTGTGGTGACTGTGTTTGTCGATCAGATTCTATGAATCGAAGGGGGGGGGTCCGATTTCTAGTTTGATACTATTTTTAGTTCCTTGGCTGTCTCTCTCTGGTATGTTTAATGGAATCAACCACCGCCAGTCGTCCTTCTCCGATTATCCCTCTCACCGTTAATGTGAAACCTCGTCGATCTAACCCTTGTCAGTGTTTCAAGGTCTAGTTTTGTCGATCTAACCCTTATCGGAGTTGCCTATTAAAGAAAGCCCAAGCACCGCCGGACCCACACCGCCGATGAACAGATTTGAAAGGGGTTGACGATTGGAAATCAACTGAATGGAAAAGGGTTGACGACTCAGATTTACCGGAGAGGGAGAAATCAACATCGATCTAGAAGTTGTTGAGCCCAGCAGTTGTTGAGCATGGTGGGCTGGGTACGGTGGGGCGTTTGATTTACCACGATGGGTGCAGTCGGTAGCCGATGAATCATGGCACCATGAAAGCTTCAATTTTTTGTACATTGTGTGAGAGAGGGAAGAAAGGCGATGATCGGAGAAGAGACCAAGTTGCCACTTGAGAAAGGAGAGAGAGAGAGAGAGAGAGAGAGAGAGAGAGAGAGAGAGATATATATATATATATATATATATATATATATATTTTATATATTAAATAATTATATTTAGTTTTTTCTTTTTTAAAAAAATAAGTGAAAAGACCATAAATGGTCCATGTGGTGTGAAATGACGAAAATGCCCCTCAATTAACGGACAAAAGTTAACGGAGTTAGCAATAAGGACCAATCGTCAAAAGTTTTGAAAACATAGGGACCATCTATGAGGTTTTTAAACCACGGGGACTAAACTTCACATTTTGGGTAACCACAAGGACCATTTATGATGTTTTTTCTATTAATAATCGATATTAATAACTAACTTGTATTTTTGTGTATTTTGTACAATAAAGATAACTATTATAATCAATACTTATAGACATAATTTAATTTATTATCCAAGTATTAACCTCAATAATAAAAGCGTGATTTGTAACCTTCAATTTAAATTTTAAATCCTCGTCTAGCATTTCCAATTTTCCACAATATATGGTACACGTTTTTTATTTTGTATTTTAGATAAGGATTTATTATTTTATTTTGCGCATAATATATTTTTAATTTGAATCTTTGCCTATTTTTTCCATCTAAATAGGGTTAAGTTATAAATTTAATATTATTTTATTGGTTGTTAATTGTACTATTAGCTAAATCATTTGTACGTCTTAAAAAAATAATATATTTATATTGAAGTTATTTTTTAGAAAGAGTGAATTTTTTTTTATAATGTATTATATATATATATATATATATATATATATATATATATATATATATATATATATATATATATATATATATATAAAAGGGAATGATAAAATGAGAACACCTAAAAGGTTAAGAACGCGAGAACAATTATGGACTAATCAATATATAATAGCATATTAGCAATTGTATATTTTAATTAAATTGAAATAAAAAAATTCAATCAAATTTCCTTAAATTTAGGATCAGTTACCAAAAAAGAAAAAAGTATTCGATTTTTTATTTTTCTTATTAATGGAATATAAAAACATTTTTACCAAAAAATATTTTAAAACTGGAAAAAAAATTAATTTTTTTTCTTAAAAAAATAATTTTTTTCTCATATTTCAAGTTTTTTTTTTCAAAAAAATAAATAGAAATCAAACCCCAAATCAATACATTTGTATTCATAAACGATTTTTTTTTTAATTTAAAAAACCTGATACTACTCCAATCACAAATGAATACACACTAATTTAAGAGTAATCCAATTCTTTTTTTTAATCAATTGAATATAAAATGAGTCTAAAAATTATCATTTCTTCATAAAAGAATACCTCTAATCATAAATAAATACACTTATTCACACATGATTACACTGTTATTCACAAATGAATACATTGTTATTAACAAATGAAAACTCTACTATTCACAAATGAATAAATGAATATCTCTAATCATAAATAAATACATTCATTCACACATGAATGCACTACTATTCACAAATGATTACATTGCTATTCATAAATAAAATACACATTCTATCATAAATGAATTCATCAAAATATAATATAACTTACATCTGAAAAAATATAGAACATAATATAATTTTTCATTCTCCTCTGGCTCAAATTCTTAATATTTCATCTTCTCAAACAACTCCAAAAGACCTCCACAAAAACCCATATATCATTGAGTTCAATCAACTTCTGCGAACAATGTTTTCCTGTAAATATGATTCCAGGTCTGCTTGGCTATCTTTCAAAGGGAATGTCGACTGTGTGATGAATTTGGTTGAAGTTACTGATAATCAAAAGAAACCAACACAATTTTATTCATTGATAAATATATAAGTAAATAATGACTAATATTACATGTATATACCCTTCACAACCTTTATTGTTACTCGATTTGTTTGTTTGTTTGGAATTCATTGTGATTGATGTCATAAATTTAGACACCAATAAAGTGAGATGAAAATTTGAATTTGTACTAGAAAGAAAGAAAGAATTAAACATAAAAAATATTATATACCATTGAATTTTAAATCATTAGGTTTCATTCTTTTTTTTATAACAATTTTAGTGAATATCAACAAAATCATCGTAAAAATGAATCATCGATATGTTTTTATGGGATTTTTTTTTGTGAATCATATTTTTTTGATTCATTTGTTTTGTTCGTCAAAAAATAGGCAGAAAAAAAAACTTCCTACCTTACTACCAAAATTTTTTTATTACCGGATTTGTATAAAAATGAATCATCGATATGTTTTTTTGGGGATTTTTTTTTGTGAATCATATTTTTTTGATTCATTTGTTTTGTTAGTCAAAAAATAGGCAGAAAAAAAAATTTCCTACCTTACTACCAAAAAAATTTTATTACCGGATTTGTATCATATATATATATATATATATATATATATATACACACACTAGCCGTTTACATACGTCAAGCGACGGGTGCGGATAGTTTTTCAAAAATTAGTATAGAGGCAATATACTGCCATTTTTCGCACCTAATACTTTTTTGGTTTCAAACTTTGGCCACAAAAAATTGTATATTTACAGGTTTAGTCCATACACTTTCGTAGTTACACAAGTTCAGTCTCCTCATGAAGCGGGGGTAGTAACTTACTATTTACTCTAAAAAGAATTTATTAATGGATGTTGTTTTCAATAGATATTTTTATTATATTTTTTTGTTGATTAAATATCTTATGACTTTTGTAATGTAAAAATTCAAAATGTTTAAATTATTTTCCCTTTCCCTATGCAATCAAATGTTTATTTTAATATTGCTTTTCAATTATTTTTGTAAAGTTGTTCTACATTATATTTAAATTATTTATTATTTATGAATTTTGTTTTGGTTGGATATCATTGTTTTTTGTATTGTATTTACTAAGTTCTCTTTAGAAAATATAAGGAATTAAGCTCATATAACTTATGCAATAATGTTTTATGTAATTAAGTGTTATAACCTATAAGTATTAAACTCGTATAGATAATATAATAATATTTTATGCAATTGAATGTTATAAGTTTTTTGATTTTGTAATCATTTTGAGTTGATTTTTATATTTATGAATTGTCAAATATCACCTCCTCGCTTAGGTATAATTTGTTGAAAACTTTCCTTTTCAAAATTTATATAAATTTCCAACTTTTTATAGTTTTGAATGGTCATAATCAATAGTTAACCATACATGTCCCAAAATAGGAGATTAACTAAAAATATACTAGTCAACTCTTTTATATATTTACAAAGCTATCTTCATGGTCTAACACCTCTAAATTATAGTATATTTATTATAAAAAACTTGAAGGGTGTAAATCGTTATTATTATTTTGAGACCTTAATGTAATATGTAATTTGTTTATCCTCTTTCATCTATACAAAAATTTCAAATTTTATCCTTACCTTTGAGATTTTTATTTGATATTTTAAAAGTCATGTTTTACAATATTTCATATGCTCTCTTTCACATACAGTTTTTGTAACCAATTTTTTGTACGTTCTTTCCTATTGGAAACTAATAAACTCAAACATAGAGTAGTCTGTTTAAAAAATCTTTTGGAAACTAATAAATTAAAGATAGAGTAGTCTATGCCATACTTTTTTAGATTCCCTTTTGAGATATCGGTGTTTTGTTGAGGAAACCAATATGAATCTGTCAAATCCCGCCTCTGTCTCCATAAATCTGAAGTACAAAACCAAAACCCTAAGGTATTGTCATAAAAATGAGCCTTTATATAGAAAAATGGAATTGATCGATTGAGAGAGAGAGAGAGAGGAGAATTCCAAATTTACCTCTTTTGTGTTCACGATGAAATCAAAGAAGAAGACATCAAGAATTTTCTATAGAATCAACGATGATAAAGAATCGGGTTGGTGGAGGACGACGCTGGAGTGGCATGGCGGTGATAGAGTAGGTGTTGCTGATTTGGTGTCGGTGGCACATAGTGGCGGTCGTGGTAGCAATGGTGGGGTACGCTATTAATGGTGTGGAGAGGGATTGTTTTGTTGTGAATCTCAATCGATATGATGCAATTATAGGTGGGAAAAGGGGGCAATCATATTAGAAGGTTACACCGGAGAAGAAGGTTGCACCGGTAAGATAGATGCTGCCAGGGGAACAGAAGAAAAGTGGTTGTGGTTTTATGACTGGTGTTTCGTTCGATAGAGAGGGAATGGGTGAGATAGGAGAGTGTAATATGGGTTAAGTATTGAAATGGAGAAGAATGGAAGTGGGGGGGGGTTATATAAATGGCGAACATGCAGAAGAAATGGATACATAATTTGGAGGTTGTTGGACGGGATAGAGAATGAGGATCGAATCAAGAGCAATGCGGTTTCAACTTTAATCTATTAATCATCTTATCTCATTTTGATTTTTGTTGACCAAATAAGAGGTTATTGCATAAAAGGTTTGTACATATTGTAGTAAAGGCTTGTACCTCTTAAAATTCAGCCTTCGACTAAAGATGCATATATATATATATATATATATATATATATATATATATATATATATATATATATATATATTCTAACACATGTTTTCAAGAATGGATCAGTTGAAGACTTAATAGGGTCAAAGATAAGGCTTTTGGGGTAAACCTTATGGCACAACGTGGTGTGTTGATGAATACGATGTGGCATGACATTTAAACGAAAAGCGTGTCCAGATGGACACCACAACTTGGTAAGAGGGAGGCCACGACGTGGTGGCTATTGCAGCCCAAGCCCAAGATTTTTGGATTTCTCTCATATTTGAAGGCATTAACTCCAGATTTAGGGCCTCCTCTTCAGCCTCCATTCTACCTTGTCAAAAACCCTAGCCTCTATCCCATGCTTGTTAGCTTGGAGGCTTGGTTTTGAGCTTATCTTCTTGATTTTGTGAAGCTTGTGGAGGTAGAAACGCCATCTTGATGCAAGAAAGCAAAGAACAAGCCTAAATCCAGCATCCTCTTCAAGTTTTTGAGTCAATTGAGGTATAAATTTTGCACCTTGCCCTTTTTCTTTTGCGATCCATGTTTATGCTCCTTTTTGGTTGGTTTTGGTCCCATTAAAGGATGCTCTAGGAGTTTGAGGAACTCCAAAGCTTATTATGACACTCTTATGGTCATGAACCTCTGTTAAGTATGAAAAAGGTCCTAGTTTGGGTGTACTTGATCCCGTGCACAAGATTTAGCCTTGAAATAGTTTATTTGGACCTCAATTAGAAACTTTATCCATTAAGTCAATGGGAAGAATTAGATCTGAAGTTATGGGTCTTGATCTGTAAGGATTAAGTTCTTAATGAGAAACATGACATCCTGGAAAAAACCACGACGTGTCTAAGGAGGGCCCATGACATTGTGATGTCATACAGCTCGACTGTTTTATCTGGACATGCCCATGACATGGCCAAGAGGTCACCACTCCGTGGTGATCGTCGACTTGGTTGATCATTGACTTTTGTTGACCGTTGACCATTGACTTTTGACCAGTTTGACCATGAGTCAAACTTGGAGGTTTTAGGATGAAGATTAAGGATTTATCTTTAATTGGTGTTGGTTGATTCGAGGGAATGGTCAATGCAAGGAGTGAGAGTGTTGCTAAGCTTCTCTGGTTCTATGATTTTGGTGAGTTTTCTCACTATGCCACGTATGACATTGTATATCCTTTGCATGATAGGATGGAGGTATTGTTAAGGTATGAGTATGCTAGTTGACTAGGATAACTCATTGTAATTCATGTGCAGTATTGGACACTTGGTGTCATGGTATGCTAAACTCGTAGGGTCTTGCCTATTGAATGTATGATATTGTTGGTTTGGGAAATGTAGAACACTTGGTGCCATGGTATGCTAGACTAGTAGGGTCTTGCATATGGATTATATTGTTGGATAAGGTGTCTAAGTCCATAAGTATATTTGGTATGTACTTGACCCGATTTAGCATGGTCCATTTGGGTTGCACTTCACCGGAACAATTTGGATTTTTTTAGAAGAGGATATGTATGATTTATTAATATATTATAAGTTATAACATATTAATGTGAAATCATATTATTTAATTAGTATTGATCAAGAGTTAATTTGGAATTAATTTTGTGGTCAAATGAGAGTAATTAAATATATAGGGATTGATTGTGTAAATCATTCATTCTTATAATGTGGGCTAATGATCCATGATTCCTTATGTTGGGCTTAACCCATGTGGTGACCCATGGATAGTCCATGGAGTTTAAAACCCATGGATCATGAGGAATGTGGAAAGTCATGCACATTAGGGTTTACATGGTGTAATCCTAATGTAACCACACTATATAAGCAGCCCTTTTGGTTCAATAAATTGGCACCTAGAGTTTTTGCAAGAGTGTGGCCGATTTTTGTGAGCTAAAGAGTCCTCTTCCAAGTTTCCAAGTGTTAGTGGTGATTTGTGATTCCACTTGAGGCATTCACATTATTGGTGCTAGGCTCTTGAAGCTCCAAGCAACAAGCTACAACAAAAGGTATGTTATATAACTTGTTTTATTACCCAAGTATCAAAGTTTTGTATGCTAGTTAGGGTAATACCTTGGAAAATGAAAGTTTGCATGTATAATATAGAAAACATAGATCTAAGGTATTTAGGGTTGCATGTACACCTTAGGAGTGTTAGAATGCTCAAAACCCATAATATATGATATTGTTAGGTGTCATGATTGGTTAGGGTAATGTTAGTAATGGTTGTAGGTGGTTAAGTTGGATAGCCTAAGAACTCTTGGTCTAAAGCCTTATTGCATGGTTCTTGTTTGATTTATTGCTTTCGGGTGGACCATCTGTTCGACTATCTATTTCATATTTGACTATATATGACTTTATGTATTGTATAAAAGACCAGAATCTGGCCTCTGGCAATTGTCTGAAAGACTAGGATTTGGCCCCTGACAAGTGTGTGAAAGACCAGGATCTATCCCCTGGCAACTGTATGAAAGACCAGGATCTGACCAATGGCATTTTTATGAAAGACCAGGATCTGGCCCCTGGAAGTTGTAGGAAAGACCATGATCTGGCCCTTGTCAACTGTATGAATGACCAGGATCTGGCCCCTGGCACTTGCATGTAAGACCAAGATTTGGACCTTGGCATTACAAGGAAAGACAATTATTTGTCCCATGGCAGGAAGTGACTATAAGACTATGATTTAACCCATATGTTATGGAATCATATGATACTTGTCAAGACTCAGAAGAAATCTGATGCAAATTGTCAAGTTCTGATGACCCTTGTTAGGAAGTAATGCAGACAACACATGAAACCAAAAGCACACAAAGAAACAATATTTACGTGGTTCGGTCAAGATGACCTATGTCCACGGGTAGGATGGGAGTATTCTTTATTCATAGAGTTCTCAAACAGATATTACAAGGACAAACAAAAGAGATTCGATCTACTCACTAAGGATACAAAAGACACACCAAATGACTTAGCAGGAGTCCCTATTTATAGTGAAGGGATCAAACCTAAAACCCTAATGGGCCAAGCCCATTGGCCATATGCCTATGAATAGTATCAACCAAACACAATCTACCATGAAACATCTTCTAGAACACTCATCCTTGATTTACAATGCATGAGCATCAACAACACACATGATGGAGCATCATGATCCGGAGTGGCTCATCATGATGCAAGAATGGCACATCAAGATCACCATGGTTCATCAACCATCATTATCGAACATCAAGCAATAATCGTTGAGCATCTTCAACATTTGAGCAACCTTGAGCATCATATAAGACTTCACAACATAGTCAAGGGATACCATGCCTCATCATCAACATATATGGAACACTAGGAACATGTGTGGCACATCAAGCCACCTGATGGCGCATAATGATGCACAAGTGGTGCATCATGATCATTAGTGGTGCTTCCATGCCTTAACAACACATCAACAACACATCAATAGTCTGTAGTACTCCATGGTACACTAGAGTGGTGCACCTTGTACCAAGGTGACACACCTTGTGCATGAACGGCACACCTTGTGACCAAGGTGGCACATCTTCCTTCAACATGGCGCATCTAGCTTCAAGGTGTCGCATATGTAACACCCGCAAATTCAGGCTAGGCAAATAAGTTATTATAATCCATAATAATGAATTTTTAAAAGAAGATTATTTAGGATAAATAATCTTAACCAAAGTCATAGTATAGGTGACAAGGATTTCGTACATATAAAGAACGATGAAATCCGACTTCGTACGAAGAAGTTATGCTTCTTCGAAGTTTCACGATTAAACCAGCACGACTCTGCGTACCGTAAAAGTAAATTTTTGATACATTACTTTTTAGCCTAAGTGGTCTAAACGAAAGTCGTAGTAGTCATTAAACCGAGAGCGTGCATATAGGGAACGTCTAAATCTGACTTCATTAGAGGAATTTATGAGAATTGAAGATCTCATCAATAGGATTTCGTCGATACAGAGAACATTGAGAATGGAGTCCGTATATAGGAGTTATACATTCTGCAGCGATTTCTGACAGCCTAAGCCTATCAAAAATATAAATTTTTGATAGAGTGAGAATTAGATTTTGGAGTCGAAAGGAAGGTTATAGATCATGTCGAGATCTTTCCGGAAATATAAAAAATGTCTAAAACAGAGCTGGTATGAAGAAGTTACGCCATTTTGAAAACCTAAAACATCGTGTGTGCGAAATGCGGCACGCGCACTGATGACGTGGCACATTCTGGAGGCGACAAGTGTCCTGGTCGGCGGCCGGTTCTCCATCAACGACAAGAAGATGTGTCCCAAGGAGATGGTGACACATGGCACCATGAAAGGGTGACACGTGGCAGCCTTCTAGAAGGAAGGATGTGGAGAAATACGGTCGCGACACGTGTCAAGAAAAGGGAGGAGCCAGCCAGGTTCGAGCGCGCGGCACGCCTCTGAGACTTGCACCGTGCGCATTCCTAATTCCTATATATATATATATATATATATATATATATATATATATATATATATATATATATATATGTGTGTGTGTGTGTGTGTGTGCGTGTGCTGAATTTTCCTTTATTCTTCCCATAAATCAATCCTAAACTCTCTCAATCAATTTCTTATTCAAAAATCCAACTTTTTCCGGATTTCTAAGTATTTTTGCTAGGCTCTGCAAGATTTAGGAGTCTGACTAATAGAAGCTTTCGGTTTCAAAGTTTTGTCCGCGCGTTTTTCCCGGTTTTTGATAAAACCTCTGTAAGTTAAGCTACACTCTTTTGCTTTCAGTGTAACTTATATTTATGGTCATACGTCGTTCTTATGAACCTATAAATAAGATTTATCAGTAATTCCAAGTCGTTATACTGATTGATCTACTTACGGGAGAGGTGTCTAGAATTGTCATGTTGGCTTGGTTGTTGGATTTCAGAAAAGCTATTATGCCGAAATGGTCCTACCTCCCAACTGTCATGCATGGCTTATCCTTACTTGATAGATCTTGATGTGGACATTAGGATTAGTGAGGAATCTAGACCACTGTTAGTCACCAGGATCATTAGACTAAGACTCTGTATTAATCATACTTAGGTCACGTTAAGGGAACATCTAAGGTATTAGGCGAAACTTTGTCCATATCACCAGTCACCCACCTCAGTCAACTGAGTGCATAGTTACTTTCAAACTTACATAGAGATACAAGTATTCTAAATTGCTTAAATGATATGTGCGTTGTCATGATGTGTTTAATATATATATATATATATATATATATATATATATATATATATATATATATATATATATATATATATATATTATCATCCTTCATAATATGAATGGGTAGTAAAGGGCTGTGCGAAATAACAAATGAGAGGTTGTGATAGGGCTATGTGAGATAGTTGTTGTGATAGGTTAGTAGAACTCGTGCGAAATAATAAGCCTTGTCTGTCGTGTCTATCCAAAGTACTATTGTATTATCGTGTCTGTCGTGACTATCCAAAATACTAGGGTATTGTTGTGCTTACCCAAAGTACTATTGTACTGTCGTGCTTATCTAAAATATAATCATATTTTCATGCCTAATCAATTAGGAAATATAGATACCTGTTGACAAAGGTCCTTTACCCTCAATATCATTATATTAGGATTAGAAAGTGGGGATAATGGTAATGGGGTAATTGGGGATATTTGAATGCTGAAGAACATATGTAATTAAAGATTATAATATTATGGGTTGAAAACCCTATGTACTCACCAGGTTTCCCAACCTGACCCACTCAGTTTCTTGTATCACAGGTAGTGATACGAAGGTACTGATAGATAATATTGTTGGATTAGTGTCTAAGCCCGTAACTATATTTGGTAAGTATTTGACCAGGTTGTGCATGGTCCTTTTGGGTTGCCTTCACCGAAGCAACATGATAGGATGATTGATGAATAAGGAGGTTATTATGATTTATTAATATGTTATATGAATAATATACTAAAGGAGAAATCATATAGTTAATTAATATTGGACAAGAATTAATTAAGAATTAATTTTGTGGCTAAAAGAGATTAATTAAATAGAGGGACTGGAACTGTCAATTGTGTGATAGTTGATTTGGGCTGAGAATGCTTATGGAAGTAAGGGGTGGACGAAATTAGAGTGGGAGCCCATCTAAATTTCGTCCAAGGCCTTTATTCTGGAAGGTTCTGTGGACTGCTTAAGGCCTAAGCTATCCAATTAGGGTTTTGACTGAAACCCTAACAGCACAAGTATAAATAGACCCCTTAGGCTTCAGAAATCGGTGAACCCTATCCCTAAGAGTACTAGAGACAAATTCTATAGCCTCCAACCTCTCTCCAAGATCATCCTCTTGCTTGTGTTGTTTGTAAGCGATTAGAGGAGTGACATTTGTGACTCTAAGCTCCAAGGACAAGAATATTCAAGCTTTGAAGAAAAGGTAATCATCTAGATCTATTTTGTTATGTTAATTTCGAATTATATTCACTAGATCTAGGGTTTGTAAGTCTTGGATGAATTGCATGTACAATAGAGAAACCTAGATCCAAGCATTAGGGTTTGCATGAGCACATAGGATGTTCTTTTGGCTCAAACCCATCAAATATAGTTATTTGTCGAGAGATTAAAGGAATTCGTAGGCTACTAGAATATTGATGTAAGGCCCGTTTATGCTTATGTTTTGTATCAGTTTTGTCATCCCAAGTTTTAATAAATCAATGAAAAACATTTTCTTCGGAAATACTTTATTGGACAAATTCTGCATTATAAAGATCACTCTGATTTTAAAAAATGCATAAATAAAAAGTTTTAAAATGGTCATAAATTTGGGGATGTCACAGCATCCTCCTTCAAAAGTGGTGCATCCTCCTTCACCAATGGTGCACCCTCTCCAAAATGGTGCATCATTGATTCACGGCTCATCAAGGATGCTCCATTTCCTTCTCGGGTGCTCCATACCCTTCTCAGATGCTCCATTTCTTTCTCAGGTGCACCATAACCTTCTCACAAGCTCCATTCCTTTCTCAGGTACTCTATTCCTTTCTCAGGTGCTCTATTCTTCCTTTATGGCGACCCGTTCCTTTGTCACATTATATGTTCATCTGTCACATGATCCGTTCCATATATATATATATATATATATATATATATATATATATATATATATATATATATATATATATATATATATATAAAGTGATTAATGAATATTATTGAATTAAAAATAAGTGAAATATACCATCTAATTTCACTATAATGGTATTTTAGTCAATTGAGATAAATTTAAAAAAGGAAAATTCCAAATTTTTGGGGATAATTAATTACCTTCAATTTTAATTCTTATGTAATTTTTAATCATACCCGATTTTATTCTAACTGAATGAAATTCTGTTAGAATGATAATATCATTCTTCGAACGAAATAACAACATTTTTTATTGAATAAACTTCTCGAATAATAATTTTTGGATACAAGTTAAAAAAATTTATCACATTCTTAAAAAAAATTATATACTATTCTATAATAATGAAACACTCACTATCAACAAATAAACACAATTTATTGATTATTCTACCTGAATATTCTACCAAAATATACTAGTATTACATATTTTCTTATCAATTTATTGTAAATTATTTTGTCAGAATATAACGATGAATAGTGCTTTCACTGGTGACCATTGTTCATCTTCATCCCACACACCATCGTCCAGCCTTCATGCCCTTGATCATCATGTGTCATTCATGCATTCTATAAGAATATCTGCCATGAAATAAAGCATTCTATGAGAATAGTTGTCATGAAATCGAATTATGTGAGAATAACATTCTGTGTGAACGCTTTTATATGACAAATATTAAAATGAACTTCAGTAATTCTGACAGAATGCATACCACATGGTCAGTTTCTCTTTCAGACATTTCGACAAACACCTGTCGTGCAACATATGACCCGGTATCATATGAAAAATATTTTGTAGCATCACCATGGTAAAAAATGAAAAATGTAAAAAGAAAACTTGATTGATAACAAAACAATAAAATTTAGCTTGAAGCCCTTTTCACACAAAATATTTTGTAGCTTGATTGTAAAATAATAATAATAATAATAATAATAATAATAATAATAATAATAAACTTGGTTGATGGCAACATAGGCACACCAGCCGAACAAATTAACCTGAATGAAAATAAGGACAAGAATATGGAATTCATAGATCATGGGATGTACGAATAAGCTTACCTGATACATCCTAAAAAGTAGTGGCCTTTTCAAAATGGGTGCTGATTTTTCCAAGAAACTTTTTTATACATCCACGAAAATAATTGTGAATGGACAATTATACCCCCAATTCAATTTCTAGATATTAAAGAGGTTCCAGGTTTATCGGAAACAATAAACAAACGCACGACGACGCAAACGCCTCTTCCTCCTTGGGAGTTGCTTTTACAGCCGGCGCGGCATCTTCAGCAGGAAAGTGTTTAATTTATACATTCTCTTAGGGGTTCAATTGACGAGGAGTATGTTTGTCTCTCAAAAGAGGAGATGAACCGACGTGACAAGGATTCAAATCGTCAATGAGCTTTAGTGACGGGGTAACATTTTCGTTTACACTGTGTAACGATGCAACAGAGAGTCAGCTAGACCGCATGGAATTAACTGCAACCCTATGAACACCAATATTGACAAGAAATGAATTAGGGATGGGTTTAACAGTAACCCATCTGTTATATTTGAAGAACCTTCAACTTGTTCCCGAAGCACAAGTGTGAGCAACCCATATATAGTAGGAATGAGGTGGGAGACCAAGTGTGAGTTTAGGTTGTGGGCATGTTCACAATGACAAACTGACTACTATATTTCAAATTCACTTTCTCATCAATAAGCCCAAGGCTTTCGAGTACTGAATCTATCACCCTTTCATACAATTGTATGGTTTGAGTACTCACCCACTGCTACCCTATTGGAATATTGTTGGAATATAAAATATCATTAGAACTAAGACTATCAAAGCAGATTGAACTGTTCAATAATTTTATGGACCAATGAGAGCTTAGCAAGCACAATGGAAAGTAGATAAATATCCAAGTCACCTTATAGGAGTTATATATAAGGAGTCTACTGAAGGCAGTTTGGGTGTAACTATCAGGCCTAAATTCATTCGTTTAGAGCTTTGAATTCAAAAGTTTTGGTTTTATCAAGATTTCAAGTTTAATTATTTTGGTTTTATTTTTGTGTACACGTAGAATTTTACCTCAAATCAACAAGAAAAGAAGGGCAGAGAGGAGCAAAATCTGGCATGGTTGGGGGCAGTAATTTACGATCTTTGTCCTCGTAAGGAGATTTGGCTAAGTTCTTGAAGTGGTCTGCTAATTTTTTATGTTTGTGCAAATAATAAATGAGGTATCCTTTGTAGTTTCTAAACCATCCGGGTGATTGTGTTTTTATATATTTGCCTACTTGAGAGAGAATTCCAATCTGTTTTGACACTCACCACGTTTGAAGCTTGCAATGCTGAAGGAAGAAGATGAAGATTTTAGCGCTAAGTGGGGAAGAACAAGCACGTAATTTGGAAACAATTTCAAGGGATATTTCTCTCTCTCTTCAATATTGTTATTTTAAAGGAAGGGTATATTTGTCATTATATTAATTTTTCAGTGGAAATAGTGAAAACTTCAGTAGAATAATCGACACCCTTTCAAAATATTCCATGCACCAATCATAAAGAATTAAATTTAGTAACAAGAGACTTCCAAAGTCTCATATATGTCGATACAAATGATGACATGACAGTCTAATTTGTGTTTCAACATTTTTTATATCTTGAACTATTATAGCAACAACAAAGAATAGAAACCAAATAGTGTAGTTGAAAGGATTGTGATACCTTGGCATGTAACAGGCAAGAAGCACTCAGTTGCTAGCATGTTCTGCTGCCGACAAATCACGATTCAAGAACCAACATATGACCCGATATCATATGAAAAAGTTTAAGGATTATACCTAAACTTTTTAATGGCTAAATCCATACACGTATAAACAGAATCCTATAATGATTTGAATACATACAAAAAGAACAAATATATCAACCAACCAAGACCAAAATTCACAAGCTTTTTCCACTTTGCAACCAAATATCAACAACGAGTAGATTATATATTCCAAAATAAAATAGGCACAAACAATACAAATAAAAGATAAATGACCCACCTACAGGATTCATTGTGCCTTGAGGAACAACCATTTGATAACCATTAGGCATTTGCACATACATCCTCATTGGTTGCTGGCCAATCTGTCCGTACTGTGGCGGCATCATTTACGGAATCGAATATATCACGCCACTTGCCTGTGAGGGCGCCTGCATCATAACACCTGGCAGCTGAACCTGGAATTGGACCTGGCCTTGACCTTGAACCCTATAGTTCTATAAATTAGGGTTCGGTATTGGAGAAAATTGAGGGGTACTTAGAAGAGGCAACGGTAGCGCTGCTGGCATGTAAGACAGATGGAGAGTAGAGACGTACGAAGGAGTTAGGTTCAAATGTTTCTACTATCTGTTGTGTGCATGTAGGATTGATTATGGACCAGTCATTTTAGTTATTTTAAGAAAGTAATTAATGTATATTAAATGTTGAAGATTTAATTAATACTCATTATATCTTCAACATGTAATATACATTAATTACTTTCTTAAAATAACTAAAATGATTGGTTCACAATTAATTCTACATGCACACAATAGATAGTTAGAACACAATAACCTAACCTATATATATATATATATATATATATATATATATATATACATATATATATATATATATATATATAGGGGCAAATCAATAGAAAAAATAGGGATGATGTCACTGTAGCACAATGAACTTTTGTGATTTCTCCGACTTGACCAATAATGTTTTTTTCTTGCTCATAAGGTCATCTAAATTTTACTGTACATGTCAATTAGGTCATTATCGTTAATTTTTAACCATTCCTTCATTAACTAGTTATCTAAATTACATGAATGGCCCGTATGGTTTAAATTTCTTTCGTAATTAGTCGTTATCAGCCATGTTTTAAATCACTCAACTAAAACTATCACAATCCTGAAACTCTAGGCACCAAAGTGTAACATTGTCATTATTCTTCCCATTAAATCCGGTTGAAACAAGAAGCATACCATTGGATTTCATAAGCACCAAACCAAATAATAGGCAAAATTTTCTTTGATGTTAGCACATACCATTGGATTTCATAACCTAAAATCCTTTACTGTTCATCCGACTTCGAAGCCCATATATTTCTTTAACTCATTTAATTTGATTTTCATATCAAGTCAAGCATCGGAGTTGATTTTGGCGATGCTTGGGTTAGGAATCGAAAGGTCACTACAGTTTCAATATGGAGTTGAGTCGTTCGATCTGATTTTGACTAGTATTGTTGTTCACATCTTGATGTCGTGGATCCATTAATGGAAATCGAATCTGTTCTTGAAGTTCGATTAAGAGTCAAACACAGAAAGTCAAAATTGATGATTTTGAAAGTTTTTGATAATCGATGGTTGAAAGCGAACAGGGAATATATATTTGGAGTTGAAATCGACTTTGAATGTCGATATGTTGATATCAATTTGATTTTGGATCTAATTGTTTTGATTTCGTGAATGAACAGCGTACAACGATTATTTTGACTTCGAAGGCTCGATTTGTGAAAGGCGAAAGCTTAGAGTCGATAGTTAAAGTTTGAAGTTGATTTTGATTTGTGAAAGTCAAATCATTGTGTTATGTATGTTATTCGACTGACTGGAGTTCGAATTGGTTTTCATTCCCGATCTGGGTTTCGTTTTGGGATCACGGTCGAACATCTTGGGGTCAGATAACCAGGTTTATTGTGTTGTATTCGTTATATGGTGATGAAAGTCTATTGTATTGTGGTCAAGGGATGATGGAAATCGAAGGATTGAAGATGATAGTTTATTTGATTATCGACTTGGTTGTATTTGAAAAGTCAACGAATTAAAGTCAAAATTAAAGCTTCGACACTGAGAAGTGAACTGGGATCGAAATTGGTTGTATGTAAATGTTTCAATTGATTTGATCGTGTACTGGGAATATACTTTTGGAGTCGAAATCGACTTCAATTTTTGATGAATGATTGGCGAGTTTGACTTGTTGCTTACGAAATCCAATGGTAAGCTTAATGTTTCAACCAGATTTAACGGGGAGAATAATGACAATGTTACACTTTGGTCCCTAGAGTTTCAGGATTGTGGTAGTTTTAGTCGAGTGATTTAAAACATGGCTGATAACGACCAATTACGAAAGAAATTTAAACCATAGGGGCCATTCGTGTAATTTAGATACCTAGTTAACGGATGAATGGTTAAAAACTAACGATAATGACCTAATTGACATGTACAGTAAAAGTTAGATGACCTTATGAGCAAGAAAAAAACATAATTGGTCAAGTCGGACAAATCACAAAAGTTCATTGTGCTACAGTGACATTATCCCGAAAAAATACTTTGAGATATCTATTTTTTTTTGACTTTATAGGACTAAAATTCGCAATTCTGTATACCAATTCGCTAAAAAAAATGAGTTTTTTTTTTAAATTAATTTTTTTCATCGATTTTAGATTGTAAAGTCAAAAAAGATTAGATATCTCAAAGTATATATATATATATATATATATATATATATATATATATATATATATATATATTTAGAGTTTTTTTAGGTTTATGTATTTTCTATTAATTTTACTTTTATATATATATATATATATATATATATATATATATATATATATATATATATATATATATATATATATATATATAAGTAAGTTCAATTGAAAAAATTAAAAAGGTTGAGAATGAGAGAATTGTTTTCAGACAATCATTTTTTTTTCCGTAAAACGCTTTGTCTTACTGGTAAGACGGAGGATGAGTAATATTCATATTATGAATAGAAATATAAGTGTATTCATATATGAATCCACCACCTCCCCTCCGCCACCAACCACCGCCACCACCACCAACCACCACTGCCACCTCCGCCATCACCACCACCTTCGCCACCGACCATTGTTGTCATATTCATATATGAATAATCACTTCTTCTAAACTTATTCCTATATAAATATACGTATTCATATTTAAATACACTTATATATATATATATATATATATATATATATATATATATATATATATATGAAGATGATCTGTTCTGTCGGCCCAATACGTTGGATTGCTTAAACAGCAGATTCAAAATTGATGGCCCAGATTCATTCACTCATTTCACAACCTTTTTTTCTAAATTGAACCCTCATCTATCTCTCTTTTTCTCTCTCTCTCTCTCTCTCTCTCTCTCTCTATATATATATATATATATATATATATATATATATATATATATATATATATATATATATATATATATATATAGGAATTTAAAATTTGGTAGGAGCCAAGATGACAAATTTTAGTTTATGATTGAAAAAAATAAATGGTTAAAATTTAATTTTATTAATTGTCAAAATCTCCCTAAATAATATGACATTTTGGTAATTATGTGAGAGATTTGGTAATTTTCTGCAAAAATTAAATGTTTTGAAGGTTAAAATGGAAAAAAATCAGAATTTCGGTTTAAACGCTACCTCACGCCCCCACCTCCTACCCGCACTCTCGCCATGTGTTAGCCTCCTATTGGGTGAGTTTTTTCCATCTATTTCGTTTTTTAGCCATAACTTTTTTTTCTTTATTATTATCGTTATAATTTTGAAAAAAAAAATACCAAATTTTTTAAATTTAATTCTCTACAAAATGAGCATAGTAATGAAAATTTGAAAAAATATATATATTTTTCATTTTTTTATTTTTATAAAAACTCAAAAAAAATATTTTCTAAAAATAATAAATATTTAGAAGATACCTATAGTCACAATAGTAGTGACTTTGTAGAAAAGAAAACTTAAAGTAAGTTTTTTAACATTTCGTATTTTAATTTTAAGAAATATTAGTTTTTATAAAATATAATCGAAATTTTTTATTCAAATTCAAAAAAATAAATGGAAGAATTTTCATATTACTATTTTAACGAGTTTGTAAATGAAAATTTTCAAAAATATTGTTGTGAAGTGTATTCAAGTGTTTAAATGATTTTAAGTTTTTATAAAAAATAAGACGTGAAACGTTGCGTTCTCCAAATTAAAAATTTTCTAAAGTTTTATTATATATATATATATATATATATATATATATATATATATATAAAAGTATGATCAAATGAGAACATCAAAAAGGTTGAGAACGCGAGAACAAAGTATATTCATTTGTGATTCCATGTATTCATTTGTGGAGAAATGATAAATTTTTACGCCTTTAATTTCAATTGAAGAGAAAAAGCATATTCATGTTGATTGTGCGTAAAAATTTATAATTTCTCCACAAATGAATATACATGTTCTCGCGTTCTTAACCTTTTAGGTGTTCTCATTTGATAATTTCCCTATATATATATATATATATATATATATATATATATATATATATATATATATATATATATATATATATTATGAACTTTTTGAAAAAAATTGTAAAAAAATAAGGCTGTTAGATACCAAACTTTATTTTAAAGAATTACAAGTTTTCAAAATAAAAAATTTGAAAATAATATGATCCAAAATAAGATTATTCAAAATATTTATGATTCAAAAAATCAACATGTTTATGATCCTTAATTTGTCGTGTTTTAAAACATTTTTATCTAAATATGTTATGATCATTAATTATATTTTTGATGATTCAAAGTTGAATGATTTCGGAATATTTTATCAATAAAAACTTGATTTAATTTAATATATTATGTTCCAAAATCATATGATTAAAAATAATATGATCCAAAATACGAAAATTCAAAATGATATGATCCAAAATAAATTAATCCAAAATGATATAATCCCAAAATAGTATAATCTGAAAATATTACCATGCTTGATATTTTATAATTGGGAATTTTTATAATTGTTAATAATCAAAAACTCAAACTGGTATTTAATTCAGGAAAAAAAAGTAACTTGAAAGATGTACTAAAAACATTAAAAAGGCAAAAAAAAAATGAAATTAAAGAGAAACTCACTTAAATGTTTGATGAACGTTCGTTACACGTGATCATATCTTTGGGTTTGTATTACGTTTCACGAACATGCGTAACATGCGAACGCATAACGTCCAAATATTGAGTATGATGTTTGTGATTTTGACAAAATGGATGATGAAGAATTGTCTTCATCGAGGTTCCTACAATTTTTTAGGTTCCTATAGGATCCGAACCTATTTCATTATAAGGCTATTTATTTATCCATTGGCGACGGTCATAAGAAAGCTGTCACTTTATTTGTTGATTAAAAGAATATTTTACAACTTTGTATCAGTTTTCAACTATCAAATAAAACTTAACTGTCATTGTAACTCAATTGCAAAAAAATAATAATATTATTAATAATAATAATAAATAAATAAATAAATAATAAATTATAATTGAATGCGAAGTTAGATAGTACCCAACCAGTCAAGAAACTAGAAAGACGAATTATGGATTTGTAAAATGGTCAGATCATCCCCTTAACGTTTGCAATATTACCAACTATAATCCTTGGAAGAAAAACAAAAAAGTATAAGGTTGTTCACTATTTGGATAAAACCGATGGACAATTTGGATTACACTATTTGGTTCGGATATTCGGATTTTTTGATTGGTTTTCAACAAAACCGAATTATTATTTTGGATTTCGGATTGATTTTGGTTTATAAAATAATAACCGAATAGTCCAAAAAAACCGAATAACAATTTGTTATGTACTTATTTTCAATATATTTATAATTATTTATTAATTTTATAATTTTTCTTAAATAAGTTCAAAAAGTTTTACCTAATAAAAGACATTTATATATATTTTCTCTCAAAAGTTTTTTATCTATTAAATAATAAACTATAATATGCCTTCTTAGTGGTTGTTTATAAATTTTAAATCAAAAGTAAATAATTTGTTTTTGCTTCTTCTGTAAAATTAGATCATATTATAATTCTATGTCATTTTAAAATGTTATGGTTTTTGAAAACTGAATTATAAAAACCGATCCAACCAAATTATAATTGCATCTGATCGGATCGGATTTGAATTTAGTTTGAGCTATTTGGATCCATATTTTGAAAACCGAAATCAATTTGGATATACTAAATTTGATTGGATCGAACCGATCCATCCTACAAAAGTACATCAGAGAGAGAGGAATATGGATTTGTAAAATGGGATGTTTACCCCCCTGAACTTTTGCAATATTAGCAACTATAACCCTTTGAAGAACAAGACAATACTACATGATAGAGAGGGAGAGATTTCCAACCTCAAACTTGTCCCCATTTCCCCAATCATTTCACCTCTTTTCTTCTTGATTCGCCATGCTCCACCAACCCCGCCATTGCACCCACAAACAACCATCCTTTCACAACAGACAAACACCATAAATATCCCTCAGAAATCGACCCGTTTCAAGCAACGATACAAGATTAAAGAACGAACGTATATGTACTTGTAATAGATCATTAAAAGCAGATAACGCTTTAGTCATAATATATTACAAACGGCAGCAGCCATGGATGCCTACATTGTAGTTCTTCAAAGTTCAAAGTTAGCTTCCATTAACAATCATCAAAAACCCTATGGGGGTAGTTCGTAGTAAGGCTTCAAATTTAGCAACGGATTTCTTACCATGAAATCCCAATTTGAAACCAACAACAGAAACAAGAACAAGAACAGGAACCAATAACCGATTTACACATGTGTCCTCTCTCATGATTTCACTAGAAATTAGAGAATAGTGGTACTAGTACTATTAGTAAAAATTTCAAAAGATCGTGTTATATATGCCTTCTTCTTTCGCCGGAAGTTTAATCTTTCTGGGTTTTCTCGCCGGCGAGACTCAACGAGCAAACCGGTGAAGGACTCACGAAGTTCTTCATTTCTTCCATTAATGTGTAAAAATGCTCGTTGTTTGGCAAGAAGTAGAATCCGATTGTGGCTTTTTCCAAGAACAAGAGCTTCACGTCTTGCCCTGCTTTCTGCAGCCCTTCAACATACGCCAATTGCCAGTCTTGAACAAGATCCAGTCCGGCGACGACGACCAGACTTTTTGGGAAGTTAACGCCGGCGAGATTAGAGCCACGAGGGCCAAAAATATTACAAGCAGGATGATCTCTGTCTTCACCTTCGGGCAAAAATGCTCTCCAATACCAGTCTCTGTCGAGTAACTTGACGAAATATTTTCCGTCTAATTTCTTCTCCGACTCCGTTCTTTCTTCGCCACCAAACAACGGGTGTAAGAGTATGTTTCCGAGAACCTCCACGCCGGAAACCGCCGCCCGGTGAGCCACATGATGAGCTATATTCCCGCCGGAGCTGTCACCGGCTAAATAAACATGGACTTTAGAGTCTTTACCACTCAAAAGCCATGATCTTGAATGAACCCATTTAAGAGCTTCCCACCCATCTTCGTAAGCACAAGGATACCGATGCTCCGGTGACCGCCGGTAGTTTACAGATATGACAACACCTTGAATAAGCCCGGTGAGTCGCCGGCAAAATGTATCATATATAGCACTGTTAGCAGACGAATGAGTGAAGCTTCCACCATGAAAGAATATTATAACCGGCACGATTTCAGTAGTACTAAGCGGTTTCTCCAGCTCTATGATTCCGGCACCGGGATGCCGACTAGACTCATTTTCCGGTGGAGCGCATCTGTAAATTCGGTTGAAGAGACCAGTGGCACGGTCAATCACATCAAAAGAGTAAACACCATCCACCGGAACCGTATTCGCAACCACTTTCCGGTCAAGAAACTCGGCGAGCTCCCGGTTGAAAGTCCCGTCCGGTCGCCGGAGCATGTTGTAAGCTAGCTTAAAGTTGGAGATTAAAATCCATGTGTGAAGTGGTACAACTTTCTACACAAAAAGACATGATTTTTTGGCAGAAGATTAGAAATAAATTCCATACGATTAACAAGATTGATCAAATCAAAAATACAGTTGAATGGGTGGATGATCAAAAATAAATGGGGAAATTTTAATGAATAAATGCAAAAAAGTAAGATCAAAAGAACCTTTGAAATCATGAGTTACAAAAGAAAAGACTCAATTTTTAGCCCCAAATCAGTCAACAAAAAAACCCACCAAAAATCAAATAAAATTACCCAATACGTCCACCAGAAAACATAAACAATCAACAAAAAAATTTAACTATTTTGGGAGGAACATGACAAAGAAAAGAAAGAGGGGCAGAGAAAACAGATCAGAAAATAAAAATACCTTGGCTTCATTTGCGTTGATTTCGTTACTACCAGCCATGAAGAACACAAAACTTGTTTGAATCTCCTTCGCTGTTTTCCTTAACTTTCTTCTGGAAATTCAGACGAACAGTTTAGAACCCTAAAACCTGCAAGTGTTCTTCAGATGGATCGGCCTTTTGACCGAACATACCGATCCCAAAAAAAACCCAGTAAATTCCTCAGTATTTCAGAGGGTTTTCAGCGCTCAAATGATATAAAAAAAGAGGGAAGTAAAGAATGTGAGAGTTAAAGAGAGAGAGAATTTAAGGGGGTGGAAGTCGAACAGAAAAGAACGACGGTGGTGGACGGAGGCGAGAGAGACGACAAAGCAGGCGGCCGAAATAAACTTTTTAACATGGGACCCGTAAAGAGTATTGTTATTTTAATTTATAATGTGATGGTATTTTTCATTACTATATTTAAGTTTTAGCCATTCAGCTTGAACTTTGGTCTTAATTGCCTTTTTTGACATTTGCTTTAATAAAAACAAGGGTAATTATAACAACTCCACCTAAGTCTTCTTTCTTTTGTCTTCTATTACTTCATTCATTGCATCTCCACCATTTATTTATTTGTCAAAATGTATTTTGTCATACTTTTCGAAAATTAGACATACCTAAAAGTATACATTTATTGATAGTCATTTATATATTTTAATAGCTATAAGACAACACGGTGTAGAAGGTAAAATATCGTCGGTATTTCTATATAGCAAAGGTTGCGAGCAGCAAACACAGCCCCTTCACTAGTTATTTTGCCGACGGTAATCTTCATCTACATATTATTGTCGTTCAGTAATTTAATTACTGAAGAGTGATGATGTGTATTGAAAGGCTTGTACGATTAACATCACATAAATACATTGTATGAGATTAAATGGCATTATATTTTTTAATTAAAACAAGTTGGTAGATAATGATTACACCACAACCTACTTATAGGCAAAAAAAAAATTGTAAGAATTACAAAAGTTTATGTATGTGGCGACTATGGAGCACACAATTTTTGTAGGCAAAAACATCATCGCACCATTTATCCTGATATATTAAAGTTGTTTGGTTTGGTTGAATCCGTTCGGATTAAGGTTAACATAAATACGGTTATTAACCTGGGCAAATGTCATAAAAGCCTTCAAGTTTGTAATTTTTTGTCAGTTTTATCCTATGTTGTTTTTTGTGTCCATTAATGCATCAAATTTGGAAAGTTTTTTTCATTTATGGATTTTATCAAGTAATTCTTCCCTCAACAAGTTACCACTCCACATGGCTACCATGTTGGCTTGCTGACTTGGATTCTTTGTTGATGTGGCCAAATAAAGAACCCACATTAGCTGAACAATAAATTGAAGAATAGTGGTGAGAGTCTCCAATGTCTTTCTAAGTATACTATTCATTGTCTATGCATCTCTCCACATTCATTTGTTTTTTGAATTTTTCCTTACCCATCTCACCACCTCCATCTTTACACAACCAAGAAAATGAAAGAAATTATCGTCCACTCTCACTTGAGCATTTCATCGAACACCTCACGTGCACTTGAGTATTTCACCATAAATTAAACCTGAAATTAATATCCCACCATTAAGCCTTGTTCTTCGAGATCCATATACACACATCAAGAATCCAATCCATGTTCATCGTTTTTTGGCTTCGATTCGCTTCATATGGAAAGATCTTAATGTCTTGATGAAAATGAAGATCCAACATATACTAATCCACTAGATGAAAATTAAAAGCACTAAAAGAAAAACAAGAATGGCGTTGGTTTCTTTGTTGTCGTGAATTAGTGTGGATTTGCTTCTAATCGTTTCCCTTTCTGGATTTCTCGTTTGGTTCTTTAGGAGGAGGAAGATTCACGATTGAATCATTAACTGTTTATAGATACGAGCAGCTACAAAAGGCTATCGAAGATTTTAGGGTAGAAAACAAAATGAATGGATATGTTTATAAAGGGATCTTTAATGGAGATTTTGTAGCAGTGAAGATCATGAAAGGTGATGTCTCCGGTGAGATCAATATACTCAAACAAATCAATCATTAAAGCATAGTTAGATTTTATGGTTTATGCTTACATCAAGGCCACACATATCTCATTTATGAATTCACCGAATATCATGATTGACTTCACTCCTCAGCAAAACGGATATGTGTTGCTTTGGGTGTTTTGATTTCAAAGCTTTTGTTTGGGGGACGAGGGCTTACAAAATAGATGTGAGGCTCGTGGCTTAGGTGGCATCCAACTTGGCCTTGGTAACCGAATATTGAGAACACAATTGGTTAAAAGTTTTAAATAAAAAAATCAATGAAATGTGATGCATTAATTGACACATAAAACCACTTAGGGTAAAATTGACAAAAAAATATAAACTTAAGGGCTATTATGACATTTGACTTAATAAATTTCCCAACCCAATCTAAATTGTTCAAAAAAACAAGTTAAGATTTTCAACCTAATTTGGTAGATAACTTATTTTTTTCCAACCTTATATGTTAGACAAACGAGTTAATCCATTAGCAAAAAAAAATAAGTAAACAACAAGATGTTTTTCAGTCAACCGTTGAAAGTATAATTTCCGATTATACTTAATATGAATTATATATATATATATATATATATATATATATATATATATATATATATATAGGGAAGGGTTATTTGGAAAACAAAAAAGCCCTAAAAAAACCCTAAAAATTAAAAAAATGCATAAAAAAATACCAAAACATCACAAAACTTTTTTTTTGAATTTTTTATTAAAAAATCGCAGCATTTTTTACAATTTCGCTGAAAAAAAAATCAATTTTTTTTTTTTGTAAAAAAAAGAGTTTTTTTCAAAAAAAAATTTCAGCGATTTTGACCTAAAAGTTGCGATTTTTTGATAAAAAAATTCAAAAAAAAGTTTTGTGATCTCTAAGTATTTTTTTTATGCATTTTAATGATTTTTAGGGTTTTTTGTTTTCCATAGAACCTAAACCTATATATATATATATATATATATATATATATATATATATATATATATATATATATATATATATATATATATATATATGTGTGTGTGTGTGTGTGTGTGTGTGTGTGTTGTAAAAATTCAGACTAGGTCTCGATTAATCCATAGGCGCTACCTGACCGACTAGAAGGCGCCTAACGATTAATCCATGCCTACAAAATGAGCGAATTAGTAACAAACAATGAAATTTTAACACTTTGAAGAAGTTCTTTGTAAACGGAAAGTATTTGAGGAATAATTAGTGTTGTCTTAATCATATTAACCTATTGGGTAAATTACACGAATGGTCCCTGTGGTTTAGGGTAATTTGCGTGTTTGGTCCCTAACAACTTTTTTTAACTCGGACCGTCCCTAATTTATATTTTTGTTGCACACTCCGTCATTGTCTGTTCTAAAAAGACTATTTTACCCTTAATAAATTATTTATTTATTTATTACTTATTCTTTTACCTTTTAATATTAAAAATATATTTTTAAAAATTAAAAAAAAATGAAAAGAATCCCTAAAACCTAAGCAACGCCGCCAGCCCTACTTGGCTCCTCCTACACATCTCGTCTTCCATCATCACCACTCTCCAGCTACATCACAGATCAACTTCATCTCCGACGACTCCAACAACATCATACATGGTTGGTGAGAAAAATCTTCATCTCATTCCCTTCTTCACTCGCGGGACTAACTTGTCTCTCTACTCCGCCTCTCTCACTCTCTATTTCACTTGAAAGCATACGACACTTAAAACTCCAATTGCCTCACTCAAGTTTATTCCCAGTCTATCGTCTTCTTCCTTCAAGGTATTCCCACAAACTTCTACCTTCATGGCCTCCGACCCCTTCTACTATCGTGCACCAGCAACATCTGTTGCCAACACCACCAGAAAAGGCATAGGTGAAGCAGACACTCAAGTCTGGTGAGACAATACAAACTTAAGCATTGGCCTCTTTCCCTGTCTCAGATTGGGAGCATGTTATCGAACCAGAAGCGAGATTTCATGTTTGATTGTAGTTTCGTCACCCAAAACGATCCTACAACGTTGGTTAGGTTTGATTTAAGGTTCAATTTTCAGTTTTAGGTTTGATTGAATTCTAGGTTTGAATTAAGTTTCACACTCAAATTTCAGTATGATTTCATGTTTGATTTCAGTTGTAGGTTTGAATTCATATTTGATTTTGAATTTTGGGTTTGATTTCAGTTTCACTTTCGATTTTAGTTTCAGTTTCAGGTTTGCATCATGGATCAATTTAAGGTTCAAGTTCAATTCATTATGGTGATTACAATAATATACTTCATTGTAGTCGGATAAGAAAGTTGTGGGGGGATGTGGAGGTGGATCAGGAGCTGACACAGTCAATGTGTGGGATTTTTCGGTGACTGAACATAAGGAGGGAAGGGAGGGGAGGAGGGTACGGTGGTGCAGGCTCTTGAATTATACAAATATATATTTAATTATTAGTTTTTCAACATTTAATTAATATTTTTTTAATTAACTGGTAATTTAACATAGGTAAAAGAAGACAGTAAGGGTAAATCAGTCTTTTTGGAACAGACAGGGACCAAGCATGCAATAAAAATATAAATTAGGGACTTTCCGAGTTAAAAAAAAGTTCTTAGGGACCAAACACGCAGATTACCCTAAACCACAGGGACCATCCGTGCAATTTACCCTAACCTATTTTGTTATGATATTAGTGGTATTTACGATTTTCGTTATGACATTAGTCATATTTAATTTTTTAAAATTCAACGAAATAACAATTTAGGGTCTTTGCTTAATCCCCCGATTAATCCCTTAACCACAGTCCACCAACTGGCTAACGTCAAACGTTTTTTACAACATTGATATATATATATATATATATATATATATATATATATATATATATATATATATATATATATAAGTAAGTTCAAATAAAAACAGTAAATAGTGTGAGAACGTAAAAACACTATGTTTATGTTATTATTCTGTAATGAATTTTGTATATGTGTATTGTTGAAGTAATTCTAATATAAATATTAACTTTCGATTAGTCATATATTCATTACAATGTTATTATTCTATTATAAACTTATGTATGTGCATTTTTGTAGTAAATTCTAATTTTAATTTTAACCTTTGACTATTCATTAATTCTTTGCTGAATAATGACATAAAGTTGTCGATACAAAATTCATTGCAGAATAATAACATAAAAAAGTGTTTTTACGTTCTCACACTATTTACTGTTTTTATTTGAACTGTCCCCTATATATATATATATATATATATATATATATATATATATATATATATATATATATATATATATATATATATATATATATATATATATAGTGTCTGCCTTAGAGCCTCTTCAACCACAAACACCTAAATAATGATTGCATTCCAACCAACTTCTAAAATTGTGGTATTTAGAGGCTTGTATATTTGGTGTTAAAAAGAACCGAACACAAAAATGGTGTGATATTTGAATGTTGGTTGGAGCGAAATGGACCTCTAAAATAGTATTTTCGAGGTCCATTGGAGTTCCCCTTAGACTATGTTTGACATTCTACAATTAGCTTATTTGAAAAAAAAATACATGGCCCATTCTACGTACACACGAGTTCTCTCTCTCTCTCTCTCTCTCTCTCTCCAAACCCCGTCCCCATCAGTTGCACACTTCCATCGTTTCCACCTTAGTCACCTTTTCTTCTCTCCATTTTTATGGTGAGCCTCCACAATCCCCTTTGTCGATTACCTCCCCCTCTCCTGCCCATACCTCCCTTTTCGATCAAAATCTGTTTGCCACTACTCATGAGTATTTGCCACCAGAATTTTATAAACTATATGTTTATGTTATTTTTTATTGAACCTGATAACCTAAATATCACTCGATTTCTAAAATTGCTTTAATAGTAATAAATCCTCAAGTTCAACAAAAAGGTTTGTATAATTTATTTAAAGATAAAATGTCATAGTGTAGAGTTCGTAGTTTGTTGTGTCATCTTGTATTGTTGAATTCACAATGTCTTTACTTAGTGTGAGTTGTTATGCAATCTGTCACTTTTTGTTACCTTGAGTTCGCAGCTTTGCTGTTGACTTGATATACCTTTCTTTTATCCCTCTGATGCCTATATATAGGGATACTAGTCAGAAGAACGTGTAAGAGTTGATCGATAGAATAGTTCTTTTCTTGTAATCTAATTGTTCTGATCTTGCTCGTTAATGAAAAACAATCTTATTTACCTCATGTGTTCTTGTGAATCTTTTCATCGTTTGATTTGTGAATCTAATCGTTTCTTCAATTGGCATCAGAGCGGGAGATTATTTGAACTTTTTTAGATCTGTTCATCTTATTCATTTGTTCTTCGAGTTCATCGTGTTCATTGTGTTTTACCGAATCTGTTCATCGAATTTCAGATTTGTTCCACATTTTGAAAATTGTTTTGCAAATTGATCTCTAATTCTTTGATTGAGTTGTTTAATCTACTCTTTTTCAAGTTCATTAATCCGATTCACGTCAAATTTCATTCAAAATTTCGAATGAAGATTCACACTCCATCACATTCAATCTTCCAAGTAGCATCGGTTCCACTACGAGAATTCCAATTTTGTTCCCTGAAGACTATGAAGTTTGGGCTATTCACTTTGAAGATTATGTTCTAGGGATTGAAATTTATGGAACCACTATCTGGCAAGCAATTAAAGATGGAACGCCCAAGTATAACAAGACAAAGGAGGAAATTCTAACTCAAAGTGCTTATGAGAACATCATTGTTGAAGATAAACAAATTGTCAATCGATTGTTTAAAGTGTAACACCCAAAAATTCAAACCAATTTAAACTTTTAAAAACATTTCAAACCATTGAAAATCATTACAACTTTGTTTTCAAAATGTATAATATCAGAGTTTTTCCCAGAAACATAGACAAAACATGAGGAGCTGTACGATCACGCCTTCGCCTTGCCGCGATCCCTTGATGTACCTGAAACAATAAACTGAAACTGTAAGCCCGAGAGCTTAGTGAGTTCCCCCAAAATACCCATACCTGCAACAATACACATAGAATCATAACAGCATATTATGGGTCCAATCAACCATCGGTTTGGAATACCCCAGGCCCACAACCAACAGGTTGGATTGCCAACACACTATGGGTCCAATCAACCATCAGGTTGGAATACCCCAGGCCCACAACCAACAGGTTGGAATGCCCACAAACTCTGATTCCAATCATCCTCGGGATGGAATACTCACGGGCCACAACCTATAGGTTGGAATGCCCAGGTCTATTGGCCTTCGCACCAAGCAGATAAGCCTCAACCGCCAAACAAATATGTGCACATATAATAGATAATCACATAACAGTCTATAGACAATACTTGATCTAACGGATCTTACCACATAGCACATAACACCATCCTATCTACCAGGATGCCAATCTAACAGATCATACCACATATCATATAATATTATCCTACCCTCTAGGATGCCGATCTAACAGATCATACTAGCATAACATAACCATATAATAATCCAAAGGGCCGGCCTTGGTGCCTTAGACCCTTGAGTATAGTGAGGCAAACTCACCTTGCAACTGTCGTCTGAAACTAGAAAGCTCAACTCCCGGATCACCAACACGAACTCCACCACCTATAGTTACCATAAAACCCTTTTTCATAAATCTCCAAATTACCAGAATACCCTCAGAAGTCAACTGGTCAACTCTTGGTCAAAGTCAAAGTCCACAGTCAAAGTCAACAATCCATGTTGACTCGACTCGTCGAGTGCAGTTCACCGACTCGTCGAGTCCTTCCTGAACTCGAGAAGTCGTGAAATCCTTGATTGGCTCATCGAGTTCCCCTTTAACTCGCCGAGTTCATACGTGTCCATGAATTGGGAGAAACCCTAGCCGACTCGCCGAGTCTTCGAACGACTCGCCGAGTTCAAGGCAATCTTCAACGGACTCGTCGAGTTGTTCATCAACTCGTCGAGTTCATGCCCATCTTCATATGACTCGCCGAGTCCCTTCAATCCTTCATCCATACAGATGCTTTTTAAGCCATGCTGAGGCTCGATGTTGTAGATCCAGCTTCCCAAGGCATGTTTATCACGTAAAGTTGCAAACTTTACGTGCATGAAAGGTGATAATGACCTAAAACAAGCTAAAGAAGGGGTTCTAGGCAAAAGAGCTTCACCAACATGCTAAAGACTGAGACTTTATGATGATAAGGGCCAAGATGAGCCTAGATCTGAAGTTGCAACTTTAGATCTTGGTTCATCACTCGAAATGCAACACCAAATGCCCAAAATGGTCCCAAAACTCAATATAGAAAGGGGGTTCAACTAGAAGAAGCTCAAGGTGATGACTAAATACCTCCAAATGGATGATAAACTGAGGTAGACTTCAGATCCCCAACTGTTCCTTGTTCAAAACTTATTGGTCTTTAAACCTTTCCTCACCAAATCCCCCTTCCAAGCCAAGAAGCACACCAATATAGAGAAAAACACGAATTAGGGTTTCTGAATTCGAGGGGAGCAGTAAGAGAGGCTAAGGGGGGATGAGTGATCCTTAAATAGGGTGCAAACCCCCGAAATTTAGGGTTTCATCTGCCAGCTCCTACTCGTCGAGTCCCCTATTGGACTCGGCGAGTAGGTCACTAAAACACGCGGACCAACCCGCTGCTACTCTAACTCGTACAGGCGTCCATGTCACCGATCTGAAACTCTAACTCGTACAGGCGTCGGTCAGCGTAACTCTTCTGCCGACTCTGAGCGGTCTGCAGCCGCTGTCTAACCTGCTGAATCTTCTCGGTAGTCTGCAAGACCACCTCCGTCCGACCTATCACCCTGTGACCAACCTCACCGCAACAAACCGGGGTGCGACATCTCCGCCCATACAACAGCTCGAATGGCGGGGCGCCAATGTTGGAATGATAACTGTTGTTGTAGGCGAACTCTGCAAGCGGTAGGTGGGAATCCCAACTCCCACCGAAATCGATAATACACGCCCTCAACATATCCTCGAGGGTCTGAATGGCCCGCTCACTCTGACCATCAGTCTGCGGATGGAAGGCTGTGCTGAAGTGCAACCGTGTGCTCAGCTCCTCGTGAAACTTCTGCCAGAAGCGGGAGGTAAACCTGACATCCCGATCAGAGACAATGGAAACGGGAACCCCATGGCAAGACACAGTCTCGCGAACGTACACGTCGGCCAATTTCTCGGCCGATGAGCTCTCCCGTATAGCCAAGAAATGGGCACTCTTGGTCAATCGATCCACGATGACCCATATAGCATCAAACCCCTTCTCCGTCCTCGGCAACTTGGTAATAAAATCCATCGTGATCTGTTCCCATTCCCACATGGGGATCTCCAGGGGATGCAGCTTGCGATGCGGCCTCTGATGCTCGGCCTTGACCATCCTACATGTCAAGCACCTCTCGACGTACCAAGCGATTTCTCACTTCATGCACGGCCACCAATAGCTCAAACTCAAATCCCGGAACATCTTGGTGGCCCCCAGGTGAATAGAGAAATGAGACTTATGAGCCTCCTCCATAACCGTTTGCCTAACCCCGCCAGACATCGGAACCCAAACTCAACCGCATCGGGTCAATAATCCCCGACTATCCTGCTCAAACCGTGTATTCTCACCCTTGATCCTCTCCAGCTTCCAATTCTCCGGTCGCATGCCCTCAACCTGGGCATCTCTGATTAGACTCACAAGCGGGGAGTCCACTGCTAACCTCATACATACCGCTGGGGTGGAAGACCCAGCTGACTTGCGGCTCAAAGCATCCGCAACCACGTTCGCTTTACCAGGTTGGTAAAGGATCTCGCAATCGTAGTCGTTGACTACATCCAGCCACCTGCGCTGCCTCGTGTTCAGGTTCGGCTGATCCATGATATGTCTCAAGCTCTTGTGATCCATGTAAATGGTACAACGGACCCCATAAAGGTAATGTCTCCATATCTTGAGGGCGAATACCACCGCCCCCAACTCCAAGTCATGCGTAGGGTATCTTGTCTCATGCGGCTTCAATTGCCGCGACGCATAAGCTATCACTCGTCCTTTCTGTATGAGGACCGCCCCTAACCATGTGATGGATGCATCACAGAACACCACCAAATCCTCAACTCCCTCCCGGAGTGTCAAGATTGGGGCCTCGCACAACCGCTGTCGGAGGGTCTCAAACGCCCTCTGCTGCTCAGGGCCCCACCGAAAATCCACTCCCTTCCTCGTCAGACGAGTGAGGGGTACCGCGATCTTGGAGAAGTTCTGTATGAATCTCCGGTAGTACCCTGCCAATCTCAAAAAGCTCCTAATGTCTGAGGGAGATTTCGGAACCTCCCACTGCATAACCGCCTCGATTTTGGCCAGATCGACCAAAATCCCCTCTTGGTTAATGAGATGTCCGAGGAATTGGACCTCTCGTAGCCAAAACTCACACTTCGAGAACTTGGCGTACAGCCGTTCTCGTCTCAGAACTCCCAACAACTCCCGCAGATGCTCCTCATGCTGCTCTCGGGTCTTGGAATACACCAAGATATCATCTATAAACACTATGACCGAACGATCGAGCATCGGTCTACAGACCCGATTCATCAGGTCCATGAACACCGCTGGCACGTTGGTAAGCCCAAACGGCATCACCACGAACTCGTAATGTCCATAACGAGTTCGGAACACGGTCTTCTCCACGTCCTCCTCTCTGACCCTGACCTGATGATACCCAGACCTTAAGTCTATCTTGGAAAACCAAGATGCACCCTGCAACTGATCGAAGAGATCGTCTATCCTCGGGAGTGGGTAACGGTTCTTCACCGTTAGTTTATTCAACTCCCGGTAGTCAATGTACATTCGGTGCGAACCGTCCTTCTTCCGGACAAAAAGAATCGGTGCTCCCCATGGAGAACTGCTCGGACGAATGAACTGCTTGCCTAGCAGTTCCTGTAGCTGTGACGACAGCTCCTGCATCTCTGGCGGTGCCAATCGGTACGGCGCGTTAGCGATAGGGGCCGCACCTGGCACCAGGTCAATCCTGACCTCGACCTGCCTCTCCGGAGGTATCCCCGGCAACTCCTTCGGAAACACATCTGCAAACTCCCCGACGACCGGTACATCGGAAACCGAAATCTGATCCCTGACCCGCGTATCTACCACATACGCTAGATAACCCGCACACCCGTGCTGATTGTACTGCCGAGCCCTGACAGCTAAACAAAACCCTGATGCCACTCTGGTGCCCTCACCATATACAGTCAGTTCTCCCCCACTTGGGGTTCGAACTACCGCTCGCTGGCCCTCGCAATCAATCATAGCACCGAACCGACTGAGCCAATCCATGCCTACAATCACGCACACCTCCCCCATGGGAATCAGAATCAAATATATCGGAAAGGACACCCCGAAAATCTTCAAATCACACCCTCGATAAACCGAAGAAGCAGAAACCCCGTGTTCGTTGGCGATAGACACTCTCAACGGAAACTCTAACTCGCCCATTGGCACACTGAACTCCCTACTAAATGACTGAGATATGAAAGACCGACTCGCCCCCGAGTCAAATAAAACCAAAGCAGGCAAAGAGTTCACTAAAAACGTACCTAATCACAGGTACAACAGATAGGCATAACACAATTATAATAAATGAGATAGAGGGGAGAAACATACCGGCAACCACATCTGGAGCTGCCCTGGCCTCCTCTGCGGTCAACTGGAAAGCACGAACCTGAGCCTTCGGAGGCTCTGCCCTGACTGGTCTCCCATCCGCGATCCTCAAGGTAGCCGGCGCTGGAGCCTGCGCCGGCTTGGCGGCTAGTAGAGGACACTGGGCCTTCATATGGCCCACCTGCTCACAATAATAGCAAAGCCTGACTCCGGAAGTCAGAGTCGGCTGCCTGCAATCCCTGGCCAAATGGCCATGCTTGCCACTGTTGGATTTTGGTATAATACAACATCCTATAGTGCACATACAACCCTAAATACCTTGGATCTATGTTTTCACTAATTATACATGCAAATGGTTTCCAAGGCATTAAACCTATAACTAGCATGCATTTGACATAAACCATATAATATACTAGTTAGGGAAACATACCTTTTATGTGGCTTGAAGTCTTGATGTATTTGGCCTTAAGATCTTAGCACCAATAGTATGAAATGCATCAAATGGAATCACAACACACCTAGGACAAAGGTGGCTCTTGAGAGAGAATTACATGCACCAAAACACCTCCATATTTCTCTAAGAAAAGAAGTGGTGAGTTTGGCTATGGAGTAACCTATTTATATGTAGGATTCCAAGGGTCATGGGTATAACCCATAATCCATACCCATGGGTTTTATGATCCATGGTTCATGTGGCCCAACTCTTTATGTATCCATACATAAACTTGGTCCAACATGGATCATAAGCCCAACACATATAAATATAACTAATTATCATAATTAGTCCCCATAGATTTAATTAGTCTCTTTTGATCACTAAATTAATTCCAAATTAATTCTTGATCGATACTAATTAAAACATATGATTTCATATTAATATACTATAACTTATAATATATTAATAAACCATAAATAACCTTCTGTCAAAAGTCCATCCTAACAAATTGTCCTGATGATATGCAACCCAAATGGACCATGCTACTCTCGGGTCGAGTACATACCAATAATAGTTATGGGCTTAGACATCTAATCCAACAGTCTCCCACTTGGATAAGTCTAAAACTATTATTGCAAGTACGACTTCATAACCCGACTAGCAATCGTAGCTCTTAAAGCCGCTGTCAAACTCTGAACAAATCAATGACGCGTCCATTAGATAAGGGATCATATATTCCTCCATTCTAGATATCATATGGACTGAGACATGGATTATAATCATTCTCTCTGTCCATTTGTTGTTTCCCGATTTCCGATTTATGACGACCGACTAATTGAACAAATCAAATCAGTCCAGGCTTGGCCAAGCACTTAGGGTTTCATCACTAAATCATCGAGGGGCCCACAGATATCGCTTTTATCCCTTTAAGGGTAAAAGGAATGGATAAACTTCGACTCATATGGCTTGTTCTACTACTTGTTGAATCATACACAAAGACACGTTTTATAACATCGAGTTACCAATGCATTTTCGTGCAATCAATGTATAACCAACTCATAGTAACAACTCATATCTCTAGGTTTGAAGAATATAAGATATTATCGTCTCATGATTCACTCGTGATAAAATCCATGAAGTGATTCAAATGAGCGTGGGTTGAATCCAATAGTCAGAACTTATGAGCACTCATGAATGTTGCAGCAACTCTTGCTATGTCCACTACCTTGGACATCTACAAACCCGATTCATGACAGTCTTGCCTTAATACCTACTTCCAACGTATTATCGACTGTGGATGGTTTGAATAACTTAGTAATTCGAGAAGAAGGACATAGTTATTCTGGAATTCAAAACATGCAAAGTGAAACACAATAATAATCGAATCCAATATGGTCTCAAAACTTATGAATATAAATAAAACACCTTTTATTTATCACCATATGATTACACATTATTCATTGTATACCGTTTCAAATTATCAACTTTATACTTGAATTAAAACACTAGTTGTCCCATGCTCCAAGCATGTACACTATGTTTTCTAAACACTAGTCATGCCATACACCAAGTATGCATACTATGTTTGTTCAAACATTAGTTATGCCATACACCAAGTATACACACTAAGTTTGTTTATGATATTTACTTTGTGAAATAGATCGATTGAACATAACTCCAATGATTCTCATTTCACAGTCCCAAAACCTTATCGTAAATGTAAGAATTCCAAATTCCTACCATTTACTTAAATCTGTTAGATTTTAAACTTATATGCACTGATCCTCTTGTAATGATTATGCACAAAGTCACAAAGACTTGTCAACAGACATTACAGAGTATTCCAATGAAGATCAACTCCATGGAAACATCATTCTTGCATTAAGTTTTCTAATCTTACACAGATTGAATAATTTCCAACTTTGAAACATTTCCATATTCCATTTTGACTATCACTTCTGAATAAGAGTTGCCTCCTTACAGAATAAGTCAATATGGTCCTTCCAAAATTAACATTATACTTCCAACTATCCTTGAGCAACCAATCTTTGGTAAACCTTAGATTGTCCTCGAAAATTGCTTAATCATTTTAGTCATATCCAATTCTAGAATTTTCCCTTCTTAATGCCCTAAGCATTTGGAAAATTTAGAAAGGATGAATATTATAGCACACGCAATCGATCCTATATCCGAAGCATATGGGACACGATTCATGATGTCTCACATAAAGACATGATACTAAACTAGTCTTTTGCTACAATATTTCTATTTCTATTTGCCAAGTTCTCATAATTCAGATTATGAAAAGGGATGTTGTAATCATAATCGAATTTTAGAACGCAAATAATGGACCCATATATAGAATTTCCTTATGTTGAGCCATTCCAACACAAAATTCATATATGTATCCTTGACTAAAGATGATTAAAACCTCAATCTAAGCTTTTAGAATTGAAATGAAGTATAAATTCCTCTCCCTTAATTATAGCAAAACAACTTTTCAACCCCTGCAACTCCACGAATTGAAACTTTTGTTTTCTATAATTAACATCGCTTACTTGCAATACTAAACTTAATAATCATGCTCCCACTAACATGATGATTATTAGCATAACACTTATGCTCCCACTAGCTTTGACATGTATCCAGAAATCAGCTGTACTTATAGAAATCAATACTTTATTGACTTTCTTACCAAAGTTCAGATTTCTAATACGAGATGCTTTGATAGAACTTTATCAAAATCATACACTTTTCCTTAGATAGCTCACATGTGTGTCTAAATAATTTAAGAACTATGAAAAGGGATGCCGTAATCATAGTCTCAATTGTTTAGACCTTTGCCATTTCTCACAAGTCCATGTTAGTATGCCGGTTAACCACACACGCTCCACTAACGACTTTGAGAATGCAAATATCACAATTGTTGTCTACTTAAAATCTACTTAGTGAAAGTATTTCCTCACCATTATTTTCATGAATCGGAGAGAAACCTTATGACACTTAGATTTTATGGTGTATGAGTTCTATCCATATGAATTTGTCAAAACCATAATCACAAGACAAGGTTAATGACAAATCCAAACTCATATGGACTGAACTTATGCAATCTTAAATTCTTGCCACCTGGCAGTACAAGGGCCTGCCATTGCTTCCAAGTTGTTATGCAACCAATTGAGAACTTTCAGAACTCATATGCAAAGCCAACTTTACTGGAATAGGCACAGAAATGTCAACACGATAGGTTATAAACCTCAAGTCGTGTGCTAGTGATGAACTTCAGGTTTTTATCCTTGATTAGCTCTTGAGACTTTCAAGACCTATAGGACTCCCACTGTCCTCTTGACATATAAGAATCTCTTGTCAAATATTCAAGAGATAGTTCGGATTCTTTATCAAGACAAACATTTCACACAATTAGCCTTAGTTGGTCTCTGTTTTATCCAAAACATCACAACTTACCAATTTCAAATATACAAGAGTAGAACATAATCTACTCTTACATTTGACTAGTGTTATAAACCTTCTTTAAGGCGTGTCACTCAAGTTACAATCTTGGAGTATGACTCTAAGACTTGTTTTGGAATGAAGTATGACTCATCTCCTTGATTTAACCACTTCAACAATTCAAGACTCCTATTCTTAGCCATTAGAATGCACTAAGATGACCTTAGAGGACTAATTGTGATATAGTTTCTTAATCATTAAGATGATCACAAAACATGATACTAAAGTACTCTCCCATCTTTTCAGATTTGAGAAACTTTTATCTTTCTGCCTAATTTGATTCTTCTCATTCGTTCTGACATACATTGAATCTTTTCCAATGTTTCATAATTATACTTAAACTTGTAAGTATAACCATATTTACTAAGCTTTAGTAAATCATGACGAATAGTCTTATCGATCTTTTGTGGTGGACTTGACCAGTGCACAAGAATGTGTACTCGATCCTTTAGTCCTTTCCTTGTTCACATAAGGAATTAGTCTTAATTTTTCCAAAGCTAAAAGTTCTCATTCATCATACTATACAACTTGCATGATTCCGAGTTTCGGTCCAATTTGAAACTTGGGTGATGAGAATCTTTCCTTATTTGGCAAATTTAGACACTACCACAAATGAAAGAATCAAATCCATTTTCCAATATTGCTCTTAATGGAATCATATAAGCAACAATTTTTCACAAATGCCATTGTAAGGATACTTAAAATAAATAAAAATAAAACCTTTTTCTTTTATTTTAAAACTTTGCGGAAAAACTTCTTATCCTTACAACCCATATGAAAACCTTGTTGTTATATATTCGTAAGCAATATATATCATAACTCTTTAAGTAACAGCCCAAAATTCTGATCACCGAACCATGCGACCGAAATCCATCTTCGCGATCAGAATCAGCATATACTTCCTTTAAGCTTCCTCTCCTTTCTTTGACTCTTAAGACATCAATATGTGACCCAGTCACATCATGTAATAAGAATCTCCAAGTAGGAACTTAATAGAGTTACACAATGGACTTTACCTGAAGTAGAGTCAAACTTTTGACTTTACCAGATCTTTCAGGTAAATCTGGCAGCTTCGCAGCCAATGCCCCTTCTTTTGGCAAAAGAAACATATGAACTCTTTGGAAATGGCAGATGAGACTATCTCAGACTTATCCTTTCTCTTTACCAATAGGTCAAATGACTTGACCATGGTCGATCCCTTTCCATTGGGAAGAGAAAGCTTTTCTGGACTTCTAATGTTACCATTGTCAATGTCCATGGAAGTTTGGGAAGTTGATCTTCCAATCAAATTTTGCTTTACCAGTGCCCAAAATCATTGCTAATTTAGCAACATCAAGCAAATAGGTAAGATCATTAAGGGTCATGTCTTGATCTGTCATCAAGGTGTGACTGAAGAACCAAGTCAACAACCAGCTACCTCGAGACTTCGACACCCGACTCTCCCGGCTTGCCAATAGGGATTGAGTGACCTTGAACTTTTCAAGTATTTGAACTTGTGGGATAGGGAGAATAATTGGAGGAGGTGGAGGAAGTGAAGCATGATTTCCAGTCCCATTAATGCACAACAAAGGGATTAATCTTTCACCTTGATTGTCATGTGGGATATCATCTTCAATAGGAAAGCTTGTTCCTAAAGATTTGGGAAGACCATAGTTGTCTGAACTAGACAACTATAATGGGAGAAATTCAAGTTTAGTTGATTTAAAGTCCTTAATATAACACCCAATATGAAATATTAAGGCTAGGATCCAACAACCTATTTATAACCGGAAGAGGGATGCCGTAATCCAAGCTATAAAATAGTTGAAGGTAGGTAAATGACGATTTACCAATTTCCACCATGAAAACAAAATATAATTAAGTTTTAATTGGATTTGAAACTCCTAGATCTTTTGAGATACATTGAACTTTCAATGGCATGTTTGAATCTCGATTGTGCCCTCTCAAGTTTGTGACTGGGATGCCGAGGATCACAAAGAAGGTGTGAATAACCATGCAAATTGACTTGGTACCCTCAACTTTATCACCTAATTGATGTGCCGGTTAACCACACACGCTCCACCAATCTATGATAAACTTAAGTTACCCTTCGCCACACATTGTCAGTCCCATGTTAGTGTGCCGGTTAACCACACACGCTCCACTAACGACTTAACAAAGGTGCAAAGTGTAATTTCATGGGTTAGCACCATTTCACATTTTCCTAAGTAACTAAGATTGGGAATTTATAAGTGTTTAGTTACTTAGTATTTATCATTATACTTTTAATGAAGGGAGAATTATAGTCTTTATCCTACCCGTTCAGCTAACGACCCTCCACCAGTCAAGGAAGCGGTGGGTGAGAGTGGACACCCATTAAACTGCCATTTTATAGGCAGTAACCTTATACCCCCCTTATAGACCGACTTTGTGAATGAGGCCTATTAATGGTAAGATTGACTTTATCTTATACATATCTATATAATTAAAATTATAATAATAGTATAAGGGTTGAATTTTAAACTTTTAAAATTCTAAGGTCTAGTTTGGAATTAAAGTATACATGGGGGGTAACTTTACAAATTCCAAAACTTGAGGACAAGTTTTGAAACCTTTCAAAACTCTTGGATTTTTCATAACTTATGAGTTTAATTAAGGTTTAATGAAAAAAAAATTCAAGTTCCATAACTTCAAGTTATGGAAGACATTAAATCATTTAATGATGACATTAAAAATAGTGACTCTTCTATTTTCATAACCTATGAGACTTAATGACACTTTAAAAAGAAAAACTCTTCACTTTCCATAACTTGAGGACAAGTTATGGAGTTCATAAAAACCATTAAGATCAAATATTCCAATTAACACAATAATCAAATAATTTTTCTATGATCTAGATTAAACTCATAAGTAAAGATAATTCACATCAACAATTTTCAAGAAATTAGATAATCATATAAACTAATACAAATCTTGAAACTTTGACAATTATCCTTTGAAGACTCTTGGAATTCATAACCTAAAGAGTTAATAAATGAGACATTTCACATCCATAACTTATGGAAGTTTCAAAACTCTTAAGATCATAACTTTAAAAAAAAACTTTTGAGTTCCAAAATTTTATGACAAAATTTGTAACTCCTTAAAACCATTTAGATCAAACTTTTAAAACAAATAAAAGAATCATATCATTCTATCTTTTAATAAATTGACCTAATTCAACTCTTGTAGTAAAGTGACTCATATTTTATAAATAATTAGTTTTTCATAAAATCAAGTAATTATCATAAAATTTGACAAACTTCATGTTTTTTTTTCTTTTTTTTTTCCTTCAACTTGAAAAAAAAAATACATTTGCATCAAATATAATAGAAAACAACCCATGGCTCTGATACCACTGTTGGATTTTGGTATAATACAACATCCTATAGTGCACATACAACCCTAAATACCTTGGATCTATGTTTTCACTAATTATACATGCAAATGGTTTCCAAGGCATTAAACCTATAACTAGCATGCATTTGACATAAACCATATAATATACTAGTTAGGGAAACATACCTTTTATGTGGCTTGAAGTCTTGATGTATTTGGCCTTAAGAGCTTAGCACCAATAGTATGAAATGCATCAAATGGAATCACAACACACCTAGGACAAAGGTGGCTCTTGAGAGAGAATTCCATGCACGAAAACACCTCCATATTTCTCTAAGAAAAGAAGTGGTGAGTTTGGCTATGGAGTAACCTATTTATATGTAGGATTCCAAGGGTCATGGGTATAACCCATAATCCATACCCATGGGTTTTATGATCCATGGTTCATGTGGCTCAACTCTTTATGTATCCATACATAAACTTGGTCCAACATGGATCATAAGCCCAACACATATAAATATAACTAATTATCATAATTAGTCCCCATAGATTTAATTAGTCTCTTTTGATCACTAAATTAATTCCAAATTAATTCTTGATCGATACTAATTAAAACATATGATTTCATATTAATATACTATAACTTATAATATATTAATAAACCATAAATAACCTTCTGTAAAAAGTCCATCCTAACAAATTGTCCTGATGATATGCAACCCAAATGGACCATGCTACTCTCGGGTCGAGTACATACCAATAATAGTTATGGGCTTACACATTTAATCCAACAGCCACATCGGTGGCACCCACTCCCTGTCCGGCACATCCCTGAATGAGCCTTCCCACACTTCCCACAAGTGCGGCCTGGCTGTCCCCCAGTCCTCGTATCAGCGGTCTTGGACAGCTTTGGCGCTGGCTGTGACTGTGTCGGGGCCTGCCGCTGCTCCCTCAACTGAAGCTCAATCTCCAACTCATGCCTTCTAGCGGCCTCCTGCAACTCCAGAAGTGTATCACATTGCTGGGTAGACATAAACTGACGGATGTCAGTCTTGAGCATGCTCAAATAATGGGTCATCTGAGCCTGCTCGGAAGCAAACTCCGGGCAAAACATCGCCCTCTCAGTGAACATACGGGTGATCTCCGTCACCGACTCCCCATCCTGTCTCAAACTCAGAAACTCCTGTGCTAAACGCTCCCGCTCGACCCGCAGAATGTAACGGGCACGGAACATGTCTCTGAACTGCTCCCAAGTAACATCAACTCTCTGGTCATCAGTGTACGACCCAGTCGCAAGTCTCCACCAGTCCTTGGCCCCGGACCTTAGCAGGTTCAGAGCATACCTGACCTTCTGGTCAGTAGGACACGAGCATGTGAAGAAACACCCCTCCACATCCGAGATCCACCTCATAGCCTTGATGGGATCCTACGTCCCATCAAAAGTAGGGGACTTCGTGTTATCAAAGTCCCTATACTGAAAAACTCGCCCCGCTCCCCCTCCCGCCGCTGTTACAGCCGCGGTGGCTGCAGCGGCAGCTGTCTCAGCGAGGGCTGCATATATGTCGTCGAAATACTCCATCATAGCGGACTTAATAGTCCCGAACAACTCCGGAATCTGACCCCGGACAATCTCGACCACCTCCTCGCGGATGATCTCCTTGACCCGATCCTCTGTCAACATTGGCCCCTCCTGGCCGATAGCCTCAGGTGCCACTGGGGCCTCCTGATCACCCTGTCTTGATCCTGATCCGGACCCCGACGTGAAACGCCTCGTAACTGCCATTCTGAAACATAACAGGAAGATATCATACAATCCGCATAAGTAACTGGGAACCAACTCCCGACTAATCCCTAGGGGTTGTGACTTCTTTGCTACGCGTATGGGTCCTGTGCTTTCAGTAGTAACGGCCCATACTACCTTCCACACCTACCCATATTTGTCTCAAGTATCACCACAATACCCTAACAACATACATATCATAGAGAACACTCAATCCTCACTCCTACAGGAAGGCTAACCGTCTCACAACTGACCTACCGGTCCCCTACAACTCACCCATCCATGAAACTTCCACCAACCCCTGCAGCCCTAGCGTATGCCAGTCATACATAATGCTAGACCCTATAGACTTTCGAATATCCAATCCTACCCTAAGCTCCTAATCAAACAAGAACAGAACATAAGGCTAAATCAAACATTCTTAGGCTATAAGATCTTAATTATGTACGGCCGTGTTGCATACACTAAGCAACTACAGTAATGATGTCAGTTTCATATAAGCGAAACCCTAGGCTATCAGGCATCATACAATCAGGCAATTCTATCATGCAATTCCTAAAGACCCCTAGCCTAGCACTAGCATGCTGTTCTAACATATCAATTAATGTATGGTATTTTGGGGCTACTTACTGGCTCCGGCTGATCGTACATCCTGCATCCTCCTTTACTTATTTTGAAAACCTTTTTAAAGAAATCGTTTTGAAAATCATTTCCTTGATTTGAGACTGGAGTTACACGTATGTTCCTCCAATTCACTCAAACCAAGGCGCTGATACCAACTTGTAACACCCAAAAATTCAAACCAATTTAATCTTTTAAAAACATTTCAAACCATTTAAAATCATTACAACTTTGTTTTCAAAATGTATAATATCAGAGTTTTTCCCAGAAACATAGACAAAACATGAGGAGCTGTACGATCACGCCTTCGCCTTGCCGCGATCCCCTGATGTACCTGAAACAATAAACTGAAACTGTAAGCCCGAGAGCTTAGTGAGTTCCCCCAAAATACCCATACCCGCAACAATACACATAGAATCATAACATCATACTATGGGTCCAATCAACCATCGGGTTGGAATACCCCAGGCCCACAACCAACAGGTTGGATTGCCAGCACACTATGGGTCCAATCAACCATCAGGTTGGAATACCCCAGGCCCACAACCAACAGGTTGGAATGCCCACAAACTCTGAGTCCAATCATCCTCGGGATGGAATACTCACGGCCCACAACCTACAGGTTGGAATGCCCAGGTCTATTGGCCTTCGCACCAAGCAGATAAGCCTCAACCGCCAAACAAATATGTGCACATATAATAGATAATCACATAACAGTCTATAGACAATACTTGATCTAACGGATCTTACCACATAGCACATAACACCATCCTATCTACCAGGATGCCAATCTAACAGATCATACCACATATCATATAATATTATCCTACCCTCTAGGATGCCGATCTAACAGATCATACTAGCATAACATAACCATATAATAATCCAAAGGGCCGGTCTTGGTGCCTTAGACCCTTGAGTATAGTGAGGAAAACTCACCTTGCAACTGTCGTCTGAAACTAGAAAGCTCAACTCCCGGATCACCAACACGAACTCCACCACCTATAGTTACCATAAAACCCTTTTTCATAAATCTCCAAATTACCAGAATACCCTCAGAAGTCAACTGGTCAACTCTTGGTCAAAGTCAAAGTCCACAGTCAAAGTCAACAGTCCATGTTGACTCGACTCGTCGAGTGCAGTTCACCGACTCGTCGAGTCCTTCCCGAACTCGAGAAGTCGTGAAATCCTTGATTGGCTCGTCGAGTTCCCCTTTAACTCGCCGAGTTCATACATGTCCAAGAATTGGGAGAAACCCTAGCCGACTCGCCGAGTCTTCGAACGACTCGCCGAGTTCAAGGCAATCTTCAATGGACTCGCCGAGTTGTTCATCAACTCGTCGAGTTCATGCCCATCTTCATATGACTCGCCGAGTCGACCTTGCGACTCGCCAAGTCCCTTCAATCCTTCATCCATACAGATGCTTTTTAAGCCATGCTGAGGCTCCATGTTGTAGATCCAGCTTCCCAAGGCATGTTTATCACGTAAAGTTGCAAACTTTACGTGCATGCAAGGTGATAATGACCTAAAACAAGCTAAAGAAGGGGTTCTAGGCAAAAGAGCTTCACCAACACGCTAAAGACTAAGACCTTATGATGATAAGGGCCAAGATGAGCCTAGATCTGAAGTTGCAACTTCAGATCTTGGTTCATCACTCGAAATGCAACACCAAATGCCCAAAATGGTCCCAAAACTCAATATAGAAAGGGGGTTCAACTAGAAGAAGCTCAAGGTGATGACTTGATACCTCCAAATGGATGATAAACTGAGGTAGACTTCAGATCCCCAACTGTTCCTTGTTCAAAACTTCTTGGTCTTCAAACCTTTCCTCACCAAATCCCCCTTCCAAGCTAAGAAGCACACCAATATAGAGAACAACATGAATTAGGGTTTCTGAATTCGAGGGGAGCAGTAAGAGAGGCTAAGGGGGGATGAATGATGCTTAAATAGGGTGCAAACCCCCGAAATTTAGGGTTTCATCTGCCAGCTTCTACTCGTCTAGTCCCCTATTGGACTCGGCGAGTAGGTCACTAAAACACGCGGACCAACCCGCTGCTACTCGACGAGTCATAGCGCCAACTCGTCGAGTAGACCTTCAACGTGAAGTCTAAAAGGAAAAATATTAATAATACCTGACGGTTGGGATGTTACATAAAGAGAACTCACATAAGAAATTCTAATCTTGAGGATTCTCTTAGCAGGGTTTCGTCTAAGAATGAAGACATATGAATGAAAATAGAAGCGTTGGAATTAGAATTTACTACGTCCAATGATGATGTAATAAATCACAAAAAGGACAAGAGTTGTACTAAAACAAAGAAATATCTTTTGTCTCATTACAAAACGTCTTTACTGTAACATCACAAGCCTGCATCTTTATTGTGAAATAGGAAAAGGACTGCATAAAATGATTTTACCTTTCTTAGAATTAAAAGAAGATGAAATTGGTGCTGAATGTTATAGGTGTGAATCAATGGTTTCATCAGATGAAACTATGAGTGATACTTACAAAGTTGGACTTGAGAAAATTGAAGAATACATTAAGTCCAAAGAAAAACAAAAAAATGTTTTAACTGAAAAGGGACAAACAACAAATCAAACTTAATTCAATGGAAAAATATAACTTGTTGTGCAAGAAATTAAATTAAGAAGAAACTCTCAAATTTGAGAATTTATCTGAAATTGACGAAAGTGAAATGAGTGAAATATATGTTGAAGATGAAGTTGATTGTTCATCGTTTGTTAATAATTCCGAGGAACCAAAAAGAAATTTGATTTTTGAAGATTCAATCGAGTTTGAACAATTTACTCAAAATGATGGTTTGAAAAATTTAAAAGTTAAAGCAACAGTTTTTCCAAGAGTTTAGAAAACTCCAAATCAAGTTTTTGTGAAAAAGGGACTGGACAAGAATCAAACAACTGAATTAACGTCAATAGTCAACCTTGACAATGCTAAAGGTTGCGAAGAGTTCTTTTGGTCCAAACCAATTGACAATCATTTTGAAACAAAAGGCTTGTCTGAATTGACTTCATGGAAAGCCAAAGGGAAATATGTTTCAAATCACGTGAACATTGAGAAATCTTGACAATATGAAGTTGGACCAAGTGGAACAAAAGATGTCCCAAGTGAAAAGGAGATTGAAGTCAAAAGTAACTCCAAAAATGTGAAATATCAAAAATCTGTCGAGGAATTGAAAGCAAAAAGAAAAGCTATGAATGCAAGATATAAAAAGAATTTTCATAAAAGAAAACTGATGTAGGAGAAAAAGGAATTGCATGATAATGATTCTTCTTCTAAAACCAAAAATCAGAAGTTTGTTGGGACGAAACGATCTTCTAATCAAAATGTTAATTCATCCAAATTTTCAAAAAGTAAATCGTCGTCATCTTCAAAAACAAAAATTATTCAAAAGAAAATTTGAACAAAAATGATGCTAATTATCAAGCATATAAAGCAAAATTGAAAGAAGATGAAGAAATTTTTGAGGAAAAGATGGCAAAACAAAGAAAAGAATTTGTTAAACGAAAAACCTCTTTTGTTGAAATAAATCTTTGTGATGCTAAAACTCAAGTTTTTTAAATCGAAAAGGGAGTGAATAATACTTTGATCATAAAATCATTTTGGATTGACAAAACAAAGATTTTTCCTGCATTCTCTTCTAAATCAAAGTTCTCATCAGGGTCCAAGATGGTTTGGGTTCCTAAATATGTTTAAATTTTGTAGGTGATTCGTGACGAACAGTTTGACTATGAATGGTATATTGATAGTGGTTGTTCTCGTCATATGACTGGAAGGAAATCACAACTGCTAGAACATCGTACTTTGAAAGATGGCGAGAGAGTGAAGTATGAGAATAATGCAACTGGAGAAATCATAGGCTATGGAATTATAACAAATGGCGAATTCACAATTCGTAAGGTAGCTTATGTAGAAGGTTTACAACACAATTTAATTAGTGTTTCTGAACTTGTTGTAGGTAGTGGTCTTAAAGTGTCTTTTGACGTAGAACGATCGAAGATCGTTAACAAAGAATCAAAGAAAATCAGTGTGAATTCAAAAAGAAAAGGCAAAATGTTTCCACTCAACATGAATCCCATTCAAGGAAAACCTTACGTGTGTTTATTTGCGAAAGAATCATCTGATGATAGTTGGTTATGGCATAGGAGACTTTCGCATCTTAACTTCAAAGACATTAATAAACTTGTTCTTGGAGACTTGGTCAGAGGTTTACCTTTACTTAAATATGATAAAGAACATTTGTGTGCTGATTGCAAACTCGAAAATCAAAGTAGAAAAAGTCATTCTTCAATCATGAATACCAAGATAATCGAGCCACTGGAATTGATTCATATAGATCTTTGTGGACCATCATCGATTGAAAGTATTGGTGGTAACAAATACATTGTAGTCATTGTTGATGATTTTTATCGTTTCACTTGGGTATTCTTTCTTAAACAGAAATCTGAAACCACGAAGAAGATGATTGACTTTATCAAGCAAATTGAGTTTCAATTGCGAAAGTTTGCTCGAAAGATACGAAGTGACAATGGAACATAATTCAAGAATCATATCTTTGAGGAATTCTTAACAAACAAAGGGATCAGTCACAACTTTTCATCTACGCATACTCCACAACATAACGATGTAGTTGAAAGACGAAATTGTTCCCTATGTGAAGCTGCGAGAACTATGTTATCTTTTGCGAAATTGCCATTATATTTTTGGGCTGATGCAATCGCAAATGCATGCTTTACTCAAAACCGTTCTTACATCAATAAATGCTTTTTAATAACTTCCTATGACATTTTGAACAACAGAAAACCTAACGTGAAATTTTCTCATGTTTTTTGTTGTAGGTGCTTCATCTTTAACTCAAAAGAACATCGCAACAAATTTGACACAAAGGCAAACGAAGTAATATTTTTGGGATACTCTCTGAGTTCAAAAGCATATCGTGTCTTGAATAAGAAGATAAAGAATATAGAAGAATCATATTATGTTATTTTCGATGGAAAATATGTCAAATCGACTCTGAAAGAAACTGCTCAAACTGGAGAAATTTTTCCTCAATCATGCAAACAAACAATTTCTCTTTCTAATCTTTATGAGGAATTTCTGAATTTGTTCGACGAACCAGAAAAAGCAATTTCTTCTTAAAGTAAAGCGTCTCACAATCATGATGATGAATTTTAAAATCGAATGATGACACATTTCAAAATGTTCAATCTTCTAAAGAAAATGTTGATTTTACCTATAGTTATGTTGAGGGGGAGAGTTGAGAAAACTTTGATTCTCCAATACTTGAAAACATTGCACACTCGACTGACATAAATTTTAATGAATTTGTGCAGGGGAGAGTTCAAATCCAAATGTTCAGGGGGAGAGTTCCATTATGAATTCTCAAGAAGAAGAAATTTTTGAAATCGAATTTGATGTTCAATCAGAAGTTAAAGAAGTCAATGCAGAATTAAATCCTAAATATGATATCAATTTTCCACCTTTAATAAATTGTACTCGAGATCATCCACTAACTCAAGTCATTGGTGATATGTTTTCGAGAATTTTGACTCGTTCGCAACAAAAAGCGAAACAAGCATCTTTAAATACCAATCAAGAATTTTGCATGTTTAATTCTTTTGTTTCTAAAGTTGAACCTAGACCTGTTAAAATGGCTCTTGATCATGCAGATTGGGTTAAGGCTATACAAGACGAACTGAATGAATTTGAGTGAAACAAGGGTTGGAGATTGATTCTAACTCCGGAAAATGCATCAGTTGTTGGTTTAAAGTGGGTATTTCATAACAAAATGGACAAAGAAAGTAATGTGATTCGGAACAAAGCAAGACTTGTTGTCAAAGGATACTGTCAAGAAGAAGGAATTGATTATGAAGAAACATTTGCTCCTGTAGCAAGACTGGAGTATGTTCACATATTTTTGGCTTATGTTGCTCACAAAAATTTTGAAGTATTTCAGATGGATGTGAAGTATGCATTTCTCAATGGAGAACTTGAAGAAACAATTATGTTGAACAACCTTCAGGTTTCGTAAATGAGAAATTTCTTGATCATTTTTATGTGCTAGATAAAGCGGTGTATGGTTTGAAACAATCTCCACGTGCATGGTATGAAACTCTAAATAAATTCTTAAAACAATCGAAATTTAAACAAGGCTCGGTTGACCCCACCTTCTTTCGTAAGAAATTAGGTAATCATTTGATGATCGTTCAAATTTATGTTGATTATATTATTTTCGGTTCTACTAGTTCTGAATTAACCAATGAATTTCGTAAATTGATGGAAACTAAATTTGAAATGAGCACTATGGGTCCAATTACCTTTTTCCTTGGTTTAAATATTAGACAGAGTTCAAAGGGCATATTTATCAATCAAGAAGCATTCACAAAATCTTTTCTTGTCAAATTTGGAATGAATGGTGAATCAAAGGTTAAAGTTATGACGGCTTTTGGCACGAAGCTCACTCCTTCGCTTGAGAAACCTACAACAGATATATTACTTTATATAGGCATATGATTGGTTCTTTATTGTATCTAACATCTAGTCGTCCTGATATTATGTTTGCAGTATGTTATTGTGCGAGATTTCAAGCGAATCCACACGAACCACACATGATGGCATTAAAGAATATTTTCAGATATCTTCGTAGGACTACTTCTCTTGGTTTGTGGTATCCTTCTAACTCTGGATTTTTTTTCAGGCATATTCTGATGCTGATCTCGGAGGTTGTTTTTTGATCGCAAAATTACTTCTGGAGGATGTCAGTTCTTGGATGGTAAATTGATCAGTTGGCAATCAAAGAAACAAACTTTTGTCTCTTTATCAACTGCAGAAGGTGAATATATCGCATCAACTTCATGTTCTTCGCAAATCATCAGGATACAAAGTCAACTTAGAGATTATAGCATGAACATGAAAAGGATTCCTTTATACTGCGACTCTAAAAGTGCCATACAAATTTGTTATAACCCTGTTCAACATTCAAAGACAAATCACATCGCATTACGATATCATTTTATAAAAGGTCATGTTGAAGATGGAAATGTTGAAGTGAATTTCGTTTAAGGATGTCAAAAAGTCCTGTGGGATCCGAATCCAGTGGGGCCCCCATCCCGTATGGGGGTATTTGCTGAAAAAAATCGAGGACGCGAGCGGAAGCGAGGGTAAGGTTAACCCCGTTCTAATTTTGGGGGTGGGGTCAGGGGTTGGCAGTCCCGTCTCGAAACCCCCATGGGATCCTCGTTAATAAATTATATATATATATATATGTTAATTATATAAATATAATAAACAATAATATAATTTTTACGTACCAAAATTCAACAAAAAATATGTTTTTAAGTTGTTTGTAACATGTAAAATAATATTATAAATAACTATTTTGTTACCCAAAAAATAGTTTCCTTTAGCCCAAACAAGAACTTCTTTTAGCCCATATAAGGTAGCCCAAAATCAATCGGGGGCGGGGGAACGGGGGCAGGGCCGGGGTTAAGAAGGGAATTCGGGGGCGGGGGAAGGATGGAAAGGATCGAGATTACGGGGGAGAGGGCGGGGGCGGGGGATGCAATCCCCCTCCCGTTTTCCCCCGTTGACATCCCTAATTTCATTCGATCAGAAGATCAATTGGCAGATATTTTCACGAACGCTTTACCAGAAATAACCTTTAACAGAAATATGCAGGGACTTGGAATGATGGCAGCAGAATCGGTTCCGAAATCTAATCTCTAAAGTTACGAACAAATAACTATTCACCTGCGACGCGTTACGAATCTCGCAACCCTTCGCTATTCGAATTTTTCACAAATTTAGATGCGAGAAGATGTGATCTTTCACAGACTGGTGCTCTAGGTATTTTCTTACTTTTTCTTTCTCATTTAAAAATCAAAAAGATTTTATATTTTGTCTTTAGTTTTTCAAAAAAAAAAAACATTTTAAAATCCATTTTTTTTGTCTTTCGTTTTACAAAAATATACAAAATTCCAAAAAGATTTTTTTTGCTGGCATGCCTATATTTTTTTGGGGGATCAATTATTCTTTCCATTCGCAATAGTTAGGTGTCCATATAAGCATGCTGCAACATGTTGTCTAAAGTCTCAACGATTCTTTGTTTACGAATAGGCCTTAATGAAATTTCTTGTCTTAAGGATTTCTTCCCAATGGGTCGTATTAACAAAAATCATCGAGCTACCTATCTCTACTTAATTTCGGAGTTTTGAGATTTTTGCTTGGTCACTATTTTGTAGCAGAGGTAGTATCTTTCTTTTCACCAATCTTGTAAACCGATGATGTATTGGGTATAATCAAATCCATACATTGGGTTCCTTTCTAAACCATTGAATTGACGGATATTACACCAACAATTTCTGATTAACCCTCGATCTTACGAGTCTATACCAACTCGGAGTTAGGTTTCTCAAAAATAGTTTTTATGATCTTTCTCATTGTTAACTTGAGAGTGTGAAAAACTCGTTCTTATTTTCCAATCTTTTAATTCTTACAATGCACATATTATGACACATATCTCAAGACAACTCTAGTCTAAAACAACTAGAATGTAGGTTTGCAAAAATTTTGTGTTTGTGGTTTATTGGTCATTATTACCATGATCTTGGTGAAACCCAACAATCCTTTCCTTAAATGAATTGATAATGAACATCTTTTTGTTCAAGACTGAAATGAAGGAATTGACGGTTGAAGTTCTTATATTTTGCAGTGCCATATATTTTTATGTTCAAAATCCCTTAATTTTCGTTTGTGAGATCTTAATGAGATTGATTGATTCCGGATTAATCTCTTCTCAATTAGATGTAATTAATTTTTTTTTCAAATTAATGAGATTTGTGTCTGAACATTTTTCTTATCTCGATGTTACTTTACCATCACTATAGCATTTTTGCTGAACTTGACCTTGGCTACACTAGTCAATCAAGTTTTTCCTTTCGTATTTTAACACTTATGTTAAGTTTGCTTCTATGATCGGAAATGTGCCTACCCATTAAACCTATGAAAAGATGCATTTTGGCATTTTGTAACTTCTTCACAAGTTGACGATCGTAATTCAATGGGAAACCACACAAGTACTTCTTAGTCTCTCTTGACTATTGAAGGAAGAGATTCTGTGCTCGAGATCTAACTGCTTTTATATCAAAGATTCTTTGATATCATGACTTATCCAAAAAAAATTAATTTGCTTCTATCTTTTCTTTTGGAACACATTTGCACTGAAATCTCTGATTTCTCAAAACTTTGGGTTATATTTCATGGTAAAGATCTCAATGTGTTTATTGAAACAATCATGGTCGTAATTCCAATGGTACTATTTCAATTTGTGAAAATTGAAGGGTAGATCAGTGATTGTGAAACTACTGCAAATCGAAAAGGCATGTTTCTTTTGGCGTGTACTTGAAGGGTCTGACACTATCTTGCTCCATAAACGGCGGTTCAAGTTTGTTACATTAATTTGGTGAGGTGGCAATGTTTTATTGGTTCAACCTATTTGGAATGATTGGTATGATTCCTTTTGCTGACATCATAGACGTAACACATTTAATGCGTGGAGGAAGGTTTTCTCTTTCCAATCCTATAAACGGTTCAAATTCAAAACCCACCACCCTTTCAGCGATTAAAACCCTAACTGTTCATCATCTTTTTCTCTATGCATTTCAACCCTAAAAACACAATCATTCTCAGACGAAATTTCTGCAACACTCTCATGGCTTCTTCTGATCGTATATATTTTATGGACCAATCCTCATCCTCTTCATTGTTGAAAATCAAATTAAATCAGGATATGGCGGTTGTTCTTAATCCAACGAAGTATTTTCAACTGGTTCAACCTTTGATTATTTGTTTGGATCACTTTGTCTTGAAGAAATCTCTGGTTTTCGTTGAAGATGTTCCGATTTCTCAACTATCGTTGGCATTTTCTACTACAAGTTACAATAAGCAAACGGATGCTATGAAGTTTGAACTTCAAGGTGTGAAGACGTCTATTTCTAAGACCAATTTCTGCAAGTTGTTAGGGCTTTCAACTGCTGAATATCTGATTGCTCCAGACAAAATCTCTGCAACATCTATCATTCAGGCTATCATCAAATGGGGTACATCTCTGATTTATCAATTCTTTCTTGATTTAAGAAGTCTACACTTCCTCCCATTTGGAATGCATTGTTTACAATCAAGTTCTGATGCTTCTCTAAGCGTTCAACTAGCTCTGATAATGCTAGTCGCTTATTCCACACTTTGCTATATGGAATTTATTCTGGGGAGAAGATTGATTTTGGAGTTGTATTATGGGATCAATTTGTTCAAAGTATTTCTTCAAAAACCAAGGATACTGAAATCTCGTGTGCTAGGTTTTGGTCCATTATGGTGAGGAATGCTATGCGTATCATATTCCAGAAATGAGGGATATCTTTATTGCTGATATTTCCAAGATGCAGACGACGACATGTGTTACTTCTGATCTAAAGAATTTTCTGATTGTGGGTTCCATTCCGCAGGAGATGTTATCTAGGGTTCCTACTGATCATCCTATCATTTTGGAATACTTGGCAACTTTATTTTCCACTGGAGGTGGTGTTTCGGAAGAATAAATTCATGAAGAAGAGATTCATGAAGATGAAATTCCAAAGAAGAAGGTCAAACGTTCGAAGCGAAAAGGGAAAACTCTTGTGTCTAAGAAATCAAAGACACCTAAGAAGGATAGGCCTTAACTTATTCTTGAAAGTGAATCAATTGAACATACTGCAAGTCCTGGTCAACATGAAAAGGAATCTTCTCGCAACAATAAAGTCAATTCTGAGAACATTAAGACGAAATCCAAATATGTTTTGGAGCAAATTCATACTCCCAATGTCTCTTCGCATTTTGAGACTGAAACATACCTACAATCAGGTGGTTAATGATCCTTTTCTTGACCTTTCTCAAACACCTCCCACTCCACCCATTGTTTCTCAAATCTTTGTATCCACACCAATTACATCAAGCCTATTTTTTGCTCCTGTTTCTCATTCTTCAACGAAACCTTTTGAGATTCCAATTTTTACTAAGGCAACTGTTACTTCTGTCTTTCAAAATACAACTCATACAGAACCTCCACCAGAGTCTTGTACTTTCGTATCCTATATGGAGGAGAATAGAACCTCAAGCATCCCTATTAACACATATGTTGTGGGGCCAAATGTCACTATTGGTGAAAACTTGTCTCAATCGCATGTATTTGCACCTGAATTTACCTCTACTCCACCTGTTCAAGATGATGGTGAAGAATAAATTTTAATGAAAGATGATTCTTGATCGAATGATGAATTTGTGGCAACTAGATTTGTGTTTCAAGTTGAGAGTGATCATGAAGATGATGATGTTCCAATGACAAAAGGAGATGTTCGTAAGCTGAATAAGAAGTTAGATAAAATTCTTTCTCAATCTTCTACTTTTATCAACACAAAGTATGAAGAAATGCTCTCTTCTTATCAAGAAACAATTCAGAAGTTGGTTAAAGTGATGGGTTTTAAGCATGACATACAATCCTATGGGTGCATGCAACCCTAAATAAGATCTACGTTTTCTCTAATTGAACATACAATATGAACAACAATTGATAAACCCTAGATCTCTTGTATATAATCAAAATTAACACAATCAGGGTTATGAAACATACATTTGATTGTTATGTAGTAATAACAATCTTAATCCAAGTCTTCTTCAACTTTGAGAGGAAGCGTCACAAATGCCGCACCTCTAGTAGATCACACCCATACTTAGCAAGAGGATGAGAGATGAGAGAGGAGGAGGGAGCTTGAAATTTCGGCTGCTCTTCTTAGGGTTACAGGTGGCCGAAAATACCAAGGGTGAGGCTCCTTATATAGTAAGGTAACTTAGAGCCAAAGCTAGGGTTTTAGGAGGAAACCCTAATTCCTTATCTTAATGACCAAGCAGCCCATGAACTCCCTTCTAATAGCCCTTGGAAGAAAATTCTAGGGCCTTCCTAGAAGTTTTCATCCAAGCCATCCAAGGGAGGTTCTAGAGCTTCAACCCTCAACTATGAATAAAGAGCCAAGGATTCCATGCTCTTTTAATTAATTCAATTAATCCCAAAATTAATTCCAATTAATTTCTGATTAGTTATTAATTAAATAATATGATTTACAATTAACATATTATTTCCATAATACATTAATAAATCATTCATTTCAATTTATTAATAAAATAAAAAATTATTCCTCTCTCTCAATAGTTCATCCTATCTAGTTGCTAGTATGAGGGCAACCCAAAAGGACTATGCTACTATCAATTCAAGTATATACAAATTGTAGTTACGGGGAAGGCCAGGTACCATGGCATGCTGAAGGATGAGATACGAGAGTTTGTGAGCATATCCAACTATAATACATTAGAGGGCATGATAGCTCGGGATCGCGAGCGGGAGATTGATCTAGAGACAGTGAGGAAGAGTACCATGGCATGCTGAAGGATGAGATAGGGAGTTTGTAAGCATGTCCAACTATAATAAATTAGAGGACATGATAGCTCAGGATCGCGAGCGGGAGATTGATCTAGAGACAGTGAGGAAGAGGAAGCCGGTTCAGGCATAGGTATCGGAGGGCTCGGGTAAGAGGCTCAAGGGTGTAGATTCACGATCGAGGGGCTAGCAGGGTCGGGGCCGATGCGGAAGGTGCGGTCGGACACACGAGGGAGCCTGTAGGGCAGGTGGTTCTGACTGCTACAAGTACGGCAAGAGTCGTCACTTCAGCGGGGATTGTATTACCACTACCACCACCCAGGGATTGAGTCTGATTTGCTTCCATTGCAATCAGAGACGCCACAAGAAGGCCAATTGTCCAAATTTGGTGGGAGGAGGAGCGGTTGCAGCACCAGCTCTGACTACATTGATGATCACCGAAGGCCACCAGGGTAAGGCTGAGGTGCCAGTCGTGAGGAGTCAAGCTTTTCAGCTGACAACCGAGGAGGATCGTGCAACACCAGATATGGTCACGGTACGTACCTTATCCTTATTTCATTTATCACTTTAATGTTTATGCTTATTATATGTATGATGTTATATAGGGACGTTCCTAGTGGACGATGTTCCGAATTTAGTTCTTTTTTATTCGGGTGCCACCGAATCGTGTGTATCTCTTGCACTCAGCAAGAGGTTCGGAGACGCTCCTGGGGAGCTTGATTATCCATTAGAGGTAGAGATCATCAACGAATGTCCAATGTGAGTATCGAGGGTTTATCGGGGTTGTGTTTTGGAGTTATTTAGTGAGAGATACCTGACTGATTTGGTTCCTATTCCTTTGCGTTAGAGCAAGATGATTGTGGGGATAGATTGGTTTAGCCCTAATGGAGAGATGATTGATTGTGGGCAACAGTTAGTTCAGGTTCGAACCCCAAGTGCGTGAGAACTAATTATTGATGGCGAGGATGTTTAGCGTGGACCAGCTCTCTGTTCAGCTGTGAGAGCTAAGAGATATCTTCATCAGGGTTGTGCTGGTTTTGTGGCTGATGTATTGGATACTAGAGAGGAGAGGAAGAAGACGGTCAGTAATGTGCCTATCATTTGAGAGTTCCCAAATGTGTTCCCAGAGGACTTGCCTCGAGTGCCTCCAGAGAGGCAGGTTGAGTTTCATATTGATATGGTTCAGGTGCGGCTCCGATAGCGAATGCACCTTATCGGCTGCAATCAATGGAGATGTAGGAGCTATTAGACAAGGGATTTATCAGACCAAGTAGTTCACCTTGGGGAGTGCCGATTCTGTTTGTGAAGAAGAAAGATGTCTTCCACAGGATATGCATCGATTATCAGGAACTGAACAAGTTAACGGTGAAGAATCGTTATCCGCTCCCGTGGATTGATGATTTGTTCGACCAGTTACATGGTGCGTCTTGGTTCTCCAAGATTGATCTACATTCAGGCTATCATTAGATGAGGGTTAGGGATGAGGATGTCCAAAAGACGACTTTCAGGACTCGTTATGGTCATTACGAGTTCGTGGTGACGCCTTTTGGGCTCACCAGTACACCAATGGCGTTCATGGATCTCATGAACAGGGTTTGCAGACCGATGCTGGATCGGTTAGTCATTGTGTTTATTGATGATATCTTGGTCTATTCTTAGACCAAGGAGCAGCATGAGGATCATCTGCAAGAGGTTCTGGAGACTTCGAGGAGGGATGACTTTATGTGAAATTCTCCAAGTGCGATCATGAGGAGTTGGGTACGCAACTACACTTCAATACGACTTTTCATCCGCAGACTGATGGGCAGAGTGAGCAGAATATTTAGACTTTGGAGGATATGCTGAGGGCATGTGTACTGAATTTTGGCGGTAGTTGGGATATGTATCTCCTATTGGCTGAGTTTTCTTACAACAAAAGCTATCACGCCAGTATTGATCGACCACCTTTTGAGATGCTCTACGGGAGGAAGTGTCAAACCCTGCTTTTGTTGGGTTTTATGTACTCTAACATTCCTATGGTGCACATACAATCCTAATGCTTTGGATCTAAGCTTTCTCTAATTATACATGCAATAAACATTTTCCAAAGCATGAAGCCTAAACTAGCATGCAAGGTGATATTTGAATCATAAAAACAAGTTAGAATATTACCTTGTGTAGTAGCTTGAATAACTTGGCCTCAGGAAAGCATAGCACCCCAAGTGTGATGCCTAAAATGGAATCACAAAACACCAAGAACAATTAGGATGAATATGGAGAGGTTATGGAGACTAGAAATCGGATTCTACTTCTTGGAATACAAGGTCTAACTGATTTTAGCTTATGAATATATATATATATATATATATATATATATATGTGTGTGTGTGTGTGTGTGTGTGTGTGTGTGTGTGCAGAATATCAAGGGTCATGTGTAACCCTAATCCATACCCGTAAGCTTATGATCCACCCATTTGATTTGGATAAATACTTCATGGATTAACCCATAAGCCCATCACAAATCAAACCATGGATCATTAGCCCAACTCATATGTATAAATTTAACTAGTCTCTTTTTATCACTAAATTAATCCTTAAATTAATTATTGATCAATACTAATGAAATAATATGATTCCTCAATTAAGATATTATACTTATAATATATTAATAAATCATAATTAACCTCTTACTCAAATATCCTTCTTAACATATTGCTTTAATGAATGCAACCCAAATGGACCATGCTACTATCGGGTCAAGTACATACCAATTATAGTTATGGGCTTAGACACCTTTTCCCACAGTCACCTACTTGGATAAGTCTAATAAATGTAATTGCCAATGTAACTTAAAATCCGATTAACAATCGTAGCTCTCAAAAAGCCTTTGTCGAACTCTGACGCGTCCATTAAATAGGTGATCATATAATCCTCTATTCTACAAGATATCGTGTGGACAAATATATGGAATTAAAGTCATACTCATTGTCCAACATTTTGTTTCTCGATTTCTGATTTGTTTGACATAGAACTTAATTGAACACATCAATAGAGTTCTGACCGGGCCCGACAGATAAGTCAAAACAAAATCATCGAGGGGCCCAAGATATCGCTTTTAATCATCTTAGGATAAAAGGAACAGATAAACTTCGACTTATATGCTTGTGCTAACTATTCATTGAATCATACATAATAGCACGTTTTATAACATCGAGTTACTGATGCGTTTCCGTACTATTAATGTACAATCAACAAATAATCGCCAACTCATATATCTTGGTTTGAAGATTATATGATATTATCGTCTCACAATCACCCGTGATAAATTCCATGAAGTGATATGTGAGCGTGGGTTTAGTCCAATACTCAAATCTTATTTCAAGAGCACTCATGAATGTTTGTAGCAATCTTTTGCTATGTCTAACACCTTAGACAATCATACAAAAACCCATTCATGACAGTCTTCTTTCATAAGCTACTTCCAAAGTACGATCGACTGTGGATATTTTGAATAATTTAATATTCGGGAAGTCAAAACATGCAAAGTGAAATACAAGAATAATCGAATCCAATATGGTCTCAAAGCTTTTGAATATAAATAAAACACCTTTTATTTAATCACCATATTGATTACATATTATTCATTGTATAATGTTTCGATTTATCAACTTTATACTTGAATTAAAACAATAGTTGTCCCATGCTCCAAGCATGCACACTATGTTTGCCTATAGTCCTTTCTTTGTGAAACAGATCAATTAAATACAACTTCAATGAAACTCATTTGACCACTCCAAATCTTTATCACAAGTGTAAGAATGCCAAATTATTGCCACTATTATAATGTGTTAGGTTCTAACCTTTATGCAATGATCCTTTTGTAATGTCAATGCACCAAAGCCACAGAGACTTGGACAATGAAATTAAAAAGTATTCCACTAGAGATTGACAACAAAACAATTCCATGGAAGTGAAGTCTCAATTTCAAAGTACATTCATTTGAACATCCTTCTTGCATAAAAGTGTCTAACCTACACATAGATTCCTAATATCCAACTCCCATTATGTAAACATTTCCATATTTGCCATATGTCAGCTCGTTATTAATAGAATCATGTATATTCATAATAATGTCAATATGGTTCATCCATTACTATACTTCCAATTGCCCACAAGCAACCAATCTTTGGCGAACCTTAGATTGTTCTTAGCAATTATTTAGCAACTTTAGTCGTATCCGGTTCTGGTCCTTTTTCCTTCTTAATGCCCTAGGCATTTGGAAAATTCAGAACACATAAATATTATAGCATATGTAATCGATCCTATACCCAAAGCATATGGGATACGATTCATAATATCTCAAGTAAAGACATGATACTTTACCAGTCTTTCGCTATAATATTTCCACATATAGAATTTCCTTATGTTGAATCATTTCAACATAACATTCACATATGTCCATGACTAAATTCGATTAAAATCTCAATCTAAGCTTTTAGATTTGAAATAAAGTATAAGTTCCTCTCCCTTAATTATAGCAAAACAAACTTTTCAAACTTTGCAACTTTGCGAATTGAAACTTTTGTTTTCTATAATTAACATTGCTAACTTGCAACACTTAACGTAATAATTGTGCTCCCACTAGCATAACAATTACATTCTTATTAGCATAACACTTATGCTCCCACTAGCTTTGACATGTACCCAAAAATTAACTGGACTTCTAGAAATCAATACCTATTGAATTTCTTACAAAAGTTCATATTTCTGACACAAGACGCTTCGATAAGACTTTATCTGGGCCAAGTTTATTTGGGTCAAATATGGGAAGGGTAAAATGGTCTTTTACCCTTAGTAAGATAGAATATGATTTGGACCATTAATTATGGGTTATTACCCTAAATAGTAATTAGGGTTGGTTTGGATATGTTTAGTGTGAGGAGTCGTGGTAGCAACAACTCGATTGTGTGATTTGTATCATCACATTGAGGTGAGTCTCTTCACTGTACTCGTGGGTCAAAGGTACCAATGCCGGACCAATGGGTTATGTTTGTAGGATGCTAGTTGTCTGTGTGATACTTGCATGTTTTGTATGTTGGGCGGGGCCCATTATGCGATTTAGGGTGAGGCTTGTTATACTCATTGGGCGGGGCTCGTTATACGAGTTAGGGCGAGGCCCGTTATGCGAGTTAGGGCGAGGCCCGTTATACTGATTTGGGCGAGGGCCATTACTTGTATGGTATGTGGTAGTTTAGGGAACTCACTAAGCTTTATGCTTACGGTTTGTGTTTAAATGTTTTTCAGGTACTTCTGGTTCGAAAGGGAAGGGCCCGGCATGATCGTGTTGCATCCACCAGTTAGTATTTAAGATTTTGGGATTGTACTCTGATAACTATTTTGTCACAATGTTATACTTTTGATGATTTTGGTTGATCTAAAAACAAAAAATTTTATCTAGTATTTTTGGGATGTTACATTTTGAAATTTAAATTTTAATACACTACAAAAACAAATCAAGAAACTAACCATACTCTCAAAGCAATAATGAGTGTGGTTATTTTTTGGAATATTATTAGGATTCTTGTGCATTCATATGGTTGAAACCCAATCGAGAGCCCAACATGCTACCCACCCCATTGAGCACCTCGAGTAGCAAATCGAGAGCCCAACATGCTACCTACAACCCCATTCATTGTCTCATGTATACAATTTGTAAAGGGGTATATAAAACGTTATGGTGTTGATGGAGAAAGAGAGAGTGTGAGAGAGTGAGTGTGAGAGAGAGAGAGAGAGAGAGAGAGAGAGAAAGATAAATGTGGAAAGTGAATCGTTGGAAAAGTATGTGTCATCATAGAAGGTAAAGGTGGACAAAGATAGGTATCCGAAGAAGAAAAGGTATCGAAGTCAATGGTGGAGATGGAGGAGTGTGGTGGTGGTGGAATTGGTAGGGGAAAGAGAGAGACACTGATTGGATAACCATAATGAGGAACATATATACACATGCACATACATAGATAAATAAATAGATAGATAAAGAGTACAAAAACACAGAGAGAGAGAGTGTGTGTGTGTGTGTGTGTTTTTGTGATATTAATTTAATTTAATTGGTGGAGGGTGTATGTATAAGGGGCGTTGGAGTATGATAGACCTTTTTATCTTATAATTATAAATTATAAAAGTATTAAAAATAATAAAAATAAAATACACATTAACAAATCAAAATAGTTTTTTTTTTAATATTAAACTGGGCGAATGCACACGCGATGCACGCAAATATACAATTATATAGATAAAAATAATAACATTTAACAACTTTTTATTTAATATTTCTCACTAAACAACCAATGTCACTAACAATGCAACTATATAGTTAACCTATTATTTTTATTTAACATCATAATGTTAAATCATTAGTTATGTATAACATTAATTGATGATTTTATAGATTGTTTTAAGTTGTGTAAATTATATATCAAATATATGTTGATTTCTATATATAACGAATAACAAATAATATGAAAACAATAAATACTAAACTTTAAGTATCATACAAAAACTAAAACAACTATAATAACATTTGTACTAAAAATATCTATTAAACGCTTATAAATCGAACATAAAAAATATATAGAAATCAACAAATAGTTTATATATTAGAAACTACATGATATACTGATGTATGTGTCTTGTGATGATTCTAAAGAAGTTTACGTTTACCAATACACATTGGAGTATGAAAAACGAAATACTATAAAATTGCAAGCTTAGTCATTTTTTTTATGTTTTTAACTATTTTTTATAATAACTTTTAAGTTTCAATAATTCTATAAGCATAAACGAAATACTATAATCTTTTGAAACTTTTAGAAAAAAACATGTTTTTTATTAAATGACTATTAATGAATATCAATAATAGACTTCGAAAGCCACATTGTAATCATTTGAAACTTTGAGAAAATCATGTTTTTTTATAAAATGATCACTAATAAATATTAATTAATAATAGACTTTGAAAGCCACATTATGATCAAGATCAAGATTAAATGATAGGAGAAGCAAATTAATGATATTATATGGGAGAATGATAAAAGGTTATATATAAGTGTGAAATGATGTGGGACAAATTGACATTTATTTATAGAATAAAATAGTTTAATAAGTTTGTTTACCATGACGATGTGGGACCAATTTTTCCTTTTATCATGTACCTTTTTGTGCTTATTTCTTATCCCACATCGTTTAAGAAATAAAACTGAAATGAAAGCAATTAGTTATAACTAAAAAGGCTAACACATTTCTTATCTCATATTGTTTAATACTCAAGGGAAAACAAACATCTATAAACAAATAGGCTAAAACCTTCACTTTTATAACATTATTCTTTTGTGTTCTTGATAGTGATCAATTTAGGCATTGGTTGCAACAATCAAAGAACCATCGTTTCTGGTTATGGGACCAATTTTATAAAATTTGGACGAGCATAACCTGGTGCCTATTCTTATTAATAAAAATAATCAAATTAATCTCATAAAAGATAATATGTAACAATGCTTTGTGATTATTACCATGAAAGCTTTTTTTATATTTTCTACTTTTTCTGATGTTTCACATCGATTGAATATAAAATGATGATATTAAGATGACCTTATTCAATGGAAAATGCTATCTTTATAAACTTTTAACTTATTTGTTTTTACCTCCTTGTGAAGCCTTAAGAAAGATCATTTTTACCCACTCATGTAAAATATTTTTGATCTTTGAAGTTTCAATACTTGTAGAAATTGAAAGCACATAGTAGAATCATTTGAAACTTTGAGATAAAAACATGGTTTATGATAAAATGAACTCTCGTGAATATTAGTATTAGACTTTGAAAGTTACATTATGATCAAGATTGCTATTGAAGGATAAGATAAACAAATTAGTGATATTATATAGAGGAAATATGAAAGGTTAGCCAAATGTTAGAAACAATGTAGGAAAAATAGAAAAAAAATCCAACTTAATATGGTAAAAAACAAATCATCACTCCTGAACCACATTGATTTTGATGGCCTCATTTATAAGATACTAGGTGAATTTTCGCGCGTTGCACAACTTTAAAACTTTGTTGATTTAAATTATAGCAAATATATTACATAAAATACAATAATATAATTAAATTATAATGATTAACCATTATAACCATTATAATTAACATTAAATTTCAATGAATCAATTAATTATCAAATATCTTTTGAACTGTAATAGTAAAGTGAAAACTCGTAGAAATTTCGAATACACAAAAAATTCAATAAAAAAAAATCCTCTTTTTATAATAGATATAAATGTTTATTCGTAAAACACTTTCCATATTATGTTTAATTCAGTTTTCTATGGAACATAAAATACTATCGAAAAATAATATATTAATATATAAAATTTACAATATATTTGATTGAAAATTGAAATCCATTATCAATTTAAGTAAAATACAATCAAATATTTTGATGCATAACTTCATTCGTACAACAAAGTTTAATTTTTTGATAATATCAAAAGACCACACACACACATACACACACACACACACACACACACACATATATATATATATATATATATATATATATATATATATATATATATATATATATATACACACACAAAAATAATAGTATCAAATTATTATATAAATTGGTATACTTCAAAAAATATACAAAATATCCCTTTAAAATTTACTAACAAATTAGATTGTTTATTCACCATTCAATACGAATACATGCACCAAAAAGCAAAGTTTAATGTATTTTTATATCCTTAGTTTCTTTATCTCATTCAAGTCATCTTTTTCCCCATCTTATTTTCGAAACCATAACAATCTCAACTATGCTTGTGAAATATATATATATATATATATATATATATATATATATATATATATATATATATATATATATATATAGATGATACCATAAGTGTCAGTTAATAACCATAAGTTAAAAAAAGCTTTTGAGGTATAGTGCTTAATTAATTTAATGTTGAAATCATTAGTACATATATATTAAAAAAATCTTGAATTGTAGTGAATAATTAGTTTTTAGTTAGAAAAACCTTTGAGTTGTAGTAGAAGTTTCAAATGAATACGGTGCATGAAAAATGACATTTATTATTGTATAGTATAATGTGGTTAAATTTAGGGGTGACAACTCTCGACCCAACCCGTAACCCGACACCGACCCAACCCGAAAATAGACCGGTTTGGGTTGAGATTTTTGACCCGCCAACCCACCAACCCGTTTATTTCATGGGTTGGGTTGGGTTATCTATTTGGGTTCGCGGGTCAACCCGCCAACCCGTATATATATATATATATATATATATATATATATATATATATATATATATATATATATATATATATTAAATTTGATTTCCATCCATATTCGTAATTTTCCGTATCATTGTATTCCTTCCGTATTCGTATGCGACTAATCTGCATTTGCGGTTCGTTAATCAGAAAAAGAAAAAATACATGTCGTTATTTCAACGAAGAACACATCCACTTTCTATGAATGTTTTAATTTTTTATTTTTATTTGGATGTTATTGACTTTATGAATATTTGCTGAAAACCTTTTTTTTATGTTAATTACTTTAATCATTTTATGAATTTATGTTGAAAAAACCTCATTTTTTAAAATGTGTTGTTTATTTATTAAACGGGTTATATGGGTTGGGTTTGACCCATTAACTTGTGAACCCACGAACCCATATACTTAAACGAGTTATATGGGTTGGGTTGGGTTGAGGTTTCCAACCCACAAACCCGTGACCCGCCAACCTGTCAACCCATATATTATATGGGTTGAGTTGAGTTTATGTTTTCTGACCCGCCAACCCGCCAACCTATGACCCGCCAACCCGAACCCAACCCAATTGCCAGGCCTAGACTTAAAATCTTGAATTGTAGTGAGTAATTAGTTTTTAGTTAGAAAGACTCGTGTGTTGCACATGTTAAAAAATATGGTTAAAATTTCGAAAAATATATCTTGTTTAAAATAGTTATGTTATTGACATTATCATTTACATAATAATTTTTACACTGAGATTATATATATATATATATATATATATATATATATATATATATATATATATATATATATATATATATATATTCTTAACTATTTTGAACAATATTACTCAATGGCCTCTACGTGTAGCTTACGTATAAATAATATTGCATATTATTCTCAAATTTAATGTTACTTTTTAATAATTGTTATGATCGATTAATTTAAAATTTTAATTATGTGACAATCTTTTAAAAATGGATGATAGATATAAATATAAATAATTTTATATTACCTTTAAACTATTATGTTAATTAATTTACAAAATCACTTTGAAAAATATTATATTACTATAAAAAATAGTTTTTAAATATTATTTTAGTTAATTTGCCAATTCGATTGAGGTTTGTATTTAACAAGCTTAAATATTTTAACTATTAAAAAAAATCATTGACCATAGTTTAAGTTTATTTGAGATTTTGGTTTAGGTTTAAATGTAATACCATATTTAATTTAACAATTAAATATATTATATTGAAAGTACTATAAATTTTACTAACATAAAAACACTAAAACATATATTTGAAAATTTTAATTCAAGAAACATATTAAACACTCATAAAATCATACAAAAAGAACGCACAGAATTCAACATACGCTTAATATATTTGATACAATTGGAAACATAATAAAATTTTTATTTTTTATGCAACAAAACCTATGTCTTCAATTCTTCATATCTCTTCAGTTTTTCATATTTGAATTACAAACCACTTCAAACATATGAATATTTTTTTTGTAGAAAAATATTACTTATATGACATTAATTTTAGAAACATAAAATTTCATTTACCTAAGTGATTATAAGATATAAGTTAAAAACTCTTTAGTGGTTGTTATTAAATAGTTGAAAGTTGAGAGGTTGTGGTAGTTTCAAATGAATTAATATGGTGAAATTAAATGACATATTTTGAACCATATTCATTTGAATGACCTATTTTATAAGATTTACTAGACGAACTCCCACGCGTTGCATGAGCTAAAAAACATATTGTTAAAATATTAAAAAATATATATATTGTTTAAAATGGTTATGTTATTAACATTCACATAGTAATTTTGACACAAGGTATATATATATATATATATATATATATATATATATATATATATATATATATATATATATATATATATATATATATATATATATATATATATATATATATATATATATATATATATATATATATATATAGGGAAGGGTTATATGTAAAATAAAAATACCCTAAAAATCATAAAAATGCATAAAAAAACTTAGAGACCACAAATCTTTTTTTTGACTTTATATTCCAAGAATTCGCTGAAAAAAAATTAAAAAATCGTTTTTTTATTCAAAATTTTATTCAGGGAAATTGTATAAAAAGCTGTGAATTTTTGGAATATAAAGTCAAAAAAAAGATTTGTGATCTCTAAGTATTTTTTTATGTATTTTTATGATTTTTAGGGTTTTTTTTATGGTTTTTTGTTTTACATAGAACCTAAACCTATATATATATATATACATATATATATATATATATATATATATATATATATATATATATATATATAATACCTTATAAAACATATTTGGTCAAACGCTGAAAATTAAGTCGTCCAAGCATTTAATGCAATATTTACAGTGAATTTATGATGAGTTTTGAGCATAACAACATTTCTATGGTGTACATGCAACCCTAATTGCTTTGGATCTAAGATTTTCTCTATTGAACATACAACTATGAACTCCAAAACAATAACCCTATGGACAAGCATACACAATTCAAAATTGACATATAAACTAGGGTTAGAAGCTTACCTTTCTTGTTATGTAGCAATAACAAGTAAAATCCTTCTTGATCCTGACTTCTGAAAGCCTAGTGCCCTAAGTGTTGCACCTCTAATGGAGTCACAAACACCCAATGCAACAAGATGACTTAGGAGAGGGAAGGATTTCGGCTAGGGTTTATGTCTTGAATCCCCAGGCCGAAAATCCCTTATAAAGGGTGTATTTATAGTTGAGGCTATTAGGGTTTTTAGGTGGAAACCCTAATTTCCTTGCTTAGGCCTTAAGCAATCCATGGACCCCCAAAGGAAAGGCCCTTGGACGAAAACTATATGGGCTTTCCATAGATTTTCGTCAACCTCTTATCAATAAGGTCCATTAGCCCAAACTACAACTATTACTGATTTACATAATCAGTCCCTCCATTATTAATTAGTTCCTTTAATCCCAAAATTAATACTAGATTAATTTCTGAATAATTACCAATTAATAATATGATTTCCAAATAATATATTAATCTTATACTATATTAATAAACCATTTTGAGTACCAATTTATTATTCATATAATAAATCCTACTCTCTCTCCACTTGTCATCCTATCAAGTTGCATGAGTGAAGGCAACCCAAAAGGACCATGCTCATAATCAAATTAAGTACATACCAAAAATAGTTAGGGGCTTAGACACCTAATCCAACAGTCTCCTACTTGGATAAGTCTAATAACTATTATTGCAAGTACGACTTCAGAATTCGATCAACAATCGTAGCTTTCAAAAGCCGCTGTCGAACTCTGATCTTATCAGTAACGCGTCCTTTAGATAAGGGATCAAATATTCCTCCATTATACAAGATATCGTATGGACATGAGACATGGATTTATAATCATTATCCCTGTCCATGTGTTGTTTCCCGATTTTCGATTTATGACGACCGACTAATTGAACAAATCAAATCAGTAAAAGCTTGGCCACGCACTTAGGGTGTCATCACTAAATCATCGAGGGGCCCACAGATATCGCTTTTATCCCACATTGGGTAAAAGGAACGGATAAACTTCGACTCATATGCTTGCTCAAATTACTCATCAAATCAAACACAACAATACGTTTTATAACATCAAGTTACTAATGCCTTTACGTATTATCAATGTGCAACCGACTCGAAAACTACAACTCATATGTCTCTGTTTCAAGAATATAAGATATTATCGTCTCACAATCACTCGTGGTAAAATCCATGAAGTGATTCACGTGAGCATGTGTTTAATCCAATACTCAAATCTTATTTCAGAAGCACTCATGAACACTGCAACAAACTTTTGCTATGTCTAAACACTTTAGACAATCTACAGTCGGATTCATGACAGCCTTACCTCATTACTTACTTCCAAAGTATGATTGACTATGGATGTTTGAACTGTTGGATTAGATGTCTAAGCCCATAACTATTATTGGTATGTACTTGACCCGAGAGTAGCATGGTCCATTTGGGTTGCATATCATCAGGACAATTTGTTAGGATGGACTTTTGAGAGAAGGTTATTTATGGTTTATTAATATATTATAAGTTATAATATATTAATATGAAATCATATGTTTTAATTAGTATCGATCAAGAATTAATTTGGAATTAATTTAGTGATCAAAAGAGACTAATTAAATCTATGGGGACTAATTATGATAATTAGTTATATTTATATGTGTTGGGCTTGTGATCCATGTTGGACCAAGTTTATGTATGGATACATAAAGAGTTGGGCCACATGAACCATGGATCATAAAACCCATGGGTATGGATTATGGGTTATACCCATGACCCTTGGAATCCTACATATAAATAGGTTACTCCATAGCCAAAATCACCACTTCTTTTCTTAGAGAAATATGGAGGTGTTTTGGTGCATGGAATTCTCTCTCAAGAGCCACCTTTGTCCTAGGTGTGTTGTGATTCCATTTGAGGCATTTCATACTATTGGTGCTAAGCTCTTAAGGCCAAATACATCAAGACTTCAAGCCACATAAAAGGTATGTTTCCCTAACTAGTATATTATATGGTTTATGTCAAATGCATGCTAGTTATAGGTTTAATGCCTTGGAAACCATTTGCATGTATAATTAGTGAAAACATAGATCCAAGGTATTTAGGGTTGTATGTGCACTATAGGATGTTGTATTATACCAAAATCCAACAGTGGTATCAGAGCCATGGGTTGTTTTCTATTATATTTGATGCAAATATGTTTTTTTTTTCAAGTTGAAGGAAAAAAAAAACATGAAGTTTGTCAAATTTTATGATAATTACTTGATTTTATGAAAAACTAATTATTTATAAAATTTGAGTCACTTTAATACAAGAGTTGAATTAGGTCAATTTATTAAAAGATAGAATGATATGATTATTTTATTTGTTTTAAAAGTTTGATCTAAATGGTTTTAAGGAGTTACAAATTTTGTCATAAAATTTTGGAACTCAAAAGTTTTTTTTTCAAGTTATGATGTTAAGAGTTTTGAAACTTCCATAAGTTATGGATGTGAAATGTCTCATTTATTAACTCTTTAGGTTATGAATTCCAAGAGTCTTCAAAGGATAATTGTCAAAGTTTCAAGATTTGTATTAGTTTATATGATTATCTAATTTCTTGAAAATTGTTGATGTGAATTATCTTTACTTATGAGTTTAATCTAGATCATAGAAAAATTATTTGATTATTGTGTTAATTGGAATATTTGATCTTAATGGTTTTTATGAACTCCATAACTTGTCCTCAAGTTATGGAAAGTGAAGAGTTTTTCTTTTTAAAGTGTCATTAAGTCTCATAGGTTATGAAAATAGAAGAGTCACTATTTTTAATGTCATCATTAAATGATTTAATGTCTTCCATAACTTGTCCTCAAGTTATGGAACTTGAATTTTTTTTTTCATTAAACCTTAATTAAACTCATAAGTTATGAAAAATCCAAGAGTTTTGAAAGGTTTCAAAACTTGTCCTCAAGTTTTGGAATTTGTAAAGTTACCCCCCATGTATACTTTAATTCCAAACTAGCCCTTAGAATTTTAAAAGTTAAAATTCAACCCTTATACTTTATAATATTATAAGTTAATAATATATATATATATATATATATATATATATATATATATATATATATATGTATAAGAGCAAAGTCGTCTTACCATTAGTAGGCCTCATTCACGAAGCCGGTCTATAAGGGGGGTATAAGGTTACTGCCTATAAAATGGCAGTTTAATGGGTGTCCACTCTCACCCACCGCTTCCTTGACCGGTGGAGGGTCGTTAGCCGAACGGGTAGGACAAGGACTATAATTCTCCCTTCATTAAAAGTATTAATGATAAATACTAAGTAACTAAACACTTATTAATTCCCAATCTTAGTTACTTAGAAAAATGTGAATAAGGTGCTAATCCATGAATTTACACTTTGCACTTTGTTTAAGCCGTTAGTGGAGCGTGTGTGGTTAACCGGCACACTAACCTGGACTTAACAAGGTAGGCAAAGGGTAACTTAATGTTTATCATAGTATCGGTGGAGCGTGTGTGGTTAACCGGCACATCGATTGAGGGGTAAATATTAAGGGTACCAAGTATATTTGCATGGTTACTTCACACCTTGTTTTGTGATCCTCGGCATCCCAGTCACAAAACCTGAAGGGCACACTCGATATTGAAACATGCCATTGAAAAAGTTCAATGAATCTCAAAAGATCTAGGAGTTTCAAAACCAATTAAAACCTAATAATACATTTCGTTTTTCATGGTGGAAATTGGTGAATCGTCATTCACCTACCTTCAAATATCTTATAGCTTGGATTACGGCATCCCTCTTCCAAGTTATAAAATATTGTGTTGGGTCCTAGCCTTAATATTTCATATTGGGTGTTATATTAAGGACTTTAAATCAACTAAACTTGAATTTCTCCCATTATAGTTGTCTAGTTCAGACAACTATGGTCTTCCCAAATCTTTAGGAACAAGCTTTCCTATTGAAGATGATATCCCACATGGCAATCAAGGTGAAAGATTAATCCCTTTGTTGTGAATTAATGGGACTGGAAATCATGCTTCACTTCCTCCACCTCCTCCAATTATTCTCCCTATCCCACAAGTTCAAATACTTGAAAAGTTCAAGGTCACTCAATCCCTATTGGCAAGCCGGGAGAGTCGGGTGTCGAAGTCTCGAGGTAGCTGGCTGTTGACTTGGTTCTTCAGTCACACCCTGATGACAGATCAAGACATGACCCTTAATGATCTTACCTATTTGCTTGATGCTGCTAAATTAGCAATGATTTGGGGTACTGGTAAAGCAAAATTTGATTGGAAGATCAACTTCCCAAACTTCCATGGACATTGACAATGGTAACATTAGAAGTCCAGAAAGGCTTTCTCTTCCCAATGGAAAGGGATCGACCATGGTCAAGTCATTTGACCTAATGGTAAAGAGAAAGGATAAGTCTGAGATAGTCTCATGTGCCATTTCCGAAGAGTCCATATGTTTCTTTTGCCAAAAGAAGGGGCATTGGCTGCAAAGCTGCCAGATTTACCTGAAAGATCTGGTAAAGTCAAAAGTTTGACTCTACTTCAGGTAAAGTCCATTGTGTAACTCTATTAAGTTCCTACTTGGAGATTCTTATTACATGATGTGACTGGGTCACATATTGATGTCTTAAGAGTCAAAGAAAGGAGAGGAAGCTTAAAGGAAGTATATGCTGATTCTGATCGCGAAGATGGATTTCGGTCGCATGGTTCGGTGATCAAAATTTTGGGCTGTTACTTAAAGAGTTATGATATATATTGCTTAGGAATATATAACAACAAGGTTTTCATATGGATTGTAAGGATAAGAAGTTTTTCCGCAAAGTTTTAAAATAAAAGAAAAAGGTTTTATTTTTATTTATTTTATGTATCCTTACAATGGCATTTGTGAAAAATTGTTGCTTATATGATTCCATTAAGAGCAATATTGGAAAATGGATTTGATTCTTTTGTGGTAGTGTCTAAATTTGTCAAATAAGGAAAGATTCTCATCACCCAAGTTTCAAATTAGACCGAAACTCGGAATCATGCAAGTTGTATAGTATGATGAATGAGAAGTTTTAGCTTTGGAAAAATTAAGACTAATTCCTTATGTGAACAAGGAAATGACTAAAGGATCGAGTACACATTCTTGTGCACTGGTCAAGTCCACCACAAAAGATCGATAAGACTATTCGTCATGATTTACTAAAGCTTAGTAAATACGGTTATACTTACAAGTTTAAGTATAATTCTGAAACATTGGAAAAGATTCAATGTATGGCAGAACGAATGAGAAGAATCAAATTAGGCAGGAAGATAAAAGTTTCTCAAATCTGAAAAGATGGGAGAGTACTTTAATATCATGTTTTGTGATCATCTTAATGATTAAAGAACCACATCACAATTGGTCTTCTAAGGACATCTTAGTGTATTCTTATGACTAAGAAGAGGAGTCATGAATTGTTGAAATAGTTAAATCAAGAAGATGAGTCATACTTCGTTTCAAAACAAGTCTTAGAGTGATACTCCAAGACTATAAGTTGAGTGACATATCTTAAAGAAAGGTTTAAAACACTTGTCAAATGTAAGAGTAAAAGTGTCCTACTCTTGCACATTTGAAATTGGTAAGTTGTGATGTTTTGGGTTAAACAAAGACCAACTTAGGCCAAGTGTGTGAAGTGTTTGTCTTGATAAAGAAGCTGCACTATCTCTTGAATATTTGGCAAGATAGTCTTATATGTCAAGAGGACAATGGGAGTCTTAGAGATTCTGAAAGCTTCAAGGTCTAATCAAGAACAATAACCTGTAGTTTAACACTAGCACACTAAGTGAGGTTTATAACCTATCGTGTTGACATATTTCTATTTCTGTGCCCATTCCAGTTAAAGTTGGCTTTTCATATGAGTTCTTAGAGTTCTCAGTTGGTTGCATAACAACTTGGAAGTAATGGCAGGCCCTTGAGCTGCCAGGAGGTAAGAAATTAAGATTGAGTTCAGTCCATATGTGTTTGGATTTGTCATTATCCTTGTCTTGTGACTATGGTTTTGACGATTCACATGGATAAGAACACATACACCATAAAATCTAAGGGTTATAAGGTTTCTCTCCGATTCATGAAAATGATGGTGAGGAAACACTTCCACCAAGTAGATTTGAAGCAGATGGCAAAAGGTCTAAACAATTGAGACTATGATTACGACATCCCTTTTCATAGTTCTGAAATTGTTTAGACGCACATGCATGCTATCTAAGGAAAGGTGTATGAGTTTGATAAAGTTCTTTATCAAAGCATCTCATATCAGGAGTCTGAACTTTGGTAAGGAAGTCAATAAAGTATTAATTTCTAGAAGTCCAATTGATTTCTGAGTACATGTCAAAGCTAGTGGGAGCATAAGTGTTATGCTAATAATCATCATGTTAGTGGGAGCATGATAATTATGATAAGTATTGCAAGTTAGCAATGTTAATTATAGAAAGCAAAAGTTTCAATTCGTGAAATTGCAGGGGTTGAAAAAGTTGTTTTTCTATAATTAAGGGAGAGGATATACTTCATTTCAGTTCTAAAAGCTTAGATTGAGACCTTAATCATCTTTAGTCAAGAATATATATATGAATTTCATGTTGGATTGGTTCAACTTAAGGAAATTCCATATATTGCGTTCTCAAAATTCGATTATGATTACGACATCGCTCTTCATAGTCAAATTTAGAGAACCTGGCAAATAAATTTTTTTGTAGCAAAAGACTGGTCTAGAATCATGTCTTTATGTGAGACATCATGAATCGTGTCCCATTTGCTTTGGGTACAGGATCGATTGCATGTGCTATAATATTTGTCCTTTCTAAATTTTCCAAATGCCCAGAGGCATTAAGAAGGGAAAAGGTCTAGAATTGGATATACCTAAAAGGATTAAGCAATTGTCGAGGACAATCTAAGGTTTACCAAAGATTGGTTGCTCAAGGACAGTTGGAAGTATATTGTTAATATTGGAAGGACCATATTGATATATTCTGAAAAAAGAGGCATCTCTTGTTCAGAAGTGATAGTCAAAATGGAATATGGAAATGTTTCAAAGTTGGAAATTATTCAATCTGTGTAAGATTAGAAAACTTAATGCAAGAAGGATGTTTCCATGGAGTTGATCTTCATTGGAATACTCTGTAATGTCTGTTGACAAGTCTTTGTGACTTTGTGCATAATCATTACAAGAGGATCAGTGCATATAAGTTTAAAATCTAACAGATTTAAGTAAATGGTAGGAATTTGGAATTCTTACATTTACGATAAGGTTTTGGGACTGTGAAATGAGAATTATTGGAGTTATGTTCAATCGATCTATTTCACAAAGTAAAGATCATAAACAAACTTAGTGTGTATACTTGGTGTATGGCATAACTAATGTTTGCACAAACATAGTATGCATACTTGGTGTATGGCATGACTAGTATTTAGAAAACATAGTGTACATGCTTGGAGCATGGGACAACTAGTGTTTTAATTCAAGTATAAAGTTGATAATTTGAAACGGTATACAATGAATAATGTGTAATCATATGGTGATAAATAAAAGGTGTTTTATTTATATTCATAAGTTTTGAGACCATATTGGATTCGATTATTATTGTGTTTCACTTTGCATGTTTTGACTTCCAGAATAACTATGTCGTTCTTCTCGAATTACTAAGTTATTCAAACCATCCACAGTCGATAATACGTTGGAAGTAGGTATTAAGGCAAGACTGTCATGAATCGGGTTTGTAGATGTCCAAGGTAGTGGACATAGCAAGAGTTGCTGCAACATTCATGAGTGCTCGTAAGTTCTGAGTATTGGATTCAACCCACGCTCATTTGAATCACTTCATGGATTTTATCACGAGTGAATCATGAGACGATAATATCTTATATTCTTCAAACCTAGAGATATGAGTTGTTACTATGAGTTGGTTATACATTGATTGCACGAAAACTCATTGGTAACTCGATGTTATAAAACGTGTCTTTGTGTATGATTCAACAAGTAGTAGAACAAGCCATATGAGTCGAAGTTTATCCATTCCTTTTACCCTTAAAGGGATAAAAGCGATATCTGTGGGCCCCTCGATGATTTAGTGATGACACCCTAAGTGCTTGGCCAAGGCTAGACTGATTTGATTTGTTCAATTAGTCGGTCGTCATAAATCGGAAATCGGGAAACAACAAATGGACAGAGAGAATGATTATAATCCATGTCTCAGTCCATATGATATCTAGAATGGAGGAATATATGATCCCTTATCTAATGGACGCGTCATTGATTTGTTCAGAGTTCGACAGCGGCTTTAAGATCTACGATTGCTAGTCGGGTTATGAAGTCGTACTTGCAATAATAGTTTTAGACTTATCCAAGTGGGAGACTGCTGGATTAGATGTCTAAGCCCATAACTATTATTGGTATGTACTTGACCCGAGAGTAGCATGGTCCATTTGGGTTGCATATCATCAGGACAATTTGTTAGGATGGACTTTTGAGAGAAGGTTATTTATGGTTTATTAATATATTATAAGTTATAATATATTAATATGAAATCATATGTTTTAATTAGTATCGATCAAGAATTAATTTGGAATTAATTTAGTGATCAAAAAAGACTAATTAAATCTATGGGGACTAATTATGATAATTAGTTATATCTATATGTGTTGGGCTTGTGATCCATGTTGGACCAAGTTTATGTATGGATACATAAAGAGTTGGGCCACATGAACCTTGGATCATAAAACCCATGGGTATGGATTATGGGTTATACCCATGACCCTTGGAATCCTACATATAAATAGGTTACTCCATAGCCAAAATCACCACTTCTTTTCTTAGAGAAATATGGAGGTGTTTTGGTGCATGGAATTCTCTCTCAAGAGCCACCTTTGTCCTAGGTGTGTTGTGATTCCATTTGAGGCATTTCATACTATTGGTGCTAAGCTCTTAAGGCCAAATACATCAAGACTTCAAGCCACATAAAAGGTATGTTTCCCTAACTAGTATATTATATGGTTTATGTCAAATGCATGCTAGTTATAGGTTTAATGCCTTGGAAACCATTTGCATGTATAATTAGTGAAAACATAGATCCAAGGTATTTAGGGTTGTATGTGCACCATAGGATGTTGTATTATACCAAAATCCAACATGAATAACCTAGTTATTCAGGAAGTAAAACATCCGAAGTGAAACACAAGAATAATCGAATCCAATATGATCTCAAAACTTTTGAGTATAAATAAAACACTTCTTATTTAATCACCATATTGATTACACATTATTCATTGTATAATGTTTCGACTAATCAACTTAATACTTGAATTAAAACAATAGTTATCCCATGCTCCAAGCATGCACACTATGTTTACCTATGGTCATCTCTTTGTGAAATAGATCAATTGAACACATTTTCAATGATGCTCTTTTCACAATTCCAAATCTTTATCGTAAGTGTAAGAACACCAAATTCTTGCCACTATTAGAATGTGTTAGATTCTAATCTTTTATGCAATGATCCTTTTGTAACGTCATAGCACCAAAATCACAAAGACTTTGCCAATGATATTAAAAAGCATTCCATTGGACATTGATAACAAAACAATTCCAAGGGAGCGAAGTCTCAAATTCAAAGTACATTTCTTTGAACATCCTTCCTGCATAAAAGTTTCTAACCTACACATAGATTCTTAATATCCAACTCCCGTTATGAAAACATTTCCATATTTGCCATATGACAATGCATTATTAATAGAATTATGTCTATTCATAATAACGTCAATATGGTCCATTCATTATTATACTTCCAACTGTCCTTAAGCAACCAATCCTTTGCGAACCTCAGATTGTCCTTGACAGTTGTTTAACCACTTTAGTTGTCACACCCCCAAACCAGAATGGCGAAAACATTCGGGGGCGGATGGCTTCATGTAGTATCATAACAGTTGAATATTTGTAAATAAAGTAAACACAACCATCATAAAGATAAGTTTTGAAACTGACGTCTTAGCGTCCCTTCTGCAAAAGCTGATGTTTACATGTATTACTGAATCCCTGAGAAATACAAGTAGTTTTGAAAAAGTGTTAATAATTAAGTTGGTGAGTTCATAAGCGTTTTTGTATTAGAATTGTATGCCTTTCTGCATAAAATAACTGTGTTTGTTTCTAGAAAATCCAATATTTTCCATAAATGTGAGGTAGTTTGAGAAGTTCCAAAGACTGAAATGCATAAGTATTTTCCGTACTGAAAGTAGTATAAGTAGATTTATATATGTATATATAATCACTAAGGCGTTTGATAGCCCCGTAAATCAAAATGTTTTAATACTCCATGTGAGTTTTATAACCATGCTATTGACCCAGACTGCCGGTAACAACGTTCTTCAGGCGTTGGAGTGTTATGACGTTTGTCACCCCAGACCTACCGGTCTAACTGTAGCTAACAGTTTAGGTGCGGGATTGTCAATCCCGTATAGATCTATACAAAAGTATCATGCTCTCCCTACAAGAGATTATGAATTATAATACAGGACTTGAAATGCGTACTTGAAAGTACGGTGAAGTCAAATGTCTCACGAAATTTAGTATTAATAGATTTACGAAATGAAAAGTCCATTTTTCTTGTAAATGTAAGTATTTCCTCTTTACAGTGTTTATAGTATGTAACATGTCATGAATAACTCGTAAACCATACCTATTATAGTTTTTCGAAAATGTGTTCCATTAGAATGATAAAACTTGGTGTATTACTAACTTTGCATGTAAAGTGTAACATTAGTAGTAATATTGTTTAACATTTATAAACAAAAATGTAGATGAAGCATTTGAAAACATATGTAACGATTTATATTTTAACATAAGTTTATCTTGTGCTTTACTTGTATTCCCCCCCCCCCCTAAAACATGGAAAAGACGTGAAAATGTAGGGGTATGAACTCACCTGGAAAGTGTGATGATTTGATGAAAACGAGACTTTACTCGGGCAACACTTCGACCGAAAAGTGGTAAATTTCTCGGGAGTTTCGGGCCTTCGTCGGAGCTTGGATATGTAACCGGGTTGTTGGGCTAGTCTCGGGGTGCTTAACACAGAGTAAAAGCGGGAGAGAGGATAGAAATGAGCAACTAAAACCGAAACCCTCGGTTTCTATTTATAGGGTGCAATTTCAGGACTCACGTCGTGAGCATGGGATGGCTCACATTGTGAGCTTGGTTCTTATCTCTTCCGTAGACGCGACGCCTGGTAGCCTGACTCTGGCACACATCAGTCACAGGCTCACGTCGTGAGTTTCTGGCTCACGTCGTGAGTCTTCTGACAGTGTCAGTTTTTGTGACCAAAACTTCAGAAATTCATATCTCCCCCATACGAGCTCCGATTTCGACGTTCTTTATATCCACGCGTAGGTGAGATTATGTTCTACAACTTTCGTTTAGACTCCGTCGGCTAATTTTGATTTAAATTTTAATATTATATTTTTAACAGGCCGGGACAGGAAAAGTCCGTTAAAAATTCATATCTTCTTCATCTGACGTCCGTTTTCGTCTGTCTTTTTACTGTTGTAATACTATTGTCGGGATCTTCGATTCTCGTTAAGGTTGCGTCGGCTAAAAGTCGCTCGATCTCTATTTCGAGTTTTTAGCTGTCTACTGTTGTATCCGAAAATTAGAAAAATCATAACTTCCTCATACGAATGTAGATTTGGACGTTCTTTTTATGCACGTTTACGGTTTAACATAATCTATGACTTTCGTTTAGATACCTAAGGCTAAAAAGTATTTTATTGAAATTTCACTTTTTACACTTAACATGGTTTTACCGGTTTTGTCGCGAATCTTTGATTGGTCATAACTTCTTCGCTATAACTTGGATTTTTGTGTTCTTTATATTTCTGAAAATCATGATACGATATCTAACATATTATGTACCTCAATCAAAACTTTTGAACTTTTCATTTTAGACGCCATTTCTTTATTATATCAAAAATAGATTACAATAATTGAGTTTAGCACATTACATTGTCTTGAAATATCAGGTTGTCACATCATGAGTTTAGCACATTACATTGTCTTGAAATATCGGGTTGTCACATCATCCCCCCATTAGAGGGAATTTCGTCCCGAAATTTAATTTAAGATAGAATTCATGGACTAGGAAAAAGATGCGGGTACTTTTGTTTCATCTGATCTTCGCGCTCCCATGTGTATTCAGGTCCTCGCTTGGCATTCCAGCGGACCTTCACAATGGGTATGCGACTTTGTTTTGTTCTTTTGATTTCCCTATCCATGATTTATACTGGTTCTTCTACGAAGTGGAGACTCTCGTTGATTTCAATTTCGTCCAGATGGACGACGAGGGTCTCATTGGATAAGCACTTCTTTAAGTTGGACACATGAAAGGTAGGATGTACGTTATTGAGTTCCTGCGGTAATCGAAGTTTGTATGCTATCGGGCCGATCCTGGCAAGGATCTCGAATGGTCCGATATACCTAGGGTTTAGTTTCCCACGTTTTCCAAAACGTATTAATCCCTTCCAGGGTGAGACTTTCAATATTACTCGGTCCCCAACCTGGAATTCCAAGGGTTTCCGTTTTTTGTCCGCATAACTCTTTTGTCTGTCTCTTGAAGCCTTTAATCATTCTCGGATTTGGACAATCTTCTTGGTAGTTTCCCTTATGATTTCCGGGCCAGTGAGAGTGCTGTTAGGTACTTGTCCTCTAGCTAGTTGTATTTCACCCACTTCAGCCCAGCACAGAGGTGATCTGCACTTGCGGTCATAGAGCGCTTCGAATGGAGCAACCTTGATGCTAGAGTGGTAGCTATTGTTGTGCGAGAACTCGACCAATGGTAAATGGTTATCCCATGCCTTACTAAAATCGATCACACAAGCTCTTAGCATATCTTCCAAGGTTTGAATGGTCCTCTCACTCTGTCCGTCGGTTTGTGGGTGGTAGGCAGTACTCATGTCTAGTCTCGTTCCTAGAGATTTTTGTAGTGACTGCCAGAACCTCGAGGTGAATCTACTATCTCAGTCCGAGATAATGGATATTGGTACACCATGCAGTCGCACAATCTCCCTGATGTATGTTCTAGTTTGTTTCTCCAGCTTGTCTGTTTCCTTTATTGGTAGGAAGTGTGCGGATTTGGTTAACCTGTCGACGATCACCCAGATGGTGTGAAGTCCACCCGCTGTCTTGGGTAACTTGGTTATGAAATTCATGGTTATCCGCTCCCACTTCCACTCGGGTATTTCAGGTTGTTGTAATAATCCTGAGGGCTTTTGGTACTCTACCTTGACTTTGGCGCAAGTCAGACACTTTCCTACATAGGTAGCGATTTCGGATTTCATGTTTGGCTACCAATACAGTTTCTTGAGATCTAGATACATTTTGTCTGAACCGGGATGTACGGAGTATCGAGTCTTATGGGCCTCATTCATGACAACGTCTCTGAATCCGCCAAACTTCGGCGTCCAGATCCGATTCATGAGATAACGAACTCCGTCATCCTTGACTTCAAGATTCTTATCCATTCCTCTTAAGGCTTCACCCGCCACATTTTCGGATTTCAAGGCTTCTAGTTGAGCTTCCTTGATTTGTGTGGACAGGTGTGAATGGATCGTCATGGTTAAGGATTTCACTCGGCGGCCCGAGTATTCCTTTCGGCTGAGGGCATCAGCTACTACATTAGCTTTTCCGGGATGATAACGAATTTCGCATTCGTAATCGTTTAGTAGCTCTACCCACCGTCTTTGCCTCATGTTGCGTTCCTTTTGATTGAGGATGTGCTGAAGACTCTTACGATCGGTGAAGATTGTGCATTTCGTGCCATAGAGATAGTGTCTCCAGATCTTTAGAGAGAAAACGACTGCTCCCAGTTCGAGATCATGCGTAGTGTAGTTGACCTTGTGCGTCTTGAGCTGTCTCGAGGTGTATGCGATGACCTTTCTTCGTTGCATTAGAACACATCCAAGGCCCTGGTTTGACGCATCATAGTAGACCACAAAGTCTTATGTTCCTTCTGGCAAAGATAATATAGGTGCGCTGCATAGGGCTCGCTTCAGTGTTTGGAACACATCGTCTTGTTTTTCTCCCCAGCTGAAGGTTACACCTTTCTGAGTCAGGGTGGTAAGTGGTTTAGCAATCTTCGAGAAGTTTTGTATGAACCTTCGGTAATACCCAACAAGGCCTAAGAAATGTCAAATTTTCGTTGGAGTTCTTGGAGCTGACCAGTTCTCGATTGCCTTGATTTTGGATGGGTCCACGTGTATCCCTTCTTTGCTGACCACGTGACCTAGGAAATCTACTTTCCGAATCCAAAATTCGCACTTTGAGAATTTTGCGTATAGCTTCTCTGTCCTTAATGTTTCCAAGACCTGTCGGAGGTGTTGGCGATGTTCCTCTTTACTCCTTGAATAGATGAGTATATCATCTATGAACACGATCACAAATTTGTCCAGGAAAGGACGACATACTCGGTTCATCAAGTCCATGAACACCGCCGGTGCATTTGTCAATCCGAAGGGCATCACTACAAACTCGTAGTGACCATAGCGAGTTCGGAATGCCGTTTTGGGAACGTCTCCTTCTAGGACTCACAGCTGGTGATACCCAGATCTTAAATCGATCTTTGAGAAGTAGCTCGCTACTTGTAGTTGGTCGAACAGATCGTCTATGCATGGTAAGGGATATCGGTTCTTGATCGTGAGCTTGTTTAGTTCCCGGTAATCGATGCACATGCGAAAAGATCCATCCTTCTTCTTTACGAACAGAACCGGTGCTCCCCAAGGTGAGAAGCTCGGTCTGATGAATCCTTTTCTTAGAAGTTCATTCAGCTGGCTGGATAATTCCTGCATCTCTGCCGGTGCTAGACGGTACGTCGATTTTTCTACTGGGGTAGCTCCGGGAATCAAGTCGATTCTGAACTCGACTTGACGTTCTGGTGGAACTCCTGGAAGATCTTCAGGGAAGATGTCGGGGAAGTTACAGACTTTCGGAATGTCGTTAATGTCTTTCGTTTTTTGTTTCTTATCTACTACGTGGGTTAGGATGGCATGATATTCTTTGCGCATATATTTTTGGGCTTTGACGCAAGAGATGATTTGTAAATTGGTACCGGGTTTGTCACCATAAATGACAAGAGTTTCGCCGCTTGGCAGATTAAGGCGAACGACCCTTTCGTAACACAGTATATCGGCATGGTGAAGGCTTAACCAATCCATACCGATGATGACATCAAAGCTTCTTATAGTGATCGGCATTAGATCGATTTGGAAAAAGTGTTCATTTAGAGCTAGTGTGCAGCCTACATACAAATCGTTTGTGCTTTCTGTTTTACCATTTGCCATTTCTACTGTAAATATGTTATTGAGTGATTGGGGTTTTTGATTAAGTAAGTGTTTGAATTTATGGCTCACGAAACTTCTCTCCGCACCACAGTCAAAGAGTATGCATGCATAAATGTTGTCGAGGAGAAACGTACCCGTAACCACCGTGGGATCGGCTATTGCTTCGTTCTGCCCTATTGCCAGCACCCTTCCTACGTCGTCATCATTCCTTGTCTTAGGGCAATCCCTCTTGTAGTGCCCAGTTTCCCCACACCCATAATACGCCTGGCCCACTCCGGCACTAGGAACTTGGGTGATTAGTCGCGCTGGTGCCTTACAGAAACGGGCAGTGTGCCCCTTCCTGTTGCAGTTATTACAGTGCATCTCCCGACAATTTCCGTTGTGATGGAAATTGCATTTGTCGCACTTTGGTAGGTTCCCAGCATATTGCTTTGCTGGTGTAGGGGTAACAGGAACAACAGTGGGGGCAGTAGCGGCATGGACTGCCACTATCTGTTGTTTCTTGGAAGGTTCTTGCGAAGATTGACTCTTCCTATTATTCCAAAACTTCTTCTTCTTGTTGTTTTTGGCATTATTGTTATTGTTGTTGCTTCCTCTGGTTAGTTCTGGGACGACGGTCATGACACCTTGACAGATTCCATGGTCAACAAGGGACTGTGCCAGTTGTTTGGCACTATCGAATGTAACAGGCTTGGAAGCTAGTACACTTCCTCGAAGCTGGGGTGACAGCCCCCAAATATACCTTTCTATCTTCTTGCTCTCTAGGGCCATCATCCCCGGGCAAAGTATTGTTAAGTCACTGAACCTATTTGTATAGGTCGTGATGTCCGAACCTACCATAGTAAGGCCCCAAAGCTCTTGTTCTAGCTTCTGAACCTCGCCCCTTGGGCAGTACTCTTGCATTAGCATTTGCTTCAGGTTCTCCCAACCCATGGAGTTAGCCACCACCAGAGTTAGTGACTTAACATGGCCATTCCACCATCTTAGGGCTCGTTCGGAGAAAGTGCAGGCAACAAATTTTACCTTGCTCCCTTCTGGACATGAGCAGATCTCAAAGACTGCTTCAGTTTTCTCTATCCATTGAGATAGAGCCATTACTCCCCCAATCCCATTAAAGGGTACGAGTTTGCTGTTGGTGAAGTGCTTGTAAGTACATTCCCCGGAACGACCCTGGTTTTGGCCATTAGTGGAGCTATTTATTCCTCCTCCTGATCCGTTGTTACTCATTTGTGCCATTGATGCGGTCACGGCAGCTGTTACACCAGCCTGAAAGGTAGCACTATCCATTGATCGAGGTGGTGGTGGTGTTGGTGGTGCTCCTGCAGTATTGACGCGTCGTGGATTCCTTCTTGGTGGCATGACTCTGCCATAAGTTAAAAGACGAATTCTTGATAAGTCTTTGGAAATGGTTATAGAGAGTCCTAGTATTACGTTCCGAACATTAATGAATTTTGTAAGTTGATTGTCAAGATGGAAATTTACCAAATAAGTTCATGATTTCTTAGTGTTTTTAGACATTAATGAAAATACCCCATGTATTAATAATGCGTGTCAATCTCATTGATATTAATATTTGATACAACGATCAGGAAAATTTGACCTTAACATAGGTCTAGGGTACATCAATGAAAACGGGAAAATTTTGACAGCATTTAGACCCCCGAATTGTGTACTCACAATCCGTCGGGTTTACATTCGTAAAAGAAAGCGTAGCACCAACGCTCACTCGATAAGTCTAATCTATAACATAGCGCAAGTAGTACGCGTTCTACTCCGAACGGGTAGTACGTTGTGGGCCATGGTATGTGGTCGTGGAAGTCTGGGCTCGGGCTACTTGACGTTCAGCCTCGATGATGCGCCTCTCCATTGCGGCTTGGCTTTTACGGAACTCCCTCACTTCGGCTCTAGCAGCAGTAATGTCTTTCTGAAGGGAAAAGGTGTGCTCTATTGTTCTCTCATGTTCTTCGTCTAGACAACGAAGACGTACCGCAGTGACTGCAGCGGTGGCGCCAACGTCCAAGAGTTGGTCGACGCTTACTCTTGCTTGCTCGCCTTGCTTGGCGATGCGACGAACCATGACAGGGAGTGCCCTGTCAGCCGAACCTCCGTTGCTGAGGTTATAAAAGCCTTGTCCCATGCCGTAAGGTGGGCGTTGTCCTTGTTCCCCGCTCCATCGTTTCAGATCCACAGCCCAGCGGCGCGCCGGGCCATGAAAGTTCCGTCGGGGATTTGCTGCTCCCCGAGGAGGATTGTAGACCAATGGTTCCAAGTCAGTGCTCCCACCATCTCCTTCCTCTTCTAAATCCTCTTCTGGGTCTTCCTCGGGATCCTCTTCGGAATCCTCTTCTGGCTCTTCCTCGGGAATCTCTTCGGGATCTTCTTTTGGGTCCTCCTCGATCCAGCCTCCATTTCCCTGGTTAGGGTAGTAGGGATCCCTGAGGATGTGAAATCCTGCCATTTCGTCTGATCGAGAATATAGGTAAGAGAATTTTATATAAAACTTAAGAGTAAAAAGATAATTTTTGATAAGCATAATTCTATTTATTTGACGATTCCTAGTTCTAACTAAATATCGAGGTTCGCACGATTTTTACAGTTCTTATAGTACTATAAAATACTCCTATAGTATTTCAAATTTGTAAGTTTGATTCTAGTATTTTCTTTGGTAAGTTTTTGACTTGTTGTTCACTATTACTATTCCTCGACATACGTTGGTCACATCTTGGATAAATATAGTTGATCAGACTATATTCATCCTCGATCTAATTACATACCCCGAGGCCTAATCGTAGTGTTCAACTTGTCTTAATACTTTTGTATAGTTTTGACTATGATACTAGACCGATGCATGCATGTACTTATACTTTTATAAAACTAGCATTTTAAATTATTAAAAATATAGTTTGTGAAAAAGTTTTGTTAGAGGGTTTTAGTCCCTTTGCATTTATAGTTTGTATATCTTATGTGGTTCGATATACTTAGTTCACTATAAACAATGCTCTGATACCAATCTGTCATACCCCCAAACCAGAATGGCGGAAACATTCGGGGGCGGATGACTTCATGTAGTATCATAACAGTTGAATATTTGTAAAGAAAGTAAACACAACCATCATAAATATAATTTAAAAGTTACATTGTTGAATACCATACATGTCTCAAAATAAATTACAAAATGATGATTTAATAAGTTTTGAAACTGACGTCTTAGCGTCCCTTCTGCAAAAGCTGATGTTTACCTGTATTACTGAATTCCTGAGAAATACAAGTAGTTTTGAAAAAGTGTCAACAATTAAGTTGGTGAGTTCATAAGCGTTTTTGTATTAGAATTGTATGCCTTTCTGCATAAAATAAATGTGTTTGTTTCTAGAAAATCCAATATTTTCATAAATGTGAGGTAGTTTGAGAAGTTCCAAAGACTGAAATGCATAAGTATTTTCCGTACTGAAAGTAGTATAAGTAGATTTATATATGTATATATAATCACTAAGGCGTTTGATAGCCCCGTAAATCAAAATGTTTTAATACTCCATGGGAGTTTTATAACCATGCTATTGACCCAGACTGCCTGTAACAACGTTATTCAGGCGTTGGAGTGTTATGACGTTTGTCACCCCAGACATGCCGGTCTAACTGTAGCTAACAGTTTAGGTGCGGGATTGTCAATCCCGTATAGATCTATACACAAGTATCACGCTCTCCCTACAAGAGATTATGGTTTATAATACAGGACTTGAAATGCGTACATGAAAGTACGGTGAAGTCAAATGTCTCACGAAATTTAGTATTAATAGATTTACGAAATGAAAAGTCCATTTTTCTTGTAAATGTAAGTATTTCCTCTTTATAGTGTTTATAGTATGTAACATGTCATGAATAACTCGTAAACCATACCTATTATAGTTTTTCGAAAATGTGTTCCATTAGAATGATAAAACTTGGTGTATTACTAACTTTGCATGTAAAGTGTAACATTAGTAGTAATATTGTTTAACATTTATAAACAAAAATGTAGATGAAGCATTTGAAAACATATGTAACGATTTGTATTTTAACATAAGTTTATCTTGTGTTTTACTTGTATTCCCCCCCCCCCCTAAAACATGGAAAAGACGTGAAAATGTAGGAGTATGAACTCACCTGGAAAGTGTGATGATTTGATGAAAACGAGACTTTACTCAGGCATCACTTCGACCGGAAAGTGGTAAATTTCTCGGGAGTTTCGGAGTTTCGGGCCTTCGTCGGAGCTTGGATATGTAACCAGGGTGTCGGGGTAGTCTCGGGGTGCTTAACGCAGAGTAAAAGTGGGAGAAAGGATAGAAATGAGCAACTAAAACCGAAACCCTCGGTTTCTATTTATAGGGTGCAATTTCAGGACTCACGTCGTGAGCTTGGTTCTACTCTCTTCCGTAGACGCGACGTCTGGTAGCCTGACTCTGGCACACATCAGTCACAGGCTCACGTCGTGAGTCTTCTGACAGTGTCGGTTTTTGTGCCCCGAACTTCAGAAATTCATATCTCTCGCATACGAGATCCGATTTCGACGTTATTTATATCCACGCATAGGTGAGATTATGCTCTACAACTTTCGTTTAGACTCTGTCGGCTAATTTTGACTTCAATTTTAATATTATATTTTTAACAGGCCGGGACAGGAAAAGTCTGTTAAAAATTCATATCTTCTTCATCTGACGTCCGTTTTCGTCTGTCTTTTTACCGTTGTAATACTATTGTCCGGATTTTCGATTCTCGTTAAGGTTGCGTCGGCTAAAAGTCGCTCGATCTCTATTTCGAGTTTTTAGTTGTCCAGTGTTGTATCCGAAACTTAGAAAAATCATAACTTCCTCATACAAAGTCAGATTTGGACGTTCTTTTTATGCACGTTTACGGTTTAACATAATCTACGACTTTCGTTTAGATACCTAAGGCTAAAAAGTATTTTATTGAAATTTCACTTTTTACACTTAACAGGGTTTTACTGGTTTGTCGCGAATCTTTGATTGGTCATAACTTCTTCGTTATAACTCGGATTTTTGTGTTCTTTATATTTCTGAAAATCATGATACGATATCTAACATATTATGTACCTCAATCAAGACTTTTGAACTTTTCATTTTAGACGCCATTTCTTTATTATATCAAAAATAGATTACAATACTTGACTTTAGCACATTACATTGTCTTGAAATATCAGATTGTCACATTAGTTATTTCCGGTTCTAGTCCTTTTTTCCTCTTAATGCCCTAGGCATTTGGAAAACTAGAACATGTGAATATTATAGCACATGCAATCGATCCTATATCTGAAGCATATGGGACAAGATTAATAATGTCTTACATAAAGACATGATACTTGACCAGTCTTTTGCTATAATATTTCCATATATAGAATTTCCAATGTTGAAAATTTTCAACATGGTATTCATATATATTTATGACTAAGTTTGATTAATACTTCAATCTAAACTTTTAGATTCGAAATAAAGTATAAGTATCCTCTCCCTTACTATAGCGAAAGAACTTTTCAACCTTTGCAACTTTGAAAATTAGAACTTTGTTTCCTATAAACAGTATTGCTAACTCGCAACACTTACCATAATAATTATGCTCCCACTAGCATAACCATTATTTTGTTACTAGCATAACATTTATGCTCCCACTAGCTTTGACATGTACCCATAAATCAGTTGAACTTCTAGAAATCAATACTTTATTGACTTTCTTACCAAAGTTCAGATTTCTAATATGAGATGCTTCGATAAGCCTTTATCTAAGCTCATACACTTTTTATTAGAAAGCCCATATGTGTGTCTAAACTATTTCAGAACTCATAGAAATAAGTTCATGTTCAAACTATTTTCCATTTCTCACAATTCGAACTATTAAGAGGGATGTCGTAATCATAGTCGAATTTGAAAACACAATTAACACAACTGCTATCTCCTTAAAATCCACTTAGTGAAAGCGTTTCCTCACAATCATTTTATGAAGCAGAGAGAAACCTTTGCCACTTAAATTTTATGATGTATGTATTCCTTTCCATGTGAATTTGTCATTTCCAACCATTATCATAAGATAAGGTCTATAACAAATTCAAACTCATATGGACTGAACTTGTTCAATCTTACTTTATTGTCTTCTGGTAGCACAAGGACCTACCATTGCTTCCAGGTTGTTGAGCAGCTCACCTATACTTGTCAATGCACTTTCACTAATCAAGGTGCTTTGCCTTATGCAATCAAATGAGAACTCATAGGACTCACATGCATAGTCAACTTTAACTGGAATGGGCACAAAAACAAGAATACGTCAACACGATAGGTTATAAACCTCAAGTCGTATGCTAGTGATAAACAATAGGTTTATTCTTGATTAGTTCTTGAAGCTATTCAAGATCATTAAGACTCCCACTGAGTTCTTGAAATATAAGATTCTTTTGTCAAGAAACATTCCTTGACAAACAAATATTCAAGAGTTAGTGCGGGTTCATATCAAGACAAACACTTCACACAATTGGTCTTAGTTGGTCTTTGTCTTATCCACGACATCACAACTTACCAATTTCAAAATGTGCAAGAGTAAGAAACATTCCTACTCCACATTTGATGAGTGTTATAACCTTCTTAAGATCATGTCACTTAAGGCACAATCTTGGAGTATGACGCTAAGACTCGATTTTGGAATGAAGTATTTTTGGTTTAACCATTTCAACAATTCCCGATTCCTCTTCTTGGTCACACAAATGCACCAAGGTGTCCTTAGATGATCAATTGTGATATGGTTTCATAATCACTAAGTGGTCATAAAATACGATACATAAGTACTCTCATTTCCTTTCAGATTGGAGAAACATTTATCTTTCTGCCTAATTGATTATTCTTCTTCGTTCTGCTATACATTGAAACTTTTTCAATGATTCAAAATTACACTTAATCTTGTAAGTATAACCATATTTACTAAACTTTTAGTAAATCATGACGAATAGTCTTATCGTTCTTTGTGGTGGACTTTACCAGTTCACATCAATGCGTACTAGATCCCTTAGTCCTTCACTTGACTCACATTTACATATGAACAAGGAATTAGTCTAAATTTCCTAAAGATGAAGGTTCTCATTCATAATACAATGCTAGTCGCATGATTCTAAGTTTCTGTCCAATTGAAAGTTGGGTGATGAGAATCTTTCCTTATTTGGTAAATTTTTGACACTACCACAAACGACAGAATCAAATCCATCCATAATATTGCAAATAATATATAAACACCAAATTTTCACGAATGCCATTGCAAGGAGATATAGAATAAGACAAAATCAAAAATTTTCCTTATTTATAAAAATGTGGAAAAACTTGTCCTTACAACGGAATTACAAATGAAAACTATGTTACTAAATATTCCTAAGCAATCTATCAAGACTCCTAAGTAGCAGCTAAAAAATCCGATCATCGAACCATGCGATCGAAATCCATCTCTTCGCGATCAGACTCAACTCACTTTTCTTTTAAGCTTCCTTTCTTTTCTTTGATCCTACAAAACATCAAAATGTAATCTTATCACATCATGTATTAAGAATCTACAAATAGGAACTTAATAGAGTTAGATAGTGGACTTACCTGAAGTAGAGTCATACATCTTGACTTTTCCATCCTTGCGATCTTTCAGGTAAATATGGCAGTTTCGCATCCAATGCCCCTTCTCTTGGCAATAGAAACAAACAGACTCTTTTGGAATGGTACATGAGACAATCTCAGACTTAGCCTTTCTCTTTACCATCCGGTCAAACGGTTTGACCTCGGCCGATCCCTTTCCATTGGGAAGAGAAAACTTTTCTGGACTTCTAATGTCGCCATTATCAATGTCCATGAAATTTTGGGAAGTAGATCGTTCATTCAAATTTGCTTTACTAGTGCGCCAAATCATTGTTGATTCAGCAGCAATTAGCAAATATGTAAGATCGATAAGGGTCACGTCGAGGTCTGTCATATAGTAATCTTTAATGAACTCACTATATGACTCAGGAAGCGATTGAGGAACCAAGTCAACATCCAGCTTCCTCGAGACATCGACACCCAACATTCCCAACTTGTCAATATGCAACTTCATCTCCAAGACATGAGCACATATAGATTTTCCATCTTCAGGTTTGCTTGCCAATAGGGCTTGAGTGGCCTTGAACTTTTCAAGTCGACGAACTTGTGGGTCAGGAAAAACTATTAGAGGAGGTGGAGGAAGTGAAGAATGATTTCCATTTCCATGATCCAATCATGGAACATCATCTTCATGTGGAAAACTTTTTCAAACAAAATTCGGGAAGACCATAGTTGTTAGAATTAGACATCTACAAAAGGGAGAAATTCAAGTTAGTTGATTCAATCCTTATTATAACACCCAAATGAAATATTAAGGCGAGGACCCAACACAATATTCTACAATTCGGAAGAGGGATGCCGTAATCCAATTGCAAAATATTTGAAGGTAGGTAAATGACGATTTACCAATTTCCACCATGAAAAACGAAAATGAACATTAGGTTTTAAATGAATTGAAATTCCTAGATTCTTTGCAATTCATTGAACTTTTCAATGACATGTTTAATCTTGATTATGCCCTTCAAGTTCGTGACTGGGATACCGAGGATCAAAAACAAGGTGTGAATAACCACACAAATTAGCTTGGTACTCTCGAAGACGTTTATCACCTAATCAATGTGCCGGTTAACCACACACGTTCTATTGATCTATGATAATCTACGAGCTACCCATTTCCATCCTTCATTAGTCCCATATTAGTGTGCCGGTTAACCACACACGCTCCACTAACGACCAACAAGGTGCAATGTGCAATTTCATGGATTAGCACCAAATGCACATTTTTCCTAAAGTAACTAAGATTTGGGAATTTATAAAAGCATTTAGTTACTTCGTATTTCATTATACTTATAATGGAAGTTTGTGTCCTATCCTACCCGTTTGGCTAACGACCCTCCACTAGTCAAGGGTGCGGTGGGTAAGAGTGGATACCCAATGACGGTCATTTTACATGCCACTTCCTTAAACACCCCTTATAGACCAGCTTCGTGAATGAGGCCTACTAACGGTAAGACTGACTTTTTACTTATACATATATAATACATTATACCTTTAATTTTATATAGTATATGGGTGTATTTTATACATTTAAAATACTAAGTGGTTTAATCTATTAATAAATTAGACTTTTAATTTGATTAAATTTAAACCATATTATTATGGATTTATTAATTCTCTCTTTTAATTAAACACTTAATTAATTTAATAAAATCCATAAGGGTGTAATTTGAACTTTTCAAAGCACTAAGGTTTTAGAATTTAATATTTCAAAATTAAAACCTCTTAATCAATTTTAAATTCCAAAACTTGAGGGCAAATGTTGAAAATTTTCAAAATATTATGGTTTAACTATTTAAATTTTCAAGCTCAAGATCAAGCTCAATCTCCCTCCTCCTGGCATTGGCCTGAAGCTCGACCAATGTCCTGTACCACGAGTTCTCCACTAACTCTCGTATATCCCTCCTCAGTATGCTTAAATATTGGCTCACACGTGCTTGCTCAGTGGACACGTGCTCAGGGAAAAACATCGCCCTCTCGTGAAACATCCTCGAAATCTCAGTCACTGATTTTGTCTTCTGCTTAAGAGACAGAAACTCCTGTGCCAATCGTTTCCTCTCCACCGGGGGAACATACTAGTCTCGGAACATCTGAACAAACCTCTCCCATTGTAACGCCCGTAGATCCGGGCTAGACAATTTAGAGACGATAAGCGTCAAAAATGACTTTTTGATAAAAGATTATTTAGAATGAATAATCTTAACTAAGTTGTAGTAGTCGTGGCAAGGTTTCCGAAAATATAAAGAATGCCGAAATCCGAGTTATAACGAAGAAGTTATGACTTGTCGAAGTTTCGCGATAGAACCGACACGAGACAGCGCGACGTAAATAGTGAATTTACGATAGAGTGATATTTAGCCTTAGTGATCTAAACGAAAGTCGTAGAGTTCATTAAACCGAGAGCGTGCATAAAAAGAACGTCCAAATCTGACTTCGTATGAGGAAGTTATGATTTTTCTAAGTTTCAGCTTAGCAGTATGCAGCCCGAAGTTCGGATTTGAGATCGAGTGATTTCTAGCCGAAACAATCCAAACGAGAATCGAAGATCTCGTCGATAATAGTACAACAGTAAAAAGACAGACGAAAACGGACGTCGGATGAAGAAGTTATGAATTTCTAACGGAGTTTTCCTGTCCCAGCCTATTAAAAATATATTATTAAAAATAAATTCAAAATTATGCGACGGAGTCTAAACGAAAGTTGTAGAGCATAGTCTCACCTACGTGTGGATATAAAGAACGTCGAAAACGGAGATCGTACGCGAAAGTTACGGATTTTACAAGTTTTGGGCTCAAATCTCGAGAATTGGTCCGAAATGAACGCCATGCGTTCCGGGGGAACGCCCTGCGTTCGGAAATGTTGGGTCTAGGTTAGTCCACGTCTCCCACTAGTCCCATCCGGTGCACCGTCCGAGGATGAGGTAAGCGCTGATGTCCGAAGCTGCTGAACGCGCTGCGTACGAGCAGGGAACGCCCTGCGCTCCGGAACGCCCCGCGTTCCTCGCAGGTACGCCCTGCGTACGGGGAGTCAGCCAGCCCTATAAAAGGGGTGCGAAGCTTCCCGGAATTTTGTTGCTTTCCACTCATTTCTTTCACCTCGAAACACCGCTCAAGCCCCTCTAAACCACCCCGAAGCCCCGGTATCATCCCGACACCCGAAGCGAGTCCCGAAGCCCCGAAGATCCCGAGAAGTAAAGTTTCCGAGCCGAAACTCTGCCCGCGAGAAGCCCGGTTTTTTTGTGAAGATCTCCCGGTTTCACTGAAGAATACTACTTTTACAAGCCGTAGTGCTGCTCGACCATCTTCTGATCAAGTGAGTGTGTAGTTACTTTCTTCTAACACATAAATATGAAGTATTTGCTATGAAATACGTGCTATGTGTTATGCATTGTTTGTTTATTTGAGATGGGTGTGGAATGGATGTTTTATACAGGTTGTTAATGATTTAAACCGTATATGTATTTTATATCTACAAATATGTTGGGTAGAACATGGGTATATGAAATATTTGGTGACTATGAGACGTAGTGCCTATTGTGTAAACCCTGGTGACTATGAGACGTAGTGCCTATTATGTAAACCCTGGTGACTATGAGACGTAGTGCCTATTGTATAAACCCCGGTGACTATGAGACGTAGTGCCTATTGTATAAACCCTGGTGACTATGAGACATAGTGCCTATTGTATAAACCCTGGTGACTATGAGATGTAGTGTCTATTGTGTAAACCCTGGTGACTATGAGACGTAGTGCCTATTTTATAAACCCTAGCGACTATGTGACGTAGTGCCTGTTGTATAAACCGTGGAAGCAAATGGATTTTTGTGCCAATCCCTTAGGTCAATCCTTAGGAACGAATGAATGAAGGATAATTGATTCTTAGGGTAAAGCTTTAAGAAACAGAAGAAGATAACGGGGATGGGTAATTTGGGTTGATTGTCTGATGATTAAATATAATATTATATCTTACTGTGGGTTGAAAACCCTATATGCTCACCAGGCTCCCAAGCCTGACCCACTCAGTTTTCTTTGCATTACAGGTAATGGCACAAGAGTATAAGTTGGTGGACTTGACGAGAGCTTTTGGATTATAGATCAGTAGTTATAAATAACTGTTGTAAGGTCTACTTTATATTGTTTATGCTTTTGGTCTGTATCGGAACATGACATCCCGAGATTTTGTTATTTAATGAAAATACATTTATTTAAATGATTTGATAAATTCTTATCATATTTTGTTTTGGGAACAAATTCCGCAATTCTTTTAATCAAAGGATTACTCTGATTTTATAAAACAAAGCATAAACAAATCGGTCTTTTCTGGCCGTGAAAATGGGGATGTCACACCCATGCCACTGCAGCATGATCTGCAGAGGTAAAGCTGGCTGTCACAAACTTCCAGTAGTCCTTTGCTCCCAAGAGAAGCTGGTTCAGCGCAAACCGAACTCTCAAGTGATCTGGGCGTGAACATGTGTAAAAACACCCCTCGATATCAGAGATCCATCTCATCGTAGCAATCGTATCATGTGTCCCATCAAACTCTGGTGGCTTCGTGTTACTGATCTCCCAGAACAACAACGAGTCACCTCCTTGTGGCCTAGCAGCGGCGACAGCTGCAGTGGCGGAAACAGCAGCAATCTTAGTGACAGCAGCGTATCGTTCATCAAACGTCTCAATCAGGGTGGTCTTAATAGACCCAAACATCTTGGGAATCTCTGCTCGAATAGCTGTGGCCACCTCCTCGTGAATCATCCTCCGAATCTCATCATCACTAGTCCCACTGCCTCCAGGGTTGTGGCTTGTACCCACCATGATGCCTCTGAAACACAACACAAAATCATCAGAAATTCGCTCGAGCATACTCACACTCGATCACTCACCCCTACTTGTTCCTTAGTTTCCTAAGGATTCTTACTTGGGTTGCATACAGATCTGGTGTTTTCAGTAGTACGGGCCCAATACTACCTTCCACACCCGGCCTGTATTCACCCCAAGTCCTCCTCCTAGGATTCTAATTCCCAAGTACTCTATCTCTCTCGAATATCAGACTACTCTCGTCTTAGAATTCTCTCTCTAAGTGATCCTGCTCAATACTCTCATTTGGCACATACTCATAGCACATAACAGATAGCAACGACTCCTAAGCTAAGGCATCACAAATCAGGCAACCCTAGCCCTAAGATACGAAATACCTAGCTCATTCTCTAGCATGCATCACTATCATTTCATAAATATCTCATAACACACTAAGTAAGGGTATTTTGGGAAATCACCGTTCGGGCTCTGGCTGATTATACACACTGCTCCATCTCGATTTCTCTTTAAACTCTTTCTGTTTTTAGGAAAATTCATTTCTTTTGAAAATCTTTCTCAAATCCTCAGTTTGAGTCCAGACATACCCGAATGTGCATCCGAATCCCTCAAACCAAGGCTCTGATACCAACTTGTAACAACGTAAATTTTCAAACCAAATATTTTTCAAATTTAAATCACATTTAAATCACATTTTTCTCAATTTAAACATCTCAAAGTGTCATAACATCAAGTCATAAAAACACATACCCAAAAACTGTATATATATAGCAAATCCAGGATCCTCTCAAAACATGACTCAAATCTCTGATGAATGTACAATCAAGCCGACGCCTTCCCGTGATCCTCAGAAGTACCTGAAACACATAACACATAACATGGTAAGCACAAAGCTTAGTGAGGTCCCCAAAATACCACTCATATCTCATCATCCTCTCATGGCTATACCCAGATAAGACCCTCTGCTCAAATGTGTCTCAGTTGGACCCTCTGATCCCACATCTCAGCTCGACGCTCCGGTCCTCAACTCAGCAACTCAATATAACACACAACATACATATCACTGAAACAAATAGCAGGATATCTCAATACACAGTATATGCACATAAGACCCTCTGGTCACACATAGGTTACCACTCAAGGTAAGTATAGTGAGAAGACTCACCTCGTAAGAACTCGGACAATCTCGAACTCGAATCACCGGTCTAGCCTTCGCCTAACACAACGATAATTATCCTTAATTAATAAGGCTCTCACTGAAGCTAAACTAGCCCTTCTACAAACTCACAGAAGGGAAAAAGACCATTTTACCCTTCTATGGCCTTAATAGTCCACAAATTGACCAAACCCTAAAAGTCAACCAAAAAGTCAACGGCAGGGAGTACCCTGCACGTACCAACTCTCTACGTTGGGTGTACTCGGCTGCTATGCAGGCATCGGGGATGCTCGACCCCTACGCTGCACGTACTGGGATTACGCCCAACGTACATCCCAATTTCACCCCTCTCACTTATTTGGTCTTAATCAGTTAAGACCTTGGCTCATATCACAAATCTGGACTCCCTAATAGCTCTTACTCCATAAAGTCAGTGACTTTAAGCCTTTGCATGGCTGGAATGGTCACAAACACACAAAACACTCACTCTCTTTTCTCAACATGCTCATAGCTCTTGCATGGCTTGATACTAACGACCAAGATTAGATTTTTATGGCATCACACCACCAAATACACTCAAAGGGGGTGGATCATAGTCTCTGGAGTACAATATCACATAAAGTCTCCACCTTTTGGGACAAAACCCTAAAATACCCTAGCATGATGCAAAAACCAAAAGAGTGAAAAAGCTTTGAGCTTTATACCTCAAAATGAAGCTCCACACTCAGATAAGCTCAGATACAAGGCCTGAAATCCCACTCCTTCTTCTTCAAGACTCATTCTTCACTCCAAAGGAACTCAAGAATACTCCCAAGGCTCTCAAATGCACTCACAAGCTCTAAGAACGAAAACTAGGGTTTAGGAGGGTTGGTGTGTGGGAATGGTGGCCAGGAATGAGGCCATCATATCCTTTAAACAGGGGACTCACCCTAAATTAGGGTTTTTCACTATGGGCCTAGTACGCCCAGCGTACTAGGTGGCTTCCGCGTCAAATGCACGCTTATGAGTACGCTGAGCGTACACTCGCGTACGCCCCACGTACTCATTCACCACCTTTTCTCATAAAGGGACTAAAATGGCCAATTACTCAAATGATCAAGGGTTACGAGGTATACCTGGACTCGGGATGTTACAAACAATTTATTATTCATATAATAAATCCTACTCTCTCTCCACTTGTCATCCTATCAAATTGCATGAGTGAAGGCAACCCAAAAGGATCATGCTCACAATCAAATTAAGTACATACAAAAAATAGTTATGGGCTTAGATACCTAATCCAACAATTTATGCATTGCAGAATCTTATCGGTCAACAAAAATCAAAAAGTCAAGATAAAAAAATGAAATTTAAAAATTAAAAATTCAAACGTGAAGTTGAAGCCTTATCCCATAATATGACCTACATAATCTGAATTTATCTATTTTAATTTGAATTTGTCAAAATTGAACCCGTAATCCACAAATACCATTAATTTTAGTTGGCTTTTGAACCATTCGACTCCTATCTGTTCCCAATATTTCTTAACAAAAATTAAATTTGTCATTTTTAAATTTTCAAAATTAAAAATGTGATAATGTTTAATAATATATCTCAAAAACCTATAAAACAAAACTATTATCTATTAATATATGTTTTTCAAATCTTGATCGGTCTCCTCTATATCTCAATTTTTAGGGTTCATTTGACCTGGCATGTCGAATATCTCGACTCTTCTCAATTTTAAACTGAAATTAGATTATCTCGTGTTTCCATTATCCTATATAAATTGCAATGCACCACCGCACCTCTATCTACCTCCCTCTCTACATCAAAACCTTCAACTTCCACTACCCACCGCCGTTAACCACCTGCTTCCATCATCACTATCACCGCATTCTTTCTCTCGATCTCAAACCCTATTTTTATAATTATATTAGTTACATACTCAACGATGAAACTCAATCAAATTGAAAATATAGGATACTGCAAACTAAGATCATACATCTTCAACTAATTGTTCAAAATAAATTAATTAGATTCATCTTGTTTTTTCTTTTGGCTCCAAATATACGCCCATGAACGTTTTCTTGAAATATAAAGTAAGTAGATAGAAAAATATGTGAGTACAAACTTAAATTGAGAAAATCACATAAATATTTAGGTCTTCATAACCTTGAATATCATATTCACCTTTAGGTTTTCCCAACATATTTCATCATTCGCCTATTTTTTTTCATTGTGAGTAACTAGGTATGCAATAATCTTCTTATACAGGTAGACATTTCAATTGATCAAACATTTAATTAACAACATTTTCTTGAAATTTAAAGAAAATAGAATGAAAAATACGCGACTAAAAAATTAAATTGAAAAAATCACCTAAATATTTAGGTTTCTAAAACTTTGATTATTATATTTACCTTTAGTTTTTTTCAGCATATTTCCACATTGATCTATTTCTTTCACCGTGACTAACCAAACATAAAATAATCTTCTTATATAGACAAACTATTTTAATTAATCAAGAATTTAATTCACATAAATTAAAAATATAGGAGTTTCAAAAGAATATGGTTCAAAACAAATGATTTATCTTAAACCATATTTATTTTGATTATCTCATTTATAAGAGTTATAAAGACAAAGATAAAAATATATATATTTATAACAAAGTTATCATATTTTAAACAAGTAATAAAAAAAAAACCTTTATTCAATACAGGTACCAAATAGCGGTTTACACTATAAGATACCAAAATATTTTCATGAAATAGTTATTTATTTAATAACAAAGAAAAAAGCGTTGGAAGAAAAATTGGTGAGAAAAATCTTTTATAACGACGATCGCCATACCGCGTGCGACCGACGCTAAGGCACGTGGCCACAACACTCCCTGCTCGACCATTTTCTTTTATTATTATTTTATTATGTATTTTATCAAGAGAGTTTGGTATATATATATATATATATATATATATATATATATATATATATATATATATATATATATGTTATGAATTAAGCGTAATTAATGTAACTATAAATCAAACCAAACTAGTAAATTTTGATAAGAATTTTAATTGAGAAGAAAGAATATTTAGAGAGAATATGAAAGTTATATCTCTTATAACTTTTGGTGTGTCTCATTCTTTACAATGGAGGGGTATTTATACTACAAATTTTACTAACATATAATTGTAACTAGTTAGAAATGTTGACAAATTTACCATGCACCAAGGCTCTAATACCAATGATGAGTTTTAGACAAAAGAACAATCATATGTGATCATACAAAAACCTTAAAGCTTGGATCTAGGCTTCTCTATTGTACATGCAATTCATCCAAGACTTGAAACCCTAATCTAGCATACATAGAAATCGAAATCTATAATGAACTAGTTTAGATGATACCTTTTCTATGATTGCAAGAATCCTTTGATCTTCAAGAAGCTTAGTGTCACAAGTGTAACACCTCTAATGGCTCACAAACACCACAAGCAAGAGAATGATGTATAGGAGAGAGGATGAGAGGCAAAAGTCGGCTCCAAGCTTCCAAGGATCAAGTGGCTGATTTTTCTAGCCCTAGGGGTCCTTATATACTTGAGCTTCTAGGGTTTCAGTCAAAACCCTAATTGGATGACTTAGGCCCTAAGTAACTTGAGTACCTTCTGGAATGAGGCCTCCTTGGACGAAATTAATATGGACTTCTCCTTAATTTCGTCCATGCCCTAATCCATAAGGATTCTCAGCTCAATATCAACTATCACACAATTGACAGTTCTACTCCCCTTTAATTAATTAATGTATTTTAGCCACATAATTAATTCTTGTCTGAAATTAATTAAACTATATGATTTCTCTTTTAATATATTATTCATATAATATATTAATAAACCATAATAACCTCTCTTTCTCCATAAATAATCTTATCAAGTTGCTTTAGTGAAGGCAACCCAAAAGGACCATGCACAACCGGGTCAAGTACATACCAAATATAGTTACGAGCTTATACACTAATCCAACAGTATCCACCAAGGCTCGTGTGGTATTAAGCAAAGGGCATCCAAGGATAATTGGAACATTTGTATCCTCCTTCATGTCAAGTACTACAAAATCAATAGGAAAAATAAAATTTCCAATTTTTACCAAAATTTCTTCAACAATGTCGCGAGGATGAGTCACTGAATGATTAGCCATATGAATCGTCATTCAAGTAGCCTTCAAATTTGGAAGTTTGATCTTTTGATAGAATGAATAAGGAATCAGATTTATACTTGCTCCAGAATCGGCTAAAGCTTATGTCTTCATATTATTTCTAAATTCACATGGAAGTGTAAGGCGTCCAGGATCTCCCATCTTCTTTGGTATCCCTTCCATAATAACCATAGAAATCTACTCACTAAGGACAATCTTGGAAGTCTTCTCTAATTGTTGGCGAGTTTCGATTAAGTCTTGCAAAAACTTGGCATATTCGGCCACTTGTGCCAAGGATTCAATCAAAGGAGTATTAATAGGAATACCCTTGACTTGCTTCATAAATTTCATATATTCTTGCTCCAGTGGGTGAACTCTGGCTCGAGAAGGAAACGGTAGTGGAGGATGAAAAGCTCGTGCATCAGGAAAATTCTTTTGTTCAGACCGAGCCCTCGTCGTGATGATTGAATCCTCACGACGTGAGGACGGTAATTCAACAACTTTTTTGTCTTCATTTTTGACTTCTTTGGCTTTGGTTCGGGTTGCTTTGTCTCTTCTTCTAAGGCTTCTAAGAACTCATAAATAGTGTCTTCGTCGGTGTTGATGGTCATGACTTGCGGTTTTGGTTTGCTATCGGGAAATTGTGGAGGTAATCGTTCGCTAACCAATGTAGTTAATTGGCCAAGTTGAGTTTCAATATTTTGGATTGATGCTTGATGATTTCTAAGTAAAGCTTGTTGATCTCTCATTAAAGCTTGTTGGTCCCTTATTCCTGTATCGGTTTCATCATGACGTTTTTCCAAAGCTTCCATAAATATAGTAAGCATGGTAGAAGCCTCGGCCAGTTTGCTTAAATTTCTTTTTTTGGTAGAAGCCACGGCCAGTTTGCCTAAATTTATCCTCTCTTTGCTTTTTGTATTCATCATATGGCAACCATTCTTTCTTCGGCTTCCTCCAATCTTCATCATAGCGGTCTCCACTTGAGTAGCATACTTGAGCTTACTTATTCCCGTTCTCGTCCAAATGGCAATCTTTTGTCAAATGTGGACCATTGCATTTTTCACAACCTACACGTATAGCATGTATGGATTGATCCATCTTTGTCATTCTTCGATCCATATTATTCAAACATAGCCAAAACAGCCGCCATGTCTTCCGAAGTGCCACTCCAAATTCCTTTTGCTCCATCATTTCGAGGATTGTGATACTCACGCGAATGCTTGGAAAACTCTTCAATTAACCCTTTAATTTCAATGGGATTTTTCTTCGTTAAAGGTCCTTGAGAATCAAGGAGTTGCCTTGTCATCACATTTACCTCATCATAGAAGATTGAGACTTCTTGTTGCACATTAAGATCATTTTGGGGGCAATTTCAAAGTAATCCCTTGTAGCGCTCCCATGCTTCATAAAGTGACTCCCCCGGTTGTTGCTCAAAGTTAGCTATCGCCTTTTTGAGTTTGGACACTTTTGATGGTGGGCAAAATTGATTTAAGAATTGTTCACACATTTGTGCCCATATAGTAATTGCACCAGGTGGAAGTGCTTTTAACTAGTCTTTAGCAGCTCCTTTGAAAGTGATTGAAAGCATTCTCAATAACACTGTCTCGTGTGGAACATTCAAGATGTTGAAGTAATCAACGATGTCATTGACTTCATCAAGGTGTTTGTTGTTGGGTTATGAGCATTCTAACACTCCTAAGTGTACATGCAACCCTAAATACCTTGGATCTATGTTTTCTCTATTATACATACAATTATGAACATCCAAGGTATTATCCTAATCTAGCATACAAAATAATAAATATAACAAGATAGAATACATACCTCTTTGATGTAGAAGGTCTTCATGAAGCTTGAGTGCCTAGTGCCCCAAGTGTGACACCTCATATGGTTCACACAACACCAAATACACTTGGAATAACTTGAGAGAAACTTGAACACTCCTTGAAATCGTCTAGCCCTCACACTCACACATTAGTGCACAATTTCTTGAGCCATGGGATTCTTTTATATGGTGGCTATTAGGGTTACACCATGTAACTCATAACTTTACCCATTCCTTATGCTCCATGGATTTTAACCTCCATGGAGTATCCATGGGTCACCCCATGGACTTAGTCCAACATAAGGAATCTTGGATCACAAGCCCACATATATAAGAATGAATGATTTACACAATCAACCCATATATTTAGTTAGTCTCCTTTTGATCACTTAATTAATTCCAAATTAATTCTTGATCAATACTAATTAAATAACCTTATTAATATATTAGAACTTATAATATATTAACCAACCTTAAGTGTTATTTCTCTCATTATAGTCTATCCAAATGCATGATGCCATGCAACCCAAATGGACCATGTCGGGTCGGGTCAAGTCTTACCAATTATAGTTATGGACTTAGACATTAATCCAACAGTCTCCCACTTGGATAAGTCTAAAACTATTATTGCGTATGACTTCAGGAACCGATCAGCAATCGTAGCTCTCAAAAGCTTCTGTCGAACTCTGACCTTGTCGATGAACTCTGACCTTTGTCAATGACTTGTCCATTAGATAAGGGACCATATATTCCTCCATTCTAGATATCATATGGACTGAGACATGGATTATCAATCATTCTCTATGTCCATTTGTTGTTTCCCGATTTCCGATTCATGATGACTGACTGATTGAACAAATCAAATCAGTCCTGGCTTGGCCAAGCACTCACATGTATCATCTTTAAATCATCGAGGGGCCCACAGATATCGCTTTTATCCCGAAGGTAAAAGGAATGGATAAACTTCGACTCATATGGCTTGTTCTACTACTTGTTGAATCATACACAAAGGCATGTTTTATAACATCGAGTTACCAATGCGTTTTCGTGCAATCAATGTATAACCAACTCATAGTAACAACTCATATCTCTAGGTTTGAAGAATATAAGATATTATCGTCTCATGATCACTCGTGATAAAATCCATGAAGTGATTCAAATGAGCGCGGGTTGAATCCAATACTCAGAACTTATGAGCACTCATGAGTGTTGTAGCACCACTTTGTCCACCAACTTGGACCTCTACAAACCAACCCATGACAGTCTTGATTCATATCTACTTCCAACATATGACCGACTGTGGATGGTTTGAATAACTTAATCATTCAGGAAAAGCGACTTAGTTATTCTGGAAGTCAAAACATGCAAAGTGAAACACAAGAATAAATGAATCAAATATGGTATCAAACCCTATGAATATAAATAAACACTTTTATTTATCACCATACTGATTACTCATTATTCATTGTTTCGGTTTTATCAACTTTATACTTGAATTTAAAACAATAGTTGTCCCATGCTCCAAGCATGTACACTATGTTTTCTAAACACTAGTCATGCCATACACCAAGTATGCATACTATGTTTGTCTATGATCTTTACTTTGTAAAATAGATCAATTGAACATCACTCCAATGATCCTCTTTTCACAGTCCCAAATCCTTACCGCAAATGCAAGAATTCCAAATTCATGCCATTTACTGAAATCTGTTAGATTCTAAACTTATATGCATTGATCCTCTTAATGATTGTGCACAAAGTCAGAAAGACTTGACAACAATCATTACAGAGCATTCCAAAGGAGATCAGCTCCTTGGAAACATCCTTCTTTCATTAAGTTTCCTAATCTTACACAGATTGAATAATTTCTAACTTTGAAACATTTCCATATTCCATTTTGACTATCACTTCTGAACAAGAGTTGCCTCCTTACAGATTATGTCAATATGGTCCTTCCAGAATTAACATTATACTTCCAACTGTCCTTGAGCAACCAATCTTTGGTAAACCTTAGATTGTCCTCGACAATTGCTTAATCATTTTAGTCATATCCAATTCTAGACCTTTTCCCTTCATAATGCCCCAGGCATTTGGAAAATTTTAGAAAGGATGAATATAGCACATGTAATCGATCCTATATCCGAAGCATATGGGACACGATTCATGATGTCTCACATAAAGACTAAACCAGTCTTTTGCTATAATATTTCCATTTCAATTTGCCAAGTTCTCAAAATTCAGATTATGAAAAGGGATGCCGTAATCATAATCGAATTTTAGAACGCAAATAATGGACCCATGTATAGAATTTCCTTATGTTGAGCCATTCCAACATGAAATTCATATATATATATATCCTTGATTAAATACGATTAAAATCTCAATCTAAGCTTTTTAGAATTGAAATGAAGTATAATTTCCTCTCCCTTAATTATAGCAAAACAACTTTTTCAACCCCTGCAACCTCACGAATTGAAACTTTTGTTTTCTATAATTAACATTGCTAACTTGCAACCTTTGTCATAATTATCATGCTCCCACTAACATGATGATTATTAGCATAACACTTATGCTCCCACTAGCTTTGACATGTACTCAGAAATCAGCTGACTTTCTTACCAAAGTTCAGATTTCTGATACTAGATTGTTTTGATAAAACTTTATCAAAATCATACACCTCTCTTAGATAGCTCACATGTGTGTCTAAACAATTTTAGAACTATGAAAAGGGATGCCGTAATCATAGTCTCAATTGTTTAGACCTTTGCCACTTCTCACAAGTCCATGTTAGTGTGCCGGTAAACCACACACGCTCCACTAACGACTTTGAGAATGCAAATATCACAATTGCTATCTAGCTAAAATCTACTTAGTGAAAGTGTTTCCTCACCATCATTTTCATGAATCGGAGAGAAACCTTATGACACTTAGATTTAATAGTGTATGTGTTCTTATCCATGTGAATTTGTCAAAACCATAATCACAAGACAAGGTTAGTGACAAATCCAAACTCATATTGATTAAACTTGTGTAATCTTAACTTCTTGCCACCTGGCAGTATAGGGCCTGCCATTGCTTCCAAGTTGTTATGCAACCAATTGAGAACTTTCAGAACTCCTATGCAAAGCCAACTTTAACTGGAATGGGCACAGAATATGCCAACACGATAGGTTATAAACCTCAAGTCGTGTGCTAGTGAAGAACCTCAGGTTTTATTCTTGATTAGTTCTTGAAATTCTTTTTAGGATCTTTAAGACTCCCACTATCCTCTTGACATATAAGACTATCTTGCCAAATATTCAAGAGATAATGCGGATTCTTTATCAAGACAAAACACTTCACACAATTGGGCTTAGTTGGTCTTTGTTTTATCCAAAACATCACAACTTACCAATTTCAAATGTACAAGAGTAGATAACCTTTTACTCTTACATTTGACTAGTGTTAACAAACCTCTTTAAGATATGTCACTCAAGTTACAATCTTGGAGTATGACTCTAAGAATTGTTTTGGAACGAAGTATGACTCATCTTTTTGATTTAACCATTTCAACAATTCACGACTCCTCTTCTTGACTTTAGAGGACCAATTGTGATATGGTATCTTAATCATTAAGATGATCATAAACATGATACTAAAGTACTCTCCCATCTTTTCAGATTTGAGAAACTTTTATCTTTCTGCCATACTTTGATTCTTCTTATTCGTTCTGTCTCACATTGAAACTTCTCCAATGCTACAGACTTATACTTAAACTTATAAGTATAACCATATTTACTGAACTTAAGTAAATCATGACGAATAGTCTTCTTGATCTTTTGTGGTGGACTTGACCAGTGCACAAGAATGTGTACTCGATCCCTTAGTCCTTTCCTTATTCACATAAGGAATTAGTCTTAATTTTCCAAGCTGAAAGTTCTCATTCATCATACTATAATACTTGCATGATTCCAGGTTTCAGTCCAATTGAACCTTGGGTGATGAGAATCTTTCCTTATTTGGTAATATTAGACACTACCACAACCGAAAGAATCAAATCCATTTTTCCAATATTGCTATCAATGGAATCTTATAAGCAACAACTTTTCACAAATGCCATTGTAAGGATACTTAAAATAAATAAAATCAAAACCTTTTTCTTTTATTTTAAAACTTTGCGGAAAAACTTATCCTTACAATCCATATGAAAACCTTGTTGTTATCTATTCCTAAGCAATATAAATATCATAACTCTTAAGTAATAGCCCAAAATTCTGATCACCGAACCATGCGATTGAAATCCATCTTCGCGATCAGAATCAACATGTACTTAATAGAGTTAGACAATGGACTTTACCTGAAGTAGAGCCAAACATGTTGACTTTAACATCCTTAGGTAAATTTAGCAGCTTCGTAACCAATGCCCCTTCCTTTGGCAATAGTTACCTATGGACCCTTGATAATGGGACTATCTCAGACTTCGCCTCTCTCTTTACCATTGGGTCAACCGAGTTGACTATGGCCGATCCCTTTCCATTGGGAAGAGAGAGCTTTACTGGATATCCAATGTCATCATTGTCAATGTCCATAGCGTTTTAGGAAGTTGATCTTAGCAAATAGATAAGATCATTAAGGGTCTTGTCTTAGTCTGTTTCATAGGATTCCCAAAAGAACTCACTATGTGACTTAGAAAGTAGTTGAGCCACCAACTTTCTCAAGACTTTGACACCCAACTCTCCCGGCTTGTCAATATGTGACTACATCTCCAAGATGTGATCACACCTAGACCTTGCCTTGCCAATAGGGCTTGAGTGACCTTAAACTTTTTAGGAACTTGTGGGTTAGGGAGAATAATTGGAGGAGGTGAAAGAAGTATGATATCCATGGGACATCATCTTCATTTAGGAAAGCTTGTTTCAAGAGATTTGGGAAGATCATAAATGTCTAGACCAGACATCTTTTTGGGAGATATTCAAGATAGTTGATTTAAAGTCCTTAATATGACACCCAATATGAAATATTAAGGCTAGGACCCAACAAACTATTTTATAACTTAGAAGAGGGATGTCGTAATCCAAGCTATAAAATATTTGAAGGTAGGTGAATGACGATTCACCAATTTCCACCATGAAAAACGAAATAATTTATTAGGTTTTAATTGGATTTGAAAGTCCTAGATCTTTGAGATTCATTGAACTGTTCAAAGGCATGTTTCAATCTCGAGTGTGCCCTTCAGGTTTTGTGACTGGGATGCCGAGGATCACAAAACAAGGTGTGAATAACCATGCAAATATACTTGGTACCCTTAATATTTACCCCTTAATCAGTGTGCCGGTTAACCACACACGCTCCACCGATACTATGATAAATATTAAGTTACCCTTTGCCTACCTTGTTAAGTCTAGGTTAGTGTGTCGGTTAACCACACACGCTCCACTAACGACTTAAGCAAAGTGCAAAGTGTAATTTCATGGGTTAGCACCATATTCACATTTTCCTAAGTAACTAAGACTGGGTATTACTAAGAGTTTAGTTACTTAGTATTTATCATTAATACTTTTAATGAAAGGAGAATTATAGTCCTTGTCCTACCCGTTCGGCTAACGACCCTCCACCAGTCAAGGAAGCGGTGGGTGAGAGTGGACACCCATTAAACTGCCATTTTATAGGCAGTAACCTTATACCCCCCTTATAGACCGGCTTCGTGAATGAGGCCTACTAACGGTAAGACTGACTTTACTCTTATACGTATATATAAATATTATTAACTTATATTATTATAAAGTATAAGGGTTGAATTTTAACTTTTAAAATTCTAAAGGCTAACTTGGAATTAAAGTATTCATAAGTGAAAACTTTTCAAATTCCAAAACTTGAGGGCAAGTTTTGAAACTATTCAAAACTAATTAATTCCATAACTTATGAGTTTAAAGTAGTTTTAATTAAAAAAAAAAAAAAAAAAAACTCTTTTTTTTGTTGTATCTTATGGAACTAACTAAGGTTACACTTTTTTTTTAATTTAATGAAGAGACTCTTCATTTTGTAACCTTTGCCAACTTTTATGAGTTTTATGATTCTTAAATGTGACTTTTCATATAACTTGAGGACAAGTTACAAAAACACACTTTGGAATCAACTCTTAGATTAAAATGGATTGAAAACAACTATTTCACACAACTTTTCTATTAATCTAAGAACCTCATAAGAACAAGATAATTCAAATCATCAATCTTCAAGAAATTAGCATGAACATACAAACTAATACAAATCTTGAAATTATGACAATTATCTTAGAAATTGGATTAGCATGAACATTACCACATCAAAAACAAGTTTATAAGTCCAAAAAACATCTTAGGGTAATGTTCCTAGTCCAATTCCAGCCAAAACAATCGAATATATGCATCCGACTCGATTTTTCAGCTACTTTTGCAAGTATAACAAGAAAACAAGCCTAGGCTCTGATACCACTGTTGGGTTATGAGCATTCTAACACTCCTAAGTGTACATGCAACCCTAAATACCTTGGATCTATGTTTTCTCTATTATACATACAATTATGAACATCCAAGGTATTATCCTAATCTAGCATACAAAATAATAAATATAACAAGATAGAATACATACCTCTTTGATGTAGAACGTCTTCATGAAGCTTGAGTGCCTAGTGCCCCAAGTGTGACACCTCAAATGGTTCACACAACACCAAATACACTTGGAATAACTTGAGAGAAACTTGAACACTCCTTGAAATCGTCTAGCCCTCACACTCACACATTAGTGCACGATTTCTTGAGCCATGGGATTCTTTTATATGATGGCTATTAGGGTTACACCATGTAACTCATAACTTTACCCATTCCTTATGCTCCATGGATTTTAACCTCCATGGAGTATCCATGGGTCACCCCATGGACTTGGTCCAACATAAGGAATCTTGGATCACAAGCCCACATATATAAGAATGAATGATTTACACAATCAACCCATATATTTAATTAGTCTCCTTTTGATCACTTAATTAATTCCAAATTAATTCTTGATCAATACTAATTAAATAACCTTATTAATATATTAGAACTTATAATATATTAACCAACCTTAAGTGTTATTTCTCTCATTATAGTCTATCCAAATGCATGATGCCATGCAACCCAAATGGACCATGCCGGGTCGGGTCAAGTCTTACCAATTATAGTTATGGACTTAGACATTAATCCAACATTTGTAAGCATCCTCATGATCTTTCCCAAAAAATGGAACATTCTTAAGTGCGGAAAGAATATGTCATTTAAGCTCGTATGTTGCGGTAGCGGGAATTGTGGGTTGCACTAAGCTTGGACCGGTGTCCTAAATTCTCTTCTTGTATGTTTCCATCGAAATGTCGGCAATGTCTACCATGTTGTTTCCTTGCTCTCTTCCGGGTTTGCTACTTTCTTCTGTTTCTGAACCAGCTTCCTTTTTATGAGGAGTGTTCTCAATGCCTTCAATAGTGCCTTTGTCTTTCGGGGGGTTGCTCGATTCTCCTACGTGTTTTCCCTTGTTTTTACAAAAAACTGATTTTAGATCCTTGAATGGTGATTTCTTTGGTGTGTTTGATTCTCCTTCGTCCTTGTCCTTCTTTTTATGAAAAGATGACTCTGGATCTTCAAGTGGTGGTGTCAAAGGTGTATTGGATCCATGGGTCATAAACTTCCGCAACAAAAATAAAAATAAAAGCGTAAAAACGAACAAAAACTAATTAAAAAAACTCTACTGATTGTTCACCATGACATGGTAATGATGATGGGTTTTAGGGGTTACAACACAATACACTATGTGGAAAATTATTCAAACAATTCAAATAAATTAGGGCACATGCAACCTAATTGGATCTATGTCTTTCAAGTAAAGAAACATACTATGAACCCTAGGTTATAAAACTTTTCTATGATCTAATTACTTATAAGAACAAGAATAACTAACCTTTAAGATTGTTGTAGTAAACAATCTTGAATTCCTCCTTGAAAACCTTTGGTAGCAAGCGCCACAAGTGTCGCGCCTCTAATGGTTCACAAAAAAACCCTAGCAACCAAGGAAAAACTATAGAGAGAGGTAGGGGCCAAGATTTCGTCCAAGGCACATAGAAGGAAGGCTTGGCCGAAATTTAACCGTAAGGAGGGTTTATATAGGTGTTAGGAAGATGTTGGATAAGGCAGGTATCTCCAAGATAACCCTAATCCCTTAACTTCCTCCCTAAGGCATCCAAGGCACCCTTAGAGCCCAAGGAAACCCTAGGAGCACTCTAGATTTCGTTCCCTGTTTTTTAGGGAGGTTCTAAAATTGCCCAATGCTCTACTATTGAACATTGTGACCTTTAGTCCTTGCACTTTTAATTAATTCATTTAACCCCAAAATTAATTCCAAATTAATTTATGATTAAATATTAATTAAAAAATATGATTTAAAATTAATATATTATTTCCATAATATATTAATAAATCATTTTTTTTATTTCTAATTAATTTATTAACCAAGTAAGAAATTAATAAATCATTCTTCTCTCTCTAAAAGTTATCATATTCAATTTCCAGGTTTGAAGGCAACCAAAAGGACTGTGCTACTATCAATTCAAGTTTATACCAATTATAGTTATGGGCTTAGACACCTAATCCAACAGTCTCCCACTTGGATAACTCTAATAACTATAATTTTCAGTATAAGTACCAAATTGTCTAGCAAATTGTAGCTACCAAAAGCCACTGTCGAACTCTGACCTAGTCAGTGACGTGTCCTTAGATAAGTGATCAAATATTCCTCCGTTCCATAAAAAATTGTATGGATATGATACATGGATTATAATCATTCTCTATGTCCAAGATTTGTTTCCCGATTTATGATTTATGACGACTGAAATCAGACTACTCATTGAACACATCAATTCATTCCAGACTTGGCCAAGCGCTTTAGATATCATCATCAAATCATCGAAGGGCCCATAGATATCGCTTTTCCCGTTAGGGAAAAAGGAACGGATAAACTTTGAATTATATGCTTGCACTATTTACTCATCAAATCACACACTACAATATGTTTTATAACATCAAGCTATTGATGCATTTACGTATTATCAATGCACAACTGACTCATAAACAACAACTCATATATCTCCGTTTCAAGAATACAATATATTATCGTCTCAAAATTACTCGTGATAAAATCGATTAAGTAATTCTCTGAGCGTGGATTTATCCAATACTTAAAATCACCATTTCAAAAGTACTCATGAACATTGCAGCAAAACCATTACTATGTCTAATCTTCATAGACAATCTACAATTCAATTCATGATAGTCTTAATTCGCTACTTACTTCCAAAAGTACGATCGACTGTGGATGTTTGAATAATCCAATTATTCGGGAAGTAAAACATGCAAAGTGAAACATAATAATAACCTAATTAACTATGGTCTCAAAACTACTGAATATAAATAAAACTCTTATTATTTAATCACCATATTAATTAGACTTTATTAATTGTATAATGTTTCGATTAATCAACTAAACACTTGAATTAAAACATCAGTCATGCCATGTTATAAACATGCATACTATGTCTCTCTATGGTCCTTCCTTTGTGAACATATCGATTGGACATTACTCCAATGATGCTTATTTCACAATTCTTGATTCTAGTCATTACTAGAATACATTAGAGTTCAACCTTTCATGCACTGATCTTTTGTAATTTCGAGGCTTCAAAGTCACAGAGACTTTGCCAACGATATTACAAAACATTCCATTGAAACTTTGTTGCTGAAAACAATTTCTTGAACACCTTCCATGCATTAAAGTTTCTAACTCACATGTAGATTTCAATAACCAACTCCCATTATGGAAACATTTCCATATTTCCATATAACTATCAATTCCGAACAAGGGTCACCTCCATTCAGAATTACGTCAATATGATCCATCCAAATGCTACTATACTTCCAACTGTCCACAAGCAATCAATCTTTTTGTAAACCTCAGACTGTTCTTGACAGTTGTTTAACAACTTTAGTCACATCCTGTTCTAGTCCTTTGTTTCCCTCTCAATGCCCTAGGCATTTGGAAAAATCAGAACAAGTGAATATTATAACACATGTAATCGATACTATATCCAAAGCATATGGGATTCGATACATAATGTCATACATAAAGACCTGATATATGATCAGTCTCTTGCTATAACATTTCCATATATCGAATTTCCTATGTTGAATCATTTCAACATGATATTCATATATGTACATGACTAAGTTCTATTAAATCCTTCAATATAAACTTTTAGATTTTAAATGAAGTATAAGTTCTTTCTCCCCTATAGCGAAACAATTCCCAAACTTTGCAACTTGCAAATTTGTAAACTTTGTTTCATACAAATAGTATTGCCAACTTGCAACACTAAGCATAACAGCTATGCTCCTACTAGCATAACAATTATGCTTCCAATAGCACAACAATTATGCTCCCACTAGCTTTGACATGTATTCAGAAATCAACTGGACTTCTAGAAATCAATTCCTTTTGAATTTCTTACTAAAGTGCAGATTTCTGATACGTAATGCTTCGACAAGTCTTCTATCAGACTTCTCACGCTTATACACCTTTCATTTGATAGTATATGTGTGTGATTAAACCCTTTCAGAACTTATAGCTATAAGTCCTGAACATTCAAACTATTTCTTGCCATTTCTCACAATCCGAACTATGAAAAGGGATGTCGTAATCATATGCGAATTTGAGAATGCAATTATCACAACTGCTAACCATAATGATATTAATTAGATTTAAAATCTACTAGCGAAAGTGTTTCCTCATAATCATTTTCATGAATTAGAGCGAAACCTTTTGCCACCTAGATTTTATGGTGTATGTGTTCTCATCGATGTGAATCTGTCATTTCCAACCTACAATCATAAGATAAGGTTGAGGAGAAAATCAAAATCAAATTTAGTTTTAATTTCATGGACTGAACTTAGCTTATTCTTTTTTTTCCTTCTGGTAGCACAAGGACCTACCAGCGCTTCCATGTTGTTTAAGCAGCTCACCATATTGATCAGTGTACTTTCACTGACCAACATGCTCTACCTTTTGCAGTCAAATGAGAACAATAGAACTCAAAAGCATAGCCAACTCAACAGTAAGGTGCACAAAAACAAGAATGTGTCAACTTATCACGATAGGTTGTCAACCTCAGGTCGTGAGCTAGTGATAACTAAATGGTTCATTCTTGACTAACTCGTGAAACTCTTCAAGATCATTAAGACTCCCACTGACTTCTTGGCATATAAGTTTTTCTGTTAAGGAACATTTCCCAACAATCAAAAACAAATATTCAAAAGTTAGTGTGGATTCTTGTCAAGAAAACACTTCATTGAACTGGTCTTAGTTCATCATTTGTTTTTAAATCCAAAAACATCATAACTACCAATTCCAAATGTGCCAGAGTAAGAAAACATTACTACTCCACATTTTATGAGGTGTTATAAACCTACTTAGTACGAAACAAGCTTCAAGATACGATTTATAGTTACTAGAGTATGACTCTAAAACTTGATTGGAAATGAAGTATGACTCATCTCTTGACTAAACCAATATCCGATTCCTCTTCTTAGTCAAACAATAGCACTAAGATGTTCATCCATGATCAATTGTGACATAGTTCCACAATCATTAAGATGATCATAAAACACGATACTAAAATACTCTCCTTTCCTTTTAGATTGGAGAAACTTTTATCTTTCTGCCTAACAGATTCTTCATATTCGTTCTACTAGTCTTTGAAAACTTTTCAAAGTGTTAGAATTATGCTTAATCTTATAAACTCAACCATGTTTATTGAAACATCGGTAAACCATGACACATATAGTTATCGTTCTTTGTGGTGGATCCCAAGAGTCGATATCAATATGTACTAGATCCAATAGTCCTTCACTTTGACTCACATAAACATGTGATCAACGAACTAGTCTTAATCTTCCAACGATCAAGATTCTCATACATCACACAATTCGAATTGTATGACTCCAAGTTTCTATCCAATTGAAACTTGGGCGATGAGAATTCCTTTCCACTTGGTTAATCATGACACTACCACAAACGATAAAATTAAGAATCAAATCCATAATTATTTTTGCTAATAATAGAAATATAACCAACACTCTCATAAATGTCATTGCAAGGAAATACAAAGTAAACTTGATAAATCAACAATTCACTTTTATTGATAATAAGGGGAAACATTTGTCCTTACAATGCAAAATATGAAAACAATGTAGCTAGACATTTCCTAAGCAATCTATTAATCTATCATAACTCCTAAGCAGTAGCTCAAAAATCTGATCATCGAACCATGCGACAGAAATTCATCTCTCACGATCAGACTCAACTTAACTATTCTTAAGCTTCCTTCTTTCTCTTAGATCCTGCAAAACATCAAAATGTGATTATCACATCATGTATCAAGAATCTATGAATAGGAACTTATTAAAATAATAGAGTTAGATAATGGATATACCTGAAGTGGAGTCATACGACTTGAGTTTACTATCTTTAAGATCTTTCAGGTAGTCTGGGCAACTTCACATCCAATGCCCCTCTAATTGGCAATAGAAACATGTGGACCTTTAAGGAATAGCACATGGGACTATCTCAGAATTAGCCTTTCTTTTTACCATATGGTCAAACAGTTTAACCTTGGTCGAACCCTTTCCATTGGGAAGATAAACCTTTTCTGGACTACCAATGTTGCCATTGTCAATGTCCATGGAAAATTTGGAGACAAATCCTTCAAACATTTTTGCTTGACTTGTGCTCTTTAACATTTCTGCTTCAGCAACAATCAACATATATGTAAGATCAATTAGGGTCACTTCGTGATCCGTCATATAGTAGTCTTTGATGAACTGACTATATGATGCAGGAAGCGAAAGTAGAACCAAGTCAATGGCTAGCTCCCTTGGGAAAACGACACCCAACATACCCAATCTGTCAATGTACGCTTTCATTTTTAGAACATGCGCACACACAAACTTTCCATCTTGATGTTTACATGCCAACAGGGCTTGAGTGACTTCATATTTTTCAGCTTGAAGAAAACTTGACTTGGGGAGAGTCACTGAAGGAGGAGGAGGAAGAGTTGAAGAAGTATGACCTCCATTTCCACCATTGCTGGAAGAAGAGAATATTCTTTGACCTTGACCAGAATGTGGAAGGTCATCTTCAGAAGGAAAAATATTTCCACAAGAACGAGGAAGATCATTGTTTTCTGAACTTGATATCTATAATAGGAGAAAAGAAAATTCAAGTTAGTTGATTTTTAATCCTTAATTATTAACCCAAAAATTTAAATAAAGGCTAGGATCCATATTTTTGATTCGAACTTTGAAGAGGGATGTCGTAATCAAATTCGAATCTATTTTAGGTAGGTAAAGCATTTACCAATTTCAATCTCATGAAACTCCTAGATCTTTGAGATTCATTGAACTATTCAATGGCATGTTTAATCTCAATTATGCTCTCACTTTGTGACTGGGATGCCAAGGATCACAAACGAGATATGAATAACCATCCAAATTAGTTTGGCACTCTCGATGTCATTTATCATCTAATTAATGTGCCGGTTAACCACACACGCTCCATTAATCAACGATAAATTACGAGACACCCATTTCCAACAATATTAGTCTCATATTAGTGTGCCGGTTAACCACACACACTACACTAACGACCAATAAGGTGCAATGTGCAATTTCATGGATTAGCATCAAATTCACATTTTTCCTAAAGTAACTAAGAGTGAGATTTTTGGAAAAAATAGTTTAGTTACTTTATATCGCATTATACTTATTAATGAGATGAATTTTGTCCTATCAAACCCGTTCGACTAACGACCCTCCACCATTCAAGAGAGCGGTGGGTAAGAATGGATACCCAATGGCGATCATTTTATAACCTGCTTCCTTAAACTCCTCTTATAGTATGGCTTCGTGAATGAGGCGTACTAGCGGTTCTACTGACTATTCATATACATATAATATATATTAAACTTTTAATTATATACATTGTATAATGTGTACTTTAAAACATTTTAAAATAGCAAGGGTTTAATCTTTTAATAAATTAAACTTTTTAATTTAATTAAATTTAAACCATTTATGGATTTATTATTTATCCTTTAATTAATCACATAGTTAAATTAACAATAAGATCCATAATGATGTATTTTAAACTTTTCAAAATACTAAGGGTTTATAATAAATTTCAAAATTAAAATTATTTAAATTTAAGATAAACAAAATATTTAATTATTGAGTTCCATTAATATCTAATTAATTATTTAAGCACTTAAAAAACCAATAATATTAACCACAAAATAATTAAATATGTCAAATATCAATCTCCTAACATCTAGGCTTTTAATTTATCATGCAAGACATACCAAAAACGGATTTGGGATAAAATATGGCAAGAAGATATCAATTAAAAGCTGACAAGGGAGATTAGGCACAGATTTTTCGGATCTGGCCGAGCTCACGTCGTGAGCCTCATAACTCACGTCGTGAGACCTGAATTATAGCAAACAAATTCACATTAGACCGAGTTCACATTGTGAGCCACTCTGCTCACGTCGTGAGCTGCGATTAAATCAAAATCAGGTTTCTTTTCGATTCACCAATGTGCAAATACATGAAAGACAACCCATGTCACTGATACCACTGATGGGTTTTAGGGGTTATAACACAATGCACTAAGCGGAAAATTATTCAAACAATTCAAATAAATTAGGTCACATGCAACCTATTTGGATCTATGTCTTTCAAGTAAAGCAACATACTATGAACCCTAGGTTATAAAACTTTCTTATGATCTAATTAACTTATAAGAACAAGAAAAACTAACCTTTAAGATTGTTGTAGTAAAAAATATTGAACTCCTCCTTGAAAACCTTTGGTAGCAAGCGCCACAAGTGTCATGCCTCTAATGGTTCACAAACAAACCCTAGCAACCAAGGAAAAACTATAGAGAGAGAGAGGTAGGGGCCAATATTTCGTCCAAGGCACTTAGAAGGAAGGCTTGGCCGAAATTTAACCCTAAGGAGGGTTTATATAGGTGTTAGGAAGATGTTGGATAAGACAGGTATCTCCAAGATAACCCTAATCCCTTAACTTCCTCCCTAAGGCATCCAAAGCACCCTTATAGCCCAAGGAAACCCTAGGATCACTCTAGATTTCGTTCCCCGCTTTTTAGGGAGGTTCTAAAATTGCCCAATGCTCTACTATTGAACATTGTGACCTTTAGTCCTTGCATTTTTAATTAATTCATTTAAACCCAAAATTAATTCTAAATTAATTTATGATTAAATATTAATTAAACAATATAATTTAAAATTAATATATTATTTCCATAATATTAATAGTTTTACCAACTATCTAAGTAACTATTACGATTTAAGGCAGTGTACCTTCTCGCAAATAATATAGCACTAGCAGTCGGGTATCGAACACAAGGAACGGATTCAAGCAAACTTGATGAAGTAATTTTACTTTTATCACTTATCTAAGATTTGGTTGATCCTAGCTCTGGCAATTTAATAGTCACTAAACTACTAGGTAACAAGTTTATGTAATTTAATGGTCACTATGCTACACAAAAACTGAATTCAAGCAATCAAAGTATCAAATATTAACATGCTAGGTAATCAAAATCAAACACAAGCTCAAAACAAACTATTAAAATCCATAATTTGATAAACTAAACCATAGAGTTAAAGTTTCATCTAGCTACATGAAAGCAACTAAATTCAGCTACTTATGGCTGAAAATGTAGACAAAATATCCATATAAATTGACATGATTAAAGTAAACAAACCAATGTAATGAATGCGCTCTTCAATCTCTTGATCTCCAAGCAAATCTCCTTCTAAAGAATGCTTTGTGCACTTTATGGACTTCAAAATCGGTTTCTCAGAATAACTTTCGTCTAGAAAACTCTTTTAAAAGCCTCCCAAAACCGTAAGAATGATGGAATATTTATAGTTTTGGTAAATATGTTGCTCACGTCGTGAGCATTGATGGATCACGTTGTGAGCTCGGTAGTAATCCTTATCTTCCAAGGAAACTAGATCCCGTATGCTGATCTTCTAGAACTTGATTCTCACATTGTGAGATTTGATCCCTCACGTCGTGAGCTTGGCTTTTCAGCTGGAGTTTCCTTCTTTTAATATTCAATCCTCCAAAGTTTAAATTCTTTTCAATTTCAGTCCTTATTCTTCAAGAGTGTTTATTTTGGCTGCAAAATACAATTTAATTCAATAAGTACCAAATATCTTTGTAATTAACCAAAATATTAATAAAAATATATTAGAATATTGCCTAAAAATATGTATAAATATGGCAATATCATGTATATAATCTGATATGAGACCACCTACCCTGCCCAATCGATTCTCACAAATCCTAACTCAACAATTATCCACAGGAATCACCCAACCTGATGAATCGTTTGAGCAACTGCTTGACTACACAGCTAGGGGAGTCCTTGGCTAGTGCAAGTCATCTAAAGGCAACCAATGTACAAAGTATATGATAAATACGGTATCCCATTTTATCTACATCTGTTGGTTAGAAGTCCACACTAACAACGTAATTCACTAGAGCGCCTAGAATAGTCAAGTGTTGTCATCTACTTTAATGATAACGCAGACATACTTTCTAGTTGTCTGATCTGGACCCACCATTTATGGTCATTCAAGAAGAGGAGGACTACTACACTTTGCTCGAATCTCACACTCTACCCCATAATGAGACCTATCAGATGTTCAACCTATTTGGAACTAATTACCTTTTTATAAGTCTAAGACTAACCCAGACTATATCTAAAGGAAAATCAGATTCTAACACGGTTCCTAATAAGCATTTCTATTATAGTTATACAAGTAGCACAAAGTATAATTAATACAATTAGCATTTAATAAATACTTTTATTAAATTATGCTCTTGAAAGTAACTACACACTCACCTGGCAAAAGAAAGTGACTCAAGCATTTTGAGCATTCTCTTGGAGCATTTGGAGAGCTTGGAACTCAATGGAGCACTTGGGGTTCATGGAGCATGTGACAAAGGAACGGATCATATAATATGGGGTTTGGAGAACCTGGAAGAGGTTTGGAGGACTTGGGAGTGATATGGAGCAACAAGGGGACCTTGTTGCGCCATCTTATAAAGGGTTGGGCCAAAAAGGATGTTGTTGCGCCATGGGCATTAATTCTTGTGCCAAGCTACTCCCTCTTGCGCCATGGGGTATCCCTCTTGCACCATGGGGTACTCCTTTTGCGCCATAGAGTATGTTGTTACGCCATGCATGTTCTTGTTGCGTCATGATGGTGATGTTGCTCCAGCCTAGAGGTTTTTGCACCACACTTGAATCCAGTTGCGCCATCCATACACTTGTTGCACCATCATGGCGCAAGATGGACCATCTTGGTCCCTGATGAACCAAGTATGCTGTAACATCCAAAAATATGGTCTCAAAAATTTCGTTTTTATAATAGATTAAATAGTGTTTTCAAATATCATCCATACATCTCAAAAAAAATCCATGTATCAAATGTTATCAAAATCATAGTAAATATCAAATGTGGAACCCCCATGGTGTGTGCAGTGCAGTCAACTCAATCCCCTCCCCTAGGAACCGGAAGTACCTCAAACACATACTAAAATCCGTAAGCACAAACCTTAGTGAGTTCCCCAAGATACCACGTACAAAACATATCACATAACGGGCCCCGCCCAAAGAGATACGGGCCCCGTCCCACACTCGAATAACGGACCCCGCCCAAAGAGATATGGGCCCCGCCCACACTCGCATAACGGGCCCCGCCCAATGAGATACGGTCCCCGCCCACACTCGCATAACGTACCCCGCCCAAAAAGCAAACATATACAAACACATACAAGTATCACACAAACAACAAGTATATCAGCATAATCATCAAGGGTCGGCCTTGGTGCCTTAGACCCGCTAAACTCGGTGAGGAAAACTCACCTCGAAAAGCTAAAAGAAACGAATAATCCCTGACTTCCGGTATTACAGCTCCCTGAGCAATCAATTGCCAAAAACAACTAATTAACATTTGGGATCTACATCATAACCAAAAATCCCTACATGGGGTAAAACTACTACTTTACCCCTAACATAACTTGGTCTAAGAATGAAACCCGAAATCACAATCCAATGGCCCAAAAGTTAAACAATCCAACAAGGCCCAACATATGGCCCAATTTCCAATTAGGCCCAATCCTTTCACATGGGCCTTAGCCTAAGGCCCAATAATGCTTCCCTAGCCCAAAGGTTCGATTCCAGATGGCTCACTAAGGCCCACGACACAAAGTACATGAAAGTAGCCCATCTGAGGCCCAAAACAACACCAACCCCAAATCCATTGAGTACGGGGGGCGTACTCAACTGTACGATAAGCGTACAGTCTGCATGGCTTGTACGATGCGCGTACTAGCTTGTGTGCCCAACATACTCACTCATTAAGCCATAATCGTAATAAGCACTTAAATCCTTAAGACCTAGGGTTCCAATCACAGATCTGAGTCACATGAAGTGTCTTAAACGATAAAGTCGACAACTTGGTGGCTTGCATGCCCCCAAATGAGCCCAAACTCGAAATATGACAATCTACTTCCATAAAAATGACCAATACTCATGCATGGTTGGATTAAGGCTTCAAAGATGGTAACTTTATGACTGTAGGACCAAAATAATACCAAGAGTGGCAACTCTAAGCCTCAGAAACGACATGGACTCATAAGATCTCATTAATGGGACCAAAATGGTCCAAAACTCAAACCAAAATAGATCTAGGCTATGTAGTATCAAGTTCAGGACTTTATACCTTGCACAAGCTTGAAATGAAGCAAAAAAACTTGGATCTATAAGCTTATCTTTGAACCACCACCTTGCTCCAACCTTCTCTTCCTTGAAATTGGGACAAAAACACCAAAAATGCACTCAAGGGACCTTCCAAGCTCAAGAACACTCAACAATGTGGTTAGGGTTTCTTGGAGGCTGCTAAGGGACAATAGGGACGCTGGTAAAGAAGGTCCTTAAGGCATAATGTTCGTTAAATAGTGCTCAAACCCTAAAATGTAGGGTTTTGGGTCTGGACACGTATACTGTGCGTACTCCTTTGTACGCAACGGGTATGTGCATGACACCCGCGTCCAACCTCCATCAGTACGTGCAACATACGTAGGGCGGTACGCCCTGTGTACGACACCCCCTAAGCCCAAAATAAATCTAAAGCCCAAAGACTTCAAGGCCCAACTGAAATATTTAAACAACCAACAATTAAAAATAAATACATTAGGAAATCGAGCGTTACAATTCTCCCCCACTTGGCTCAGACTTCGTCCTCGAAGTCCGCCATCTCGAACAACTCAGGATAATGCTCCATCATCTCCTCCTTAGGCTCCCACGTCCACTCAGACCCCTCGTGGTGCAGCCACTGCACCTTTACCAACTCCACAACCTTATTCCTCAAGGTTTTCGTCTTCCGATCTAAAATTGCCACCGGTCTCTCAATGTAATTAAGGCGGTCATCCACCTGAATATCCTCCAAAGGTACAACTGTGGAATCATCCACTAAACACTTCCGTAGCTGAGAGACATGAAAAATGCTATGAATCTGACTGAGCTCGACTGGAAGATCAAGACGATATGCTACCCATCCCACTCGAGCCAAAACCCTGAAGGGACTGATATACCTGGGGCCCAACGTGCCCTGCTTCCTGAATCGGATGAAACCTTACCAAGGTGACACATTTAGAAGAACCATATCTCCTACCTGGTACTCCAAGTCTGATTAGCGCATGTCGGCATAGCTCTTCTGCCGACTCTGAGTTGTCTGGAGCCTGCTCCGAACATGCTAAATCAGCTCAGTGGTCTTGAGCACCACCTCGGTACTCCCCATGACTCGCTGACCGACCTCGCCCCAGCAAATCGGGGTCTTGCACTTCCTCCCGTAGAGCATATCAAAAAGAGGTCGATCGGTGATGGTGTGATAACTGTTGATATACGAAAATTCCGCCTACTGAAGATACGCGTCCCAACTCCCACCGAAATCCAACACGCACGCTCGCAGCATGTCCTTAAGAGTCTCAATAGTCCACTCACTCTGACCATCAGTCTGCGGATGAAATGTCGTACTGAAATGGAGACGAGTGCCCATATCATCATGAAACCGCTTCCAAAATCTGGAAGTAAAGCAAACATCCCGGTATGAAACCACTAATACTGGCACCCCAATACGTGCCACCACCTCCCGAACATAAATCTAGGCTAACTTATCTGCAGAAATACTCTCCTGGATCGGGATGAAATGCGCGTTCTTGGTCAATCGATCCATGATGACCCAGATAGAATCCACTCCGCGCGTGGTCCTTGAAAGCTTCGTGATAAAATCCATGGTGATGTCTTCCCATTTCCATAAGGGAATCTCCAACGGCTGCATCTTGGCCTGAGGTCGCTGACGCTCGGCCTTCACTTTCCTGCAAGTAAAGCACCACTCCACAAACCATGCTACATCCCGCTACATGCAGGGCCACCAATAATTAGGACGAATATCCCTATACATCTTCGTCGCCCCGGGATGAATGGAGAATCTCGACTTGTGAGCCTCCTCCATCAGAACTTGGCGCACACCTCCCCAATACAAAACCCACACTCTCCGATGCAGAGCCAACAATCTGTGGCTATCATAATCGAAGGAAGCCACCTGACCCACAATCCGCTCGCTCTTTCGGTGCTCTTTCTTCATAGCCTCAATCTGTGCCTCACGAATCCGTTCCAACAACGGAGTAATCACGATCATCCTCCGGCATAGGTATCTAATCGGAGCCGCGAACGCCTTGCGGATGAGAGAATTGGCCACCATATTGGCCTTTCCCAGGTGGTACAGGATATCACAATAACAATCCTTCACCATATCCAACCATCGACGCTGCCTCATATTCAGATTCGGCTGATCCATCAAGTACCTCAGGCTCTTGTGATCCGTGTAAATGGTACACCGGACCCCATACAGGTAATGCCGCATAATCTTGAGGGTGAAAACCACATACCCAACTCTAAATCATGCGTCGGATAGTTCGCCTCATGAGGCTTCAGCTGCCTCGAAGCGTAAGCGATCACATGACCCCGCTGCATCAGCACTGCCCCCAAACTTGTGATCGATGCATCACAATAAACCACGAAGTCATCAACACCCTCTGGCAGGGTCAGAATCGGCGCCTCACACAACCGCTTCCTAAGAGTCTCAAAAGCTGTCTGCTGCTCAAGCCCCCAGCGAAAAGTCACCGACTTCTTGGTCAGTCGGGTCAAGGGAACAATGATCTTGGAGAAATCCTGAATGAATCCCTGATAATAACCAGCAAAACCAAGGAAACTCTGAATCTCAGATGGAGATGTAACGCCCCGACTCTCAGGTATTAGTTTTATAGATTTTTTTTCATATTGAAAGGTCTACTCGACGAGTTGGATGCCCTGACTCATCGAGTAGGAACATTTTGGCCACGTGTTTAAGTGACCAACTCGACGAATCAGAGGACACGACTCGACGAGTTAGATCTGAAGGATGAAACCCTAATTTTTGGGGTTCTGCACCCTATTTAAAGGATCCTTTGCCCCCTTAGCCTCCCCTTACAGCCCCTTGTGAGTCTAGAAACCCTAATTCGTGTGTGTGCCCCATTCTTGTGTGATTTTCAAGCTTGGAAGGTGACTTGCAAGAAGAAGACTTGAAGTATAAGAGGAGTGGTGAAAGAGGAGCTAGTGGATTTGAACCTGCTGTTTATTGGCATCAGTTTGAAGGTAACAAGTCGTTACCTTCACCTTTTCTCCTTCTAGATCTCTTTATGTTAAAGATTAGGGCCATTTTAGCTTGATGGTGTTTCATTTCGGGTATTGAACATGATCTGAACTTGCAACTTCAGATCTAGGCTCATCTTGGTTCTTATGGTCATAAAGTTTAGGCCTTTAGCAAGATAATGCCTTATCTGAAGTTGCAACTTTATGTAGGAAGTATGCTCTAGGAACTCAGATATGCAATATGGAGCTTTGGGGTGGCTTATAAGCATCTAAATGGAAAAAGGACTAAAGGGACTCGACGAGTTGCATGGCCAACTCGGCGAGTCCGATGAAGATTGGCCTTGAAGGTTTCTGCATGGACTCGACGAGTCAGTAGGGTGACTCGACGAGCTAGTTAGGGTTTCCTCGACTTCAGATTACGCATAAACTCGACGAGTTGGCGGTAAACTCAGTGAGGGTTTTATGACCTTCTGAACCCTTAAGGAACTCGACGAGTTGCTAGCTGCACTCGACGAGTTGGGTCAACATGGACTGTTGACCTTGACTTTGACCAAGGGTTGACCAGTTTGACCGCTGGGGGGTATTTTAGTAATTGGGAATTTATGGGAGTGGTCTCATGCTAAATATAGGTGGTGGAGTTCGTGGCTGTGGTTCGAGAGTTTGAGCTTAACACTTCAGTTCGACAGTTGTGAGGTGAGTTTTCCTCACTATGCTCAAGGGTCTAAGGCACCAAGGCCAACCCTTTTTGATTGTTACTCTAATATGTTATGCTAGTATGAGCTGTTAAATTATTATCCTGGTAGATAGGATGGTATTATGTTGCTATGATTTTGTAGACCAGTATCCTGGTAGATAGGATGATGTTATGCTAGTATGGTCGGTTAAATCGGTTTGTATGTCTATAGACTGTTATGTGATTATCTGATATATATATAGATATATATATATATATATATATATATATATATATATATATACACACACACACATATGTTGATTGGTGGTTGAGGTTCCTCTGCTTTGTGCGAGAGCCAACAGACTTAGGCATTCCAACCTGATGGTTGTGGGCCGTGAGTATTCCATACCGAGGATGATTGGACTTGTAGTATGAGGGAATTCCAACATGATGGTTGTGGTCCTGGGGTATTCCATCCCGAGGATGACTGACCTATAATATGATTGGCATTCCAACCCGACGGTTGAGGGCCTGGGGTATTCTAACCCGATGGTTGATTGGACCCATAGTATGTTGTTTGTGTTATATGTATGTTGATGTGCGTATGGGTATTTTGGGGGAAGTCACTAAGCTTCGGGCATACAGTTGTTGATTTTGTTTCAGGTACTTCTGATGATCGCGGGAAGGCGAAGGCATGATCTTATACCTCCTGTCGTTTATGATTTGATTCTGGGATATTCTGGATAATGAACTATTTTGAAAACAAGTTTTGTAATAATCAGTGGTTTGGAATGTTTTTAAAAGTTTAAATTTAGCATGATTTTTATGGATGTTACAAGTTGGTATCAAAGCCTTGGTTTGAGTGAATTAGAGGAACACTCGTGTGAATCCAGTCTCAAACTAAGGAAAATATTTTCAAAATGATTTTAAATGGTTTTCAAAATAAGGAAAGGAGGATGTAAGTGTACGATCAGCCGGAGCCATTAAGTAAACCCCAAAATACCATGCAGTTATTTGATTATGTGATATGTTAGAACATCATGCTAGTACTAGGCTAGGGATCTTCAGAAATTGCATGATAGAATTGTCTGATTGTATGATGCCAGATAGCCTAGGGTTTTCATTATATGAAATTGGTATCATTACTGTAGTTGCTTAGTGTATGCATCACAGTCGTACATAATTAAGATCTTATAGCCTGAGAATGTTTGGTTTGGCCTTATTTCCTGTTCTTGTTTGATGAAGGGCTTAGGGTAGGATCATGTATTCGAAATTCTATAAGGTCCAGCGTTATGTATGACTAGCATACACTAGTGTTGCAGGGTTGGTGGAAGTTTCATGGATGGTTGAGTCGTGCGAGGTCAGTAGATCAGTTATGAGATAGTTAGCCTCCCTCTAGGAGAGAGGATTGAACGATCACCATGCATATGTATATTGTTAGGGTGGAGCATTGGTGAGCCCAAACGGCATCACCACGAACTCATAATGACCATATCGAGTCCAGAAAACCGTCTTCTGCACATCCTCATCCCGGACCCGCATCAGATGATAACCCGATCGCAAATCAATCTTGCAGAACCAAGATGCACCCTGAAGCTGGTCGAAAATATCATCAATCCTAGGGAGGGGATAATGGTTCTTCACTGTTACCTTATTCAACTCCCGGTATTCGATACACATCCGATGAGACCCTTCCTTCTTCTTTACAAACAAAATCGAGGTTCCCAAAGGCGAACTGCTTGGCCTGATAAATCCCTAGTCTAACAGCTCCTGCAATTGTGTAGACAACTCTTGCATCTCGGGAGGAGCCAACCGAGACGGTGCTTTGGCTATCAGAGTCGCACCCGGAACCAAATCTATCCTGAACTCCGGTTGCCTCTCCGGAGGTACCCCAGGAAAATCCTCCGAGAACACATCTGGATACTCCTGCACGATCGCCACATCATCAACGGTCGCCTTACCCTTATCCTTGGTATCCATGACATAAGCGACAAAAACCGAACAGGGCTGAAGAAGATAGCGTCTGGCCCTCACTGCTGAACACATAATCGACCCACACTGCGGTCTGTCACCCTGAATCACCAACTCTCCCCCACTTGGGGTCCGAACCCGAAACAACTGCTGCTCACAGTCGATCACTGCCCCATTAGGGCTCAACCAATCCATGCCCACGATAATCTTGTTCCCACGTAGAGGAATGGGAACCAGATCACCAGATACTGCTTGCTAAAAATTTGAAGAGTACACCCTCGGTGACCCCTCGCAACTCGAATAGACCTATCATCAGCAATCTCAACATTTAGAGGACAATCCAGCTCCCCCGGAGCTCCAACAAATCTCTTTCTAAGCGCAAGAGATACAAATGATCGGGTAGCCTCGAGTCAAATAATACTAAAGCAGAGCTATCGTTCACAAGGAACGATCCTAAAAATAAAACACATAAACATAAGCAATAATTCAATATAAATAAAGAGATAAAAAAAAGATACATACCCGTCATAACATCGGGAGCTGCACGCGTCTCCTCTTCCGTCAGCTGGAAAGCCCTGCTTTTTGCCGCATGTGCATCTGCCCGGCCCAGACTACCGTCAGTAATCCTCAATGTCGTTGGAGAGGGTGATGAGACCGGTCCTGCTGCATCCAAACTCGGACAATGGGCCTTCTTGTGGCCCCTCTGATTGCACTGAAATCAAATCAGATCAGATGCCAGGGTGATGGTGGTGGTACCAGTACAATCCCTGCTGATATGACCAGTCCGACCGCACTTGAAGCAACCAGAACCACCCACCCTGCACGTCCCCTCGTGCGACCTGCCGCACTTGCCACATCGTCCTCAACCCTGCTGGTCCTTCCCTCTCGTATCAACTACTTTGGGCCTCTTGCCCAAACCCTCAACACTAAACACAGAATCTGGCTTCCTCTTCTTCTCCATCTCCAAATCAATCTCCACCTCTCTAGCCCTCTCTATCATGTCTTCCAGTGTCTTGAAGCTGGATCGGCTAACAATCTGTCGAATATCACTCTTCAACATCTCATGGTACCGGTCCTTCTTCATCTCCTTGACCACCACATACAGTGGAACTAGAAGTGCCCTCTCCCTGAACTTTGCGGTGATCTCAGCCACCGTCTCATTAGTCTGACGGAGATCCTCGAACTCTCACGTCAGCTGCTGCACCTCAATCACCGGTGCAAACTCGGCTCGGAATCTGGTCTAATAATCACTCCAGGTCATGGAATCAATTGCAGCATCATCTCCGATAGCACGCCCTACCTCCTGCCACCAATCACGCGCCCTATCCTTAAAGAGGCAGGAAGCTAGTCTGACCTTTTCCCCATCTGTGACAACTGGAAAATTTTTGGGTCAAGCAAGGTCTATATTGTAACCGTGTACAAGTGAAGTCACAACATAACTTTGTTGCAATAGAAATTTGTAAACAAAAAAGGAGCATTAATTGTATAAGTATATATATATATATATATATATATATATATATATATATATATATATATATATATATGCTTTGAAAATCATATCTGTAATAAACACTTGAAAGTCAATAAGATAGACCAAGATTTTCGAGAATTCCATTTGCATTTAAAGTGTTATAAGCCTAGAATCGAGATCATGCTCAAGACCGAGAAGCCCTCTTGACCGAAAACCAAGCGAAGGAACACCACTTGGACCGAAAACTCTTTGTTTTGAGAGTTCTCGGTTGGAACCGAGGACCTTAGTTCTCGGCCTCTATTGGACCGAAATCCTCTCAAGTTCTCGGTGGCACCCTTGGACCGAAGACACATGTTCTCGGTGAGCATAGGAGGTTTCGGCTAGGGAATAAGACAAGGAAAGTTGACCTTGTGAGTTGATGTCTCACCATTTTCCCATACAAAACATTACCCAACAAACATCCATGCTATTGTTCAAAGGATAACCAAGCAAACATCCCATCCATGTTTTCCCTCTTATATTCGGCCGAGAAGGGCTTCTCACCCCACCATCATCATCTTCTTTCATCCTTATCACCTTCTTCTCTCAAGAACAAAGGCAAATATCCTCCAAGAACTCATTTTCTTAAAGTGGTCCTTAGATTTTGGTAAGCATTTTCATAACCCTATAGTGTTTCTATACATTTTTATGTTAGTTTCATCATCTTTGCACATATTATTATGTGTTAAACCCTTAGGATAAGTACATTTCCAAGAAGTTCATCAACTCCATTCAAGTGTTTAGGCTTGGAATCTTAACCTCATCTCTTCAAACAACCCACAAATCCACTCAAGGTGAGTTCATACCCCCACTTTTTTTTCCTGATATTTTCATGTTTTAGGGGGGAGAATACAAGTCAAACTTTGTTTATTACAAATACTTGCATGTTTCATCTTTATGTTAAAGTATAAGCCTTTATTTTCACAAAGATATGATTATCACTAGCTTTTATACAATTATTTGTGTTATTTTAGTTTTGGAATCTAAAACTAACGAAAACAAGACTTATTCTATGTTATAAAAATCATAAGGAAAAATTATGATTGTAAAACTATGAGGTTTTGGAATCTTTTTACTAAAAGATAGTTTTTCTAACAAAAAGGGGTTACATTATAGTTATTTTACTATTTTGGTGGGTTACAACCCAAAATATCATGTTCGACCTTATATTTCGACACTAGGGGAAATAACAACTTTATATTTATATAAAAGATTATGTAAATAGTCTCAACAAGCAAACAGGATAAACTATAATTGGTATAGTTTGGGAGTCACAAACACTACACTATTATTTCAGAAGAACCAAATAATTATTTAAAAGTATAATTATTCCATTTACAAGAAAAATGAGTTTTCAGTTCACGTAAATCGATTGATACTGGTTGTGAGACATTTAGCTTCACCGTACCTACCAAAGTACACATCAAAGTCCTGATTTATAACCAGAGTCTCTTGTAGGGAGAGCGTGACACTTTTGTATAGATCTATACGGGATTGAAAACCATGCACCTAAACTGGTGACTATAATTAGACCGGAGCACGTCACAGTTCCGACGCCCAAAGCACGTCGTTCAGGCCACTAGTTGTATTAGTATGTTTATAATAACTCACATAGGGTATCACCAAAACCTTTGATTTACGGGGTAATATACATTTCAGGTAGTTTTATATGAAGACATACATCTCATTTTTAAGACATACAACTCATTTTTTAAGATAATATAGGATTTTCTGGAAATATACACTATCATTTTCACGAAACAGTTACAAACCCTTTTCATACAAAATGCTTATGAACTCACCAACTTAATTGTTGACACTTTTCAAAATCACTTGTATTCTCAGAAAATTAGTAAACCAGGTATTCAAAGCAAATTTTTGGAGGATGGGACGTCGTCACATCATGTTATTCATTTTTGTCACGTGCATATGACATCATGTAAACAATATTTGAATAAAATGTAAACTTATTAATATTCAATGTAATGGTTGTAATGCTTTGTTTCATTTATATTCAATTTTTATGATACTATCAATGACGTCGTCCGACCCCATACGTTTCCGCCGTTCTGGTTTGGGGGTGTGACAGATTGGTATCAGAGCATTGTTTATAGTGAACTAAGTATATCAAACCATATAAGATATACAACTATAAATACAATGGGTCTAAAACACTTTGACTAAAAGTATACTTTTAAAATACAAGTATTTTTTTATAAAAGTATACATACATGTATACATGCTAGGACAGTGTCGTAATAAGAACCATATAAAAAGTATTTAGATAAGTTAAACACTACGGTCAAGCCTGGTGTAACATCCCAATTTTCAAGGCCAAAAATTTCGTATTTAATTATGTAAAATCATTTGTCAAAACATTGCTAATATTATATTAATTCATAAAACCATTACGTCGTGTCTCAAAAACATATCATCGGATAATAATAAAAATCAGAGTACAATCCCAGAAAACTCAATGTGGAAATCATGTGTAAGTGTGATGTGCCGCTACTGCGCCGACTCCTTCCCCTTCGTTGAAGAGGTACCTGAAACAAAACTGAAAACTGTAAGCACGAAGCTTAGTGAGTTCCCCCATCATACCACATACCATACAAACACATAACATACATACTGCCAGGCATATCTGGGTGCCCGACCTACCCCTTCGGTCCTCTCGACCTGTGACCTTGCCTAGCATATCTAGGTGCTGGCCTACCCCTTCGGTCCTCTCGACCGGTGTCCTTGCCTAGCATATCTGGGTGCTGGCCTACCCCTTCGGTCCTCTCGACCGGTCTATCACATACTATCACGTAATCATAATCTAGCATAGCTGGGTACTAAACTACCCCTTCGGCCCTATTGGCCGATAACTTGGGGATTATCTCCCCCTACTACTGCCACCATCACGTAAAATCATATCATGCTAGCACATAAAACATAACAGATAGCAGCAAACCTAGATGAATATCACAAAGACAATCATCTAACATACAACTCCTACTAGTGGGCCGGCATTGTGGCCGTAGACCCACCACTACTGGAAGGTAACTCACCTCGATGTCGTGTAGTGCCTGTACTGATCTCGGTGTGGAAATCGACTATCCCCGAATCCTCAATCCCTACACGACAACTCTTCTAAGTTATCAACTCATACTCATAACCCTTACAAGGGTCACTCAAACCCAGTCAAAGTCCAAGTCAAATCCATGGTCAAAGTCAACTTTTGGTCAAATTCAACATCTGGTTGACTCGACTCGCCGAGTTGGCCCGCCAACTCGTCGAGTCCCCATAACCACCAAAATGTCATAATCACGCCCATACCCGTCGAGTCTAGCAAGAGCTCGACGAGTTCGCCTTTAACAACACATCGAGCAGTCTTCAACCGACTCGCCGAGTCGTTCTTGAACTCGCCGAGTTTATCTTCATCCATAATAAGATGTTCAGTCTATGACTCGCCGAGTTCCCATTGAACTCGCCGAGTCCGTCTTCATAAGTTGGGAGGTTGCCTTGGACTCGCCGAGTCTGTTCATACACTTGCTGACTCCTATGATTTCCAAGTCCAAGACAAACCCCTAGCAGGCTGAGTGTTCCTTCCACTCAATCTAAACCATTTCCAGAAGTCGTTTTTGGGGAAAAAGCGTCCCGACTCGCCGAGTCACCCAAGTGACTCGCCGAGCCCCTCTTTGTCCAACACTATACAGTCGATTATAATGGGTCTTAACGTGTCAAAACCATAGATATGGCCTCCTAGGGTCCATTTTATACGTAAAGCTACGAACTTGATATCCATGCATGGGGTTTTTGGCTCAAAGGCTATAAAATGGGGTCTATAAGATGCATGGGCTTCCCATGGCCATAAAGTTGGCACATTTATGCCATGGGAACCCTCAATGGTTCCAGATCTGAAGCAAACACTACACAATATGAGGCAAACCCAAAGGTGGCGTAGAAATGTCCCAAAAATGGCAAGATCCAAGTCTTAAAAGAGATCTATCAAATGATAAGTCAAGGTTCAAGCTTTTTACCTTGAATGAACTAGAAATGGAGCAAAATCTCTGGATCCACTTGCTTCTTCAAGAACTCCCAAGCTTCCACTTCTTCCTTCAACTTCAAACACATACACAAAAGGCACCAAAAGGCTCAAGAACACACAATAAGGGCTAGGGTTTCGAGTTAGGGTATTCTGGAAGTGAGAGGGACGATGGAGGCTGGTTTGGGACAAGTTAATGTGTTTAAATAGGGTGCAAACCCTAAATATTAGGGTTTTGTCCAGACAGCTCCTACTCGTCAAGTCGGTCTTCCGACTCGTCGAGTAGGTCACTTAAACCCCCGATCCAACAGTCGAGTCTACTCGACGAGTTGGGCCCCCAACTCGCCGAGTCCCAGAGTAAATTTCCATATTTCTTGAATTTAAATATGTACCAGGAATCGGGTGCTACACCTGGGCAGTTATGTAATCATATCTGAGATAAATATATCCTGATCAACTATATTTATACGAGATATGACCAACATGTGTTTAGGAATGGTCGTGGTGGGCAACGAATCTAAAACTTACCAACCTTATACGCCAAGAAACTCTAGGATCAAACATAAAGAATTAGAATACTATATGAGTATTTTAGAATACTATAAACCTTTCATGTAATTCTCATATCTCTATTCTCGCACAGACTTCATGGCAGGATTTCACATGCCCGGAGACCCCTATTTCCCTAACCAGGGAAATGGTGGGTGGATTGAAGAGGATCCCGAAGAGGATCCTGAGGAGGTAGTAGAGGAAGAGGAAGAGCCCGAGGAAGACCTAGAAGAAGAAGAAGAAGACGAGGAGGAGTCGGATGCAGAGTCGAAGGTCATTAACCCTCCTTACGTCGCCAGGGTTCCCGCACACCGACTCGGCTACCAGGGGCCCATGCCCCGCTGGGCAGAAGACTTGGATAGGTGGAGCCGGCAACAGCGCCAACGTTCTCCTTATGGGATGGAGCGAGGTTACTATAACCTCCACCATGGGGGACCGGAAGACAGGGACCTCCCTGTCATGGTACAACGAATCACAAACCTAGGAGATCAGACTAGGGCATCAGCAAATCGGATCATGGAGCTGGGAGCCGCTGCTGAGGCCACTGACGCACATACTCGATTTCTGGAAAGGGACTACCCCCGGACTTGCAGTCTCATTGACAGCCTCCATGGGGACCTTACCACCGCTCGTGTGGAAGTGAGAGAGTACCAGGAGAGGCACTCGACTCTTGAGGAGATGCTCTTCTCGTTTTATCTAAAGCACATGAAGCCACAATACGAAACCTGGAGATCAAAGAAAATAACAATTGTGAAGGTTTTTGTCCACATTGAAACCAAAAGCTTCGTAAATGCTCGATTCAAGGTGGAACGTGGAGCAGCAAGTTCGGTGTTCGAGTTTACTTTCGTATATTTACCGTGCCTGATCCCTTATGATTGGATTTCCCTGCTGCATCTTTTGCTAAAGGATGAAAATAAATTCGAACCAATCATGGCGCATCTCAAAAGGATGTTGGTCTCGTACATCCAAGAAGTTGGTAAGATGGATGTAGAGATAGCGGCAGTACTCCGAAAGAAGCCAACAGTGTTCCCCAAGGAAGATCCGAAAGATTTTGACAAGATGATGCTGGGGAGAATACAAAAGGATGGCTGGTGTATGACATTCCAGATACGAGAAAGAGTTGATGCTAACTTTCATAGAGTTTGCTTCTTTCTGCCTGATTAGCATCTCTACTCCACTTCTTGCCTAGAATACATTTTGGAGTTAATGAATCAGTGAAAAGCGAATAGTGTTGGGGACAAGAAGTGTTTCTCAGACATGATCAACTGGTACATCTTGGTTCGCAAGAATCTGTTGGGTATAATGTCGAAACTGTTTACAGTTTAGAAACGCCAACAGTTACTAAAGAATTTGCCTTCCTTATTGACACAAAGGGGGAAATTGTTGGGATATTTTGTGTTGTGTAAATAATGTTTTGTACTATAATAGCCCATTATGGTTGGGTCTGTCCACCCGGTTTTTAATGTGCTAGGGTTAGACTATAAATAGTGCATGCATGCACCGTATTAGGGTATCGATTGTATTGTTTTTCCCTACTTGCCTTTACAGTATAAGTTCTTCATCGAGCTCTTCTAAGGCATTGATTAATCATTCGACACCATTTTGATCATTGCATTCATTGTTTGATTTACTTTTCTGTTAAGAATCTATCGATAAACTAATAATTATTCTAACAATTACCTTAGCATCCACATGAGGGGATCCTGGTTTTTCTAGGATCTTATGAGGATACTGATCCTTTTCTTTGGATCTTTCCTTTCTTCTTCCAAGGATCTCCTTGTCTTCTTTGAGTCTTATGAACCTTAGCGCTCTTTACTTCATCCATTCTTTTGCATGGAGTCATTACAAGGTCTTCATAGAAAGGAGAGTCTTTCTTTATTCCCATTTTGAAGGCTTCCACGACAGTTGTCGTGTCGATGTTAGGCATACTCAGAGCTTCCCTGCCAAACTTGTTCACAAAATCCATGAGGGGTTCCTTAGGATCCTGAACCGCCCGATAGAGATCACTAGTGACCTTTTCGAATGTTCTGCTGCAAGAAAATTGGTTGTTAAAAATATTAACTAAATATGCAAACGAAGTAATAGAGTAAGGAGGAACATTTAGTAGCCATTTCAAGGGTGATCCTATGAGGGTGGAACCAAAACCCTTACACATGAAAGCTTCCTTTAAGTGTGTGGGAATGGGGATGATCTCCATTTTTTCCCTATATTGTGCCACATGTTCTTTAGGATCTGTGATCATGTCATAAGGCTTCATGCTGGGAGTTTGGAAGCGCTTTGGGACCTCAGTGTCAACGATTGCAGGAGCGAATCTCGAGATTATGTGGCTTGTTGGGGAGAGTTCCAATATAGGTTGGATTACTCCAGGTACGCTTGAGATCATCTGTCGTAGCTGTTGAAGTTCTTTGGCCATGATCGGGCTCATTTCTGCATCAACATCCATAGAGTTAATGGTAAAGGTATTATTATTGACGAAGTTACCAGGATCCTTGTTATTGGGAGTAACAAAGGTTTCGCCGGGATCCTGAATCGTATGGGCTTGCTCCCTTAAAGCCATGTCCCAGGTGGGAACAAAGGCCGATATTGAGAATCCTATCTCGCGACGATTGGTTGAGGAACCCGTGTTGTCGAAATTCAGGATCTTGGACTGCAAGATCGAGGGTGCTGCTTCCTGCGGCTTGCAGATCTCTGTCCTCATTCTCTCCACTTCCTTGAGTATCATCCTGTTACCCTCCTGTTGTTGAGTGACTTGTCGTTCCAGTCTCTTCTGTTGGATTAGGTGTCTAAGCCCATAACTATAATTGGTATGTACTTGATTTGATAGTAGCATGGTCCTTTTGGGTTGCCTTCACTCTAGCAACTTGATAGGATGACTTTTGGAGACAGAGGTTGAATCTATTATTTGGAATAATAAATTGATTTATTAATGTATTATGAAAATAATATATTAATCAGAAATCATATTATTTAATTCGTATTTAATTAGAAATTAATTTGGAATTAATTTTGAGATTAAAGAAAATGATTAAAGGAACAGGGGTTGTTTTGCAAATCATTGATAGTTGCGAAACTGGGCTAATGGACTCCTTAGATGGGAGTGGACGAAATCCTATAGGGAGGCCCTATAAATTTCGTCCAAAGGCTTATTGGTAAAGAGTCCATGGGCTGCTTAAGCCTTAAGCAGGAAATTAGGGTTTCCTCTAGAAAACCCTAGCAGCCCACAACTATATAAAGAACCCATCACTATGATTTTCGGCTAATGCTTGATTTAGTGAACCCTAGCCGAAATTCTAAGTGTATTCTCTCCTCTCTCCTCTCATCCTCTTAATTCGTATTTAATTAGAAATTAATTTGGAATTAATTTTGAGATTAAAGGAAATGATTAAAGGAACAGGGGTTGTTTTGCAAATCATTGATAGTTGCGAAACTGGGCTAATGGACTCCTTAGATGGGAGTGGACGAAATCCTATAGGGAGGCCCTATAAATTTCGTCCAAAGGCTTATTGGTAAAGAGTCCATGGGCTGCTTAAGCCTTAAGCAGGAAATTAGGGTTTCCTCTAGAAAACCCTAGCAGCCCACAACTATATAAAGAACCCATCACTATGATTTTCGGCTAATGCTTGATTTAGTGAACCCTAGCCGAAATTCTAAGTGTATTCTCTCCTCTCTCCTCTCATCCTCTTGCTAGTGGTGTTTGTAAGCCATTAGAAGTTTCATATTTGAGGCACTAAGCTTTCAAGAGTCAATGATCTACAAGGTTTCTTGTTATTGATACATAACAAGTGAGGTAAACTTCTAAACCCTAATTATATGTAGATTTTGATTTATATATATGCTAGATATAGGGTTTTTGCTTTGATATTCAATTTGCATGTTCAATTAGTGAAAAACTTAGATCCAAAGCAATTAGGGTTGCATGTACACATAGGTTGTAGGTATGCTCAAAACCCATCATCTTCATCATAGCGAGGATTTCGTTATTGTAAATCAGTAGATGAGGATCCTGAAATCCTTGGGTAGCGACCGGAGAGGTGTTTTTCTTCGGTGCGTCAGAGGTCTTCTTGAGAGCTCCACTTGGGGGTGGAGGAAGATTTTTAGAGGAAATGGGAGGATTTGAGGAAGAGGATAAAGTCGGTTGAGTAGACATGATTCTCGAACGATTATGAACACCACGACCCACGGTGGACGCCAAATTGTTTTGGTCAAAAATCGATCAAGTGTAATTCGACCAAATTATATGAGAGGTTGTGGTGTTAATGTAATGTAAGTATCAAATGGTAATCAAAGTGAGACAAATAAGTTACAAGGAAAGTCTTTGATCCTTTGTAGGATCTCCGACATAAAACCTTGGGATGTGATAACCATCTGCCTTGATGTGTTTTATTGATTTTAATATGAGGTTACAAAGATTATGAAAGTAATACGAGTACAAGAGTAATGTTAGGGTTAATCGTGTATGTTGTGTGCTAGATACATGTGTTATTTATAGTCTAGTGTAAGTATCAAGAAGTCCGATAATTCCGGGATCCTTCGGAATCAGCATATGAACGTTATTTGACTTGGTATTCCGGGTATTTTGCCTGGTTGAGAGACTCTCCGTTGAGAATGAGTATTGTGTTGACTAGTTCTGCACATGTGAGATATATATATATATATATATATATATATATATATATATATATATATATATATATATATAGCCGTTACAAGTGTTAGAAATATTAAATGTAATAGTCAGGATTCTGGGATATGTTTAAGGATCCCGAGAATTCAGAAATATTTAAGGATCCTGAATATGAGTTAAGGATCCGCCCATAACATTTACCAAATCATTTTTTATCATCTAACAATTATTTTTTTTTATCTATCAGTTACATAGTTAATTTTTTAGGTATTCAAACATAATTTTATCTATATAAATAAAGGGTGAATTTGGACGCATTTCCAAATTGTTAGAAAAAAGTGGTGGTGAATTGATAAACTATTAAATTATAAACTAGAGAAAGTGTTAGAAAAAAGTGGTGGTGAATTTGGACGCATTTGTTGTCGCATTAGCAGGTGGGTATACATGTGCCACACGGTTCCAACTCCCACCCCTACCCACATGATCCCCTATCCTTTTCTTTTCCTTCCCTATTTATTTATTATTTTAGTTACCAAAATAATTTTAAAATTTATTTATTAATTTAAAATTAATCTCTTTTCTAATAAAAGAATAGTTTTATTTTCTTAATTAATACATATTTTTTTTTGTCATGTGTCACCCTATTATGTCTCCTATTTAATACTTGCTACTTGTCAACCTATTGATTTTTTATTTCAAATTTCAAATTTCAAATTTCTCATTCTATATACATTAAATTAATAACATTAAAATAAAATTAATACAAATTATAAAGTGATATAATTTCACATATTTATTTATATAAATGATTATAATTTTATATAACTAAAAAAATCTATTAATTAATAATTTATTTAAAATAATTGATTAATAACTTTGAGTTTTTATTATAAAAATTTAATTAATTTTGTAACCGTAGATCCTACGGGTTATAAAATAGTTTTATGTATATTTAACTCGACACATAACTTTAATAGTTTCGTTGAATATTATTAATCATGAAAGATCGACGGGGCTTAAAGAAATACAACGTTACCAATTAAAATGAATTAGGTGTTTTTTGTTAAATTGACCAGTTTAGCGTATTATATTATCTCTTAATTTTTTGTTACATATACTTTTTCCTTATAGGTTAACTGTTTTCATTTTAAAACTTGTAATTATTAATCTCATCACTGAATCAGTCAATCAATCTGAACTTATTTGCAAGTTCAAATTAAAATTATCAATATTTACGAAATTTATGATAGATTATTTTGGATTTTAAGGAAAGGAGTTATTCCAGTCATATTCAGATATTGAAGTAGAGTGTTGGGTCCAAAAAAGGTGACGTGCAGCCCACCATAGTGTTTTTGGAAGCTAGTTCTTATGCATTGAATAAATCAAATTTATTATAAACGACAAAAATACTTATTTTATCCGTACAAACACGTAACCATTTAACTAGAAATCAAAATGTCTATAAAAATATAAATTTAGAATGAGACTTATATAGGTGTAGGGCTGCAAACGAACCGAACGTTCGACGAACCGTTCGTTAACCATTTGACGGGAAGTTCATAAAGATTTTGATAGAATAATTGAAAAATAGACTTGTCATTGAAAAAGGCAAAAGCCTTAGAATAAATACACAAGAAATCAAAGGATACTCCTAAACTATAGGAGTACAAAATAAAGATAAGATACAAATCATTGTCCTATATTAAAATAGATTTCTTCACTCCCCCTCAAGTTGGAGCGTGGAGATCACGAACGCCCAACCTGCTAAGTAGATGATGGAAACGAGCACTCCCAAGAGGTTTGGTGAATATATCAGATGGTTGTTCCTTTCCACTGATGGCAACATATCATATATCACCAGAATCAACCCGTTCACGAACAAAAAAACAATCCTATTGATATGTTTCGTGCGCTTATGAAAGACATGATTATTTGCTATGTGTTGAGTAGCTTGGTTATCGCAATAGAGAGTGGTAGGACCAGATTGCGGTGCTTCAAAATCAATTAAAAGCCATCGAGCCACAAAAGTTCACTGACAGTAGAGGCCATTGCATGGTCTTCCATGAAACATGTGCTCCCCCTAAAATGATGAAATAGTATGTCTTATATCGTCGTGTGAAGGGGAAACCAAGCCAACCAGAATCACAATAAGCTGTCAAGGTTAAATTTCCATTTTTCGGGAGAAAAATACCCTGTCCAGGTGTAGTTTTTAAATACCGAAGTATTCTATTTGCAGCATCCAAATGAATCTAAGAAGGAGAAGAAACAAATTGGCTGAGGGTATTCACGACAAAAGTAATGTTCGGTCGAGTAGCATGCATCACACTTTTGAGCGTACTCCATTGCATCTCTTTTCATTGTTGGCCGATAGTAACATGTCCTAAAGATCTTGGAGAAGAGTGCCCTGCTCCCTATATGGTTGCCACATTTTCCTTCATGATTTTATTTTAGGATGATCTTGACTTCTTTATCTTCAAGACACCTAAGATAGGGGCTTGTTGTTGATATTATGGATAATGTATCTAGAAGGATGTTGAACCTGGAAGCTTTGATTCTGAAGGTTCTTGGCTATTTTTAATTTTCAGGGGTGGATCCATCTTTTAGGTATTGTAAGATGGGTAAGATCCAATATCCTTTTGGATTAAGAACATTGGGTACAAGATCCTGGACAGGTGCTACCTCTTCCTTGATGTGTTAATTGATGGTTTGATAATGTAAGCTATCGAAATCTTAATGTATGGTTGAATCTTGAAGGCGAAGCCAAGATTGGCTAGAGCGTCTACTTCTCTATTATTTTCTCTAGGTACCTGTTTTATGTAAAATTTTGGAATTTGGATGCCAAGTTTTTTTTTACTATCTCCAAATATGAAGCCAATCTTTCAAAATTTTGTAAATAATAACGAATCCACATGTACCTGAAGATTTTTGATAACAAGATCTTGGGCGTTTTGTAAACCCAAGATTAGTGCTTTATATTTTGCCTCGTTATTGGTTGCTTGAAAATTAAAACTTACTGCATGGGGTGTGATGTCCCCTTGTAGCATTTTTATTAAGACTCCGAGACCTGATCCTTTTGTAACGCCCCATTTCTGGTATGTGATTTAAATAAAGTAATTTTCATTTATTAAGGGGTACTCGACGAGTCAGTAGCCCGACTCGTCGAGTAGAGGCGGGATTTGCACGCGATTTAAGTTGGCGACTCGACGAGTCCATATTCCCGGACTCGGCGAGTCTGCCAGTCTGGATGAAACCCTAATTTCAAGGGTTTGCACCCTATTTGAACATCTTATGTGCCCCAAGACCAGCCTCCCTCACCCACAAAGAGTCCCATACGAAACCCTAGCCGTTATTAAGCATTTTTGGAGCATTTTCTCACTTGTGAAGGTTTTAGTGCATCTTGGGGATTTGGGGAAGAAGAAAGAAGAGAAGTATTCAAGGGGAGCAAGTAGATTCGGACTTCTGGTTGCATTTCAGTCCCCTTTGAGGTATCAAGCTCGAATCTTTGCTTATTATCAGTTAGATCTCTTGAGAAGTTTGCTCTTGTTGATTTTGAGCCCTTTCTAGACTTTAAGGTCGAATTAAGAGTTAATATGATGAATGGACTTCAGATCTGAGCTTTCCAGAGCCTCTTAAGCTCAAGGTTGCCACCTTTATTGAGTCAAGTTTCCATTCCAAGCTTAGATCTCTTCCTTTAGCTTATTTTGGGTATTTGAGCTTCTTATTAGCATGCATGCACGTAAAGTTAGAAACTTTACGTGAAAAACCAGCCCTAGGAGCCCAGATATATGAATGGAATGCACTGGATTCTAGCATAATCGACTGTTTAGTAATGTCATGCATGGGACTCGGCGAGTCGTTCTTCAAACTCGACGAGTCGAGTCGCGAGTCCCCGATTTTCCCCATTTGAGAGTTTAAGGTGGAATCAGTGAGTAGGTAATGGACTCGGTGAGTTAAGGCTCAGATCTAGTAGTGGAGGGACTCGACGAGTTGTTCATACAACTCGGCGAGTCAAGGACTGATCTCATTCATAGGATGAAGGAGGACTCGACGAGTTGTTCATACAACTCGGCGAGTCAGATGAAGATGAACTAGATGTTAGTATCGAAGAAGAACTCGTCGAGCCTTTGCCAAACTCGACGAGTAGAAGCGGGTAAGGATTAGAAAGGATGATAGGGACTCGGCGAGTTGGCGGCCCAACTCGGCGAGTCCGGTCAACTGAAAGTTGACTTTGACCAGGAAGTTGACTTTGACCAGGATGTTGAATTTGACCAGGGGTAAAATAGTCATAGAGTAGTTATCAGTATCTGATTTAGTGTTTATGGGATTTGTAGCTGGAGAGTTCCGGAGCAGCAGTCAGACAGTTTCGGATTTAGCATCTCAGCAGCCAGCATTACGAGGTGAGTTTCCTTCCAGTAGGAACGGGTCTACGGCCACAATGCCGACCCGTTTAATTAGCAGTAGTTCCGGACTTCGGTCCGATGCAGTAGTTCAGTGTGCTTGATGTCATTGTGACTCAAGCATGTCTTTGTGTTATGTGTTCCGGGCTTCGGTCCGATGCAATATGCAGTATCTGTGTTTATGCTAGTAGTTATGATTATGCTATGCTATGTTCAGTCAGTTCCGGACTTCGGTCCGATGCAGTTTCCAGACTTCGGTCCGATGCAGAGGGCAAGGCCCTGGTTACTTCCGGACTTCAGTCCGATGCAGTTTCCGGACTTCGGTCCGATGCAGAGGGCAAGGCCCTGGTTAGTTCCGGACTTCGGTCCGATGCAGTATGCAGTATCTGTGTTTATGCTAGTAGTTATGATTATGCTATGCTATGTTCAGTCAGTTCCGGACTTCGGTCCGATGCAGAGGGCAAGGCCCTGGCTAGTTCCGGACTTCGGTCCGATGCAGAGGGCAAGGCCCTGGCTAGTTCCGGACTTCGGTCCGATGCAGTTTCCGGACTTCAGTCTGATGTAGAGGGCAAGGCCCTGGTTAATTCCGGACTTCATTCCGATGCAGTTTCCGGACTCAGGTCCGATGCAAAGGGCAAGGCCCTGGTCAGTTCCGGACTTCGGTCCGATGCAGTTTCCGGACTTCGGTCCGATGCAGTGGGCAAGGCCCAGTAGTTGCTTTATATGTTATTGTATGGTATGTGGTAGTTTGGGAGAGCTCACTAAGCTTTGTGCTTACAGTTTCAGTTTTTGGTTTCAGGTACTTCCGCTAGTAAGGGGAAGAGCTCGGGATGATGACATGGCACACAGCATAGCTTCAGTTAATCCTGGGAGTTTTATTCGGATATTTTGATATGTTTTGACATAAGTTGATTTGATAAATTTATTATGACATTTTGAGACGCATGATCCATGGATTTATCTTTTAATGTTTGATATTATGGTTTAGTAGAGTTTTCAAACGAAAATTTTTGGGTTGTATTTTTGGGATGTTACAAGTTGGTATCAGAGCCTTGGTTTGAGGGATTCAGCCACACTTTCGGGTATGACTGGACTCAAACGAAGGAAATGGTAAAAGATTTTCAAAAGAAAAATGTTTTCGAAAGAATTTTTGATAAAGAAACTTAAAAAGAAAAGAGTTTTGAGAAAAGGAAAAGGGTGTGGTGCATGCGATCAGCCGAGCTCAAGTAAGTACTCCCAAATTACCCATACAAGTTTATGTTATAATTATCAGTTCCAGTTTCAGTAGAACAGCATGCTAGAATAGGACTAAGGATCTAGGAGGATGCCTTATGTGCCTGTTATATGTGTTTCGGCTTATTGAGAATTGCATGCTAGTATTGAGTAGACAGCAGTAGGATAACCTGTTTAGGTTATGCCTGATAGTATGAGCTTAGCATTGCATGCTAGTACAGTTTCTTGTTATGAGGATAGAATTGCTTGAGTAGTTTCCTGTGTCTGAATGCTGCGTGCTTTGTGCTTTGTGGGACTCTGAGTGATGGGAATTAGCCATTAGGTGAATACATCACGTCGCATGTGATCAGGGTTGAATAATCTCAGAGTGATGGATTTGGCCCTATTGCGCAGCTCTTGTTTGAGTCTAACCGTTGTAGGGACGAGTCTTTTACTCGAAGGATTATCTGAGCCTCGCCACATATGATGGTATTCAGGTGATGACTAATTGGCATTACAAGGAGGCCTTCAGCAACTAAGGACTGGATGGAGTGGGGCTAGAGATTTCCCTAGGGCAAGCCTAGGATGAGAGTAGCAGAGATCAGTAGCAGTAGAAGTGACTTGGTGGAGTCAAGGCAGTTCTTGAGGAAAGTACGGATAGATGTGGAAGGTAGTATGGGCTCGTACTACTGAAAGCAGAGGATCCGTACTTGAACCAAGGAAAGCTGAGATGAGACCAGGAAACTTGTAGTAGTAGTGATCCCTCGAGATATATCAGTGTTCCTGACGTTTATTATGATGTGATTTCAGAATGGTGGTTTTACGCCCTAGACCAGCAGTCGGCAGTTCAGGTGCCGAGGAGGGATCAGGATCAGGCTCGGGGGCCGAGCATTTGGACGAGCAGACTAGGGAGTTTCTCTCTTCAGAGATTACTCGCATCATACTTAAGCAGACTCCTGTGATCTTTGGTTCGATCAAGGAGGGTATTTTGGAGCTGATGGATGAGAGGTTGAGCACCTTCCGTGCCGAGGTAGCGACCATGATGGGGTCGCGCACACTCACCTTCAGGGAGTTCCGGGCTTGTGGAGCTCCAGACTACCATGGGGCACGGGATCCCATTGCGAGTACCAGGTGGTTGGCAGATGTCGCCAATGCGTTCCGCACCAGCAGATGTCCCGAGGGGGACAAGGTCAGACTAGCATCCTGTCTTCTGAAGGACAGGGCACGAGATTGGTAGGAGGAGATCGGGCATGTCATCGGGGATGACGCAGCGCTTGATGCGATGACTTAGGCTGATTTTACTACCAGGTTCAGAGTCGAGTTTGCACCGGTTATTGAGATGCAGTAGTTAGCTAGGGAGTTTCAGGATCTCACCCAGACTACAGACACAGTGGCGGAGATTACCGCCAAGTTCAGGGAGAGGGCTCTTCTCGTTCCTCAGTACGCAGCTGATGTGGAAATGAAGAAGGCCCGTTATCATGAGATGTTGCGGAGTGATATCTGCCAATTTGTGAGCCGGTCCAGCTGTAAAACGCTAGATGATATGATTACGAGGGCTCGTGAGAGAGAGATAGATTTGGAGATGGAGAAGAAGAGGAAGCCAGAGGCGGCATCTGGCACAGGGAGTTCGGGCAAAAAGCCCAAGGTATCAGATCACAGATCTAGAGGACAGCAGAGCCACAGTCGGTGTGGCAAGTGTGGGAGATTGCACGATGGGGCGTGCAAGGCAGGTAGTGCCGGTTGCTATAAGTGCGACCGGACCGGGCATATGAGTAGAGATTGTACAGCTACCACCACCACCACCACAACAGTTGATCTGATTTGCTTCTATTGCAATAAGAGGGGACATAAAAAGTCCCAGTGCCCGAGTTTAGCAGCAGCAGGGAAGGTGGCAGCACCTGCCCCTGCTACTTTGAGGATTACAGACGGCCGTCAGGGCCGGGGTGAGGCGCCGGTGGCGAAGAGTAGAGCTTTTCAGATGACAGCAGAGGAGACGCGAGCGACTCCTGATGTGGTGACGGGTATGTATTTTCCTCTTATCTCTTTATTGATATTGATTGTTTCTCATAGTTATGTGTTTTCTTATAGGGTCGTTCTTAGTGAACGGCATTTCAGCTACAATATTGTTTGATTCGGGGGCCACCCGATCATTTGTTTCACTTGCGCTTAGCAAGAGGTTTAGCAGAGCTCCGGGGGAGCTGGATTGCCCACTTGAGGTTGAGATAGCTGATGACAGGATCGGCAGGGTCGCGAGAGTACATAGGGCGTGTTCGCTACAGTTATTTGATGAGCAGTTTTCAGTGGACTTGGTACCTATTCCCCTGAGAGGGAATAAGGTTATAGTGGATATGGATTGGCTGAGCCCCAATGGGGCAGTGATTGATTGTGAGCTGCAGTTAGTGAGGGTTCGCACTCCCAGTGGGGGAGAGTTAGTGATTCAGGGCGAGAGGCCACAGCGCGGACCAGTCTTTTGTTCAGCAGCGAGAGCGAGACGCTACGTTCAGTAGGGTTGCGCAGGGTACGTCGCCTATGTTATAGATGCCCAGGAGAAGGGTAAGGCGACAGTTGATGATGTACCAGTAGTGCGAGAGTATCCGGACGTATTCCCGGAGGACTTACCTGGGATACCTCCGGAAATACAGGTCGAGTTTCGGATTGACCTGGTTCCGGGTGCGGCTCCGACAGCCAAGGCACCATATCGGCTGGCTCCTCCAGAGATGCAGGAGTTGTCTACGCAGCTGCAAGAGCTGCTAGACAAGGGTTTCATCAGGCCAAGTAGTTCACCATGGGGAGCCCCGATCCTGTTCGTGAGGAAGAAGGATGGGTCGCACCGTATGTGCATAGATTACCGGGAGTTGAACAAGGTAACGGTGAAGAACCGTTACCCACTCCCGAGGATAGACGACTTGTTTGACCAGCTTCAGGGAGCATCTTGGTTATCCAAGATTGCTCTACGGTCAGGATATCACCAGATGCGCGTCAGGGGTGAGGATGTGTAGAAGACCGCTTTTAGGACCTGCTATGGTCATTATGAGTTTGTGGTGATGCCGTTTGGGCTCACCAACGCTCCAGCCGCGTTCATGGATCTCATGAACCGCGTATGCAGACCGATGTTGGATCGGTCTGTGATAGTGTTCATTGATGACATCTTGGTTTATTCCAAGACTCAGGAGCAGCACGAGGAGCACCTAAGAGAGGTGCTAGAGACGCTGAGGAGGGAGAGACTTTACGCGAAGTTCTCCAAGTGCGAGTTCTGGTTGCGCGAGGTGCAGTTCCTTAGTCACCTCGTCAACCAGAAGGGTATACTAGTAGATCCGGGCAAGATAGAGGCTGTGATGCAGTGGGAGGTCCCGAGGTCTCCAACTGAGATTCGGAGCTTCCTAGGACTGGCATGATACTACAGGAGATTCATCCATGATTTCTCCAAGATAGCAGTTCCGCTCACCCGACTGACCAAGAAGTCGGTGGTGTTTCGCTGGGGGCCTGAGCAGCAAGCAGCATTTGAGACCCTCAGACAGAGATTGTGCGAGGCGCCGATTCTAACCCTACCAGAGGGAGTAGAGGATTTTGTAGTCTACTGTGACGCTTCGATCACATGTATGGGAGCGGTTTTGATGCAGTGAGGCCATGTGATAGCTTACGCCTCTAGACAGTTGAAGCCTCACGAAGCTAACTATCTGACGCATGACTTAGAGTTGGGGGCAGTAGTGTTTGCCCTCAAGACTTGGCGACATTACCTATATGGGGTCCGCTGTACCATTTACACGGATCACAAGAGTTTGAGGTACCTCATGGATCAGCCGAATCTGAACATGAGGCAGCGCCGATGGTTAGATGTGGTAAAGGACTACGACTGTGAGATCCTTTATCATCCGGGCAAGGCCAATGTAGTGGCTGACGCCCTGAGCCGCAAGGCGGTAGCAGCCCCGATCAGGAATATATGTCTGAGGATGACGGTGATTACTCCATTATTGGAGCAGATTAGAGAGGCACATGTCGAGGGCCTGAAGGAGGAGAGGCAAAAGTGTGAGAGGATTGTGGGCCGAGTAGCTTCTTTCGATTATGACAGTCGAAGATTGTTGACCTTTCATGGGAGGGTTTGGGTGCCGTACTGGGGAGGAGTACGATAGGTGTTGATGGATGAGGCCCACAAGTCTCAGTTCTCCATCCATCCAGGGGCGACGAAGATGTGTAGAGATCTTCGACCTGATTATTGGTGGCCCTGCATGAAGCGGGACGTAGCTTGGTACGTGGAGAGATGCCTGACCTGCAGGAAGGTCAAGGCGGAGCATCAGAGACCCTATGGCAAGATGCAGCCGTTAGACATTCCCGTGTGGAAATGGTAGGATATCACCATGGATTTCATCACTAAGCTTCATAGGACCGCATGTGGAGTTGATTCGATTTGGGTCATAGTGGATCGGCTGACCAAGAGCACGCATTTCATACCGATTCAGGAGAGTATATCGGCCGAGAAGCTAGCTGATATTTATGTGCATGAGGTAGTGGCACGGCATGGAGTTCCTGTCTCGGTGGTGTCAGACCGAGATTTCCGGTTTACTTCCAGATTTTGGAAGCGGTTTCATGACGAGATGGGTACTCGTCTCCTTTTCAGCACCGCTTTCCACCCTCAGACGGATGGGCAGAGCGAGAGGACGATTCAGACTCTCGAGGACATGCTTCGGGCATGTGTACTAGATTTCGGTGCCAGTTGGGATACGTATCTTCCGTTAGCGGAATTTTCGTATAACAACAGCTATCACTCCAGTATAGACCGACCTCCCTTCGAGATGCTCTACGGGAGGAAGTGCAGGACGCCAATCTGTTGGGGTCAGGTCGGTCAGCGAGTCATGGGGAGTACAGAGGTGGTACTCAAGACCACATAGTTGATCCAGCAGGTCCGTAGCAGACTGCAGACTGCGCAGAGTCGGCAGAAGAGTTACGCCGACAGGAGGCATTCGGATTTGGAGTTTCAGGTGGGTGATATGGTCCTCCTGAAGGTATCACCCTGGAAGGGTGTTATCAGGTTCCGGAAGAAGGGCAAGTTGGGCCCCAGGTTCATTGGTCCGTTTAGGGTTTTGGCCCGGGTGGGTCGGGTTGCTTATCGGTTGGATCTTCCAGCAGAGCTTAGCCAGATCAACAACACTTTCCATGTTTCTCAGTTGAGGAAGTGTTTGGCGGACGAGTCAGCAGTTGTACCCTTGGAGGATATTCAAGTTGATAGCAGCCTGAATTATATTGAGAGGCCCGTTGCGATCTTGGATCGGAAAACGAAGACCTTGAGGAACAAGGTAGTCCAGCTAGTGAAGGTGCAGTGGCAGCACCAGAAGGGTTCAGAATGGACGTGGGAGGCCGAGGAGGAAATGAGGGAGCATTACCCAGAGATATTTATACATTCAGCAGCAGCAGACTTCGAGGACGAAGTCTAAGATAAGTGGAGGAGATTTGTAACGCCCCATTTCTGGTATGTGATTTAAATAAAGTAATTTTCATTTCTTAAGGGGTACTCGATGAGTCAGTAGCCCGACTCGTCGAGTAGAGGCAGGATTTGCACACGATTTAAGTTGGCGACTCGACGAGTCCATATTCCCGGACTCGGCGAGTCTACCAGTCTGGATGAAACCCTAATTTCAAGGGTTTGCACCCTATTTGAACATCTTATGTGCCCCAAGACCAGCCTCCCTCACCCACAAAGAGTCCCATACGAAACCCTAGCCGTTATTAAGCATTTTTGGAGCATTTTCTCACTTGTGAAGGTTTTAGTGCATCTTGGGGATTTGGGGAAGAAGAAAGAAGAGAAGTATTCAAGGGGAGCAAGTAGATTCGGACTTCTGGTTGCATTTCAGTCCCCTTTGAGGTATCAAGCTCGAATATTTGCTTATTATCAATTAGATCTCTTGAGAAGTTAGCTCTTGTTGATTTTGAGCCCTTTCTAGACTTTAAGGTCGAATTAAGAGTTAATATGATGAATGGACTTCAGATCTGAGCTTTCTAGAGCCTCTTAAGCTCAAGGTTGCCACCTTTGTTGAGTCAAGTTTCCATTACAAGATTAGATCTCTTCCTTTAGCTTATTTTGGGTATTTAGGCTTCTTATTAGCATGCATGCACGTAAAGTTAGAAACTTTACGTGAAAAACCAGCCCTAGGAGCCCAAATATATGAATGGAATGCACTGGATTCGAGCAGAATCGACTGAAAGTTGACTTTGACCAGGAAGTTGACTTTGACCAGGATGTTGACTTTGACCAGGGGTAAAATAGACATAGAGTAGTTATCAGTATCTGATTTAGTGTTTATGGGATTTGTAGCCGGGGAGTTCCGGAGTAGCAGTCAGACAGTTTCGAATTTAGCATCTCAGCAGCCAGCATTACGAGATGAGTTTCCTTCCAGTAGGAACGGGTCTACAGCCACAATGCCGGCCCGTTTAATTAGCAGTAGTTCCGGACTTCGGTCCGATGCAGTAGTTCAATGTGCTTGATGTCATTGTGACTCAAGCATGTCTTTGTGTTATGTGTTCCGAGCTTCGGTCCGATGCAGTATGCACTATCTGTGTTTATGCTAGTAGTTATGATTATGCTATGCTATGTTCAGTCAGTTCCGGACTTCGGTCCGATGCAGAGGGCAAGGCCCTGGTTAGTTCCGGACTTCGGTCCGATGCAGTTTCCAGACTTCGGTCCGATGCAGAGGGCAAGGCCCTGGTTAGTTTTGGACTTCACTCCGATGCAGTTTCCGGACTCCGGTCCGATGCAAAGGGCAAGGCCCTGGTTAGTTCCGGACTTCGGTCCGATGCAGTATGCAGTATCTGTGTTTATGCTAGTAGTGATGATTATGCTATGCTATGTTCAGTCTGTTCCGGACTTCGGTCCGATGCAGAGGGCAAGGCCCTGGTTAGTTCCGGACTTCGGTCCGATGCAGTTTCCGGACTTCGGTCCGATGTAGAGGGCAAGGCCCTGGTTAGTTCCGTACTTCAGTCCGATGCAGTTTCCGGACTCCGGTCCGATGCAGAGGGTAAGGCCCTGGTTAGTTCCGGACTTCGGTCTGATGCAGTGGGTAAGGCCCAGTAGTTGCTTTATATGTTATTGTATGGTATGTGGTAGTTTGGGGGAGCTCACTAACCTTTTTGCTTACAGTTTCAGTTTTTGGTTTCAGGTACTTCCGCTAGTAAGGGGAAGAGCTCGGGATGATGGCATGGCACACACCATAGCTTCAGTTAATCCTGAGAGTTTTATTCGGATATTTTGATATGTTTTGACATCAGTTGATTTGATAAATTTATTATGACATTTTGAGACGCATGATCCAAGTATTTATCTTTTAATGTTTGATATTATGGTTTAGTAGAGTTTTCAAATGAAAATTTTTGGGTTGTATTTTTGGGATGTTACACCTTTAGAATTAGAAGATCCATCCGTAAAGAGGGTCCACTTATTTTGTTCTTTTGTATCTTGAAGCCATTGGACCTATTTTTCAGCCTCAGGTTGAAGATCCAGACTGCAATCATCCATAAAGTCTGCAAATTCCTGTGATTTTATAGCAGATTTTGGCTCGTATCTTAAGTCGTGTGTACTTAACTGTACCTACCACTTGGCCATCCTTCTTGACATCTCAAGCTTTCTCATCACATTCTTAGTTGAGTAATTAGTTTTTACACAAAAAAAGATAAGTTTCAAAATAATGACATAATTTAGTTGAAGCACAGACAAGAGATAGAATTAGTTTTTCAAGATGTGAGTACCTGGTCTCAGCATCCAAGAAACTATTACTTACGTAATACACATGATGTTGAGCACCATCTTGCTCCTTTATGGAGATTACTCTTGCTACATTCCTGGATATAACTACATAAAGGCGCAAAGGTTCTCCATCTCCGTGTTTATCCATCAATGGAGCCAAAGATAGGTAATTATTTAGCTCTTGGAATGCCTTTCCATTCCCTGAACACATCACTACTTCAAAGGGAAACAAAGTCACTGACCATATAAAACTATGGAACACTTATACCAGATAGAAGGCTCAGATAATTCTTTGAGTAGAAGGTTCATCCCTACAACGGTTAGACTCAGACTTCGCCCATACATGAAATCCCAAAACACTAATACTGCCCGAAACACTAATACCGCCTGAAACACTGATACTGCCTGAAACAGCACGCTGCCTCCTAGCTGCTTTCCAAAATCCACCGAGACCTCCCTGGTCCCAATTTGTCTGCCAATTATCTGAAATATCGGGTTCCTGACTGATTGCTGAACCCAAAAGACTTCTACACAGTCGTCCCTCACGACTTCCGACAGAAAGCCTCACAAGCACTAACTACCCAAACCATCTCGACACTAATCCGATGCTAAACTGAACGCTACAGGACCAACTATAGTCTTTCCTCATACCCGGTCTCCGACGACCTACCATAACCTGATTCCAAACATATTGTGGCCCTCCTACAACCTTACGAACTGACCCACCCTGGCCTATGATGGGTTTTGAGCACTATAACAATCCTATGGTGCACATACAACCCTAAATGCTTTGGATCTAAGTTTTCTCAAGTTATACATGCAATTTCATTTTATCCAAAGCATAAACTCTAACTAGCATATAATTGGAGATTTACAACATAAGAACTAGTTAGATGAATACCTCTTTGTTGTAGCTTGTAGTTCTTGGACTTTCAAAAGCTTAGTACCTTAAATGTGATACCTCTAATAAGCCACAAACACCAAAAACAAAAGGAGTCTTATGAGAGAGAGGTTAGGAAGCACCAAAATCGGCTAGGGTTTCACCTTGGAAAATGATTGGCCGATTTTGGGAAGGCTAGGGGTTCAATTTATAGTGCGGAATCCTTAGGGTTTCTTACATAAAACCCTAATTTACTTAAGCCTTTAAGTATTCCAATAATCCATATGATAGGCCCTTTGGAGTAAATCTTCATGGACTCTCACATAGATTTAGTCCATCCCTAATCAACATGGATCATTAGCCCAAACTATAAGTATTACTGATTTACCTAATTAGTCCCTGTAAATTTAATCAGTCTCTTTTGATCACTAAATTAATTCCAAATTAATTCTTGATCACTATCAATTAAATAATATGATTTCTCAATTAATATATTTTTCATATAATATATTAATAAATCACAAATACAATCTTTCTCAAAAATCCATCCTATCAAATTGCTCCGGTGAAGGCAACCCAAAAGGACAAGGCTACTATCGGGTCAAGTTCATACCAATTATAGTTATGGGCTTAGACACCTAATCCAACAGTCTCCCACTTGGATAAGTCTAATAACTATAAATGCCAATGCAACTTCAAAATTCGATTAGCAATCGTAGCTCTCAAAAGCCACTTTCCAACTCTGATCTAGTCAATAATGCGTCCTTTAGATAAGGGATCATATAATCCTCTATTCTTCAAGATATCGTGTGGACAAAGGCATGGATTAAAGTCATACTCATTGTCCAACAGTTTGTTTCCCGATTTCTGATTTGTTTGACATAGAACTTAATTAAACACATCAATTGAGTCCTGACCGGGCCCGACACATAAGTCAAAACAAAATCATCGAGGGGCCCAAGATATCGCTTTTAATCCTCTTAGGATAAAAGGAACATATAAACTTCGATTTATATGCTTGTACTAATTACTTGTCAAATTATACACAACAATACGTTTTATAACATCAAGTTACTGATGCGTTTTCGTACTATCAATGCACAACCAAATTGTAATCAACAAATCATATATCTTGGTTTGAAGACTATACGATATTATCTTCTCACAATCACTCGTGATAAATTCCATGAAGTGATTCATGTGAGCGTGGGTTTAATCCAATACTCAAATCTTATTTCAGGAGCACTCATGAACTTTGTAGCAAAATTTTACTATGTCTAAACACCTTAGACAATCTACAAGCCAATTCATGATAGTCTAATTTCATAACCTACTTCCAAAGTATGATCGACTGTGGATAGTTCGAATAATCATATTATTCTGGAAGTCAAAACATGCAAAAAGTGAAACATAAAATAAACAATTGATAGAAGACAGTAAACTTTACTTATAAATAAAACCCTTATTTATTCAATCATCAAATGTCAATTACATTTATTTATTACAAGTTTTTAACTGCCTGTCTAATCACTGAAACTAATATCGTCCCTTAAGTCAATGCTCTTAGCATGCTGCAAATGCTTGACCCTACTCAGTCCCTTCGTAAGGGGATTTGTTGGGTTATCCTCTGACGATACCCTCTTCACTACGAGGAGTCCCTCTTCTACTTGATATCTTAAGAAGTGATATTTTCTGTCGATGTGCTTGGATCTGCCATGATCCCTCAGTTCCTTGGTTAAGGCGACCGCACCCTCGTTGTCACAGAAAATCTCCATAGGCTCCTTTGCAGCTGGTACAACTCCAAGGTCTCCGATGAAGTTCTTCGCTTGCTGCTATGTACTCTGATTCGCATGTGGAATCAGCTACAGTCTCCTGTTTGGAACTTTTCCATGTAACTGCTCCTCCATTTAGGGTAAATACCCAGCCCGACAGGAGCCGGAATTATCTCTGTCGGTCTGAAAGTTGGCGTCACTATACCCTGTCACTCTCTAGTCATCACTCCCACCTAGGGTAAGGACCCAATCCTTAGTCCTCCGCAAGTACTTAAGAATGTTCTTTACTGCTATCTAGTGAGTTCTACCAGGATTCCCTTGATATCGACTAACCATGTTCAAAGCAAAAGCCACATCAGGGCGAGTACATGTCATATCATACATGATCGAGCCAACGACGAAAGCATATGGTACTCGACTCATTTATGCTATTTCGGCATCGGTACTCGGACTCTGAGTCTTACTCAGTTTGTTAGTGCTCTGGATAGGCAATTCTCCTTTCTTGGAATTCTCCATGTTGAAACGTTTCAACACCTTGTCCAAGTAGGTACTTTGACTAAGTCCTATTAGTCTTTTATTCCTATTTCTCAATATCCTTATCCCTAGAATGTAAGCAGCTTCCCCGAGGTCCTTCATAGCAAAACACTTCCCAAGCCAGGACTTAACTTCCTGCAAGGTTGGAACGTTGTTTCCTATGAGTAGTATGTCATCCACATACAATACCAGAAAGCTAACTATACTCCCACTATCCTTGACAGATACGCATGACTCATCCTCGCTTCTCGAAAAACCAAACTCTTTGACTTTCTCATCAAAACAAAGATTCCATCTGCGAGATGCTTGCTTTAATCCACAAATGGATTTCTCAAGCTTACACACTCTATTAGGGTACTTCGCATCTACAAAACCCTCTGGTTGACTCATGTAAACATCTTCAGCCAACTTCCCATTAAGGAAAGCGGTTTTGACATCCATCTGCCATATTTCATAATCATGAAACGCAGCTATGGCTAGCATAACCCTTATCGACTTGATCTTCGCTACTGGTGAGAAGGTCTCGTCATAGTCAACTCCAAGAGTTTGAGTAAAGCCCTTCGCAACCAATCGCGCCTTATATGTGTGTACTTTCCCATCCATGTCGATCTTCTTTTTGAAGATCCACTTGCACCCGACCGTCTTACGACCTGGTATATTGTCAACCAAGTTCCAAACTTGATTGTCATACATAGACTGAATCTCGCTGTCCATCGCCTCTTTCCACTTTGCAGACTCTTGGCCCGCCATGGCTTCCTTGTAGTTGTTAGGTTCATCCAAATTTACCAGTGTGCTATCACTGATAAACGTATCACCTTCACTTGTTATATGAAAACCATATAACACAAGTGGAACACTAACTCTACTGGAACGTCTCAGAGGTAAGGACTGGTCAACTGGTTCAACAGGAGTCCCATCCTCAGGTTGAGTGCTAGTGTTAGAGGTTCCTTCACCGCTTAACTCTTGAAGCTCTTCAAGGTCAATTTGCCTCCCACTATCTTCTTGGCATATGAGTTCTTTTTCACGAAAAACACCGATTCGTGCTACGAAAACCACGTTCTCACTAGGTCTATAGAACAAATATCCAAAGGATTTCGATGGGTAGCCAATGAAAATACAACGCTCACTATGAGGTTCGAGCTTGTCGTGAGTTTCTCATCTTACGAAAGCCTCGCAACCCCAAACCTTGATACGTGTTAACGAGGGAACCTTCCGTGTCCACATCTCCTGAGGTGTTTTGGCAACCTTCTTAGTTGGTACTAGATTAAGGATATGGGCGGCAGTCTCTAAGGCATACCCCCAGAATGAGATAGGTTACGAAGCTCGACTCATCATGGAACGAACCATATCCAACAAGGTTCGATTGCGCCTCTCAGCCACACCATTTAGCTGCGGTGTCCTAAGTGGCGTGAATTGTGAAACAATTCTACATTCCTTAAGATAGTCATGGAACTCAATACTAAGATACTCACCACCTTGATCGGATCGAAGCATCTTGATCTCCCGGACCAATTGATTTTTCACTTCTTGCTTAAACTCTTTGAACTTTTCAAAGGTTTCCGACTTGTGCTTGATTAAGTAGATATATCCATATTTGATGTAATCGTCGGTAAAGGTTACATAGAAGCGGTTAGCATTCCTTGTGGTGGATCTGAAGGGCCCACACACATCGGTGTGTATGAGATCCAACAAACCCTCACCTCTTTCACAATTACCAGTGAAAGGTGGCTTGTTCATCTTTCCAAGTAAATAAGATTCGCATGTGTCATCCGACTTTAAGTCAAATGACTCCAACACTCCATCCTTTTGGAGTTGGGCTATGCGCTTCTTGTTGACATGCCCAAGACGACAATGGCACAAGCATGCTTTGTCCAAACCATTGGACGAATCAATATGCAATACATTATTTCCTAAGTTGTCTACAACCATCACAGTTTCATATATACCATTACAAGGAAATGCTTCAAAATAAAATTTATCATTATAAAAAGCATTAATAGAACTAATTTCATTGTTAAATGAAAATCTAAAACCTTGTTTATACAAACCATGAAAAGAAATAATGTTTCTTGCCATATCTGACGAGTAGCAACAATTGTTCAAATCTATCCCTAACCCATTACTAAGCAATAAAGAATAAACTCCAATCTTGGTGACAGGCGACGCTTTCCTATTCCCCATGATCAAGTTCATCTTCCCGTCCTCCACATCCCTACTTCTTTTTATCCTCTACAAATTAGAACAAATGTGAAAACCACATCCTGTATTAAGAACCCAAGAACTAGTATGCGATGAGTTGTTAGATTGAATAATGTAAATACCTGCGAAGGTGGGATTTATCTTCCCATCCTTAATGTCCTGCAAGTATTTAGGGAAGCTTTGTTTCCAATGCCCTTTTTCATGACAATGGAAGCATTTGCTTCCTTTGGATTGGATGAGGGAGTAGCAGAACCACCTTTCGACCCACTAGAAGAGGATCCATCATGAGACTTTCCCTTGTGATTCTTTGAAGGAGCTTTCCTTTTCTTCCCTTTACCATGTCCAATTGCCAGGACTAGGGCAGCAACAGTAGGAGTGGGTACAACCGACATACCTTTTAAACTACTTTCAGCAGTTCTCAGAAGGCCTTGAAGCTTGCTTAGAGTGACTTCCTCCTTGTTCATATGATAAGTCATTCGAAACTGATCATAACAAGATGGTAAAGTGTGTAGGATAATGTCGATAGCCAACTCTTCGTCAAAATTGACATTTAAATTTAGCAAGCTGTCCACATATCTTTGCATATTTTGCAAGTGGGCCGTGATGGATTCTCCATCCTTCATTTTTGTTGTTATCATGGAGGCAATGATTTCATACCTTTCTTGCCGAGCACTCTGATAGTACCTTTCCATCAAGTCTTGGTGCATCTCAAAAGGCCAGAAGTCCTCGTAGGACTGCTGAAGCTCAGAAGTCATAGTGGCTAGCATGATGCACGACACCTTTCTCGCGTCCTTCTCATGAGCCCTATACTCAACCAGTTGCTCAGGAGTAGCAGTTTCTTCATCAATATCCTTTAGCTCTTTGTCCAGGACATATTCCTTTTCCTCGTATCGAATGGCCATGTGAATGTTTTGAATCCAGTCATTGAAATTCAACCCATCGAAAATGACCCTCCCACATAAGTTCACGAAGGAGAAAGAGCTTGAAGAGTTTGAGTTTGAAGCGTTGTTTGAGGTAGACATCTGAATAAGAAGGAAAAGTTTCATTAGATAGGAAATTCCTTAATATACCACCCAAATGATATATTAAGGATAGGACCCAAACACAATAATTCACAACTTAGAAAAGGGACGTCGTAATCTAATTGCAAATTATTTGAAGGGAGGTAAATGACGATTTACCAATTTTCACCACCCAAAACCAAAATTTAAAAGAATTAAGTTTTATGAAAATCCTAGATCTTTGAGATTCGTTGAACCTTTCAATGGCATGTTTAATCTTGATTATGCCCTTAAAGTTTGTGACTGCGATACCGAGGATCACAAACAAGGTGTGAATAACCATGCAAATATGTGTGGTACTCTCGATGTCATTTATCACCTAAACAATGTGTCCGTGAACCACACACGCTCCATTGATCTATGACACATATCGAGCTACCCTTTGCCACCCTTGTTAGTCCAAATTAATGTGCCGGTAAACCACACACGCTCCACTAACGACTTGGCAAGGTGCAAAGTGCAATTTCATAGAATAGCACCATTTTCACATTTTTCCTAAAGTAACTAAGATTGAGAATTTAGAAAAGCATTTAGTTACTTCTTATAATTATCATTATACTTTTTAATGAGAATTAATGTCCTATCCTACCCGTTCAGATAATGACCCTCCACTTGTCAAGGAAGCGGTGGGTGAGAGTGGACACCCATTCAATCGCCATTTTATAGGCAATTTCCTTATACCCCCCTTATAGACCAACTTCGTGAATGAGGCCTACTTGTAAAACTCTAGGGTTTAGAATTTAAATATTTCAAAAAAAAACTTTTAATCAGTTTTTAAATTCCAAAACTTGATGGCAAATTTCGAAACTTTTCAAAACTTCTTGGATCAATTTGAAAACAATTAAATTAATCATATAATTTCATATTTAAAAAAAAATTAACTATATCACAAAATTGACCTAATCCAATTTCATATAGCAAGATGATTCAAATCAAATTCTACAAATAATTAATTTTTCACAAAATAAAGTAATTATCTTAAAATTTGACAATCACCTTTCAATTGGATGAGGATAATCATTACCTTATCGTAAAAATCGAATTTTATCAGTCGAAACAGTTTGTGGTAATGATCCTAATCCAAATCTAGCCAAAAACTCAAAAAATATGCCAATATATGATCCAACTCGTCGAGTTTATGGCAAATGGACTCGTAAGGTTGGACCAACTCGTCGAGTTCCCTCATGGGACTCATCGAGTCCAACAGCCAGAGGCCAAAATTGAAATTTTTTCAGCTTTGAAAACAATACAATTGCATCAATATAACAGAAAACAACCTGGCTCTGATACCACTGATTGTTTTTTTTTGCACTATAACAATCCTATGGTGCACATACAACCCTAAATGCTTTGGATCTAAGTTTTCTCAAGTTATACATGCAATTTCATTTTATCCAAAGCATAAACCCTAACTACCATACAATTGGAGATTTACAACATAAGAACTAGTTAGATGAATACCTCTTTGTTGTAGCTTGTAGTTCTTGGACTTTCAAAAGCTTAGTACCTTAAATGTGATACCTCTAATAAGCCACAAACACCAAAAACAAAAGGAGTCTTATGAGAGAGAGGTTAGGAAGCACCAAAATCGGCTAGGGTTTCACCTTGGAAAATGATTGGCCGATTTTGGGAAGGCTAGGGGTTCAATTTATAGTGTGGAATCCTTAGGGTTTCTTACATAAAACCCTAATTTACTTAAGCCTTTAAGTATTCCAATAATCCATATGATAGGCCCTTTGGACTAAATCTTCATGTACTCTCACATAGATTTAGTCCATCCCTAATCAACATGGATCATTAGCCCAAACTATAAGTATTACTGATTTACCTAATCAGTCCCTATAAATTTAATCAGTCTCTTTTGATCACTAAATTAATTCCAAATTAATTCTTGATCACTACCAATTAAATAATATGATTTCTCAATTAATATATTTTTCATATAATATATTAATAAATCACAAATAAGATATTTCTCAAAAATCCATCCTATCAAATTGCTCCGGTGAAGGCAACCCAAAAGGACCATGCTACTATCGGGTCAAGTACATACCAATTATAGTTATGGGCTTAGACACCTATGTTGGGTTTTGAGCATTCTAACACTCCTATGGTGTACATGCAACCCTAGAAACCTTGGATCTATGTTTTCTCTATTATACATGCAAATATTGATTTTTCCAAGGTTTCATCCTATCTAGCATATCATGAGGTATATGTAATATAAAACTAGAAGAATGACATACCTTTTTCTTGTTGCTTGATTCCTTAAGACCTTGTGAGCCTAGCACCCCAAGTGTGATGCCTCAAATGTTTCACACAACACCAAAAACTCTTGGAATAACTTGAGAATAGAACACTTGTATGCAAGTTTCGGCTAGCCCTCTCCCTTTTTAGTCTAAGTGCTGATTTTGCTCCATATGAGGCTCCTTATATAGTGTCATGCAATTAGGGTTACACCATGCAAACCCTAATGTGCATGACCTTTCACTTACTCCATGATCCATGGGTTTTAACCTCCATGGAGCATCCATGGATCACCCTATGGGTTTTAGCCCAATCTTGTGAACCATGGACCATAAGCCCATTATATAAGAATGAATGATTTACACAATCAATCCTCATACATTTAAACAGTCTCCTTTTGATCACAAAATTAATTCTTGATCAATCCTAATTAAATAATATGATTTCATATTAATATATTAGAACTTATAATATATTAATAAATCATAAGTGTCATTTTTCCTCATTTTTTCTATCCAGTTGTTATGATGCCATGCAACCAAAATAGACCATGCCAAGTCGGGTCAAGTACTTACCAAATATAGTTATGGACTTAGACACTATATCCAACAGTCTCCCACTTGGATACGTCTAATAACTATTGTTATAGGTATGACTTCAGAATCCGACCAGCAATCGTAGCTCTTTCAAAGTCTCTCGGAACTAGGATGATGCACAATTTAAGATAAATGATCATATAATCCTCTGTTCTCAAGATATCAGCTGGATAAATACATGGAACACCGTCGTACTTATTGTATAGCAGTTTGTTTCCCGATTTCTGATTTGTTTGACATAGAACTTAATCGAACACATCAATTTAGTTCTGACCGGGCCCGACGCGTAAGTCAAAACAAAATCATCGAGGGGCCCAAGATATCGCCTCTAATCCTCCAAGGACTAGAAGGAACAGATGAGCTTCGACTATATGCTTGTAGTAACTATTCATCAAAGTGTACACAACAACACGTTTTATAGCATTAAGTTACTGATGCGTTTTCGTACTATCAATGTACAACCAACTCACAATTCAACAACTCATATCTCTTGGCTTGAAGACTCATATGATATTACCGTCTCACGATCGCTCGAGATGAATTCCATGAATTGGTACAAATGAGCGTGGGTTGAATCCAATACTCAGACCTTATGAGCACTCATGAATGTTGCAACAACCATTGCTATGTCTAATACAATTCAGACAAATCTACAAACCTAATTCATGACAGTCTTATTTCAATACCTACTTCCAAAGTATGATCGACTGTGGACAGTTTGAATAATAAAATTATTCTGGAAGTCAAAACATGCAAAAATGAAACAATAGTGAATGATTGACACAAGACAGTACCATACTAGTAAACAAAACACCTTTTATTTAAACATCAAATGTCAATTACATTTCAACTATTACAAGTTTCGAAAGTTATCTAACTACTAAAACTAATATCATCCTTCAGCCCGATGCGCCTCGCATGCTGTATATGCTTAACCCTACTCAGTCCCTTCGTGAGGGGATCTATTGGTTCTCATCTGATGATACCCTCTTTGCCACGAGGAGTCCTTCTTCTATACGATGTCTAATGAAATGGTATTTTCTGTCGATGTGCCAAGATCTGTCGTGATCCCTTGGTTCCTTTGCTAAGGCAACTGCACTCTTGTTATAACAAAAAATCTCCATGAGCTCCTTTATAGCTGGTACAACTCCAAGGTCTCCAATGAAGTTCTTCAGCCATATCGCCTCCTTTGCCGCCTCGCTTGCTGCTATGTACTCTGATTCACAAATAGAATCAACTACCGTCTCCTGCTTGGAACTTTTCCAAGTAATTGCTCCTCCATTCATGGTAAAGACCCAGCCCGACTGAGAGTGGAAATTATCCCTATCAGTTTGAAAGTCGGCTCCGCTATACCCCACCACTCTCAAGTCATCACTCCCACCGAGTGTAAGGACCCAGTCCTTAGTCCTCCGCAAGTACTTGAGAATGTTCTTTACAGCAGTCCAGTGAGCCTTGCCAGGGTTCCCTTGATATCTGCTGACCATGCTCAAGGCAAAGGCTACATCAGGGCGAGTACAAGTCATAAAATACATGATTGAGCCCACAGCGGAAGCATATGGTACATGACTCATCTCAGCTATCTCAACTTCTATACTCGGACTCTGAGTCTTACTTAGTTTGGCGTTACTCTGGATCGGTAAGTCTCCTTTCTTAGAATCCTGCATGCTGAACCTTTTCAGCACCTTATTCAAGTAGGTGCTCTGACTAAGTCCAATTATTCTCTTACTCCTCTCTCTCAATATCATTATCCCTAGGATATAGGTAGCTTCTCCAAGGTCCTTCATAGCAAAACACTTCCCAAGCCAGGACTTTACCTCCTGCAAGGTTAGGATGTCATTTCCTATGAGTAGTATGTCATCCACATACAATACCAAGAAGCTAACTATGCTCCCACTAGCTTTGACATATACACAGGACTCATCTTCGCTTCTCGAAAAGCCAAACACTTTGACTTTCTCATCGAAACAAAGATTCCATTGGCGAGATGCTTGTTTCAATCCATAGATGAATTTATCAAGCTTACACACTCTATCATGGTACTTGGCATCGAAAAAACCCTCTGGCTGATTCATGTAAACATCCTCAGCCAACTTCCCATTAAGGAAATCGGTTTTGACATCCATTTGCCATATCTCGTAGTCATGAAATGCAGCTATGGCTAGCACAACCCTAATAGACTTAATCATTGCTACTGGTGAGAAGGTCTCATCATAGTCAACTCCCGGAGTTTGAGTAAAGCCCTTTGCAACCAGTCGCGCTTTGTAGGTGTGTACCTTCCCATCCATGTCGTTCTTCTTCTTGAAGATCCATTTGCACCCGACTGTCTTACGACCCGGTACATTGTCAACCAAGTTCCAAACTTGATTGTCATACATGGATTGGATCTCGCTGTCCATAGCCTCTTTCCATTTAACAAACTCGAGGCCTGCCATGGCTTCCCTATAGTTGTTAGCTTCATCCACATTTACCAGTGTACTATCACTGATAAATGTATCACCTTCCGCAGTAATATGGAAAACATAATAATGCTCAGGTGCATTCCTAACTCTAGTGGAACGTCTTAGAGGTAAGGGCTCGTCAGTTGATTCAATAGGAGTTTCCTCCTCAGGTTGATTGCTAGGGTTTGAGATTCCTTCACCACTTCACTCTTGAAGCTCTTCAAGGTCAATTTTCCTCCCACTGTTTCCTTGGCTTATGAACTCTCTCTCTCACGAAAGACTCCTCTCCTCGCCACGAAGACCACATTATCACTGGGTCTGTAGAAGAGGTAACCAAAGGATTTATGTGGGTAGCCGATGAAAATACACCTCTCACTTCGAGGTTCGAGCTTGTCGTAAGACTCGCACCTCACGAAAGCCTCACAACCCCAAATCTTGATGTGGTCCAACGTGGGAACTTTCCCAGTCCACATCTCATGAGGTGTTTTAGCAACCATTTTAGTAGGGACTAGGTTAAGGATATGGGCGGAAGTCTCTAAGGCATACCCCCAGAATGATATTGGTAACAAAGCTCGACTCATCATGGAACGAACCATGTCTAACAAGGTTCGATTGCGCCTCTCAGCCACACCATTAAGTTTTGGTGTTCTGGGAGGTGTCAATTGTGAAACAATTCCACATTACTTAAGATAGTTAAGGAACTCGATGCTAAGATACTCACCACCCCGATCGGATCGGAGCATCTTGATCTTCCTGCCCAGTTGATTCTCCACTTCCTTCTTAAACTCTTTGAACTTTTCAAAGGTTTCTAACTTATGCTTGATTAAGTAGATATAACCATATCTGCTGAAATCATCAGTAAAAGTCACATAGAAGCGGTTAGCATCCCTTGTGGCGGTTCTGAAGGGTCCACACACATCAGTGTGTATGAGGTCCAACAAACCTTCACCCCTAGCATAAGTACCAGTGAAGGGTGACTTTGTCATTTTTCCAAGTAAACAATATTCGCAACTATCATCTGATTTTAGGTCAAATGATTCCAAAACTCCATCCTTTTGGAGTTGAGCTATGCGCTTCTTTTTAACATGTCCAAGACGACAATGCCACAAGGATGCTTTATCCAAACTAATGGAAGAATCAATATGTAATACATTATTTCCTAAGTTGTCTACAATCGACACAGTTTCATATACACCATCACAAGGTAATGCTTTAAAATAAAATACACCATTATAAAAAGCATCAATAGCACCAATTTTATTATCAAATGAAAAGGTAAATCCTTGCTTGTACAAACTATGAAAAGAAATAATATTCTTTGCCATTTCAGACGAGTAACAACATTTATTCAGATCTAATGTTAACCCATTACTTAGCAATAAAGAATAAACTTCAATCTTGGTAACAGGTAATGCTTTCTATTGCCCATGATTAAGTTTATCTTCCCGTGCTCCACTTTTTCACTTCTTCTTAGGGTCTGCAAATCAGTACAAATGTGAATACCACAACCTGTATCAAGAACCCAAGAATTAGTATGCGATGAGTTATTAGACAATATAGTATAAATACCTGCATGGGTGGGTTTTACTTTCCCATCCCTAACATCCTGCAAGTATTTGGGGCAGCTTCGCTTCCATTTCCCTTTTTCCTGACAGTAGAAGCATTGTGCTTCCTTTGGGTTTGAAGAAGGAGTGATGGGACCACCTTTGGTTCCACTTGAAGAGGAGCCATCAAGAGACTTTCTCTTGGTACCCTTCGACCGGGTTTTCCTCTTCTTCCCCTTACCTTGCCCGCTTGCCAGAACAGGGGTAGTAGTAGGAGTAGAAGTAACAACCAATTTACCTTTGAGACCACTTTCAGCGGTCCTCAAAAGTCCTTGAAGTTTGCTAAGTGTGACCTCCTCTTGTTCATATGATAAGTCATGCAGAACTGATCATAAATTGGAGGTAAGGAGTGTAGAATGATATCAATAGCCATCTCCTTAGGAAAGTCCATATTTAGCTTTAGCAACCAGTCCACGAACATTTTCATTTTCTGCAAGTGTCCGGTGATGGGTTCACCATCCTTCATCTTGGCTGTTATCATGGAAGAGATGATTTTATACCTCTTTGGCGAGCACTCTGATGGTACCTTTCCATCAGGTCTTGGTGCATCTCAAAAGGGTAGAAATCTTCATAGGATTTCTGGAGTTCTGCTGACATGGTAGCCAACATGATGCATGACACCTTAGTGGCATCTTTCTCATGGGTAGTGTACTCAGCAATCTCCTCAGGAGTAGCGAGTAATCATCCTGATGTTCCTAATCCAATCATTGAAATTAGTTCCATCAAAAGTGACTTTCCCACACAAGTTCATGAGGGAAAAGGAGCATGTAAGGTTTGAGCCAGTGGCATTGTTGGAAGACATCTTAAAAGAAAGAAAGACAATTTTAGATTAGATAAAGAATCCTTAATAGGTCACCAAAATGAAATATTAAGGCTAGGACCAAACACAGTATATTATAACTTGGAAGAGGGACGCCGTAATCCAAGCTACAAAATATATGAAGTTAGGTAAATGACGATTTACCAATTTCCACCATGAAAACAGAATAAATTATTAAGTTTTAATTGGATTGAAACTCCTAGATCTTTGAGATTCATTGAACGATTCAATGGCATGTTTAAATCTCGATTGTGCCCTTCATGTTTGTGACTGGGATGCCGAGGATCACAAAACAAGGTGTGAATATATAACCATGCAAATTAATTTCGTACTCTTAATTTTATCACCTAATCGATGTGCCGGTTAGCCACACACGCTCCATCGATCTATGATAAACCTTAAGCCACCAATTGCCACCCTTGTTATGTCCAAATTAGTGTGCCGGTTAACCACACACGCTCCACTAACGACTTTAGCAAGGTGTAAAGTGTAATTTCATGGGTTAGCACCTATTTCACATTTTCCTAAAGTAACTAAGATTGGGAATTAATAAAAGTTTAGTTACTTTATGTTTATCATTATACTTTTAATGAGAATTATAGTCTTTGTCCTACCCATTCGGCTAACGACCCTCGACCAGTCAAGGAAGCGGTGGGTGAGAGTGGACACCCATTAAGCTGCCATTTTATAGGCAACAACCTTATACCCCCTTATAGACCGGCTTAGTGAATGAGGCCTAGTAACGGTAAGACTGACTTGATCTTATACATATATATATATATATATATATATATATATATATATATATATATATTAACTTATAATATTATAAAGTATAAGGGTTGAATTTTAACCTTTTAAAATTCTAGGGATTTGGAATTAAAGTTTTCTAAGTGGCTTTACAAATTCCAAAACTTGAGGGCAAGTTTTGAAACTATTCAAAACCTTTCATTTCTATAACTTATGAGTTTAATGGCTCATAAAATGAAGACTCTTCATTTTATAACCTATGAGTTTTATTTAATGGCTCTTTAAACGAAAAAGACTTTTGGTTATCCATAACTTGAGGACAAGTTAAGGACTCTATTAAAACATATGCATCATGGATTTAATTAATCATAATAATCAAACAAGCAAGCATGATCATAATCAAACTCATAGAAGCAAGACAATTCATATCATCAAAGTTCAAGACATTAGCATAATTATATTAATCCAATTCTTGAAATTATGACAATTACCTTGTGCTTAGATTAGGATAATCATTACCATATCATAAAAATCAGTTTAAATGATTGAAAACAGTTACTGGTAATGATCCTAACCCAATTATGGCCAAAAAAAACTCGAACAGCATGCTGTCAGTTCATCAGACTCGCCGAGTGCAAGAACAGACTCGTCGAGTCCATGAATAAAACCATCAACTCGCCGAGTCTGTTCGTGGACTCGGGGAGTTGATCAGTCAGACAGCATTCCAGCTTTGCAAAATCACATATAAACAACAATATAACAGAAAACAAGCCTAGGATCTGATACGACTGTTGGGTTTTGAGCATTCTAACACTCCTATGGTGTACATGCAACCCTAGAAACCTTGGATCTATGTTTTCTCTATTATACATGCAAATATTGATTTTTCCAAGGTTTCATCCTATCTAGCATATCATGAGGTATATGTAATATAAAACTAAAAGAATGACATACCTTTTTCTTGTTGATTGATTCCTTAAGACCTTGTGAGCCTAGCACCCCAAGTGTGATGCCTCAAATGTTTCACACAACACCAAAAACTCTTGGAATAACTTGAGAATAAAACACTTGTATGCAATTTTCGGCTAGCCCTCTCCCTTTTTAGTCTAAGTGCCGATTTTGCTCCATATGAGGCTCCTTATATAGTGTCATGCAATTAGGGTTACACCATGCAAACCCTAATGTGCATGACCTTTCACTTACTCCATGATCCATGGGTTTTAACCTCCATAGAGCATCCATGGAGCACCCTATGGGTTTTAGCCCAATCTTGTGAACCATGGATCATAAGCCCATTATATAAGAATGAATGATTTACACAATCAATCCTCATACATTTAAACAGTCTCTTTTTTATCACAAAATTAATTCCAAATTAATTCTTGATCAATACTAATTAAATAATATGATTTCATATTAATATATTAGAACTTATAATATATTAATAAATCATAAGTGTTCTTTTTCCTCATTTTGTCTATCCAATTGTTATGATGCCATGCAACCCAAATGGACCATGCCAAGTCGGGTCAAGTACTTACCAAATATAGTTATGGACTTAGACACTATATCCAACATCCTAACCATCCGAGGAAAACCGCGAGCAAAACACAGGTTTGTCATAATCTCACCACTGAACAAGGACCGGTGAATGTTACGGGCCACCCCGCAGTCTTACAACACTCCCACACCAACTGACCACTAGTGGATGCTACGGGCCACCCTGTAGTCGTACAACACTTCTACACTAACCATAATCGCGGCCAACTGCCTTACCCCTAATATATCAAATCGAACACACCCAGAGTCGAGCACACACTCGACCGAACGCCAAAGCTGAACTCGAGCCACGCCTGGAACCCCAACCTGGTTCTCCAAAGCCTGCTATCAAGCACCAAGAGAATGCGACCTCGATATTGGTAAGTTTCCCAAACTTCCAACTCACACAATCCTCAATCCAAACAGCCACTTGGGTCGCCTTCCTCCCCGACGGGGATGCAAAACTCATCCTAGTTTCGAAACCGCTTCTGCTCCTGAATCCCTGGACGATTCTCCCCCACTTTGAATCGACTAAATTCTCAAAGCACACGAGAATTGAAGGATTCCCCAATCCTTCTTACTTTCCAACGATCGATCCGTTGACAACCAACGCTCAACCTTGCTAGTGAACCCTTACTAGCCAACTCAAAAGACCGCACAATCTCTGAAGACTAGCTGAACACTTCCCGAATCCACGCAACACTGATGATCCCAGATGCTTAACCTGATATCTCACTCAAATCTTGAATTCCAAATGATGGGTGCTCCAACCTAAATCTCAGCAACAAACCACTTCCCTCAGCACCTCCAAAAACCAATCCAAGCATAATTGCTAAAACCACTAGACAAACTGATTCCGACTACCACCAAGATAACACAAAACACCGTTGAATCCTGACCATAAACCTTCCTCACCATGCCCCCAAACTGATTCCGACTACCACCAAGATAACACAAAACAGTCCCAAATCGCTATAAGAGAAACGACCCTTTACTAAACCACTAACGATTCTTGGCATGCAAATGATATATAACATTTCCTGAAGATATAACTCAAACATAAGCAGAGAAATGAACTAGAGATACACTTATCCAAACCGATGCAAGATCCCAATAACAAAATGCAGATAAAACTGAATAGGAAACAAAAGGTACATACCCGAAACATCGACTACTGGAGTCCTGACCTCCCCTGCGTGACACTGCAAAGCCCGACTGCTCTCTGTTGGGGCTACTGCCCTACCCTCTCGACTATCAGAGATTCGCAAAATAGCCGAAGCAGGTGCACTCACTGCTCCTCCCCTCCTTCTCGGACATACGACACTTTTATGGCCCACTTGGTTGCAGAGAAAACATAACGGGCTTCCCCCCTGAGGACAATCCCTGCTGACATGATCAACCTTGCCACACTTGTAACAACCCATACCCCTGGAACGACAAACTCCACCGTGTCGTTTCCCGCACGTGTTGCACTGACCCTGGCCCTGTTGGCCCCTCAATTGCTAATCCGAAGTCTTGGGCCTCTTCCCGGGACCCTCCCCTGCCTGCACCTGAGCTAACCCGCTCTTCCCCAGGTGCTCCAAATCGATCTCTTGCTCGCAGAAAGACGGGGTGCGAGCTCCAATGATGGCCATGACCTCGGTGCTTGAAATACTGCAAGAAATCTCCGATGAAATGAACTCCCTCAACTGCTCGCTATACGGCTCAGCACCCGCACCTGAGCCAGAACCCGAACCTGAACCACCTCCATGAGAGCTCATATCCACACTGAAATACCAAAAACCAACGATAAAAACATACTCAAGAACCTCCTCCCCTAAGCTTCTTATATTCTCCAAGATTCTCACTGATTTGAGTATGGATCCTGTGCTTTCAGTAGTACGTGCCCAATACTACCTTCCACACCTGTCCATACTTTCCTCATCTGTAACGCCCAGCTACTGGTAGGTATTTTAAGTAAGAATTCTCATTTTTGCAAAGGGACTCGACGAGTTGGAGGCCCCAAACTCATCAAGTAGAAATGGGAATTTGGACGCGGTTTAAGAAACCTACTCGACGAGTTGGGGAGACCCAACTCGACGAGTAGGACTGCCAGAGTGAAACCCATAATTTTCAGGGTTTGCACCCTATTTAAGGACCTTAACACCTTATTGTGGCCTCCCTCATCGCCTCCCTCAGTCCAGCAAACCCTAATTCGTGAGCTTGAGCCTCTTGAGTGTGTAGGAGTGAAAAGAGAGTGATTCTTTGGTAATCTCTTGAAGGAGTTGAAGTTGGAGGTGCTTGGTTGAAGGAAGAAGCTTTGGATCCAGGGGTTTCTCTGTTAAGGCAACCATATTAAGGTATAAAGTCTATACCTTGACTATTCAATTGCTAGATCTCTTCATGGAGGAGTTTAGGGCTCTTAGTAGCTTGTTTTGAAACCATTATTGGATGTGAGCATACTTTGTGGTCATGAATTCAGATCTAGACGTTTGTGGCCTCATGAGACTGAAAGTTGCCAGATTTACCTAGTCTTGGCCTTTCCTCATTCCCTATATCTCTTTTGGAGCTTAGTTTTGGTGTTTTTAGCTTCTTTCTACCATGCATGGAGGTAAAGTTAGCAACTTTACGTGATATTCCAGCCTTAGGGGACCAGATATATGGTTTGGAAGTGTTGGACTCAACAGGAAGTGACTTAATGGATTAAGAATAAGGGGACTCGACGAGTTGTTCATTCAACTCGGCGAGTTGGATCGTGATCCCCTGATCTTTCGGATTTCTGAGCAACTCGATGAGTCTAGAAGATGGCTCAGTGAGTTGGCCAAGGTTTTCTGAGTTCTGAAGAATGAAGAACTCGACGAGTCCAAGGAAGGACTTGACGAGTTGGAACGAAAAGTCCTGATTCTTTCATAAGGAAGAACCCGGCGAGTTAAAGGGTAACTCGACGACTTGGATCGCGAGTTCGAGTTTCTCTGATTTCTGGAACTCGGCGAGTTGATGGATCAACTCAGCGAGTTGAGTCAACCAGATGTTGACTTTAACCCGATGTTGACTTTGACTTGACTTTGACCAAGGTTGACCCTGGAGGGTTATGAATTATGAAATGGGTTCAGAAAGGGTAGTCCCATGTAAGGGTTTGGGCCCAATTGGAAGTTACACCATATATTAGGCTTTTAGGGATCTTATGGTTTTGGACTTGGGCCTTAGTTATGGGTCTTGTTGGGCCAGGGGTAAATGGTCATTTTAACCCAAGATTGGAATATGGTTCATGGTTTAGAACTTAGTGCTAATTGGATATTGTGCTGGAAATTGTCAGTTTGGGAAGCCGTCAGGGCAGCAGCTAGGGAGTTCGGGCAGCGAGCTTCAGTATTCGAGGTGAGTTACCTTCCAGTAGAAGTGGGTCTAAGGCACCAATGTCGGCCCACTAGTAAGATTTATAGTAGAGATGATTGTCTTTGTGATAATTATCTGGTATGTCACTATCTGTTATGCTTTATGTGCTTGTATGTTATGATGTTATGTGATAGTGGTAGGAGGGGCAGGATAGACCCCAATACCGGTCGATAGGGCCGAATGTAACATCCGGATTCCCAGGTATGTCATTTTAAGTATTTATTTTTAAGGATCATTGACCTACTCGACGAGTTGGCGCTATAACTCGCCGAGTAGAGTCGGGATGGCCACGTGGGTTTAATGATCTACTCGACGAGTCCGGGTGTAGACTTGCCGAATAGGCGCTATGAGTTGAAACCCTAAATCCCCGGGTTTGGGGCCTATATAAGGATAAGTATAGCCTCATTTGCGGCTCTCCATCTGTTTCCTTTCACTGAGAGAAACCCTAATCGCCCCCTTGAGCTTTTGAGAGAGTTTTGAGCCATTGTTTGAGATCTTTGGTGCATTTTGGTAGAGAGAAAGAGGATTCCAAGCAAGGATTGTGAAGAAGTTGCTAGATCTGCTGCTTAGACATCCAGGAGCTTCTATTCAAGGTATAAAGTTCGTACCTTTCTCTCTTGTATGGATAGATCTCATGGTTTTAGAGTTAGGGCTCCATTTCCATCTTATTTTGGGGACCTTGAAGGTTTTGAGAACCTTCATAGAAATAGACATCAGATCTGGACCTTGTGAGGTCTCTAGAGTCGAAAGTCCCCTGCTTTATTCAGCCATGATAGCCCCTTGAATGAGAGACTTCTTCTCAAGCTTGTTCTTGGCATTTTTAGCCCTTAGTGCTATGCATGAACGTAAAGCTCGAGGCTTTATGTGATATTCAGGCCTTGATAGCTTAGATCTAGGGTGTGAGAGAGTTTTCTGCCTTGAAATCACCTGAATACAAGTTGAAACCGAACGGACTCACCGAGTTGATGAGCCGACTCGACGAGCCGGTTAGGGTTTTGTCCCGATGAACTGAGTCAGATGGTGACCCGTCGAGTTAGGGGTTAGCTCGTCGAGTTGGAGCTTGCTGGGGTTGCCATGAATCGACTGGACTCGACGAGTCTCCCGAGTGCACTCGAAGAGTCTGGTCAAAGTTGGACCGTTGACTGGAGTTGACTTCTGTTGACTTTAGGGCTTGGTCAAAATGAGTGAAAGAGGTCAGGGAAGGGTAGAGTGGTCTTCTACCCACTTTTCAGAGATAAGAGTAGAATATTAATTAGAAATATTAATTGTGATAGGCGGAGGTTAGACCGAGGATTTTGGGCACGAGACTTTTACTAGCTATCTTACGAGGTGAGTCTTCTCACTATACTTTACCTAGGGTGGTAATTATGTGTGACCAGAGGGTCTTATGTGCTTGCTTGAGTTATGCATGATTGTGTGATATGTATTGTATTCTATATTGTTTGTTGCTTATACCGGACCGGAGGGTCCAACGAACTATGAGGCCAGAGGGTTCTCAATCAGACCGGACCGGAGGGTCCAACGAGCTAGACCAGACCAGAGGGTCCAACGAGCTACAGGACTGGAGGTCCCGCTGAGACACATAGACCGGAGGGTCTTACAGAGTATAGCCTCGAGTGGCGAATTGTTGTATGTGGAATTTTGGGGAACTCACTAAGCATTCGTGCTTACCGTGTTATGTGTTATGTGTTTCAGGTACTTCCGAGGATCGCGGGAAGGCACCGGCGTGATTGTACACACACTCTTGATATGGAACTAGGATTATGGATCCTCGATTTGAATAATTGTATTGAAAAATTGTTGTTTGTTTTTGAGAATTAATGATGAGACATATGTTTTATGAGTTTAAAATTGAAGATTTTGTTTTGAAAAATCATGTCGTTACAGGTTGGTATCAGAGCCTTGGTTTGAGGGATTCGGATACACCTTCGGGCATATCTGGACTCAAACTGAGGATTTGAGAAAAGTTTTCAAAAAGAAACATTTTTTTATAAAAAGAGTAAAAGATTTCCAGAACGAGCGTAAAAGAGCAGTGTGTACAATTAGCCAGTGCCTGAACGGTGATTTCCCAAAATACCCTTACGTTACGTGTTATGATATTATGAGATGTGTTTTGCATGCTAGAGTAGGCTAGGTAATTCATATGTTAGGACTAGAGTGGCCTGATTTGTGATGCCTTAGCCTAGGAGTTTCTGCTGCTGTGAGTGGCTTTGAGTGCACTTAGGTAGCAGAGAGTAGCTTATGAGAAGTCCGCTAGAGAGTAGGCTATGTTCAGAGTGGTATAGAGTACTTGCAAGTTGGGATCCTAGGAGGAGGACTTGGGGTGGATACAGATACGATGTGGAAGGTAGTATTGGGCCCGTACTACTGAAAGCATCGGATCGGTAAGCATTCCAAGTAAGAATCCTCAGGGTGCTAAGGAACAAGTAGGAACGGTTGGTCGAGTGTGAGTAATCTCGGTCGAGTCTCTGATTATTTTATGTTGTGTTTCAGAGGCATCATGGTGGTTAGGCGCCACAACGCAGGAGACAGTGGTACCAGTGAAGAGGAGATTCGTAGGTTGATTCACGAGGAGGTGGCCGCAACCATTCGAGCTGAGATACCAGAGATGTTTGGGTCTATCAAGACCACACTGATTGAGACATTTGACGAGCGATATGCTGCTCTTACCGAGGCTGCTGTTGCTGCTGCCACCGCAGCCGTCGCCGCTGCTAGGCCACAGGGGGGTGATTCGTTGTTGTACCGGGAGTTCAGCAACACGAAGCCACCAGAGTTTGATGGGACTTAGGATCCGATAGCCGCGATGAGATGGATCTCTGACATTGAGGGATGCTTCTACACATGTTCTTGTCCGGAGCATCTGAGGGTACGGTTCGCGTTGAACCAGCTTCGCTTGGGAGCGAAGGACTGGTGGAAGTTTGTGACAGCTGACTTTACTACTGCAGAGCTAACCGTGGTGACTTGGGAGAGGTTCACCGCTATGTTTCGAGATGAGTACGTTGCCCCGATGGAGAGGGAATGATTGGCCCAGGAGTTGTTGTCCCTCAAGCAGGGGACTGAGTCTGTGACTGTGATCACACGAATGTTTCATGAGAGGGCATTGTTTTGCCCTGAGCACGTGTCTTCTGAGCAGGCACGTATGAGCCGATATCTGAGCATTTTGAGAAGAGACATTCGTGAGTTCGTGGCGAACTCGACATACCGAATATTTTCCGAGCTCCAGGAAAATGCTCGGAAGAGGGAGATTGAGCTAGAGACTCAGGCCACAGAGGAGGCGGAGTCTTAGAGGAGGGATAGGCGGCCGACACAGTCTCAGCCGGCGGCCAAGCGGGTAAAGCCTGCTGATTCGAGATCGGGAGGTCAGAAGGGCCGCACTTGTGGGAAGTGCGGCAAGAGCCATGATGGGGTGTGCAGAGCAGGTGTGTGTTACAAGTGCGGGAAGGAGGGGCATATCGCGAGGGATTGCCCCAAGGGATTTTCGGTTTGCTTCCATTGCAGCCAGACTGGACATAGGAAGGCCGAGTGCCCGCAGTTGCTTCATGGATTAGCGCAGGGATCTGCGCCTTCTACTACTCGAGCTACAGAGAGTCGGCCCGTGAAGGCCGAGGCACTAAAGGCTCACAGTAGAGCCTTCCAGTTGACAGCGGAGGAGGTCCGCGCAGCACCCGATGTTCTGGCTGGTATGTGATCTTTTGCTTATTCTTTCGTTTATATATGGTGCTTATCTGTGATATGTTTAGGAACTTTTCTTGTGAGTTCTGTACCTGCTTTGGTGTTGTTTGACTCGGGTGCGAGTCGATCCTTCGTATCGCTAGCATTTAGTCGTCACATCAGTATCTGACGTGAGGCGTTGAGTCGACCTTTGAGAGTCTCCATAGATGATGAGCATGCTGGTTTTGCGACTGATGTGATCCGGGGATTGTGCTTGAGATTGTTGGAGTCGAGTTTCCGATAGATTTGGTACCTATCGCGATGGGGGATGTCTATGTCATCGTGGGCATGGACTGGTTGAGTCGATTCGGGGCTATGATCGACTGTGAGCGTCAATTGGTGACCATTCGGAACCCTAGTGGGGGAGTACTTACAGTATACGGTGAGGGTACCCGATCTGGGTCAGCATTTTGTTCGGCTGCTCGAGCGAGGCAGAGCTTGCAGCATGGTTGCATGGGTTTTCCGGCGTATATGTCAGATACGCGGGACGTTACGGAGAGACCAAGTACTCTCGCTGAGGTTCTGGTGGTTAGCGAGTTTCCAGACATTTTCCCCGAGGAGTTACCAGGTGTGCCTCTCGAGAGGCAGTTGGAGTTTTGTATTAATTTACTTCCGGGGGCGGCACCTATCGCCAAGGCGCCCTATCGCCTTGCGCCGCCAGAGATGCAGGAGTTATTCTCACAGCTCCAGGAGCTGTTGGGAAAGGGATGTGCATTGATTACCGATCCTTTTTGTCAAGAAAAAGGATGGCTCGCACCGGATGTGCATTGATTACCGGGAGTTGAACAAGCTGACGGTCAAGAACCGTTATCCACTCCCGAGGATCAACGATCTATTCGATCAGTTGCAGGGTGCATCTTGGTTTTCCAAGATCGATTTGAGGTCTAGTTATCACCAGATGAGGGTTCGTGAGGAGGATATTCAGAAGACAGCATTTAGAACTCGTTATGGGTATTACGAGTTCGTGGTGATGCCTTTCGGGCTCACCAATGCACCAGCAATGTTCATGGATCTCATGAACCGGGTATGCATGTGATGCGACATCGACCTCCGGCGGATCTTCTGGTCTTCTGCTGCGGCGGAGATCTGACATCACAGTGCAAAGTCGTTAGAGCCGCCCCAGGGACTGTGCCCTGGGAGCGGACTCCGACGGTCAAGTTAGATCATCTAGAAGATCTGAGATGGTCCTCCATAGCTGGAGAGAACCATCTTGGTGCTAGTGGTGGTGTATGGTGGCTGACGGCGGTAGGTGGCGGCTGAGCCACCCGGCCGGAGTGTAGGGCGGCGGCTGAGTCAAGGGGCAGATTCCTGGGGAAAGATCCCTCTCCATGGAGGAGATATTATTCATTATATAGGGGACAATTAGGTCAGGCCTTGGGCCAGCCCAATTCAGGCCCAGCTAGCAAGGAGCTGGGCGAGGCCGCTCGGAGGTGCCGGGCGGGGCTGGCGGGCGCGCCCCAGGCAGGGCTGGCGGGCGCGCACCAGGAAAGGATGGCAAGGGAGTGCCAGGCGAGGGAGCGCCTGGCCAAGCCGGCAGGAGAGTCCCCAGTAGGGCTGGCAAGGGAGTCCCCAGCAAGGCTCGCAAGGGAACGCTAGGCAGGGCTGGAAGGAGCGTGTTAGCCCAGGCTGGCACGCTAGAGCAGTCTAGGCCATGCCAATGGACCATATATCATCAAGTCCCCCCAGTCTGGTGTTATTGGTACGCGGCCAATGACATCGGACTGGAACTAGTCATATAAACCAACAGGAGAGTCCCCAGCGAGGCTGGCTAGGGAGTTCTCGACAAGGTTGGCAGGAGCGCGCCAGGCCAGGCTGGCGCGCTAGAGTAGTCTGGGCCATGCTAACGGACCATATATCATCAAGTCCCCCCAGTCTGGTGTTATTGGTACGCGGCCAATGACATCGGACTGGAACTAGTCATATAAATTGTGCGTCGTCAAGTCCCCCTAGTCTGATGCGATTAGGTTGCTGACAATCGGATCGGACTAGATAAAACACCAATACAATAAATAATAAAGAGAAATGACCGAACCTTGCCCACGAGAGCCGTGGGGTTGTGTGATGAGCCAAGCATTGCTTGCATATCTTGAGATGACTTGATACTCCTTCATTGAGAGGAGTGTGAGCCGATCGGTGCGATGCAACGTAAATGTTGTTGCGATCATGCAGACCGAGGCTGCTAAAGAGTGTTACGCGACACTGATGTCGACAAGGCATCGAGGCGGGGTAGCTAAGAACCATAACCTTGCTATACAGTCTCTAAGACCATTATTCTACGTGATTGTTGCGGTAGTCATGCGCAGATGGAATGTCACCGGTAACCATCTACATAGTCTGCATTAATAACCGTCTTGAGGGTATTTCTTGCTTGGGCTACACCTAGCTGGATTGCGGCGTACCAACCCTACTCCCCCCCTTTCTTAGAGGAGGTGAGGAATAGATTCCGAGAGCTGGGCGACTAGGTTGCTAGCGAGGGTCACGTAGCGAGACTATTGTCGATAGCCAGACAACAGAATTGTTGAGGGATAGGCAGTGAGGCTATAGGTTGGGGTTGCATAGCAAGACCGTTTCTGAGAGCCAGGAAACAGAGGTGTTGTGGGGTACGCGGCGAGGCTACAGGAAGGGTTGCACATTGAGACCATTTCCGAGAGCCAGGAAACAGAGATGTTGTGGGGTACGCGGCGAGGCTACAGGTAGGGTTGCACAGCGAGACCATTTCCGAGAGCCAGGAAACAGAGGTGCTGTAGGGTCGTAGGTAGCAGGGCCACTGTCGGGATGACCTTCTTGCTGGAGAGTATCCTCACTATAGCATCGTGTAATGTAGATAACACTTCATCGATCGTCCGAGCACAAGAGAACCATGATGACTGTGAGAGAGGAAGCACCAAGATCATGGTGTGGAATAAGCTTGTGATGCGCGACTTATGGTGCGCGACGATGCGCGACTTATGTTGCGCGACTTAGGAGAGTGGCTTGGGCTTAGCAGCCAATGATCATGGAGATGTTACGCGGGAGAGCATCGCGCGGAATGGATCGGGCTTGGCTGCTAGTGATCGTAGATAGATCGCGCGGGAGAGCATCGCGTGGAATGGTCGGAGCATGTTGCTATAATGGAGTCGGGCTAAGAAGCCAGGTGACTCGAGGCAAAGGTACTGAACCTCACATGCGGAGCTTGCCGCTATAACGGAGTCGGGCTGAGAAGCCAGGTGACTCGAGGCGAGGGTACTGAACCTCGCATGCGGAGCTTGCCGCTATAATGGACTCGGGCTAAGAAGCCAGACGACTCAAGGCGAGGGTTCTGAACCTCGCATGTGGAGCTTGCCGCTATAACAAAGTCGGGCTGAGAAGCCAGGCGACTCGAGGCGAGGGTACTGAACCTCGCATGCGGAGCTTGCCGCTATAATGGAGTCGGGCTGAGAAGCCAGACGACTCAAGGCGAGGGTGTTGAACCTCGCATGTAGAGCTTGCCGCTATAACGAAGTCGGGCTGAGAAGCCAGGCGACTCGAGGCGAGGGTACTGAACCTCGCATGCGGAGCTTGCCGCTGTAATGGACCCAGGCTGGGAAGCCAATCGAGTCAAGGCGAGAGTGCTGAACCTCGCATGCGGAGCTTGCCGCTATAATGGAGTCGGGCTGGGAAGCCAGACGACTCGAGGCGAGGGTACTGAACCTCGCATGCGGAGCTTGCCGCTATAATGGAGTCGGGCTGGGAAGCCAGACGACTCAAGGCGAGGGTACTGAACCTCGCATGATTGGGCGTAGCACCCTACAATTTATGTGTCTAGCTCGTGTGATAAGTCTGGGTTAAAGCGGAATGGTACCTGATGCTTTGCTGCATCGCTAGTCATACTAATAAATCATGCCCCGCTGTCTTGGCTGCTTGCGGAGAGCTATGTGGCGGTGCTACTTAGGGCTTGATAGTGTAGCTATTGTCAAGTGGTGCGTAGCGAGACCGCCGTCGAGAGCTGGTCATCAGGGCCGCTGAGAACTGAGCATCGAGCTGCTAGCGATAGATGAGCAGCTCGACTATTGAGAGCTGGGCAACGAGACTACCAGGGGTTGAACCACGGGGTTGCTCTTTCGATCCGGAATACCAATGTCACCTCGGGGATGCACAATCATGCATAGTGTCAGTTCTTCATGTACTTTAACTCTGCCCATTCGGAATAAAAATCATTTCTGCATAGTGTCACACCAACCCTTCCCCCCCCCCCCCCTTCTTTTTTTTCTTTAGAGGAGGCGAAGAAAGGAAGAGATGGATGTATAGCTGCTGAAAGGCGAGATACATAGCTGCTAGAAAGAGCTAGGAAACCCAAGTACTAACAAAACTGGGTAGCACGGCCGGCGAGAGCTGAGCAACGCGACTGCTGGGAGTCAGCCAAAGTAGCTGCTGATGATTGGGCTTTGCGGTTGCTGAGCTAGGTCGTGTCGCTGCTGAAGGTCGAGCTGTGCGACTACTAAGAGCTGGGCAGTAAGACTAGCAGGGGCCGGTCAACATGAATGTGAGAGTTGATTAACGAGACTTCCCGAGATTGGTCAACACGGCTGCTGATAATCGCGCGACACAGTTGCTGATGGCTATTTCGAAATGCTTCACTAGTAGTAGTAGTACCACTCTTCTCTCTCTCTTTTTTTGAAAACGTTGAGTGGATCAGGCTTCAATGCATCTCCTACGATTAAATTTTGTTAGACAGAATTGCAGCGCATGGGCTTTATGCGGCTCATTGATGAAATTGTCTTGCGAAAAAATATCTCTTTTTATTTTTTATTGTTGAAGCAGAGCAATAGAATGAGAACTTCATGTAAATGAGGCCAAAAATATTTTCGTTGCATTTGGTTCAGCAAAATAACGGCCCGAGGAAGGAATTGGTAGCCTATAAGAAACTTACGAGAAGCCCAAGCTAATTTATTGCATCCCATCTGTAGGTTGGGAACTCATTTTAGCAAATAAATAGCCCAAGTGATAAGCCCCCCCTTTTTTTTTTGAAAATCTCAAGTGGATCGGACCATATGATCGAATCTTCTAAAAATGGAGTTTGTTTGACGGTACACGGGCGCTAAGCAGCTGACTGTCAAATTTGTCTTGTAAAAGTGGGCCATTTGTTGCTTATTGAGACAGCCCAATGAAAGGCCAATGAATTACTCAGCCCATTTGTAACTTATAAGCCCATGATAGGAACCCATTGTAAATTGTGAGCCCATTTACTTAATTTCAGCCAAAACCCTTTTTTTTTGCGCGTATGTGGAATTAAAGACAGCCCCTCGCCTTTCCCCAATTGAGTTTTGAATGGTCTTGACACTTCGTTTCTGAAAGGAGTTCGGCGGCTGAAATGGGTGATGGCCCTCGTAGAGTTCCGGTTGGAGAAGAGATCAAGTTGTGAGTCCATAACTGACCGGCGGCGATGCACAGAGCAGCGATTGGGGATTTAGCTTTGTTGGTGGTGCTGCTTTTTTGGTGGTTGGAGGCGCTCGAGTCTGTCAACTGTGACAGGGATCGAAGCTGTGAATTCCTCCGGTGACCGTGGTTTGATCCTGCATTGATGGCGGAGATTGGGGCGCTTCGTGGTGAAGAGGAAGCGGACAGTGACCGTTGGTGCTTCATCTTCATTCGTCGGCGACTTTGTCCCTTTGGAGGTGGTCGTCTGGCGGCAGCGAATCGCGAAAGCAGGAGCCCTTGATCTCGGTGGTGGTCCGATGGCGCCGTTGTCTTGCGTCACTCGTTGATGGTGACCGGTGGTTGGCAATTGGAGAGGGTACCGACGGAGATGGCAGCAATCGACAGGCAGTCCAAATATCGTTGTTGCTTGGTGATGCTTTGACTTCATTTACCGGTGGCGGTAGTACGGAACACAGAAACAGGTAGCCGCTGCCGGGAACGCCCCTTGGGCGTATGAACTGGATGGTGGTGCCTAGGTTTCCACCTCGAGTCAGTTTTTTCCAGAAATTGATGTCGGTGATGGTTAACGGGAAACGGGGCAACGTGGTCCGGCGGGCTGTTATCAGTCGACATTACGTTTCTTGTTGTTGGGGTCGATTGGTGGTCTGGAGGCTAATGTCGGCGACCGGAGATGATTCAAGAGGGAAAACGATTATTGTTTTCCTGCACAGATGGTGGGCCATGCGGGTCCTACTAAGGATGCTTTTGACTTTGAATTCTTGTTTTGTATTGCCCGGTTACCTTTTTTTTTTCAGCCGAAAAACACTATATTTGTGATTGTTTTTTCTTTGGAGCTTGTTGAGTGGTAAATAGTAAATTTGTGGGGTAAATTTTGAGGTAAAAATCTGATTTACTTTGGTGCTAGGTGATGCGACATCGACCTCCGGCGATGCTTCTGGTCTTCTGCTGCGGCGGAGATCTGAATATCACAGTGCAAACCCATTAGAGCCGTCCCAGGGACTGTGCCCCGAGAGCGGGCTCCGACGGTCAAGTTAGATCAGCTAGAAGATCTGAGATGGTTCTCCATAGCTGGAGGGAACCATCTTGGTGCTAGTGGTGGTGTATGGTGGCTGACGGCGGCGGGTGGCGGCTGAGCCACCCGGCCGGAGTGTAGTATGGCGGCTGAGCCAAGGGGGAAGATCCAATGGCGGCTGAACCACTTGGGGAAGAGTCCTCCTCCAAGGAGGAGGCACTATTCTATTTATAGTGGACAATTAGGTCAAGGGGAATTGGGGCAGGCCTTGGGCCAGCCCAATTCAGGCCCAACTAGCAAGGAGCTGGGCAAGGCCGCCCGGAGGCGCCGGGCGGGGCTGGCGGGCGCGCCCCAGGCAGGGCTGGCGGGCACGCGCCAGGAGAGGATGGCAAGGGAGTGCTAGGCGAGGGAGCGCCTGGCCGGGCCGACAGGAGAGTCCGCAGCAGGGCTGGCAAGGGATTCCCCAGCAAGGGCTAGCAAGGGAACGCCAGGCAGGGCTGGCAGGAGCGCGCCAGACCAGGCTGGCGCGCTGGAGCAGTCTAGGCCATGCCAATGGACCATATATCATCAAGTCCGCCCAGTCTGGTGTTATTGGTACGCGGCCAATGACATCGGACTGGAACTAGTCATATAAATTGTGCGTCGTCAAGTCCCCCTAGTCTGATGCGATTGGGTTGCAGACAATTGGATCGGACTAGATAAAGCAGCAAAGCATTTAAATAATAGAGAGAATGACCGAACCTCGCCCACGAAAGCCGTGGGGTTGTTCGATGAGCCAAGCATTGCTTATGTGGCTTGAGCTGGCTTGATACTCCTTCATTAAGAGGAGTGCAAGCCGATCGGTGCGATGCAACGTAACTATTGTTGCGATCATGCAAACCGAGGCTGCTAAAAAGTGTTATACGACACTGATGTCGATAAAATGCCGGGTCGGGGTAGCTAAGAACCATAACCTCGCCATGCAGTCTCTGAGACTGTTATGTGGCACAAGCTCCGAAGTCTGTAAATAGATACAACGCACTTGGTTCATGATTCCCACGTTCCAGTCACAAGTGAAAGTTGTTAATAGAAATAGACGCTCTGAGCGCCGCATGCGCGCCCCGGTGAGAGGGATGAGACCCGTAGCCAGCACCGGGTGGGGATTTATATTTCTCTGCCTGCTGGATGGGAACTTTAAGTGACTGGTTAGCGGTTCACACTTCACAAGTCCCCTGTAAATGCTTTACAGACCGAGCTTCGCTCCACGAGTTTGCTGTTGGCGCGCTCTGAGTGTCGCGGCGCTGGAGCGATCATCTGAAAAGGAAATTCGATGAAATGGTTAATATTTTTTCTTGAAATAATAAATCGATTCATATTTCTTGTTGCGATCATTTCTAAACGCTTCACGAGTAGCAGTAGCACACTACTCTTCTCCTCCCCCCTTTTTTGATGAGAACGTCAAGCTAGTTGGATTGTATCTTTTAGAAGCGGATTTATCTTTATTGAATTGGAGCGCACGAGCTTCAAAAAAAAAAAATTTTTGGAAAGTTCTGAGTGGATTGGACTGTAAAACATCTTCTAAAATCGAATTATGTTGGACGAAGTCATATTACTTGAGACTGATAGGCCAATTTTTTCTTGAAAAATTTCTGTCATTTAATCCTTTAAGGCAGCCCAAATGTTGAAGTATATGGGAAGCCCAAATCATGTGTTATAGCCCACACATAATAATGCAGCCCATTAGGGTTTACGGAGCTGTAGGCCCAAGTTCTCTATATTTTTTTGTGTGCGTTTGAACGCGTATATGGGGCTGCTTCCTTTTGCTTTCATTTTACAACCGCCTCCCCCCATTTTCTTACGATCAGTCTATTGGATACCGAAGAGTAGAGATGGAGGCCTGCGATGGGAGGCTTCTTGCAGGAGATACCGCCTGTAGGGTAAGGTGGAGATACAATTTTACTAGCTTCGTGAAACTGTAGGGTCGTCGCTAAGATTGTTCAGCGGTTGCATATGGTGACGCGATGATGGCAAACGGCGGTGACAACAATCGGAGTGGTTGACTAGCGCTTTTGGTTCCAGTTCCCGGTTACAGGACATAGTTCGTCTGTGGTGAAGTAGCAAGTGGTTTTAATTTCCAGTTGTCGGCGATGAACAAGGAACAGAGGGCGGCACAAAGATTGGAGTTGTTGTCGTATGGGATCGGCGAACGACCTAGCAGAAGAGATTGGAGCAGCAGCCTCCTCCGACAATGTTGGTTCTGTGGGAGCAGTCGATCAGCGATGACTGCTGACACTGGGACTGCTTTGGTTGACAATGGTTTTGGCGGCGATACATCGGGAGAACAAGGGGTTGTTGAAGCTGTATTTGCACATGTGGTCATGCGTTCGAGTCCCACGGATGGCGCCAAATGATGCGACATCGAACTCCGGCGATGCTTCTGGTCTTCTGCTGCGGCGGAGATCTGAATATCACAGTGCAAACCCGTTAGAGCCGTCCCAGGGACTGTGCCCCGGGAGCGGGCTCCGACGGTCAAGTTAGATCAGCTAGAAGATCTGAGATGGTTCTCCATAGCTGGAGGGAACCATCTTGGTGCTAGTGGTGGTGTATGGTGGCTGACGGCGGAGAGTGGCGACTGAGCCACCCGGCCGGAGTGTAGTATGGCGGCTGAGCCAAGGGGGAAGATCCAGTGGCGTCTGAACCACTTGGGGAAGAGTCCTCCTTCAAGGAGGAGGCACTATTCTATTTATAGTGGACAATTAGGTCAAGGGGAATTGGGGCAGGCCTTGGGCCAGCCCAATTCAGGCCCAACTAGCAAGGAGCTGGGCAAGGCCGCCAGGAGGCGCCGAGCGGGGCTGGCGGGCGCGCCCCAGGCAGGGCTGGCGGGCGCGCGCCAGGAGAGGATGGCAAGGGAGTGCCAGGCGGGGCCGACAGGAGAGTCCCCAGCAGGGCTGGCAAGGGATTCCCCAGCAAGGGCTAGCAAGGGAACGCCAGACAGGGCTGGCAGGAGCGCGCCAGGCCAGGCTGGCGCGCTGGAGCAGTCTAGGCCATGCCAATGGACCATATATCATCAATAGGTTTAATGAATTTTGGGAGGCTATATGAGTTGTACAAGAAACATAACTATATGTACAAATAAATGATTGCATGTGGGCTATGGTTTCTATTTGACTCTCCTTTTCAACTTTGGTTTTTTTTCGATACATAGAAAATGCGTGAGACGTGGCTATCCCTTATCCTCCCTTTTTTTCTTTTTCTTTTTTGGTTGGTTCAGACGACATACACGAACCAAACACCTTCTTAGTAACCCTTTTTTTTAACAACTTATTGAGATTATGAACTGTAAACTGATGTGAAACACAACTTTTGAAGCTGGGATTCGATCTGATGCATTTTGGTGGGAGGATATATAAATTCGTTTTTTTGAAAGGCTTTGTGGAATGTACAATGTACACAGCTATGTGTACAAAAACCTAGCAATGCTTACAAGCGGCTGTAGAAACCTTTTTCCTTCTTAACTTTCTGAAGAAATTCCAGAATGCAAATGAACGTAGGGCTGAAGATATGGAATAAGATTGTATACAGAAAAACCCAACTAAAATATGCTTTTCTGAAAAATACATGGACTGAAAGTGGGTTAAGACCCATCAAAACTTCTCCTCTCTTCTTCTTCTTTTGTTGTTTTTTGAAGGTTTTATTAAAATGTACAAGCCATACAACTATGTGTATAAATGGCTGGAACAACAGGTAAATATGCACGAAAATGCACAACTTGGGAAGGATTTTATGATAATATATGAACAAAAGGTGAGATAAAACTCATAAAAAGCTTCTTTTCTTCTGAACTTGCTCAATCAAACCCCCAAACCATAAACAAAAACGGATCTAAGAGGTTTTTGCAAACTTGGGGAATATTTGAGTGAAGGAAATCATATAGATCCATAGATCTGAACTAAAAAACATGATGGATCTATAGATCTGAAAGATTGTGAGGCTCATTTTGACAGATCTTATCTAGAAACAAGAAGATCTGAACAAATGAGGAGAGAAACGAATAGATCTAGGCAAACCTGATGTGAAGCACAACAGATTTGAGAGAAAAACGAGCTTGGAACCAACTGAGGCTTTTGCTACTTGCTCGAATCCGGGATGGCGCCAAATGATGCGACATCGACCTCCGGCGTCTCTTCTGGTCTTCTGCTGTGGCGGAGATCTGGATGTCACAGTACAAAGTCGTTAGAGCCGCCCCAGGGACTGTGCCCCGGGAGCGGACTCCGACGGTCAAGTTAGATCATCTAGAAGATCTGAGATGGTCCTCCATAGCTGGAGAGAACCATCTTGGTGCTAGTGGTGGTGTATGGTGGCTGACGGCGACAGGTGGCGGCTGAGCCACCCGGCCGGAGTGTAGGGCGGCGACTGAGCCAAGGGGCAGATCCCTGGGGAAAGATCCCTCTTCATGGGGGAGATATTATTCATTATATATGGGACAATTAGGTCAGGCCTTGGGCCAGCCCAATTCAGGCCCAGCTAGCAAGGAGCTGGGCGAGGCCGCCCGGAGGCACCGGGCGGGGCTGGCGGGCGCGCCCCAGGCAGGGCTGGCGGGAGCGCATCAGGAGAGGATGGCAAGGGAGTGCCAGGCGAGGGAGCGCCTGGCCGAGCCGGCAGGAGAGTCCCCAGCAGGGCTGGCAAGGGAGTCCCCAGCAAGGCTCGCAAAGAACGCCAGGCAGGGCTGGCAGGAGCGTGCCAGGCCAGGCTGGCACGCTAGAGCAGTCTATGCCATGCCAATGGACCATATATCATCAGCATGCCTATGTTGGATCGTTCGGTGATCGTGTTCATCGACGATATTTGGGTGTATTCGAGGTCTAGAGAGCAGCATGAGGAGCATTTGAGAGAGGTCCTCGGAGTATTGAGATCGGAGAGACTTTATGCCAAATTCTCCAAGTGTGATTTCTGGTTACGAGAGCTCCATTTCTTGGGGCACCTCGTTAATCAGAATGGGATTTTGTTTGACCCGGCCAAGATTGAGGCGGTTATGAGTTGGGAGGTGCCGGGATCCCCCACCGAGATCAGGAGTTTTCTGGGGTTGGCCGGCTACTACAGGAGGTTTATCAGAGATTTCTCCAAGATTGTTGTTCCTCTCACCAAGTTGACCCGGAAGGGCGTTGCTTTTTTTTGGGGTCCCGAGCAGTAGACCTCATTTGAGACTCTTCACCAGAGATTGTGCGAAGCTACAGTGTTAGCTCTTCCTGAGGGAATGGAGGACTTTGTGGTTTACTGCGATGCATCCATATCTGGGTTAGGCGCAGTGCTTATGCAGAGAGGGCACCTGATAGCATATGCATCGAGCCAGCTGAAGCCTCATGAGATGAGGTATCCCACCCACGATTTAGAGTTGGGGGCAGTGTTATTCGCCCTCAAGATCTGGCACCATTACTTGTACGGGGTTCGTTGTACCATATACACGGACCACAAGAGCTTGAAGTATCTGATGGATCAGCCCAACCTGAATATGCGCCAGAGGAGGTGGTTGGACGTGGTAAAAGATTATGACTGTGAGATTATGTATCACTCGGGCAAGGCTAACGTGGTAGCCGATGCCCTGAGTCGCAAGGCGGAGAGTGCCCCGATTCGAGACATATGCATGAGGATGACAGTGATGACTCCGGTATTGGATATCATTCGAGAGGCCAAAGCGGAGGCCGTGAGACCAGAAAACCGCAAGAGGAAGCGGGTGATTGGGCAAGTATCCGAGTTTGTGACGGATAGCCGAGGACTTATGACCTTTCGAGGTCAGATTTGGGTACCATATACGGGCGGAGCTCGTAGCAATCTGAATGGAGGAAGCGCATAGGTCAAGATTTTCAATCCATCCTGGGGCCACTAAGATGTATTTGGATCTGAAGAGAGATTATTGGTGGCCCTGTATGAAGAGGGATGTTGCTTGGGTGGTCGAGAGGTGATTGACCTGCCGCCGGGTCAAGGCAGAGCACCAACATCCACATGGTCCATTGCAGCCTTTGGAGATTCCCCAATGGAAGTGGGAGCAGATCTTGATGGACTTTATCACCAAATTACCGAGAACAGCGCGTGGAGTTGACGCGATCTGGGTGATTGTGGATCGGTTGACGAAGAGTGCTCATTTCCTTGCTATTAGTGAGAGCTCTTCTGCTGAGAGGCTGGCAGAGATTTATGTGCGAGAGGTGGTAGCTCGGCATGGAGTGCCGACGTCCATAGTGTCAGATCGGGATGTGTGTTTTACTTCCAGATTCTAGAAGAAGTTCTAGGAGGAGTTGGGAATGCGATTGCATTTTAGTACCGCCTACCACCCACAGACAGACGGACAGAGCGAGCGAACGATTCAGACGCTCGAGGACATGCTTCGAGTTGTGTTATGGACTTCGGTGGGAGTTGGGACACATACCTACCCTTGGCTGAGTTTTCTTACAATAATAGCCAACACTCGAGCATTGGTATGCCTCCCTTTGAGCTCCTATATGGGAGAAGCTGTCGCACTCCCATCTGTTGGGGAGAGGTGGGGCAGAGAGTTATGGGCAGCACTGAGATAGTGCCGAAGACGAACGGCCAGGTTCAGCAGGTCAGACATAGGTTACTGACGGCGCAGAGTCGTCAGAAGAGTTACGCGGATAGACGACGATCTGAGCTTGAGTTTCAGGTCGGAGATTTTGTGCTCCTGAAAGTTTCCCCATGGAAAGGGGTGATCTGGTTCAGGAAGCGGGGCAAGTTAGGGCGTCGATATATCGGTCCGTTCAGAGTGACCGCCAGATTGGGTAAGGTAGCATACCAGTTGGAGCTACCTGTGGAATTGAGTCAGATCCATAACACCTTCCACGTGTCCCAGTTGTAGAAGTGTGTGGCTGATGAGACGGCAGTGGTACCATTAGAGGACATTCAGGTGGATGCGAGCCTGAATTACATCGAAAGGTCGATCGTGATCTTGGATCGAAAGGTGAAAGTTCTGAGGAACAAGGAAGTGCCCCTGGTTCAGGTCCAATGGCAACATCAGATAGGGTCCGATTTGACTTGGGAGCCGGAGTCAGAGATGCGGGAGCAGCATCCAGAGTTATTTGCGGATCATGACTTCGAGGGAGAAGTCTGATTCTAGTGGGGGAGAATTGTAACATCCGGATTCCCAGGTATGTCATTTTAAGTATTTATTTTTGAGGATCATTGACCTACTCGACGAGTTGGCACTATAACTCACCGAGTAGAGTCGGGATGGCCACGTGGGTTTAATGATCTACTCGACGAGTCCGGGTGTAGACTCGCCGAGTAGGCGCTGTGAGTTGAAACCCTAAATCCTCGGGTTTGGGGCCTATATAAGGATAAGTATAGCCTCATTTACAGTTCTCCATCTGTTTCCTTTCACTGAGAGAAACCCTAATCGCCCCCTTGAGCTTTTGAGAGAGTTTTGAGCCATTGTTTGAGATCTATGGTGCATTTTGGTAGAGAGAAAGAGGATTCCAAGCAAGGATTGTGAAGAAGTTGCTAGATCTGCTGCTTAGACATCCAGGAGCTTCTATTCAAGGTATAAAGTTCGTACCTTTCTCTCTTGTATGGATAGATCTCATGGTTTTAGAGTTAGGGCTCCATTTCCATCTTATTTTGGGGACCTTGAAGGTTTTGAGCACCTTTATAGAAATAGACATCAGATCTGGACCTTGTGAGGTCCCTAGAGTCGAAAGTACCCTGCTTTATTAAGCCATGATAGCCCCTTGAATGAGAGACTTCTTCTCAAGCTTGTTCTTGGCATTTTTAGCCTTTAGTGCTATGCATGAACGTAAAGCTCGAGGCTTTATGTGATATTCAGGCCTTGAGAGCTTAGATCAAGGGCGTGAGAGAGTTTTCTGCCTTGAAATCGCCTGAATACAAGTTGAAACCGAATGGACTCGCCGAGTTGATGAGCCGACTCAACGAGCCGATTAGGGTTTTGTCCTGATGAACTGAGTCAGATGGTGACCCGTCGAGTTAGGGGTTATCTCGTCGAGTTGGAGCTTGCCGGGGTTGCCATGAATCGACTGGACTCGACGAGTCTCCCGAGTGCACTCGACGAGTCTGGTCAAAGTTGGACCGTTGACTGGAGTTGACTTCTGTTGACTTTAGGGCTTCGTCAAAATGAGTGAAAGAGGTCAGGGACGGGTAGAGTAGTCTTCTACCCACTTTTCAGAGATAAGAGTAGAATATTAATTAGAAATATTAATTGTGATAGGCGGAGGCTAGACCGAGGATTTTGGGCACGAGACTTTTACTAGCTATCTTACGAGGTGAGTCTTCTCACTATACTTTACCTACGGTGGTAATTATGTGTGACCAGAGGGTCTTATGTTCTTGCTTGAGTTATGCATGATTGTGTGATATGTATTGTATGCTATATTGTTTGTTGCTTAGACCGGACTGGAGGGTCCAATGAACTATGAGGCCAGAGGGTTCTCAATCAGACCGGACCGGAGGGTCCAACGAGCTAGACCAGACCAGAGGGTCCAACGAGCTACGGGACTGGAGGGTCCCGCTGAGACACATAGACCGGAGGGTCTTACAAAGTATAGCCTCGAGTGGCGAATTGTTGTATGTGGAATTTTGGGGAACTCACTAAGCATTCGTGCTTACCGTGTTATGTGTTATGTGTTTCAGGTACTTCCGAGGATCGCGGGAAGGCACCGGCGTGATTGTACACACACTCTTGATATGGAACTATGATTGTGGATCCTGGATTTGAATAATTGTATTGAAAACTTGTTGTTTATTTTTGAGAATTAATGATGAGACATGTTTTATGAGTTTAAAATTGAAGATTTTGTTTTGAAAAATCATTTCGTTACACCAAAGGGGTATGCCAGCACCCGGATAAGCTAGGCAGTATATGAATTATATGTTTATGAACTATGATGCTATGTGGTAGAAGTAGGGGTGAAATAGTCCCCGGTACCGGTCGAAAGGACCGAAGGGGTAGGCCAGCACCCTGATATGCTAGGCGAGGTACCGGTTGACAGGGCCGAAGGGGTAGGCCAGCACCTTGATATGCTAGGCGAGGTACCGGTCGACAGGACCGAAGGGGTAGGCTAGCACCCTGATATGTTAGGCAGTTACTGGTTGAAAGAGTCCGAAGGGGTAATCAAGTACCCGGATATGTTAGACAATATGTATATTGTATGGTATGTGGTATGATGGGGGAACTCACTAAGCTTCGTGCTTACGGTTTTCAGTTTTGGTTTCAGGTACTTTGTTTTCAAAGTAAAAGAGTCGGCTCGATTGCAGCGCATCACACTATGTTTTCCGCACATGAGATCTTTGGGATTACACTCTGATATTGTTTTATGATAACATATTTTGATTATTGACACTTTGGTTTTGACATGGGATTGTTTTAAGGATGTTTTATATTGTTGGTTTTATGAATTATTAAGCTAAAAATGAAATTTTTGGTCTTAAATTTTGGGATGTTACATCAGCAATCATCCCGAATCCTCTAAGTCACTTCCTCAAAATCCACTAAACCACATCACTACTCTACCGAAGCATATCCCATGCTCTCTTAGGTTACCGACCCCACCCAGCCCTCAGCTGCTGAAGGATTCCCATTAACGTCAACTACCTACCTCATGAATATAGTCACATGCAACAGAGATCAGATAATCCTTCGAGTAAAAGACTCAATCCTAGAACTATTGGTCTCAGACGAGAGCTGCGCAATAGGTTCAAGTCTATCACTCTGAGATTATCCAGCCTATGCCACATGTGACTTAGCATATTTACTTAGTAGCTAACTCACGTTGCTAAGAGCCCCACAAAGCACAAAGCAAGCAGCATTCAGGCAACGGAAATAATAACCAGCATACTCTATACAAGCCATTCCATCTACTTATCGGATATACAAACTAGCATGCAATACTAAAGCTTATACAATCAGGCACAAAAAAAGGCATCTCTCCTATCATATAATACTGAGCATATCCTTAGCCCTAATCTAGCATGCAGTTCTCATAATCATATCATATATCATAATAAACATGTATTGGTATTCTGGGAACCACTTTGAGCTCGACCGATTGCACGCATCACACCCCTTTCTTTGATTAGAAGATCCTTTTTAGTTACATGTTTATTTTATAAAAAATTCACCAAACCCTCAGTTTGAGTTCAGGCACACCCGAGAGTATGCACGAATCCCTCAAACCAAGGCTCTGATACCAACTTGTAACATCCCAAAAATCAAGGTTAAAAATTTTATTTTTATTATATTATAGACACCATTGAAACTTTGTCAAAACATTGAAAAACATTTAAATAAAAACTATTATCAGAATTCATTCCCAAAGATCGCATATTGCAGAAAACACGGGTATATGCGTTGATGGGTTTTTGAGCAAATCATCAATCCTATGGTGCACATGCAAAACCCTAAAACCTTGGATCTAGGTTTCTCTATTGTACATGCAAATTATCCAAGGCTTACAAAACCTAGATCTAGAATACAAAATCCGAAAATAACAAATAAAACAAGTTTAGATGATTACCTTGATTGTTGCTTGAAGATCTTTAGCTTATGAGAACCTAGCACCTCAAATGTGATGCCTCTGATGGATCACAAACACCAAAGAAAGTTGGATGATCTTGGAGAGATGGGATGAGAGGCTCAAAATCGGCTCTAAGACTTTTTAGGGTTTCTAGATGCCGATTTCTGAAGCCCTAGGGGTCCTTATATAGTGGGGCTACTAGGGTTTCAGTCAAAACCCTAATTGGATAGCTTAGGCCTTAAGCAGTCCAATGGAACCTTCTGGAATAGGGCCTTGGACGATTTCAAGGTGGGCTTCCACCCTAATTTCGTCCACTCCTTTATCCTTATGATCCACAACCCAAAATCCAATTATCTTATAATTGCAATTCTAGTCCCCTAAGTTTAATTAATATCTTTTGATCACAAAATTAATTTCTTAATTAATTCTTGACCAATATTAATTAATATTTCTCTTTTAATATATTATTCATATAATATATTAATAAACCATAATATCCTCTTTCTCCACTAATCATCCATTCAAGTTGCTCCGGTGAAGTCAACCCAAAAGGACCATGCTACAACCGGGTCAAGTACATACCAAATATAGTTATGGACTTAGACACTAATCCAACTGTCTCCCACTTGGATAAGTCTAATAACTATAGATGTAAGTACGACTTCAAAATCCGATTAGCAATCGTAGCTCTCAAAATCCGCTGTCGAACTCTGACTCGTACTTTAGATAAGGGATCGTATAGTCTTCCGTTCTCAAGATAGCGTGCGGACAAATACATGGAACATAGTCATACTTATTGTCCAACAGTTTGTTTCTCGATCTCTGATTTGTCTGACATAGAACTTGATTGAACACATCAACTCAGTCATGACCGGGCCCGACACATAAGTCAAACCAAATCATCGAGGGGCCCAGATATCGCTTTTACCCTCTTAGGATAAAAGGAACAGATAAACTTCGACTTATATGCATTTACCATTCAATCATCAAATCATGCACAACAATGCGTTTTATAACATCAACTTACTGATGCGTTTACGCATTATCAATGCACAACCAACTTGCAAACAATAAACCATATATCTAGGTTTAAAGACCATATGGTATTATCGTCTTACGATCACTCGTGATAAATTCCATGAAGTGATACAAGTATGTGTGGGTTTAATCCAATGCTCAAATCTTATTTCATTAGCACTCATGAACGTTGCAGCAAACTTTTGCTATGTCTAATACACTTTAGACAGTCTACAAACCTATTCATGATAGTCTTCTTTCATATCTACTTCCAACATATGAACGACTGTGGACTGTTTGAATAATCTTAATATTCAGGAAGTCAAAACATGCAAAGTGAAACAATAGGTAAATAATTAACAGAAGACAGTAACTTTACTTATAAATAATACTCCTTTATCTAATCATCAAATGTTAATTACAAATTATCTATTACATGTTTCAAAACTATCTAATCACTAAAACTTATATCGTCCTTCAACCCAATGCTCCTAGCGTGCTGCAAGTGCTTAACCCTACTCAGTCCCTTCGTAAGGGGATCTGCTAGGTTCTCTTCTGACGATACCCTCTTTACTACGAGGAGTCCCTCTTCTACCCGATGTATAATAAAATGATATTTCTTATCGATATGCCTGGATCTGCCATGATCCCTCGGTTCCTTGGTTAAGGCAACTGCACTTTCGTTATCACAGAAAATTTCCATAGGCTCCTTTATGGCTGGTACAACTCCAAGGTCTCCGATGAAGTTCTTCAACCATATTGCCTCCTTCGACGCTTCGCTCGTTGCTATCTACTCTGATTCGCACGTTGAATCAGCTACGGTCTCTTGCTTGGAACTTTTCCAAGTTACTGCTCCTCCATTCAAGGTAAAGACCCAGCCTGACTGAGAGCGGAAGTTGTCTCGGTCGGTCTGAAAACTGGCGTCACTATACCCTCGTACCCTTAAGTCATCACTCCCACCGAGGATAAGAAACCATTCCTTGGTCCTCCGAAGGTACTTAAGAATATTCTTGACTGCAGTCCAATGAGCTCTATCAGGGTTCCCTTGATATATGCTGACCATGCTCAAAGCGAAGGCCACATCAGGGCGAGTACAAGTCATAGCATACATGATCGTGCCAACTGCGGAAGCATAAGGTACTCGACTCATTTTTGCTATCTCGGCTTCAGTACTCGGGATCTGAGTCTTACTCAACTTGGTATTTCTTTGGATCGGCAACACCCCTTTCTTGAAGTTCTCCATACTAAAACGTTTTAGTACCTTATCCAAGTAAGTATTTTTACTAAGTCCTATTAGCCTTTTACTACTGTTTCTCACTATCCTTATTCCCATAATATAGGCAGCCTCTCTGAGGTCCTTCATAGCGAAGCACTTCCCAAGCCAGGACTTAACTTCCTGCAAGGTTGGATGACGTTTCCTATGAGCAGTATGTCATCGAAATACAATACGAGGAAGCTAACTATACTCCCACTAGCTTTGACATATACACAAGACTTATCCTCGCTTCGCAGGAAGCCAAACTCTTTGACTTTCTCATCGAAACAAAGATTCCATTTGCGAGATGCTTGTTCAATCCATAAATGGATTTCTCAAGCTTACACACTCTATTAGGATGCTCTGCATTGACAAAACCGTCTGGTTGATTCATGTAAACATCCTCAACCAACTTCCCATTAAGGAAAGCGGTTTTGACATCCATTTGCCATATTTCATATTCATGAAATGCAGGAATGGCTAGCATTGCCCTAATAGACTTTATCTTCGCAACTGGTGAGAAGGTCTCATCATATTCAACTCCAGGAGTTTGAGTAAAGCCCTTCGCAACCAATCGCGCCTAATAAATGTGTACCTTCTCATCCATGTCGGTCTTCTTCTTGAAAATCCATTTGCACCCGACCGTCTTACGACCTGGCACATTGTCAACAAAATTCCAAAATTGGTTGTCATACATGGACTGAATTTCGCTGTCCATAGCCTCTTTCCATTTTGCAGACTTCGGGCCTGCCATGGCTTCCTTGTAGCTGTTAGGTTCATCCAAATTTACTAGTGTACTATCACTAATAAACATATCACCTTGAGTAGTAATATGAAAACCATAACACTGGTGGAACACTAACTCTACTAGAACGTCTAAGAGGTAGGGACTCGTCAACAGGTTCAACATGAGTTTCCTCCTCAGGTTGAACGCCAGTGTTAGAGGTTCCTTAATCATTCGATTCTTGAAGCTCTTCAAGATCGATTTGCCTCCCATTGTCTCCTTGGCTTATGAGTTCTCGCTCTCGGAAAACCCCTCTCCTCGCAACGAAGACAACATTGTCACTCGGTCTATAGAAGAGATATCCAAATGACTTTTGTGGATAGCCGATGGAAATACACCACTCACTACGAGGTTCGAGCTTGTCGTGAGTCTCTCGTCTTACGAAAGCCTCGCAACCCCAAACCTTGATATGTGCCAACGAGGGAGCTTTCCCTGTCCACATCTCGTGAGATGTTTTGGCAACCTTCTTTGTAGGGACTAGGTTAAGGATATGGGCGGAAGTCTCTAAGGCATACCCCTAGAATGAGATAAGTAACGAAGCATGACTCATCATGGAATGAACCATGTCCAACAAAGTTCAATTACGCCTCTCAGCCACACCATTCAACTGCGGTGTCCTAGGTAACGTCAATTGCGAAACGATTCCGCATTCCTTGAGATAGTCATGGAATTCAAGACTAAGGTACTCACCACCTCGATCGGATCGGAGCATCTTAATTTTCCTGCCCAGCTGATTCTCCACTTCATGTTTAAACTCTTTGAACTTTTCAAATGTTTCTGACTTGTGCTTGATTAAGTAGATATAACCATATTTGCTATAATCATCGGTGAAAGTCACATAGAAGCGGATTGTATCCCTTGTGGTGGATCTAAAGGGCCCACACACATCGGTGTGTATGAGATCCAATAAACCCTCACCCCTTTCATAAGTACCCGTGAAGGGTGACTTGGTTATCTTTCCAAGTAAACAAGACTCGCACACGTCATCGTCCCTAAGGTCGAATGACTCCAATACTCCATCCTTTTGGAGTTGAGCTATGCGTTTCTTGTTGACATGTCCAAGACGACAATGCCACAAGTATGCTCTATCCAAATCATTGGAAGACTCGATATGCAACACATCATTTCCTAAATTGTCTACAACCATCACAGTTTCATATATTCCATTACAAGGCAATGCTTCAAAATAGAAAACACCATTAAAGAAAGCATTAATAGAACCATTTTCATTATCAAACGAAAATCTAAAACCTTGTTTATATAAACCATGAAAATAAATGATGTGTCTTGCCATTTCAGGCGAATAGCAACAATTATTCAACTCTAGTCCTAACCCACTACTAAGCACTAAAGAGTAAACTCCAATCTTGGTGACAGGCGACGCTCTTCTGTTCCCCATGATCAAGTTTATCTTCCCATGCTCCACATCCATATTTCTTCTTAGGCCCTGCAAATCAGAACAAATGTGAAAACCACATCCTGTATCGAGAACCCAAGAAATAGCATGCGACGAGTTATTAGATTGAATAGTATAAGTACATGCGTAGGATAGTTTTATCTTTCCATCCTTGATGTCCTGCAGATACTTCGGGCAACTTCATTTCCAATGCCCTTTGTCATGGCAGTAGTAGCACTATGCATCCTTCGGGTTGGAGGAGGGCGCAGTGGAACCAGCCTTGGTTCCACTAGAGGAGGTACCATCTTGGGACTTTCCCTTGGTGGCTCTTGGAAGGAGCCTTCCTCTTCTTACCCTTCCCTTTACTAATAGCCATGACGGGGGCAACAACAGTAGGAGTTGATGCAACAAATTTGTCCTTGAGGTTTCTCTCAGCAGTCCTCAGCAGGCCTTGAAGCTTGCTCAAAGTGACCTCCTCCTTGTTCATGTGGTAGGTCATGCGGAACTGGTTGTAACAAGGAGGTAAGGAGTGAAGAATGATATCAATCGCCAGCTCCTCATCAAAGTTAACATTTAACTTCAGCAGGCGGTCGACATATCTCTACATTTTCTGCAGGTGGGCTGTGACAGACTCTCCGTCCCTCATCTTGGTAGTGATCATCGAAGTGATAATCTCGTACCTCTCCTGCCTGGCACTTTGGTGGTACCTTTCCAGTAAATCCTGATGCATCTCATAGGGGTAGAAATCCTCGTAGTACTTTTGGAGTTCAGCAGTCATAGTCGCGAGCATGATGCAATGGACTTTCGTAGCATCGCGCTCATGAGCCTCAAAGGCAGCGATCTCCTCAGGAGTAGCAGTGTTCACATTCACTTCTTTCAGCTCCTTGTCGAGGACATACTCCTTGTCCTCGTAGCGGATAACCAGTCGAATGTTTCGGATCCAATCATTAAAATTGGTCCCATCAAAAATCACCCTCCCACACAAATTCATGAGTGAGAATGAGCCGGAAGAGTTCGAGCCAGAAGCGTTGTTGTTGTTTGAGGTAGACATCTTGATTAGATAAGAATCCCTAATTAAACACCCAAATGAGAAATTAGGGCTAGGATCCAACAACATTATTCACAATTTAGAAGAGGGATGTCGTAATATAAATCGCCAATAATTTGAAGGTAAGTGAATGACGATTCACTAATTTCCACCATGAAAAACAAAACAAAATTAAGTTTTAAATGTGTTGAAACTCCTAGATTTTTTGAGATTCATTGAACTTTTCAATGACATGTTTAAATCTCGATATGACCTTCAAGTTTGTAACTGGGATACCGAGGATCACAAACAAGGTGTGAATAACCATGCAAATATACTTGGTGCCCTCATTGTTACAGTCACCTAATCAATGTTACGGTTAGCCACACACGCTCCATTGATCTATGACAAATACCGAGTCACCTTTTTCCACCTTTTCTAGACCCAAATTAGTGTGTCGATTAACCACACACGCCCCACTAACGTCTTGGCAATGGTACAAAGTGTAATTTCATGGAATAGCATCATGTTCACATTTTTCCTAAAGTAACTAAGATTGGGAATTTTATAAAAACATTTAGTTACTTTATTAACCATTATACTTTTAATGAGGAATTAGTTGCCCTATCCTACCCGTTCGGCTAACGACCCTCCACCAATCAAGGAAGCGGTGGGTGAGAGTGGACACCCATTAAACTGTCATTTTATAGGCAGCAACTTTATACCCCCTTATAGATCGGCTTCGTGAATGAGGCCTACTAACGATAAGACTAGCATTAATATTATACATATATATAATCATTATTCTTATAATATTATAATAGTATAAGGGTTGAATTTTAAACTTGTAAAATTCTAGGGTTTAGAATTTAAATATTTCAAAATTAAACTTTTTAATCAAAATTTAAATTCCAAAACTTGAGGGCAAGTTTTGAAACTTTTCAAAACTTTCTAGATCAAAATTCAAATAATTTAATTAAACAGTTAATTGGTGATTATCTAATTTTGACCAAATCCAATTCCATGGCAAGATAATTCTATCAAATAATTCAAATAATTAAAGTTTATCATATAAGGCAATATTTATCTAATAATTGACAATTATCTTCTATTTTGATAAGGATAATCACATCATATTAATAAAATTCGGATTTTATCAATCAAAAACATTTTTGGTAATATCCCAAGTCAAACTAGGCCAAAATCCCGAAATTCCCTCTGTCTGACTTTCCGACTCGCCGAGTCACCATTTGGACTCGTCGAGTTCATTTGACTCGTCGAGTTCATCAGGTGACTCGACGAGTTTGTCATGCAGAAAGAAGGAATTTCGATTTTAAGCAATGAATAATTATACAAAGCATCAAATACAACAGAAACCAATCAAATCCCTGGTACCACTGATAGGTTTTTGAGCAAATCATCAATCCTATGGTGCACATGCAAAACCCTAAAACCTTGGATCTAGGTTTCTCTATTGTACATGCAAATTATCCAAGGCTTACAAACCCTACATCTAGCATACAAAATCTAAAAATAACAAATAAAACAAGTTTAGATGATTACCTTGATTTTTGCTTGAAGATCTTTAGCTTATGAGAACCTAGCACCTCAAATGTGATGCCTCTGATGGATCACAAACACCAAAGCAAGTTGGATGATCTTGGAGAGAGGGGATGAAAGGCTCAAAATCGGCTCTAAGACTTCTTAGGGTTTCTAGATGCCGATTTTTGAAGCCCTAGGGGTCCTTATATAGTGGGGCTACTAGGGTTTCAGTCAAAACCCTAATTGGATAGCTTAGGCCTTAAGCAGTCCAATGGAACATTCTGGAATAGGGCCTTGGACGATTTCAAGGGGGCTTCCACCCTAATTTCGTCCACTCAATTATCCTTATGATCCACAACCCAAAATCCAATTATCTTATAATTGCAATTCCAGTCCCCTAAGTTTAATTAATACCTTTTGATCACAAAATTAATTTCTTAATTAATTCTTGACCAATATTAATTAATCAATATGATTTCTCTTTTAGTATATTATTCATATAATATATTAATAAACCATTATATCCTCTTTCTCCACTAATCATCCATTCAAGTTGCTCCGGTGAAGGCAACCCAAAAGGACCATGTTACAACCGGGTCAAGTACATACCAAATATAGTTATGGACTCAGACACTAATCCAACATGCGCTGCAATCATCTCGAGCCCCTTTCATTTGAAAACTAGAATACCTGAAACATAAACTGAAATCATAAGCACAAAGCTTAGTGAGTTCCCCAAAGTACCACATACCAAACATATAGTAAATACTTAGTGGGCCCCGCCCGTCATCGGGCCCCGCCCGGCTTCGGACCCCGCCCAGCATCGAGCTAAGCTCGGTAAAATAGTCCCCATCCAACATACAATAACATATATCAAAATAACCACATACACATGCAATAATCACAGAGATACATAACATACAGATATCCATCAGGCCCCGCCTGGCATCGGGCCTTAGCTTAGATGACATATACACACAAGCACATGCAAGAGTCACAAAGACAACTAGAATACTAAAAACATAATATAAACATGGGATGACCTTGGTGTCTTTGACCCGCTAAACCCGGTAAGGAAACTCACCTCGAATGTAGAAGCTCACTGCAAGAAATCCTTAGTTGCTGCCCTGATAAATTCTCGAGCTAACAATACCAAAATGTCACCCAATTTGCAATTGGGTTCCAAACCATGATCCATAATCCATACCTGGGGTAAAATGATCATTTTACCCCTGACCCAAACAAGAACCAAAGCTGAGGCCCAACCTCAATAAAGAAGAAGGCCCAAAACCAAAAGATCCACAAAGGCCAACTAAAGGCCCAATTTTCCAAATTGGGCCCAATCCTATATGGGCCTTATCCTAAGCCCATACTTCCCTTAATTACAATTCGGAATACCTCAATTACCCATTGGGGGCAAACTTACTCAAAGTCATAAATCAAAACTCAAAGTCAACGGCCTGAGTTGACCTAACTCGCCGACTGTTACCCTTTAACTCGTCGAGTTCGGGAAGAAAGCAGTCCAACTCGCCGAGTTGTCTAATCAACTCGCCGAGTTGGCCATCCAACTCGTCGAGTTCACCCGGGACCAAACAACTCAACCCATTAAGCCGAAAAATTCGAAACTAACAGCTTCTCCCACTCAGATCTTAACTGAAATGGCCTCAAGAAGGGTAAAGTTTCCAACTTTACCCCTAAGAACCACTAAAATGGGTTTAAAACCCAAACCCTAAACTTAAAAGGGTAAGGACTTAATCCTTAAGCACTTATTCCACAAGGACACAACTCCAAGATGCAGATCTGACCCTATGAGGCTAGATGACCATGTAAAGTTTCCAACTTTACACTTATTCATGCTTAGAAGAAGCTCAAAAGCTTATAAGAGACCAAAAGAAGGACTTAATGAATGCATAAGCCCTTAGAACCATAAAGTTGGCACCTTTATGCCAAAAGAGCTCATGAAAATCATAGATCTGGAAAGGATAAACACTTAGGACTTCTACTTCCTCAACAATCACCCAACCATGGCTAAAAGCATACAAATAAATACGAGAAGGGATCTAAGCCAATATTAAGCAAGGTTAGAACTTTATACCTAATATGAGCTGGAAATGGAGCAGAGAATCAAGATCTATGAGCTCCTTCTTGAACCACCACCTTGCACCAAGCTTCTCCTCCTTGAATGAGCTTCAAACACACACCAAAACACACAAAATGGACTCACAACACTCTTGGAGGCTCTAGGGTTTCGAGATTAGGGTTAGGGGATATGGAGGCTGGAAATGAGGCCACCACCTGGAACTTAAGGTGTTTAAATAGGGTGCATAACCCCAAAATTAGGGTTTCCTAAACAACGCCCAACTCGTCGAGTTGGCTCCTCCAACTCGCCGAGTTGTCTCATGAAACTCGTGACCAAAACAACTTCTAATCGCCGCGCTGATGCTCCTCAAATCGTCGAGTAGACCCATTAAATCCTCACGATTCATCATCTTCAACTCGTCGAGTTGGCTCCTCCAACTCGCCGAGTTCAACTTGAAATTGGCATAATTCTACAATTGACCTTCTAGATTTCGGGTGTTACAGATTATGTGATATATGTCTATGTGTATAGTGGGCGGGGCCTGATGTCAGGTGGGGCCTAAGAATAACAGATTTGTATACCGAGCGGGGCTCGATGCCGGACGGGGCCCGAAGCCGAGTGGGACTCGATACCGGGTAGGGGCCCAGTATGTGATTTATTATGTATGGTATGGGGTAGTTTGGGGAACTCGCTAAGCTTTGTGCTTACGGTTTTCAGTTTATGTTTCAGGTATTTCCAGTTCCAATGGGAAGGGCTCGGGATGATTGCAGGGCACACACCACCTAGTTCTGCCTTTTGTGTTTTACTCTGATTCAAGATGATTTTTAATACACTTATTTTTTTGGGATTGCATTGATGTTATGTTTAGAATATTGATTTTTATTAAATTAAAAATGAAATTTTCGGGTCATATTTTTGGGATGTTACAATATGAGAGCAAGAACAAAGAAAGTGATTGTTATGATTTTCGAGTGTACCCTAAAAAATGAAGACCAAAATTGGTTAAGTACATTTTCCATCAGAAAACTTGTAGTGATCTTAATCATGATGACGAATGCGGAATATGAAATGATTTAATAAATCATACAAGAATCATGAACACGAAGAACACAAGGATGTAAATAATCTCGTTTTAATCTCTCATTAGTCTAGAAATTATTACAAAGCGGGTCTTGCAAATTTTTCTCTCACTAGACTAATCTCTCACAAGTTCTTACATAAATGAGAGTCACTCACTTCCTATTTATAGGAAAGACAACTCATTACACACAAACAAAAGGGTAATCTACTAGAAGCATCCAAGCATGACTTTGCACCCTAACATTCTCTCCCTCAAAGTTAGGATTGGATGTCATGGCTCTAATATCCAACGAGCTCCAAGCGATAAGACCCAACTCCCCCTCGAATTGACATCGGTCTTTAAACGTCGCTTTGAAATAAAGTAACTCGAATACCCGTTTCATATTTCTCCCCCTTTTTATAATAAAAAATGATTATAAAACAAAAAGGGTATGAGAAACGCTTGTGAAATAATCCATATAAAACGCCCTCTCGATGTGTGTCAAAAATGCAACCGCGAAAATCTTGCACGAAAAAAACAATCACGAAAAAGTCATGAAAAATTTCCAATTTTTGTGAAAAATTTCGACTTTTGGGTGAAAGTTGCAATAATTTCGAAAATCCGGGTAAAATCTGCCAATATCAGAATTTTGCAGGGACCCGTTGCGCCAAAAACAACTTCCAATGCGAAATTTTACCCCAAATTTGAAACTGGGCATAAAGTGTCAATTCGCATAAGCTTTAGGGACTAAACTTGAAACTTCTTCACATGCCATCGAAATTATACCCCAATGTCAAAAACAGTTCAGGACTCCAAATGAAAAATCCGTTCCTCTTCACAAATCTTGTCGAAAACAATCCCTAATTCGAATTTGGGTAACTTTTGCCACTTCTTAAAAATTCCAGGGGTGCAAACTGAAAAAGTCTGTTTTCTTCCCCAAATCGCTTGTACCAGTCGAATGAGATTTCATTCGATGCCAAGTAGTGACCCTCGACTCCAATGCTCGGTAACGACCTTCGAAATCAACTATCACTCGACCATATTCTCATATCAACCCTCGACTTCGAAGCTCATTCCTTCAAGAGTCGGAGAATGTCGATTAGGCTCCTCAAGCCTTCGATCCTCGACATCGAGACCTTATAAAAACCCCAGCCTCGTTGCCAGGTACAGAATGTAGACCTCGATTCCAGGTAAGAACCTTCGACATCAAGACGTTCGACTCCAAAATCAACAACCGACATCAAACTCCAATCAACAAATACATTCGATTCTCATTACAACCACACACCAGTTGAACTCTCTCATTTGATTCCCAGACCCATCTGCATTCCATTCCAAACAAAGACTTTCAACTATTGAATCCAAAATGAAGTCAATTTTGACTTTAACATTCCATATCCAATTTTGATTCGAACTTAACATGTATCAGTCAAACTCGCAATGTACAACTCGAACTCCTCCAAGTCGATACGAGCTAATTTGAGTTCACCATTCCAACGAATTCGACCCAGTAATCAGTCTAATATAAATTCATCTTCAATAAATCCATTCATCCCCAAAACATATTTCAATTCAATTCAAGGACACTAACAACAACATCAGTTGAACTCGCTTCTCCTGTCCATGTTCGATTTCAAGTCATTCTACCCCAAGACTCCATCAATCAAATTTTAATTCGACTATTAACCTCAATTTGAGTTCGACTAGTACTTGGCAATAATCACTTTCGAAATCGAAATTAGGGTGCTTGATTAATGAATATCAATTCCAAGTCAAACACATTTGACAACCAAACCCAACTGATTTCGAAATCTACTTCAAAACTATCAAAAAAAGATGAAATCGATCCCAGTACATGTTCGATTTCAAGTCAATTTTCACTATTCCTTTGTCGATTCAAACTTCATTAACCATCACCGATCTCATACCTGTTTGGCATGAAATCTCAAATTAAGAAGGTCAGTCGAAATTGATTTTGATTTCAGTGTTCGACTTCAAGCAATAATATCGAACGATTCAAAATTTTGAAGTATACTCGATTGATACAAGATATATGATACCGAGAAACAAATATACTGAATCGATTTTGAACAGTTTTCTAATGAATTTCGGCTTGAATCAAATATGACACAAAATTAAAAGTTTTAGGCTCAAATCAATAACCAACGGATCGATATAGATTGGGCTTCGAAATAGGAATCAGATGAACAGAACCTTCGGATGAACAGTAAAATTTTCGAAATATTGGCCAAAACAAAATTAATTTCAAAATTAAAAAAAATTGTGAGAATATGATTTTGATTTTTGGATTGATCTAAAAAAAATAATTGGGTCAACAATGGGGTTTGAAATAAAATAGAGCCAACGAATCAAAAATAAAAAACGAAACGCACGAATCAAAATTAAAATTGAATTTCGATAAAACCTGGATCGTTCTTCATCGATCTCAACATGAATTTTTCGGAATCCACTTGAGAATTTGTGAAACCATCTTGACGATTATTTTTCCGTTTGCAACACACGAATCAATCATTGAAGATTTTGGTTCTTTTGTTGGAACAAGAAAATCACCAATCTTCACATTGTACCACCCACAATGTGTGTTGTACAATCCGTTCTTCGTGTTCTTCAACGCTCTAACACCATCTTCATAAGAACCATCAACACTTTTGGGTTTTGAATTCAAATTCATCGCATCACTTGATGATTGTTGCTTTGGAACCCAAATTTGTTTCATAAATTTTGGCTTCACAAAAACATTTGAATATTTTTGTGAAGAAACTCATTTGTTCTTACGTTTGATCTTCTTCTTCTTCTTTTTTCTCATCTTTTTGCATCTTGAAGATTTGAATTCAAGAACAATTTCATTCTTGATAACTTCAACTTTTCAAGTTTGAATAAAATCTTTTGGAGTTTGATATTTGTGAATTTCCTGAATTGATGGCTTTCGATAAGGAATCATTCCTTCAAACGAATCACAAGAACACAAAATATCATCGGTTTGAACTCCAATCGAGCAAAAAATGTTTTTCATCTTCATGAGAATCAACTTGAATCTTCTTATCTTGAACTTCCAGAACATCAAGAACATCACATTGAATTCCATAGTCTTGAACTTCAGCAAACTTAAGAGCATGAAGATCACTTGGGTTTTCAATAAGAGAAATGTGTTTCTTATCAAAAAAAAAACTCTCTTTCTTTTCCTTCCTTTTGATTTTCACTCCAAGATAACATGTTCATGGAAATTTCAAGCAAACATCCAATCTTCGAAAGTGGTTGAAATATAAATCTTCCATGATCATCTTTTAATCCTCTATAAGAAACCAAAGTATCCCATGAAATCAACCCACCTTTCAACAATAATCCATAAAATTGATTTTCATCGACTTTGTATTTGACATCTTCAATGATCACAATCCAAGAATCATAGCGTAAGTACACCATCTTTGATCAATTGATAAGAACTTGGGTTTTTCTAGAGAGAGAAAGTGATTTTGAATGGGTTTCTAGAGAGAGAAAGCAAAATCACTTGAATTCTAGTGAAGAAAATCGAATTATGAATCAAATCAAGGAACAATTTGATTTCTAGAATCCAAAAACTCCCCAAAACACGAAGATCAAATCACAATGAAGAATCACCAAATCAAAATGTTATCATGGATAAATTCTTGAGAGATTCAAGAACACCCGCTCTGATACCAATTGTAGTTGTGTTAATCATGATGACGAATGCTGAATATGAAATGATTTAGTGAATCATACAAGAATCATGAACACGAAGAACACAAGAGTAAATAAATTTAGGTTTTGCTCTCATTAGTCTATAAAGTATTACAAAGTTGGTCTTGCAAATTTTCTCTCACTAAACTAATCTCTCATAAGTTCTTTTTTTATAAAATGAGTGACACTCACTTCCTTATAAAGGAAATACAACTCATTACACACACAAAAGGGTAAGCTACTAGAAGCATCCAAGCATGACTTTGTACCCTAACAATACTATCACAAGACAGTTTTATGTTTGAAAAACTGTAACCAAAACAGTTTGATGTCTGAAAACTGTCACTAATCCGGGTTCTTTCTATAAGGGTCAAAACAAAGTAAAAAACTAGGTTTATTTCCAAAAAATCAAATTTCTGATGCATTTTTAATAACAACTCAACCCTAGCCAGGGGCTCTGCCTCTTGGACCCCGTCAGGGGCTGCCGCCCCTTGGACCTCGCTCCCAGGGGCGCTGCCCCCGGATCCCCGTTTGTTCAGGGGCTTCGTCCCTAAATGACAGTGTACTTTAAAACTTGATCAAACTGTAACAAGTGTGTACGCCACATCTTCCTTGCTTGTTCAATATTTATCCATATCACTTTTGGTCAACAAATTAATCCCCACTTAAATAATATCGATGATAACAAATCACCAACAAACCTCCCCCGTTTAAGTGTAATCTTGATGAACTTAAAAACAAAACATAACAACAACAAACTGATGCATAAATGAAATGTCGTGGCGATTGAATTTCACATTAGTATATTATACAATCCAAATTTTCAAATAACAGGGTGTCACTATGGATTGAACCATTTCTATTCATAGTGAATACATGAATACAATACACACAAAAGTTTATATTCTCATAAGTTCTAACTTGACACTATATTTTACTAGCTTGTGTCCTATCCTTTAATAAGCATATCAAAGTCAAGTCCCAACTTCTTGAAGCAGCTAAACTTCATGATTATAAAGGTAGTCCTTTATTCTTGCACCTGTAAATGTAATTTTTCAAAGAACTATTAAGAAATAAAATTTCAACCTCCTTAACTTGCAGTTCTTAACACATACCTTGGGATGATGATAATAATGTGTTCCAATCTTCAAATATCAAGCTTTCCACAATGAATTCAACATCTAATATTATATTAGATAGGAATTGGGTATCTCAATATGAAAGATTTAGGTGTACTTTAAACCCATCCCAATGACTACCTTGTGCACAAGATCTCTTGATAACTCTTTGGTTATATGATCAGCCAAATTCAACTGAGTTCTTACAAACTCCACAGATATCACACCAGTCATGATGAGCTCACGAATCATGCTACATATAACACCCAAGTGTATAGACTTCCTGTTGTACACTTGACTATAAGCGTTAGCCAAAGTTGCAACACTATCACACCTGATAGATATGGTAGATATCGGTTTGGGTCATAATGGAATTTCAAATTAAATTCCTTAGTCGTTCAGCTTCTTTCGCAGCAGCAGACAAAGCAACAAACTCATACTCCATGGTTGAATTAGTAATGCATGTCTGTTTCTTGGATGCCCAAGAAATGGCTCCTCATCCAAGAAGAAATACCCAACCACTAGTAGAGGATTGATCCTCTAAGTTGGTAATCTAGATGGCATCTGAATAACCTTCCAAAACAGAAGGATATCCACTATAAGTCAAACCTTAATCCATGGTTCCTTTCAAATACTTGAATACTCTATTCATTGCTTTCCAATGATGTGCACTAGGATTACTAGTATATCTACTAAGCTTTCCCACACCAAAAGCTATATCAGGCCGAGTACTAATCATGGCATACATAAGACAACCAATTGCTCTAGAATATTCAAGTTAAGATATTGGAGATCCTTTATTTAAGATTAGGATCTATAGGAGTTCTTATAGAAGAACAATTCTCAGAGTTAAACTTTTTCAATATCTTCTCAATATAATGAGATTGAGAAATTGAAATCTCATTTGTTTCTTTTCCGAATTCTTATACCAATAATTACCTCGGCCTCCCCCGTGTCTTTCATGTCAAAACTAGATGATAAGAATTTCTTGGTTTTATCAACTTCACCTGGATCGGTACCAAAAATTAACATATCATCAACATATAGACAAATTATAACTCCTTTACTATAAGAATCAAATTTGCTATATACACATTTGTCAGCTTGGTTTAATGCAAAAACCATTAGACAAGATCACACCATCAAACTTTTGATGTCATTTTTTTGGTGCTTGTTTCAAACTATATAATGATTTCTTCAACTTGCACACCTTATGTTCATTACCAGGCATCATAAACACTTCTGGTTGTTTCATGTAAATTTCCTCATCCAAGTCACCATTCAAGAATGCAGTTTTCACATCCATTTGGTGAATCACAAGATTATGTATAGCTGCAAGAGCTAACAATAATCTAATTGTGGAAATTCTAGCAACAGGAGCATAAGTATCAAAGAACTCAATGCCTTCCTTTTGCCTAAAGCCGTGGATAACCAATCTGGCTTTATACTTATCAATTGTGCCATCCACCTTCATTTTCCCTTTTGAGGATCCACTTACTTCCCAATGCCTTGCAACCAGGAGGTAAATCTGACAATACCCAAGTATTGTTATGCATGATAGAATCAATCATATCTTGAATTGCTTCTTTCAAGAAACAAAAATCCCTAGAATCCATAGCTTCGCTAAAAGTCTTTGGATCCTCCTCAATATTAAAACAATATTGATGATGACATATAGTCTCATTCCTTGTTCCTTCAACTAGATAAAGTTGAAAATCAAATCCAAAAGACTTAGCTTTTCTAGCTCTTGTGCTTTTCCTAGGTTCAGGTACAGAACTTGCACCACCAGAAACATCTTCAGCTTGAGTAGTACTCTTGCTAGAAGTTTGATGAATCATGTCCATTGGTCTAGGTATAGATGAAAATCTTTCTTCATCAAAGATATCACCTCTTGACTCTATCATAGTGTTTACAGACACATAGTCATTAGATTCTAAAACATAGAATATATATGCTTTGGAATGCTCAACATATCCAATAAAGATACAATCTACAACTCTCTCACCCAATGTTTTCCTTTTGGGTTCAGTGAGCCTTACAACTGCTCTACAACCCCAAACTTTGAGATAACTCAAATTTGGTACCTTTTTACACCAAAGTTCATAAGGAATAGTCTTACTCAGTTTATTTGGAGTTATGTTCAATATGTAACATGCTGTTAACATTGCCTCACCCCAAAACCCTTCAGTTAATCAAAAATAGGACTGTTGAGCATCAGGACTACCCATTGATCTAAAACCAATTGGTGTTAGAAAGGGCGCAACCTTACCCATATAGTGCATTCAACCCTCCAGGACCAGGCATTCGATTGCGGCACTCCAGGCCATCGTGCGAGGACTTGGTCGAAACCATTACTGACCCCCAACAATCCCCCTCAGAAATTGCTCCCTGAGAGAATCAAACCCTCGCAACTGGATCTAATACCACTTGTTAAGCATCGGCGCTACCGGTTGATCTAAAACCAATTGGTGTTAGAAAGGGCGCAACCTTACCCATATAGTGCATTCAACCCTCCAGGACCAGTCATTCGATTGCGGCACTCCAGGCCATCGTGCGAGGACTTGGTCGATACCATTTCTGACCCCCAACAAGGACAACATGGAATTAAGCATTTCTTTCAAAGTCGTATTCTTCCTTTCAGCTACACCATTTTGTTGTGGTGTATAAGGAGCTGTGGTTTGATGTACTATTCCAGTTGATTCAAATTAAACTGGATCATAATACTCACCTCCTCTATCAGTATGCAAGACTTTTATTAATTCATTTTTATGAAACTCAACTTGTTGTTTATAAACTTAAAGTTTATCAAGTGCTTCATCCTTAGAATGTAACAAATAGACATAACAATATCAAGATGCATCATCAATAAAAGTAACAACATACTTTTTGTTTCCAAGGGAAGGTGTTGCATGGAAATCACAGAAATCACTACGTATTAATTCCAACACCTTCCTTTCCCTAACAACATCTTTGAAAGGTTGTCTATTGATTTTAGTTAACATGCACGTTTAACATTTTTCATTATTTTGCAAATCAAAACCATGAATTAAACTAATTTTAGACATGTCTTTTAATTTCTTGTAATGAATGTGTCCTAGTCTAGCATGCCATAATTCAAATTTGTTAAAATTATTGGTAGTACTAGTTGAAGCCATGCAAACATAATTATCATTAAAATGATAATTAATATTAAGCCTAATCATTCCATTACATACATATCCAAATCCCATAGAAGAACCATGTCTTGAAAAGATATACTTTTCTAATAGTTGTTTGTAACCACAATTATTTAATACAATTTCAGACACGAGATTATTTTGAATCCCTGGAACATATAAAACATTGTTCAAACATAAACATTTCCCAGAAGTAAAAGTAAGTAAACATATCATAAGCCCTTGATTGGTTCAGTTGCAACGTTTCCCATCTTCACAATAGATCCATCTTCAATTGGTTGATATTCCTTGAACCAATGTAGATCTTTGCAAACATGTTTTGTTGCACCCGAATCAACCCACCATGCAACATCATCATCTTGCACATAAAATGCTTCAGAAATCATAGAAACATAATTCTACACATAATTACAATTTTGCATCAAATCAGAATTATGTCCTTGTTGATTTTCTGGATCCTTGGATCCACTAGGTACAGAACCATCCTTGTTCATAGGGATGTGCGTTTGGACCGAATACCCGAACCGAAACCGAAACTGAAACTCGGACCGGACCGACCCAAATTAGGACCGAATAATTTATTTGGGTCGGTTCTCGGGTATCTATTTTTGCCCAATTTGGGTTTCGGGTTATTCGGTCCGGGTTACCCGAATAAAGGTTTAATCGGGCCAAAAAGAGCGACCCGGAAAGTGAATAGTCACTTGAACCGAATAACCCAAATAAACCGAAATGACCCGAATAACCCAAATAAACCGAAATGGCCCCAATAACCCAAATAAGGAAATTATATATTTAGTTCAAGAAAAAAAATATTAAATTAATATTTTTTTCTTGAACTAGATATAGAATTTCCTTATTTAGGGTTATTCGGGCCATTTCGATTTATTTGGGTTATTCGGGTCATTTCGGTTTATTTGGGTTATTCGGTTCAAAAACATAGTGTAAATGTTTATTTGGGTTATTTCGGTCAATTCGGGTTAATAACCGAACCGAAACTCGTATTACCCGCACCGAACCGGTTCGTATTAGTATAATCGGTCCGGGTTTTGGTTCTCACTTTTCATCCAATTCGAGTTTCAGGTTATTCGGGTTCGGGTCGGTTCCGGCCCGAAGCACAACCCTACTTGTTCATCTTACGAAGGCAACAATCTTTCTTGAAATGACCCAGTTTGTTACAATTCCAACAAACCACTTTTGCCTTCTTGTTAGAAGACTTGTCATCATTTTGAAACATCCCAAAAATACGGTCCAAAAATTTCGTTTCAATTATTAAATAAAACCATAGTTATCAAACCATTCCATCATAATATGAGTCAAAGTATTTCAAAACATTATTATCAGAGTTTCCAAATCAAAACACCAGAGTAAACATCCCAGGCTAAAACATCTTGGTGTGTGCAATGCAGTCATCCCGAGCTCTTCACTTTGCAACTGGAAGTACCTGAAACCAAAACTGAAAATCGTAAGCACGAAGCTTAGTGAGTCTCCCCAAACTACCACATACCATAAACATAATCACATAATAACATACATTGGGCCTTGCCTGCTACATCGGGCCCCGCCCGGCATCGTACCGAAGTCTGGTATACATATAACATAGCAACAGGCATATAACACATAAACATATAACATAAACATATAAACATTCCTCGGGCTTGCCCCGACATCGAACTGGAGTCCAGAACACATAACACATAACATATAAGCAAGACCTTCCACGGGCTTGCCCCGACATCGGACCGAAGTCCGGAACACATAATCAAACACATCGTCGTGCTAGGGTCTCGGACTGGTCGACACAGCGAGTCAACCCGGTTTACTCGTCTCAGGGTCTCGGACTGGGGACATCGTCGTGCTCACGTCATGAGGCTATACCCCTCACGTCGTGAGAATTGTTATGTGAGCATTAAGCTCTTAATCCTTTAAGATGAGCGTTGGGACTTTCCAGAATACCTTATATAGTCTAAAAGACCATAAAAATCATATCTTTTCAGCCATGCATGTCCAATGCATTATTTAATCACTACTTAGGTCAAAAGTTGATATAATCATAAAGATTAAAGCTTGGGGGCCATAACTTGCACCAAAGTCTAGATCTAGGGATTCTAATACATCAAATGACTCAATGGTTCATAAAGTTGCTAACTTTATGAACCTCATGCTTGATAAAACCAAGATCTCATGCAAAGAAGGTAGCCAAAACCTAGATCTAGCAACCTTAAGTGAAAAGGTAGGATCTTTATACCTTACTGGAGCTCACAAGTTCAACTAGTCCCCAAAGATGTGCTTATCTTGCCAAAATGAGTCACCACAAGAGCTGCTTCTTATTCTTCTTCAAAGAAAACAAAACACCATTAACACCAAAAACCTCCAACAATGGCTCAAGGGGCTCAAAAGGATCAAATTTAGGGTTTTCAGTGACTTGAGAGTGAAAAAGGCTAAGGATGGGTGACCCTAGCCTCCTCATTCTATTTTATACCCGACTTTTATGGTTTGGGGGCATCAGGTCTGGCTCACGTCATGAGAACTAATGCCTCACGTCGTGAGGTTCGAGGACACGGGTCAAAGAGTCAACTGCCCTACTCACGACGTGACCACTTTGGCTCACGTCGTGAGCCTCTTTCAAGTGCAAAGACCAATATTTTATACCTCATGATTCGGATGTGACAATTCTTCCCCACTTGAATTAGACTTCGTCCTCGAAGTCTCCTGCCTCAAATATCTCCTGATAGTGCTCCCTCATCTCCTCCTCTGGCTCCCAAGTCCACTCTGATCCCTTACGGTGCTGCCACTGCACCTTCACCAACTGTACAACCTTGTTCCTTAAGGTTTTCGTCTTCCGGTCTAGAATCGTAACAGGCCTCTTAATGTAATTCAGGCGTTCGTCCACCTGTATATCCTCCAAAGGTAAAATTGCGGAATCATCCACTAAACACTTCCGCAGCTGAGAGACATGAAAAGTGTTGTGGATCTAGCTGAGCTCTGCTGGAAGATCTAAACGGTAAGCAACCCGACCCACCCGAGCCAAAAACCTGAACGGACCAATGTATCCGGGGCCCAGCTTGCCCCGCTTCCTGAACCGAATGACACCTTTCCAAAGTGACACCTTCAGGAGGACCATGTCTCCCACCTAAAACTCCAAGTCTGAACGCTGCTTATCGGCATAGCTCTTTTGCCGACTCTGTGCAGTTCGAAGCCTGCTCCAGACCTGTTGAATCCTCTCAGTAGTCTTGAGTACTACTTTGGTACTCCCCATGACTCTCTGACCGACCTCGCCCAACAGATTGGGGTCCTACATTTCCTCTCATAGAGCATCTCAAAGAGAGGCCGGTCTATGCTGGTGTGGTAAATGTTGTTATACGAAAATTCTGCTAACGGAAGATACGTATTCCAACTGTCACCGAAATCCAACACACATGCGCGCAACATGTCCTTGAGAGTCTGAATCATCCTCTCGCTATGTCCATCCGTCTGATAGTGGAAAGCGGTGCTGAAGTGGAGACAAGTACCCATCTCCTCGTGAAACCACTTCCAAAACATGGAAGTGAATCGGACATCTCGGTCTGACACCACCAAGACAGGCACTCCATGTCGTGCCACTATCTTACGCACGTAGATCTCGACCAACTTCTCAGCTGAGATACTCTCTTGGATCGGGATAAAATGAGCACTCTTGGTCAACCGATCTACGATGACCCATATCGAATCAACCCCACGTGCGGTCCTGGGAAGCTTAGTGATGAAATCCATAGTGATATCTTCCCGTTTCCACATGGGAATGTCTAACGGCTGCATCTTGCCGTGGGCCTCTGGTGCTCTGCCTTGACCTTCCTGCAGGTCAAGCATTTCTCAATGTACCAGGATACATCCCTCTTCATGCAGGGCCACCAATAATCAGGACGAAGATCTCTGTACATCTTCGTCGCCCCAGGATGGATGGAGAACCTCGACTTATGGGCCTCATCCATCAGAACCTATCGTACTCCGCCCCAGTACGGAACCCAAACCCTCCCATGCAGGGTCAGCAACCCACAGCTATCATCAAATGAGGCCACTCGGCCTACGATCCGCTCGTACTTCTGGCACTCTTCCTTTAGGCCCTCTACCTGCGCTTCTCTGATCTGCTCCAAAAATGGAGTAATCACTGTCATCCTCAGACAGATGTCTCGAATCAGAGCTATCACTGCCTTGCGGCTAAGGGCATCAACCACCACATTGGCCTTGCCTGGGTGGTAAAGGATCTCACAGTCATAATCCTTCACCACATCTAACAACCGACGTTGCCTCATTTTGGCTATGGAGTAACCTATTTATATGTAGGATTCCAAGGGTCATGGGTATAACCCATAATCCATACCCATGGGTTTTATGATCCATGGTTCATGTGGCCCAACTCTTTATGTATCCATACATAAACTTGGTCCAACATGGATCATAAGCCTAACACATATAAATATAACTAATTATCATAATTAGTCCCCATAGATTTAATTAGTCTCTTTTGATCACTAAATTAATTCCAAATTAATTCTTGATCGATACTAATTAAAACATATGATTTCATATTAATATATTATAACTTATAATATATTAATAAACCATAAATGACCTTCTCTCAAAAGTCCATCCTAACAAATTGTCCTGATGATATGCAACCCAAATGGACCATGCTACTCTCGGGTCAAGTACATACCAATAATAGTTATGGGCTTAGACATCTAATCCAACAGAAACGTGGACCAGAATTCACATGGGAACGCGAAGACCAAATGAAGCAGAAGTACCCTCATCTATTCTCACATTCTCAAATCTAGCTTTCAAAAGAATTTCGGGACGAAATTCCCTCTAACGGGGGGATGATGTCACAACCAGGAATTCTGATACCTTGTAAAATCCTTAACAAAGATAACATTGTAGCTAAAACTTGAAAACATGTATGGTGCTTATTCAATGACCACAAATTCCATCAAACACTCTATACAAACATTCAAATAGTCAACAAAAGGTTGGAAACCCTAAAAATCTCGATTTAAGTCTATTTTGGACTAGGATTTTCTTATTGGGCCTAATGGACCAATAAGCTTCCAATTTGACTTTTTGGGCTTAGAACTCTTAAATGGGCCCTAATTGGACCCATTTGCATGAAACTTAATATTTTGGGCCTTATAAGCCTAAAATGAACTAGGTTATCTTTAATGGGCCTTATTGGGCCATAACAAATCTAAATAGCCCTAATGGGCCATAAAACTCATACTTGAAGAATATTGGGCCGTGAATTACACTAAAAGGGCCAATGGGCCGAAAACCATCAAATTGGGCCCATAATATGGACTTAAGCATAAAAGGCCCAAATTCTCTTCTCTCTTCTCTAATTCTCGGCCCAAGTGCTAAACAAAAAAAATGAAAAATCAAAGAGATAAGGAGGGTAAGCCACCTCCTTATTACATAATGGGCATCCATGTAATAACTTCCATACTTCCATGCACCATTCTCATGTTTCCATGAATCCATCACATCCTTACCTCTCTCTTCCCTCTTCTTCTCCTTGTCTTCGGCCGAGAACCCATCACACACACCCACACTCTTCCAAATTCTCTCAAACACTCACAAGAACACTCTTACATCTTCTCTCAAATTTTTGAGAATTTGAACATCTTCAAGAAGAGTTTCATCATCAAAAATCATCAATTCTTGGTAAGTCCTACCACACTTAAGTTGTATAACTTCATCTTCATGTTAGATCACTCATTCTAAGTAAGTTTTTGGTGATCATACTCCTAGAAACCTACTAAGTTCGAGATCCATCCAAGAAAGCTTGCTAGGGCCGAAAATAGCATCAAACTCTTTCACTTCTTCTTCAAAACCGAGATCCACAAGAAAAGGTGAGTTCATACCCCTCTCTTTTCGGTTTTCACAAGTTTTATGGGGAAGAATACAAGTAAAATGTGTAGATCTATATGTATGTGTATGTTATGTATGATTTCATGTATGTATGTGTGATTTTATGTGTTTATGTGGTAAATATGTAACAAAAAGGGAAGAAATCTTGAGATCTTTGACACAAAAGAAGAAACAAACATGATCTAATATACTTTTACTGAACAAGTCAAGAAAAGTTCCTAGCTTAAGTCACAATAAACAAAATGCAACATAAAACTCATTTTTGGGCTAAATTTGTCAAACAATTAAAAGTTGAGTTGAGAGTTGCCATCCATGGTTTTTTTAAAGAAAAAAAGAGTCAAAACAGCAAAAATAAATGTTTATATGAATATCATACTCTTTAAAGGGCTAGAAATGTAATTTGTAGCTTAATGGGCCAATTTTTGGGTTTTTCGGCCCATTGAGCCCAAAATTGCGAAAAACATAATTTTCAAGGGATTGAAATGATAAACTTCTCAAAACAGAGAGTAAAAAGGGTAAACAAAACCAATTCAGGGGTTAAAATGATTTATTTTCCAAACAAGGATCAAAAATGTAAACTTTTTGGATTTTGGGCCAAAATTGTAAAAGTTGCAAAAAGTTTGGGTTTTAACTGAAAAATTCCTTACTGGAAGGTCTGAAACTGCCAAAGAGTAAATTTTGAACTAAAATAATCATTTAAACAAGTCTATGCTACTCAGGCCCCCATCGGAATGTCACCGACTTCTTGGTCAGTCGGGTTAGGGGAACGGCGATCTTGGAGAAATCCTGGATGAACCTCCGGTAATAACCCGCTAAACCAAGAAAACTCCGAATCTCAGTTGGAGACCTCGGAACCTCCCACTGCATCACGACCTCTATTTTGGCCAGATCGACCAGAATACCCTTCTGGTTGACAAGGTTCCCCAAAAACTGCACCTCGCGTAACCAGAACTCATACTTGGAGAACTTTGCGAAAAGTCTCTCCCTCCTCAGTGTCTCCAGTACCTCCCTCAGGTGCTCCTTATGCTGCTCCTAAGTCTTGGAGTAGATTTCACCAATGAAGACTATTACAGACCGATCCAACATCGGTCTGCACACGTGGTTCATGAGGTCCATGAACGCGGATGGAGCATTGGTGAGCCCAAACGACATCACCACAAACTCATAATGACCATAGCGAGTCCTAAAAGCTGTCTTCTGCACATCCTCGTCCCTGACTCGCATCTGGTGATAACCCGATCGTAGATCAATCTTGGAGAACCAAGATGCACCCATGTAGCTGGTCAAACAAATCATCAATCCTCGGGAGGGGGTAACGGTTCTTCACCGTTACCTTATTCAACTCCCGGTAGTCTATATACATGCGATGTGACCCGTCCTTCTTCTTCACAAACAGGATCGGGGCTCCCCATGGCGAACTACTCGGCCTGATAAATCCCTTGTCTTGCAGCTCTTGCAGCTGCGTAGACAACTCCTGCATCTCGGGAGGAGCCAACCGATATGGTGCCTTGGCTATCGCAGCCGCACCAGGGAATAGGTCAATCCTAAACTCGACCTGTCTCTCCGGAGGTATCCCAGACAAATCCTCTGGAAATACATCCGGGTACTCTCGCACCACCGGTACATCATCCACTGTCGTCTTACCCTTGTCCCGGGTATCCATAACATACGCGACGTAACCCGCGCAACCTTGCTGAAGGTGGCACCTCGCTCTCGCTGTTGAACACAGAGTCAGTCCACCCTGCGGCCTCTCTTCCTGAATCACTAACCCTCCCCCACTAGTAGTCCGAACCCTCACTAGCTGCTGCTCGCAGTCGATCACTACCCCATTGGGGATCAACCAGTCCATACCAACTATAACCTTATTCCCTCGCAGGGGAATAGGGACTAGATCCACAGAAAACTGCTCATGGAACAACTGCAGTGTACATCCTAGGTGAACCCTCGCAACCCTGACGGTCCTATCATCTGCTATCTCTACATCAAGTGGGCAATCCAACTCCCCAGGAGCCCCTGTGAATCGCTTGCAGAGCGCAAGCGACACAAAAGATCGGGTGGCACCCGAATCAAACAGTACCAAAGCTGATATACCGTTCACTAAGAACGATCCTATAACAAAACACATAAACATAAGCGATAATCAATATCAATAAAGAGATAAGGGAAAGATACATACCCGTCACCACATCAGGAGCTGCTCGTGCCTCCTCTGATGTCAACTGAAAGGCCCTGATCTTCGCCACAGGCGCCTCACCCCGGCCCTGACGGCCGTCTGTAAACCTCAATGTAGCAGGGGTGGGTGCTGCCACCTGCCCTGCTGCTGCTAAATTCGGGCACTGGGACCGCTTGTGTCCGTTCTGATTGCACTGAAAGCAAATAAGATTTGATACTGTCGTGGTGGTGGTAGTTGTTGTACAATTTCTGCTCACATGCCCAGTCCGACCGCACTTGAAGCAGCCTGAACTCCCTGCCTTGCACGTCCCATCGTGCATCTTGCCGCATTTGCCTCAACGGTTGCGTCCCTACTGGCTCCTAGGTCTGTGGTCTGATACCTTGGGCTTCTTGCCCTAACTCCCTGTCTGAAACCCCTCGGGTTTCCTCTTCCGCTCCATTTCTAAATCTAACTCACTCTCCCGAGCCCTATAAATCATGTCCCCCAGCGTCTTGCAGCTGTAGCGACTCACAAACTGGCGGATATCACTCCGCAACATCTCATGATATCGGGCCTTTTTCAGCTCCTCGTCCGCCACGTACTACGGAACGAGAAGGTCCCTCTCCCTGAACATCGTGGTGATCTCAGTCACCGTCTCAGTCGTCTGCCAAAGATCCTGGAACTCCCTGTCAAGCTGCTGCTCCTCAATAATAGGTGCAAACTCGGCCCTGAACCTGGCCGAAAAATCACTCCAAGTCATCGCATCTAGAACTGGCCATCTCCAATGGCTCGTCTGATCTCCTCCCACCAGTCATGTGCCCTGTCCTTCAGAAGACAAGACGCAAGTAGAACCTTGTCCCCCTCGGGACATCTGCTGGTGCGGAATGCGTTGGCGACATCCGCCAACCATCTGGTCTAGGCCCGAGCCCCATGGTATTCGGGAGCTCCACAAGCTCTAAACTCCCTGAATGTCAGTGTACGCGACCCCATCATGGCCACCACCTCGGTGCGGAAGGCACTCAATCTCTCATCTAGAAGCTCCAAAATACCCTCCTTGATCGTGCCGAAGATCACAAGTGTCACAACCAGAAATTATGATACCTTGTAAAACCCTTAACAAAGATAACATTGTAGCTAAAACTTGAAAACATGTATGGTGCTTATTCAATGACCACAAATTCCATCAAACACTCTATACAAACATTCAAATAGTCAACAAAAGGTTGGAAACCCTAAAAATCCCGGTTTAAGTCTATTTTGGACTAGGATTTTCTTATTGGGCCTAATGGACCAATAAGCTTCCAATTTGACTTTTTGGGCTTAGAAGTCTTAAATGGGCCCTAATTGGACCCATTTGCATGAAACTTAATATTTTGGGCCTTATAAGCCTAAAATGAACTAGGTTATCTTTAATGGGCCTTATTGGGCCATAACAAATCTAAATAGCCCTAATGGGCCATAAAACTCATACTTGAAGAATATTGGGTCGTGAATTACTCTAAAAGGGCCAATGGGCCGAAAATCATCAAATTGGGCCCATAATATGGACTTAAGCACAAAAGGCCCAAATTCTCTTCTCTCTTCTCTAATTCTCGGCCCAAGTGCTAAACAAAAAAAATGAAAAATCAAAGAGATAAGGAGGGTAAGCCACCTCCTTATTACATAATAGGCATCCATGTAATAACTTCCATACTTCCATGCACCATTCTCATGTTTCCATGCATCCATCACATCCTTACCTCTCTCTTCCCTCTTATTCTCCTTGTCTTCGGCCGAGAACCCATCACACACACCCACACTCTTCCAAATTCTCTCAAACACTCACAAGAACACTCTTACATCTTCTCTCAAATTTTTGAGAATTTGAACATCTTCAAGAAGAGTTTCATCATCAAAAATCATCAATTCTTGGTAAGTCCTACCACACTTAAGTTGTATAACTTCATCTTCATGTTAGATCACTCATTCTAAGTAAGTTTTTGGTGATCATACTCCTAGAAACCTACTAAGTTCGAGATCCATCCAAGAAAGCTTGCTAGGGCCGAAAATAGCATCAAACTCTTTCACTTCTTCTTCAAAACCGAGATCCACAAGAAAAGGTGAGTTCATACCCCTCTCTTTTCAGTTTTCACAAGTTTTATGGGGGAGAATACAAGTAAAATGTGTAGATCTATATGTATGTGTATGTTATGTATGATTTCATGTATGTATGTGTGATTTTATGTGTTTATGTGGTAAATATGTAACAAAAAGGGAAGAAATCTTGAGATCTTTGACACAAAAGAAGAAACAAACATGATCTAATATACTTTTACTGAACAAGTCAAGAAAAGTTCCTAGCTTAAGTCACAATAAACAAAATGCAACATAAAACTCATTTTTGGGCTAAATTTGTCAAACAATTAAAAGTTGAGTTGAGAGTTGCCATCCACGGTTTTTTTAAAGAAAAAAAGAGTCAAAACAGCAAAAATAAATGTTTATATGAATATCATACTCTTTAAAGGGCTAGAAATGTAATTTGTAGCTTAATGGGCCAATTTTTGGGTTTTTCGGCCCATTGAGCCCAAAATTGCGAAAAACATAATTTTCAAGGGATTGAAATGATAAACTTCTCAAAACAGAGAGTAAAAAGGGTAAACAAAACCAATTCAGGGGTTAAAATGATTTATTTTCCAAACAAGGATCAAAAATGTAAACTTTTTGGATTTTGGGCCAAAATTGTAAAAGTTGCAAAAAGTTTGGGTTGTAACTGAAAAATTCCTTACTGGAAGGGCTGAAACTGCCAAAGAGTAAATTTTGAACTAAAATAATCATTTAAACAAGTCTATGGGTCAAAAATGTCAAGAAAATGGTTTAAGGGCCTAAAATGTTTCTTTTTCAAAATAAGGGACTAAAACTGTTATTTTTATTAAAGAAGGACTGAAAAGGTCAAACCAACATTTTGAACCAATTATTTTGTTTTTAAGATTTTTGAGTCAAAAATACCAAACTACAACTCATGAAAATAGAAAGATGAATATACGTATAATTCCAAATATCGTTATAAACAACCGACCGGCCTCGTGCCGATACGAAGATAACAATCGTTCAATCAAACTTTCCAACAATTATACTAAGCCTAAAACAAGTAAATATCCAAATAGTTGGGCTTGAAAGATCCTAATCATGCTTATTGGGCCTTCATGGCCCATTGACATGACTTTTGGGCCTAACACTAATAATAAGTGTTTATTGGGCCTCCGGTGACCCAATTACATGTTTAAGGGACCCTCAATGGCATATATAAGCTATTTGGCCTTGGTGGCCCATTAGCATTGCTAGTAAGGTCCAAATTAAATCAAATAGGAAATGGGCCAATGCGTCCTTCGTATAACCAACAGCCTTAAATAACACACGTAATTAGCAGGACCTTGTAATCCTCCTCTCCTCGTTTGTTAGGCTTACCTTCAATTCAAGTAATCAAATACAGGACGTTAATCAATAGTAATCAATTTCGTTTGGATTAAGTGAGTAATAGCGGGTGACACCTCTAAGGGTCGTTCGTAGTCTGTAGTTATAATCAAAGTCTCCTGGAAGGAGAGCGAGAGTTTGTGTATAGATCTATACGGGGGTGACTCCCCCACACCTCAGCTGTTCGCTACAGTTAGACTCGGCTAGTCTAGGGTGATAAAATCTTAAGATCAATTCTGGCGTACATTAGGATGCCAAGACAGACGAACTAGTCATTATTATGCATGGTTATAACGACTCACATAATTAAATAAATCCAATACTATCCGAGTAATCAAGGAAAAGTAATCAAAATCACTCGTGTGGCGGTATAACAATTTGAAAACAATTATATTTTATGTTATCGGAAAACATCGGGTCGAAACTTCCCATTTATACACGTTTTGAAATCATTCATGCACCAACTTATGGATCTTCACACTTTGGTAAACAATTGTCCTTTCAGAAAATATCGGATTTTATGGGTTTTAAACACTACACAAATCATTTTTATCACAACCCTGCTTATGAACTCACCAACATTTCATATGTTGACGTTTTTTTCAAAATAACTTGTATTCTCAGGTAACAGGTAAGCTGAAGGGTAATATCAAGTTTGTTAGGATGTTATGTTTTGAAAACTCTAAAACAACTGATGCTATGGATATGTAATATTTAAACAATGTACTGGATGTGAACAATGTAAATCGTTATGTATTAATGCTTGGTGAAGTTTATGTTGTGTTTCATGTATAATCATTGTGATGGTATTCAATTTAAGTCACGCGAACCCTCGGACGTTTCCGCCGTCTGGTTCGGGGGTGTGACAGGTTGGTATCAGAGCTCTGTTTATAGTGAACTGGCATATCTAACCACACATTGATATGCAACTATAAACCAAAGAGGGACTAAAACAACTCTGAACAAAACAAATAAAACACAACGATAAAACATCTTTACTTGTGTGATATAGGAAAAAGAACATAATACCAAATCAAATAAGATAATACTGACATCTCGGTTAAGTCGGGGCTGTTCCTAGTTATATTAAGGAGTGAATGTAGCCTGATCAACTACATTTTCTCCGAAGTACAACTATTACATGCCCCGGTAAAAACCTCGATGGACGGTAAACCTAAAAACGTACCCCTTTGTTACCAAGAAAAGAACATCAACTCAATTTACATAATAACTAAAACATCTTAGGAGTAATAATAGTTTATTCATATACCTCCTCTCAGTCACAATGGAAGGAGAATACCAGGGCATTCAGTTTCATCAGGTCTTAGTGGCCCACTGAATGATCGAGGACGAACCCGAGGGAGATCAAGGGGGAGCACACGACATTGGGCCCAACGAGTACACGGACACAGACTACGAGTTTGATGGGACCGACGACGACATGGATGAAGAACAAGACTCAGACAAGGATTCTGCCACATCACCTACCAGCGAGATGCAGCAGGACCACCCCGCCCCACCAGGGAATCCCGCAAGGGAGAATCGCTCTCCGGAAGCTGAGATTGCTGCTCTGCGGCAACAGCTATTCGCCATGGAAGCACGAGCGGTGCAAGCTGGACAGGAAAGAGATGAAGTCATTGGAGAAATGATTGAGATGGCCCAGTAATTGGCACAACACTTCGGTATATGACCTCACTACCGCCGTCTAGCGCTCCTTAGAGTATTAGGGCTAGTCATATCTATCTTTAGTATTATGCTTATATGATCTATGCTATGTACCATCGACTCTATGTTTAAGTGATTACACTACTCATAGAGCCGTTACGCTGCCGAACTTGGACCACTTATGTATGCTCTTACGAGCAAGTTTTCATGTATCAAAGTGCGGATAATATTAATGGAAAATTTTATGTGTTTTATTGTGATGTTGTGATCTGCTATGTGCTATGTATCCATGATTGTATGCTAAATTGTGAAACCACTTAAGTTCATGCAATACACCTAGTTTATAGGACCACAATCTCAAAAAAATCATAAGCACTCAACATCTTTCCGTTCCATGACAGAAAGATGCCTCAACGACCAACCCGTGGAAACCCTGGACCAACCCCACCCGAAGTCAACTCAGCTGCATTCCAAGCAGCTGTATCTGCTGCGGTTACTGCAGCCATGGCGCAGATCCACCAAGGGAACAATGGTGGGCGCAATGGACAAGGGGCTGGAAGTTCGAACAACGGAACAAATCAAGGACCTACCAAGACATGCTCTTACAGGGATTTCACCAATGCCAAGCCACGAACTTTTAATGGCACAGGTGGAATGATAACCCTAAAGAGATGGATTGAGAAGGTGCAATCAATATTTGAGATATGTGAATGCCCCGAAGAGGTGAAAGTGAAGTTCGCCGCATGCACATTTGTTGACCAGGCTCTCACCTGGTGGAATGGACATGTAGAGGCCATGACTCTCCCCGTAGCCAACGCTATGCCGTGGGCGGAGTTGAAAGAAATGCTGATGGCTGAGTACTGCCCGCGAGGCGAAATTCAAAAAATGGAGCAAGAGTTATGGAATCTTACCGTCCGAAACTCTGACATAGATGCATACATATCAAGGTTTAGCGAACTGTCACTGTTGTGCCCTAGCATGATTACTTCAGAGGGAAAGAAAATCGAACGATTCATCTGGGGATTAACCTCCCTAATTCAAGGAAATGTGATAGCTGCAAATCCTGAAACCTTCGACAGTGCCAAGAGGTTGGCCAAGAAACTGTACGACCACAACAACAGGAAGGGCGATAAGCCAGTGGAAACTGAAGGCAAGAAGGAGAGTGACAACAAAAAGGGAAAGAACAACAAGAGAAAAGGGCGACAAGGCTCAGAGTCGTCAAAGGAGCAACAAACAGTGACAGTCAATGTTGCAACCACCCAAAAAGGGAAGAAATCTCGAGATCTTTGACACAAAAGAAGAAACAAACATGATCTAATATACTTTTATTGAACAAGTCAAGAAAAGTTCCTAGCTTAAGTCACAATAAACAAAATGCAACATAAAACTCATTTTTGGGCTAAATTTGTCAAACAATTAAAAGTTGAGTTGAGAGTTGCCATCCATGGTTTTTTTAAAGAATAAAAGAGTCAAAATAGCAAAAATAAATGTTTATATGAATATCATACTCTTTAAAGGGCTAGAAATGTAATTTGTAGCTTAATGGGCCAATTTTTGGGTTTTTCGGCCCATTGAGCCCAAAATTGCGAAAAACATAATTTTCAACGGATTGAAATGATAATCTTCTCAAAACAGAGAGTAAAAAGGGTAAACAAAACCAATTCAGGGGTTAAAATGATTTATTTTCCAAACAAGGATCAAAAATGTAAACTTTTTGGATTTTGGGCCAAAATTGTAAAAGTTGCGAAAAGTTTAGGTTTTAACTGAAAAATTCCTTACTGGAAGGGCTGAAACTGCCAAAGAGTAAATTTTGAACTAAAATCATCATTTAAACAAGTCTATGGGTCAAAAATGTCAAGAAAATGGTTTAAGGGCCTAAAATGTTTCTTTTTCAATATAAGGGACTAAAACTGTTATTTTTATTAAAGAAGGACTGAAAAGGTCAAACCAACATTTTGAACCAATTATTTTGTTTTTAAGATATTTGAGTCAAAAATACCAAACTACAACTCATGAAAATAGAAAGATGAATATACGTATAATTCCAAATATCGTTATAAACAACCGACCGGCCTCGTGCCGATACGAAGATAACAATCGTTCAATCAAACTTTCCAACAATTATACTAAGCCTAAAACAAGTAAATATCCAAATAGTTGGGCTTGAAAGATCCTAATCATGCTTATTGGGCCTTCATGGCCCATTGACATGACTTTTGGGCCTAACACTAATAATAAGTGTTTATTGGGCCTCCGGTGACCCAATTACATGTTTAAGGGACCCTCAATGGCATATATAAGCTATTTGGCCTTGGTGGCCCATTAGCATTGCTAATAAGGTCCAAATTAAATCAAATATGAAATGGGCAAATGTGTCCTTCGTATAACCAACAGCCTTAAATAACACACGTAATTAGCAGGACCTTGTAATCCTCCTCTCCTCGTTTGTTAGGCTTACCTTCAATTCAAGTAATCAAATACAGGTCGTTAATCAATAGTAATCAATTTCGTTTGGATTAAGTGAGTAATAGCAGGCGACACCTCTAAGGGTCGTTCGTAGTCTGTAGTTATAATCAAAGTCTCCTGGAAGGAGAGCGAGAGTTTGTGTATAGATCTATACGGGGGTGACTCCCCCACACCTCAGCTGTTCGCTACAGGTAGACTCGGCCAATCTAGGGTGACAAAATCTTAAGATCAATTACGGCGTACATTAGGATGCCAAGACAGACGAACTAGTCATTATTATGCATGGTTATAACGACTCACATAATTAAATAAATCCAATACTATCCGAGTAATCAAGGAAAAGTAATCAAAATCACTCGTGTGGTGGTATAACAATTTGAAAACAATTATGTTTTATGTTATCGGAAAACATCGGGTTTTTCAAGGAAATCAGCACCACTCACTTGTATTTTTCTATAGCTATAATACAAAACTTCCCATTTATACACGTTTTGAAATCATTCATGCACCAACTTATGGATCTTTACACTTTGGTAAACAATTGTCCTTTCAGAAAATATCGGATTTTCTGGGTTTTAAAAACTACACAAATCATTTTTATCACAACCCTGCTTATGAACTCACCAACATTTCATATGTTGACGTTTTTTTTTTTCAAAATAACTTGTATTCTCAGGTAACAGGTAAGTTGAAGGGTAATATCAAGTTTGTTAGGATGTTATGTTTTGAAAACTCTCAAACAATTGATGCTATGGATATGTAATATTTAAACAATGTACTGGATGTGAACAATGTAAATCGTTATGTATTAATGCTTGGTGAAGTTTATGTTGCGTTTCATGTATAATCATTGTGATGGTATTCAATTTAAGTCACGCGAGCCCTCGGACGTTTCCGCCGTCTGGTTCGGGGGTGTGACAACAGGAGTCTGATCCAGGATACTGTGCGTGATCTCGTAGGAGATGAACTCCCTAGTCTGGTCGTCTAGCTGCCCGGCTGCTGAGCCTGAGCCTGATCCTTCACCGACGCCTGAACTGCCGACTAGTCTAGTGCGTAGTGTCACCATTCTGAAAAACAACATCAAAATACTAATCATATCTTGAGGGATCACATATACTACAAGTTCCTTGGATTCATCTCAACTTTCCTTGACTCGAGTACGGATCCTCTGCTTTCAGTGGTACGGGCCCATACTACCTTCCATATCTATCCGTACTTTCCTCAAGAACTGCCTTGACTCCACCAAGTTCCTACTACTACTACTGCTTCACGCGCTAATCTCATCCTAGGCTTGTCCTAGGGTAATCACCGACCCACTCTCCACCATCAGCTGCATAACAAGTTCATGCTATCTCCCCCTAACTAGCTCGCGAATACTATCACATATTACTAAGACTAGATAATTCTTCGAATGAGAGGTCCTACCCTACAACGGTTGGACTCAAACAAGAGTTGCGCAATAAAGCTAGACCTAACCTTCTGAAATTATTTAGTCATCGCAATATGTAACTTAACATATTCATTTACTAGTTAGTAAAAGATAGTTAGAATTCCTAAAAGCACAGAGTAAGCAGCATTCGAGCATCGAGTAAACATAATCCATCATATCTCATTCAGGCTATCTGTGACAAATTCGTACTAGCATGCAGTTCATAAAGCTGAGATACATATAACAAGCATATAAGGCATCCTTCCTAGATCCTTAGCCCTAATCTAGCATGTAGTTCTCATAACATATCATAACATAAACTTGTATGTGTAATTTGGGAGTACTTACTTGAGCTCGGCTGATTGCATGCACCACACCCTTTTCTCTTTTCAACATCCTTTTTATAAAAATGGTTTTCCTTTGAAAATTTTCATACCAAGTCCTCAATTTGAGTTCATACACACCCGAGAGTCTATCGGAATCCCTCAAACCAAGGCTCTGATACAAACTTGAAACATCCCAAAAATACGGTCCAAAAATTTCGTTTTAATCATTAAATAAAACCATAGTTATCAAACCATTCCATCATAATATGAGTCAAAGTATTTCAAAACATTATTATCAGAGTTTCCAAATCAAAACACCAGAGTAAACATCCCATGCTAAAACATGTTGGTGTGTGCAATGCAGTCATCCCGATTCTCTTTGCAACTGGAAGTACGTGAAACCAAAACTGAAAACCGTAAGCACGAAGCTTAGCGAGTCTCCCCAAACTACCACATACCATACACATAATCACATAATAACATACATTGGGCCTTGCCCGCTACATCGGGCCCCGCCCGGCATCGGCCCCACCGGCATCGGGCCCCGCCCGGCATCGAACCGAAGTCCGGTATACATATAACATAGCAACAGGCATATAACACATAAACATATAACATAAACATATAAACATTCCTCGGGCTTGCCCCGGCATCGGACTGGACTCCGGAACACATAACACATAACACATAACATATAAGCTAGATCTTCCTCGGGCTTGCCCCAACATCGGACCGAAGTCTGGAACACATAATCAAACACATGCAAGAATCACGAAGACATCAAGCATACAAACATTCTTTGGGCTTGCCCCGGCATCAGACCGAAGTCCGGAAACATATATCTTCATCGGGCTAACCCCAGCAATGCTAACATGCATAAACGGGTCGGCCTTGGTGCCTTAGACCCGTTCCTGCTGGAAGAGAACTCACCTCACAAATCTGAAAACTGAATCTCTCGGTAAGGAATCTCTAACGGCTGCTTTCGCGAATCCCCGACTATCATTATCACAATTAATACTTAGTCAAAATCCAATAATCCTTCTTAGGGTAAAATAACCATTTTACCCCTAATCTAGTTTGGTCCATGACCTAGGCCCAAGTCCTTAGCATGAAGCCCAATTCTTTATGGCTTGGCCCAAGCCCACTAACGGCCTACTTATGGCCCGATTTTCTAAATTGGGCCCAACTCCTAGAATGGACCCTTCATCAAGTCCAACAAGTGACTTAGTCCACTACCAGCCCCAAAAGAATAATCCAATAAGCCCATAGTAGCATAGTCCAAGGAAATGGCCCAAACTTCCTTATCCTTCTGTCCTCACGTCGTTAGCTTCCTCGTCTCACGTCGTGAGAGTCAACTTGCCTTGGGTCGACATAGTGAGTCAACCCGGTTTACTCGTGTCAAGGTCTCAGACTGGGGACATCGTCGTGCTCACATCGTGAGAACTGTTCTGTGAGCATTAAGCTCTTAATCCTTTAAGATGAGCGTTGGGACTTTCCAGAATACCTTATCTAGTCTAAAAGACCATAAAAATCATATCTTTTCAGCCATGCATGTCCAATGCATGATTTAATCACTAGCTAGGTCAAAAGTTGATATAATCATAAAGATTCAAGCTTGGGGGCCATAACTTGCACCAAAGTCCAGATCCAGGGGTTCTAATACAGCAAATGACTCAATGGTTCATAAAGTTGCTAACTTTATGAACCTCATGCTTGATAAACCAAGATTTCATGCAAAGAAGGTAGCCAAAACCTAGATCTAGCAACCTTAAGTGAAAATGTAGGATCTTTATACCTTATTAGAGCTCACAAGTTCAGCTAGTCCCCAAATATGTGCTTATCTTGCCAAAATGAGTCACCACAAGAGCTTCTTATTCTTCTTTTTCAAAGAAAACAGAACACCATTAACACCAAAAACCTCCAACAACGGCTCAAGGGGCTCAAAAGGATCAAATTTAGGGTTTTCAGTGACTTGAGAGTGAAAGAGGCTGAGGATGGGCGACCCTAGCCTCCTTATTCTGTTTTATACCCGACTTTTAGGGTTTGGGGGCATCAGGTCTGGCTCACGTCGTGAGAACTAATGCCTCACGTTGTGAGGTTCGAGGACGCGAGTCAAAGAGTCAACTGCCCTACTCACGACGTGACCACTATGGCTCACGTCGTGAGCCTCTTTCAAGTGCAAAGACCAATATTTTATACCTCATGATTCGGATGTTACACATTTCCTTTAAACTTCCTTTTACCATTAGACTTCTTTTGATTCTTTGATCCTTCTCCATCCACCATGTTCACAGAAGAGGAACCAACTTGGGTCTTGCCTTTAGGATTGTTGTCAAGTTCTTGATTCCTTAGAGACTCGTCAATTCGTAAATGGATTCCAAGTTGAACCAAAGTTAAATCTTCCTTGTTATGTTTCAGAGAGTGTTTAAACTCTTTCCATGAAGGGGGAAGTTTGTCCATGATGATAGCCACAGAAATGGCTTCATCTATTTTCAGATTGTGTTGAGCAAACTATCCCACGATCCATAACATTTCATGGTATTGTTCCATAACAGGCCTGGAATCAACCATCTTGTAACCCATGAAGTTACTAACCAGAAACTTCTTACTTGAAGCATCTTCTGTCATGTATTTGGATTCAAGGGAATCCCATAGTTCTTTTTCAGATTCGACATTTTGATAGATATCAAAAAGAGAGTCAGAAATACCATTGAGAATGTGACCACGACAGATGAAGTCATCATTTTCCCACTTTGATCTCCTCCTTGTTGCCTCCAAAGGTTCATCTTCAATAGATTCTGGTAAGACTGTCATTGGTGTACTCAGAACATACACCACTTTAAGAGTGGTAAGGAGAAACTTCATCTTTTTCTGCCATCTACGAAAGTATTGGCCATCAAACTTCACCAATTTGTCAAACTTGCTTGTCATGTCCTTCACAGAATCGCCACTTGCCATGATCATAGAAATACTTTAATCTTTGTTATAAATTCAGGGTAATAAAAGGCTTGGAAATTTTGAGAATCGTGTGTACACTTTCAGATTAAATTATTTGGGTGGTACTCCCAATCTTTAATCAGATAAGACCCAGAATATGAGAGAAATAACAGAGAATATGATTGTTATGATTTTCGAGTGTACCCTAAAAAATGAAGACCAAAATTGGTTAAGTACCTTTTCCATCAGAAAACTGTCACAAAACAGTTTTATGTCTGAAAAACTGTCACCAAAACAGTTTGATGTCTGAAAACTGTCACTAATACGGGTTCTTTCTATAAGGGTCAAAACAAAGTAAAAAAAACGGGTTTATTTTCAAAAATTCAGATTTCTGATGCATTTATAATAACAGTTCGACCCTAGCCAGGGGCTCTGCCCATTGGAACCCGCTCCCAGGGGCGCTGCCCCCGGACACTGTTCGTTCAGGGATTTCGCCCCTAAATGACAATGTACTTTTAAACTTGATCAAACTTAAGCAAGTGTGTACTCCACACATTCCTTACTTGTTCAATATTAATCAAGATCACTTTGGTCAACAAATTGATCTCATTACACTTAAATAATATTAATGATAACAAATCACTAACAATATGTATGTCACATGATATCGATCTTCTCATCAAAGAAGATGTAAACACATATATGGTACATGATACATACATTTTCTGGATAACTAGATTTTTTTTATAATTACCGTATTTAGATTTTAAATTTGGTTTGTAGTAGTGTACTTTTTTTTAATAAAATGTTATTTTTAATTTTAGTTTTGTGTATTTAATTTAAGTTATTTAATGTTTTAATTTTTTTAAAAGAAAATTCTATAGGTTTGGAGAGTTGGAAAATATAAGTTTTTTATGTTGAGAGTTATGAAATATGAAAATAAGAGGAGAGAAATACTATATAACATATATACGTGGTAAGAGGGTTCAAAAAGTTAGAAAAGATCGTCCAACCGTAACAACATAAATAGGTCTTCTAAATATATTTGTATTGTTTTTCATTTAACTAATTAAATAACAAACCTAATACAAATTTAAATATTAAAATTGAAGTTTCTCTAGCCTCTAACAACGTAAAAAGATATTCGTGATATATCTGTATTGTTTTTCATTAAACTAATAAAATACCATAATTTTATTACGTTGGGGTCAACAAATTTGAACGTTGTTTGTCTTGTTGTGCCAATTGGGTTAATATCCACCCATTTGTGCCAAACTTTACATCATCATGTGTTCAATTGTAAATGGACCCAACTAAAGAGAAAAGTTGGTACAAGCAACCATTCCCTTTCACTTGTTTTTCACATTTTTTAATGAAATAAATAATAATATTATTAATTTCTTTTATAACTTTCTTGTTTGAACATTTAAAAAAATATCATAAAAAAACCATTATTTATCATGTATGCAATCTATTTAACCTATAGTTTTTTTTTTCTATAAAACCATTATTTATTTTCCACGGCTACGAGAACGTAGTGGTTGAGGAGTAAAATTTCAAATAATGTACAATGTTCAAACACTGACACGTCAAAAATATTGCTATCAAAAATATTGCTACTTTTCGTGATTGACCCCTTATATGGGCCTTGGGTAGGTTGGCATGGACCGTTCAGACGATGTGCTTTACTAATTTTAAAACCATTATATTTACGAAAAAGTTTCAATTTTTTGGCCCTTAAAATCCATTTGACTGCCATGTCTTGCCGATAAAATCACCATGCCTTGTCAACCGGTAAAAAATAAATAAAAGAAAGCAAGAAGAATAGAACACACGAGAGGCATGTTTCCAACTAATCCTAAGGCTTACCTATTTATTAAACTAGTTACAGTTTTATCTAAACTAGTGAAGTGACCCATGCAAAAAGTTTTTTTTTAATTGGATTTTGTCATGGGGTTGTTATAAGCATCATTCATCAAGGAATAAACATTCAACAAATACCAAATAACGGACTAAGATGGTGTTAAAAGTCTGCACATAGTAACACATGACAAAAATTGTACATTCGGGAAATACAAAGAAAAGTGTATTCTTTCATTTTTTTTTTAGTATTAATATGCACATGTACTGAAATTTAAAAGCAGACTAGTTAAATAAGATGGTTCTGAATCATAGTCAAAACCCACTACATATAACTTATACAAACAAATGCCTCAAGAAAATGTGTAAGTGTGTTATGTTCCTTGTAATGACATGTTTATGTAATCACTTCAATATAGAATGAATGTATACGAAAAAAGGCGACTGGCTAGGTTTTAAGAAAACGCATTCAAATTTACAGAAGACGTGAGGTAAAATCATATTTAGTTGGACACAATACTGACTGTAATTAAAGAAGAAATTCCACCAACTTGATTTATAAAAAGTTATATAGTTAATATTGGGGTAGTTATAAAGTATGATTAGAAAGGACTATGAATTAGTGTTGATGAAGTAACCTTTTCCCATGGAAGAGAATCCAACAATAGTAGGAATGTCAATAAAGATGTAGAATACTTGGAAAAATATGTACTCATGAGGTGGAACAAATAGAGGTAAAACCAAGAAACTGCATATTTTGTTGATGTTCAACAAAAATAGGCATCTTTAAGTTGAATATCAAACTTTTTGTCAAGAATAATACACACAATATGATCAAACTTTTATGATGTATATTAGTTTTGAACGTGATAATCAACTAATTGACATCATAAAACAATTATATGGTAATGATCAGTTTACCTAAAATGGAACTATGGAAGAACTTAAACTATAAAAAAAATGTAAAAAGAAAACAGAGCAACCAAGTAGAAAGAATCTTTGAACAGAAGTAGGACCAAGAACAGATTGTTGAAGTTGTACATAAAAGGTAATTTTGAACTTTGGAGATTGTAAAAGAAAAGAGAAATTATACAGACACTGATTATGCAAGAGAATTGGATGATAATGGAAAAGCCATTGCAAGTTGATTCGTTTGAATTAGCATTGGTAACCTGATGATAAGCACTTGGTAAGGTGCATATGGTTTGAAACACAGTATGTTATCCCTCAACAGGGGTCATCGGTCAACAGTCAGACCACCTTCATAAAATGAACATGACACAGGTTAAAGAAAGTTTGGGGGTGTTCATTGAGGCAATATCACAAACACTTGGCGTGCAACGTTGGATACCAAAAATTAGGATTGAAATCTTACTCTGCTTTTGAAGCGTTTAAGCATACACTTCTTCCCCGAAAGGCTACACAAACGTCGCTACTATTAAAATTGTTCTTGCACCACCACTTGCATGTCATCAAATATATAATAGAAACAAAACTTGAGATGAGTCTGTAATAACCGGGTGCACCATAGTGACGGTGTATAAGGCGGTGGCATTAAGAGCTTTTCTAGGAAAGCAGACAAAGAAGAAGCAACACACAAGAATCAGTGAAGAAGGACAAGATAACAACACGTAAAAGTAATGTGGGACAATCAAAAGAGAAACTTACCAAGGGGGATGCTGACGGAGGGCGGCAATGGAGGTGGAACTTACCAAGGGGGATGCTGACGGAGAGCGCCGGTAGAGGTGGGTGTCGTTGGCGGAGGGGAAAAATAGGAGGAGGACGGTGTTGGGCAGCCCAATGGAGACGACGTGCCACTTTGATAAATCGATTTCTAGAAAGATATGGAGATCGATCAGAAAAGGAATACAATTAAACTGAGTTGAACTGAGTCGGCAACACCACCTTAGGAGTAGGAAATCGGTGGATCAAGAGAAGAACACGTCGCCTTGTAGACAGAAGAGCCGTTGACTCACTCCCTTTAGTCACCGAGCCGCAAGAAAGCGAGGGTGGAAAAGTCGAAGGAGATCTTCAGCAGCTGATGAATTGGATCGATTGTAATGGTCGTAACAGGGGATGATTAGGGTTGTTAGGAGAACATATAAGGGGGATTGTTAAGAGAGAGGGTTCTGGAGGAATGGTATGGTGAAAGTTGTGGAGGAAAATTGAGCCGAAGATAGAGAAGAAGGGCCGACAAAAAAGCGGTGGAGTTAACCTCTGTGGTAACCCGATGAACAGCACCCCTGGTGAGTCACTCTTCATAAGGGAAGACGAAATTAATCTATATAATATATAATAAGATGTCGCCGAAAAAATGGATAAAAAATCATAAATTTGAGACTCGAACACAAGACTAACTCAAAACTTTGGAAATGAATTTTACCACCTATAGCAACTTTAGAAAACTCATCCCGGTGGGAGAATGAAAAGGAAATTGGTTTATAATTACAAAGACTAGCTACCTTTGTAAGACCTATTAGAACCAAGGCTCTCTCTTGCGCGTGCACGCAGGGGGTGCAAATGCGAGCCAAATTGGCTTCGGGCCACTGAACTTGTGTGCGAGCGCGCGTCCTGCGGGCACGAATGCACCACCGGTCGACCAGAAAAGTTCAAGGACCTTTTTTCATTTTGGTTAACAGTTACAAAAACGAATTAAGAGCAATTAGTCATAGATTTCGGTTTTGATTTCTTGATTAATTTTCTTATTTAAATTGTGACAGTTACGATTTCGTTTTTAATTACATCGGTTATGTGACTAATTCATTACATCGGTTACATTGGGTAGTATATATACAACGTCTATGTGACCGATTCATTACACCGAATGAAACGAAATCATTCTCTTCCTCTCTTACGCTTCTGCTTCATTTTTCTCTCCTGCTGCAACTAAGGTATCATGGGCCAAGTGAGGGTTCGGGCAATCTAGAAGAATTGCTTTCTACTGTTGTATCCTGAGAAACAAACACCCATATAGTCCAAGAACTACAAGTCCTCCTACATGACATGCATGCCGAGGGTATGGGGTTGAATGAGCCTTTTTCTGTAGCTTCCATGATTGAGAAGCTACCCCCTAGTTGGGTTGATTTCAAGAACTACTTGAAACATAAGAGAAAGGAGATGTCCATTGAGGACCTTATTGTTCGCCTTCGAATTGAAGAGGACAATAAGATAGCTCAAAGGAGTAGTTATACCCCTACTTCTGAGAAAGCTAATGTGGTTGAGCATGACCAAACTTCTGGGAAGAACAAATTTGGAAAGGGAAAATTCCAAAAGAAAGGCAAGGGTTCAAACTTGGGAGCCAAAGGTGGAACTTTTAAGAAAAAGTTTCAAGGAAACTGCCATAACTGTGACCAACGGGGTCATCGGGCTGCAAATTGCAAGCTTCCAAAGAAGGCTAAGGAGGCAAATGTTGTGGAGAAGATAACCAAAGATGTGTCTGACATCGATCTTGCAGCGGTTATTTCTGAAGTTAATCTTGTGGAGTCCAATCCAAGGGAGTGGTGGATTGATACGGGAGCTACCCGTCATGTTTGCTCAAATAGAGAATGGTTCAGAAACTTCAAGGTTGTGGATAATGGTGACAAGCTGTTCATGGGAAACTTGGCCACTGCTGATATCCAAGGTGTTGGAAAGATTGTGTTGAAGATGACGTCGGGAAGAGAGCTGAGGTTGAATGATGTGTTGTATGTACCCGAAATTCGTAAGAATCTTGTGTCGGGTTGGTTGTTGAACAAGCATGGTTTTCGCTTGGTGTTTGAGTCAGATAAATTTGTGTTAACCAAAAATGGTGTGTATGTGGGTAAGGGGTATGCTGATAGGGGTATGTTCAAACTTTGTGTAATGGCTCTTAAGCCAAGTGACAATGATAATGAAATGAATAACTCTTCTACTTACTTGATTGAGTCTTCAAATATATGGCATGCTAGATTAGGACATGTTAATTTTGATACTCTTCGTCGTTTAATTAAACTCAATCACATACCACACTTTCACATTGACTCAAAATACAAATGCAACGCTTGTGTTGAATCGAAATTAACACGACAATCTTTCAAGTCCATTCAAAGGAAAACCGAACCACTTGGATTAATTCACACCGATGTGTGTGACATGAAATCAATTCCATCTAAAGGTGGAAATAAGTACTTTATTACTTTTATTGATGATTGCACTAAATTATGCTATGTCTATTTACTTAAAAGTAAAGATGAGGCTATAGAGAAGTTTAAAGTGTATAAAAGTGAAGTTGAGAATCAACTTAATAAGAAAATTAAAGTACTAAGAAGTGACCATGGAGGTGAATATGTATCACCGTTTGAGGAATTCTGTGCAACTCATGGTATCATACATGAGCTTACTGCACCTTATTCACCACAACAAAATGGTATGGCAGAAAGGAAAAATCGGACCTTAAAGGAAATGATGAATGCCAAGTTGTTAAGTTCTGGGCTGCCACCCTCAATGTGGGGGGGGGGGAAGCTATACTTTCAGCTAACTACCTTTTAAATAAGGTCCCACGAAAGAAATCGGATAAAACACTATACGAGTTATGGTCAGGTATAAAACCATCCTACAAATACCTTCGAGTGTGGGGGTGCCTTGCAAAGGTCGTGGTACCTGCACCCAAGGTGGTTAAGATAGGACCCAAGACTGTTGATTGCATATTTGTTGGATATGCACAAAACAATAGTGTGTATCGATTTCTTGTACATGACTCAAAAATTCTAGAAATTCACAAAGGCACAATAATGGAGTCAAGAAATGCATCGTTCTTTGAGAATGTGTTTCCATGTCTTCATAAGGTTGAGACAAATGCTTCAAAGTTAATTGAGCACAATGAATCCTCTTATGAAGAAGAAATAGAGGAAGAAACAGAGCCCCGTAGAAGTAAAAGGGCACGAGTGGAGAAGTCGTTTGGAGATGATTTCTACACTTACATGGTTGAAAGAGAGCCTCAAACTTTCAAAGAGGCGGTCACCTCCTCAGAAGGACCTCAAAGTAAAGAGGCAATTAAAAGCGAAATGGATTCAATCTTGCAAAACCATACATGGGAGCTAGTGGATTTACCTCAAGGTTGCAAACCACTAGGCTATAAATGGATTTTCAAGAAGAAAATGAAAGCGGATGGAACCATTGACAATTACAAGGCAAGACTAGTAATTAAAGGCTATAGACAGAAAAGTGGTCTTGATTATTTTGATACGTACTCTCCTGTCACACGTATTACATCCATTAGATTGGTACTTGCAATTGCTTATATAAGAAATCTTGAAGTACATCAAATGGATGTTAAAACAGCTTTTTTAAATGAGGATTTAGAAGAAGAAATCTACATGGAACAACCAGAAGGGTATGTTGCCCCAGGACAAGAATCAAAGGTTTGCAAACTAGTGAAGTCATTATATGGGTTGAAACAAGCCCCAAAACAATGACATCAAAAGTTTGACCATGTGATGTTGGAAAATGGATACAAGATTAATGAATGTGACAAGTGTGTTTATGTTAAAAACACAAGTGAGGGTTATGTTATCTTGTGCCTTTATGTTGATGATATGCTTATTGTTGGTAGCAACGATAAAATGGTTCAATCAACAAAGAACATGCTAAAGGCAAGATTCGACATGAAAGATATGGGTCTGGCAGACGTCATCCTTGGTGTGAAAACCTCAAGGATTGAAAATGGACTTACTTTGAATCAAACCCATTATGTGGATAAAATTCTTGAGAAGTTCAACTCTGGTGATACTACTGTAGCTAGGACACCAATTGATACAAGTCATCATCTAAGTAAAAATAGAGGTGAAGGGCTTGCACAAGTCGAATATGCAAGAATCATTGGTAGTTTGATGTACCTTATGAGTTGTACCAGACCCGACTTAGCTTTTGCAATAAGTAGACTAAGTAGATATACCAGTAATCCAAGTGCTGAACACTAGAAGAGTATTAAAAGAGTATTACAATACTTAAGGTACACTCGCAATTATGGGTTGCACTATACAAGATATCCCGAGGTCATAGAAGGGTATAGTGATGCAAATTGAATATCTGACATTAAAGACACCAAGTCAACCAGCGGGTTTTTGTTCACACTTGGAGGTGGAGCTATATCATGGAAATCTTCAAAACAAACTATTATAGCTAGATCCACCATGGAATCTGAATTTATAGCACTTGATAAAAGTGAAGAAGAATCTGAATGACTACGACAATTTTTGGAAGATATACTAGGTTGGCCTAAACCAGTTTCTGCAATCTCAATCCATTGCGATAGTCAATCGGCAATTGGACGAGCGCAAAGTGCTATGTATAATGGTAAGTCTCGACACATCCACACAACACCATTCGACAACTACTCTCAACAGGAGTTATCTCAATTGACTACATAAGGTCCAAGGATAACATTGCGGATCCGCTAACCAAAGGGTTAAACAGGGAGTTAGTTGCAAAATCGTCAAAAAGAATGGGATTAAAACCCATGAACGAATAAGTTATTGCGAAGGAAAACCCAACCTAGTTGACTGGATATCCCAAGATCTAGGTTCAATGGGACAACCTACTTGCATATAACATATGTGGATCACTGTGGGGGTCAACCCCAACCCATTCCTATAAATAACAGTGATGCAGGTTAAGCTTATAGTAGTTGGTGATAAGTTGGAAATCATCAAGCTTTAGCTTTTAATGATTAGGATATAATCACCTATGTGAGAGAGAAGTGGGGTCGCTTCAAAGGGAATTGAATGGGCAAGTTCCTAAGAGCTCTTACAGAACCAGGAAAGTGTCCACGACCAAAACGGACACATCAATGAGAACCTAACTAGGTCAGGGAGAATCATGTGAGACATGTATTGATTATTTACACAAATGGCAGAACAGTTCAAGGACATCGAGTCTACTGGTCCGCTAGTAAAATAAATATGTATCTTAAGGGAAGGTTCAAAGGGTCATACCTACCTATCCTGTGCATGATTCAACTGCTGGATTTTACCTAAAGCAGCTTGGAAATGCGGATGCTGAAGCAATTTTCATTCATGTGGGGGATTGTTGGAAAATTAATTTTATTAATTTCCAAAAAAATGGATTTTCTCCATTTTTGAGCACAAATTTTGGACTCTAAGTATAATCAAAACAAGTTATCGATTATATATTCGTGTTCTCCTCCGTGATATCTTCGTTTTGATATATCACACGTCCAAAACGGATTAAAAATGAATGAGAAATTACTTTTCAAAGTAGGGCAGCTGGAAGAGAAAATAAAAGAGTTAAGTGGGTTTTAAAACTCATCCCACATTGGTGGGAGAATGAAAAGGAAATTGGTTTATAATTACAAAGACTAGCTACCTTTGTAAGACTTATTAGAACCAAGGCTCTCTCTTGCGCGCGCACGCAGGGGGGGTGCAAATGCGAGCCAAATTGGCTTCGGGCCACTGAACTTGTGTGCGAGCGCGCGTCCTGCGGGCACGAATGCACCACTGGTCGACCAGAAAAGTTCAAGGACCTTTTTTGCATTTTTTTCCTTTTAGTTAACAGTTACAAAAACGAATTAAGAGCAATTAATCATAGATTTCGGTTTTGATTTCTTGATTAATTTTCTTATTTAAATTGTGACAGTTACGATTTCGTTTTATTTACATCAGTTATGTGACTGATTCATTACACCGGTTACATTGGGTAGTATATATACAACGTCTATGTGACTGATTCATTACACCGGATGAAACGAAATCATTCTCTTCCTCTCTTACGCTTCTGCTTCATCTTTTCTCTCCTGCTGCAACCAAGGTATCATCCGGGCCAAGTGAGGGTTCGGGCAATCTAGAAGAATTGTTTTCTACTGTTGTATCCTGGGAAACAAACACCTATATAGGGAGAATTTGTTTTAAGGAAACTGTGTTAAACACAGGCCTCAGTCAAGAATTTTTTGAATTTTGTTCTTTCGCACAGTTTTGGGTTATATTTTCCTAACAGAAAACGACTATAAGTAATCTTGGAGGATCCAGGAATTCTTGGAGTTCTAGTTGTTAGGGTTTGGCTATAAAAAACACTTGTAATTACCACACTACACACGATTTTCTGGCGGAATACTATCACTTGTACTCTTACTCATTCCATTTTCTCTGTAATTTTCGTTTCAATCAATAAAAACATCAAGGCATGTGATCATTATCACCTCCCAAGGTTTTATGTTGGAATCCTAACAAGGATCAAGGGATTTCCTTGTAAACGATTTGTGTTGCTTTGATCCACATTACTTATTTGCTCTATATTGAACATCACATCCTCTCATACACTTTGGTCCATTTCAGTTCAGTTATTTTTTGACCAAAACAATTTCGCGCCCACCGTGGGGCCGTGGTGTTCAAAATTTCTCAGAAAATCATGTCTACTCAATTGACTCTCTCCTCCTATTCGATTCCTCCTATTTCCTCTAAAAACCTTCCACCACCACCAGCTGGAGCTCCCAATAAAGTATCTGAAACTCCGAAGAAAAACACCTCTACGATCACTTCGGGACTCAAGGATCCTCTTGTGATGAATTCCAACAACGAAATCTTTGTTATAATGAAGAGACTGGAGCGACAGGTCGCCCAACAGCAGGAGGATAACAGGACGCTTCTCAAGGAATTGGAGATAATAAGGACGAAAATCCACAAGCCTCAGGAGGCAGCGCCCTCGGTCTTGCAGCCCAAGATCCTGAACTTTGACAACCTAGGATCCTCTGCGATCCGTCGTGAGATTCAGGATCCTAATGAAACTTTTATTACTCCTAATAACAGAGATCCTGGTAACTTTATCAATAATAATTTTACAACTAACTTAATGGATCTTGACACAGGTTTGAGCCTAGTCATGGCTAAGGAGCTACAACAGCTAAGACAAATGATCTCAAGCGTACCCGGAATAGTTCAGCCAGTGCGACAAGCATCCCCTACAAGTCACAGGATCTCTAGATTCAACCCAATGATAGTTAACACTAGTTCCAAAATGCTTCCATACCCCCAACATGAAGCCATACAACGGGACCATGAATCCTGAGGAGCACGTAGCACAATATAGGGAGAGGATGGAAATTATTCCCATCCCCACACATTTGAAAGAAGCCTGCCTATGCAAGGGATTTATTTCTACCCTCACAAGATCCGCCCTAAAGTGACTCCTTAATGTTCCTCCTTATTCAATCACGTCATTTGCTCATTTGATTAATTTATTTAATAACCAGTTCTCTTGCAGCAGGACATTCAAAAAGATCACTAGTAATCTCTATCGAGTGGTTCAAGATCCTCAGGAATCCCTTAGGACTTTTGTGAATAGGTTTGGCAGGGAAGCCTTGAGCATCCCCAACATCGACATGTCAACTACAGTCGAAGACTTCAAAATTGGGCTTAAAGAAGGATTCTCCCTTCTACGAGGATCTTGTAATGACCTTATGCATGAGATTGGACGAAGTTATGAGCAGGGCACTGAGATTCATCAGACTCGAAGAAGACAAAGAGATCCAGAAAAGGAGCAACCCACCAAGTTCCTATGATCACCCCAATAGGAAGGCCGACTCCTCGGCCCAAAGATCCTATAAGTCAAAGCCTTACTCCAAACCCGACCATAACATCGTTAATGCCCTTGAAGATGAGGGGGAGGACGAAGATTTCCCTAAAATTACTGACTATTGTTTTTCTGTGGATATTTCAGGTGTAATCTTTGCCATGCAGGATCTTGGAAACAAAGCCAGGTGGCCAAGGAAAAGAGAAAAATCCACTGCTTGGAAGGACAAGTCCAAATGGTGTGCATATCATGAGGACGTTGGTCACGACACGTACGATTGCATAGCTCTTAGAAAGGAAATAAGCTACCTTTTGGGCAAAGGATATCTCAAAGAGATCCTTGGGAGAAGAAGAGAGAAATCAAAAGAAAAAGACCAGGATCCTAAGAAGATCCTCGAAAGACCAGGATCCCCCCGGCTGACGCCAAGGTGATCAACATGATCTCCGGAGGATCTGACATTTGTGGTACCTCCTACTCTGCGGCAAAAAGGCATGCCAAGGTATCCAAAATGGAGAAGGAAAAAGGACCACGGAAAAAAAAAGATCACCAACCAAAAGGAGATCATCTTCGACGAAACGGACAGGCTAGACGTCCAAGATCCTCACCACGACGGACTAGTGATTACTCTCTATATTGCTAACCACTTCGTCAGAAGGATCCTCGTCGATGGAGGATCCTCAGTTAACATCATACTCCTGGATGCACTAAAAAGAATGAACATCCCGGAATCTGAGATAGTCACAAGGTCCTCAGTACTAATCGGCTTCAGCAGAGAAACTAAACACAACATCGGCAAGATATAGCTACCAATCTACATAGAGAGAGTAAATTATGTTCAACGTTTTTGTGTAATTGACACATTATCTTCTTATAATGTCATATTAGGTAAGCCATGAATCCATGAAATGAAGGTCGTCCTATCAACGTACCATCAATACATAAAGATGCCCACCCCATGGGGGACAGTGAAGATCACAGGAGACCAGCAAGAATCCAATGAATGCTACAAGATCTCACTGAAATCCTCAACAATACCACGAAAAGCATAACAATCAAAGCAGGGGCACGAGACGTGTTATAAGCAAGAGAGAATGACATAACGGAAGTGCCCCTGAATCTTGAGGATCCTGAAGCCAAAGTTCTCATAGGATCCTCAATGCCTGAACAAATCGAGAAGGATCTTGTAAAGTTCCTCAAAGCCGGAAGAAAAACATTTGCATGGAAACATGAGGACATGACAGGTATTGACAAAAGCATAATAACTCATAAACTTAACATTGACCCATCTTTCAGGCCAATACACCAAAAGAAAAGAAAAATTGCACCTGAAAGAAACCAAGTTATACAAGAAGAAGTAGAAAAACTTCTCAAAACAGACATGATCAAGGAGGTGAAGTTCCCAAGATGGCTAGCTAATGTGTTCGTGGTACAAAAGAAGAACGGTAAATAGAGAGTGTGTGTGGACTATACGGATCTTACCAAGGCTTGTCCCAAGGATTCTTTCCCTTTACCACACATTGACTCCATGATAGACGCAACAGCGTGTAACATCCCACGTTCAGGTATTACCTCGTTAACCTTGATCTTTGAGCACGTGTCCATTTTAGCCCTTTAGTGAGTAAAGGTGGTGAATGAGTACGCGGGGCATATGTGAGTGTACGCTCAACGTACTCATATGTGTGCATTTGATGCAGAAGCCACCTAGTACGTTGGGCGTACTAGGCCCAGATGGAAAACCCTAATTTAGGGTGAGTCCCCTATATAAAGGATATGATGGCCTCATTCCTGGCCACCATTCTCAGACACCAACCCTCCTAAACCCTAGTTTTCGTTCTTAGAGCTTATGAGTGCATTTGAGAGCCTTAAGAGTATTCTTGAGTTTCTTTGGAGTGAAGAAGGAGTCTTGAAGAAGAAGGAGTGGGATTTCAGGGCTTGCATTTGAGCTTATCTAAGTGTGGAGCTTCATTTTGAGGTATAAAGCTCAAAGATTTTTCACTCTTTTGGTTTTTACATCATAGTAGGGTATTTTAGGGTTTTGTCCCACAAGTTGGAGACTTTATGTGATATTGTGCTCCAGAGACTATGATCCACTCCCTTTGAGTGTGTTTTGTGGTGTAATGCCATAAAAATCCAATCTTGGTCGTTGGTATCAAGCCATGCAAGAGTTATGAGCTTGTTGAGAAAAGAGAGTGAGTGTTTTGTGTGTTTGTGACCATTCCAGCCATGCAAAGGCTTAAAGTCACTGACTTTATGGAGTAAGAGCTATTAGGGAGTCCAGATCTGTGATATGAGCCAAGGTCTTAACTGATTAAGACCAAATGAGTGAGTAGGGTGAAACTGGGACGTACGCAGGGCGTAATCCCAGTACGCGCAGCGTAGGGGTCGAGCACCCCTGATACTTGCATAGCACCTGAGTACGCCCATCGTAGAGAGTTGGTACGCGTCGCGTACTCCCTGCCGTTGACTTTTGGTTGAATTTTAGGGTTTGGTCAATTTGTGGACTATTAAGCCCATGGAAGGGTAACATTGTCTTTTTCCCTTCTGTGAGTTTGTAGAAGGGTTAGTTTAGCTTCAGTAAGAGCCTTTATTAATTTGGGATAATTATTGTTGTGTTAGGCGGAGGCTAGACCGGTGAGTCGAGTTCGAGATTATCCGAGTTCTTACGAGGTGAGTCTTCTCACTATACTTACCTTGAGTGGTAACATATGTGTGACCAGAGGGTCTTATGTGCATATACTGTGTATTGAGATATCCTACTATTTGTCTTTGTGTTATGTATGCTGTGTATTATATCGAGTTATTGAGTTGAGGGACCGGAGGGTCCAGCCGAGTTGTGGGACCAGAGGGTCCCACTGAGACACATTTGACCAGAGGGTCTTATTTGAGTATAGCCATGAAAGGCTGGTGAGATATGAGTGGTATTTTGGGGAACTCACTAAGCTTTGTGCTTACCGTGTTATGTGTTTCAGGTACTTCTCAGTATCACGGGAAGGCGCCGGCTTGATTGTACACATATTAGAGATTTGAGTCATGTTTTGAGAGGATCTTGGATTTGTTATATACAGTTTTTGGGATATGTGTTTGATGAATTGATAATTATGACACTTTGAGATGTTTTGAATTGAGAAAAAATGTGTTTTAAATTTGAAAATTTTGGTTTGAAAATTTACGTTGTTACAAGTTGGTATTAGAGCCTTGGTTTGAGGGATTCGGATGCACCTCCGGGTATGTCTGGACTCAAACTGAGGATTTGAGAAAGATTTTAAAAAGAAATGAAATTTTCAAAAAAGAGAAAGAGTTTAAAGAGAAATCGAGATGGAGCAGTGTGTACAATCATCCAGAGCCCGAACGGTGATTTCCCAAAATACCCTTAGTATGTTATGAGATATTTATGAAATGATAGTGATGCATGCTAGAGAATGAGCTAGGTATTTCATATCTTAGGGATAGGGTTGCCTAATTTATGATGCCTTAGCTTAGGATTCGTTGCTATCTGTTATGTGCTATGAGTATGTGCCAAATGAAAGTAGTGAGAATGATCACTTAGAGAGAGAATTCTGAGACGAGAGATAGTCTAGAGGAGATATCTAGATGAGTGGTGAGGAGTCTGCTAAGAGAGTAGTGTGATATTCGAGAGAGATAGAGTACTTGGGAATTAGAATCCTAGGAGGAGGACTTGGGGTGACTACAGGCCGGGTGTGGAAGGTAGTATTGGGCCCGTACTACTGAAAACACCAGATCTGTATGCAACCCAAGTAAGAATCCTTAGGAAACTAAGGAACAAGTAGGGATGAGTGATCGAGTGTGAGTATGCTCGAGAGAGTCTCTGATGATTTTTGTGTTGTGTTTCAGAGGCATCATGGTGGGTACACGCCACAACCCTGGAGGTAGTGGGACTAGTGATGATGAGATTCGGAGGATGATTCATGAGGAGGTGGCCGCAAATATCCGAGCAGAGATTCACGAGATGTTTGGGTCTATTAAGACCACCCTGATTGAGACGTTTGATGAGCGATACACTGCTGTCACTGAGGCTGATGTTGCTGCCGCCACTGCAGCTGTCGTCGCTGCTAGGCCACAGGGAGGTGACTCGTTGTTGTTCCGGGAGTTCAGCAACACGAAGCCACCAAAGTTTGATGGGACACAGGATCCGATTGTTGCGATGAGATGGATCTCTGATATCGAGGGGTGTTTTTACACATGTTCATGCCCAGGTCACTTGAGAGTTCGGTTTGCGCTGAACCAGCTTCGCTTAGGAGCGAAGGACTGGTGGAAGTTTGTGATAGCCAGCTTTACCTCTGCAGATCATGCTGCAGTGACATGGGAGAGGTTTGTTCAGATGTTCCGAGATGAGTATGTTCCCCCGGTGGAGAGGGAACGTTTGTCACAGGAGTTTCTGTCTCTCAAGCAGAAGACAGAGTCAGTGACTGAGATTTCGAGGATGTTTCACGAGAGGGCAATGTTTTGCCCTAAGCACGTGTCCACTAAGCAGGCACGTGTGAGCCGATATTTGAGCATACTGAGGAGGGATATACGAGAGTTCATGGCGAACTCGTCGTACATGACATTGGCCGAGCTTCAGGCCAATGCCAAGAGGAGGGAGATTGAGCTTGAGCTGCAGACCAGGGAGGAGGAGGAGTCCCGGGGTAAGGACCGGAGACCAGTGCAGTCGCAGCCGGCGACAAAGCGCACTAAGCCCGCTGATAACATAGTTGGGGTCCAGAAGGGGCGCACTTGTGGCAAGTGCAGCAAGAGTCACGAGGGGTCGTGTCGTGCGGGGATTTGCTACAAATGTGGCAAGGAGGGGCACATGGCGAAGGATTGCCCCAAGGGGTTCTCGGTTTGCTTCCATTGCAACCAGACCGGCCACCGGAAGGCCGAGTGCCCTCAGCTCGTGCAGGGATCAGCCCAGGGATCTTCACATGCTTCTTTGAGTGCTACTGAGAGTCGGCCAGCGAAGGCCGAGACACCGAGGGTTCGTGGGAGAGCCTTTCAGCTGACAGCGGAGGAGGTCCGCGCAGCACCTGACGTCGTGCCGGTATGTATTCTTATTATTATTCTTTTGAGATATTTTGTGCTTATATTGTGTTGTGTATAGGTACTTTTCTTGTGAAATCTGTACCTGCTTTGGTGTTATTTGACTCGGGTGCGAGTCAATCTTTTGTGTCCGTAGCTTTTAGTCGTCACATCAGTATCCGACGTGAGGCGTTGAGTCAACCTCTGAGGATTTTTATAGCCGATGAGCATGCGGTTTTTGCTACTGACGTGATCCGTGAGTGTATACTAGAGATTTTTGGTGTTAAGTTTCCGATAGACCTGGTACCGATCGCTATGGGTGATGTCTGTGTCATAGTGGGCATGGATTGGTTGAGTCGATTTGGAGCTATGATAGACTGCAAGCGACAGTTATTGACTATACGAGACCCTAGTGGGGGGGGGTACTTACGGTATACGGCGAGGGTACTAGATCTGGATCAGCTTTCTGCTCTGCTGCCAGAGCGAGACAGAGTTTACAACAGGGTTGTATGGGTTTTCTGGCATACGTGACGGATACGCGGGCTGCTGCAGGGAGACCGAGTTCTATCTCCGAGGTTCCGATAGTGTGCGATTTTCCAGATGTTTTCCCCGAGGAGTTGTCGGGTGTGCCTCCCGAGAGGCAGGTGGAGTTCCGAATTGATTTGATTCCGGGTGTAGCGCCTATCGCCAAGGCACCCTATCGCCTTGCGCCGCCAGAGATGCATGAGTTATCCTCACAGATCCAGGAGCTGCTGGGGAAAGGGTTCATCAGACCGCGTAGCTCACCGTGGGGAGCTTCTATCCTTTTTGTCAAGAAAAAGGATGGTTCACACCGGATGTGCATTGATTACTAGGAGTTGAACAAGTTGACGGTCAAAAACCAATATCCACTTCTGAGGATCGACGATTTGTTCGATCAGTTGCAGGGGGCATCTTGGTTCTCCAAGATTGATTTGAGATCCGAATATCATTAGATGAGAGTTTGCGAGGAGGATATTCCAAAGATGGCTTTTAGGACTCGTTATGGGAACTACGAGTTTGTGGTGATGCCTTTCGGGCTCACCAACGCACTGGCGGCGTTCATGGACCTCATGAACCGGGTGTGCAGGCCCATGTTGGATCGATCGGTGACCGTGTTCATCGACGATATTCTTGTGTACTCGAGGTCCAGGGAGCAGCACGAGGAGCATCTTAAAAAGGTTCTGGGAGTTTTGAGGTCGGAGAGGCTATATGCCAAATTCTCCAAGTGTGATTTCTGGTTACGAGAGGTCCAGTTCCTGGGACATCTCGTTAATCAGAATGGGATATTGGTCGACCCGGCCAAGATTGAGGCAGTTATGAGTTGGGAGGTGCCGAGATCTCCGACTGAGATCGGGAATTTTCTGGGTTTAGCCGGCTACTATCATAGGTTCATCAGAGATTCTCCAAGATTGTCGTTCCTCTCACCAGGTTGACTCGGAAGGGTGTTACCTTTACTTGGGGTCCTGAGCAGCAGGCCTTATTTAAGACCCTTCGCCAGAGGTTGTGCGAAGCCCCGGTGTTAGCCCTTCCCGAGGGAGTGGAGGACTTTGTGGTTTATTGTGATGCTTCTATAGTTAGGATGGGCGCGGTGTTGATGCAGAGGGGGCACGTGATAGCATATGCATCTAGGCATATGAAGCCTCATGAGACGAGGTATCCCACCCACGATCTGGAGTTGGGGGTGGTGGTGTTCACCCTCAAGATTTGGCGTCACTATCTTTATGGTGTCTGATGCACCATATACACGGACCATAAGAGTCTGAAGTATTTGATGGATCAGCCCAATCTGAACATGAGGCAGAGGAGATGGTTGGATGTAGTGAAGGACTACGACTATGAGATCGTATATCACCCAGGCAAGGCTAATGTGGTAGTCGACGCCTTGAGTCACAGAGCCGAGAGCGCTCCGATCCAGGATGTGTTTATGAGGATGACGGTGATGACTCCGGTCTTAGATACCATCCGAGAGGCTTAGGTGGAGGCGGTGAGACCGGAGAGCCGCAAGAGAGAGCGTGTGATTGGGCAGGTTTCCGAGTTTGTGACGGACAGTCGTGGGCTTATGACTTTCCATGGACGGATTTGGGTGCTCTATACAGGTGGAGCACGCCGTGTATTGTTGGAGGAGGCACATAGATCGAGATTCTCGATCCACCCGGGAGCCACAAAGATGTATTTGGATCTGAAAAGAGATTATTGGTGGCCCTGTATGAAGAGAGATATGGCATGGGTAGTTGAGAGGTGCTTGACCTGTCGCCGGGTTAAGTTCGAGCACCAGCGTCCTCATGGTAAGCTGCAGCCACTAGAGGTTCCCCAGTGGAAGTGGGAACAAATTTTCATGGATTTTATCACCAAGTTACCAAGAACTGCGCGTGGGGGTAGACGCAATTTGGGTGATTGTAGACCGGTTGACTAAGAGTGCTTACTTCCTTGCTATCAGTGAGAGCTCTTCTGCGGAAAGGTTGGCCGATATCTATGTACGGGAGGTGGTGGCACGGCATGGAGTACCGACATCGATAGTGTCAGATCAGGATGTGCGTTTTACTTCCAGGTTCTGTAAGAAGTTTCATGAGGAGCTGGGTACCCGACTGCACTTCAGTACAACTTACCACCCTCAGACAGACGGACATAGTGAGTGGACGATTCAGACGCTCGAGGACATGCTGTGTGCATGTGTTATGGACTTCGGTGGAAGTTGGGACACTTATTTGCCCTTGGCTGAGTTTTCGTACAACAACAACCATCATTCCAGTATTGGCATGCCTGCTTTCGAGCTTATGTATGGGAGGAGATTTCGAACTCCCATCTGTTGGGGAGAGGTGGGGCAGAGAGTGATGGGGAGCACTGAGATAGTTCTCAAGACGACCAAGCAGATTCAACAAGTCAGACAACGATTACTGACGGCCCAGAGTCGTCAGAAGAGTTATGCGGATCGGAGACGATCCGAGCTAGAGTTCCGGGTTGGGGATTTTGTCCTCCTGAAGGTATCCCCATGGAAAGGGGTGATCCGGTTCATGAAACGGGGCAAGCTGGGGCCCCGATACATTGGTCCTTTCAAGGTGACCGCCAGAGTGGGTAAGGTAGCTTACCGGTTGGAGCTACCTGCAGAGTTGAGTCAGATTCATAACACCTTCCACGTGTCCCAGTTGAGGAAGTGTGTAGCCGATGAGACGACAGTGGTACCATTAGAGGACATTCAGGTGGATGCGAGTCTGAATTATATTGAGAGACCGATTGCGATTTTGGATCGTAAAGTGAAGGTTCTGAGGAACAAGGAGGTGTCCCTGGTTCAGGTCCAGTGGCAACATCGGAAGGGGTCTGAGTGCACTTGGGAGCCGGAGTCCGAGATGCGAGAGCAGTATCCAGAGTTATTTCCAGAGCATGACTTCGAGGGCGAAGTCTAATTCTAGTGGGGGAGAATTGTAACATCCCAGGTTCAGGTATTACCTCGTTAACCTTGATCTTTGAGCACTTGTCCATTTTAGCCCTTTAGTGAGTAAAGGTGGTGAATGAGTACGCGGGGCGTACGTGAGTGTACGCTCAGCGTACTTATATGCGTGCCTTTGACGCGGAAGCCACTTAGTACGCTGGGCGTACCAGAGGGTAATCTGGGTGTACTAGGCCCAGATTGAAAACCCTAATTTAGGGTGAGTCCCCTATATAAAGGATATGATGGCCTCATTCTTGGCCACCATTCTCAGACACCAACCCTCCTAAACCCTAGTTTTCGTTCTTAGAGCTTGTGAGTGCATTTGAGAGCCTTGAGAGTATTCTTGAGTTTCTTTGGAGTGAAGGAGTCTTGAAGAAGAAGGAGTGGGATTCCAGGCCTTGGATTTGAGCTTATCTGAGTGTGGAGCTTCATTTTGAGGTATAAAGCTCAAAGCTTTTTCACTCTTTTGGTTTTTGCATCATAGTAGGGTATTTTAGGGTTTTGTCCCAAAAGTTGGAGACTTTATGTGATATTGTACTCCAGAGACTATGATCCACCCCCTTTGAGTGTATTTTGTGGTGTAATGCCATAAAAACCCAATCTTGGTCGTTGGTATCAAGCCATGCAAGAGTTATGAGCTTGTTGAGAAAAGAGAGTGAGTGTTTTGTGTGTTTGTGACCATTCCAGCCATGCAGAGGCTTAAAGTCACTGACTTTATAGAGTAAGAGCTATTAGGGAGTCCAGATTTGTGATATGAGCCAAAGTCTTAACTGATTAAGACCAAATGAGTGAGTAGGGTGAAACTGGGACGTACGCTGGGCGTAATCCCAGTACATGCAGTGTAGGGGTCGAGCACCCCCGGTACCTGCATAGCAGCCGAGTACGCCCAACGTAGAGAGTTGGTACGCGCCGCGTACTCCCTGCCGTTGACTTTTGGTTGACTTTTAGGGTTTGGTCATAACAGCCAGAAGAAATAATGATGTCATAACAACCTTATACGGAAATAATGGGGGTTTCAATGCTCCATCAAAGGTCAGAAGAAAAGGATTCTGTTGGGGTACCATTATGAATTTGCAATCCACACTATAAAAAACAACATAAATTTTTAAAATCTCTTTATAAATCCCCACTCAAATCAAAATGATGGGAGGTTCTGGAAGCTTGAACTATTCAGAATATACACAGTAGCCTCATTAAGAAACCACATTGATGTCAAACTCCTCCCAAAGTCAAACATTTGTTGGGACTGGAACTACCTAGTGCCTAGAAAACTAAACATCATAGCATGGAGAGTGTGTCATGGTAGGCTGCCAACAAAAGAAAACCTTAGCAAATTGGGAATTGGTTCCAATATGATGTGCACCCTCTGCAACAGTCAGCCAGAATCAGAAGATCATTTATTCACCACTTGTCCAATTTCATGTGAAGTATGGGGAGATATTGGGCTATGGTGGCACTCATTCCCATCCGGTTTCCATTCGGCCTCAGAACTGCTTCAATGCAAGAACAATTTGACATCTAATAAAGATCTAGGTTTGATTAAAGAAGCTATAATCCTGGTTTTTATCTGGGTCATCTGGAAATTTAGGAACAAGTTAGCCCACTCATTTAAACCCATCTCACATTTACGTCTTGCAAATGAAGTCCAAACCTTGTCCTATATATGGATCAATTCAAGACACAAATCCAGAAAACTTATATGGCTAGAGTGGTGTTGTAACCCAATCATTGAATCTGTTCCGAAAGTGAGTTTTCAGGGGGTGGGGGTGGGGGTGTGGGTGGGGCTAGGGATTTTTCTATTGTATTTTTTCTAAAAAAATCATAGTGTCATGGTGGTATGCTTGCTTTGCAGACATGTATGTGTTTGGTGTGAGTTTTTTTCTTTTTCTTATGGGTAGTCATCTTATAGGTTTTGTCTGCAATTCAAGCATTATTTTCGTGTTTCTTCCTTTCTGGTGTGTGTGGGGTTGGGGGTATTTGGTGTGTGTTCTCCTTTGTCTCTTTCAGTGTTTTAGCAGAACATATTTTCTTATATGATCTCCTGGAAAGTCTCGTTTCTATCGAAGCGAACATCGATCTCGCGAAGTTTAAAGAAAATTTGAGTTGATACATGAATTTTGGGTCATCAAGATGCTTTCTTGTGGGGTTCGGCGCATCCCAAATTGTTACCATAGATCCAAAGCTTGTGGGGTTCGGCGCATCCCCCATCAAATAATCGCCATTACAAAGAGGAGGCACATGGCCAATAGTTTGCCGCTGTCAGAGTCGTCTATTTACAATTTGAAGCTTACAATTTGAAATTTATTTGAAAGCAGGATTTGTTGTCTTTGGAGTTGAAGCTTGGTTCATGTCCATGTCTTATTCTTGTTGTCTACAAAATAATAATAATAATAATAATAATAATAATAATAATAATAATATTGTTGTGGTGCTTACAAGCCTATTTGATAGTTTGGTAGCTTCTCCTTCTTAGTTATGTCTAGATTTTTTTCCTTCTTGGGCTACAAGTATTGCCAGTTTTCATATTTTCATTTGTACTATATTTTGTCCAGCCCCCAACTGATTTCTTTTATTATAATTTGCTTTTCCGTTAAAAAAAATGGACTAAGGATGTGCAGTGCAATTTCTTTAAACCACATTGATGTATCTTATCAAAATTTCAAAGATTGGACTGAAAGTGCGAATCTGACCAAACCACAGGGACCAAAACTGTAATTTACTATCTTGAAAATGATTTTGTAGCTTTAATTATGGTCCCTAATATATTAATGTCATCATGTGACCTTAAAAGGAAAAGAAAGTCCCACAACTTATTAGTTAATAGACGTTATTAACCAATACGTACAACCATGTAATGCATATAGGGTACAACCCGATCGGTCAAACTGGTTACGAGTCCAAAAGCTCATCTATTCGATCTTTTAAGGTGAGGACTGAGTAAGGCCCAGCTTTTAATATGGCCTTCACATGATTACAACTTTTAATGCGATATTATTAGAAAAATAAAATCTAATGTTTCAAGGCTTATAATTTTTTTTTTTTCGAGGCTTATAATTATGATTCCACAAGTGTTATTTTCCGTTTATGTTATGAAGAAGGTACTTAATACACATATTGTATGATTTGTATCTGTGTATTGAGAGTTTGCTTATATGGTCTTCGTTATTCCATTTTCTCCCTTTATTTGGTTTCATTATGGGTTGTTTGCTTGGATATAGATTTGTTGTTTAAAGGAATCTGGTGGATGAAATTTATAGATGGTATTACTTGCGGTTCGAAATTTTTCTTGTTTAACTTCATTAGTATAAATCGTTTATGATTTAATTTGACATCATTGCTAATAAGTAGACATTATAAAGTTGGATTTTATGTGTTTATAAATTTTGGATTTTGATAAATTTTGATTTTGGTACTATTGGATTTTGTAATTTTGTGATGACTAATAAGTTTTAACTTTGGATTTTGATAAATTATAATTTTGGTCATGTTTGTATGGTTGTATTTGAATTTATTAATTTGCAAGTTATGTTCGAAGATTAAAATTGTAATTTTTTTTAATTTAGGAGTTTGTTCAATAGTCTTACCAAACAATACTGAACCATTCAGACACTTGAATAGTTCAGTCTCTACCAAACGACCCCTTAATTGAATCTGATTTATCAAACAACATAATCTGTTCGATCCGCTCACATCGATAGTGTACTCAACTACACATATATAGTGCATACACAACATGAGTATTGTTTATTTACTTATTTATTTTTTTAACAACAAATCTAACCTATTTCTATATTATTCTTAAATTCATATGTCTTCAACAAGATTTGAACCATCGATCTCAAAGACAAGGTCAACATTTGATACCGTTAGGATAGAACACATGAGTCTATTCCTATAATGTGTCGATTGACACACCATCTTAATTTTGACCTAACATTGATTAATTAATGATATCAGAAAAGCAAAATTGTTGTTGAGAGTTGAAAGTGGTCTTAAGATCTTATATAATATAATTCCACTATATATATATATATATATATATATATATATATATATATATATATATATATATATATATATATAAACGAGAGAGATAAGTTCAATTGAGAAAATAAAAAAGATTGACAAAGAGGGAATCATTTTCAGTCAATCATTTATTTTTGCCGCAAAAGCCTCCAACATACCGGCGGAAATGGAAAAGGAATACACACGTGTTTTCCAACAAAACATGTTTCCTTAAACTATGTTAATCATTACCTTAATATATACAAAAACATAGCTTTTTCGTTTTTTTAATTTTTAGAGTAAATTACACGAATGGTCCCTATGGTTTACGGTAATTTGCGCGTTTGGTCCCTAATTTATTTTTTTAACTTGGAAGGTCCCTCCTGTTTGTTTTTGTTAAGCGTTTGGTCCCTGTTTTACCTAAAAATACTATTTTGCACTTGATTTTTTTAATTTATTTGAATAAATACACCCCCAACCCCACCCCATCACCTTACCTTACATACCCCACCATTTTTCTCTATTTAAATAATTGTATTTTTAAGTGAGACAGGGACCAAGCGTGTAACAAAAACAAACAATACGGACCAAGCGGGTAACAAAAACAAACAATATGGACCTTCCGAGTTAAAAAAATAAGTTAGGGATCAAACGCGTAAATTACCCCAAACCATAGGGACCATTCGTGTAATTTACTTTAATTTTTAAGGAGTTATTTTTATCGAAAAATAATTTTAAATACATCAAAATTCATAATTTTTTATTCTCTATAAATAGACATTCATATTGATGTAGTTTAAAGATAAAATAAAAAAAATTATAGTTTCAGCTCTTGTTATTCATAAGTGAATAAAAATGCATCACATTTTTATTACAGTACATTCGTTATTCACTTATGAATAAAAAGTATGATTAATTTTTTTTAGTGCTTAAATATCATTCATATATAAATATAATATATATTAATAAGTAGTTCAAAATTTTAAAACACGTGGTCTTTTATTAACATACTAATTATTCATATTCGAATAACAAATGAACTATAACAAAAATCTGATAAATTTTTTATTTATTTATTAATATAACATATGACGACCATTAATACTCATTTTATTAATATATAAATATAACGTGTGACGAAAGATGATGTAAAAAAAATATATTTTAGGTAAAAAAGTTTTATTACATGTTATATTTATATATGAATGATACTTAAACTATAAAAAAGTTAAGCATAAGTTTTATTCATAAATGAATAACGAATGTACTGTAATAAAAATCTGATCGATTATTATTCACTTATAAATAACGAGAGCTGAAACTCTAAAAAAATAAATTTTTTATTTTATCTTAAAACTATATCAATATGGATGTCTATTTATAGAGAATAAAAAATTATGAATTTTGATATATTAAAAATAATTTTTTTGATAAAATAGCTTTCTAAAAATCAAAAAAGAAAAAATAAAAATATGTTTTTGTGTATATTAAGGTAATGATTAGCATACTTTAAGGAAACATGTTTGGTTGGAAAACACATGTGTATCCGTTATCCATTTCCGTCATTATGCCTAAGTGTTTTGCGGCAAAACAAATGTGTGGCTGAGGATTCCCTCATTCTCAACCTTTTTTTCTCAATTGAACCATCTCTCTCTCTCTCTCTCTTATACACACACACACACACACACACACATATATATATATATATATATATATATATATATATATATATATATATATATATAGGCTTAGGTTATTTTGTTTTTACTAACTATTGTGTGCCAGAATGCACAGATCTGGACCACCAGATGAAATAGAATCAAAGGTCATGATCTGAGGGTCTATGATATTAGAATATGATAACATGTACCATATAATCACACTAATTTCAGCATAAGGACATTTTAGTCAATTAACCTATATTAAAAAAGGAAATTTTCGGATTTTTAGGGATAATTAATTCTGTTATTTTTAAAAATCTGAATATTTTAAATTAATTCAAATTTAAAAATCCGATTTTATTCTGTCAGAATGATAGAATGTCAACCATAAACTAGTAAATATATTTTTCGATTTTATTCTGTCAAAATGACAGAATGCCAACCATGAACTAGTAAATATATTTTCGATTTTATTCTGTCAGAATGACAAAATGCCAATCATAAACTACTAAATACATTCTGAAAGAATACACAAAATCGATTCTTGAACTAATAATATACCAAATAATTATATTGTATGATTGTGATTCATTGAATAATAACAACATTCTGAAAGAATAACAAGTGTAATTCCTAAAAAATAACAACATTATTAATTACATTGTATGAGTGTGATCATTCTTTAATTCATTATTCAAGCCTTTCTCATCAGGTCTTCAAGCCATTCTTCAAGCCATTTCTATCACAAATTCATTGCCAAATATTTTGTAGTGATACACTTGTAACAACTGCAAATTAAACATATAAATAATTAACTACAATTCTATCAGAATACAGCAATAAATATTCTTACAGAATAAACTATTCTTGCAGAATGGTTTTGAGTATTCTTAAAGAATTTGTATTATCAAGAATATACCCAACGAACAAAACATTTGAAATATAAATACAAGAAAATATCATGTTAACACAAAAGGTGACTAAGAAAAAAAAAACAATTAGAATATATAAACCATCTTCGTAACGGAACAATAAGTAGGAAGAAGACCCTCCAAGGGTAAAAATGTCCAAATAGGTATTACCTATCCCACCAGGTGTAAAAAACCACATTTGTTTGCACCTGCAAGTTGTGTTAAGAGCCTATCTCAGTTAGAACAGAATGTTAAGAAACAAATCACGAGTCTTTACAGTAATACATGTTTCCAGTGATATTGTAAAGTATCAAATTCAAAAGAACTACTGACATTAAAAAAAACATCATTATCTTAGAAAAAATAATATATTTATGAGGCTTTCAATTGTTTTTCTATAATTCGCATTCCAAATTAATATGTTTCATATAACTGTAATAGCAATATATGGAAGCATTCAATTTAAAAAATGAAAGATTAATCAAAAAGTAAAAAAATTACAATTCAATTTGGTTTCCTGTAAATCAAAATTGGAAAATAAATAACAAGGATTTTGGAAATCAAAATTGAAAAACTTACATCTCTAAATCTGCATTTTCCAGAATCAATATGGAAATGTTGTAAACACCCCCAAAACTTTATGTAATTTACTTTGTTTTTTTATATAAAAGTGGAATAGGTTAAAAGTGAACATTACAATCTGTAGATTTTAGTTTGTAAATAGTAGAATCAACTTATTGAGAGACCAATTCGACAATTCCTAGAAAAAAAAATTAAAACTTACCTGAAGGTGAAGTTATGTGCCGTCGCTGAAGCCACAAAGGGGTAGTGGCTAGAAAGTGGAAACGGGAGGAGTGGAGGCGTGAGGACCTTTGATCGAACAGCGATGATGGGGATCGTATTCATAAACATCAAAAAGTGAATAACCAGAAATCGATTAGTATTTTATTCTCAAAAGAAATTCAATTGAAAAAAATCGAAAATTAAATTAAAAAATAGAAATTGAGTTGAAAACATCCCAGACCCAAGATGTTGGTGTACGACAGCGGTTGTGGAGCTATTTTGACACTGGATGATCGAGCCGACAGTGGAGGGGGAGGAGCTATTTCGATTGGAGAAAGGATGCAAAGAGGAAAACAAGCCCTAGGTTGAAACAGAGTGGTCGTTCGATGCAGACGAAAAAGGGGGTGATATCTAGGGTTTTAAACTGATTTCCATTATTTAAAGGAGGCATTAAATGATTTATTATTTTTTTTTACCATAATTAGATATATTAAGTTTACCATTATACTTTTTTTTAATTTATTTAATGATTTATTATTTTCTAAATTCTCATTGGTTCATACATACACACAATAGTTGCTAGAAACATTTGAACCTAGCTCTCTCTCTCTCTATATATATATATATATATATATATATATATATATATATATATATATATATATATATATATATATATATATATAACATCATTCGGTGGAGTTGAAGAGTTATTATAAACATATATTTAGCCCAAACTTCAAAAACCCCAACCCGGCGGCCTATATCATATGACATATGACATATCATATGTCATCTTAGACCCAACAAATATCCATGTATTCAATACTCGATAGTCCGTCCTAATAGCACATTTTCATTCTTTTATCTTATCATTAATATTATACAAACCAAAAAAGAAAAAGAAAGAAAGAACAGAAGATATATTTCATTTAACCATTCACTTATATTAAATAGTAACATTACCATTATTATGATTTATTTTGTAATAAACTAGTACACTTATTATTTTGTGTGTATATTCATTCTCATGTTGTTTAATAAGAAAACAATTCACTGACAAATGCCTTGTATATTTCACCCATCCTTTTCATTAATCAACATGAATATATATATATATATATATATACAAAAAAAAAGAAAAAGTATTGGTCTGTTACTAAATCATAATAACTGTACTAATATTATAATGATACTATCTAATAGCTACAATGTTTTGGTTTTCGATATTAGAATATCCATATTAATTTTCCTCCTTTCAAATGTGTAAGATATCCGTTATTAAGTTTTCGAACACAAACATGTTTGTTCAAAGTGAAAGTGTTATATAGAAACTAATAAACCTTCCATATAATGAGCTCCTAGCTTTTTTTTAACAGCACACACTTTATTATAAAACAACTATCAATGAGTTACAAAAAAAAAAAAAAAAAAAAGGAAAAAATCTACATCAAAACTAAATTTGGGAATCACAACCAAGCTATCCAACCCCCGAAAATGATAGAAGAGCTAATAATTTCGAGAACCTATTTCGATCCTTGTTTCTAAGATTACCAGGCTCAGCCCTCAACCGACCCCAAATATTGAATTGTACATAGAGGCATAGAGTCAGCCAATTGGGCTTTATTTTTTTATTTTTTTGTGTAGACTAAGTTCTTGGCCGGTTGTTTTCTAAAAAAAATTAGAAAAATTAAATATCTCCTACTAAATGTTTCTATTTATATTCCTACTCATAAGATCATGACAAGTGTCAAAATCAAAGATGAGATGAGAAAAAAAATTTAATATTTTACACACGGCAATCATTGAATTGGTAGGAGGAAAAAAATAGAATAATTAAGTAGGAAACAATATTTTAATTTTCCAAAAAATATGGTTTCCTTTACTCGTGTCCGAATGATGCATATCTGAATCATCCGATTGATCTTTACTTGAGGAGTTAAAGGGCGAGTTACTTGAAGTCATGACAACTTTTGCTGTTTTGACACCTTTGACAGCCTCCTGATTCACCACTTAAATATTTTACCCTCTACAACCCTAAACAATGACACGTCATCGGTCATTCCAAAGACTATATCATCAAAAAACCCATTTATACTCATCATCGAGTGTTTGGCTACCTATGGTACCCACACCTCAACACCCACAATAAACTTGCCCAACAAAAAATAAACATATTATACTATAAAGAATACATTTTTCATATCACCACATGCATTTGATACATCCGTAACCTTTCAACTTATTATATCTTCTAGATCCATAAATGTTGTTTTCAAAAGAATTAGTTTTGTCATCCAGAAAGGGTCAGCGGCGCAGCTTGTTGCCCGTTTGTCTTCCATCGATATGTATTGAACTATATATGATTTATAATATATATTTAAAATATGTTATTAAATGCAAAATATTATCTTATTATTTGTAGATTTTTAAAATGATTATTCTAATACACTTTTTGTTAATTTAAATATTAAGTTAAATCCAAAACATAAATCAAAATAAAAAATAAACTTAAAAAATATATTCAAATACTATTTTTCAAAATAGTTAAAACTATTTAAATATTGTAAATATAGAACGATAAGTCAAAGTAAATAAAAAAATCAAAAAACTATTTTTTTTAATTCCATTTTTCCAAATGGTGGTTTGGATTTGTCACTAACCTTGTCTTGTGATTATGGTTGTGACAAATTCACATGGATAGGAACACATACACCATAAAATCAAAGTGACATAAGTTTTCTCTCCGATTCATGAAAATGATGGTGAACAAACGCTTTCACTAAGTAAATTTTAAGGAGATAACAATTATGATATTTGCATTCTCAAATTTGATTATGATTACGACATACCTTTTCATAATTTGAATTGTGAGGAATGGCAAAAAGTCTAAACATTTGAGACTTATTGCTGTAAGTTCTTAAATTGTTTAGACACACATGTGAGCTATCTAAGGAAAGGTGTATGATTTTGAGAAGCCTAAATAAAGTCTTATCAAAGCATCTCGTATCAGAAATCTGAACTTTGGTAATAAAAGTCAATAAGTATTGATTTCTAGAAGTCCAACTGATTTCTAGGTACATGTCAAAGCTAGTGAGAGCATAAATGTTATGCTAGTAAAAGTAATGATTATTATGCTAGTGGGAGCATAATCAATTATAATGAATGTTGCAAGTTAGCAATGTTAATTATAGAAAACAAAAGTTTCAATTCGCAAGTTGCAGGGTTTGAAAAGTTGTTTTACTATAATTAAGGGAGAGGAATTCATACTTCGTTTCAAATCTAAAAGCTTAAATTGAGATTTTAATCAGATTTAGTCAAATATATATATGAATGATATGTTGGAATGGTTCAACATAAGGAAATTCTTTATATGGAAATATTATTTGTGTTCTAAAATTCGATTATGATTACGGCATCCCTTTTCGTAATTCGAATTATGAGAACATGACAAATAGAAATAGAAATATTATAGCAAAAGACTGGTCCAATATTATATCTTTATGTGAGACATCATGAATCGTGTCACATATGCTTCGGATATAAGATCGATTATATGTGCTGTAATATTCATTCGTTCTAATTTTCCAAATGCCTACGGCATTAAGAGGGAAAAAAAGTCTAGAACCGGATATGACTAAAATGGTTAAGCAATTGTCGAGGACAATCTGAAGTTTACCAAAGATTGGTTGCTCATGTACAGTTGGAAGTATATGTTAAATTTTGGAAATAACCATATTGACATACTCTGAGAAGAGATAATTCTTGTTCAGAAGTGATGGTCAAAATGAGAATATGGAAATGTTTCCATAAGTGGAAGCTATTCGTTAAATATGTGTAAGATTAGAAAACTTTATGCAAAAAGGATGTTCAAAGGAATGTACTTTGAAATTGAGACCTCGCTTCCATGGAATTGTCTTGAAACAATATCCAAAGGAATACTTTATAATATCATTGGTCAAGTCTCCGTGACTTTTGGTACCTAGACATTACAAAGGAATCATTGCATGATAGTTTAGAATCTAACACATTCTGGCAGTGACAAGAATTTGGAATTCTTACACTAGTGATAAAGATTTGGAATTGTGAAATAAGTTTCATTGAAGATGTGTTCAATTGATCTATTTCAAAAAGTAAGAACCATTGACAAACATAGTGTGCATGCTTGGAGCATGGCATAGCTATTGTTTTAATTCAAGTATTGAGTTGATTATTTGAAACATTATACAATGAATAATGAGTAATCAATATGACCCAAAAGTTTTTGGGCCATATAAGATTAGTATTATTATTGTGTTTCACTTTGCATGTTTTGACTTCCAGAATAACTAGGTTATTCAAACCATCCACAGTCGATCATACTTTGGAAGTAGGTATTGAGGCAAGACTGTCATGAATGGGTCTATAGTTTGTCTAGGACAAAGTGGCTGTAGTGTTCATGAGTACTCCTGGAATAAAATTCGAGTATTGGATTCAACCCACGCTAATTTGAATCACTTCATGGATTTTATCACGAGTGATCATGAGACGATAATATATTATATTCTTCAAACGGGGAGGTATGAGTTGTAGTTTACAAGTCGGTTGCACATTGATGATATGTAAACGCACCGGTAACTCGGTTTTATAAAACATATCATTGTGTGTGATTTGATGAGTAAATAGAGCAAGCATATGAGTCGAAGTTTATCCATTTCTTTTACCCTTAGAGGGATAAATGCGATATTTGTGTGCCCCTCGATGATTTAGTGATGACACCTCTAAGCGCTCGGCCGAGCCTGGACTGATTTGATTTGTTCAATTAGTCAGTCGTCATAAATCAGAAATCAGGAAACAACAGATGGACAGAGAGAATGATTATAATTCATGTCTCATTCTATATGATATCTTGTAGAATGGAGGAATATATGATCCCTTATCTAATGGACGCATCATTGACTAGGTCAGAGTTCGACAACGGCTTTTAAGAGCTACGATTGCTAGTCGGGATTTTGGAGTCGTACTCGAAATAATAGTTATTAGACTTATCCAAGTAGGAGACTGTTGGATTAGGTGTCTAAGCCCATAACTATAATTGGTATGTACTTTACCCGAGAGTAGCATGGTCCATTTGGGTTGCATATCATCAGGATAATTTGTTAGGATGGACTTTTGAGAAGAGGTTATTTATGGTTTATTAATATATTATAAGTTCTAATATATTAATATGAAATCATATGATTTAATTAGTATTGATCAAGAATTATTTTGGAATTAATTTAGTGATCAAAAAGAGACTAATTAAATCAATGGGGACTAATTATGTAAATTAGTTACATTTATATGTTGGGCTTATGATCCATGTTGGACTAAGTTTATGTATGGATACATAAAGAGTTGCGCCACATGATCCATGGATCATAAACCCATGGGTATGGGTTAAGGTTAACCCATGACCTTTGGAATTCCACATATAAATATGTTTCCATAGCCAAAGTCATAATCAATGTTCTTGGAGTTCATATGGACGGTTTTGGTGTATGAAGATTCTCTCTCAAAAATGTCATTATTTGTCCATGGTGTGTTGTGATTCCACTTGAGGCATCCACACTATTGGTGCTACGTTCTTAAAGGCCAAATACTCCAAGGCTTCCAACTACAACAAAAGGTATGTCATCTTACTTGTTCTATTACCCTTGTATCAATGTTTTGTATGCTAGTTAGGGTAATACCTTGGAAAGATCAAGTTTGCATGTATAATAGAGAAAAATAGATCCAATGTATTTAGGATTGCATGTACACCTTAGGAGTGTTAGAATGCTCAAAACCCAACACACACACACACACACACACACACATATATATATATATATATATATATATATATATATATATATATATATATAATTTCCAGAGCTAATAACTGTCTTCTCCGTTAAAGCTTTCACGACTACATTTTCCCACTAGAAAGTGAAATAATCACTTCCTTCATTTATCTCTAGGCATTCATCGTCGTTATTCACTCTTCCATCCCACGCCCCATGCCCAACCAACAACGCATCACTCATCGGCTCATCGCCGTCACCGAGCAGGTAAGTTCAATGTCTTTTCCTGTTTCTGTTTTCTGAGAGTAAGGTCTCACTCTGTTCTTTTTTTTTTTTCTATTTTCCGATGTGAAATAAAGGTGATTAGTTAGTTGATATCTTGTAATGGAGGTATGATACTTGCAACTTTCACCATTTAGATGTATACATATAACATTCAATTGCTGTGATTTTTATCAATCAGATTTCAAGTGATACTTGCGAAAAGTCACTCTAAATGTGTAGAGCTCATAGGGTGCTTTTGTAAGTGAAAAGTAATAAATGATTTAGAGAGTTAGAAGTCATACTTGAAACATACATAAATGAGAACAATGGTTAATATTGCAAACCAGCACCTGGTCTATAATTTCTCATATGGTAACAACTGATGAATCTAACTTTCTCATAGGGTAATATGGTATGTTTGTGCTTGAGTTATGGTGACTGGCTTTTTTGATTATGCTTGTGGTTTATATGTTATGGGTTTATGATCACTGATTTATGGAGCGATTATGCTTGTGATTATGCCTGATTATGTTGCTAATTTATGTTATGGATTTATGATCTTGATTAGGCTGCGGATTTATGCCTGACTTGTGTTTATCATTTTTTTTGCTTGAAACAATTTGTGTTTGATGTTTAAGAACTGAATTTTATGTTTAATGTTTGGTTGAAAAAAAGTTGTGTTTGAAGTTTAAAAATATGACATTTATGCATCATTTTAGGCATTTTATGCATTATTTGATTGGATGTTACAATTTGCGGGTAAGCATGCCCCGAACCGCGGATCAGGTACCCTAGGTTGTTGAAAACACAAAAGAACCCTTGCGTTGTGTGAACTATGTCATATGTGTGTCTCTTTCTTGTTCAAACTTTTGTCTAGATTATATATATATATATATATATATATATATATATATATATATATATATATATATGTCTCTTTTCTTTTATGAGGTTTAAAATTTCACATTCCAAGAATGGAACATACAAAAGTGAAAGAAGCAATTCAAGTACAATCTCAAGTTGCCTCTTCAGTTCAATCAACCGCAAGGAAAGAAGCAATTCAAGCCCACTCTTCAGTTCAATCAATTGGAAGATTGAATAGAAATAAAGCATCAACATATGAAAAGGGAAGAAAGACACTCATATGTAATTGTTGTCATAGTGTTATTCGTGTTCGCGGTGAGAGTAAAAATGCGACTTCGACTTCAAAAGTTTGTTTTACCATCCCCGAGGAAGAGGAAGTGGAATAGGAAATATGATAAGCCCCGGACTCTACTGGTCTGTAGCAGAAGGGCAAAAAGGGCAATTGAGTAATTCCTTCTTGTTATGCTGCTGATATTTGGACAATGGGTATTTTAGTCTTTTATTTTAATTTGTCAATTAGTGAGTCTAGTCAATCATTGTGGAAACTTTTGTTATAGGAGACAACAATAATGGTACTATGATTTGTTGTCTGCCTTTGTGGTCCACTGTCCAGTCCAAGAGAGTATAAGTGGAATGTTCTTCCATTAGTTTTGGTAGCTAAGAATTATTATGAATTGAACTTTGTTCTTTCTTGGAGATACCCACATCTCAAAAGCTGGGAAATTACCTTAATATTATCAAGTATTTCTATTAGTCTGTGTTAGAATGTATGGGGTATATAATAGATTCAACAATGGTCTATCAAATGGTATCAGAGCATTCTATACTGGAGAAGGAATGGCAACAAGAAATAGAGTTGGCAAAGTGATGGAAGAAATCCTTCAAGGTCAAGCTGAGCTTCTTAATATGATGAACCAGCTCTTGGAGAAAGTTGAACTTTTCAATCGAAGTAGAAAAGATAAGGCTGGAACACTAGAAGAAGAAGAGACTCGTTACTAGTTAATAGAGATGCATCATCAGAACATGATAAAGAGATACTAGGAGACAGAAGCTGAGATAGCCAAAATGAAAAAGTATTACTACTCAGAGGAAGGAATAGAGTCTAAGAAGGATAAGTGGAGAGAGATTTATTACTCAACCATGAAGGAGGAAGTAGCCCATGAGGAGGAGGAAGAGTCCTCAGAAGTTTCTGAGTCGGAATCGGAATCCAAGCCACCACCACAGTTTCCACTAGCAACGTTGCCGCCGAAACAACTAACACCACCGCTTCCACCATCACCACAACTGCCACCATCGTCATCACAAACTCACCCATTTCCTCCCCCGACGTTGATGACGTCGACGCGGTCTTCACCATCATCTGGGTATGAAAACAGAAGAGATGGTGCGATGATTAACCTAGGAGGATAAGTGATAAGAACTTCCATGGTTGATGGGAAAGAAAGAATAGCCATGTCTAAGGTGGAAGAAGAGGTATCCTTGGAAGTTACTGAGTCCGAATCGGAACCCAAGATGGAATCTCAGCTTCCACATTCAGTGTTGCCGGCTCCACCAACACCATCGTCGTCATCTCCACCACCATCAGCTCTGTTTCGTCCACCATATCTAGGACTCGAAAACAGCAGTGATAAGAAGATTTTGAACATAAGAGACGAAAATCGAGAAGTCAGACAGTTGGAGATGCCATTGTCCAAGGGCCGCAAACCACCGCCGCCTTTCCCTCCACCACCGTCGTCGTTGTATTCACCGCAACTGTTGCTGCCACCGACGTCAACACCACCATTACCGGGATTTGATGAAAAAACAAAGGAACGTCTTCAGAGTACCAACGAAGTCTCGATATGGTAACAGCTCCGTTAAATGAAGTGACAAAAAAGTTAAATTTAGGTCAAGGAAGACATGGGCTTGCAAAAGCGCTTTGGAACAAAATGAGAAAGTTGGGCCACTCTAAAATGGATCAGACTATGGAGACGAGGCACTCGATGGGTAATTTTTCCAACTCAAGCCCAAATTTAATTGTATCAGCTATGACTTTGACTAGGAAGGTCACACAGAGGTTAGACCCACGTTATATTCACGTAACACTAACCAAATTAACCATACAATTGGCACTGATTACTCAATCTCGCACCTTTGTTTCTCTTCTATCGATCGAACCTCAATCGGCCAACTCTTACTCAATCACAATACCTACCGCTTCGAGGTTGGAGGCGTTGGCCTATCCTAATCTCCCCTTTAAAACCCTATGGTTCAATATCAGATCCCTGTCATCCAAAACATCCTCTAAACCCTCAAGAACTTTAAGGGAGAATATAATGAAAATGAGTTATTGAGCAACCTTATTGATTCACCTGGGCATATTAGCTTTTCTACTGAGATCATTGTATTCTTATGTATCACATATGGGGTATTAGCTAGTGTTGATTGCGGTAAAGATGTTGGTACCCTGGAAAAAACTTTCAATTGCCAAAACCTTGGAGAAATAGTTCATCTTTTCCTGACTGTTAACAAAATGGGAAAGTATTTCTTTAAACACAGGTGAATGACGAAGAAGCATACCAAACATTTCAAAGGTTTACTGAAGATTCTAATGTCACCTGGTCCAAACATCAGGACCCCTCCTGGGTGATGTCATGGTTTCCCAAGAAAAAAGTATTGTTTCTTTCTTTATTGGGTTTCATGGTGGGGTTTTTACTCTAACCATTTTTTGTGAAAATCTACTATGGTATTCATGAGTCAAAGAAGAACATCCACCAGGAATATCAACGGTGGCCTATACTGACCAAACTTGGTGATGATTTGAAGTCTGACGAGAAAACTTTATATGTGAGAGGTGTTGCTAGAACTATGATATGTTATTATCTTCTACAACAGACTAAAGAAAGCCCTTCTAGTTCATGAGGTGAGGGTTGATGAGTATTCATCAACTGATGGAGCATATAAAGATGAAATTAAATGGTTCGAGATTTTGGTCAATGCTAGAATTGTGTTAACCACCAACGGCAGGATAGCTGACCTGTCAGTTAGAAAATTAAATGCTTTTGATCTTGGGGTAACATATGAAGCATTTTCAAGCAATTAAACAATGTTGTTGGTTAGTGCATGGGAATTGGTGTATTATTGTTGGAATCAAAATACAGGAGGATTTGAACACCATGGAGAATGGCATACCGGAAGTATACACAGAGAGCTGGTGGAGAACCAAGAGATTGCAGAACTACACTATAAGGAGGATGTTGAACAATATGTAGGGATTCACAAGGAGGTGGTTCCTTCACGAATACCCATGACATTGATGAAACCCATGGAAGAAACACAAAGATCACCTTCTTCCTCAAGGGATACCAACTTAAGTATCTTTAGGAGCACAGTTTTGAGGAATTAATCAAGAAGCGATCTGATTTCATGAGTGACAAAATATTCATATGGGTTGAGAAAATGATCAAGGAAGAGATATCTAACAAGGAAGATAGGCTCCTACATGTTGTCTCTCTATTGTTCTCTTCATACAAACTTGATACGAAGTCTATTGTTGATATTAGAACTGGGGTGTTAGAGGAAAAGACTGTAGCAATGCAAGCTTGTGGGTTATTTTTTCTGATTACGAAAAGTGTTTATGTCCCACATTTAGAGTCTCAGGGATTTCTGATATGGCCTACTGGTTATTTCCATGAAGATACATTAAGGGTTGCTGATACTGTTGTTAAGACGATTGTGTGGGATGCAAAGAAAAGAGATGCATGGGTTAACAATCATGGCGGTACAATAAACACAATGAAAAGAACCGAAGACGGGTTAAAGCTGAAAGAGACGAACGATGAACAACAGCAATAGAAGAAGTTTGAGGGATTTGTTGTCTCTTTTCTCGGACCACTAATGTTATACTTACACAATTGGTTGCTTTGGGTTTACCTCTTCTATTTGCCTCTACACGTGATCAAGATGACAAGGGTGACCCATTCCTTTCTTCACCTTGAGGACAAGGTGAAAGTTTGGGCCGCCGGTATTGATAAGCCCTGGACTCTACTGGTCTATAGCAGAAGGGCAAAAAGGGCAATTGAATAACTCCTTCTTATTATGTTGTTGATATTTGGACAATGGGTATTTTAGTCTTTTGTTTTAATTTGTCAATTAGTGAGTCTAGCCAATCATGGTGGAAACTTTTGTTATGGGAGACAACAATAGTGGTACTATGATTTGTTGTCTGCCTTTGTGGTCCACTGTCCAGTCATAGAGAGTATAAGTAGAATGTTCTTCCATTAGTTTTGGTAGCTAAAAATTATTATGAATTGAACTTTGTTCTTTCTTTGAGATACCCACATCGCGAAAGCTGGGAAATTACCTTAATATTATCAAGTATTTCTGTTAGTTTGTGTTAGAATGTCTGGGGTATATGATAGATTCAACAAGGTTCTATCAAAATACCATCAGGAAACGTCAAAGCATGAACTGTTAAAGATATCAATGATCCTTCTCAACTCACTTTTAAATTTTATTGATTACTTTATACTTACATAGAACAAATACTATAAGTGGATGGATCATGAGTCTATTTCTATGGTTTTGAAAACCAGACAGCAAAGTGGATTGGGACTGGTTGAAACCAGTTCTATCTCAGCTTGCTAAAGAATAACTAACACTTGGGGAGTGGTTGTAAACATAATATATACAAAATATTGTTTTTCGGTTTTAAACCCATTTAAGTATTTATATGTAAATTCACTTGGTTTACTAGATTGCGATAATACTAAAAGTCATGAAGCCGATTTGCTGGTAGAGGGACTATTTTCTCATATATATGTAGATGATCTCACCCCGGGGGAGAAGGGACAACTGGATAATGTGAAAGAAGATCTCAAAGACATTTTTCATTTCTTAAGTACGTATTCAGAGCGTAAGAACAAATGATCAAGACATGCTATGTTGGTGATTTTGTATCATCAATGTGTATTTAAGTGTAATGGATTGACTTGTTGACCAAAAATCAATCCTGGTGAATATTAAACAAGTAAGGAAGGTGCGGAGTGCACACTTGTTTAAGTTCATTCAAAATTCAAAGTAGACTGTCATTTAGGTGCGAAACCCCTAAACAAACGGGGTTCCTGGGGCAGTGCCCCTGGAAGCGAGGTCCAAGGGGCAGCAGCCCCTGGCAGGATCCAAGGGGTAGAGCCCCTGGCTGGGGTCGAATTTTCTGTAAATGAACCCGGTTTTTGACTTCATTTTGACCTTTATTAATGATCCGGTTTTAGTGATAGTTTATGACTGTTATAAACTGGTTTTGACAGTTGGAGTAGTTTTTGGACGAAGAAAACTGCCATGACAGTTTTCAGATAAATGAAGTAGTTAATCATTTTGGTCATCATTTTTCCTGGTACAACAACAATCACGAAAATCATACTTCATATTCTCTATTCTTGAAACTCTTATGAGTCTTATCCGATTAAAGGTTGGGAGTACCACCCAAATACTTTAATCTGAAAGTGTACACATGATTCTCAGAATTTCCAAGCCTTTTATTACCCCAAATTTTTAACAAAGATTAAAGTATTTATGTGATCATGGAAAGTGGCGATTCTGTGAAGGACATGACAAACAAGTTTGATAAGTTGGTGTAGTTTGAAGTCCAAGACTTTCGTAGATGGCAGAAGAAGATGAAGTTCCTTTTGACCACTCTGAAAGTGGTGTATGTTCTGAGTACACCCATGCAAGAATTTGCTGAAGATGAAACTTTGGAGGCAACACGAAGGAGATCAAAGTGGGACAATGATGACTACATCTGTCGTGGTCATATTCTCAATGGTATGTCTGACTCTCTTTTTGATATCTATTAAAATGCCAAAACTACAAAAGAACCGTGGGATTCTCTTGAATCTAAGTACATAACTGAAGATGCTTTTAGTAAGAGGTTTCTGGTAGGTAACTTTATGGGTTACAATATGGTTGACTCCAGGCCTGTTATGGAACAATTCCATGAAATGTTAAGGATCCTGGGACAGTTTGCTCAACATAATTTGAAAATGGATGAAGCCATTTCTGTGGCTGTGATCATTGACAAACTGCCCCCTTCCTGGAAGGATATTAAACACAATCTGAAACATAACAAAGAAGAATTGACTTTGACTCAACTTGGAAGCCATTTACGGATTGAAGAGTCCTTAAGGACTCAATAACTTGATAACTGTAACATCCATAAAATTCAAGCCAATTTAAAAAAATTTCAACCAATTAAAACTATTAATTATTACAAAGTGTTTTCAATATAGTTTAGACATCAAAGTATCCCAGAAATCAAGATCATAAAATGAGAGGAGGTGCACGATCACGCCTTCACCTTCCCTCGATCATCTGAAGTACCTGAAACAAAATCCAAAATTGTAAGCCCGAAGCTTAGTGAGTTTCCACCAAAATACCGATACATAAAAAATAGTACACATAAATACAACATGCAATGGGTCCACAACTCTACAGACCGGATTACTCCTGAGCCCACAATATGAGTCTGGCTTGCCTTACAGGCCCATAACTCATATCTGGCTTGCTCCCTCAGTCATTGGACTGTAACGAAGTGATTAGCCCTCAGTGCGAGTCTGGCATGCTCTCCTAGCCCTCAGCTCGCATCTGGAATGCTTAGGAGTCCTTAGTATGAGTTTGGCTTGCTCTCCCTGGCCCTCAGCTCAAATCTGGCATACTCCAGGGTTTGTTGGTCACCGCACGGAGCAGTGCAACCTCAACCCTACCCACATAACATGTCGACATATAATAGATAAATGCGCATACAGATAAACATATAATATCACAGGTAGTCCCACCAACCTAACAGACTAGCATATCAAAACTATCATGCATATCTAACTCATACTCAACATATCAAAAACTACTAGGATATCAAATCCAATGGGCCGACGTTGGTGCCTTAGACCCCTTAGTATATTGAGGAGAACTCACCTCACAAATGTCGAACTTTAGTGATAAGATCAAACTCTCGGATCACAACCAAAAACTCCACCACCTATATTCACCATAGGACCACTTCCATAAATTTCTAATTTACTAAAATACCCCCAGAAGTCAAACTGGTCAACCCTTGGTCAAAGTCAAAGTCAACGGTCAAGGTCAACAGTCCATGTTGACCTAACTCGTCGAGTCCTTCTAGAACTCAAGAACTCGTGAAAACCCTAACTGACTCGTCGAGTCGTCTCACTGACTCGCCGAGTCCATGCAGAAATCATCAATCGGCCAATCTTCATCAGACTCGTCGAGTTGACCATGCAACTCGCCGATTCCCTTCAGTCCATTTCTCATTCAGACATTTTTAAGCTACCCCAAAGCTCCAAATTGCAGATCCAACCTCCTAGGGTGTTGTAATCACGTAAAGTTGCAAACTTTACGTGCATGCAAGGCTCCATGAAGCTAAAACACTAATAACTAGCCTTAGAATAAGGTTTTGGACATGAAGGAGGGCCAACGCTTCATAAAGCTTGACACTTTATGTCCATAAGGGCCTAGAGAAGTCCAGATCTGAAACCATGCCCTTGTGACAAGCTCAAATCCGAAAGTGACTCCATATTTGCACCAGAATGCCCATTTTCTCACATAAAAAGAGATCTAACAAATGAAAGGCCAAGGTAGAGGCTTTTTACCTCCAAATGCAAGCCAAGACAGTGTAGACACTGGATCTACCAGCTTCTTCTCGTTCCAAGCTTCTTACTCTTCAAACTTCTTCAACAAATACACCCAAAACACACTTTAGCCTCTCACACACTCAAGAATAGGGTTTAGGTCAATTAGGGTTTCTTCTGGCCGTCAAAAGGTGGTAATGAGGCTGGAGGAAAGGACTTAAGGTCCTTTAAATAGGGTGCAAACCCTAAAAATTAGGGTTTCGGTGCACAAACTCTACTCGTCGAGTAGGAATCATAAACCATGCGGGCCAACTAGGTTCGGCACGACGAGTTGGGGCCTCCAACTCGTCGAGTTCCCTCAGCAAAATGAATATAAAGCTTTTGAAAATTATACCTAGGAGTCGGGGTGTTACAATAACAATCCCAAAGGCAAGAACCAAGTTGGTTCCTTTTCTGTGAATATGGTGGATTGAGAAGGATCAAAGAATCAAAAGAAGTATAATAAAAAAAGGAATTTTAAAGGAAAGGATGACAAGTCTTCCAACAAGAAGGCTAAAGTGGTGTGCTAGAATTGTAACAAACCGGGTCACTTCAAGAAAGATTGTCGTTTTCGTAAAGTGAACAAGGATGGTGCTGGACAAAGTGGATCCATGGATCCAGGAAAGCAACAAGGTCAGATTTCTGTTTTCATGCAGAATTCTAAATATATTCATAATTATATTTTTGTGATTTTTGAAGCATTTTATGTGCAGGATGATAATGTTGCATGGTGGGTTGATTTGGGAGCAACAAGTCATGTTTGCAAAGATCTATATTGGTTCAAGAACTTTCAACCAATTGAAGATGGATCTGTTGTGAAGATGGGAAATGTTGCAACTGAACCAATCAAGGGCATAGGATCTGTTTTACTTACTTTTACTTCTGGGAAATGTTTGTGTTTGAACAATGTTTTATATGTTCCAGGGATTCGTAAGAATCTCATGTCTGAAATTGTATTAAATAATTATGGTTACAAACAAGTGTTAGAAAGTGACAAGTATATCTTGTCAAGACATGGTTCTTTTATGGGATTTGGCTATGTATGTAATCGAATGATTAGGCTTAATATTAATTATCTTTTTAGTGATAATTATGTTTGCATGGCTTCTAGTAGTACAAGCAATAATTTTAATAAATCTAAATTATGGCATGCTAGACTAGGACACATTCATTACAAGAGATTAAAAGACATGTCTAAAATGAGTTTAATTCCTGCTTTTGATATGAAAAATAATGAAAAATGTAAAACATGCATGCTAACTAAAATCACTAGACAACCTTTCAAAGATGTTGCTAGGGAAAACAAGGTGTTGGATCTTATACATAGTGATTTATGTGATTTCCATGCGACACCTTCCCTTGGAAAAAAAGTATGTTGTTACTTTTATTGATGATACATCTAGATATTGTTATGTCTATTTGCTACATTCTAAGGATGAAGCACTTGATAAATTTAAAATTTACAAACAACAAGTTGAGCTTCATAAAAATGAATTAATAAAAGTATTGCGTACTGATAGAGGTGGTGAGTATTATAATCCAATTTATTTTGAATCAACTGGAATAATACATCAAACCACAGCTCCATATACACCACAACAAAATGGTGTAGCTGAAAGGAAGAATAGGACTTTGAAAGAAATGGTTAATTCCATGTTGTCGTATTCTGATTTAAGTGAAGGGTTTTGGGGTGAGGCAATGTTAACTGCATGTTACATCTTGAACAGAACTCCAAATAAAAGGAGTAAGAATACTCCTTATGAATTTTAGTGTAAAAAGGTACCAAATTTGAGTTATCTCAAAGTTTTGGGATGTAGAGCAATTATAAGGCTCACTGAACCCAAGAGTAAAACATTGGGTGAGAGAGGTGTAGATTGTATCTTTATTGGATATGCTGAGCATTCCAAAGCATATAGATTCTATGTTTTAGAATCTAATGACTCTATGTCTGTAAACACAGTGATAGAGTCAAGAGATACTATCTTTGATGAAGAAAGATCTACATCTATACCTAGACCAAGGGACATGATTAATCAATCTTCCAGCAAGAGTACTACTCAAGCTGAAGATGTTTCTCGTGGTGCAAGTTCTGTACCTGAACCTAGGAAAAGCACAAGAACTAGAAAAGCTAAGTCTTTTGGATCTGATTTTCAACTTTATCTGGTTGAAGGAACAAGGAATGAGACTACATGTCAACATCAATATTTTTTTAATATTGAGGAGGATCCAAAGACTTTTAGTGAAGCTATGGCTTCTAGGGATGTTCATTTCTGGAAAGAAGCAATTCAGGATGAAATTGATTCTATCATGCATAACAATACTTGGGTATTGTCTGATTTACCTCCTGGTTGCAAGGCATTGGGAAGTAAGTGGATCCTCAAAAGGAAAATGAAGGTGGATAGCACAATTAATAAGCATAAAGCCACATTGGTTATCCAAGGCTTTAGGCAAAAGGAAGGCATTGACTTCTTTGATACTTTTGCTAGAATTTCCACCATTAGATTATTGTTAGCTCTTGCAGCTATACATAATCTTGTGATTCACCAAATGGATGTGAAAACTGCATTCTTGAATGGTGACTTAGATGAGGAAATTTACATGAAACAACCTGAAGGTTTTGTGATGCCTGGTAATGAACATAAGGTGTGCAAGTTGAAGAAATCATTATATGGTTTGAAACAAGCACCAAAACAATGGCATCAAAAGTTTGATGATGTGATATTGTCTACTGGTTTTGCATTAAACCAGGCTGATAAATGTGTATATAGCAAATTTGATTCTTCTGGTAAAGGAGTTATAATTTGTCTATATGTTGATGATATGTTAATTTTTGGTACCGATCAAGGTGAAGTTGATAAAACCAAGAAATTCTTATCATCTAGTTTTGATATGAAAGACATGGGGGAGACTGAGGTAATTCTTGGTATAAGAATTAGAAAAGGGAACAATGTGACTTCAATTTCTCAATCTCATTACATTGAGAACATATTGAAAAAGTTTAACTTTGAGACTTGTTCTCCTGTAAGCACTCCTATAGATTCTAATCTTATGCTTCTACCAAATAAAGGTTCTCCAATGTCTCAACTTGAATATTCAAGATCAATTGGTTGTCTTATGTATGCCATGATTAGTACTAGGCCTGATATAGCTTTTGCTGTGGGAAAGATTAGTAGATATACTAGTAATCCTAGTACACATCATTGGCAAGTAGTGAATAGAGTATTCAAGTATTTGAAAGGAACCAAGGATTATGGTTTGACTTATAGTGGATACCCTTCTGTTTTGGAAGGTTATTCAGATGCCAGCTGGATTACCAACTTAGAAGATCACTCTTCTACAAGTGGTTGGGTATTTCTTCTTGGAGGAGGAGCCATTTCTTAGGCATCCAAGAAACAGAATTGTATTACTAACTCAACTATAGAGTCTGAGTTTGTAGCATTGTCTGCTGCTGGTAAGGAAGCTGAGTGGCTAAGGAATTTGATTTATGAAATTCCATTATGGCCTAAACCGATATCTACCATTTCTATAAGATGTGATAGTGTTACAACCTTGGCTAAGGCTTATAGTCAAGTATATAACGGGAAGTCTAGACACTTAGGTGTTAGACATAGCATGATTCATGAGCTCATCATGACTGGTGTGATATCTGTGGAGTTTGTGAGAACTCAATTGAATTTGGCCGATCATCTAACCAAAGGGTTAGCAAGAGATCTTGTGCACAAGGCGGCTGTAGGGATGGGTTTAAAGTTCACTTAAAATCTTTTATATTGAGATACCTAATTCCCATCTAATGTAATATTAGATGCTGAATTCAATGTGGAAAGCTTGATATTTGAAGATTGAAACACATTATTATCATCATCCCAAGGTATGTGTTCAATACTGCAAGTTAAGGGGGTTGAATTTATATTCTTAATAGTTCTTTTGAAAAATTGCATTTGTAGGTGCAAGAATAAAAGGACTACCTATATAAGCATGAAGTTTAGCTGCTTCAAGAAGTTAGGACTTGGCTTTGATATGCTTATTGAAGGATGGGACACAAGCTAGTAAAATATAGTGTCAGGTTAGAACTTATGAGAATATAAACTGTTCTGTGTATTATTTTCATGTATTCACTATGAATAGAAAGGGTTCAATCCTTAGTGATACCCTGATATTCGAATATTTGGATTGAATAATATACTAATGTGAAATCCAATCGTCACGAAATTCATTTATGCATCAGTTTGTTGTTGTTATGATTTGTTTTAAGTTAATCAAGATTACACTTAAATGTGGGAGGTTTGTTGGTGATTTTGTATCATCAATGTGTATTTAAGTGTAATGGATTGACTTGTTGACCAAAAATCAATCTTGATGAATATTAAACAAATAAGGAAGGTGCGGAGTGCACACTTGTTTAAGTTCATTCAAGATTTAAAGTAGACTGTCATTTTGGTGCGAAGCCCCTAAACAAACGGGAGTCCGGGCGCAGCGCCACTGCGAGCGGGGTCCAAGGGGCGGCAGCCCCTGGCGGGGTCCAAGGGGCAGAGCCCTGGCTGGGGTCGAATTTTCTGTAAATAAACCCGGTTTTTTACTTCATTTTGACCTTTATTAATGATCCAGTTTTAGTGACAGTTTATGACTGTTATAAACTGGTTTTGACAGTTGGAGTAGTTATTGGACAAAGAAAACTGCCTTGACAGTTTTCAGATAAATGAAGTACTTAATCATTTTGATCATCATTTTTCCTAGTACAACAACAATCACGAAAATCATACTTCATATTCTCTGTTCTTGAAACTCTTCTGAGTCTTATCCGATTAAAGGTTGGGAGTACCACCAAAAATACTTTAATATGAAAGTGTACACACGATTCTCAGAATTTCCAAGCATTTTATTACCCCGAATTTCTAAGAAGCTAATGTATTTCGAATTCAAATATGCTGTTGATTTATGCCTGACTTTTGTTTGTCATTTTTTTTTTTGCTTGAAACAATTTGTGTTTGATGTTTAAGAACAAAACTATATGTTTAATGTTTGGTTGAAAAAACTTGTGTTTGAAGTTTAAAAATATGACATTTCTGCATCATTTTTTATGCATGTTATTGGTAATAGCGTTTGTCTATTGTTTATTTCCTTTACTAATCAAACAAAACACTCTTACCTGGTCGTTTTAGTTTTCTGATCTCCAAACTCAGTTTGATCTATTATCCACCTCGTCGAGTTTGAGGGTGGATATTACAATTTAAGTATTTATGTCATGTACCATTCTCCTTTTAATATTATCTATCTAGAACATTATGTTTACATACATACTTCACACAAATAATCACAACCACATATGAACATATTTTTATAAGATTCTATATAATGGCGGCCTGGCAGGTTAATTACTTGTTTATGTAAGGAACGTAAACGGTTTTCCAAAATATGCAACAAAGTGGATACTTACAAACTTATGGAGCCATATTTGCATTTATCAACTAGATTGCTTAAATTAGCAAAGAAAACTATAGTTTCCTAAAATGATAAAAAGCAATCAATTTCTTAAAAAAAAAGTTCATAAACTTATCTTATGTATGTAGAAATTCCAAACATTTCACATTTCCTCCGCACAAATTTACATGTTTCTTTTTTTGAAAAATGACAAATTTATTACAGCATCAGTGACGTATCTAAGATTTTGTTTTAGGGTAGACAAAATAATTCTTAAAATATAGACAAGTAGCAAAATATTTCAAATGGTAAAAATATATAACAATATATGATTTTAAAGTAACTTGTTCGTTTAAGTTGAAATGCAATTTGATTTATTCAAAAAATTGTTGCCTCAGTTCTTTAATCGACGTGCATTAACAGTTAAATTATTTCTTTCATTATGAATTTAAGTTTTGAATGAGGTAAACCATGACATAATTCACAACCTTAGCATTTTTTTTTTCAAAAGAAATATAAATTTTATATATAATATATATTTCACTTCAAATTTGTGTGTGGTAGGTTAATGCCTAATGTTACACCCATTTAGCTACGTTAAATTCTATATAACTAGAAAAATCAATATTTCTAACTGCTAAGGATGCTCAGTTAGCTAATCAACCAGGATAAGGAAACTTAAGTTCGATCTCTACATATATCTTTCCAAAAGGGAAAAAAATTCATAATATATGTATGAATATTATGTTTCTTAAAAGAAGTAATTAACTATATATATTAAAGCGCATAGAGGAAAAGAACAGTATTCTTTTCTATTTCTAACTTTTGCCACATATTTTCTATATTTTAGGACTTTTGCCACATCTTTTCTACATTTTAGTGTTGAAACTTCCCATCTTTATAATTTGACCACTTTATTTACTTCTTTATAACTTTGCCACTAAAGTTTCAACAAACTTTTCATTTTTATAATTTTGTCACTTTATTTTTACTTCTTTATATTTTGGCCACTAAACTTTCACTTTTACTTCTTTACAACCATTTTTCTTTATTCTTTATCATTTTCGTCTACCGTATTCTTCTATCCCTTTTTTTTATTCTTTGGAATTTCCGTCAAACATTCTTCTACCTTTCATTTTTTTTCTAAAAAGAATGACAAAGCAAGGACCTTTTCCTAGTTGTTTTTATTTTATATGGAAGTAAGAATAAGAAAAAATGACACTGGTAAAGGAAAAGAGAGTGCACATCCCAATAACGAAGAGCGACAATGAGATGAGACCAATACGAAATATTGAATGCAATGATGCTGTTCCGGTTCCACAACACCCATGCAAATTCAAAGCTGAAAAGGAGAACTCCACTTATCCATTATCACGTGGGTCCAAGTCCAAATCCAAGAACATACATACAAATATTCTTGCATTATTTTATTACTACATTATTATATTTTCCGCATATACCACATTTGTCATGCATTATGTAAAAATTACACGAATAATGCATTTGGTGTCGAGCATGCATCACAATTACTATATATAAAATTTTCACATTAAATTTAAGAGTTAAAAGGTTAGCTAAAAGAACAAATCAGATCGAAAAACGCCTAAAATGTATTTTAAATGGATACAATTTTCTACGTCGTTTTATTAAACGATTTAGATTATTAACCTAATAACTTAATATTTTTAACATATCTGGCACATTAAAAAAATTCAGTTTTGTTTCAATTTCTCGGAATATTTCATGAATCATGGGTATTTTGAATATTGTTTTAATTAGCGGATACGGTTTTCTAGCACATATTTGCTCCTAATAAGTACATGTTTAAAAATTAAAAGCAAGTTTCTTCTAATTTTGGAACGTGCTGTTGTCAACGAATACAAAATTTGGCTTTTCACACGAAATTAGAAATTAGAACCATGAATTGAATCAAACAACAGATACAACATAGATTATAAGAAACATATGGGATAAAAGAATATCCGACAAAAACTTATATTATTCACAAGAAATATATTATGATTATGATGATAATCTCTCATATTTCCCCCAATTTTTTGACATCAAAATTTAATCAAATGAATCTAAAAACACCCTCCCTCCCTCCCAAAAGTATATATAAGTAATATATATGATTACCTTTTCTAGTAATATTAAGTAGCAAAATTAAACGAGTATATAATATAATATAAATTAAATTCCCTATTTTAGCCTTTCCATTCCATGCACTGCGAAGTGGGGCGGGTCTTCTGGGTACCAGCATTAATCGGGCATGGGGTCTGAACCGGTGGGATCATGCAATTGTACTGCAAACACAACGAACTGCTCATAGGAATCAAAGCCCTCGGATTAATCGGCATTCCGGTCAAAAAATTATGCTGTAGGTATAACAACTGTATGCTGCCGGCCATCAACCGGTCCACAAAAATCGTCGGAACTGAACCGGTGAACCGGTTGTTGTTCAGGTAAAGATTCTGTACGGTTGCGAAAAGTGGAGACACTTTTCCATACAACATATTGTGGCTAAGATCAACGGTCTGTATTGAAACCGAGCTTCCCGGCTGGACCGGTCCAGAAAACTGGTTTCGCTCGAGTTGGAGGTTGGTGATTGGGAAACTGAATATGCAACCCGGGATTAGACCGTTGAATTGGTTCAGGCTTAGGTCTAGGTAGTTTAACCGGTTCAGTCGAGATATCACACGGTCTACCGGACCAGAAAACCGGTTCCAAGATAGGGAAAGGTATTGTAACGAAGGAGGGAGAGAACCAGGTGCAATCGAACCGGATAATTCGTTGTGTTTGAGGTCCAGCCGGGATAGAGTTTGAGAAGCAAAATGAGGAATAGAACCGGATAGATGATTGTGACAGAGGATAAGATTAGTTAATGATGGTAAATTTCCAATGGCCCAAGGAACACCACCGGTGATCTGATTGTAACTCAAATCAAGCGTCCTCAACCACCGAAGCTCACCTAATGTCGCCGGAATTTCATGGGAGATAAAATTCCGACTAACGGCTAAAAACCGTAGATTCTTCAGTTGCGACAAAGTCGACGGCAATGCACCCATGATCCGACCAGGAACAACCGTAAACTCAGCGAGAGCAGTCAACTTTCCGATAGCAGGATTAAGTCGACCGGATAAACCAGGAGCACCGGCGCGTGGATCGCCGAGGTTCAGCGCCACAACTTTTTCCCCTTCGCAGTAAACGCCGGCGAAATTACAGGGATCAGAAGTGAAATCCCATGAAGAAAAGTAATTAGACCCTGGCATATCCTCCAACGATTTTCTAATCGATTGTAATGCTAAAAAATCAACAGGATCCAAAATAGCAGAACACAACCAAGACCGATGAAGAAGAAGAAGAATCAAGAAACGAATCACCCCGAGAAACCACATTGCCTTCCTCATAATCAAATTAAACAAAGAGATTTGAGAAAGAATATACAATCGATTGGAATTTGGAATATATATATATATATAAAGGAAAACCAAAGAGGTTGATAATACTTTACCGTGAAGGAAGTGATTATTTCACTTTCTGGTGGGAAAATGTAGCCGTGAAAGCTTTAATGGAGAAGACAGCTATTAGCTCTGAAAATTTTATAGAAAGAGAGAGAGAAAGACAAAGAGCTGATGATGATGGTGGTAAATGGCTTGGGGGGAACGCAAACGCACATAGGAGGAGGTGGGGCGTCTTGGCTTCTTAGAGAAGGAGCAATGACTACTACTACATTCTCTTTGTTTTTATTTGATGAAAAAATGTTAATGTTAATTTTGGGGTTCTTTGTATGTTATAGATGTGGGGGGTTAGGTTTGGGAAGAACCAACGGTTGTCCGGGCCTACGTGGAAGGTTCGGTGATGACGTGTCCTCGGGGTTTAAGCGGTGGTGAACTGGACCAGTACCACGTGACATTTGTGGAACCTGCCACACTCATTTATTACATGCGAACGACACTTTTTTTCTTTCCTTTTATTACTTATTTTCACTTATCCGTTTTCCTTGCTTAAATGCATATAATCAAAATCAATATTGCCTAAACTTTTTATTTTTATTTTATTAATATAAATCGAGAAGATAGATAAATTTTACATATATATATATTTTTTAAAGTAATATGGAACAATATATTTGGGTATTGTTTATTTCTAATAAAAATACATAAAACTTCCTAAATCAGTTATTCAAATAATATAAGTATTATTGTAGTAATATACTTTTTTCAATCACATTTAACACATAAAAATATGGTATCAAATATTGAACATATTTAGATCTTTAACTTGACGTACATATATTATAATTATAACTAGCTAACAATTCCAAGATGAAAAAAAAACGGTAAAAAAGAAAGTCATTAAAATGGTTATACCTTTTGTAATTGTTGTTGCCATGCCAGCATTAAAAAGATACCAGTCAATTTAATGAGGTCATTCAAAAAGGTTATTAATTATTGGTACATGCTTAAAATTATTTTTTACCAACTATGATAAGAATACTATTATGAATCAATTTATTATTGCTTTACTTTTGTCTCCAACATCTATGGCTTCTTAACATCTATGGCTTCTTAGTTAGTCAAGACTCAAGAGCAATGAAGAAACGTATCAATTAAATTTTACTTATAAGGTAGTTTGCGAAATATCACCGATTTAAGACCAAATACCCCGGCCTGTTCAACCTTGAGACAAGGAAAAGATGCAAAGGGGCGGACATAATCATTGATCGATGTTTTGTAGGTCATTGGAATTCTTGTCCCCTTGAATCTGGACTATCCGATGATTTTGACAATCTAACGAACGGACTGTCCACGATGAATTTGGTGAGCGAGTGTGATCAATGGAAAAGTAGTCTTGATGCAGATGGTCGCTATACGGTTGGGGCATTAAGGAGGTTAATCGATAAAAAATATGTCCCAAGTCACTTACTTCCACCGATCAAGGTGAACTTCTTTATTTGGAGAGCACTACAAAATAAAACTCCTTCTATGATGGCTCTGAGATCATGAGGAGTGGAGCTCAACTCGACATGCTGTGATGCTTGCATTGCTGGTGACGAATGTGTCGCCCACATCCTAGTAACATGTCTGTATGCGAGTGCAATAAGAGACAAATTATTTGACTGGTGCGGTATCAAACATCAAACATTTCACAATGTCATAGAACTATTATGCTTTGCTACAAGCTGAGCTCGGTGTCCAAAAAAGAAAAAAAGACTCGTTACGATATGATATGGGCTTACATGGAGCCTCTGGAAATGTAGAAATGATCGGACTTTTAAACTGACATTTATTAGTCCCTTTTGCGGAACTGAGCAGATAAAATCATTGGTGTATCTCTGGATCAAATGCAGAGGAAAAGGCGGTTTATGTGAATGGAATGTGTGGTCATCATCTTCTTTTCATTTTTCCTAATGTTACCTATGTATTTTTCTTTACTTGCGACTACTGTATGTCTTTTTCTTTTGTTCATGTTCCCCCTAGTTTCTTACTAGTTGGGGTTCATTTTAATAAAATTTTGTTGTTTCTAAAAAAATATGTACGCAATAGTCAACATAACAATATGTTTTACTTTTATCCATTTTTTTTAGACAGACGATATCATCATCGTGAAAATATGTTTGACCTTGCAAGATGTGGACAAAATTTGATTTAGAATATGTTGTTCATTTGCAATGAATATCTTCGTATCAACATGTGGAGGATAAATGAGGTAGCACACAGTTTTTTCATATGCAACAAACGAAGTAGGAATGAAATTTAGTTTTATGATAATAATAATAATCATGTTTATTTGACGTGAATTCGTACATGCTTTATTTAGCCATATATCTTTATTTTATGAAACCTTAATTTTAAAAGATAACACTTTTTATTTATTCGTCAATTTAATTAGTTTATATAATTTTCTAATTATATATAACAAACAACAAATTTGAATAACTTATTCCATGAATTCACGCCAACCAAACATCATAATGAAATATAATAACATGTTCAGTCATCTCACTTCTTCTATTGTGTTCTTCGTTCATTTGTTTAACTTTAACAGACTCAATGTATATAATCAAATATAAGCACAATTACATATTCGATGGTCGATTTTAGCAGACTCACAATGTATATGATTAAAGATAAGCCCAGTTACATATTCAATGGTTTATCACGAGGGATTAGTTAATGATTGATTGTAAATCAATTTTACAAAACTTTGTTAAAGGGCAAAAGATGAAGTAAAAAAGTAATAAGCCCGTATCATCTAAGCAGCTCACGTTAAGCTGTCCCAAGGCTTATACATGACAAGTCAATCGTGGAACACTAGTAATATTCTGGTGTGACAGGTTTGAACCATGAACATCTAATTCCACTCCTCAACCACTAGTCTCCCGTCATCGGGGGGATCAAGTCAAGAGACTAAAAACTACGGTTAGTGTTCAAAAACTAATGTAATTAATAAGTATTTTGTGATATTCACTACAAAATCATGAATGAAATATACTATGTTTGATTTCATCCATTTTTCACAAAATTTTGGCTTCATCCTATTGAATGCGAGACATGTAATGCATTACAAAAAGGATCTTGTTAGTGGCAAACTATCTTATTCACATTCATAGATGAAAAGGTTGCAATCTAAAGCCTCTAAACTAGACCAATTAATGACCATTAATAGCAAACCAGTTTAGACTTTTAACATACCGATCCGATTGGAAAGAGACATTTTTTGGTTATAAAGAAAATGACTCATTACTATTTTTTTTTTTTTTTGAAGAACATTTATTTGATTAATGTGGAGGTTTTCTGATAAACTCCGTAAACTAGAAACACCTAAATGATGTGAAGACCATGATATAAGATATACAAAAAAGTGGTCTGTTTTATTCCACAATTAGTTAACAAATAGCCATATTATCCTTTGTTTTGTCAAAATCTCAAAAACCCCAAGTTCCATGGTTTGGAATGTAGTTGTACGGTACAAGTCATGAAGCACTAAACCCATGTGGGTATAAATAAATGTATCAAGCACATGCAAACAAAGAAATGAACCTACCAAAACTACTTCTCTTTTACTCTTGACCAATCATAATCCCATCTATCTTCTAACACAAGCATACATTTGGTTAAGTTATCTCAATGCATACCACACCAAAAATCCTAGCCATATATACCCCTATACTGGGCCTACAATAATCAATGTGCAAGGGTATATATGTCATTACACACCTAACCATCAATAAAAAGACAATCACTTTACATGGGTGGATCATGGAGGCATAATTCCATCCTTATATATTTGAAGATTGTGTTGTTACTTCCGATAAAAAAGAAGTATTTGTATTTATACACTTTAGGTAAGATGTCCATGTCTTTCATCTACATTCATTTAGTACATAACACCCCCCCCCCCCCCCCCCCCCCTCTTCAATGCTAAATGTCAAACTAGTAAAAATTTTAAACTTAAAAAAAATGAAATGGATCAAACCTTTTGAATGATATTCAGATTCTTATAATCTTTTAAACTGTTCTCTTAAGAAAACTAAATTGATTTTTTGATAGTATAATCTTTGTAATATAATTATTATATTAATTATTTACTTTTGAATGATATTCAGATTCTTATAATCTTTTAAACTGTTCTCTTAAGAAAACTAAATTGATTTTTTGATAGTATAATCTTTGTAATATAATTATTATATTAATTATTTATTAAAAAACCGAAAATTGAGTTATCAAGTGAATGTAATTACATCTAGCATTCGAACACATAATATTGCACTTAATTCTAGAGAAGATAAAGCACACTGAATAAAACAAGCTGACAGGCCAAGTACTTTTGACCACAACGAGGTGGCAACCAATAAACTAAAAAGGGAAAGATACCAGGTACAAAGATTATTTGGGGTTGAATTCAAAAATATAGACACAAAAAATTGAATTTCCGAGTATAGACATGGATTCCGCGGAGGTAACTACGCGGAGCTCCGCGGAATGGCAAAATCGTAAATAAATAAAAAAAACTCAAGATCCATTTCGTGGAGCTATAGTGGATTCCGCAGAGGTAGCTCCGATGAATGGATCTTCAGATTTTTTTTTTTTTTTTTCAAATCGATTCTTCGAGGTTTATATTCATTCCCCAACTAATTATTTTCAAGAAAAGATTATAATAGTATGAATATTTCTTAACAATGTTTGGAATGAATGTGAGGTGGAAAAAAATTGGTTTTTTAATTGAAGATCTTTACATAAAAGAATCATTGGAGGAGAATTTTTTTTCTTTCTGAAGATCCATTCCTCGGAGCTACCTCTGCGGAGCTCCGCGGAATGGATCTTGAGTTTTTTTTTTTTTTTTTTTTTTAATTTTCTCATTTATTTACGATTTTGCCATTCCGCGGAGCTACAGTGGATTCCGCGGAGCTACCTCCGCGGAATCCATGTCTATTCCCGGAAATTCAATTTTTTGTGTCTATATTTTGGAATTCAACCCCAAATAATGTCTATACCCAGTATTTTCCCAACTAAAAATCACCATTTCTAAGGGAGACAAATAACCGAATAAGAAACTAATGACAAATGTTAACTCTGGATCAAACCAATCAACTTTTATTTAAAAAAAAACAGATTAAACAATTTAAAAGCAATGTTTATTTAGATGCTTTCGACCTCTTAAATATAATTATATTTAATATATTAGTTATTTCCGAATTTTAAGAACAAAAAATAAATAAGAAATGCCGTTCTAAGTCTCAAACCGAATAAGAAACTAAGGACAAAGGTTAACTCTGGATCAAACCAACCCGCCTTAAACCTTTTTTTACCCCTTTAGACCTGTTGTGTTTGTTTAGTTTTCTTGGTCTATATTTTATGATAAAGATGAGAGGGTGTCTTCGTATTTTGCAATTATTGTTTCATATTTTTGGGTGAGATAAAATATTACAGTGTTTGTCATATCGACTTCAGTTGCAGTCGAATACTCCAATGCATGTATAACGAAGGAAGTGACAAAATCCTGATATTTGCTGTATAACTATGTGACAAGTAACAAGGAGTACTAGGGTGGCAAAGATGGAGTTTTGGCTATAAGATGGTCCATAGAAAATTAAGTCAAAATGTTATCACCTATATCATATACGATGCCATGCCATGAATAGTTACTTTGTCCTACGAAGGCCAGTCTTCCAAAACACTTCATTTCCATTTTTTATTCTAATTATTAAGGTATATTCTTTTACACATTTGGAGCAATCTTTTACAATGATGACATATATACAAGCAAACAAAATAGGAAGAAAAACACATCTAATGGAACCAAATAATGATCATTGATCCATTCACATAATACCACAACCAATCAGGGACGGCTCAACCAATTTGGGGGCTCTAAGCGAACCAAAAGTTTGGGGCCTTTGAGTTCTTGATAGTTATTGACAGCCTTGACCTTCAAAAAACTCAAATTCGTTCCACCTTTGCAACTTCTAGCGAAAATCATTCCAAAATCCAACTTGACACAATGAATATTAAAAAAATTAAGTCATATTAACCTTAATAGATAGTCTAATAAAGAAAGAAGTCTACATCAAAGTTCAAAAAATAGATTTATTCCTTCTTTTGTGCAGAAAATGATAAACAAATTTCTACATCAAATAGATTTCTACATCAAAATTAATAGATTTAACTTCATCAAATTAACAAAATTTAGCATAATATATATCTAAATTCTAAAACAAAACCTCACTAAAAAAATTGCTATGTAGTTGCTTCGCCCTAAAATCAGAACATACAATCTTACAACTAACAACAATGAGTCTATAAAGTTTTACTTACAAACACAAAACGAATCTAACAGTGGGACGATTAACAAGGAAAATGCTCATATACAAAGTACAAACAGTTAAACCTCTATTTTTGATTTTTGAATTATGAATTCGCTAAGGAAAGAAACAATAGTCAGCGATTATCAGCCTCAGAAAGAAGAATCAACAATCGAGCTAACCTCTTTTTTTTTATTTTTGAATAAGAATCAGTTAGATCATCAGAGCCAAGAAGAAGAAGAAGATTAGAATCGAGAATCAAAATCAAACCGGTAGACGGTAGTGGTAATCCATTCAGCGGTTACGAGGACAGAGGAGAATGAAGAATGAACTCAGAGGACACACATTCAAAGAAGGAAGAATAGTCACCGAGAATTACTGCTGCTTTATGTGTTAATGGAGAATCTGAATCGTTAATCCCTAATTGACTATCGTTAATCCCTAATCAACAATCGGGCCCCTTTAGAATTGGGGCCCTAAGCAAGGGCTTATTTTCTATCTATATAAGGCCGGGCCTGCAACCAATATGTATGTGTGGGTTGGGTTACAAGTTAAAATGGGTAAATTTTTTTTAATAAGGGTTGGGTTTACTTTCATCAACCCTCTTCTTGTTTATTTTTTTAAACATAAACTACGACCCAATTAGCCCATTGGATAAAATATAACCCAAATCGACACATGCAATTTATCATGAGTTCATGACATGAATAAAGCATTCAATTTTGACAAATATATAGGAGAGAGATGATCACATACCTTGAAATGAGTTTCACCTTGCATATAGGTAAAGAGATTATGGCTTTGGATGACAGATAACCGCGACTTTGGATGATAGATAACCGCTTCATAGCTGATCTTTTCTCTATATATATTACAGATCAGTGCAAGATCGATACCAAAGCAACATGTAAATGCTTGATGCTAACTGCATTGGATATATTTGTGACTCCAAGTTCATTCACTGCTCCTGTTAGATGTTTCAGAAGATACATGAGCATTTATGTTTATAACCAACAATCTGAACAACTTAGTTTTTTGCATTAAAAATGATGACATGACATAAAGCACAAGTAGGCAAGTAGTAGCATCTTATGTGGACTAGTGTTAACACTTAACAAACACTTAAAGGCATGAAATTGAAAATTGAAACCATTTTGAAAGATAGAAATGGATTCAAGAATTCAAAGTTTTTTTGGATATTCAAGATCTTTCTAGCTTCTATTTTATACCATTTTTATATATGTTTCATTAAATTGGGGACTTCCGCTAGTCACATGCTATATTAGAAAGTAAATATCAACTAAATAGGAACTAATTTCGAATTCTGGATTCCCTTTTGTGACCTTGACAATTATGAAATATAATAATTTTCCTGTAAAGCATTGATTAGTGTTTTCTTCTATTATGTGTCAACTTCTGCATGCTATATACCCATTACTACTACTTTTAAGTTATACATATATATTTGTGGTTATGGTTATGATATGTGCATGCATTGATAGATCACATATTCTATGTTTTTTTTTAAATATAATCAGCTTTGATTCTTAATTTATACGCTGCATCATAATATAGTACGCCTTTCGATTTTCCATAGCCAGCTGTGTACAATATCAGCAAAAATGAACTCGATTGCAAAATCAGCTGGTGAATCGGTGAATGTATTATTCTAGCCACTATGATATTGAAATTATATATTCAGTCTTATCCAACGTATTTCTTTTGAATCGTACGAGCACAAATGTTGTAATGTTGAACAGAAACCAAATCGAATCATAAAACAACAATTCAAATTAAATAGAAAGTAAAACAAAGCCAAAAAAATAAATATCAACGGTAAGACCTAATTTCTCTGATCATTGCTAGAGGCGATGAAAGTGCCAGCCGGTGGTAGCACGATCATCCAATATACTAATCCAAATGATTTTATTGTGCTATTGAATTGATCTTAAATAACTTATTTAGACTGAAAAATACCACGATCGAACAATCTCCGCGTTCCAAGCCTTTGTGCTCCTCAAAAGTCTCCAATGCATGTTTTGAATTACGGTTTTCATTGGAGACGTGGATTTTAAAAAATTGCTACTATATACCCTCAATCACATAAAAATATCAAACATGGGTACACGCTCACCTATTCACGTAGGAAAAGAACAACAAGCAATTGGGGGCAAGTATACGATTGGCCTTTTGAAACTCGTATTTTAAATATTTAACAATATATTCATCTTCCACTTGTATAAAAAGTATAAAATATCATTATAGCACAATAAAATCTTCCTATTTGTACGATTTGGTCATTAATGTTTTTTTTACACAATAGACCATGTAACTTCTATAAAACGTGTCAATTACACCACTTTGATCAATTTCAATGGTCAACTGGTAAACTTAATGACTTGACACTATGACATGTAAGGGAAATTAGCCACCCCATCACCATGCCTACCCTTCCTAATATATAAAACCGTACACTCCAACTTCATTTGTTTTCCCTGGACTAAACACGTTTGATGATAGCGATTTCTAGGGTTTTCTCGTGTTCTTCATTTTTTACCCTTCAAGATTTTACTCTATTTATTGTTATTAGTATAAATCGAATAAATCGAATCTGGATTGTGAATTAAATCTGTAAATTGCTTATTACAGGGGAATCGATTTATGATAAGAAGTTTGATTATGCAACAATTTTTCTAGAAATTTGCAGTTGATGTTCACCACTATGGTGTTCTTGACCTTCTTGCATCCAGGTTTTCTAATTTAATGTTTCGATGGAGTTGTTTTTTATCGAAAAATAATATTTTCATATTGATGAATCAAAAGTATTCATTAACAAATGAGGGTGAATGATGATTTCATTTTAATGGTGTTCAGGATTTATCATTGGAAACTAATTGTTGATCGTTTTGTCAAGTTTCGAAGGAGATGAATATGTGTGGATCAAAAAATGGGTTTTCGTTGATAAAATTTTTCGATTGAAAGCAAAATTTGATGGGAGAAAAAGGGTGTTTTGTGTTTAATCGAATAAGATGGTAGGGCAATTAACTAAAGTTTCGTTGGTATTTTATGTGACATCCCAAATTTTCAAACAATTTTTTTTGAAACATAAGTGAAACATCCAAAACCATTTTTCATAAATCCCAAGTATCAATTTGTTTCCAAACCATATATTCAAATCACAGATTGTATCAGAATAATAAAAGCAATGAAAGTCTAAAATGTAAAATCCTCTACGATGGGCATGAGGTACAGTCAAGTTGGCCCTTCCTCCTTAACAATAGAACCACCAGAAAACATTGAATCAACAACTGTAAGCATAAAGCTTAGTGAGTTCCCCAATATACCACATACTATAATACACATAGTGAGTTCCCCAATATACCACATACTACGATACACATACAATGCATACAAACAATTCTCTCGGCTCTCATGTTGATCCGCATACAAACAAGTATCTCGGCTCTTGTGTTGATCTGCATACAACATGTCTCTCGGTTCTCGTGACGGTTTGCTTACAACATGTCTTTTGGCTCTCGTATTGATCTGTATACAACATGCCTCTTGGATCTCATGTTGGTCCATATAGAACATGTCTCATGGCTCTCGTGTCGATCCATATTAGCATGTCTCTCGGCTCTCATCTCGATCCACCTACCGACAAATGGCTCTAGTGTCAGTTTAGTCATCAATAGAGACTCACGACTCTCGTGTTGATAGGTACCTGTAGATCTCATGTCGATTTGTCATCTCACGGCTCTCGTGCCATTCCACCATCAACCCTTAACATAACATATCAACGTATCTTACAATCAAATAATCAGACAATCAACATATCTACCAAAACTACTGTTAACATTGAAGGATTGCCTTACGGATGCATAATTGTATGTAGTCGAGAAATAAGATAGAAATGCGAACAGATGATCCTATTTGAGAGCAATAAATCAAACAAGAACCATGAAATAAGGCCAGATTAAGGGTTCTCATGTTATCTAATTTAAACTACGTACAACCATTAGGGCATACATTCAACAATATGCCATCATTAATAATACCTCTACCAAAAAAAACATGTCATTCATATGAACACAAGACTATCCTAGTCAACAACATAATCACATGCTAACGGAATACTATCATCCTACCGTACATTGGACATATACTATCACCATATAGTATAGTGAAAAAACTCACCTGAGTCTCAAAGCAAAATCTCAAACAACAGACTCTTCAAACGAAATAGCTAACGCAAACCACCTAAATAACAATCAAATTGGTCAAACCTCAGCCTACATCTTAAATCCTTCAAATTTTGACCAAAATTTAAACTTGTCAAAAGTCAACGGTCAACGGTCAACGCACCGTGACCAAAATACTAGTTGCGTCGCGATCACTTTACGACAAGACGGTCGCAAACTCCATCCAATCTTCGATTCATGTCCCCTCAATGGTCTCATCACGATTTTTAGTCTGATGCACTTAGTCCATTAAGTGCTTAATCATTTCCAATAGAAATTCCAACTCTTAAATTTGAATCATACAAGGGACATAATGGATAAAGTTGATACAAAGGACTTAATGGATAAAGTTTCCAACTTTATCCAGATCTATCATCCAAACAAACCCAAACTTAAACCCTACCTCATATTTGGCATATAATGGTCAAGATTTTATGCATGATTTAAAGGGAACCCATGCATACACCTTTTTTTCTCCAAAAAGACCAGAAGATCACTCAAAACCATTCTAAGGTTCTGGAGTTGCTCATACTCAAAGAACTTCAAGTCCAAAGGACCAAAAAGGACCAAAGTCCCACTCAAAACACTAAAATCTCTCAAGGAGGCACAAGGGTGGCTAGGGTTACGAACTGGAGGTGGAGGTTGATGCTAAAAATAGAATACTAAAAGTAAGGTTTGGGTCCTTTTGAGCCATGTAAAGGCTCCAAGTTCATGACTTTATGGATTAAAACATTTCATAAGACTTAGATCGAAAGTTTTGGGGTCCGGTTGCAAGTGTTAAGCACTTAATGGGAAAAGTGCTTAATGGGCACGTACGTTGGGCGTATCCAGCTCGTACGCAGCGCGTACTGGCGATTGATGGAGTACACATGGCGTAAGTCTGAGTACCTTGGGTGTACTAAGTTGTTGTTGACTTTTGTTGACTTTGCGGTTTGGGCTATTTTTGGACTAGTGGAGTTTTGGGACTTGTTGGGACATTAGCCTTTCTGACTTTGGGCCATTGCTAGGATTTGAGCGTCCTTGGATATGGGCCCATATTGGGTTTTGGGTATCGTTTAGGGTTTTGGGCTGTTTGGGCTTTTTGGGTGCTATTAGATTGGGCCTCAGATTTTAGGCCAAGTAAGGAAAGGGGTAAAATGGTCTTTTACCCGGAGAGTTGGACACTTGGACTAGGATTCGAGTTATAGGTTGTGGACCAATTATTAATTGGGTATTATTTGATGATGTTTAGTGTAGAGACTTCCCGGATCAGTAGTCCGAGCTTTTATCTGATATTTAGCAGTTCAGGTGAGTTTCCTCACTGTGCTTGTCGTGTCGAAGGCACCAATGTCGGACCATGGTTTATTATGATTAGGATTCTAGTTTTCTGTTTGACTCTTGCATGTAGGGATGAAAGTGAGTCCAAACCCGGACCGGATGGACCCGGACCCGGAAAACCCGTAACCGTTTAACGAGATTTTTTAGAACTGGAAACCGGACCGGTATATAGGAACCAGTTCCGGTTCGGTTCCGGGTATGGTACCAGGTAAAGTGGGTCTAGAAGCGAAAAACCCGGAAATAGGAAAGTGGGTAAGGTGGAACTGGGTAAAATGAGTTTAGAACCGGAAAACCCGGATTTTTTTATTTTTATTATTATTATTTTGTAATTACCTCAATCACATAATCTTTCAACCGTTATAAAAAAAATTAATAAACAAAAAATTACATTTAGGTTATTGACGACATTGATTTTTTTTTAAAAGTAACGTGATATAACAAAGTTGGTTTAATATTAGTGTGAAATATGAGCTTTTAGTTATGTGATTGTAATATATATTGTACGTTCATAGGGATGAGTTAATTGTAACATGATTAGAGGTTCTAATTAAAAAAAATAGTTAGAATAATTAAACAACAAAATGAATATATAACCGTTTGTAAAAGATCCACTGTAAATAGGCTAAAAGCATATAGAACTTGTAAGTCCCCAATCTGCTTGTGTATCAATCAGATCTGTTTGATGGTGCGGAATCCCAATCAAACGGATGATGCCAGATCAAATGAAGGAGAAGGAGAAGAAGAAGACGATGAATCTAATGTATGAATTGATTAGAATGAAGATCCAGATACAAGAGATTCACACACACACACACACTAATCTTCTCTCTAGTTTTCTCTCTCTACAATATGCTCTCTCACCTAGCCCTTAACCGTACACTCCCATACATGCACTCCTCACCCTATATATAGTAGACATGGACCGTGAATGGGTTTACGGCCGTAAACCTGTTCACGGCCGTAAACACAACCGTAAACACGTATACAGCCGTAAACACCAAGCTGTTTACGGTCCTAGACATAAAAATACATTTTCCTAGAAAAGTAAAGTATAAACCATATTTTTGACCCAACAATCTCCCCCTTGGTTTATGGCTTTCTTTTCTAACTGACCCAACAAACTCCCCCTAAAAAGTAGCTGACTTTTCTTGTCAATCTTCATCGGGAGCTTGGCTTCAGCGTTTATCTTCTATTTCTTCACAGCTTCAAGATGAACTTGATGAATCTTCAATGAATGACTTCATCTTGAGCGGTTGGGCTTTTCTTCAGGATTTGGCTTTGAACGCACGTTGGGTGAGGAGGCTTCTTGAAAAGATTCTTGAAAGATAGCGTTTTCAGCTTGAGAATCTTCAGAGAGAATAGAGAACGAAACTTCCGGATCACTTTAGCAGGTACATAGATAGCAACAAATTGATTGAGGAGACTTCAATGCAACTTGTCACATAATCTTCAAGAACAACTTGATCTTGCTTCTAGGGTTGAAAGATTGAATGTTGAAAGAATAATCTTTATTTCTTTCTCCTTTGAATGAAAATTCTTCGACACTCACGGATGAAGTCTTGGCTCAGAAAATCTCGGTACAGTCTCCATGAATCTCATCTACACCTGAATTCAATTTTCAAGACAAACAAAGCTAAAAATAGAAACAAAACTAAAATAAGACTTAGCACACAATATTTTTGGATTTTTCATATTTTCTGAAAAAGAAATAAAACAGAAATAACACTATTTTTTTTTTTGATTTTTTGATTTTTGTTTGGTTTTTTAAAATTTTTAATTCTCCCCCTAAATTTTAAATTAGAAGAAAACTATGAACAAATTTAACAAAAACAAAAATAATTGGGATCAAAGTTGTCAAGCAATCCAATATCATTTATCAACACACGCCTGCATGTCTAGATCTGGTCAATCACTGGTATTGTGGTCCACTTAAACACAAAGGATGTTGACAATTTGGACAGATTATAAGTGACAAGTCATTGTGATATATATTCCTAAATGGACATTTAGCTGACGACGACCAAGGATATTGTTGTCCACTTAAATTAAGCAGCAAGATCTACAGACAACCTATTAAATGGTTCAATTTTAGATGTACTAGAACATGTTTCCCACTTCCCGATATAGCCCGGTAATCAAGAACTTCCAAAGAACTCCTTACTTTAGGTGAGTATTCAATCATTAAGAAAGAAGTCAGATATAGAAGTGCATATGTTGTATCCCAGGTCGGATGTCTTCCAATCACACAGAGGGAACAACATATGACTAACATAGATAGGGGTTTAGAGAGATAGTAGAGTGCATATGCTGTGTCCCAGGTCGGATCTTCCGATCACGCAGAAGGAACAGCATATGGCTAACAGATAGAAAAAATTTCATAGATATGGAAATGCATAGAGATAGAGTTGCATATGTTGCATTCCAGGTCGGATATGTTCCAATCACGCAAAGGAAGCAACATATGACTGACAGATAGAAAGCAAGAAAATAATTTCCTACAGACCTACTTTATCAGAACCCCCCAGTTGCCCTATCAATACCGGAATTAAGGACATGAGTCCATACATCAAGGAAATGTTGAGCCACAGTTCTAGATAATTAACTTTTAGTGTATCTCGCAGGCTCCCATGTTTATCTCACTGCTCAATCTACCCGAGCGTCGTATGGTCAGTCCAAATGAAACTATCTAAGTTCATATTAGTCAAGTCCTTTCAATTTTCAAACTGAGTCTAGTCCTTTTAAATCCTTTGTGCCTACCAGCACATTGAATACAGAGTCTAGACAATTCGGCTTTAGTGCATTACACGCATCATAAATTGCTCTTTAGCACTCTACTTCATATCACTTCCCAACACATCACATGCAAGCACATTCAATAACAACATATTTTTTTTATTTTCTGATTTTCTAATGTTTTTGGATTTTTTTTTAAAAATTTTCTAATTTTTTATTTTGTTTTTATTTCTCCCCCTAAATTTGTGCATAGGAGAGAGAAACGAAAGTAAATGCGCAAATTTAATCTATCCTAAAACAAAAAGTTGTCTTTGAAGCGAATCAGCTTAAGAAAAACTCAGGAGTATCGAGAAGAAATACTCAAACCGTAAGTCACTGATTGAATTTGCATCCAGAAGGTCTGAGAACAGCATGCATAATCTCAGAACAGATCCGAAAATTCTTCATGTCATTAAGCACTGAGCCCATGAGTGATCCCTTCCTTTCTTGCTTTCCCGCAAAGGACACATACTCTCAAACAAAGTTCTGAGTGTTGCACAGTTGAGAGATGCCTCCTATCATGTGCCTGGAACAACCACTACCAACAAACCGAAGTCTGATGATATGCCTCCATAGCTGCTCCAGCATAGAGCGAGATCAGTTGGTCTTTGGAACCCAATCCATTTTGAAACTGGGTTGACCTTTGTCATCTTCACATGGTACTCTCTCCCAAGACATATCCTGTTTATCACAAACAGAAGATGAAGAAATATTAGAGTCATTGCGTGATTTGGGAGATTGAACCTTTGGAACCCATCTATAATTGGGATTAACCTATTTATTTTTCGATCCGATGGGTGCCTCAGTACTTGCTTTTGAACTGAAAGTCGATCGTTGAGATGACTTTGATCTGACCGATCTTGATTTCGCTGGAGCATCTCTTGGATTGAACTTCTTGGTCGGCGTACCCCTCTTGACCTTGGGAGTTGGATTCTTGGCCTTGGGAGTTGAATTCTTGACCTTCTTGGCATTCCAGTCGCCAATGTCTGATCGTGACCTTGAGGGGTTTCTTTTAGAAAATCTCCATCTTGGCGCGTTCTGCCACCCTTGTGCATAGTAGGGAACGTATGGGCGATTTGGACAGTTTCGGGCAATGTGTCCAGGTGTTCCACAGTGAAAGCAAGTCTGCTTCTTCACATAGGAGTTGTTTCTTCCTGCCCCTGGTGGCGTATCCCTGCCTTGTTCCTGGTTGTTCCCACATGCACACTTACAGCAAGCACTCTGTTTCACTTGTTTTGGTGGCCTGTATTTCTCAACAGCAGGTTGATCAGAAGTAACTGAGTTAGAAGCAACAGATTCAGAGTTCAAGGAGTCATTTGTTTGTTCAATAGTTTTCTCCTTGTTCTCATCTTCCGTTACTTTACCTGCACAGGAAGTGGAAGTATCAGAATCGTTCAGCTCAACACTTTCTAGCACAACCACGGCAGAATTATCAAAGATGTCATCAAATATATCAAAAAAATTTAAGTCATCAGACTTTGACACAGTTTCATTATCAGACACACTCTCTTCAGCTGCATCCTTGCAATGACTTAGTGGTTGATCTGCAGAAGAAGTAGAAACATTAGTACTTTCAACATTAATACTACCTCCTGACACAAATCCATATTTGAGATGTGGCTCTCTGTCCATTTCCTCTTTTGTCAAAGGGTTATACTGATAGGTGTGATTAAAAGGAGGAGGCACTTTATCATACCCTAAACCCTTTGACTGGTTATTTTTAAATCTCATACTATTTTCCATCATTGAAGCAACTACTTCACTCGACGCATCAAATTTTCTGAAATTAAAATCCGCATTTTCAAACTTATGTTTTAATGCGTCAAGTTCAGCAGTTAACTCAGCAAGTTGTTCTGTCACATATCTATAATTTTCACATTTATTGCTATACTCTTCCTGAAGCTTCCTAAAGTCTTTGGTTTTTGCTTCTAATTCAACCTTCAGGGGTTTCTGTCCTTTCCTAAGTTGATATCCTTCGTATTTTAGGTCCTCGTTCTCTCTGCGTAATAATTCGATATGCTCAAGTAAATTTTTAACATTATCAATGCATGTTTGAGAACAAGAAATTTCATTGACTTTGGTGTTTGAAAAACTCATTGTTTATCAAAAATGCCCTTTGACTTAAAACCTCAAAAGTCAACCTTAAAAGTCAAATTTAAAAAGTCAAACTTAAAAATTCAAACTTAAAAAGTCAAACCGAAAAGCTAAATTTGAAATTTTGAAGGTTAAACGAGAAAGTCAAAGTTTAAAGTCAAAGGTCAAACTTCAAAACTCAAAGTCAAAATTTTAAGTAAAAAGTCAAAAAATTAAAAACTAAAATTTTGGGTTGAAAATGGAATTTAAAAATAAAAGAAAATTGATTTTGGGCTAAAAGTGTCAATTTTGCGAAAATAGGTGCGAAAGGGAGTGCCTTTGAATAAAAATCGAAAGGAATGAAACAAGATGCAGCCTAGAGCAATTGGTAAGACGCGTGGGATGAAGAGGTAGGAGACCTGGGTTCGATCCCCGACACCCCCAACTTCGCTTCCCTTTTTTTATTGGTCGCTGATGTGCAAGGAAACGAGGATGCGAGGACGACTGCTGCGAACTTCGGACTATCTGATCAAAGTCTCGCACACGCTGCTGACCAAGACCGAGGCTGGTCGTAAACTCCGAGCCGTAAACGTCCGAAGCGAGGCTGTAAACTCCGACCGTGAACTCCGAGGCCGTAAACTCTGGCCGTAGACTCCGAGGGTCGTACACGTGACTTCGGACCGTAAACTCGCGAGCCCTCGGACCGTAAACCCTCTGACCGCAAACTCCTCGGACCGTAAACTCCGGCCGCAAACTCTTCGGAAACCCTAGCTGCTGGCCGTACACGCCGCCACCCACTCGCTGGTTACGACCAAAAACAGCGTTTTTTCGACTTTGTAGCTCAAAATCTCGATCAAAAACCCATTTTTATCAAAAACACGAAGAACAAACCCCCCTATTTTGCCAAGATCTATCCAAAAACGCAGAAATCCTTCAAAAATAAGATCAAATAAGCTCAAGATCTGGCCAAAATGATTGATACAATCCAAGCTCTGATACCAACTGTAAGTCCCCAATCTGCTTGTGTATCAATCAGATCCGTTTGATGGTGCAGAATCCCAATCAAACGGATGATGCCATATCAAATGAAGGAGAAGGAGAAGAAAAAGATGATGAATCTAATGTATGAATTGATTAGAATGAAGATCCAGATACAAGAGATTCACACACACTAATCTTCTCTCTAGTTTTCTCTCTCTACAATATGCTCTCTCACCTAGCCCTTAACCGTACACTCTCACACATGCACTCCTCACCCTATATATAGTAGACATGGGCCGTGAATGAGTTTACGACCATAAACCTGGTCACGGTCGTAAACACAACCGTAAACACGTATACAGCCGTAAACACCAAGCTGTTTACGGTCCTAGACATAAAAATACATTTTCCTAGAAAAGTAATGTGTAAACCATATTTTTGACCCAAGAGAACTTTAACCCATTAAGCCAACAAAACAAGTTGATACTAAAAATAATAAAACTTTCGATTTCACCCTTTTTGATCAAATACACTATTATATAGTCAAATTCGCTCAAATCAAACACCATAACTTATTACAAAAGTTATTACAGTATAATGTATTTAAACGACTGCATAAGCCAATTTTTCAAAATTTCCTACAAATGACGAAATCACCCTTTTTAATTAAACCATTCTTTAACATATAAAACCAAACTTATAACCATTTATCTAATCTTAATATTGCATATAAATTATGGTTCTTACAAATAAAGTTCACCAGAGAGGGGAATGAGAGATAGGCTGAGATTTTGTTAGATGAATGTCATGCTTCATATCTGTTAATTTTCCATTACTTCAATGTTTTCTCTCTTATTATTATTATTATTATTATTATTATTATTATTATTATTATTATTATTATGAGAGCTCATATGCAAATTGAGATTATGATAAACAACCATCTCCAATCCTACATCCATTTTCTTTAGATCAAAAATGTATAAATAATATTTCATCTTTAGCCGACACTATTTTTATATAAATTTCTATACCAAAAATATATTCCTAGTATATTCATTTTTTAAAACTTATATAGATTATGATAAAATACCCATCAACTTATAAGCTTTTTTACATATTTATTTATATTTCCTATATAAAAACTTTATAAAACGTACAAAAATCGGTTCCGGTCCATTAAACCCAGTTCCGGTTTTTTTTACATATCCGGTTCCAAAAACCGGTTCCGGTTTTTTTACCCGGAATACCCGGACCCGTACCCGAAATACCCGGAACCCGGATAAGACTGAATTTGGAACCCAATACCCGGACCTTTTAAACATTTTCCGGTTATACCGGTTCCGGTTCCGGTCCGATTCCGGTTTCGGTCCGGTTTTTCGGTTTTATAACTCATCCCTACTTGCATGTATGTTATGTGATATGTATACCGGGTAGGGTCCGATGCCAGGCGGGGCCTGATGAGTGTATTGTATGCTATTTATCATAGTGATTCTTGCATGTGTTTTATGTGTCTGTATGAATGTCGGGCGGGGCCCGATGCTAGGCGGGGCCTAATGAATGTGATGAGGTGGGGCCCATCTCATATTATTGACAGATCTGTTCCGAGCGGGGCCCGATGGTGTATGGCCCATTGTATGTATGATATGTATGGTATGAGGTATCTTGGGGAACTCACTAAGCTTCATGACTACGGTTATCATTTTATGTTTCAGGTACTTTCGGATCTAAGGGCAAGAGCTCGGGATGATCACATCACACACACCATATTGTTCCGCATTTTATTTGACTCTGATGTATTTGGATGACTATTGATATACTATGATTTCATTATGGTTTTATGAAAACGATTTAGATGATGGTTTTATTATTATAAAAATGAAATTTTTGGTCTTTAATTTTGGGACGTTACAAGTTGGTATCAGAGCCTTGGTTTGAGGGATTCAGGCATACTCTCGGGTGTGTCTGAAATCAAACTGAGGATTTGGTAAACTTTTATAAAAAAGGAATGTTTTATAAAAAGAATTTTTCTAAAAAAAGTAAGGGGTGTGGTGTACGCAATCGACCGAGCTCAAGTAAGTTTCCCAAAATACCCATACATGTTTTATGATTATACTTTGAATTATGAATCTGTGAATCGCATGCTAGATTAGGGTTGAGGATCTAGGAGACATTCCTTTGTATGCCTACTATATGAGCTTGTAGCCTTGCATGATAGTACTGATCGGTCAGTGATAGGATGGCATGATTAGGTTATGCTTGTTTCCGATTACTCAATGCTCGAATGTTGCTTGTTTTGTGCTTTTAGGAGTTCCCATTAACTTCAGCTAACTAGTAAGTGAATATTCTAATTTACATATTATTGAGACTAAGGTGTTGTTTGTTTTTTTTGAGGCAAAATGTATGCAGTCTGCGAACCACATCTGTAGACCTCTGCAGTAGAAGAGGTGGACCAAACGTCTGCAGTCTGAAAAAAGAAGACTGTTTGTTTTTTTAACATCTGTGGGCTACTAAAATAAACTGAAATCTATATAAACTGATTTTTTTAAACTTCAAAGTGATTTTTTTAATATTTTTATGACTTTGTTATAAATAATTAACGAATCTAGATCAACTTTTATGTATTATTGTATAAAAAATAAAAATAAAAATGGTATGAATTAACGTATATATTTGATAAAAACCAACAACTTTGGTTGCAAAGTTATAACTAAACATTATAATTAGTGATCAAAGAATTTGATACATAAATGGATGGAAATAAACTTCGATTTTTTCAATTAAATCCATTAAAAACGTACCATAAATATTTTCTCGAGAAATTGACGATACAGTATTAAATAATGTTTTACAAAATTTGGCAAAAAAATATAAGAATATATTATGATTTTTTTTCATATTTATATAAACAACTTCTACGACTATTATTGTAATAAATCTTTATTTATAAATTTGTCAAAAATATCATGTTTGTATCGTCGAACGTTTTTTTTTTTTAAGTTTTGTAATTTTTTTTCAAATTGTTTATCATTAATAAAGTTGGAAAAAAATATAAATTAAAAAAAAACTTAAAAATTAAAGATATATATGTTTTTTTAGGCTAGAAGATGTCTGAAGATGTTAGAAGACTCTCGTCCACATCTGCGCCAAGAAGAGGGTGCGCAGACATTTTTAGGTCTGCATTCTTCAGAAAAACAAATAGTCTGCGAAGGCTAATGTCTGAACGTGGTCTGCACGGCGCAGACAGAGGAGGCGACGCAGATCTGCAGACAAAAAACAAACACTACCTAAATAACTTTATAAGGTTAGGTTTTAACTCTATTACGCAGCTCTTGTTTGAGTCCAACCGTTGTAGTGTGAGACCTTTCATTCGAAGAATTATCTGGTGTCGGTGATATGTAATTTTATTCATGAGCTGGTTAGAAGATGTTAGGGGTTCCTTCTGCAGCTGATGGTGGAGAATAGGGTGGGGGTTGCCCTAGGAATACCTAGGAAGAGATTCAGTGTTGGGAGCATTATCTTGTTGAGGATTATATGTATGGATAAGGGAGTAACTTGGAGGATTCAGGTAAATCCTTGAGGAAAGTACGAATAGATGTGGAAGGTAGTATGGGCCCGTACTACTGGAAGCAGAGGATCCGTACTCGAGTTAAGGAAAGTTGTGATAATACCAGGAATCTTGTAGAGTGTGGGATTCCTCGATGATTATATATTTATGTGTTTTGATGGTTTGAACGGTCTATTTTCAGTATGGTGGTCACTCGAGGAGGATCTAGTAGTGCTTCTGGTGCTGGTGAGGGTTCAGGATTGGGCTCTGGAGCCCGACATTTGGATGATCAGATGTGGGAGTTCATTTCATTAGATATTACCCGCAATATTCTTGAGCAGACTCCTGTGATCTTCGGCACGGTCAAGGAGGGTATCATGGAAATTTTGGATGAGTGCTTGGGCGCTTTTCATTTTGAGATGATGGCGATGATGGGAGCTTGTACTTTGACTTTCCGTGAGTTCCGATCATGTGGAGCCCTGGAGTTCTTCGGGAAGAAGGACCCGATTGTGAGCAGGTGTTGGTTGGCAGATGTCGGGAATGCCTTCCGATCTAGCCTTTGTCCTGTGGAGGCGAAGGTCAGATTTGAATAATGTCTTCTGTAAGACAGAGCTTGAGACTGGTGGGAGGAGGTTGGACATGCCCTGGGAGGTGAGGCGATTGAGTCCATGATTTGGGAGGATTTCGTGACAAGATTTTGGGCTGAGTTCGCACCTGTGATTGAGGTCCAGCAGTTGGCGAGGGAGTTCCAGGACCTTCTCCAGACTACTAAAACGGTAGCGGAGATCACTGCAACATTCCGTGAGAGGGCGTTACTGGTTCCGCATTATGTGGCAGACGAGGAGATGAAGAAAGCGAGATACCATAAGATCTTGAGGAGCGATATCAAACAGTTTGTGAGCCGATCCAGTTGCAGGACACTGGAGGATATGATTGTTGGGTTTTAAGCACTATAACACTCCTATGGTGCACATGCAACCGTAGATGCTTTGGAGCTATGTTTTCTCTAATTATACATGCATTTTCAAATTTCCAAAGCATATAACTTAACTAGCATGCAATTCAAAGTAACAACTAGTTAGATAACTTACCTCTTGTGTAGTTATTGACCTTGGAAGCTTGAGTACCTCAAATGTTGTGCCTCTAATGTATCACAAACACCAATATGCAAAGGAGGCTCTTTAGAGAATAAGTTAGCTTGCAAAATCGGTTCACACACACTTGTATGTAGGGTTTTTCGATTTTGTCACTAAGGGGACTCTTTTATAGCGTTTCTCAAAGCTAGGGTTTCATCCATGAAACCCTAATGCACCATGACCTTCCATATCCCTTAGGCTCCATGGGTTAAAGCTCCATGGACTATCCTTGAACCACTTAGCCCACCCTAATGGATCTTTGGCCCACACTATAAGAATGGATGATTTACATAATCAACCCCTTAGATTTAAATAGTCACTTTTGATCATAAAATTAATTCTTGACCAATACTAATTAAATAATATGATTTCTCAATTAATATATTATACTTATAATATATTAATAAATCACCAATAATCTTATTCTCAAAAGTCCATCCTATCAAATTGCACTGGTGAAGGCCACCCAAAAGGACCATACTACAATCGGGTCAAGTACATACCAGATATAGTTATGGGCTTAGACACCAAATCCAACAGTCTCCCACTTGGATAAGTCTAATAACTATAACTGCCAATGTAACTTCAAAATCCGATTAGCAATCGTAGCTTCCAAAAGCCGCTGTCGAACTCTGACCCAGTTAGTGACTGTCCTTAGATAAGTGATCATATACTCCTCTGTTCTACAAGATATCAGTGGACAAATACATGGAACATAGTCATACTTATTGTCCTGCAATTAGTTTCCCGATTTCCGATTAGTTTGACATAGAACATAATTGAACACATCAATTTTGTTCTGACCGGGCCCGGTACATAGGTCAAAACAAATCATCGAGGGGCCCAGACATCGCTTTTGATCCTTCTTAGGATAAAAGGAACATATAAACTTCGACTCTATATGCTTGTACTAACCACTTGTTAAATCATGCACAACGATACGTTTTATGTCATCAAGTTACTGATGGGTTTACGCATCATCAATGCACAACCATTTTGTAGTCAACAACTCATATATCTTGGTTTGAAGATTATATGATATTATGATCTCACAATCACTCGTGATAAATTCCATGAAGTGATTCTGATGAGTGCGGGTTGATCCAATGTTCAAATTCTTATTTCACAAGCACTCATGAATGGTGCAGTAGACTCTTGCCATGTCTAACTCCTTAGACATCTACAGCCAACTCATGACAGTCTAGCCTCATACCTACTTCCAATGTATGATCGACTATGGATAGTTTGAACAATTATATTATTCAGGAAGTCAAAACATGCAAAATGAAACAATAGTAAATAATTGACACAAGATAGTAACTTTACTTATAAATAAAAACTCCTTTTATTCAATCATCAAAATATCAATTACAATTTAGCTATTACAAGTTTCTAATTTATCTAATTACTAAAACTAATATCGTCTTTTAACCCAATGCCTCTTGCATGCTGCAAGTGCTTAACCCTATTCAGTCCCTTTGTAAGGGGATCTTTTGGGTTGTCTTGTGACGATATCCTCTTCACCACGAGGTGTCCTTCTTCTACCTGATGTCTTATGAAGTGGTACTTTCTGTCGATATGCCTTTATCTACCATGATCTCTCGGTTCCTTGGTTAAGGTAACCGCCCCTTCATTATCGCAGAAACCTTCTATGGGCTCCTTTATGGATGACATAACTCCAAGGTCTCCATTTGGGTTGCATAACACCAGGACAATTTGTTAGGATGGACTCTTGAGAGAAGGTTATATATGATTTATTAATATATTATAAGTTCTAATATATTAATATGAAATCATATGTTTTAATTAGTATTGATCAAGAATTAATTTGGAATTAATTTAGTGATCAAAAGAGACTAATTAAATCTATGGGGACTAATTATGGTAATTAGTTATATTTATATGTGTTGGGCTTATGATCCATGTTGGACCAAGTTTATGTATGGATACATAAAGAGTTGGGCCACATGAACCATGGATCATAATACTCATGGGTATGGATTTGGGTTATACCCATGACCCTTGAAATGCCACATATAAATACATACTCCATTGCCTAAAATCGCCACTGGAGGAAGACTAGAAGTTCTTAGAGAATTATGGTGTTTTTGGTGCATGGAGTTTCTCTCTCACGAGTCACCTTTGTTCTAGGTGAGTTGTGATTCCATTTGAGGTGCAACACTTGGGGCACTAAGTTCTTAAAAGCCAAAGTCTTTCAAGCAACACCAAATACATCAAGACTTCAAGCCACATAAAAGGTATGTTACTCTAACTAGTATCTTGTATTGTTTATGTCAAATTGCATGCTAGTTATAGGTTTAATGCCTTGGAAACCATTTACATGTATAATTAGTGAAAACATAGATCTAAGGTATTTAGGGTTGTATGTGCACCATAGGATGTTGTAGTATACTAAAACCCAACAGTGGTATCAGAGCCATGGGTTGTTTTCAAATATACTTGATGCAAATTGCTGAAAAAAGCTGGAAAAAACCGAATTTTTTGCTGTCTCGACAGGGGACTCGACGAGTCCATGTACAAACAAACTCATCCAACTCGTCGAGTTTGTTCTTGCACTCAGCGAGTTGGACCCCCTGACAGCATATCTTCGAGTTTTTTGGCTGGAATTGGACTAGGAACATTACCCTAAGCTGGTTTTGAACTTATAAACATGTTTTTTATGTGGTAATGTTCATGCTAATCCAATTCAAAAGATAATTGTCAATAGATTCATGTTTTGTATTAGTTTAGTGGTTAGGCTAATTACATGAAAATTGTTTGATTTATATTATATTGTTCTTATGAGTTAGTTTAGATTAATAGGAAAATTATGTGATAATTTGTTTTCGATCCAAATTGATCTAAAAGTTGTTCATAAAATGTGTTTTTGTAACTTGTCCTCAAGTTATATGAAAAATCTCATTTATGATTTTTAAAACTCATAAGATTTCCATAAGTTATGAAAAATGAAAAGTCTCATTTTTTAAATGTTTTAAAGTCTTCCATAACTTGTCCTCAAGTTATGGAACTTGAAGAGTTTTTCCATTAAAACTTCTTTAAACTCATAAGTTATGGAAACCAATTTTTTTTGAATTGTTCAAAACTTGTCCTCAAGTTTTGGAATTTGTAAAGTTTCCCCCCACAAATACTTTAATTCCAAGTAAACCCTTAGAATTTTAAAAGTTAAAATTCAACCCTTATACTATTATAATATTAATAGTTAATAGTTATATATATGTATAAGAACAAAGTCAGTCTTACCGTTAGTAGGCCTCATTCATGAAGCCGGTCGATAAGGGGGGTATAAGGTTACTGCCTATCAAATGACAGTTTAATGGGTGTCCACTCTCACCCACCGCTTCCTTGACTGGTGGAGGGTCGTTAGCCGAACGGGTAGGACAGGACTATAATTCTCTCTTCATTAAAAGTATAATGATAAATACTAAGTAACTAAACACTTATAAATTCCTAATCTTAGTTATTTAGGAAAATGTGAATTTGGTGCTAACCCATGAAATTACACTTTGTACCTTACCAAGTTGTTGGTGGAGCGTGTGTGAGTAACCGGCACACTAACATGGACTAGTAAGATTGGCAAAGGGTAACTTAATGTTTATCATAGATCGGTGGAGCGCGTGTGGGTAAACGACACATCGATTAGGTGATAAATATTAAGGGTACCAAGTCAATTTGCATGGTTATTCACACCTTTTTTGTGATCCTCGGCATCCTAGTCACAAACTTGAGAGGGCACAGTCGAGATTTAAACATGCCATTGAAAAGTTCAATGAATCTCAAAAGATCTAGGAGTTTCAAACCAATTAAAACCTAATACCTATTTCGTTTTTCATGGTGGAAATTGGTGAATCGTCATTCGCCTACCTTCAAATATTTTATAGCTTGGATTACGGCATCCCTCTTCCAAGTTATAAAATATTGTGTTGGGTCCTAGCCTTAATATTTCGTATTGGGTGTTATATTAAGGACTTAAATCAACTAACTTGAATTTCTCCCATTTTCTAGTTCAGACAACTATGATCTTCCCAAATCCCTTGGAACAAGCTTTCCTAATGAAGATGATGTCCTGTGGTTGGATCATGGAAATCATACTTCAATTCCTCCACCTCCTCCAATTATTCTCCCTAACCCACAAGTTCTTGAATAGTTCAAGGTCACTCAAGCCCTATTGGCAAGCAAAGTCTATGTGTGCTCACATCTTGGATATGAAGTCACATATTGACAAACCGGGAGATTTGGGTGTCAAAGTCTTGAGGAAATTGGTTATTGAATAGGTTCTTCAATCACTTTCTAAGTCACATAGTGAGTTCCTTTAGGACTACTATATGACCGACCATGACATGACCCTTAATGATCTTACCTATTTGCTTGGTACTGCTGAATCAACAATGATTTGGAGCACTGGTAAAGAAATTTGATTGGAAGATCGACTTCCCAAACTTCCATGGACATTGACAATGGTAACATTGGAAATCCAGAAAAGCTTTCTCTTCCAATGGAAAGGGATTGGCCATAGTCAACTCGGTTGACCAAATGGTAAAGAGAAAGGCTAAGTCTGAGATAGTCCCGTGTACCATTCCCAAAGAGTCCATATGTTTCTATTGCCAAAGGAAGGGGCATTGGTTGCGAAGCTGCCCTATTTACTTGAAAGATCATAAGGTTGGTAAAGTCAAAAAGTTTGACTCTACTTCGGGTAAAGTCCACTATCTAACTCTATTAAGTTCCTATTTGGAAATTCTTATTACATGATGTGACTAGGTCACATGTTGATGTTTTAAGAATCAAAGAAAAGAAAGGAAGCTTAAAGGAAGAATATGCTGATTCTGATCGCGAAGATGGATTTCGATCGCATGGTTCAGTGATCAGAATTTTGAGCTGTTGCTTAAGAGTTATGATAGATTGCTTAGGAATAGATAACAACATAGTTTTCATATGCATTTGCATTTTAAGGATAAGTTTTTTCCGCAAAGATTTAAAATAAAAGAAAAAAGTTTTAATTTTATTTATTTTTGATATCCTTACAGTGGCATTTGTGAAAATGTGTTGTTTATATGATTCCATTGATAGCAATATTGGAAAATGGATTTGATTCTTTCATTTGTGGAAGTGTCATAATTTACCAAATAAGGAAAAATTCCCATCACCCCAGTTTCAGTTGGATAGAAACTTGGAATCATGCAAATTCTATTGTATGATGAATGAGAATTTTCATCTTTGGGAAATTAAGACTAATTCCTTGTTCACATGTATATGTGAGTCAAGTGAAGGACTAGGGGATCGGGTACACTTGGTTGTGCGCTGGTCAAGTCCGCCACAAAGAACGATAAGGCTATTCGTTATAATTTACTAAAGTTTAGTAAATATGGTTGTGATTACAAGTTTAAGTGTAATTCTGAAACATTGGAAAAGTTTCAATGTAAGGCAGAACGAATAAGAAGAATCAAATTAGGCAGAAAGATAAAAGTTTCTCCAATCTGAAAAGATGGGAGAGTACTTGAGTATCTTGTTTTATGATTATCTTAGTGATTATGAAACCATATCACAATTGATTCTCTAAGGACATCTTAGTGCATTTGTTTGGCTAAGAAGAGGAATCGTGGATTGTTGAAATTGGTTAAATCAAAAAGATGAATCATACTTCGTTCCAAAACAAGTCTTAGAGTCATACTCTAAGATTGTAACTTGAGTGACATAATCTTAAGAAGGTTTATAACACTTGTCAAATGTAGAGTAAAATGTTTCCTTACTCTTGTACATTTGAAATTGGTAAGTTGTGATGTTTTTAGATAAAAAAAAGACCAACTAAGACCAATTGAGTGAAATGTTTATCTTGATAAGAATCCGCACTAACTCTTGAATATTTGTTTTGTCAAGGAATGGTTCTTGACAAGAGAATCTTATATGTCAAGAGGTCCGTGGGAGTCTTAAAGATCTTGAAAAGTTTCAAGAACTAATCAAGAATAAAACCTGTTGTTTATCACTAGCACACGACTGCGCCAATTCCAGTCAAAGTTGACTATGCATGTGAGTTCCATGAGTTCTCAATTGTTTGCATAACTACTTGTAAGCAATGGTAGGCCCTTGTGCTACCAAGTGGAAAGAAGTTAAGATTGCACAAGTTCAGTCCATATGAGTTTGGATTTGTCACTAACATTGTCTTGTGATTATGGTTTTGACAAATTCACATGGATAGGATCACATACACCATAGAAATCTAAGTGTCATAAGGTTTCTCTTCGATTCATGAAAATGATGGTGAGGAAACGCTTTCACTAAGTAGATTTTAAGTAGATAGCAATTGTGATATTTGCATTCTCAAAGTCGTTAGTGGAGCGTGTGTGGTTAACCGGCACACTAACATGGACTTGTGAGAAATGGAAAAGGTCTAAACAATTGAGACTATGATGACGACATCTTTTTTCATAGTTCTAAAAATTGTTTAGACACACATGTGAGCTATCTAAGGAAAGGTGTATGATTTTGATAAAGTCTTATCAAAGCATCTCGTATCAGAAATATGAACTTTGGTAAGAAAGTCAATAAAGTATTGATTTCTAGAAGTCCAGCTGATTTCTAGATACATGTCAAAGCTAGTGGGAACATAAGTGTTATGCTAATAATTATCATGTTAATGGGAGCATGATTATTATGTTAAGTGTTAATTATAGAAAACAAAATTCTCAATTCGTGACTTTGCAGGGTTTGAAAAGTTGTTTTGCTATAATTAAAGGAGAGGAAATTATACTTCATTTCAATTCTAAAAGCTTAGATTGAGTTTTAATCGTCTTTAGTCAAGGATATATATATGAATTTTATGTTGGAATGGTTCAACATAAGGAAATTCTATATATATTGCGTTCTCAAAATTCGATTATGATTACGACATCCCTCTTCATTGTCGAATTATAAAAACATGGCAAATAAAATATATTGTAGCAAAAGACTGGTCTAGGATCATGTCTTTATGTGAGACATCATGAATCGTGTCCCATATGCTTCAGATATAGGATCGATTACATGTGCTATAATATTTATCCTTTCTAAATTTTCCAAATGCCTAGGGCATTATGAGGGGAAAAGGTCTGGAATTGGATATGACTAAAATTATTAAGCAATTGTCGAGGACAATCTGAGGTTTACCAAAGATTGGTTGCTCATGGACAGTTGGAAGTATGGTGTAAATTTTTGGAAAGGACCATATTGACATATTCTGAAAGGAGGCAACTTTTGTTCAGAAGTAATAGTCAAAATGGGAATATGGAAATGTTTCATAGGTGGAAGTTATTCATTAAATATGTGTAAGATTAGAAGACTTAATGCAAGAAGGATGTTCAAAGGAATGTACTTTGAATATGAGACTTCGTTTCCATTGGAATACTCTGTAATGTTTGTTGACAAGTCTTTGTGACTTTGTGCATAGTCATTACAAGAGGATCAATGCATATAAGTTTACAATCTAACAGATTTCGGTAAATGGCAGGAATTTGGAATTCTTACATTTACGATTTGGATTGGGGATTGTGAAATGAGAATCGTTGGAATCATGTTCAATTGGCCTATTTCACAAAGTAAGGATCATAGATAAACATAGTGTGTATACTTTGAGTATGACATAACTATTGTTTGGACAAACATAGTGTGCATGCTTGGAGCATGGCATGACTATTGTTTTGATTCAAGTATAAAGTTGATTATTTGAAACATTATACAATGAATAATGAGTAATCAATATGGTGTTTAAATAAAAGGTGTTTTATTTACTCTCAAAGGTGCTTGGGGCCATATAGGATTAATATTATTCTTGTGTTTCACTTTGCATGTTTTGACTTCCCGAATAACTAGGTTATTCAAACTCTCCAAAGTCAATCATACTTTGGAAGTAGGTATGAATCAAGACTGTCATGAATGGGTCTGTAGTTTGTTTAGGTGGACTAGACATAGCTGCAAGTATTCATGAGTGCTCCTGGAATGAGATTCGAGTATTGGATTAAACTCACGCTCATTTGAATCACTTCATGGATTTTATCACGAGTGATCATGAGACAATAATATCTTATATTCTTCAAACGGAGACGTGTGAGTTGTAGTTGCGCATCGGTTGCACATTGACATATGTAAACACAACTAGTAACTTGGTTGTTATAAAACATATCGTTGTGTGTAATTTGATGAGTAAGTACAAGCGAACATTTGGGTCGAAGTTTATCCATTCCTTTTACCCTTAGAGGGATAAAAGCGATATCTGTGGGCCCCTCGATGATTTGGTGATGACAAACGTAATTGCTCGGCCGGGCCTGGACTGATTTGATTTGTTCAATTAGTCGGTCGTCATAAATCGAAAATCGGGAAACAACAAATGGACAGAGAGAATGATTATAATCCATGTCTCAGTCCATATTATATATAGAATGGAGGAATATATGATCCCTTATCTAATGGACATGTCATTGACTAGGTCAGAGTTCGACAGCGAATTTTAAGAGCTACGATTGCTAGTCGGGATCTTGGAGTCATACGCAATAATAGTTTTAGACTTATCCAAGTGGGAGACTGTTGGATTAGATGTCTAAGCCCATAACTATTATCGGTATGTATTCGACCCGAGAGTAGCATGGTCCATTTGGGTTGCATAACACCAGGACAATTTGTTAGGATGGACTCTTGAGAGAAGGTTATATATGATTTATTAATATATTATAAGTTCTAATATATTAATATGAAATCATATGTTTTAATTAGTATTGATCAAGACTTAATTTGGAATTAATTTAGTGATCAAAAGAGACTAATTAAATCTATGGGGACTAATTATGGTAATTAGGTATATTTATATGTGTTGGGCTTATGATCCATGTTGGACCAAGTTTATGTATGGATACATAAAGAGTTGGGCCACATGAACCATGGATCATAATACTCATGGGTATGGATTTGGGTTATACCCATGACCCTTGAAATGCCACATATAAATACATACTCAATTGCCCAAAATCGCCACTGGAGGAAGACTAGAAGTTCTTAGAGAATTATGGTGTTTTTGGTGCATGGAGTTTCTCTCTCAAGAGTCACCTTTGTTCTAGGTGAGTTGTGATTCCATTTGAGGTGCAACACTTGGGGCACTAAGTTCTTAAAAGCCAAAGTCTTTCAAGCAACACCAAATACATCAAGACTTCAAGCCACATAAAAGGTATGTTACTCTAACTAGTATCTTGTATTGTTTATGTCAAATTGCATGCTAGTTATAGGTTTAATACCTTCGAAACCATTTGCATGTATAATTAGTGAAAACATAGATCCAAGGTATTTAGGGTTGTATGTGCACCATAGGATGTTGTAGTATACTAAAACCCAACAATTGCTCCTCCATTTAGGGTAAACACCCTGCCCGACTGAGAACGCATATTGTCTCTGTCAGTCTGAAACCCGGCGTCACAATAGCCTAATACTCTCAAGTCATCACTCCCAAGGAGGGTAAGGATCCAATCCTTAGTCCTCCGTAGGTACTTAAGAATGTTCTTAACTGCAGTCCAGTAAGCTCTACCAGGATTCCCTTAATAGCTACTGACCATGCTCAAAGCAAAGGTCACATCGAGGCGAGTACAAGTCATAGCATACATGATTGAGGCAACTGCGGAAGCATATGGTATCCGACTCATCTTTACTATCTCAGCTTTTGTACTCGGACTCTAAGCCTTACTCAGTTTGGTATTGCACTGGATAGGTAAGTCACCTTTTTTGGAGTTCTCAATGCTGAAACGCTTCAGCACCTTGTCCAAGTAGGTACTTTGACTAAGTCCTATTAATCTCTTACTCCTGTCTCTCAAAATCCTTATCCCTAGGATACAGGTAGCTTCTCCAAGGTCCTTCATAGCAAAACACTTCCCAAGCCAGGACTTAACCTCCTGCAAGTTCGGGATGTCATTTCCTATGAGTAGTATGTCATCCACATACAACACGAGAAAGCTAACTATGCTCCCACTAGCCTTAACATACACACAGGACTCATCCTCGCTTCTCGAAAATCCAAACTCTTTGACTTTATCATCGAAACAAAGATTCCAACTGCGAGATGCTTGTTTCAATCCATATATGGATATCTCAAGCTTACACACTCTATTAGGGTATCTTGCATTGAAAAAACCCTATGGATGACTCATGTAAACATCTTCAGCCAACTTTCCATTCAGGAAAGCGGTTTTGACATCCATCTGCCATATTTCATAGTCATGAAATGCAGCTATGGCCAACATAACCCTTATAGATTTAATATTCGCTACTGGTGAGAAGGTCTCATCATAGTCAACTCCCTGAGTTTGAGTAAATCCCTTTGCAACCAATTGCGCCTTATATGTGTGTATTTTTCCATCCATGTCGGTCTTCTTCTTGAAGATCCATTTGCACCCGACTGTCTTTCGACCCGGTTCATTGTCAACCAAGTTCCAAACTTGATTGTCATACATGGACTGAATTTCGCTATCCATAGCCCCTTTCCATTTAGCAGACTCAGGGCCTGCCATGGCTTCCGCGTAGTTGTTAGGCTCATCCAAATTTACCAATGTACTATCACTAATAAATGTATCACCTTTTGTAGTAATATGGAAACCATAATAAAACTCAGGTGTAGTCCTAACTCTGGTGGAACGCCTCATAGGTACAGATTCGTCAATAGGTTCAACAAGAGTTTCCTCCTTGGGTTGATTGCTAGTGTTTGAGGTTCCTTCACTGCTTGACTCTTGAAGCTCTTCAAGGTCAATTTGCCTCCCACTGTCCCCTTGGCATATAAGCTCTCTCTCATGAAAGACCCCTCTTCTTGCGACGAAGACAACATTGTCACTTGGTCGATATAAAAGATATCCAAAGGATTTCTGTGGGTAGCCGATAAAAATACAACACTCACTCCAAGGTTCGAGCTTGTCGTGAGTCTCGCGCCTCACAAAAGCCTCGCAACCCCAAACTTTGATTTGGTCTAAAGTGGGAACCTTCTCAGTCCACATCTCGTGAGGTGTTTTGGCAACCTATTTGGTAGGGACCAGATTAAGAATGTGGGTGGCAGTCTCTAAGGCATACCCCCAAAATGAGATTGGTAACGAAGCTCGACTCATCATAGAACGAACCATGTCCAACAAGATTCGATTGCACCTCTCAGCCACACCATTCAGTTGTGGTGTCCTAGGAGGTGTTAATTGTTAAACAATTCCACATTCCTTAAGATAGTCGTGGAACTCGATACTAAGATACTCTCCTCCTCGATCGGATCAGAGTACCTTTATCTTCCTGCCCAATTGATTCTCCACTTCTGCCTTAAACTCTTTGAACTTTTCAAAGGTTTCTGACTTATGCTTGATTAAGTAGATATAACCATACCTACTATAATCATCAGTAAAAGTCACATAGAAGCGGCTAGCATCTCTTGTGACAGATCTAAAGGGCCCACACACATCAGTGTGTATGAGATCCAACAAACCCTCACCCCTTTTACAAGTACCAGTAAAGGATGACTTAGTCATCTTTCCAAGTAAACAAGATTCGTAAGTATCATCCGATTTCAAGTCGAATGATTCCAAGACTCCAGCCTTTTGGAGTTGGTCTATGCGCTTCTTGTTGACATGTCCAAGACGATAATGCCATAAGCATGCTTTATCCAAATCATTGGATGAATCAATGTGTAACACATTATTTCCTAGGTTATCTACGACATTCACAGTCTCATACACACCATTGCAAGGTAAAGCTTCAAAATAAAAGACATCATTATAATAAGCATAGATACCACCATTATTATTATTAAAAGCAAAGGTAAAACCTTGTTTATACAAACTGTGAAAGGAAATAATATTTCCCGCCATATCGGCCAAGAAATAACAATTATTCAAATCTAAATTTAAACCATTACTAAGCAATAAAGAATAAACTCCAATCTTGGTCACATGCAACACTTTCCTATTTCCCATGATTACGTTTATATTCCCATCCTCCACATCCCTACTTCTTTTTAGTCCCTACAAATCAGAACAAATATGAATACCACAACCTGTATCAAGGACCCAAGAATTAGCATGTTGATATGTGCATAATTAATCATATGCTTAACATATATTTCTATTCATTTTTGGCTAATTATATGCATAATATGGACAAAAGGTACTTAATAATGCTTATATTGTGTTTTCAGTCCAAAAGACATGCTTGGAAGCAGAAGGAAAAAGGAGAAGCAATTAGAGACCAAAGAATGAAGGAAAAGGGAAAACTACACACTTACTCGGCGAGTCCACGCACGTACTCGACGAGTTCATTAGAATGTTCCCGAAAGAAAAGTCAAGATTCCTTGCCGAACACGGATTTCACACTTACTCGGCGAGTCCACGACCTACTCGCCGAGTAGCCTCTGTTTTGTGATAATTATAAATAGCGGGTCTTAATCCGATTGAGGGACGGCTGGAACCTTTGGGGAGAAGCAAGCTGCGATTGAAGAGCCAGAAGAACCCTAGAGAACGAAGATACAACCTAGAATCCAATTCCAAAGAAGATTTGAGGCACATTCTCATCATTCTACTTAATCTATTGTTTCTCAATTATGGTTAGACAATTAGAATTCGTTTTATTGCTGTTAATTACCTCAATCATGAGCTAAAACTCTTTAACTTCTGTTTGGGGATACAAAATTGATATTATGGTTTGATTTTATGGTAGGAATAATTTAATATTGGTAATTTTGTTGATTCTAGCTTGTTAAAGAACCTTATGTGTGAATTATAACTAATTTTCTGTTAATAGGAAGATAATTGAATAGTATGAACATCTTTTAATTATCAACCCCATATGTTTATGTGACCACTTTATCATATGTTTAGGACTAACGAACGTGAAACTAGAATTAATAAGAAAAATTAGGTAAATTCATGTGTGAGCTTGATTGATGACCATCAGCAAGAGGTTAACTAAAGGACCAATTTAGTTAGCTATTACAAGTCTAAATTAACCCGAATAAATAATCTAGTGAATTAAATTAAATTAGACAACTGATCACTATTTGAGTTAGTTTGTTTTCTAAGGATTATCGTAGCGAACGCAAGGCTAATCACTTGAATCGGTAGCCAATAGAAGAATTAATCCATTGCACTATTACCATAATATCAACCATAGGATCAATTGAGTTGAACTAAACAGAAGTCCCTTTTATTATTGAATTTAGTTAAATCCTTGTTTTTCTAGTTCTTAGCTCAAGTAGTATTAGTAAGTTTCTAGTCTTGTAAAACTAGAGAAAACCCATATTTACTATTTAATTTAGATAAAATTAGTCTTTAGTTTTAATTCACCGTTCCCTGAGTTCGACACTCTAATTACCCAACTATACCACTAAAAGACAGGTTCACTGCCTTTGTGTGCTTAATTTATAACTCAAAAGTTGGATTAAAACCAGTGCATTTTACACACATCACATGTTATGTATCATTAGAATGAATAGTGTAAATACCTGCAATTGAGGGCTTGATTTTCCCATCCTTAATATCCTGCAAGTACTTTGGGCAGCTTCGCTTCCAGTGCCCCTTTTCATGGCAATGGAAGCACTCTGCTTCCTTTGGATTGGTAGAGGGCACAACAGAACCTACTTTGGTTCCGCTAGAAGAAGATCCATCCCGGGATTTTCCCTTGGAAGGAGCCTTCCTCTTTTTACCCTTACCATGTCCAATTGCCAGGACATGGGCAGTAGCAGTAGGAGTAGGAGTAGTGGCAACATATTTGCCTTTCATGTTGCTTTCAGCAGTTCTGAGGAGTCCCTGAAGCTTGCTAAGAGTGACCTCCTCCTTGTTCATACGATAGGTCATACGAAACTGATCATAACAAGGAGGTATGGAATGAATAATAATATCAATGGCTAATTCTTCATCAAAGTTGACATTCAATTTTAGCAAGCGGTCCACATATCTTTGCATTTTCTGCAAGTGGCCTGTGATGGACTCTCCATCCTTCATTTTAGTGGTGATCATGGAGGCTATGATCTCATACCTCTCTTGCCGCGCTGATTGATGGTACCTTTCCATCAAATCTTGGTGCATTTTATAGGGCCAGAAGTCCTCATAGGACTTTTGTAGCTCAACAGACATGGTAGCTATCATTATACACGACACTTTTGTCGCGTCCCTCTCATGAACCCGATACTCCTCAATTTGTTCGGGAGTAGTAGTTTGCTCATCAATTTCCTTCAGCTCCTTGTCAAGGACATAGTCTTTGTCCTCATATCGAAGGGTCATGCGAATGTTTCTGATCCAATCATTAAAGTTGAATCCATTAAAGATGGTTCTCCCTACTAAGTTCATTAGGGAGAAAGAGCCTGAAGGGTTTGAGCCTGAAGCATTGTTTGGAATAGACATTTGTAAAAGAAAAGGAACAAAGTTTAGATTAGATGAGAATCCTTAATAAATCACCCAAATGAAATATTAAGGCTAGGATCCAACAAAATATTCTACAATTGCGAAAAGGGATGCCGTAATCCAATTGTAAAATATTTGAAGGTAGGTAAATGACGATTACCAATTTCCACCATCAAATCAGTACGCTGGGCATATGACCAGTTATGTGGGGCGTAACTTGGCTTATTCTAACTCAACTTTATGACTTAACCACTTAAGCATTTTGCACCCAAACTTCATAGGACCTCAAAATAAAGCTCTTAATGCATAAAGTCGGCACCTTTATGCATTTGCATGACCCAATGGGACCCAACAACCAACTTAATCCATTAAGACCCCTTCTAATCCAACTAGAACATGCATGGACCATTCTTAAACATCAAGCAAGAATTTTTATGAACTAAAAACATCAGAAAAGGCAAGATCTATCAGTCCAAGCTCCTGGAGTGGCTCAAACTCACAAGGAGAACTTAATACACCATAAAAACCCTTAATCTTGCCCTAAACTCAAACTAGCATAAGAGGAAGTCAAGATGAGAACTTTATACCTTGAATGATCTGGAAATGAAGGCAAAAGTATGGATCTAAAAGCCTTCCTTTGAACCACAAGCTAGAACCAAGCACCCCTTTTCTTGGAAATGAGTAACAACACACCAAACTTCATATAGATCTCTTAAACCCTCAAAATGAGATTAGGGTTTTCAAAATGAGGCTAGAAGGCAATGGAGGCTGAGAAATGAAAGAGCCTTGAGCTCATAAAGATGTTTAAATAGTGCCAACACCCTAAAAAATAGGGTTTGGCACTCTGCTCATTACGTTGGGCGTACTCACCTAGGCACGTGCCTTAAGGCATGCACACATGGGACTGAAATGCAAGCCTTTTCCAATAAGGGTCATTCCTGCCAAAATCTTCAAAATGCCATAACTTCCTCATCTTTGGTCCGTTTCCAACGAACCATATATCCACGGAAAGGTGTCGAGAAGACCTACGCTTCTAACAACACACCAAAGCTTTAAAACTTCCTAAACAAAACCCAAAATTCATAAAAGACCGAGTTATCAAATTACGATGATACCCTTGGCCTCAAAAGACACCATCGAACACTTGGATCACTTAAACCATGACATCCACATCCGAAAAGGGCCAAATCCTTCCTTCACTAAGGCCCTAAGCCTCATGACAATTGATGATTGGGTTGTAGCCCCAAATAATGAAGCAAATCCAGAACCGAGTGTTACAAGCAGGGTCGGGGCCTTTGTGGCAAGTGTGACAAGACGCACGATGGGGCGTGTAGGGTGGGTGGTTCTGGCTACTTCAAGTGTGGCAAGACAGGTCATTTCAGAAGGGATTGCACTATTACCACCACCACCACCCTACATAGCCACAATGTTTCAAAAGATCAGAGTATCAAAAACTAGATGTGGAATTATTGGAGAATGCATGTCGCGCCATCAAGCCGGGCCCTTGCCCTTAGCACCAGAAGTACCTGAAACATCCACCAAAACTGTAAGCACAAGCTTAGTGAGTTTCCCAAAACATGAAAACATAAAATCACATAATATCATGCACACATACATATAAGTTTGTCATGGACTCCCTCCATGGTCTTCTTTGGAATGCCATGGGCTACCCCCATGGTCCTATATCCCCGAGCCATGGGCTCCTCCCATGGTCTACACATAAGTCCACACATAGATCAAATAGCAAACAATTACATACTCCAATACAAATCATCTTATAACCATTAATGCGCCGGCATTGGTGCCTTCGACCCATGAGTGTAGTGAGAAGACTTACCTTGAATACTGAACGATAGCTGACTAGGTCCTGGCTCCGAATATCAGCTCTACTCAACCCCTAAACAGAAACAATTCCTTAAATGCAACTCAAAATGCCCCAAAACCCTTATACGTCAAACTTGGTCAAAGTCAAAGTCAACGGTCCGAGTTGACCCAACTCGCCGAGTTGTCCTTCAATTTGTCGAGTTTCTCCATTAACTACACAGATCGGGAAAACCTTATCAACTCGCCGAGTTAGCCAGAAATCCAACAGCTTAATGCATTAAGCTGTTTCCATCGAATCTAGGAACTCCAATTCTCAGATCTCCTGTAAAATGATGTCTAGAAGGGTAAAGTTTCTAACTTTACCCTTAGGAACCACCACAATGAGCCAAACCCAAACCCTAGACTCATTAGAGTGAGGCTTGACCCATTAAGCCTTTAAACTTCAAAGGCATAGACCCAAAATGCAGATCTGGCATCCAATGGTATGGGAAATCACGTAAAGTTTCCAACTTTACGTCCATGCATACTGGAAAGAAACTCTAGGGTTCAAGATGGGCTAAGAAAGGACTTAATGCATGAATAGGACCTAGAACGTAAAAAAGCTTGCAACTTTAAGCCAAATGAGGCCATAAAAGGGTTCAGATCTAACATAACAACCCCTGGAACATTCAACTTCTTGGAATACCCAACCATGAGACCAAAATCAAGATAAAACCCCAAACAAAGAGATCTATATGATAACAAAGCAATGTATAAACTTGATACCTCCAAGAGACTGCAACAAGTGGGGAGATTCTGCATCTAAGTCTTACCTCCAAGCTCTACACCTCCAATCTTCCAAGCTTCTTCAAAAGAGCACAAAAGATCAACACTCAAGGCCCTCCACAAGCTCACACACTCACAAAAGAAGATGATACATGCTATTTAGGGTTTCTGGATAGAGGAGGCTGGTAAGGAGGTCAACCAAGGGACTTAAGGCCTTTATATAGGGTGCAACATCCTAAAAATTAGGGTTTCCTTCCCAGCTGTCAACTCGCCGAGTTGAAGCACCTCGACCCGCCGAGTTGGTTCATTAATTTCCACGGCCAAAGCCCTCTCGACACGCCGAGTTGGGGCTTTCAACTCGCCGAGTCCCAAATGAGAATATAAATAATCTGAAGAATAAGCTCATACCTAAACCAAGCGTTACAAATATCCCTCACTTGAACTAGACTTCGTCCTTGAAGTCTGCCGATGCGATAAGATCATGATAATGCTTTCTCATCTCGTCCTACGGCTCCCAGGTCCATTCGGAGCCTCTTCAGTGCTGCCATTACACCTTCACCAGCTTCACCTCTTTGTTACGAAGAGCCTTAGTCTTTCTATCCAGAACTGCAATGGGCTTCTTGATGGGTTTTGAGCATTCTAACACTTCCTAAGTGTACATGCAACCCTAATAACCTTGGATCTCTGTTTGTCTAATAATCATGCAAAGTTGAATTACAAGGTTATATTCCTATCTAGCATACATGGGGAACATTTTTAACTTGAATGAAAGATAGAATAACTTACCTTGTTGTTGATTATGATCCTTGAAACCTTGTGAGCCTAGCACCCCAAGTGTGATGCCTCAAATGCTTCACACAACACCAAATGCAAAGGAGTAAACTTTGAGAGAATCTTACACTTGCAAAATCGGCTCTAGCCCTCTTGTTTCTTATGTGTAGCCAATTTTGGTGGAGAATGGGTTTCTTATATAGTGTTGACACATCTAGGGTTACACCATGTAAACCCTAATGTGTCATGACTCTTCATTTCCATGACCCATGGGTTTGTAACTCCCATGGAGCATCCTATGGGTGGAACCCAACTTGATAATCCATGGAGCCTCTTAGCCCACTATATAAGATATGGAAGATTTACATAATCTACCCATATATTTAATTAGTTATCTTTTGATCACTTAATTAATTCTAAATTAATTCTTGATCAAACTAATTAAATAATATTATTAATATATTAGAACTTATAATATATTAATAAACCATAAGTGTTATTTCTCTCATTTTAGTTTATCCAATTGCATGGTGCCATGCAACCCAAATGGACCATGCCGGGTCGGGTCAAGTACATACCAGAAATAGTTATGGACTTAGACACCTTATCCAACAGTCTCCCACTTGGATAAGTCTAATAACTATAACTGCAATACTTCAGGAACCGATCGACAATCGTAGCTCTTTCAAGGTCTCGCGGAACTGAGAAGATGATGATACGCCATTTAAGATAAGTGATCATATAATCCTCTGTTCTAGATATCAGCCGGACAAATACATGGAACAGTGTCTTACTTTGTGTCCAGCAGTTTGTTTCCCGATTTCCGATTTGTTTGACATAGAACTCAATTGAACACATCAACTTAGTTCTGACCGGGCCCGGTACATAGGTCAAAACAAAATCATCGAGGGGCCCAGATATCAGCTTCTAATCCAAGAAGGAACAGATAAACTTCGACTCATATGTTTGTTCTACCACTCATTGAATTATACACAAAAGCACGTTTTATAACATCGAGTTACCAATGCGTTAACGTACAATCAATGCATAACCAACTCATAAGTAACAAATCATATCTCTAGGTTTGAACACTTATATGATATTACCGTCTCACGATCACTCGAGATAAATTCCATGAAGTGATTCCAGTGAGCGTAGGTTGAGTCCAATGCTCAGAACTTATGAGCACTCATGAGTGTTGTAGCCATGTCCAACAACTTAGACCTCTGCAACCAATCATGACAGTCTTGATTCATACCTACTTCCGACATATGACCGACTGTGGAGGTTCGAATAATATGATATACCAAACATAATTATTCTGGAAGTCAAAACATGCAAAAGAAATATAGTAAACGATCGACAAGAGATAGCAACACTTTACTCATAAATAAAACACCTTTTATTCATCATCTAATGTCAATTACACTTTACAAATTTCAAGGTTATCTAACTACTAAATCTAATATCATCCTTCAGCCCTATGCTCCGAGCATGCTAGAGATGCTTAACCCGAGTCAGTCCCTTCGTGAGGGGATCTGCTGGATTCTCATCCGATGATACCCTCTTTGCCACGAGGAGTCCTTCTTCTATTCGATGTCTGATGAAATGGTATTTTTTGTCGATGTGTCTGGATCTCCCGTGATCCCTTGGTTCCTTGGCTAAGGCAACTGCACTTTCACTATCACAGAAAATTTCCATTGGCTCTTTAATAGCTGGTACAACTCCAAGGTCTCCAATGAAGTTCTTCAGTCATATCGCCTCCTTTGCTGCCTCGCTAGCTGCTATATACTCTGATTCGCAAGTTGAATCAGCCACTGTCTCTTGCTTGGAAGTCTTCCAAGAAATTGCTCCTCCATTTAAGGTAAAGACCCAGCCTGACTGAGAGCGGAAATTATCCCTATCAGTCTGAAAGCTAGCATCACTATACCCTACAACTCTCAAGTCTTCACTCCCACCGAGGGTAAGGACCCAGTCCTTAGTCCTCCGTAGGTACTTGAGGATATTCTTTACCGCAGTCCAGTGTGCCTTGCCAGGATTCCCCTGATACCTGCTAACCATGCTCAAAGCAAAGGCTACATCAGGTCGAGTACACGTCATAGCATACATGATCGATCCTACAGCCGAAGCATAAGGTATTCGACTCATTTCTGCTATCTCAGCCTCAGTACTAGGGCTTTGTGTCTTACTCAATCTGGCGTTACTCTGGATGGGTAACTCTCCTTTCTTGGAGTCCTGCATGCCGAATCTCTTCAGCACCTTATCCAAGTAGGTACTCTGACTAAGTCCAATTAGTCTTTTACTCCGGTCTCTCAAGATCCTTATCCCTAGAATATAGGCAGCTTCTCCTAGGTCCTTCATAGAGAAACACTTCCCAAGCCAGGACTTAACTTCCTGCAGAGTTGGGATGTCATTTCCTATGAGTAGTATGTCATCCACATACAATACCAAAAAGCTAACTATACTCCCACTAGCCTTGACATATGCACAAGATTCATCTTCACTCCTAGAAAAGCCAAATTCTTTGACTTTCTCATCAAAGCAAAGATTCCATCTGCGAGGTGCTTGCTTTAACCCATAAATGGATTTCTCAAGCTTACACACTTTATTAGGGTACTCTGTATTGACAAAACCCTCTGGCTGACTCATGTAAACATCCTCAGCCAACTTTCCATTAAGGAAAGCGGTTTTGACATCCATTTGCCATATTTCATAGTCATGAAATGCAGCTATGGCTAACAGAACTCTAATAGACTTAATCTTGGCCACTGGAGAAAAGGTCTCATCATGATCAACTCCCGGAGTTTGTGAGAAACCCTTTGCAACCATTCGTGCCTTATAAGTGTGTACATTACCATCCATGTCGGTCTTCTTCTTGAAGATCCATTTGCACCCTATAGTCTTACGACCTGGTACATTCTCAACCAAGTTCCAAACTTGATTGTCATACATGGACTGTATCTTGTTGTCCATTGCCTCTTTCCACTTGGCTGACTCAGGGCCTGCCATGGCTTCCGCGTAACTGTTAGGTTCATCCAGACCTATCAGTGTCTCATCACTGATAAGTGTATCACCTTCCGTAGTAATATGGAATCCATAGTAATGCTCAGGTGCATTCCTAACCCTTGTGGAACGCCTCAGAGGTACAGACTTGTCAATTGGCTCAACAGAAGTTTCCTCCTCAAGTTGAGTGCTAGGGTTTGAAGTTCCTTCACCACTTGACTCTTGAATTTCTTCAAGGACAACTTGCCTCCCACTGTCTCCTTGGCTTATGAACTCTCTCTCTCTCGAAAGAAAGCCCTCCTAGCTACAAAGACCACATTCTCACTAGGTCTGTAGAAGAGGTAACCAAAGGATTTCTGTGGGTAGCCGATGAAAATACACCTCTCACTTCGAGGTTCGAGCTTATCATGAGTCTCGCGTCTCACGAAAGCCTCGCAACCCCAAATCTTAATGTGGTCTAGTTTGGGTACTTTACCAGTCCACATCTCATGAGGAGTTTTGGCAACTTTCTTTGTGGGAACTAGATTAAGGATATGGGCGGCAGTCTCTAAGGCATACCCCCAAAATGAGATTGGTAGCGAAGCTCGACTCATCATGGAACGAACCATATCCAACAAGGTTCGATTACGCCTCTCAGCTACACCATTCAACTGCGGTGTCCTGGGAGGTGTCAATTGTGAGACAATCCCACATTCCCTAAGATAGTCGAGGAACTCTGAACTAAGATACTCACCACCTCGATCGGATCGAAGCATCTTAATGTTCATGCCCAATTGATTCTCGACTTCCTGTTTAAACTCTTTAAACCTCTCAAAAGTCTCTGACTTATGCTTGATTAAGTAGACATATCCATATCTACTGTAATCATCAGTAAAAGTCAAATAATAACGATTAGCATCCCTTGTGGCATGTTTGAAGGGCCCACACACACCCGTGTGTATAAGATCCAACAAACCTTCACCCCTCTCACAAGAACCTGTGAAGGGTGACTTTGTCATTTTTCCAAGTAAGCATGATTCGCAACTATCATCTGACTTTAGGTCAAATGACTCCAATACTCCATCCTTTTGGAGTTGGCCTATGCGTTTCTTGCTTATATGTCAAAGACGACAATGCCATAATGATGCTTTATCCAAGTTATTATCATTAACAGAATCAATACACAATACATTATTTCCTAAGTTATCAACCACAGATACAGTTTCATACACACCATCACAAGGTAATGCTTTAAAATAAAGAACATTATTAAAGAAAGCATTAATCGAACCAACTTCATTATCAAATGAAAAGGTGAAACCTTGTTTATACAATGCATGAAAGGAAATAATATTTCTTGCCATTTCTGGCGAATAACAACATTTATTCAAATCTAAACTAAACCCACTACTTAGCGATAAAGTATAAACTCCAATCTTGGTGACAGGTAAAGCTTTCCTATTCCCCATGATTAAGTTTATTCTTCCATGCTCCACATTCTCACTTCTTCTTAGTCCCTGCAAATCAGAACAGATATGAATACCACAACCGGTATCAAGGACCCAAGAGTTAGAATGGGGTGAGTTATTAGATAAGATAGTGTAAATACCTGCATGGTTGGGTTTAACTTTCCCATCCTTCACATCTTGCTGGTACTTTGGGCAGTTCCGCTTCCAATGTGACTTTTCATGGCAATAGAAGCATTCAGCCTCTTTAGGGTCAGAAGAAGGAGTGACAAAACCTTTCTTGGTTCCACTTGAAGAAGAGCCATCAAGGGTCCTAGCCTTGGTACCCTTCGAAGAGCTCTTCCTCTTCTTCCCTCTACCTTTCCCGATTGCCAAAACCGGGGCGGAGTTTGGAGTAGGAGTGTTAACAACCGACTTACCCTTAAGACCTGTTTATGCGGTCTTGAGGAGTCCCTGAAGTTTGCTGAGTGTGACCTCTTCCTTATTCATGTGATATGTCATGCGGAATTGATCATAGCACGATGGTAAGGAGTGCAAAATGATATCTATTGCAAGCTCCTCAGGGAATTTCACATTAAGCTTCAGCAACCGATCCACATACCTTTGCATTTTCTGCATGTGGCTCATGACGGATTCCCCGTCCTTCATCATGGTTGTTATGATAGAGCATATGATTTCATACCTCTCTTGTCGTGCACTTTGATGGTATCTTTCCATCAGATCTTGGTGCATTTCAAAAGGGTAGAAGTCCTCATAGGACTTTTGGAGTTCCGCTGTCATGGTGGCCAACATGATGCATGCCACTTTTGTAGCATCCCTTTCATGTGCCCGGAAGTCAGCGATCTCCTGGGGAGTTGCAGTGGTCTCATCAATCTCCTTAAGCTCCTTGTCAAGGACATATTCTTTGTCCTCGTAGCGGGTAATCATCCTGATGTTTCTGATCCATTCATTGAAGTTGGATCCATCAAAAGTGACTTTCCCACACAAGTTCATAAGGGTAAAGGAGCCATTAGGATTAGAGCCAGAAGCAACATTGTTTGAAGACATCTGAAAGAAGAGAACAAGATTAGTTTAGATATTAAGAGAGTCCTTAATAAAACACCCAAATGTAATATTAAGGCTAGGATCCAATCATAATATATTATAACTTAGAAGAGGTATGCCGTAATCCAAGCTATAACATATTTGAAAGGTAGGTGAATGACGATTCACCAATTTCCACCATGAAAAACGAAATATAAATATTAGGTTTTTAATTGGTTCTTAGAAATTCCTAGATTCTTTTGAGATTCAATGAACTTTTCAAAGGCATGTTTCAATCTCGAGTGTGCCCTCCAAGTTTTGTGACTGGGATACCGAGGATCACAAAACGAGGTGTGAAGTAACCATGCAAATCACTTGGTACCCTCAAGGTTTATCACTCAATCGATGTGCCGGTAAACCACACACGCTCCACCGATGCTATGGTAAACCTTAAGTCACCCTTTACCTACCTTGTTAAGTCCAAGTTAGTGTGCCGGTTAACCACACACGCTCCACCAATGACTTAAACAAAGTGTAAAGTGTAATTTCATGGATTAGCACCTTATTCATATTTTCCTAAAGTAACTAAGATTGGGAATTTAATAAAAGCATTTAGTTACTTTATAATATTCATCACACTTTTAATGAGAATTTATAAGTCCTTGTCTTACCCGTTCGACTAACGACCCTCCACCGATCAAGGAAGCGGTGGGTGAGAGTGGACACCCATTAAGTTGCCATTTTATAGGCAACAACCTTACACCCCCCTTATAGACCGACTTCGTGAATGAGGCGTACTAGCGGTAAGACGACTTGACGTTATACATATATATGTATTAGTAACTTATTATATTATAAAGTATAAGGGTTGAATTTTAACTTTTAAAATTCTAAGGGTTGGAACTAAAGTTTTAATCAAGACTTTACATGTTCCAAAACTTGAGGGCAAGTTTTGTAAACTTCCAAAACTTTTCATTTCTTATAACTTATGAATTAATTGAGTAATAAAAATGAAGACTCTTCATTTTTATAACTCTTGTGTTCTTTTAATGGCTTTAATAAAAGTAAGACTTTTGGTTTTCCATAACTTGAGGACAAGTTATGGACTCCATTAAAACACATTATGATCATGAATTAAACTACCATGAAGGTTACAAACAATTCCTATGATCATCTAATCTTCATAAGTTCAAGAACATGAATATGAACACTTTCAAGAATCAAAAAATTACACTTAAAAAAACATGTAATTTTAATAATTGCCATTGTAAATGGATTAGCATAAACATTACACCATCTAAAACAAGCTTTAAAACATCAAAACAGTTTAGGGTAATGTTTCTAGTCCATTTCCAGCAACAAATGTGCAAACTTTCATACGAGCAGAAAACAGAAAAACGATTTTTTTTCAAGCTGTTTGCACACAAAAAAAACAACAAACAAACCTAGGCTCTGATACCACTGATGGGTTTTGAGCATTCTAACACTTCCTAAGTGTACATGCAACCCTAATAACCTTGGATCTATGTTTGTCTAATAATCATGCAAAGTTGAATTCCAAGGTTATATTCCTATCTAGCATACATGGGGACCATTTTTAACTTGAATGAAAGATAGAATAACTTACCTTGTTGTTGATTATGATCCTTGAAACCTTGTGAGCCTGGCACCCCAAGTGTGATGCCTCAAATGCTTCACACAACACCAAATGCAAAGGAGTAAACTTTGAGAGAATCTTACACTTGCAAAATCGGCTCTAGCCCTCTTGTTTCTTATGTGTAGCCAATTTTGGTGGAGAATGGGTTTCTTATATAGTGTTGACACATCTAGGGTTACACCATGTAAACCCTAATGTGTCATGACTCTTCATTTCCATGACCCATGGGTTTGTAACTCCCATGGAGCATCCATGGAGCATCCTATGGGTGGAACCCAACTTGATAATCCATGGAGCCTCTTAGCCCACTATATAAGATATGGAAGATTTACATAATCTACCCATATATTTAATTAGTTATCTTTTGATCACTTAATTAATTCTAAATTAATTCTTGATCAAACTAATTAAATAATATTATTAATATATTAGAACTTATAATATATTAATAAACCATAAGTGTTATTTCTCTCATTTTAGTTTATCCAATTGCATGGTGCCATGCAACCCAAATGGACCATGCCGAGTCGGGTCAAGTACATACCAGAAATAGTTATGGACTTAGACACCTTATCCAACACTTCTCAACAAAATTGAGGCTCTCATCCTCCTGAATGTCATCCAATGAAATAACTACAGATTTATCTGATACACACTTCCGGAGCTGAGACACATGGAAGGTGTTATGGATCTGACTTAGCTTATCTGGAAGATCCAATCGATAAGCGACCCTGTCGACTCGGGCAGAAATCCTAAATGGTCCAATAAATCGGGGCCCCAGCTTGCCTCTCTTCCGAAACCGAATGACACATTTCCAAGGTGACACCTTTAGCATAACAAAATCTCCCACCTAAAACTCAAGATCCGAACGACGCCGGTCAGCATAACTTTTATGACGACTCTGCGCGACTCGCAGTCAGTCACGTACCTGCTGAATCGACTCAGTGGTCTTAAGCACTACTTTGGTGCTTCCCATAACTCGATATCCAACCTCGCCCTAACAAACTGGAGTTCTATACCTCCGACCATACAACATCTCAAACGGGGGTCGGCTAATACTAGCATGATAACTATTGTTATATGAGAACTCTGCTAGTGGAAGGTAAGCATCTCAACTCCCTCCAAAGTCTAATACACATGCCCAGAGCATATCCTCGAGCGTCTGAATCGTCCGCTCACTCTGACCATCGGTCTGGGGGTGGTAAGCAGTGTTGAAATGCAATTGATTACCCAACTCCTCATGAAACTTCCTCCAGAATCTGGTGGTGAAACGTACATCGCGGTCCGAGACCATAGATACCGGCACTCCATGCCTAACTACCACCTCCCGCAAATAGATATCTGCTAATTTCTCGACGGAGATACTCTCGAAAATCGGGATAAAATGCGCACTCTTGATCAACCTGTCCATAATAACCCAAATAGAATCCATACCTCGCGCCGTCTTAGGTAACATCGTGATAAAATCCATGGTGATCCCTCCCCATTTCCACATGGGAATAGGTAGCGGTTGCACCTTGCCGTAAGGCCTCTAATGTTCGGATTTGACCTTCCTGCAGGTAAAACATCGCTCGACGTACCACGCAATCTCTCTCTTCATGCAGGGCCACCATTAACTCAATCTCAGGTCTCGGTACATCTTTGTGGCCCCTGGATGGATGGAAAACTTGGACTTGTGCGCCTCCTCCAAGATCTTCTGTCTCACCTCCGGAAATGCCGGAACCCAAACTCTTCCGCACTGAGTCAATAAACCCCGAATATCTCGAACAACAAATGGGATTTGACCCTGAATCCACTCAACCTTCCAGTTCTCCTTCTTCAAACCCTCCACCTGTGCCTCCTTGATCATATCTAATAAGGGGGAAATCACCTTCATCCTCAAGCAAACATATCGAATCGGAGCACTTGCCGTGTAACATCCCAAAATTCAAGACCAAAAATTTCATTTTTAAATAAGTTATTACATAAAACCATCAGTATAAAAACATTCATAATAATATCTCGTGTCAAACCAAAGTGTCAGTAATCAAAACATATTATCATAAAACCATATCAGAGTGTAATCCCATAGATCTCATGTGCGGAAAACATAGTGTGATGCGTTGCGATCAAGCCGGCTCCTTTCCTTTGAAAACGAGTACCTGAAACCAAAACTGTAAATCGTAAGCACGAAGCTTAGTGAGTTTCCCCATCGTACCACATACCATACAATCACATAACATACATATACTGTCAGGCATATCTGGGTGCCCGACCTACCCCTTCGGTCCTCTCGATCGGATACTGCCTAGCATATCTGGGTGCTAGCCTCCCCTTCGGTCCTCTCGACCGGATACTGCCTAGCATATCTGGGTGTTGGCCTCCCATTCGGTCCTCTCGACCAGATACTGCCTAGCATATCTGGGTGTTGGCCTCCCCTTCGGTCCTCTCGACCGGATACTGGGGACTATTTCACCCCACTACTACTACCACATAACATGTAACACATAATCACATTCTATCTAGCATGGCTGGGTATGACTACCCCCTTCGGCCCTATCGACCGGAAATCTTGGGGACTATCTCCCCTACTGCTAACATCATATTATACTAGCACATAACATATCAGGTAGTAGCAAACCTAGATGAATATCACAAAGACAATCATCTAACATACAACTCCTACTAGTGGGCCGACATTATGGCCGTAGACCCACCGCTACTGGAAGGTAACTCACCTCACACTGCTGAAGTCCCGTAGACACAATCCCACACTGCTGAAGTCCCGCAGACCCAACCCCAGCTGCTGGATGACAGATTCCCGAACTGTCAACACCAAAATAACACCCAATTAATAATTGGGTTCCAATACATAACCATAAGTCCATGCTTGGGGGTAAAAGACTACTCTACCCCTAACTTGGCTTGATTCAAGCCCGAGGCCCAATCCATAGGCCCCAAAGTCAATTAGGAATCAAAGCCCAACACATGGCCCAATTTTCCAAATTGGGCCCAGGCCTATACATGGTCTTATTCTAAGGCCCAACATCCTATAATCATTAAGGCCCAAACTATGGCCCATCTATGGCCCAATTTTCCAAATTGGTCCCAAACCCCTTACATGGGCCTTACCCTAGGCCCACTAAATTATTCTAATCTAATCACTTGACTTTAGATGGTCCATTAGTAACCCAATCATCAAGGCCCAACAATAAACCCAAATGAAATTAGGGTTTCACATAAAATGACGATTAGGGTTAAGTTTCCTACTTAACCCGTTAAGGACTTAATCCATTAAGTCCATCATTCTTCTAAATAAGTCATATGGTGTGATTGGGCTTAATCACACAATTTCATTCCAATGGCCCAAAAGTGGGTCTCAATAAGTCCAAGCCCATAAATCCAAATATTAGAGTTTTCTAAACCCTAATTAGGGTTTCCAACCCCATCTTAGCCCAATAGGCCCAATTGACATGTCTTTTGATCAATTAAGGTTCATTAGACTCATTAACGTTTCACTAGGCCCATTAGTCATCTGTTTGGGCTTTTAGATCCATTAAGGATTTATTGGGCCTATTAGGCCCACTAGAATATCATTAACCCCATTAAGGTTTTCACTAAGCCCATTAAGCTTCATTGGGCCCATTAGGTCTTCTTTGGGCCCATTAGGGTTTTAGTCCCTTGTCCAAACATCCAAACCAAAACACAACATCAACGAGGCACACCGCCACCCGACACGGCGGCCGGTGGCGGCAGCCACCACCCTACGGTGGTGGTTAGGGTTTCTTTCTCATTATTCCATTTCCAATTACATTTTACAAGGCTAAATCTCAAGATGACACACACACACTAAACAAAATAAGCACACACAGGTGGCACATGGCGGCAGCCACCACCTCACGGCAGTAGCAGCAGCGGTTACGACGATAGCCACCACCTCACGGTGATGGCGGTGGTTTTTCTTTGTCCCCAGCCGAGCAAACATACACACGCACTCGTAAACAAGAGTTGGACACCGAATTACTCCCAATCCAGCCACTACGGTGGCAGGTGCCGATCGGAAACACCAAAAACGGTGATCTAAAACCACCGACAGCCCCTGTCGACATAAACTACTCCAAATCACAGAAAGAATGAAAAGAAAGGAGTAGATGGGTGGTTACAATCATTACCGAGAACTTCGTATCCACACACACGACTTGCACAGTGGCGAACATAGCTCGTTTCACCGGAGGAGGGCAGCGACAGCCCGCTGCTGGCATCCTTATGCTGCTCTTCGTCGATGGCAGCAGCTTCGCCGGCGATCCTGGGTGCGGTGGACTCCAGCTTCAACGTCAAGGAGGCGGCGGTCGTTGGTTCGCGCTACCGGTTCTTGCTCCCGACATTGATGGTCGAAGGTAGCAACGGCGCCAACTATTGAAGAGGGCATAAGGTGATGGAGAGGTGGCGATTTTAAACGAGAGGTATAAGGGGTGACGGCTGGAGGGTTTTGTCTTAGGGTTAGGGTTTCATAACCCTTTATACCCGATACCTCTTAGACATTTTGCCATAATGACACAATCGGCCCCTCCCCATAGAATCTTCTTCAACTCAAGTCCGACATTTACCTCTTCAGCCCCTATTCCCATAAATTATTACAAAATAAATCCCGTATTTACCTTTTAAGCCTTGTCCCTGAAAATCTTTACTAATTAAGTCTGAGATTTACAAAACAGCCCCTTGCTTGACAAATTCTTTTCAATTAAGGTCCAGAATTTACCCTTCAGCCCTCAACTTCTAAATTTATGACAATTGGCCCCTCGAGACCATCCTTTGGTATATAATTATTTATTTTAGGGCTACTATTCGTTCATTATTTTATTTATTTATTTAATAAATAAACGGGTGTTACAACTCTCCCCCACTTAAATTAGATTTCGTCCTCGAAATCATTCCTTATCCTTCCTTACGCACCCAAACACTCTAGTAACATGGTCACCATCCCAGGGTACACCCTAGCCTTCCCAGGGTAGCTGTGACCAATCTCCGCAAGGCCCTAAAATCTATAGGTGGACGGATCCCTCGCAACAAGTTCACTTCCACTTTGTCTGAATCTGCTGTCTCGAGATGGTCTGAATCCCTGACAGACTACCCATTCTGAATCATTATCGTTGAACCCAGTCCACTTAATTCTTCAATTGGCTACTCAACTTCTGATAACTCGAGGCTCCCACTAGAAAACGGAAATCACAGACCCAATTATCGCTGCAGGTCACTTATACTCGGCTAAAGCTCAGATAATCCCGCTGTGATTGACTTAGCATAACCCAAACAATCTGTTATTCCATCCGAACTTGCAACCCAAAACACAAATACTAATACCGCCCAGACGCTGAAACTGCCCGAACACTGAACTGCCTGAAGTAGTATGCTGCCACATGGATGCTTCCCAAAAGCTACCGAGACCTCCTGGGTCTCAATTCGCTTTACCCCTTCAGCCCCTATTCCCATAAATTATTACAAAATAAATCCCGTATTTACCTTTTAAACCCTGTCCCTGAAAATCTTTACTAATTAAGTCCGAGATTTACAAAACAGCCCCTTGCTTGACAAATTCTTTTCAATTAAGGTCCAGAATTTACCCTTCAGCCCTCAACTTCTAAATTTATGACAATTGGCCCCTCGAGACCATCCTTTGGTATATAATTATTTATTTTAGGGCTACTATTCGTTCATTATTTTATTTATTTATTTAATAAATAAATGGGTGTTACATGCCGTCTTACGACTCAAGGCATCGGCCACCACATTGGCCTTCCCAGGGTGGTACAAAATCTCACAGTCATAATTTTTCATCACATCTAACCACCTCCTCTGACGCATATTCAAATTCTGTTGATCCATCAAATACTTCAAACTCTTGTGATGGGTAAAGATGGTGTATCGAACCCCATATAGATAATGCCTCCAAATATTGAGGGCAGAAACCACTGCCCCCAATTCCAAATCATGAGTGGGGTAATTCGCCTCATGAGGCTTCAGCTACCTCGAGGCATAAGCAATCACATGTCCCCTCTGCATCAGAACAACTCCCAATCCCGAAATAGAAGGGTTGCACTATACTAGAAAATCATCCACTCCCTCGGGTAGGGCCAGAATCGGGGCCTCACATAATTTCTGCCTTAATGTCTCGAATGCCGACTGCTGATCTAGACCCCACCGAAAAATCACACCTTTCTTGGTCAAATAGGTCAAGGGTATGTCGATCTTGGATAAATCCTAGATTAATCTCTGATAGTATCCTGCTAGACCCAAGAAACTCCGGATCTCGAATTCGTTCTTTAGAACTTCCTAACGCATTACTGCCTCGATCTTGGCCGGATCTACCAGAATACCCTCTTGGTTTATGATATGCCCCCGAAACTGCACCTCCCGCAACTAAAAATCACATTTGGAGAATTTGGCATAAAGCCTCTCGCTCCTCAAGGTCTCCAACACCTCCCTCAAATGCTGTTCGTGCTGCTCCTTGGTCTTAGAATAGACCAAAATATCATCAATGAAAACAATCATAGATCGATCCAACATCGGACTGCAAACCTGGTTAATGAGATCCATAAATGCTGCTGGAGAATTGATGAGCCCAAATGGCATCACCACAAACTCGTAATGACCATAACGAGTTCTGAATGCCGTCTTCGATATGTCTTCATCCCATATCCTCATCTGATGATACCCTGACCGAAAATCAATCTTGGAAAACTAAGATGCACCCTGAAGTTGGTCGAACAAATCATCAATCCTCAGAAGCGGATAACGGTTCTTCACCATTAGCTTGTTCAACTCCCGATAATCAATACACATCCTGTGTGAACCATCCTTCATTTTCACGAACAGGATTGGTGCTCCCCACGAGGAACTGCTCGGACGAATGAATTCCCGGTCTAGCAGCTCCTGAAGCTACGTATACAACTCCTGCATCTCAGGCGGAGCTAGACGATACGACGCCTTGGCTATTGGAGCCGCACCAGTCACTAAATCGATACAGAACTCTATTTGCCTCTCGGGAGGCACCCCAATCAACTCCTCTGGAAATACATCCGAAAAATCACGCACAATCGGTACCTTGCTCATATCTACCGTGGCCTCCACCCTGGTATCCAAAACATAAGCCAAAAACCCAGAAAAACCGTGCTGAAGGAGTCTCCTAGCCCTCGCAGCCGAACAGAGAGCTGGTCCATGTGAGGCTCTCTCTCCATGAATAACCAGTTCTCCCCCACATGGGGTTCGAACTCTCACCAACTGACGGTCGCAATCTATCATGGCCCCATTGGTCCCCAACCAATCCATCCCGATGATCACCTTCAAACCACGCAAAGGAATCGAAACTAAATCGATAGGAAACCTCTCCCCGAACATATTCAAAACACTCATCCGAAATACCCTTGCAGTACTAACGGTGCGGTCATCTGCAATCTCCACCTCGAGTGGGGAATCCAAAGTCCCCGGAGCATCTTGAAACTTCTTGCTGAGCGTAAGAGATACAAATGATCGGGTAGCCCCCGAATCAAAAAGAATCTGAGTCGACAAACCATTGACCAGAAAGGTCCCTATATGAAATCATAACAACATGAGCATAACAATAAAATAAACAGGACAAAAATAGATTACATACCAGTCACGACGTCTGATGCTGCACGGGCCTCCTCGGTAGTCAACTGAAATGCGCGACTCTTCACCGTAGGAGCTTCCGCCTTGATCGGGCGGCCATCAGTAATCCTCATCGTGGCGGGCGCAGGCGCTGCCACCGCTCCTCCTCCTCTATCCAACCTCGGACAATCGGTCTTTTTATGACTGGTCTGGTTGCGGTGGAAACAAATCAAGCCCTTCTTGGGGCAATCCCGACTCATGTGGCCCGACTGACCACATGCATAACATGCCGAGCCTGCAGCTCGACAAGCTCCACTGTGCAGCTTACCGCACTTGGCACATCGGCCACGGCCCTGCTGGCCCCTGCGGGGAGGATCGGAGGACTTAGGCTTCTTAGCTTGACCCACAACTACCTGAACCTGCTCCGGCTTCCGCTTCGTGCGGAGCTCTAACTCAATTTCCCGTTACGGGGCCTTCTCCACCATGTCATTCAGGGTCTTGCACCCCGAAAAGCTCACAAACTCCCGAATATCATCCCTCAGCATGGAATGATTGCTCGTCCTCTTCATCTCCTCATTCGCAGTGTATTACGAGACCAATAATGCCCTCTCGCGAAACTTAGCGGTGATCTCCACCACCGTCTCAGTAGTCTGCTGTAAAATCGTGGACCTCTCTCACCAAACGCTGCACCTCAATGGACGGTGCAAACTCCTGATCAAACCTTCTCACAAACTCCTCCCAAGACATCACAGCTAGACTTGTTGATCCCACCTCACGGGTAACCTCCTCCCACCAGTCTCGTGCTCGATCCCTCAATATACTAGATGCGAACCCCACCTTTTCCGCATTGGGGCAAAAGCTCGTGCGCTGGGCATTTTCCATGTCTGCCACCCAGCGTCGACTAGTGATGGGATCTCTGACCCCGAAGAACTTAGGCGTTCCACACGCCTTGAACTCCCTGAACGAGGGAGCTCGAGCCCCATTCTGGCCTAAAGCAATCTCGGATAGGAAATACCTGAGCCGCTCCTCCATGATCTCCATGATGCCCTCCTTGACGGTACCAAAGATCACCAGGGTAGCGTCAAGGATACCACGAGTAACCTCGGCTGCGATAAGATCGCGCAACATCTCATCAATGGGCTCCACACCAGAACCTGAACATGATCCTGATCCTGATCCTGAACCTCGTGTGATCATCACCATCCTCAACTGAAAATATCATAAATAACAACGATGAAGAATTCGAAAGGGATTCCTCCTCACTGGACTCCTAAGAACTATCAGATCTGTCATTGATTCGGGTATAGGTCCCGTGCTTTCAGTAGTTCGAGCCCAATACTACCTTCCACACCTACTATACCTTCCCCAAGGCCATACCTGATATCCCTAAATCATCCAACCACAAATCATGACCCAAAAATTACAACACTAACTCAAATCCTAAACTATTCTAGGATTCTCAATCCTCTTCAAATCATAACTCAAATCAATCATAACAGGTTGCCCTATACATACAAGTTATACACAAAGAGAATCACATAGACTGTCAAATAAAACTTCTACCCTAAACCACAACCAGACAAGGAATAGGAATAAGGCAGATTCCCTCATTCTAGGGCTATGTAATCCTAAGCGTGTACAACTTGAAAGCATACACTTAGCAAATAATCCATTCAACATCAATTTCCATATATATATATATATATATATATATATATATATATATATATATATATATATATATATATATATATATAGCATGGCTAAAACATTGGGAACACTTACGCATTGCACTCTCCCCTTTTTCTTACAAAAATCTTTTTTTTCAGAAAAATTTTAACTTTTTTTTTGAAAAACAATTTTTACCATTTCTTCAGTTTGATTTCTGACACACCCAAGAGTGTGCCCGAATCCCTCAAACCAAGGCTCTGATATCAACTTGTAACAACCCGAATTTTATAGAAAATTTTAACTTTTATTACATATAAAAATCAACCATAATTGTTTCCAAAATAATCCCATTACATAGCCACAATGTTTCAAAAGATCAGAGTATCAAAAATTAGATGTGGAATTATTGGAGAATGCATGTCGCGCCATCAAGTCGGGCCTTTGCCCTTAGAACCAGAAGTACCTGAAACATCCACAAAAACTGTAAGCACAAGCTTAGTGAGTTTCCCAAAACATGCAAACATAAAATCACATAATATCATGAACACATACATATAAGTTTGCCATGGACTCCCTCCATGGCCTTCTTTGGAATGCCATGGGCTACCCCCATGGTCCTATATCCCCGAGCCATGGGCTCCTCCCATGGTCTTGGCAAATGTCATGGGCTCCTCCCATGGTCTACACATAAGTCCACACATAGATCACATAGCAAACAATTACATACTCGAATACAAATCATATCATAACCATTAATGGCTCGGCCTTAGTGCCTTCGACCCATGAGTGTAGTGAGAAGATTCACATTGAATATTGAACGATAGCTAACTAGGTCCTGGCTCTGAATATCAGCTCTACTCAATTCCTAAACAGAAACAAGTCCTTAAATGCAACTCAAAATGCCCCAAAACCTTTATAAGTCAAACTTGGTCAAAGATTAAAGTCAAAGTCAAAGTCAACGGTCCGAGTTGACACAACTCGCCGAGTTGTCCTTCAACTTGTCAAGTTTCTCCATTAACTGCACAGATCGGGAAAAACCTTATCAACTCGCCGAGTTCACTAATGAACTCGTCGAGTTAGCCAGAAATCCAACAGCTTAATGCATTAAGCTGTTTCCATCGAATCTAGGAACTCCAATTCTCAGATCTCCTCTAAAATGATGTCTAGAAGGGTAAGGTTTCAACCTTTACCCTTAGGAACCACCACAATGAGCCAAACCCAAACCCTAGACTCATTAGAGTGAGGCTTGACCCATTAAGCCCTTAAACTCCAAACGTATTGACCCAAAATGCAGATCTGGCATCCAAAGGCTGGGAAATCACGTAAAGTTTCCAACTTTACGTCCATGCATGCTAGAAAGAAACTCTAGGGTTCAAGATGGGCTAAGAAAGGACTTAATGCATAAATAGGACCTAGAACTTAGAAAAGCTTGCAACTTTAAGCCAAATGAGGCCATAAAAGGCTCAGATCTAACATAATAACCCCTGGAACATTCAACTTCTTGGACAACCCAACCATGAGCCCAAAATCAAGATAAAACCCCAAACAAAGAGATATAGATGATAACAAAGCAAGGTATAAACTTGATACCTCCAAGAGACTGCAACAAGTGGGGAGATTCTGGATCTAAGTCTCCCCTCCAAGCTCTACACCTCCAATCTTCCAAGCTTCTTCAAAAGAGCACAAAAGATCAACACTCAAGGCCCTCCACAAGCTCACACACTCACAAAAGAAGATGATACACGCTATTTAGGGTTTCTGGACAGAGGAGGTTGGTAAGGAGGCCAACCAAGGGACTTAAGGCCTTTAAATATGGTGCAACACCCTAAAAATTAGGGTTTCCTTCCCAGCCGTCAACTCGCCGAGGTGAAGCAGCTCGATTCGCCGAGTTGGTTCATTAATTTTCGCGGCCAAAGCCCTCTCGACACGCCGAGTTGGAGCTTCCAACTCGCCGAGTCCCAAAGGAAAATACAAACAATTTAAAGAATAAGCTCATACTTAAACCAAACGTTACATATAACGTTTTTATTTGAAAAAATACATATTCAAACGATAAAATAAACATATAATATGTATTTATACATAACCTTTATTATACATATTTGTATATAACGCATTTCATACGTTTTTTTATATATTTCTATACGTATAAAAATGTTTTTATATTTAATGTTACAGATAAATACGCTAAATATGTTTAAACAAGTTTAAATATATATAAACCACATATTTAGACGTGTTTTACACATATATTATCATATAAATATACTTTTAAAAGTATAAATTTGCTTTTCAAGGTATATATATGTTTTCCGAAGAAGTGGTTTTTACAATATAAACCGTATTAGTACGTATTTTCATATTTATATGTATATGATATTTTCTATACAAAATAAATATATATTACTAAATATAAATATATATACTTTTTTTAATGCATTAATACATTTTTAAATGTATAAAATTGATTTTATAATATACATATGCTTTCAAGTATATAAATACGTAGTTAAATATATAAATATGTTTTTTAACATCTAAATACCTTAAAAATATATTTATACCTTTAAAACATATTTTTTTAGCTTTGTTACACATTATATAAAAGAAGTTGGACTTTTAATCACAAAATGACTTCGATCCTAGTGGTAAGGCGCTTGTGTTGATTAGTTGGTGAGCTGAGTTCGAATCTGCATTCTCTGCATTTCTTCCGATAAATGCAAAAATGAAACCAGGTATCAGCCTTTAATGAACCTAAAAGACCCCAAAGCTTAAGACCAAACATTTCTTGAAAACTCAATGACTTTTATGTTCTTAGGCTGGAGGGAGTGGTGTCATCGAAACCGCATTACCTCCCCCGCCACATAAGCATCATGTCATTTTTTATCACTCAAGTGTGGTTTAGTGGTGTCATCGAAACCGCATTACCTCCCCCGCCACATAAACATCATGTCATTTTTTATCACTCAAGTATGGTTTCTTCCCACACCTAAGCATCATGTCATTTTTTATCACTCAAGTGTGGTTTCTTCCCACACCAAAGGAGTGGTGCCACACATTTATTTATTTTTTTTGTTTTTTGTTTTTTTAACTTTTTTAATTTAATAAAACTTCTTTTTTTTAAACTATTTTAATTTAATAAAACTTCTATTTTAATAAAAAAACATAATTTTTCATTACTTGAAAATTAAAAAAAAAACATTACATTGCATTACCAAAAAAAAAAAAAAAAAAAACACAAAAACCACACACATGACATTTAAATAATCCTAGAAACTTAAAAAACACAAATAAAATAACTAAAGCAAACTACATAAAGTCGTTCTCCGAGAACTCGTCTTCGGGGTCATCCGGTGGATCTAAATTAAGGTTAATGTTTTGAACCCCGTAAATGTGTTTCACCAAGCCATTGCGAAGATTGTGAAATGTTTCAGTGCAACGTATCTCTGCTCTCCTGTTTATATACTCTTCGCCACCAATTTCTATTGGTTGTGTCTCTGGTATGGTTTCTTCCTCGTCAAACACACATATCGCTCTTCCTTCGTCTTCAATAATCATGTTATGCAATATAAGACATGTATACATGATTTCTTGAAGTTTTTCCTCGCCTAAATAAGCTGCTGGTTTTTTCAATATGAATCACCGTTTCTTCAGAGCTCCAAAAGCACGCTCAACATCCTTCCTAGCTCTTTCTTGAGCTCTCTTGAATTTCTTTCGTCTAGAACCATGTGGACTCGTAAACGATTTAACAAACACAGCATACTCAGGATAGATTCCATCGACCAGATAATAACCATACTTATATGGCGTTCCACGCACTTGAAAAGAAGAATCTGGTGCGGATCCATCGTATATTTTGTTAAATATTGGTGAACGATTAAGAATGTTGATGTCGTTAATCGAACCAGGAGAACCAAAAAAAGCATGCAAAATCCACATATCTTGTGATGCAACTGCTTCAAGTATGACCGTTGGGTGACCATGATCACCTCGGGTAAATTGCCCATGATATGTTGTAGGGCAATTTTCCCATGCCCAATGGAGACAGTCTAAGCTTCCTAGCATTCCAGGAAACCCATGCACACTAGCATGATGAGCTTGCAATTGCAGGATGTCATTACGTGTAGGCTTACGTAAATATTTTGGACCATAAAACTGAATCACAGTTTTGCAGAAAAAATGGAGACTGTCTCGTGCAATCCTAGCAGACATTCTAAAACTTTCGTCTAACGCTGGCGGAATGCCATATGGTAACTGACGAAGTGCGGCCGTGTATTTTTGTAAAGGAGTGAAACCGGGTGTACCTCTAGCATCGTAGCGTTGTTGAAAAAAACTGCACTCCCTCGTTACATCTTCAACTATACGTTCGTATAAACCTTTGAGCATTCTGAAACGCCTACGAAAATAATACTCTTGATAAGTGGCATTCTCTGCAAAATAGTCTTGCACCAAACGTTGGTTGGCTTCTTCACGATTTCTGCAAATATATCTTCGTGTTCTCCGTTGAGAACTTGCAGCTGTGTTGTTACATACAACGTTGTATGTTTGTTCCGCCATTTGAACACACGCAATAGCGGTATCAAAAATAGTCTGAAATTCTTCAGAAGATGACATTTTTGAGAGAATGGTGATTTTTTTTAAATTTTTTTTTTGAGAGAGAGAAGAGATTGTGTTGTGAAAAACAAATGAAGTTGATATGTATATATATATAGGAAAGATAAGCAAAAAAATAAAAATAATAAAAAAACAAAAATAATTACCCAACAACCCAACCCATTCAACGGTCAATGCATCATCCACCAATCACCAAACACGACACTAAAGGACCGCACTGCGGCCAAGACCACACCAGACCGCGACCTGGGGGCGGTGTTTGTGGTTGACGTGGCACAAACCGCGGTCCCAGACCGCGCCCAGTCCCTTCAGCCTTAGATAAGGAATTGAGGATCCAACTAATCATCATGGAATTAGCAGGATGCCATGATGAATAAGAAGAAGATGTAGATGCAGGAGCAACAATATTACCATCAATAAAACCGATGAACTGATGAAGGAAGTACTAGATGAATCGATTGAATTGATGGAATTAGGTGAGGTTTCAAAGAACACGATGAAGGAAGAATATGATCAACGAAAAAGTGGGATGAGAAGGATCTTAATCTGATTAACTTATTAACTTATCACTCTAAACCAACAGCTACATATATACATGAAGAAGAGAAATAACAATCAACTAACTAACTAACAGATTTGTTATGAAAAGACCAAAATACCCTTTAATAAATTCTAACCATATTAACATAATTGTCTACAGCTCTAATAACCATAATAGCAATAATAATGTATGACATTTTATTGAGAAAAAAAAAATCAATGTGGCAAAGCTTGAAGTCGACTTTTTTTTTTTTTTTCTATTGAAGAAGAGAGTGTACAAATTGATTACAATATAATTGAAATACTAACCTAACTAATTAGGACTGGACACAGAACCTATCATTAAGTACTGATAAATACAAAAGTAACATATTTCGGTTTACCTTAACATACACTAACATATGTATAGTCGTTGTGTGAGTAGCAAGGGAGATATTATCTTATTAATGGCTTTCTTTACTTGCATTATACTAATTTTCTTTCCGTTATTACCATTCACCTTCACCAAAATTTAAAATCCAAATAAAAAGTTATTAAAGAAAATAAATATAAGGCTCATGTAAAAAAGACAAATTTACCTTGGCTCTCATCTCAGCCGTACACGTTCCTTCGTTCAAACAAGATTGAACGGTGGTGATTTCCACTCCAAGTTCCCTTAGCTTCTTCATGACATCCAGCAACAGCCCTTCTCTGTGCGGACACTGCAGCTCCACCAACGCATCACTCTCGATTATCGACACCTCTACCTGCACCGCCCTCGCCGTCTTCCTTCCGCCACCAGTACTTCCGGCGTCTACTACTCGGATCTTCCTCTTTGACGTATCCAACGTGTCCTGACGATGATCACGTGCTTCCAGATCTTGAATCTTCTTACGAAGTTGCTTCACGTATTCGATGGTGTCACCAAGGATCGACGCCTTGTCCATTTTAGTAACCAATGGTACCAGCGATCGAAGAATCATGAACCGCTCGTTTAGCTTCTCTCTGCGACGTCGCTCTGCGAGGACGTGGTTGGCACTGAGCTCTTCATGCGATGTCGTTTTCCGTATACGAGATGCGACGGACACCGAGGCGTCACCTTCGGTGGACTTGTTGTTGTTGTTGGAGTGGAGGAAAGGTACGGTGAAGATGATGTACTTTAGGAGCCACTGTGAGTTAGATCTAGCCGCCGCCGTGTGATGATGGTGATTTGATACCCAGGCGGTGAAGGATGATTGGGTGGACGTGTATGTTGAGTTGTGGCGTGATGCTGAGTGTGAGTCGTGCCATTGACTCAGTTGACTTGGTTGTTTGTGGAGAATGGTTGAAACTGTACGGGAGTAATGACTGTCCTCCTGTCCTATTTCTGTTTCAGCAATATATACATACAACATTTGAGTAAAATATATCTAATAACTAATGGACAAAGTTAACATATTATATAATGATGTCATTTTATGCTATATTAATATGGTGTAGTACTATTGGAAAGAGGAGCATAATATTATTATTATTATTCGGATAAAGATACAAAATCTAGTTACATACAACTTCACAAAAATATTTTGTAGGGTTTATAATCAATCATCTACTCAACTTTGCCTTCAATCGATATGTATTGAACTATAATATTTTGTTAAAAGAAATATGTATTTGTAAAGTGTTTTTGCTAGGTTTTGAGTATCAAATGATACGAACTTTTATCATATGGGTGAACTCAACCAAAAGTTGGTGCCATGGTTACCAAAGGAAAACAATAGAATGCCTACAAAATCTAGAATACCCCTTTTAATAAAAAACAATTATAAAAAGTTATAAACTTTAATAAATTCATTAACATCATTATATAAATTTGAATTGTGATGTATTGTGTTTAAGAAAAGACAAAGAAGTTGTAAACGGGATATGTAACTTTTCTTAATCAAAATAATATTAAAGTAAGTTGATGATTTTCAAATAATAATTACTAATACAGCATAAAAATCTATTAAGATTATTCAAAAAATATTTTTTTGAAGTATATAGAAAATGATTGATGATAATGCTTTTGGGTTCCTTTTGGTATTAATTATTCTAAAATTTTTATTCATAATGCATATATTATATACTAGGTTAATATCCATGAAAACCATGATTAAGAAAAAAAATTGGTACTGGTAATTTAAAATCGTAATGACTACTCAAAAATTTGTAAAAATTTATTAATTTATAAAGATAGAAGTTTTATCTGTAAATTTATAATAATTACTTTGTGTATATAAAGACGAAGTAAGATATAGAAAAAAAAAGGGGGGGGGGGGGTTGATTGGTTTCTTCATCTGATCAGGAATTTAAATATTTTAAAATTTGACTTGATTTCCAAAATTAAGATGACGAAATCAAAGGAAGTTTGTGCATTTCTGACTTATTGCTAAATTATAAAATTTATATTAATTAGAATGAAAGGTGGAATGGTAATTTAACTTTTATAGATGAGGATATGAGGAGATGTCATGTGACAAAATTGATTTTTTATTAGAATATGAAGATGGAGATACCTCGTGATCCTTGTAAATGAATGGTGGATGGGCTGTGCAGCTCCAAAGCATTTGACATAGCTCTACTTGAGTCATGATCTTGGCTAGTTGGTAACAAGTGATCAAAATGAGAGTCCAAGTTAATCGAATCGTCAAGGGGTGATCCAAACCTTATATCTGTAGACATATCAAGTTGTAGTTCATTCGCCTCCATCACGATGCTATCTTCATCATGAGGTTCTTGAACAATAGAAATATGATCCGTTTCTGCCTCAAAATCGGACTCATTTTCATCTTCTTCTTCTCCTTCTTCCTCCTCATCATCATCATCTTCTTCATTCTCAATATCATCATCGGCGTATGCATCCACTGAATATAGGTTGTCAAAAGGTTTGAACTGGTGAGGGGAAAGAAGACTGGTGTTGGAAGAATGGGCGGAAAGGGCGGGTCTAGGAAGCGGGAGAATTGACTTGTCGTTTTCGGGCCTGAAGAAATATTTCACGTGTTCAATTAAGTTGACACCCTCCTCCACCTACATATACATACATGCATTTATACGTAAATAACTTGGACCCACCGGCCAATTAACTAATTAAAAATTTACAATTTATTATTAAGCCCATACATAAAGTAGTGAAAATTGTCAAAACCTATGATCTTTTTATTACAGAAAATATAGTAGTGATTTAATAGTATATTTATTTTTCTTTATATCTGAATGATATAAGATACTTTGATGACTTTATCACTTTATATAAATGTTACACAAAATAATAATAATAATAATAATAATAATAATAATAATAATAATAATGTTACTTTGTCTCCTCCCACCTAACATCAAATAACAAACGAAAATAAAAAAATGACGACTTTTAGGATCAAGATTTTGTCTCACTCTAAGGGATAATGACTTAAAAGGGTAATATATTTTTCGATTTGTACACATTTGGTCACTGAGTTTTTTTTTCCGTCCACATTTACCCATTCAACTTGTTAAACTGTATACATTTGATCCTTATGACCCGCTACTCCAGGTTACCTGGTAAAAATGACTTAATAGAGTAATATATTTCTCACTTTGTACACATTTAGTCCTTAATATTTTTGTATACATTTAGTCCTTCATTTTTTTTTTGCAAAATAACTCATTTTTTTGTAATCATTCAGTACTTATGAATGATTTCTTTAGGTTTTTTTCTCACGAAATCTTACGTGTGATATTCATTAATGATGTGTATGGGGTTTTTGATGCTTATATCCATCGTGATCTCGACTACTTGGTTGCTTAGGTCATGTCTTCTGAAGGTCATAACTTCTTCATATCATCTTAGATTTTAACGATCTTTATATTCATGCGTTCGTATTCTAGTCTACTACAACTTTCATTTAGATTATACCCATTAAAAAATAATATATTTTTACCTACGATTTTTATATCCATACGCGGGGGCGGATTTAGTATGGTCTCGGTGCTGCACCGACAACACCTGTTTTTTCTGTTCGCAGTCTAAAAATTTTCGATTTTTTTCGTTTATATTTATTTTTCATGTATCGACAACACATATTTCATCTCGGCAACACCTACTATGTATTCCTGCGTCTGCCCCTTTCCATACGTTTTTTATGAATGCATGTATGGATGTTTTTTTTGTATAAAATCGTACGTAAAAATATATTACATTTTAACGAGAGTAATCTTAATGAAAGTTGTAGTAGACTCAAAAAATGAACACGTGGATATAAAGATCGTTAAAATTTGATATCGTATGAAGAAGTTACGACGTTCAAAATACAAGACCTAAGCCAAACCACAAGACCTACGCAACCAGGCAGTCGAGATCGTGTTGGACATAAGCATCAACAACCTCAAACAGTTCATCAATGATTGTCCCACGTAAGATGTCGTGAGAAAAACCTAAAGAAATCATTTATAAGTACTGAATGAGTACAAAAAATGACTTATTTTGAAACAAAAAAATGTTAAGGACTAAATATGTACAGAAATATTAAGGACTAAATGTGTACAAAATAAAAAATATATTACCCTATTAAATCATTTTTCTCGGCTAACCTGGAGTAACCGGTCATAAAGACTAAATGTGTATAGTTTAACAAGTTGAAGGGGTAAATGTGGACGAAAAAAAACTCAGTGACCAAATGTGTACAAATCGAAAAATTCATTACCCTTTTAAATCATTATCCCTCACTCTAATTATAGATTCAAAACATCTATTCAGAAGATTTTTTTTAATATTTTAATAACAAAGTCAGTATCATGATATTATTGTGTCGGACATAAAATTTATAATATGTAATTAGACATTTTAATAATAATTTTTTATTAAAGAATATATATACACACATACATTCCTTTGGGATATTAAAAAAAGAAAAATAGAGATCGTAGAATATCACACGCTAATACAAGATGTTAAGAGATTGTACGAAATGAAGAACAATGATCGAAGCTTGTTTGATATCTTAGAATGTTTGGAATTCTAAACTTGTTTTTCTCTTTGTATCCTAAAACAAGTTAAGATGTCAAATCAGCTTAGACCGTTAGTCTTCACCTGCTACAATCGTCAAGCATAATGCTAATAGGTTTTGATATAAACATGGAAAATGCTATGGACCAAATCGCTTTTAAGATTTATAATGTCTCTAACATTAAAACGTAAGAGCTATAATTAGATTTCAAACATAGATTGGAGAAAACTTTTAAATATATATTTTTTCAGTAAAAACATGATAACAAAATAAGTAAGATCTACAAACTATTATGAATGTTTTTTCTTGGATATATTTTCAACGACATATTTCGTGAAAATTATATTTCAAATTTTATATTAGATATTTCAAATTATATATAACCCATACAATATACATTATCTAATGGAACTTAATGAATAGTAAATTAACTTATGTTTATAGTATTTATGTGGCGGACACAAGCATAAACTAATGATTGTCTCACTAGCAACCGTTTGTGACTTAAGGTAATAAAAAATAGTAGGGGCTCACTAACAACCCTATTTTTTCAACTTTGACCTTATTTTATTTTATTTTTTTGTACAAATTGTCTTTTTTATTATTTCTTTTAAATATAGCTAAATATTATTTTACGTTTTTTTTTCTCATTCCTATTATACCTTTGTTCTATAAATAAAAACTTTTTTTATCCAACTTTATTTGATTATAAAATTTGCCCAACTTTGAACTTTTTTATAAAATTGGTCTAAACTCTTTTTTTATTAAATTTCCACCAAGCTCTAACAACAATCGTTCCAATAAAAATAAGATTATGAAGCCAATAGTTCCATTAATAAAATGTTATTGATTACATATTTATTGTTATAATAATTTTACAAATTATATACTAAACATTTATATCAAATAGATTATTTGTATATGTGATTAGTTAATATCATATAAAACTATATTATAGGTAAAAAATAATATATTCAAACTATAACTATATAATTCAATTATTTTAAATCTATAAACTCAACTATAAAAACAAAATATATACATGGAAATTTAAAACCATAACGGTATAGAAAATAGTGTAAAAATAATTTTACACCATTTGCTCTTATATTATTTCCTCACAAATGGTGTCTAGTTATAGCAAAATGGTATAAAAAAATTAAAAATAGGAATTGGTGTTGTTGTTGGGTTGAAATGGCCTTGCATCTTAAAATTTTCTTTATACAAGTTAGTTATTCAACTTCGACTAATATACACTTTTATATATTATTTTTTTAATAATATTCTATATTGGATGCGTGGAATACATTTTGAGACCATTTTAGTGTTAGAATGTGGTTGGAAAATGAAAAATTATTATTATATAACATTTAATTATTACCAAAGGGCTTCTAGCCCAGTGATATTGTGTTGTTTTTTCTTCTTGAGGTTAAGAGTTCAAGTCTCATATGAGACATAGATGAATTTAGGTGTAGATTAGGATTAGATTATATTTTCCGTTCAAAAAAAATTTTAATTATTAAATTTTACATCGAATGGTGAAAAACAAAGTTTATCTCATGCATGCCTCTAATAAATTATACTTATCCCAAATGAATTCATGGATTAGGTAATAATTTAAATTTAACGAGAGTGGATGTAAGCAAATTAACGAGTCTTTTAAATATGATATATCGGTCTAACCTTTTCAGTTGTGCCAAGTTCAACAACTCCATTCAGTAGTGGGATGCATACAACAGTCTGTGGAGTGGATGTTCAAAGTTAATTAAGCAACAGATAAAGAGACTGAATATAATTAATACTTTTAAGGGAAAAAAATCAACTTGCCTGTATATCAGCACTCTAGTGCAAGAACCCGAGACAAAACAGCAGCCATCAACATGATCAAAATGTCAGCAATATTGAGTCACAAAGAATCGAACACAGGCTCAGATAGATATTCTTTTACCTTAATTTTCCATTTGTGCTATTAGGATTTTATTAATCTTACAATCTAGCTTCATATCATGAAGTATAGATAAAGTGAAATGGACTAAACTATGTAGATCCTTCCACAGAATTATGTTGAATAAATATGTGTTTGACCTTTTATTATATGTCCTGTTACACGCATAGAATGTCTCGGTATGAATTTACATCAAATGATATTTCTATTTTTTGTATCTACTAATTTGATTTTAAGTGTTTATTATATCAAATTATGTGTTACATTCCATGTCACAAATTATTCAAACAAGAATAAAAGAATATAACAATATCCTTTTCAAAATTTTCATTGCATAGTTCGTTATTCCGTTTATTTAATGAAATAAAACAAGTACCTTGGCAAGGATAGATCTTGTGAAAACTGTACTTTCGACTTCGTTTGCACCTGTGAGCCATAGATATTGCTGTTTGCATATGCCTCTCCGACTAAACTACAACCATGCATATATAAACATTATTAATTAATGTAATTAAATGTGATTTTGAATTAATGTTGTTCAAACAATTTACAACTTGACCCCACCCGACGTGTCACTTGGGTATGCAATACGAACTAAAATTATTTTAGTTTGCAATGAAAATTTTAGAAAATATATTTGGTTGAAACGGATGGAGTTTTCATTTTATGTTTTAGAAATTTAGAAAAACATTGGAAAACTATAAAAAACACTTTTAAATTTTGAACCGAGTTTTTTATTTTCATTTTTCAATAAAAAATGGTAAGGATGGATGTGGTGTGGTGGGTGGGTGGGGGGTGGATATGGGGATTGGATGTTGGTGGTATGTGGGGGAAAGGTAGATGCAGGGAGGGGTGGGGATAGGGTAGAGTAGAGGTGGGTATGGGGTGGGGTAGGGTAGAGGTGGGTGTGAGGGTTGGGTTGAGGGTGTAAGTGAAGGGTGGGTGTGTTGTAGGGTTTATAAATATTTAAAAAATGAAAATTTTCATCATTTTTTTTGGAAAATTTTCCAGAAAAGATGGAAATTTTTCCACGCCTAAGTGTTTGGAATAGATTTGGTTTATTTTAGGCTGATTATTATTCGATACTGAAAAACAGAGATCTTTTGGTGGTATTAATGCAAGAACAGAAATCAGAATTTAATATCAATGGCAGCAGCCGCAGCTGAGATTCTGAAATTTTGGGAAAAAATTTATGAAACAGTATGATTTATGAGTCATAGCAAGCAAAACCCATAACAAAAGATTCTGAAGTTTTAGCCTTTTAGGTCAAATGTGAAGGAATAGTAGCTAGAATGACGTACGTACCCGACGCCTGGAGGAAAAGAGAACGAGACACAAACGAGGTAGAACCATTCAGCCTCCGTGAGATCCTCCGGTAACAATGCCACCGCCGGCCGCCGTATCGTGGGCTGCTGGTTCTCCGTCGCCTGCTGTTCACCGGCAACCAATGAATCGTAGAGCTCTCTGAGCTGTTCGCTTCTACACAAAGCCGCCTCCTGCGTGCTAACTTCCACAGACTGCACCGTCTTCCTGGTCTTTATTGCGCCATTGTAGTACCCGTCTCCCCATACTAAAACCCTAACCGCCATTGAAGGAATACAAAACAAGTATACTTAGGTGAAATTTCACAGAACAATATCGAATAGCAAATTTGATTTCCGTACCGTTGTTGAGGACAAAGCTGCCAGAAAATAATGTAGGTCCATTGAACAGATTGTACAGCAGACTGCAGCATCGCTTTTAATCCATGGTAAGGTTGAGCAAGAGCAACGGCCATGATCAAACTCCTTCTAGATATCTCTTTAGACCGAAATACGTCTCGAAATTAACCAAAGAAGATTATAGAACCAATCGCATGCACATACCAGCAGCAACCACTTCTAATGAGAAATTAGCAAATTCCGGCGAGATTTTTCCAGTTTCATATATGAATCTACCATTAACATTAAGAAAGTGTGAGTAAATTAAAGCTTTCTGAGATTGGATCTGGTACGTATGTGATAAGAAAGAGAGAGAGGATTCAATCGGACTGGTGAGGCGGAAGGGGGGTTGCCATGTTGACTGGTTGGTTTACTAGAGACTGTGGTTCCCAATCACTCTCTCTAATGAGAAAGACGTCTCCGAATTGTAGACACTCATTTGGCTGTACAAGTGTCAACACCATATCAATATCAATGAATACTATGTATTCTTTCTGTGTAAATTAATTAAATAGGTGTAAAACCCGTGTATTACACAGGTTAATTAAAGAAAATAAAATACTAAAATATAAATGGTAAGTAAATTTTAAAATAAAATTTTGAAATAAGGAATGAAATTTCATATTAATTACAATTTATTATAATATTTATTATATTTGATACTTTACATATATATAAGTATAAGATTATGTGGCTTTTTAATTTTAAAAATTAAAAAAAACCATAAATTGGCATGTGGATATTATTTATTTGAAAAATATCACAAAATGACAAGTGTCAAAACTCATTAGAGATTGACATGTGGCAAAATTATCTTCATTTATTATAGTAGATGCTATAAGTTGAATGAAACGTTCGGGAGTAGACTTCATTACTTCAATAGAAAAAAAAATATATCCAAAATTCAAACCTATACAGTCGACGACCATTTAGTTATGAAAAAACAGCAAATCCTTAAAAAATAAAATATAATTAATATTAAAATAATAATAATTTTATTATTCATTAATAACAAACTGTATAGAAAGCCGAGATGATTGAACATGCCAACATGCCTATTGCAAAAGTTTCCAACTATTAATTTATGCTACAACTGGTCCTTCTCGCTATGGTTATCTATGTACAGCAATTGTAAACTTATATAAGTTTTTAGTAATAAACTACCTATAGTATCATTATTTTAAACCGACTTTCAAAATGCATGAACAATTTTGTTGTTTTGGGTTCTTTGGAATGTAAGAAATGAGTGTATTTTCAATGGTGTGGTAAAAAAAAATTGTAATGTTATTGTTAGTTAGGTGAAAATCATTGCTTTTAAATGATTGGGAGTTAGATCGCGAAAATGTACAAGTCTTAACTAGAACGATTGTTGTGTTGACCCTTTTAGGCATTGTCAAAAACTTATGTAATTCTACCTTCTCGTTAAGGATCTTTTTTGAATTAAATATTTGTTGTTAAAAAAAAAGGTTTAAATACTTGGACCAACAAGAGAAAGGATGGAAAAAATGACTTAGACTTAACTTAACTTGGTGGATTAGCTTTTTGGACACAAGTTATTCATTATGATTTTAGAATAAATGCCAAAATAGACACAATAAGTCATGCCTATGGCCCCGGTGCACATCCATTAAATGCAACCACATGTGTAATATTAATAGGTTTCATCTTTCTATCTAAATAATTGATAAGAAACAAGAGAAATATTGTAACATAAATAATATTACTACAATCTATGACATTTCTTTATAATTTCAAAACTCATTTTCTTAAAAATACAGAATAGGTACACTGATTTGATGGTATGTTCAAACTAAATAATGTTTAAGAGCATCTATAATAGTTTTTTCTATCAAGATTTTTTATTACACCGACCTTGCAAATAGACCATGTAAGATCTGGGTTTCAATTGTGTTTTTCTATTCTTTGATTAGTGGTATTAATTGAAGTGTTATTATCCGGTATAATTACTTTTAGAATGTGAGTCATATGTTCTTTCTTTTTAGTGATTTTTTCAACAAACTATAAACTTCTGGATTTGGATATTACTTGGGCTTATAGTTTTTAAAATTACCGAAATTTTAGAGACCTATTCCATGGAGGAACACTCGACCTTCCTTAAATTCAGATTTTGAGTTTTTTCTTATAGTAATAATATATATTTTGTGTCATTTTGTATTTATCTTAGGTAGAGCATGAATGCATCAGGGGAAAGAAGAAGAAAGACAAGTCTTTGAACTGGAAAGACTATAAATGATGATGGGGATGGTCCATGTAGCATCCTACTCTGGTTATTCTTGATGTGTGCACAGTTCGAAAAGAGATAGGAGAGTTGGATGAAATTAAAGTTGGACTTGATTGGGATCTTGCAAACATGAAACCAATTTGCTTTTTTTTGCATATCGTGTAGCCAAATATAATGGTGATAAGATCTGCTTTGTTACACCAAAGGTTGTTAAGACGAAGATGTGCAATTGAACTTTTTATCAAACCCTATATAGAAGTGGCTGAAGTCAAGAATACAAAAATCAAACATGGTATTTTTCGTTTAATCCCAATGATGATGATGAGTTTTCAATAAGATGAAAATATCTATCAGGACCTAGCAATAGACTTCCATATATTCGTTGATTATAACAATGTACTTCCAGTTTCATTTTCTTTTTATGCATTGTACATTGAAATATCTATCATGACCCAGGAATGAACTTCCATATATTCGTTGATTATAACAATGTACTTTCACTTTTTTAGTTATTAGCACATTACACTTTCGACAACGGTGCATGAAATACGCAAATTATCCTCTGTGGGTCGTGCTTAGCACGGGCCTCAAACATACCTAGTATATATATATATATATATATATATATATACTCCGGTTCCTGTGAAAACTCTTTTTAAAGTGAGGACACCTTAAAAATATTGAAAAAAAATAAAAAAAAATACAAATCATAAAATCGAGCATAGTATTATATCCGGGAGAAAAAAAAATTGGAAAAAAACATTGCATCATTAAAATTGAATTATGGATCATAAAAATTGAATCATGGATCATTTTTATAATCCATGCTTCAATTTTAATGATCCAAAAAAAAATTTCCAAAGTTTTTTTTCTCTTCAATATAATATTATGCTCGATTTTATGATTTGTATTTTTTAGATTTTTTTTTTCAATTTTTTTAAAGTATTCTCACGAGTCCTCACTTTAAAACGAGTCATCACCCGATAATGTTTATATATATATATATATATATATATATATATATATATATATATATATATATATAGAGAGAGAGAGAGAGAAGAGGGTTCAATTGAGAAAAAAAAAGGTTGAGAATGAGGGAATCATTCTCAGGCCTCAGCCACACATTTGTTTTGTCGTAAAAACTAAGGCGTACCGTCAGAAATAGATAACGGATACACATGTGTTTTTCAACCAAACATGTTTCCTTAAACTATGTTAATCATTACCTTAATATACACACAAATATTTTTTATTGTTTTTTTATTTTTAGAAAGCTATTTTTATCAAAAAATTATTTTAAATATATCAAAATTCATAATTTTTTATTCTCTATAAATAGACATCCATATTGATATAGTTTTAAGATAAAATAAAAATTTTATTTTTTTTAGAGTTTCAACTCTCGTTTTTCATAAGTGAATAAAAATCGATCAGATTTTTAATACAGTACATTTGTTATTCATTTATGAATAAAACGTATGTTTAACTTTTTTTACAGTTTAAGTATCATTCATATATAAATATATCACGTAATAAAACTTTGTTACCTAAAATATATTTTTTTACATCATCTTTCGTCACATGTTATATTTATATATGAATAAAATGTGTATTAGTGGTCGTCATATTTTATGTTCATATATAATTAAAAAAATTATCAGATTTTTGTTACGGTTCATTAGTTATTCGAATATGAATAAGTAGTATGTTAATAAAAGACGACGTGTTTTAAAATTTTGAACTACTTAGTAATATATAAATAACAAATAAACTGTAACAAAATTATGATAAATGTGTTTTTCATATATGAATATAACTTATGAAAAAACTAATACAGGTTTTATTCATATGTGAGTATAACATGTTACGAGAGCTGATGTAAAATGTAAAGAGTTTATGTATGTTATATTTATATATGAATGGTATTTAAACTATAAAAAAAATTAATCATGTTTTTTATTCATAAGTGAATAACGAATGTACTGTAGTAAAAATCTGATGCATTTTTATTCACTTGTTAATAACAAGAGTTGAAACTATAAAAAAAAATTATTTTATCTTAAAGTTATATCAATATGGATGTCTATTTATAGTGAATAAAAAATTATGAATTTTGATATATTTAAAATCGTTTTTCGATAAAAATAGCTCCTTCAAAATTAAAAAAACGAAAAAAAAAACTATGTTTTTGTATATATTAAGGTAATGATTATCATAGTTTAAGGAAATATGTTTTGATGAAAAACGCATGTATATTCCTTCCTCATTTCCGCCGGTCTATTGGAGGCTTTTGCGGCAAAAATAAATGATTGGCTGAGAATAATTCCCCATTCTCAACCTTTTTTATTTTCTCAATTGAACTTTTATATATATATATATATATATATATATATATATATATATATATATATTATTTTTGGTCACAAAGTTCATTTATCATAATAACATTACATATTTTTCGTATTTTATACTACTAGATTATGACCCGCGTAAAACGCGGAGGGGGAGGGGAGGACATATCAAAAATACACACACACACACACACATATATATATATATATATATATATATATATATATATATATATATATAATCCTAATAACTAATCAATGTTTTTGTAACATCCATAAAGTTCAAGCCAATTTAAAACTTTTTAAATCATTCAAAATCAATAATTATTACAAATTATTTTCGAAATAGTTTCATGTCAAAGTATCCCAGAAATCAAATCATAAAAACATGAGGAGGTGCACGATCACGTCTTCGCCTTCCCGCGATCATCTAAAGTACCTGAAAAAAATCAACAACTGTAAGCCCGAAGCTTAGTGAGTTCCCCTAAATACCCGCACAACATATAACACATATACAATAACAACATATTATGGGCCTAATCAACCATTGGATTGGAATGCCCCAGGCCCTCAACCATCGGATTGGAATGCCAACATATTATGGGTCCAATCATCCTCGGGATGGAATACCCTCGGCCCACAACCATCGGGTTGGAATGCCCACATACTAAGAGTCCAATCATCATTGGGATGGAATACTCTCAGCCCACAACCATCGGGTTGGAATGCCCATGTCTGTTGGCTCATGATTAAGCAGATGCCTCAACCACCAATCAAACATGTGCACACATATCAAATAACCACATAACATTCTACAGACAGTCAAGTTGATCTACAGATCACTAAGCATAAAAAACATCCTATCTACCAAGATATCGATCTAACATATCATAATCACATAGAAACATCCTATCTACTAGGGTACCGATCTAACAGATCATAACAGTAACAAAACAGGATAACAATCCAAAGGGCCAGCCTTGGTGCCTTAGACCCTTGAGTATAGTGAGGAAAACTCACCTCACAAGAGTGCAAAACTGGACTGAAAGTCTCTGACCGCTGTCTCACTGAAAATCCCGAACTATCCAAAATAACGAATACTAAGTCAACAATTGGTATATCAATCTTGACCAAGGGTCTCCCATAGGGTAATTGTCCATTATTGCCTTTTCTCCAATCTGGGCCAAGGCCCAATACCAAATCCATGATCTAAAAGTCCATATATCCAAAGCCCATTAATGGCCCAATTTTCCCAATTGGGTCCAACTCCCTAATTGGGCCTTATTCTAAGATCCATTACCAAAATTGGCCCAAAACACAATTATTCAGAAAGTCCAGCAAGACCCAAGTCCAACAGGTCCAAAGGCGGCCCAATCCCAAAGCCCAATTCATCGAAAGCCCAACAGAGGGCGTACGCGGGGCGTACTCCTCTGGTACGTTGGGTGTACTCCGCCTTGCGTTGACCACCATCGGGGTGGTTGACCCAGTACGCTGGGCGTACAGAACTTATGCGGGGCGTATGCAAGTTTTACCAAAACTCTAATAAGTGTTTAATGGCTTAAGCACTTAAGCCCAAATTCCAGATCCATCGACCAAATGTGTCTTAGAACCATAAAGTCTCGAACTTTAAGACTTTGGACGTCCAGAAAGCTCTTAATACATGGTCTTAACCCATTAAGACCTTTCTACTACATGCATGGGACACTTTAAGCCATTGGGACATCATTTTTATCACTTACGACCCTTTCTAGGGTCTGAAAGGACAGCTTATTTCGTTCAAATCATAACATGCACCAACTTGGGACTTTTGCGACAAGAAATGGTTTCAAAAAGCTACTATGACTAGATCTACATCATACACACATAAATGTTGGAGCTTTTTACCTCCTGGAGCTTCTAGAGCACAAAGGAACCTCAGATCTACAAGCTTGTCTTCCTCTCCAACTTCTTGATGCAACACCTGATGGGTTTTATGTACAACAATTAAACTAGAAAACAATTCCTAAGTTCACATGCAACCTACTTTGGATCTATGTTTTAACTATTGAACATACAACTTTGAATTGCAAAACAAGAACCCTAGAGGAGAGGGGCTATTTTCGAAAATAGTAAACTAGGGTTTAGGATTTACATACCTTTCAATTGTTATAGCAAACAATTGATATTCCCTTGATCTTGATCTTGATCTTCTTGGAAGCTTTAGCACCACAAGTGTAATGCCTCTAATGGAGTCACACCCAAGAACTAGCAAGAAGGAAAGTAGAAGAAGAGAGAGGGGAGGGAGTATGCAATTTCGGCCACTAGGGTTTCTTCCAAAGAATTCAGTACCCAAAATGTGAGCCAGGAGGCTCCTTAAATAGTTTAGGGAACTAGGGTTTAGGGAAAACCCTAGTTATCCTTTGCTTAGGGCCTAAGCAAGACCCAAGGCCTTATCTTGGAGCCCTTGGACGAATTCTCTAGGGTTTCCCCTAGGGTTTTCGTCCACCCCCTTCCAAGGGGGTTCTGGAACCTTCCACTCAACTATTAGTTAATTGCAAACTAGTCCCTGCACTTTATAATTAATTCTTTTAACCCCAAAATTAATTCTGATTAATTTCTGGCTAACAATTAATTAAACATAATGATTTCTAATTAATATATTAATCCATTAACATATTAATAAATCATTTATATTAATTTATTAATCTTATAAATTAATATCTCTCCTTTCATAATTTCCTTGTCCAGTTGCTAGGTTGAGGGCAACCCAAAAGGACTGTGCTGCTATCAATTCAAGTACATACCAATTATAGTTATGGGCTTAGACACCTAATCCAACAGTCTCCCACTTGGATAAGTCTGTAACTATAATTGCTAGTATGCCTTCTAAATTTGACCAGCAAATTGTAGCTTCCAAAAAGCTACTGCCGAACTCTGACCCAGTCAGTTACGTGTCCTAAGATAAGTGATCATATAACCCTTCGTTCTGCTTGATATCCCCAGACAAAAGACATGGAATGTAATCAATCTATTTGTCCAGAATCTATGTTTCCCGATTCCTGATTTGTGATGATGTAGGACTTCTAATCGAACACATCAATTTAGTCCTGGCTGGGCCCAGCACATAAGTCAACACCAAATCATCGAGGGGCCCACAGATATCGCTTTTCCTGTTAGGGCAAAAGGAACGAATAAACGTTGACTCATATGCTTGTGTCTTTTATTCATCAAATTATGCATGACAATACGTTTTATAACACCAAGTTACTGATGCGTTTTCGTATCACCAATGTATGACCGACTTGTAAATCACAACTCATATATCTTCGTTTCAAGATTATAAGATATTATCGTCTCAGTATTACTCGTGATGAATTCCATGAAGTAATACTCTGAGCGAGGGTTTATCCAATACTCAAATCTCATCTTCTGAGTACTCATGAACGTTGCAGCAATTCTATTGCCATGTCTATCCTTAGACAATCTGCAATCCAATTCATGACAGTCTTAATTCACTACTTACTTCCAAGAGTACGAGCGACTGTGGAGTTTGAATAATCTCATTATTCAGGAAGTAAAACATGCAAAAATGAAACACAATAATAAACAATTGACAAAAGGTAGTAGCCAAACTTATAAATAATACTTTATTATTTAATCACCAAAAGTCAATTACATTTACTTTGTTACAAGTTTCAGAAACTAATCTAACTACTAAAACTAATATCATCTTTCAGTCCTATGCTCCGAGCATGCTGGATATGCTTAGCCCTACTCAGACCCTTTGTGAGAGGATCTGCTGGGTTATCTTCAGATGACACCCTCTTTACTATAAGATGGCCTTCTTCTACTCTATGTCTGATGAAATGGTACTTTCTGTCGATATGTCTGGTCTTACCATGATCTCTCGGTTCCTTTGTCAAGGCAACCGCTCCTTCATTATCGCAGAACAGTTCCATAGGCTCCTGGATGGTTGGAACAACTTCGAGATCCCCGATGAAGTTCCTCAACCAAGCTGCTTCTTTCGACGCTTCACTTGCTGCTATGTACTCTGATTCACAAGTAGAATCAGCCACCGTATTTTGCTTGGAACTCTTCCAAGTAACTGCTCCTCCATTCAGTAAAATACCCAGCCCGACTGAGAACGGAAGTTATCTCTATCCGTCTGAAAGCTGGCATCACTGTAACCGTCTACTCTTAAAGTATCACTGCCACCAAGCACAAGAACCCAGTCCTTTGTCCTTCGCAAATACTTGAGTATATTCTTAACTGCTATCCAATGAGCTCTACCTGGGTTTCCCTGATAGCGACTGACCATGCTCAAAGCAAATGCCACATCAGGGCGAGTACATGTCATAGCGTACATGATCGATCCGACAGCGGAAGCATAAGGTACACGACTCATGTCATCTATTTCAACATCTGTACTCGGGCATTGATTCTTACTCAATTTGGTATTGCTTTGGATAGGTAGCTCTCCCTTCTTGGAATTTTCCATACTAAACCTCTTTAGTACCTTATCCAAGTATGTGCTCTGACTAAGTCCAATTAGTCTCTTCTTTCTATCTCTCAATATTCTAATCCCAAGAATATAGGCAGCTTCTCCAAGGTCTTTCATGGCAAAACACTTTCCAAGCCAAGACTTAACTTCTTTCAAGGTTGGAACGTCGTTACCAATGAGTAATATGTCATCGACATATAACACCAGAAAAGTTACTATACTCCCACTAGCCTTGATATACACACAAAACTCATCTTCACTTCTAGAGAAACCAAACTCTTTGACTTTCTCATGGAAGCAAAGATTCCAACTGCGAGATGCTTGTTTCAATCCATAAATGGATTTCTCAAGCTTTCACACTCTATTGGGGAACTTTGCATCAACAAAACCCTCTGGCTGACTCATGTAAACATCTTCAGCCAACTTCCCATTAAGGAAAGCAGTTTTGACATCCATCTGCCAGATTTCATAATCATGAAAGGCAGCTATGGCGAGCAATATCCTAATAGATTTAATCTTAGCCACTGGCGAGAAGGTCTCATCATAGTCAACCCCTGGGGTTTGAGTGAAACATTTTGCAACCAGTCGAGCCTTGAATGTGTGCACATTTCCATCCATGTCTGTCTTCTTCTTGAAGATCCATTTGCACCCAACTGTCTTACGACCTGGTGCACTATCAACCAAATTCCAAACTTGGTTGTCATACATGGACTTAATCTCGCTGTCCATTGCCTCTTTCCACTTGGAAGCCTCTGGGCCTGCCATTGCTTCCTTATAAGTGACTGGTTCATCTAAGTTTACCAGTGTTCTGTCACTTATGAATGTGTCACCATCTGAAGTAATATGAAAACCATACAACTCAGGTGGCACACTCACCCTAGTGGATCTTCTAAGAGGTAATGAGTTATCGATTGGTTCAACAGGAACTGTTTCCTCTGGTTGAGTGCTAGTGTCATCTAAGGTTCCTTCATTGGCTGACTCTTGAATTTCTTCAAGGTCAATAGTGCTCCCACTGTCCTCTTTGAATATGAGCTCTCTTTCAAGAAAGACTCCTCTTCGTGCTACAAAGACCACGTTCTCACTAGGCCTGTAGAACAAATATCCAAAAGACTGCTTTGGGTAACCAATGAAAACACATTTCTCACTTCTAGCTGCTAGCTTGTCGTGAGTCTCTCGTCTTACGAAAGCTTCACAACCCCAGACTTTAATATGTGCTAACAAGGGAACTTTCCCTGTCCACATTTCGTGAGGTGTTTTGGCAACCTTCTTTGTAGGGACAAGATTGAGGATGTGGGCGGCTGTCTCTAAGGCATACCCCCAGAAGTGAATAGGAAGCGAAGCCCGACTCATCATAGAACGAACCATGTCTAACAAGGTTCGATTGCGCCTCTCAGCTACACCATTTAACTGTGGTGTCCTAGGAGGAGTCAATTGTGAGACTATCCCACATTCTTTCAGATAGTCGTTAAACTCGATACTAAGATACTCCCCGCCTCTATCGGATCTAAGTATCTTTATCTTTCTGCCCAATTGATTTTCGACTTCATGCTTAAACTCTTTGAACTTTTCAAAAGTTTCTGACTTATGCTTGATCAAGTAGATATATCCATATCTGCTATAATCGTCAGTGAAAGTCACATAGAATCGATTAGCATCTCTTGTAGTTGATCTGAAGGGCCCACACACATCCGTGTGTATGAGATCCAAAAGACCTTCACCTCTTTCACAAGACCCTGTGAATGGTGATTTTGTCATCTTTCCCAAAAGACAAGATTCACACATATCATCTGAATTTAGGTCAAATGATTCCAACACTCCATCCTTTTGGAGTTGGGCTATGCGTTTCTTGTTAATGTGTCCAAGACGACAATGCCACAAGCATGCCTTGTCTACACTATTAGACAAGTCAATATTAAGTACACTATTTCCTAGGCTATCAACACAAGTCACTGTTTCATACACACCATTACAAGGCAAAGCTTCAAACATAAAAACACCATTCTTATAAACAGAAATTGAACCATTCAAATCATTAAAAGAATATGTAAAACCTTGTCTGAACAATGCATGAAATGAAATAATGTTTCTCGTCATCTCAGACGAATAGCAACAATTTATTAAATCTAATCTAACATCATTACTAAGCAGAAGCTGATAAACTCCGATCTTGGTTACTGGTGAAGACTTTCTGTTTCCCATGATCAGGTTTATCCTTCCTCGCTCTATCTCCCCACTTTCCTTTAGACCCTGCAAATCAGAACAGATATGAAAACCACATCCTGTATCAAGGACCCATGAACGAGAAGATAATGAGTTATTAGCAGAAATAGTGTAAATACCTGCCGAAGATGGCTTCACTTTGCCATCCTTGATATCTTGCAGATATTGTGGGCAAGATCTCTTCCAATGCCCTTTTTGGTTGCAGTAAAAGCAAACTGCCTCTTTTGGATCAGAAACATGGGGAGTGGAACCATTGGGCTTAGCCTTTGGGCCATTACTAGATGACCCAGCTTGAGCCTTGCTCTTCCAGTTTTGCTTGGGAGGACCTTTCCTCTTTTTCCCCTTTCCCTGTCCAATAGCCAAAACAGGGGCACTCGTAGGTGTGGAGGGTATACTTTTACCCTTCATCCCTGCCTCAGCTGTCTGCAACAAGTTGTGCAATTGGGCCAAGGTCTGCTCAGTATTGTTCAAATGGTAAGTTAGAATAAACTGACCATAACATTCAGGAAGTGAGTTCAAGACCATGTCAATGGCCAATTCCTCATCAAAGTGAATATTGAGCTTGACCAAACGCTCTATGTAGCGTTGCATTCTTTGCACATGTGACACAACCGACTCCCCATCTTTCATCTTGCAAGCCATGAGTGACTTGACTACTTCGAACTTTTCTTGACGAGCTCGCTTATGGTACTTTTCCATAAGGTCCTTGTTCATCTCGAAAGGCCAGTAGTCCTCATAGTACCTCTGCAGTTCTGGGGACATAGTTGCCACCATGATGCATGCCACTTTGGTAGCATCATCGTAATGTTTCTTGTAGGCAGCAAGATCTTCAGGAGTAGCTTCATTCTCATCAAGCTCTTTGAGCTCCTTTTCAAGAACATATTCTTTGTTCTCGAAACGAAGAGCCATCTTGATGTTGCGCATCCAATCGTTATAGTTTGAGCCATCCATAACGACTTTGGAGCAGATATTGAGCAAAGAGAAGTTCTGGTTGGAGGAGGATGAAGCAGAAGTGTTTCCAGGAGTTGACATCTGAAAAAAAAGAAAGTTTTAGTTAGATTTCAAGATACCTTAATAGAATAACCCAAAGATATAATATCAAGGTTAGGATCCAACTATGAAGATTCACAACTTAGAAATGGGATGCCGAGATCCAAGTGCAAATTTCATAAAGGTAGGTGAATGACGATTCACCAATTCCACCATTAGACGAAACAAACGAAGTGAAATTCCTAATTCTTTTGAGATACATTGAAACTATTCAATGGCATGTTTTAATCTCAGATTATGCTCTTCTATTTGTGACTGGGATGCCGAGGATCACAAACAAGATGTGAATAACCATGCAAATGTGCTTGGTAACCTCATTGTCTTTATCATTAACTATTGATGTGCTGGTAAACCACACACGCTCCATCAAAATGACAATTATGAGATACCCATTACTACTATTTATTAGTGCCTTTTAGTGTGCTGGTTAACCACACACGCTCCACTAACGACCAATAAAGCATAATGTGCAATTTCATGGATTAGCATACTTTTCACATTTTTCCTAAAGTAACTAGAGTTGGGATTTTGAAAATAACGTTCTAGTACTTTTAATATCATTATACTTTTAATGAGAAGTAGTTTTCCTATCAAATCCATTTTGCTAACGACCCTCCACTAATCAAGGAAGCGGTGGGTGAGAGTGGACACTCATTCAACTACCATTTTATAGGCAGTTTCCTTATACCCCCCTTATAGATTAGCTTCGTGAATGAGGCATACTAGCGATTTGACTGACCATATTCTTATACATATATAATATTAAACTTTTAATTATAATATATATATAAGGTGTGTTTTAAAACATTTTAAAACTTCAAGGGTTTATAAATTTCGAAATTTAAGCTATTAAATTTAAATTTAAATAAACCAATTAACTAGATTTAATATTTATCTTTTAATTAACTATTAATCAAATTATTAAATCTTGTAAGGATTATCTAATTTAATTAATCCATTAATTTAATCCTAATCCTTATCCCTCTAAATTTCGAAAAATAGGGTAAGGATAATTATCCAATTAATCTAATTAAGTAACAATTATCCAAAACAAGAAACCCTAAAACTTCTAAGCAAATTTCGAAATTTACAAGGGAGGAGGCTAGGGTTTTCAAAACCCTAACCCTAATTTCGATTAGGGTTCTTTGGAGGCTAGGGTTTTCGAAAAAACCCTTTGATCCAAAACCCTAGAAATCGAAAAATTGGCCTTTAGGGTTTAATAGCTATAAACCCTAATTTGCAATTCAACAATTGTAGCAATTCAATTTAAAACAACAATGGCTCTAATACCACTGATGGGTTTTATGTACAACAATTAAACTAGAAAACAATTCCTAAGTTCACATGCAACCTACTTTGGATCTATGTTTTAACTATTGAACATACAACTTTGAATTGCAAAACAAGAACCCTAGAGGAGAGGGGCTATTTTCGAAAATAGTAAACTAGGGTTTAGGATTTACATACCTTTCAATTGTTATAGCAAACAATTGATATTCCCTTGATCTTGATCTTGATCTTCTTGGAAGCTTTAGCACCACAAGTGTAATGCCTCTAATGGAGTCACACCCAAGAACTAGCAAGAAGGAAAGTAGAAGAAGAGAGAGGGGAGGGAGTATGCAATTTCGGCCACTAGGGTTTCTTCCAAAGAATTCAGTACCCAAAATGTGAGCCAGGAGGCTCCTTAAATAGTTGAGGGAACTAGGGTTTAGGGAAAACCCTAGTTATCCTTTGCTTAGGGCCTAAGCAAGACCCAAGGCCTTATCTTGGAGCCCTTGGACGAATTCTCTAGGGTTTCCCCTAGGGTTTTCGTCCACCCCCTTCCAAGGGGGTTCTGGAACCTTCCACTCAACTATTAGTTAATTGCAAACTAGTCCCTGCACTTTATAATTAATTCTTTTAACCCCAAAATTAATTCTGATTAATTTCTGGCTAACAATTAATTAAACATAATGATTTCTAATTAATATATTAATCCATTAACATATTAATAAATCATTTATATTAATTTATTAATCTTATAAATTAATATCTCTCCTTTCATAATTTCCTTGTCCAGTTGCTAGGTTGAGGGCAACCCAAAAGGACTGTGCTGCTATCAATTCAAGTACATACCAATTATAGTTATGGGCTTAGACACCTAATCCAACAACACCTTCTTCTCTAACTACTCAAAACACACACTTTTAGCTCCCACGCACAAGAAAGGGGTTAGGCTTTAGGGAAAACGGCTCAAATCTATGGAGGCTGAGGTGATGGAGGGTTTTGAGCTCATAAGGACGTTTATATAGCACCCAAACCCTTAATATTAGGGTTTCCATCTGACGTGAGTACGCTCAGCGTACACAAGTGTACGCCAGCGTACTAGGGCATGCCTAGTACGCTCAGCGTACCTTATGTACGCTTAGCGTACTCTTCTTGGTCTCAAAGTTGAAACTTTATCCCTTAGGCTTCTCATTGTTTGACTCTTCCAACCCCAGGGACTACCAATGACAAAATAATAATAATAAAGGGGATTCGGAAATACCTGCAAATCTCGGGATGTTACAACTCTCCCCCACTTGACCTAGACTTCGTCCTCGAAGTAATTTTTTCAAAGTGCGGTGCTATTAATGACCTTTTTTGCAAACTTCAATGTTATTAATGAAATTTGTTTCCAGAACACTGTCCTACAACTGAGCTTTAATGTACAAAAAAAAAAAACAATTTTGATTTTGGACTCAAACAGGGGGTACGATTTTTATCCAGAGCATATTAATTCTTAAAACATGAAAACCAAAAAAACATGAAGTGAGGTACTCACCACTTGTATACGTTTGGGTATAACAACTTCCAATTGCACCGGAAATACCATTCAAAACCTCCAACTTTATATAAAATATATAAACACATAGACATTGTGCATTGAGCTTAGTCATTCAATTGAAATGAAGAGGAAAAGTCAAAACTAACCTCTTGAAAGAACTTGTTGATGACAAAGGCTTTAGAAAAGTTAGGTAAGATACCCTTGAAGATGTCACTACATTTTGTGTAGGATTCTATAGAGTAAAATATATATCATCGCCTTGGTGCCAAAGGCTTTAACCAATGAATCTGCCACACAAAATACAGAAAGAAACAATTAAGCATTATTCAGTTCACGAATGATGGTTTCCATATTGAATGATTGAGATAATGTTATTAATTTTAATATATATATATATATATATATATATATATATATATATATATATATATATATATATATATATATATATATATATATATATATATATAATCAGTAATCTAAAAAACAACCCCCTTTAACTACTATTTATCAATACAATCAAAAGCTTCAACATCCAAAGCACTTACAACCCAAAATATATTGAAATAATCAATGACATTAATGAATTGAAAACAGTCTCTAACTCTTACAATTCCATACACCTAAAAATCATAAACTCAGATCAAATAAAATATTATGACATATTTAATAAACATAATCAAAAGGTGGTAATTATGTTGTAGACATAGAAGGTAATAAACATTTTATATTTAAAGGACCATTATACCCTTGCCTCTTTCATAAGGAACCAAAAGTCAAAAATATTCGTTTGTACTCTTTAATAAAGTGTAATATTTAAAGAGTTACCAAATTATCCTTGATCCTAGACAGGTTTGACCACACCTTGTAGCCATCACCTGTGCAACATTTAAAAAATAAATACAAGAAACATTATAAAAAAATAAACTATTTGTAACATCCATAAAATTCGAGCCAATTTAAAACCTTTTCAACCATTCAAAACCATTAATAATTACAAAGTGTTTTCAAAATAGTTTAGACATCAAAGTATCCCCAGAACCAAATCAAAAAAAATGAGGAGGTGCACAATCACGCCTTTATCTTCCCATGGTCATCCATTGTACCTGAAACAATAATCGATAAATGTAAGCTCGAAAGCTTAGTGAGTTACCCCCAAAATACTCATACACACAACAATACACATATAATAACAAACAGCATACTATGGGTCCAATCAACCAACGGGTTGGAATACCCCAGGCACTCAACCATCGGTGTAACGCCCGCACATTCGGGCTAGTCAATTTAGAGACAAGAAGCATCAAAAATGCGTTATTGATGGAATATTATTTATAAGGATTAATCTTAACCAAGTGGTAGTATATGTTACAAGGGTTCCGTACGTATAAAGAACGCCGAAATCCGAGTTCAAACGAAGAAGTTATGGCCCGTCGAAGTTTTACGGCAAAACCGGCACGACACCGGGAGACGTAAATAGTGAATTTACGATAGAGGACTTTTTGGCCTTAGTGATCTAAACAAAAGTTGTAATATACGTTAAACCGAGAGCGTGCATAAAAAGAACGCCCAAATCTGACTTCGTATGAGGAAGTTATGAATTTTCTAAGATTTGGCATAGCAGTGCACGACCCGAAACTCGAATTTTAGATCGAGCGGTTTTTGTCCTACGTGACCTAAATGAGATTTGAATATCTCATTAATAGGAAGTCAACGATAAAAAGAAAGACGAAAACGGAGTCCGTATGAAAGAGTTACGAATTTTTCGCGGTCATTTAACAGTATAATGTCCTCCTACTGTTAAATTTAAGATCGGTCAAGAATTAGCCGACGGAGTCAAAATGAAATTTGTAGATCTTATTTTTACCTACGCGTGGATATAAATAACGTCAAAAATGGAGCTCGTATGCGAAAGTTACTGATTTTAGAAGTCGGAAGTGTGTTGTGCGAAAATGGGTGACGTGGCACAATCTTGGCCATTGCTTTCTCCCCAAGTCTTGCCACCAGATGGTGAAATGTGGCACCAAGTTCAGCCATATTTCACCCTATAAATAGAACCTCTCTCACCCTCATTTTCTTCACACCTTTCTCATTCTTTCTTCTCTCTACACTCTCTCTAAACCTCCTAAAAACTCCCCTAGCGCTAGAAGAAAGCCCCGGAGCGCTCGACGACTCCGAGAAGAAGAGCTTTCGGCTCGGAAATTCTGCCCCTACAGAGCACGACTTCTAGCCAAACCCCCTCGTAGGTAAGATACGTGTAACGCCCGCAGATTCGGGCTAGTAAATTTAGAGACAATGAGCGTCAAAAATTATTTTTTTATGGAAGATTATTTAGAAGGAGTAATCTTAAACAAGTTATAGTATATGTCACAAGGGTGCCGTACATATAAAGAACGCCGACATCCGAGTTATAACGAAGAAGTTATGACCCGTCAAAGTTTTACGGCAAAACCGGCACGACACCGGGAATCGTAATAAGTGAATTTACGATAAAATACTTTCTAGCCTTAGTGATCTAAATGAAATTCTTAGTATATGTTGAACCGAGAGTGTGCATAAAAAGAATGTCCAAATCTGACTTCGTATGAGGAAGTTATGATTTTTCTAAGATTTAGCATAACAGTGCACAACCCGAAAATTCGAATTTTAGATCGGTCGATTTTTAGCCAAAATAATCTAAACGAGAAATGAAGATATCATTAATAGGAGTCAAACGATAAAAATACAGTCGAAAACGGAGCTCGTATGCGAAAGATATGGACGAAGCTTAGTCTCTACTCTTCAAGCGCGACGAATTCGATGCAGTTTTGTAAATCTGAGATAAAATGAGAATTAGCCGACGTGGTCTAAATAAAAGTTGTAGTACTCGTAAATACCAACGCATGGATATAAATAACGTCGAGAATAGAGCTCGCATGTTAAAGATATGGACGAAACTTAGTCTCTACTCTTCAAGCGCGACAAATTCGATACAGTTTTGTAAATCTGAGATAGAATGGGAATTAGCCGACGGGGTCTAAATGAACGTTGTAGTACTCGTAAATACCAACGCGTGGATGTAAAGAACGTAGAAAACGGAGCTCGTACGCGGAAGTTGCGGACGAAACTTAGGGACTACTTTACGATAAAACATCTATAAATAAAGGGTGAATCCTTCATATTTCTCACACCTTTCACCTTCTCTTTCTCTCTCTAACTTCTCTCTAACCTCATTAAACCCCTCCCAAGTCTAGGGAACCTCCCTAGCATTAGAAGGAAGCCCCGGAGCACCCGACGGCTCCGAGAAAAAGAGCTTTACGGCTCGGAAACGCTGCTCCAACGAAGCCCGGTTTTTAATAAAAACCCGCTGTAAGTAAGATACGCCTACCCTACTTTAAATATAGCTTATATTTAAATATAATATCGTTATTATGAACCTAGAAATAATAATTATCAGTGATTCAAAGTCGTTATACTGATTGATCTACTTACGGGAATGATGTCTAGGCTGTGATTTAGTGAGGTGTTTAAAGTGGGATTTCCAAACAGTATACTTCGTATACCAAACGGACCCTACCTCTGATATGATCCTACCTGGCTGTTCCTTACTTGATAGATCATGAAAGTAGACTTTGATTTAATGATGAATCTAGACTAATAATTAGTCGCAATAAAGATTAGACTAAAACTTAGCGATAATAATGTTAGGTTTCGTCAAAGGAAAATAGAATCGTTAGAAGCGAAGCGCTGCCCGAATTTGGAATCACCACCTCAACAAGTGAGTGCATAGTTACTTTCATCTTACACATAGATATGAAGTATTTTATATAAATTACGTGCTATGTGTGTATACTGTCTGAATACTTGTTGTCTATGCTGGATGAAACGTTTTATACATGTTTTAAATGATCTAAATTGTATATGTATTTTATATCTACAAAATGTGTTGGGTAAAACATGGGTAGATTAGAGGTGAGATAAATGATGAGCGATGAAAGATAAGATAAATGATGAGCGAGGAAATATGAGATGATGATGAGCGATGATATATGAGTGATAAAATATGGTGCGAAGCGATGACCTAAGCGATGAGCCAAAACGATGAGCCAAAGCGATGAGCCAAAACAATGAGCCAAAGCGATGAGCCAAAACGATGAGCCAAAGCGATGAGCCAAAACGATGAGCCAAAACGATGAGCCATACGATGATCCAAGCGATGGCCCCGTCATCTAGCAGAGTATGGATGACAACCACGGACTATTCTAGACAATCTAGTGGAACACTAGCAGGCTCGCAACCTGTAGGTGTTGTGAACTATGTGTTCACCCGGTGTACTCTAAAACCCCATTGACAGGTATTACGAGTGGACTCTCGAAAACGATATTGTCAATAAACGAGATAAACCCTGGCGACTATGCAGACTTAGTGTCGATTCCTTAGGATACTCCTTAGGAATGAATGAATGAGGAATAGCTGGATCTTAGGGTAGATCCTTAAGAGTAAAGAAGATAATGGGGATGGGTAATTGGGTTGATTGTTTGATGTTTAACATAATAATTATATTATTGTGGGTTGAAAACCCTATGTACTCACCAAGTTTCCCAACCTGACCCACTCAAGCTTATTTGTATCACAGGTGTCGATATGAAGCTACTTTACACTGAGGGATTTAAAAGAGATGTAGATCCCTAGTGTAAATGAATGTAAGTTCTGTTTATGCTTATGTTTCTGTATTGACGATGACATCCCAAATGTTTTAAAATGGATAAAAATACATTTCTTCGGAAATGCTTTGATAACGTATTTATCATGTTTTTCTGGGAACAAATTCTGCAACATATTTCTTTAAAAGATACTTTGATTTTCAAAATAAAGCATAAACAAATCGGTCTTTTCTGGCCGTGAAAATGGGGATGTCACAGTTGGTATCAGAGCATTAGTTTAAGCGAACTAGGAATAACGATTTATTTCTAGACTTAAACTTAAAATGCTAAGCGATGATCGTGAGGAGCGTGTCTAATATATTTTACGAAGTACACCTGAATAGACACAAGCACTAGCTTAATTAGGGAAGATGCCTAAAATGCTTTTATGTGCTAAATGATTTGTGATGCTTTATGCTATCGTTTGATCGGATCTATGGTCTGTTGCCGACCAGATCTGGAAATTTTATGTGCTCAAGTTTCTAAACGTTTAATTACTATATTAGAATTGGCATGTAACTTTTTGGAGTAATAAGGAGGAATACGCGTCTAAATCTTCCTCTATCTATATTCTCGTCTCGATACACCGAACGCCTGCTTTGGTGTATAGAATTTTATGATAAGGACTCATAGCAGACTGAGCAAATGGAGGAAATGAGAAGGCTTACGATATTGAATGATACCTATCGGAAGATATTTTAAGAGTGATATCTTGCCTTTAGAATGCATCTAATAAATAATACGTCTAGTACCGGAGAAGTGCACTTTCGATTAGCAGAAAGAAATTTTTTTGGTATAATCCATGAAGTTATCCCATCGTATGGAATTTCCACCACCAACCGAGTTGAAACATAATTGATGATTGAAGATACGCATGGAGGAAGTCCTAGTAGAGTCTAGGGGAAATTTTATGATTGTTTGGACACATTTTTATGTGTTAAAATTGTTTTTGTGATAGTAACTTGGAAAGCTGCGAGACAATACTTGGGACAAGTATGAGTAGGTGTGAATGGTAGTAGATGCCTATACTACCGGAAGCACAGGACTCGCACTTGGATCTGGGAAAGTCACAAGGTTACCAAGACGCTAGTAATTGATTCTGTTTTGTTCATGTATGTCGTTACCATCGTTTCGATAATGACTAAGAAGATGATTATTATTCTGACCCTAGTGGTCATATCATGTCGAGTCCGACTAAGATGAGTATGTTACATGGTTCAGAGAACCAAGATCGATGTAGCATCTGACTTAAGTCAGGATATCGATCTAAACTATCATAACAACAACAATTTCGAATAACAATTCAAAGGGCCGGCCTTGGTGCCTTAGACCCTTGAGTATAGTGAGGATAATTCACCTCGCAATGTCGATCTCAACTGATGAATCGAACTCCCGAATCGTTGTCTCACCAAAATCCCAAGTATCCAAAATAACGAATATTAAATCAATAAATGGGAATACTAATCTTGACTAAGAATCCACATAGTCCATTTCTAATTTGGGCCAAGACGCAATATCAAATTCACTATCCAAAAGTCCATATACATAAGCCCATTAATGGCCCAATTTGGGCTTATGGCCCAATTTTCCAAATTGATCCCAACTACCTAATTGGGCCTCATTCTAAAATCCATTGCCAAAACTGGCCCAAAACATCATTGTTCAGAAAGTCCAGCAAGGCCCATGTCAAACTGGCCCAAGAGTGGCCCAATCCCCAAAGCCCAAAATGTCAAAAGCCCAATAGAGGGCGTACACGGGGTGTACTCCTCTAGTACGCTGGGCGTACTTCCATTTGCGTTGACCACCATTGGGGTGGTTGACTCCAGTACGATGGGCGTACAAAAAATATGCGGGGCGTACGCGAGGTTTTGCCAAAACTCTAATAAGTGCTTAATGGCTTAAGCACTTAAGCCCAAACTTCAGATCCATTGACCAAATATGCCTAAGAATCATAAAGTCTCGAACTTTCACACTTTGGACGTCCAGAAAGTTCTTAACACATGGTATTAATCCATAAAGACCTTCCTACTCCATGCATGAAACACAGTTAGCTATTGGGACCTCATTTTTATCACTTAGGACCTCTTCAAGGGTCTGAAAGGACAACTCATCTCGTCCAAATCACATCATGTGCCAACTTGGGACTTTTGGGACAAGAAATGGTTCCTTAAGGCTAGAATGGAAAGATCTATATCATACAAGCATAAAGTTTGAAGCTTTTTACCTTCTGGAGCTTCTAGGGCACCAAAAAACTTCAGATCTACAAGCTTGTTCTCCTGCTCCAACTTCTTGATGCAACACCTTCTTCTCCAACTACTCAAAACACACTCTATAAGCTCACACACTCAAGGAAAGGATTAGGGGTTGGGTAAAACGGCTCAAAACTATGGAGGCTGGGGTAAGGGAGGGTTATGAGCTCATAAGGATGTTTATATAGCACTCAAACCGTAAATTTAGGGTTTCCTTCTGACATGAGTACGCCCAGCGTACTAGAGCGTGCCTAGTACACTCAGCGTATTCTTATGTACGCGCAGCGTACTCCTCCTGATCCCAAAATTGCAATTTAGCCCTTAGGCTTTTCATGGCTTCACCCCTCTATCCCCAGGGACTATAAATGACAAATATTGGGATGTTACAACTCTCCCCCACTTGAAATAGGCTTCGTCCTCGAAGCCTGCTGCGGCGAACAATTCAGGATAATGCTTCCGCATCTTGGACTGCGGCACCCAAGTCTACTCGGATCCTTTCCGATGTTGTCATTGGTCTACCTACATAGTTCAAGTGCTCTCAGTCCTGAATATCACTCAGCGATACAACCGTCTTCTCATCTATTATGCATCTTTTCGTAGCTGCGAGACGTGAAAAGTGATGTGAATATAACCGAACCCCTTCCGGAAGGTCTATCCTATATGTTACCTTGCCAACCCTGTAAAAAATCCTGATCATCCAAAATATCAGGGACCCATCATCCCCCCCCTTCCTGAAGCGAATCCTCTTATGCTGACAGGATAATGCATCCTTCAGCTCCCGAAACAACTCACATGAACAACCAGCTAACAAGTACGAACACTCATACCTGGCCCAATCAGCCTCGGGCTAGTACCAAGCATGCCTACGATGGGTCCATGCATCCCTAGGATGGAATACCCTCATATCACACACATGTTTGGCCCAATCAACCCTCGAGTTGGAATAGCAACCATGTCATGTCCAATCAATCATAGGGTCCGGTCATCATCATGATGGAATACCCTAGATTAGAATACCTCTATGAACATAACTCGGGTCTACTCATAACTTGAGATCTAAGTATCTATCCTTGCGTATCATCCACAATCCTCTGATTCGTCACAACCGAGTACAACCCACCCGAATCTCAACAATACATCCCTTCCAAACGCGCTCCAATAAGAGACATAACCATCACTATCTCTATGCCCACAACTTATGACTAGAATACCCTTACATGGTCCTCAACATAGGTATGGATTGCTTCTGAGCCCACATCATGAGTCTGGTATGCCCTCTCCGTGTAACGCCCCGGTTGTCAGGTATTAATATTACAGTTTTAGACCTTCAAGTTTTAAGGTCTACTCGACGAGTTAGATTCCCTACTCGTCGAGTAGCAGTGGGTTTGAGCCACGTCATTAAGTGACCGACTCGCCGAGTCGGAAAGGTGACTCGACGAGTAGGAGCTGGCAGAGGAAACCCTAATTTTCGGGGTTTTGCACCCTATTTAGTGGACCATTAGCGCCTCCCTCAGTCCCCTACAGCCCCTGAGAGCCCAGAAAACCCTATTTCGTGTGTGAGCTTCATTTGAGTGTGTTTGAGCTTTTGAAAGGTGAAGTTTGTGAAGGGAGCTTGAAGATTTAGAAGCTAGCAGCAAGAAACTTGTGTGGACCTACAAAACCTGCCTCCTCTAGTTTCATTTTGAGGTATCAATTCGTGATCTTAGCTTTATTTCCTTCTAGATCTCATTGGGTGAAGTTAGGGCTTTTTGCCTTGATTATGGAGCTATATTGGGTACATGAGCTAGATCTGAAGTTGAAACTTCAGATCTGGACCCTTCTTGGGTTCCAAGTTTATAAAGTTCTGAGCCTTGCAATGTATGAGCCTTTCCTTAGGAATTAAACCCCATTTCAAGCTTGAATAGTTCCTTTTGATCCTTTTAAGCCATGCAAGAACGTAAAGGTGGCAACTTTACGTTGAAAACACACCCTAGGAACTCAGATCTACTGTTTGGAATGATGGGTTAGCTCGGAATCGGTTGATTATGGGTATAGATTGCATGGACTCGGCGAGTCGGATAATCCGACTCGATGAGTCAATGTAGGGTTTACAGGTCAGGGGTTACGTTTGAACTCGGCGAGTCTGGGGGATGACTCGGCGAGTCTTCTGGGGTTTTCCCGATTAGATAGACGCACTGGACTCGACGAGTTGGAAGCTACACTCGACGAGGCTGGTCAACAGGGACGGTTGACCGTTGACTTTGACCAAAGGAAGGACCAGTACCGTGAGAGGGCAGTTTGAGTAAATTAGAATTTATGATAGGAATTATTGGTGGAATAGGTGTTGGTGTTCGGGAGCGTGGTTTGGAGGTGTTCGATATTGTATCTTCGATCCACTTGTCAGGTGAGTTATCCTCACTATACTAAGGGGTCTAAGGCACCAAGGCCGGCCCATTGGATATGTTATCCTAGCAGTGTTAGATGTTGAGTATGAATTAGTGATGCATGCTAGTTATTATGCCAGTTAGGTAGATCGGTAGGACTACCTGTGTTGTTATATGATTATCTGCATGCTCAGTAGTTATGTTATATGTTGATATGTTATGTGGGATGGGTTGAGGATGTACTGCTTCGTGCGGTGACCAAAAAACCCTAGGAGAATTCCAGATACGAGCTGTGGGCCTGGTAGGCAATCCAGACTCGTACTGTGGGCTCGGGAGCATTCCAGATACGAGCTGTGGGCCCGGTAGGCAATCCAGTCTTGTGTGGGCTCAGTGGCAATCCAGATGTGAGCTGTGGGCTCGGTAGGCAATCCAGACTCATACTGTGGGCCCAGGGGTATTCCAGTCTGTAATGCTGTGGACCCGTTACATGCTGTTATTTGTTCCTGTGTTATTGGATTTTATGTGTATCGGTATTTTGGGGGTAACTCACTAAGCTTTCGGGCTTACAGTTTCAGTTTATTGTTTCAGGTACATCAGGGGATCGCGGCAAGGCGAAGGCATGATCGTACAGTTCCTCATGTTTTATTTATGTTTCTGGGAAAAACTCTGATATTGAACTATTTCGAAAACAAGTTTGTATTGGTGAATGGTTTTGAAATGTTTTAAAAAGTTTAAATTTGGTACGAATTTTATGGATGTTACAAGTTTGTATCAGAGCCTTGGTTTGAGTGAACTGGAGGAACATTAGTGTGAATCCAGTCTCAAATCAAGGAAATATTTTCAAAATGATTTTCTAAATGGTTTTCAAAATAAGTAAAGGAGGATGCAGGGTGTACGATCAGCCGGAGCCAGTAAGTAAACCCCAAAATACCATACAAGTTATTTGATTATGTGATATGTAGAACAACATGTTAGTACTAGGCTAGGGATCTTCAGGAATTGCATGATAGAATTGCCTGATTATATGATGTCTGCTAGTCTAGGGTTTCCTTATATGAAATTGACATGATTACTGCAGTTGCTTAGTGTACGCATCACGGTTGTACATAATTAAGATATTATAGCCTGAGAATGTTTGATTTGGCCTTAGGTTCTGTTCTTGTTTGATTGGGAGCTTAGGTTAGGATTGGATATTCGAAAGTCTGTAGGGTACAACGTTATGTATGGCTAGCATACACTAGTGTTGCAGGGTTGGTGGAAGTTCATGGGTGGGTGGTTTGTGAGAGGTCGGGAGACCGGTAGTTAGCATTCCTCTAGGAGTGAGGATTGAGTGCTTGTTATGCTTTGCATCTTGTTAGGGTGTTGGGGTGATACTTGGGGAAAATATGGGTAGGTGTGGAAGGTAGTATGGGTCTGTACTACTGAAAGCACATGACCCATACGCGTGTCAAGGAAGTCACAACCCCTAGGGTTTTGATTGGGAGTTGGTTCCCTGTTGTTATGTGGTTATCTGATATCTTTTGGTATGTTTTCAGAATGGTGGTTACAAGACGCTTTATGACTGGATCCGGGTCAGGATCAGGATCAGGAGACAGGGGCCAGGATGGTCCAATAGCACCCGAGCCTGTGGTGCAGATGGGTACAGATGAGTTGGATGCCAGGATTCGTGAGATCCTGCATGATGAGGTTGCTGCTATGTTCCGGGCATAGCTACCAAAGATGTTTGGGTCTATTAATACCGCCATTGTCGAGTACTTCGACGAGCGTTATGCATCCCTAGCGGAGACGGCTGCCGCTACGGCTGCATCGGCTCTAACAGCGGCAGGAAGGGGAGGAGGAGGAGCCAGCCGGGCTTTTCAGTACAGGGACTTCGATAATACGAAGCCCCCTACTTTTGATGGGACTCAGGTGTTGGATTAGGTGTCTAAGCCCATAACTATTATTGGTATGTATTCGACCCGAGAGTAGCATGGTCCATTTGGTTTGCATATCATCAGGTCAATTTGTTAGGATGGACTTTTAAGAGAAGAGGTTATATATGATTTATTAATATATTATAAGTTTTATGAAGTCATATGTTTTAAATAATATTGATCAAGAATTAATTTAGAATTAATTTAGTGATCAAAAGAGACTAATTAAAACTATGGGGACTAATTATGGTAATTAGTTATATTTATATGTTTTGGGCTTATGATCCATGTTGGACCAAGTTTATGTATGGATACATAAAGAGTTGGGCCACATGAACCATGGATCATAAGATCCATGGATATGGGTTTGGGTTATACCCATGACTCTTAGAATTCAACACATATAAATACATATGTTATGACCTAAAACCGCCACCCCCTAGTCACACCCTAGAGTGTGTGCATGTTCTTGGAGTTCATGAAGGTTTTAGAGTGCATGGAGATTCTCTCTCAAGTGCTACCTTTGTCCTTGATGTGTTGTGACTTCATTTGAGGCTTCCACACTATTGGGGCTAAGTTCTTAAGGCCAAATACATCAAGACTTCCAGCCACACAAAAAGGTATGTTACACTATCTAGTATTTTATGTAGTTTGTATGACAATTGCATGCTAGCTATAGGTTCAATACCTTGGAAACCATTTGCATGTATAATTATTGAAAACATAGATCCAAGGTATTTAGGGTTGTATGTGCACCATAGGATGTTGTATTATACCAAAACCCAACAGTGGTATCAAAGCCTAGGCTTGTTTTCACTTATACTTGATGCAAACTTGTTTTTTCAAAGCTGAAACTGTCCAGACCATAAAACTCGACGAGTTTATGCAAAAAACTCGACGAGTTCATCATTTTGGGCATGAACTCGATGATTTCCCCAAGGAACTCGACGAGTTTTGGGTGCTGACAGCTTGCTGTTTGATGTTTTTGGCTGGAATTGGACTAGGAACATTACCCTAAGCTGTTTTTGAATTTGTAAACCTGTTTTTGATGTGGTAATGTTCATGCTAAACCAATTTCAAATATAATTGTCAATAGATTCATGTTTTGTATTAGTTTAATGGTTAGGCTAATTTCATGAAAAAGTTTGATTTGAATTGTCTTGTTCTTATGAGTTAGTCTAGATTAATAGAAAAGTTATGTGATAATTTGTTTTCAATCCATATTAATCTTAAAGTTGCTCATAAAATGTGTTTTGTAACTTGTACTCAAGTTATATGAAAAGTCACATTTATGATCCTTTAAAAATCATAATATTTCCATAAGTTAGGAAAAATGAAGAGTCTTATTTTCTTGAATGATTTTAAAGTCTTCCATAACTTGTCCTCAAGTTATGGAACTTGAAGAGTTTATTCATTAAACTACTTTAAACTCATAGGTTATGAAAATGAAGAGTTTATTTTTCCTTAAATGTTTTTTAAAGTCTTCCATAACTTGTCCTCAAGTTATGGAACTTGAAGAGTTTTTATTAAAACTACTTTAAATTCATAAGTTATGGAATTGAAAAGGTTTTTGAATTGTTCAAAACTTGCCCTCAAGTTTTGGAATTTGTAAAGTTTCCCCCCATGAATACTTTAGTTCCAAGTTAAACCCTTAGAATTTTAATAGTTTAAAATTCAACCCTTATACTATTATAATATTATAGGTTTAATATTTATATATATGTATAAGAGTAAAAGACAGTCTTACCGTTAGTAGGCCTCATTCACGAAGCCGGTCTATAAGGGGGGTATAAGGTTAGTGCATATAAAATGGCAGTTTAATGGGTGTCCACTCTCACCCACCGCTTCCTTGACTGGTGGAGGGTCGTTAGCCGAACGGGTTTGACAGGACTATAATTCTCCCTTCATTAAAAGTATTAATGATAAATACTAAGTAACTAAACACTTATAAATTCCCAATCTTAGTTACTTAGGAAAATGTGAATTTGGTGCTAACCCATGAAATTTACACTTTGTACCTTACCAAGTCGTTAGTGGAGCGTGTGTGGTTAACCGACACACTAACATGGACTAGTAAGAGTGGCGAAGGGTAACTTAATGTTTATCATAGATCGGTGGAGTGTGTGTGGTTAACCGGCACATCGATTAGGTGATAATATTAAGGGTACCAAGTGAATTTGCATGGTTATTCACACCTTGTATTGTGATCCTCGGCATCCCAGTCACAAAATCTGAGAGGGCACAATCAAGATTGAAACATTCCATTGAAAAGTTCAATGAATCTCAAAATATCTAGGAGTTTCAAAACCAATTAAAACCTAATAAATTATTTCGTTTTTCATGGTGGAAATTGGTGAATCGTCATTCGCCTACCTTCAAATATTTTATAGCTTGGATTACGGCATCCCTCTTCCAAGTTGTAAAATATTGTGCTGGGTCCTAGCCTTAATATTTCATATTGGGTGTTATATTAAGGACTTAAATCAACTAACTTGAATATCTCCCATTGTAGATGTCTAGTTTAGACATCTATGATCTTCCCAAATCTCTTGGAATTTCACTTCCTCCACCCCCTCCAATTATTCTCCCTAACCCACAAGTTCAAGGTCACTCAAGCCCTATTGGCAAGCAAGGTCTATGTGTGATCATATCTTGGAGATGAAGTCACGTATTGACAAGCCGGGAGAGTTGGGTGTCAAAGTCTTGAGAAAGTTGGATGTTCAATCACTTTCTAAGTCACATAGTGAGTTCCTTTGGGACTACTATGTGACAGACCATGACTTGACCCTTAATGATCTTACCTATTTGCTTGGTGCTGCTGAGTCAGCAATGATTTTGAGCACTGGTAAAAGCAAATTTGATTAGAATATCGACTTCCCAAACCTTCTATTGCCAAAGGAAGGGGCATTGGTTGCGAAGCTGGCCAAATTTACCTGATAGTCTGTAAGGATGGTAAAGTCAAAAGTTTTGACTCTACTTCAGGTAAAGTCCATTATCTAACTCTATTAAGTTCCTATTTGGAGATTCTTATTACACGATGTGACTAGATCACATTTTGATGTTTTAAGAACCAAAGTGAAGAGGAAGCTTAAAGGAAGAATTTTGAGCTGTTACTTAAAGAGTTGTGATAGATTGCTTAGGAATACATAACAACATAGTTTTTCACATGCATTTGCATTGTAAGGATAAGGTTTTCCGCAAAGTTCTAAAATAAAAGAAAAGGGTTTATTTTATTTTAAAGTATCCTTACAGTGGCATTTGTGAGAATTTGTTGTTTATATGTTTCCATTGATAGCAATATTGGAAAATGGTTTTGATTCTTTCGACTGTGGTAGTGTCATAATTTACCAAATAAGGAAAGATTCTCATCACCCAAGTTTCAGTTGGGTAGAAACTTAGAATCATGCAAGTTGTATGATGAATAAGAATTTTCATCTTTGGAAAATTAAGACTAATTCCTTGTTTACATGTATATGTGAGTCAAGTGAAGGACTAAGGGATCGAGTACACATTCTTGTGCATTGGCCAAGTCCACCACAAAGATCGATAAGACTATTCGTCATGATTACTAAGGTTTAGTAAATATGATTATACTTGCAAGGTTAAGTATAATTCTGAAACATTGCAAAAGTTTCAATGTATGGCAGAACGAATGAGAAGAATCAAATAAGGCAGAAAGATAAAAGTTTCTCAATCTGAAAGGATGGGAGAGTACTTGAGTATCTTGTTTTATGATTATCTTAGTGATTATGAAACCATATCACAATTGTTTCTCTAAGGACATCTTAGTGCATTTGTTTGGCTAAGAAGAGAAATCGTGGATTGTTGAAATGGTTAAAATCAAAAAGATGAATCATACTTCATTCCATAACAAGTCTTAGAGTCATACTCCAAGATTGTAACTTGAGTGACACATCTTAAAGAAGGTTTATTAACACTAGTCGAATGTAAGAGTAAAAGGTGTCCTACTCTTGTACATTTGAAATTGGTAAGTTGTGATGTTTTGGATAAAACAAAGACCAACTAAGGCCAATTGTGTGAAGTGTTTGTCTTGATAAGAATCCGCACTATCCCTTGAATATTTATTTGTCAATGAATGGTTATTGGCAAGAGATTCTTATATGTCAAGAGGACAGTGGGAGTCTAAAAGATCCTGAAAGAGTTTCAAGATCTAATCAGGAATAAAACCTGTAGTTTATCACTAGCACACGACTTGAGGTTTATAACCTATCATGTTAACATATTCCTGTTTCTGTGCCCATTCCAGTTAAAGTTGGTTTTGCATTGGGTGCATAACAACTTGGAAGAAATGGCAGGCCCTTGTGCTGCCAAGTGTCAAGAAATTAAGATTGCACAAGTTTGATCCATATGAGGTTGGATTTGTCACTAACCTTGTCTTGTGATTATGGTTTTGACAAATTCACATGGATAGGAACTCATTCACCATAAAATCTAAGTGTCATAAGGTTTCTCTCCGATTCATGAAAATGATGGTGAGGAAACGCTTTCACTAAGTAGATTTTAAGTAGATAGCAATTGTGTTATTTGCATTCTCAAAGTCGTTAGTGGAGCGTGTATGGTTAATCGGCACACTAACATGGACTTGTGAGAAATGGCAAAGGTCTAAACAATTGAGACTATGATTACGGCATCCCTTTTCATAGTTCTGAAATTGTTTAGACACTCATATGAGTTATCTAAGGAAAGGTGTATGTTTTTTGATAAAGTTTTATCAAAGCATCTTGTATCAAGAAGTCTGATCTTTGGTAAGAAAGTCAATAAAGTATTGATTTCTAGAAGTCCAACTGATTTCTGGATACATGTCAAAGCTAGTGGGAGCATAAGTGTTATGCTAGTAATTATCATGTAAGTGGGAGCATGATCATTATGTTAAGTGTTAATTATAGAAAACAAAAGGTTTCAATTGGGAAAAATTGTTTTGCTATAATTAAGGGAGGGGAAATTATACTTCATTTCAATTCTAAAAGCTTAGATTGAGATTTTGATCATCTTTAGTCAAGAATATATATATATATATATATATATATATATATATATATATATATATATGAATTTTATGTTGGAATGGCCAAACATAAGGAAACTCTATATATATTGCGTTTTCAAAATTCGATTATGATTACGGCATCCCTCTTCATAGTCAAATTTTGAAAACATGGCAAATAAAAAATATTGTAGCAAAAGACTGGTCTATGATCACGTCTTTATGTGAGACATCATGAATCGTGTCCCATATGCTTCGGATATAGGATCGATTGCATGTACTGTAATATTTATACTTTCTAAATTTTCCGAATGCCTAAGGCATTAAGAGGAGAGAAGATCTAGACTTGGATATGACTAAAATGATTAAGCAATTGTCGAGGACAATCTGAGGTTTACCAAAGATTGGTTGCTCATGGACAGTTGGAAGTATAAGTGTTAGTTTTGGAAGGACCATATTGACATATTCTGAAAAGAGGTAACTCTTGTTCAGAAGTGATAGTCAAAATGGGAATCTGGAAAGGTTTCCATAGGTGGAAGTTGTTCTTCAAATATGTGTAAGATTAGGAAACTTAATGCAAGAAGGTTGTTCAAAGCAATGTACTTTGAATTTGAGACTTCGTTTCCATGGAATGCTCTCCATTGGAATACTCTGTAATGTTTGTTGACAAGTCTTTGTGACTTTGTGCATAGTCATTACGAGAGGATCAATGCATATAAGTTTAGAATGTAACAGATTTCGTTAAATGGTAGGAATTTAGAATTCTTACATTTGCGATAAAGATTTGGGATTGTGAAATGAGCATCATTGGAATCATGTTCAATTGATCTATTTCACAAAGTAAAGATCATAGATAAACATAGTGTGCATACTTCGTGTATGGCATGACTAGTGTTTAGAAAACATAGTTTACATGCTTGGAGCATGGGACAACTATTGTTTTAATTCAAGTATAAAGTTGATTATTTGAAACATTATACAATGAATAATGAGTAATCAATATGGTGTTTAAATAAAAAGGTGTTTTATTTACTCTCAAAGGTGCTTGGGACCATAGAGTGATTAGTATTATTCTTGTGTTTCACTTTGCATGTTTTGACTTCTAGAATTGCTAAGTTATCCTTTCCGAATGACTAAGTTATTCAAACCATCCACAGTCGATAATACGTTGGAAGTAGGTATTAAGGCAAGACTGTCATGAATCGGGTTTGTAGATGTCCAAGGTAGTGGACATAGTAAGAGTTACTACAACATTCATGAGTACTCCTGGAATAAGGATTCGAGTATTGGATTAAACCCACGCTCATTTGACTCACTTCATGGATTTTATCACGAGTGATCATGAGACGATAATATCTTATATTCTTCAAACCTAGAGATATGACTTGTTGCCTATGAGTTGGTCATACATTGATTGCACGTAAACGCATTTGGTAACTCGATGTTATAAAACGTGCCTTTGTGTATGATTCAACAAGTAGTAGAACAAGCATATGAGTCGAAGTTTATCCATTCCTTTTACCCTTAAAGGGATAAAAGCGATATCTGTGGGCCCCTCGATGATTTGGTGATGACAAACGTAAGTGCTTGGCCGGGCCTGGACTGATTTGATTTGTTCAATTAGTCAGTCGTCATAAATCTGAAATCGGGAAACAATAAATGGACAGAGAGAATGATTATAATCCATGTCTCAGTCCATATGATATCTAGAATGGAGGAATATATGATCCCTTATCTAATGGACGCGTCATTGATTTGCTCAGAGTTCGACAGCGGCTTTAAGAGCTACGATTGCTGGTCGGGTTTTGGAGTCATACGCAATAAAAGTTTTAGACTTATCCAAGTGGGAGACTGTTGGATTAGGTGTCTAAGCCCATAACTATTATTGGTATGTATTCGACCCGAGAGTAGCATGGTCTATTTGGGTTGCATATCATCAGGACAATTTGTTAGGATGGACTTTTGAGAGAAGAGGTTATATATGATTTATTAATATATTATAAGTTCTATGAAGTCATATGTTTTAAATAGTATTGATCAAGAATTAATTTGGAATTAATTTAGTGATCAAAAGAGACTAATTAAAACTATGGGGACTAATTATGGTAATTAGTTATATTTATATGTGTTGGGCTTATGATCCATGTTGGACCAAGTTTATGTATGGATACATAAAGAGTTGGGCCACATGAACCATGGATTATAAGATCCATGGATATGGGTTTGGGTTATACCCATGACTCTTAGAATTCAACACATATAAATACATATGTTATGACCTAAAACCGCCACCCCCTAGTCATACCCTAGAGTGTGTGCATGTTCTTGGAGTTCATGAAGGTTTTAGAGTGCATGGAGATTCTCTCTCAAGTCCTACCTTTGTCCTTGATGTGTTGTGACTTCATTTGAGGCTTCCACACTATTGGGGCTAAGTTCTTAAGGCCAAATACATCAAGACTTCCAGCCACACAAAAATGTATGTTACACTATCTAGTATTTTATGTAGTTTATATGACAATTGCATGCTAGCTATAGGTTCAATACCTTGGAAACCATTTGCATGTATAATTAGTGAAAACATAGATCCAAGGTATTTAGGGTTGTATGTGCACCATAGGATGTTGTATTATACCAAAACCCAACATCAGGACCCCATCAAGGACATGAGATGGATTTCTAATGTAGAGGGGTGTTTCTTTACTTGCTCATGTCCTACTGACTAGAGGGTAAGATGTGCCCTGAACCTGCTGAGGCTTGGGGCCAAGGACTGGTGGAGATTAACGACAGGGTCGTACTCTGATGAGCAGAGAGCTGCTGTTACTTGGGAGCAGTTCCGGGATATGCTCCGCGCTCGATACATTCCATGGGTTGAGCGGGAACGTTTGGCACATGAGTTTTTGAGTTTGAGACAGGATGGAGAGTCGGTGATGGAGATCACCCGCATGTTCACTGAGAGGGTGATGTTCTGCCCGGAGTTTGCTTCTGAGCAGTGTCAGATGACCCGTTATCTGAGCATGCTCAAGACTGACATTCGACAGTTTGATTCCACCCAGCGATGTGATACACTACTGGATATACAGGAGGCCGCCAGACGGCGTGAGTTGGAGATTGAGCTGCAGCTGAGGGAGCAGCGGTCGGCCCCGACACAGACGCAGCCAGCGCCGAAGCGGTCTAAGACCACTGATTATAGGATCGGGAGTCAGCAGAGCCGTACTTATGGGAAGTGCGGCAAGGGTCATTCTGGGGTTTGTCGAGTTGGGAGTGGGTGCCACAGGTGTGGCAAGGATAGGCACTTTGCGAAGGACTGTCGCCAGCCCACCACGATTCCGAGTATGAGGTTGTGTGTAACGCCCCGATTCCAGGTATGGATTTAAATAAAAGGTTATTTGGTTTTAAGTCCTACTCGACGAGTTGGTTGCCCTACTCGTCGAGTAGCAGCGGGTTTGATACACGTGTTTAGTGACCTACTCGCCGAGTCCATTAAGGGACTCGACGTGTAGGAGCTGGCAGATGAAACCCTAAATTCCGGGGTCTTGCACCCTATTTAATGAATCATACGCCTCCTTTGGCCTCTTTGCAGTCCATTGAGAGTCCAGAAGAACCCTATCTTGAGTGTGTGTGTATTCTTTGGAAGTTTGAGCTTGGAGGAAGATCTTTGGTGAGGGAATCTCTTGGGAAGCAAGCTAGTTGAAGCAAGGGTTTGTGGGATTCAAGTTCTGCATCAAAAAGGGCTCTCTTGAAGGTATTAAATCGTTTTTCCCTTGGCTCATTCTTTTCTAAACCCTTTTGTGCATAAGTTTAGAAAAAGGATTCTTGTGTTTAAGCCAAGATCTGAAGTTGTAACTTCAGATCTGGACTCCCCTTGGCTCCTTGATTCATAAAGCCATCAGCCTTGTCTAGTATAAGCCTTCTCTCAAGGATGTGACTTCATTGCAAGCTTAGTTGTGCCATTTTAGGGTCTTAAAGCCTTGCATGCACGTAAAGTTTGCAACTTTACGTGATAAGCATGCCTAAGGAAGTTGGATCTACAATTTGGGGCCTTGGAATAGCTTAGAAAGTGTCTGCATGGATAAAGGACTGAAGAGACTCGGCGAGTCGCAAAGTCGACTCGGCGATTCATATGAAGATAGGCATTGAACTCGACGAGTTGGATGAACAACTCGGCGAGTCTGATGAAGATCGTCGTAGACTCGACGAGTTAGATGAACAACTCGCCGAGTCGGATGAGTTTCTCCAGGATATGTATGAGTGTGTATCTGTCGAGTTGCAAGAAGGACACTCGACGGGTGGCCTTAAAGTTTGATCAAGAATCGGAGGAACTCGACGAGTCACCTCGATGACTCGGCGAGTTAGAAAGGAACTCGGCGAGTAGTCGAGGGTACTCGGCGAGTTAAGGTCAACATGGACTGTTGATCTTGACTGAGGACTTTGACTTTGACCAGGAGTTGACTAGTGGGCTATGGAGTACCTTATAAGGTTAAGGACTTATGAGTTTATTGTGCTATGGTAATAGGTGGTGGAGCCTGTGTCAAGTGATTCGAGAGTTGGGTTTTATCTACCGAGTCGACATCTGCGAGGTGAGTTATCCTCACTATATCGATAGGGTCTAAGGCACCAAGGCCGGCCCTTTAGTTGTTATCGTTATGGTATGTTACATATGGATATGATCTGTTAGATCGGAATCAGGATAGACAGTATGTTATGCTTTTATGATCCGTAGGGATGAATATGCTAGTGACCTGCTAGGTCAGTGCTATAGTTATGAGTGATTGCTATGATTGGTGATCAGTGAGATATATATGTTTGTTGATTGTATATGCCAGTATATGTTAGTTATGCGCACATGATTATATGCTTGTTGCTTGGGTTGAGGCGGTCCTGCTTTGTGCTGAAGGCCAATACACCCTATGAGCGGTCCGGGGAGACTGTAGGCCCACGTGGCGGTCCAGTCATGCCGAAGGCTCGGTATAGATTCAGTTAGACTGTAGGCCCGGTAGGGCGGTCCAGTCAGGCCGATGGCCCAGTATGCATGTTGGTTGATTGATTATTATGGACATGGTATTATCAGTATGGTATTGGTATTTTGGGGGTAGCTCACTAAGCCCTCGGGCTTACAGTTTTCAGTTATTGTTTCAGGTACTTCAGGAGTTCATGGCAAGGCGAAGGCGTGACCGTACCGCTCCTCATCCTTATGATCTGGCTTTTGGGACACTCTGATTGAATAATGATTTGAAAACACTTTTGTAAACAAATACTATTTAGTTTTATTTATGTTTGAAAAGTTTAAATTTGGCGTAAAATTTATGGATGTTACAAGTTGGTATCAGAGCCTTGGTTTGAGTGAATTGGAGGAACACTTGTGTGAATCCAGTCTCAAATCAAGGAGGTTTTCGGAAAGGAAAAATTTTAAAATGGTTTTCAAAATAAAGGATGGAGGATGCAGAGGGTACGATCAGCCGGAACCTGTAAGTAAACCCCAAAATACCATACAGTTATTTGATATTTTGATATGTTAGAACAGCATGCTAGTGCTAGGTTAGGGATCTTCAGGAATCGCATGATAGATTTGCCTGATTATATGATGCCTATTAGCCTAGGGTTTCTTGTATATAGAATTGACATCATAACTGTAGATGTTTAGTGTATGCATCACGGCTGTGCATAATAAAGACCTCATAGCCTGCGAATGTTGATTCGGCCCTCGGGTAAGATTGGACATTCGAAAGTCTATTGGGTCCAGCGTTATGTGCAGCTAGTATACACTAGCGCTGCAGGGGATGATGAAAGTTTCATGGATGTGTGAGTTGTGAGAAGCGGTAAGACCAGTTGCGAGATAGTTGATATTCCTCTAGGGGTGAGGGTTGAGTGCATTTTATGTTGATGCTAGTGTTAGGGTGTTGTGGTGATACTTGAGACAAATATGGGTAGGTGTGGAAGGTAGTATGGGCCTGTACTACTGAAAGCACAGGACCCATACGCGTAGCAAGGAAGTCACAACCCCTAGGGTTTGTGGATTTGGTCTCCCGATATTATGTTATGTATCTGATGACTTGAGTATATCTTTCAGTATGGTGGTGACGAGGCGTTTTGCTGCTGGGCCCGGATCAGGATCAGGGTCCGGATCGGGGTCAGGGTCGGGAGACGGAGGGTCGGAGGTGCCGGTAGCACCTGAGCCCGTGGTACAGATAGGGACAGAGGAGTTGGATGCCAGGATCCGGGAGATTATGCACGACGAGATTGTTGCGGATTTCCGAGCGCAGCTGCCAGAGATGTTCGGGTCGATTAAGACCGCGATGGTTGAGTACTTTGATGAGCGATATGCAGCTCTAGCAGAGACAGATGCCGCTGCAGCCACTTCGGCTGTAACTGCGGCAGGGGTTGGAGGACGAGCCTGTTGGGTTTTAGTATACTATAACATCCTATGGTGCACATACAACCCTAAATACCTTGGATCTATGTTTTCTTTATTATACATGCAAATATGAAGTTTCCAAGATATTACCCTATACTAGCATACAAATATCATATACTTGGGTAATAAAATAGATAGACCACATACCTTTTTTTTATGTAACTTGTCTTCATGAAGTTTGAGTGCCTAGTGCCCCAAGTGTGACCTCAAATGGTTTACACAACACCATGAACACTTGGAATAACCTTGAGAATAAGGATACCTTGGTTCTCTCTAGTGAAATCAGCCTTGCCCTTTTGTGTACACACACTAGTACCCATTTCATCAACCAAGGACATCTTTATATAGTGTGGAGATTAGGGTTAAACCCTAATACCCATGACCTTTCATTTCATATGATCCAAGGGTTAAACACTCCATGGACTATCCATGAAAGCTTAGCCCAACCTAAATGAACTTGGCGCATCACACACATATATCTTAGAGTCCATATTTAATTAGTTCCTTTTGATCACTTAATTAATTATAAATTAATTCTTGATCAATACTAATTAAATAATATGATTATATATATTAATATATTAGAACTTATAATATATTAATATAAATCACTAGTATCCTTTTTCCTCATCTTGTCTATCCAATTGTCCTGATGCCATGTAACCCAAATGGACCATGCCGGGTCGGGTCAAGTCTTACCAATTATAGTTATGGACTTAGACATTAATCCAACAGTCTCCCACTTGGATAAGTCTAAAACTATTATTGAGTATGACTTCAAAAACCAACTGGCAATCGTAGCTCTCAAAAGCTTCTGTTGAACTCTGACCTTGCCGATGAACTCTGACCTTTGTCAATGACTTGTCCATTAGATAAGGGATCATATATTCCTCCATTCTAGATATCATATGGACTGAGACATGGATTATCAATCATCCTCTCTGTCCATTTGTTGTTTCCCGATTTCTGATTTTATGATGACTGACGGATTGAACAAATGAAATCAGTCCTGGCTTCGCCAAGCACTCACATGTTTCATCGCTAAATCATCGAGGGGCCCACATATATCGCTTTTATCCCGAAGGTAAAAGGAATAGATAAACTTCGACTCATATGGCTTGTTCTACTACTTGTTGAATCATACACAAAGGCACGTTTTATAACATCGAGTTACCAACGCGTTTTCGTGCAATCAATGTAAAACCAACTCATAGTAACAACTCATATCTCTAGGTTTTAAGAATATAAGATATTATCGTCTCATGATCACTCGTGATAAAATCCATGAAGTGATTCAAATGAGCGTGGGTTGAATCCAATACTCAGAACTTATGAGCACTCATGAGTGTTGTAGCACCGCTTTGTCCAACATCTTAGACCTCTACAAGCCAACCCATGACAGTCTTGATTCATATCTACTTCCAACATATGACCGAATGTGGATAGTTTGAATAACTTAGTCATTTAGGAAGAATGACCTAGTTTATTCTGGAAGTCAAAACATGCAAAATGAAACACAAGAATAAATGAATCAAATATGGTATCAAACCCTATAAATATAAATAGACCACTTTTATTTATCACCATACTGATTACTCATTATTTCATTGTTTCGGTTTTATCAACTTTATACCTGAATTAAAAACACTAGTTGTCCCATGCTCCAAGCATGTACACTATATTTTTCTAAACAATAGCTTTGCCATACATAAAGTATGCACTCTATAAGTATGCACTCTATGTTTGTCTATGATCCTTACTTTGTGAAATAAACCAATTGAACATAATTTCAATGATTCTAATTTCACACTCCCAAATCCTTATCGAAAAATGTGAGAATTTCAAATTCCTATCATTTATCGAAATCTGTTTAGATTTTAAACTTATATGCACTGACCCTCCTGTAATGAATATGTACAAAGTCATAAAGACTTGTCAACAGTCATTATAAGGTATTCCAATGGAGATCAACTCCATGGAAACTAAGTCTCATATTTAAAGTACATTGCTTTGGACATGCTTCTTGCATTAAGTTTTCTAATCTTACACAGATAACTTCCACCTATGGAGACAACTCCATATTCTCATTTTGACTATCACTTCTGAATAAGAGATGCCTCTTTTCAGAATATGTCAATATGGTCCTTCCAAAATTAGCACTATAATTCCAACTGTCCCTGAGCAACCAATCATTGGTAAACCTCAGATTGTCCTCGACAATTGCTTAATCATTTTAGTCATATCCAATTCTAGACCTTTTCCCTTCTTAATGCCTTTGGGCATTTGGAAAAATTTAGAAATGACAAATATTATAGCACATGCAATCGATCCTGTACCCAAAGCAAATGGTACACGATTCATGATGTCTCACATAAAGACATGATTCTAGACCAGTCTTTTGCTACAATATTTTTATTTTCCATGTTTTCAAAATTTGACTATGAAGAGGGATGCCGTAATCATAATCAAATTTTGAGAACGCAATATATAGAATTTCCTTAAGTTGAACCAATCTAACATGAAATTCATATATATATATATATATATATATATATATATATATATATATATATATATATATATATATATATATATATATATATATATATATATATATATATATACTTGACTAAAGATGATTAAGGTCTCAATCTAAGCCTTTAGAACTGAAATGAAGTATATCCTCTCCCTTAATTATAGCAAAACAACTTTTTCAATCCCTACAGCCTCACGAATTGAAACTTTTGTTTTCTATAATTAACATTACTAACTTGCAATACTAACAATAATTATCATGCTCCCACTAACATGATGATTATTAGCATAACACTTATGCTCCCACTAACTTTGACATGTACTCAGAAATCAGCTGGACTTCTAGAAATCAATACTTTATTGAATTTCTTACCAAAGTTCAGATTTCTGATACGAGATGCTTTGATAAAACTTTATCAAAATCATACACCTTTCCTTAGATAGCATGCATGTGTGTCTAAACAATTTCAGAACTATGAAAAGGGATGTCATAATCATAGTCTCAATTGTTTAGACCTTTTGCCATCTGCTTCAAATCTACTTGGTGGAAGTGTTTCCTCACCATCATTTTCATGAATCGGAGAGAAACCTTATGACCCTTAGTTTTTATGGTGTATGTGTTCTTATCCATGTGAATCGTCAAAACCATAGTCACAAGACAAGGATAATGACAAATCCAAACTCATATGGACCGAACTTATGCAATCTTAACTTCTTGCCACCTGGCAGTACAGGGCCTGCCATTGCTTCCAAGTTGTTATGCAACCAATTGAGAACTTTCAGAACTCCTATGCAAAGCCAACTTTAACTGGAATGGGCACATAATATGTCAACACGACAGGTTATAAACCTCAAGTCGTGTGCTAGTGAAGAACCTCAGGTTTTATTCTTGATTAGTTCTTGAAATTCTTTTTAGGATCTTTAAGACTCCCACTGTCCTCTTGACATATAAGACTATCTTGCCAAATATTCAAGAGATAGTGCAGATTCTTTATCAAGACAAACACTTCACACAATTGGCCTTAGTTGGTCTTTGTTTTATCCAAAACATTACAACTTACCAATTTCAAATGTACAAGAGTTGGACACTTTTACTCTTACATTTGACAAGTGTTTTAAACCTTTCTTTAAGATATGTCACTCAAGTTACAATCTTGGAGTATGAATCTAAGAATTGTTTTGGAACGAAGTATGACTCATCTTCCTGATCTAACCATTTCAACAATTCATGACTCCTCTTCTTAGTCATAAGAATTCACTAAGATGACCTTTAGAGGACTAATTGTGATATGATTTCTAAATCATTAAGATGATCACAAACATGATACTAAAGTACTCTCCCATCTTTTCATATTTGAGAAACTTTTATCTTTCTGCCTAATTTGATTATTCCCATTCGTTCTGCCATACATTGAGACTTTTCCAATGTTTCAGAATTATACTTAAACTTGTAAGTATAACCATATTTACTAAACTTTAGTAAATCAAATAGTCTTAACGAGCTTTGTGGTGGACATGACTAGTGTACAAGAATGTGTACTCGATCCCTTTAGTCCTTCACTTGACTCACACATCCATGTGAACAAGTAATTAGTCTTGATTTTCCAATGCTTGAAAGTTCTCATTCATCATACTATTCAACTTGCATGATTCCAAGTTTCGGTCCAATTGAAACTTGGGCGATGAGGATCTTTCCTGATTTGGTAAATTTAGACACTACCTTAAATGAAAGAATCAAATCCATTTTCCAATATTGCTGTCAGTGGAATCATATAAGCAACAATTTTCCACAAATGCTATTGTAAGGATACTTCAAATAAATCAAATTAAACAATTTTCTTTTATTTTAAAACTTTGCGGAAAAACTTATCCTTACAATTCACATGGAAAATTGTTGTTATCTATTCCTTAGCAATATATCATAACTTCTTAAGCAACTGCTCAAAGTTCTGATGCGATCGAAATCCACCTTCGCGATCAAAATCAGCATATACTTCCTTTAAGATTTCTCTCTATTCTTTGATTCTTAAAACATCAACATGTGACCCAGTCACATCATGTAATGAGGATCTCAGAATAGAACTTAACAGAGTTAGATAATGGGCTCTACCTGATGTAGAGTCAAACTTATTGACTTTAACATCCTTAGGTAAATTTGGCAGCTTTGCAATCAACGCCCCTTCCTTTGGCAAAATAAACATATGGACCCTTTGGTAATGGGACTATCTCAAACTTAGCCTTTCTCTTTACCATTTGGTCAACTAGGTTGACTATGGCCAATCCCTTTCCATTGGGAAGAGAATGCTTTTTCTGGATTTCCAGTGTCACCATTGTCACTGTCCATAAAGTTTTTGGGAAGTTGATATTCTAATCAAATTTGCTTTACTATCGTTCCAAATCATTGCTGATTCAGCAACACCAAGCAAATAGATATGATCATTAAGGTTCATGTCATAGTCTGTTTCATAGTAGTCCCAAAGGAACTCACTATGTGACTTAGAAAGTGATTGAACATCCAACTTTCTCAAGACTTTGACACCCAACTCTCCCGGCTTGTCAATATGTGACTTCATCTCTAAGATGTGATCACACATAGACCTTGCTTGCCATTAGGGCTTGAGTGACCTTGAACTTGTGGGTTAGGGAGAATAATTGGAGGAGGTGAAGGAAGTAAAGTTCCAAGAGATTTGGGAAGATCATAGATGTCTGAACTAGTCATCTTTTGGGAGATATTCAAGATAGTTGATCTAAAGTCCTTAATATAACACCCAATATGAAATATTAAGGCTAGGATCCAACAACCTATTTATAACTGGAAGAGGGATGTCGTAATCCAAGTTATAAAATAGTTGAAGGTAGGTAAATGATGATTTACCAATTTCCACCATGAAAAACGAAATAATTTAATTAGGTTTTTACTTGTATTTGAAACTCCTAGATCTTTTGAGATTCATTGAACTTTTCAATGACATGTTTCAATCTCGAGTGTGCACTTCAGGTTTCGTGACTGGGATGCCGAGGATCACAAAACAAGGTGTGAAGTAACCATGCAAATATACTTGGTACCCTTAATATTTACCCTTCAATCGATGTGCCGGTTAACCACACGAGCTCCACCGATACTATGATAAATATTAAGTTACCCTTTGCCTACTTTGTTAAATCCAAGTTAGTGTGCCGGTTAACCACACACGCTCCACTAACGGTTTAAACAAAGTGCAAAGTGTAATTTCATGGATTAGCACCTTATTCACATTTTCCTAAGTAACTAAGATTGGAAATTAATAAAAGGTTTAGTTACTTAGTATTTATCATTAATACTTTTAATGAAGGGAGAATTATAGTCCTTGTCCTACCTATTCGGCTAACGACCCTCCACCAGTCAAGGAAGCGGTGGGTGAGAGTGGACACCCATTAAGCTGCCATTTTATAGGCAACAACCTTATACCCCCCTTATAGACCGGCTTCGTGAATGAGGCCTACTAATGGTATGACTGACTTGCTCTTATACATATATATATATATATATATATATATATATATATATATATATATATCTATATATATCTATATATATATATATATATATATATATATATATATATATATTATTAACTTATAATATTGTAAAGTATAAGGGTTGAATTTTAACTTTTAAAATTCTAAGGGCTTAACTTGGAATTAAAGTATTCATTAGAGAAAACTTTTCAAATTCCAAAACTTGAGGGCAAGTTTTGAAACTATTCAAAACTCTTGGATTTTCATAACTTATGAGATTTAAGTAAAGATTTAAAACTTTTAATGAAGAGACTCTTGGACATCCATAACTTGAAGACAAGTTATGGAGCCATAAAAACTATTTATAAGAAAAGACTCTTCATTTTTTTTGTAACCTAAGGCATATTTATGAGTTTTTTAAGATTCATAAATGTGACTTTTCATATAACTTGAGGACAAGTTACAAAAAAAACACATTTTATGAACAACTTTTAGATTAATTAGGATTGAAAACAACTAAAACACAATTTTTTTTCCATTAATCTAAACTAACTCATAAATCAAGGAAACATAAAACTTTTGGTAATCCATAACTTATGGAGTAAAATGCTTGTTTTATGATGAAACTTTTCATGTTCCATAACTTAAGAATAAGTTATGGAATTCTTTAAAACATTAACACCAAATTTTGTAACTCCATAAAAACAATTTTTTTTTTATAAAACCTTTTCATATCCATAACTTATGGAGGTTTCAAAACACATAAGATCACAACTTTAAAAAAAACATTTTGAGCTCCAAAATTTTATGACAAAATTTGTAACTCCTTAAAACATTTAGATCAAACTTTTAAAACTAATAAAATAATCATATCATTTTATCTTTTACTAAATTTGACCTAATTCAACTCATATAGCAAATGATTCAAATTTTACAAATAATTAGTTTTTCACAAAACAAGTAATTATCTTAAAATTTGACAAACTTCATGTTTTTTTTTTTCAACTTTGAAAATCAAACATTTGCATGAATATAACAGAAAACAACCAATGACTCTGATACCACTGTTGGGTTTTAGTATACTACAACATCCTATGGTGCACATACAACCCTAAATACCTTGGATCTATGTTTTATCTATTATACATGCAAATATGAAGTTTCCAAGATATTACCGTATACTAGCATACACATATCATATACTTGGGTAATAAAATAGATAGAATACATACCTTTTTTTTTAGTAACTTGTCTTCATGAAGTTTGAGTGCCTAGTGCCCCAAGTGTGACACCTCAAATGGTTCACACAACACCATGAACACTTGGAATAACCTTGAGAATAAGGATACCTTGGTTCTCTCTAGTGAAATCAGCCTTGCCCTTTTGTGTACACACACTAGTACCCATTTCACCAACCAAGGACATCTTTATATAGTGTGGAGATTAGGGTTAAACCCTAATACCCATGACCTTTCATTTCATATGATCCATGGGTTAAACACTCCATGGACTATCCATGAAAGTTTAGCCCAACCTAAATGAACTTGGCCCATCACACTCATATATCTTAGAGTCCATATTTAATTAGTTCCTTTTGATCACTTAATTAATTATAAATTAATTCTTGATCAATACTAATTAAATAATATGATTATATATATATTAATATATTAGAACTTATAATATATTAATATAAATCACTAGTATCCTTTTTCCTCATCTTGTCTATCCAATTGTCCCGATGCCATGCAACCCAAATGGACCATGTCGGGTCGGGTCAAGTCTTACCAATTATAGTTATGGACTTAGACATTAATCCAACAGAGCCAGCAGGGCTTTCCAGTACCGGGACTTCGATAATATGAAGCCCCCGACATTCGATGGTACACAGGATGCGATCAGAGCTATGAGGTGGTTATCAGATGTGGAGGGATGTTTCTTCATGTGTTCATGTCCTGCTGACCAAAAGGTCAGGTGTGCCCTGAACCTGTTGAGGCTTGGGGCAAAGGACTGGTGGAGATTGACGACAGGGTCGTACACGGATGATCAGCAAGCTGCTGTTACTTGGGAGCAGTTTCGGGATATGTTCCGCACCCGCTAAGTTCCACGTGTTGAGCGGGAGCGGCTTGATCAGGAGTTCTTGACTTTGAGACAGGATGGGGAGTCTATGATGGAGATTACCCGTATGTTCACGGAGAGGGCCATGTTTTTCCCGGAGTTTGCTTCAGAGCAGTCTCAGATGACTCGTTATCTGAGTATGCTCAAGACTGATATTCGACAATTTGTGTCTACACAGCGATGTGATACCCTCCTGGATCTGCAGGAAGCCGCGAGGCGGCGTGAGTTGGAGATAGAGCTGCAGTTGAGGGAGCAGCATCAGACACCGGCACAGTTTCAGCCGGCGCCTAAGCAGTCTAAGACCGCTGATACTCGGACTGGGGGACAGCAGAGCCGCACTTGTGGGAAATGTGGCAGGGGACATTCAGGGGTTTGTCGAGCAGGAGGTGGGTGCCACAAATGTGGCAAGGAGGGGCACTATGCCAGCGACTGCCGTCAGTCCGCCCGTCTAGCAGATATGAGGATTTGTTACCATTGTCATCAAGTTGGTCATGTGAAGACCAACTGTCCACAGCTCGCCGCGAAGCTGGCGCAGGGTCCCGCGTCAGCTACTGTGAGGATTGGAGATGGGAGGCCAGTCAAGGTGGAGCCTCTGAAGGCTCTGGGTCGCGCCTTCCAGCTCACGGCCGAGGAGGCCAAGGCAGCACCGGATGTGGTTGCTGGTATGTTTCTTTTCTCTGTCTCAGTTATTGTATTTGTATTATGCTTATTGGTTGTACCTGTGAGTAGGTACGTTTTTAGTGAACTCTTTGCCTGCTTTGGTTTTATTTGACTCGGGTGCGAGTCGGTCGTTCGTATCTCAGACTTTCAGTAGAGGGTTTAGTGTGCCGGTAGATGAGCTTGAGTGTCCGTTACGAGTTTCGATCGCCAACGAACACGGGGTTTCTGCTTCTTCGGTCTACCGAGGATGCGAGTTGGAGATTTTCGGGGTGCCCTTCCCGATAGATTTGATTCCTATTCCCATGGGGGAAGTGTGCGTGATCGTAGGGATGGATTGGCTCAGTCGATTTGGCGCCATGATCGACTGTGAGGGACAGCGAGTGGTAGTTCGAACCCCAAGTGGGGGAGAACTGGTGGTATATGGTGAGGGCACCAGGATAGGATCAGGGTTTTGTTCGGCGGCCAGGGCTCGACAGTATATTCAGCACGGATGTGCCGGTTATTTGGCGTATGTGGTAGATACGCGGGATAGGGATCAGCCCACGGTTTCGGAGGTCGCAGTAGTCAGAGAGTTCGCTGACGTGTTTCCGGAGGAGTTACCCAGAGTGCCTCCGGAGAGGCAGGTTGAGTTTAGGATTGATCTAGTGCCGGGTACGGCCCCTATCGCTAAGGCGCCGTACCGACTGGTACCGCCAGAGATGCAGGAGTTGTCATCTCAGTTGCAGGAGCTGCTGGGTAAGCAGTTTATTCGTCCGAGTAGTTCCCCACGGGGAGCACCGATCCTTTTTGTCAGGAAGAAGGACGGTTCGCACAGGATGTGCATTGACTATAGGGAGTTGAATAAGTTAACGGTGAAGAACCGTTATCCACTCCCGAGGATAGATGATCTTTTCGATCAACTGCAGGGTGCATCTTGGTTCTCCAAGATCTATTTGAGGTCCGGATATCACCAGGTCAGGGTGAGGGAGGAAGACGTGGAGAAAACCGCGTTTCGGACTCGTTATGGTCATTACAAGTTCGTGGTGATGCCGTTTGGGCTCACCAACGCGCCAGCAGTGTTCATGGATTTGATGAACCGAGTCTGCAGACCGATGCTCGATCGCTCGGTCATTGTGTTCATAGACGATATATTGGTGTATTCCAAGACGCGAGAGCAGCACGAGGAGCACCTCAGGGAGCTGCTGGAGGTTCTGCGACGAGAACGGCTGTATGCCAAGTTCTCGAAGTGTGAGTTTTGGTTATGAGAGGTCCAGTTCCTCGGGCATCTCGTCAACCAGGAGGGGATTTTGGTCGACCCGGCCAAAGTCGAGGCAGTTATATAGTGGGAGATTCCAAAATCTCCCTCCGACATCAGGAGTTTCTTGGGATTAGCAGGGTACTACCGGAGATTTATTCGAGATTTTTCCAAGATTGCAGTACCCCTCACTAGTCTAACGAGGAAGGGGGTGGATTTCCGGTAGGGCCCTGATCAGCAGAGGGCGTTTGAGACCCTCCGGCAATGTTTGTGCGAGGCGCCAGTGTTGACGCTCCCCGAGGGAGTCAAGGATTTTGTGGTATTTTGTGATGCATCCATCACAGGTCTGGGGGCGGTCCTCATGCAGAGAGGACGGGTGATAGCCTATACATCACGGGAGCTGAAGCCGCATGAGACGAGATACCCCACGCACGATCTTGAGTTGGGAGCGGTGGTTTTCGCTCTCAAGATTTGGAGGCATTATCTGTACGGGGTCCGATGTACCATATACACGGATCACAAGAGTTTGAGGTACATTATGGATCAGCCGAACCTGAATATGAGGCAGCGCAGGTGGCTGGATGTAGTCAAGGACTATGATTGTGAGATCCTTTACCATCCTGGTAAAGCGAATGTGGTTGCGGACGCCTTGAGCCGCAAGTCAGCTGGGTCTTCTACCCCGGCAAGGTGTATGAGGATAGCGGTGGATTCCCCGCTTGTGAGCTTAATTAGGGATGCTCAGGTCGAGAGCATGAGACCAGGGAACTGGAAGATGGAGCGGATTAAGGGCGAGAACGCCCGGTTTGTTAAGGATAGCCGCGGGTTATTGACCCGACACGGTCGGGTTTGGGTTCCGATAACCGGAGGGATCCGGCAGACAGTGATGGAGGAGGCTCATAAGTCTCACTTTTCTATTCACCCGGGGGCCACCAAGATGTACCGGGATTTGAGTTTGAGTTATTGGTGGCCCGGAATGAAGCGAGAAATCGCTGAGTGTGTTGAGAGGTGCTTGACCTGTAGGATGGTCAAGGCCGAGCATCAGAGGCCGCATGGCAAGCTGCAGCCTCTGGAGATTCCCATGTGGAAATGGGAGCAGATCACGATGGATTTCATTACCAAGCTGCCGAGGACGACGAAGGGGTTTGATGCTATATGGGCCATCGTGGATCGGTTGACCAAGAGTGCCCATTTCTTGGCCATATGGGAGAGTTCTTCGGCTGAGAAATTGGCCGACATGTATGTCAGCGAGATTGTCTCTCGCCATGGGGTTTCCAGTTTCTATCGTTTCCGATAGGGATGTGAGGTTTACTTCCCGTTTTTGGCAGAAGTTCCATGAGGAACTGGGTACGCGACTGCACTTTAGTACAACTTTCCATCCGCAGACAGATGGGCAGAGTGAGCGGACCATCCAGACCCTCGAGGATATGTTGAGGTCGTGCGTTATCGATTTTGGTAGGAGTTGGGATTCCCACCTACCGCTTGCAGAGTTCGCCTACAACAACAGCTATCATTCTAGTATTGGCTCCCCGCCTTTCGAGTTGTTGTATGGTCGGAAGTGTAGGACCCCAGTCTGCTGGGGTGAGATCGGGCATAGAGTTATGGGGCCGACATAGGTAGTTCTGCAGACTACCGAAAAGATACAGCAGGTTAGACAGCGTTTGCAGACCGCTCAGAGTCGGCAGAAGAGCTATGCCGACAGACGCCGATCTAAGTTAGAATTTCAGGTGGGTGACATGGTACTCCTGAAAGTCTCACCCTGGAAGGGTGTGATCCGTTTCAGGAAGAGGGGAAAATTGGGTCCCCGTTTCATTGGGTCGTTCAGGATCATTGCCAGGGTTGGCAAGGTGGCCTATAGTATGGAGCTTCCGGAAGAGCTTAGCCGGATTCATAGCACGTTCCATGTTTCGCAATTGCGGAAGTGTATCATGGACCAGGAGGTAGTGGTATCGCTGGACGACATTTAGGTCGATGAGCGCCTGAATTATGTGGAGAGGCCGGTGGCCATTTTGGAAAGGAAGAAGAAGATCCTTCGGAACAAGGAAATACCTTTGGTGAAGGTGCAGTGGGAACATCGGAGGGGATCCGAATGGATGTGGGAACCGAAGGCGGAAATACGGGAGCATTACCCGACATTGTTTAGCCCAGCGGACTTCGAGGGCGAAGTCTAGTTCAAGTGGGGGAGAATTGTAATGCCCCGATTCCAGGTATGGATTTAAATAAAAGGTTATTTGGTTTTAAGTCCTACTCGACGAGTTGGTTGCCCTACTCGTCGAGTAGCAGCGGGTTTGATACGCGTGTTTAGTGACCTACTCGCCGAGTCCATTAAGGGACTCGACGAGTAGGAGCTGGCAGATGAAACCCTAAATTTCGGGGTCTTGCACCCTATTTAATGAATCATACGCCTACTTTGGCCTCTTTTCAGTCCATTAAGAGTCCAGAAGAACCCTATCTTGAGTGTGTGTGTATTCTTTGGAAGTTTGAGCTTGGAGGAAGATCTTTGGTGAGGGAATCTCTTGGGAAGCAAGCTAGTTGAAGCAAGGGTTTGTGGGATTCAAGTTCTGCATCAAAAAGGGCTCTCTTGAAGGTATTAAATCGTTTTTCCCTTGCCTCATTCTTTTCTAAACCCTTTTGTGCATAAGTTTAGAAAATGATTCTTGTGTTTAAGCCAAGATCTGAAGTTGTAACTTCAGATCTGGACTCCCCTTGGCTCCTTGATTGACAAAGCCATCAGCCTTGTCTAGTATAAGCCTTCTCTCAAGGATGTGACTTCATTGCAAGCTTAGTTGTGCCATTTTAGGGTCTTAAAGCCTTGCATGCACGTAAAGTTTGCAACTTTACGTGATAAGCATGCCTAAGGAAGTTGGATCTACAATTTGGGGCCTTGGAATGGCTTAGAAAGTGTCTGCATGGATAAAGGACTGAAGAGACTCGGCGAGTCACAAAGTCGACTCGGCGAGTCATATGAAGATAGGCATTGAACTCGACGAGTTGGATGAACAACTCGACGAGTCTGATGAAGATCGCCGTAGACTCGACGAGTTGGATGAACAACTCGCCGAGTCGGATGAGTTTCTCCAGGATATGTATGAGTGTGTATCCATCGAGTTGCAAGAAGGACACTCGATGGGTGGCCTTAAAGTTTGATCAAGAATCGGAGGAACTCGACGAGTCACCTCGATGACTCGGCGAGTTAGAAAGGAACTCGGTGAGTAGTCGAGGGTACTCGGCGAGTTAAGGTCAACATGGACTGTTGATCTTGACTGAGGACTTTGACTTTGACCAGAAGTTGACTAGTGGGTTATGGAGTACCTTATAAGGTTAAGGACTTATGAGTTTATTGTGCTATGGTAATAGGTGGTGGAGCCTGTGTCAAGTGATTCGAGAGTTGGGTTTTATCTACCGAGTCGACATCTACGAGGTGAGTTATCCTCACTATATCGATAGGGTCTAAGGCACCAAGGCCGGCCCTTTAGTTGTTATCGTTATGGTATGTTACATGTGGATATGATCTGTTAGATCGGAATCAGGATAGACAGTATGTTATGCTTTTATGATCCGTAGGGATGAATATGCTAGTGACCTGCTAGGTCAGTGCTATAGTTATGAGTGATTGCTATGATTGGTGATCAGTGAGATATATATGTTTGTTGATTGTATATGCCAGTATATGTTAGTTATGCGCACATGATTATATGCTTGTTGCTTGGGTTGAGGCGGTCCTGCTTTGTGCTGAAGGCCAATACACCCTATGAGCGGTCTGGGGAGACTGTAGGCCCACGTGGCGGTCCAGTCATGCCGAAGGCTCGGTATAGATTCAGTTGGACTGTAGGCCCGGTAGGGCGGTCCAGTCAGGCCGATGGCCCAGTATGCATGTTGGTTGATTGATTATTATGGACATGGTATTATCAGTATGGTATTGGGATTTTGGGGGTAGCTCACTAAGCCCTCGGGCTTACAGTTTTCAGTTATTGTTTCAGGTACTTCAGGAGTTCATGGCAAGGCGAAGGCGTGACCGTACCGCTCCTCATCCTTATGATCTGGCTTTTGGGACACTCTGATTGAATAATGATTTGAAAACACTTTTGTAAACAAATACTATTTAGTTTTATTTATGTTTGAAAAGTTTAAATTTGGCGTAAAATTTATGGATGTTACATTGTGTTATCACTGTGATCAGGTTGGCCACTTGAAGGCTAACTGTCCGTTACTCGCCGCGAAGCCGGCGCAGGCTCCATCACCAGCTACACTGAGGATTATCGATGGGAGACAGGGTAGGGCAGAGCCCCCGAAGGCTCAGGGACGCGTCTTCCAGCTTACAACCGAGGATGCCATGGCAGCACCGGATGTGGTGGCTGGTATGTTTCTATCCTTTTGTTTCATTTATCATGTATGTGTTATGCTTATCTGTTGTACCTGTGTTTAGGTACGTTTTTAGTGAACTCTTTGCCTGCATTGGTTTTATTCGACTCGGGGGCGAGTCGGTCGTTTGTGTCGCAAACTTTCAGTAGGGAGTTCAGTGTGCCAGTAGGTGAGCTTGAGTGTCTGTTGCGAGTCCCGATCGCCAACGAACATGGGGTTTCTGCTTCTTCAGTTTACCGAGGATGCGAGTTGGAGATCTTTGGGGTATCCTTCCCGATTGACTTGATTCCTATTCCCATGGGGGAGGTGTGTGTAATTGTGGGGATGGACTGGCTTAGTAGATTTGGGGCCATGATAGATTGTGAGGGCCAGCGGGTGGTAGTTCGAACCCTAAGTAGGGGAGAACTGGTTATTTACGGCGAGGGTACCAGAGTAGGATCAGGGTTTTGTTCGGCTGCCAAGGCTCAGCAGTATATTCAGCACAGGTGTACAGGTTATTTAGCGTATGTGATGGATACATGGGTCAAGGATCAGACTCCAGTTTCAGAGGTTCCAATGGTTAGAGAATTTGCTGATGTGTTTCCGGAGGAGTGACCAGGAGTGCCTCCGGAGAGGCAGGTTGAGTTCAGGATTGATCTAGTGCCAGGTGCGGCCCCTATCGCCAAGGCGCCGTACCGATTGGCACCGCCAGAAATGCAGGAGTTATCATCTCAGTTACAGGAGCTGTTGGGCAAGCAATTCATTCGGCCAAGCAGTTCTCTGTGGGGAGCACCAATCCTTTTCGTCAGGAAGGACGGGTCACACCGGATGTGCATCGACTACCGGGAGTTGAATAAGTTAACGGTGAAGAACCGTTATCCACTCTCGAGGATAGATGATCTCTTCGATCAGTTACAGGGTGCATCTTGGTTTTCCAAGATCGATTTGAGATCCGGGTATCATCAGGTCAGAGTAAGGGAGGAGGACGTGGAGAAGACCGCGTTTCGGACTCGTTATGGTCATTACGAGTTCGTAGTGATGTCGTTTGGGCTCACCAACGCGCCAGCAGTGTTTATGGACCTGATGAATCGGGTCTGCAGGCCGATCGATCGTTCGGTTATTGTGTTCATAGATGATATCTTGGTGTATTCCAAGACCCGAGAGTAGCATGAGGAGCATCTACGGGAGTTATTAGGAGTTTTGACGCGAGAACGGCTCTATGCCAAGTTCTCGAAGTGCGAGTTTTGGTTACGAGAGGTCCAGTTCCTTGGACACCTCATTAACCAAGAGGGGATTTTGGTCGACCCAGCCAAGATCGAGGCGGTTATACAGTGGGGCGTTCCGAAATCTCCCTCAGATATTAGGAGCTTCTTGGGATTATCTGGGTACTACCAGATATTCATTCAAGATTTCTCCAAGATTGCAGTACCCCTCACTCATCTGACGAGGAAGGGGGTAGATTTCCAGTGGGGCCTTAAGGCATTTGAGACCCTCTGTCACCGGTTGTGTGAGGCTCCAGTGTTGACCCTCCCGGAGGGAGTTGAGGATCTTGTGGTGTTCTGTGATGCATCCATCACAGGTTTAAGGGCGGTCCTCATGCAGAGAGGGAGGGTGATAGCCTACGCGTCGTGACAGCTGAATTCGCATGAGTCGAGATATCCCACTCACGATTTAGAGTTGGGAGCGGTGGTGTTCGCTCTCAAGAGTTGGAGGCATTATTTATATGGGGTCAGTTGTACTATATACACGGATCACAATAGTTTGAGGCATATCATGGATCAGTGTATATGAGGCAACGCAGGTGGTTGGATGTAGTCAAGGACTACGATTGCGAGATCCTCTACCATCTGGGTAAAGCGAATGTGGTAGCAGACGCCTTGAGCCGCATGTCAGTTGGGTCTTCTACTCCAGCGATATGTATGAGGATAGTGGTGGATTCCCCACTTGTGATTCTGATCAGAGACGCCCAGGTTGAGGGCATGCGACCGGAGAATTGGAAGCTGGAGAGGATCAAAGGTGAGAACACCCGGTTTGTGCAGGATAGCCGGGGATTATTGACCCGATGCGGTCGGGTTTGGGTTCCGATATCGGGAGGGTTCAGACAGACAGTCATGGAGGAGACTCACAAGTCTCATTTTTCTATTCACCCAGGGGCCACCAAGATGAATAGAGACCTGAGTTTGAGTTACTGGTGGCCGTGTATGAAGCGAGAAATCTCTTGGTATGTCGAGAGGTGCTTGACCTGTAGTATGGTCAAGGCTGAGCATCAGAGGACGCATGGCAAGCTGCAGCCCCTGGAGATTCTGATGTGGAAATGGGAACAAATCACGATGGACTTCATTACCAAGCTACCGAGGATGGCGAAGGGATTTGATGCTATATGGGTCATCGCGGATCGATTGACCAAGAGTGATCATTTATTGGCTATACAGGAGAGTTCTTCGGCCGAGAAGCTGGCCGACGTGTACGTTCGCGAGATTGTCGCTTGCCATGGGGTTCCAGTCTCCATCGTTTCTGACCGGGATGTTAGGTTTACTTCTCGGTTCTGGTACAAGTTCCACGAGGAACTGGGCATGCGGTTGCACTTTAGCACATCATTTCATCCGCAGACCGACGGTCAGAGTGAGCGGACCATTCAGAACCTCGAGGATATGTTGAGAGCATGTGTTATTCACTTTGGTGGGAGCTGGGCTTCCCACCTACCCCTTGCAGAGTTTGCTTACAACAACAGCTATCATTCCAGTATTTGTGCCCCGCCTTTCGAGCTGTTGTATGGGCGGAGATGTCGCATCCCGGTCAGTTAGGGTGAGGTCGAACACAAGGTGATGGGTCGGACGGAGGTAGTCTTGCAGACTACTGAGAAGATTCAGCAGATTAGACAAAGGCTGCAGACTGCTCAGAGTCGGCAGAAGAGTTACGCCGACCGGCGTCGATCCGAGTTAGAATTTCAGGTTGGGGACATGGTACTCTTGAAGGTCTCGCCCTGGAAGGTTGTGATCCATTTCAGGAAGAGGGGAAAATTGGTTCCCCGCTACATTGGGCCGTTCAGGATCATTTCCAGGGTTGGCAAGGTGACATACAGGATAAAGCTTCCGGAGGTGTGTTATGGACCAGGAGGCAATGGTATCCTTGGATGATATTCAGGTTGATGAGCGCCTAAATTATGTTGAGAGGCCCGTGACCATTCTGGAAAGGAAGATGAAGGTTCTCCGAAACAAGAAGATACCTTTGGCGAAGGTCCAGTGGGAGCATCGGAAGGGATCCGAGTGGACTTGGGAACCGGAGGTAGAGATGTAGGAGCACTATCCGGAGTTGTTCACCGCAGCAGACTTCGAGGATGAAGTCTAGATCAAGTGGGGGAGAATTGTAACGCCCCGGTTGTCAGATATTAATATTACAGTTTTAGACCTTCAAGTTTTTAGGTCTACTCGACGAGTTAGATGCCTTACTCGTCGATTAGCAGCGGGTTTGAGCCACGTCATTAAGTGACCGACTCTCCGAGTCGGAAAGGTGACTCGACGAGTAGGAGTTGGCAGAGGAAACCCTAATTTTCGGGGTTTTTCACCCTATTTAATGGACCATTAGCGCCTCCCTCAGTCCCCTACAGCCCCTGAGAGCCCAGAAAACCCTATTTTGTGTGAGCTTCATTTGAGTGTGTTTGAGCTTTTGAAAGGTGAAGTTTGTGAAGGGAGCTTGAAGATTTAGAAGCTAGCAGCAAGAAACTTGTGTGGACCTACAAAACCTGCCTCCTCTAGTTTCATTTTGAGGTATCAATTCGTGATCTTAGCTTTATTTCCATCTAGATCTCATTGGGTGAAGTTAGGGCTTTTTGCCTTGATTATGGAGCTATATTGGGTACATGAGCTAGATCTGAAGTTGAAACTTTAGATCTGGACCCTTCTTGGGTTCCAAGTTTATAAAGTTCTGAGCCTTGCAATGTATGAGCCCTTCCTTAGGAATTAAACCCCATTTCAAGCTTAAATAGTGCCTTTTGAGCCTTTTAAGCCATGCAAGAACGTAAAGGTGGCAACTTTACGTTGAAAACACACCCTAGGAACTCAGATCTACTGTTTGGAATGATGGGTTAGCTCGGAATCGGTTGATTATGGGTATAGATTGCATGGACTCGACGAGTCGGATAATTCGACTCGACGAGTCAATGTAGGGTTTATAGGTCAGGGGTTACGTTTGAACTCGGCGAGTCTGGGAGATGACTCGGCGAGTCTTATGGGGTTTTCTCGATTGGATAGACGCACTGGACTCAACGAGTTGGAAGCTACACTCGACGAGTCTGGTCAACAGGGACGGTTGACCGTTGACTTTGACCAGAGGAAGGACCAGTACCTTGAGAGGGCTGTTTGATTAAATTAGAATTTATGATGGGAATTATTGGTGGAATAGGTGTTGGTGTTCGGGAGCGTGGTTTGGAGGAGTTCGATATTGTATCTTCGATCCATTTGTCAGGTGAGTTATCCTCACTATACTAAGGGGTATAAGGCACGAAGGCCAGCCCATTGGATATGTTATCCTAGAAGTGTTAGATGTTGAGTATGAGTTAGTGTTGCATGCTAGTGATTATGCGAGTTAGGTAGATAGATAGGACTACCTGTGTTGTTATATGATTATCTGCATGCTTAGTAGTTATGTTATATGTTGATATGTTATGTGGGATGGGTTGAGGATGTACTGCTTCGTGTGGAGACCAACAAACCGTAGGAGCATTCCAGATACGAGTTGTGGGCCCGATAGGCAATCCAGACTCGTACTGTGGGATCGGGAGCATTCCATATACGAGCTGTGGGCCCGGTAGGCAATCCGGTCTCGTGTGGGCTCGATGGCAATCCAGATGTGAGCTATGGGCCCGGTAGGCAATCCAGACTCACACTGTGGGCCCAGGGGTATTCCAGTCTGTAAATCTGTGGACCCGTTACATGCTGTTATTTATTCCTGTGTTATTGGATTGTATGTGTATCGGTATTTTGGGGGTAACGCACTAAGCTTTCGGGCTTACAGTTTCAGTTTATTGTTTCAGGTACATCAGGGGATTGCGGCAAGGCGAAGGCGTGATCGTACAGTTCCTCATGTTTTATTTATGTTTCTGGGAAAAACTCTGATATTAAACTATTTTAAAAACAAATTTGTATTGGTCAATGGTTTTGAAATGTTTTAAAAAGTTTAAATTTGGTACAAATTTTATGGATGTTACACTCCGGCCCTCATCTCATGACTGGAATGCTGCCGATAATCTATCGACACTACTGTCGTCACTTCAGTTGCCCAACACTCCATCCTGGAGATACTCAACTCCTCCACTGCCCAAGAAGGCCTAGTTAATGTCCTCAACAGCATCAACAAGTGCCACAGTACTGAAACCTCACCATACACTATCCACTTATAGAACAAGTTGATGGGTTTTCTAGACTACAACATCCTATGGTGCACATACAACCCTAAATACCTTGGATCTATGTTTTCACTAATTATACATGCAAATGGTTTCCAAGGCATTAAACCTATAACTAGCATGCATTTGACATACACCATATAAGATACTAGTTAGGGTAACATAACTTTTATGTAGCTTTAAGTCTTGATGTATTTAGCCTTAAGAGCTTAGCCCCAATAGTGTGGAAGCCTCAAATGAAGTCACAACACATCATGGACAAAGGAAGACATTTGAGAGAGAATCTTCATAAACCAAAAACCATCCATATGAACTCCAAGAACCTGTGTGTCGTTTTTGGCTATGTACTCACCTATTTATATGTAGGATTCCAAGGGTCATGGGTATAACCCAAATCCATACCCATGGATCTTATGATCCATGGTTCATGTGGCCCAACTCTTTATGTATCCATACATAAACTTGGTCCAACATGGATCATAAGCCCAACACATATAAATATAACTAATTACCATAATTAGTCCCCATATATTTAATTAGTCTCTTTTGATCACTAAATTAATTCCAAATTAATTCTTGATCAATACTGATTAAAACATATGATTTCATATTAATATATTAGAACTTATAATATATTAATAAATCATATATAACCTTCTCTCAAGAGTCTATCCTAACAAATTGTCCTGATGATATGCAACCCAAATGGACCATGCTACTCTCGGGTCAAGTACATACCAATAATAGTTATGGGCTTAGACATCTAATCCAATAGTCTACCACTTAGATAAGTCTAAAACTATTATTGCAAGTAAGACTCCAACACCCGAATAGCAATCATAGCTCTTAAAATCCGCTGTCGAACTCTGACTTAGTCAATGACGCGTCCATTAGATAAGGTATCTTATATTCCTCCATTCTAGATATCATATGGACTGAGACATGGATTATAATCATTCTCTATGTCCATTTGTTGTTTCCCAATTTCTGATTTATGACGATCGACTAATTGAACAAATTCAAATCAGTCCAGGCCCGGCTGAGAACTTACGTGTGTCATCACTAAATCATTGAGGGGCCCACAAATATCGCTTTTATCCCTCCAAGGGTAAAAGGAATGGATAAACTTCGACCCAAATGTTCGCTTGTACTTACTCATCAAATTACACACGACGATATGTTTTATAACAACCAAGTTATTGGTTGCGTTTACATATGTGAATGTGCAACCGACGCGCAACTACATCCCACACGTCTCCGTTTGAAGAATATAAGATGTTATCGTCTCATGATCACTCGTGATAAAATCCATGAAGTGATTCAAATTAGCGTGGATTTAATCCAATACTCGAATCTCATTCCAAGAGCACTCATGAATGTTGCGGAAACTTTTGCTATGTCTAAACACTTTAGACATCTACAAGCCCAATTCATGACAGTCTTGATTCATACCTACTTCCAGAGTATGATTGACTGTGGAGAGTTTGAATAACCTAGTTATTCGGGAAGTCAAAACATGGAAAGTGAAACACAAGAATAATCGAATCCAATATGGTCTCACAACTTATGAATATAAATAAAACACCTTTTTATTTATCACCATATTGATTACACATTATTCATTGTATAATGTTTCGATTTATCAACCTAATACTTGAATTAAAACAATAGTTATGCCATGCTCCAAGCATGCACACTATGTTTGTCCAAACAATAGTTATGCCATACTCCAAGTATGCACACTATGTTTGTCTATGATCCTTACTATGTGAAATAGATCAATTGAACATGATTCCAATGATGCTCATTTCACAATCCCAAATCCTTATCGCAAATGTAAGAATACAATATTATTTGCCATTTACTGAAATCTGTTAGATTCTAAACTTATATGCATTGATCCTCTTGTAATGACTATGCACAAAAGTCACAAAGACTTGGCAACAGACGTTTACAAAGTATTCCAATAGAGAGCAATTCCATGGAAACGAAGTCTCAAATTTAAAGTACATTCCTTTGAACATCTTTCTTGCATTAAGTTTTCTAATCTTACACAGATTTGAAGAACAACTTCCACCTATGGAAACATTTCCATATTCCCATTTTTTACTATCACTTCTGAACAAGAGTTGCCTCTTTTTAGAATATGTCAATATGGTCCTTCCAAAATTAACATTATACTTCCAGTTGTCCATGAGCAACCAATCTTTGGTAAACCTCAGATTGTCCTCGACAATTGCTTAATCATTTTAGTCATATCCAGTTCTAGTTCTTTTTCCCTCTTAATGCCCTAGGCATTTGGAAAATTTAGAACGGATAAGTATTATAGCACATGAATCGATCCTATATCCGAAGCATACAAGACACGTTTCATGATGTCTCACATAAAGACATGATACTTGACCAGTCTTTTGCTACAATATTTCTTATAATTTGCCATGTTCTCATAATTCGAATTATGAAAAGGGATGCCGTAATCATAATTGAATTTTAGAACGCAAATAATGTAATCATGACTAAATTTGATTAAAATCTCACAATCTAAGCTTTTAGATTTGAAATGAAGTATAATTTCCTCTCCCTTACTTATAGCAAAACAACTTTTCAAACCCTGCAAAGTACATATTGCAAATTGAAACTTTGTTTTCTATAATTAACATTGCTAACTTGCAACACCTAACATAATAATCATGCTCCCACTAACATGATAATTACTAGCATAACACTTATGCTCCCACTAGCTTTGACATATATCCAGAAATCAGCTGGACTTCTAGAAATCAATACTTTATTGACTTTCTTACCAAAGTTCAGATTTCTGATACGAGATGCTTTGATAAGACTTTATCAATATCATACACCATTCCTTAGATAGCTCACATGTGTGTCTAAACAATTTTTTAGAACTATGAAAAGGATTATGTAATCATAGTCTTAATTTTTTTAGACCTTTTCCATTTCTTACAAGTCTATGTTAGTGTGTCGATTAATCACACACGCTCCACTAACGACTTTGAGAATGCAAATATCACAATTGCTATATACTTAAAATCTATTTAGCGAAAGCGTTTCCTCACCATCATTTTCATGAATCGGAGAGAAACCTTATGACACTTAGATTTTATGGTGTATTTGTTCCTATCCATGTGAATTTGTCATAACCATAATCATAAGACAAGGTTAGTGACAAAACCAAACTCATATGGACTGAACTTATTCAATCTTAATTTCTCGCCACTTGGCAGCACAAGGGCCTACCAGTGCTTCCAGGTTGTTGTGCAAACAATTGAGAACTCATAGAACTCACAAGCACAGTCAACTTTAGCATAGAAATAAGAATATGTCAATACGATAGGTTACAAACCTCAAGTCGCATGCTAGTGATAAACAACAAGTTTTATTCTTGATTAGTTCTTGAAATTTTTTCAAGATCTTTAAAACTCTCACTGGCCTCTTGACATATATGTTTTTCATGTCAAGAACCATTCCTTGACAAAACAAATATTCAATAGTTAGTGCTGATTCTTATCAAGAAAACCACTTCACACAATTGGTCTTAGTTGGTCTTTGTCTTATCCAAGACATCACAACTTACCAATTTCAAATGTACAAGAGTAGAAAACATTTTACTCTACATTTGATAAGTGTTTTAAACCTTTCTTAAGATTATGTCACTCGAGTTACAATCTTGGAGTATTAATCTAAGACTCAATTTTGGAACGAAGTATGACTTATCTTTTTGATTTAACCAATTCAACAATCCATGATTCCTCTTCTTAGCCAAACAAATGCACTAAGATGTCTTTAGAGAATCAATTGTGATATGGTTTCATAATCACTAAGATAATCATAAAACAAGGTACTCAAGTACTCTCCCATCTTTTCAGATTGGAGAAACTTTTATCTTTCTGCCTAATTTGATTCTTCTTATTCGTTCTGCCTTACATTGAAACTTTTCCAATGTTTCAGAATTACACATAAACTTGTAAGTATAACCATATTTACTAAATTTTAGTAAATTATGACGAATAGCCTTATCGTTCTTTATGGTGGACCTGATCAGCACACAACCAAGTGTACCCAATCTCCTAGTCCTTCACTTGACTCACATATACATGTGAACAAGGAATTAGTCTTAATTTCCCAAAGATGAAAATTCTCATTCAACATACAATACAAGTTGCATGATTCCAAGTTTCTATCCAACTGAAACTTGGGTGATGAGAATATTTCCTTATTTGGTAAATTATGACACTACCACAAACGAAAGAATCAAATCCACTTTCCAATATTGTTATTAATGGAATCATATAAACAACAATTTTCACAAATGCCATTGTAAGGATATTTAAAATAAATAAAATTAAAACTTTTTCTTTTATTTTAAAACTTGCGGAAAAAACTTATCCTTACAATGCAAATACAAATGAAAAACATGTTGTTATCTATTCCTAAGCAATCTATCATAAATCTCAGCAGCAGCTCAAAATTCTGATCTTCACGATCAAAATCAGCTTACTCTTCTTTTAAGCTTCCTCTCTTTGATTCTTAAAACATCAAAATGCGACCTAGTCACATCATGTAATAAGAATCTAAAAATAGGAACTTAATAGCGCTAGATAGTAGACTTCACCCGAAGTAGAGTCAAACTTTTTGACTTTACCATCCTTATGATCTTTCAGGTAAATAGGGCAGCTTCACAAGCAATGCCCCTTCCTTTAGCAATAGAAACATATGGACTCTTTGGGAATGGTATATGGGACTATCTCAGACTTAGCCTTTCTCTTTACCATTTGGTCAACCGGGTTGACTATGGCCGATCCCTTTCCATTGGGAAGAGAAGACTTTTCTGGACTTCTAATGTTATCATTGTCAATGTCCATGGAAGTTTGGGAAGTAGATCTTTGTAACGCCCGTAGATCCGGGCTAGTCAATTTAGAGACAATAAGTGTCGAAAACGACTTTTTGATAGAAGACTATTTAGAATGAATAGTCTTAATAAAATTTGTAGCATATGATACAAGGATTTTGTGCACATAAACAACGCCGAAATCCGAGCTATAACGAAGAAGTTATGGCATGTCGAAGTTTCGCGACAGAACTGGCACGACACTGCGAGACGTAAATAGTGAATTTACGATAGAGGGCTTTTTATCCCTAGCAATCTGAACTAAAGTCCTAGTGTTCATTAAACCGAGCGCGTCCATAAAAAGAACGCCCAAATCTGACTTGGTATGAGGAAGTTATGATTTTTCTAAGTTTCGGATTGGCATTGCACAGCCCGAAGATCGAATATTAGATCGAGCGGTTTTTAGCCGAAACAACCTAAACGAGAATCGAAGGTCTCATTAATAGTAGCATAACGGTAAAAAGACAGACGAAAACGGACGTCGGATGAAGAAGTTATGAATTTTTAACGGACCAGTCCTGTCCCGGCCTGTTAAAAATATAACTTTAAAAATAAAGTCAAAATTAGCTGACGAAGTCTAAACGAAAGTTGTAGAGTACGAACCCGCCTACGCGTGGATATAAAGAACATCGAAAACGTAGCTCGTATGCAAAAGTTACGAATTTTAGAAGTTGAAGGTGAAAAATGTGAAGGCTGTGCGAAGGGGTACGCCCAACGTACCTTCGGACGCCCCGTGTTCGCATTACGCGTCGCGTACGCAGTTTGGACGCCCAGCGTTCTCGGAAATACTTGGTATCAGAACAGGCCACGTCGCCCCAGCAGCTTCGCGACACGTGTGTACGGCCGAGTCCTTACGCCCAGCGTAGGTCCGAAGTACGCCCAACGTACTCCGAGGCCTCGCGGCTATAAAAGGTGGCCGAGGCAGCCTTCATTTCCACACCATTTCAACCTTTTCTTTCTCTCTCTAGGTTCTCTCTCTATCCTCCTAAACCCCCGTAAGGCCTAGGAAAACCCCCTAGCCCCCGAAGGAAGCCTCGGAGAGCCCGTAGTCTCCGAGAAAAAGAGTTTTTCGGTTCGAAACTCTGCCCGTGCAGAGCCCAGTTTTCAAGCAAACCTCCTGGTTTCGTCAAAGAAGATTATTTTGAGAAGCGAAGTGTTGTCCGAATCATCACCTTAGCAAGTGAGTGCATAGTCCCTTTCATGAACATGATTTTAATACAAGTATTAATTAAAGTATTAATATCTATTAAAGAATTAAATATTTGTTGAAGAGTTTATGTGTGCATATTATCCGTTTACTTGAGATCTGTGCTAGATGAAAGATTTAAACTTCTCTGTTTTTCAGATCTAAACCGTCGATGTATTTTGTTTTCAGATCTGAACCTTTTTCTTCAAATCTAGGCTATAGATGTATTTTGTTTTTCAGATCTAAACCGTAGATGTATTTTGTTTTCAGATCTGAACCTTTTTCTTTAAATCTAGGCTGTAGATGTATTTTGTTTTTCAGATCTAAATCGTAGATGTATTTTTTTTTCATATCTGAACCTTTTCTTCAGATCTAGGCTGTAGATGTATTTTGTTTTTCAGATCTAGACCTTTTTCTTCAGATCTGAACTGTATATGTAATTTCTTTTCAGATCTAAACTTTTTCTTCAGGTCTGAACTGTATATCTATATTATATCTACGAATATGTTAGGTAGAACATGGGTAGATGAAATTTTTGGATTAGGTGTCTAAGTCCATAACTATAATTGGTATATACTTGAATTGATAGCAGCACAATCCTTTTGGGTTGCCCTCAAACCTAGCAACTGGACAAGGAAATTATGAAAGGAGAGATATTGATTTATTATAAGATTAATAAATTAATATAAATGATTTATTAATATGTTAAAAGATTAATATATTAATTACAAATCATAAGGTTTAATTAATAGTTAGCCAGAAATTAATTAGAATTAATTTTGGGGTTAATTGTATTAATTATAAAGTGCAGGGACTAGTTTACAATTATCTAATAGTTGAGTGGAAGGTTCCAGAACCTCCTTGGAAGGGGGTGGACGAAATCTATAGGGGAAACCCTAATTATTTCATCCAAGGGGCTTGGATAAGGCCTTTGGATAAGCTTAGGCCCCAAGCAAAGGAACATTAGGGTTTTCCCTAAACCCTAGATCCCTCAGCTATATAAGGAGCCTCCTGGCTCTCAAAATCGGCCACTCCTACCTTGGAAGAAACCCTAGGCTGATTTTGCATACCCTAGCCTCTCTCTCCTCATAAGTTTCCTTCTTGCTAGCTCTTGGGTGTGATTCCATTAGAGGTGTTACATTTGTGGTGCTAAGCTTTCAAGAAGATCAAGATCAAAGGATTGTCAATTGTTTGCTATAACAATTGAAAGGTATGTAACTCTTAAACCCTAATTGGTATTTTTGAAAATAGCCTCTCTCCTTAGGGTTCTTGTTTTGCAATTCAAAGTTATATGTTCAATAGTTAAAACATAGATCCAAAGTAGGTTGCATGTGAACTTACGAATTGTTTTTCTAGTTTATTTGTTTTACCTAAAACCTATCAGAAATAGTTGGTTTTGATACTGCCTGAAATACGTGTTAAAAGTATATGTGATAAATATATGATGATTTAGGATATGGAGTAGACCTAACTAAATTAAGAGCGATATTGGGTAGTATCTCCTTGTGAGTACAAATGAGATATACACGGAGGGAATAACTTTAAAACTTGTCATCTATCTGAGAGTATGGATTTGACTTAGTCAGTTGTCCTTAGTCCGAGAGTATGGCTAGGACATAGTTACTTGTTTTTAGATTCGGGAGTATGGATTAGACATACCCGATCCGGGAGTATGGATTAGGTAAAGATGTAAATTTTAGATCCGGGAGTAAGGATCATACATACCCGATCCGGGAGTATGGATTAGTTAAGAAGGTAAATTGTAGATCCGGGAGTATGGATCAGACATACCCGATCTGGGAGTATGGATTAGGTAAAGAGGTAACTTTTAGATCCAGGAATGTGGATTAGGTAAAGAGGTTAATTTTAGAGTATGGATCGTCTCGTTGTGAGGATCGACGGGGTGGGGTAAAGTTGCTTATATATAGTGAAATTGTATATTTTGTGAGCTCTAAAATATATATATGATATAACATTGTGGGATTGAAATCCTACCTGACCCACTCAGTTTATTTGTATCACAGGTGTCGATATAAAGCTACACTACACTGAGGGATTAAAGAGATGTAGATCACTAGTGTAAATGAATGTAAGTTCTGTTTATGCTTATGTTTCTGTATTGACGTTGACATCCCAAGGTTTTAAAAAGAAGAAAATACATTTCTTCGGAAATGCTTTGATAACATATTTATCATATTTTTTTTTTCTGGGAACAAAATTCCGCAACACTTTTCTTTAAAAGTATACTCTGATTTTAAAAATGAAGCATAAACAAATCGATCTTTTATGGCCGTGAAAATGAGGATGTCACAATCTTCCAATCAATTTTGCTTTACGAGTGCTCCAAATCATTGATTCTTTAGCAGCATCAAGCAAATAGGTAAGATCATTAAGGGTCATGTCATGGTCCGTCACATAGTAGTCCTTAAAGAACTCACTATGTGACTCAGGAAGTGATTGAAGAACCTAGTCAACAACCAACTTCCTCAAGACTTTGGCACCCAACTCTCTCGGCCTGTCTATATATGAATTCATCTCCAAGATGTGAGCACACACAGACTTTACTTGCCAATAGGACTTGAGTGACCTTGAACTTGTGGGTTAGGGAGAATAATTGGAAGAGGTGGAGGAAGAGAAGTATGATTTCCATGATCCAATTGCGGGACATCATCTACATTAGGAAAGCTTGTTCCAAGAGATTTGGGAAGATCATAGTTGTCTGAACCAGACATCTACAATGGGAGAAATTCAAGCTAGTTGATTTAAGTCCTTAATATAACACCCAATATGAAATATTAAGGCTAGGACCCAACACACTATTTTATAACTTGGAAGAGGGATGCCGTAATCCAAGCTATAAAATATTTGAAGGTAGGCGAATGACGATTCACCAATTTCCACCATGAAAACCTAATAGGGTATTGGGTTTTAATTGGATTGAAACTCCTAGATCTTTTGAGATTCATTGAACTTTTCAATGGCATGTTTAAATCTCGGTTGTGCCCTCTCAAGTTTGTGACTGGGATGCCGAGGATCACAAACAAAGTGTGAATAACCATGCAAATTAACTTGGTACCCTTAACTTCATCACCTATTTGATGTGCCGGTTAACCACACACGCTCCACCAATCTATGATAAACATTAAGTTACCCTTTGCCACTCTTACTAGTCCATGTTAGTGTGCCAGTTAACCACACACGCTCCACCAACGACTTGGTAAGGTACAAAGTGTAATTTCATGGGTTAGCACCAAATTCACATTTTCCTAAAGTAACTAAGATTGGGAATTAATAAAGTTTAGTTACTTTAGACTTATCATTATACTTTTAATGAAGGGGGTATTAGAGTCATGTCCTACCCGTTCGGCTAACGACCCTCCACCACTCAAGGAAGCGGTGGGTGAGAGTGGACACCCATTCAACTGCCATTTTATAGGCAGTAACCTTATACCCCCTTATAGACCGGCTTCGTGAATGAGGTCTATTGACGGTAAGACTGACTTTGTTCTTATATATATATATATATATATATATATATATATATATATATATATATATATATATATATATATATATATATATATATATTAACTATTGATATTATAATAGTATAAGGGTTGAATTTTAACTTTTAAAATTCTAAGGGTTTAACTTGGAATTAAAGTATTCATGGGGGGAAACTTTACAAATTCCAAAACTTGAGGGAAAGTTTTGAACAATTCAAAAAACTTTTCAATTTCTTAACATATGAGTTTAATATAGGTTTTAAAACTTTAATGAATAGACTCTTGAACATCCATAACTTGAGGACAAGTTATAGAGTTCATAAAACTATTTATGAGAAAATGACTCTTCAAGTTGTGTAACCTATGACTTTAATGAAGATTTAACACAAAAAATTTTGGTTTTCCATAACTTGAGGACAAGTTATGGAATCCATTAAAAAAACACCAAGATCATCAATTCAACTAACAAGCATGTCAAGAAAAACTATGATCTAGAATAAACTCATATGGACAAGACAATTCAAATCAAACAATTTTCATGTAATTAGCCTAACCATTAAACTAATACAAAACATGAATCTATTGACAATTATCTTTTGAAATGGATTAGAATGATCATTACCACATCAAAAACAGGTTTATAAGTTCAAAAACAGCTTAGGGTAATGATTCTAGTCCAATTCCAGCCTTAAAAGTCGAAAATCTGCACTCTGGGCCTCCTACTCGCCGAGTGTATGAACCTACTCGACGATTAGGATGAATTTGTTCATGGACTCGGCGAGTCCACAGTCCAGACAGCCAGAAAATCGATTTTTTCATCAATTTGCATCACGTATAAATGAAAACAAGCCTTGTTTTGATACCACTGATGGGTTTTCTATACTACAACATCCTATGGTGCACATACAACCCTAAATACATTGGATCTATGTTTTCACTAATTATACATGCAAATGGTTTCCAAGACATTAAACCTATAACTAGCATGCATTTTACATAAACCGTATAAGATACTAGTTAGGGTAACATACCTTTTATGTAGCTTGAAGTCTTGATGTATTTAGCCTTAAGAGTTTAGCCTCAATAGCGTGGAAGCCTCAAATGAAGTCACAACACATCATGGACAAAGGAAGACATTTGAGAGAGAATCTTCATACACCAAAAATCATCCATATGAACTCCAAGAACCTGTGTGTCGTTTTTGGCTATGTACTCACCTATTTATATGTAGGATTCCAAGGGTCATGGGTATAACCCAAATCCATACCCATGGGTTTTATGATCCATGGTTCATATGGCCCAACTCTTTATGTATCCATACATAAACTTGGTCCAACATGGATCATAAGCCCAACACATATAAATATAACTAATTACCATAATTAGTCCCCATAGATTTAATTAGTCTCTTTTGATCACTAAATTAATTCCAAATTAATTCTTGATCAATACTAATTAAAACATATTCATATTCATATATTAGAACTTATAATATATTAATAAATCATATATAACCTTCTCTCAAGAGTATATCCTAACAATTTGTCCTGATGATATGCAACCCAAATGGACCATGCTACTCTCGGGTCAAGTACATACTAATAATAGTTATGGGCTTAGACATCTAATCCAACAGAAGTTGTTACCCCAGAGTTTCCAAGCTCTCCTTCATAACCACCGATAGCCCCTAAGGGCATTCCATAGGTGATAGCTAGCAAGTGCATAACATACAGTTCCATGGGTTATTATCACTAAACATCATACTCACTACCAGAAAAACAGACCTACTGATTGCTACCGCATAGCATACACTCAGTACCCGATCATATTACTAACAAAACCCATACAAAGTCCTTAGCATATCTGGACCGCCTCAACCCAACCACTCTGGAAACCGTTATCCGAACCGCAACAGACAACATCTTCAATGGCTGACGTCCTATCCGAGAATTCCTGATTCTCTCCCACTTAGAATACTAACCACTACCCACTGGTGGTGAAGCTGATACGCGACTTAACCGTCCCAATCGATTTTTACCATACATAACCTTATAGGGGTTAACCCACGTAAGACAATCCTCCCGATACGAAGTAACCGAACTTCAAGAGAATCTGAATTCCCGCTGATGACCTCTGAATTTCTAAATTACAACCGCTCGTCCTAGACTGGCGATTCTCTATCCTAACTCATTATCATCGAATACACCTCTGGATCCTAACCATCTACAATCCCTTGACAATAAAATCCACCTAACATCTCCTATGTCCTAATAACTTATGCAGAAAGAAAACAAAAAAGGTTATAATACAATCATAAATAAATAGATAGGAGAAAAGATATATTGGTTGTCACATCATGTACAGTCCTGGCCTCCTCGGCTGTAAGCTGGAAGGCGCGTCCTTGAGCCTTCGGAGGCTTTGCTCTACCCTGACTCCCACCAGTAATCCTCAGTGTAGCCGGCGTTGGAGCCTGTGCCGGCCTGGCAACTAGTAGGGGACAATGGGCCTTCTTATGGCCCACCTGATCACAATGGTAACAAACCCCCAGAGTCTGCTTCCTACAATCCCTTGCGATGTGAGCCTCCTTGCCACACTTGTGGCATCCTGAAGAACATCGGCAAACCCCATCATGCACCTTACCGCACTTCCCACAAGTGCGACCCCTCTAACTCTCCTGTCTGTAATCAGCGGCCCTAAACCGTTTCGGCGTAGGCTGTGACTGCGTCGGGGCCTGTCTCTGCTCTCTCAGCTGAAGCTCAGTCTCCAACTCACGCCGCCTGGGGGCCTCCTGTAGATCTAGTGAGGTATCACATCTCTACGTGGACACGAACTATCTGATGTCCGTCTTGAGCATGCTCAGATAACGAGTCATCTGAGCCTGCTCGGATGCAAACTCCGGGCAAAACATCGCCCTCTCAGTAAACATGCAGGTGATCTCCGTCACCGACTCCGAATCCTGTCGCAGATCCAAAAACTCCTGCGTCAGTCTCTCCCGCTCAACCCGCGGGATGTAGCGGGTACGGAACATATCCCGAAATCGATCCCAAGTAACCGCAACTCACTGCTCATCCGAATATGATCCAGTCATCAATCTCCACCAGTCCTTTGCTCCGGACCTCAGCAGGTTCAGAGCACACCTGACCTTCTGGTCAGCAGGGCATGAACATGTGAAGAAACACCCCTAAACGTCAGACAGCCACCTCATGACTTTTATGGGGTCCTGAGTCCCATCAAAATTAGGGGGCTTCGTGTTGTCAAAGTCCCGATACTGAAAATCCCGTCCAGCTCCCAACCCTGCCGCCGATACAGCTGTTGTGGCTGTTGCGGAAGCCGCCTCTGTGAGGGATGCATAGCGATCATCGAAATACTCCACCATAGCGGTCTTGATAGACCCAAATATCTCCGGTGACTGAGCCTGGAACATAGCAGCAACCTCATCATGCAGGATTTCCCAGATCCTGTTATCCATCTCATCTGGCCTCATCTGGCTGATAGTCTCGAGCGCTGTCGGTGCCTCCTATTCGCCCTCTCCTGATCCTGACCTGGATCCAGTCACGAATTGTCGTGTAACCACCATGCTGAAAACATACCAAAAAGATATCAGGTATTCCACATAACAATCCGGGAACTCATAACCGGCGGACTCATCCAAACAACCCATCCATGAAACTTCCACCAACCCTGCAGCACTAGTGTATGCTAGTCATACATAACGCTGGACCCTATAGACTTTCAAATACCTGATCCTACCCTAAGCCCTTCATCAAACAAGAATAGGAAATAAGGCCAAACCAAACATTCTCAGGCTATAAGATCTTAATTATGTACGACCGTGATGCATACACTAAGCAACTACAGTAATGATGTCAATTTCATATAAGGAAAACCCTAGGCTATCAGGCATCATACAACCAGGCAATTCTATCATGAAATTCCTGAAGATCCCTAGCCTAGTACTAGCATGCTGTTCTAACATATCACATAATCAAATAACTGCATGGTATTTTGAGGTCTACTTACTGGCTCCGGCTGATCGTACACTCTGCATCCTCCTTTTCTTATTTTGAAAACCATTTAAAAAATTCATTTTTCCTTAGTTTGAGACTGGATTCACACGAGTGTTCCTCCAATTCACTCAAACCAAGGCTCTGATACCAACTTGTAACATCCATAAAATTCGAGCCAATTTAAAACTTTTTCAACCATTCAAAACCATTAATAATTACAAAGTGTTTTCAAAATAGTTTAGACATCAGAGTATCCCCAGAACCAAATAAAAAAAACATGAGGAGGTGCACGATCACGCCTTCGCCTTCCCGCGGTCATCCCTTGTACCTGAAACAATAAACGATAAATGTAAGCTCGAAGGCTTAGTGAGTTACCCCCAAAATATCCATACACACAACAATACACATACAATAACAAACAGCATACTATGAGTCCAATCAACCATCGGGTTGGAATACCCCAGGCCCTCAACTATCGGGTTGGAATGCCAACATACTATGGTTCCAGTCAACCATCAGGTTGGAATACCCCATATACTACGAGTCCAATCATCCACGGGATGGAATACTCTCGGCCCACAACCATCGGGTTGGAATGCCCATATACTACGAGTCTAATCATCCTCGGGATGGAATACTTTCGGCCCACAACCATTGGGTTGGAATGCTCATATACTACGAGTCCAATCATCCTCGTGATGGAATACTCTCGGCCCACAACCATCGGGTTGGAATGCCCATATACTACGAGTCCAATCATCCTCAGGATGGAATAATCTCGGCCCACAACCATCGGGTTGGAATGCCTATATACTACGAGTCCAGTCAAACAAGTACACCTATATCCGATAATCATATAACAGTTTATAGAGACAACATACTAGGGTCTTATCATCCTCGGGATGGAATACCCTCAACTACCAATCAATCATGTGCACATATAACAGGTAATCTCCTACCAACATACAGACAGCCAGACCAAACTATAGGTCACTAAGCATAACCATCCTATCTACCAGGATATCGATCTAACCTATCATAACAGCAACAATTCCGAATAACAATTTAAAGGGCCGACCTTGGTGCCTTAGACCCTTGAGTATAGTGAGGATAACTCACCTCACAATGTCGATCTCAACTGATGAATCGAACTCCCAAATCGCCGTCTCACCAAAATCCAGACTATCCAAAATAACGAATATTAAGTCAATAAATAGGAATACTAATCTTGACTAAGAATCCACATAGTCCATTTCTAATTTGGGTCAAGGCCCAATATCAAATTCACTATCCAAAAGTCCATATACATAAGCCCATTAATGGCCCAATTTTCCAAATTGGGCCCAACTCCCTAATTGGGCCTCATTCTAAAATCCATTGCCAAAACTGGCCCAAAACATCATTGTTCAGAAAGTCCAGCAAGGCCTATGTCAAACTGGCCCAAGAGTGGCCCAATCCCCGAAGCCCAAAATGTCAAAAGCCCAATAGAGGGCATACGTGGGGCGTACTCCTCTGGTACGCTAGGCGTACTTCCATTTGCGTTGACCACCATTGGGGTGGTTGACTCAGTATGCTGGGCATACAGAAAATACGCGGGGCGTACGCGAGGTTTTGCCAAAACTCTAATAAGTGCTTAATGGCTTAAGCACTTAAGCCCAAACTTCAGATCCATTGACCAAATATGCCTAAGAATCATAAAGTCTCGAACTTTCACACTTTGGACGTCCAGAAAGTTCTTAACACATGGTCTTAATTCATTAAGACCTTCCTACCCCATGCATGAAACACATTTAGCTATTGGGACCTCATTTTTATCACTTAGGACCTCTTCAAGGGTCTGAAAGGACAACTCATCTCGTCCAAATCACATCATGTACCAACTTGTGACTTTTGGGACAAGAAATGGTTCCATAAGGCTAGAATGGCAAGATCTATATCATACAAGCATAAAGTTTGAAGCTTTTTACCTTCTGGAGCTTCTAGGGCACCAAACAACTTCAGATATACACGCCTATTCTCCTTCTCCAACTTCTTGATGCAACACCTTCTTCTCCAACTACTCACACACTCAAGGAAATGATTAGGGTTTGGGGAAAACGGCTCAAAACTGTGGAGGATGAGGTAAGGGAGGGTTATGAGCTCATAAGGATGTTTATATAGCACAAGTGTATGCCCAGCGTACTAGAGCGCGCTTAGTACGTTCATCGTATTCTTATGTACGTGCAACGTACTCCTCCTGATCCCAAAATTGCAATTTAGCCCTTAGCCTTTTCATGGCTTCACCCCTCTATCCCCAGGGACTATAAATGAAAAATCTTGGGATGTTACACTATTGTTTTGATATCTCTTCTAGGGTACATATGATTATTGAAATTAATGCCAATAAAAATCTTCAATATTCAAGTGGCTCTAAATACAACCACCCTCCAGTTTTAGGGGCCTTGACTTCACCCCACTCCTAAGCAGAAACGGTCCCTCAAATACTCTAAAAACCTGAAAGATTAAAATATACACACAAAAAAATGAACATGGAAAAATGAACTTTCAGATATAACAACAATATTTTGTAGACAATACTACAAACAAGCTAGAAATACGCAAATAAAGATGAAAGAACATCATAATTAGATTAACATCATACACTCATTTAGTCTTATCTTTCTTTTTCCCTAATAGGAGTTTATAAAACATTTTCTTTTTGTGATGGATTTCCGAATTAATTTTTTGAGATATGTGAGGTTACAAAGAATTGAACAACAAAGAAATGGAATGGATAGGTAATCGTAAAAGCAAGATAATAGAATACGTAATTTCATTCTAGAAACATGTTTGTGAGGCATGGAATGTAATATAATAAAATTTTCATACGATTTTTATGTTATATATTACAACTTAAATTGTAAAGATAATCATTCACATATCTTTTGTCACACCCCCAAACCGGAACGGCGGAAACGTTCAGGGGCGGAGGACGTCATATATATAGTATCACAACAATTGAATAATAGGAATCAAAGCATCAACAACCATTGTATTGATATTAAAATGTTTACATTGTATTCGTAACATATATGATTGACTCTAAAAGTAAATAGCAGAGTAAAGACTTGAAGCTACTATGCTCCGTCTTTTAGGAACCTGTGTGTGTATCTGTCTACTAGTGTCCTGAGAATACAAGTAGTTTTTGAAAGAGTGTCAACATTAAAGTTGGTGAGTTCATAAGCGTTTTGTTTTAGAAAACAGGTTCTTTGTTCTTTGTAAAACATGATGTGTTTCTCCAAAAAATCCTATATTTCCTGATGTAATGATTGATAAGTAAAATGACTCGTAATAGTTCCTTCTACGAGTACTTAGTGTATACAAGTTATATACAATCCAGATCGAACAGACAATCGATTGTGTGATTCTGCCCCAAGCCCACAACCAAACAAGGAACAGGAAATGAGGCGGAAGCCACACATCCCACTGTCTGTCGGATCCTCATGTATATAACCCTCACGTATTCACTAGGTACTTACAGAGTTAACTGTAATAGTCCTTTGAGAAATGATGAAAGTGTTCCTTAAGAAAATCCTATATTTCCTGATGTAATGATTGATAAGTAAAATGATAATACCAGTTCCTTCTATGACCACTTAGTTTATACTAGCTATATATAAACCAATATCGAACGGAGAGTTGATTGGGTGGATCTGCCCTAAGCCCACAACCAAACAATGAACAGGAAATGAGGCAGAAGCCACACATCCCACTGTCTGTCGGATATGCTTCATACATAACCTTGATGTATAAACTAAGGAATTATAGAATTAACAATGATTGCTCGTTAGTTGAATAATAAACCGTTTGCTTGTAAGATACTGATGTTTGTCCTGGAAAATCCTATATTTTCCATAAAAGTGGGTTGTTGTCTGAAATGTTCCAAAACTGAAAAATACAAGTATCTTCCATACTTAAGTCGTTAAAGTGTAGCTTTATTATTAAATAAAACTAGTCGAAAACGTGTTTGTTCTGTAAACTGGAAGTGATGTTAATACCCTCATGTGATCACTTAGTACATACGAGTTATAGAAATCTAGATCGAACAGACAGTCGATTGGGTGATTCTGCCATAAGCCCACAACCAAACAAGGAACAGGAAATGAGGCAGAAGTTACACATCCCATTACATGTCGGATGTTAATTTCATATCACTCTGATGTATAAACTAAGTAATCACATAGTTACTAACCTTGATGACTGTTCGTTAAGTATATTCTTACGTGAACGAGTCGTTGTTTTATCCATGTGAGTTCTTATAACCATACTGATGGATGTTAAACCCTACGACGTACTTTGGACGTCGTAAACGTTAATGGCGTTTGTCGCCCAGAATGACTGTAGCTAATAGTCAGGGCGCGGGATTGTCAGTCTCGTATAGATCTATACACAAACTCACACTCTCCCTCCAGGAGACTCTGGTTCATAAGACTAGACTTCCTTTGGCACCTAGGTAAGTACTCGAAGACGTGTCTCACAAATTTGATCCCTCAACGAATTCACGAATAATACCATGAAAACCTTTTTGTAAACAACGTGTAACCTTGTAAAAGTAGTTTGTTCGTTCCATAAACTATAATTAATATAGTTTATAAGTTTGTTTCCGTGTTAAAGTCTGAGCTTGTAAAATAGTTGGTCTTAACATGTTTTGTAAATTGTTTGTAAGTCTAGTAGTCATAATGTTTGCCGTGCTTAATAAGTTTTGCGTTCAATTGCATGTTAACGGTAAGAAAATATAATAAGCAAAATTATATTTTTAAACACAAGATTACTTGTGTTTTACTTGTATTCCCCCCCCCCCCCCCTTAAAAACATTGAAAAGCTTGGAAAATATGAGGGTATGAACTCACCTCAAATGTGCGTTAGCTGGAATAAGCGAGTTGTAGAGACGATCCCCGGGTAAGCGTACGCGCGAATAACGTTATGCTAAAATAATTATATTCGACGTCGTATTTAAATTAATAATAATATTAGGGTTAAATAATAATTCAATTATTTAAGGAGACTTACAATTTAATTGGAATTTAAGGGGCTGTTTGGCAGCATCTGAATTTTTAAGATCTAAATTTTTAAGAGATCTGAATTTCTAAGAGGGTCTGAAATTTTAAGAGCTGAATGTTTAACATGATGTTTGGTTGGGACCTCTGAATTGCTGTGCTGAATTAATAAAATGACCATTTTACCCTTCTGTTATATTTTTTATTGAATTCAAGTGTTTGTTTAGAAATTAAATTAAACACAAATCCAAATCAAACATAAATATTTTTAAATCCACAAAATCATACTAAAAACCAAATAAAATCCTACAAATTTAATTTGACCTCAAATTGATTCGCAATCTGGTCACGCAAATAGTGCTTTCAAACTGCTCCCTTCCCGTCCATTGATTGTAACTTCATGTAAACAAGCTTCTAGGAACGTTTTCTCTACACCTTCAACCTTCCAACATAAAGACACATTTTCAGCAACAAATTCAACAAAAAAAATGCAATTCAGCAACAAATTTAACAAAAAAATGCATAATTCAGCAACAATTTCAACAAAAAAAATGCAATTCAGCAACAATTTCAACAAAAAGTGCACAATTCAGCAACATTTGACAATATATTTCATTTAACATAAGATTTCATAGCTAGAACCAGATTTCATGGAAAAATTCTGCACATTTAACATCATCATTCATAACATTATAACATATTCCAGATTTCACCATATCAAGAGTTGGATTTCAGATTTCACCAAGTTTGATTTCAGGAAAAAAAATTGCATATAATTTCAGCAAAAATTGATTCCCGATTTCACAATAAGCTTTGTATAAAAACTGATTTCATAAGTTGTTTGAGAAGAAAACTGATGAGAACTTGTAATGATTTCAACATGGATTTCAGAAGAAAGTAATGGAGGGGTTTACCTGCAGAAATCCTTGCTGTCAAGAGGTGGAATTGCAGAAATCGTTGCTGTCAAGGTGGAGTCGTAGTGTTGTGGTGCTGCGTCGGAGCTGTCGCCGGAGAAGAAGACGCCGACGACTGTTATGGCAGGGACGGAAGACGGCCGGAGGCGATGTCGCTAGCTGATGTGTGTCAATGAGAGGGAACTCTGAAGAGGCGAGGTGTTGAGAAGAATAGAAAAGGCGATACCTAGGGCATTTGTGTCTTTATTTTTTTCAGACGCGCCTTCAAGTCTGAAATTTTAAGAGTTATTTAACAAATTCAGAGGTAGAAAATAAGAGGTTACCAAACATGCCAAATCTGAATTTTTAAGAGGTTACCTCTTAATTTTTCAATTAAGAGGTAAACAAACGGGCCCTAAGTTGGAAAATGTTGAAAATGGGGTTTACGGTTGACAATGAGGTTGACGGTTGGAGGTAAGTGAGTTCACGGTTGGATCTTGAGAATTATGAAGATTTGAAGATTTGCTTGAAGATTTGAATGTGGGTATGAATGTTCTTGGTGAATTGGTTGAAGATTTGAAGATTCTGGGCGAAAACCTTTGAAGATTGAGAGCAAATGAGGCTGTTCACGGATGAAGATTGAGTGGATTTTGGAGTGGTTCACGGTTGAAAATGTAATAAATAAATTGGTTTACGGATGAATATATATATATATATATATAGGGGGTGTTTACGGTTCAAGTGGTATTGGGCCTTTGGCGTTTACGATCCATAAATGGACTTAGAAAGGGGTTTTAGCCCATTAAGAGGGTGTTCACAGTCATACTTGGCCGTGAACACACTTTGGAATTGCTTCTTAGGCCGTGAACTACTTTGATTTAATTCACCAAACCCTGAACACACTTTGATGCTTTGAATTTGGACCGTGAACACTCCTTTGGAGTGACTTTTTGGCGGTAAACTCCCAATTGGAGTTAATTCTAGCCTTTAATGCATTGATTTATTGGTGAAAATTCAATTAACGAGGGTTATTTATGTTTTAAACCCTTAGTCTTTCAACCTATTTTCATTTATAACACCCTAATTTAGCTTAAGTTTTCAATTCATACCTCTTTGTTAACTTTTTAAACAAGCCCTAAGGCTATAGATGACACCATGCAATCAAGGTTGTAATGTGGATTACACTAGTACTTGGTTAGGGTTTAGACCATGCTAGGTCTAAAATTTGGAGTTGTGACATCTTTGTTTATTTATTGTTATGTAATTAAAAATGGTTTATATTGCAACTTTTATTCTAATATATTCTCTTATTGCTGAGTAAACCTTGATACTCACAAACTTCCCAACCCTATTTTCAAGAGTGTAGGGTGTAGCCATTTATCCTTGAGAAAGTAAACTCATTAAGAATATCCAAACCAATTAAACGAAAGAATATGGTTGTTCAAGGTTCTTACTATACTTCTCGGTATGCCCTGAAAATGGAAGTACTTGCATAGCATCAAGTTCACAACTAAAATGTATTATAAAAACAAAAAAAATAGTAATCTGATTTCTATGTATGCTTCCTTGAAGAAACAAAATAATATGTAACAGATAAATTAGAAGATGGTTTTGCAAAAAAAAAAAATAATTAACAAAAATTAATCAATCTCAAACATTTTTCAATAAGGTTTATTGATGTAATCTATTTACATGGTATACTAAAACTATGTCTTTTCTTTGTTATTACGTCTAAAAGATGTTTTTTTATAATATTAAAAAGGAACTGGTGAATAACTTTTTCCTGAGAGTCCAATTTATGTTTTTATAAAAAGATGTTTTTTACAATAAATCAAAACACATATCACCACTAGGTTTTGCTGAGTTGTAGGATATGTGGATCACTCACTGATATAAGGGTTTGAATTTCATCTCCAAATCCAGGAATGGATCGAATGGGTAAAGAATTATAGACATTGACTCAAGTATATCTTCCCATTCACGACTTTGTAAGCCACAAAAAAATCATTGACTAAACGCATATACAAAAATATAAAAATAAAAAATAAAATTAACATATACAAATTCACTACCTAGTGGACATATCTTCCAAATCGAAACAATGGATGAGAGGTAGTGGTGCTAATGTGTCCATCCTTTTTCTCTCCAGATACCTATAACTTAAAAAATCAAAATAAAAATACAGATCATAAGAACAAAAATCGAAGCAGATTCAGAAAACATAACCATTATCGATTTAAACTTAATTCGAAAGGTTTTATAGATTGGAGCTTCATAGTTGAAACGGAATAAAAGAAGCATAATCTAAAACGTAGCCAAATCGATCTAAACTACGATCAAATTAAAGTATAATCTAAAGAAAATATATATATATATATATATATATATATATATATATATATATATATATATATATATATATATATATATATATATATATATATATATATATATATATATATATATATATATATCATTCCTCCTTCCTCTATGATGATCAAACACAAGACTGATCCACACAAATCGAAGCCCACATGTATTTTATTTCTTCTTTCCCCCATTTTCTTCTCCAGTACAAAACTTAGGTTAGATAGATTATGTAAAGAAAGAGGGAGAGAGCGTATGGGTACTGGTAATGAGGGGTGGGACGGGGTATTTTTTTTGTTTTATTTTTGGATGAGATTTAATTGTCATTAATAGAATTCCTAATTTAAAACGTAATATACGTTTTATAAATTTGGTGGACAAAAATAAAAAGGTTGACAAATATGATGTCAGCAAATAATCAAAATGTGGAAAATATAGGATTGAAATGCAATCAATGACCTTGATTTCTTCAGATACCTATAACTTCAAAAATCAAAATCAACAATACAGATCATAAGAACAAAAATCGAAGCAAATTTAGAAAACATAACCATTATCGATTTAAACTTAAATTGAAAGGTTTTATAGACTGGAACTTCATACTTGAAATAGAATAAAATAATCATAATCTAAAACGTAGCCAAAATCGATCTAAACTACGATCAAATTAAAATAGAATCCAAAGAAAATTTATATCTATATCATTCCTCATTCTTCTATGATGACCGAACACAAGACATATCCACACAGATCGAAGCCCACAAGTATTTTATTTCTTCTTTTCCCCATTTTCTTATCCAGTACAAAACTTAGGTTAGCTAGATTATGTAAAGAAAGAAGGAGTGAGCGTAGGGGTACTGATAATGAGGGGTGAGGCGGGGTATTTTTTTCATTTTATTTTTGGGTGAGATTTAATTGTCATTAATAGAATTCCTAATTTAATTCATTTTATTTTTGTTGATATTTAATTTTCATTAATAGAATTCCTAATTTAAAACGTAATATATGTTTTATAAATTTGGTGGACAAAAATAAAATGGTTGACAAAGATAATGTCAGCAAATAATTCAATGGTTGAAAATATATGATTGAAATGCAATCAATGACTTTGATTTCTTCAATTTAGAATTAAGGTTTCTCTTTTAATAATATTTAGAGATTGAAATATGTAATCCCTTTTTACAAAATAGATAAGTATTTTTTACAATGTTGTTTTGCCAATTTATTTTAGATTTTCATTTTTTTTATTTTGCACTGTTTAGTTACAAAAACATGTAAAGATTCATTTTCTACATATCCGTTTCAAAAAGCTAGAAATGCACTATTATATATAAACAGAATGCATTTAACAAAATATTTCTAGCTCAACAGTATCACATGTTGCAAATAGTGTCTTCCATTTTTGAGGTTGAGGTTTCAAGTCTTTTCTAGACATTGGTGGATTAAGATTAAATTTGTCATTCAAAAAAAACTTTAAGTTACGTTTAGCGTTTTTCTACGTACACAAATTTTCAGCAATATCAATTATTTTAAACTTTTTTTTATATTTTTAAGAACTTTTGTTTTACAGCTTCTTACATATATATTTTACCACTTTGTTTTTGAAGAATTCATATTACAAAAAAAAAAAAAAGACCGGATTTATTTTTTTTACAATTTTTTGACATCTTTGTTTTTATGTGGAGTCTTTTTAAGATTTTACCGTTTTAATAATTTTTGTTTTTATGCCTGATTATAAAGATTTTTTTTATAGATTAGGTTTTTGTTACAAAATCGTTTGTTTACCTATTTGGTTTCATACATGCTAGACTGTAAATATCTAACATTTTGATTGGTTTTCGGATAAACCCTAAAAATACTAAGGGGCTGTTTGATTGCCTTCTGACCCAGTCTGGTTGGAAGTTTTTGCAGACCCGCTCTGAGTCTGTGTGTTTGATGCCATCTATATAACCTATGACTCGGTCCAAAACTCTCCTAAATCCTCCGACTCGGTTCAAGGAAAAAAAGCGCATGACTGGGTCATCTTCATCATCTACCCTTTTTGCCCTTTGGCGCTTGATTGACATCGCAAGCCAACTTCTTCCTCCTCACCGTCTTCTTCCTAAGACAACCTCGCCCTTTATTACCTTTCTTCATAAAACGACCGTTGAAACGAGACCGGCCACCATCGTTTAGGCTCTCCATTCGCTGTTCCGCTGATGCCATCGCCGATGCCATCAGATTCCTCCTCCGCGTTGTTGTCTTGCTCAGGTGAGTTCTTTTTTTGAACAACAAGACGTTGGCTATCGATTGGATCAATTTCACATAATCAAAATCGATTTCAACAGCTGAAATTGTTGTTGTTGTGTGTTTTGATTATCTTGTTGTTGATGTGCTCTGATTCTTGTTGTTGATGTGCTCTGATTTCAAATTTTGTTCATTATGCACCTGATTTCACTTTTCCTTGTTGATATGCTCTGATTTCGATTTTTGTTTATCTTGCACCTGATTTCGAATTTGATTTTCCTTCTGTTACCTGATTTCGATTTCAAAGAACATCAAGAAAGAGTTATGCAAGGATGTGGACTGCGAAATACCTCTTGCTTTCTAAATTGAAGTCCCAACAACAAGCTTTTTCGATGTCCAGAGCTCGTGGGTTTTTTTAGTGTTCTGGATCGTTTTCCTGCTTCAAGTTGCTTAATATTTCAATTATGCTTTTGATTTTTTACTATTGGTTGCTTATTAATTAATGTTCTAATGTTGAATCAACAACAAGAACAGAGATCATTGATTTCTTATGAGTTGGATTTGAGGGGGTCCAACTAGTAATGTGGAGAAATTGATTATGATCCTATCAGACAATATAGTATTGTTAGTTCTGATGAACATCTTGATGCTCTAGGAGTAGTAGTTGATGTAATTTTCTTGCCTTGATCTTGCTCTACATGATTTTCTTGTTCATTATTTTGTTGTTATGCTCATGATTATTTGTTGTTATTGTGCAAGGAATTTGTTGCTCTAAATGGTATTTGTATTTCTCAGTTTCTAGAGGGACAAAAACTCTTCTTCCATGGGAGCTCCTATAACCAATTTGAAGGATCTTCACATGAATCCAAATGATTTGAAAGATGCAGCATCTACAACAGTTTGATGTTTGTATGCTAGAGCTTCTCGTGATTTTGATAATAGTGCTTGATCTTGCTGTAAGGATAGAACTATACAATGTGTAATTGGTAAAACTATATCTATAATTTGTCAAGTTAAACGTGAAGATGCAAGAACTCAATTGTGTAATTTAATTTTTTGTTTGTTATGAGATTGCATTCAGTTTTAATTTTGATTCATAGAACTTGGAACTTGGAAGGTGTTTGCTCTTATGAATGTATTTGTTTTATCTTGGTGTATTCTAATCAAATTAGGACCTATATATGACAATGTTTTGCTTATTATAAAAATATGTCATCCCAAATATAAAATGGTAAATCATAAAGGAATTATTATAAAGAAAATATTGTTTGAGGGTAATATAGTCATTTTGGATTGTCAGTCAGAAGCAAAATCAAACAGTAAGTTTCAATCAGAAGTTAACTCAGTTAGAATTTCTAACCCAGTCAGCTTCTAATCCAGTAAGATCTAACCCAGTTAGCAACTATCAAACGACCCCTAACAATGTAAACAACAAAATTCACTTAGCGTTATGTTTTTAATCGGTTTATAGTTATGTCTTTTTTTTTTATATATTTTTAATTGGTTTATAGGTTTCATCTAGTAATTTGTTTTTAAAGTGATCAAAATATTGTTTTTCTATGCAAATAACACTTTATATTTATTCGTTTAAAATACACAATATTTTGGTTTTTTTTTTTTTTTTTGGAAAATGATCTATTAGTCTTTTTAGCGGATGAAGATCTATAAACGATGTCAAGCAAATACAAAATTTGACTGGGGCGTAGCGATACTATGTGAAGGCGGGTCCTAAGACCTATCTTTTTTTCATTGTAATAGATGGTATATATGAAAAAACTATGAACTACCTTGTTATTTATAAAATATCTACCTAATAATCTTTGAAAAAAAATAATATCAATCGGCCCATATTTTTTATACACAATAACCACTTATAATAGTCCAATATCTCAATATATTCCAATCCATTTAAAGTTGGGAAATCTCCGGAAAAGTCCCAATATTTTACCCTAATTTACGAAAAAGTCCCAAACTAAAATTTGTTTACGAAAAAGTCCTAATTACCGGTAAAAACGACGATTTGGCCCTATTTTCCCGATTTACCGGTTTCATTAATTACCGGGTTTTAATAAAGTCCCATTATTTTACCATAATTTACGAATAAGTCCCAAATTATGGTAAAATAATGGGACTTTAATGAAAATTATGGTAAAATAATGGAACTTTAATGAAACTGGGTAAGTATTGAAACCGATAAACCGGAAAAAAATGGTCAAATCGTTATTTTTTCCGGTAATAGAGACTTTTTCATAAACCAATTTTAGTTTGGGACTTTTTCGTAAATTATGGTGAAATATTAGGACTTTTCTAAAGATTTCCCTTTAAAGTTAAACAAAAGAAAAATAGAAACATCACATACGAATTACTATTCATTGACATTTTTGACTGTATAGGGTTCAATTGTAAGAACTTTGTTATAACTATCAAAGTGATGTTTAAATATTTTGAATGCATACGATCCGACCCGTCACCACTATATTTTTCAGTTTCAATAACATAAAAAACCACGTGGTTTTTTGTTCTAGATGGGTCACTGAAATTTGGGTCGAGCTTTTGGTTTAGATTGTGAATATTATCATGTATTATCCGAAAAACATTAAATATAACTTGGACAACTTTCAATCAGTTTAACTCCTTCCACCCATATAATCCAATCCGTTTCCTTTTTCGCTAACCTTTGTAATTAAAATGCAAAGATATATTTACCTGTGATAAAACATAACTTAAATAAAATAATCCTAGATAAACAGATTCAAATTACCAGCTCTATCCATTAAAGATAAATAAATAAACAAAACTGTCTATATTAGGCCATCCACATATAAAAATATAAAAAACAAGACCTCTAATTTATGATTAATATACAAAGATTTATTCACCTGTGACGATAATACATTAGAGGAAAAGAAAATTATTTTACCCGTCTTATTCTGAAACAAGAAACAATGTATGGTGGGATTCCATTTAGGTCATAGGCCATTGATCAATTTACATTTGATGCATAGTACATAAACCTTAACATCTTTCCCTTATTTCTCTCTTTATGAGAATAATTATTTACAAAATTTAAAAAAGATAGACAAGATACTGTTTGCAGATCAATCAAATCCAATCCAGTACAAGTGTTTTATCTTTTCTTTAATGAAGAAGATATTATGAAAGAATGACGATAGCATTCGTGACAAGTTAAAATTGTCGAGTTTAAAAAGAAAGTAGATATGTGAAAGTTTAAAACCACTATTGACTAATCCCCTCCGATTTTGAGAAGACTTTCTTGTTATCAATTATGGTAACGAAACCAAATTTCTAACTTGGGTATGCACTATCTCTGTATAAAAATTTAGTATGCATTACCAATTTACCATTATAAAATTTACTTTTACACCAATTTTGGAACAGTATGCTCAATTGCTCATCAATGAATGCCTGAATGGTATGAGCAAAAAGCAACCTAAATCGAGGGAAATGTTCCATTGCTTAAGCAGTTTCAATTAGCAGAATTAACACTCCAGCTTTCACCACTTTTGCTTTGAGGTCATACCAGACTCAATATGGTTTAAGCTAAACGGTTCGGATTGCAGGCTTTGAACTATTCAAAACTTTATACTAAGGATCGGATTTTTTTGAGTTTTTTTTTTTTTTTTGGACCGGACTGGTCTAAGACCACACTAGGTTATAACTATGGTTATTTTTTAAGATTAATAACCTTTCTTTTTTCTTTTTGTTTTGTTTTCTCTTTTTTTATTTCCTTTATCTATAACAAAAAAATTGGAAATATGATATAGGTGTTGAAGTATCCGTTTTTAATTTTATATTAAAAAATGTATTTTTTATAACCTCTTCTAATTAGATTGGTTATGACAGACTTTATGGAAAAAAACAAATTTTATTCAAATTGTCTATAAATTGTCAACAAACCTAATTTATAGTTTATAGTGTAAAAATGTAACAAACTTAATGTTTATGTATTTTGATTACCAACTCATTTATATATTTAAACTTTTGGCCAAAGGTTTAAATTTTGTTACAAATTTGGTCCGAACTTTTATTTTTACAAGTTTGTCCCAAAATTATATTTTTTTACAATTATTTAAAAACTTTGTACAAACTTTTTATGGACTTTTTTACAAAACATTTTACCCTTTTTTACAACTTTTTTTTTAAAATTATTTTGAACTTTTTTACAACCTTTTTAAACTTTTTTTATAACTTTTTACACAATTTTTTAAACTTTTTTTTCAATCTTTTTTACAAGCCTTTTTAATTTTTTTTACATCATTTTAAAAAAGTTTGAAAATTGTTTAAAATAAATTAAAATTGATTAAAACGGTTGTATAAAAAGTTTTAAAAAAAAGGTATAAAAAGTTGTAATTTTATTTTTAAAAAAAGTTTATACAGGAAGTCAAAAAAGGTTGTAAAAAATATATAAAAAGTTTGTCAACAAAAAGTCTTCAATTTTTTTAAAAATATTGTACGGAAATTAGAAAAAAAAACTTACCAAATTTATACCAAAGTTTAAAATTTATGTCAAACATGTAAATATGTAACTAACATGGTAAACTTGTAATAACATGTTAAAACACAAAAACTTAAATTCATAACTTTTTATATTCAGTAAATTATATTTTTGGCCACTTAAAAACAATTTGAGAAGTTTGTCGAATAAAATAAGTAATGACCTTCAATTATATATATATATATATATATATATATATATATATATATATATATATATATATATATATATATAGAGAGAGAGAGAGAGAGACGGTTCAATTGAGAAAAAAAAAAGTTGAGAATTGTGGAATCATTATCAGTCACATATTTATTTTGCCGCAAAACATTTAGGCGTACCGTCGGAAATGGATAACGGATAAACATGTGTTTTCCAACCAAACATGTTTCCTTAAACTATACTAATCATTACCTTAATATACACAAAAGCATATTTTTTTTTTGTTTATTTTATTTTTAGATAGCCATTTTTATCGAAAAATTATTTTAAATATATTAAAATTCATAATTTTTTATTCTCTATAAATAGACATCCATATTGATATAGTTTTAAGATAAAATAAAATTTTTTTTTTTTTTAGAGTTTCAGCTCTCGTTATTCATAAGTGAATAAAAATTTATCAGATTTTTATTACAGTACATTCGTTATTCACTTATGAATAAAACGTATGCTTAACTTTTTTTTATAGTTTAAGTATCGTTCATATATGAATATAACATGTAATAAAGTTTTCTTACTTAAAATATATTTTTTACATCATCTTTTGTCATATATTATATTTATATATGAATAAAACGTGTATTGGTTGTCGTCATATTTTATATTCATAATTTCATATATGAATAAAACATTTATCAGATTTTTGTTACAGTTAATTTGTTATTCATATATGAATAACTAGTATAAATGATACTTAAACTGTTAAAAAAAATTAATTATATATTTTTATTCATAAGTGAATAACGAATGTACTGTAACAAAAATCTGATGCATTTTTATTCACTTATAAATAACGATAGCTGAAAATATAAAAAAAATTATTTTATCTTTAAAATATATCAATATGGATGTCTATTTGTAGAGAATAAATAATCATGAATTTTGGTATATTGAAAATCCATTTTCGATAAAAATAGCTTCTTAAAAATTAAAAAAACGAAAAAAAAACTATGTTTTTGTATATATTAAGATAATGATTAGCATAGTTTAAGGAAACATGCTTTGTTGAAACACATATGTATTCCTTATCTATTTCCGCTTGTACAACGGAGGCTTTTGCGGCAAAAATAAATGAGTGGTTGAGAATGATTCCCCCATTCTCAACATTTTTTATTTTCTCAATTGAACTTACCTCTCTATATATATATATATATATATATATATATATATATATATATATATATATATATATATATATATATATATATATATATATATATATATATATATATATATATATATATATATATATGGCTGAGTTATTGTGCGAACCTACAAACTCTAAATCAGCAGTTATTATGATTGCTGATTTGGCATTCTTAACTGTTGATTTGGAGTTCACAGGTTCGCACAAATCTTTAGGTTCTCAAAAGAACTTGCGTGAATATATATATATATATATATATATATATATATATATATATATATATATATATATATATATATATATATATGTATATATATATGGCTGAGTTATTGTGCAAACCTACAAACTCTAAATCAGCAGTCATTATGATTGCTGATTTGCCATTCTTAACTGTTGATTTGGAGTTCGCAGGTTCACACAAATCTTTAGGTTCTTAAAAGAACTTGCGTCAATATATATATATATATATATATATATATATATATATATATATATATATATATATATATATATATATATATATATATATATATATATATAGAGAGAGAGAGAGAGAGAGAGAGGAAGGATCATTTGAGAAACTATAGTTTCCCGAGAACTCGGGAACTAAACAAGGGTCGTTAGATCAAAATAATAGAAGGTTAAGATGGTTTGTGACATTTTTGTTAATACTTAGAAAAAATAAAACACGGGGGTATGGTATGAAATGAATCGGGGGCATTTTAGGGATATCAGAAAACATTATCTCTCTCTCTCTCTCTCTCTCTCTCTCTCTTTATATATATATATATATATATATATATATATATATATATATATATATATATATATATCTCACATCGTCTTCTTCACCGAATCACCATTCCTCCCTCGATCGACCACCTCTGCATCTACAATCTGCGACTACTGACAATCCACCATCATTGATCTCCAAATTAACGACGACAAATCCACGAACCAAGAGATCGATGTTGTTCGTGTTCATCTTCGATTGCAGAAGTGATCGTTGAACACCTAAATCCTTTGGTGGTAGATCGACGGAGTACTAGTCGTCACGTCTTACTTAAACCGATCACCATTGAAGATCGAACTCAAACGCATACGATGAATATCTACGACGGACCACAATTATCAATCGTCGTTGGATTCCTTCCACTCCGGTCGAGATCTCTCTTCTTCCTATGTCGTCGCGCCTTCATCGCCAAATATTATTCTCATACACATCGATTTGATTTGGTAAATTCCTTCATCTCTATATCGATCCATTTAATGACAACCTTCATCTCTATATCGATCTGATTTGGTTCAGGTATTGGTTTTTGTGGCTACCTAGGTTTTGTGGAGGGTTGAAATCGCTTTCGATTTATGATTTTTTTTATTCAATCTTGTTGGCGTCGATCATACATACTGCCTTTAGTTTCTGCGTATTGTAAGTTTGCCTCTATGTAAGAATTTTAATTCATGTTCTTCATCTTCTATTGATGTTGTTCTAAATTGCTAGTTTTGGAACTTGTTAAATGAACTAAGACTTTGTATTCTGATTGTTCTGTATCAGGATGATGTCTTCCTTGCCTTCATCGTATAATATAAAGTTTAGAAAACAAGAATGCAAAACAAAATAACCAAAATAACTTTTTGATTAATCGGAAACTAACTTAAAACCAATGTTTTACAATTTGTTCTCATAATCATAAACTCGATTATGAACATGTATATATAGCCTAACAAACCAACTTGTATTAGACTAGGAAACTTATGACCAACTTGCCATAAACTAAACTTTCCATAAATTAGATTGTTTGGTCTCCAAGTCCTCATTGACTTAGGATTCCAACAATCACCCCCAAATCTCTAAGTCCTTCTAGAGAATTCTTTAACCCCGATCAACATCCTATTATCTCTTTTCACCACCCCGGCCTCTTTAATCAAGCTTGTTCCGAGAGCACTTTTCCACCGAACAACAAGACAAGGTCACGACCACATTTACCGTTTTCCGTCACCCACAAAACGAACCGAGTCAAAGTCACCCGCTTTGACGTCTTCCCGTCTGTTTATTCCGCGCCTCCGGTTAGTCTCTCTCTACCTTAGAACAAGCCCGATCAAGAAAAATTGGGGTTGCTTGCGATCAAAACGAAATCACACCCCCTTCAACGGAACCCGATTCATGTTGTGTCTGCCCCGCAACGAAAGGCTACACTTTTCTTGAAACCGACACCGTCTTCACCTCACTCTGATACCAATTAAAGTTTAGAAAACAAGAATGCAAAATAAAATAACCAAAATAACTCTTTGATTAATCGGAAACTAACTCAAAACCAATGTTTTACAATTTGTTCTCATAATCATAAAGTCGATTATGAACATGTATATATAGCCTAACAAACCAACTTGTATTAGACTAGGAAACTTATGACCAACTTGCCATAAACTAAACTTTCCATAAATTAGATTGTTTGGTCTCTAAGTCCTCATCGACTTAGGATTCCAACATAATATTGACCATCTTCATATCTATAATTCTAGTAGATTAAGAAGCTTTTCATTTAGCTGATGGAATCATTGGTCACTAAAAGTGCTATTATGTAGGTTCATATTACTCAAATTCACAAATGACCATGAAAGGTCAATGTATAAATTCTTCGATATTTGTAATTCAGAATTGGTATAATGTTACAAGCTACCTGCCCAAAGTTTAAGTTATACATATCTAATGTAATAAACAACTTTTGAGAATCTAGTATATATCAGTCCTTAGTTTCCTTCTCACAATATAATTTACATATTTTCATCAATGGAAGAAGTATACATGTTCTGACTTCATTGTGAGAAAGAGAGGAGAAAAATCTACAACTAAGAGCACTTCATTTTAGGACATCATGAATGTGTATAATATATATTGTGCACCCGCATTAATATTCTAGCTTTGTTGTATCAAGTCATGTTTACCACTAAATTTAAGATGTCTATCTTGAAATTCTAGATCATAGTATAAATAGCTTTGTTTCTTGATGTTCAGTAGGATCCATCATTATCACCACGTGTTTCCTGATGTTACATGTTAATATTACCTAGGCATATTTTTCTACAACATATTTCTTTATTGTTCATTCTTCCTTATTTGCCTTTGGAACTGTCAGATATATCGAATAGAATTATTCCAAAATTTGTGATGGTGAGCGAGAGCTTACGGTTCTCACAATAGAGATGAAACTCACAGCAGTACCAAAGAAAGTTGGTTGGTGCATTATATGTTTTTTCACTTTAGTGATGGTGCTTCACCTTTGTGTGCCTAAGTATTACTTTTTTCTCATTTATATTTACATCTTGTAGCACTTGAACATATGATGAAGAAAAACAAAATGTCAACAGAGAATATTCGTCTTGCTAAGTTGAAGGAAGAAGAGGCAAAGAAGGTTTGAGTCTTTCTGTTAAGACATGTTCATCTTTTGTCCTTCTCATTTACAAAGTTGATCATAGCCAACATTTATATATTGCAGGCTTTGGAAGCTAGATCAAAGGAAATGAAGGATGAAGAATCAATCAAGCAGAAACTATGTGAAGATTTGAATTATTTTGTACTCTACATAACACTATTTTTCTGTTTTCAGTATATTGTATACTCACTTATGTTTTATAGGTCCAAGAAAGTAGTAGCTCTCAGTTTGCTAGACTAGAGGAACTAAAAAGGTGGCTACAATGTTATTTAGAGTACCAAGAAAGTCGTGTGTCTTGTCTCTTACAATCTTTAAGGCGGTGTTTGTTAGACTTAACATTACCAGACAGGACAATATATATGGGAGTGATGAGAATTGAAAGGGTATATATGTCTTTTACAAAAATATGTTAAGTCCTTTTTCCTACCTTCCACCTTTTTGGATGTAATTTTATTTCATATTCAAATTATACTAGATCCCAGTCTAATGATATGCTTATGAGTGATCCAAACCAACCTAATATTTTAAAGTTTGTTATTTTATTAACTATCCAACCTAACCCACTATCGTTATCAAAAGTTATTATTTATAATCAAATTCTATTACTTTTAAGATTATAAAAAAAATTATTTCATTATAAAACAAAATTAACCAATCATAAAAACAAATTAAACATTAATATAAAATTACTAATTTTGGAATTGTATGTATAATTATACCAATATTGTTCTCTATTTTCACAAAAATAAATATAAATTTGAGTATTATCTTTCTAATAAAATTAAGCATTAAGGTAACATAGAAAAATTCTACATTTGTAGAAGTAGAGGTAGTGAAGGAAGGTGATGTGGATCTTACATATAGTGAAAGAGGGAAACTGCTACAGACTACAAAAGTTGTGATGAATATGCTTGATGTGACCATACCTGAATCTCTATCAAAAGAACAAAAAAAAGAAGGTAATACTAATCCCTATTGCAATATCCTAGATTTAGAAATACACCTAATATTTTCTTTTTCAATAAAAGAAGTTGTGATGAATATGTTTGATTAGGTCTGGACATACAGAGTTGTTGTGTTCTACTATCGCCTTCAACATACAGAGTTGAAGTTATGGGGATCTTGTTGTGTTCTACTATCGCCTTCAACATACTGACTTGGCTCTCAAGTATGTTTTATTTTCATATTTATGTCCCATTTATACAACTTGGTTTTCTTACTTACTACAATATTAGGTATGTAGTGATTCACATGTAAATCACAAGTGAATCACATATGAATTACATGTGATTCAAATGTCAATCACATATGTAACTCACATATGGATCACATGTGATTCACATGTAAATCACAAGTGAATCACATATGAATTATATGTGATTCACATGTAAATATCACATATTAATTATATATACATGTAATTTACATATGAATTACATGTGATTCACATGTAAATCACATATGAATTACATTTATATGCACACATGCATTTTGTGTGAGCGTTCTTTATTAATTACTTTTTTAAAATTTTCTTGTGAATCACATATGGATCACATGCAAATCACAAGTGAATCACATATGAAGTACATGTGATTCACATATGAATTATATGTGATTCACATGTAAATCACATATAATTCACATATGAATCACGTTTATATGCACACATGCATTTTGTGTGAATGTTCTTTGTTAATTATTTTTTAAAATTTTCTTGTGAATTTCACATTTGAATGTTAAAAGATACAATCACATATGAATATCACATTATATAATCACATGTGAAACTTACATGATATAATCACATGTGAATCTTACTATTGTGTTTATATATTAGTAAATAAAAATGGGTATTTTAATTATTTATTTATGAATATTATAGTATAAAAAATATGCTTATATGCACTTGAAAAAACATGCATATGTGCACTTAAAATGTTGATTTTTTTGGTTAAAAAAATTATAGTTTTTTTTTAAATATTCCATTTAAAAAAAATACTAATTTTTAAAAATTTACTGTTTTTTAAAAAAATTACAGTTTTTAGAAAAAAATATTTTTTTTTCATTTTTTTAAAAAAATTCATGTTTTCTAAAAAATTTAAGAAATCTACATTTTTTAAAAAAAACGAAAATTATTTTTTTTTTAAATCCGAAAATTCTATTTGTTATGTTAATTTTTAGACATTTTTATTAATATTTCCAATAACACAAAAAATTAAACATTAAATGAGATTGGTAAAATGACGATCATGCCCTTAATGAGTTAATTTTGATCTAACGCTTCATTTTTAGTTCTTGAGTTCTTGGGAAACTATGAGTTTTCAACGGATCTCACCATATATATATATATATATATATATATATATATATATATATATATATATATATATATATATATATATATATATATATATATATATATATATATATAAAATCAGAAAATGCATTTTTTTGGTAGTTTATTATAATTTACAAGGGATGAGAGAAACAACTAAGTTTGGCTTATTCTTGTTTTTAGTCTCCTAATTGATGTACCAGCCGTGTTTAAATACTTTGATTATAGTGTATGATGCATATCTTAATGTATGATTGGTACAAACTTCTTTTAATGAGAAAGCCAAAAACCATTTTCGTACCTTCCAAGTGTAGGATAATATACATTAAATGTTTACCATATAATTAAGCATCTTCATCCTACACAAACATGTGAAAGTGAAACCACAAATCTGTAAAGTGCTTCCCACTTAAGTCGAGCACGAATTATATTTGGAAACCATATTATTCTCATCGTGAAGCATTGTGACACGAGCTAATTTCTTTGTTGAATTTACACATAAAGAACTCTTGTTCCTACATAAATTATGTAGAAACTGTTAAGAAGATTGACGATTATGGCACATGCTCAATATATTTTGAGCAAGAAGGAATCGTGGTACAAATGTGAAATCATTATCCCATTAATTCTGCCTTTTGAGCACTAACTTCATATATAATAAATTAATTTTAGATGAATCATTGTGGTTGGTATACTTAGTATAACTCGTTGGCAGGCAGAAAATGCTTTTTTCTAATTACAAAAGAGGAGGCACGAAGGCATGAGGAGGAAGCAAGAAGTATACCATGAAAGAACAAAAAATGTAAATATGAAGGAAGTTACAATAATTCATCGTGGAATTAAGTGATTGCAGATGATCGATCATCCAAGCAGTAATGGTTGTTGATGTTGTTTTATTGTTGTGTTGACTTGATGGAAGTTGTTGAAGAAATCCACTTAATTAAGCTTTGACTTGTTTACCTAAAAAAAATAGTAAATCGTACCATCTCAACAGCCCACATCAATCCGCCCTAAGGTACTTGTCAAACTAAATGAGAACTTGAAGTGGTTATTCTAATACATGTCTTATGTTTTGGGTTACATTTTGCAACTATATATAAGACCAAGGCCTTTTTTGATTTACCTCTTACCGGTCCAGGAGGTTACCTCTTACTCAGTCCAGTAAGAATGTTTGATTCCATCACTTTTAGCATCTTACAGGGTCATTATACCTCTTACCTAATCCTCTAAAAAATAATGATGAACGAAAGATTAAAAGCTTTATCCCGTTTCTAACACTAACTCATGCCTCCATCTTCTGCGCCATTCATTCTCTGCCGCTCAAAGGATAAATCGCCAAGCCGCTCATCACACTACCCTCTGCCACCCTCCACCAGCACCTTGCTCTGCAAGTCATCCACTAGCGCCAAATTTCCACCCACCACGTCTTGACGACAGTAAGCTTTTTTCTGTTTTTTTTTTCTTTTTCTAACAGTAGATGCAATATAAAATTAGATATTATTTGTGTTCTTAAATTCAGATGTTATTTGTTATTCATGATTGGAAATCGGAACTTCACAGAATGGAAGGTGGATGAAATGAGAGCACAGAATGGGGTTGAGAGCATAGAATGGGGTTCAGAAGGCGTATATGACTACTTTGTGTGACCAAATTGCTAATCAACTAATTTCAAATGGTTCAAGTTAAATTTGTATGCAAATTATTATGGTCTGTCAGTATCTTTCTATTGTCCTGTCATTTATGTTTACTTGGATTTTCTTGACATTTTGTATTTTTTTAATAATTAATCAACAACTTCATTTAAATATTTTATCAAAAATATACATTTTTATTCAACACAAAACAAACAGAAATGTAAAATGATCATTTTTAACAGTCAACACGGCTAGTCAGATCCGTAATTAAACAACATGATTTTAATAAGAGTTAGATACAATCAGAGCTTCAGACTCAGGTCCTAACTGAGTTAGCAATTATCAAACAATCCATAAAAGAGTTTGTTAATCTTTGTAATTGTGAGTTCAAGATGAACGATTGATTGTACTTGTACGTTGAAACAATTGTACATCCCCATTTTACCCAAGACATCTATCTACTTTTAGTTTTACCTAACTAATTGATTATGTGTTATTCTAACTTGCCATATATTCTATGTGGTGAACACACATTTCTAAAGCAATATATTTACCACCATAACAAATCTTCTAAGATGATTCCACAATAAATAAATAAATTTTCATTTCTCTATATATACCACAAAACACAAAGAAAAATGGACCAAATGTGTTTGCCCCTATCTTATTTTCAATATTCAAACATAGTATGGTGGGATCCCATTTAGGTTAATGTTTCAGTTGATGAATAATAATAATACACAAACCTTAAATTAGGGTCCTACCAGTTTCAGCTTTCTCTTTCTATCTCTTTTTTTCCTTTTAATTTCTATATGAAGATCATGATTCATGTATGTTGTCTTAGGAACATTTATGCAGCCTGCACCAAATACTACGATACAACATTCATTTTTAGTTTTACTAATGAATATATATATATATATATATATATATATATATATATATATATATATATTAGTTATATCTTGAATTTTAAGAGGTGTTAGTTACAAAGTTTTTGTACAACTTAATTATACATAAATAAATCATTAATACTTGCCAAAAGTTTGAAGATTTGAATTAAGAAAGGTTATTAAGAAATTCAATTTGAAGCAAAATAAAAATTTTAAAATATTAAATTCATGTATATAAATTAATTTACATTTTCAAAACTAGACACATATATTAATTAATTTACATCAATAGTATAAACAAGCAATATATATATATATATATATATATATATATATATATATATATATATATTAATTAAAAAACACTAATCACTAATATAATACCCTCGGATTTTGAGGGGGACTTTCGCTTTATCAAGGACAGTCGTGTTGGCTGGCAATTCTCGACACGACACGAAATAAATGGGTTTGGGTTGAGTTTTTCAACCCGCCAACCCGTTTATTAAACGGGTCATATATGGGTTTCTCAAAAAATAAACGGGTTGACCCGCCAACCCGTTTATATTCTTAATAAAAAATTTATTTAATTTTTAAATGTATTTATGTATCAAGTATTAATATTTAATAAGTATTATATAATATATACCATTGATTCATAGACCATTTGACTGTTTTGACATTTTGACTCGTGGTGGATGGTCTAAGGTCGTAAGTCGTAACCTATAAGGCTAAGTCTGTAACATGTTTCTATGAATGTTTTTAATTTTCATTTAGATTTTTAAAGCTTAAATGTCTAAAATTCAGACCTACGAACCCGCCAACCAACCTGTGAACCCGTATAAATAAATGGGTTGGCGGGTCATATATGGGTTTATGTTCCAAACCCGCCAACCCGTGACCTGTATATTTAAATGGGTTGTGTTTGGGTTGGCATATTTTGACCCGCCAACCCGAACACGACACGATTGACAGGCCTAGTCGTGTAACTATGTTTTCTAACTTGGGTATGTACAGTACTATAAAAATATTACGTCACGTGTACGCATTACCATCATATTTTTTTATTTTTACACTAAACTTTTTTAATGCTATCAGCAAAAAGCAACCAGACGCGTTTTGTTTTAAATGCAAAATATTACATTGCTTAGTTAAGCATTTTCAATTGGCAGAATTAGCATTCCACATTTCACCGCTAGTATTAAAAAAAGATTAGTGGGTCGAACTTCAAAGCATGATTATGAAAAAGGGAAAGACAGAAACTAAAACGATTTTCTTACCTTTCAATTTTTTCTGCATCGCCATGTTTAAACCACCATGACACACCATACCCATAAACCTGCAATTAAATACAAGTATAAGATCATAATTTGTAGAGTAAATTACATTTTTGGTCCCAAAGAACTTCGTCTTGCAATTTTGGTGGCTATTTTACTTGTAACCATTTGGGTCCTTGAGTTTGTTCAGAAGTTGTATATTCAATAGTTTCCTTTTGAAATATTGGTGCCTATATATAGGGACCATAATCGTTGCAACAAATGAAAATACACACCATAATTGCAATAGAAAACTATTCGGAACCAAAACTGGAATTTTTTAACAAACTCAGGGACCAAAAAAGTAATTTAGTCGAACTTTAATCGTCTTACTAAAAGGGAACTTTCACCCTACACAAATTTATGAAATTTCAAGAGTGCAAACATGTAAAAGCATAAATCCTTAGACCTTAATTATATACATGAAGACATAAGATTTATGTATGTGTGGGTCTCAAGAAGAATGGATGTATGTTGAAACTATTGCATACACTACGTAAAAGCTTTTTTATATGTATATCAATTAAACTACAAAACATTATAGATTATGATTTCAGGTGCGTACACTACATAATAACCTTTTTATATTTATTTCTCCATTTAAGCAAAGAAATCTACTTTTACCTAATTAGTTAATTATATATGCCATTTTAAGTGGCAAACACATATTTCTAAAAAATATATTTACCACCATCACAAATCTTAATCAAAGATTCCCCACCGTAAAAACAATTTTTCATTTCTTCGTTCCAATAAGCACAAAGAAAGAAAAAAAATTCCGAAGCATGCCCGAAGCTTATTTTGAAACATGGCATGGTGGGATTCTATTTAGGTCAATATTGAGTTCATGAATACTACACAAACATTGGATTAGGGTCCTACCAGTTTCAGCCTTCACTTAACATGTTTCCCTTTTTAGTTATTTCTTTACAAGGATCATGATTCAAGTACATATGAAAAGAAAAGAAATGGCTTACAAAAATCTTGTAGATTGTTAACACTACTTGTCTCCAACTTGTCAAAGAAACATCAATCTCAGCCACACCATATCTGCAACAATAATTACCAAAACATTCATTTTAGTTTCACTAGAGAACTAACTAAAATAGATATAAGTTAGAGCTAAAGGTGGTAATATGTACCCTTTTTTCATAAACGAGTAATTTAGATTATGCCTTATTATTAATGGGATCAAATGGCTATAAAAGCAGAATATATATATATATATATATATATATATATATATATATATATATATATATATATATATATATATATATATATATATATATATAAAAGGGATACGGGTAAAAAAGGTCAAACAAATCCTTGAAATTGATCGTATCTATAAGTCAAGTTTCTTTTCGTTCAAACCTCTCCTAAGTCTTCAGGAGACATTTTCTAAACCAAAGCAATGTGAGGTATCCACAGCAACAACTTTAAAAAATCAAATTAATTGGGGCGGGATTCAATACGTACAATTGTATTAACATTAATGGGAATAAGCTTAGGAAGAAAGCAATTAAGAGACGAAGACAAATTGTGTTCGTAAGAAATGAGGACAGAGGCGTTGGCATGATGAGGCATAGATTTTGGTCATGAAGGAGGCATCTAGTTGTTTGTTTTTCCTTTCATAGTCATACCAAACAGTATATAGTTATTGAGTTCAGTGTCAACTGTGGTGAACCAGAACTCAGAACGTATGTGAAGGGATTTGCTTAGGGTGTAATCCAATACAACTGTGGAAATTGATAGGCACGTTATCAAGGGAAAACCCTCTCTAGAACTGTCCTTTGTCCCAACCGATTTTGTTGAATTATATAATCATTATCAGGTTAGTTGAGAGTTCTAGGTAATTAGGAATTGTTTCCTTAATCAGTTTTTTATCTTAAAATATCATATCTTGAGACTTGAGAGATAAGGATATAATTCAAATTAATCCTTCTTATTATAGGATTAGGAGTCTTTTCTTGTAATATAGGACCCCTTATCTATCTTTTAATTAATTTTCGGATACATAGAAAAACCTAATCGGCTTCTTTCCTATTCTTCATTCTTTAATCTCTAAAAAAAGGTTATGGTTATATTCTTTACCATCATAAATTTTATTTTTACACTATAACTTTTTTAATGGAATTATCAAAAAGCAGCCTAACGCAGGCATTTTAAAATAAGAATTTCATTGCTTAGTTAAGCATTTTCAATTAGCAGAATTAGCATTCCACATTTCACCACTAGCACACAGGTATGAAGGATTAGAGAAATATTAGTGGGGTCAAAGCATGACCATGAAAGGGAGTGAGAGAAACAGGTTTGGCTTTTCTCTTGTTAATAATTTTATAATTGAAGTAGTGGCCGTGTTTAAATCGCGTAGATAGTTATTTGCATTAAACCTTTTTGACTATTACTATGATGCATGTCTCCATAGATGTCGGTACAACTACATTATCATCATCATCATCATCATATATATATATATATATATATATATATATATATATATATATATATATATATATATATATATATATATATATATATATATATGAAAACCAAAAACGTGTGCTTACCTTTCAATTTGCTTTGTGATGCCACGTTTAAACATCCGTCTTTGTAACCCTGCAATAGATCAGTGTCTAGTTTAGGATAATAATTTTATTTGTCTCGCTGTATAAGCATTTTCACCCTACACAAAATATTTTGTGATATTTCTTATGTAGCAACATGACATCAATCTCAGCATCATATTATTATTGCTGCAGCATAGATATTTTAAGAGTCCATGAAGATTAGATTATACTTCATTGGTACAAATGTATCTGATAAAACTAAATGTAGTGTAATCAGGAGATAGCATGCATTTTGCATTCTAAACAAGCAAAATATTTATTTCATTGGATTTCTGTAATTTGCCATAACTCAAGATAAAGGAAAAGTGACAAGCATATGAAGGTTTTAAAAGAGTGCAAACGTGTAAAAACAGAAATCCTTAAAGCCCTTCCCACTTAAGCATAAATTATATTTAGTAAACATTGTAATCTTTGAAATCATAAAATAGTTTATTATTCTCGTTACTTTCTTCATGTCCGAAACAAGAAGCTACCATGAAAGGTACGGAACGTGGTACTACAAACGTGTAAAAATTAAAAAAATATAAAGCAAAATCCCCATTAATTAGCTTTTTGAGCACTAAATCTATACATGTCAGCAGCACTAGAGAACAGGATCATTATATTATATATTAATCTCAGATGACTCACTGTGGTTGATAATCCTCATTAAGACAATATACTTGTCTTAAAGTATAACTAATTGGTGGGCACAAAATGTTTTTCTAATTACAAAAAGGGAGGCGTGTGGATTGCATTAATTATCATAGGACCTGATCAGAAAATATAGGAATCCTACAAAACTATTAGGCAAATTTCTCCTGAAAGTACCGCAAACAGACGTAAGCCTTTTTGCCTCTAACAGGGACACATAAGGAAACTTAAACAAATAAAGTACTAAAATTGAATTAAAAGAATCTTAAAGACTGTTTTACCTTGAGATCAAAATGAAAATTTAAGTTCATGCAACTTTCAGACAGTAATGTGACGAGGCGACCATAATGCATTCTTGCATTTTAGTCCACTGAAATGCTAAGCAACTGGGATTCCATTTGCTGCATTAAGTTAAGCAATTAAAAACAGGTTTCAATCAATTTTCAGTACAGTACATTAACAAATTACTGAACCTTTACGTAAATTCAACATGCTGAATTGTAATATGATATTTTATCAGAAGTGCTACACATGTTGGTAACCATGTATTAACATTCAGGGAAAAAAAAATCTATGTTACAGTACAGACTACAGACAACTGATAGTGGGCAAATTCTATATGCTGCACTATAGATTATGTGGTGTCAATTTCTAAGAATTACAACATTGACCAGTCAAGAAACTGAAATGTTCATATTTGTCCTTTCTGAATCACTTGATAATATTATCTTTCTCCCTAATCAATATTTTTTCAAATCAAATTTGGGAAATTAGTATAGAGCACTTGAGAAATAACAGGCATTGCACTAGTGTGTTATGAAAAGACGGTTCCCCATAAGATGAAAGGATAAAAGGAGAAAGGACAAGCAAGTTCCACCAAATTCACAAATGAATCCACTTACTGATATGCACCATATATTTTCATGAACTGTGATTGGACAAAATGGGAGAATTGTCAAGAGAGACAGATGTCAAGTTTTGGCACTTACCCATGTTTCATATCTAATGGAAGGGCCTTGTATATAAGTTGCACTTGCATCCCCACAAATCAAATTACATGAAAAATAAAAGAGTTGGAAAAGAAACAACTAACCATGAGCACCACAATTGACATTTCCAACGAAAACGAAACTTCTCACAACTACAAGAAACAAAAGAAATTCTCTTTCCTTGTTAAGCTATCTTCTCTTATAGAGAAACATGATGAACAACATATGCAAAAAGTCATTCATAGCATCAAGGTAGGAATTGCCTTGGTTTTGGTTTCACTTCTCTACCTCCTTGATCCACTTTTTAACCAAGTTGGGGAAAATGCCATGTGGGCCATCATGACTGTTGTGGTTGTTTTTGAGTTCTATGCAGGTTTGTCTTCAATTTTTCAAGTTAGAAGTACTCGTATTTTAGTTCTAAAGTGCTTAATCTTTCATCTCTAAAAACAAGCAATTTTTACAACTGATATATGTATGACAGGTGCCACATTAAGCAAAGGTTTGCTCCGTGGAGTTGGAACTATACTTGGAGGTGGATTAGGGTGCTTGGCAGCAATTATGGCAGATGATTTAGGAAAGATAGGAAATGCAGTAGTGGTTGGTGCTTCAGTCTTTATTTTTGGTAAGCATGCATACATACATAAGATATATATATATATATAGCAATATTCTGATGAAGTCATTGAGTATGTTAAGAATAAAGTAACTTTAAACATGTAGGCGCTGTGGCAACATACTGTCGATTGATTCCAAGTATAAAAAGGAGATATGATTATGGGGTGATGATCTTCATTCTCACCTTCAATCTGGTAGCAGTATCTGGTTTGCGTGCTGATAAAATTCTTGAATTAGCCCGTGAGCGTTTGTCAACAATTGGTATGGGTTTTGCTGTGTGTATATTCATCAGTTTACTCATTTTTCCAATGTGGGCTAGTGATGAACTTCATCGCGTGGCATCCTCCAACTTTGACAAACTGGCTTGCTGCATTGAAGGTACTTAAAAAGTGGTGATAATGTTTTTTTTTTAGTATCATTATCTGAAAACATTTGAATGATGAATTGTAGATTGCATGAAAGCGTACTTCAGTGTAGTCAGTGAGAAAGAAAGCATGCCAAGCATTAGTGTCAGTGGTTGCAAGTCAGTGTTGCACTCAAAATCAAGTGAAGAATCACTGGTAATATCTCTTACTAGTTAGTGGTCCATGTTCACATGCACTTGACCTAAGAATATTCAAAAACAAATTATGCTTACAGATACTACAAAATTAGCATCATGATTTATTGTATGACTTAACCAAAGAAAGTCAAGGTTTAGACAGATCTAGATATCATATCAAACACCAATTTCTTTAACTGTGTAAAAACATCTTAAATTTTTTTTTTTTTCGCGCCTATGATTATACCTTGGTTGTAAAAAATGTCAACCTTCTAGAGCATTTACATATATTTTCCTTTTATAAGATGAGATGAGTATGCTCTTTGACTTTTGTTGATAAAAAAAAGAAATATTCACATCCTGTTTGATTTTTAGGCAAATTTCGCAAGGTGGGAACCCTGGCATGGAAAATTTGGTTTCTATTATCCTTGGGAGAAATACTTACAGATAGGAGAGCTTATTAGGGAACTTGCTTCCATCATTCTGTCAATGAAAGAGTGTCTTGGATCACCATTACAGGTTTGTACACGTGTCCCTATCATAATATTTCAGTTACTAAGTTAAGTGAGTGAGTGACTTAACATTGTTAATTTTTTGTACACAGCCCTCAACACCATTACAACATGCACTCAAGGAGCCATGCAAAAGTGTAGGGTTATCACTTGGATTAACCATGCGAGAGCTAGGAGAAAGTATCAGGAATATGAAAAGATGCCAAGCAAAAGTCCTAAAGTTGGAGTCCATTAAACTAGAGCTCAATCTACTTTCAACTTCACATAAACTACGAGGGATTGCAAATGTTGAATCTCTTGCCATAGCAAACTTCTTGTTTCTATTAATGGAAATAGTTGATAAGGTAGAAGTTTTGGCCAAAGAAGTGGAAGAACTTGGAGAGGTGGCTGGTTTTCAATCTAAATAGCCCAACCTACCATATGGTTTTCAATGACAGAAGACTGTAAGCAAGCACAGCTTCAAAAAATCATTATGACTTATAATTTTACAAGGAGGATGTGGCAAGTGTCTACATACATACTTGTAGCATGTATAAACAAAATGGACTTCTTAACTGTCGATATCCAAAACATTCTGGGTGGACAGGTGCTGTTTGGTGAATGTGAACTGTGAAGGAGTACCTTTGTGGTCAAAGCCATCTATTTACACTTTGGCTGGGTGGAAGTGTATTCAAAGAATAGTAATCATGGATCATATAGTGATGATGCAAACTGATCTAACATATATGTTAGTTTTTGGGGGTCTTTTTTCCTTTTTGTATTATTAGCAATTATCATTATTTGGTAGATTTGTATTATCTCTTTAGCCTTTATATATTTGGTAGATATGTGCTCCTACTTTGGAATAAGATTAATATGTAATAAATTTCTCTACAGCAATAGAGACAAGAAATGGCATCTAAATCGACAACTTCATGAAATATGGTAGTTTTTAATTTCATTACAAAATTATATCAATGATATTGCCTTTCTCCAAAATTATATCAATGATATTGCCTTTCTCCAAAAAAGACAACAGTCTATTGTCCCACACGTACCAGATATTATATATAATTAAGGTGCAGTCAGCTTTACACATAAGACAATCAGAGATGACAAAAAGGAGGCAAGAGGACATAGTCATAGTTGGAGAAACCAATAGATATAGCACCCATATCCATATGGACTATTTCTAACCACAAAGAATTTAGGAGATAAATCAGAAGATAAAGTATGGTTTTACTCCCAATAAAGACGTTGATCATCACTGGATTGCTAATCAGATTGTTTGGTATATGCAAATTTGTACAAAGTGCTCCGAACACCAATGTCACCAGTGTTCTTTGTAATTCTGGCATTTATACTGGAGGTGACCCATTCACCATAAGTCTGGCATATGTTCTTGATGAACTAAAAAGGGTTACACCTTCTCAAGAAAGTTATGACTACCGCAATATCTCTCCTTACCCTAACGCTTTTGCCTATGGTCATGCTTCTTGTAATCAAAACCTTACACGCATGGATTGCAAAACCTGCCTCGATGCAGCTGAAATCCAGATGTTAACTACTTGCAACAATAGGATCGGTGCCAGAGCAGTGCTTAATGATTGTGCTACTAGGTATGAGCAATACCCATTTAAAGATTAATCCGTTAGCTTTCAACTAGTTGTTGTCACGTTTTCTGGATCTAATTCTATGCAATCCGTTTGATGTAACTGGTAATAATATTTGTAGTTTCTGCATATTGAGATCTAACTCCCGTATGTCTTTGGATTCAGTGAATGACATTAACGAATATGTTATATAGAACAAATAGAAGAATTTCATTACTTACCTTTCTACCGATGTAAAATTTGCATCCATAACTGGCTCCCAGGGTCCTAATCTGTTCGTATTTCATAAAAAGGATCTTCAATCAAACACAACCACAAGATCAACTCAAATTAAATTTTGAAGCAGAGTTTGAGGAAACAATCTGTTAATTCAAAAGCGGAAGGGATAGATTAATTAGGGCTTACCAGTTAATCGTTTTAGGTCACCATGCCTTTAGCAACTTTCTGTCGGATACATCCGGAAGCGAGTATGATGTGTGCTATTCTATTTTTTTCATCCCAGATTTTTGTTCAACCCAAATGATTATGGTTATTGCACAGCGCGATCAAATATTGCATTATTAACGTTCTGCAACTTTGCAAGGTGTATCAGTTAAACTTAATCCTAGTAACTAGAGGACAACATCGCAATCGAAAAACCAACCAATAGCCGCTGAATTTCGCCACATTTTTTACAAATGGTAAATTGAAAGGCAATCGGAGAACCACGTTTTTCATTTCGTCCCATTTGCCACCACCAACCACCGGTGGAGCTCACGTACCAGACAACGACGACGAGTTTTGCGATTGCGGGAAAATTTGCCCAGAAAATATTTTCAAATTCATTTTTTTTTTTACTAAAAACACGATAATAAACTATTGATTTTGTAAAAAAATGATTTTTTTATAAATTTGCCCAGATAATAAATTTGAGCCAAACACGATAATAAATTTGCCCAGATAATATATCATTTCTTATTAAAAAAAATGATTTTTTTATAAATTTGAGCCAAAATAAAATAATCAGAACTTTTATGTTCAAAAAAATTATTGGGACTAAAGTATAACTTTTCCGAAAATATTGAGATTTCCGACAATTTTTTTACTAAAAACTTTTTTTTAAATGAACCGGTAATAAACTATTGATTTTGTTTGTTGTGAATTTTTTTACATCATATATCATCCCACTTATTGAAAATATTTGCATATTACCCTTAGCTACCGTAAGACTGAGCATTTGGACCGAATCGACATTTGGATAGGACCGGCTCTTGGACTGAACTGGTTTTATAGAAATTGGTGGATCATGGACCGGACTTGTTAAGGCTTACCAAGTTCAGGACCGAGTCCAGTTCCCGGTTCTTAGATGTAAGGCTCTTGGACCGAACCGATTTTGCAGAAATTGGTGGACTTTGAACCAAACATGTTAAGTCTTACCAAATCCACTTTCAGGTCCAGTTCGGATGTCCAAATGCTCACTCTGATGCTAGTGTAAGTAAAAGGGTAATATGTGAACATTTTCAACAAGTGAGATGATATATAGTGTACAAAATGAAATGACTAAATGTGAACAAAAAAATACCTCCCCCACCACCGTCACTTCTACCTTTGTCATCGTCACTGTCACCAACACGACCTCCGTCACCGCCTCCTCTACTACCACCACCTCCACCACCGTCATCGCATTCGCATCCACCTCCATCATCACTACATCTACCACTACCTCAACTACCGTCACCGCCTCCACATTCCCATTTGTAACCATCACTACCACCTCCACCTCCACAACTACTATTGCCTCCGTCGCCAATACCTTCATCACCGCCACTATCTCTGCCTCCACCTCCACATTATCCATCTCCTATACCGTTGCCACCGCCAACACCACCGACTTCATCACTACCACTATCTCTACCATCACCTCCATCGTCTCCACCACCACTACCTCTACTTCCTCCGTCGCCGCCACCACCAACGTTGGTGGCAAAGACAGAGGCGGTGATAGAGGTTGTAGTGATGGTGATGGTGGCGGTCGGCGGAGGTGGAGATTGAGGTGGTGGAAACGGTGACGAAGGTGGTGGCGGTGATGGGTGGCAAAGGCGAAGGTAGTGGTGGTGGGGTGGTGGCGGTGGAGGAGGTGACGGGGGAGGTTCTTTTTTTGTTCATATTTACTCTTTTTTCTTTTTTTATATTATATATCATCCAACTTGTTCAAACTGTTTACATATTACCCTTTTACCTATAGTAGCACGTCACAATGGTAATATGTGAACATGTTCAACAAGATGGTATATGATGTAAAAAATGATTAAATGTGAACAAAATCAATAGTTCATTACTCCTCATAAGTTATTTTCCCTTTTTTTATATTGACTTAAAATCCATTAAGGGAGGTCAGAGTGGCTCAGGTGGCCGAATTTTGGTTGGTGGTACCATTGTAATGCTTTCAAAGTTTCGTTTTTAACGCACTAAAAAAAGATGTTAGAGTAAAACCGTATTTAAAATAAAAAAAAAACAAATTGAAGGGACTTTTTGTCAATATCTTTTTTTCTAAAAACATAAAAATATGTATCTATATCTTTAAAAAGCATATTAATATTTCTAAAGTATATTTATACTTCTGAAAATACATATTTATATGTATAATATAAAAAAAATACTTAGGTGAAAACATAAAAAATATGTAAAGTTAAGGATTTTCTTGCAAAAAAAAAATTATGGTAACTTTGAAACGTATGATAGCAGGTGAAAAACAAAAATAGAAAGAAAAAAACTTGCAAAGCTCTATTTTTAACGCACTAAAAAGCATGGTTCTAAAAAACGTGTCATGGCGCGCCTCAAGGCGTGAGGCGTGGTGTAGCCGTTACGAAAACGTCTAAGGCGGGTTTGTTAAGCGTGGCGTCCAAATAACGTGTCAAGGCGCGTCTTATCGCGATATGACGCGAGTTTTTTTCAAGGTGCGAGTTTTTTTAGTTTTTTTTTTTTTTTTTGATTTTTTTATCGGGACTAAAATAATTGAGTTTTTGTTAACTTTTTATATTAAATATTAATATAACACTTCTAAAAACTTGATATACTTGATAAAAATCAACAATTATATGATTTATCTCTTGTAATATATAAAAAATAGTCACGCCTTGAAAAACGTTATGACTCGCCAAGGCTTGTCATGACTTAACTTTTACCTTGCCGTCAAGTCACGCCTCATGTTATTTAGAACCTTGCTAAAAAGTGATGTTAGGGTAAAACTGTATTTTTGTAAAATAAAAAACTTAAAGGTTTTTTTCTCAATAACCATTTTTTAAATTAAATTAAATTAAATTTTATCTTATTTTATTTAATATTGTTTTAGGGTCAATGACACATTTGGTTACTACCAAGTACATTGATAAATGAAGCAGCTTTAAAAATGGCTTATGTGAAATGAAAAAAAATGAATAGCACCGCAAGCATGTGATCCCAACTTGACAATTTCATTTTGGAGTGTTTCATATCATTGATCACCACTAGGCCACCTTGACATCGTAGTTTAAGTGAATAGCAAATTTTAAAATTCATAATATATTGTACGATAGGAGATGGTTTACGTTTATCTAATATGCAGATGATTACACCCATGTTTTTAGACCAAATACATAGAAGTACACGAAATACTTTTACAATTTGGAATTCAAGTTTATTGTACGATAGGAGATGGTTTACGTTTATCTAATATGCAGATGATTACACCCATGTTTTTAGACCAAAAGAGAGCCTTCCATGACTGTGGTGGCTTTACCTCGTAGAAGTACTCTTTGATTCTTCTTATCTAAATGTATATCTAAAATGCCACTTCTAGGTGAAGCCTGATGAATAGAAAACAAACAGACAAACGAGTGTAAGAGAATAGAGTAGGTAGTCAATAATAGTATGAAAAATAACAATTTAAGGTGACATATAATTGTAGAGAGAGAAAGATAGATACTTGATATGCAAGAAAATCAGATTTTCCCAACTTGTCGCTCCAATAGGCTGCTAGGGCACAATGTGCACTTCCGCAAACAGGATCCTAAAAGAGAAATAAGTATACTCAAAGATCAAACAATTATGCTACTACTAACAACATGAACATGATGAAAGAAAAGCATTTCAATGTAATTACCTCATCAATTCCATATTTAGGGCAGAAAAAGCGAGTATAAAAGTCAAAGCCTGATCCATTAGGTGCAAGCCCTGTAATTACTATCCCTCTGCCCGGTGCTTTTTTGATCTTATCAAGTTGCGGCTCAAATTCCACAACTTCCTTCGCTGATGGAAGCACCACCTGCGGGAAAAGAACAACGAAAGATAACTTTTATCAACTTTATTCACATTCAATTATGAGTGAATATAAGAGAAATTTTAATACATACAAGGATGTCATTCGATGCTATCTTCTTTACATCAACAATAGAAACACCATTCAGTATTTCAGAAATTGCTGAAACCTCAAGATCATTGAAATCTGACACTGCCACAACAGGGAAGTTCAATTCGATCAATAAGCTGGATTGTATTTGTGCTTCACCATTTTCAGCTACTGATGAGTCCTTAATCCTTCTTTCAGGAACTTTTTTGGCAGTCAAAATTCCAGAAAGGGTTGAGAATTCAATTGTGTTATTAGATTTCACCAAACCAGACTCATAAAGGAAGTGCGAAGCTGCTAATGTTGCATGACCACAAAGTTGCACCTAACACCCGAATAGAACAAATCAAGATTAATACAGCTAAATAAACGTATAAAGACGATCATATATAGAAATTCAAACTGATAATCACCTCAGTTACAGGAGTGAACCATCTGAGCTTGAATCTAGGGTTCTCCGAGTCGTGGTCGACGATCGGAGTCAAGAAACCAGTCTGGGATAAATTGAATTCAGTCGCAACTGACTGCAACCACTTATCATCTTTCTCTATACCTTCCAACCAACACACAGCCGCCGGATTGCCTTTAAACGCCGTCTCGGTAAATGCATCCACCTGTTTCTCAGAGGAAAACAGTAGATTAAGGACCACTCTAGCTCTCGATTGGTAAAGCAATATGCAGCTCATATACTAACGTATCGTTGTGTGTGTGTGCAGTGTGCTTGGCAGAGATTAAAACAAGGAACTTACCACGCAGTACTTGACAAGCTTCTTCGCCATTTTTACCGATAACTCTTCAGGTCAATGTCCGCCGCTCTCCGCCGGAATCGACACCTTCGTTTTATTATCCGTCTGGTTTTCCCGTCCTGCCAACTATGTCCGATTGAAGAAAAAGAAAGAGCACGTTATATAAAAGGCCTCTTACTTCCATTTTGTTCAACTTTGAAGCCCCATGGAATTTTTTTTGACAATTTAGTCCGTTCTTGTGCTACAAGTAAAGTCGTGAAATGTGAATGGCATCCCCTTGAAAATGATGTGTTACTAAGATATGCTTATTTTATTGAGATTTTTTAATATTAGATGTTTATTTGTATATGTTTTTTTTTTGACATCAAAGTATATTTTTATAAATTCGACTAATATATGTAAACACATTGGACACGAAAAGTAAAATAATTATATAAGTGAAGTACCAAATTGACTTATTTTATTTTTAGTTAATTATTATTTTAGAAACTTAGTTTTAAAGATCACATATTGAATATCTATGTTATAATTTTATAAAAATAAAGTTATGAATTTGATTATTTAGAACAAAAGTATAATCTGATTTTTTATTAATTATGACTTGCAATGTAGCTCTTAAGTATTGACTTAAAAGTATTTTTTATATATATAAAAAAAGAAGGCGGCCTCTGATAATATTTTATTTGAAGGTGGGACTCCCCATGGAAATAATAAAGTTCTTTAAATAAAATCCGAAGACTAGAAAAACCTAAGTAGTACATAAAAAACAAAATAAGACAAATTCTAATCCCTCATATATAGTCAAATAGAACAAATACAACAAACAAAACCAACTAAAGACTAGAAGAAACAAACATTTAGAGAAAGAGTCGAAGGCACAGGCCAATCCTAAGAAATTAAATCTTTATTATAAATTTTTATTTTTAAATAAAAATATATAATAAAAAAAATTGAGTCATGTGCAACTACCCACTTTGTCCCCCTCAACACCCTCATAGCATGTGTTATGTAATCGGTGTGCAGGCTTTTAGAGATCATGGCTCAAAAGTTTTTTTAATATAGTTATTAATCAAAGTTAGTTTATCTATACATAATTTGTCCTATTATTTAACAATAAATATGGTTGATACGATTAGTTTCATTTTTGCTAAAAGTCTAAAATCATAAAATGGGAAAAGTACTTCTCTTTTTACCAATAACTTATTCAAATTTGGTTGGCTATAAAAAAATATTCATGGCTCGGTCATTTCTTGTATTACAAGTAAATCATATTTTGTGAATATTCAACTCCCATGGCCTATAATTCATTTGACAAATTACATAACCGTTATAATTTGCAACATGTCATGAATAGTGTCTTTTAAATTACTATTTTATATTTAATAGGTGAGGTATTTGAATGCAAGTGAAGTGCAAAGTAGTGGTTGGAGAGTGTTCTTGTTGGGTTGCCGTAAGGATTCATGTTTGATCCTCACAACTTGTATTTTTTATATAGATCTAAAATTGGTTTCCGTGAATTAGGGGTAGTAATGGAATGGGTATGTGATAGGTATTGGTGATTCTAATCTTGTAATCGTTTATAAATTTGTATCACAAACTCGGTCTCGTCCCATCGGGCATCCGTTTAGTAAATACTCATCAAGTTTACGGGTATACCATGTGTATCGCGTATCACATTTATGATCTTCAATTCTTTCTTTTCATTGTACAATCGCCAACACTTCTCCCTCCATATCTCTTTAAATTCATTTCACGTGATAACAGGGTTGTTCCATACATAATTTAGGTCTGGACGAGAGGGAATAAAATACTTTTAAAATACACAAATTTCATCAACTTTTTATAATAACTCAATAATCGAAAGAAAGATTTGTAGTAGCATCTAAATATAACATTATCAATTACAAAAAAAATATACATACATGATCCCTAAATAATATGTACATATATATAATAAAGTCCATAAAATTTTTGGGCCCCTTTAAAAGATATGCTCTTAACAATCGTCCTTATTGTCCACCCTCTAGGACGCACATGCGTGATAATGAAGACATAGTTAGAGCCTCACGTTCAAATATTTTGACAACTAGTATAATCATGATATTTCTTATTTATTTCATACTTAGTCTCAATTGATTCAAGTGTATCAAGTAGCTTTTCTATTTTACAAAATAAGTTAATTCTTAACATTATTATTCCAACATGGTAAATATGTTAAATGCAAGTCATAGTCTTTTTCCCAGAGTCGAATATCTTCTAAAAAAAATAAATTCCTTTTCTTTATATATTTGCTTTAATTAATCTTGAACTTTATAAATTGTTATTTTTCTTTATATGTATTTATTTAATTTTTAGTTTATCTTTTCTATATTATCTCCACTTAAAACGATAATGACATGTTTGGTTCACAGTATTCGAAGGAATTTGGAGGAATTTAAATGTAAATTTCAGCAAAAGAAATTTACGTTTGGTTGACAAAATCAAAAGAATAGTATTTTTAGATTCCATTGAATTTCGTGTTTGAAGAAATTGATTATTATTTAGCTAAAGACAAACATTTTAGATTTTATTTCTTATGTTTTATTAGAAAGACAAAAAGGCATTCTCACATTCTCTTTATTTTAGACATTGCACATCAAATCAAAGCATATTATAATCATTTCTTTTACACCTCACATATTCATCCACCCACCTACCTATTGACACACCCAATCACCGTCACCTCACTGATATACCCACATCTACCACCCACCCACCCATACACAACTACACCCTACCCCACATCACACCACACCTTTACTCATATATACACCCGCACCCATAAATACACACATACCAACACCAAAAAGCCAACGTCGACGTCGACTCCCAACTCACCCCACCCTTACACCTACACCCTTACCCATCCCCACACAAACACCCGCCCTCACTCATACCCACTACCTATTCACACTCACTCATACCCCCACACCACTCTCGTATGCCTACATGTTTACGCCCACATGACCACCCCATCCATTCCATGCTTATCCCAACCCCCATCTCACCATATCCATCCTTACCCTGACACCCATCATATCTTCACTTCACCTTAACACCCACACCCATACACAGAGGGTTTTGTAGACGCGAAGTACCCCGATAGAGTGTTCAAGCTTGAGAAATCCATTTATAGATTAAAGCAAGCATCTCGTAGATGTAATATTTGTTTCGATGAGAAAGTCAAAGAGTTTGGATTTTCGAGAAGCGAGGATGAATCTTGTGTATATGTTAAAGATAGTGGGAGTATAGTTAGCATCCTAGTATTGTATGTGGATGACATACTGCTCATAGGAAACGACGTCCCAACTTTGCAGGAGGTTAAGACCTGGCATGGGAAGTGTTTCGCTATGAAAGATCTAGGAGAGGTTGCTTATATTCTAGGAATAAGGATCTTAAGAAATAGGAGTAGAAGACTAATTGGACTTAGTCAAAGTACTTACTTGGACAAGGTGCTGAAACGTTTTAGCATGGAGAATTCCAAGAAAGAGGAACCGCCAATCCAGAGCAATACCAAGTTGAGTAAGACTTAGAGTCCGAGTACCGATGCCGAGATAGCGGAAATGAGTCGAGTACCATATGCTTCCGCTGTTGGCTCGATCATGTACGCTATGACATGTACTCGCTCTGATGTGGGTTTTGCATTGAGCATGGTTAGCCGATATCAAGGGAACCCAGGTAGAGCTCATTGGACAGCGGTTAAGAACATTCTTAAGTACCTACGAAGGACTAAGGATTGGGTCCTTACACTTGGTGGGAGTGATGCTTGAGAGTGACAGGGTATAGTGACACCAGCTTTCAAACCGACAAAGATAACTTCCGCTCTCAGTCGGGATGGGTATTTACCCTAAATGGAGGAGCAGTTACTTGGAAAAGTTCCAAGCAGGAGACCGTGGCTGATTCAACGTGCGAATCAGAGTACATAGCAGCGAGCAAAGCGTCGAAGGAGGCGATATGGTTGAAGAACTTTATTGGAGACCTTGGAGTTGTACCAACCATAAAGGAGCCTATGGAGATTTTCTATGATAACGAAGGAGCGGTTGCCTTAACCAAGGAGCCAAGGGATCATGGCAGATTCAGACACATCAACAAAAAATACCACTTCATCATACATAGGGTAGAAGAAGGACTCCTCATGGTCAAGAGAGTATCGTCAGAAGAGAATCCTGCGGATCCCCTCACAAAGGGTTTAAGTAGGGTCAAGCACGTTCAGCATGCGAGGAACATTGGTCTGAAGGACGATATTAGTTTTAGTGATTAGATAGATGTTTCGAAACTTGTAATAGATAAATGTAATTGACATTTTTGGTGATTATATAATGGAGATTTATATATAAGTATTGTTTACTATCTTGTGTCAATTGTTTACTATTGTTTCTCTTTTGCATGTTTTTTACTTGAATGATTGGATTGTTCAAAATTATCCACAATCGATCATACTTTGGAAGTAAGTTATGAGGTTAGACTATCATGAATTGGTTTGTAGATTGTCTAAGTGCTTAGACATAGCAAAGGTTTGTTGCAACGTTCGTGAGTACTTATGAAATAAGATTTGAGTATTGGATTAAACCCACGCTCATATGACTCACTTCATGGAATTTATCACAAGTGATTGTGAGACGATAATATCGTATAATCTTTAAACCGAGATATATGAGTTATTGTTTTCGAGTTGGTTGTGCATTGATAATGCGTAAACGCATTAGTAACTTGATGTTATAAATCGTATTGTTGTGTACGATTTGATGAGTAAATAGTACAAGCATATAAGTCAAATTTTATCTGTTCCTTTTATCCTAAGAGGGTAAAAGCGATATCTTGGGCCCCTCGATGATTTTGTGTTGACTTATGTGTAGGGCCCGGTCAGGGCTGAATTGATGTGTTCAATTAAGTTCTATGTCAAACAAATCAGAAATCGGGAAACAAAATGTTGGACATTGAGTATGACTCTATTCCATGTCTTTGTCCACAAGATATTTTATAGAACGAATGATTATATGATCCCTTATCTAAAGGACGCGTCATTGACTAGGTCAGAGTTCGACAATGGCTTTTGAGAGCTATGATTGCTAATTCGATTTTGAAGTCGTACTTGCAGTCATAGTTATTAGACTTATCCAAGTAGGAGACTGTAGAACTAGGTGTCTAAGCCCATAAATATAATTGGTATGCACTTGATCTGATAGTAACATGGTCCTTTTGGATTGCCTTCACCATAGCAACTTGATAGGATGAATTATGGAAAAAGAGGTTGATAAATGATTTATTAATATATTATAAGAATAATATATTAATTGAGAAATCATATTATTTAATTAGTACTAATCAGAAATTAATTTTGGGATTAAATGAACTAATTAAAAGGAACAGGGACTAATATTGCAAATCATTGATAGTTGCAAGTTGGGCTGATGGACTCCTAAAAGAAGGAGTGGACGAAATCTATGGGAAGCCCATAGAGATTTCACCCATAGGCTTTTTAGAAGGGTTCCATGGACTGCTTAAGGCTTAAGCAATCAGATTAGGGTTTCACCTGGAAACCCTAGCAGCCTCAACTATATAAAGGACCCTTGGCTTACAGTTTTCGGCCTATGCATTCTAAGAAGAACCCTAGCCGAATTTTGTAGAGCCTTCATCACCTCTCTCCTTCATCCTTTGTTAAGTGGTGTTTGTGACTCCATTAGAGGTGCAACGCTTGCGGTACTAAGCTCTTGAAGGTAAAGATCAAGCTAGGAACCACTTGTTGCTACTAGTTAACAAGAATGGTATTCTTCTAACTCTAGTTAATTCATTGATTTCGAAAATTGTATGCTAGATTAGGGTTCTTGCTTTGGAAAATTAATTTGCATGTATAACTTGAGAAAAACCTAGATCCAAAGAAATTATGGTTGCATGTGCACATAGGAATGTCATAATGCTCAAAACTCATCAACAAAGACATTTAGCATCCTACATAGTATAGTGAGAAGACTAACATGAATTTGAAAACAAACAAATCTCACACTCGAGCTGTCGGAACTGGAACTCCCCACACTAATCATATACAAAATAAGACCCTAATTAGAAATTAAGGTAATAATCCACACTCGAGGGTCTTGGTTCATAGTTGCTCCACTTGGGATAAAAGACCATTTTACCCTTCCAAGGTTAGAACCCTCTCCACTTGACCTAATATCTGAATTGACCAAAGGTTAACCTTCTTGTGATACGCCCAACATACACCATGCTCTACGCCCAACATACACCATGCTCTACGCCCATCATAGAGCCTCTTGATGGAACACGAGGCATAATCAGGCTACGCTCAACATAGCTAAAATTAGGCCCAACGTAAATACGATGTTTTGCCAACTTCTTATTAATCTTAATACACAAAGACTAAATGTCCAATTCTTAGATCTGGACATAATGAACATCCTAAGTGATAAAGTCCCTTACTTTACACCTTTGCATGGCTTAAAAGAGCACAAGACCAAACCCTAAGTCCATAAAACACTCCAATGCTCAAAAGCTCATGCATGGATGGATGAGAGTGACCAAAATCCTATTTTTATAAACCTACTAGCTCAGAAACGACTGGAAATGATACTCATGTGACATCCCCAAATTTCACGGCCAGAAAAGACCGATTTGTTTATGCTTTATTTGAAAATCAGAGTATATTTTTAAATAAATATATTGTGGAATTTGTTCCTAGAAAAACATGATAAATATTTTATCAAAGCATTTCTGAAGAAATATATTTTATTCATATTAAAACTTTGGGATGTCATCGTCGATACTGAAACATAAGCATAAACAAACCTTACATTTATTTACACTTGTGATCTACATCTCCTTTAATCTCACAGTGTAAAGTAGCTTCGTATCGATACTTGTGATACAAATAAAATGAGTGGGTCAGGTTGGGAAACCTGGTGACTACATAGAGTTTTCAACCCACAATAATATAATTATTATGTTTAAACATCAAACCATCAAACAATCAACCCAATTACCCATCCCCATTGTCTTCTTTTTTCTACCCTAAGAATCAGCTATTCCTCGTTCATTTATTCCTAAGGGTTATCCTAAGGAATAGGCACGAAGTCCATCGTTACCAGGGTTTATAGATTATAACTGGTGACCATGTAATTCAAAACATCTAGTGAACACTTAGTTCTAAAATACCTAGTGAACACAATCAGTTCAAAAATACCTAGTGAACTCTTAGTTAAAAAATACCTGATGAACACATAGTTCAAAAACACCCAATGAACACATAGTTCAAAATCACCTAACAAACACATAGTTCAAAGACATCTAATGAACACATAGTTCAAAAACACCTACAGGTTACGAGTCTACTAACGTTCCACTTGACTGTCTAGAAAGGTCCGTGGTTGTCATCTATACTCCGCTAGATGACTACAACAACAACAACAACATCGAGGCCTCTCCTCTTTTTAACACACATTTACTATTTCATCTACCCATGTTTTACCCAACATATTTGTAGATAAAAATACATATACAGTATAAAACTTGTATAAAACATCTATTCAACACCATTTCAAATAAACAAACAACATATATACACATAGCACATATTTTATATAAAATACTTCATATCTATGTGTAAGATGAAAGTGACTATACACTCACATTAGTAGCATGATCTATAGAATCTAAACGGTCAGAGGCTCGTCCTTGTCAGGATCGGGAAGGGAAACGACCTTTGGAAACGAGAGAGAGGGAAAAGAATTGGTGTAAGGAATCAAAGGGCTGAACTTGCTATTTATAGGGTGTTTTGGGCCAATTCACGTCGTGAACATGATAGGTTTACGTCGTGAACTTCCATGAGTCACCCCGTAGCCTTAACACGTGTTTTCTAGCCCCGATTAGTGTCCCTGACACGTTTCACGTCGTGAACTTCATGTTCACGTCATGACTTAAGGCGAGTAGGGTTTCTGCCACGTGTCATGCCCTTACACAGCCGAATCTTCGGAAGGCCATAACTTTTGCATACGAGCTCCATTTTCGACGTTCTTTATATCCACGCGAAGGTGGAGACGTTCTCTAAAACTTTCATTTAGAATCCTAAGGCTAAAAAGTATTCTATCATAAACTCACTTTTTATGATTCCCGGTGTCGTGTTGGTTTTGTCGCGAAACTTCGACATGTCATAACTTCTTCGTTATAAGTCAGATTTCAACGTTCTTTATATGCACTGAAACCTTGTGACATATACTAAAAATTAGTTAAGATTATTTATTCTAAATAATCATCTATAAAAAAGTCGTTTTTTTACGCTTATCGTCTCTAAATTGACTAGTCCGAATCTGCGGGCGTTACAACTCATAAGGTCTGGAGTAGCTCATACTCATTAAGACCAAGGTTATGTGTAACATCCCAAAATTTAAGACCAAAAATTTCATTTTTAAATAAGTTATTATAAAACCAATTAGTATAGTAACCTCCATAATAACATCCCATGTCAAAACCAAAGTGTAAATAATCAAAACATAGTAACATAAAACAATATCAGAGTGTAATCCCAAGGATCTCATGTGCGGAAAACATAGTGTGATGCGCTGCGATCAAGTCGGCTCCTTTCCTTTGAAAACGAGTACCTGAAACCAAAACTGTAAACCGTAAGCACGAAGCTTAGTGAGTTCCCCCATCATACCACATACCATATAACAAACATACTGTCAGGTAATTCTGGGGTGCCTGACTTACCCATGTCAAGCCATTTTGGGGTGCTCGACCTACCCTGCCAGACAATTATGGGGTGCCTGACCTACCCATGTCAAGCCATTCTGGGGTGCTCTACCTACCCTCCGGTTTATCTGAACCGGCTAAGGGACTATTTCACCCCTACTACTACTACTACCATATAATAACATAACATAAACATACTGTCAGGAAATTCTGGGGTGCCCGACCTACCCTTCGGTCCTTACGACCGTGACACAGGGACTATTCCCCCTACTTCCAATATCACACAACATCATATCATGCTAGCACATATAACATATCAGGTATTAGCAAACCTAGATAATTATCACAAAGACAATCATCTAACAAACAACTCCTACTAGTGGGCCGACATTGTGGCCGTAGACCCACTCCTACTGGAAGGTAACTTACCTCACACTGCTGAAGTCCCGTAGACAAAACTCTAGCTGCTGGATGACAGGTTCTCGAACTGTCCATCATCAAAATAACACCCTATCAGCAATTGGGTTCCAACATATATCCATAAGTCCATACTTGGGGTAAAAGGCTACTTTACCCCCATCTTAGCTTGATTCAAGCTCAAGGCCCAAAGGTCAAACTGTGAATAAAAGCCTAACATATGGCCCAATTTTCCAAATTGGGCCGAAACCTTTACATGGTCTTATTCTAAGGCCCAACTAATTAGTCCAGTCCAAACATTTGGCATTTCTAATGGCCCAATATCTCATAATCATAAAGGCCCAATTATAGCCCATCTATGGCCTAATTTTCCAAATTGGGCCCGAACCTCACATATGGGTCTTACCCTCTAGCCCATCTAAATATTTTAGTCCATATGATTGTTCTTGGATGGCCCACCAATAACCCAATCATCAAGGCCCAATAGAAAGGCCCAACTCAAGGCCCAAGTGAAATTAAGGTTTTCATATAAAATGATGATTAGGGTTAAGTGTTTCTCACTTAACCCATTAAGGACTTAATCCATTAAGTCCATCACTCTACTAGACAAATCATATGGTGTGGTCGGGCTTAATACATAATCCAATTCCAATGGCCCAAAATGCGGGTCCCGATAAGTCCAAGCCCATAATTCCATAATTAGGGTTTTCTAAACCCTAATTAGGGTTTCCAACCCAATCACAACCTAATAGGCCCAAAAGCTAAGTCCTTAGATCCATTAGGGTTTCATTAGGCCCATTAGGGTTTCACTAGGCCCATTAGGGTTTCGCTAGTCGGGCACCACCCACTACCACCTCGGGTAGTGGTGGTCAACGGCGGCTCAAGGCGGCGGCCACCACCTCACGGTGGTGGTTATGGTCCTAGCCCATTTTGTCCAAGCATCCCAAACGAATCAAACACAAACAAGGCACACTGCCACCCAACACGGCGGCTGGTGGCGGCAGGAGGCGGCAACCACCACCTCACGGTGGTGGTTATGAGTTTTCTTATTATTATTCCGACACGATTACAATTTTACAATGCAAAGTCTCAAATAAACACACACACTCACTAAGATAAAAACACACACACGGTGGTACATGGTGGCGGTGGCTTTCTTGGTTTTTCGGTCAACAAACCCTCACACAACACCCACTCATAGCAAAAATACACACTCTATATGTTCACAAAACAACCCTAGCCACCCACCTGGTGGCGCACGGTGACGGAAGTGACACGGAAAGGTGGCAACAACAGCGTCACAGCGGCGGCGGAGGAGAGAATATGCGACGGTGAAAGAAAACGAAGAGGGTGGGGTGCTTCAACTAGTGAGAAGAACGGTGGCCACGATGGTCCACCACTCGACGTCAGCCGACGAGTTCCAATGTCGTTGGCAGTGGAGCGGTAGCGGCCCAAAATAGCGGCGACAGTGGCTCTGTCAGCCGAAGATGGCGGCTACGATATGCTTCCCTTCATTACCGACTGAACGGCGACATCACACGATGGTCTCCGTCTTCAGCAACGACGGAATGTGTAACACCCGGAATCCGGAAGACCAGGAAAGTGAAGGGGTAAAGCCTAAAGTTAAAGAGTCAACTCGCCGAGTCCAGGGAGGAATTCGACGAGTCATGATCTAACTAGATCTAACACAAATGAACATCAAGATGCAAGCTTTATACCTCCTGGAGGTGGATGATGAAGTCAAAAGTTTGGATCTATAAGTCTTGGAGCTCACAAATGCTTCTCCAATGGAATCCTTCATCAAGAATGCACACAAAAACACAATCAAGCTTCAAAACTCTCACAAGATGGCTAGGTTTTCGAGGTTTATTGAATATGAGGACAAAGGTTGAGCATGGGGAGGACCTCAAGGAGTTAGAGCCTTTAAATAGGGCTCATAACCCCTCAATTAGGGTTTAGATCTTGCGCTCATACGCCCGGTGTAGACATCTCTACGCCTAACATAGGGTATTAAGTCCCTCGATGGAATCTTTCACATACGCCCAACGTAGGAGGCCATCCTACACCCAACGTAGGGCACCCAAATGTACAAATGACAAAATTAAATATTAAGAATCATGCCTGAGGATACAGGTGTTACATAGTCTCCTATGGAAATAGATAATTCAAGATCAACTATCAACTTCATAACATTTCTTTCCCATGTTCTTTCTTTCGCACCAAGTTCTTCTGTCACCACATTATCCTCCAGAACATATTCACTAGAATTAAAAGTTTGTAATGGTGATGTTGGGATAGTATGTGAACTTTCCTAGAATCTTGTCTTTGATTTAGAAGTTTCTTTCCAAAACTAGGAGAATTATAAAGATTGACCATGGTAGTTTTGATTACTCTAAATATGCTATTGTCTTTCAACCAAATAGACTGCAATATCATTTAGATTACTATGAAAACCTTCCTTGCCAAGAGAATCCTTAATTGAATCAAAGTTACTATATGATGCCCATAATGCAAAGCTTGTCTCCTGTTGAATGAATAAATGTATCCTTAGATTTACAAGGATGTCAAGGACAAACTATGATTCTAGCTATAATCCAACAACAAAAAACCTTTTAGTTGAGTTAGGTGAAAATACCATGTTAGCAAGTTATAACCTATGAAATTATTGGAAGAGAAAACACGAAGATTCTCTTGTTCAGAAACAAACCCCATATTTGGTTGAGGAGTTAAGCACCGAATAGTGACTTACAAAGAGAGAATCCAAATTCTTCCTTCTAATAGAGACTAATAATCATATAAGAAAGAAGGCCATGTGACTAACATGTTTCCGTTGAAATGTGAGGCAATCAATTTCGAGCTAGAGGCCGAATATAGGGATTTAAAGTCGAGCTTTTTGCAATGGTTTTCTTGACTGCTGAAAGGAGGAATTATGTTTCTATGGAGGCATTTGAATTTTCATTGTATTGGATAATATTTAAAGTTTAAACCTTTTATTAGAGGGTAAATTGCACATTTTATTAATGGAGTGTCAAAATAAAAAAATAATAATAATTTAGTGTCAAAATCGCAAAAAATGAAAACATAGTGGCTTTTGTGTCACTTTTTTCGACTTCGACATGTCATCATATAACCAGATAATATCCTGTAAGCATGCCACATCATAACCCCATGCCACGACAGCAGTAACAACCGGGTGACCTGAAACAAACCGATCGAAATTGCAACAAATTGAAAACATAGTAATTTAATTGAAAAAAACACGGTGTGATAATCTAGGGATGAGATTTAGAACCGGAAAACCGGACCGAAACCGCAACCGTTAGAACCGGAATATATCGAACCAGTTCCGGTTCCGGGTTTAAAAATTGGCTTTATCCGGGTTCCGGGTAATCCGGGTTTGGGTCCATCGGGTCCGGGTAAACCGGGTCGAAAAACCGGAACCGGTGTTAGGAACCGAAACCACTTTTAGGGCCGGAACCGGTTTTTGTGAAACGTTTAAAAGATGCATATCTCATTCGTTTCAACTCCGATTGACATGCGATTTTTTCCAAAGTGTAGTTTAGAGTTTGTACATGATTTTAGACTATAAATATTCCACTTTTAGTTTTATATTCATTGACTTACAGTCCCCCAAAGTCGAGATATCAAAGCTGAAATTTTTAGTTTTTCAGTTTTTTTGTATTCTGTGAAAGTTTTAAAACATGCATATCTAATTCGTTTGAAGTCGGATTGACATGTGGTTTTTTTTAACTTGTAGTTTACAGATGGTACATGAGTTTAGACTATAATTTTATCATTTTTGGTTCAATATTCAATGATTTACAGTGTCCCGAAGTCGGGATATCAAAACTGAAAATTTTCAACTTTTCAGCTATTTATTTTTGTACTTTGTATTCTGTGAAAACGTTAACACATGCATATCTCATTCGTTTAAAGTCGGATTGACATGCGGTTTTTTTCCAGAGTGTAGTTTAGAGTTTATACATGATTTTAGACTATAATTTTGTCAATTTTGGTTTCATATTCAATGAGTTACAGTCCCCCAAAGTCGGGATATCAATATGAAAATTTTCAAAGTTCAACCCATTAAATAGTAAGTTATTAACAAAAAATTCCGGTTTTTCCGGGTTTTTTGGTTCTAGACCCACTTTACCCGGTTCCAACCTACCCACTTTGATGTTTGCGGGTTTTCTGGTTCTAGACCCACTTTACCCGGTACCGTACCCGAAACTGGTTCTTATATACCGACCCGGTTTCCGGTTCTACAAAATCCCGTTAAGCGGTTCCGGGTTTTTCGGGTCCGGGTCCATCTGGTCCGGGTTTGGACCCACTTTCATCCCTATGATAATCGCAAGAAATAACAAGTTAGTGACTTTTCTGCAATTTACCTTATAATAAATCCATTTAGTTTTTTTAATTTTCACCCTACAAGTTATTGTTTCAATGTTTTCATTCCACATGAGGATCTTTTGCAAATTTTCATACCATATGGATATGGTACCTTTTTGTAGTCTTTTATATACTGTGGGAAGTTCTGTGCAATTATTCATACTTTAGAGGACCCAAATCGCCTACTTCCCTAATCTACAGATATACACACAAGAAGCATCCCGCGTTCGACTGCATCGCATCACAGCATATTCCCCCTTTTCTGCTTATTTCTATTTAGGGCTCAGATTCCGCTAATCTTCTCTATCTTCAACAAGATATCAGCTTCTGCTATCCATCAAAACGTTCAGCCATGGCAACCCCAGATGTTTTTTTGCAGGGAGAACACGATATTTTCTCATCGGCTTCTCGATTTGATCATACGAAAGGTACCAATATTTACCCTAAATTTATCGTTTTTTTTTTCTTTTGAATATAAGTTAATTATCTGTATTCTGGTTTGAATTGGACAATTTTTTGGCTAGCTTTCGAACTAAAAGGGAAATTTTTGGATCTTTGCAGGCGATGCGAAATCCCGAGGATTTGCGCTTGAGAAAAAAATCGAATATCTTGAGAGCTTGAACGACAGAGTAATTAAAACTTACCCTTACCATCTTTTAACTTTCCGGAGTCGATTTTTAATTTTTGTTGATTTCAAAAGAAAACACCACGCATATGTAATACTTAATGTGATAAATTGAATTATTGACGGACAAAATTGACAACTTTTTGGTTATATGTTTAGTGCCATGACTATGATCTTGCTGATTGTTTATTGAATCTTTCAATTTACTAAAGCTTCTTGTTTACCTTATTTATGGGAAGCTCTATGCTAAAGATTTGGTCTTGTTTGTCGACTGAATAATCCGAACATGATATGGAAGTTGGATGATTTTGATAATACCTTAATTTTCAGCCATTTCGTGTGGTTTCTCCATCATTGTTTTTGAAATCATGTAGTTAAAAGTTAAATCTTCCATTTTGTCCAGGTCAGCAACAGACGTGCACGAAGATGGATAAATGATCGTATCTTGTTGGAGCTTGTACCTCGTTTGACTGGAGATGAAATTAGAGGCCTGTTTGCTCCACCACCTTGGGGTAAATCCATTTATACATCTAAATATCTTTTTGAATTTTGAATAATAGTAGCTTTTGTATAAATGGTTTAGTTTAGACTTTATTAGATAATTGAGTTGCCATTTCATTTTACAGGTGATGAGGCACAACCTTCACCCTTTTGCTTCACAAATGTGGGGGAGTGGGACAAGTTTAGGAACATAGACATGGATAAGGAGGTAACCCTGTGTCTTAATGCTTGTAACAATGCTTCAACTTTGAAAGCTTTTGTTGTTTCTGGTAGGCTGGTGCAATAGAAGCACTTAAAGGTTCTTCTTCATCAAAGAAGAAAAGCCGTGTGGATGCTGATAAGATAGCTGCTTTGACTGCATGGCACAGGGTTGACTGCAAAACTAGAGACGCATTCCGCCGAAGCTTTCTTCCTGAACTTGTTAATGGTTATGAGGTATTTTACACCTTCACTTGGTTATATCATATAATATATGTGATTGAATGTCTAAAATTCCCTTCAACAATGCCAAAATAATGATATGACAATGGCAGGAGAGCATTCGTGGCTTTGTCTCGGAGGCAGGTAATGAGGAGGTTCTGGTGATATATGTCCAAGACCCTTTCCATAGGTTGCTACTTCATGGTGTTTGTGAGGTAACATTTAAAATCTACTTCAGACTTTGCTAAAATCATATAACTGATTTCATGTCTTCTAGTCAACCAAACATGACGACAATGGAATGTAATGATCCATTCCATTACCTTCACGTTGTCGATTCCATTCCATCACATCAAACAGACTTAACTCTTGTTGGTGGTTGACAGTTCTATAACTTGGTCTCAACAACCGAGACGGAAACAAAAGGGACAAAGGTTGTGAAGATGACAAAAATCAAGAAGAAGAAAGCGGGTAACAACGACCTCCCAATCATTACACTTTGCCAGTTTATGAAAATGGCAAAAGGCGGGTTCTGGTAAGCGGATCCGGATCCGGATCTGGATCCGACCCATGTAAATAGATAAGTTTGAACCAGTTAAAATATGTCTGGATGTAAAAACTTATTCTGTTCTGTTTTACTCTAGCTGATAGATATAGATAATATGGGGAAGTGCTGAAGATCTTTGGCTAATACTATATGTTCCCCCTTTTCTGTTGCAAATTGGGTGGGACTTCTCTTTTAACCAATTTGTGTATGTCTGTGTGTAATTTCCTTTTTATTGCAACTTATGTAACCATTTGTTTCATTTGTTATAAGTAAAGAACTATTTATTTGTATATTTCTATTATTTATTTATTATAACGATGCATTTTATTATTTTAATCTGTTGTATGATCTTTTTTTGGAAAGTCAACTGTCATGTGCCAAGCATAGAAAAACATACTATATACGCATCATGTTCAAAAGGATTTGAATTACTTGTTACACAAGAAAAATCAAATTGTAAGAAAATATCTAACGCAAATCACGTTGTATAAAAGGAATTTGTAAGAGAGTTTCCAAAATGTTTAAAAAATTCAATTGTTTTTTTAGTATAAAAAATTATCATTGAAGTACTAATGAAGTACATATTTTAGGAAAAAAAAATACCATTTGAAGTTTCCAAAATGTTCAAAAAATACTATTGTTTTTTTAGAGCATGTTTTGTTAACTTCGTTGTTTTCGGATTATGTAGAACACGGTGATCAAAGATCATTCACCGTCATATCAATTCACACCAACCGTGCACTCTCTTTCATTCCCTCACTCGATCAGTTTGTATCAAAATACAATCATAGAAAAACACATAACTAAGAATCCATCAATTAGGATGCAAGTCGTTCAAGCGCTCCTATACATATGCTTCTCTCTCTACTTTGACTAAAATTCGTCATCAAATCAGCCACATAATGCTGAGTGTTGTTGGCTATTCATCTCTCACTGGTCCTGAAGAATTAAACGCAACTCTTACTCTCTACATCCACATTTAGGAATTCTCATGACATAATGTCACACTCATTTCTCCTTTGTGTCTCTCTTGTCCCACAACACTAATCAACGACTAACCTTGATATATATTATGTGTATCTGTATAACGTATATATGTTTTAGGTTTGAGGCATATAATGCGATCGGGAAGCAAGAACGTTTAACTAAGGTTATTACCTACTTACTTCTCATGTTACCACAAGAACGGTCGAGTGAGGGAATGAAAGAGATTGAACAATTGTTGTGAATTGATATGATGTTTCATGATCTCCAGTGACCGTGTTCTACATAATCCGACAACAACGAAGTTAACAAAAAGTGCGGTATTTTTTAAACATTTTAGACTTTTAAGTAATTTTTCCATTTACATGAAGTAACCAGTTACCACAAGGTTTTATTTGAACACATGTGTACTTCGTTGATATTCTGTGTACAAATAGTATACTTTAATGATATTTTTTTTTACTAAAAAACAATGATATTTTTTGAACATTTTGGAAACTGGGTAACCTGATGGTTACCTACAATAACCGATTCAATGATATTTTGTATACTTAAAAAAAACAAGTATATTTTTTTTGTACATTTTGGAAAACTCATTACCTTTTTAAATCATTTTCCCTAATCTATATTAATCCTTAAAGAGCATCTATTTTAGGTAATCTAACCTTTTATTTGAATATATAACTAAGATAAATTCTAATATAAAATACATATATAAAAATAACATTATATATAAGTATATTATTTTACTTATAATTTGGTAAGTTTTTTTTGGAACCAACAATTTTTTTAAGAGAAGAAGAGAAAGAGAGCCCTACCTAGCCGTGAACTAGGCAAGGGTGGAGGAGCACAAGACCAATACTATCCAGAAACATCACCACCGTATACACCACCAAATACAGATGACATACTTTTATATTCCTACTATTACATGAATGGATTAATACAGTATACTCACCACTGTATACACCACCATATACAGACGACATACTTTTATATTCCTACTATTACATGAATGGATTAATACATCAATCTACTCAATTATATGCTACTTTACTACTCTTGTGTTTAATCCAAATGAATACCAATGACTTAATTATGTCCACCACCTTTGTTGATATAATCCGCGTTCAATTGAATGTTCTGTCATTCCTTACTTTCCATAAACTCCAAATCGTATCATAGCAAATGTTTATTAATTTTTTTTGACAAAACTTCAAAAATGGTCCCTGTGGTTTTCGAAAATATCAAGTTTAATCCCTAAGTTCAAAAAACCTCACGGATCGTCCCTGTGGTTTCAAAACTTTTAACATTTGGTCCTTCCGCCTAACTCCGTCAGCTTTCTACCGTTAAGTGAGGGGTATTTTCGTCATTTCAACACCCAGGGACCATTTATGAGGTTTTCTATTTTTTTTTTGGAAAAAAAAGAAAAAATTAAATTTAAAGGGGTCCCACCCATCTCTCTCTCTCTCTCTCTCTTTGTCTCTCTCTACAATGGAGGAGTCCTAAAAAAAGCTACAACAATGGAAGCTGCAACAGCTGTGTTACCAAATCTCACTCATTCAAATCCCCCAAAACCCCTGAATCGCTCCATAAATCTCACACCCAAGTCTACTAACTATGGTTCTTAATGAAATCTCCAACTCACAGCTCTCCAATTCACAGCATCTGGGTCTCAACCATCTGGGTCTCAACTTTTTCTGCTCATTGTCTTCCCCATACACACCCACAAATAAAGAAAACCCAAAATCGGAAACTCCAGATTTGTCCACCGAATCACATCTTCAGAATCCGGTCTCGACCCGTGAAGAAGTACTACCACGTACGATCCAGAATTGCAAACCCGGAATCCCATGAGATAAACATCGAAACCCAGAAAAAATTCGTAGAATCTTGGTTTTCTTGAGTAGAATCAAATTGAGTACCATTACAGGAACCCACTAATCTCTCATTTGCCTCAAAACGTCCCAATCTATCTAGTAGCATCTCGATCTGGTAACTGCCAAATTCCTTTATCTTGTTGGCGTTTGATATGAGTTCTTACAGAGCCTTCATCCTCTCTGCAATAAGAACAAGATTTTAAAGAAAACATAATACAAGGTTTATTGGAAAGATAAGAAACATGGGCCTGAATCTTCTAGCTCTACTTCTCTGACGTGGCTGTAATGGTGCTCCACCACCAGTGTTGCAGTTGCGGTCTGTACTCATGATTGTTGACAACGATTTCAACAATGTATTTTGGAACGTAGGTCAACTACTCACGATTGTTGACAACGATTTCAACAATGTAATTTGGAACGTATACAAACACAGGACGAAACAATAAAAACCACGCACACACATATGGGGAAGGGCGGTGATTATCGCATCCACAAATTGATGATGACAACAAGCAGCTGACAGTGGTTGGGAGATGTAATCGAAATCGACGGCGCTAGGGTTTTAGGAGGTGGTTTCGTCGTCGGAGTCGATGGGTATTATATGATGCAGTGATAGTCGGAGCGACTGTATCGTGGAATCGTTACAGAGCAACAAACTTCAAACAAATATGGTTACGATGATGCAATAATGATGATCATAAATTATGGACGAATGTGGTGGAGGTGAAGTTATATGATAGCAGGGATTGAAGTTATGTGATGGTGCTCCACCACCAGTGTTGCAGTTGCGGTCTGTACTCATGATTGTTGACAACGATTTCAACAATGTATTTTGGAACGTAGGTCAACTACTCACGATTGTTGACAACGATTTCAACAATGTAATTTGGAACGTATACAAACACAGGACGAAACAATAAAAACCACGCACACACATATGGGGAAGGGCGGTGATTATCGCATCCACAAATTGATGATGACAACAAGCAGCTGACAGTGGTTGGGAGATGTAATCGAAATCGACGGCGCTAGGGTTTTAGGAGGTGGTTTCGTCGTCGGAGTCGATGGGTATTATATGATGCAGTGATAGTCGGAGCGACTGTATCGTGGAATCGTTACAGAGCAACAAACTTCAAACAAATATGGTTACGATGATGCAATAATGATGATCATAAATTACGGACGAATGTGGTGGAGGTGAAGTTATATGATAGCAGGGATTGAATTTTCCCTTTTTATTTTAGGTTGCAAGTGCTCTTCCTGTGAATGTAAGAGAGAAAACAAAGAGAAAGGGGTGGAGTGGAGTGGGGAAGAAGGGAATAAGGGTGGGGTTGTTGGGGGGAGAGAGAGAGAGAGAGAGAGAGAGAGAGAGAGAGAGAGAGAGAGAGAGAGAGAGAGAGAGAGAGAGAGAGAGAGAGAGAGAGAGAGAGAGAGAGAGGGAGAGAGAGAGAGAGATGGGTGGGTGGGTGGGTGGGCCCCCTTTATATTAAATAATTATATATATTTTTCTTTTTTTAAATGAGGAAAAACTTCATAAATGGTCCCTGTAGTAGTGAAATGACGAAAATACCCCTCACTTAACGGTAGAAAGCTGACAGAGTTAGGCGGAAGGACCAAATGTTAAAAGTTTTGAAACCACAGGGACGATCCGTGAGGTTTTTTGAACTTAGGGATTAAACTTGATATTTTCGAAAACCACAGGGACCATTTTTGAAGTTTACTCTTTTTTTTTTTCTTTTTTGACAATTCCCCCGTACCGCCGCAAACTCTATCACCTCCCTTGTCTTACCGAAAAGAGGCATCCATATGTTTTGTAAATATCCAATAAAGAATGGGATAATGACTTGAGAGGGTAACATACTATTGCATTTTGTCACATTTGGTCACTAAACTTTTTTTCGTGCTCTAATAGCCATTTAACTTGTTCATTTATGTAAATTTCCCCCTTACGACTGCTTTTTGCCGGTTTCAATGGACTGGTCGATCCTACGTGTCAGTTTGATCCTACGTGGCATGTATGGCTAATGTTATTAAAAGAGGGATGTATGCGGTTCCTTGATTGTGCCCTAATACCCCGATGGCTTCCTCCTACAACTTCTCATCATCCCTCAATCGATCAAGCAAGAAATCAACTGCGAACGATCCAAAAACTTGTGATTGTGGGTTCCCTGCACGTATTCTAACATCAAAAACACCAAAGAATCCAGGGAGGCATTTCATGGTGTGCAATGAGGTAAACTATTTCACTTGAATCTTCTCCCTTTTCTGATTCTTTTTTCCTAATTTGAAATCTTATTATGAGTTATTTGTGTTGAAGGGTAAATGCAAATATTGGAAATGGTTGGATGTAGAACCTGTAGAAATGCCTCTAATGGAAGTGGTGGAGGGAATGAAAGCTGAATTAGTAGCATTGAAGACCGAAGTAGAGAAGGTGAAGGAAGACATGGAACAAATGAAGAAGGAAAAGTACTCTGATGCCATTGCAATGAAGGAAAAAATATATAAGTTTACCATAGGATTTCTTTTCTTGATCATCGTGTATATGATGAAATGATGTGAATGATGTATTGAAAGATGTTGTTTGAATGGAATGAATGTATTATCTTAACTTCTTGTTGGAATGGAATGAAGTAATTTTGACCGGAATGGAATCACAAAGTAGTAATTTTGACTAGAATGGAATCACAAAATAGTAATTTTGACTGGAATGGAATCACAAAGTAGTAATTTTGACTAGAATGGAATCACAAAATAGTAATTTTGACTGGAATGGAATCACAAAGTAGTAATTTTGACTGGAATGAAGGCATATATGTACAATTAATAGCATTACACATCAAGACTTCTTTCTAACTCCAGTCAAAAGCTTAGCTAATTCCAGTCAACAGCTTAGTTAATATGACCATAATCTTTCATAATGCTCAATTAGACTTCCTTCAACTAATAACATTACACATCAAGATGTGTAAATAACTTGTAACAGACTAGAAAGTAGGAATTGACGAAACTACCCTTGGTAGTTAAAACTGATTAACTGTCATATTATCTAAGCTAACAATATAGGATTCCATTCTTTGACTGTAATGGAATCAATGAGACAACAATGCATAGAAATAATAAGAAACTAATTGAATATGGTGGTTGAATTCATTGAAATACTCCATCAATATTCTAAATTAAATAAAGGGTGAGTAGTTGTCTGCATACACAAAAGATAGGACAAAAGATTCCTTCTAGGGACCACAAAAGAAGGGCCACCATGTGCCCACAAACCCAAAAGAAAAGCATAAATAAAACATAGTATTGTCTTTACATCACAACTTGATAACAAAAGATGTGCCCACCCACTACCTACACACCAACTTAAGTAAGGACTGCAGGGTTCTCTACACTGCTCCCAACCCCAGGTATGTTCCTCCTCAATGCCATTTTGACAATCCTTTCAGAATATTTCCTCCGTCCAGTTCTACCAATTGGGGCCCTTCTTGGGACAGGCCTTGCAGCTGGTGGTGGTGGAGATGGTTGGGCTGCTATTGGTGGTGGTGGTGGTGGAGGTGGTTGGGCTGCTGGTGGTGGTGGTGGTGGAGGTGGTTGGGCTGCTGCTGGTGGTTGACTTGGTCCTGCTCCACTACCCCTGGATGAACTTGGTGCTGCAAAAAAAATTGAAGTCTCAATTACTTATCAAAATGATGTATTATGTTCAGATGATTGGGACATTTACCTGATGTATTTGTTTGCTGCTTAGATGGACACTTTTTCTTGTTATGACCTGGTTCCTTGCAAATACTACACTTTATCAGGGATCCCCTTCTTGTCATGGAATGTCTAACTGGTCCACTCAACTCCCTTTCCACTACATCCCTCTTCCTTTTCACTGATGGCCTACCAGGTAATCTTCTTCTTTTGGGAGGCAAAGGCTTTCGATAAGGAACTTCTGGCCACATATCACTACCATTGAGAGGGTTAATGATATAATTATAGCATTTTAGATAAGCCTCTTTACTGTATGATTGGGACACATATGTTTCTGCATCTTGATTCAGGGAAGAGATTGCAGCTACTCCATGTAAGCATGGTATCCCTGTAAGTTGCCATATTCTGCATGCACAAGTCTTTGCAATTAGATCCACTCCATATGCTGCATCATTGAACCTAACTTCATACTTTTGATAACCACAGGGAGTAACCCCCACAATCTGTATAAGGCAATAATGACTACAAATTAATAACTAATAACACAAACTAATACTTGGACAGATGAATTGTAAAACTACATGTTACCTCTGTTTAACCTTCAAATCTTGTATAAGCTTCCTAATACTTGGACAGATATTCAAATCCCATTCAATTCCTTCTACTCTTTGACTGTATATCCTCTCCATCACAAATATCCTAATCTCCTCTAGCATAGTGATGATTGGTTTCCTTCTAGCATGCCTAATAGCAGAATTGAAACTCTCACTCACCCCATTCTCAACTGCATCACAATCTCTGCCCTCTTTAAAAAATGCCTTAGACCAGGTAGTAGGATCTCTGTCTATAAGGTAGTCATATGCTTGAGTATCTAAAGATTTGATCTTTTCCATTACATGTTTGAACTTCTGTTCAGTACTAGCTCTGACAGCCCTCCAAAAAAGCTTCCTGAAATGTTGACCGGTAAACCTTTTAGCAAAATTAGCCACAATGTGCCTGGCACATTGTCTGTGTTCAGCTTCTGGACACCTTTCTTTTACTGCTTCTAGCAACCCCTACAAATAACAACAACAAAATTAGTGAAACATGCATAAAAACAGATGTATAAATATGAACCAATGCTCACCTTGTGTCCATCAGAAAGAAGGGTAATGCCTGCACCAAGACCACCATCAATATCATCCATGAGGAGATCTATGAACCACTTCCATGTGGCCTTGTTCTCAACTCCAACTCCAACTTCAGTACTAGCCCATGCTACAGCCCATAATCTCCCATAATGTTCAATTAGACTTCCTTCAATTTCTTGTAATGCAAATTTCTTTGCATTTCTGCATTGCCCCTCACTCACATTTATATTGAATGTTGTTGAAACTTTAGCTTTCATCTTCCTAACACTCATTTTTGGCTTCTCTATAATTTCACTCATAAACTGTTTTCCTAACCACTTATAAGTTACTATGGACCCAAACTTAAACACCTTGCTACAATTATGTTCACTAACTAAAGATTTTATCTGAAAAGTCCTCTCTTTACTCATCCAAGAGGCCCAAAGTCTAAATGGACAATTAGGTGACTTGTTTTTTTTTGCAACACTTAACTAACAACCTTTGGGAGTCATTTTTTTCAAACCAGAGATCATATCCATTAGCAACTGCATAGTTGCTCAACATGTTTTTAAGCTCATCAGGGTTAGAAAATCGCATACCTAACAGTGGTTTCATCTGATTCCATGGTTGTCTATCATCATGTACAGGGTATTGAGGTTCAACATATTCAACATCTTCATCTAATGTGTGTAGACAAAGTTTGTTTAAGAACCTGTCACCCTTGGTTTTGTTGGCTGGGAATGGATATTCAACATCATCTTCTTCATGGTTAACAGAATAAGTCTCCGACAATACTGAGTCTTCATCCTCTTCACTGCTGTAGTCTTGATCTTCATTTTCCTCTTCCTCAATCCATTCGAAGATTGGTTCATTATAGTGGTCCACATACACATTCATTCTCCTCTCATTTGCATAAGCCAAATCCAAAAATTCTTTGTAATCACCGTCATTCACCAGTGTATGAATTCCCTGACTTAAAGACTCTTGTGGAAGGCAGAAGTAAATGTCTTTGCTTCTAGTTCTGGTGAGCTTTTGAAGGAATTCCATGAACTCCTCGTACTCAAATGCACTGAAGTCAACATCTCCTACTGATTGTCTGTCGGGATCAAAGTATACTAATGGGTTGGGTGCAAACGTTCCATTATAGTGGAAATCCACTACAATGAAGTTTCGATCAATGGGACATTGTGATGAAGCCATTACAGAGACCGATTGAAGATTGAAGGAGAAAAAATCGGGGGTTAATGAGACGTGCCCTAATCGAATTTAAGAACCAAACGAGACTTCACTCTTAACTTTAATGAGGATGGGAGGCAAAATCGGGGCCTACATGCCACCTCATTGGCCACCTAGGAAAAAAAAAGTCACATCAGACCCATGCAATCATTGAAACCGGCTATAATCAGTCATAGGGGGAAATTTTACACGAATCAACAAGTTAAATGGCTATTAGAGCACGAAAAAAAGTTTAATGACAAAATGTGACAAAAATCAATAGGATGTTACCCGCTCAAGTCATTATCCCATAAAGAATTCATATTTTAGATTATTCAAGGGATGTGATTTACTTGTTGCACAAGACTGGGTGAAATTATCAATAAACATTTATGTAATAAATCGGAAGTGAGACTTTTTATGTAAATTCACCAATTCTTTTCTACATTCGGACACAGTTGCCACTTGCCAGGAAGGGGAAACCAGTCGGATACTAAAACGCAGGTGTCGACTCCGGCGGAGAGTGGCCGACGTTGACCTGAAGGCTTCCTGTTAAAATGGCGAAAAAGCTTGTCAAATATTCCGTGGTAAGTTCCTTATTATCATCTCTCTCGCACTTTTCACGCACTTGCCAAAAACACATAAGGGCAAGGGCGCATTAGTATATGAGCTGCAAATTGCGTAGTAACCGAAAGCTTGAAAGCTTAAAAGGTTATTAATCTGGTGTTTTTTCTTCGAGAAACAGGTGGATGCATTTACTGATACCGCGTTCAAAGGAAATCCGGCGGCTGTTTGTTGGTTAGAGGAGATAGAGAAAGATGATAAGTGGATGCAGTCAGTTGCGACCGAATTCAATTTATCCGAGACTTGTTACTTGACTCCAATCCTCGACCACGGCTCGGAGAATCCTAGATTCCATCTCAGATGGTTCACTCCTGTAGCTGAGGTTATCACCAGTTTGATTGTTTGAATTTCTATATATGATCGCCTTTATTTATATGTTTATTTAGGTTATCATTTGTTCATTTAGGGGAATTTGGTAGAACTTCTGTGAGAACATTTGCCAAACAATTCTATATGCGTACTTGCAGATCAAACTGAATTTAGTAATAGAAACTAAGCTAAGATTAGTTTGTTGCCATTCATCAATCTAAGTTTGTTCTATTCTGATTTCTGATGATAGGTCGAACTTTGTGGTCATGCAACTTTAGCAGCCTCCCACTTCCTTTTCGAATCTTGCTTGGTGAAAGCTAACACAATTGAATTCTCAACCCTTTCTGGAATTTTAACTGCCAAAAAAGTTCCTGAAAGAAGCAATGAAAATGGTGCAGCACAAACCAGCTTCCTGATTGAACTGAACTTCCCTGTTGTTCCAGTTTCAGATTCTAATGATGTTGAGGTTTCAACAATAATTTCTGAAATATTGAATGGTGTTTCTGTTGTTGATGTAAAGAAGACAGCATCTGATGACATCCTTGTATGTATCTTATTAAAACTGCTCTTACATGAGTCTCATTTAACAAAACAGTTGTGATCAAAGTGAATGAAGGTAGTACATGATCTTTTGTTCTTCCTTTGGTGCAGGTGGTTCTTCCATCAGGAAAGGAAGTTGCAGAATTGAAGCCGCAATTTGATAAGATGAGAAAAGCACCAGGCAGAGGGATATTAATCACAGGACTTGCGCCTAATGGATCGGGGTTTGACTTTTATAGTCGATTCTTCTGCCCTAACTATGGAATTGATGAGGTAATTTAATTATATTGAAATTCTTTTTCTTTCTTTCCTTCAAATCAAAGTGTCCCATTTGAGAATTGAAGCAGGTAGGACGGAAGCACACCAAAATAACACCAACTTTATTATATCTTAGAATATTCTTTGGGCTTAACAATTTTAGCAAGTTGAGTAAAAAATTTGCTAGTTTGGTATGCAATATATGTTGTTACTGTCAGTAGTAGCAGAAATGTTTATAATTGTCTCTCTCTTTTAGGATCCTGTTACTGGAAGTGCACACTGTGCCCTAGCAGCCTATTGGAACGATAAGTTGGAGAAATGTGATTTTGTTGCATACCAAGCATCACCTAGAGGTGGCATTTTAGATATCCATCTAGATAACAAGAATCAAAGAGTACTTCTTCGAGGTAAAGCCATCACAGTCATGGAAGGCTCTCTTTTGGTCTGAAGATGTAATAATGTAATTAATCAAACGCCATCTTGGATCCAAGTAAACTAGCTATTTTCTGTTATTGCAACCAAGATCAAGATGCATGGAAATTATGAAAGCATAATTAGTTTACTGAACCTCTATGTATAATGTATTTGTGGGTTATAAATTTGGTTCCTCGGAGTTCTGAAAGCTGCAAGTTTATAGTGAGCATTTCGTACGTGCACCGATTCTTAATTTTTTTTATATGCACAGTTTCTGCAGATCATAAATGGACAAAATTCTGCGCAGTGCAGCGATTGTAAGACCAATATTCGGCGCACACGTTGATATATATTAACATTGAACGTAATCCTTAATTAATTATGTAACACACCATATATATATATATATATATATATATATATATATATATATATATATATATATATATATATATATATATATCATACAATACTCGATATGACTGAAAAAGCAATTAATTAGAATTAAGGCTACCAATCCTCGCCACGAAGTTGTCGGAGTCTCCTTGAATGAGGCAGTTCCGGAATTCCTCTCGCAGCTGATTCTCGAAATATCTGTGAGGCTCTTAGTAGAGACTGCTCCGCAGTATCAAGTTGCTCCGGTGTCCACGTCATCACCTGCTCATCACCAAAATAACCACCCGCCGTCCCATGAATGACTCTAGTAAGAGGTTTCCTGGAATCAGCTATCTCAATTTCCGACAAGGGAGAAGCCTTGTGGTGCTCAAAGTAGTGTTTGTCATCCTTCTCTTGCTCTTGCTCTTGCTCTTGCTCCTTCCTTTCATGAGTTCCAGTACCCTTGTGATCATTCTCATTCGGCCATGGTGAACCATCTAGTCCCGCGCAGCTGAAGCTGAGCTCCGCCTTGGTGCGCTTTTGCTGGACGTGAGGATCAAACGGCGTGTTCACCCCCGGAGTTTCTAGCTTTGAGGCTGACAAATTTGGCGGCACTGTCTTAGGACGCATATAACGATGGTCTTCTCTGGTTGGAATAATATTGTCATCATGATTATCTGGTTTGGCATCTCCGGTTTCACCCTCGGTGTCAACTCCTTGTGTCATGGCATCCTCCATGTTCTTACCAGAGGAGGAGGAGGACGAGAAGAGTCGTGGGTGGATTGTTTGATATTTGGATTTGGGTGTTGCCATTAATATCCTGTTGAGCTTAGAGACTGCTAATCTCGACTGCATGATTGATTCTTGGGGATGCCGGATGTGTGTGATTCGATAAAAAGCAAGAGACGAGACTGGGTTCTTGTAAATATATATCAGATTTAGGTGGCAGGTAATTTCGAGAGGTGTCTTGATTTTACTTGGACGTGGCAGATACTGGCGGTGTCATGTGGAAGCAAGGCCTAGTCCCAGCTTTTATGATTTTGCTTAAATTTAAAATAATGAGAAATCAAATTTCTTTTAATTTTATGTTTTTATCATTTTTTAAAAGCAAGCATTAAAATCAATAGATTTTATATAATATACAAAAAATAATAATAATAATAATAATAATAAAATAAAAGATATTTATTTTTTCATTTAAAATTTATGATGAACGACAATAATAATATGTTAAATAAGTACAAAAAAAACATAGACATACTTCTATAATACGTTAATTCAAAATGAGTGCTAACGGTATTTTCGTTCACTCATATATAAATTATCAAATGATAGGGAACACAAAAATTATTCTACTCACAAGGAAAATACATTAAACAATTTGGGTGATACATATAGAATTTTCCTTCAAAATTATCTTAAATCCATTATCGTATTATATATATATATATATATATATATATATATATATATATATATATATATATATATAGGTTTAGGTTCTATGGAAAACAAAAAAACCCTAAAAATCATAAAAATGCATAAAAAAAAAACTTAGAGATCACAAAACTTTTTTTTGAATTTTTTTATCAAAAAATCGCAGCTTTTAACATAAAATCGCTGAAATTTTTTTTGAAATTTTTTTTTTTTTTACAAAAAAAAAAAAAAATTGATTTTTATTTTTTTTTTCAGCGAAATTGTCAAAAATGCTGCGATTTTTTGATAAAAAAATTCAAAAAAAAGTTTTGTAATGTCTAAGTATTTTTTTTATGCATTTTTATGATTTTTAGGGTTTGTTTTCCAAATAACCCTTCCCTATATATATATATATATATATATATATATATATATATATATATATATATATATTAAAGCGCATTACGCATTTCAACAATAACATTTCCATGTTTATAATTTTAACACCATATTTTTACTTTTTTTTTTAATTTTGCCACTAAATTTTCAACAAACTTTTCATTTTTATAATTTTGCCACTTTATTTTTACTTCTTCATAATTTTCCCACTAAACTTTCGCTTTTACTTCTATAAAACACTTTTTCTTTATTTTTTTATAATTTTACCACTTTATTTTTACTTTTTTATAATTTTGCCACTAAAGTTTCAACAAACTTTTCCTCTTTATAGTTTTGGTACTTTATTTTTACTAATTTTGCCACTAAAGTTTCAACAAACTTTTCATCTTTATAATTTTGGCACTTTATTTTTTACTTCTTTATATTTTTGCCACTAAACTTTCACCCGTACAACATACGGGCCTTTTCCTAGTTATTATAATAACACGTTAATTAAGTGTATGATGCATAACAATAATACGTGAAGTCTCAAAAGCTCGTTGCCGACCTTACCCAATAAACCTATCGGGAAAAACAGCAAAGACATTGACAATTTAATACCATCTACATCAATACAAATATAAATTATATTTTAATTATGTTATGTCAACTTTTGCAATTATTTATGACAACAGTAAAATATCAACACTCTTTCAAAAGTAGTATCCACGGACACATCAACATCTATTATTAATCGGTTATAATTTATAAATAATTGTTAAAATATATTTTTCAGTTTGTACACATTCAATCATCCAAACTTGAATTTGAGTCACGTGGAAGTAATCATAAAGAAATCTCGTTGTCTGCTATGGAAATATACGAAACCGAAATCGAAGACATCTTCTGTTTAGAGAAAACTAGAACACCATTATTATTTGACAAATTCGTAAATTAGGTTACTGATATAAGTGAGGGAGGAACAATGTATGAGAACATCTCATTAATAATGGTCTCACGTATGAGAACATCTCATCTAAACACTTTGATTTTTTTATTAAGCCTTAGTATTTTGAAAAAAATTTAGCATTATGCTTTAATTATTTAACACGTATTAAGATATTGCACTTTTAATATCTAATATTTTAATATATTGTACTTTGAAAAATTCTAATATTATTCGATTTTGGTTACAAATTATTGCATAATAAGTTCAAAATTTTGGTTACAAATTATTGCATAATAAGTTCAAATGTTTTCTTCCTATAAGACATCCTAGTTTGAAACTTTTATCAATTCTAGCATTATTCTTCGACTATAACAACATTATACCTTTAAACTTGTTTAATTTCTATCATTATATGTTGAGTCTTTTTTCCTATAATACCATCCGTTATACACACAACTCTAACCATTATATTGGTGGGTGTTACATCATCATCACACTTCCTACAACTAACCATGAGATACTTACCATTAAACACACCACTCCACCTCATTTTTAATTAAATTTAAATAAAAAATGCATAAAAATCATATAAAATTGTTTAAATACTAGTTTTTTATTAAATTAAAATACCAAATTACATTAAATAAAAACTACACTAATTAAAATAAAAAAATAAAAATTACATTAAAAATAAAAATTACATTAATTAAAATAAAATAAAAAAAGTAACATTAAAAATAAAAAACCTAAAAATACCAAGCATAACTAAAATAAACTACCCCCTATTCCTACGTCGGACTCGAACTGACTCTTTCATCGCGATAAAAAACTCCAAATCCTCGCCGTCGAGGTCGTCCGCTTTCATTTTCAAGATTTCCATATCGGTTTTTGTTTGAAGCGTCTCTTGTGCCTCTTGAAATGACGTTTATGCTTCAATCATTTTTTGTTCCATCCGAGTCATTAGCTCGGCATTGTTCGTTTGAACTTGCACATATCGATCAAATTTCTCTCCAAAATGATCCATAACACTAGAGCTCGAAGTCGTTGAAGCCGCTTTTTTTGCTTTTTTTCTTCCAACGGGCCAACGAAGAGGTTGCTCGTCTTCAAGATCGAGCGGATCATCGTTGATGTCGATGTGTGTTCACCCGCCCGATTGTTGGGAAGTTGCATCGAGGTTTTGTGAACGCTTTGAACTGGAAGATTGTGAAGTTCCTTCCCTTTGCTCTTTCCATTTTGGAGCATCTTTCAACTTTAGCCACAGTTTCACATACGGAAAATCTTTACGGGTTGGTGTTATTTTTTCAAATTGGTCCAAAGCCGCCTTGAAGACATCGAAATCGTTTGACTGCTTCTTCGTATGTTTAGGAGGTTGTTGTAAATTCCTCCAAATTCGGTGCATTTTAGTCGAATATCGCACCACTTCGAGCTAATTTGATCGGGATTTTATTTTTCACTTCCCGTTAAATCATAGAACACGACTCAAACTTTCTTCCAAATATAACCGAAGGTTTGACTATCTCCTTCAATTGGGTCTTGGGAAACCGAAATCCATGTCTCCGCTAGCTTTTCTTCTTCCTCTTTTGTCCATGAGATCCTTTCTTGGGTGGTGGTGGGTCGGACCGGTTTTTTAATTTTTTTTTCTTTTTTGGTTGTGGTGGTGGTGAAGGTTGAGTTTCCGAAACAAAATTCGGCGAATGAGGGATTGTAATGGTGGTGGTTGTGATGCTTGTGGTTAGAATTGTTGTTGTTGGAATTATTGGAATTGTTGTTGTTGGAAGGTCGGAAAAGGTTGATATTGTTGTTGGAAAAGTTGTGTTTGTCGGATAGGGGAACCGGTTTGAAGCAAATTGACAAAACCACCTTGAGGTGATTCCATGGTGGGGAATTGACGAGGGGTTGTATCTGATGCAAAAGTGTTATCAGGTTTGCGATTTCTAAAGTTTGGAGGGGTATTTTGGTTGAGATCCATGGTTTTTGGTTGTGAAAATGTTGTGTGTATTTTGTGTATATAGAAAGAAAATAATGATGTAAGAAATAAAGGTTAGAAGAATGTATTTATATAGGTAAATTTGGTATGTAAAAAATGTTATTTAAAAAAAAATATTTTTCAAAATTTCGGCAGTTGGAACGGCTAGTCAACCGGTCAAAGGAAGAAGAGCCCTCATTGGGCGTTGTTACTCGTGGTCCGGACAACGAACCATCACGAAACGGACTTACCACGACCGGTCGGGATGGTGTGCACGGTCGTGGTCCGTTGCCATGTATACCACGAACCTCCTCGTGCAATGTATACCACTCGACCTAAAGACATTTGTACTTCTTTTTAGGACGTTATTCTTTTAAAAGTTAACCAAGTATAGTATTATGATTTCAAAATATAATTTATACAGTTCTTCGTTTACCTCTTATAGCATTACACAAAGTTTTTTCCTTTTAGGACATTGTTATTTAATTTTATTTCCAATTAAGACATCATATTTTAGAAATCCAACCATCTTTTCTCATCTTCCCCAAAACAATTTTTTTGTACTTTTGTTATCCGTTGTTACCGACTATCATCAACCAGTTTTAATACTTATATGGTGTTTAACAAGTGTTATTGAACATATATTTGTCCATCTAAGGTCCCTAAAACCCTAACCAACAAAAAAAAAATTATTTTACTGATATTTTTACCAAAACCTAAATAGATACCAACTCTTCAGTCTATTAATTCCCAAAACTCCAACCTTTCTGCTTGAGACCGAACCCAAATGATAACAACTTAATGACCTATTACTCGGTTAATTAATTTCAAAAACTGCAACCTTTTGAAAACCCAAAAAAAAAATCAAAATTATACCCTACAACATGAAGTTTAGATTAAATAAAATCCAGATCAAACTAGTTATCAGGAAATCCAAAAAAAGTCAAATATGAAATGTTTCGTCATACCAAAAAATAAATATCAATAATATTATTCCTTTTGTTTAGGGACTCTAATAGTACAAATAAATGTTCAGTTACCATTTTGAAAAACCATATAAGCCTTAAAAATTAGTTAAATATGTGGTAATCGGTTATAATGGTTAGTAATGGTGAACATGATACGATACTGAATGTTATTATTATTATTATTATTATTATTATTATTATTATTATATTTTCCTTCTAAACCATGTAACGTACTAAGTACATGTTGGGTTAAGATGTCTAAGATCTTGACTAATTGGTATAATTTTAGTAACTAAAAGTAAAGTCTTTTGTGGGTTGTCCTCATAACCAAAGAAATATCTAAGATTGATATTAAGATAGAGATAAATGATTTGTTAATATATTATATAATTAATATATAAATTAGAAATAGTTAATATTGATTAAGAGTTAATCAGAATTAGATGAAATTAATTTTGGGTTAATTAGAGTTAATTAAGGGTGCAAGGGTTGAACTACAATTGTTCAATAGTTGAGCAAGGAAGACAATTCTAGATCATTCCCTTGCTATGTACGATTTTAAGGAGCTAAAGGAAGGTTTCTGGAGCCTCCTGAATCGGATAAGGAAACAAATTTGAATCAGATTAAAATACTATTATTTTAATATTCAAAACTAGGGTTTTAGGGTTATCTGACAGCTATATAAAGGGTCATAACCCTTTGCAAAACCGATCCCTTGCCATACATAAGAAGAAATCGGTTTCCCCCCTTTCTTTCTCTCCATATTTCGATCCTAGGGTTTCCTAGGTTTTGGGTGTGTCATTAAAGGCTTCTACATTATTGGAGCTAGCTTTCCAAGGAGATCTACAAGAGAGTTTCTTGCATCATTAGATTGTTCCAAAAGGTATCTTCTCTAGCCTTATGTTTTCCGATTTTCACAGGTTAGACATGGTTTCATAAAGTATGTTGCTATAATTAGAGAAAATGCAATAGTATTCTACGTTGCATGTACCCATAAGAGTTTATGATAAAATCCGATGTAACATCCCAAAAAATAAGACTAAAAATTTCGATTTTTAAATTAATAAAACCATTATCCAAACAACATCATAGAAACCATAGTGAATCAAAGTGTATCAATAAACATCCAAGTACATCAGAGTAATACAAAAGGCGGAACAATGTGGTGTGTGCACTGCAATCATCCCAGACTCTCCCCCTTTGAACCATAAGTACCTGAAACATAAACTAAAAATCGTAAGCATAAAGCTTAGTGAGTTCCCCAAAATACCACATATCATACATATAAAACATATAATGGGCCCCGCCCGGTATACATACAACATATAAACACATGCATAAAATCACAAAGATAAATAGCATACAATATAATCATCAGACCCCGCCCGACATCGGTCCCCGCCCGGTATACATATAAACACATAACACATGCAAGATTCACGCATAAAACTAGCATCCTAAACATAATAAACCATGGACCGACATTGGTGCCTTTGACCCGCTAAACACAGTGAGGAAACTCACCTCAAGCTGCAGAATCACTCAGATAAAATCTCAGTCTGCTGGTCCGGAAGATCCTCGTGCTAATATCATTAAATAAATATCCAACTAATAATTGGATCTCGACCCATAATCAAGAATCTAAGTTACTTGTCTAATATCCAGGGTAAAAGACCATTTTACCCTTTTTCTTACTTGACCCAAAACCAAGGCCCAACCCATTGCTTAAAAGACCCAAATTCCTAAATGGCATCCCAAGGCCCAATAAGGCACATCTTTGAAATTGGGCCCAAAAGCATCATGGACCCAATACCAAGAAAGTCCATAGTCTATCCATGGCCCAAAGTCAGAAGTCCAACGGCCCAACAAGGCCCAAACCCTAAAAGACCAAAATATGGCCTAAACCGAGAAAATCAACCCAAAAGTCAAACAGCTGAGTACGTTGGGCGTACTCAGGCTTACGCTTGGCGTACTCCATCTGGGACTAGTACGCACAACGTACAAGCTGTGTACGCCCCGCGTACTCCGCATGCAACCAAACCAATCCATTAAGCACTTATTCGGTTAAGCCAACATGCCATATTCTTAGATCTGATTCTAGAAGGCGACTTAACACGGAAATTTGGCAACTTTACCACCTGCATGACTTATTAAGACCCAAAACTCAAAAAGAACCATATTAAGAACCCTAACACTTGCATGGACCAAAATAACCCATAAAGATTGCATTTTTATGGACAATGGACCTCAAATGAGCAAAGATCTAACATTCATAGCTTATGGAGTAGACTATAACTTCATATATGACTTAAAAGACCCAAAAATGCATAAATAACACCCTAAGTTGGATCTAGTACATAGAATCATCAAGATGAGATCTTTTTACCTCAAATGGGTTTCTAAGGTGAAGATAACTCTGGATCTACAAGCTCAAGAAACTCCCAAGCAACCTCCAAGTGTTCCTCTTCTTCTTCTTCACCACAACACACCAACAAACTCACTTTCAAGCTCAAATCTCACCAAATACACTTAGGGTTTTGATATTAGGGATAGGGTGATGGAGGGTGATTAATAGAATGTCCAAAGGTGTTGTATGTTGTTTAAATAGGGTGCAAACCCTAAAAATTAGGGTTTGCCCCTGCACCATGTACGCCATGCGTACTCCCACGTACACCCCGTGTACGTAGGCGAACCTGCGATCGGGAAATGAGCTAGTACGCTAAGCGTACTCAGAGTACGCCCCGCGTACTAGCTAGGGACTAAAATGAGATGATTTTTGTATTAAGTGGCTAAAAGAAACACACCAAATTCTCGAGTGTTACTTCCGATGTGCAAATCCTTTTGTTGTAACCTAGAAAACCCATCAGTGGTATCAGAGCCTATGATTTTCTGTTATTAGTGCATATTATGAAACTGGAATCAAAACCCTGATGAATTCGATAATATGTTCGTACCACGACATGGTGTATCTTCTGCCACGACGTGACGCGCCTCCTGGAGAAGTTACAAGATTTACTTGCCTTTTTCAAATTGTAGGATAATTATTAATCATTAATTGTTATTTAATTGATTAAAATTTGCACCTTAAGACTTGATAATTATGGAATATTAATTCGAAAATTGAGGAAGTGTAAAAGGAAACTAATATTATTTAATTTTAAGATAATTAAGATAACAGATAATCCTTAACAAGATTTAATACAATTAATTAAATGTTTAATTAAAAGATAAATATTAAATCAAAATTGGTTTAAAAGATTAATTAACTAAAAGTTAATTAAATTTAAACCTTGTATTATTAAAAGGTTTTAATATATATATATATATATATATATATATATATATATATATATATATATATATATATATATATATATATATATATATATATAGGCTTAGGTTATTTTATTCTAATTATTTATTGTGTGGATGTAGGATTGATTGTGGACCAATCATTTTAGTTATTTTAAGAAAGTGATTAATATATAAAATTGAATTAAAGATAATTGAAAAATAACATCTAATTTCATGATAATGGTATTTTAGTCAACTAACATAAATTTAAAAAAGGAAAATTGAAGATTTTATGGAATAACTAATTCTTTTAACTTTAAAAATCTGATTTTTTTTGGATAATAATTTTATTAATTCGGACATTCTAACAGAATGTGATTATGGTTATCTTGAAAAAAAATCATTTTTTTCTGATGTTATCAATACTACTAAAATCAGTTATTACATTCATTCTTAAAGAATACAACTATGAAGGGCATAAAAAAACATTTTATTATGATGTTATCAATACTACTAAAATCATTTATTACATTCATTCTTAAAGAATACAACTATAAATTACATTTATTCTAAAAATGTTTGATTATCACTATAACATTCTTGAAATTGTTGTAAGAATCATCATCTACTTCTTGTAACAACTTCATCTTCTACCAAAATCCATCTTCTACCGGAATCCAGAATACACTTGATCTTCTTTCAGAATCCAAAATGCGTTTGATCTTCTTTTCGAATCCAAAATACACTTGAGAAAAATTATTTTTGCAAGCTCATTTGATTCCACCATAATAGGAAAAGTCCACATGACTTGATATTCTTTAAGAATCCTGAACAAGTGAACTAATTTGTTTGTAATTAGAATATTAGAACTAATTTTTGCATTCTTCAAGAATTTGAAGATCAAATTCTCTTTCAGACATTTCTACAAACACCTAGTGTGAAACTAAGGGTTTTCGAGAGAAAAGTAATGAAAATTTAAATTGGTAATGCGCATATAGGGCGTACGTGAGTGTCAGAGTCAATGGAAATTCAATGGGAATGAAATACAAGAAGGGTTTTCGAGAGAAAAGTAATGTAAATGAATGAAACGCAAAACAATTTTCTCAGGGGAATTTGATCGAGCAGTTGAACTACAATGAAAGAAGCAGACGCATCTACGCACCTGTGATCATCTTATTGTTTTGATCCCAAATGCAGATCAAAGAACTGAAGAACACGTGAAATTACACAGTGAAAGAATGAAGATCGACAAAAGATTAAATGCAAATTTTTTGTTGTATATAATACCGACCTTCTACTGTGCACAGTACCGAGAAGTGGGAAATACACGTAAAAGTTGATTCTGAAACCAACACTTGCTTTTAGGGGGTGTTTGGCTTAGCTTTTTAGAGGTCAAAAGTCCTTTTTGGAAAAGTTGCAAAAAGTCAGGTTTTCCTGACTTTTCCAAAAAGTTGATTTTCCTTCTATCCAAAATCCAAAAGTAGCTTTTAAAAGTCTTTTGCCAAACATCTTTTACCTTTGATCTTTTCTAAAAAGACTTTTGGCCTCTCAAAAGCTAAGCCAAACACCCCCTTAATCGGTGAAGCATATGCTTGGCTTACTGGAGGTTGCATATACGATGCTTGTAGATAGGCCCATGAATTTGAGGTCGACCTGAAACATATATCTTTGAACTTTTTCCACCCATGACCTCTATCCAGTCCTCACGGGTTCTGATTTCTAAAGAATCATGGCTCGTTTCCTCTCTCAAATCCTAATTCCAACGGAATCGCCATCACGAGGAAAGCGCAATCAATCGAAGTCGATAGGTATGTTTTAGGGTTGTGGAAGCTTAATGATGTAATCGACATCATCATGTGGTAATAGGCTCGAGATATCTTCTGATCACCACAAGAACACCAACAAGGCATGAAGAATGAAGAACTTGACATCGGCTTTGAAGATTTAGGGATTTAAAGATGATATTGGCTTTGAAAGAAATTAGGGCTTAACGAGTTGAAGAGATATCGGATTAAGATATATATATATATATATATATATATATATATATATATATATATATATATATATATATATATATAAGAGATTAAAAGATGGATTTTTTTATTTGAATTTAATTGTTTCCATAAAAAATAGGATTATAATTAAGGATATTATTTAATGAATATGTAAGATTACTATTATACCCTTATCTATTAATAAAAATCAAATTAATTAAATTTGAAATGATTGGTCCACAATGATTCTTACATCCACACAATACTTAGTTAGAATACTTGAACCTATCTCTATATATCTTTATCTCTCTCTCTTAGGGATGGAAAAAAAACCCGAACCCGACGGGAAAGCCCGAAACCCAAAGATTCTGGGGCGGGGCGGGTCGAGCTTATCGGGTATCGGGTCGTTATCGGGTTTGAAGTTCGGGTTCGGGGCAGGGAGTGGGATATGCATGCCCCGACCCGCCCCGCCTCGAATATATATATATATATATATATATATATATATATATATATATATATATATATATATATATATATATATATATATATATATATATATATATATATATATATATATATATATTTCAGCCCCTGAAAGATTCAAACCCAAAAATCACGTTACTAGTTACCACTATCCAGATTTCCCTTCTCTTCTAGCCGACATCGAAATTTCCAAATTGAAAAAAATCAAAATCTCCTCTCATCCTCTGTGTAAGCTCGTTCCACTTCCATTTCATCGAAGACTTCTATCCCTAATCGTAGAATCGAACTGCATAATCGATGCCTTCCAGCCTACAACGGACTTTGCAGCCTCGTTAGTCGCTCGTTGCAATAGAAGCAAACCCATTTGGAGAATCGCTGGTCGCTCGTTGCAGTAGAAGGTCACTCGTCCGTCGTCGTATTACGCCAACTATAACATCGATCGAGTTCTGTTGTACTCACCAGTCACCAGCGCATCAAGGAAGCGGGTAGCCTCCACTCCGGCGCAGCCAACTCTAAGGACTCGAGTATGTTTGTATTTTGTTTACCAGTCATATGAAACGATTTTTTATTTTTGTTATATGTAATTTGTTTTGCTGTTCATTCTGTTGTGTATTTGTGTGATTTGAGAGCTGTGAATTTTAATCTGATAACCTCTTTGTTGTTATGTGATCTGTAATTTCTTTTTTCAAGCTCAATGTTGCAGAAAAACATGTTTGTAAGTTGTATATGTGATCTGTTTAGAACGGTCCTGTTGAATATTCACACCTTTTATGTTGAATTGAGTTCTGATTTATGATGAATCTGAGTTCTGAATTGAGTTATGTTGAATATTCACACCTTCAAACTGTTGAATCTGATTTCTGATATCACATTGCTTGTTAATTTTCAGGGGATATGAATTAAAAGAGTCAAAATCATGCTCCAACTACAAGTAGTCAAGAATATTACATTTTATAGTTCAAAACTTCAGATGATTTGGTTTGATTTTGAGTTTGTTTAACATTTTGTAGGAAAGCACTAAAGAAAAGAAACCATAGGACAACAAATTTGGATGATGTTGCTTGATTGGGAGTTTTATTTAATGTTTAAATGTAATGTAATGTTGTGATGAATTTAGTTTTTCATATTTTGTACTTTGGTGACATGGTTGCTTTTTTTACAATATTAGACTTTGGTAATTTCTATTTTGTTCAATTAGTTTGTTTAGAACTTATTTGGTAGTTTAAGCCTTTGTAAGGTTTTAATTACTTATTGTTCAGTTGTAGTTTTTTTTTTCTATTTTCGGGTTTTGGGTTCGGGTTTTCGGGTCTATATCGGGTTTTGGGTTCGGGGTCGGGGTCGGGAAAATTTTCTGCCCCAACAGGGCGCCCCGATAAGAAACCTGTCGGGTTTCGGGTCGGGTTCGGGGATGATTTTAAATATCGGGTTCGGGTATGGGATATGCTGCCCCGCCCCGAACCCGCCCCTTTGCCATTCCTACTCTCTCTCTCTCTCTCTCTCTCTCTCTATATATATATATATATATATATATATATATATATATATATAGGCTTAGGTTATTATATTCTAACTAATTATTGTGTTATTGTATGAATGATTGTGGGCCAATCATTTTACTTATTTTAAGAAAGTGATTATTATATATTATTGAATTAAATATAAGTGAAAAATACCATCTAATTTAACTAGAAGGGTATTTTAGTCAGTTAATATAGATTTAATAAATGAAATTTGCATATTTTAAGGAAAGTTGCATATTTTAAGGGAAAATAGATTCTATTAATTTTAAAAATCTGATTGTATGGATAATAATTCTCCTAATTCGGAAATTCTGACGGAATATGTTTATCAATATATAGAAAAATAACAAAAATTATTGAACCATACAAGAATACACATTCTGACATAATATATATTCTGATTTAATGAACTTCTTGAAGAATAACAAAATTTTGGATACAAGTTAAAAAAAATTTCATTACATTCTTAGAAAAGAAAAAAACTTATATACTATTCTATGAGAATGTTACACTTATTAATAACAAAGAAATACAAATATATAAATCATTCTACCAGAATATACTATTATATATATTTCTTTTTATTATATTGTATATTATTATGCTAGAATAATCCATTCTTTTTGGAAGATTGGTGGTCATTGTTCATCTTCATCCCATACAATGTTCATCTTCAAGATTCTATTCTGACATAATCGGAATTCAAGATTCCATTCCAGTAGAATGTTGTAAGTCTCATATGTACCATTCCCAGCCAAGAAAACAAGAACATTCTTGTTCTTGATTTCATGTATACCTGCAAATGAGAAATACAACCACTCATTGTTATTGCTTAATCTTCTTTCCGTGGCAATTTCAAGCAATAAACACCACATCGAATTCTGTCAAGCAAAACAACCAATTTCCTGTAAAACATTAACCCCAAAAATCCATTCCATTTATCCATTTCTATCAAGAACAATCAAACCCAAAACCCATCAACACTTCACTGAATTTTTGTCAAAACAAAGGAAAGAAAAACAAAATCAAAGGAATATCCATGGCCACATTTGGTCTACTGCTACTCAGGTGACAAATCCCTCTAGATGTCTAGTCTTTCTATTAGAAAGATCACTTCTTTGCCTCTGGATAATCAGAATTTAATACGACTTATAATCATCAAATCAGAAAATAATTTGTAGAAATCATCGCTCATTAAAAACAGAAAAAAAAAATCAACTCAGTTAGAAACAACTTCAATACTATGCTGAGAAATCTTTGCCTCTGGATAATCAAAAATTAAGAAAACAAGAGAAGTTGTAATCAGAAAACGCATACATCACATCAAAACCAATGAATTGACAGTGATTGAAGCTCGAGAATCAAATCAAAATCGGTGAGAGAGAGCGACAGTCGACAGAAGTGGAGATTTCAGAAGGAGAATATAGAAATTTGGAAAATCATTGAATCGATAATCAAGACTACTTAATCGTTTCAGAATGAAAAGAAGAAAGAAAAAAAGAATCGAGAAGTTTTACCTGCTGCAGCCGATCCCACAACCAAATCCTTCTTCTTGCTTGACCTTTCGTGCCTCGTCTTCCTCCTTGGATCGACACCACAACTTCTGCTCTTTTCTACATATCACAATCTCCTCTTTCTCCGCTTAAGCAAATACACGCCACAAAAGGATTTAGGGCTAGGTTGGTCTGTTAAGGCCGAAACAGAAGATCGCACCTCTGATTCGGAGGAGAAAGAGCGAAATCTCGCTGCCTCGTGCCTTCCTTCCTTTGGTTCGGCCAAAAACTGGAGATGGTCACTTAGTTCGATCGATGGTGGTGGTGGCAATCTTCTGTTTTGGAGCTAGGGTTAGGGAGGATCGAATGGGATAGAATACAATATTGTTGATTGTTTTAAAAAGGGATAAAGGTAGGTCAAAGTAATTACCATAAATATAGGAGTGTATTTGTAGAAATTATTTATCAAATTACTAAATTACCCTTATTTATTTGTTTGATTATTTATTTATTTATTAAATTTTGATTGGCCCACATTTATGCATACAATAACACAATAATTACTTTAAACACCTGAACCTACCTCTCTCTCTCTCTCTATATATATATATATATATATATATATATATATATAAGGATGTATTTAAAAACCTTTTAATAATACAAAGTTTAAAGGTTATAATACTATATGTAAAACATTAAATCATTCAAACCAAGATTAGGCCTCATTCATGCAACGCCCATTTTGACAGGTAAAACTCTTGCTAATTAATTCATTTATCCATGGACTAGACTTGAGTACGCTGGGCGTACATAAGGTATGCACGGCGTACTCCTATGCATGGGCGAAGTAGGGATGTCCCCTACGTACGTTGGGCGTACCCATGCGTACGCAAGCCATGGGAAAAACCTAATTTTTAGGGTTTGCACCTATTTAAGCTCATTAAGCCCCCTAAGTCCTTCACCGTATCAGCCTCCATTGCCTTTTTGCCTGGGGGTAGTTGAGGTTTTCATCAAAGTGGTATAGCAATCTTTAGCTTCTTGTTGGTCATTTTTTATTTTGACTACTCCCCATAGTATAGACATCTTTACACATTGGTGGTAAGTCGAGGGGACAAATTTCATGTCATGGATTCAGGGCCCGCCTAAGATAATATTATAGCAAAAAAAAATAATCAACAGCACAAAAACGTTGGTTAGAGTTAACTCCTTCTATGTATATTGGTAGTTTGATCTCTCCAATGGTGTTCTTGGTTTCACCACTGAATCCTACTAGGACTGAGGATCTTCAGACTATTTCATATTCTAGGATGTTCGTCTTGTTGAGTGTGTCTGACAGGATGATGTTGACTAATTTGCCGCCATCTATCAAGATCCTTCAAACAAAGTGGTTATCCACGTATGGTGTTATGACTAGACCATCATAATGTGGGTCGAGGACATTTTCACGGTCATCTTCGTTGAAAGAGATCCTCTTCTTGTTGTTCAAGAATACATTCTTTCTTGGCTTGTCTTATTTTTACATCTTGGAACTTCTTACATGTCGCTTTGCTACAGTTCCACAAATGTCAGATCCATCGGAGATATAGTTTAATACCTTGGCGTCCGAGGGAGGAGATACTATTTTTTTGCGGAAGAGTTTCAGGATCTTGGGACTTAGGGCAGTATTGTCCTTTTTTTTCCTAAGAGTTCTTTCAAATATCCCTTGCTCAATAGATAGTTAATCTCTTTTTTTAGAGCAAAGCGGTCTTCAGTAAGATATCCAAAGTCTTTGTGGTAAGCACACCACCTGGACTTGTCCTTCCATCATGTGGTCTTCTCATTTTTCTTGGGACATCTTGCCTTGTCCCCAAGATTTTTCATTGCATAGAGTAGACCTGAAACATTAACGGAAAAACAGTAATCAGATATATTTGGATAAATTTCATTTTCCTCTTCATCCTCTAGAGCATTGATCTTATGATTCTCAGATCTTGATTAAGGTTTAGCTCTATAGGACTTTTGGGAGGAAGATTCATTCTTTATGTTAGAATGATCGTATGATGTTTTTGTCCTTTTTTTGGATCTTGTTGTCTTCTTTTAGCCTGATGGATCTCAAGACTTTATTTCTGACATCGTCTAATTTCTTGCATGGGGTCATGATGTCACACCCCCAAACCGGAACGGCGGAAACGTTCGGGGGCAGAGGACGTCATGTCAAGTATCACAACACATGCATTATAGTAATCAAAGTACAACAACCATTGCATTAATAATGTATAAGTTTTTACATGAGTGCTCAAACACTAGATGTTCAACATCAAAAGTAGATATAGTAAAAGACAAAAGACGCAACACGGTACTAGGCTGTCTTCTCAAAAGCTCCGGGAGTGTACCTGTCTACTGGATTCCTGAGAATACAAGTTATTTTGAAAGAGAGGATCAACATTTAAGCTGGTGAGTTCATAAGTATTAGTTTATACTCAAATCCGTTTTCTCGTTATTTGATAAGGTAAACACGTTTTTCCCTAGAAAATCCTATATTTTATGATGTATTATACGGTAAGTAAAAGAGTGAAAGTTTATGCGTTCTTAAGTGGAATACTGTGTTATAGTTTACAAAAGACCATAAAGAAAAGGCGTTTACCAATACGAAAATAGTATTTCGTATTTATACTGGTAAAATACTGTGATATAGTTTTATAAAGATAAAACTATGTGAATTTCTACTTATTCATACAATAATCATTTTATTCAATATCAAAATGTGAGTTATCATAACCATACTTGGTGACCAAGGATCGCCTGAACACGACGTTCTCCAGGCGTCGCAATCGGTAGGACATTTGTCACCACAGGTCTGCCGACCTAGCTGTTGCAAGCAACTCTGGCGCGGGATTGTCAGTCCCGTATAAATCTATACACAAGTGCCGCGCTCTCCCCCGATGAGACTCTGGTTATAATTTCAGGACTTGGGGGATACTTATAAAAGTATATGAAGGTTGCCTCACAAATGCTATATTGATGATTATGTATAGAATATTGACAAGTTACTTTATAACAAATACTCAATAAGTTAGTTTCATAAACTATATAAAATATAGTTTATATGGTTGTTTTCTGATTGATGTTTTCCAAAGAATGTTTTCTACTTGTTTTCTGTTAAGTACCAATAAATGAGTTCTCTAAACTATACCTATTATAGTTTAACTGTTGGTAAGAATCAGTAATATTGTTATTCCATGAAGTTCGTTGTTTGTACCAAAAAGTACCAAACAGTTTGAAAACCCTTTTTATATTTATATAAATGTAATATTTATATAATTGTGATTAATTAGACCTTCGATTATATAACTTTACCCCAAGCCCACAACCAAACAAGGAACAGGAAATGAGGTCAAATTATATATTCTAGATCTTTTGAATCCAAATTATTTAATTTACACATATATAAATATGTAATTTTTGATAATTATAAAAATTTAAAAACTTTAAAAACATTTAAAAGCATTTTAGATATTAACACAATTTTCATTGTGTTTCACCTGTATTCCCCCTTAAAACAGTTTAAAATCATAAAAATGTAGGGGTATGAACTCACCTTATGTGGGTGATTCAATTGAAGATTCGATATAAGATGATAAGTTTCACGAGTGAAGTCTCGAGGCACAAACGAGTCCTAAACACGATTCATACAATATACATGTATACTTATAAATAAATATACTCATAACAGTGATAGGAAAACGAACTCATCTGCAAGTTTAACTTACAAATTAAGGTGTTAGAAGCAAAGTTTGAAGACTGCAAGAGAGTTCACGGCCTGATGGAGGGTTCACGGACCAAGAAGAATTGATGTTCTTGAGTTCACGACCCAACAAGCTTGAAGAATGATGAAGATGCAAGTGTTTTCAGCCTAGAAATCCCTAGAATGATGATGAAATGATGAACACCTTGAAGATCCAAGCAATATTCCAAGAAGAGTTGAAGGTTTGAGAGATGATACTTGAGAGAGAAATGATGGAGTTTGCGGTTAGAAGTGAAAGAATGAGGAAAAATCAGTCTCACTTATATATATATATATATATATATATATATATATATATATATATAAGGTAAGGGTTCACGGCTCCGAAGACTGTTCACGGTCCAAGGGTTTGCGGCCCATGTTTGCGGTCGTGAACCTCGCATGAAGGGGTTTACGGTCCGAAGTTTTGGCCTCGCATGGGTTCTCAGTTCAACTTGTTTCACTTCTTAAGCATACAATACCTTTGGCACAAGGTTTATACACTTAAAACCCATTAATTTAGCCATATAAGAATAATAAAAGAAATGAGTTTGACCTTTACACGATATGTTTGACTTTTACAAGAATAAAATTTTCGAGTTGTCACATCATCCCCCCGTTAAAGGGAATTTCATCCCGAAATTAAGTCTAAGGTATACACATGGACTAAAGGAAAAGAGGTGGATACTTATGTTTCTAATGATCCTCACGCTCCCAAGTGAAATTGGGTCCTCGCTATGCACTTAAGCAGTCCCTCACTATCGGGATAGGGATTTGATTAGTCCTATCGACTTTACTGTCTAGGATTTCTACGGATTCTTCCACAAAGTTAAGGCTCTCGTTTACCTCGATCTAATCGAGTGGGATAACAAAAGTCTTGTCGGACAAACATTTTTCAAGTTAAAGACGTGGAAAGTAGGGTGTATGTTATTGAATTCTCGAGGTAGTCGGGGTTTATAAGCTACTGGATCAAATCTAGTAAGAATCTCGAATGGTTCTATGTACCTTGGATTTAGTATTCCATGCTTTCCGAAGCGTATCATGCCCTTCCAAGGTGAGACTATCACATGACGTGGTCACCAACCTGGAATTCCAAGGGTTTCCTCCTATTGAAGGCGTAGCTTTTCTGTCTGACTTTGGAAGTTTTATGTCGCTCTCGGATTCGTACTATCTTCTCGGACACATGTTCTGGTTAGCTTCTCCATTTTGCCTGTTTCCTTCAATTTGCAGGAAATGTGCGGACTTGGTTAATCTGTCGACGATCACTCAAAATGGTATCAAGTCCACCTATTGCCTTGGGTAACTTGATTATGAAGCCCATTGCAATTCGCTACCACTTCCACTTAGGTATCTCCGGTTGTTGTAGTAAGCCTGCGGGCTTTTGCTCTGAAGTTCATGATAAGACTCATACTTGGCTCATCCACCATCACCTCTTGTATACAAGTCGTATATACTTTAGATTGACAAAACGTTCGGATGGGTGGCTCTGCCCCAAGTCCACAACCAGACAAGGAATAGGAGATAGGGCGGAATCACACATCCTAAATCTTGTTAAGTCTAAATTATATACCACTCTCGCGTATACACTTAACAGCGATAGATTAACCTCATGAGATCTATTGGGGATACTTCGGGTGGTTACTGACTTCTGAGACTTCTTTGGTGCTTTTCGTTTCAAGTTTCCTATCTACTGAGTAAGCTAGAAAGGCATTTCTAGGTCACACAGTGTGTATAATGGAGCTTTAATTAGGAATAACACCCTTTGATAAACCTTTATTTTTTAGGTGTTGTTCGATTATGAAAGGATCTTCGGTAAGTGGTAGTTTTATGGTAAACGTTTTGCACCCAAGATCTAAATATTCAACAATGAAATAACATTTGACCTAGAAATGCACTTCTTGCGACAAATCAACATGATCCTTTTAAGTTATATAGGATCTAAATTGTATCTTTATGATTGTAGTAATAATATTTATTAAAGAGAATGACAAAAAAAAAATCCAAAAATGACATATAAATTATCATTATTGTGTTTTTAATAAGATAATATATTTATTTTGAGTTTTTTTAAGAAATAAATATAAGTTTTTTTTTTCAAATAAATTTAGTATATATAAAAAAAATCTCTAGAAAAGTCCTTAAACCTTAATCTTATTAACGAAAAAGTCATACATGATTTTTTGTTTGTAATTTAAACATTAAAACAGTTTCAAAGGTTATTTTTCAAGTGTTTACCGGTTTCAATGGTTGAATCACAGGAAAAAAAATCAAAAAAATCAAAGATAACTTTTTTGTAAATAAAAACAAAATATAAAGATTTTTTTTTCAAAACTCCCTAAGGGAGGAGGGAGTCATTCCCTCCAAACTCACTGAACTCACTGCCACATCACTTTTTCTCTTTTATTTTTCTTCATCTTTCCGAACCCACGACATCCGTAAATCCTATCTTTTTGAACCCACTCAATTAAAAAAAATACAAAACAATCAAATGTAAAATCTTAATTAGCAATAGAGTTATCGGCGGTACCACTCCCGATTCAACGAGTGGGTTGATTGGTTTCACTAACCCACTTCATCATCTCTCTCTACTTTCTCTTTCTTATTTTCTCTTGTACCATGTGTTTTAAAACTTGTATTTTAGTTGTTTTGTATTTTTTTTTAATTGAGTGAGTTCAAAAAGATAGGATTTCCGTGTGTTGTGGGTTCGGAAAAATGAAGAAAAATAAAAGAGAAAAATTGATGTGACAGTGGGTTCGGTGGGTTGGGAGGGAACAACTCCCTCCTCCCTAATAGATGAAATTGTCAAAGAAGGTTTTATGGACCATCGAAGTTGAATAAATCGGAAGCGAGAGACCTTTTATGTAATTCACCTATTCTTTTCAACAATCGGACACAGTTGCCAGTAGGCCCATACTTGCCAGGGGAAACCAGTCGGGTTGTAAAACTCAGGTGTCGACTCCGCCGGAAAGTGGTGGACGTTGACCTGAAAGCTTTCTGTTAAAATGGCTAAAAAGCTTATCAGATACTCCGTGGTAAGTTCCTTATACTCATCTCTCTCGCACTTGCCAGGCACACACAAGGGCTTTAGTATATGAGCTGCAAATTGCTTAGCAACCGAAATCTTGAAAGTTTATTAATCTGGTCTCTTTTTTTCTTTGACATACAAAACAGGTGGATGCATTTACTGATACGGCGTTTAAAGGAAATCCGGCGGCTGTGTGTTGGTTAGAGGGCATAGAAAAAGATGATAAATGGTTGCAGTCAGTTGCGGCTGAATTCAATTTATCCGAGACTTGTTTTTTGACTCCAATCGTCGACGACGCTTCGAAGAACACTAGATTCCATCTCAGATGGTTCACTCCTGTAGCTGAGGTTATCATGAGTTTGAATTTCTTCTATATATTATCGCCTCTATTTATATGTTTGTTTAGGTTATCATTTGATCATTAGAACTTCTAATTTGAAAATTTCTTCATTCTTACTGAGAGAACATTTGCCAAATAATTCTATATGCGTACTTGAAGAGCAAAAGTCATTCAGTAATAGGAATAAAAACTATGTTGATCTTATTCTGTTGTTCTATTCTGGTGATATAGGTGGAGCTTTGTGGTCATGCAACTTTAGCAGCCTCCCACTTCCTTTTCGAATCAGGCTTGGTTAATTCTAACACAGTTGAATTCTCAACTCTTTCTGGAATTTTGACTGCCAAAAAAGTTCCTGAAAGCAGGATTAAGGACCCATCATTCACAGAAAATGGTGCAGCACAAGCCAAGTTCTTGATCGAACTGAATTTCCCTGTTGTAGTAGTTTCAGATTTCAGTGATCTTGAGGTTTCAGCAATTTCTGAGATACTAAATGGTGTTTCTGTTGTTGATGTAAAGAAGATGGCATCTGATGACATCCTTGTATGTATCAAATTTCTCTTACATTCACTCATTTAAAACAAGAGTAGTGATCAAAGTCGATTGTTCTTCCCTTGGTGCACAGGTGGTGCTTTCATCAGGAAAGGAAGTTGCTGAATTGATGCCCCGACTTGATAAGATCAAAAAAGCACCAGGCAGAGGGATAGTAATTACAGGGCTTGCACCTAATGGATCAGGCTTTGACTTTTATACTCGCTTCTTCTGCCCTAAATATGGAATTGATGAGGTAATTACATTGAAATGCTTTTCTTTCATCATGTTCATGTTGTTAGTAGTAGCATAATTGTTTGATCTTTGAGTATACTTATTTCTCTTTTAGGATCCTGTTTGCGGAAGTGCACATTGTGCCCTAGCAGCCTATTGGAGCGACAAGTTGGGGAAATTTGATTTTCTTGCGTATCAAGTATCTCTCTTTCTCTCTCTACAATTATATGTCACCTTAAATTGTTATTTTTCATACATACTATTATTGACTACCTACTCACTCTATTCTCTTACACTCGTTTGTCTGTGTGTTTTCTATTCATCAGGCTTCACCTAGAAGTGGCATTTTAGATATACATTTAGATAAGAAGAATCAAAGAGTACTTCTACGAGGTAAAGCCACCACAGTCATGGAAGGCTCTCTTTTGGTCTGAATTAAGATGATTCAGATTGTAATCAAATGCCAAAGTGAACTATTTTCTGTTATTGCAATAGTTTTTACTTCCAAGATGCATGGAAATCGTGAAAGCATATATAGTTTCCTGAACCTCTATGTGTATGCGGTTATATTGTGAATTTAAGCGTTTGCTATTAAAAAGGTGTTTTTTGACATTTTTTCGGAAGACAAAAAAACAACTTATAACTTTGGAAGACATTTTTTAAGTTCTAATCGAAATGTGATATTTCTTTTCCACCATCACCATTGCCTCCGCCACCGCCATCGCCACTATCACCACCACTGCGGCCGCCACTACCACCGCCTCCGCCACCACCTCTGTCGCTTCCTCTACCACCACCTCCGCCACCGCCACCACCGTCACCCAACCCCTTTCCTATCTCCGCCACCACCAACACCAATATTACCATTCTTTTTTGTAAAAGACTTTAAGAAACAAACATTTTTTATGATGACTAAATACATGAAAAAAGACTTTTGGTCCACATCTTATTCCGCATACATGGAAAAAGACCAAAAACATTTCACCTCTTCCAAAACAAATGTCACCTAAGTGTAATGGTTATGCACGGCCATTGACTTTCAATGTCCGGGGAGAGATACTAAAAAAATGCCCTTATATATAAAAATGTTATAGCAAAATTGAAATAAATTTTATAACCAAATTAAATCATGGTTATACAAACAAAAACATACAAAAAATCATCTAAAACGATGCCTACGTGCATTTTTTGAATAAAAAACATCCCTAATTTTATGATAATCAAAGACTTTGTCGAAATTGACTTTTAACACTCAAAATCGCCAATCCATTTAATCTTTCTTGACTCATGGTACTTCGAAGATATGATTTCAATAGTTTCAGTTTTGAAAAACTTCTTTCCACGGTAGCTACTGTAACCGGCACTATCAACAAAATCTTATATGCTACCAACACATTGGGAAAATTGTCCATTTTCTTTACAAACTCCATAATTTGAATAGCCACCCAAGGAAGTTCACATTTGTATGCTTCATCCGGCAACCTTACTTGCAAAACTTGTAAGTATATAAATAAACATTTTCCATCAATATCAAGTTCCTCACTGGCTGTCAAACTAGTTTCAAGTTTCATACAACAATTTTTTAATTCATCGTCAAGTAAAGATTTTAACTTTGAACCATTAAACAAAAATCCAAAAATAGATTCAAAATGTTGCATTGGCTCAAATCTACTTTTCAATTGTGTAAGAGTCATGTCCACTAGAACAATAAAATAATCAATTTTAAATTTTTCTTTAGACGATTGTTGTTATCTTTCAGGATTTGGAACTTCGTCAAATTGTGTTTTTCTATAAGCAATATGTTTAATAGGAAATTCAGGTTTAACTCCAATACTAAGTGTTATTTCTTTAGCTTCATTAATAGCAGAGTCAAGCCCATTTTCCCTATAGTTTTCAAAATAATTAACTAACCCTCTAAATTTTTTACCGCAACATCAACAATCATATCTTTAGATTGTAACTTCTTACTTACCAAATTAATTCTAGATAAAATATCATGTCATATTATTAAACTTAAAATAAATTCAAAACTAGAAAATTCACCATTTATTAATGATTCGGCATCTCTACAAACTTTCCCATCATCACTCACTTAAGCTAATTTTTCTAAAGTTTTTTAATTTTGAAAAAGTTGAGTTTTTAATGCTCCAACACTTTCAATGTGACTTTCCCAGCGTGTTGGAGACAATGATTTAAGTGTTAATTCATCTATATACTCAAGTAATACACTCCATCTATGTGTAGAACTAGAAAAAACATGTGGAAGATATGATGGATAACCTATTGACTCATGTTCAAATCCTGACACTACTCAACCCTTGTGGCCATGGAGGTTCGCCTGCAGTGACTCCAGGGCATGAGGCAAAGCCTCATGTTTGCAGCGGGGGATTAGTCGGTGCGCGAAAGCTGGCCCGGAAACCCTTGTTAGGGAAGTTCCCTTTCCAAAAAAACTAGAAAAAACATTATATATCGTTTGACAGGTACCAAAAAAAGTTTTTGCTTTGTGACAAGAATTTGCCATATCACGCAAAACTAAATTTAAGACTATGACATCCACAAGACATATAAAAAACTCTTGAATTTATATCAAACAATCGTTTTTTGTACACCTTGATTTTGCCTTTCATATTTGCTCAATTATCATACCCTTGTCTTCGAATACAATTAAAATCCAAGTCAAGAGATTTCAAAGCATTTTGTAAAACATTAAAAAGTCCTAAACCAGATGTATCTTCAACAACTAAAAATTCTAGAAAAAAATCTTCTATTTTTATTGGCACACTTGCAACATCGACACATCTTATAATCAATGTCATTTGTTCTTTGTGACTTGCATCCGCCATCAAGGATTATAGAAAAATATTTTGCAGTTTTTATTTTTTTAATAATTGTACTATTTACTTCGGATGCCAACATTTCGATTAATTCATTTGGAATTTTATGACTAAGATAGTGATTATGACTTTTTTTTATCTTGAATTAGTCGAAAATGTTGTTTCATTACCGGATCAAATGCAACAATCATTTGAACTATACGTAAAAAGTTACCATTAGAATCCTGATATATTTTTTCATTTGTTCCACGAAAAGCCAAGTTACTTTCAGCTAAACATTTTACAACTGCAATTATTCTTACCAAAACTTCTATTTAATCTAATTTGTGTTTCAGTCCAAGTTTTTAAATTACTCATATGTTCAGAACTATTTTCATGTTCAACTAATTTTTCACTTAAGATGTTTCCAATCTTTTATTCCTTCGGTTGCCACATTACTTCTAGACGGAGCAGTTTTAGACAACTTACAACAAAAACAAAAAACTTTATCTATTTCTTTTGAATACTCCAAGCATTTTCTATCACAAGTATCACCATTTGTTAATTTATGAACATAAAATTCACAAGAAAAATGTCTAGCGAGTGCATCTTTTGGAAAACTCTTGTTAGTTTCAATTTCTCTAATAGGCCATTTTTCTATAACCAATCTTTCATTTTTAAATCTAACTCATTCCACACTCTTGGATAAAAAATATTCAAGTCACTTGGTTTTTCAACAAAGTCATTTTCGAAATCATTAGAATTATCAACAGGCTCATTGGAATTATCAACGGGGTCATTAGAATTATTAACAGCATCTTCAGTAGAATTGTTTTCAACAAAATTTTCATTTCTAGGAAAATAATTATATATAGACCCATGCATTTTTTTAGCAATTTCTTGTTCTCTATTTTTTCGTTTTCTATTTTGAGCACCCTATGTTTGTTTACGTGGAAACATATTTAAACAATTAAATTCAACAAATAGAAGTATATCAAAGAAAGATACAACCTGATGGATGGGAGAGGCTAATGTTGAATAAGAAATTGGAGATTGGAGAAATGACAAAACCTACTTTGCTTAGGCCTTTCAAAAACTTTCATGCATTAAAAAAATCACTTAACTCAACAAAAGTTTCACACTTTCATTCAATTCAGAAAATTATTTGTCTATTACCTAAATATCAATTCAGAAAAGAATAAAGTTATTACCTTACAAAAAAAGAGCCGACAATCACTTAACAGAATTAATATTCTCTTTAACTTGATCGATCGATAAGTCTGGAATAGAGAAGATGCAATAAATTAAATCGATTTCAATAAAAAAACTGTTCAAAATCATCATTCATCAAAAACTAAATCTAAAAGGAGGAGAAGTGGAGAACCAACCTGATGTGTGAGTCGTGATTACATACACTAATGATAATTTGATACCGTTTCTGATTTCTGAACTCTCAAGATTCAAGACTCAACCAGTCAATCAGATGGGGGGCAAGATAGTCGGACAACGTGAACTCGGGAACATGTCAAAACGTGGAGGAGAAGAATGATCAATGGATTAAGTTTAACTGATTAATGCTTGTTATTAAAGATTTCATCGAGAATAGGTCAGAAGTGGATTATCGGATTCACAATATCGTTGATTGAATGGCCGATTGCTTCAATTTTACCGTGTGCGACTCCGAGATTTCTGCTACTCCTGCTAATTCAGGAGTATTCAATTTTTGCCATTCTTGACTTCGTTCCCAATTCCTACTAGTCGCTCACAATTGACAAACATGGACTCACATTTGGCCCAATTAATTAATACATATACATAACAATTTTTAAAATTTTGTTGCCCCTAGGCCCACTGATACATATCCATGGTTTTTTGGTGTTGTTTTTATTATCCTTACTTATGTATACCAATGTCGAATACCAAATCATGTAAATACAATATAAACTATTCATATGTTAATATAGTTATTTATGTTAAATAATTATTCATGATATATTAACATATAAATATACATGATATTCAAATATGAATTTTACATGGTATTAATCTTACTTAACCTTACATATGTAGACTATCCTATTCACATATGAATACACTTGTTTATGTTACATAATTATAATATCTTATCTTATCTTGTACTATATTATTTAGTCATATCTTGAATTTTAAGATATGACTAAACACAAATATTTTATTTAACAATGGTAATTTTTTATTACATAATAGCTAATAATAAAATCTAATAATTATTTTCTCGTAAGAAACTATTCGCCAAAAAATGTATTTATCGTCGTCACTTTGTGCGGGCAGACATCTAGTATTCACATATAAATATACATGGTATTCACAGTTATCCTCAAAATAATCGTTAACCAAACGTTTATGCCCTTCTTCGTGATCTCCTTTAACGCTACACGTCGTTTTAGTAGTGGAGCTGCATCTGGTTGTAGTAGCACGTCCACAATACTTGTACATCATAGTCGCAAAGATATTGTCATCGTCATCATCGTTGGACAGGGCGAACGAATCAAGCGGATCCTTTTTTTTTAATTGTTGAAAGTTTTTATGAAATAGAGAGAATAAAGGAAAGTGGTAAAAACAAGGTGTTGTTTTTATGTATTTATAGGTAAATAATTTTTTTTTATTGAATGTGACCGTTTGAAAATGGTCGAATTCATGGAAAAGTGGACGTTGCTCGTCGTTACCAGCACAACGGATGGCCACATAACGCCCAAAAACGTATAGGTGGGGCGGTGTGCTGTCGTTAACATGACGTTTTCCGGCCTCCACATCATTGTAACGGGAGTGGGCGTTGCCCACACCCAACACTCTAAAGAAAGTAGGAGAAGTAGATAGCAACTTCACGCCTTATTTTGATCCCACATCGCCCCTGGACAAAATTTTGCTCACCACTTGCTATATAAATGAACTCCATGCGTCATGTCTCTTCAAGGCCTTTTCATTTGCTCTTTGCAAATACCGAGCTTTCATTGAATTTTCTTTTATATTAAGGGAATTCAAAGTTAATATTTGTTTTAATTCGTTTAGGTTTCACCTGATTCTTGCTCGTTCAAACTAGTTTTGACTTAGTTTGGTCTTAGTTATCTTAAAACAAATAATTAAAGTGAGTATCTGGTATTGGAACCGGAACCGGCGGTTTCGGTTCTGAAAATTTAAGATCTGGTGAAACCGATTCTAGTTATGGTTCCTGTCAAATTAGATGGGTATGTAGAAAGTTTTGGTGCGAAGATTACATGAGACTGATACTAGAAAACGATAAAGTAGATTGAGATGGGTTAAGTTGTAAGAACATTTTGAAGTAATTTGATATGGGGAATGCAAATCCATGTAGTGTACCCAGGTCGATGCATATAAATCTTTTGGCCCATGACATACGACATAATATGTGCAAGGTACTTATGTGAGAGCGTTTGAGAGCATCATGTATGTTATGGTATGTATGTACAATACTATATTTGTAGTAAGCGGTTAATGTTATTAGTCGGTTCATGTTCCCCACAAACATGTCATACTAGAAATTTGGTGGTGGTGAATTGAGATACCCAAACCCGATCCACTTGGCTTGAAAGTTGGCTTCACTTTGAGGACGAAACATATTCATGTTCAATATTTTTCCTAGTGGTTATTCACAAAAATAAAAAAAAATCAATTTACAGTATTCATACATATGACAATGTGGCGAATGCGTTTACCAAGGCTCTTTCCATTGGAGAGTTCGAGCATTGATTGGACATCATAGGTTTGCTCTTGTGCTGGTGTTGTTTGAGAATTTAAGGGCAAAATGATTTTGAATAGCTTGGGATATTGTTTGTATTCATAATCTATTGCACGTTGTTGACCTTCATCATTTTTGATTTTAAAATGGCAATGTCGAAGATTGAGGTAGCATTTGGAGTGATTTTTAATAATGTCGTGTTATTCGTTACCTAATCACAACCTTTGAGAACCGTTAAAAGAAGGCTTCATGGCGTTTCTGCAACGTCTCATTTTCACAACAAAAATTTTTATTTCTAATTAAGGTAAAACTTCACGTTTATATAATCCAAGTTAAGAAAATCATTTGTTCCAAGATACATTTGTTAAAAAAAAATCACAGTGATATAATAAACACGGAAACTCCATGGTTGCTGATGAATGTATACAGTCACGTCTTCGTCTTCCCACGATCACCAATAATACTTGAAAAACATTTAATCCACAACTGTAATCCAAAGCTTAGTGAGTTCCCCCAAAATACCACACACCACAATATACATACAATACATGCATACCAGGCCCACAACACGAATATTGGATTGCCCTAGGCCCACAACACGAAGATTGAATTGCCCCTAGGCCCACAACACGAAGACTGGATTGCCCCAAGGGCCACAGGACAAAGATTGGATTGCCCTGGGGGCCACAACACGAAGACTAGATTGCCCTAGGGCCCACAACACGAAGACTGGATTACCCCTGAGCCCACAACTTAAGACTGGATTTCCCTTTGGGCCCACAGCCTAAGACTGGATTGCTCCCAGGTTTGTTGGCCTGTAGCACAAAGCAGTACTGCCTCAACCCACCCCACCACAATATGTCGACATATGAAATAAGCAAGTAATCAAGTAATCACATAAGCACATGCAACTATCTACCCTAGTCTACATGTTTAACAGTTCACTACTGCATACCTGGCCTTATACAATACTACACCATTACTGGCAGATCTCTAAGGAATGCATAGCTATATGTAATTAGAGGTGAGATAGACATTCGAACATTATATCTTACTCTAGAGCCACAACCAAACAAGGAGCATGCAAGAAAGCCTAGATCAAGAGTTCTCAAGTTATCCTACATGACTACATACAGCCCCTAGGGCACTCCACTAGACGGTCACCAACCTACTGGTACTCTAACCAGCATACTACTACTCTTATATCCTAACATACAATATACACTGTAATACATAGTATAATGAGGAAACTCACATGAATCGAAGACCCAATAAATACAACAACGCTTACTCCCTGCACTGATTGCTCCCATGAACCGACTAGCACCTTAATCAATAATCCAATTCCTTTAAGTTTGACCCAAAGTCAAACTGGTCAAAAAGTCAACAGTCAACAAAAGTCAACAGGTCAACAACACCCCACGACATGGCAAGCTCTTGGTCACGTCGTGGCCAACTAAAGACAAAATAGTCGGTCATCCGAGAATCGTTACGATGTGGCAATCCCTTGGCCACGTCGTGAGATCTTGCAGAATGCCAACGTTTCCACTAAGTTCTTAATACCTTCATATCAAAGCCCAAAATCTCATATCTACTCTTTCACACTGACTTAATCGATAAAGTTTCAAACTTTATCCATTAGAACTCAATACCAAGGCTAGATCTAACATTCTAAGTCCATTGAGTCCTTATTGAGGCTAAATTTTGAACACGAGCACAAGATACACCAAACATGGTCCTTTTTTTCATTCCACAGAAGCCTAATGTCCTAGAAAATCCATCACACGCTCTGGAGTTCTTCAAACTCCAAGAGCATCCAATGAAGGGACCAAAATCTTACAAAAAGGACTCAAACTTGCACCAAGAAGAACATGAATCAAGATGAGAGCTTTATACCTCTAATCACTCAGAAATCTAAAGTAGATGGTGGATCCAAGCTAGTTTCCTTTCCCCCTTGCACCAAGATGATCTCCGTCTTCTTCAAGCTCCACCAAAGACTAAGAACTAAGCTTCAAACCAAAAGGAAAAGCTCTCAAAGTTTCAAGGAGGTTGGGGTTTTGTGTGGAAGGGATGGAGGCTGAAGAGGATACCCTAGGTCATGAGTTAATGGCTTTAAATATGGAAGAGACCCTAAAATTCATGGGCTTGGGTTGCAGCTTCTGTCACGTCGTGACACTAATTGTCACGTCGTGACAACCATTCCGAAAACGCAAACATCGAGTTGGCACGTCACAACTTGACACCCCATTCATCACATCGTGACACAAAGTCACAAAGTTTTTCCCAAAAAACCTTACATTTAATCCTTCTGAACTCTCAACTGGGAAAACGGATGTTACAGTTTCACACGGCTTGGTTGCAATTTGGTCATTTCACATTGAAACCACATAATTAGACCTGGCAAAATCTGACACGACACGACAACCCGGCACGAACCCGACACGAAGTTAGCGGGTTAGGGTCAGAGATTTCGACCCGTTTATGTACACGGGTTGACACGACACGATAATTAAACGGGTAGGGTTAGGGTCAAGACTTTCAACTTGAAGATGACTCGAAGATGATCCGTTTAATATATATATATATATATATATATATATATATATATATATATATATATATATATATATATATATATATATATATATATATATATATATATATATATTTCATATTTTTATAAATATTTTCAATATTATACATTTGTAGTGGCCTAAATTCAAGAACTAAAAGTAAAATTCAAAATTTCAAAGTGACTTAATTTTACTCCTCCTCACTACCTATCTCAATTGCTTCTTAACTCTAACTCTTTTCATTTTGCTTTCTAAACTTACTACTACCTTCGTCTCATATTTATTGTACAATTTTGAGTTTTGAAGTCTTTATTCTTCAAATTTGATCTCAAATATTATTGTTTTTGATATATAACACTTAATGTAAAATATATGAATGAATTGTGTTTTAAATGTCTTTTCATTGTTATAAGTTTTATCAAGTAATTTATAACACAAATAAAAATATTTAATGTCAAAGTAGAAAAATAAAAACTTCAAAAGTAAAAAATGAACAATAAATATGGGATGGAGGGAGTATAATTTTTTTTCCGTTTTACCTCCCAACTCCAGCATTTCACTTTTTCATTTTTTTTTCCTCCATGACTCTTACTTTTCAACATTTAAAATGTTTCAACCCGGCATGACACAACATATTTATAAGGTTTAAACCTTAACCCGAAACCCGACGCGAAATCGACATGAAAATAAATGGATTGACACGACACGACACGATAATTAAACGGGTCGGGTTAGGGTCAAACACTCTCAACCCGTTTAATGTCTTGACACGGCACGAACCCGACACGACACGACACGTTTTTCAGGTCTACACATAATATCATACATAAACTTGAACTAGGGCTGTTGTTATAGGAACATAACATGATTGTTGGTTCATGATTGTTTCAGGAAGTCGTGTAGGATCAGGTGGGTTGGCCGCATGTGTCCAATCCCTTGTCAAAGCTACACATCGCATGTGATGACTTTAAGAGTTAAGACATGTTAGTTCTCACCTTTGTCGGGAGCACGGAGGGCCAGGACCACGAACCACCGGGGTGGTGTGCACGGTCGTGGTTCGTGGCCACCTAGACCACGACCCACTTCGTGGTCACCATACCGGTAGGCCTTAAGATGTTTGGGTAGTGTAAGTTGCTATTTACGTCACACCCAGACACCCTCAAACAATATAATTAGTAAAATAAGTACATTTTAAAGAATTTGGAATTTTGTTTACGAAATGTAATGTTTCATATTTTTCAAATTTAATTAATTAACATATTAACATGTCTGACTAGTTAAAAATGTTAATTTAATTTATATAGTTCATAGGATACAACTTGTAAAATATGATTTATTATTATTATTATTATTATTATTTGCAAAATTTGGACTTTTTACGAAATGCTATATGTAACGCTTTAAATTATTCTTAGATTAATCAACATAAGGAAGGATATATTAACATGTTGTGGGAGATTAAAACTGCTAGTCACACACATGATTTCCAAAATAAGAACATGTCACATCATTGTGACCTTTATCTTATTTAAGGATAAAATCAAATTGCTCGATCAATTGTTGGTTCCAGATGGTGTGTAAACACAAAATAGTGAGCAATAATCAACCTCTCTTGTGAACAAATATTTATTACAATGAATACACAAATGTCAGTTTGCTGAAAACTTAACAGGTGTTAAGTGCCATAACAAACTCCCTCAAGCAACTCTAAAACAAACACTTTGTCAAATGAGTATTTTTATGACAGGCATGCATTGCATATATTGTGGTTATTATATGTTTTGAGTCGTCATATTTGTGCATGGGGTTGTCAACTACCTTGATGACACATCACACATGGGTGTGATCAAATTGATCATGTGTGATCACATGCAACAATAATGAAGGAAACCTTGATTTGTGTATGTTACCAAGTAATATTTGAGATAAAAAAAAAAGTCCCATTTGGGGAGAATGAAAGAAAAAAAACAAATGAGGGAAAACTTTTAAAACAAACAACACCTTACATAGATACTTACGGATTTTGTATATAAACTACAAACAAGTGGGGCTGATTCAACGAAAAAACAAGTCAGCAAACTAAACTTAGAGAAGTTTTTTTTTTCTTTCTTTTCTCAGTTTCTGTAATGCATGTGCATGAGGTGTGTTGATTTTAGCAAGTTTCCTAGCTTAATGTTATATGATATTCTAAAGGGAGAAAGAATTTACAACATATAGTGAAGTGAATGGAGTCACAAGAGATCATCTGGAGTGGCGTGTATGAGAGGTTGATGTAGACCAAGTGCCGAATCTGCTAAAATAGGCAGCCCCGGTGAATCCAAATCTATCCCATCTATCTCTCCATTTTCAGCCAGTGCTTTTTCCAAAGAAGCTTTTGCAACTTTAATGATGTAAACAATCATTATCACTATCAACCAACAAACCAAAACAATTGTCATATTTCATAAACTAGTCATGTCATGACATATGAATGTGTTATAATTTTGATTTACCTGATATCATCAGCCCAGAACCTATAAATATCTGCAATTACAGAAAACAAAAAAAGAAAATGTCATGTGAAATGTACATTTTGCTCTTTTTTTTTTTTTTAAAATCAAGTTCTTTTTAGAGACATTACCCAACGGGTTTTTGATATCTCATGCCAGCCATGTGTTACATCAGAAAGGTCCTTGAGAGTTGTTCCAATGTACACAAACACAAATGTGATTGGCTGCAACCCCACCAAAACAACATAGGATTAAAAACTTAAATAATAATAATAATAATAAAATTATGGGAAAGTTGAAAGGAGCATACCATCATCCCAAGCCAAGTGGCCAAGATATACTCCCACAAGTGAACAGGAGTAACAGATAAAAGGTAATTCAACACGTTAAATGGAAGCAAAGGAACAAACCGAAGCAGCAAAACAATCTGTCACAAATAAAATCATTACATGTTTACATTTTAATAAGAAATAAACAAAAATTCAAATGGGAATTATTTAAATGGTTGATTTATCATATCATATACCTTGAAGCCAGATCTCTGTATTGCAATAGCGATTGCCTGGAATTTGGGATACTTTTTTAACTTAGAAATGACATAAGAACGTCCTATCTGTGCATATACAAGACCAAATGAAAACATACAAATAAGATTATATCATTTGGCATCCTGAAGTGCTTAAAGAATATGGAAACTGGGAGTCTCATCTTGAAAGGAAGCAGATATGCAACATCTTATGAAATACTGAGTTCAACTATTAAAAAACATACTGTTTTGCCAACAAGGAAAGCAGCAGTTGCACCAAGAGTCGCACCAATTGAATCAGCAACAAATCCCACTGGCAATCCAAAAAGATATCCACCTCCAAGCTGAAACATACATTAGAAACAAACACATAAGGACACTTACATCTACAGTTTACAGATGAAGAACAGAAATAAGTTCATTTCTCACTGTAAGCACCGAGGCGGGAACTGCAAATACTGTTAGAGGGATGTAAGCAAAAGCACTGCAAATTTGAAGGGAAAAAGAGAACATGAGACAGAATATTTGATTGGATAATTAAGGGGAACAATTGATATGTAAATAGTTGATAATTTCATACAATGGAACTTAATACAAAAGAATGTATAAATAGTAAGATACATTGGAAACAAGAAATGCCTTACAGAACAAGTGGACCCCAAGGACCCAACTCTGCCTTAATCCACAGCAAAAAGTTCTTCAAAATCTGTAGAAACACATCAAGTCATCAACATCAAAATGAAGAGAATACATAAGCTGTAATGATGACAAATATTGGGAATAAACTCAATTAACAGTTTTGGCAAGACCAAATTAAACATGACAGAGGATAAAGGACAGATAGCATGTTTTTCCTGATTCTCAATGAGCAGTTTTGGCAAGACCAAATCAACATCAAAATGAGGAGAAGATATAAGCTGTAATGATGACAAATATTGGGAATAAACTGAACAGTTTTGGCAAGACCAAATTAAACATAACATGAGGATAAAGGACACATGGCATGTTTTCCTGATTCTAATAGAAAAGTAAAGAGAATATGTGAAAATTTCTTATATTCTAGGAACTCAAGTGGGAATCGAAGCGTATAGTTACAACTTTAACTGTTCTTGTTTCGAATTTGTTTCCATAACCATTAAATTTAAGCTCTCATACGTAATTTGACGTCTATTTCAGTCAATTTATTCTCAAAACCCTGTATTCACAAGCAATAAACCTTTTAAAAAAATGCTTCTATTGTTCTGAATTTAACCATATACAATGTTCTAAACAGTAAAAGCAGGTACCGAAAAAGTATAATGAGGCATAACCTTTTCGACCGGGAGAGAGTAACATGCAAAGGCGAAAACAGCGAGAAGAATAAAAAATAGTAAGGCGCGGGCGGCGGACGACCATGTAAAGGCGAACGAAACCTTCATCTTCATCGACGATAATAACCGGCGACGCCACGGCCGGGAATCTTCGTCGTCTTCGTTTCCGGTCAGGTCTTGCTTTAACGACGACCTTGCTCTCAATCCCACTGCGTTCGCCAGATTTATTGAATTCGCAAAGGAACTAATTGTACATATTTTTGCTCAAATTCGCAAACAGAAAATCATTCAATTGTACCCGAAATGAAATTGAATCACAGAGATCTTGGTAATAATATCGAATGTAAATAATCGAACTCCGTCGCCGACGATCGGGATTCAGATTTCTCCCAAACCTAGACTTCTGCATCAAGTAAATTATTATAGTATTTCACACTTGCTTCCGGTGGTGGGACCCACTCACCTAAAATCTCAGCAACGCGGAGTCGGTCCAGACAGAGAGGGCGATTGGGAAAGTTTACATTTGCCACGTCATCGTGGGCCTGAACTGGGGTAATATTTAAATGGGCTTGTTTCTACACCGGCATATGGGTATAGTTTTAAAAGCGATTAATACAATTAGTGTTTATAAAAACAGATTGATTATTAAATAAGAAAATTATTATTATCAAGTTAGAATAAAAAGCAAAATATAAATTATGAAAAAAACGAGTCAACGGGTTTGACATCTGTTTACAATATATTAAAAAACTCGCAGCATCTTGAATTATATTATAGAAATAAGTAAAATCAAACTTTATCCTATACTAATAAGGTTATACTGTGCACCATTTACGGCATACCGCAGTAAGATGCGGTATGCGGTAAACACCGTACCAAGGTGCCAAAAAAAATATAGTATAGCTTTGTTCGGATATAGGTTTGCTGCACTTGAAATGGGGAAGGAGTTGTTTCTAGCCGTTGCCAACGGCTAGAAATTTATATTTTTAAATTTAAAAAAAAAACACTATAAATACAATCCTTTTGTTTCATTTTTGAAACACAACCCACCTTCTACACAACTTTTAAAACCTTTGTAATTCAATAATGAATCCACACAACCCTCAAATTATCGCTCGTAGCAAATCGTCTGCAAATTTTCGTCCGATTGAGTCGTCGGTTTACCGACCACAAATGGATCCGTCTTCAATTTTGCCCTGCCTCCCACTCCAACCCCAACAATTTATCTATCAACAAATGCCACAACAATATTACACGATGCAACCACTTAGCCCAACCACGTTTCAAAAATTTCCCCCCTCCCGGAATACGGCCAGTCACAGGAAGTCGAATTTGTTGGGGAAACTTAACCGGTTTGTAGCCGAGCCCCAACCGGAAATTGTTCCGGAAACCCAACCCGAATCATCCAACCCCAAAAACGCGGAAAAGGAAAAGTACTGGTTTGTAAAGAGAAGATGTCGTCTCAACAATGGCAATCGGACGAAGAGTTGGTTTTAGCGCGATCATGAGTCGATATTTCGGAGGATTCAAAGAAAGGAAACACGCAAAAGGATGACCATTTTTGGCGAAGCATAAGGGAACGTTTTCTTAAGGTCATGACTTGTGGAGGTACCACACCAAAGATCAGTGTACTATCAAGTTTCGCGAGATGAATAAACTTATCACTAAATTTAACGACATCTACAACAATTTGTTAACTCAACGGAAAAGTGGGGAAGGCGATGAACAAGTTTTAGAGACGGCTCTTAAAATTTTTCTTGTTGATAATAATAAGAAGTCGTTCTAGTTTTTTGATATTTTGAGATTTTTATCCAATTCCCCGAAATTTATAAAAGAGTATGGTAGCGGAGTAGGTGGTTCGAAAAGAACCAAAGTTTCTGAGACAACTTACACTACTTCATCGGATGCGTATTTTAGGGTTGATTTGAACAAAGTGGATGAGCTCAAGCTTGAAAAAATAGTTCGTCCAACGGGTCGAGATAGGGCAAGAAAGAGAGGATCGTCGTCAAATACATCGGCAACGGGAAGAGGATATGAAGTGAATAGAGTTGTTACTAGTTTGGAAGTTTATAATTTGCATTTTGAGACTCGTTTGACTTTTGAAAAGGAGAAGTTAGAGGAGAAAAAAAGATCAAGAGATGAAAAGCAACGAGCTCGAGAGGAGAAACAAAAAAGTAGGGATATAAAATTTTTAACAAAACCTTTAGATCACCTCCACGGAGACGAGCTCGATGTGGTTTTGAAGGCTCGAGCGGACATCATGAGAAAATATTACAATTAGTAATCATTTTTAGGATTGTAATCGGTTTTATGTTTTTTTTTTCGTTTTTTGGGATTTTAATCGTTTTTATGTTTTTTTTTCGTTTTTAGAAATGTAATTGTTTCAATTAAATTAATCAAGTTTTTTAGTTAATTACATGTTATTCAACTAAAAAATTTAAAATAAAATGTTTTTTTAACTAAAATACATTTTGTTCAATTAAAAAAAGAAAAAAAAATGTGGTAAAGTGGGGTATGACACCCACCACTTTTCTGGGTGTGGTATAAATGATGTGACACCTCAAAAGTGTAGTGAGTGTGGTATGACACTCACCAGCCTAAAAGAATAGTTATTAGTGTCATTTGTCATTTTCTCATAATTTATGTTTTCTTTTCGACAAAATTGCAAGAATGGTCCTGTGGTATGTCAAAACTAGCAACTTTGGTCCAAAATGGGTTTGGATCGCAAGGATGGTCCAATAGTTTCGTTTTGTTGCGAGTTTAGTCCAAAAATTTTAAAACTTTTTATAATGACGGATTTGCCCTTCGTATTTTCCCTTTTTTAGTTTTTTTATTACATAAATAAAAAAAGAAAAAAAGAAAATCTCTCTCTCTCTCTCTCTCTCTCTACACAAAACACATCTTATTCGTTCTGAGAAGAGGGTTTCGGTAAAGAGGGCGAATGAGGCTTCTCGCGAAGATGTTTCCGGTGAAGATGCTTCCGGCGAAGGTGCTTCCGGTGAAGAGGGTTCCGTCAAACGAGGCTTCTGGCGAATTATCGTCATCGCTGCTATCCTTCTTCCCAAACGCCGATGGTTGTGAGGGTTTTCAGATCTGGTTCATCGTTGTTTTATCGTGGCGGCAATATTAGGGTTTCGTTGGTTCATGCTTCTTTTCCTCCGACTGATACAAGGGCGGCTAGATTAGGTTTTAGGGTAGCGGTTGTAATAGGGTTCTTATACCCAAATTTTTGCGAAGCCTGAGGTGTAACTGCCACCGTCACCTCCATACAGGCGACGATTCCGTGTATGTGGTGTCTTTGGCTCCAATGATGTTTTAGGCGACGTTGAAGCCAAAACGGAAATCATAAGGGTTTTTTTGGAGGTGCAATTCTACTAAAACAAGATCAGGTGCAGCTCCGCTTGTAATCATCTCATGTATTCCCCACTCCAACTAATTGTTCTTGTTACAAATCTGATTGTTCTTGTGGGTTTAAAAATATGGTTGTTCTTGATTTTGAAGTTGCAGATCAGGAAAAAAATATGTTTGAATTCATCATACGGTGGTGGTAGTTCTTGAGTTTCATTTTGAAATTGTAGATGCAGATTTATATGATGGTGGTGGAAAAAATATGTTTGAATTCATCGAATGGTGTTGGTGGTGACCGGCGGTCACGGTGGCAATGGCTATTGTTGGTGACCAACATTGGTGGTAGCGGTAGTGCTCGTGACAGACGGTGGTGGTGATAACATAATCAATAGCTGTATGCTAGAGAGGGTGGAGGGGTGGGGTAGGGATAGTGGTAGTATTATTTTGGTTTAATTATGTAAATTGTAAAATGTATTTATATAAATTAAAAAAAAACTGAAAAAAAAAACAAAAAGTAAGGGCAAAAACGTCATTATAAAAAAGTTTAAATTGACTTGGACCAAATCTGCAACAAAAATGAAAAGTTTGGACTAAACTCGCAACAAAACGAAACTATTGGACCATCCTTGCGAGCCAAACCCATTTTGGATCAAAGTTGCTAGTTTTGACATACCACAGGGACCATTCTTGCAATTTTGTCTTTCTTTTCAAATGCTTTATAAAAATGAAATTTTTCATTTTCTCATCATTTTTTATTTTTTTAAAAATATTGATGTTGATAATAAGTTAGAAATTATTTATTTGATCCTTGATTTTTAGGATAAATTTAATTTCGTCTCGAATAAGTTTCGGTTATTATTGTCGATAATTAATTGTATTTCTATATTGAAAATCCTACAAAATCATAATTAATAATTTATTGAAAATAATTGATTAATGAATATGAATTTTACTATATAAATTTAATTATTTTTGTAATCGTGGTTTCTACGGGCTATAACCTAGTTTTTAATAATATATTTGTAGCGAAAAGATAGAAATTTTAAAAGTAATAACCTATTTAAAAACATTTAAAATTAAGGGTATTTTTGTCAACCGTCATTTTTTTAAGGAAAAAATCGTTTAAAATTTTTCGTCTCAAACTATAAAACCCGAGTCTATATCCAAACTCATAATTTAATTATATTTAAACTAATATAATAAATAAAAACTACCTAAAAATCAAAATTCCATATGAATGTACTAAATTGACCTTCCACTATTTTCTCCCTATAGAGAGATACATCATTCTATTTCATTTATCTTCGCCCATGGGTGATATTTTTGCTATATTTTGTCGTCGTCATCACTAAAATATGTTTTTGCTCTTAAAAATGATTTGAGCATTGTTATTATCCTGCCTCCACGTTCGTTAGCAATCGCTACACCATGTTTCTACATCTTTTCCCCTCCCTTCCTAACTCATCTCGGATCTCCGGTGATGTGATATCTCGATGCTACCTCCGGTAATGCGATGCTCCTCAACCAAACACTTGCATGACACTTCATGATGATCCCAACCTCAACAGGTGATTTTAGGCATTTTCTAGATCTATTTCAGTGAAAAACAAACTTCGAGTCACTTCAATTTTGAAAATTCATAATTGATTCATGTTGTATTTATGTTTTTCAAAATTGAAAAGTTTAGTGAGTTTCTATTTGTTCAATATTTAAAGGTAGTGTTATGAGACTACACTCTATGTGTAATTTCATTGATGATTTACAGGTGTTACACTACGAGACTCTGGATTGGATAGTTATCATAGAGATTTGCACTGATTTTTGATACATGGAGTAGTGTATTGTTATGTATGTCCCATGCGCTACCTATGAATATTATGGCAAGCATCATGTACTTTCTTTCTGTGTCGCCATTACAGTTCATTTGTTTTATGTGGTCTTATCATTGTATTTGCTTATGTTCAGACTATAGTTAGGGTTTCGAATACTAAATTTTCACACATCTTAACACCTCAGTACCAATTTAACCAGTTGTTACTGATCTACCAGGACCCGAACTATGATCCGTAATCATCCACCTCCTAAAAGCATGTCTAATGCAACATGGACTGCACATGTAATAACAACAAAGAAGAATGTGTCTACGAAAAGACAATATGCAAAAATGAGTTCCGACCGTGGTGGTCTTGGTGAAAATATCGTATATTTTTGCAACTAAAGTGTTCTTCAACCCAGTGTGATGCTTTCTCTCTTGGAAAATTTAGAGAGAGGAGAGTGAGAGGGTATTTTAGTACCATCATATGGAATTTTGATCTTTAGATATTCTTTTTAATGTTAAATCAATTTAAGCCTGATTAAATTATAAGTTTGGAAATAAACATGAGCTTTATAATTTCAGTCAAATATATATATATATATATATATATATATATATATATATATATATATATATATATATATATATATATATATATATATATATATATATCAGTGTTGCAGAAATCTGCCTTGGCGGTCGATTAATCGGCGATTAATTGCTTGACGGTCTTGAACCGATTACGATTAGGGTGCTTGGCGGAAATCGATCGAACTCGGTCTTGGCGGTCATAGGAGGGAAATATTTACAAAATTCAAAATTTTTAATTTTCAAATATTACACAAAAATTTTAAATTTTCAAATTTGAAAGTTTTCAAAATTTAAAATATTATACAAAAATTTTCAAAATTTCAAAATTTTAAATTTTCAAATACTTAGTTTTTTAGGAAATATTATTATTTTTAAATAATTTAGGGTCTCCGATTAATCCCTGCCAAGTCCAATTAATCATTTATCGGCAGTCAACCGCCGAGCTACCGTCGAGCGATTTTTACAACATTGATATATATATATATATATATATATATATATATATATATATATATATATATATATATATATATTTGAAATTTATAAGGATGTAGCGTAAATTGACAGTTCTAAGGATATAAATGAAAATTTTCTTTTTTATTCCCTTACATTAGATATATAAGATCTATTCTAGAACACTCAAACTTTCTCACCAAGGTCCAAGAACATTCTTGTAACGCCCCAAGAATACTAAGTAAAAATTTTTATTTTTAAGTCAACTAAACCATCAATCATTCATTTCATAAACCAATGAAAGTGTGACAATGTAGAAAATAGTTATCATAGTACAAATCAAAGTCATCGAATGTAGAACACTGGTGGATGCAGTGCGATCATGCCGAGCCTTTCCCCTTCGAACCAGAGGTACCTGAAACCATAAACATAAACTGTAAGCACAAATCTTAGTGAGTTTCTCCCAAAATAACACATAGCATACATACATCGGGCCCCGCCCGGTACAGATCTGTCAGTCACATGTGGTGGGCCCCGCCTGAAATCGGACCCCTCCCGGTATACATACAACACATGCAAGAGTTACACAAACAGTTAGCATCCTATAAACATAAACTAATGGGTCGGCATTGATGTCTTCGGCCCAGAAATATTGTGAAGAGATTCACCTTAAACTAAAGATAACTGAATCATACACACATTGCTGCTATAAAGGCTCCTCATACAAAGGTAAAAGACCATTTTACCCTTTCAAATCTAATCTCAACCAAACGTGGCCCAAGGTCCAAAATGACCCAATTACACTTATGGAAATACGTCATGCGTACTCCTTCTTTACGCCCTACGTACCAAGCTCTCATGGAAAAAGAAGGGGCATAGTCCCGTTACGCGCTGCGTACTCATGGATTATGCTCGGCGTAACCGAGCAAATGGCCAACATTAAGCTCTTAATTCATGAAGATAAACGTACAACACTCATATCTGACTCTTATGGATGTCTAAAGTCATACAGTTCCTGAATTTATGACTTTTCATGGCTTAATGGAGTCCAAAACTAAACCCTAGGTCCTTAACATCTTCTAATGACTCCAAACCATTGCATGGGTGAAAGGAAACCATCAAGATGCCATTTTATAACTTCAAACCCTCCGAAATGAGAAGATATGACAATCACAAGCTCTGGAGTAGCTTTTACTCACAAGAGCCAAAACCATTGGAACAAAAGCATGAAAAAACTCTAAGCTAGTCTAGATCTACACCAAGGAATCATAAAGGTTTAAGCTTTATTCCTCCTGGGACTTGCAAATGGGATGGAAGTTCTGGATCTTCAAGCTCCAAGCTGAAAATGCTTCTATAATGGATTCCTTCTTCACAAAACACACAAAAACTCACTCAAAATTCCCAAGATCTTCACAAAGTAGCTAGGGTTTCGAAATGACTGCTTTGGGGAGAGAGGAGGTTGAATATGAAGAGGCCTCAAGGGACTTAAGATGTTTAAATAGGCTCTTAACCTTAAAATTTAGGGTTTTGGGATCAGCGTGAGTACCCCTTGCGTACTCCTCATGTACGCCTAACGTACTCAAGGAAGTCCCCATCATTTTTTAATGACTTACGCCCAACGTACTCCATAAGTACACCCTGTGTAAGGGCCAAATTTGCAAGAAATTGTTATTTTAAGCAGAAAATGAAAATACCTGGAAAACGGATGTTACAATTTAAACCTTAACACCACCATCGTTGCCTACCGCCACCATCGTCTCCTCCTACAACTTCTGTTACCTTCATTTCACCCCTCCCGCACCACTACCATCATATCCTCCTCACTGTCACCCTATTCATCCATCAACGTCTCCTATCGTCATATCCTCTCTCCTTTATTGGTAACACCGACTTCTGCAACCACCGGCTAGGATTTCACCATCTCCTTTGGATACTTACCCCCTCTCCCCTACCACCATTATTGTCTCCTATTAACTGTTGTCTTCCTCATCCGTCTCGATATCTATGAAGTTCCAACGAGGATCCACCACAACCACCTCCAAATCTACAAAGTTTCGATGGCTATCCGCCACATCCATTACCATCATCTCCACGAATACGAAGTTTCGGCAAGGATCCACCACAGCTGCCTCCATATCTATGGTTTATGTAATCATTGCATCCATATCTACGAAGTACCACCACAACCGCCGCTACCAAACACCACCAAATATACCACCTAACACCACCAGATTTGTTCCACCATATGGTGTATATAATGTGTTTGATGAAATGCTTCAATGAAATTAGATAAGTTATTAAGATTCAAATCTAGTTGTGAATGTATATACTTTTTTGTATTAAATTTTTAATTTTATATGAATGTATAAGTTTATTTTTGTGAATATGGTGCACACAAGGTGTTTAATGAAATGTGTCAATGAGATTTGTAAGTTTTAACATGTAAATGAGTGTTTATGCTAATGTTTTAAAATGTAAATGATAATCATGAACATGTGTATTAATGTGTGAATTACAAACAAATTAGTATATTAAACTATAAATTTCTAATTGATATTTGATTTTTGAAGCTTGCTAGAGTGTAAGAGATCCATATCTGATAATGATAGGATGAAGGAAGGGTGGTGGCGATCGTAGGTAGTGATAGTGGTGGTGGTGATGTATATGATTTGGTGGTAGGAAGGAAGGATGGAGTCAAAGGTTGTAACACTCGTTCCATGGTTTTCCCTTGTTGCAATTTGGAAAATTGAGATTTTGGGCGCAACGTCGCACGTAGGCTAAGTTATGTCGCATGTAGGCCTATATCGCGTGTAAATTTTTCTACACCACGTAGGCTAAATAAAAAAACCCTAATTTCATATCTTGACCATATATAAATGCACTAACTTCTAGGGTTGGCTCATTCTCTCAGCCTCCACCCTCTTAAACGAAATCCTAACCTCTATTTGTTCAGTGCTTGTGTGTTTGGTGATTCTTGTGCATTTTGAAGAAGAAGAAGGTGTTTGGTGCATTGAAACTCAAAATCCACCTTTGTTCTAACATCCTTTCAATGATTTGGACCTCTATAAGTATTAAAGTTCCAAGCTTTTTGTGTTATACCTTGCAGATCTTGGATTTTGAGCATGTTTTGGTCCCCTGTATGATATATTGATGGAGTTTAGAAAACTCCAGGTCATTAAGAAGTGCTTTATGGTCTTCTGAAGCTTTTATGTAGAAATTAAGTGTTTCTATCTTTGTATTTGGTTAATGCAATACTTTAACTACATTTTAGTACCATTTTTTACCAAGATTGGAGATCTAGTTTTTAGAGCCATGCAAATGGATAAAGTTGTAAACTTTATCCATTAGAATCACTTTTGGTTGTTATATGGAAGTTTGGATCATTGGAATTTATATATTAACCACTTAAAAACTTGTTTAGGGTGAACAGTGCTACGTCGTGTGTACGTTTCTCCTACGTCACACGTAGCAAAGTTGAATCCACAGAATTTTGCCTCTACGTCAAACGTAGGTTTAACTATCTCACGTGTAGCTTGAGACCGTTTGGTCAAACTTGTTGGATTTGAGATATATACTAAGTATGAACCTAAGTTTAAGTTATATATGGTTCTTGATAGTTGTTTGTTCGTATGATATTGTAACATTGTTGTTGATTGATCAGGTGAGTGTTCTCACTATGTTATATATTATAGTACGAGTCATATGTACGTTAGGATGTAATTATGTCGTACTATGTTGTTAGGCAGGTAGACTAAATTAGTAGTTGCCTATTGATGTGGATTTTTTGTTGTCTATCTAATATATATGTCGACATATCTTGTGATGAGCTGGGGTCAACCAACTTTGTGTTGAAGGCCAAAGGGGCAGATCAACTTACTGCGGAAGGCCATTATTTATATGTGTTGGATATATGTTTTTGTGTGTGGTATTTTGGGGAACAATCACTATGTAACACTCATTGTTCATGTATTTTCCATTTTGACCCCTTAGGTTGAAATTTGTTGCAAAATTGGTCACATAGCTAGTTTAAGAGGGACACATATTTTTGTGAGTACGTTGGGCATACTCATGCGTACGTCAGGCGTACGTGGCTTTGGTGAAAACACTAATTTTTAGGGTTTGAGCCCTATTTAAACATCATTAACTCCTTGAGACTTCTTCCTTCTTTAGCCTCAATCTCCCAAATCGTCCCTGATAAACCCTAATTCATTGTGTAAGCATTTTGTAGCTTGAGAGTGTGTATTTTGTGTTCTTAAAGGAAGGAGAAGATAGTGGAACATCTTGGAAGCTCAAGGCAACCTAGATCCAGAAGTATCTCACCCTCAAGCATAATTTGAAGGTATAACTCTTGGAAGTTGATGAGTTATTTGCTTAAATCTTACTAGTCTAGAGTTTGTGTACATTTTTGGTCCCATAGTTTTGGTCTAGTGAAGTATGAGCTACTCCAGGTCCTTAAAATGTAGTTTTTTTTTTTTTTTGTAGTTTTTGAGCTCATGGATTCATAAAAATAAGAGCTTGGACACTCTCGTTAAGCTATGCAAGAGTTTTGGATCTTTGGATGACTTTTGGACAAAGGGTTTGAGTTTATACCCTCTTGTATGCATGCAAATGGATAAATTAAAAGAATTTATCCATTAAGACGTCCCTTTTTACATGGATATGAAGTTTGGTGCTTTTGATTTATGCAAGAAGGACTTAATGTTGAGTTTTGGATTCAACGATGGTACACTGGGCGTACTTGGAGGTACGCCGCACGAACCAGGTTTAGAGCCTGTAACGTGGAAGGCACCCTCTATGAGGGGAGTACATATGGTGTACTCGACCTAAGTGGGACCTTTGACTTTTTTACCATGATTTTGACCAGATGTGGTCTAAGGGCAGTTTGGGTATTTTGAGCAGTAGTTTGAGATTAGGTCATTGTTTTTTGTATAGGTGACCTATAGAGTCAAAAATTGGAGTTGTGATCTGTTCAGCTACATTTCAGACTGTGAGGTGCGTTTCTCCTCACTATACTTGTGGGTCGAAGGCACCAATGTCGACCCACTAGGTTATGTATCTTGCTATATAGGATGATGTTATGATGATTATATGTTAGATTGGTATATTTGTATGATTACTTGTATTTGTTTTCTATATGTTATCTGTTACATATATCGACATAGTGTGGGTGGGTTGAGGATACACTGTTTTTTGTTGTCGGCCAATAAACTCAGGCAATCCAAGTGGGAGAGTGTGGGCCAACGGAAATCAAATCGGGAGATTGTGAGCCAGAGTGGAAATCCAATCGGGGGATTGTGGGCCAGAGTGGTAATCCAATCGGGAGATTATAGGCCAAGATAATCCAGTCGGGATACTATGGAGCCAACATGTAGTATGTATATTTGTTTGATTGTGTGTGGTACTTTGGAGGAAACCTACTAAGATTTAACTTACAGTTTAAGTATTATGTTTTAGGTACTTCTGATGATCGGGACAAGGTGAAGGCTTGATTATGCACATCCTTTGGATTTTATGATATTTGATTTTGACATACTCTGATTTGTGATTTGACTTTCGGAAACTATGTTTTGTAAACATTATGGTTTTTGGTTTGGTTTTGAAAAATGAAAATTTTACCTTGATTTTTGGGATGTTACAAGTTGGTATTAGAGCCTTGGTGTGAGAGAATCGGATGAGCATTCGTGTGAATCCAGACTAAAACTATGGATTTATAAAAGTTATCAAAATGGTTTTCAAAATTGTTTTCAAAAGTAACCAAGGAAGGATGAGACGTGTATGATAAGCCGGAGCAAGAAAGTATACCTCACGTTACCCATATTGTTATTTGTTTATGATGTTTATGATAGAATTACATGCTAGTGATAGGCTAGGGATCTTCAGTAAATTGCATGATAGAATTTTTCCTGATGTATGATGCCTGATCGCATAGGAGAACTTCTTGTATGATAGATGAATTTGACATCATTATTGTAGTTGCTTAGTGCATCACGGTTGTACATAACTAAGATTTTATAGCCCGAGAATGTTTGATTCAGCCTTATTTCATGTTCCTTCTCTGGTTGTGGACTTAGTGTAGAATTAAGTATTCGAATGTCTATGGAATCCAATCTTATGTAGGATTAGCATGCACAGGCGACTGCAGGGTTGGTGGAAGTTTCATGAGTGAGTATGGGTGTAGTAGGTCGGTTAAGGGATGGCTAGCCACTCTCGGGAGAGTATGTATTGGATGAATGTGTATCCTAATTGTGGGTTTGTTTCGAATAGTTTGTGATGATCCTTGAGACAAACACGGGGAGGTGTGGAAGGTAGTATGGGCTCGTACTACTAAAAGAACATGACTCGTACGCGTAGCAAGGAATTCACAAACCCCGAGGGTTTAGTCTCTTTGTGATGGTTATAACAATGTGAATTGTGTCATTGCTGAAATATTTTCTGGTTCATTTTCAGTATGGTGTTCACGAGGGGTTCAGGATATGGAGCTAGTGGTCATGATAGGTCGGGGTTGATTGATGATCAGATACGGGAGATGATTGCCGCTGAGGTGGCTACTGCTGTTTGGGGTGCGATTCCGGAGTTGTTTGGGTCTATCAAGACCGTGATGATTGAGCTATTTGATGAGAGTTATGTGGCCCTCACTCTGACTGATACCGATGTAGCTACCACAGTCGTCGCTGTTGCGGGAGGCCAAGGAAGAGGTTCATTCTAGTACTAGGACTTCAACAACACGAAGCCCCCGAGGTTTGACGGGGTCAAGGAACTGATTGTGGCTATGAGATCGATTTTGGAAGTGGAGGGATGTTTCTTCACCTGCTCCTGTCCAGAGAACTGGAAGGTTAGGTGTGCCCTAAACCTTCTTCGACTGGGTGCGAAGGACTGGTGGAACTTGGTGACCGGTTCCTATACTCCTGAGCAGAGTATTGTTGTTACCTGGGAGCAGTTCTCGAAGATGTTTCACACGAGGTATGTCCTCTGGTGGAGAGGGAGAAATTAGCTCAGGAGTACCTGGATTTGATACAGACGATGGAGGCGGTGACGGAGATCACGAAGATGTTCACTGAGAGGGCCCTGTTTTGTCCCGAGTTTGCTGCTTCGGAGCAGACCCATATGACACAATACTTGAGCATGCTCAAGACTAATATTCAGCAGCTTGTGTCCACCCAATGTTACCATACCCTCTCCGAGCTTTAGAATGCCATCCGGAGACGGGAGATTGAGATTGAGACTCTGACAAGGGAGCAGAGGCAGGCTCATGTTCAGTCACAGCCTGCAGCCAAGTGGTTTAAGCCCGCTGATTCACAATCTATAGGACAGAGGGGCCGCACTTGTGGCAAGTTTAGGAGAACTCATGAGGGGGTGTGTCGATCATCAACAACATGTCGTAATTACGACAAAAATGGAGACTTTGCGAAGGACTGTTGCCAGCAGGCTCTACCACCGAGCACCATGATTTGTAGGCCGTGTGAAGGCTCGGTGTCCCTTGCTTGTTTCCAGGCCCATGTAGGCACCATCTACTTCTACCCTTTAGATCATGGATGGACGCCAGGGCAGGGCGGAGCCCTTGAGGGCTCAAGGTCATGATTTCTAGCTCACAACAGAGGAGGTCAGGGTGGCGGCGGGTGTTGTTACTGGTTTGTTTTCATTTATTATTTTGTCAAATTATTTTATGGTATGCTTATGTTCATGAATATGCTAGGTACCTTCTTAGTGAATTCCTTGCCTGCTCTTGTGCTTTTTGACTCGGGTGTGAGTCGGTCTTTTGTGTCTCAGTCCTTCAGTAGGATTTTTGGTATGACTCTTGGAGAGTTAGAGTGTCCGTTGCGGGTTTTCATTGCCAACGAACACAAGCTTTCTGCATCGAGCGTTTTTCGAGATTGTACCTTAGAGATTTTCAGGGTGTCTTACCTGATCGATTTGATCCCTATTCCTACGGGGGATGTGTGCGTGATAGTAGGGATGGAATGGTTTAGTATGTTTGGTGCAATGATTGATTGTTAGGGCCAACGGATGGTAGTTCGAACCCCAAGTGGGGGAGAACTGATTATTTATGGAGAGGGCACTGCAGCCACGACTTGACAGTATCTTGAACATGGGTGCTTGGGTTATCTAGCATATGTGGTTGATACTCGGGAGAAGAGGGGTTCGGTTTCAGATGTGCCTATAGTCATAGAATTTCCAGATGTGTTCCTGGAGGAATTACCTAGTGTACCTCCTGCGAGGCAGGTTGAGTTCAGGATTGATTTGGTTCCTAGAGTGGGCCTGATTTCTAAGGTGTCGTATCGCCTAGCACCGCCAGAGATGCAGGAGTTGTCCTCTCAGCTTCAGGAGCTATTGGTCAATTAGTTTATCAGGCCGAGCAGTTCGCCTTGGGGAGCGCCGAATTTGTTTGTAAAGAAAAATTATGGTTCACACTACATGGTATTGGTTATCGAGAGTTGAACAAGTTGACGGTGAAGAACCATTACCCACTTACACGAATTAATGATCTCTTCAATTAGTTGTAGGGTGCATCTTGGTTGTCCAAGATCGATTTGAGGTCAGGGCATCATCGGATGAGATTTATAGAGGAAGACGTAGAGAAGACCGCGTTCTAAACTCGTTATGGTCATTACGAGTTTATGGTGATGCCTTTTGGGCTCAACAATGCGCTTGTGGAATTTATGGATTTGATGAATCGAGTGTACAAGCCGATGCTTGATCGATCAATTATTGTTTTCATCAATGACATCTTAGTTTTTTCCAAGACCGGGGGCAGCATGACGAGTACCTCTCAGAGCTGATGGGAGTTTTGAGGAGGGAGAGGCTTTATGCCAAGTTATAGAAGTGTGAGTTTTGGTTACAGGAGGTCCAGTTCTTGGGACACCTCATTAACCAGAACGTGATTCTGGTTGATTCGGCCATGATTGAGGTTGTTATGCAGTGGGAGGTCCCGAAGTCTCCTTCGGATATTGTTTTGGTCAAAAAATGAACAATCAATAATCAACCAAATTGTATGAGAGGTTGTGATGTTCAGGGTAAAGCAAGTACAAGATGATGATCAAAGTGACACGAGTGGTTTACAAGGAAAGCTCTTGATCCTTGATAGGATTTCCGGCATAAAACCTTGGGAGGTGATAATGATCACCTGCCTTGATGAATTTATTGATTAGAAATGTTGATTATAGAGATGAATGTTGAAATATTGATCAGAAATGTTGATAATGATCACTTGCCTTGATGATTTCAACGATTAAATTTCTAGCCATTGGAATAGGTCAAATCACCCTTTTACCTCTCCGTGATTCCTGTATAAATAGGGCATTCAACTCTTTAGTTTCATCTTACTCTTTTATCTCTTATTTCTGACATTCATCGAATAGCATTCGAAGGTACTTTTCTCATTTCCTTTTCTTTTCATCCCTATTCAGTTCTGATCATGGGCAAGAAAGTAACTCGATCTCGTGCAAGCATCATTGATATACCCGATGATGATTTCACAGATCAGAAGATATTGTCTTATGAGGAAACTTGTACCTTCACCGACGATGACATTGAGATGTTGAAGTCGTCCGGAACTTTTCCTGTCGGTACCGTTTTTAGGGATTTCGATGTTAGGATTCAGCCTGATTTCATTTCTTCTACTTGGGTTTCTCTTCTTGAGTATCCTTTCACCCTATGGCTCTCTTACCCCTTCTCCGGAATCATTTCAGAATTTTTTAAGATCACAAAAATCTCGTACATTCAAGTCATGCTAACCATTTGCAGGATCCTCTATTGGATTGATCATTTGAATCGCTCCAGGGATCTTTCCATTGGCATAAATGAGCTAGCCTAAATTTATGATCTTACGACTTTTAGGAACTCCCGTTTCCTATTGAAGGTTAAAACTGATAGATTTCCCCTTGTTTTGAAGTCCAAGCATAATAACGGTGCTTGGAAAGGAAAATACTTTTTCATGAAACGCGACTCCATTCGTCATGGAAATCTCTTACCTCAGTCCTGGGTTAAAAAGGGTAGGATTTCATATTTTTGTACTAAGGATCCCGACATTCACATCTCTTATGTTGTTTGATTTTTTGCAGCTTTCAAGTTTGACGAGCTAGTTCCTCCCACTAGAGATACAGAAGACAGAATAAAAAAAATTCACTTTGTCTGAATGAAGGAGATCAATTAAACTCAACCAATTCAATCATCAAGAAAGTTCATCCACCATTGTCTCCATGTCGAAAGGTAAGGATCCTAAGTTCTTCTACTTCTTTATCATACGGAAGATCCTGACTTCTTATGCTTTTTGTTATTCTACTTAGGATCCAAGATTACCCGTTCTGGTGCTCACTTCACCCTTGCTGACTTGGATACGAAAATGTACAACATTCAACTGGTGGTGAAGAAAGGGAAGACCTTGACCTCCATTCCCATCATTAGAGCCCCCTGTAGTTTTGACCGTGAAAACTCCGGTATCCAATAAGAGAAAGAATATAAGCTCCACTGAGTTAAGTTTGGACAATCTTTGGGCGGAAGATGCACTCCAGAAGTTGGTTTCCTTCTCTCAGGTTGTACGAACAAATATCCTTCTTCCTTTGCATTTTACTCTTTTCTATTTCTTATGTCTTTCTTGTTTCAGGCCTCCGACCACGTTTCTGCTGAGTTGAAGATCCGGGTTGAAAGAGCCGAACAAGCCCTCAAAGAGCAATATAAAATGTCGAAAGCAACCAATGAGGATATCCTAAAAAGGATGGAACTTTTGAGAAAAGAGAAGGATGAGAAGGAAGAAGAGCACGTCGCGGAGATGGAGGAGGTGATCGTCGAGGCAAAGGCTAGTGTTGTTGTGGCCGTCTGGGAAGCCAAGATCAAACTAGCTGAAGACATGGCCAATGTAGGATCCTGGAACCTGGAAGGGTGGCGTGCCGCTCTTTCCCAACTAATTGGTGAGCCTGTGAACACCAGTCAGGATCCTGAAGGGTATCAGCCAAAGGCGGGCGAGGAGGAGAAGACCCCAGGCAATGATGACCAGTCTACGGTCTAGGCCCGCAAAGAATTAGATTAAATAGTTTTTGGTTTCAAGTGATGTAAGACAATTTAATATTTTATGGGGAATGCGACCCTTATGATCCATGGTTATGCTTGATTTTATATACCTTTCTTTATTTGTATGATTGTCTTGTGATTGTAGTAGTAGGATTTCTGAGGATCCTTATAATCAGGATCTTAAAGAGTTCAGGATTTGCAAGAACTCTCAGAATCTGAATAACCTGAAATAGTTAGTAGCCCATTTAGGATCTCAAAATAGTTGAGATCCATTTAGGATGATAAATCTTTAATCATCGCACAAGAAATACAACTTTTGAGGAATAAGGATAGATAGAACCTGATTATCTTTAGGCTTCATGTCACACCCCCGAACCGAAGAAACGGCGGAAACGTCCGGGGGTTGGGTGACTTCATCTTGTAATACCATCATAGTTTATATAATTGATGGACGACAACATCATCATCACACATACAATAATACAACCATCATTGTTTACATCGATGTTTTGGTTTACAATATTACATTCCCAAAATATAAGTGTACGATGATAGCAAAAATACATCAAAATCCACGAGTTCTTGAAGGCTAACCTGCTTAACGATTTCTTGAGAATACAAGTTATTTTGAAAATGGTCAACATATATAATGTTGGTTAGTTCATAAGCATATTTATATGAAAAGTTTGTATCATTTGTAAACACCAGAAAATCCGATATTTTCTGTAAAGAAATAAATGGTTTGAACGCTTTGTATCAAATCTTGTATTAAAGCATGTGTGTTACTGTTTTGAAAATGTATGAAGAGTGTATTCCAGAATTCTCATGTTTTCTATTGTGAGTAGAAGGTAATGTATAATTGTAAGTTTCCCAGAAAATCCGATATTTTCTGCCTGTAAAAGTATTGTGGTCTTAAAACCCAAAGACCGTAGAATGGTGTTTGTATAGTATCGCAACTGTATAATTGTTTATGTATTCCGTAAATTTTACAGTGGAGTTAATTTCTATGTGAGTCGTTATAACCATGCTTGATATGACGGAATTGCCTGTCATGACGTTTTTCAGGCGTCAACTTGTTTAAGGTAAGACATTTGTCACCATAGACTGGCCTAGTCTAGCTGTAGTGAATAGCTCAGGTGCGGGGCTGTCAACCCCGTATAGATCTATACACAAACTCTCGCTCTCACTCCAGGAGACTCTGGTTATAACTACAGGACTAAAGGTTGTACACTAGGTAGGTACGAATGAAAGAACGTGTCTCACAAGAACCTTAACTATGTTTACGCGAATATTGTATCACATTATGTAACACAGTAAATAATGATTCCGTGTATGTTTTATGTTTACAAGGCCCAATAAGCATGTAAATGGACCACAAAGGGCCAATAAACATGTAAATATATATTTCAGGCCCAATAAGCATGTAAATGGACCACAAATGCCCAATAAACATGTAATGTATATTCCAGGCTCAATAAGCATGTAAATGGACCACAAAGGCCCAATAAACATGTAAGGTATATTCTACGCCCAATAAAAGTGAAAATGAAGTATTTAGTCCGTTTGTTATTACGTTGTTTGTTTTAGCTCAATTGTTTACGAAAATGACATAAAAGGTCCACTTTTTGTAATGATGACATTTTTGGCCCATTAAGCTGAAAATTTACACTTAAGGCACATTTTTGGTAAAAATGACACTTTAGGTCCATTAAGACCAAAAGATTACATTTAAGGGCTTATTTTAAATAAAATAACAATTTTAGCTCACTTTTGTTAGAATTAACATTTTCGGCCCAATTTTGATGAAAATTGACATTTGCGGCCCAAATGTAAAGAAATTTAACCTTTTCGGCCCAAGTTTAGTAAAATTTACATTTTCGGCCAATTTAACCGAAGATTTACATTTTTGGCTCAAATTTGTTTAAAATGAAAATTTAAGACACAAAAGTCAAAAGTTTACAAATTTAGCCCATGAAACCGTGAAGGCCCAACTTTAAGCCCATTTTGTAAAAATTAATACTTTTGGCCCTTTTAAAACCATAAATACCTTTAAGACACATTTTTATATAAAAATGACTCTTTTAGTCCTTGAAAAACCGTGAATGTCCTAAATGCTTTACCTTTTTGTTTATTTGTCAAGAATGGCCCCTTAAACAGTTTTGTTTAGTTTTCTAGTGTTCCACAACATGTTTACTCCTTTCACTTCATAGTAAGTTGTATAACGTGTGTTAGTTTACAAACACCACTAAGTTTTGGTAGATTTTTCAATATTTATGAAGTTTCATCACATAATCACCACATATAACATAGAAAACACACATAAACACATAGATCTAACACAAATCAACTTGTATCCTCCCCCACAACATAGTAAAAACCGAAAATAGGGGGTATGAACTCACTTTGGTGTGATGGGTCGGTTTTGGTGCAGTGAAGGAGATGTTTTCGGCCTAGCTTACTTCTTTAATGAGATCTTCGAATTCTAGGAGATTCTAAGAGCATGAATCACGATTTGGAGTGTTAATGAGTGAAAGATTTGTCTTATGTTGAAGTTAAACACTATAATAGAGAGTATCTTACCAAAATGATGAACCTTGATGAAGTATCCTTGGACTCTTACACAAGCACACACGAATTTGGAGAGGGAAAATGAGATTTTCTTGAGAGTTCTAGAGAGAATTTTTTATGTTTGAATTGTGGATGAGGTGAGGATGGTGGTGGGGAGGTGGCTTTGGCTGTGAATAAGAAGAGAGAAGAGAAGAGAGAGAGAGAGAGAGAGAGACAAGATGTTGCATGGAGATATGAGAATGTCATAGATATCCAACATGTAATATTGAGGTGTCAAGATATTAGTTCCCACAATCTTTTCCCTTTCTTTTTTTATATATTTTCGAGAATGAGAGGAGGAAAAGAGAAGAGAATGTTTGGGCTTGAATAAAAATCGAGATCTTATAGCCCAATGAGAAAGCTTTCGGCACATTAGGCCCATACATGAGTTTTCGACCCAAAAGTGGTATAAACAATGGGTTTTCGGCCCAATGATGTCCACAATAGTGTTTACGGCCCATTAAGGCCCATGAAGAGTTTTGTGGCCCAAAATCAAATACTTGGTGAATGTGGGTCCAATTAGGGCCCAAATGAGGATTCGTAGCCCAAAAGAATCAAGTTGTGAGTTTATTGGTCCATTAGGCCCAATAACTGATTCCTGGCCCAATAAAGGGTTGAACCGGGAAATTAGGGTTACAAACCCAGGTTGAGTGATTGTAGTGTATGGAATTAGGTTTTGGGCTTCACGAGTGAGTTTTGATTGGAATTTTTGTTTTTGAATGAGTAATATGTATAACCTTAAACTTGAAGTTACAAAATATATCAAGAGTTGATTACATATAGACAGAATTTCCTAGCCCAAAAATGCTAGTTGTGACATCATCCCCCCGTTAGAGGGAATTTCTTCCCGAACTTCTTTTGAAGGTTGTTCTTAGGAACTAGAGAAAAGGTGAGGGTACTTTTGCATCATTTGGTCTTCGTGTTCCCATGTGAATTCCAGTCCGTGCTTTGCGTTCCATCGAACCTTCACAATCGGAATGCGGCTTTGTTTTGTACGCTTCACTTCCCTGTCCATTATCTCAACCGGATCTTCGACGAATAGGAGATTCTCGTTTACTTCGATCTCATCCAGAGGAACGACGAGGGTTTCATCTGATAAGCACTTTTTCAGATTCAACGCGTGGAACACGGGGTGTATGTTGCTGAGCTCTGCAGGTAGCTGAAGTTTATAAGCCACCAGACTAATCCGGGCAAGAATCTCGAATTACCCGATGTACCGCAGGTTTAGTTTTCCTCGTCTCCCAAAACAGATCATCCCTTTCCATAGAGAGACCTTCAAGAGCACCCGATCTCAGACTTGAAATTCCATAGGCTTTCGCCGTTTATCTGCATAGCTGTTTTGTCGGTCTCGCGATGCTTGAAGTCGTGCCTTGATTTGAACTATTTTCTCCGTCGTTTCCCGAATGATCTCTGGTCCTGTAAGAGTGTTGTTTGGTGTTTGCCCTCTTGCCAGCTGGGTGTCTCCCACCTCAGCCCAACAAAGAGGCGATCTGCATTTGTAGCCATACAAAGCCTCAAAAGGAGCAACCTTGATGCTTTTGTGATAGTCGTTATTGTACGAGAACTCAATTAAGCGCAAGTGGGTATCCCATGCCTTGACGAAATCAATCACACAGGCTCGGAGCATATCTTCAAGCGTTTGAATGGTCCGCTCGCTTTGGTCGTCGGTTTGAGGGTGGTAGGCAGTGCTCATATCTAGTTGTGTTCCCATTGCTTTTTGGAGCGACTGCCAAAATGGTGAGGTAAATCAGCTATGTCGATCCGAGATAATAGATATTGGCACCCCATGGAGTCTCACGATCTCCTTTATATAGATTCGAGTTAACCTCTCCATCTTGTATGTCTCTTTTATTGGTAGGAAATGGGCGGATTTAGTTAGCCTATCGAAAATTACCCAGATAGCATCCAATCCGTCCACTGTCTTAGGTAATTTGGTTATGAAATCCGTGGTAATCCTTTCCCATTTCCACTCGGGTATTACTGGCTGTTGTAACAATCCTAAGGGCTTCTGATATTCCACTTTAACCTTAGCACAAGTGAGACACTTGCTTACGTAAGTGGCAATTTATGCTTTCATGTTTGGCCACCAATAATGTTGTTTAATGTCCAGGTACATTTTATCGGAACCTGGATGGACGGAGTATCGTGTTTTGTATGCTTCGTTTATGACTACATCCCTGAATCCTCCAAATTTTGGGATCCAGATACGTTCCATAAAGTAATAAGCTCAGTCTCGTTTGACTTCCATATTCTTATCCATTCCACGCAATGCTTCATTTGCGGCATTCTCCGGCTTCAATGCCTCTAATTGAGCTTCCTTGATTTGTGAAGTTAGGTGAGAGTGGATGGTTATCGATAATGTTTTCACCCGACGACCCGAGTATTCTTTCCTGCTCAGGGCATCGGCTACCACGTTAGCCTTGCCTAGGTGGTACCTGATCTCGCATTCATAATCATTTAACAGCTCAACCCACCTTCGCTCCCTCATGTTCAGCTCCTTTTGATTTAGAATGTGCTGGAGGCTTTTGTGGTCCGTGAAGATGGTGCACTTTGTACCATAGAGGTACTACCTCCAAATATTTAGGGCGAAGACCACGGCTCCCACCCCACCTTGAGATCATGGGTGGTGTAATTTACTTCATGTGTCTTCAATTGCCTGGACGCGTAAGCTATCACTTTTCCACACTGCATAAGAACACAGCCTAACCCTTGATTCGAAGCGTCGCAATATACTACGAAGTCTTCGGTTCCCTCTGGTAAGGATAGCACTGGAGCACTACAGAGGGCTCGCTTCAAGGTTTGGAAAGCAGCTTCTTGTTTGTCCATCCAGTTAAAGGGTACGCCTTTTGTGTTAGAGTGGTGAGGGGCTTGGCTATCTTGGAGAAGTTCTGAATAAACCTTCGGCGGTAGCCTGCGAGACCCAAGAATTGCCGGATTTCTGTTGGTGTTTTCGGAATCGTCCAACCTTCAATAGCCTTGATCTTGGAAGGATCCACATGAATTCCTTCCTCACTAACTACGTGGCCCAAGAAGTTTACATTACGAATCCAGAACTCGCATTTGGAGAGTTTTGCATATAGCTTTTCAGCTCTCAGAGTTTCCAAGATGTGACGGAGGTGCTGACCGTGATCCTCCTTACTTCGAGAGTGTATGAGTATATCATCGATGAAGACGATTACAAAATTATCAAGGAATGGACGGAATACTCGATTCATGAGGTCCATAAATGTTGCGGGGGCATTTGTCAGATCTAAGGGCATAACAATGAATTTGTAATGGTCGTATCGAGTTCGGAAAGCAGTTTTTGGAATATCCTCTTCCCGGACTCGGAGCTGATGATAACTGGATCTTATATCTATTTTAGAGAAATAACTAGCTCCTTGAAGCTAGTTAAATAGATCATCAATCTGAGGGAGTGGGTATCGTTTTTTGATGGTGAGTTTGTTCAACTCCCTATAGTCGATGCACATTCTGAAGGATCCGTCCTTCTTCTTGACAAACAAGACCGGAGCTCCCCAGGGTGAGAAGCTTGGTCTAATGAATCCCTTGCTCAGAATTTCGCTTAATTGACTGGATAGCTCCTGCATTTCGGCGGGAGCTAACCTGTAGGGTGATTTGGCAATTGATGTGGCTCCCGGTTTTAGGTCAATTCGAAATCCGACTGTCTTTCTGGGGGTATTCCCGGAAGGTCTTCAGGAAATACATCCGGAAATTCACATGACACCGGGATATCTTTGATGTTTAGTTCCTCTTCTGCTTTATCCACAACGTGAGCGAGGAATACATAATTTTTCTTGTTCAGGCATTTTTGTGCCTTGATGCACGAGATAAGATGGAGATTGGCGCTAGGTTTATCACCGTAGATTATTAGGGTTTCGTGATTGGGGAGGTGAAGGCGAACGACCTTCTCGTGGCATATAATGTCGGCATGGTGGGGGCTTAACTAGTTCATGCCTATAATCACATCAAAACTCCTAATATCTACTGGCATCAATTTGATTGGGAATGAATGATTATTTAACGTGAGAGTGCACCCTATGTATATATCTTTTTTTGTTTCGGTTTTCCCATTAGCCATCTCCACCGTGAAGGCTTCGCTTAGCTTCTGGGGTTGTTGGTTTAGTAAGTGTTTGAATTTATTACTCACGAAACTCCGCTCAGCCCCACTATCAAATAAAATGCATGCGTAAGTGTTGTTGAGAAGAAACGTACCAGTAACAACCGTCGGGTCTTGAACTGCCTCTCCTTGACCCAAACTTAGGACCCTGCCTGATCCTCCTGCCCCTTGGATGTTGGCTTTGGGGAAATTTCACCTAAAATGGCCAGTTCCTCCACACCTATAACAAGTATGACTGGCCCCGACGTTATTGTTGTTGTTGTTGTTGTTTGGCTGTTGGTTCTGTTGGGATTGAGATCTGCAGTACCGGGCGGTATGCCCCTTGCGGTTGCAATTGGTACACTGCAGGTCTCTGCACTCGCCATTGTAGTGGTAGTTGCATTTGTTACACTTTTGTAAGGTTCCAGAGTAAGGCTTGGTAGTTGTTTGCACAGATGAGGCTGGAGCAGCTGCTGCTGGCGCAACTGGGGCGGTAGCAGCGTGGACTGCTACAGTTTGCTGCTTTTTGGAGGATTCCTGGTTCTATCGCCCCTTTCGTTTGTTGTCCCTATTTTTCTTGTTATTCCCCTCCTTCTTGGTCTCGGTCTCAGCAGTTTTGACTCCTTTCTTGTTTCCATGGTCGTAAAGCTTCTTAGCTAGCCTTTTTCGCACTGTCAAAAGTCTCAGGGTTTGCTGTTATTACATTTCCTTGGATTGGAGAAGTTAGTCCCCAAATGAACCGCTCAATCTTCTTTTCTTCCGAGGTGATCATACCCGGGCATAGAAGTGCCAACTCACTGAATCTTGAGATGTAAGCATCGATGTATGAGTTTTGTACTATAAGGTTCCATAGCTCATGCTCTAGTTTCTGTACTTCCCCATGGGGACAATACTCTGCCACCAACATTTCCTTGAGCTCTCCCCATGGCATAGCATTTGCCACTGGGAGTGTCATAGCCTCCACATGACCATTCCACCACGAGAGTGCTTGATCGACAAACGTGCAAGCTTCAAATTTCACCTTGCATTCTTTAGTACATCCGCACATCTCAAATTTCACCTTGCATTCTTTAGTCTATCCATCGCTTTAGAGTTATTACGCCTCCAGTCCCATTAAACGTTCGAGGTTTGGCACTTGAGAAGTCCTTGTAGGTACAGACTTTTGTAAGACCTTGGTTCATTCCTTGGTTTGAGCTTCCAGTTCCTTGACCGTTACTGCCACCATTGTTCCCAGTTTGAATGTGTGTCAAGGCTGCTGTGACTGCAACCGAGACTGCTGCTTGGAAAGCAACAGATTTCACCTCTGGCGGAGGCGGTGGTGGTGGTGGTCCCGTGTTGTTGTTCCTACGAATGTATCTTCGAGGCATCTTCTGTCATGGAACAGAAAGATGGTGAGTACATAGTGGTTTGTGGTTTCGTGTTCCTTTGGTATATAATGTTTTCAATGGTTCGGTTGTGCATATAAGTGAATTCATGCAATATCATGAAATAAGGAAAATAGAACACATAGCAGATAACAACATCACAATTAAAACATAACTGCTTCATTAATGATATAATATTCGTAGTACAGAGCATGAAAATTTGCCTTTTAAAAAGTTATACAGTACATAGAGAAAATATGATCCGACAGCATAACGACTTTATGAGTAGTGTAATCACTTAAACATAAAGTCGGTCCTACATACAATAGTACATAAAAGAGAACCATAACAATAGTGGTGATGGGTGGAGCGGATCATAGTCGCGGCGGGAAATGTCTGGTGGTGTTGATGATGAGGTGGATGCACCATGAAGTCTAGCCAGATGATGCTCGGTGGCTCGTAGCCGGTCCTCCAACGCTGCCTGTATTGCCTGATAGTCCCTAACCACCTCATGATTCATTCTCTCTGCGCGCTCAATTGTAGCTCTCGTTGCATCATCTGACCGGCGGTTGCCTGTGCCTGCTCACTTATATCACGCGTCCTCCTAACCATCACTGGCAGGGCTCAATCTGCAGGTCCGCCGTGACTCAGGTCGTAATAGTCCCGGTTCATGTCGAATGGGGGACGCACCCCCTGCTGGTGACTCCACCTCCAGATCTCATGTGCCTATGGGGGCGTAGGGCCGTTGGGACCCATCCTGTGCGGGGGCACCCTGACCACGTATGGCGGATTAATGACTTCAGACTCCACGTCCGAGTCATCTACATCGCCACCATCAACCTCCTCCTCCTCTGAGTCAACCACCGGTTCAGCTGGTCCTTCTTCGGGTTCTTCTTCTAGTTCCTCTTTTGCTTCCTCTTCTGGTTCCTCCTCTGGTTCTTCCTCGGGTTCCGGCTCTAGCCATCCTCCGTTCCCCTGGTTGGGGAAGTAAGGATCTCCGGGGTGATGAAATCCAGCCATAGAGTCTGCACAGAACTATATGAATGCGAGAAAAATGGATAGTATACAAAAATACTCATATAGTATTTTAATTTTTTATGTTTGAGTTCCTTAAAACTTTTTGGATACAAGGTTGGTAAGTTTCTAGATTCCTTTCCCACCATGATCACTCCTAAACACATGTTGGTCGTATTTTGAATAAATATAGTTGATCATGCTATATTTATCCCCAATACGACTACGTAACTGTCTGGGTTTAACCATAATGTTCAATTCATCTATAAACTTTTATCGTTATTGTAATAATGCACACATAGGTATGTATTTTATTTTTGTTCAGAGTATTTTAGTCCCAATGTATTTATAGTTGCATATCTTGTATGATTAGATATGTCAATTCACTATAAACATTGCTCTGATACCAATCTGTCACACCCCCAAACCAAAGAAACGGCGGAAACGTCCGGGGGTTGGGTGACTTCATCTTGTAATTCCATCACAGTGTATATAATTGAATGACGACAACATCATCATCACACATACAATAATACAACCATCATTGTTTACATCAGTGTTTTGGTTTACAATATTACATTCCCAAAATATAACTGTACGATGATAGCAAAAATACATCAAAATCCATGAGTTCTTGAAGGCCAACCTCCTTAACGATTTCCTGAGAATACAAGTTACTTTGAAAATGGTCAACATATATAATGTTGGTTAGTTCATAAGCATATTTATATGAAAAGTTTGTATCATTTGTAAACACCAGAAAATCCGATATTTTCTGTAAAGAAATAAATGGTTTGAACGCTTTGTATCAAATATTGTATTAAAGCATGTGTGTTACTGTTTTGAATATGTATGAAGAGTGTATTCCAGAATTCTCATGTTTTCTATTGTAAGTAGAAGGTAATGTATAATTGTAAGTTTTCCCAGAAAATCCGATATTTTATGCCTGTAAAAGTATTGTGGTCTTAAAACCCAAAGACCATAGAATGGTGTTTGTATAGTATCGCAACTGTATAATTGTTTATGTATTCCGTAAATTTTACAGTGGAGTTAATTTCTATATGAGTCGTTATAACCATGCTTGATATGACGTTTTTCAGGCGTCGACTTGTTTAAGGTAAGACATTTGTCACCATAGACTGGCCTAGTCTAGCTGTAGTGAATAGCTCCGGTGCGGGGCTATCAACCCCGTATAGATCTATACACAAACTCTCGTTCTCCCTCCAGGAGACTCTGGTTATAACTACATGACTAAAGGTTGTACACTAGGTAGGTACGAATGAAAGAACGTGTCTCACAAGAACCTTAACTATGTTTACGCGAATATTGTATCACATTATGTAACACAGTAAATAATGATTCCGTGTATGTTTTATGTTTACAAGGCCCAATAAGCATGTAAATGGACCACAAAGGGCCAACAAACATGTAAATATATATTCCAGGCCCAATAAGCATGTAAATGGACCACAAATGCCCAATAAAACATGTAATGTATATTCCAGGCTCAATAAGCATGTAAATGGACCACAAAGGCCCAATAAACATGTAAGGTATATTCCAGGCCCAACAAAAGTGAAAATGACGTATTTAGTCCATTTGTTATTATGTTGTTTGTTTTAGCTCAATTGTTTACCAAAATGACATAAAATGCCCACTTTTTGTAATGATGACATTTTTGGCCCATTAAGCCGAAAATTTACAATTAAGCCACATTTTTGGTAAAAATGACACTTTAGGTCCATTAAGACCAAAAGTTTACATTTAAGGGATTATTTTAAATAAAATAACATTTTAGCCCACTTTTGTTAGAATTAACATTTTCGGCCCAATATATGATGAAAATTGACATTTGCGACCCAAATGTAAAGAAATTTAACCTTTTCGGCCCAAGTTTAGTAAAATTTACATTTTCGGCCCATTTAACCGAAAATTTACATATTTGGCTCAAATTTGTTTAAAATGAAAATTTAACCCACAAAAGTCAAAAGTTTACAAATTTAGCCCATGAAACCGTGAAGGCCCAACTTTAAGCCCATTTTGTGAAAATTAACACTTTTGGCCCTTTTAAAACCATAAATACCTTTAAGACCCATTTTTATATAAAAATGACTCTTTTAGTCCTTCAAAAACCGTTAATATCCTAAAGGCTTAACCTTTTTGTTTATTTGTCAAGAATGGCCCCTTAAATGGTTTTGTTTAGTTTTCTAGTGTTCCACAACATGTTTACTCCTTTCACTTCATAGTAAGTTGTATAATGCGTGTTAGTTTACAAACATCACCAAGTTTTGGTAGAGTTTTCGAGATTTATGAAGTTTCATCACATAATCACCACATATAACATAGAAAACACACATAAACATACATAAACACATAGATCTAACACAAAGCAACTTGTATCCTCCCCCACAACATAGTAAAAATCGAAAATAGGGGATATGAACTCACTTTGGGGTGATGGATCGGTTTTGGTGGAGTGAAGGAGATGTTTTCGGCCTAGCTTACTTCTTTGATGAGATCTTCGAATTCTAAGAGATTCTAAGAGCATGAATCACGATTTGGAGAGTTAATGAGTGAAAGATTTGTCTTATGATGAAGTTAAACACTTGAATAGAGAGTATCTCACCAAAATGATGAACATTGATGAAGTATCCTTGGACTCTCACACAAGCACACACAAATTTGGAGAGGGAAAATGAGATTTTCTTGAGAGTTCTAGAGAGAATTTTTGATGTTTGAATTGTGGATGAGGTGAGGATGGTGGTGGGGAGGTGGCTTTGGCCGTGAATAAGAAGAGAGAAGAGAAGAGAGAGAGAGAGAGACAAGATGTTGCATGGAGATCTGAGAATGCCATGGATATCCAACATGTAATATTGAGGTGTCAAGATAATAATTCCCACAATCTTTTCTCTTTCTTTTTTTTATTATATATTTTCGAGAATGGGAGGAGGAAAAGAGAAGAGAATGTTTGGGCTTGAATAAAAATCGAGATCTTATAGCCCAATGAGAAAGCTTTCGGCCCATTGGGCCCATACACGAGTTTTCTACCCAAAAGTGGTATAAACAATGGGTTTTTGGCCCAATGATGTCCACAATAGTGTTTATGTTTACGGCCCATTAAGGCCCATGAAGAGTTTTGTGGCCCAAAATCAATTACTTGGTGAATGTGGGTCCAATTAGGGCCCAAATGAGGATTTGTAGCCCAAAAGAATCAAGTTGTGAGTTTATTGGTCCATTAGGCCCAATAACTGATTCATGGCCCAATAAAGGGTTGAACCGGGAAATTAGGGTTACAAAACCAGGTTGAGTGATTGTAGTGTATGGAATTAGGTTTTGGGCTTCACGAGTGAGTTTTGATTCGAATAGTTTTTTTGAATGAGTAATATGTATAACCTTAAACTTGAAGCTACAAGATACATCAAGAGTTGATTACATATAGACAGAATTTCCTAGCCCAAAAATACTAGTTGTGACACTTCATGACCTTCATGATTCACTTTCTTTTGACTTAGGAGAAGTGTAAATTTACAATTCTCTTAGTTTCATAGGATCATGAAGTTCGTATATGGAAGGATCCTTACTTTAAGAGTTCATCAAGGAGGATCCTTGATTGTCTTCAACTTAGTAAACTTTATGGAGGATCCAACCTTAGGAATCAATTGGAAATGACTCCAATTTAGAAAATAACTGAGGGAATATTTGTTTTGTAACATGATAGTGCTACAAGTCTTGCATATTTTCTGGGGAGTATCCCATCTTCAAGCAATACGTTAGTATCATAATTCTTGAAAAACCTTAGGGGAAAATCCCAATCTTGGAAAATTACCGGGGAAGATCTCAATCGTATGATAATATAAAAATGTTATAAACCTTAGTTTTTTTATAGGGAAGATCCTAACTTGAGATAACATGAAAGTGTTATGAACCTCGTGTATTTTCTGGGGAAGATCCCAATTTGAGATAATATGAAAATGTTATAAAGCTTGTGTATTTTCTAGGGAAGATCCCAACTTAATATAACATGTTAATGCTATAAACCTTAGATTTTAACTTTAGGATCTTAACTTATGTTCAGAAATAAGAGGGTTGTCAAGTCAGTGCATCGTGAAATGTTCCCCTTATTCACATCCCATAGTTAGATAATGTGCGTCCAAGCGATGTGTAGAAACCTTAATTCATATGAAAGAGGTAATTAACTCTTTAAACCTTACTGGGGATTAAGTACCCTTATTCGTAGGAGAGATGATCAGTCTCTATTATTAGTTACTAAGATACTTGCGTAACGAATAATAGAACGTTGTAGCTATGGGACTCTTAAGTGCTAGGGTTTTCAAACGTCAAGATCTTTGCATGTCAGGATCCTTGGACCTTCATGTGTCAAGGTCCTTATGTGTTAGCATCCTTGTGTGTCAGGATCCTTGAGTACCTGAGCACGACAAACATTAGATAGGGGTGGGCGTTAGTCTATCTAACGCCCCTCCGATGCTTAAGTTAGTAATGGTATTTGAAGAGAGCAAATAGTAATAAAAATAAAAGGTAAAAGTAAAGAGTATGTGTACCATGAGTGTGTTGGAAAATGACTAATCTTACTTACATAAAATAAGCTTTAAGATGTATAGCATTCCAGGATCTTGGCAAGAAATCTCCATCGAGGGTAGCTAGACAATATGCCCTCTTTCCTGCTTCAGCCTCTATGAGATACGGTCCTTCCCATTTAGGTATCAGTTGGCCTGCACTAGGATCTTTGGTGTTTTGGAATGTTTTCCTTAATACCTAGTCTCCTATCTAGAATCTTCTGACTTTTATATTCTTATTGTATGCCTTGGTGATTCTCTGTTGATGAACAACGATGCGAATCTTGGCAAGATCCCTGAGTTCATCAACAGTATCGAGATCTTGGGCCAGGATCCTGTCGTTTTTTTCTTGACTTTGAAGTAGGTATCTTGCTGTTGGGATCACTACTTTAGTGGGTATCATTGCTTCTGCCCCGAATACCAAAGAGTATGGAGTTTGGTATGTGGCTACTTTGGAAGTGGTCCTATTTTCCCATAGTACGAAAGGAAGTTCTTCTGCCCATCTTCCTTTCTTTTTTTTTTTCTAGCCTTTTCTTCAAGTTACTAACTATGATTTTGTTGCTAGATTTTGCTTGACCGTTGGCTTGAGGGTGAACAGGAGTAGACATTATCATTTTGATTCCCCAACTGGCGTAAAAGTCTCTTGTCCTCTTGCTTATGAACTTAGATCCGTTGTCACATATGATTTCGGCAGGGATCTCGAACCTGGTCAAGATATTGCGTTTAATAAATGAGACTACCTCTTTGTCTCTTACATGAACAAACACTTCGGCTTCTATCCACTTCGAGAAGTATTTGGTCATCACTAGCATGAATACTTTTCCTCCAGGAGCTACCGACAATTTTCCCACTATATACATCCCCCACTTCATGAATGGCCAAGGGGGGATGATAGGATGTAGAGGATCTACTGGTTGATGTAGGATGTTGCTATGTCTTTGACAAGCATCACATTTTTTAGCGTGAAGGAAGGAATCTTTCTTCATGGTTGGCCAGTAGTATCCAGTCCTCAATACTTTGGAGCATAAGGATCTGCCCCCAGTGTGGTTACCGTAGACTCCTTCATGTATATCTTTTAGAACTTCTGCAACTTCATGATCTTCTAAGCATGTAAGGTATGGACCTACCATAGATTTTTTATATAAATTACCTTGGATTATAACAAACCTTGAGACCCTTGTTCTGAATGCTTCATTGCTTTTTTCTTCTTTGGGAATTGTGCCATTTTGGAGGCAATCCATAATAGGTTGGATCCAATATTTTGAGGTTGGGGAAGGATCCTTGATGCTAGGATCCTGATAAGGAAGTTGAGGATCGGGGTCTTCGATTGTAGCGACGTTGGTAGCTTCCTCGTGATCGTCGGGATCCTTCAGTCTTTTAGCAGGATCCTCGATCACTGGGATCAACACGTGGGTTATCGGGATTCTGGTTTCTGGCGGGATGCTAATAGAAGATCCTAGGTTGGCTAAAGTATCTGCTTCAACATTGTCTTCTCTAGGAACTTGGTTTAGGCTAAATGCTTCGAATAATTGAGGCTAATTTTTTGAGGATCTGGAGATATAATGCTAGTCTTTCTCCTTTTACTGCATAGGATCCATTAAAATGGTTAGTCAATAATAAAGAATTGACGAATACCTAAAGAACCTTGATTTGAAGATCCTTGGCTAACTATAATCCCATGATTAGTGCCTCGTATTCTGCCTCATTGTTGATTGCATTGAATTCATATATGATTGCTTGGGGAAGGATGCCCCCCTGTGGCGATTTTAGTATGATCCCTACGCCAGTTCCTCTTTGGTTTGACACTCCATCTGTGAGTAATGTCCATATTCCCATGTTTTCTTCTTCTAGAAGTTGTTTGGCTTCTATTTCTACTTCAGCTTGTAGATCATCACTAAATTCGGTCGCAAAACCTTCCAACGCTTGAGACTTTATAGCGAATCTTGGATTATATTTTATGTCGTATGTGCTTAGTTTCACGGACCACTTTGCCATCCTTCCTGACATTTCTGGTTTTCTCATAACATTCTTAATGGGATAATTAGTTCTTACATTTATAGGATGTGTTTCAAAATAGTGTCTTAATTTAGTAGAAGCAGTTACTAATGCAAGTATGAGTTTTTCAAGGTGGGAGTACATGGTCTCAGGATCCAAGAGACTTTTACTTACGTAGTGGATGGGATGTTGGTCCCCATTAAGATCCTTAGCTAATACTACACCCAACGCGTTTGAGGATACTGAAAGGTAGAGAAAAAGTGGTTCCCCATCTAATGGTTTTAGCAATAGGGGTGCTAAACTAAAATATTTTTTAAGTTCCTGGAAAGCATCTTCATGTTCCTTGGTCCACTCGAACTTTTTTTTCTTCTTCAAGATGTCGTAGAAAGGCTTGCATTTTTCTGAGGATCTTGAGATGAACATGTTTAGGGCTGCCACTCTTCCTGTTAGTCTTTAAATATCTTTTATCGAGGATGGTGATCTTAGATCGAGGATGGCCTTGATTTGCTCCGGGATTGCTTCAATTCCTCTTATGGTCACCATGTATCCAAGAAAATTTCCTGATCTCATTCCAAAGTGACACTTGGAGGGATTCAGCTTCATGTTATATTCGTCCAATATGTCGAAGGCTTCTTCAAGATCCTTGAGATGATCTTCAGCTTTCTTAGATTTGACCACCATGTCATCGATGTAGACTTCCATGGTGTCCCCCAGTTTCTATTTGAACATCTTGTTGACTAGCCTTTGGTATGTTGCACCTGCATTTTTAAGACCAAATGGCATGGCCGTATAACAATAGATACATGTTGGAGTTATGAATTCTGTATCCTCTTGGTCAGATGGTTCCATCTGGATCTGTTGGAATCCTACTGATGCATCCATGAATGTTAATAATTCATGACCCGATGTCACGTCTATCATGGAGTCTATGTGTAGTAGAGGGAAAGGATCCTTGGATCAAGCCTTGTTATGATCCGCGTAGTCTACACACATTTTCCATTTACCATTCTTCTTTTGTACCACGACCACATTAGCTAGCCACCTTGGGAATTTCACATCCTTGATCATTCCCGTTTTTAAGCAGTTTTTCTACTTCTTCTTGTATAATTTGGTTTCTCTCTGGTGCGAACTTCATTCTCTTTTGGTGTATTGGTTTGAAATATGGATCAATGTTAAGTTTATGTGTTATTGTATTTTTGTCTATACCTGTCATGTCCTAGTGCTTCCATGTAAATGTCTTGCTTCTAGCTTTGAGGAACTTTATTAGATCTTGTTCAATTTGTTCAGGCATGTAGGATCCTATGAGAATTTTGGCTTCAGTATCCTCAAGGTTCAGGGGCACTTCTCTTGCATCTTGATCTCTTGTTTCCAATACGTCTCGTCCCCCTGCTTTAATTACCATGCTTGTCATGGTATCGTCGAATATTTCATCGAAGTCTTGTAGCATTCTTTGGATTCTTGTTGATCTCCTATGATCTTCACTGCCCCCCATGGGGTAAGCATCTTTACACACTGATGATATGTAACAACCGGTTATTTTGGGTCAATAAAGTCAAATGAGTCAAACTAAGTCAAACAAAAAGTCAATTGTGCCAACAAAAGACAATAGTTAAAAATTTCCAAATAAATAAGTCTTAAATAATGAAAATTCACATTGGCTTTAAAGGTTTTCGGTTTTTGGAATCAAAAACCACCAAAACTGAAATCCCTTTTGTGGAGCAATTAAGACCGAAAACCACATGGACTGAAATCTCTTCTTGGCCGAGATCACCATGCGAGACCGAGAACCTTCCTTGATCGAAATCCCTCTAAGCCGAAGACCTAGTTCTCGGTGGGAACTTTAGACCGAAATCAAAGTGATTTTGGTGAGGATAAGGCCTAAATCTCATATTTTAAACGGTGGCACACCTTCCAAAGTATTAAAATACACATTTCAATGCAAGTGTCAAATCATTTCACTCTTCAAAATCTCGCAAATTACTCTCAAAAGTGTTCTTAACATCTTCAAATCTTCAAGCAAAATTCAAAAATTCCTTCAAACATTCCCAGAACACCTTCAAACTTTCCTCAGGAAGCAAAGTTCTTCAATTAATTCTAAGGTATATATTGTATGTTTCCTCACACATATAGTATTCATATAACACTTCCCTTGATAGTTTAACTAATTTACACACATATTTACGTGTTAAAAACTATTAGGATTACAACCACTTTCAATTGTTCTAACTTGAAGATTATCACTGTCACTTCATTATCCAGCCAAGAACACACACGAGGTGAGTTCATACCCCTACAGTTTTCAAGATTTTTCTATGTTTTTTTTGGGGGGGGGGGGGATACAAATAAAACACAATAAAATTTGTGTTAATATACAAATCGTTATATATGCTTTCTATATTTTATTCGAAAATGCAATAATACATGAAATATCGTCACCTTCAAATTCAGGAACGTATACATACAATGTTTTCGTATAAATACACTACGGTTTTCTTACAATATATATATATATATATATATATATATATATATATATATGAAATGGGTACAAATGGATTCAATAAATAAACTATATAAATATAGTTTATAAAACGTTAACCCTTTTGTAATATTTTGAGCAAAATGGTATAATTATATAAACGTATATATAATTATTATTTCATTTCATTTTATTATCACGATAAATTGATAATGGTATACAAAGGATTCATCACTTCAGAGAAACATTTTTATAAACTATAATAGGTATAGTTTATGGGACATACACACTGTTATTATACCTTTTCAAGATACAATATAAAATAATTATTCCAAATTATAATTATTTTATACCATAACCACTATAAAACGGTGATACATACATTTACAAGAAAAAAGAATTTTCATCATACTACACGTAAACAGTCAATATAGCTTTATGAGACACGTCTTCAAGTACTTACCAAAGTACCAACAAAAGTCCTATTTTTATAATCAGAGTCTCCTGGAGGGAGAACGTGACAATTGTGTATAGATCTATATGGGACTGACAATCCCGCACCTAAACTGTTAGCTATAGTTAGACCGACAGGTCTAGGGTGACAAATGTCGTAACATTTCGACACCTGAAGAATGTCGTAACAGGCCAATAGTCGCTAAGTATGGTTATAATAACTCACAAGGGATATTAACAATACGTTTGGTTTACGAATACATACATGTCTTCAAATGGTTTTATTTATATAAAACTACATTACACTATTTTCCAGTACAATACAATTTACATTTCTTGAAACATACATTAAAAGGGTGTTACACAGATACATTTACAGTACATTATTTTCCAGTACAATACAATTTACATTTCTAGAAACATACATAAAAAGGGTATTGCATAGATACAACTACAATACATTATTTTCCAGTACAATACAGTTTACATTTCTGGAAACATGCATGCATTAAAATGGTTTTATAAAGATATAAAACTACATTATACTACTTTAGAGTACATCATTTCCTATACATTTTCAGTCTTAGGGTGTTTAAGACTACACTACATCTAAAAGAAAATATTTGATTTTCTGGAAGAACACACTATCATTTTCAAGGAACAAAGACATACCTTTCTCATACAAAATGCTTATGAACTCACCAACTTAAATGTTGAAACTTTTTCGAAACTACTTGTATTCTCAAGGAATCACTAAGATATGTAATAACAAGCTTTTGAAGATGAGACGCTAAGACGTCAGTGAAGTCTTATATCATCATATTGTAATTGATTTTTGAAACATGTAACACATACAAATGATGTAACTTTATCAATTATATTTATGATGGTTGTGTTTGCTTTGATCTCTATTATTCAATTGTTATGGTATTGTACATGACGTCATCCGCCCCTGGACGTTTTCGTCGTTTTATCGGTTCGGGGGTGTGACATGATATGTCGATGGCACAACCTTCATTTCGTGGATCCATGGTCTAATTAGTATAGCATTATAAGAGGATAACATATCAATTACTCAAAAAAGTTTCGTAGAGTTTTACCCCCTTTATGTAGATAGGCAACTTTATCTCGCCGACGGTGTGTTTGGTTTCGCCGCTGAATCCAATCAACACTGATGATCTTCTAACTATTTCGGACTCCGGGATGTTCATTATTTTTAATGCGTCCAGTAGTATAATGTTGACTGAGGATCCTCCATCGACAATGATCCTTCTGACGAAATGGTTGGCAATGTAGAGAGTGATCACCAATCTGTCATGGTTAGGATCCTGAATGTCTTGTCTATCTGCTTCGTCGAAGGTGATATCTTTCTCGTTTGTGATGACGTATTCTTCCGTGACCCTTTTTCATTTTTTATTTTTGACACTTTGGTGTGCCTCTTTGCTGCAGAATAAGAGGTACCACAAATGTCAGATCCTCCAGAGATCACATTGATTGCCTTGGCGTTAGCAGGAGGGGATCCTGGTTTGTCGAGGATCTTCTGAGGATCCTGATCTTTTTCTTTGGATCTCTCCTTTCTTCTTCCAAGGATTTATTTGAGGTATCCTTTGCCTAAGAGGTAGCTGATTTCCTTTCTAAGAGCTATGCAATCCTCTGTGATATGACCAAAGTCTTCATGGTATGCACACCATTTGGATTTGTCTTTCCAAGTGGTGGATTTTTCTCCTTTTCTTGGCCATCTTGCTTTGTCTCCAAGATCATGCATGGAAAATAATACGCCTGAAATATACATAAATTAAAAAAACAATAGTTAGTAATTTTAGGAAAGTCTTCTTCCTCTCCTTCATCTTCAAGGGCATTAACCCTATGATGGTTAGGTTTGGAATATGGTTTTGACTTATAGGATCTTTGGGCCGAGGAGTCGGCCTTCCTATTGGGGTGATCGTATGAGCTTGGTGGGTTGCTCTTCTTTTGGATCTCCTTGTCTTCTTTGAGCCTTATGAACCTTAGTGCTTTGCTCCTAACTTCGTCCATCCTTTTTCATGGAGTCATTATGAGGTCTTCGTAGAAAGGATAGTCCTTCTTTCAGCCCATTTTAAAGGCTTCAACTGCAGTCGCCATGTCAATGTTGGGGATACTCAGAGCTTCCCTGTCAAACCTGCTCACAAAAGTCCTAATGGATTCCTTAGGATCCTGAACCACTCGATAAAGATCATTAGTGATCCGTTCGAATGTTCTGCTACAAGAAAATTGATTGTTAAATCAATTAACTAAGTGAGCAAACGAAGTAATAGAGTAAGGAGGAACGTTAAGAAGCCATTTTAAAGTTGATCCTGTGAGGGCTGAACCAAAACCCTTGCACAAGCAAGCTTCTTTCAAGTGAGTGGGGATGGGAATAATCTCCATCCTTTCCCTGTATTGTGCCACGTGCTCCTGAGGATTTGTAGTCCCATCATAAGGCTTCATGTTGGGGGTTTGGAAGCACTTTGGAACTTCGATATCGACTATTGCAGAAACAAATCTTGAGATCCTGTGCCTTATGGGGGATACTTTCGGTACAAGTTGAACTACTCCAGGCACGCTTGAGATCATTTGTCTTAATTGATGAAGCTCCTTAGCCATGATCGGGATTAAACCTGTTTCAGGGTCCATAGAGTTAGTGGTAAAGATATTATTATTGATGAGGTTACCAGTATGGGCTTGCTCTCTTAAAGTTGTGCCCCAGGCGGGAACAGAGACCTATATTGAGGATCCTATCTTGCGGCTAATCACTGAGGATCCCGTGTTATCAAAGTTCGGGATATTGGGTTGCAAGATTGAGGGTGCTGCTTCTTGAGGCTTGTGGATCTCTGTCCTCATTCTCTCCACTTCCTTGAGTATTGTCATGTTATCCTCCTGCTGTTGAGTGACTTTTCGTTCCATTATCTTTATCATAGTGAAGATTTTATTATTGGAAATCAACACAGGAGGATCTTGGATCCCTTGGGTAGCGATCGGAGATGTGTTTTTCTTTGGTGCTTCGGAGGCTTTCTTGGGCGCTCCCATGTTTTGGTCAAAAATCACACAAGTATTAATCAACCAAATTGAATGAGAGGTTGTGATGTTCAATTTGTGTAATAGCAAATGATAAATGAGAGTGAGACAATGCTTTACAAGGAAAGCCCTTGATCCTTGTTAGGATCTCCGACACAAAACCTTGGGAGGTGACAATGATCACATGCCTTGATGATTTTATTAATGTAAAATGATGATTACAGAGAGTATTCTCGTAAGAACAAGTGAATAATTTCGTAGAGTAAGCTTCTAGTCTAAAAACAGTGTGTTGAGTGCGAGATACAAGTGTCAATTTATAGTCTAGACTAGTCAACAAGATGTCCGATATTTCGGGATCCTCTATGACTAGCTTCATGAACGTTATTTGACCAAGTATTCTGGGTCTTTATCATAGTTGAGATGTAACATCCATACAAATCATGCCAAATTTAAACTTTTAAAAATATTCCAAAACCATTGATTATTACAAAAGTTGTTTCCAAAATAGTTAAGTGTCAAAATATCCCAGAATCAAATCATAAACAACAGGAGGTGTACGATCATGCCTTCGCCTTCCCGCGATAATCAGAAGTACCTGAAACAAAATCAACAACTGTAAGCCCGAAGCTTAGTGAGTTCCCCCAAAATATCCATACGCACATCAACATACATATAACACAAACATCATACTATGGGTCCAATCAACCATCGGGTTGGAATACCCCAGACCCTCAACCATCGGGTTGGAATGCTAACATACTATAGGTCGAGTCATCCTCGGGATGGAATACCCGAGGCCCAAAACCATCGGGTTGGAATGCCCTCATACTATGAGTCCAATCATCCTCGGGATGGAATACTCACGGCCCACAACCATCACGTTGGAATGCCCAGGTATGTTGGCTCTCGCACAAAGCAAAGGAGACTCAATCACCAATCCACATGTGCACATATATATCAGATAATCACATAACATTCTATAGACATACAAACCGATTTAACCGATCATACTAGCATAACATCATCCTATCTACCAGGATACTAGTCTATAGATCATAGCAACATAATACCATCCTATCTACCAGGATGCTAATCTAACAGCTCATACTAGCATAACATATCAGAGTAACAATAAAAAAGGGTCGGCCTTGGTGCCTTAGACCCTTGAGCATAGTGAGGAAAACTCACCTTAAAACTGTCGAACTGAAGTGATAAGATCAAACTCTCGAACGACAACTATGAACTCCACCACCTATATTTTCCATGAGACCACTCCCATAAATTCCCAGTTTACAAAAATACCCCCAGAGGTGAAACTGGTCAACCCTTGGTCAAAGTCAAAGTCAACGGTCAAATTCAACAATCCATGTTGACCCAACTCATCGAGTGCAGCCAGCAACTCGTTGAGTTCCTTAAGGGTTCAGAAGGTCATAAAACCCTCACTGCCTCGCCAAGTTTACTACCAGCTCGTCGAGTCTATGCGTGTTCAGAAGTCGAGGAAACCCTAACTGGCTCGTCGAGTCATCCTACTGACTCGCAGAGTTCATGCAGAAACCTTCAAGGCTAATCTTCATCGGACTCGTCGAGTTGGCCATGCAACTCGTCGAGTCTCTTCAGTCCTTTCTCCATTCAGATACTTATAAGCCACCCCAAAGCTCCATATTGCAAATCTGAGTTCCTAGGGCATACTTCCTACATAAAGTTTCAAACTTTACGTACATGCAAGGTGTTAATGGCCAAAATCAAGCTAGAGAAGAGGTTCTAAGTGAGGATAAGGCATTATCTTGCTAAAGGCTGAAACTTTATGACCATAAGAACCAAGATGAGCCTAGATTTGAAGTTGCAACTTCAGATCATATTCAATACCCGAAATGAAACACCAATAAAGCTAAAATGGCCCTAATCTCAAACATAAAGAGGTCTGGATAGAAGGAAGCTCAAGGTAACAACTTGTTACCTTCAAGTGCTGCAAAATGGAGAAGATTTCAGATCCTTCAACTGTTCCTTGCTCAGAGCTTCTTGATCTCCAAGTTCCTCTCACCAAGATCCACCTTCCAAGCTTAAAAACACACAAATATGGAGAGAAAATGCGATTTAGGGTTTCTGGACTCAAAGGGGGCTGTAATGGAGGCTAAGGGAGGCCAATGACCCTTTAAATATGGCGCAACACCCCGGAAATTAGGGTTTCACCTTCCAGCTCCAACTCGTCGAGTCGGTCCTCCAACTCGTCGAGTTGGTCACTTAAAACCCGCGACTAAAACCGTGCCTACTCGATGAGTCAGGGCATCCAACTCGTCAAGTCGACCTTTCAGATTGAAATATAAGACTGAAAGGTTTATACCTGAGAGTCGGGGTGTTACATGTAACGATTCTTCGTTGAGAATTGGTCTTCCCTTGACTACTTCTGCATATATATTAATTATGAACAGAATATAACCGTTATGAATGTTAATAAAAATAAAAACGGTGATAGTTGGGATCCTGAGATAGCTGAGGATCCTGGATATTTTAAGGATCCTGGCCCTACCAATTGCCCCCAAGTTATTCCTGAAAATATGAGATTCAGTTTCGTAGATATTAAAGGAATAACTTAAATTAAGGAGATAAGAAGAGAGAGAAAGGTAATTTCCAGAATTAACCCTCAACGGCTAGGTAAGTTTTGAATTTCAACGGGCAGATAACTAGCCGTTAACAGTCAAATCAACCTTAATTCCTTAGTATAAATAGATATGATCGGTTTCTTTATTCCTTACTCACCATGTTCTTCCCTTCTTTACCCGTACTACTTTTTGAGTATCGACGATTCACTAGAAGGTAATTATTTTTACGTTTCGATTTCTTTTAGTATGGTTAGAAAAATTGTTGTTTCCCGTAAAAGTATCTTAGCCCTCCCTGACGATGATTTTATCAATCAAGGGTTCCTCTCTTACGAGGAGACGTGTTCTTTTGGGGACGATGATATTGAGTCTCTAAGACTCAATGGAGCCTTTCCTCTCGAAGCTATTTTCAGACCCTTCGATCCTCTCATTCAGCCCGACTTCGTCTCTCCCACTTGGGTGTGCTTTCCTGAGTACCCCTTCTCTTTGGGATTGAGATACCCTTTCCCCGGGATTGTTTCTGAATTCTTTAGGGCGACTGAGATTTCATATATCTAGGCCATGCCAATTGTCTGGAGGATCCTATATTAGGTCGACCAGGTAAATCAATCAAAAGGATTTGACATAGGCATTTCTGAATTGGCCAACGTATATGATATCACAACCTTTGGGAACTCACGTTTCCTCCTCAAGGTCAAAACCCACAGATCTCCTCTAGTCCTGAAAACCAAGCATAACGATGGAGCTTGGAAAGAAAGATACCTCTTCGTGAGACGTGACTCTGTTCCCAATGGGGATCTTCTGCTGGATACCTGGGTCAAAAAGGGTAGGATTATTTCATATTAATATAAGGATCCTGGAATTCACATCTTCTTATTTTGTTTGCTTTTTTGCAACTTTCAAATTCGAGGAGCTTGTTCCCGTTGTTGAGGATTCTGAAGAGAAGATTGAGAAGTTCCTGGCTTTGTATGAAGTTGAGAGATCCTTCTGATTTGATCAATCCATCCTGTAGGAAAGCTCTTCCGCCACTGACCTCATGTCGACAGGTAAGGATCCTTAGTTTTTTTCCTGTTTGTGGTGAAGATTTTAATGATCCTCTCTTATGTATTTATATAGGATCCAAAGCCACACTCTCTAGTGCTCGCTTCACTCTTGCTGATCTTGACACAGTCATGTCGAAGGACCAGCTGGTGGTGAAGAAGGAGAAGAGTTTGTCTTCTCTTCCTCCTAAAAGATCAACTGTAGACTTGACATTGAAGACCCCGGGATCCCGGAAAAGAAAAACTGTTGAGTCTACGAGTTTATCTTTGGAAAGCCTTAGAGCTAAGCAAGCACTCTAAAAGTTGGTATCTTTATCCCAAGTCATAAGTGTTGACTTCATTCACATTTTATTGTTCATTTTGTTTTTTGCTGACTCACTGTATCTTTGTCGTAGGTCTCTCATCATGTTTGCACTGATCTAAGGATCCGGGCAGAGAGGGTCGAACAAGCCCTTCAGGGACAGGAGAGGATATGGAAGGCGACCAACGGGGATCTTTTGAGGAGGGTGGAGATGCTCAGCAAGGAGAAGGCTGAGAGAGAGGAGGAGGAGCATGTACACGAGATGGAGGATGTGATCTCTGAAGCGAAGGTCAGCGATGTGGTGGTTGTTTAGGAAGCCAAGATTCGTCTTGAGGAGGATCTCGAGAATTCAGGTTCCTGGGATGTGGACGGTTGGCGCGAGGCACTGGCTATGATGACTGGCAAGCCTGCTACCGCCAACCAGGATCCTATACTGCAGCTGACTGGGGGGGGGGGGCGGAGAAGAAGGGCACGACCGATGATGACCAGGTTAAGGTCTAGGCCCGCAAAAAAAATTAGTTTAAATAGTTTTTGTTTTTGTTAGTGACGTAAGACAACTAAACTTTTGGCTGGGTTGGTGTACAACCCCTTTTTAAATGTCATGGTAGCATTTTCCTTTTATATCTCTCTCATGATTTTTCTGCATGGCGGTTATGATATTAGGATCCTTAAATAATTAGGATCCTGGAAAGCTTGGTTCCTGCGAATAATCCTGAAACAGAATTTCTTTAGTAGTTCATTTCTATCATATTTAAATCTTGGTAATTAGATGACTTTAGTTTAGGACCCTAGAAAATTCAGGACCCTTAAACTTTATCTAGAGTTCTTTGAGAATAAGGATAGATGGAACCTAATTATCTCCAAGTTTTTTTTAGGCTTTGTAAGTCTTGAAATTTACTGAGGATAAATCTCTTCTTCTGGAGAGAACTTCGGTCCATTGCTGATAATGAGGCTCTTTACCAATGAGGGTTGATGATGATCCTTAAGGGCAGGGATCCTTGATGATAAGGATCTCAATCATACATGGGAAATCTCTCCTTAGGATAACCTATTTAGGTTATAGGCTTTGACAAAATTCTTGTGTAACATCATAGGTTCAATGGATAACACGTTAATGTTATATACTGGGGAGGATCCCGACTTATGATATAATTCATGGGAAAGATGAAAATGTTATGATTCGAGTGTATTCTCTGGGGCAAATTCCCCACATGTGATAACATGAAGATGTTATAGACCTTATGTAGTTTCTGGGGCAAGATCCCGATTTTTGATAACATGAAAACGTTATAAACCTTAAGTAATCACTGGGGTAGGATCCCAATTTTTGGGTAACATGAGAATGTTATAAACCTTGAGGATCTTAACTTATGTTCAAAGATAAGAGGGTTGCCAAGCCACTAAATTGTGAAATGATCCCCTTATCTATATCCCACAGTTAGATATTATGCATCCTAGCAATGTGTATAAACCTTAGTTCGTGTGAAAGAGGTAATTAGCTCTTTAAACCTTAGAGGGGATTAAGTACCCTTAAGCGTAGGAGATATGATTAGTCTCTAGCTTGTGTATATGATAGTTTAAAGATTACATCGTTAAATGTAATGGAGTTTATCAAGTATTAAGACGTTGAGATCTTCATGTGTCAAGATCCTTATGTTTCAGGATGTTCAACCTTGAGGATCCTTATGTTTCAGGATCATTGCTTATGGAGATCCTTAGTTTTACGTTGTTCGGCATAGAAAACGTTAGCTGGGGGTAGGCGATAGTGTAGCTAACGCCCCTCCGATGCTTAAGTTAGTAATATATTCAAGGAGAAAACAAGTAATGACGAAGATTTTAAGATAAAGAACATGTGTACCTTGGTTTTGTTGTGGATCAGTCGACCGTACTTACATGTAGTATGCTTTGAGGTGTATAGCATTCCAGGATCTTGGCAGAACGTCTCCTTCGAGTGTTGCTAGCCAATATGCTCCTTTTCCTGCTTCAGCATCTATGAGATACGGTCTTTCCCATTTAGGAGCTAATTTTCCTGCACTAGGATCCTTGGTGTTTTGGAATGTTTTCCTTAATATCAAGTCTCCCATTTGAAACCTTCTAAGTTTTATGTTCTTATTGTAAGCCTTGGTGATCTTTTGTTGATGAGCAGCAATGCGTATTTTGGAAAGATCTCTGAGTTCGTCAATAGTGTCAAGATCTTGTGCTAGGATCTTGTCGTTATTTTCTTGATCTTTCGATAAGTATCTTGCCGTTGGGATCACTACTTCGGTGGGGATCACTGCTTCTGTCCCAAACACCAAAGAGTAGGGGGTCTGACCTGTGGCTACTTTGGAAGTAGTCCTATCCGCCCATAAGACGAAAGGAAGCTCTTTTGCCCATCTTCCTTTCTTCTTATCCAATCTTTTCTTTAAGTTGTTTACTATGATTTTATTGATGGATTCTGCTTAACCATTAGCTTCGGGATGAACAGGAGTGGACGTTATCATTTTGATTCCCCAACTTGTGCAGAAGTCTATTGTCCTTTTACTTATGAATTGGGATCCATTGTAGCATATGATTTCGGCCGGGATCCCGAACCTGGTCAAGATATTACGTTTAATAAATGATACTACCTATTTGTCTCTTACCTGAGCGAAGGCTTCAGCTTCAATCCACTTGGAGAAGTAATCAGTCATCACCAGCATGAAGACTTTTCCTCATGGGGCTACCGGTAATTTTCCCACTATATCCATTCCCCATTTCATGAATGGCCATGGGGAGACAATAGGATGCATAGGTTCTGTCGGTTGATGTAGGATGTTGCTATGTCTTTGGCAAGCATTACATTTTTGAGCATGTAGAAAAGAATATTTATTCATGGTTAGCCAGTAGTATCATGTTCTTAGTTTTTTTGGAGCATAAGGATCTACCCCCCCGGTGTGATTGCCACGGTCTCCTTCATGTATGTCCTTCAAGACTTCTGCAGCTTCAGGGTCTTCCAAGAATCTAAGGTATGGACCTTCCATAGATTTTTTTATAGAGTTTACCTTGGATTGACACGGATCTTGAGACTCTTTTTCTGAATGCTATTTTGCTTTTTTTCTTTTGTTGGGATTGTGCCATTCTGGAGATACTCCATAATGGGTTGGGTCCATGATGGCGGACTTCCTTGAGGATCCTGTTCATCGGAGTCCCTTTGAGGAGGGATCCTAGGGTCAGGATCTTTAACAGTTGCTATGCTTGTCGGTGGTTTAGGATCTTCTGATTTGTCGGAGAGGGTTTCTATGGCTGGGGTTACTATGTGGGTTATATGGATCTTCATTTCTAGTGGGATCCTAAGGGAGGATCCTAAGTTGGCTAATGTGTCTGCTTCTGTGTTTTCTTCTCTGTGAACTTGGGTTAGGCTAAAGTTCTCAAAATCAGAAGCTAATTTTTTTAGGATCTCTAGATATAGTGCTAATCTTTCATCTTTCACTGCATAAGATCCATTGAAGCGATTAGTTAGTAATAAAGAACCAACAAATACCTAGAGATCCCTGATTTGAACATCCTTAGCCAATTTTAGTCCCATGATGAGTGCTTTGTACTCTACTTCGTTATTGGTAGTGTTGAATTCACAAATAACTACCTGGGGTAGGATGTCCCCATGTGGCGACTTTAGTATGATCCCTAGCCCTGTTCCTTTTTGGTTTGAAGCTCCATCTGTGAACAACGTCCATTTTCCCAAGTGTTCATCTTCTAGGAGTTGTTTGGCCTCCATATCTACTTTGTTTCGTAGATCATCACTAAAGTCAGCTACAAAGTCTACTAATACTTGTGACTTTATGGCGGATCTTGGTTCATATCTGATGTCGAACGTGCTTAACTTCACCGACCATTTTTCCATCCTTCCTGACATTTATGGTTTTCTCATGACGTTCTTAATAGGATAATTAGTTTTTACATGTATAATATGTGTTTCAAATAATGTCTTAATTTAGTAGAGGCAGTTACTAAGGCGACAATTAATTTTTCGAGGTGACAGTACCTGGCTTTAGGATCTAGAAGACTTTTACTTACATAGTAGATAGGATGTTGGTCTCCGTTAATATCCTTGGAAAATACGACACTTACTGCGTTTGAGGATATTGACAGGTAGAGGAGGAGTGGTTCCCCGTCTATGGGCTTCACCAGTAATGGCGCAGAACTCAAGTATTTTTTGAGTTCCTGAAAGGATTTTTCGTGATCTTCAATCTATTCGAACCTTTTGTTCTTCCTCAAGATGTCATAGAAGGGTTTACATCTTTTCTGAGGATCTTGAAATGAACCTGTTGAGTGTCGCTACCCTTCCGGTTAGCTTTTGGATGTCTTTTGTTGAAGGTGGAGATTTCAGCTCGATGATTGCTTTGATCTATTCTCGGCTTGCTTCGATTCCTCTCTTGGTTACTATATATCCAAGGAACTTGCCCGACTTCATCCCAAAGTGGCATTTGAGTGGATTCAACTTCATATTGTATTCATCTAGGATGTCAAATGCTTTTTTAAGATCCCTGAGATGATCTTCAGCTTTCATCGACTTCACCACCATGTCATCAATGTAGACTTCCATGGTGTCCCTCAGCTTATCTTTAAACATTCGATTCACCAGTATCTGATACGTTGCACCTGCATTTTTAAGACCAAAAGGCATTACAGTGTAACAATATATACCTATTGGTGTTATGAATGTTGTATCTTCTTGGTCGATCCATCTGGATTTGTTGGAATCCTGCTGAAGCATCCATGAAGGTTAAGAGTTCACGGTCAGCCCTCACATCTATCATAGATTCAATATGCGGCAGAGGAAAAGGATCCTTAGGGCAAGACTTGTTAAGATCCGTGTAGTCTACATATACTCACCATTTTCCGTTTTTATTTTGTACGACAACCACGTTAGCCAGCCATCTTGGGAACTTTACTTCCTTGATCATTCCCGTCTTGAGGCGCTTTTCTACTTCTTCTTGGATGATCTGATTCCTTTCAGGTGCAAACTTCCTTCTCTTTTGGTGTATTGGTCTGAAAGAAGGGTCAATATTAAGTTTGTGAGTGATAATACTCTTGTCTATACTTATCATATCTTCGTGTTTCCATGCAAATGTTTTGCTTCTGGTTCTTAGGAATTTTAACAGATCTGGCTCAATTTGCTCAGGCATTGAGGATCCTATGAAGACTTTAGCTTCAGGATCCTCGAAGTCCAGGGTCACTTCCTTCACATCTTGTTCCTTCATTTCCAGGACGTGTTGTTCCCCTGCCTTAATTGTTATGCTTGCTGAGGTTTGGTCATAGATTTCATAGAGGTTTTATAACATTCTTTCGATTCTTGTTGATCTCCTATGATCTTCACTGTTCCCCATGGAGTAGGCAATTTTACACACTGATGATATGTTGAGGGAAACGCTTTCATCTCGTGGATTCATGGTCTACCTAGTATCACATTATAAGAATATAAGGTGTCAATAACACAGATATTTTGTATAGAGTTTACCCCCTCTATGTATATTGGTAGCTTTATTTCCTTAATCTTGTGTTTCGTTTGCCCGCTAAATCCTATGAGGACCGAGGATCTCTTGATTATTTTTGCTTATGGGATGTTCATCCTTTTTAGTGCGTCTTGGAGTACAATGTTGACCGAGGATCCTCCGTCAACAAGGATCCTTCTCACGAAATGGTTGGCCATATACAGTGTTATTACGAGTCCGTCATGGTGAGGATCTTGAATCCCTTCCCTGTCCGTCTCGTCAAATATGATTTCTTTTTCAATGCTAACCATGGTCTTCTTCTGTGGCCTATCTTCCTTTTTTGTTTTGGAGACCTTGGCGTGTCTTTTAGCCTGAGAATAAGAAGTACCATAGATGTTAGATCCGCCTGAGATAACGTTAATTATCTTAGCGTCGGGGGGTGGAGATCCTGGTTTCTCTGGGATCCTATGACCATCCTGGCTGTTCTCCTTGGATTTTTCTCTTTTTCTCTTGAGGATCTCTTTAAGGTGTCCCTTACTAAGGAGGTAGCTTATTTATTTTCTTAGGGTTATGCAGTCCTCTGTCATGTGACCGAAGTCTTCGTGGTAAGCACACCATTTGGACTTGTCTTTCCAACTGGTGGACTTGTTATCCCTCTTTGGCCATCTTTCTTTGTCTCCAAGATCTTGCATAACATGAATTATACCTGAAACATCCACAGAAAAACAATAGTCAGTGATCCTAGGAAGTTCCTCTTCTTCTCCTTCATCCTCGATGGCATTGACCCTGTGATGATCCGGTTTGGAATAGGGCTTCGATTTGTAGGATCTTGGGGTTGAGGATTCGGCCTTCCTGTTGGGGCTCTCATATTGACTTGAAGGGTTGCTTCTCTTCTGTATTTCTTTGTCCTCTTCGAGCCTTATGAACCTTAACGCTCGACACCTGACTTCATCCAGTTTTTTGCATGGGGTCATCACAAGGTCTTCGTAGAAGGGTGAATCCTTCATTAGTCCCATCTTGAAGGCCTCTACATCAGTAGCCATGTCGATGTTGGGGATGCTCAGAGCTTCCTTGTCGAACCTGTTAACGAAATCTCTAAGTCTTTCCTTAGGATCCTGGACCACTAAATAGGGATCACTAGTGATCTTCTCGAAGGTTCTGCTGCAAGAAAACTAGTTATTGAAAATAGTGACTAAGTGTGCAAAAGAAGTAATAGAGTATGGGGGAACGTTTAACAGGCATTTGAGAGTTGATCCTGTAAGGGTTGAGCCAAAGCCTTTGCACAGGCAAGCTTCCTTCAAGTGCCTGGGTTGGGAATGATCTCCATCCTTTCTCGGTATTGAGCTATGAGCTCTTCAGGATCCGTAGTTCCATCGCAAAGCTTCATGCTAGGAGTTTGGAAGCGCTTAAGAACTTTGGTATCAGCTATCGCGGGAGCGAATCTCGAGATATTGTGACTTGTTGGTGACGCTTATGGTATGGGTTGGACCACCCCGGGTACGCTTGAGATCATTTGTCTCAACTGCTGAAGTTTCCTGACCATGTTTGGGTTTATTCATGCATTAACGTTAGTATAGTTAGTATTAATATTATTGTTGTTTAAAAAGTTACTAGAATCAAGGTTTCTAGGAGTGTTGAAAGGCTCGTTGAGATCAGTGATCATAGATGCTCAGTTTTCCATAGTTGTCCCCCAGGGTGACGTCACAGTGGTAGGAACCGTGTTCTTCTGGCGATTTTCTGAGGATCCTGCATTATCGAAGTCCAGGACCCTTGGTTGCACAACTGTGGGCATTGTTTTCTGGTATTTATGAAATTCCACCTTCATCCTCTCCACTTATTTGAGTAGTGATCTATTCTCCTCCTGATGTTGGGTCACTTGTTGCGTTATTTTCTTCATCATAGCGAAAAGTTCTGCAGTAGTGACCGAGGCAGTATCCTGGAGTCCTGTGGATCCCAAACTTCCTTGATTAGCGATCGAGGGAGTGCTTTTATTGGAAGTGTCAGACGTTTTCCTCTTAGTAGGGGGCCCACTCGGAGGAGGTGGTAGGTTTTTGGTTGGAATGGAAGGAATAGAGGACAAGTATTAATCAACCAAATTGAATGAAAGGTTGTGATGTTCAAATTGTGTAATAGCAAATGATAAAAGAGAGTGAGACAATGGTTTACAAGGAAAGCCCTTGATCCTTGTTAGGATCTCTGGCACAAATCCTTGTTAGGAAGATATGGTTGGTTGTGTAGACATGATTTTTCAGGAGGTTTTGAACACCATGACCCCATGGTGGGCGCCAAATTGTTTTGTTCAAAAAATGAACTATCAATAATCAACCAAATTGTATGAGAGACTGTGATGTTCAGGGTAAAGCAAGTACAAGATGATGATCAAAGTGACACAAGTGGTTTACAAGGAAAGCCCTTGATCCTTGACAGGATCTCCGACATAAAACCTTGGGAGGTGATAATGATCACCTGCCTTGATGATTTTATTGATTAGAAATGTTGATTACATAGATGAATGTGTAGATGTAAGTACAAGTATCGTAAATGAGCTAAGTGTGTGTAGTGTGATAAATACAGGTGTTATTTATAGTCTAATGCTAAAAACAAGAAGTCTGATAACTCTGGGATCCTTCGAGAATCACCATATGAACGTTGTTTTGACTTGGTATTCCGAGTCTTTTGCCTAGTCAAGATGATTCTTCATTGAGAATAAATCTTTCGTTGACTATTTCTGCACATGTGAAAAATAAAGAAGCATATAACTGTTATAGATGTTAAGAAAATAAATAATAATAATCAGGATCCTGAAGTATGTTTAAGGATCCAGAGTCTTTGGAAATATTGAGTATCCTAAATGTAATTCTGGGATCCTGGACCTAACAGATATCATGAGTTTTCTGGGCTTAGTAGGGTATTATCCTAGGTTCATTCAGGATTTCTCCAAGGTTGTTGTTGAAGGGATTTGAGCATTCTAACATTCCTAAGGTGTACATGCAAACCTAAATACCTTGGATCTATGTTTTCTCTATTATACATGCAAATATCAAATTTTCAAGGTATTGTTCTAACTAGCATAATATGAAGTACATATAATATAAATTCTAGTAGAATTACATACCTCTTTGTTGTAGCTTGATTCCATAGAGCTTAAGAGCCTAGTGCCTCAAGTGTGACACCTCAAATGGTTCACACAACATCACCAACATCTTGGAATAACTTGAGAGAAAAGGTTCCTATGCTCAAATTGGCTAGCCCTCATGTGTACACACACTAGTGCCAATTTCTTGAGCCATGGGGTCCTTATATATGGTGGCTATTAGGGTTACACCATGTAACTCATGTCTTTCCATATTCTTCATGCTCCATGGGTTAAAACCTCCATGGAGTATCCATGGGTTACTCCATGGCTTTAGCCCAACATGAAGAATTATGGATCATAAGCCCACATATAAGAATGAATGATTTACACAATCAATCCCCATATATTTAATTAGTCTCCTTTTGATCACAAAATTAATTCCAAATTAATTCTTGATCAATACTAATTAAATAATATGATTTCATATTAATATATTAGAACTTATAATATATTAACAAATCATAATTATCCTTTTCTCACAAAAGTCTATCCAAATTGTTCCGATGCCATGCAACCCAAATGGACCATGCCAATCGGGTCAAGTACATACCAATTATAGTTATGGACTTAGACACTAATCCAACAGTTGTACCTCCCACTCGTTTGATGAGGAAGGGCGTGGATTTTCACTGGAGACCCGTGCAGCAGACTGCATTTGAGACGCTGAGACAGAAATTATGTGAGGCCCCAGTGTTGACCCTCCCAGAGGGTGTGGATGATTTTGTTGTTTATTGTGATGCTTCTATTACTGGTTTAGGGGCATTACTTATGCAGCGAGGGAAGGTTATTGTGTATGCTTCTAGGCAACTAAATCCGCATGAGGTACGTTATCTTACGCATGATTTGGAGGTGGGGGGCGGTGGTGTTTACCCTCAAGATTTGGCAGAACTATCTTTATGTGGTCCGATGTACCATCTACATGGATCACAAGAGTTTGAGGTATCTCATGGATCAGCCGAATCTGAATATGATGCAGCATAGATGGCTGGATGTGGTCAAGGATTATGACTGCGAGATTCGTACCACCCGGGGAAAGAGAATGTGGTCGCTGATGCATTGAGCCACAAGTCGGCTAGTTCTTCTATTGGGAGCTTATGTATGAGGATTTTGATCAATTCGCCACTTCTGGATTTGATTAGGGAGGATCAGGTCGAGGGAGTCAAGAAAGAAAATTGGAAGCAAGAGCGAATTAGGGGTGAAATTGACATGTTTTTTACTGATAGTCGCACATTACTGACCTGGTGCGGTCGGGTTTGGGTACCAGATTTTGGCGGAATCAGGAAGACTATGCTGGAAGAGGCGCATAAGTCCATATTTTCGATACACCCTAGAGCCACAAAGATGTATCAGGATTTGATACTTAGTTACTGGTGGTCATGCATGAAGAGGGAGATAATATGGTATGTTGTGAGGTGCTTGACCTATCGGATGGTCAAGGCCGAGCACCAGAGGTCGCACAACAAGCTTCAACCTTTGGAGGTTCCCATGTGGAAATGAGAATTACCAAGTTACCTCAGACGACTAAGGGATTTGATGCGATATGGGTTATAGTGGATCGTCTGACCAAGAGTGCCTACTTTCTAGATATTCTGGAGAGCTCATCGGCCGAGAAATTAGACGATGTATATGTGCATGAGATTTTCGCTCGATATGGTTTTCCAGTTTCCATCGTATCTAATAGATATCTTCGGTTCATTTATCGATTTTGGCAGAGTTTCCACGAGGAACTGGGTACGAGATTGCATTTTAGCACTCCTTATCATCTGCAGACTTACGGCCAGAGCGAGAGGACCATCCAGTTTCTCAAGGATATGTTGAAAGCTTGTGTTATATACTTCGATGGGAGTTGGTACTCCTACCTTCATCTAGCTGAGTTATCTTATAATAATAGTTATCACTCCAGTATCGGTGCGCCACCATTTGAGCTTCTTTATGGGAGGAAGCGTCGTACCCCAATCTGTTGGGGAGAGGTTGGTCACTGGGTCATGGGAAAGACCGAGGTAGTTCTCCAGACGATAAAGCTTATCCAACAGATCTGGCAGAGGTTGCAGACAGCTCAGGGTCGGCAGAAGAGTTATGCCGACATACGTCAATCCGAGTTGGAGTTCCAGGTCGGCGATATGGTTTTACTGAAGGTATCACCCTGGAAGGGTGTAATATGCTTTAGGAAAAGGGGCAAGGTGGGGCCCCAATATATTGGTCCATTTTGAGTATTAGTCAGGTTAGGCAGGGTAGCCTATCGATTGGATCTGTATGAGGAGCTCCATCAGATTCACAACACCTTCCATGTTTCTCAACTTCGAAAGTGTGTGGCTGATGATTCAACAGTTGTTCCTTTGGATGATATCCAGGTTGATGATCACCTGAATTATGTTGAGAGGCTAGTGGAGATTTTGGATAGGAAGACGAATGCCTTGTGCAACAAGGTAGTATCATTAGTCAAGGTTAAGTGGTAGCATCGGAAGGGTTCCGAATGGACTTGGGAACCCGAGGAAGAGATACGAGAGCAATACCCTGAGTTATTCATAGAATCGAACTTCGAGGACGAAATCTGATTCAAGTGGGAGAGAATTGTAACACTCATTGTTCAAGTATTTTCCATTTTTACCCCTTAGTATGAATTTTGTTTCAAAATTTGGTCCCATAGCTCGTTTAAGAGGGACGTGCATTTTTGTGAGTACGCTGGGTGTATTCATGCGTACGTCGGGAGTACGTGGCTGGGGTGCGAACCCTAATTTTTAGGGTTTGAGCCCTATTTAAACATCATTAAGTCCTTGAGACGTCTTCCTACATCATGCTCCTTATCCCAAATTGTCCCTTACAAACCCTAATTCATTGTGTGGGCATTTTTGAGCTTGAGAGTGTGTATTTTGTGTTCTTAAAGGAAGGAGAAGATATTGGAATCATCTTGGAAGCTTAAGGAGCCCTAGATCCAGAAGTATCTCACCCTTAAGCATCATTTAAAGGTATAAAGCTTGGAACTTTATGACTTATCTGCTTAGATCTTGCTAGTCTAGAGTTTGTGTACATTTTTGGTCCCATAGTTTTGCTCTAGTGGAGTATGAGCTACCCTAGGTCCTTGAAATGTAGTTTTATGTGGTTTTGAGCTCATGGATTCATAAAAATAAGAGCTTGGACACTCTCATTAATCCATGCAAGAGTTTTGGAGCTTTGGATGACTTTTGGACTAAGGGTTTGAGTTTATACCCTCTTGTATGCATGCAAATGAATAAATTTGGAGACTTTATCCATTAAGACGTCCCTTTTTACCTGGATCTGAAGTTTTATGCTTTGGCTTTATGCAATAAGGACTTAATGTTAAGTTTTGGATTCAACGCTGGTAAGTTGGGCATACCTGGACGTACGTTGCACATACCAAGTTTGGAGCCCATATCATGGAAGGCACCCTCTACGTTGGGCGTAGAGGGGAGTACATAGGACGTACTTGGCCTAAGTGGGACCTTTAACTTTTTGACGTTGAATTTGAACAAGATTTTGACCAAATGTGATCTAGGGGCATTTTGCGTATTTTGAGACTAGGCCACTGTTTGTTGTATAGGTGACCTGTAGAGTTAGTGGTTGGAGCTGTGATTTGTTCAGCCACATTACAGACTGTGAGGTGAGTTTCTCCTCACTGTACTTGTTGGTCGAAGGCACCAATGCTTGCCCACTAGGTTATGTATCCTGGTATATAGGATGATATTATGCTGATTATATGTTAGATTGGTAGATCTGTATGATTACATGTATTTTTTTTGTTATATGTTATATGTTAAATATGTCGATATAGTGTGGGTGGGTTGAGGCTGCACTGCTTTGTGCTGTCGGCCAACAAAACTGGGCTATCCAATCGGGAGATTGTGGGCCAGTGGCAATCTAATCAGGAGATTTTGGGCTAGTGGCAATCCAATCGGGAGATTATGGGCCAGAGTGGCAATCTAATCGGGATACTGTGGGCCAGACCGCCATAGTGGCAATCCAATCGGGAGATTGTGTGTAACATCCCGTGTATTAAATAAAGAAATAGATTAAGATTAATAAATGAATAATAGTCCTCAAGTCCATAATATTTAGCGGGATGTTGGTTTCGGGGAGCCAAATGATATAAATTGGGTTTCCGGGGGTTAAAGTGTAATTTCAGGATTTATTTTGTAAAGATTTTTAGAAGTGAGGGTATGCTTGGTAATTATTAGGACTTATTATGAAGGGAAGTATGGGAAACAAGGACTAAAGAGTAAAATGGGGATTTAGATGGTAAGGATTAGAGAAAGGAGGACTAAATGTGTCAAGAATTGAGATCATGGGGGTTAAAAGGTAATTTTCAGACTAGTCTTGCAAATAATTCTCAAAGTGGAGGGCTGTATGGTAACTGTTGGATTTCATTTGAAAAAGAAATAATGGGGAGGGACCAGAAGTGAATAATAAAGCATAAGTTGAAATGGATACGGGATTAAACCCGTTCATCCCTCTCGTTGCATCGTGAAGCCCTAACCCTAGCATTCAAAACAGCCGCTACCACCTCATGTGAGCCTTCTCAGCCGTCGCCCCTCTTCCCACTATTCCGATCAGACGAAGCTGCCCGCCGAGGAGCGCCACCACTACGCTGCTGCCGGAGACGTCTTGGGCAGCCGAAGAACCGCCGAGTTCCGGGGAAAAACCCATTGTGTAGTCGTTGTGCATGTCGTGAGCCACCGGGAATGCACAGTAAGTCGCCCTCAACCTATCCTTCCTCTTTCTCTTTCGTTCTTTTGTGGGTGTAACTCCAGATACGTCTCTGCCACCATCGGTGGCCATGAGGGGCCGCTGGTGCATTTTTCCGGCGACGCCTGCCGCCTAGGCAGTGGCTGTATGTTGTATTATCGAGTGTACATATCGACTGTTGTTTTTGTGAGGGTTATATGTGCCTTAGCTGGCTGAAAACCCACCGCCACCACCTCATGGTAGTGGCTGCCACCGTTTCAGCCACCTTTTGCCGCCACCAGCCACCATAGGAGGTGGTTGTGTGTGTGTTTATTATATGTGCAGTAGTATGTGTGATTTTTTTGGACAGGAACCACCACCACTACCATTAGAAATGGTGGCTGCCGCCGCCTGCCGCCATGAGCTGCCGCCGATCACCACCGCTCGAGGTGGCAGTGGGTGGTGCCCGGCTTAGTGGAACCCTAATGGACCTAAACACTTAACCTTGGACTGGGCTGGTTCGTTTTTGGGCTTGAAAACCCTAATTAGGGTTTAGAGAAACCCTAATTTTAGAAAATGTTGGTTTGGACCTATCGGGACCCGCGTTTGGACCAGTGGACTGAAGTTATGACTTATGTTGATTCCATTGTTTGTTGGCTTAGCGGAATAATGTACTTAATGGGTTAAGTCCTTAATGGGTTAAGTGAGAACACTTAACCCTAATCGTCATTTCATGTGAAAACCCTAATTGCATTGGGTTTTGAGTTGGGCCTTTTCTGTTGGGCCTAGATGTTTGGACTATTGATGGGCCATCCAAGAACAAGTATGGACTAGAATATTTGGATTGGGCATTAGGATAAGGCCCATTGGACAGGCTTAGGCCCAATTTGGAAAATTGGGCCATAGATGGGCCATAACCAGGCCTTGATGATTATGAGATATTGGACCATCAGAATGTCAAGTGTTGGACCAAGAACAAATAGTTGGGCCTTAAGGCAAGACCATGTAGAGGTTTGGGCCCAATTTGGAAAATTGGGCCATAGTTGGGCCTTGGTTGATTATTGGACTTTTTGGGCTTTCAGAGTATGAGTTGGGCCTTGGTCTTGGACCAAGCTATGTTAGGGGTAAATGGTCCTTTTACCCTAAGTGTGAATTTAGAGTTATGCATTGGAAACCCAAATGGTTAATTGGGTTTTATTTTGATGTTGACAGTCTAGGGATATGTCAGCTAGTACCCAGAGATTTATTCGCGGGACTCTAACAGTGCGATGTGAGTTTCCTTCAGTAGGAACGAGTCTAATGCACCAAGGTCGGCCCGTATATGTGATATGTTAGTAGCTGAGTGTGGGCGGGGCTCGTATCTCATTATTACTAGAGTATAGATGTCAGTCAGATTATTGGATTGCTATATTTGTTGTCTGTGTGATACTTGTATGTGTTTGTTTATGTATGTGAGTGTGGTCGGGGCCTGTATCTCATTATTATTTGAATGTGGGCGGGCCCGTATCTCATCATTAGCTGAGTGTGGGTGGGGCCCGTATCTCATCATTATTTGAGTATGGTTATTGGTATAATGGTAGGTTGTGTATTTGTTATCTGTGTGATATTTGTATGTGTTTGTTTATGTATGTGAGTGTGGGTGGGGCCCGTATCTCATTATTATTCGAGTGTGGGGGGGCCCGTATCTCATGATTGGTTGAGTGTGGGCGGGGCCTATATCTCCTAGCCAGCAGAGTGTGGGCGGGGACCGTATCTCATAGTCAGCAGAGTGTGGGCGGGGCCCGTATCTCCTAGTCAGCGGAGTGTGGTCAGGGCCCGTATCTCCTAGTTAACGGAGTGTGGGCGGGGCCCGTATCTCCTAGTTAGCAGAGTGTGGGCGGGGCCTGTATCTCTCAGCAACATGATTATGTGTATGGTATGTGGTGGTTTGGGGAGACTCACTAAGTTTCGTGCTTACGGTTTTCAGTTTTGGTTTCAGGTACTTCGGTTTTCAAAAGAGGAGCTCGGGATGATTGCAGTGCACACACCATTTGTTCAGCTTGGGATGTTTATACTCTGATATATTTGACAGATGTTATGTTATTCTTGAGATACACGATTTATGATTTTTATATGTTGAAAGATAATTATGGTTTTATTAATGATTTAAAACGAAATTTTTAGACTGTATTTTTGGGATGTTATATTGTGAGCCGGGGTAATCCAGTCGGGAGACTGTGGAACCAACATGCAATATGTATATTTGTTTGATTGCGTGTGGTACTTTGGGGGAAACCCACTAAGCTTTGGCTTACAATTTAAGTGTTATGTTTCAGGTATTTCTGATGATCGGGGCAAGGCGAAGGCTTGATCGTGCACATCCTTCTGATTTTTTGAGATTTGATTTTGAGATACTCTGATTTGTGATTTGACTTTTCGAAACTATATTTTGTAAATGTTATGGTTTTTGGTTTGGTTTTGAAAAATGAAAATTTAACTTGATTTTTGGGATGTTACACACTAAGATTTGTATACTACCAATTTTTCATAATAGGTATTATTGTGTAAGAATGGACATGAGTTAGTGGAAGAAAGTGATGTATTACTCTAATACGATTCCGTGGATATAAAGATCATCAAAAACAGAGTTTGTATGAGAAAGTTATAAACGTTTGAAGTTATGGTGAAAGTATGTTTCTATTTTGAGAAGGTGAATAAAAGTCAAATGGTTATTTCTCGGATCACCACGACATGGTTGCTTACTCACCACATCGCAGTGTGAAGTGAGTCAACGAGACACGTGGCGATCGTGCGAGATACGTGGTAAATCCGAAAACGCTTTGTCACCGTGGCGCGTCTGGGTATAAATAATCCTCATTTATGTCATTTGAGGAGTTTTTCTTGTTTGATCGGGAGCATGAAATGAAATTATGTTCCTGGTCATATCTGACTAATACCAATATTTAACTAAATCAACCCTAACACCACTATCAAACACAAGTTCATAAACCTCGATCCTAGTAACATGTGAAGAACGTCTATTCTCCATGATCAGGTTCAACTTCCCATGCTCGACCTCTTCACTTTCCTTTAGTCCCTGCATATCAGTACAAATGTGAAAATCACATCCCGTATCAAGGACCCAATAATTAGAAATTTATGTGTTGTTTATTTCGATAATGTACATACCAGATGAAGAACCATACACTTTTCCGTTTCCTTTTTTCACCTCTTGAAGGTATTCTGGGCAGCTTCTCTCCAATGCCCCTTTTGGCCACAGTGAAAGCAAACGACATTTTTGGGATCACTGATAGGAGGGATATCATAATTATCTTTCCATTTTGACCCACTATTAGACTCTCTAATGTGGGCTTTCCCTTTCAACTTAGGTTGGGTGACACATTCCCTTTTTTTCCCATTGCCTTGATGAATGGCCAATACAGGAGCAATATCAACACTGGTGGGATGAGACTTCTTATTCCCGCTTCATCTGTTTGCAACAAGTTATGGAGTTGGACCAATGTCTTTTCGGTGTTGTTCAGTTGATTAGTCAAGATGAACTGATCATAACAACTAGGCTAAGAGTCAAGAACCATATCAATGGTCAACTCCTTGTCGAAATTCACATTGAGCTTCTCCAATCTCTCCACGTGTCTATGTATTTTCCGCACATAAGCACACACATATTCTTCTTCCTTTAACTTGCACAACATTAGGGCTTTGACGACCTCAAAGCGTTATTGTCTAACTTTCTTGTGAAACATTTCACCAAGAGCTTGATTTATTTCATATGGCCAGTAGTCTTCATAGGAATTTTGTAGATCTGGCGCCATAATGCTAATCATGATGCAAGCAACCTTTGTGGCATTGTCGACATGTTTGGCATTAACAACAATTTCTTCTGGAGTAGCAGTTTCCATGTCAATATCAGGAATTATGGTATCGAGAACATACTCTTTGTTCTCATACTGAAGAGTCATCTTCAAGTTACGCATCCAATATATGTAGTTTGGGACAGTGAGCTTTTCCTTTGGCAGGATTGACAATAGAGTGAAGTTTAAATTATGAGCGGGGGGGGGGGGGGGGGGAGGGGGGAGGAGGAATATCATAATTTCCAGACATTTATTATAAGAGAGAAAGTTTTAGTTAGTTGATTTCAATCCTTAATATATTTTTACCCTAAATTTATATAAGGCTAGGATCTATATTTTCAATTTGAAATAAGAAGAGTGACGTCGTTATTAAATCGCGAATCTATTTTAGGTAGGTAAGACTCTTTACCAATTTCAATCACAATGAAACTCCTAGATCATTTGAGATTTATTGAATCTTATCGATGATATGTTTAATCTCGGATTATGTTTTTACCTTCTGTGACTGGTACGTAAGACACTTAATTGGTTTATATATATATATATATATATATATATATATATATATATATATATATATACCATTTGTTTATATTATTTTAGTATTATCTAATTTATAATTCGAACAATTTAATTCATTTTTATATCATAACTTTCAATATATAAAGTTTGATATATCAGAGTATACCGTTAACACTGTTTAAGTTTTATGAACTTTCAAATATAACTTTCTATTGCAATCGAACATAAACAAATGCCATACTCCAGAATTTTTTTTTTGTCGTAGAATGTCATTTTTTATTTCATTATAAAGTAACTTTTTGACATATATTCTCGATAAAAGATACCAATTTTATGATCTTCATCACAATATTAATATAGAACATTCGTCATTTTTTACGATTTGATAAATTACACAAAATATCCTCTCTTAAAAAAATAATTAAACTATTGTTTAATCAGTTTCGTTGACAAATGCGTGTTTATAAAAGTAACTGATAACAATATGGAAAATTCCATTAAAATGTAGGTAAATCATAAATTCTAACATATTTTAACAACATAGTTGTTATCCTGCGTAATGAACATAGATTCGTTTAGTTAGTTGAAAAGTTATGTGATAATTAAAAAGTTAGTTAATAACTAAAAAACTAGCTTTGAATAACTATGCCACTATTTATATGTAAATCTAACAAGTCACACATTTAATAATATAAAAATAAATTAATAAATAATATTCCTAATATATAAATTTATTATTTACCAACTTAAAATAATAAATAAATAATGAACGAAGATGCTCACTCATCCATACACTTATGGATACATTATACAATATGCAAAACAATATAATCGGCTAGTTTCGAAGAAATCGAACTTCGAGCGTGTTCGGCATAGAGTGTTTGGGTGCGTTTGAAAGCTTTTAGTTTCTAGCGTTTGACAAAACGCTCTGTTTTAAAAAGAAAACTTTGTTTGACACTACAAGTTTCTAGCGTTTAGTTTAAACGATACACTCAAAATCCAAATGCTATTCCACGTAGCGTTTAACAAAACGCTACCAACTACAAACTACAAGTTGCCCGCTACCATCTATTTTTGTCGAACGTGCCCTTCAACTTGAAGTTTTCAAAACGTAATATCAGTAAACACTAATTTCATCAATTCAAGTTTTGAATATATTTTTTTTAAATATTAAAAATATTCCATGTCGTTCTATCAATGCAAAATTCTTAACATATTTTATCTTTGTATACGCTTGTGTGTTTATGAGTTGATATGAAGTGTATATATTCTCATGCTCCTTGCCTGCCAAAGTTTAAAATGCCTTAGCTTTCACACAGAAAAAACAATAATAATAATAAGGGGAATAATATTCTGGAACTATAGGTTAAAAGTTTATAAAAGAAAACTTTTGAACCTAAATCATATTCTTGATTCATAAGTGGAATGGTTTGAAATTAAAATGCAATTAATTATGAGGAACTTTGTAAAGGAAAAATATTAAAGGATATCATAAGAGACCTCCATTAACAAAAGTAGCAAAGAGTCCACTTTCAAGTTGACCATGCTATTTATGTACTTTGCTTCTTATTAAAAAGATGAGATGATAACTAAAATAACCAAAATTGATGTCGAATGGTCATATGTTGAAATTCTATTATAAAAAATATTAATTTTGTAAGAATAATTCCGCAAAATGATATTTCTTTGCCTGATTGTATTATAAATAAATAAAAATAAGGTTACAAAACCAATTTCACAAAAAAAACAATGGTAAAATCCATTTTATACTATCTGAGTGTTTAAACCTAGATTATTATTTACTTTTTTTAACGTTCGATGAATGTTTTAATAGATATGAGTCGAACTTGAATACTAAACATAGTTCTTATAAATATTATATATTACATGAACTTGTTATATTGAATATAACTTTGATAAATATTTCGAACCATTTGAATTTTTTAGTAGACTTAATATATTTACCAAAGGCGAATCTATATAGAGGTAGGTGGGTCCTACGACACACATAAATTTTTTAACTTACTAATAACTTTTATAGAAAAAATTGAAAGATATATCTTGAAAAAACTTAGGAACTATCTGTTGGTGACTTATATTACCAATGTGTATTTAAACAAGTAAGGAGGAGCGGAGTGCACACTTGTTTGAGTTTATTCAAGATTTAAAGTACATTGTCATTTATGGGCGAAGCCACTGAACGAACGGAGGTCCTGGAGCAGCACCCCTGGTAGCGGGGTCCAAGGGGCGGCAACCCATGTTGATACATAAAAGTGAACCTCTAGCAATCTGAAGCCAAACCAGAACCAAAGTCATAGTGCATTCCGAGATGTTCAGGATAAAAGTTCTTCTATATAACGTTTTTGCTCCAATACTTTAACTTCAATTGCTCCTAATCATCAAACTCAACAAATGTATTCGATGCAAATAGCAAATAGCGTGGGTTGCCCTTCTCGTACCCCACTGCTAGTTGTTGAAGAGTATGATCACTGGAAAGTTAGGATGAAAAGATTTTTACTTGGTAAGGAAAAATTTGAAGAAATATGGAGATCTGTGAAAGAAGGTCCTCATGTTCTGGATAGACAAATGGTGAGAGATGTTGTTGCTACTCTCATGGGCCAAGAAGAACAACGTCCAACACCTCTTACTGCATCTAACATCGAAAAGCTTCATGCATACCAAATTGCATTTTCAGAAATGGTGTTTGGTGTTCCTCCGTCTCTCTTTGAGCACATTAAGTTGTGCAAATCTGGCAAAGAGATTTAGGACACTCTTCAAGACTTGTTCGAAGGATCCGAGAACATGAAGGATAAGTGTCTGACTTTGGTTGTTAACGATTTTGATACATTCACCATAACTCCCAATGAATCTGTAGCCTCTGCTTTGAATATGTACATAATTGTTGTGAACAATATGACTGCACATGGTATAGTCAGAACTCCTCTCGAGTATAATCTAAAGTTTATCAATAGCCTCGGAAAAGGTTGGGAGAACATCAAGTCATGTCTTCAAAGTAACAGATCTCTAAAGAAACTGAAGCTTTATCAACTATTTGACGAACTACAAGGCCACGAATCTAACGTTGCTCAAACGTTAAGAGAACTGTCAGGAGGTCCTCTTGCCTTGGTTAGTTGTGTTAACCCACTAATTTCGAACCCATCTGTTTCAGATCCTTTTGGAACTATCCCACCTTTTTCTCCTGTTCAACCAACAATTCCTACACCACCTACTCCACCTGTTTCGAACCATTCTTTTGAAGAAAATCTTGATCTCGATCCAGTTGAGTCCGAACTTCGCTTTCAACAGGAATTCACACTAATGTACATGAAGTGCAAACGTCCATGGAATCCCAGTCATAAACCTTATAAGAACCGATTTCAAGCCCCTCATCAAAATAATCCACAACCATTTCCTAAACCTTTAGAAAACCCACCTGCATACCGACCCAACATCCCAAATCACTCCTCGGAATCCCAAGAAATTTTGAAATCAGTCAAACTCAAGATAGTTTGTCATAAATGTGGTCTTGGTAACCATTTTGCTAAAGACTATTTGGTTGAAACCTTTCAGAAACCGAAGGTAAAAGATTTTGCATACTATGCTCGCAGAGCCCAAGAGCTGGCAGAAAGTGAGAAAGCTTTTGTTACCATAGTGTCAAGAAATGTTGATGGGTATTGGTCTTCCGGAGATGAGGATGGAGTGAGAACTGGAAGGAACATGTTGTTGGATATAGTGTCTAAGTCCATAACTTTATTTGGTATGTACTTGACCCGACCCGGCATGGTCCATTTGGGTTGCATGGCATTGCAATATTTGGATAGACTAGATGAGAGAATAAGGCACTTATGATTGTTAATATATTATAAGTTCTAATATATTAATAATAGTATTATTTAATTAGTATTGATCAAGTATTAATCTAGTATTAATTTGGTGATCAAAGTGAGACTAATTAAATATATAGGGTTGATTATGACAATCATCAATTCTTTTATGGTGGATTAATGATCCATGGTTTATGGGTTTGGTTATAACCATATGGAGCTCCATGGATAGTCCATGGGAGTTACAAACCCATGGGTCATGAGAAATCAAGAGTCATGACAATTAAGGGCATTCATGTGTAAACCCTAATTGTGACAACACTATAAAAGGAACCCTATGGCTAGCAAAATCGTGACCTAGTGTTACTAGAGAGGGCATAACCGATTTTGAGTGCTAGAAGTATTCTCTCAAGCTATTCCAAGTCTTGTGGTGTTGTGTGAAGCATTTGAGGCACAACATTTGGGGTGCTAGGCTCACAAAGTCTTGAAGGAATCCAAGCAACAACAAGGTATGTATTTCTACTAGTTTTATGTTCTATGTAATCCCCATGCCATGCTAGTTAGGAAATAACCTTGAAAAAGAAATTTGCATGTATATAGAGAAAACATAGATTCAAGGTTATTAGGGTTGCATGAACACTTAGGAAGTGTTAGAATGCTCAAAACCCATCAGTGGTATCAGAGCCTAGGATTGTTTTCTGTATACTTGATGCAAAACTGCTTAAAAATCGAAAATTCTGCATTCTGATGACTGGACTCGCCGAGTCCATGGGGAGGACTCGCCGAGTCCATGAACAAATTCATCCTACTCGACGAGTAGAATAATGCACTCGGCGAGTAGGAGCGTGCTGGGCAGTTTTTTCGAGTTTTGTTGCTGAGAATGGATTAAGATCATTATCCCAATCTGTTTTGGACTTGTAAAATCTGTTTTTCAAAATGATAATGATTATGTTAACCCATTTTACATGACTTTTATCAATTTTCAAGTATTGTATATATTTATATGATTTTCTTGAAATTGCTTGACATGAATTTGTGTTCATATGAGTTTAGAAGATCATAGGAATTATGTGTAACCTCCATGTGTGTTTAATTCATGATCTTAATGGCTATGATGGTGTCCATAACTTGTCCTCAAGTTATGGATAACCAAAAGTCACTTCTTTAAATTGTGATTAAAGAACTAAAGAGGTTTCATAAAATGAAGAGTCTTCATTTTTTATGAACCATTAAAACTCATAAGTTACAAATTGAAGAGACTTGGAATAGTTTCAAATCTTGCCCTCAAGTTTTGAAATTTGAAAAGTCTTACACTTTAATACTTTAATTCCAAATTAAACCTTAGATTTTTAAAAAGTTTAAAAATCAACACTTATACTATTATTATAATTTTATTATATAGATATGTATAAGAATATGTCATTCTTACCGTTAGTAGGCCTCATTCACGAAGCCGGTCTATAAGGGGGGTATAAGGTTGTTGCCTATAAAATGGTGACTTAATGGGTGTCCACTCTCACCCACCGCTTCCTTGATCGGTGGAGGGTCGTTAGCCGAACGGGTAGGATACGACTTTAAATACTCGTTAAAAGTATAATGAATTATAAAGTAACTATACATTATAAATTCCCAATCTTAGTTACTTTAGGAAAATGTGAAATTGGTGCTAGCCCATAAAATTACACTTTGTACCTTACCAAGTCGTTAGTGGAGCGTGTGTGGTTAACCGGCACACTAACATTGACTAGTAAGAGTGGCAAAGGGTAACTTAACTTTATTATAGATCGGTGGAGCGTGTGTGGTTAACCGGCACATCGATTAGGTAATATTGTTGAGGGTACCAAGTCAATTTGTATGGTTATTCACACCTTGTTTGTGATCCTCGGCATCACAGTCACAAACTTGAGAGGGCACAATCGAGATTCAAACATGCCATTGAAAAGTTCAATGTATCTCAAAAGATCTAGGAGTTTCAAAACCAATAAAACCTAATAATAAAATATTTCGTTCTTATGGTGGAAATTGGTAAATCGTCATTTACCTACCTTCAAATATTTTATAGTATGGATTACGGCATCCCTCTTCCAACTATAAATAGTTTGTTGGATCCTAGCCTTAATATTTCATTTGGGTGAATTATTAAGGATTCCTAATCTAATGAAACTTGTCTTTCTTTCCTTTCAGATGTCTTCCAACAATGCTTCTGGCTCAAACCCAACAGGCTCCTTTTCCCTTATGAACTTGTGTGGTAAGGTCATCTTTGATGGATCCAATTTCAATGAGTGGATCAGAAACATCAGAATGATTACCCGCTATGAGGACAAATAATATGTCCTCGATAGGGAGCTTAAGGTTGTGAGTGAAGCCACTGCTACTCCTAAAGAGTTTGCGGAGTTTGTTGCACATGAAAAGGATGCTACTAAAGTAGCATGCATCATGATGGCCACCATGACTCCTGAACTTCAAAAATCCTATGAAGATTTCTACCCCTATGAGATGCACCTGGATCTGATGGAAAGGTACCATCAGAGCGCGCGTCAGGAGAGGTATGAAATCATCTCCTCCATGATAACCGCAAGGATGAAGGATGGTGAACCCATCACCGGTCACTTGTAGAAGATGCAAAGGTTCGTTGACCGGTTGCTGAAGCTAAATGTTGACTTTCCTGAGGAAATGGCGATTGACATCATTCTCCATTCCTTACCTCCAAGTTATGATCAGTTTCGTATGACTTATCATATGAACAAGGAGGAAGTCACACTTAGCAAACTTCAAGGACTCTTAAGGACAGCTGAAAATGGCCTTAAGGGTAAAGCGGTTGCTACTTCTACTCCTTCAACAGCCCCTGTTCTGGCTATTGGGCAGGGAAAGGGTAAGAAGAGGAAAAGCCCTTCGAAGGGTACCAAGGGTAAGACTCTTGATGGTTCCTCTTCAAGTGGGACAAAGAAAGGTCCCATTACTCCTTCTTCAAACCCAAAGGAAGCACAGTGCTTCTATTGCCAGGATAAGGGACACTTCAAGCGAAGCTGCCCTATATATCTGCAAGATGTAAAGGATGGGAAGGTTAAACCCACCCATGCAGGTATTTACACAATATTGTCTAATAACTCATCTAATGCTAATTCTTGGGTGCTTGATACAGGTTGTGGTATTCACATCTGTACTGATTTGCAGGCACTAAGAAGAAGTGAGCAAGTGGAGCACGGGAAGATAAACTTAGTCATGGGCAACAGGAAAGCATCACCTGTTACCAAGATAGGAGTTTATTCTTTATTGCTTAATAATGGGTTAATGTTAGATTTGAATAAGTGTTGTTACTCGCCCGAAATGGCGAGAAATATTATTTCTTTTCATGGCTTGTACAAACAAGGTTTTTCATTTTCATTTGATAATAAAAATGGTGCTATTAATGTTTATTACAATGATGTATTTTACTTTAAAGCATTACCTTGTGATGGTGTATATGAAGCCGTGAATGTTGTAGACAATCTAGGAAATAATGTGTTGTATATTGATTCTTCAGATAGCTTGGATAAAGCATCCTTGTGGCATTGTCGTCTTGGACATGTTAACAAGAAGCGCATAGGCCAACTCCAAAAGGCTGGAGTCTTGGAATCATTTGACCTCAAGTCAGATGATAGTTGCGAGTCTTGTTTACTTGGAAAAATGATAAAGTCACCCTTCACAGGTACTTGTGATAGGGGTGAAGGTTTGTTGGACCTTGTACACACGGATGTGTGTGGGCCCTTCAGAGTTGCTACAAGGGATGCTAATCGCTATTATGTGACTTTTACTGATGATTACAGTAGATATGGATATATTTACTTAATCAAGCATAAGTCAGAAACCTTTGAAAAATTCAAAGAGTTTAAGCAGGAAGTCGAGAATCAATTGGGCAGGAACATCAAGATGCTCCGATCCGATCGGGGAGGAGAGTATCTTAGCATTGAGTTCCTTGACTATCTTAAGGAATGTGGGATTGTCTCACAATTGACACCTCCCAGAACACCACAGTTGAATGGTGTAGCTGAGAGGCGCAATCGAACCTTGCTGGATATGGTTCGTTCCATGATGAGTCGAGCTTCATTACCAATCTCTTTCTGGGGGTATGCCTTAGAGACTGCCGCCCATATCCTTAATCTAGTCCCTACTAAAAAGGTTGCCAAAACACCTCACGAGATGTGGACTGGGAAAGTTCCCAATTTGGACCACATCAAGATTTGGGGTTGTGAAGCTTTCGTGAGGCGTGAGACTCATGATAAGCTTGAACCTCGAAGTGAGAGGTGTATTTTCATCGGCTACCCACAAAGATCCTTTGGTTACCTCTTCTACAGACCCAGTGATAATGTGGTCTTTGTAGCAAGAAGAGGAGTCTTTCGTGAGAGAGAATTCATAAGCCAAGGGGACAGTGGGAGGCAAATTGACCTTGAAGAGCTTCAAGAGTCAAGTGGTGAAGGAACCTCAAATGCTATCGACCAACCTGAGGAGGAAACTCCTGTTGATCCGATAGATGAGTCTGTACCTCCAAGACGTTCCACTAGGGTGAGGAACACACCTGATTTTTATTATGGTTATCACATCACCACTGAAGGTGATACATTTATTAGTGATAGTACACTAATAGATTTGGATGAACCTAATAATTACAGGGAAGCCATGGCAGGCCCTGAGTCTGCTAAATGGAAAGAGGCTATGGACAGCGAGATTCAGTCCATGTATGACAATCAAGTTTGGAACTTGGTTGACAATGTACCAGGTCGAAACACAGTTGGGTGCAAATGGATCTTCAAGAAGAAGACCGACATGGATGGGAAGGTACATACTTACAAAGCGCGACTGGTTGCGAAGGGCTTTACTCAAACTCCGGGAGTTGACTATGATGAGACCTTCTCACCAGTAGCTAAGATTAAGTCTATTAGAGTATTGTTAGCCATAGCTACATTTCATGATTATGAAATATGGCAAATGGATGTCAAAACCGCTTTCCTTAATGGAAAGTTGGCTGAGGATGTTTACATGGCTCAACCAGAGGGTTTTGTTGATACAAGATACCCTAATAGAGTGTGTAAGCTTGATAAATCCATTTATGGATTGAAACAAGCATCTCGCAGATGGAATCTTTGCTTTGATGAGAAAGTCAAGGAGTTTGGCTTTTCTAGGAGTGAGGATGAGTCTTGTGTGTATGGCAGGGCTAGTGGGAGCATAGTTAGCTTCTTGGTGTTGTATGTGGATGACATACTTCTCATAGGAAACGACGTCCCAACCTTGCAGGAGGTTAAGTCCTGGCTTGGGAAGTGTTTCGCTATGAAGGACCTTGGGGAAGCTGCCTATATCCTAGGGATAAGGATATTGAGAGATAGGAGTAAGAGACTAATTGGACTTAGTCAAAGTACTTACTTGGATAAGGTGCTGAAGAGGTTCAGTATGCAAGATTCCAAGAAAGGAGAATTACCAATCCAGAGTAATGCCAAGCTGAGTAAAACTCAGAGTCCGAGTACAGAGGCTGAGATAGCTGAAATGAGTCATATACCATATGCTTCCGCTGTGGGCTCGATCATGTATGCTATGACTTGTACTCGCCCTGATGTGGCCTTTGCTTTGAGCATGGTCAGTAGATATCAAGGGAACCCTGGCAAGGCACACTGGACAGCGGTAAAGAACATTCTCAAGTATCTGCGGAGGACTAAGGATTGGGTCCTTACCCTCGGAGGCAGTGATGACTTGAGAGTGGAAGGATATAGCGATGCTAGCTTCCAGACTGATAGGAATAATTTCCGCTCTCAGTCAGGCTGGGTCTTTATCCTAAATGGAGGGGCAATTACTTGGAAAAGTTCCAAGCAGGAGACAGTAGCTGATTCTACTTGTGAATCAGAGTACATAGCAGCAAGTGAAGCAGCTAAGGAGGCGATATGGCTAAAGAACTTCATCGGAGACCTTGGAGTTGTACCAGCTATAAAGGAGCCAATGGAAATTTTCTGTGACAGCGAAAGTGCGGTTGCTTTGGCTAAGGAACCAAGAGATCACGGGAGATCTAGGCACATTGACAGAAAATACCATTTCATCAGACATCGAATAGAAGAAGGACTCCTCGTGGCTAAGAGGGTATCATCAGATGAGAACCCGGCAGATCCCCTCACGAAGGGACTGAGCAGGGTTAAGCATTTACAACATGCGAGGAGCATTGGGCTGAAGGATGATATTAGTTTCAATAATTAGATTCCTGAAACTTGTAAAATGTAATTGACATTCGATGATAAATAAAAGTTGTTATTTATTTATGAGTAAGGTGTTACTATCTTGTGTTGATTGTTTACTATGTTTCAATTTTGCATGTTTTTACTTCCAGAATAATTATGTTATTATTCAAACCATCCACAGTCAGTCAAACTTTGGAAGTAAGTATTGATTTAAGACTGTCATGAATTTGGCTTGTATGATTTGTCTAAAAGTGCTTTGGATAATGCAATGGTTGCTACAACATTCATGAGTACTCATAAGGGCTGAGTATTGGATCCAACCCACGCTCACTTGCATCACTTCATGGAATTTATCTCGAGTGATCGTGAGACGGTAATATCATATAAATCTTCAAACCTAGAGATATGAGTTGTTGACTATGAGTTGGTTATTCATTGATTGCACGAAAACGCATTGGTAACTTGATGTTATAAAACGTGCCTTTGTGAATAATTCAACAAGTAGTTAGTACAAGCATATCAGTCGAAGTTTATCTGTTCCTTCTAGAAATAGAAGCGATATCTGGACCCCTCGATGATTTGGTTTTGACCTATGTACCGGGCCCGGTCAGAACCTAATTGATGTGTTCAATTTAGTTCTATGTCGAAACAAATCAGAGATCGAGAAACAAATGCTGGACAATAAGTAAGACCATGTTCCATGTGTTTGTCCGGCTGATATCATGAGAACATAGGATTATATGATCACTTATCTTAAATGGCGTATCATCATCATCTCAGTTCTGAGAGACTTTGAAAGAGCTACGATTGCTAGTCGGATTTTGAAGTCATATTTGCAAATATAGTTATTAGACTTATCCAAGTGGGAGACTGTTGGATATAGTGTCTAAGTCCATAACTTTATTTGGTATGTACTTGACCCGACCCGGCATGGTCCATTTGGGTTGCATGGCATTGCAATACTTGGATAGACTAGATGAGAGAATAAGGCACTTATGATTGTTAATATATTATAAGTTCTAATATATTAATAATAGTATTATTTAATTAGTATTGATCAAGTATTAATCTAGTATTAATTTGGTGATCAAAGTGAGACTAATTAAATATATAGGGTTGATTATGACAATCATCAATTCTTTTATGGTGGATTAATGATCCATGGTTTATGGGTTTGGTTATAACCATATGGAGCTCCATGGATAGTCCATGGGAGTTACAAACCCATGGGTCATGAGAAATCAAGAGTCATGACAATTAAGGGCATTCATGTGTAAACCCTAATTGTGACAACACTATAAAAGGAACCCTATGGCTAGCAAAATCGTGACCTAGTGTTACTAGAGAGGGCATAACCGATTTTGAGTGCTAGAAGTATTCTCTCAAGGATAAGTGTCTGACTTTGGTTGTTAACGATTTTGATACATTCACCATAACTCCCAATGAATCTGTAGCCTCTGCTTTGAATATGTACATAATTGTTGTGAACAATATGACTGCACATGGTATAGTCAGAACTCCTCTCGAGTATAATCTAAAGTTTATCAATAGCCTCGGAAAAGGTTGGGAGAACATCAAGTCATGTCTTCAAAGTAACAGATCTCTAAAGAAACTGAAGCTTTATCAACTATTTGACGAACTACAAGGCCACGAATCTAACGTTGCTCAAACGTTAAGAGAACTGTCAGGAGGTCCTCTTGCCTTGGTTAGTTGTGTTAACCCACTAATTTCGAACCCATCTGTTTCAGATCCTTTTGGAACTATCCCACCTTTTTCTCCTGTTCAACCAACAATTCCTACACCACCTACTCCACCTGTTTCGAACCATTCTTTTGAAGAAAATCTTGATCTCGATCCAGTTGAGTCCGAACTTCGCTTTCAACAGGAATTCACACTAATGTACATGAAGTGCAAACGTCCATGGAATCCCAGTCATAAACCTTATAAGAACCGATTTCAAGCCCCTCATCAAAATAATCCACAACCATTTCCTAAACCTTTAGAAAACCCACCTGCATACCGACCCAACATCCCAAATCACTCCTCGGAATCCCAAGAAATTTTGAAATCAGTCAAACTCAAGATAGTTTGTCATAAATGTGGTCTTGGTAACCATTTTGCTAAAGACTATTTGGTTGAAACCTTTCAGAAACCGAAGGTAAAAGATTTTGCATACTATGCTCGCAGAGCCCAAGAGCTGGCAGAAAGTGAGAAAGCTTTTGTTACCATAGTGTCAAGAAATGTTGATGGGTATTGGTCTTCCGGAGATGAGGATGGAGTGAGAACTGGAAGGAACATGTTGTTGGATATAGTGTCTAAGTCCATAACTTTATTTGGTATGTACTTGACCCGACCCGGCATGGTCCATTTGGGTTGCATGGCATTGCAATATTTGGATAGACTAGATGAGAGAATAAGGCACTTATGATTGTTAATATATTATAAGTTCTAATATATTAATAATAGTATTATTTAATTAGTATTGATCAAGTATTAATCTAGTATTAATTTGGTGATCAAAGTGAGACTAATTAAATATATAGGGTTGATTATGACAATCATCAATTCTTTTATGGTGGATTAATGATCCATGGTTTATGGGTTTGGTTATAACCATATGGAGCTCCATGGATAGTCCATGGGAGTTACAAACCCATGGGTCATGAGAAATCAAGAGTCATGACAATTAAGGGCATTCATGTGTAAACCCTAATTGTGACAACACTATAAAAGGAACCCTATGGCTAGCAAAATCGTGACCTAGTGTTACTAGAGAGGGCATAACCGATTTTGAGTGCTAGAAGTATTCTCTCAAGCTATTCCAAGTCTTGTGGTGTTGTGTGAAGCATTTGAGGCACAACATTTGGGGTGCTAGGCTCACAAAGTCTTGAAGGAATCCAAGCAACAACAAGGTATGTATTTCTACTAGTTTTATGTTCTATGTAATCCCCATGCCATGCTAGTTAGGAAATAACCTTGAAAAAGAAATTTGCATGTATATAGAGAAAACATAGATTCAAGGTTATTAGGGTTGCATGAACACTTAGGAAGTGTTAGAATGCTCAAAACCCATCAGTGGTATCAGAGCCTAGGATTGTTTTCTGTATACTTGATGCAAAACTGCTTAAAAATCGAAAATTCTGCATTCTGATGACTGGACTCGCCGAGTCCATGGGGAGGACTCGCCGAGTCCATGAACAAATTCATCCTACTCGACGAGTAGAATAATGCACTCGGCGAGTAGGAGCGTGCTGGGCAGTTTTTTCGAGTTTTGTTGCTGAGAATGGATTAAGATCATTATCCCAATCTGTTTTGGACTTGTAAAATCTGTTTTTCAAAATGATAATGATTATGTTAACCCATTTTACATGACTTTTATCAATTTTCAAGTATTGTATATATTTATATGATTTTCTTGAAATTGCTTGACATGAATTTGTGTTCATATGAGTTTAGAAGATCATAGGAATTATGTGTAACCTCCATGTGTGTTTAATTCATGATCTTAATGGCTATGATGGTGTCCATAACTTGTCCTCAAGTTATGGATAACCAAAAGTCACTTCTTTAAATTGTGATTAAAGAACTAAAGAGGTTTCATAAAATGAAGAGTCTTCATTTTTTATGAACCATTAAAACTCATAAGTTACAAATTGAAGAGACTTGGAATAGTTTCAAATCTTGCCCTCAAGTTTTGAAATTTGAAAAGTCTTACACTTTAATACTTTAATTCCAAATTAAACCTTAGATTTTTAAAAAGTTTAAAAATCAACACTTATACTATTATTATAATTTTATTATATAGATATGTATAAGAATATGTCATTCTTACCGTTAGTAGGCCTCATTCACGAAGCCGGTCTATAAGGGGGGTATAAGGTTGTTGCCTATAAAATGGTGACTTAATGGGTGTCCACTCTCACCCACCGCTTCCTTGATCGGTGGAGGGTCGTTAGCCGAACGGGTAGGATACGACTTTAAATACTCGTTAAAAGTATAATGAATTATAAAGTAACTATACATTATAAATTCCCAATCTTAGTTACTTTAGGAAAATGTGAAATTGGTGCTAGCCCATAAAATTACACTTTGTACCTTACCAAGTCGTTAGTGGAGCGTGTGTGGTTAACCGGCACACTAACATTGACTAGTAAGAGTGGCAAAGGGTAACTTAACTTTATTATAGATCGGTGGAGCGTGTGTGGTTAACCGGCACATCGATTAGGTAATATTGTTGAGGGTACCAAGTCAATTTGTATGGTTATTCACACCTTGTTTGTGATCCTCGGCATCACAGTCACAAACTTGAGAGGGCACAATCGAGATTCAAACATGCCATTGAAAAGTTCAATGTATCTCAAAAGATCTAGGAGTTTCAAAACCAATAAAACCTAATAATAAAATATTTCGTTCTTATGGTGGAAATTGGTAAATCGTCATTTACCTACCTTCAAATATTTTATAGTATGGATTACGGCATCCCTCTTCCAACTATAAATAGTTTGTTGGATCCTAGCCTTAATATTTCATTTGGGTGAATTATTAAGGATTCCTAATCTAATGAAACTTGTCTTTCTTTCCTTTCAGATGTCTTCCAACAATGCTTCTGGCTCAAACCCAACAGGCTCCTTTTCCCTTATGAACTTGTGTGGTAAGGTCATCTTTGATGGATCCAATTTCAATGAGTGGATCAGAAACATCAGAATGATTACCCGCTATGAGGACAAATAATATGTCCTCGATAGGGAGCTTAAGGTTGTGAGTGAAGCCACTGCTACTCCTAAAGAGTTTGCGGAGTTTGTTGCATATGAAAAGGATGCTACTAAAGTAGCATGCATCATGATGGCCACCATGACTCCTGAACTTCAAAAATCCTATGAAGATTTCTACCCCTATGAGATGCACCTGGATCTGATGGAAAGGTACCATCAGAGCGCGCGTCAGGAGAGGTATGAAATCATCTCCTCCATGATAACCGCAAGGATGAAGGATGGTGAACCCATCACCGGTCACTTGTAGAAGATGCAAAGGTTCGTTGACCGGTTGCTGAAGCTAAATGTTGACTTTCCTGAGGAAATGGCGATTGACATCATTCTCCATTCCTTACCTCCAAGTTATGATCAGTTTCGTATGACTTATCATATGAACAAGGAGGAAGTCACACTTAGCAAACTTCAAGGACTCTTAAGGACAGCTGAAAATGGCCTTAAGGGTAAAGCGGTTGCTACTTCTACTCCTTCAACAGCCCCTGTTCTGGCTATTGGGCAGGGAAAGGGTAAGAAGAGGAAAAGCCCTTCGAAGGGTACCAAGGGTAAGACTCTTGATGGTTCCTCTTCAAGTGGGACAAAGAAAGGTCCCATTACTCCTTCTTCAAACCCAAAGGAAGCACAGTGCTTCTATTGCCAGGATAAGGGACACTTCAAGCGAAGCTGCCCTATATATCTGCAAGATGTAAAGGATGGGAAGGTTAAACCCACCCATGCAGGTATTTACACAATATTGTCTAATAACTCATCTAATGCTAATTCTTGGGTGCTTGATACAGGTTGTGGTATTCACATCTGTACTGATTTGCAGGCACTAAGAAGAAGTGAGCAAGTGGAGCACGGGAAGATAAACTTAGTCATGGGCAACAGGAAAGCATCACCTGTTACCAAGATAGGAGTTTATTCTTTATTGCTTAATAATGGGTTAATGTTAGATTTGAATAAGTGTTGTTACTCGCCCGAAATGGCGAGAAATATTATTTCTTTTCATGGCTTGTACAAACAAGGTTTTTCATTTTCATTTGATAATAAAAATGGTGCTATTAATGTTTATTACAATGATGTATTTTACTTTAAAGCATTACCTTGTGATGGTGTATATGAAGCCGTGAATGTTGTAGACAATCTAGGAAATAATGTGTTGTATATTGATTCTTCAGATAGCTTGGATAAAGCATCCTTGTGGCATTGTCGTCTTGGACATGTTAACAAGAAGCGCATAGGCCAACTCCAAAAGGCTGGAGTCTTGGAATCATTTGACCTCAAGTCAGATGATAGTTGCGAGTCTTGTTTACTTGGAAAAATGATAAAGTCACCCTTCACAGGTACTTGTGATAGGGGTGAAGGTTTGTTGGACCTTGTACACACGGATGTGTGTGGGCCCTTCAGAGTTGCTACAAGGGATGCTAATCGCTATTATGTGACTTTTACTGATGATTACAGTAGATATGGATATATTTACTTAATCAAGCATAAGTCAGAAACCTTTGAAAAATTCAAAGAGTTTAAGCAGGAAGTCGAGAATCAATTGGGCAGGAACATCAAGATGCTCCGATCCGATCGGGGAGGAGAGTATCTTAGCATTGAGTTCCTTGACTATCTTAAGGAATGTGGGATTGTCTCACAATTGACACCTCCCAGAACACCACAGTTGAATGGTGTAGCTGAGAGGCGCAATCGAACCTTGCTGGATATGGTTCGTTCCATGATGAGTCGAGCTTCATTACCAATCTCTTTCTGGGGGTATGCCTTAGAGACTGCCGCCCATATCCTTAATCTAGTCCCTACTAAAAAGGTTGCCAAAACACCTCACGAGATGTGGACTGGGAAAGTTCCCAATTTGGACCACATCAAGATTTGGGGTTGTGAAGCTTTCGTGAGGCGTGAGACTCATGATAAGCTTGAACCTCGAAGTGAGAGGTGTATTTTCATCGGCTACCCACAAAGATCCTTTGGTTACCTCTTCTACAGACCCAGTGATAATGTGGTCTTTGTAGCAAGAAGAGGAGTCTTTCGTGAGAGAGAATTCATAAGCCAAGGGGACAGTGGGAGGCAAATTGACCTTGAAGAGCTTCAAGAGTCAAGTGGTGAAGGAACCTCAAATGCTATCGACCAACCTGAGGAGGAAACTCCTGTTGATCCGATAGATGAGTCTGTACCTCCAAGACGTTCCACTAGGGTGAGGAACACACCTGATTTTTATTATGGTTATCACATCACCACTGAAGGTGATACATTTATTAGTGATAGTACACTAATAGATTTGGATGAACCTAATAATTACAGGGAAGCCATGGCAGGCCCTGAGTCTGCTAAATGGAAAGAGGCTATGGACAGCGAGATTCAGTCCATGTATGACAATCAAGTTTGGAACTTGGTTGACAATGTACCAGGTCGAAACACAGTTGGGTGCAAATGGATCTTCAAGAAGAAGACCGACATGGATGGGAAGGTACATACTTACAAAGCGCGACTGGTTGCGAAGGGCTTTACTCAAACTCCGGGAGTTGACTATGATGAGACCTTCTCACCAGTAGCTAAGATTAAGTCTATTAGAGTATTGTTAGCCATAGCTACATTTCATGATTATGAAATATGGCAAATGGATGTCAAAACCGCTTTCCTTAATGGAAAGTTGGCTGAGGATGTTTACATGGCTCAACCAGAGGGTTTTGTTGATACAAGATACCCTAATAGAGTGTGTAAGCTTGATAAATCCATTTATGGATTGAAACAAGCATCTCGCAGATGGAATCTTTGCTTTGATGAGAAAGTCAAGGAGTTTGGCTTTTCTAGGAGTGAGGATGAGTCTTGTGTGTATGGCAGGGCTAGTGGGAGCATAGTTAGCTTCTTGGTGTTGTATGTGGATGACATACTTCTCATAGGAAACGACGTCCCAACCTTGCAGGAGGTTAAGTCCTGGCTTGGGAAGTGTTTCGCTATGAAGGACCTTGGGGAAGCTGCCTATATCCTAGGGATAAGGATATTGAGAGATAGGAGTAAGAGACTAATTGGACTTAGTCAAAGTACTTACTTGGATAAGGTGCTGAAGAGGTTCAGTATGCAAGATTCCAAGAAAGGAGAATTACCAATCCAGAGTAATGCCAAGCTGAGTAAAACTCAGAGTCCGAGTACAGAGGCTGAGATAGCTGAAATGAGTCATATACCATATGCTTCCGCTGTGGGCTCGATCATGTATGCTATGACTTGTACTCGCCCTGATGTGGCCTTTGCTTTGAGCATGGTCAGTAGATATCAAGGGAACCCTGGCAAGGCACACTGGACAGCGGTAAAGAACATTCTCAAGTATCTGCGGAGGACTAAGGATTGGGTCCTTACCCTCGGAGGCAGTGATGACTTGAGAGTGGAAGGATATAGCGATGCTAGCTTCCAGACTGATAGGAATAATTTCCGCTCTCAGTCAGGCTGGGTCTTTATCCTAAATGGAGGGGCAATTACTTGGAAAAGTTCCAAGCAGGAGACAGTAGCTGATTCTACTTGTGAATCAGAGTACATAGCAGCAAGTGAAGCAGCTAAGGAGGCGATATGGCTAAAGAACTTCATCGGAGACCTTGGAGTTGTACCAGCTATAAAGGAGCCAATGGAAATTTTCTGTGACAGCGAAAGTGCGGTTGCTTTGGCTAAGGAACCAAGAGATCACGGGAGATCTAGGCACATTGACAGAAAATACCATTTCATCAGACATCGAATAGAAGAAGGACTCCTCGTGGCTAAGAGGGTATCATCAGATGAGAACCCGGCAGATCCCCTCACGAAGGGACTGAGCAGGGTTAAGCATTTACAACATGCGAGGAGCATTGGGCTGAAGGATGATATTAGTTTCAATAATTAGATTCCTGAAACTTGTAAAATGTAATTGACATTCGATGATAAATAAAAGTTGTTATTTATTTATGAGTAAGGTGTTACTATCTTGTGTTGATTGTTTACTATGTTTCAATTTTGCATGTTTTTACTTCCAGAATAATTATGTTATTATTCAAACCATCCACAGTCAGTCAAACTTTGGAAGTAAGTATTGATTTAAGACTGTCATGAATTTGGCTTGTATGATTTGTCTAAAAGTGCTTTGGATAATGCAATGGTTGCTACAACATTCATGAGTACTCATAAGGGCTGAGTATTGGATCCAACCCACGCTCACTTGCATCACTTCATGGAATTTATCTCGAGTGATCGTGAGACGGTAATATCATATAAATCTTCAAACCTAGAGATATGAGTTGTTGACTATGAGTTGGTTATTCATTGATTGCACGAAAACGCATTGGTAACTTGATGTTATAAAACGTGCCTTTGTGAATAATTCAACAAGTAGTTAGTACAAGCATATCAGTCGAAGTTTATCTGTTCCTTCTAGAAATAGAAGCGATATCTGGACCCCTCGATGATTTGGTTTTGACCTATGTACCGGGCCCGGTCAGAACCTAATTGATGTGTTCAATTTAGTTCTATGTCGAAACAAATCAGAGATCGAGAAACAAATGCTGGACAATAAGTAAGACCATGTTCCATGTGTTTGTCCGGCTGATATCATGAGAACATAGGATTATATGATCACTTATCTTAAATGGCGTATCATCATCATCTCAGTTCTGAGAGACTTTGAAAGAGCTACGATTGCTAGTCGGATTTTGAAGTCATATTTGCAAATATAGTTATTAGACTTATCCAAGTGGGAGACTGTTGGATATAGTGTCTAAGTCCATAACTTTATTTGGTATGTACTTGACCCGACCCGGCATGGTCCATTTGGGTTGCATGGCATTGCAATACTTGGATAGACTAGATGAGAGAATAAGGCACTTATGATTGTTAATATATTATAAGTTCTAATATATTAATAATAGTATTATTTAATTAGTATTGATCAAGTATTAATCTAGTATTAATTTGGTGATCAAAGTGAGACTAATTAAATATATAGGGTTGATTATGACAATCATCAATTCTTTTATGGTGGATTAATGATCCATGGTTTATGGGTTTGGTTATAACCATATGGAGCTCCATGGATAGTCCATGGGAGTTACAAACCCATGGGTCATGAGAAATCAAGAGTCATGACAATTAAGGGCATTCATGTGTAAACCCTAATTGTGACAACACTATAAAAGGAACCCTATGGCTAGCAAAATCGTGACCTAGTGTTACTAGAGAGGGCATAACCGATTTTGAGTGCTAGAAGTATTCTCTCAAGGATAAGTGTCTGACTTTGGTTGTTAACGATTTTGATACATTCACCATAACTCCCAATGAATCTGTAGCCTCTGCTTTGAATATGTACATAATTGTTGTGAACAATATGACTGCACATGGTATAGTCAGAACTCCTCTCGAGTATAATCTAAAGTTTATCAATAGCCTCGGAAAAGGTTGGGAGAACATCAAGTCATGTCTTCAAAGTAACAGATCTCTAAAGAAACTGAAGCTTTATCAACTATTTGACGAACTACAAGGCCACGAATCTAACGTTGCTCAAACGTTAAGAGAACTGTCAGGAGGTCCTCTTGCCTTGGTTAGTTGTGTTAACCCACTAATTTCGAACCCATCTGTTTCAGATCCTTTTGGAACTATCCCACCTTTTTCTCCTGTTCAACCAACAATTCCTACACCACCTACTCCACCTGTTTCGAACCATTCTTTTGAAGAAAATCTTGATCTCGATCCAGTTGAGTCCGAACTTCGCTTTCAACAGGAATTCACACTAATGTACATGAAGTGCAAACGTCCATGGAATCCCAGTCATAAACCTTATAAGAACCGATTTCAAGCCCCTCATCAAAATAATCCACAACCATTTCCTAAACCTTTAGAAAACCCACCTGCATACCGACCCAACATCCCAAATCACTCCTCGGAATCCCAAGAAATTTTGAAATCAGTCAAACTCAAGATAGTTTGTCATAAATGTGGTCTTGGTAACCATTTTGCTAAAGACTATTTGGTTGAAACCTTTCAGAAACCGAAGGTAAAAGATTTTGCATACTATGCTCGCAGAGCCCAAGAGCTGGCAGAAAGTGAGAAAGCTTTTGTTACCATAGTGTCAAGAAATGTTGATGGGTATTGGTCTTCCGGAGATGAGGATGGAGTGAGAACTGGAAGGAACATGTTGTTGGATATAGTGTCTAAGTCCATAACTTTATTTGGTATGTACTTGACCCGACCCGGCATGGTCCATTTGGGTTGCATGGCATTGCAATATTTGGATAGACTAGATGAGAGAATAAGGCACTTATGATTGTTAATATATTATAAGTTCTAATATATTAATAATAGTATTATTTAATTAGTATTGATCAAGTATTAATCTAGTATTAATTTGGTGATCAAAGTGAGACTAATTAAATATATAGGGTTGATTATGACAATCATCAATTCTTTTATGGTGGATTAATGATCCATGGTTTATGGGTTTGGTTATAACCATATGGAGCTCCATGGATAGTCCATGGGAGTTACAAACCCATGGGTCATGAGAAATCAAGAGTCATGACAATTAAGGGCATTCATGTGTAAACCCTAATTGTGACAACACTATAAAAGGAACCCTATGGCTAGCAAAATCGTGACCTAGTGTTACTAGAGAGGGCATAACCGATTTTGAGTGCTAGAAGTATTCTCTCAAGCTATTCCAAGTCTTGTGGTGTTGTGTGAAGCATTTGAGGCACAACATTTGGGGTGCTAGGCTCACAAAGTCTTGAAGGAATCCAAGCAACAACAAGGTATGTATTTCTACTAGTTTTATGTTCTATGTAATCCCCATGCCATGCTAGTTAGGAAATAACCTTGAAAAAGAAATTTGCATGTATATAGAGAAAACATAGATTCAAGGTTATTAGGGTTGCATGTACACTTAGGAAGTGTTAGAATGCTCAAAACCCATCACATGTGTCTTATGGCAAGTCAATTGATCGAGTGTGATGAAGGCTATTGGTCTTCAGGTTCAGAAGAATACGATGATGATGTTGAACCGAACTTTTGCTACATGGCAACAAACGATCCACACGGCAAAAGCATCATCCAGCCAGATCCAATCGGATATGATAGTTATTGATAGAGCCTATTAGTCTACCATAGAAGTAAGTGAGAAGTTGGATAGTGAACTGACTCGTCTTAGATTATGCTTTGAAGATCGCAAGCTTAAGACATAATCACTAGAGAGAAAGCTTGTAATGTCTAAAGATGAATGTATCATTTTAAAAGACAAATATAAAATCACCTTTTGTGAAAGAAATATCCTAGTTTCTGATAACAAACGTCTTAATGCCAAAATTGATGTTTTGCATAGCTTTATTTATATTATTGAAGCAAACGAACGGATGACACATAATTTTTGTCACCCATGGTCCAAAACACCAGGCCTCGGAAGTGAGTTTCTGAAACCTGCTGTCCGTCCCTTGAAGGAACTTCAAAATCTAACGTTTATGGGAGACGTTCCGAACCATACTCATTTGGATACCCCTGTTGTCTTCTTCTATTCTGATGAATCTCAACACTCTAATTTTGACTTCACCTATTCTCTTGCATGGGGTCATCACATGATCCTCATAGAATGGATAATCCTTATTTAGGATCATTTTAAAAGCTTCCACGGCAGTGGCCATGTCAATATTTGGAATGTTCAACACTTCCCTACCAAACCTGTTTACAAAATCTATAAGGGATTCCTTAGGATCCTGAACTACTCGATATAGATCACTAGTGATCCTTTATGTCCTGTTACAAGAGAACTGATTATTAAAAAGGTTAACTAAATGATCAAAAGAAGTATTGGAATAAAGATGAACGTTAAGAAGCCATTCCAAGGCTGATCATGTGAGGGTTGTACCAAAATCCTTGCATAAACAATCTTATTTTAAGTGTAATGGGATTGGAATGATTTCCATTCTTTCCCTGTATTGTGTTATGTGTTCCTCAGGATCCGCGGTTCCGTCGTACGGCTTCATTCTGGGAGTCTAGAAGTGTTTTGGAACTTCAGTATCGACTATTGTGTCACACCCCCGAACCGTCAGAACGGACGGCGGAAACGTCCGGGGGCGGGCGACGTCATGCGTAGTATCACAACAATCGTATCATAGTAATCAAAGTAAACACAACCATTACATTAAAATATGAATATTTACATTTGTTTGAAAACATAGTTTGTACATATCAGTATATTCAAAAGTAACAAAAGATAAATACTGGACTTCAAGATGCTCCGTCTTCTCCAAAAGTGGGCGAAGGTACCTGTCTATCGTTGCCCTGAGAATACAAGCGATTTTGAAAACGTATCAGCATAAAGCTGGTGAGTTCATAAGCATGTTTTTGTATTGGAAACTAGTCACTGAATTTGTAAAATTGATTCCTTTTCGTTATAAGTAAATATCGTTTGAAAACCCTGGTTACCACCAGTAAGTAGTTTTATTACTCAAATAAAACCAAGAGTAGATCGCTGGAATACCCTCCAGTAAGTAGATAGGTAGTTTTACTAATTAAAATATTGAAGAAGAAATCCCGTAAACAAGGTTAGTTTATACTTATTGTGAGTCGGATAACCATGCTGATATGACGCGTGACCTCCTTGACGTTTCTTCAGACGTCGTACGATTACAAAATTTGTCACCCCAGGCGTGCCCGCCTAACTGTAGCTAACAGTTCAGGTGTGGGATTGTCAGTCCCGAATAGATCTATTCACAAATTTCACGCTCTCCCTCCAGGAGACTCTGGTTATACTTCCGGAGAGGATTTATTGGTACCCAGAAGGGCATAACGAAGATAAGTCTCACAATCCTGTATTAACTAGTTTACGTGTAGTTCGGTTATTTTCGAATTCGAAATCGTTAATAAGCAATGTAGAGTATAAATAATTATACAAAATAATTATTTAGTAAGATACTCTCGTTATTTGAATGGATAAACTAAATCTGTCATAGTTTATGTATTTGAATTTGCATGAAGTTTGATTCTGAAATACCGGTAATGAAATCCCCAAACTATACCTATTATAGTTTGATTGATAAGTTATGATCATGTGCTGTTCTGAAAACTATGCAATTATGTTTAGAAAACATCCTTTATGCTCCGCATATTACAAAAGGAATAAAGTATCTAAATGTTTAACGTAAAACCATTGTAATTGCATCAGTTTTTAAGTTGCGAAAACCTTTATGTTTGGCTTGTATTCCCCCCCTGAAAACATTATAAAAACTTATAAAAGCGTAGGGGTATGAACTCACTGTTTAACGTAGGATTCGGATGTACGATCAGTTACGAGTACTGAGTGTCAACTGATGTTTCGTATGCAAGTGGATCCTATTAACATATAATAACACATATATGTATTAGATTAAGGTATTCCTTGACAAAACATGGTGGGAAACCACCCTAAGGACTTGGAAACGCTTGTCGGGACCCTATATGATCAAACAAAGGAGGTGTACGGCCAAAAGCGTGTGTGTGCGGCCAGGGTGTGTGGCCAGGACGTGTGTGCGGTCATACATGGGAGTGTGCGGCCGTACAGAGGGGGTGTGCGGCCGTACACAGGAGTGTGCGACCGTACACTCCTCATTTGTGCCCGAAATGTCGATTTTTAGGTGTTCTAGTGCTAATACCAAGTCCAACTAGCAAATGGAGGCCAAACTCTTCACTTTGGAGAGTCTTTAAGGTGTGTACGACCACCTTATGAAGGTGTGCGGCCATACACCTTCAAAGGATGAAGAACACGAAGAACACTATGAGTTTTAAGCTTAGATTCAGGTGTCTTACCAATCTAACAAGCTGAATGATGAAGTAATTCACGTTTTTGAGGCCTTTAGAGTGTTCTTGGATGAAGTTTTTAGAAAGAGAAAGTAGTGAGAGAAAGTTGAGTGCAACCAAAGGAAAGGAATGAGTGAAGGGATCTCCTCTTTTATATAGAGGAGGGTGTACAGTTGGAGGGTGGGTGTGCGGCCACACACCCATGTGTACGGCCGTACACTCCTCCCGAGAGGGTGTATGGCCCGAATGTTGTACTATAACTTGGTATTACTCGACCTAGTACTCAACCTTTGATTGTACGAGGCTTAGAAAGTATCATTACACCCTTAAATGGTGTTAAATGATGATAAAATCGAGTTTAATATTGATAACATTAACTGATCTTACAAGTTAGAAGTTTCGGGTTGTCACATCATCCCCCCGTTAGAGGGAATTTCGTCCCGAAATTCGCATATAGAATACAAATCATGAATTAGGGAAAGAGATGCGGATACTTCTGTTTCATTTGATCTTCGCGCTCCCAAGTGAATTCAGGTCCCCGCTTGGCATTCCAGCGAACCTTCACTATCGGGATGCGACTTTGTTTTGTTCGTTTGATCTCCTTATCCATGATTTCGATTGGTTCTTCCACAAAGTTTAGATTCTCGTTGATTTCAATCTCATCGAGAGGAATAGTAAGAGTCTCATCGGATAAGCACTTTTTAAGGTTCGAGACGTGGAAGACGGGATGAATGTTGTTAAGCTCTTGAAGTAAACGGAGTTTGTAGGCTACAGGACCGATCCTGGCGAGGATCTCGAACGGTCCTATGTATCTTGGATTCAGCTTTCCACGCTTCCCAAAGCGTATCATGCCTTTCCAGGGCTAAACCTTCAACAAAACACGGTCTCCAACCTGGAACTCCAAGGGTTTTCGTCGTATATCGGCGTAGCTCTTTTGCTATCTCATGAGGCTTTCAGTCGTTCTCGGATTTGGACGATCTTTTCTGTGGTTTCGCGAATTATTTCTGGGCCGGTGAGAGTGTTGTTGGGGACTTGTCCCTTGGAAAGCTGCGTGTCGCCTACCTCAGCCCAGCACAGAGGGGATCTGCACTTACGGCCATATAGGGCTTCAAACGGCGCAACTTTAATACTGGTGTGGTAGCTTTTGTTGTAGGAGAACTCGACCAAGGGTAAATAGGTGTCCCACGACTTTCCGAAATCGATAACACATGCTCTCAACATGTCTTCCAGGATCTGGATGGTTCTCTCACTCTGCCCGTCTGTCTGAGGATGATAAGCTGTACTCATGTCCAGCTTAGTTCCAAGAGCCTTCTGCAGTGACTGCCAGAATCTCGAAGTGAACCTGCTATCTCGATCGGAGATAATGGATACAGGTACACAATGTAGTCAGACTATCTCTTGGATGTAGATTCGTGTAAGTCTCTCCATTTTGAAGGTTTCCTTGATCGGCAGGAAGTGAGCGGATTTAGTTAGTCGGTCGACTATTACCCAGATGGTGTCGTACCCACTCGGAGATTTGGGTAATTTGGTGATGAAATCCATGGTAATCCTCTCCCACTTCTCTTCGGGAATTTCCGGCTGTTGGAGCAGACCTGAGGGCTTCTGATATTCGATTTTCACCTTGGCGCAAGTCAGACACTTGCCCACAAATGTAGCGATCTCTGCTTTCATATTTGGCCACCAATATAGTTTCTTGAGATCGAGGTACATCTTATCCGAACCTGGATGAACATAGTATCTGGTCCTGTGAGCTTCGTTCATGACGACTTCTCTGTAACCACCAAACTTTGGGGTCTAGATCCGGTCCATGAAATAATAGACTCCGTCTCCCTTGATCTCTAGGTTCTTATCCATTCCTCTCAAGGCCTCATCCGTGATGTTTTCTGGCTTTAGGGCTTCCAGCTGGGCTTCTCTGATTTGTGCGGATAAGTGGGAATGGATAGTCATAGTTAGTGCTTTCGCACTGTGACTTGTGTACTCTTTGCGACTAAGAGCATCCGCCACTACATTGGCCTTGCCGGGATGGTAGCGTATTTCGCACTCGTAATCGCTGAGTAGCTCAACCCATCGCCGTTGTCGCATGTTCAACTCCTTCTGATCGAAGATGTGCTGCAGGCTTTTATGGTCAGTGAAGATAGTGCACTTGGTTCCGTAGAGATAATGTCTCCATATCTTCAATGCGAAGACCACTGCTCCCAATTCCAGGTCGTGCGTTGTGTAGTTGACTTCGTGTGTTTTCAGCTGTCTCGAGGCGTAAGCAATAACTTTTCCCCGCTGCATGAGCACACAGCCTAAGCCCTGATTGGATGCATCGCAGTAGACAACGAAATCCTCCGTCCCTTCGGGCAGTGACAGGATAGGTGTGCTGCATAGGGCCTCCTTCAACGTTTGGAACGCCGTGTCTTTCTTTTCACTCCAACAAAAGGGTACACCTTTCTGAGTCAAAGTGGTTAAGGGTTTGGCAATCCTGGAGAAATTCTGGATAAATCTGCGATAATAGCCAGCGAGACCCAAGAATTGACGAACTTCTGTGGGTGTCTTTGGTGCTGACCAGTTCTCTATCGCTTTGATTTTGGAAGGGTCCACGTGAATGCCTTCCTCGCTTACCACGTGACCTAGGAAGGTTACTTTTCGAATCCAGAATTCGCATTTGGAGAATTTTGCGTAAAGCTTCTCCACCCTTAGAGTTTCCAGCACCAATCTCAAGTGCCGTTTGTGATCTTCCTCGCTTCTGGAATAGACAAGTATATCGTCGATGAACACGATGACAAACTTGTCCAGGAAAGGACGGCACACCCGATTCATCAGGTCCATGAATACTGCCGGTGCGTTAGTTAGACCAAAGGGCATTACTACAAACTCGTAGTGACCATATCGAGTCCGAAAAGCTGTTTTAGGAACATCACTCTCATGGACTCGCAGCTGATGGTACCCTGATCTTAGATCTATTTTCGAGAAGTAGCTGGCTCCTTGAAGTTTGTCGAAGAGATCATCAATTCGGGGAAGAGGGTAACGGTTTTTGACAGTGAGCTTGTTCAGCTCTCGATAATCGATACACATCCGAAAGGATCCATCCTTCTTTTTCACAAACAAGATCGGGGCTCCCCAGGGTGAGGAACTCGGTCTGATGAATCCTTTGCTGAGCAGCTCATTGAGTTGACTGGATAGCTCCTGCATTTCTGCTGGTGTTAGGCGATATGGAGATTTAGCTACGGGAGTAGCTCCGGGGACTAAGTCGATACGAAACTCGACTTGGCGTTCAGGAGGGATTCCCGGAAGCTCCTCGGGAAAGACATCAGGAAAGTTGCAGACTTCGGGAATGCTCTCAAGGTCTTTAACTTCCTGTTTTCCGTTAACAACATGGGCTAGGAAAGCATGACATTCCTTTTGCATAAGTTTCTGAGCTTTGATGCACGAGATGATACGTAGATTTGAACTGAGTTTATCGCCGTAGATCATGAGAGTTTCGCCAGAGGGAAGGTTGAGACGGATGGCTTTTTCGAAACAAAGGATATCAGCACGATTGGCGCTCAACCAATCCATGCCAATGATGACATCAAAACTTTTTATGGAGACTGGCATAAGATCGATGGGAAATGAATGATCGTTCAGGGTAAGAGTACAACCGCGGATTATATCATTAGCGCTCTCCTTCTCACCGTTAGCCATTTCGACGGTAAATGTTTCGGTTAAGGGTTGAGGCATATGTTTAAGAAAATACTTGAATGCATGACTAACAAAACTTCTTTCAGCACCAGAATCGAAAAGAATGCATCCATAAGAGTTATCGAGGAGGAACGTACCCGTCACAACGGTAGGGTCAACCACGGCCTCCTCTTGCCCCATAGATAGTACTCTCCTGGTGTTACCAGTTGTTGCTGCCTTGGGGCAGTTTCTCTTGAAATGCCCGACTTCCCCACAGCCGTAACAGGCTTGACCAACACCTACTCCAGAGGCCTGATCGGTTGGTTGGACTGGGTTTCTGCAGCCTCGAGCCAGGTGGCCCTTTTGACCACAGTTGTTGCAGAGCATCTCATGACATGGACCAGGGATGCGTTGATGATAACTGCACTTATTGCACCAAGGGAGGGTACCAGTATACCTACTGGTAGGTGCTTGAGTTGCAGGAGCAGCGACAGGGGTAGTAGCAGCGTGAATTGCTACCGTATGTTGCTTCTTTGAGGGCTCTTGCGAAGACTGACCCTTTCTCTGTTTCCAGAACTTTCTTTTCTCACCACTCCCCTTAGCCGGTTCAGGAGTGGCTGCCACTTCATCGAGATCGACTCCATGATCGATCAAAGTCTGCGCCAGGCACTTGGCGCTATCAAATGTAGTTGGCCGAGCAGCCAAGACATTTCCTTTGGTCGGCTGGGTCAGTCCCCAAATGTATCTTTCAACCTTTTTGCTTTCCGGAGTGACCATCCCCAGGCATAGAAGTGCTAGGTCTTCAAACCTAGATGTGTAAGCAGCAATGTCGGAACCCTTCATCTTTAGGTTCCAGAGTTCGTGCTCCAGTTTCTGCATTTCGCCCCGTGGGCAGTACTCAGCAAGCATGAGCTCTTTCAAGCTCTCCCAACCCATAGCATTTGCTATTGGCATGGTCAGGGACTTGACCCAGCCATTCCACCAGGTCAATGCTTTGTTGGTGAAAGTGCAAGCGGCGAATTTCACCTTGTTGGCTCCAGAACAAGAGCAGATTTCGAAGAGAGACTCGATCTTTTCGAACCATCGAGTCAGGGCAATAACACCTGCAGTGCCGTCGAAGGATGTGGGTTTTGCGTTCATGAAGTCTTTACAGGAGCACTCCTTCTGGTGCCCTTGACTCCCTTCAGGATGTGTACCACCTCCCGGTCCACCAGACCCACCAGGATTCATCTGTGACATCGCGGCAGCCACAGCAGCAGTAACAGCCGCTTGAAACATAGCGTGATTTAATTGAGGAGGTGGAGGAGCTGGATTTGTTGGGGGATCGTTGTTCTTTTTGCTGGGTCTTTTCTTTGGAGGCATCTTGTTCTAAAATGATCAGGAAGAAGAGGGTGGTAAGTCCTCTGGAATCGAATCAAGAGATATAAAGCAAGATTATATATCTCAATATGATAACTAGAGTGTTCTACTAAGCGATAAGCAAGGAAGGACTACCAATGCAATTTAGTTATCGCTAAAAGGAATGAGTAGCAACACTTGGAAGTGAATTTCAACAATGAACTTGACTCTAGTAAAATACTCCTATAGTATTTTAAGTTTGACTGTTTTGTTCTTTCGATGACTTGTTGTATGGGTACTTGGTAAGTTTTAGGCCTGTTGCAACACCACAATCACTCCCAAGCACATGTTGGTCATGTCTCGAATGAATATAGTTGATCAGGCTATATTGACCCTAGACATGATTACATAACTGCCCAGGTTTAACCGCAGTGTTCAACATCCAAATACTTTTGTTTTGTTCTACTCATGAGACTGTTTCTGGTATGTAGGTATACTTGTATACTTTTCGTAAAAATACTTGTATTTTAAAAGTATACTTTTAGTTCAGAGCACTTCGGCCCCCTTAGTGTTTATAGTTGTATACCATGTAAGGTTCGGTATACTTAGTTCACTATAAACAATAGCTCTGATACCAATCTGTCACACCCCCGAACCGTCAGAACGGACGGCGGAAACGTCCGGGGGCGGGCGACGTCATGCGTAGTATCACAACAATCGTATCATAGTAATCAAAGTAAACACAACCATTACATTACAATATGAATATTTACATTTGTTTGTAAACATAGTTTGTACATATCAGTATATTCAAAAGTAACAAAAGATAAAGACTGGACTTCAAGATGCTCCGTCTTCTCCAAAAGTGGGCGAAGGTACCTGTCTATCGTTGCCCTGAGAATACAAGCGATTTTGAAAACGTATCAGCATAAAGCTGGTGAGTTCATAAGCATGTTTTTGTATTGGAAACTAGTCACTGAATTTGTAAAATTGATTCCTTTTCGTTATAAGTAAATATCATTTGAAAACCCTGGTTACCACCAGTAAGTAGTTTTATTACTCAAATAAAACCAAGAGTAGTTTTATTACTCATCCCGAATAGATCTATTCACAAATTTCACGTTCTCTCTCCAGGAGACTCTGGTTATACTTCCGGAGAGGATTTATTGGTACCCAGAAGGGCATAACGAAGATAAGTCTCACAATCCTGTATTAACTAGTTTACGTGTAGTTCGGATGTACGATCAGTTACGAGTACTGAGTGTCAACTGATGTTTCGTACGCAAGTGGATCCTATTAACATATAATAACACATATATGTATTAGATTAAGGTATTCCTTGACAAAACATGGCGGGAAACCACCCTAAGGACTTGGAAACGCTTGTCGGGACCCTATATGATCAAACAAAGGAGGTGTACGGCCAAAAGAGTGTGTGTGCGGCCAGGGTGTGCGGCCAGGACGTGTGTGCGGTCGTACATGGGAGTGTGCGGCCATACAGAGGGGGTGTGCGGCCGTACACAGGAGTGTGCGACCGTACACTCCTCATTTGTGCCCGAAATGTCGATTTTTAGGTGTTCTAGTGCTAATACCAAGTCCAACTAGCAAATGGAGGCCAAACTCTTCACTTTGGAGAGTCTTTAAGGTGTGTACGGCCACCTTATGAAGGTGTGCGGCCGTACACCTTCAAAGGATGAAGAACACTATGAGTTTTAGTCTTAGATTCAGGTGTCTTACCAATCTAACAAGCTGAATGATGAAGTAATTCACGTTTTTGAGGCCTTTAGAGTGTTCTTGGATGAAGTTTTTAGAGAGAGAAAGTAATGAGAGAAAGTTGAGTGCAGCCAAAGGAAAGGAATGAGTGAAGGGGTCTCCTCTTTTATATAGAGGAGGGTGTACGGTTGGAGGGTGGGTGTGCGGCCGCACACCCATGTGTATGGCTGTACACTCCTCCCGAGAGGGTGTATGGCCCGAATGTTGTACTATAACTTGGTATTACTCGACCTAGAACTCAACCTTTGATTGTACGAGGCTTAGAAAGTATCGTTACACCCTTAAATGGTGTTAAATGATGATAAAATCGAGTTTAATATTGATAACATTAACTGATCTTACAAGTTAGAAGTTTTGGGTTGTCACATATTGCGGGAGCAAATCTCGAGATGCTGTGGCTTGCAGGGGTTGCTTCTGGTATAGGTTGGACTATTCCTGGTACACTCGAGATCATCTGTCTCAATTGTTGAAGTTCCCTAGCCATGATAGGACTTATACCTGCATCAAGATCCTCAGAGATAGTATTAAATGCATTATTATTTAGTAAGTTACCAGTTACTTGGTTTTTTAGGGTAGTGAAGGTTTCGTTAGGATCCTGCATCACAAGGGTTTGATTATTTGTGATTGCTCCCCAAGTCGAAGCAACAACAGGTGCCGAGGTTGTAGTATCTTGATGATTCCCTAGGGATCCTGCGCTGTCGAAATCGAGGATCCTGGGTTACGAAATCAAAGGTGTTGTTTCATGCGGTTTGTGGATCTTTGTTCCTATTCTTTCGATTTATTTGAGCAATGTTATGTTGTCCTCCTGTCGTTGATTCAGTTTTTGATTCACCATCTTCACCATGGAGAAGAGTTCGTTGTTAAAGATCGGAACCGGAGGATCCTGGAATCCCATGGATCCTGGATTCACATGGCTGATGATCGGAGAGGTGTTCTTTTTAGAGGTATCCGAAGTTTTCCTCTGACCGGGAGGTCCGTTTGGAGGTGGTGGAAGATTCTTTGAGGAAATTGGAGGAATAGAGGAAAAAGATAAAGTTGGTTGTGTAAACATGGTTTTTGAAAATTACGAACACCATGGCCCCACGGTGGGCGCCAAATTGTTTTGGTCAAAATCGATCAAACGAAGATCAATCAAGTTGTATGAGAGGCTGTGGTGTTTTAGCTAATACAAGAATCGAATTGAAGTTAAAATGACAAGAGTGGTTTACAAGGAAAGCCCTTGATCCTTGTTAGGATCTCCGACATAAAACCTTGGGAGGTGATAATCATTACCTGGCTTGTTTGATTTTATTGATTGAATAATGAATTATAGAGATAAGCTTGATAATATGATTACAAATGATAAAGTGAGTCTAAATGGGTAATGTGTCAGAGTTTGTGTACGTTGTGTGAGTTTTACAAGTGTATTTATAGTCTAGGTTAAGTAACTAAAAGTCTGATATTTTCGGGATCCTGCTGAACTGGTATTTGCAACGTGCTTTGACTTGGTATTCTCAGGTTTTAAGCCTGGTTGAAGTGATTATTCGTTATGAATGAGTCTTATGTTGACCATTTATGCACATATGAGAAATAAACAAGAAATATAGTCGTTAAACTTGTTAGGAAATAATAATGGCGATGTTCAGGATCCTAATCTATGTTCGGGATCCTGAGACTCCTTTAAGATCCGGGATCCTTGATAGGTTTAAGGATCCTTAGATATCTTTGAGATCCGGGATCCTGGATAGGATTGAGGATCTTGCCCTAACAGAGGGGGTTCCGTTATAATATATAATGTCTTTTTCACACTAAGCTTGTTGGAGCCTTGTTTAGACTGTCTTTACTCTAAGTTTAAGTTGGTTTAAGTAAAAAATAAATAAGAAATGACCAGTTTGGGTTTGGTCCTCTCATGTTGAAATGGTTATTTTTCTGGAACACATTTTTCGCTTCAACCCGATTAATCTGATTAAGGGCATCCACAATGCATTGAACTCCATAGAGTTCAATAGATTGTCACATCATCTTTCTACAATCCATACAACTCTATTATTTTTTTTCTCTACAATGCATTGAACTCTACAAAGTTCAATAGAATGTTACAAAACATAATTTATAGTAAATATTTAAGAATAAAAAACTTTCATTTTTCCCAGTAAAGAGTTTAATGACCATTGAACTCCAAATCCATTGAATGCCAAAGTGGTATCTCACAATAGTAGAGTTTCATCAATTGAATGACACGTGGACTTGCCACCTCATTCAACTCTTTCATTGAACTCACCATTATAGATGCTCTAATGAACCACCTGGTTTCCTATTATAGATTCGTAATTGATCTTTATCAAAAAGACCTGTTAAGTTATATCAATCACATTTTGCAGAAAAAAATACCTTGATCAATATCGCATGCATGTTTTTTTACATCTACTTTTTTAGAAATTAATATGTTTTACATTTTAATAGAGTTTCCACAATAAATCAATATCAAGAGTATTTTTAATATGATAAAATTACATCAAAGTTAATAATAATATTAATTAATATATACATGCACACAACAGAAGGAACCTTCGTGCAACTTTTAAGTTCCCATGTAGCTACTTTCTACTATAATATAAACCACATCAGTGTATGTGTTCAACCATTCAAAGCTTCTCCGGCAAATTATAACCACCACCTGAAAAAGGCAATAATGATGATGATGTGCAAACTGCAAGCTCATGCATCCTTATTGCAAATGCCCATCAACTTGTCGCTGCTCCGGCGACGTCCACAAAAAGAAAAAGTTGTGGTGGTAATGGGCGCCACTGGCACCGGAAAATCAAGACTGGCCGTCGACATCGCCACTCGCTACCCCGCAGAGATTATAAACTCCGATAAAATGCAAGTCTACGAAGGCTTAGACATCGTCACCAACAAAATCACCGACGAAGAAAGCGACGGCGTGCCTCATCACCTTATTGGAATAGTGGATTCCGACACGGATTTCACCTCCTCTGACTTCGTTAGCACCTCATCAGTCGCAATGAAATCCATCGTCAGTAGAAATAACCTCCCGATTATTGCTGGAGGATCGAATTCGTTCATAGAAGCATTGGTTGATGACCGGAATCACGAATTCCGGTCGAGTTACGATGTTTGTTTCTTGTGGGTCGACGTCGCAATGCCCGTGCTCGAACAATTCGTTTCCGCCCGAGTCAACCGTATGGTGGCTGAGGGGATGGTGGATGAAGTTAGAAACTTGTTTAATCCAAATTCTGATTACTCGAAAGGAATCCGGCGAGCCATCGGAGTGCCGGAATTCGACAGTTTTTTCCGCTCAGAATACTCATCTTCTACCGACGAAAAAGTTCGATCAAATTTACTAGAATCCGCCATTAACGAAACAAAGATCAACACATGCAAACTCGCATGCCGGCAATTAAGAAAAATCCACCGACTAAAAAACATCAAAGGGTGGAAAATCCACCGGCTGGACGCCACCAAAGCCTTCCAACAAAACGGTAAAGAAGCCGACGATGCATGGGCTGAGCTAGTGGCAGTACCGGGATCCGCCATCGTAAGCCAGTACATCCACGACTTTGATCATTCACGGATTTTCACCACCGCCACGTCAGCCGGCGGCGGCAGGGCGATCAGAGAATTTGAACGGAGAACGGCGGTGGCTACAGACTACAGTGCGTCGCTAGTTTGAAAAAAAAAAATATTCCGTGACCAATTTGCACAAATTATATTATTTTGGGCGTTTCGGGTTTTGCCCACGAATATACTTCACAAGCATTAGTGTGTTGTACCGTACAATACGGTTATGCACAATCGGGAAGTGAAAAGGCTGACTTGCCGATGTAGAGTAGGAATAATAATAATTGGGTGAAATTATTATTATTTGTGTGACAGTGTATGTATGATCTGTAAATTTAATGTATAAAAAATACAATACAATGAATCTATACTTCTGTACGGCTATTCTTTGCTCCAGTAGTGTCCATATGAAAGTGGCATTTAATTAGACAATTAAAAGTTAAAAACACTCTATACACACGGTGTTATGCTATCATGGCATAATCTTGCATAAGAAATTACACCGAGCCAATCACTAAAATACCAAAAACGAAGATTATGTTAGGATATAATCATTTTATCTTCTAAAATTGCAATAATATAACCTTACACTTCATTGGAAACTATAAGATTTAGCTTTTATTTGTATAGAAATTTTCGAAAAAAATAGTTGTAAGTTTTTTAACTATGAGTTTTTTTATTTTAAATAAAAGTTAAATGCTTGTAGTCTTCTCAAGGTTCGGTTTGGTCAATAGTTTTGTGATGGATGAGTTCTAATTTTTGTGGAGACTTCGTCAAGATGATCATATCTATCGTCTTTTCTTTTTCTATTGGTGATGAAAAACTTATATGCAGCTTTTCAAGGTGTTATTAAGGGTAATTTTGTTTTCTTGCATCTCTATTGTTAATTATGCTCCTATTTTAGTCTCACACCTATTTTATGCCCATGATGCTATCTTTGTGGGAGAATGGAAGGAGTCAATTATTTCGACCATTATTTGGGTTCTTCATTGTTTTTATGTAGTCTCGGGATTGAAAATAAATATTCATGAAAGTAAATTGTTAGGTACTGGAGTGCCTAATATGGAGATTGAAGTTGTGGCGGAGAGCATTGGTTGCACAACCATGAATATTCATGGGTCTTTTGGTTGGTGGTAATATGGCTAGGCTTCATTCTTGGAGAGTGCTGGTTCAAAAAACGGTGCTAAACTTAATAATTGAAAAGTTAAACCCTTTCGATGGGAGGAAGATTTGCGCTCTTAAAGTATGTTTTGGGTTCTCTTCCAACTTACTTTATGTCTTTGTATAAGGCCCTGGTTGGAATTTTAAATAAGTTGGAGTCTCTAAAAAACAATTTTTATTGGGGCTAATTTAGAAGAAAGAAAATTGACTTCGATAAGTTGGCCGAAAGTTGTGGGTGGTCTTGGTAATAGTAGTTTGATGGCCCTAAACATAGCTCTTCTTTTTAAGTGGCTTTGGCGGTTTAAGTCTCACCCAAATGTTTTTTGTCACAACTAGCACTTTTGGCTAGGAAATTCTGTCCTCAGGTAAGTAAGTACTATTCTGAGACTTTTGCTAACACTCCTAAGTGTTCAATATGAGTTCCTAAGGAGCCATAAAGTGTTAGAATGCAAATCTCTCCAAGTATAGTGAACCTCTCCCAAATCTCTCTAAGTATGCGAAATCTCTCTAAGTATAGTGAATCTCTCCCAAATCTCTCCAAATATAGTGAATCTCTCCCAAATCTCTCCAAGTATGTGAAATCTCTCCCAAATCTCTCCAAGTATGTGAAATCTCTCCAAGAATAGTGAATCTCTCCCAAATCTCCCTAAGTATGCGAAATCTCTCCAAGAATAGTGAATCTCTCCCAAATCTCTCCAAGTATGTGAAATCTCTCCCAAATCTCTCCAAGTATGTGAAATCTCTCCCAAATCTCCCTAAGTATGCGAAATCTCTCCAAGCATGTGAAATCTCTCCCAAATCTCTCCAAGTATGTGAAATCTCTCCCAAATCTCTCCACGTATCTCAAATCTCTCTCAAATCTCCCTAAGTACCTTCCTTAGTACTTTACCCACCAAATATCCATGCACGGACCACCAGATACCCATGCACCAAAGATTCCTCCATTTTCCTTATACTCCAAAGCAATGACAGTGAGGGAGTTTAGACTCCACTTTTTCTCTCACTTTTCTCATTTCCTCTCAAAACTCATCTCCAAGCAAGAACAAAAACTTGCTGAAAACAAAATTCTCAATTTCTCCCTAGAGTTGTAAGGTAAATTCCTCCACTCATCTAATATTTTATAATATTTCAAGATGAATCCATATTATTTTATTCATAATAATATGTGAAAAATCACCTTTAGGATAACTTTCTCCCAAGGAAGTTCCTCATCTCAGCCAAAGTTCAAGCTTGAGATCTTCACTCCATAACTCCAAACAGCTCATCAACCATCCCAAGGTGAGCTTCATACCCCACCTTTTTCAATGTTTTAATGTTTTTGGGGGAGAGTACAAGCCAAATCTTGCCTAAACTCTTAAATGATTGCATATATACGTATGTTTGTATGTGTGTGTGAAATATTATTAAATTAATATTTTAGTAATAAACTCATGAACGTAGGATTTCTCATTTTCATAAAGAACAGAGGACACTTTGTGCAAAAGAGCCTCCCAACTATTGAGTGTGTCCAACTTAACCCCTTTATCTATGCTTTCATGTCTAAAGATAAAAGTTATAAAAAGGGACCTTGCTAAGTGGACACCATTTCTAGTGATTCTTCGAAAATAGAAACTTTGTGACTATTTTGCAAACTATCAGGGAGTATTTTATAAATATTCAACATAAAAGTTTGCATCAAGAAAATATACAAATAGAGCCTTTATGACAGAAACATTTGCGTGTCATAAGCTGGTGTCATAAAACCTCCAAGAACATAAGTAATGTTCTATATGTCATAAAACAGAAAATGCGTGTCATAACCGGCAGTTATAAATTTATATAAACTATAACTTGACACATTTTCTCTTGACTAAAATGACTTATTTTTCAATAAACGAAAAGGAACGAACACGAGCACCTAGTTAACGAGCACAATCAACGATATGGAACGAGAACGATATTCTTATTCAACAAGTACGAATTTCATTATTTATCTAACAAATGATGGATCTCTAACGATTGCTCAAAAGGTTGTTAATATTCTAGTCAGACAAATCTCAAAAGTACCTAAATATAAAAATATTAGTGTACGTCTAAGTCCTATAAGGAGTTATAGCCAGAGTCTACTGGAGGGAGAGCGACAATTTGTGAATAGATCTATACGGGGTTGACACCCCGCACCTTCGCTGTCCGCTACAGCTAGACATGCCAGTCTAGGGTGACAAATGTCTTATCCAAACCGAGGGCGCCAGAGAAACGTTGTAACGCCCGTGTTTCTAGGCTAGGCATTAATATTGACATAATGGTCTAGGTTAACCTTTGTAACTCATTTAGAAGAAATGAAAAGGAATTATGTGAATATTATGTGTTTTATGCTTAATTACTAGGAGTTAATTAATTAAGAATAAAAATGAGCGTCAAAAATTAAATTTTAGATAAAGCCGATATCTATTAAGAAACTTGTAGTGGGCGTGACAAGGATTACGGATATATAAAGAATGCCGAAATCCGAGTTATAACGAAGAAGTTATGACCTGTCGAAGTTTCACGATAAACCGGCTCGGTGCTGAATGTCGTAAAAAGTGAGTTTTCGATAAACTACTTTTTAGCCTTAGCAATCTAAACGAAACTCGTAGTGTTCGTTAAACCGAGAGTATGTATAAAAAGAACACCAAAATCTAACTTCGTATGAGGAAGTTATGATTTTTCGAAGTTTCAGCTTAGCAGTAGACAGCTAAAAACTCGAATTTTAGATCGAGTGATTTTTAGCCGACACGACCTAAACGAGAATCGAAGGTCTCGTAAATAGTAGCACAACGGTAAAAAGTCTGACGAAAACGGACGTCGGATGAAGAAGTTATGAATTTTTAACAGATTTCCTGTCCCGGTCTGTTAAAAATAATAATATAAAAATTAAAATCAAAATTAGCCGACGAAGTCTAAACAAAAGTTGTAGAGCGTAATTTTACCTACCCTTGCATATAAAGAACGTCAAAAACGGAGCTCGTATGCGAAAGTTATGGATTTTAGAAGTTTTTGCACAAAAATCGAGAAAATTCGTATACTCACGTTTTTGCCACGTCACCCTCGCCCAAAATGTGCCACGTGTCCAAAATGGTCGAGTCATCCGAGCAGCTGGCAGTCGCGTGTCACTTCCGAATTCGACCGAAGTCTCGGCCCTCGCACATCCGACGCGTGTACAGTTACTCATCGCATCCGAAGCCTTCGCATGAGCCACGAGCCACCCACCTCAGATCCGAAGTTCGGTCCAATCAGAGCCCTCCAACGAGGCCCTCGCATGCGCAACCCACGTGCGAGCAGGTGCTGCCTCCTTCGGATCTGCTGCCGCGTGGCTTCTCTCCTGACCGTCCGATCAGCAGCTCGCAGCCTATAAATAGGAGGGTGCGAACCCTCCCGGCTAGAATTTAGAAATTGGCAATTTTGACCCCTTTTTCACTATTTTGGCTATTTTCACATCCCCCGAAGCCCCGGAATCGATTATAACCCCCGGAACACGCCCCGAAGTTCCCGAAGACCCGGAAAATTTATCTTTTCGGTTTCGAAGCCCGACCCTTCGCAGAGCCCGGTTTCTCAATAAAACTCTCGGTTTTATTAGAAACGATCGTTTTAGGAAACGAATTGCTGCCCGATTTTCATTAGATCAGGTGAGTGTGTAGTTACTTTCTCCTTACACATATATATGAAGTATTTTACATAAAATATGTGTTGTGTGAATATATATTGTTTGTTTATTTGAGATGGGTGTTGAAGGAATGATTTATACACGTTTTTAAATAATTTAAACTGTATATGTATTTTTATCTACGAAAAATGTTGGGTAAAACATGGGTAGATGAAATAGTGGGTGTGATGAAAGGTGAGTTGGATAAAGGAGATGATCAGTAATATTGATCATGAGTTGATGGTGAGTGGTGAAATTTGAGAGAATCACTTACCCAAAATGTTGGCCCCCGTCATTCAGCAGAGTATGGATGACAACCCTGGACTATTTTAGACAGTCTGTGGAACACTAGCAGGCCCGAAACCTGTAGGTGTAATGAACTATATGTTCATTTTTTGTACTCTAAAAACCCATTGACATGTATTGCAGGGGGGGGGGGGGAATACCTGTAAATAATACTGTCGATAAATGAGAGCTATGGACTTAGCACATGTTGAATAAACCTTGGCAGCTATGGACTTAGTGCCTGTTGTATAAACCCTGGTGACGATGTGACTTCGTGCCTATTCCTTAGGATGAATCCTTAGGAAGGAGTGATAGTTGATTCTTAGGTTAAACCCTTAAGAAATTAATAAGATAATGGGGTTGGGGTAATTTGGTTGATTGATTGATGTTTAAGCATAATAAATTTATGTATTGTGGGTTGAAAACCCTATATGCTCACCAGGCTTCCAAGCCTGACCCACTTAGCTGTTTATATTACAGGTAGAGGACCCCGAGCATAGTCGGATGATGATGATGAGTGATTTTGGATTATAGGCCAGTAGTTATAAATAACTGTTGTAAGGCTTATAATGTCTTGTTTATGCTTTTGATCTGTATCGGAACATGACATCCCGAGGTTTTAATATAAAAGGAAATTATATATTTCCTAAAGAAAGGTTTTGACAAACTTTTATCATATTTTGTTTTTGGGGACCAATTTCGCAACATCTTTTAAAAAAAGATTCTCTGACTTTATTTTAAAAAGCATAAATTAAATCGGTCTTTTCTGGCCGAGAAATTAGGGGATGTCACAGTTGGTATCAGAGCATTAGTTTAAGCGAACTAAGAAATTGTAGGATTTCTAGACTTAAACTTAGAATGCTAAGTGATGATTGTGAGATGAGTGTCTACCATAATTTAGACACGAGCACTAGTTTATTTTAGGAAAGATGCCTAAAATGCTTTTATGTGCTAAATGCTATATGTTTGCCATATATGCCATTATTTGTTCGGATCTATGGTCTGTTGCCGACCGGATCTGGAAACCTTATGTGTGTAGGATTCTAAACGTATGAATACGATATTAGAACTAACATATAAACGTTTCGGAGTAATAACGAAGACTTAACGTCTAACGAAAATGAAGATCTAAATTCACCTACGATTGGTGTATAGATCGAAATGGCGAGTACTCAAAGTGGGTTCGGAAGCGATAATCCACAGCCTGAGCCAATCACGATGGCTGGGGTGCAGGCAATGGTGCGTACGATGTTGGATGAACAAATGGAAGAAACAAAACGTTTACTTCAACAAAGTAAGGATGAACTTACTATGCCAGTACGTCAGGCATCTGTTCTTGAGGCAACTATTAGGGTTGCTAAGTCTATTGAAGAAATGATCAATGACAGGACCGCCAACAAGATTGAAGTTGGCAAGAAGAGGAAATTTGAGGGGTCTTCAAGGCCCAACAAGAGCAACATATCCTCAAAGTCTGGCAAAAGAGGAGGTAAAGGAAAATGGTGCGGGAAGTGCAAAAATAAACACTTTGGGGATTGTGACAGGAAGGTGAAGTGCTTTAGGTGTGGAGAAGTAGGGCATTACGCCAATAATTGTACGATTCCCAAGGAGGTGTGTTACGGATGTAAAGAAGAAGGCCATGTTTCTAAGAACTGTCCGAAGAACAATGAAGTAACAAGGCCAAGTGCACCGCCAACGCCAAGGGAATTTCAGAATATCCTTGACGAAGCAATTAATAATGCTAGGAAGTAGAAGTAAAGACTTGATACCCGAAGATCAAGTTACGAAGTAGTAATGTGAATAGTAACAAGTGGTTTAGCCTATTAGAGGCATAGTATAAGGTAAACTTGAACCTTTGTGTAATCGTTTCAAAGAAATAATATAAACCCTGGTTTTGTCATCTGATGAATGGAATGGTTGGTGTAATTTTTGAAGTTGTCCCAATCGTCTGGAATTTCCATCACCAACCAAGTTGAAGCAGAATTGATGATTGAAGATACGCATGGAAGAAGTCCTAGTAGAGTCTAGGAAAATTTTATGATTAAATGGACACATTCGTATGTGTTAAATTGTTATGTGATTTTAGGACTTGGGGACTGCGAGACCGTACTTGGGACGAGTATGAGTAGGTGTGAATAGTAGTAGAGATCTATACTACTGGAAGCACAGGACTCACACTTGGATCAGGGAAAGTCACAAAGTTACCAAGGAGCTATTATTTGATTCCGTCTTGTTCTAGTTTGTCGTTACCATCGTTTCGGTAATGACTAAGAAGATGATTGTTATTCCGACCTTAGAGGTCATATCAAATCGAGTCCGACTAAGATGAGTTTATTATGTGGTTCAGAGAACCAAGTTCGATGTAGTATTTGACTTAAGCCAGAAGATTGAAGTGAGAAATGATCAAAGCGATCAATAGAAGTATCACACTCATTGTTAAAGAAGTTGGTAGTTAGAAATGAAACATGTTGAACTGTGATTGTATCACATTAGAACATGAAGGAAGGTATAGTTTGCTCCGAAATTTGTCACTAGGAGATCTGAGTCTAAGTAGTGCAGTATATAATGAGAGATCATTAGAACATGACCCATCGGTCTGTTACAATAAACGAAGGAAAATACTTATTCTAAGAAGAAGAAGGAGTCCTCAATAAGGATTTATTTTGTAACTCGAAGGTTACAATTGAAAGTCCTATGGAGATCTGAAGCTTTTTAGGATTAGCTGGATATTATTGCTGATTTATCCAAGGCTTTTCTTTGATCACGACTCCATTGACAGCTTTGACCCATAAAGGAGTTGTCTATACTTGGAATGAGAAGCATAGGAAGCTTTGAGAAGTTAAAGAAGACGTTGTGTGAAGCACCGATTCTTTCGTTACCAGAAGGAGTTGATGACTTCACAGTTTATAGTGATGCCTCTGGAGTTGGGTTAGGTTGTGTTCTGACCCAAAGGGATAAAGTGATAGCGAATGCATCGTGGCAATTGAAGGAGCATGAAAAGAACTACCCCACTCATGGTCTGGAGTTGGCAGCGGTAGTATTCGCCTTAAAGGTATGGAGAAGGAATTGAACATGAGGCAACAGCACTGGCTAGAGTTACTCAAGGACTACGACTGTGAGATACTTTACCACCCTGGTAAAGCAAATGTTGTTGCTGATGCTCTCAGTCGGAAGGTAAATCTTGAAAAGAAAAGGCCAAGAGCGTTGAGGATTGAAGTTGTCTCGACAATTGTGGAAAGTATAAAGAAAGCTCAAGAGGAAGCTTTAGAGAGAAATGACCGAAAGGAGGAACGTTTGGACAAAACGTTGGTGTTTGATACAAACGGTCAAGGACTGAAGGTATTCAAATATAGGATTTGGGTACCTAAGGCGGGAGGAGTAAGAGATCTTCTGATGGAAGAAGCTCACAAAACCATGTACTCGATTCATCCCGGCAGTACGAAAATGTATAGGGATCTAAAACCCTATTACTAGTGGCCGACGATGAAGCTCGATGTTGCTAAGTATGTGGTCGAGTGTGTAACTTGTGCTAGGGTTAAGGCACAACATCAGAAACCGTATGAGAGTTTAGAACCTTTACCTGTACCCATGGGTAAATGGGAAGATATCACTATGGATTTTGTGACTAAACTTCCCAGAACAAGGAACGATCACGACATGATTTGGGTGGTCGTTGATCGCTTCACTAAGAGTGTGCATTTCATAGCAGCCAACGAGAAATGGTCTATGGATAAACTTGCGAATTCTTACGTGAAGGAAATTGTGAGGCTACACGGTGTTCCGTTAACGATTGTATCCGATCGTGACAGCCGTTTTACCTCAAGGTTTTGGAGGAGTCTACAAGAGGAATTGGGTACCAAGTTGTGTTTGAATACAGCTTACCATCCGCAAACTGATGGTCAAAGCGAACGAACGATTCAAACATTGGAGGATATGTTGAGAGCATGTACCCTGGAATTCCAAGGTAACTGGGATGAACATTTACCTTTAGTAGAATTTTTCTATAATAAAAGTTTCCACTCGAACATCTAGATGGCACCTTATCATGCTTTGTATAGAGAAAAGTGTCAAACGCCATCATGTTGACTGGAAGTTGGGGAAAAGCAGTTTATGGGACTTGAAATAGTCCATCAGACTGCTGAAAAGTTGAAAGTGATTAGGGAAAGGAGGTTAGCTGCTCAAGAGAGCCATGCTGACAATAAAAGACAACCGACATCATCCGAAGTTGGAGATTCGGTTTTACTTAAAGTCTCGTTGTAGAAGGGACTTATAAGATTTGGTAGAAGGGGAAAGTTGAGTCCAAGGTTTATTGGACCATTTAAAAGTTCTTCAGAGGATCGGGAATCAAGCTTACAAGCTAGAATTACCGGAAGAACTAGAGGGTATTCATAACACCTGTCATATGTGTTATTTGAGAAAGTTCACGGGAGGTGTGCCCGACATAATTCCCATTTCTGAATTAAGATTGGAGGAGAACAAGAGGTTAATTGGAGAACCTGAGGCAATCGTTAACCGTAAGACTAAGAAGTTGTAACGTAAGATAGTCGATTTAGTGCTTGTGCGTTGGAAACATATAAATGGGCCAAATCCCACCTGGGAAACGGAGAGTGACATGGTGAGTCGCTACCCGTAGTTGTTTGTCGTTGTGTGATTCCAGGGACGGAATCATCCTAAGGGGGAGAGAGTTGTAACGCCCGTGTTTCTAGGCTAGGCATTAATATTGACATAATGGTCTAGGTTAACCTTTGTAACTCATTTAGAAGAAATGAAAAGGAATTATGTGAATATTATGTGTTTTATGTGTTTTCTGCTTAATTACTAGGAGTTAATTAATTAAGAATAAAAATGAGCGTCAAAAATTAAATTTTAGATAAAGCCGATATCTATTAAGAAACTTGTAGTGGGCGTGACAAGGATTACGGATATATAAAGAATGCCGAAATCCGAGTTATAACGAAGAAGTTATGACCTGTCGAAGTTTCACGATAAACCGGCTCGGTGCTGAATGTCGTAAAAAGTGAGTTTTCGATAAACTACTTTTTAGCCTTAGCGATCTAAACGAAACTTGTAGTGTTCGTTAAACCGAGAGTAGGTATAAAAAGAACACCCAAATCTCACTTCGTATGAGGAAGTTATGATTTTTCGAAGTTTCAGCTTAGCAGTAGAGAGCTAAAAACTCGAATTTTAGATCGAGTGATTTTTAGCCGACACGACCTAAACGAGAATCGAAGTTCTCGTAAATAGTAGCACAACGGTAAAAAGTCTGACGAAAACGGACGTCGGATGAAGAAGTTATGAATTTTTAACAGATTTCCTGTCCCGGTCTGTTAAAAATAATAATATAAAAATTAAAATCAAAATTAGCCGACGAAGTCTAAACAAAAGTTGTAGAGCGTAATTTTACCTACCCGTGCATATAAAGAACGTCAAAAACGGAGCTCGTATGCGAAAGTTATGGATTTTAGAAGTTTTTGCACAAAAATCGAGAAAACTCGTATACTCACGTTTTTGCCACGTCACCCTCGCCCAAAATGTGCCACGTGTCCGAAATGGTCGAGTCATCCGAGCAGCTGGCAGTCGCGTGTCACTTCCGAATTCGACCGAAGTCTCGGCCCTCGCACATCCGACGCGTGTACAGTTACTCATCGCATCCGAAGCCTTCGCATGAGCCACGAGCCACCCACCTCAGATCCGAAGTTCGGTCCAATCAGAGCCCTCCAACGAGGCCCTCGCATGCGCAACCCACGTGCGAGCAGGTGCTGCCTCCTTCGGATCTGCTGCCGCGTGGCTTCTCTCCTGACCGTCCGATCAGCAGCTCGCAGCCTATAAATAGGAGGGTGCGAACCCTCCCGGCTAGAATTTAGAAATTGGCAATTTTGACCCCTTTTTCACTATTTTGGCTATTTTCACATCCCCCGAAGCCCCGGTATCGATTATAACCCCCGGAACACGCCCCGAAGTTCCCGAAGACCCGGAAAATTTATCTTTTCGGTTTCGAAGCCCGACCCTTCGCAGAGCCCGGTTTCTCAATAAAACTCTCGGTTTTATTAGAAACGATCGTTTTAGGAAACGAATTGCTGCCCGATTTTCATTAGATCAGGTGAGTGTGTAGTTACTTTCACCTTACACATAGATATGAAGTATTTTACATAAAATATGTGTTGTGTGAATATATATTGTTTGTTTATTTGAGATGGGTGTTGAAGGAATGATTTATACACGTTTTTAAATAATTTAAACTGTATATGTATTTTTATCTACGAAAAATGTTGGGTAAAACATGGTAGATGAAATAGTGGGTGTGATGAAAGGTGAGTTGGATAAAGGAGATGATCAGTAATATTGATCATGAGTTGAGGGTGAGTGGTGAAATTTGAGAGAATCACTTACCCAAAATATTGGCCCCCGTCATTCAGCAGAGTATGGATGACAACCCTGGACTATTCTAGACAGTCTGTGGAACACTAGCAGGCCCGAAACCTGTAGGTGTAATGAACTATATGTTCATTTTTTGTACTCTAAAAACCCATTGACATGTATTGCAGGGGGGAATACCTGTAAATAATACTGTCGATAAATGAGAGCTATGGACTTAGCACATGTTGAATAAACCTTGGCAGCTATGGACTTAGTGCCTGTTGTATAAACCCTGGTGACGATGTGACTTCGTGCCTATTCCTTAGGATGAATCCTTTGGAAGGAGTGATATTTGATTCTTAGGTTAAACCCTTAAGAAATTAATAAGATAATGAGGTTGGGGTAATTTGGTTGATTGATTGATGTTTAAGCATAATAAATTTATGTATTGTGGGTTGAAAACCCTATATGCTCACCAGGCTTCCAAGCCTGACCCACTCAGCTGTTTATATTACAGGTAGAGGACCCCGAGCATAGTCGGATGATGATGATGAGTGATTTTGGATTATAGGCCAGTAGTTATAAATAATTATTGTAAGGCTTATAATGTCTTGTTTATGCTTTTGATCTGTATCGGAACATGACATCCCGAAGTTTTAATATAAAAGGAAATTATATATTTCTTAAAGAAAGGTTTTGACAAACTTTTATCATATTTTGTTTTTGGGGACCAATTCCGCAACATCTTTTAAAAAAAGATTCTCTGACTTTATTTTAAAAAGCATAAATTAAATCGGTCTTTTCTGGCCGAGAAATTAGGGGATGTCACAAACGCCAAAATAGGCACTTCGTCATATTAGTATGGTTATAACGACTCACTAGAATATGTTATATTAACTAGAAATTTATGTAAGGAAAACCTCATAAATAAACTTTGGCACATTGTGTTGATTGTCCTACACGTGATAGGTGATGGTCCGCATTTGTTGTGTTGACTTTCCTTCTTCATCGCGTAGAATGTCCACAATAGCCATGTTGATTCTTTCTCCTACAAGTATAGAGTCGTAATACTGCTATTTTTACAAATTAAAAAGCGTAGGACTCTAAGGAAAACGTTTGTAAACGATTTTGATAACGATAAACTAACCCACACATATACATACTTGGAAACTCGAACTTACGATTATTTTATAGCAGAAAATATAGGATTTTCTGGGGAAAACGATTTTTCTACGATTTCGATAAAGATAAACTAGAAAGCACACACTCAATTTTACTCGATAAGAGGAAAAAGATTTTCAACCATATTTCCTTTTTGAAAATAAGGGATTTTCTTGAATTGGTTGATTGTTACTGTCCAAAAGAACTACTCTCAGACATAGCTCGCTTTTACAAATCACACTACTTTTCAAAATCACTCCTTATAAGGATGAACAAAAGTAATATCTTGCACACACATATTCATGATTTTCAAGGCAAGACTTCAAACGATTTCATAGAAAATATCGGATTTTCTGAAAATACAACAAGAACGATTCTAAACAAGTGTAAACGATTTTATACACAAAACTGCTTATGAACTCACCAACTTTAAAGTTGACACTTTTCAAAACGACTTGTATTCTCAGGTATCTAGTAAGCAGGTAACAAGGGACGCAGATGCAAGACTATTTAGCTGTAGTTTGGAATTTCTACTTATGTCTCTTTATGTAGCTCGAAGAACAAATACAATATGTAAACAATGTAAGTTTGTTATCTCAATGTATGATGTTTGGATTGCTCTGTTTCATTTATATTCAATTGTTATGATACTGCACAATGAAGTCACCCGCCTCCGGACGTTTCCGCCGTCTGGTCCGGGGGTGTGACAGATTGGTATGAGAGCATTGTTTATAGTGAACTGGTATATCTAGCCATACAAGATATACAACTATAAACACAATGGGACTAAAATACACTCTTCCTGAAAATATACTTTATAAAGATAACTATGTTATGAAAGTATACATATCTACTAACACAGTATCATAACGAGAAGAAAACAAAAGTAACTAAAGGTTGAACGCTACAGTCAAACGTAGGCAGTATGTAATCATATATGGGATAAATATAGCCTGATCAACTATATTTATTTGAGATATGACCAACATGTGATTAGGAGTGATGGTGGTGTTGCAACAAACCTAAAACCTACCAACTATGAGTACAAGAGAATACTAGAATCGAACATCAAGTTTAAAATACTATAGGAGTATTTTAGGACACTATAAACCCCTCCCACACCTAAACTTTCCCCGTATATCTCGTACCTCGATTCTCGCACAAACAAGTAGTTGAAATTCCTCGCCAAGACTTCTACTACCCTGTCGCGGTAAATTACAGATGGGGCAAGGAGAGACCAGAAGAAGTCCATGAGGAAAAACCCAGAAGTGAATCTAAAGGAATACCAAGATATGAATCGTGAAAGGGAGAATTTCGACTAAGGGCCAAACAAGGATGAAAGCGCCAAGGGAACTCATAGCAAACTTATTCCTATTGGCAGAAGACCCTTTCACCTCTCTCTTCCCAGATACATAAACATCCCATATAGACACTTCTGGAATAGACATACCTAGAAACAAAACGATACTCACGCAAAAACAAGTTGATAAATTGGCTCTTATCCAATTTAGGGCGCACCTTCACGAAAGACACCAGATCCACAATCGATGTGCACCGAACTCCTATAGCCAACGCCCTCACGAATCAGACATCACCTATGTTTAGACCAAAAGTAACCCTAAGTGACTCCCGGTTTCCAACCCTCTGCCATGGAGTAATGGAGACCATAAACAAAGCCCAATATATGGCAAAGTAAATCTGATCCCCCCACAAGTAACAAGAACACCATTCCAATTGCCTACGAAACCCACAAGACCAGAAAACTAGGCAGTGGTCATTTAGAGACCACAACTCATAGCAATCAAGGCTAGGAGAGCCTTAGCAGCATAAGGAACACAAAAAGGGCATTCATAATATAAGTGAAATGGCCTAGCACTCTGTACGCCATGTCGGTAAAAGAGGATCACCACACTACTCGCCATAGGTTCATAATGCCCTTAATCGCAGCCAGTAGTAGTAAACTAAGAGGAGTAACTCCTCCAAGAATCCATACAACCGAATCCGTTAACTATAGTGATAGCTACGTGCTATTATGATGGACTTTACGCCAGACAATACATGTTCCCACTCAATACCATAACTGCATCATGGGGATGTAGGTTGACACAATTAGCACCAGTACGTTAAGATTATAGGAGTAAACCCACTTGAAACTAGTTACAAATACTTACGAGCTCACTTTTCGTGTGCAACAGGGTCATGTCTTACCATGGAGATAACCAGTACCCTAAAGATGCACCGGTCCTACAAATAAACTCCACCACATTCCAAGCCACTGTAATAGCTGTCGTAGTAGCCGCCATGGCATACTTCACTGCCAACAGCACGAACGAAAACGGAAGCAGTATCGATAAATTCAATCGTAACAACTGATGGGTTTTATGCATAAGAACAATCATATGTGCTCATACAAACCCTAATGCTTGGATCTAGGTTTCTCTATTGTACATGCAATGAATCCAAGACTTACAAACCCTAAACTAGCATACATAATATCAAATTAACATATAACATCAGATCTAGATGTTTACCTCTTCAAATAGTAGCTTGAATCTTCTTCTCTTGAGCTTAGAATCACAATTGTAATTCCTCTAATGGATCACAAACACCACACAAGCAAGAAGGCAACTTCGAGAGAGAGGGGGATGCTAATTTTCAGCCTAGGGTTTTCTCTTGGGAACAAGTGTCCGAAAATTGCATGCAAGGGTCTCTATTTATACTATAGGCTGCTAGGGTTTCAGTCTAAACCCTAATGGATACCTTAGCCACCAAGTAGCCCAAGGAACCTTCTGGAATAGGGCCCTTGGACGAAAATATGATGATCCCTCATCATAATTTCGTTCCCCCTTAGTCCATTAGGTTTCCCAGCCCAAAACTCAACTACCACACATTTGACAGTTTATGCCCCTTTATTTAATTAATCTCTTTTAGTCACCAAATTAATTCCTAATTAATTTATGACTAATACTAATTAAATAAATATGATTTCTCCTTTAATATATTATTCTTATAATATATTAATAAACCATAATATCCTCTCTCTTTCCTTAAATTACCTTGTCAAGTTGCTTTGGTGAAGGCAACCCAAAAGGACCATGCACAACCGGGTCAAGTACATACCAAATATAGTTACGGGCTTAGACACTAATCCAACAATCTCCCACTTAGATAAGCCTAGTAACTATATCTCAAATATGACTTCATGATCCGGTTGGCAATCGTAGCTCTTATACGCTTCTGTCAACTCTGATCAAAATCCTGTCCTTCAGATAAGGGATCGTATAATCCTCTGTTCTAGATATCATGCTGACAATACTTATTGTCTAGCATTTTGTTTCTCGATCTCTGATTCGTTCGACATAGAATTCAGTTGAACACATCAACCTCATCCTGACCGGGCCCGACACATAAGTCAAACCAAATCATCGAGTGGCCAAGATATCGCTTTTATCCTCTTAGAATAAAAGGAACAGATAAACTTCGACTTATATGCTTTTATTATCTACTAGCTAAGTTACACACAATAATACGTTTTATAACATCAAGTTACTGATGCGTTTTCGTATTATCAATATATAATCAACTAGCAAACAATAACCATATCTCTAGGTTTTAAGATTATATGATATTATCATCTTGCGATCACTTATGATAACTTTCAAGAAGTGATACTAGCAAGTGTGGGTTTATTCCAATGCTCAAAACATATTTCATAAGCACTCATAAACTTCGTAGCAAACCTTTGCTATGTCTAAAACCTTTTAGACAATCTACAAACAAATTTATGACAATCTTCATTCATATCTACTTCCAACATATGAGCGATTGTGGACTGTTCGAACAATCTTATTATTCAGGAAGTCAAAACATGAAAAATTGGAAATAACAGATAAATGATCAACACAAGATAGTAACTTTCTTATAAATAACACACCTTTATTTAATCATCAAAATGTTGAATACAAAATTATCCATTACAAATTTCCTACCTATCTAATCTAAACTAATATCGTCCTTTAGCCCAACGCTCCTAGCGTGCTTCAAATGCTTAACCCTAATCAGTCCCTTCGTAAGGGGATCTGTTGGGTTATCTTCTGACGATACCCTCTTCACAACGAGGAGTCCCTCTTCTACCCGATGTCTAATAAAATGGTATTTCCTGTCGATATGTCGAGATCTGCCATGATCCCTTGGTTCCTTGGTCAAGGCAACCGCTCCTTCATTATCACAGAAATTTCCATGGGCTCCTTTATGGATGGCATAACTCCAAGGTCTCCTATGAAGTTCTTCAACCATATAGCCTCCTTTGACGCTTCGCTTGCCGCAATATACTCTGATTCGCACATTGAATCAGCTACGGTCTCTTGCTTGGAACTTTTCCAAGTCACTGCTCCTCCATTCAGGGTAAAGACCCAGCCTGACTGCGATCGGTAATTATCCCGATCCGTCTGAAAACTAGCGTCACTGTACCCTCGCACCCTTAAGTCATCACTCCCACCGAGGACTAGAAACCATTCCTTGGTCCTTCGTAGGTACTTAAGAATATTCTTGACAGCAATCCAATGTGCTCTACCAGGGTTCCCTTGATATCTGCTGACCATGCTCAAAGCAAAGGCCACATCAGGGCGAGTACAGGTCATAGCGTACATAATCGAGCCAACTGCGGAAGCGTAAGGTACTCGGCTCATATCAGCTATCTCTGCCTCTGTACTTGGGCTCTGAGTCTTACTCAGCTTGGTATTGCATTGAATTGGCAACTCCCCTTTCTTGGAATTTTCCATACTAAAACGTTTTAGTACCTTTTCCAAGTACGTATCCTGACTGAGTCCTATCAGTCTTTTACTTCTGTCTCTCACTATCCTTATTCCCAGAATATACGAAGCCTCTCCGAGGTCCTTCATAGCGAAACACTTCCCAAGCCAGGACTTGACCTCCTACAAGGTTGGGATGTCGTTTCCTATGAGCAGTATGTCATCGACATACAATACGAGGAAGCTTACTATACTCCCACTGGCCTTGACATACACACATGACTCATCTTCGCTTCGCAGAAAACCAAACTCTTTGACTTTCTCATCAAAACAAAGATTCCATCTGCGAGATGCTTGCTTCAATCCATAAATGGATTTCTCAAGCTTGCACACTCTATTTGGGTGCTTCGCATCGACAAAACCCTCTGGCTGATTCATGTAAACATCCTCAGCCAACTTTCCATTTAGGAAAGCGGTTTTTACGTCCATCTGCCAAATTTCATAATCATGAAACGTAGCTATTGCAAGCATTACCCTAATAGATTTTATCTTGGCAACTGGCGAGAAGGTCTCATCATAGTCAACTCCAGGAGTTTGAGTAAAGCCCTTCACGACCAATCGCTCTTCTTGAAGATCCACTTGCACCCGACTGTCTTACGACCTGGTACATTATCAACCAAATTCCAAACTTGGTTGTCATACATGGACTGAATCTCACTGTCCATTGCCTCTTTCCATTTAGCAGACTCTGGGCCTGCCATGGCTTCCTTATAGCTATTAGGTTCGTCTAGATTTACTAGTGTACTATCACTAATAAACGTATCCCCGTCAGTAGTAATATGGAAACCATAAAACTGGGGTGGAACACTAACTCTATTCGAACATCTAAGAGGTAAGGACCGGTCAATTGGTTCAACAGGAGTTTCCTCCTCAGGTTGGATGCCAGTGTCAGAGGTTCCTTCATCTCCTGACTCTTGAAGCTCTTCAAGGTCAATCTGACTCCCACTGTCTCCTTGACTTATGAGTTCTCTCTCTCTCTGAAAACCCCTCTCCTAGCAACAAAGACAACATTGTCACTTGGTCTATAGAAGAGATAGCCAAAAGACTTATGTGGATAGCCGATGAAATAACACTTCTCACTACGAGGTTCTAGCTTGTCGTGAGTCTCTCGTCTTACGAAAGCTTCACAACCCGAAACCTTGATATGTGCTAACGAGGGAGCTTTCCCTTTCCACATCTCGTGAGGTGTTTTGGCAACCTTCTTGGTGGGAACTAAGTTAAGGATATGGGCGGCAGTATCTAAGGCATACCCCCAGAATAAGATCGATAACGAAGCACGACTCATCATAGAACGAACCATGTCCAACAAGGTTCGATTACGTCTCTCAGCCACACCATTCAATTGTGGTGTTCTAGGAGGCGTCAATCGCGAAACTATTCCACATTCTTTCAGATAGTCGTGAAACTCAAGACTTAGGTACTCTCCTCCTCGATCAGATCGAAGCATCTTGATTTTCCTGCCCAACTGATTCTCCACTTCATTCTTGAACTCTTTGAACTTTTCAAAGGTTTCTGACTTCTGCTTGATTAAGTAGATATATCCATATCTGCTATAATCATCTGTAACAGTCACGTAGAAGCGACAAGCGTCCCTTGTGGTGGATCTAAATGGTCCACATACATCAGTATGTATGAGATACAATATACCCTCACCCCTTTCACATGTGCTAGTAAAGGGTGACTTGGTCATCTTCCCAAGTAAACAAGACTCACACACGTCATCGTCCCTAAGGTCGAATGACTCCAAGACTCCATCCTTTTGGAGTTGGGCTATGCGTTTCTTGTTAACATGGCCAAGGCGACAATGCCACAAACATGATTTGTCCAAACTTGTGGACGAATCAATATTCAAAACATCATTTCCTAAATTATCTATAATTAACACAGATTCATAAATCCCATTACAAGGTAATGCATTGAAATAAAAGACACCATTCAAATAAGCATTAATAGATCCATTACTATTATCAAACGAATATCTGAAACTTGTCTAAACAATCCATGAAAAGAAATGATGTTCCTTGCCATATCTGGCGAATAGCAACAATTATTTAAATCTAGCCCTAACCCATTACTCAACACTAAGGAATAAACTCCGATCTTGGTGACTGGTGAAGACTTCTTGTTTCCCATGATCAAGTTTATCCTTCCATGCTCCACTTCCCTACTTTCTCTTAGCCCCTGCAAATCAGAACAAATGTGGTAACCACATACAGTATCAAGGACCCATGAAGTAGCAAGTGATGAGTTATTAGATTTAATTAAATACATACCTGCAAAGGTGGGCTTTATCTTCCCATCCTTGATATCCTGCAGATATTTTGGGCAGCTTCGTTTCCAGTGGCCCTTCTGGTAGCAATAGAAGCACTCTGCTTCCTTAGGGTCAGAAGAGGATTTGACAGAACCTGCTTTGGTCCCACTAGAAGAAGAACCATCTTGGGTCTTACCCTTTTGGTGGCTCTTAGAAGGAGCCTTCCTCTTTTTACCCTTTCCTTGGCCAATTGCCAACACAGGAGCAGCTACAGTAGAGGATGATGCAATAGATTTGTCCTTGAGGTTGCTCTCAGCTGTCCTCAGGAGCCCTTGAAGTTTACTCAGGGTGACCTCTTCCTTATTCATGTGGTAGGTCATTCTGAACTGGTTGTAGCAGGAAGGCAAGGAGTGGAGGATGATGTCGATAGCCAAATCCTCATCAAGCTTAACATTAAGTTTGAGAAGACGATCAACATACCTTTGCATTCTTTGCAAATGAGCAGTTAGGGATTCTCCACTCCCCATCCTAGCGGTGATCATGTTGGTAATGATCTCATAGCGCTCTTGCCTCGCGCTCTGGTGGTACCTGTCCAGCTAATCTTGATGCATCTCATATGGATACATGTCCTCATAGGACTTTTGGAGTTCGAGGTTCATGGTGGCCAACATGATGCAATGAACTTTCATCGCATCACGCTCGTGGGCCTCAAAGGCGGCCATCTCTTCAGGAGTAGCTTCTTCTGGGTTGATTTTTTCTAGTTTCTCGTCGAGGACATATTCTTTGTCCTCGTAGCGAGTTATCATGCGAATGTATCTCATCCACTCGTTGAAGTTCGAGCCATCAAATGTCACCTTTTGACACAGGTTCATCAACGAGAATGACCCAGAAGTGTTGTTGTTTGCGTTTGCGTTAGACATCTGAAATAGAAAGAAACAAAGTTTGATTAGAAATGAATCCCCAATTAAACACCCAAATGAGAAATTAGGGCTAGGATCCAACAACCTTATTTACAACTTAGAAAAGAGATGCCGTAATCTAAAAGTAAATAATTTGAAGGTAAGTGAATGACGATTCACTAATTTTCACCATGGAAAACGAAATAGAGATTAAGTTTTAAATGTATTTGAAAATTCCTACATTTCTTTTGAGATTCATTGAACATTTCAATGGCATGTTTAAATCTCGATATGCACTTCAAATTTACGACTGGGATGTCGAGGATCGCAAACAAGTTGTGAATAACCATGCGAATCAACATGGTGCACCCAATGTCTCTATCACCTAATCAATGTGCCGGTTAGCCACGCACGCTCCATTGATCTATGATAAACATCGAGCCACCCTTTGTCACCAATGTCAATCCCAAATTAGTGTGCCGGTTAGCCACACACGCTCCACTAATGTTTGACAGGGGTACAAAGTGTAATTCCATGGAATGGCATCATTTTCACATTTTACCCTAAAGTAACTAAGATTGGGAATTTATAAAACAATGTAGTTACTTTAATATTTCCATTATACTTATAATGAGGAATTAAGTGCCCTATCCTATCCGTTCGGCTAACGACCCTCCACCAGTCAAGCAAGCGGTAGGTGTGAGTGTACACCCATTAAGCGCCATTTTATAGGCAGCAACCTTATACCCACCTTATAGACTGGCTTCGTGAATGAGGCCTACTAGCGATAAGACTAGCTTATTCTTATATATATATATATATATATATATATATATATATATATATATATATATATATATATATTAATCTTGTAATAGATAAAGTATAAGATTGAATTTTAAACTTGTAAAATTCTAAGGGTTGAAATTTAAAATTTTTCAAATTAAACTTTTCAATCAAAAAATTAAATTTCAAAACTTGAGGGCAAGTTTTGAACTTTTCAAAATACAAGGGATCAAATAACAAATAATATAAATCAAACAATTAATTTAGTGATTATCTATATTTGACCTAATTCAATTTCTTGCAAGATAAGTTACCCAATTAATACAAATAATCAATTTTAATCATATAAGGAATTTAATATCTAATCAATTGGTAATTATCTTGTGTTTTGGCAAGGATAATCTTTCAATAACAATAAAATTCGAATTTTATCAGTTAAAAACATATAAGGCAATTATTCTTCACCAAAACAGCAAGAAATCCCGAGATATCCTCTGTCTGAGTCCCAAACTCGTCGAGTAGCAATCTGAACTCGCCGAGTCCAGATGCTGACTCGCCGAGTTGGTTCGGGCAGAGGCAAGAAAATCGTTTTTCAGCAAGAATTCGACAATTGCATCACATACAACAGAAACCAATCATGGCTCTGATCCCACTGATGGGTTTTATGCATAAGAACAATCCTATGTGCTCATACAAACCCTAATGCTTGGATCTAGGTTTCTCTATTTTACATGCAATGAATCCAAGACTTACAAACCCTAAACTAGCATACATAATATCAAATTAACATATAACATCAGATCTAGATGTTTACCTCTTCAAATAGTAGCTTGAATCTTCTTCTCTTGAGCTTAGAATCACAATTGTAATTCCTCTAATGGATCACAAACACCACACAAGCAAGAAGGCAACTTTGAGAGAGAGGGGGATGCTAATTTTCGGCCTAGGGTTTTCTCTTGGGAACAAGTGTCCGAAAATTGCATGCAAGGGTCTCTATTTATACTATAGGTTGTTAGGGTTTCAGTCTAAACCCTAATGGATACCTTAGCCACCAAGTAGCCCAAGGAACCTTCTGGAATAGGGCCCTTGGATGAAAATATGATGATCCCTCATCATAATTTCGTTCCCCCTTAGTCCATTAGGTTTCCCAGCCCAAAACTCAACTATCACACATTTGACAATTTATGCCCCTTTATTTAATCAATCTCTTTTAGTCACCAAATTAATTCCTAATTAATTTATGACTAATACTAATTAAATAAATATGATTTCTCCTTTAATATATTATTCTTATAATATATTAATAAACCATAATATCCTCTCTCTTTCCTTAAATTACCTTGTCAAGTTGCTTTGGTGAAGGCAACCCAAAAGGACCATGCACAACCGGGTCAAGTACATACCAAATATAGTTACGGGCTTAGACACTAATCCAACAACAACAACCAGGGAAACCAACGAAAAACAACTCGCCAATGCACACTAAAACCTAAACCTAAGCTCAAGAAACGAAAGTTTGGAAATGAAAAAGGAGGCAGTTCGACTCAGAGGCCTACTAAAAGACAACAAGTGGAATCAGTTCCTACCCCCACTAACCCTACACCTCCCCCATCGAGACCATCATACCTTGGGAACAATCCACCCTGCAACAAGTGCAAATACCATCATTGGGGAGCCTGCCAGACATTTCGTTGCAAAATGTGCAACAAGATGGGGCACACCTCCCGCTACTGTAGGGCCCCGGCCCCATGCGTTGCCCCAACCCGCAACCCAGAAATAAGTTCAGTTTGCCACAAGTGCGGTGCAACAGGACATCTCAAGATAGATTGCCCAATAGAGATGACTAACGAAGGAGATGACGACTAGACAGGAGTTGACGACAAGGAACCCTACCGCAGTTTTTGGTACGTTCCATGATAAACTTAAAGCATCGAATTATCACAAAAAGTTTTTGTCAATTAAAAACATAATCCAAAAACTATTGTTTCGTTAGAGCAAATCCTGTAAATTACGGGAAGCTAGGAATCCTTACGAATGAACCATGAATGGTCCCATATGAACGTTGGTATCGTATATAGATAGGATTCCATAAACTAAGAGCGTGCGATTCCGCATCATTTTCCTGTCCCTGGTCTGAATAGCAATTAGGACAGAACCCCAGTCAACCATCTTTAAAGATCCTAAGTATGTACGGTTAGGTCACCTCCATCTATAGTGGAAGGACCTGGCAGAATTCGGATTACGAATTCCCTTGACTTATAACAACGTCTTTGTGTCACTAAAACACCTAACAAGCAGAAACGAGATAGATCCAATGGTAACAACGAAAACGAAACTAGCAACGACAAGAACACGAACATTGGAACACCTAATAAACAGAAATAAGATAGACCCAAATGGTAACAACGGAAACAAAACTAGCAACGATAAGAACATGAACATAGAACACCCTGTCATTCCTAGCAACCAGTGCTCCTCGAATCGACGTAACAACAAGAAGTCCAATGCCATCAATTGGTACGGACATGCTTGATCCTCACCTTACAAACCCCGAGCACTACAAATAGACTTTCTTCCTACTCCGCCGAGTAACGAAACTCTTTCAGCCGATAACGGCAAAACTCTAGCAACCAGACACCTAAGTCCTGGTGTAAGAAATATCACACACTTTCCCTAGCCCCAATCAAGATTAAAAACCAAGAAGCAAACGGCATCAAGGGAATCCGAAAGGCTTCCAACCTTCCTCCAAAGGTTCCCAAAACCTCTTGGAAACCTCAACCAAGTGCTAAGCGGAAATAGAATCACCCTAATAACCAAACACCTGATACCACTTATCACGGTCACAAGAACAAATAGTGTTTGATCATAGGATCGGCATATTATGTAAAGGAAACATCAGACCCAGCCCCTAACCACAAGAAGCACCTGTCTAACTCATAAGGGAAAAAGACGAAATTACCATAAACACCACTGACTACGAGTAAGCCAAACAAACCCACCCTCAAGGATCGATACTCCCTACCCCGAATCGGAGGTTCGCTCAACCACCAGCAAAGAACTGGCAGAGGCCGACCTACCATTAGGTTGGAAAGACCCTAGGGAGAAAACTCCCAAGATAATCTAAGACTCATAAGGTTAACTACACCACTCATAAACTCAACCTTGGTGACCATAGTACCAACTCCTAAGACCCAGAAAACTCTACTTCTAGGACACCAGGATCCCGATCCCTAGAATACCATTCAAAAGGTCTCGCCAAGAAAGGGCCCGATAACTCATAGTCTCCGATTAACCGAAGGACCCAGGTTAGGACATTTCTCCTTCCATGTGCTCAGCGCTCATGAGTGCCACACCACCGAAACTCTAGAAATTCCACATGTCGAGGTCAAGGTAAACACAAACCCACACCCCGAAGAGAAGCATGTGTAGTGGACATTGACAAAGTTGGATGCCCACTTGCTTCTAATCGAGTATTCATATGACAACAACTACCACTCGAGCATAGGAGTTGCACCCCTCGAGGCCCTGTGTGGCCAGAGGTGCAGATCATCCTCTATTAGGCTGAGATGGGAGATACCCAACTGGAAAGATGACAAACGCCCAATAGCACACTCACTAGACCCGAGATTACTCGAGAAACCACAAGAAGGATAGTCAAAACCCAAACACGACCACAAACATCGTAACACCGACAAAGGAACTATGTAGATAACATCCTAAAACCTTGAAATCCCAAGTAGGGATCAGGGTATTAATTTAAGAACTTCCCTTGGGGAAAAGGGACTCGAGTCAAAAAGGAAAAGTAAGTTAAACTCCCGATGCACCAGACCCTTCGAGATCCTCACACGGATCGGCCCAGTAGCCTACAAACTCCAATTACCCTCCGAGTTTAGTAACACACACCCTGTATTCCATGTATCGAACCTAGAAAGTGTCTATCGGACAACCCTCCCAGTCCCACTAGACAAGACTAAGGTGAACTAAAACCTCCTAATCATTGATCAGCCTATAAAGACAACGAACGGGAAAGTTAAGAACACAAAACAAGGCCGCATCCCTATTGTGAAGGTTCGAGAGAACGTTAGGCGTGAACCGATATTCACTTGGGAACGTAAGGACCATATGAATCGAAAGTACCTTCACCTATTTCCAGATTCATGACCCTACCTTTCGAAAGAATTTCGGGGCGAAATTCCCTCTAACGGGGGGATGATGTCACAACTAGCACTTTTGGCTAGGAAATTTTGTCCTCATGTAAGTAAGTACTATTCTGAGACTTTTGCTAACACTCCTAAGTGTTCAATATGAGTTCCTAAGGAGACATAAAGTGTTAGAATACAAATCTCTCCAAGTATAGTGAACCTCTCCCAAATCTCTCTAAGTATGCAAAATCTCTCCAAGTATAGTGAATCTCTCCCAAATCTCTCCAAGTATAGTGAATCTCTCCCAAATCTCTCCAAGTATGTGAAATCTCTCCAAGTATGCGAAATCTCTCCAAGAATAGTGAATCTCTCCCAAATCTCCCTAAGTATGCGAAATCTCTCCAAGAATAGTGAATCTCTCCCAAATCTCTCCAAGTATGTGAAATCTCTCCCAAATCTCCCTAAGTATGCGAAATCTCTCCAAGCATGTGAAATCTCTCCCAAATCTCTCCAAGTATGTGAAATCTCTCCCAAATATCTCCACGTATCTCAAATCTCTCTCAAATCTCCCTAAGTACCTTCCTTAGTCGAAAACAGCTCAAAACCGGAAGAGGAAACCCCAAAAAGGACCATTTTGGTCCGGAACCTCTTGGTCCGGAACCCTCTTGGTCCGGACTCCTCTTGGTCCTGAACCTCTTGGTCCGGAACCCTCTTGGCCGGAACCCTCTTGGTCCGGAACCCTCCTGGTCCGGAACCTCCTAGTCCGGAATGCCTCCTAAGGAACCAAGAGGACTCACCACTTCGGAACTTCCCCCCTTCTTGCTTCGGAACTTCGCTTCGGAAGACTGCTGGCCGGACCGGACTTCACTCGCATGACTCCGGAATTTGGAAGATGGCTTCGGAATTGATCAGATGACTTCAGATCCGAGAAGAGCACTCCGGAATTGCGAGACGTGCTCCGGAACTTCACTGTTTGCTTCGGAATTTACTCCTTTGCTCCGGAAATTTCATAATGACTTCGGATTTCGCTTCTAAGCTCCGGATTTTTGCCATTTCCGGACCTTTTCATCATTTTAGGACATTTTGACGCCGGAAATCACACCAAACTCTCATTTTTCCTATCCTAAACCCCTTAAACCCCTATTTTATGCTAAAATTAATTATTTTAAGCATATTTTTCATAAAAATAAATGTTTGGGATTTAGGAAAACCTTATCCTAAATCAAGAAAATGACAAAGGGATTGACTTTGTGATTTGATAAAATCCTCATTTCCCATGCAAATCACATTATTCCATGCTTTACCCACCAAATATCCATGCACGGACCACCAGATACCCATGCACCAAAGATTCCTCCCTTTTCCTTATACTCCAAAGCAACGACAGTGAGGGAGTTTAGACTCCACTTTTTCTCTCACTTTTCTCATTTCCTCTCAAAACTCATCTCCAAGCAAGAACAAAAACTTGCTGAAAACAAAATTCTCAATTTCTCCCTAGAGTTGTAAGGTAAATTCCTCCACTCATCTAATATTTTATAATATTTCAAGATGAATCCATATTATTTTATTCATAATAATATGTGAAAAATCACCTTTAGGATAACTTTCTCCCAAGGAAGTTCCTCATCTCAGCCAAAGTTCAAGCTTGAGATCTTCACTCCATAACTCCAAACAGCTCATCAACCATCCCAAGGTGAGCTTCATACCCCACCTTTTTCAATGTTTTAATGTTTTTGGGGGAGAGTACAAGCCAAATCTTGCCTAAACTCTTAAATGATTGCATATATACGTATGTTTGTATGTGTGTGTGAAATATTATTAAATTAATATTTTAGTAATAAACTCATGAACGTAGGATTTCTCATTTTCATAAAGAACAGAGGACACTTTGTGCAAAAGAGCCTCCCAACTATTGAGTGTGTCCAACTTAACCCCTTTATCTATGCTTTCATGTCTAAAGATAAAAGTTATAAAAAGGGACCTTGCTAAGTGGACACCATTTCTAGTGATTCTTCGAAAATAGAAACTTTGTGACTATTTTGCAAACTATCAGGGAGTATTTTATAAATATTCAACATAAAAGTTTGCATCAAGAAAATATACAAATAGAGCCTTTATGACAGAAACATTTGCGTGTCATAAGCTGGTGTCATAAAACCTCCAAGAACATAAGTAATGTTCTATATGTCATAAAACAGAAAATGCGTGTCATAACCGGCAGTTATAAATTTATATAAACTATAACTTGACACATTTTCTCTTGACTAAAATGACTTATTTTTCAATAAACGAAAAGGAACGAACACGAGCACCTAGTTAACGAGCACAATCAACGATATGGAACGAGAACGATATTCTTATTCAACAAGTACGAATTTCATTATTTATCTAACAAATGATGGATCTCTAACGATTGCTCAAAAGGTTGTTAATATTCTAGTCAGACAAATCTCAAAAGTACCTAAATATAAAAATATTAGTGTACGTCTAAGTCCTATAAGGAGTTATAGCCAGAGTCTACTGGAGGGAGAGCGACAATTTGTGAATAGATCTATACGGGGTTGACACCCCGCACCTTCGCTGTCCGCTACAGCTAGACAGGCCAGTCTAGGGTGACAAATGTCTTATCCAAACCGAGGGCGCCAGAGAAACGTTGTAACTCCCGTGTTTCTAGGCTAGGCATTAATATTGACATAATGGTCTAGGTTAACCTTTGTAACTCATTTAGAAGAAATGAAAAGGAATTATGTGAATATTATGTGTTTTATGCTTAATTACTAGGAGTTAATTAATTAAGAATAAAAATGAGCGTCAAAAATTAAATTTTAGATAAAGCCGATATCTATTAAGAAACTTGTAGTGGGCGTGACAAGGATTACGGATATATAAAGAATGCCGAAATCCGAGTTATAACGAAGAAGTTATGACCTGTCGAAGTTTCACGATAAACCGGCTCGGTGCTGAATGTCGTAAAAAGTGAGTTTTCGATAAACTACTTTTTAGCCTTAGCAATCTAAACGAAACTCGTAGTGTTCGTTAAACCGAGAGTATGTATAAAAAGAACACCAAAATCTAACTCCGTATGAGGAAGTTATGATTTTTCGAAGTTTCAGCTTAGCAGTAGACAGCTAAAAACTCGAATTTTAGATCGAGTGATTTTTAGCCGACACGACCTAAACGAGAATCGAAGGTCTCGTAAATAGTAGCACAACGGTAAAAAGTCTGACGAAAACGGACGTCGGATGAAGAAGTTATGAATTTTTAACAGATTTCCTGTCCTGGTCTGTTAAAAATAATAATATAAAAATTAAAGTCAAAATTAGCCGACGAAGTCTAAACGAAAGTTGTAGAGCGTAATTTTACCTACCCTTGCATATAAAGAACGTCAAAAATGGAGCTCGTATGCGAAAGTTATGGATTTTAGAAGTTTTTGCACAAAAATCGAGAAAATTCGTATACTCACGTTTTTGCCACGTCACCCTCGCCCAAAATGTGCCACGTGTCCGAAATGGTCGAGTCATCCGAGCAGCTGGCAGTCGCGTGTCACTTCCGAATTCGACCGAAGTCTCGGCCCTCGCACATCCGACGCGTGTACAGTTACTCATCGCATCCGAAGCCTTCGCATGAGCCACGAGCCACCCACCTCAGATCCGAAGTTCGGTCCAATCAGAGCCCTCCAACGAGGCCCTCGCATGCGCAACCCACGTGCGAGCAGGTGCTGCCTCCTTCGGATCTGCTGCCGCGTGGCTTCTCTCCTGACCGTCCGATCAGCAGCTCGCAGCCTATAAATAGGAGGGTGCGAACCCTCCCGGCTAGAATTTAGAAATTGGCAATTTTGACCCCTTTTTCACTATTTTGGCTATTTTCACATCCCCCGAAGCCCCGGTATCGATTATAACCCCCGGAACACGCCCCGAAGTTCCCGAAGACCCGGAAAATTTATCTTTTCGGTTTCGAAGCCCGACCCTTCGCAGAGCCCGGTTTCTCAATAAAACTCTCGGTTTTATTAGAAACGATCGTTTTAGGAAACGAATTGCTGCCCGATTTTCATTAGATCAGGTGAGTGTGTAGTTACTTTCACCTTACACATAGATATAAAGTATTTTACATAAAATACGTGTTGTGTGAATATATATTGTTTGTTTATTTGAGATGGGTGTTGAAGGAATGATTTATACACGTTTTTAAATAATTTAAACTGTATATGTATTTTTATCTACGAAAAATGTTGGGTAAAACATGGGTAGATGAAATAGTGGGTGTGATGAAAGGTGAGTTGGATAAAGGAGATGATCAGTAATATTGATCATGAGTTGATGGTGAGTGGTGAAATTTGAGAGAATCACTTACCCAAAATGTTGGCCCCCGTCATTCAGCAGAGTATGGATGACAACCCTGGACTATTTTAGACAGTCTGTGGAACACTAGCAGGCCCGAAACCTGTAGGTGTAATGAACTATATGTTCATTTTTTGTACTCTAAAAACCCATTGACATGTATTGCAGGGGGGGAATACCTGTAAATAATACTGTCGATAAATGAGAGCTATGGACTTAGCACATGTTGAATAAACCTTGGCAGCTATGGACTTAGTGCCTGTTGTATAAACCCTGGTGACGATGTGACTTCGTGCCTATTCCTTAGGATGAATCCTTAGGAAGGAGTGATAGTTGATTCTTAGGTTAAACCCTTAAGAAATTAATAAGATAATGGGGTTGGGGTAATTTGGTTGATTGATTGATGTTTAAGCATAATAAATTTATGTATTGTGGGTTGAAAACCCTATATGCTCACCAGGCTTCCAAGCCTGACCCACTCAGCTGTTTATATTACAGGTAGAGGACCCCGAGCATAGTCGGATGATGATGATGAGTGATTTTGGATTATAGGCCAGTAGTTATAAATAACTGTTGTAAGGCTTATAATGTCTTGTTTATGCTTTTGATCTGTATCGGAACATGACATCCCGAGGTTTTAATATAAAAGGAAATTATATATTTCCTAAAGAAAGGTTTTGACAAACTTTTATCATATTTTGTTTTTGGGGACCAATTTCGCAACATCTTTTAAAAAAAGATTCTCTGACTTTATTTTAAAAAGCATAAATTAAATCGGTCTTTTCTGGCCGAGAAATTAGGGGATGTCACAGTTGGTATCAGAGCATTAGTTTAAGCGAACTAAGAAATTATAGGATTTCTAGACTTAAACTTAGAATGCTAAGTGATGATTGTGAGATGAGTGTCTACCATAATTTAGACACGAGCACTAGTGTTCGTTAAACCGAGAGTAGGTATAAAAAGAACACCAAAATCTGACTTCGTATGAGGAAGTTATGATTTTTCGAAGTTTCAGCTTAGCAGTAGACAGCTAAAAACTCGAATTTTAGATCGAGTGATTTTTAGCCGACACGACCTAAACGAGAATCGAAGGTCTCGTAAATAGTAGCACAACGGTAAAAAGTCTGACGAAAACGGACGTCGGATGAAGAAGTTATGAATTTTTAACAGATTTCATGTCCCGGTCTGTTAAAAATAATAATATAAAAATTAAAGTCAAAATTAGCCGACGAAGTCTAAACGAAATGTCTTATCCAAACCGAGGGCGCCTGAGAAACGCCAAAATAGGCACTTCGTCATATTAGTATGGTTATAACGACTCACTAGAATATGTTATATTAACTAGAAATTTATGTAAGGAAAACCTCATAAATAAACTTTGGCACATTGTGTTGATTGTCCTACACGTGATAGGTGATGGTCCGCATTTGTTGTGTTGACTTTCCTTCTTCATCGCGTAGAATGTCCACAATAGCCATGTTGATTCTTTCTCCTACAAGTATAGAGTCGTAATACTGCTATTTTTACAAATTAAAAAGCGTAGGACTCTAAGGAAAACGTTTGTAAACGATTTTGATAACGATAAACTAACCCACACATATACATAGTTGGAAACTAGAACTTACGATTATTTTATAGCAGAAAATATAGGATTTTATGGGGAAAACGATTTTTCTACGATTTCGATAACGATAAACTAGAAAGCACACACTCAATTTTACTCGATAAAAGGAACAAGATTTTCAATCATATTTCCTTTTTGAAAATAAGGGATTTTTCTTGAATCGGTTGATTGTTACTGTCCAAAAGAACTACTCTCGGACATAGCTCGCTTTTACAAATCACACTACTTTTCAAAATCACTCCTTATAAGGATGAACAAAAGTAATGTCATCATGCACACACATATTCATGATTTTCAAGGCAAGACTTCAAACGATTTCATAGAAAATATCGGATTTTCTGAAAATACAACAAGAACGATTCTAAACAAGTGTAAACGATTTTATACACAAAACTGCTTATGAACTCACCAACTTTTTAGTTGACACTTTTCAAAACGACTTGTATTCTCAGGTATCTAGTAAGCAGGTAACAAGGGACGCAGATGCAAGACTATTTAGTTGTAGTTTGGAATTTCTACTTATGTCTCTTTATGTAACTCGAAGAACAAATACAATATGTAAACAATGTAAGTTTGTTATCTCAGTGTATGATGTTTGGATTTCTCTGTTTCATTTATATTCAATTGTTATGATACTGCACAATGAAGTCACCCGCCTCCGGACGTTTCCGCCGTCTGGTCCGGGGGTGTTGCATTTTTTTTAGGTTAGAGTTATTAAAGTTACAAAACAATGATTGCTACTAATTCCAGTCAAACACTTTATTCCATGCAAGTCGCAAACAACATGGGTTGCCCAACGAGATCCCCATTGTTGGTTATGGAAGAATATGATCATTAGAAGATGAGAATGGAAATGTTCCTGAAATAAAAATATAAAGGTGAAGAAATCTGGAGGTTTGCCACTAAAGGTCCTCATATTCTAATTAGACAATTTGTTAGAGATGTTGCAGCTCAAATTATGGGTCAAAATGAAGTTCGGGTTGCACCTCCATTCGCAGTTGATGTTGAGAAGATGCATGTTGATGACATTGCTTTCTCTGAAATGGTCTTTGGTGTTCCTCCCTCTCTTTTTTAGTTTATAATGCTCTGTAAGTCAGCAAACGAGATATGGGACACACTCAAGGACTTATTTGAGGGGTCTGAGAATGCCAAAGACAACAGGTTAACCTTTTTTGTTAACGACTATGACTTTTTCTCTACCTCTCCTAGAGAATCAGTGGCATCTGCTGTAAATCAGTACAAAATTATGGTGAACAACCTCACAACGCACGGTGTGATAATAACTTTGATCGAACACAACCTCAAATTCATCAACATCCTAGAAAAAGGTTGGGGCAATGTGAAGTCGTGTCTGCAAAGCAACGGATCTCTAAAAAAGTTGACTCTGTTTCAACTTTTTGATGAACTTCAAGGGCATGAATCAAATGTTACTCAAAATTTGAGAGAAATATTAGGAGGACCACAAGAACTCATCAGTTCAACCAGCTTACCTCATCCTCATAACTACGCCGTCTCGGATTCATATATTTAAACTCCTTCGGTTCCTTTTTTCGATGAGAACTTCGATCTAAATTTTGTAGCCAATGACATAAGATTTAAAAATGAGTTTGTTATGTTACTCATGAAGTACAACAAGCGTTCGTTGGTAAACAATCAAAAACCCTTTCCAAACGGATTTCAGTCAAACAATCAGTTCTCGTACCAAGCTCCTCACCAAACCAACCAACAACAGTCTTTCACCAAACCAACTGAAAACCTTCCATCATACCGATCAAACCTTTCGAACAATCCACTTTCTGTTTCCCATCCGAACCTACCTTTTGAAAACTCTTCTTCATACCGACCAAACCTTCCAAACAATCCACTTTGCAAGGGATTGTCAATCCGACGATCCTCCCAAACCAAAGGACAAGGGTTCAGCCTACTATACCAGAAAGGCACAAGAGTTAGCCGAGAGTGACAAGGCATTCATTGCCACAGTCTAAAGGAATATGGATGGTTACTGGTCATCAGGTGATGAAAAGGAAAGTGGTGAAGAAAGAAACTTGTGTCTCATGGCACGACACGATGTAGAATATGACTCAAGTTATTGGTCATCTGGTTCTGATGATCACATTGATGATGTTGAGTTGCACCATTGCTACATGGCCACAAATGATCCTCTTGGCTGAAGCATCATCCAGAAGGTGTGCCACAAAGACGGCTATAGATGACAGTGAGAAGATTATCATTGAGTTGACCAAACTTAGGTTACATCACGAAGATCGCAAGCTTAAGATAGACTTTTTAGAAAATGAACTTGTAATAAGTAAGGATGAATGTATCATTTTAAGTGACAAATATGTTCTTTCAATTAGTAATTGAAATCTTTTAGTTGCTGATAACATTCGTCTTATTGTTGCTATTGACAAATTGCATAACTCCATTGGCATGCTTGAGTCCCACGACCGAATGACTCATAATTTTCTTCACCCCTGGTCCAAAGCACCTGGTCTTGGATCTGAGTTTCTGAATCCAGTTGCTACTCCCTTTAAAAAACTTCAGAACTTGATTCATATAGGTGATATTCCGAAAATATACATCTTCTCCTCTTTCATCACTTGTCTAGGGTTTGGGTGTGAGCCATTAGAGGCATCATCCTTTTGGTGCTAGATTTCCAAACTCTTCAAAGGAAGGATTGAAGTAACTTGTTTTCTATAAAAAGTTTGAGGTATGTGTAACGCCCAGATCACTGGTATGCATTTAAATATTTATTTACTCATTTTCACAAGGCAACTCGACGAGTTGGTAGCCCCAAACTCGTCGAGTAGAGATTGAGAGGGACACGGGTTTTGATGTCTACTCGACGAGTTGGGAAGCACCGACTCGATGAGTAGGACCACCAGAATGAAACCCTAATTTTAAGGGTTTGGCCCCCTATTTAAAGAACGTAACACCCCTTGTGGCCTCCCTCGTCGTCTTCCATTGTCTAGAAAACCCTAATCAATGAGCTTGAGCTTTGTGTGAGTATGTGAACCATTTTTGAGTGATTTGGTATGATTTGAAGCTTGTGAGAAGAAGAAGAAGCTAGAGGACTCCAAGAGAAGGTTGTAGATCCAGGAGCAACATCACGTTTCCTTCATCTTCTGGTAATCAAGTCTATACCTTGACCATTTGTTTTCTAGATCTTCTTATGGGGTAGTTTAGGGCTTTTTGGAGTGCATTTTGGAACCATTCATGGATGCAAGTGTGATTTGGTGTATCAACTGCAGATCTAGAGTCTTTGAGGGACTCCATGGCATAAAGGTGCCAACTTTATGGCCATGGGAGTCCCATGCACCTTATAAGACACCTTTTTGGACCTTGTGAGCTAAAAACCCCATGTATGCACGTAAAGTTGGAAAGTTTACATGACATAAGGACCTTAGGGGTCCAGATCTATGTTTTGAAGGAAATGAATCCAACTCAAATCGACTGAATAAATTAAGATCATGGGGGACTCGAAGAGTTGTTCATGCAACTCGGCGAGTCGGGTTGTGGTTCCCCGACTCTTCTATTAATGAGTGAACGCGTTGAGTCTAGGAGATGACTCAGCGAGCTGGACATAGTTTTGGACTTGGGGGTTGAAGAAATCGAAGAGTCCAAGGAAGGACTTGACGAGTTGAGTCGGGTTGTCCTGATTTTATGATAGACAGAACTTGACGAGTTTGTGAAAGGGATCGCCGAGTTGACTCAGTTGATCACGAGTCTGAGTAGTACAGGAACTCGCAGAGTTGGGAAGTAACTCGACGAGTTGAGTTGACTGGGAGTTGACCTAGACTTTGACTTTGACCAGGGGTAAAATGGTCATTTTACCCTAAGAAGAGTTAGCAGATTTTTGATTAAGTGTTCTTGTGAAATTGATAGTCGGGGAGTTGTTGGAGCAGCCGTCAGAGATTCCTCACACGAGATTTCACAGCTAGCATTCGAGGTGAGTTTTCTCCAGTAGGAACGGGTCTACGGCCGCAATGTCGACCCGTTTAGATGTTAGTAGTTTCGGGCTATGGTTTGATGTCGGGCAGGGCCCGATGTAGGTTATATGCTTTCTGGATTATGATCCGATGTCGGGGCGGTCCCGAGGAACGTTTATGTATGCTTGATGTCTTTGTGAATCTCGCATGTTATGTGTTATGTGTTCCGGGCTTCGGTCCGATGTCGCGGCAAACCCAATGCATGTATAGCTTATATGTTATGTGTTATGTGTTCCGGGCTTCGGTCCGATGTTGGGGCAATCCCGATGTATATTTCGCTTATATGTTATATGTTATATGTTCCGGACTCCGGTCCGATGCCGGAGCAAGCCCGATTAATGTTTATATGCTTATGTTTACATGCTTATGTATATGATATGTTGTATGTCGGGGAAAACCCGATGTCGGGCGAGGCCCGATGCCAAACGTGGTCTGATGCCGGGGTAAGCCCGATCCGGGCGGGGCCCTATGTCGGGTTCGTCCCGATGCAGCTAGGCGGAGTTCCAAAGTTATGTTATTTGTTATGTGTATGGTATATGTGTTGGATTAGTGTCTAAGTCCATAACTATTTTGGTATGTACTTGACCCGATTGTGAGCATGGTCCTTTTGGGTTGCCTTCACCATAGCAATTTGTAGGATGAATTAAGGAAAGAAAGGTTTAATTATGATTTATTAATATATTATGAGAATAATATATTAAAGGAGAAATCATATAGTTTAATTAATATTAGTCAAGAATTAATTAAGAATTAATTTAGTGGCTAAAAGAGATTAATTAAACTTAGGGGATTGGAGTTGTAATTATAAGATAATTACAATTGGGCTATGGATCACCTAATAATGTATAGGTTGGACGAATTCTATGGGAAGCCCATAAGGAATTCGTCCAAGGGCTATGTTAAAGGAGTCCATGGGCTGCTTAGGGCCTAAGCAGTCAGATTAGGGTTTCCTAGTTGCAAACCCTAATAGCCTACATGTATATAAAGGACCCCTATGACCCAAAAACGTGGCTAAGTGTTCCTTAAGGGTTTCCAGCCGTTTTTGGTGCCTCCCCTCTCTTCTCTCCTTCATCCAATTGCTTAGTGGTGTTTGTGACTCCATTAGAGGTGCAACACTTGAGGCACTAAGCTTTCTGAAGCCAATCAAAGCAAGGAATTGATTGTTATTACTATATAACAATCAAAGGTAATTACTAAACCCTTATTTCAATTCTTATATGATAGATCTAGGGTTTATAGCTTTGGATCTTCAATTGCATGTTCATTAGACAAACTAGATCCAAAAGCTATTAGGGTTTGCATGTACACCATAGGAATGATGTATTGCTCGAAACCCATCAGTGGTATCAGAGCCTAGGGCTGTTTGTTAGTGAATTTGATGCTTATTTGATCGAATTTTGGCTGAAAATCGATTTTTTTGAGGTTTTTCGACTTGACTCGCCGAGTCAACTGGGTGACTCGCCGAGTCCATAGTGAACTCGACGAGTCCAAGCCTGACTCGACGAGCCAGAGGGTCAGATGGAGGATTTTTTCGGGTTTCTTGCCATATTTTGCTGTGGGATAATTACCAAAACGTTTTTTATTGATAGAAATCGGATTTTTATGATATTGGGTGATTATCTTTGCCAAAATAAAAGATAATTTCATATTAATTGAATAATTACTTCCTTATATGATTAAATTTTAATTATTTGAATTATTATCTTGCAAGAAATTAGACTAGGTCAAAACTATATAATTGCCTTATTTGAATTGTTGATCTAGAATGTTCTTGACAAAGTTTGAATAGTTTCAAATTACTCCCTTTAAGTTTTATAGTTTAAATTTGAACTTAAAAGTTTTGTTTTTGAAATTTAAATAGTTAAACCCTAATGTTTTGAAATGTTTCAAAACTTGCCCTCAAGTTTTGGAATTTAAAAGTTGATTAAAAGTTTAATTTTGAAATGTTAAATTCTAAAAACCCTCGTATTTTTTGAAAAAGTTCAAATTACACCCTTATGGTTTTATTAATTAATTAAAGTGTATAATTAAAAGAGAGTTAATAATTCCATAAAGTTTTGGTTTACATTTAACTAAATTAAAAGTATAATTTTTTAAATTAGACCACCTAGTATTTTAAAAAGTATAAAATACACCCTTATACTATATGTAACATTAAAAGTCTAATATTATATATGTATGAGTAAAAAGTCAGTCTTACCGTTAGTAGGCCTCATTCACGAAGCTGGTCTATAAGGGGTGTTTAAGGAAATTGCCTATAAAATGACGATTGAATGGGTATCCACTCTTACCCACCGCACTCTTGACTAGTGGAGGGTCGTTAGCCGAACGGGTAGGATAGGACGAAACCTTCCATTATAAGTATAATGAAGTACAAAGTAACTACATGCTTTTACAAATTCCCAATTTCTAGTTACTTTAGGCAAAATGTAAAATTGTATGCTAATCCATGGAATTACACTTCGTACCCTTGTCAAACGTTAGTGGAGCGTGTGTGGTTAACCGACACACTAATTTGGGATTGACATTGGTGGCGAAGGGTGGCTCGATGTTTATCATAGATCAATGGAGCGTGTGTGGTTAACCGGCACATTGATTAGGTGGTAGTATCATTGAGTGCGTCACGTAGATTCGTATGGTTATTCACACCTTGTTTGTGATCCTCGGCATCCCAGTCGCAAATTTGAAGGGCATAATCGAGATTAAACATGCCATTGAAAAGTTCAATGAATCTCAAAAGATCTAGGAGTTTCAATTCATTTAAAACTTAAACTTCTTTTTCGTTTTTCATGGTGGAAATTGGTAAATCGTCATTTACCTACCTTCAAATATTCTGCAACTAGATCCCTCTTCTAGAATGTAGAGTATTGTGTTGGATCCTAGTCTTGATGTTTCATTTGGGTGTTACATCAAGGATTCTTATCAACTAACTTGAATTTTCTCCCGTTTTGTAGATGTCTAAATCTTACAATGGTCTTCCCAAGTCCCTTGGAACAAGCTTTCCAAATGAAGATGACGTTCCACGATACGATCAAGGAAATGAGAGTCATACTTCACTTCCTCCACCTCCTCCAATTATTCTCCCTAACCCATAAGTTCAAAGGCTTGAAAAGTTCAAGCTCACTCAAGCCCTATTGGCAAGTAAAAACGAAGATGGGAAACCTGTGTGTGCACACGTCTTGGAGATAAAGTCACACATTGACAGGTTAAGGATGTTGGGTGTCAAGATTTCAGGTGAGTTAGCTGTTGATTGGGTTCTTTAGTCGCTTCCTGAATCATATAGTGAGTTCGTTAGAGAGTACTATATGATGGACCATGACGTGACCTTCATTGATTTGAACAATTTGCTTATAGCTGCTGAATCAGCAATGATTTGGCGTGCTGATCAAGCAAATTTGTCTGGCAAATCAAACTCCCAAACTTCAATGGACATTGAAAATGGTGACATTGGAAATCCAGAAAAGGTAAATTCTGAGATAGTTCCTTGTGTCATTCCAAAAGAGTCCATTTGCTTCTATTGCCATGAGAAGGGGCATTGGAGACGAAGCTGCCCTATTTACCTGAGAGACCTGAGAGATGGGAGAGTCAAGACGTATGGCTCTACTTTAGGTAAAATCCATTAACTAACTCTATAAGTTCCTATTATTTGATTCTTAATATGTGATGTGATAAGATTACATTTTGAAGTTTTTCAGGATCGAAGAAAAGAGAGGAAGCTTAAGGAAGAAGCGTGTTGAATCTGATCATGAAGAAATGGATTTCGATCGCATGGATTCGAAGATCAGATTTTTGAGCTGCTACTCTAGAGTTAGGATAGATTGATAAGAAATATGTAATAGCATAGTTTTTCAGTTGAATTGCATTGTAAGGACAAATTTTTTCCGCAATAATATAAATTTTGATTTTGTCTTATTTATTTATCCTTGCAATGGTGTGTATGAAAAGGTAATGTTTGAATGTTTCTACTATTAGCAATAGTGGATTTGATTCTTAATTATGTTATTTGTGGAAATGTCAAGAATTTGCCAGATAAAGGAAGATTCTCATCGCCCAAGTTTCAATTGGACAGAAACTTGGAATCATACAACTTGGTTGCGTGATGAATGAGAAACTTCATATTTGGAAATTAGACTAATTCTTTGGCAAAGTGTCAAGAGAAGGACTAGGGGATCGAGTACACTAGATTGTGCGTTGATCAAGTCCACCACAAGAGTGATAAAGATATTCGTCATGATTTACTAAAGTTTAGTAAATATGGTTATACTTATAAGATTAAGTATAATTCTGAGTTAATTGAAAGGGTTTCAATCAATAGCAGAACGAATAAGAAGAATCAAGTAGGCAGAAAGATAAAAGTTTCTATATTCTAAGAAGAAAGGAGAGTACCTTTTATTTTGTTTTATGATAAGTCTTAATGATTAAGAACTATTTCTCAATTGGTCCTCTAAGTGAGTCTTAGTGCATTTGTATGTCTAAGAAGATGAATCGAGAATTATGGAAATAGTTAAATCAATAAGTTAATCATACTTCGTTCCATTATCAAGTCTTAAGAGTGATACTCCAAGATTGTGACTTGAGTGACAAGTCTTAAGTAGGTTTATAACACTCGTCAAATGTGGAATTTGGAAAAGTTTTCTTATTCTTGGACATTTGAAATTGGTAAGTTGTGGTGTCTTGGATAAGACAAAGACCAACCAGGACAAATTGTGTGAAGTGTTAAACTTGACAAAAGACTACACTAACTCTTGAATATTTGTTTGTCGAGAAATATTCTTGACAAGAGAAACTCATATGTCAAGGAGTCAGTGGGAGTCTTAATGGTCTTGAAAAGATTCAAGAACAAACCAAGAATAAACCTAGTTGATCATCACTAGCACATGACTTGAGGTATATAACCTATCGTGTTGACATTATCTTGTTTCTGTGCCATTCCAATTAAGCTAAATATGTATGTGAGTTCTATGAGTTCTCATTTGAATGCATAAAGACAAAGCACCTTGATCAATGGAAAGTACATTGATATGTAAGGGTGAATTGCTTGGAAGACATGGTGGGCATTCGTGCTACCATGAGGCAAGGAATCAAGTATTGAACGAGTTCAGTCCATATGAGTTTGGATTTGTCGCGAACCTTGTCTTAAGATTATGGTTGTGGCAAATTCACATGGATAGGAACACATACATACATCATAAAATCTAAGTGTCATTAAGTTTCCCTCCTTCATGAAAATGATTGTGAGGAAATGCTTTCACTAAGAGAGATTTTAAGAAGACAGCAATTGTGAAAATTGTATTCTCAAATTCGATTATGATTACGACATCCCTCTTCATAGTTCGAATTGTGAGATTTGGCAATTGTCCTGAACATTTGGGACTTAGTAAAATAAATTTTGAATTTTTTAGACACACATGTAAGCTATCTAAGGCAAAGGTGTATGAGCTTAAAAAGCTTTAGATAAAGGCTTATCAAAGCATTAGGTATTAGAAATATGAACTTACGGAATTCAATAAGCATTGTTTTCTGGAAGTTCAATTGTTTTCTGAATACATGTCAAAGCTAGTGGGAGCACAAGTGTTATGCTGGTAAGAAAATAATCATCATGTTAGTGGGAGCATGATTATTATGGTAAGTATTGCAAGTTAGCAATATTAATTATAGAAAACAAAGATTCACTTTGCAAAGTTGCAAAGGTTGAAAAGTTGTTTTTCTATAATTAAGGGAGAGAATATTATACTTCGTTTCAAAATTCTAAAGCTTAGATCGAGAAATGTTAATAAATTTAGTCAAGGATACATAGTGCATTCTCAAAATTCGATTATGATTACGGCATCCCTCTTCATGGTTCGAATTGTGGGAACATGACACATAAAATATTATGGCAGAAGGATGATAAAGTATCACGTCTTTATGTGAGACATTATGCATCGTGTCCAATACGCTTCGGGTATAGGATCGATTGCATATGCTATAATGTTTGACCATTCTAAAATTTTCCAAATGCCTAGGGCATTAAGAGGGAAAAGGGACTAGAACCGGTTTTGACTAAAATAATTAAACAACTATCAAAGGACGATCTGAGGTTCACTGAGGATTTGTCGCTTGTGAGTAGTTGGAAGTATAGTATTGGATGGAGTATATTGACATTATTATGAATAGATAAGATTCTATTAAGAATGAGTTGTCATATGGCAAATATGGAAATGTTTCCATTAATGGGAGTTGGATATTAAGAAATATGTCTAGATTAGAAACTTTTATGCGAGAAGGATGTTCAAAGGAATGTACTTTGAATGTGAGACTTCACGTCTATGGAATTATCTTGTAACAATTTCCGATAGAATACCTTGTAATTTCATTAGCCGGGTCTTGGTGACCTTTGTGCTATGACATTACGAAAGAATCATTGCATAAAATGTTAGAATCTGACATATTCTAAAAGTGGCAAGAATTTGGTATTCTTATACTAATAATAAGGATTGGGGATTGTGAAATGAGTTTCATTGGAAAAGTTTTTCAATTGATCTATTTCACAAAGTATGGACCATAGGAAACCAAAGTGTGCATGCTTGGAGCATGGGACAATTGTGGTTATAATTCGAGTAATAAGTTGATTTTCTGAAACAGTAATCAATGAATAATGAGTAATCAATATGGTGTTTAAATAAAAGTGTTTTTATTTACGCTCAAAAGTTTTGGGGCCATATAGGATTAATATTATTATTGCGTTTCACTTTGCATGTTTTGACTTCCAGAATAACTGGGTTATTCGAACCTCCACAGTCGGTCATACGTTGGAAGTAGGTATGAAGCAAGACTGTCATAAATTTGTCTGTAGATTGTCTAAAGTGTTCAGACATAGCACAAGTTTGCTGCAGAGTTCATGAGTGCTTTAATAAGATTAAGGTATTGGATTAAACCCACGCTCACTTGAATCACTTCATGGATTTATCACGGGTGATTAGTGAGACGATAACATTGTATATTCTTGAAACTGAGACGTGTGAGTTGTTATTTGCTGGTCGGTTGCACATTGATGATAAGTAAACGCACCAGTAACTTGGTGTTATAAAACTTATTGTTGTGTGTGATTCGATTAGTAGGTGCAAGCAAGCATTTGAGTCGAATTTTATTCATTCCTTTTACCCAAAGTGGGATAAAAGCGATATATGTGGGCCCCTCGATGATTTAGTGATGACACCCTAAGTGCTTGGCCAAGTCGGGACTAAGTTGATGTGTTTAATTGTAGTCTGTTGTCAGTCGTCATAAATCAGATGTCGGGAAACAATACATAGACAGAGAGCATGATTTAAATCCATGTCTCGCGTCTATACGATATCTTGAGAATGGAGGAATATATGATCCCTTATCTAAAGGACACGCGTATCTGATAAGATCAGAGTTAACAGCGGCTTTTGAAAGCTACGATTGTTGATCAGGTTCTGAAGTTATGCAAAATAGTTATTAGACTTATCCAAGTGGGAGACTGTTGGATTAGTGTCTAAGTCTATAACTATTTTGGTATGTACTTGAACCGATTGTGAGCATGGTCACCATAGCAATTTGTAGGATGAATTAAGGAAAGAAAGGTTTAATTATGATTTATTAATATATTATGAGAATAATATATTAAAGGAGAAATCATATAGTTTAATTAATATTAGTCAAGAATTAATTAAGAATTAATTTAGTGGCTAAAAGAGATTAATTAAACTTAGGGGACTGGAGTTGTAATTATAAGATAATTACAATTGGGCTATGGATCACCTAATAATGTATAGGTTGGACGAATTCTATGGGAAGCCCATAAGGAATTCGTCCAAGGGATATGTTAAAGGAGTCCATGGGCTGCTTAGGGCCTAAGCAGTGAGATTAGGGTTTCCTAGTTGCAAACCCTAATAGCCTACATGTATATAAAGGACCCCTATGACCCAAAAACGTGGCTAAGTGTTCCTTAAGGGTTTCCAGCTGTTTTTGGTGCCTCCCCTCTCTTCTCTCCTTCATCCAATTGCTTAGTGGTGTTTGTGACTCCATTAGAGGTGCAACACTTGAGGCACTAAGCTTTCTGAAGCCAATCAAAGCAAGGAATTGATTGTTATTACTATATAACAATCAAAGGTAATTACTAAACCCTTATTTCAGTTCTTATATGATAGATCTAGGGTTTATAGCTTTAGATATTCAATTGCATCTTCATTAGACAAACTAGATCCAAAAGCTATTAGGGTTTGCATGTACACCATAGGAATGATGTATTGCTCGAAACCCATCAATATGGTAGTTTGGGGATGTAACGACCCAAAAATCAAGGGTAAATTTTTCATTTTTAATATAGCTAAAACATTGATACCATTTATTTCAAACATTTCAAATCATCGTTAAGCAAAACATTTATCAGAGTTCATCCCCAAATCATTCATTGCGGAAATCATAGGTGTGTGCACTGCGATCAATCCGAGCTCTTCTTTTTTCAAATCGATGATACATGAAACCAAAACTGTAAACCGTAAGCACAAAGCTTAGTGAGTTCCCCAGAGCATACCCCACACACAATCCATATAACACATATCATATTAGCTATAAAAGCTACATATATCACATAAGCCATGCATACAACATATAAGGATGTTGTAGGCTCCTCCCAGGTTCTTATACCTTCATGTCATGGGCTCCCCCATGGTCTTTACCTAGGAATGCCATGGGCTCCCCCACATGGTCTTATATCCAACTGCCACGGGCTCCCCCCGGGGTCTTCCATGTAAATCACATATATAATCAACTAGCATATCATATATCAAAGTGGTATCTAACACACTACCTAACACATACATAAGCATATAAGGATGTCGTGGGCTCCCCCCAGGGTCTTATAACAGCATGCCATGGGCTCCCCCACATGGTCTTCACCTAGGAATGCCACGGGCTCCCCCACATGGTCTTATATCCAACTGCCACGGGCTCCTCCCGGGGTCTTCCATGCAATAACATACATAATCACTAGCATACCACTTAACATAAAGCTAACTATCATACTACATATCTCTACTACAGCTAGTGTACCACATATCATAAAATGGGTCGGCCTTGGTGCCGTAGACCCATTGGTATGGTGAGAAGACTCACCTCGCACTATAGAAGCTTCCCGCATGAATTCCTTAGATGTTGCCCCGCCAGCTTCCCGAGATGTCACTACCAATCAATATACCCAATTAGCAATTGGGTCCCATACCATAATCTTTAATCCATGAATGGGGTAAAATAACCATTCTACCCCTGGCCCAGTATGATCCAAAACTAAGGCTCAATCCCAAAACAAAAGCCCGACACTACAATTTCCATAAGTCCTTTAATGGCCCAATTTATAAATTGGGCCCAAACCCAATAGTCTACAACTAAATATCAACCCCAAAATCTGATGGCCCAACAAGGCCCAAAACACAAAGTCCAAAACCATAAAATCCATAAAGGCTCATGAATGGCCCAATTTTCCAAATTGGGTCCACGTTCCTTATTAGGCCTTAACCTAAGATCCAATTCTTCAATTATTCCAGAACACAATCACTTTGATGTTCCATTAGGGCCCAAGAATCTAGGTCCAAACAGATAGCCCCAACCCGAAGCCCAAAGTCTAAAATCCAACTTGGCTGAGTACGCAGGGCGTACCCAGCAGTACGCTGCGTGTACTCACATAATGGCTTGTACGTTGCGCGTACTGGCTTGTACGCCAAACTAACTACCCTCTAATCTCACTTCTTCCATTAAGCACTTAATGCCTTAAGTCATAAGTCCAAACCATAAATCTGAGTCCCACATAATGTGTAAACCCATAAAGTCACTGACTTGGTGACTCTACATGCCCCCAATAAGACCAAATGGCATTCTACTTTCATGGAAATGGTTCAATCTCCAACATAGATGGTCTTAAACTCTAAAGGTGCCAACTTTATGGACCTTGAACCTCAGAAACACTAAGAGGGGAAACTCAAAGCTCCTGGAATGAAATCAAGACCACTAGATCTCATACTTGGGACCAAAATGAACAAAACTCACAAATGGTAGATCTAAGAGATGAATAATCAAGTTCAAATCTTTATACATTCATCAAGATGAGAATGATTCCCAAAAGCCAGATCCATAAGCTCCTCCTTGATTCCCATCTTTGCAACAAGTTCCATCTTCTTGAAAATGCACCAAAAACCACCCAAAATGCACCCACAAAGCTCACAACACTCTTGGATGAAGCTACCACTCGAAATTAGGGTTTAAGGCTCTGAGAATGAAAGGGAGGCGCACCCCCTTGGACTTAAGGTGCTTTAAATAGTGAGCCAACCCTAAAAATTAGGGTTTTGGAGATCCTGTACGTACGCTGGGCGTACTTCCCTGTACGCTGGGCGTACGTCTTTCGCACCCGCGTTTCATTATCCAGCACTACGTTGGGCGTACCCCATCTTACGTTGGGCGTACTCACCTGGCGGCCACCTTGCATGCATGGGTTGAAATGCAAGCTTTTCCATTCAAGGACCAATTATGCCAACAACTTCAAAGTACTATAACTTCTTCGTTTGAAGTCCGTTTCCGACGAACTTTATATCCACGAAAAGGTGGCAAGAAGCCCTACGCTCCAAGCTACACCCCAAGCCTTAAAACCTTTCAAATAAAATCCAAGACCCATAAAAGACCGAATCGTCAGATTACGCTTATACCCTTGGCCTCTGAAGACACAATCGGACACTTTCAAAATCGGGTGTTACAACTCTCCCCCACTTAAATTAGATTTCTTCCTCGAAATCATTCCTTACCATTCCTTACGTCAAATAACTTGAGCATTATGGCCACAGCCCCGAGCATATCATAGCCTTTCCAAGGCAACCGAAACCAACCCTCGTAGGGCTCTAGAACCCGAAGATGAACGAATTCCTTGCAACCTGATCACATCTTGCTCCATCTGAAATCTGAGGTTTCGAGATGGTCTGTCTCCCTGACAGACTGCCCACATCGAATCATCATCGAAGTGGTTCCACAAGAAAACTAGCCTAAATCGAATACTTTCCACCCGTAATACCTTGAGGCTTCCTAAGAACAAAATATCCGGTCAACTGCGGCTACCGAATAACAAGCAATTCCACACACAGACCCCAAATTACTGAAGTCGCTCCAACTCCTCTTGCTGTCACATAGTTGCTTTCCTGAAGAACAACCGGGACCTCCCTGGTCCCAACTTGTCTGCCAACTGTCCGAAACACCGAACACCTACCCGATTGCTGATTCCAACAAGTCATGGCTCTATTACGGATAGAGCCAACCCGAGACACATCACAATAGCTTAGACTACCATCAACCAACCCGTTCATCACCCTGGAATTCTGCCCTCGATGCCCTTGGCATATAGATGCCCCACATCCCTTCTCACTGAAACAAAATCCTACACCAACATGCGCAAATTCCGATTCGAGATCCTATACAAAACCCAATTGATACTCCGCTCCTACCCAGAGATCCTCGAATCGGCATTTGCATAATGCGCCACAACTTCCCGTCATCCTTTACTCGACCGATTAATAAATACCCTTAGCCAATTCCGTGAGACTACCAGTCTCGCTCTCGGTCCAACCACCAGGTTCCTAAGAGATCCAATATCAGGGCTACCCAGCCGTAGCCCTACTATGACACGCACTACTCATACACAAGATCCTGCATCTCAATATCCAACCCTTGGCTCAACAGTCTCTACCGGTTCCATCCTAAATTCCCATAACCATCCGGGCTCGCCCACGGATAACTGATCAAACAATCACCTCTGGTCCTGATCCTAACTAAGTTGTGGCTCCCCAACCACCTTCCGAACTAGCCTACCCTAGTCCAAATCACCTTAAAGAAATTATGAACGCTACGACACCCCTGCAGTCTTACAACACTTTCAACTCCTAGTGAATGCTACGGTTCCCCCGCAGTCTTACAACACTATACCCTAACTGTCCGTCAGGGAATGCTACGGCTCCCCCGTAGTCTTAAAACACTTTCACCCTAATTGACCATCAGTGAATGCTACGACTCCCCAGTAGTCTTACAACACTTCCAACCCAACTGAACATTAGTGAATGCTACGGCTCCCCCGTAGTCTTACAACACTTCCACCCTAACTGAACATTCATGAATACTACGGCTCCCCAGTAGTCTCACAACACTTCCACCCTAACTGAACATTAGTGAATGCTACGGCTCCCCCGTAGTATTACAACACTTCCACCCTAACTGAACATTAGTGAATGCTACGTCTCCCCCGTAGTCTTACAACACTTTAAACCTTGCTTCTGTCCTGGATCCCTGGACGGTTCTCCCCCACTTAGATTCAACTAAGTCCGCTCGGCACATGAAAATTGAAGGAATCCCAATCCTCCTTACGTTCCAATGTTCACTCTGGTGACGATTGGTGCTTACCAAAGCTAGCGCACCAAAAGTAACTCTTCCCAAAACAACACCACTCCTGAAAACCAACTAACACTTCTTGTATCCCAACAACATCAATGACTTCAAACGCTTAAAAGCGATATCACGCTCAGATCTCGGAGTCCAATGAATGGATAGTCTAACCAAGACCTTAGCAACACTCCCTCTTCCCTCGGCGATCCCGAATGATCTTCCAATCACAAAATACTAAGGCTACTGAAAACTAGTCATGATTCCCTCGCACAAGCCCTTGATCCAACCCCGACTACACCCAACATGACATTCGAACACTGGGAATCTGTTTTATATAAGGAGACGACCTCGTTCTACTCCACCAAAGATTCATGGTATGCAGATGGCACACGACTCTTTTTGAACATAATCAACTCAACCACCAACGGAGATAACACCCCCAAAATAACTGGAGCAGATGTACTCACTGCTCCTCTCTGATCATCATACAGTCGACCTCCTTGTCACCCACTTGATCACAACGAGAATATAACAGGCTTGCCCCTATGGGCAATCCCTGCTGACGTGGCCGAACCCGGTACACTTGTAGCAACCCAGATCATTGAACAGATTCTGACAATGACTCGGATCAATCACGGTACCCGCGGGACCCGCCCCGCGAGATTCGTCCGTCCAAAGATCTCTCAAAGATTCCTCAACATGATGACTGGAATCTGACAACCCTTTCTGACTCAGATAATAGTAGATAACCGACCCGAGATCTAACTTATCACAATTCCAAAGCGATGCAAATTCCTGATATCCATTGGAAATGGCAGAAGATAGCATTTCCGCAAACATCTAAATGAATCTTGACCTCCTCCTCCTGTGTTACCTCAACCACCCTGAGGACATGGTGTAACACTTCCTTCCAGTCCCGGCAACAATCCCAACTCTTGGAACGAACCACCATCGTGCAGTTTCCAAAAGCGTTGCACTGAACCCGACATGCTGGCCTTTCAAAAGCTAATCCGAATTTCTTAGGTCTCTGCCCTCCACTAAATACACATAACCTGAACCTCTATTCTCGAGGTACTCCAAATCAATCTTCCGCCCTCGGGCTCTGGGATCCACAACATTCAGGGTCTCGTACCGTGACACACTCACCAGCACAATCGCCAACAGATGAACTACAATAGTTGGAGCAACCTCTGCTCTAAACCGGGCTACACATTACCCCCAAAACATAGTCTCCAGTCCCGAAAGTGCAATAGGTCACACAATCAATCCATGCCGCCTGATACAAGAGATCCAAGGCGAACTCAAAACCCTGGTAGTCCTTCCACTAACTGGCTCACCACCGGAGCCAGGACCAAACCCTGGTCCTTCCCATACATACTCATCCTCATCTTGCAAAGCAGCTATTCCCACGATCAAGGCATAACCAAGAATTCTCCTTCCCGTAAGCTTCTCAGATTCTCCAAGACTCTCACCGATTCGAGTATGGATCATGTGCTTTCAATTAGTCAGTCTTTATAAATCAGAAATCGGGAAACAATAGATAAAAAGAGAGAATGATTATAATCCATGTCTCAGTCCATACGATATCTAGAATGGAGAAAATATACGATCCCTTATCTAATGGACACGTCATTGACTAGGTCAGAGTTCGACAGCGGCTTTTAAGAGCTACGATTGCTAGTCGGGATTTTGGAGTCTTACTTGCAATAATACTTTTAGACTTATCCAAGTGGGAGACTGTTGGATTAGATGTCTAAGCGCATAACTACTATTGGTATGTACTCGACCCGAGAGTAGCATGGTCCATTTGGGTTGCATAACACCAGGACAATTTGTTAGGATGAACTCTTGAGAGAAGGTTATATATGATTTATTAATATAATATGAGTTCTAATATATTAATATGAAATCATATGTTTTAATTAGTATTGATCAATAATTAATTTGGAATTAATTTAGTGATCAAAAGAGACTAATTAAATCTATAGGGACTAATTATGGTAATTAGTTATATTTATATGTGTTGGGCTTATGATCCATGTTGGACCAAGTTTATGATGGATACATAAAGAGTTGGGCCACATGAACCATGGATCATAAAACCCATGGGTATGGATTTGGGTTATACCCATGACCCTTGGAATCCACCACATATAAATATGTGTTACTTTGCCCAAAATCGCCACTTGTGGATACACATGTTCTTGGAGTTCATGGAGGTGTTTTTGGTTCATGTAGATTCTCTCTCAAGAGCCACCTTTGCCCATGGTGTGTTGTGATTCCATTTGAGGCATCCACACTATTCGTGCTAAGCTCTTTAAGCCAAATACAACAAGGTTTTAAGCTACATAAAAGGTATGTCATCCTAACTAGCATTTTATATTGTTTATGTTAATTGCATGCTAGTTATAAGCTTAATGCTTTGGAAATACCATTACATGTATAATTAGAGAAAACATAGATCCAAGGCATTTAGGGTTGTATGTGCACCATAGGATGTTGTAGTATACTAAAACCCAACAGTGGTATCAGAGCCATGGGTTGTTTTCAAATTATATTTGATGCTACTTGCTGAAAAAAGCTGAAAAAATCGAATTTTTTGTTGTCTGGACAGGGGACTCGACGAGTCCATTGAGGGACTCGACGAGTCCATGTGTAAACTCATCCAACTCGTCGAGTTGGTTCTTGCACTCGGCGAGTTGGAGCCCTTGACAGCATATATTCGAGTTTTTTGGCCTGTTTTGGATTAGAATCATTGCCACAAAATGTTTTTGTTCATAAAATTTGATTTTGTTGTAACGGTAATGATGATTCTCATCCAATTAAAAGATAATTGTCATAATTTCAAGATTTGTATTAGTTTATATGTTTATGCTAATTTCTTGAAGATTGATGATATGAATTATCTTGTTCTTATGAGTTAGTTTAGATTAATAAAAAAATTATTTGATAATTGGTTTTCGATTCAAATTGATCTAAAAGTTGTTCATAATATGAGTTTTTGTAACTTGTCCTCAAGTTATATGAAAAGTCTAATTTATGAATTTTAAAATTCATAAAGTTTCCATAGTTATGAAAATGAAGAGTCTCAATTTTAAATGTTTTTAAAGTCTTCCATAACTTGTCCTTAAGTTATGGAACTTGAAGAGTTTTTCATTAAACCACTTTAAACTCATAAGTTATGGAAACCAAAAGTTTTTGAATTGTTCAAAACTTGCCCTCAAGTTTTGGAATTTGTAAAGTTTCCCCCCATGAATACTTTAATTCCAAATTAAACCCTTAGAATTTTAAAAGTTTAAAATTCAACCCTTATACTTTATAATATTATAGGTTTAATATATATATATATATATATATATATATATATATATATATATATAAGAACAAAGTCAGTCTTACCGTTAGTAGGCCTCATTCACGAAGCCGGTCTATAAGGGGGGTATAAGGTTACTGCCTATAAAATGGCAGTTTAATGGGTGTCCACTCTCACGCATCGCTTCCTTGACTAGTGGAGGGTCGTTAGACGAACGGGTAGGACAGTACATTAATTTTCCCTTCATTAAAAGTATAATGATAAATACTAAGTAATTAAACTCTTATTAATTCCCAATCTTAGTTACTTAGGAAAATGTGAATTTGGTGCTAACCCATGAAATTGCACTTTGGACCTTGTTAAGTCGTTAGTGGAGCGTGTGTGGTTAACCGGCATACTAATCTGGTACTGACAATGTGTGGAAAAGGGTAGCTTGATGTTAATCATAGATCAATGGAGCGTGTGTGGTTAACCGACACCTTGATTAGGTGGTTGTAACATTAAGTGTACCAAGTTAATTTGCATGGTTATTCACTCCTTGTTTGTGATCCTCGGCATCCCAGTCACAAACTTGAAGGCCACAATCGAGATTTAAACATGCCATTGAATAGTTCAATGAATCTCAAAAGATCTAGGAGTTTCAATTCATTTAAAACCTAATTTTACATTTCATTTTTCCATGGTGGAAATTGGTAAATCATCATTTACCTACCTTCAAATATTTTGTAGCTTGGATTACGACATCCCTCTTCCAAGTTATAAAATATTGTGTTGGGTCCTAGCCTTAATATTTCATATTGGGTGTTATATTAAGGACTTAAATCAACTAAACTTGAATTTCTCCCTCATAGATTTCTAGTTATGACAACTATGGTCTTTCTTATCATTTTGGATAAAGCTTTACTAATGAAGATGATATCCCAAATGGTGATCAAGGTGAAAGATTAATCCTTTTGTTGTGAATTAAGGGGACTGGAAATCATACTTCACCTCCTCCAATTAGTCTACCTAACCCACAAGTTCTTGAAAAGTTCAAAGTCACTCAATCCCTATTGGCAAGAAGTGTCTATATGTACTCACATCTTGGAGATGAAGTCTCATATTGACAAGCTGGGAGAGTTGGGTGTCAAAGTCTCAAGGAAGTTGACTGTTGATTGGGTTTGTCAATCACTTTCCGAGTCATATAGTGAGTTCATTAAGGACTACTATGTGACAGACCACGACATGACCCTTGTCGATCTTACCTATTTGCTTATTGCTGCTGAATCAGCAATGATTTGGGGCACTCGTAAAGAAAATTTGATTGGAATATCTACTTCCCAAACTTACATGGACATTGACAATGGAAACAATGGAAGTCCAAAAACGTCTTCTCTTCCCAATGGAAAGGGATCGGCCATAGTCAAACCGGTTGACCAAATGGTAAAGAGAAAGGATAAGTATGAGATAGTCCCGTGTACCATTAATAAAGAGTCCATATGTTTCTATTGCCAAAGGAAGGGGCATTGGTTGCGAAGCTGCCTGTTTACCTGGAAGTTCACTAGGATGGTAAAAGTCGAAATTTTAACTATGCTTCAGGTAAAGTCCACTATCTAACTATATTAAGTTCCTATTTGGAGATTCTTATTACATGATGTGACTAGGTCGCATTTTGATGTTTTGTAGAATCGAAGAAAAGAAAGGAAGCTTAAAGGAAGAATAAGCTAATTCTGATCGTGAAGAGATGAATTTCGTTCGCATGATCTGAAGATCAGAATTTTGTGTTTCTTAAGAGTTATGATAGATTGCTTGGGAATAGATAACAACATTTCTTCACTTGTATTTTCATTGTAAGGATAAGTTTTCCGCAATTTTAAAATAAAAAGAAATTTTTTTGATTTTATTTATTTTAAGTATCCTTACAATGGCATTTGTGAAAAATTGTTGTTTATATGATTCCATTGATATCAATATTGGAAAATGGATTTGATTATTTCGTTTGTGGTAGTGTCATAATTTACCAAATAAGGAAAGATTCTCATCACCCAAGTTTCAATTAGATAGAAACTTGGAATCATGCAACTTGTATAGTATGATGAATGAGAGTTTTCGTCTTTGGGAAATTAAGACTAATTCCTTGTTCACATGTATATGTGAGTCAAGTGAAGGACTAGGAGATCGGGTACACTGGGTTGTGTGATGATCGCGTCCACCACAAAGAACGATAAGGCTATTCGTCATGGTTTACTAAAGTTTAGTAAATATGGTTGTGCTTACAAGTTTAAGTATAATTCTGAAACATTGGAAAAGTTTCAATGTATGGCAGAACGAATGAGAAGAATCAAATTAGGCAGAAAGATAAAAGTTTCTCCAATCTGAAGAGATGGGAGAGTACTTGAGTATCTTGGTTTATGATTATCTTAGTGATTATGAAACCTTATCACAATTGATCCTCTAAGGACATCTTAGTGCATTTATATGGCTAAGAAGAGGAATCATGAATTGTTGAAATGGTTAAATCAAAAGATGAATCATACTTCGTTCCAAAATTGAGTCTTAGAGTAATGCTCCAAGATCGAGCCTTGAGTAACATAATGTTAAGAAGGTTTAAAACACTTATCAAATGTTGAGTAAAATGTTTTCTACTCTTGTACATTTGAAATTGGTGAGTTGTGATGTTTTGGATAAAACAAAGACCAACTAAGGCCAATTATGTGAAGTGTTTGTCTTGATAAGAATCCGTACTAACTCTTGAATATTTTCTTTGTCAAGGAATGGTTCTTGAGAAGAGAATCTTATATGTCAAGAGGTCAGTAGGAGTCTTAATGATCTTGAAAAGGGTCTCAAGAACTAATCAAGAATAAAACCTGTTGTTTATCACTAGCACACGACTTGAGGTTTGTAACCTATCGTGTTGACATATTCTTGTTTTTGTGCCCATTCCAGTTAAAGTTGACTATGCATGTGAGGTCTATGAGTTCTCAGTTGTTTGCATAACTACTTGGAAGCAGTGGTAGGCCCTTGTGCTACCAAGTAGCAAGAAGTTAAGATTGAACAAGTTCAGTCCATATGAGTTTTGATTTGTCACTAACCTTGTCTTATGATTATGGTTATGACAAATTCACATGGATAGGAACACATACACCATAAAATCTAAGTGTCATAAGGTTTCTCTTCGATTCATGAAAATGATGTTGAGGAAATGCTTTCACTAAGTAGATTTTAAAGTAAGCAATTGTGATCTTTGCATTCCCAAAGTCGTTAATGGAGCGTGTGTGGTTAACCGACACACTAACATGGACTAGTGAGAATGGAAAAAGGTCTAAACATTATGATTATGGCACCCCTCTTCGTAATTTTTTAGACACACATGTGAGCTATCTAAGGAAAGGTGTATGAAATCGGGAAGCTTAGATAAAGTTTTATCAAAGCATCTCGTATCAGAAATTTGAACTTTGGTAAGAAAGTTAATAAGTATCGATTTCTAGAATTCCAGCTGATTTATGGATACATGTCAAAGTTAGTGTGAGCATAAGTGTTATGCTAATAATGATTATTATGCTAGTGGGAGCATAACGATTATGGTAAGTGTTGCGAGTTAGCAATGTTAATTATGGAAAACAAAAGTTTCAAGTTGCAACATTGTAGGGTTTGGAAAGTTGGTTTGCTATAATTAAGGGAGAGGAAATTATACTTCATTCCAATTCTAAAAGCTTAGATTGTTAGTCTTTAATCAAACTTAGTCATGGTTACATTATTTGTGTTCTAAAAATTCGATTATGATTACGACATCCCTTTTCATAATTCGAATTATGAGAACATGACAAATAGAAATATAAATATTATAACAAAAGACTGGTCTAGTATCATGTCTTTATGTGAGATATCATGAATCGTGTCCCATATGCTTCAGTATAGGATCGATTACATGTGCTATAATATTCATCCGTTCTAATTTTTCCAAATGCCTAGGGCATTAAGAGGGAAAAAGGAATAGAACTGGATATGACTAAAATGATTAAGCAATTGTCGAGGACAATCTGAGTTTTACCAAAGATTGGTTGCTCATGGACAGTTGGAAGTATAGTGTTAATTTTGGAAGGACCTTATTGACAAATTCTGAAAAGAGGCAACTCTTGTTCAGAAGTGATAGTCAAAATGGGAATATGGAAAATTTTCCATAAGTGGAAGTTATTCTTTAAATCTGTGTAAGATTAGAAAAATTAATGCAAGAAGGATGTTCAAAGGAATGTACTTTGAATGTGAGACTTCATTTCCATGGAATTCCTCTCCAGTGGAATACTTTGTAATGTTCGTTACCAAGTCTTTGTGACTTTTGTGCATAGTCATTACAAGAGGATCATTGCATATAAGTTTAAAATCTGACAGATTAGCAAAGAATCTTGTATTCTTACATTTGTCATAAGGATTTAGAATTGTGAAATGAGCATCATTGAAATGTTTTCAATTGATCTATTCCACAAAGAAAGGACTATAGGTAAACATAGTGTGCATGCTTGTAGCATGGGACAACTATTGTTTTAGTTCAAGTATTAAGTTGATTATTCGAAACATTATATAATGAATAATGAGTAATCAATATGGTGATTAAATAAAAGGTGTTTTATTTACTCTCACTAGTATTGGGGCCATATAGGATTAGTATTATTCTTGTGTTTCACTTTGCATGTTTTGACTTCCCGAATAACTAGGTTATTCAAACCGTGCACAGTCGATCATACTTTGGAAGTAGGTATTGAGGCAAGACTGTCATGAATGGGTATGTAGTTTGTCTAGGTGGCCTAGACATAACTGCAATATTCATGAGTGCTCCTGGAATAAGATTCGAGTATTGTATTAAACCCACGCTCATTTGGATCACTTCATGGATTTTATCACGAATGATCATAAAACAATAATATCTTATATTCTTCAAACGGAGAGATATGAGTTGCATTCTACGAGTCGGTTGCACATTGATAATGTGAAAACGCACGAGTAACTTGGTGTTATAAAACGCATTGTTGTGTGTGATTTGATGAGTAAATAGAGCAAGCATATTAGTCGAAGTTTATCCATTCCTTTTACCCTTAGAGGGATAAAAGTGATGTATGTGGGCCCCTCGATGATTTAGTGATGACAACCGTAAGTGCTCGGTCGGGCCTGGACTGATTTGATTTGTTCAATTAGTCAGTCTTCATAAATCAGAAATCGGGAAACAATAGATAGACAGAGAGAATGATTATATTCCATGTCTCAGTCCATATGATATCTATAATGGAGAAAATATATGATCCCTTATCTAATGGACACGTCATTGACTAGGTCAGAGTTCGACAACGACTTTTAAAAGCTACGATTGCTAGTCGGGATTTTGGAATCTTACTTGCAATAATAGTTTTAGACTTATCCAAGTGGGAGACTGTTGGATTAGATGTCTAAGCCCATAACTATTACTGGTATGTACTCGACCCGAGAGTAGCATGGTCCATTTGGGTTGCATAACACCAGGACAATTTGTTAAGATGAACTCTTGAGAGAAGGTTATATATGATTTATTAATATATTATAAGTTCTAATATATTAATATGAAATCATATGTTGTAACACCCGGATTTCCAGGTATATTATTTTAATTATTTATTTTTGAGAATCATTGATCTACTCGACGAGTCGGTGCTATAACTCGTCGAGTGGAAGCGGGGTGGCCATGAAAGTTTAATGAACTACTCGACGAGTCCATAGGTAGACTCACCGAGTAGGCGCTGTGGGTGAAAACCCTAAATCCTCGGGCATGTGCCCTATTTAAGGAACCTTATGGCCCTCATTTGCGGCTACCAGTCCAGAGAGAGAAACCCTAGTGAGCTTGAGTGTGTGGTGTGAGTAGAAGGGCTATTTTGATCCTTGTTGGTGTGGTTTTTGCAAAGAAGAAGGAGATTCCAGCAAAAGAAGGTCAAGAGGGTTGCTATTCTGTGGTTTCAAGCAAGGAAACTTCATCTTTGAGGTATTAAATCGAACCCTCTTCTGTTTTGGTGTAGAACCCTTGAATCTAGGGTTTTCTCTACCCTTTATTGGCTTGAATTGATGCATATGTTGTCCCTTTGAGTATTAGACTCTGGATCTGGACCTTTAGAGGTCCAGAGAGCATATTCTATCCTGCTTTATGTTGTTCCATGTAGGAAATGAACCTAGGTTGCCATTTTAGAGGCTATTTCGCCAAAAGAAGCCTTGGGTGCGTTGCATGAGTGTCAAGATTTGACCTTTACGTGATTATTGGGCATGGGGAGGTCAGATCTATAGGTTAGAGAAACAGATCTGAACTCAGAAGGTCGTTTGAGCATTTTCATGGAAGAAACTCGTCGAGTCCATGAGCGGACTCGACGAGTCGGATCGTGTTGCACCACGGTTCGTGCTCATGGGTAACCTGTCGGAGAAAGGTGGACTCAACGAGTCGAGTGAGGCCTTAGAGGATTCAGAGGACATGCATGGACTCGCCGAGTCACCTGGGTGCACTCGGCGAGTCTGGTCAAAGTTTGACCGTTGACTGGGTTTGACTTTTAGGGTTTGGTCAACATTTGGACATTGGACCATTAGAGGGGTAAAATGGTCTTTTTCCCTTTTGAGAGAATATAGGAAAGGACTAGTCTAGCTTTTGAGAGCCGTACTAATCAGAGACAATTTTTTCGTGTGATTAGGCAGAGGCTAGATCAGTATTTCGAGTTGAGACTTTCCGAGATTACCCGAGGTGAGTCTTTTCACTATACACTACCTAGAGTGGTAACTATGTGCAGACCGGAGGGTCTTTTGTGTTATGTGTATGTTTGAGTTTATGTGCATTGTGATATGTGTATGCTATGTGTTGTATAGACCGGACCGGAGGGTCCTACGATATGGACCGGACCAGAGGGTCCAACGATTAGACCGAACCAGAGGGTCCAACGAGCTAGACCGGACTGGAGGGTCCAACGAGCTACGGGACTGGAGGGTCCCGCTGAGACACATTGACCGGAGGGTCATACCGAGTTATAGCCTCGAGTGGCTTATGTGTTGTACGTGGTATTTTGGGGAACTCACTAAGCATTTATGCTTACCGTGTTATGTGATATGTGTTTCAGGTACCAGCGAGGATCGCGGGAAGGCGCCGGCATGATTTGTACACACTGGAAGAGATTATGTTTTGAGATTATGGGATATGTTTTATTAGGATGATAGTTGATTGTGGGATTCTGGGAACAACATATATGTTTTTATTATGTTGGAAAATGAAAAATTGTTTTGAAAATTTACGTCGTTACAAGTTGGTATCAGAGCCTTGGTTTGATGGATTCGGATACACCTTCGGGCGTATCTGAACTAAAACTGAGGATTTGAGAGATTTTTCATAAAATAAACGATTTTTCTAAAAGAGTAAGAGGTTTTGAGACAAGCAGAACGGAACAGTGTGTACAATCAGCCAACGCCTGAACGATGATTTCCCAAAATACCTTGACATTATGTGTTATGAGATATTATGTGATATGCTATGCATGCTAGAGTAGGCTAGGTATTCATATCTAGGACTAGAGTGGCCTGAATTGTGATGTCTTAGCCTAGTAGATTTCTGCTACTATGAGATACTTCGGGAGTGAGCAGGTAGCAGCGAGGAGCTTATGAGTGGTCTACTGGAGGGTAGCCTGAGTTAGTGAGATATAGAGTACTTGTGGTCTGGGATCCTAAGAGGAGGACTTGGGGTGAATACCGATGCGTTGTGGAAGGTAGTATAGGGCCCGTACTACTGGAAACACCGGATCGGTGAGCAATCCAAGTAAGAATCCTTAGGGTACTAAAGAACAAGTAGGGTTGAGTATCGAGTGTGAGTGTACTCGAGCGAGTCTCTGACTTCTTTGTGTTGTATTTCAGAGACATCATGGTTGGGACACGCCACAACCCAGGAGGCAGTGGTACCAGTGATGAGGAGATCCGTAGGCTGATTCACGAGGAGGTGGCCGCAGCCATACGAGCTGAGATTCCCGAGATGTTTGGGTCTATCAAGACCACTTTGATCGAGCCGTTTGACGAGCGGTATGCTTCTCTTACCGAGGTTGCTATTGCTGCAGCCACCGCAGCCGTCGCCGCTGCCAGGCCACAGGGGGGTGACTCGTTGTTGAACCAAGAGTTCAGAAACACGAAGCCACTAGAGTTTGATGGGACTCAGGATCTGATAGCCTCGATGAGGTGGATCTCTGACATTGAGGGATGCTTCTACACATGTTCTTTCCCGGAGCGTCGGAGGGTACGGTTCGCGTTGAACCAGCTTCGCTTGCGAGCGAAGGATTGGTGGAAGTTTGTGACGACAGACTTCACTCCTGCAGAGATGACAGCGGTGACTTGGGAGAGGTTCACCCCCATGTTCCGAGATGAGTATGTTCCCCCGGTGGAGAGGGAACGGTTGGCGCAGGAGTTCTTGTCCCTCAAGCAGGGGACGGAGTCCGTGACTGTGATTACACGGATGTTTCATGAGAGGGCGTTGTTTTGCCCTGAGCACGTGTCTACCGAGCAGACACGTATGAGTCGATATCTGAGCATACTGATGAGGTACATTCGAGAGTTCGTGGCGAACTCGACGTACCAGACATTTGCCGAGCTTCAAGCAAATGCTCGGAAGAGGGAGATCGAGCTGGAGACTCAGGCCAGGGATGAGGCCGAGTCTCAGAGGAGGGATAGGCGGCCGGTTCATTCTCAGCCGGCAGCCAAGCGGGCAAAGCCCGCTGATTCGAGAGCTGGAGGTCCGAAGGGCCGCACTTGCAGGAAGTGCGGCAAGACTCATGATGGGACGTGCAGGGCGAGTGTGTGCTACAAGTGTGGGAAGGAGGGGCATATCGCGAGGGATCGCCCCAAGGGATTTTCGGTTTGCTTTCACTGCAACCAGACAGGCCATCGGAAGGCCGAGTGCCCACAACTACTACAGGGATCAGCACAGGGATCTGCACCTGCTGCTAGAGCTACCGAGACCCGACCAGCGAAGGTCGAAGCACCGAAGGCCCGCGGGAGAGCCTTCTAGTTGACAGCAGAGGAGGTCCGCGCAGCACCAGATGTTGTGGCTGGTATGTATTCTTTATTTTTCTGACTTTGAGTTTGAGATTTTGTGCTTATATTGTGGTATGCATAGGTACTTTTCTTGTGAGTTTTGTACCTGCCTTGGTGTTATTTGACTCGGGTGCGAGTCGATCTTTCGTGTTATTAGCATTTAGTCATCACATCAGTGTCTGACGAGAGGCGTTGAGTCGACCTTTACGAGTTTCCATAGCTGACGAGCGAGCGGTGTATGCTACTGACGTGATTCGAGGATGTGTACTCGAGATCTTCGGTGTTGAGTTCCCGATAGATCTGGTCCCAATTGCGATGGGGGACGTTTGCGTTATAGTGGGCATGGATTGGTTGAGCCAATTCGGGGCAGTTATAGACTGCGAGCGACAGACGGTGAAGATACAAGAACCTAGTGAGCTTGAGTGTGTGGTGTGAGTAGAAGGTATATTTTGATCCTTGTTGGTGTGGTTTTTGCAAAGAAGAAGGAGATTCCAGCAAAAGAAAGTCAAGGGGGTTGCTATTCTGTGGTTTCAAGCAAGGAAACTTCATCTTTGAGGTATTAAATCGAACCCTCTTCTGTTTTGGTGTAGAACCCTTGAATCTAGGGTTTTCTCTACCCTTTATTGGCTTGAATTGATGCATATGTTGTCCCTTTGAGTATTAGACTCTGGATCTGGACCTTTAGAGGTCCAGAGAGCATATTCTATCCTGCTTTATGTTGTTCCATGGAGGAAATGAACCTAGGTTGCCATTTTAGAGGCTATTTCGCCAAAAGAAGCCTTGGGTGCGTTGCATGAGTGTCAAGATTTGACCTTTACGTGATTATTGGGCATGGGGAGGTCAGATCTATAGGTTAGAGAAACAGATCTGACCTCAGAAGGTCGTTTGAGCATTTTCATGGAAGAAACTCGTCGAGTCCATGAGCGGACTCGACGAGTCGGATCGTGTTGCACCACGGTTCATGCTCATGGGTAACCTGTCAGAGAAAGGTGGACTCAACGATTTGAGTGAGGCCTTAGAGGATTCAGAGGACACGCATGGACTCGCCGAGTCACCTAGGTGCACTCAGCGAGTCTGGTCAAAGTTTGACTGTTGACTGGGGTTGACTTTTAGGGTTTGGTCAACATTTGGACATTGGACCATTAGAGGGGTAAAATGGTCTTTTTCCCTTCTGAGAGAATATAGGAAAGGACTAGTCTAGCTTTTGAGAGCCGTACTAATCAGAGACAATTGTTTCGTGTGATTAGGCGGAGGCTAGATCAGTATTTCGAGACTTGTAACGACGTAAATTTTCAAGCAAAATTTTCATTTTAAGATCGCATACTTTTCATAACATATTGTATAAAAATCTCGTTTATTCAAATTACAAAACCCAACTCCATTAACAATCCAGGATCCTCAAGACATAACTCTTTCCCTGGTGTGTACAATCAAGCCGGTGCCGTCCCGCGATCCTGAGAAACCTGAAACACATAACACATAACACGATAAGCACAAAGCTTAGTGAGTTGCCCAAAATACCACATACAACAATTCGCCACTCGAGGCTATGCTCTGAACGACCCTCTGGTCACTGTGTCTCAGCGGGACTCTCCAGTCCCGTAGCTCGTTGGACCCTCTGGTCCGTTCTAGCTCCTTGGACCCTCTGGTCCGGTCTGGTTGAGCCTTCCGGCCTCATATATCGTTGGACCTTCCGGTCCGGTCTAAATAACTCATATCATAATATCACATGGACAAGATTCATAACTCAAGTAAGCACATAAGATCAAGATTTACACAGATTACTATAACAGCATAAGTCACAAAGATAGTATGCACGATAATACATATCTCATTATAAACAAACAAGACCCTCCGGTCCATAATGTACTAAGACCCTCCGGTCTACAACGTACAGTGACCCTCCGGTCAATAATATACGAAGACCCTCCGGTCAATAGTATAAATACGACCCTCCGGTCATCAACAATAATAAGACCCTTCGGTCATACACAAATTACAACACATGTAAGTATAGTGAGAAGACTCACCTCGCATGGCGAACATATCCTATAAATGCTGCTCCTACACTCCGGCTTCTATCACTAAGCCAAACCCACAAATAACCCCATTAGGATCTAAGACCAACCTTCACATTATTAGGTCTAAATATGGTCCACCAATCCGGTCCATAAATAATCTAAGCCCAATTGGCCCACCAAGGCCCAATACCAAATGGGTCCACAAAAAGTCCTCTAATGGCCCAACTGTGGCCCAATTTTATAAAAATTGGGCCCAATACCTCATTTGGGCCTTGCCCTAGAGCCCATCTACATATTCTAGTCCACATGATTGCTCTTGGATAGCCCATCCATAGCCCAGTCATCAAGCCCAATAGAAAGGCCCAACTCAGGCCCAAGCAAAATTAGGGTTTTCACATCAAATGACGATTAGGGTTATGTGTTCTCACTTAACCCATTAAGTCTATTATTCCACTAAGCCATCATACAATAGAATCGTCATGAGTTATAACTTCAGTCCACTGGTCCAAACGCGGGTCCCAATAGGCCCAAACCAACAAACTATAATTAGGGTTTTTCTCTAAACCCTAATTAGGGTTTCTAGCCCACTAACGAACCAGCCCAGCCCAATATTAAGTGTTTTGGCCCAATAGGGTTCCACTAGAACGGGCACCACACACTGCCACCTCGGGCGGTGGTGGTCGGTGGCGGCTCACGGCGGTAGCCACCACCTCACGGTGGTGGTGGGGGTTTTCCGGCTATACAAGCACTCATTCCACCTCAAAATTTCTGAAATCAGCATTTATGCTCAACATCAAACCCATAAACACACCCACAGCCACCTCCCAAGGTGGCTGGTGGCGACGAGACATGGCTGAAACGGCAGCCACCATGGTTGGCTACCATGGTGGTGCGCCCAATCCTCCGTCCAATAATAATCCAAAATCCATCAACATTATACAAAGAAAAAAATGCGATGACAACATAGCCATTAGCCACCGCTGAAGGCTGGCAGCGTCACCATCGACGGAACCGGAGGCTGAGGCCAGCAACGGAAGCTAGGGCGTACCCACGTCGCACGCACGCCGTAAAAATGAGGGAGGAGGAAGGAATCAGATTGCAGCTTGCTTACCAAAGGTTTCCGGTCGACCATGACTTGCGGCGATGTTCACAGTTTCATCTTATGGTCCCGGCGCTCTTTCCGGCTTCGCATCCCATCTTCGGCAGCAGCGTATGTCGGCGTTCAACGGTGGAGCAGCGGGCGGCACCATTGCCTGATCGAAGTAGCGAGGAAAGGATGAGTGGCGGCTGCAATGGAATAGTGAGCTAGGGTTCCTGTTGCGACGAGGGGGGAAAAGGCACGGGCTTAATCCCGTGATCTTTTCAACTTTGCTCTATTATTCACTTCTGGTCCCTCCCCACCATTTCTCTTTCAACTTAAATACCATATTTACCAATCAGCCCCTATCATTAATAATTCATTACAATAGAAGTCCCAACAATTACCAACCAGCCCTCGCCTCTAGAAATATTTACAAGGTGGCCCGGAAATTACACTTTAACCCTCGAAATTCATAATTATATCAATTTTCTCCCCAACGCCAACACCCCGCTCAATATTATTTAATTCAGGACTTCTATCCATTTATAAGTCTTTATCTACTTATTTAATCAATAAACGAGATGTTACAATTCTCCCCCACTTAAATTAGATTTCGTCCTCGAAATCATTCCTTACCATCCCTTACACGCCCGACGACTTGAACGACATGACCACAAGCCCGAGCATAACACTAGCCCTTCAATCCAACAAAGTTATCTCAGCCAACCACATCGTATCTACAACCCCTAAGTTCGCTTTACTCCAAGAAAATATTACAACCACTCTGTAAACACACGTCACCGCCGACCTCTGTCGTCTAACACTCACTAACTTCATGCGTACTGCGGTCCTTCTCAAGCCAAACAAACCGACCCTCCCAGGTCTAGAACATCAAATGGAAATCCATCAGGGACCCAAGATTTCAAATCATCTATCCTCTACACAGATAGGGCCAACGCAAACTCGAGAGTCCGGTTCAATAGCAGAATTGGAACCACTCATCTCCAATCTGATACTCAACTCACGACCCGTGATACCCGAATTTACGTGTACATTACTTATCCAATTCCTTCCGATTTACAACAAGCTCTCCCCAGTTCGGGATTTAACGGATCCCAACCATCATGGAGACCCCCGTCTCGCCCCTGGCCCGACCACCAAGTTCCCAAAGACTCAATCGTCAAGGCTACCTAAGCCTAAGAACTCCTCTGTGTCATGCTCTGACTAGTGAATACCACAGCTCCCTGCAGTGTTATAACACTCTCTTACAGACTAATGAGTGTTACGGATCCCCGCAGACTTGCGACACTCACTGACTGACTCGTGAATGCTATGGCTCCCCGCAGGCTTACATCACTCCCTCACTCGCCATGGGATCTCCCCATGGTTTTCCCTGATATTACAAGGTGATTACTCCCACCTGGATCCCTCCACTCTCTTACCACCCCACAATCTCATCATTAAACCATCATCATATTGCGCTCATTGAACTCATGCTCCACGGTCTATCATGGACAGGTGCACCCACCCACTCCTGATGACAATTAGTTGATGGGTTCCCACTGGAACAATAGCTACTCGATACTCTACTTATCATATCATAAACTCGAGTCTCAAAATAATCCAACAACTTAAGGCATCATACTCGGATACCCCGATACACCATCACCAAATCTCACGTTAGCTTGCCTCAACCTCTTATCTTCCACTCACGCAACTCGGAACCTCAAAATATTCCCATCTCATAAATCGAAACACGGAGGATTCATCAACTACTGAAAACACGTTGACGTAAATCCGAAGCTCCACCCTCTACTGATCACCACCCACACGAAACTACTCATACCGACTCTGAAATTGGTTGACAAATCAACTGCTGCCCCTCCTGGAGTATAGATCACAATCCATACATATACCCACAAATCTTTGCTATTGCACCCTGGACTCAGCGACCCAACCGCCTCGAACTCAACATTTGCAAACCCGAAAAATCCCTAGCCACAATAAATTCTCTGACCAACGGCCACCTGCCGCGGATTCACACATCCTTTCTTAAACACATTCTCATAAATCTTCCCGTCTTGCACCTCGCTTCATCTACCAATAACCCAGGTCTCATGTGTCCGCACCGTAGACATCCATAACCAGTTCTCTGACTGTACTTGAACGGATCGCTGATCCTCTCAATAGAACACCCAGTTCTCCCCCACTCAGGGTTCGAACCATCACCAATTGGCATACCAACAATCTACTCCACAGACTGTTTCTTCAGGTACATCACCCTTGACTCTTGGAACGTACCACATAATCACTCAATGATCTTCCTGGTGGAAACCAAGCAACTCCAAATATCCCGTAACTCAGAAAAAAATCTTTGAATCCTCCCAACATGACTGCCTCTAATAATCTCGAAGCCTCAAACCGACACACCGTCGGATACCCAACTGTTCTGAATTAGTCCCTACTCTCAATCTGGAATTAATGCACTATCACGCACCTCGCCTATGATTCCTCGATCAGCCTCCCATCACGGGAATCATTATAAAAGTAAGAGACCCAACTCTCACAGTCGATACACAACGTGGACAACGAGGGCCACCATCCCAAAATACTCCTCTTAATCACCCGGAACTGCTGCTAAAAGTATGCCTTCCTCAATAAGGCACCTCCTTGTTCTCTTCCATCTTAGGACCCACTGGTGACTCCTCCAGGGTATATATAGGAAATATACCTCACAGCAGACACATTGCCCAAATACACTGGTGCAAATGTCACCATCATATGCTACCCCACGGGGTTTACCTCCAATTCCGAAATTGGAAACTCGTTATCTCTTTTGCTTCTCCCAAGAAACGGGGACAGTGAAACTCTTGTCACATGAGGTGACGTCTCACCTATCGGTCGATTGCTCAACTCAGACCGCGATCCTCCAATAAGCATCATCTCTACTCATCCTTGAGTCTTGCGACTCCAGCTAACATCTCACCAATAAGACCTCTCGGAAGCTAACTTGATCCCTCTCTCAAGGTATGCTCCATTGAAACTCACTCGACATGGCCCTCTGGCCCCACACTCAATCATATCTGTCCTCAGACTACTCAAACACAACAGGATAACTGGTAAAACCAGAAACACTAACCGCCACGAACCATGGTACTCGAACCATGTGATCACCTCTCAGTCTGCTACTTAGAACCTCTGGAATTTTCCCTGTATCGAGTATGGGTCCTCTGCTTTCAGTAGTACGGGCTCATACTACCTACCACATCTACCCATACTTTCCACACGGATCATCCCAGATTTTCTAAGTGGCTGCTCATCCTCCTCAATCACCAATCCCGTCATACCTGGTCACTCTCCTGCAAATACTCTCTTTTATCAGCATACTCATCTGACAAAGGTCACTCCCTAGACTCTTCCTGAGTTCTCAGATTTCTCTGCCATCAGCTGCTGAAGAACTCCTTTTGATGCCAGCCATCTACCTCCTGAATATCATCATATTCAATTAGTAGCTGACTCCCATCATCAGGAGTTCCCCAAAGCACGAATCAAACAACATTCGAGCATCGAATAATCTCCACTAGCACGCAAAACCACTCTAGGTTGCCACTTCACTTGCTGTACTCACACTCAAAAGGTATCATTGAACTCAAGCATCTCTACCACTCACGGGTATCTAACTACTCCCTCAGTAGGCTCCTCCAATGCTCATCTAGGTATCTCTCCTAGATTACTCCTCTACCAAAAGTTCTCTCTAAAAGATTCCTGCTGGATACTCTTACTCTGCACATACTCAAAGCACAACACAGATAACAACAACTCCAAGGCTAAGGCATCACAAATCAGGCAACTCTAGCCCTAATATATAAAATACCTAGCCTATCTTCTAGCATGCATCTCTAATATCTCAATAATAACTCGTAACACAAATAAGTAAGGGTATTCACAAATAAGTAAGGGTATTCACAAATAAGTAAGGGTATTTTGGGAAATCACCGTTCGGGCTCTGGCTGATTGTACACACTGCTCCTTCTCGTTTTCTCTTAGAAACTCTTGCTCGTCTTAGAAAAATCATTTCTTTTGAAAATTTTTCTCAAATCCCCAGTTTGAGTCTAGACATACCTGAAGGTGCATCCGAATCCCTCAAACCAAGGCTCTGATACCAACTTGTAACGACGTAAATTTTCAAACAAATTTTTCATTTTAAGATCGCATACTTTTCATAACATATTGTATAAAAATCTCGTTTATTCAAATTACAAAACACAACTCCATTAACAATCCAGGATCCTCAAAACATAACTCTTTCCCTGGTGTGTACAATCAAGCCGGTGCCGTCCCGCGATCCTGATAAACCAGAAACACATAACACATAACACGATAAGCACAAAGCTTAGTGAGTTGCCCAAAAGACCACATACAACAATTCGTCACTCGAGGCTATGCTCTGTACGACCCTCTGGTCACTGTGTCTCAGCGGGACTCTCCAGTCCCGTAGCTCGTTGGACCCTCTGGTCCGGTCTGGTTGAGCCTTTCGGGCTCATATATCGTTGGACCTTCTGGTCCGATCTAAATAACTCATAGCATAATATCACATGGACAAGATTCATAACTCAAGTAAGCACATAAGATCAAGATTTACACAGATTACTATAACAGCATAAGGCACAAAGATAGTATGCACGATAATACATATCTCATTATAAACAAACAAGACCCTCCGGTCCATAATGTACTAAGACCCTCCGGTCTACAACGTACAGTGACCCTCCGGTCAATAATATACGAAGACCCTCCGGTCAATAGTATAAATACGACCCTCCGGTCATCAACAAGAATAAGACCCTTCGGTCATACACAAATTACAACACAGGTAAGTATAGTGAGAAGACTCACCTCGCATGGCGAACATATCCTATAAATGCTGCTCCTACACTCCGGCTTCTATCACTAAGCCAAACCCACAAATAACCCCATTAGGATCTAAGACCAACCTTCACATTATTAGGTCTAAATATGGTCCACCAATCCGGTCCATAAATAATCCAAGCCCAATGGGCCCACCAAGGCCCAATACCAAATGGGTCCACAAAAAGTCCTCTAATGGCCCAACTATGGCCCAATTTTCCAAATTGGGCCCAATACCTCATTTGGGCCTTGCCCTAGAGCCCATCTACATATTCTAGTCCACATGATTGCTCTTGGATAGCCCATCCATAGCCCAGTCATCAAGCCCAATAGAAAGGCCCAACTCAGGCCCAAGCAAAATTAGGGTTTTCACATGAAATGACGATTAGGGTTAAGTGTTCTCACTTAACCCATTAAGTCTATTATTCCACTAAGCCATCATACAATAGAATCGTCAGGAGTTATAACTTCAGTCCACTGGTCCAAACGCGGGTCCCAATAGGCCCAAACCAACAAACTATAATTAGGGTTTTTCTCTAAACCCTAATTAGGGTTTCTAGCCCACTAACGAACCAGCCCAGCCCAATATTAAGTGTTTTGGCCCAATAGGGTTCCACTAGAACGGGCACCACACACTGCCACCTCGGGCGGTGGTGGTCGGTGGCGGCTCACGGTGGTGGTGGGGGTTTTCCGGCTATACAAGCACTCATTCCACCTCAAAATTTCTGAAATCAGCATTTTTTCTCAACATCAAACCCATAAACACACCCACAGCCACCTCCCACGGTGGCTGGTGGCGGCGAGACATGGCTGAAACGGCAGCCACCATGGTTGGCTACCATGGTGGTGCGCCCAATCCTCCGTCCAATAATAATCCCGAATCCATCAACATTATACAAAGAAAAAAATGCGATGACAACATAGCCATTAGCCACCGCTGAAGGCTGGCAGCGTCACCATCGACGGAACCGGAGGCTGAGGCCAGCAACGGAAGCTAGGGCGTACCCACGTCGCACGCACGCCGGAAAAATGAGGGAGGAGGAAGGAATCAGATTGCAGCTTGCTTACCAAAGGTTTCCGGTCGACCATGACTCGCGGCGATGTTCACAGTTTCATCTTATGGTCCCGACGCTCTTTCCGGCTTCGCATCCCATCTTCGGCAGCACCGCATGTCGGCGTTCAACGGTGGAGCAGCGGGCGGCACCATTGCCTAAGCATTTATGCTTAACGTGTTATGTGATATGTGTTTCAGGTACCAGCAAGGATTGCGGGAAGGCGCCGGCATGATTTGTACACACTGGCAGAGATTATGTTTTGAGATTATGGGATACGTTTTATTAGGATGACAGTTGATTGTGGGATTCTGGGAACAATATATATGTTTTTATTATGTTGGAAAATGAAAAATTGTTTTGAAAATTTACACCGTTACATATGTTTTAATTAGTATTGATCAATAATTAATTTGGAATTAATTTAGTGATCAAAAGAGACTAATTAAATCTATGGGGACTAATTATGGTAATTAGTTATATTTATATGTGTTGGGCTTATGATCCATGTTGGACCAAGTTTATGATGGATACATAAAGAGTTGGGCCACATGAACCATGGATCATAAAACCCATGGGTATGGATTTGGGTTATACCCATGACCCTTGGAATCCACCACATATAAATATGTGTTACTTTGCCCAAAATCGCCACTTGTGGATACACATGTTCTTGGAGTTCATGGAGGTGTTTTTGGTTCATGGAGATTCTCTCTCAAGAGCCACCTTTGTCCATGGTGTGTTGTGATTCCATTTGAGGCATCCACACTATTCGTGCTAAGCTCTTTAAGCCAAATACAACAAGGTTTCAAGCTACATAAAAGGTATGTCATCCTAACTAGCATTTTATATTGTTTATGTCAATTGCATGCTAGTTATAGGCTTAATGCTTTGGAAATACCATTACATGTATAACTAGAGAAAACATAGATCCAAGGCATTTAGGGTTGTATGTGCACCATAGGATGTTGTAGTATACTAAAACCCAACAGTGGTATCAGAGCCATGGGTTGTTTTCAAATTATATTTGATGCTACTTGCTGAAAAAATCAAATTTTTTGCTGTCTGGACAAGGGACTCGACGATTCCATTGAGGGACTCGACGAGTCCATGTGTAAACTCATCCAACTCGCCGAGTTGGTTCTTGCACTCGGCGAGTTGGAGCCCCTGACAGCATATATTCGAGTTTTTTAGCCTGTTCTGGATTAGAATCATTACCACAAAATGTTTTTGTTCATAAAATTTGATTTTGTTGTAAGGTTACTGCCTATAAAATGGCAGTTTAATGGGTGTCCACTCTCACACACCGCTTCCTTGACTGGTGGAGGGTCGTTAGACGAACGGGTAGGACAGTACATTAATTTTCCCTTCATTAAAATTATAATGATAAATACTAAATAATTAAACTCTTATTAATTCCCAATCTTAGTTACTTAGGAAAATGTGAATTTGGTGCTAACCCATGAAATTGCACTTTGGACCTTGTTAAGTCGTTAGTGGAGCGTGTGTGGTTAACAGGCACACTAATCTGGTACTGACAATGTGTGGAAAAGGGTAGCTTGATGTTAATCATAGATCAATGGAGCGTGTGTGGTTAACCGATACCTTGATTAGGTGGTTGTAACATTAAGTGTACCAAGTTAATTTGCATGGTTATTCACTCCTTGTTTGTGATCCTCGGCATCCCAGTCACAAACTTGAAGGGCACAATCGAGATTTAAACATGCCTTTGAATAGTTCAATGAGTCTCAAAATATCTAGGAGTTTCAATTCATTTAAAACCAAATGTTACATTTTGTTTTTCCATGGTGGAAATTGGTAAATCGTCATTTACCTACCTTCAAATATTTTGTAGCTTGGATTACGGCATCCCTCTTCCAAGTTATAAAATATTGTGTTGGGTCCTAGCCTTAATATTTCATATTGGGTGTTTTATTAAGGACTTAAATCAACTAAACTTGAATTTATCCCTCATAGATTTCTAGTTATGACAACTATGGTCTTTCTTATCCTTTTTTATAAACCTAACACCTTCATCTCCTGATTTCGCCATACTAAGTACTTTCTTCAACTTAGCACCCCTTGGTTCATTGCATTAAACTATCTGGTCAGCGACATCTTAAGCTCATTGGTCTTCTGCATGTTGAAACCAACAATCAACACGACATCAACATTCAACACAAGGATGGTATAGGAAGAACTTAACTTCTTTAGGTAACAACTGTGCTCAACCTCATGTCTTCTGGACCCGACCCTCTTCATGAATGTATCATTGCATTAAATTTTCCTTTTTCTTGAACATAGGATTTTCCTTACTAGTTGTAAAAGCACTTTCTAGTTGTTCCTTCCAGATGTCTCTTTGAGGTTATCATCAACGAGATTAGTTTTATTCACATCTAGCTACTCTAGATGTAGACTATCATAGGCCACTACATTCAAGATGGAAGTGATTGTAGTTATCTTCGCAACTGGAGAATCATCCTCCACCAATATTCCCTTGCAAGTTTTTCTGACATCTATCTTATCCTTAAAATGAAACATCTTATTGTCATGCAGTCCGCTCAACATGTCATCCATAGCCTTCTCCCACTGTATGGAATTTATCCTTAAGGCCTATGGTTTTGACCTATTCTCATACATCAATAAGTCATTGGTTGGTGAGGAATATCTCATTGTAGTACTTTTCTTAGCGGTCATCTTGATAATAGGAGGTTTGATCTTTGAAACACCTTACATCTCCACCCTCAAAACTACTATCACCAGAGCTCCCACTCTTTCCAGATTTATCAGAGCTCCCACTGTTTCCTGAATATTTGTCTATCCTTTGACCAGTGATAGGTATTTCATGATTCTGGGATCCTTCCACTAAAGAACTGAAGTGGGATTACAAACACCATAATGAACTGAAACCGACTTCCTAAACTTAGGCGGATTGCCTATCTTCGTAAAACTGACTTTCTTTTATCTTCCAGTAGAACATGGCTTAGAAGATCTATCATAATCATTGGATATGGAATTCTCCCTTTGGATACAAGCTTCCTCATTCCTTCCTCACTCATATAAACAAATCTTTGGTGGCATAGAGTAGATGTCCCATCTCCTTCAACAACGCTTGCTTCATATTCAGAAACCTCCACCATATATAGTGCACCATGTTTCTGACCCTTAGCAAAGATCAAGTTTCCCTTCTTCACTTTCCACTTGTAATCACCAAATGTAACATGATGACCTTCATTATCAAGCTCTATAACTGATATCAACATCTTCTTTAGATCTGGAATGAACTTGACATTCTTCAAAGTCCAATCCATACCCAGATTCGTCTTGATGACCACATCTCCGACACCCATGATATCTAGACACTTGTTATTGATCGATATGACCTTCCTTTGGTAATGCATTAAGTTTTGCATCACATCTATTGAATTACTAGCGTGAAATGGTGCACTAGAATCCAAGAACCAACATTCTATTGAGTTTTCAACTAAACAAATGAGCACGCCACCTTCAAAATCTTGTGCTATATTCATCTCCTTTTGGCTTTTATCTTTCATGAGCTTTGGGCACTGATTTTTTAAATGACCGTTCTCTTTGCAGTTCTAGCATGTAACATCCATCTTGTTGTTTTATCCACCTATCCTTCTCGGCTTTGATCTTCCACTACTACCATACCCTCTGTTTGATTCCCTTCCTATGTCTTCAGTGCTCAGAAGACTATCAGAAGCTTTTCTAGAACTCTGTCTACGTACATCCTCACCAAGGATTAAATTGTGAATTCGTTTGAATGTCAGCTTAGCATCCCCAACTGATCAGCTAACCGTTGTCACTGTACCAGACCAACTAAGATGGTATTCTGTCGGTTGCTGCAGTTGCAGCTTTCAAACAACATTTCCATTTTGGAGATCCAGTCTATAACTTCTACAGGTGCCAGGATACCTGTAACGCCTGCATTTCTCGCTTTTCATAATTATAAAAATTTGTACTTACGTCGGTAGACGATTGTAACCTTTTATGAATAAATGAAAGGAATTATTCAAGTATATGTGAGGATATTTGACAAATATTATGTGTATATAATACTCGTATGGCTAAATAAACATTTAAAAATAAAATATTATTTAGGATAAATAATCTAAATGAAGTCGTAGAAACCGTAATTACGAGTCCGTCAATATAAAGAAGAGAAATAAATATAGATTTTATATATTTTCGAGATATAACTCTCGAAAATAATTGTCTAATCTTATGAATTAATCATAATTAATGTAACTTTAAACCAAACCAAACTAGTAAACTTTGATAAGAACTTTAATTGAGAAGAAAGAATATTTAGAGAGAATATGAAAGTTATATCTCTTATAACTTTTGGTGTATCTCATCCTTTACAATGGAGGTGTATTTATACTACAAATTTTACTAACATATAACTGTAACTAGTTAGAAATGTTGACAAATTCACCATGCACCAATTATTATGTCATCCACCAATTATTTACAACACCACAAATTATTTACAACACTCCCCCTTGGATGACATCATTTTAGCGTTCAACTTTGATGTACTGCCTCATTAAAAACCTTGCTAAAGAAAACCCAGTGGGAAAAAACTTTAGCGAAGGAAAAAAGAGTGCAGTGTATAGTTGACTCCCCCTTATTTAGACACCTGTCACGTTATATTCTATGCACATGTCGCATTCCGATGCCATGGACATGTTTCCTGAAGATTGCAATAGGAAGTGCCTTCGTAAAAAGGTCTGTTGTATTGTTACTAGATTGAACATATTTGATTTCAACTTGATGGTTCTTTATCAGCTCTTGAGTTTACTAAAAAAACTTTGGAGGTATACGTTTTGTCCTATCGCTCTTGATATATCCTTCTTTCATTTGAGTGACACGTGCTGAGTTATCTTCATAAATTAAAGTTGGACCTATATCTTTTTCAAGTCCACATGAAGTTAAAACTAGTTGTGTCATCAATCTTAACCATGTACATTCTCTACTAGCTTCATCTAGTGTAATTACTTCAGCATGATTTGAGGATGTGGCAACAAGTGTTTGCTTTTGAGAACGCCAGGAAATTGCAGTACCTCCATTCATGAATATGTATCCAGTTTGTGATCTAGCTTTATGAGGATCAGACAAATAACCTGCATCTGCATAAATAATCATGCCTTGTTTTCAATTGTTAGGATAAAATAACCCTAAATCACTCGTTCCTCAAAGATACCGAAAAATATGTTTGATTCCATTACAATGTCTTTTTGTTGGGGATGAACTAAATCTTGCTAGCAAGTTAACAGTGAACGAAATGTCAGGTCTAGTACAATTGGTAAGATACATAAGAGCTCCAGTTGCATTAAGGTATGATACTTCTGGACCACGGACTTCTTCTTTTTCTTCGCATGGACGAAATGGATCCTTGGCAATATTTAATGATCTAACAACCATTGGAGTGCTTAAAGGATTTGCATTGTCCATATTGAAACGTTTCAAGACTCTTTATGTGTAATTTGATTGATGCATAAGTATTCCGTTAGGCATATGATCAATCTGTAAACCAAGAAAATATTGGTTTTTCCAAGATCTTTCATTTCAAATTCTTTCTTTAAAAGTTCAATCACTTCAAGGATTTCTTTATTCGTTCCAATGATGTTCAGATCATCAACATAGACTGCTATGATCACATATCCAGATTATGTTTTCTTAATAAATACACATGGACAAATAGTGTTATTTTTATAACCTTTACTTGTCAAATAATAGCTTAAACGATTGTACCACATGCGCCCAGATTGATTTAACCCATACAAAGATCTTTGTAATTTTATAGAATACATTTCTTTGGGTTTTGCACTTAATGCTTCAGGCATTTTAAATCCTTCCGGGATTTTCATATAGATATCACTATTAAGTGATCCATACAAGTAAGCTGTAACAACATCCATAAGATGCATCTCTAAATTTTTAGATACTGCCAAGCTGATTAAATATCTGAAAGTGGTTGCATCCATTACCGGTGAATAAGTTTCTTCATAATCAATTCCAGGTCTTTGAGAGAAACCTTGAGCAACAAGCCTAGCCTTGTATCTTACAATTTCGTCTTTCTCATGCCTTTTTCGTACGAAGATCCATCTATATCCTAATGGTTTCACAACTTCAGGTGTGAGGATAATGTTCCCAAAAAACTTTCTCTTGTTAAGAGAATTTAATTCAACTTGCATAGCTTCCTTCCATTTAGCCCAATCATTTCTTCTTTGACATTCAATGACAGATTGTGGTTCGTGTGACATCTCCATTTTTACGGCCAGAAAAGACCGATTTGTTTATGCTTTGTTTGAAAATCAGAGTAACCTTTTAAAGAAAAGTGTTGCGGAATTTGTTCCCAGAAAAACATGGTGAATACGTTATCAAAGCATTTCCGAAGAAATGTATTTTATTCATTTTAAAACGTTGGGATGTCATCGTCAATATAGAAACATAAGCATAAACAGAACTTACATTCATTAACACTAGTAATTTACATCTCCTTAATCTCTCAGTGTAATGTAACTTCATATCGACACCTGTGATACAAATAAACTTGAGTGGGTCAGGTTGGGAAACCTGGTGGGTACATAGGGATTTCGATCCCACGATGTTATATCATATATATAATTTAGAACTCACAAAATATACAATTTCACCATATATATATAAGCAACTCTTACCCCACCCCATCGTTCCTCCCAACGACACTATCCATACTATCAGACCTTAAACATTACCTCTTTACTTAATCCATACTCTCGGATCTTATCCATGCTCTCGAATCAATAACTGTGCCCATTCCATACTCTCAGACTAGGGACAAATGTCTATGTCTAAATCCATACCCCCGGATTAATGACAAATAACTATGTCCTATCCATACTCCCGGATTAAGGACAACTGACTATGTCTTAATCCATACTCCCGGATTAGTGACAATTGACTATGTCCAATCCATACTCTCGGACTAGGGACAATGACTATGTCTAATCCATGCTCCCGGATCAATGACATATTTTAAAGTTCTATTCTCCGTGTATATCTCACTTGTACTCATAAGAAGATACTACCCAATATTCCTTATAATTAATTTAGGTTTACTCTTTATCCTAAATCATAATATATTATCAGGTATGTTCTTTAACACGTATCTCAGGCAAAATCAATACTTCAATCAATACTCGTATTAAAATCATGTTCATGAAAGGGACTATGCACTCACTTGTTAAGGTGGTGATTCCGAACTCAGACAGCGTTTCGCTTCTTAAAAATAATTTCCTTCGACGAAACCTAGTATTATTACCACTAGATTTTAGTCTAATATTTACCGTGACTAATTATTAGTCTTATTATTATTATTATTATTATATAAGCATTTAAACAATATTTTCCAACCACTATATACAGACAGGGGTCAGACATAAAACACCGGAGGGCAGGACCATTTTGGCATATAGCACTTCTGAAATCCAACAACCCTATGCGGCCCTTTAAACCAGATTTCCCGTACCGCGAGTAGTTAAAAAGATATTATAACGACACTTATATAAGTCATAATAATAGCCCAAATATTTATTATAAGTTCATAATAACAATACTAATTTTAAATATAAGCTATATTAAAATAGGGTAAGCATAACTTACTTACAAGGGGGTTTTAGCTAGGAGTCGGGCTCTGCAGGGGCATAACTTCGTCACTGAATCTTTCTAAGAAAGATTCGTGCAACGCTTCAATGCTCACCTTACTATACTAAAACTACAGAAAGAGAAGTCGAATCACGAGGGACCGAAATGCTCGGGGGATAAGAAGAGAAAGACTCTTGAATCAAGAGAATGGTACAAGAAATATGAGAGCCCAAGGCTCTTATTTATAGTAATTGAATTTTCAAAAACTACTCTCATAGTTACTTAATGACCTTATAGTTATATAAACAACTAAATACCCCTTTATAATACTATTTTAAATAGATTTAACGATATTTGTACTAAACTGATGTCGAAAGTATTCAACACTAGTCTTATAATGACCGCATCGTCGATACCTTTCTAATGATATATACATATGTGTATATATATATATATATATATATATATATATATGTGTGTGTGTGTGTGTGTGTGTACGTATATATGATTTATACTTTATTTTAATACGTAAATATGCTATTATAATTTGTAACTCGTTCATACGAACTCTATTTTTTACGCTCTTTATATCCACGCGTAGGTGGAGACGTACTCTACAACTTTCATTTAGACTTCGTCGGCTAATTTTGACTTTATTTTTAAAGTTATATTTTTAACAGGCCGAGACATGAAAAATCCATTAAAAATTCATAACTTCTTCATCTGACGTCCGTTTTCGTCTGCTTTTTTACCGTTGCGCTACTATTAATGAGATCTTAAATTCTCATTTAGGTTGCGTTGGCCAAAAATCGATCGATCTAAAATTCGAATTTCGGGTTGTGCACTGTTATGTCAAATCTTAGAAAAATCATAACTTCCTCATACGAAGTCAAATTTTGACGTTCTTTTTATGTACACTCTTGGTTTAACATATATTACAACTTTCATTTAGATATCTAAGGCTAAAACTTAGTTTATCAAAAATTCACTTTTTACGTCACGCGGTGTCGTGCCGGTTTCGCCGTAAGACTTCGACGGGCCATAACTTATTCGTTATAACTCGGATTTCGACGTTCTTTATATGTACGGAACCCCTGTAACATATAATATAACTTGGTTAAGATTAATACTTCTAAATAATCTTCCATCAAAAACTTATTTTTGATGCTCATTGTCTCTAAATTGACTAGTCCAGACCTGCAGGCGTTACAGTTCGGGATCATCATTCATAATATCCCATGTAACTGAATAAGAAAATATTGCAACTATATTGTCAGTTTCATTTTGGTCACATACTCTATTTGTCTGACCATAATTGTGTGCATCATCCTCCTTTCCTGGGGGAATTTGAATAATTCGTGTTTCTCCAGGAACACTTTCCTCGTGATCTAGTGCATTTTTTGCTCCTCTTCTTTTTCGTGGGTTCTTATCCTTAGAACCAAATGGCCTTCCACGCTTCAGGCGTGTTTTAGACTCTCGAGTGACTTTATCATCAGATTGTCCATGTGGAATTTCAATTCGAGCTGGAACATTGACAGCTGGTATATATGATTTAGTCACCCTTTTTGTGTCAGTAAATGCATCAGGTAATTTATTTTACATTTCTTGGAAATGCATTATCTTTTGAACTTCCATGTCACGTTGCTTTGTGTGAGGGTCAAGATATGATAAAGAAGGCTCAGGTCATGACACGTCCTTTTCCATAATCTTCTTTTCTCCACCTAATGATGGGAAATTTGCCTCATCAAATTGGCAATCTGCTAGGCGTGCTGTGAAAACATCACCTGTTAATGGTTCAAGATATCTTATAATAGAGACTGACTCATAACTAACATATATTCCCAACCTTCTTTGAGGACCTATTTTTGTCCGTTGACGTGGTGCAATAGGGACATATACTGCACACCCAAAAATTTTCAAATGGGATATATTTGGCTCTTGACCAAAAGCAGGTTGTAGTGGAGAATATACATGATATGAACTTGGTCTCATGCGTATCAATGATCCAGCAAGTAAGATTGCATGGCCCCAAACAGAAACAGGAAGTTTGGTTCTCATTATCAATGGTCTAGCTATTAGCTGGAGACGTTTAATTAGTGATTCAGCTAAACCATTTTGTGTGTACATGAGCAACTGGATGCTCAACAACAATTCCTATACACATACAATAGTCATTAAATGCTTGTGAAGTGAATTCACCAGCATTATCAAGTCTCACTCTTTTGATAGTATAATCAGGGAAATGTGCCCTTAATTTAATAATTTGGGCAAGAAATTTTGCAAATGCCATATTACGAATAGGCAAACATTTGACCATTTGCTGGATGCATCTATTAAGACCATAAAGTATCTAAATGGTCCGGATGGTGGGTGAATCGGTCCACATATATCACCTTGATTTCTTTCTAGAAATCTAGGTGACTCTCTTTCAACTTTCATTGGAGAATTTTTTATAATTAATTTTCCAAGGGAACAAGATGCACATGGTTTTATGCTGTTGGATTGAGGGAACTTTTGGTCCTTCAATGGATGCCCATTCGTATTTTCAGTTATCCTTCGCATCATTATTAATCCTGGGTGGCCCAACCTATCATGCCATAAACTGAATGTCCCAGGATCACAATGTTTTCCTTTGATTACCATATTTAATTCAATCATATGTAAATATGTATAATGCAGACCAGAATAAAGTGTTGGTAGTTTTTCAAGCACATGGTTTTTGTCTATAATATACATATATTTCTTATTTTCAGTGGTCACAGTTTTTGTATCATATCCTTTGAAATATATGTCATTGAAACTTAGTAAGTTTCTATTAGACTTTGGAGAAAATAAGGCATTTTCTATACAAAAGCTTGTACCATTTGGTAATATAAAATGGGCTTTCTCAGTTCCCTCTATCAAGTCTGCAGGACCTGATATTGTATGTATGACTGTTTTTGTTGGTAGTAATTTTGAAAAATATTTCTTTGATTTCAGAATAGTATGTGTACTACCACTATCTGCTATACAAAGATCTCCAACCGTTTCTTGATGTTGTGCTCCAGTTGTGCTCATATTAAACTTCACATATGAAAGAAATAATAAGCGAATAAACATAATCATAATAATTATTATAAAGAAAGTTCATTTATTGTAGGAAATACATTACATGAGAAACAAATAAAGGAAAACAAGTTTATTAGAACAATAATAGAAATTTTTAGTTTATGTCTTCCATGTCATTGCAGAAATCATCAAAAGTTAGCGGAGTGAATTCAACATTATCAACGAGGTTTGCTTCTTTTCCTTTTCCTTTAATGGACTCTTGATAAAGTTGACAAAGATGTGCAGGTGTGCGACAGGTCCTTGACCAATGGCCTGTGCTACCACATCTATAACATGAACCATCAGATTTTTGTGATGTCCCAGTATAATGCCTTGCCACTATGGTCTTATCTTGTGTATGGACATTGTTTCTTTGTGAAGATTGGTAATTATTCCTTTTCTGGCCACGACCACGATTATTACATTGTCCACGACCAAAATTATGGTTCTGATTATGGCTTTGGTTTCGATTAAAATAGCCACGGCCTCGTCCTCGGCCACGGCCACGCCCTCGTCCACGTGTATTGTTTCGATGACCATCAGTATTTGTAGCATTTGCTTCAGGAAGTGCTACTGATCCTGTTGGACGCGATTCATGGTTTTTCATCAAGAGCTCGTTGTTTTGCTCTGCGACAAGCATGCATGCATTTAGTTAAGAATATCTTGTGAACTTTTGCATCTAATATTGTTGCATCAAGGTAATGTTTGTTGCATGAAATGTGGAGTAAGTTTTCTCCAACATATCTTCATCAGTAACTTCTTGTCCACGATACTTGAGTTGTGAACATATTCTGAACAAAGCTGAGTTGTATTCATTTACTTTCTTGAAGTCCTGAAACCTCAGTGTTCTCCATTCATCTCTAGCATTTGGAAGTATAACTTCCTTTTTATGATCAAATATTTCTTTCAAAATATTCCAGAGAATACTTGGATCAGTAACATCAAGATATTCAAATCTCAACATTTCATTAATATGCTTATGAAGGAAAACTTGTGCTTTTGCTTTGTCTTGTGCCAAACAATTATTAAATTCATATATAGTATTTGAGATTCCCATGGATTCAAGATGCTTTTTACATCTATCATCCATTACACATAGTTTTTCCCACTAACTTCAAGTGCTGCAAACTCGAGCTTTGCAATGTTGGACGTAATGTAACTATAAAGTTTAAACAAAATAAAAATTAAAATTAAAATCCATTTATTTCAATAAATATTGCACAAAAAAAAGCGGTAAAGCTAACATTGCATACAAGCCTAAAAGTAGATGAAATTTCATATTATCTTAGATGTTAAGGATTGGGATGAAAAGTAACATGACTATTATAGTCATGATTATCACAAAAGGATGAATCGTCTTGAAGCTTGATTTCTTGAAATTGATTTGTATGATAGAGGAGAAAAATATTTGTTGTGGGTAAAATAAGCAGGGTAAAGATGTTTATTTATGGTAAAAACAATATAGCCGTTGTTTTTGCTGTTTATAACCGTTGCATATATATATATATATATATATATATATATATATATATATATATATATATCCGTTGTGTATATATGTATATGAATTTTATAAATCATGTAATAAGACTTATAACTAATCCATAACTTTACTAATTAGAAACATAAATAAATATTAGTAAATGTTTAAATAAAATTATGAAGAGTATCTAAAATATAAATAAACATTGACATGTATAACTAAATATAATTTAAATGTTAGTATGCAAAAATAAAAGTTAGTAGCATAATATAAATGTTAGTATGCATAAATAAAAGTTAGTTGCATAAATAAAAATTAGTTGCATAATGTAAATGTTAGTATGAAAATTAGAATACATAAAGAAATGTTAGTATAAGAAATAAAAATTGTTAGTAGTCCATAATGTATAAGTTTCATTAATTCATTAGTATTATTATTATTTTAATATGATGGTGGTTTTTATAATTACTAGTGTTTTTACTAAGTAATATATACCTTGATTAAGATATATGTGATTTCCACTTGTTTAATAACCTTGATTAGAGTTTTCGTGCTGATAACGTGTTATGAATTAAGCGTAATTAATGTAAATTTAAACCAAACCAAACTAGTAAACTTTGATAAGAACCTTAATTGAGAATAAAGAATATTTAGAGAAAATATGAAAGTTATATCTCTTATAACTTTTGGTGTATCTCATCCTTTACAATGGAGGGGTATTTATACTACAAATTTTAGTAACATATAATTGTAACTAGTTAGAAATGTTGACAAATTCACCATGCACCAATTATTATGTCATCGACCAATTATTTACAACACCACCAATTATTTACAACATCTAAATATATTTTACGACGTTAGTTATCGATTATAAGTTTGGATAGGAACGAATTAAATGATTTGGATAAGATTTTATTATAAAGGGTATAATGATTTTATAAATAAATAGTTAAGTGACTATAGTGTAACTTGAAGGATATATTGTGTTAATACAAGAATAACTGAGGGACCATAAATGTAACTATAATTGATTTGTGAGTTGCAAACCAACATACGTGTGTGTAAGAAATATAAGAAATGTCGTACACATTTTATTAATTAAAAATAACACGTGTTGTTTAAATATGTGATCGTACAATTTCATTTAATAAAAAGATATACGTGTTTTGTTTCTCTATCGACTCTTGTAACTAGAGTTATACATGTCAATAATTTTAAATGAGTAAGCATTTTAAACTGTACGAAAGATAAGAGATAGGCGGTATGAATTCTAGTATAAATAGCAACATCTTGAATTATTTTCATATATCAACGAAAGTCTTTCAAGAAATTATTTTTGGATATCACTTCACATATTAGATGTTTTAGGCAATATAATAAGTTGGCAAGCAGTGTTGAGCTTTGAGCCATAATAGTAGTTAGTTTTCACCAACTAGTCAGGTGAGTGCATAATTACTTTCATCTTACACATAGATATGAAGTATTTAATATAAATTACGTGCTATGTGTGCATGCTATCTGTGTTCTTGATATCTATGTTGGATGAACCGAATAAACATGTTTTATTTGATTTAAACTGTATATGTATTTTATACCTATAAAAGTATTGGGTAAAGATGGGTAGATGAATGACGAGGGATGAAAGATGATATAGATGAACATTGGCAGCTATGAACTTAGTGCCCTATAAATAATAATATTGACAGTTGTGCCACAACCTGTAGGTGTTTTTGATATACGTGTTCATCATATGTACTCTAAAAATCCTGGCAGTTGCGCCTAAAGGATAATACTGCCAGTTGTGCATAATAGATAACATCGTAATCCTGGCAGTTGTGCCTAAAGGATAATATTGGCAGTTGTGCCTAATAAAGAACATCATAATCCTGGCAGCTGCGCCTAAATGATAATATTGGCAGCTGTGCCTAATAGATAACATTGGCAGCTGTTGTAACGCTCTAATTTTTCAAACAAAATTTTCATTTTTAAAATTCATATAAAACTCCAAATCACATTTCTCAAAAAATCGCAATGTATAAGTTATCAAAACACAAGTCAACAATTGTTTGATAATATCCCAGAATCCTCAAAACATAAACTCCAACTCGTGTGTACAATCAAGCTGGTGCCTTCCCACGATCCTGAGACGTATCTGAAACACATATCACACAACACGGTAAGCACGAAGCTTAGTGAGTTCCCCAAAATACCACATACACAAATAATAAGCCTCTCATGGCTATAGCTCGGCATGGACCCTCCGGTCATGCGTCTCGGTGAGGACCCTCCGGTCTCACGGCTCAGTGTGCACCCTCCGGTCATGTGTCTCAGTGAAGACCCTCCGGTCTCCACAGCTCGGGTCGGACCCTCCAGTATTGTATCTCAGTGAAGACCCTCCGGTCTTACAACTCAGTTTGGACCCTCCGGTCCTACTCAGTAAAGCACAGAATAATATAGCATACACAAAGACAAGATGCATAATATCACATAACTCAATATAAGCACATAGGACCCTCCGGTCGATAACTCAAATAAGACCCTCCGGTCACACAGTATTACCACTCAGGTAAGTATAGTGAGAAGACTCACCTCGTAAGTAAGCAAGTAGATCTAGTACCCATCGAACAGTCTAGACTCCGCCTATATAATATAATCATCTCTAATTAGAAACTTGTAATAACCACTCCGAGATGTTAAGCTAACTCCTCCACTAGATCTCAAAAGGGTGAAAATACCATTTTACCCCTCCATGGTCTCCAAAGTCCACAATTGACCAAACCCTAAAAGTCAACGAAAGTCAACACTCGAGTCAACAGTCCCTGTTGACCCAACTCGTCGAGTGCACATATGCGGCCCGTCGAGTTCCTCCGGTTCTCAGCAAAATTGGGAAAACTCCAACTCAACTCGTCGAGTTGTCTCATCAACTCGCCAGGTTGTAGCGCGTCCAGCTGACTCGTCGAGTTGGCTCATGCACTCATCGAGTCCCTCTAGACCAATTCTCATTCAGTCGATTCTAGGCAGAAATAATGTCCCAAACTCTAGATCTAGACTCCCAAGGCTGAAACACCACGTAAAGTTGAAAGCTTTATGTCCATGTATGACATCTAGGGATCGAAATGCCAAAACGAGCTCTATATAGGTTTTAATGCCTAAAAGCTTGTCACTAGCTTGATAAAGCTTGGACCTTTGGGCTCAAGGGACCTCATATTGTCTAGATCAGAAGTCCCAACTCCATGGCAAGCTCAAAAAACTCAAGTACTCAATGAAGGATGGAAAAAGGCCCTAAACTCCCTAGAAAAGAGATCTAACCAAATAATGATCAATGTGGTAACTTTTTACCTTCAAACATAAGCTAGGAATGAATGAACACCGGATCCACAAGCTCCTTCTCGTCCCAAGCCTTTTGCTCCTCAATCTTCCTCCAAAAAATGCACTAAAGTATGAAGTGTTAGCCTCTCTTTCAATCACACAAGGATATAGCTCGATTAGGGTATCTCTCAGAGTTCTAAGATGATAAGGAGGTGGAAATGAAGGCTTAAGGTCCTTTAAATAGGACACAAACCCTGAAAATTAGGGTTTCTCACTCAACTCCTACTCGTCGAGTTGGGGTCCTCCAACTCGTCGAGTAGACTCTAAAGATCACACGGCCATTAACTCCTCTACTCAGCGAGTTGGGGCATCCAACTCGTCGAGTTGCTATGACATCATGAATGTAAATTAATGAAATATTATACCTGGGAGTCGGAATGTTACAGTTGTGCCATTGGCAGCGATGGAACATCGTGCCTGTAGCTTAGGACAATCCTTAAGAATGAATAAATGAAGAATAAATGATTCTTAGGCTAGATCCTTAAGAATAAAGAAGATAATGAGGATGGGTAATTGGTTTACTTGTTTAATGATGAAACATAATAACTTTACTATTTCTGGTTGAAAACCCTATGTACTGACCAGGTTTCTCAACCTGACCCACTCAGTTTACTTGTATCACAGGTATCAATACGAAGCTACATTACACTGAGAGATTAAAGGAGATGTAAATCACTAGTGTAAATGAATGTAAGGTCTTTTTATGTTTATGTTTCTGGATTGACAATGACATCCCACTGTTTTAAAAAGAATAAAATACATTTCTTCATAAATGCTTTGATAATATATTTATCATGTTTTCTGGGAACAAATTCCGCAATATATTTCTTTAACAATATACTCTGATTTTCAAATAAAGCATAAACAAATTGGTATTTTCTGGCCGTGAAATTGGGGATGTCACAATACCAGGAAGAATTGGTGGTTTGGCAGCCATAAAATCCTTGTACTTGCATCTATATCCCTTAATTTCTACTTCAGGGTTATTCCTCCTAACTACTTGGGGATCCATACGACTCACTATTCTACTGTAATTTCCTTCCTCAGATTGCTCCTCATTAAGCTTCAGTTGCATGACATGCATAGTAGGCTCTCTTCCATTTTCTTGAATGAGTTGTGTAACATCCACAAATATGGTCCCAAAAATTTCATTTTTAATAATAGATAAAACAGTATTTATCAATGACGTCCAAACATATACATAAAAATCTCTGTATCAATTTCTGTAAAATCATAGTAAAACATCCAAGGCGGAAACATATGTTGTCTGCTCTGCAATCATCCCGAGCTCCTATTTTTGAAAACCGAAGTACCTGAAACCAAAACTAAAAACCGTAAGCACAATGCTTAGTGAGTCTCCCCAAACTACCACATACCAAACACATAATCATGCTACTAAGAGATACGGGCCCCGTCCACGCTCAAGGAGATACGAGCCCCGCCCACACTCCGCTAACTATGAGATACAGGCCCTGCCCACACTCAGCTAATCATGAGATACGGGCCCCACCCACACTCAGCTAATTGTGAGATACGGGCCCCACCCACACTCGAATAATAATGAGATACGGGCCCCGCCCACACTCACATACATAAACAAACACATACACAACCTACCAACATACCAATAACCACACTCAAATAACGGTGAGATACGGGCCCCGTCCATACTCAACTAATGATAAGATACGGGCCCCGCCCACACTCGAATAATAATGAGATACGGGCCTCGCCCACACTCACTTACATAAACAAACACATACAAGTATCACACAGACAACAAGTATAGCAATCCAACAATCTGACTGATATCTATACTCTGGTAATAATGAGATACGGTCCCCGCCCACACTCCGTGTTCCTATAGAAAACATATAAACTACACGAGCTAGCATTGGTGCCTTAGACCCTTTCAATCCAGGAGGAAACTCACCTCGCACTGCAGACGATCCTTGGCTGCTGGTTGCTGGCTGCTGGCTGACAGATTCCTGAATTGTCAACATTAAAATAAACCCAATTAACAATCGGGTTCCAATGTACAACCATAAATCCATACTTGGGGTAAAAAGACCATTTTACCCCTAACCTAGCTTGGTCCAAGACCAAGGCCCAAACTCATACTCTGAAGGCCCAAAAGTCAAATAATCAACCAAGGCCTAACTATGGCCCAATTTTCCAAATTGAGCTCAAATCCCTCACATGGTCTTACCTTTAGGCCCAACCATTTATTCTGGTCCAAACACTTGGCATTCCAATGGTCCAATAATTCATAATCATCAAGGCCCAATTATGGCCCATTTATGGCCCAATTTTCCAAATTGGGCCCAAGCCTTTCCAATGGGCCTTATCCTAAAGCCCAATCCAAATATTGTAGTCCATACGCTTGTTCTGAGATGGCCCATCAAGAGTAACTTGAAGCCCACACATAATTAGGGTTTTCACATGAAATGACAATTAGGGTTAAGTGTTCTTACCTAACCCATTAATGACTTAACCTATTAAGGACTTAATCCATTAAGTCCATCACTCCACTAGGCCATTCATATAATGTAGTTGGACATAAATCAAAATTCCAGTTTAATAGTCCAAACGCGGGTCCCGGCAAATCCCAAACTAACGTTCCCAAAACTTGGGTTTTCTAAACCCTAATTAGGGTTTCCAAACCAATCACAATCCAAATAAGTCCATATTAAGCTATTGGGATGATTAGGATTTCACTATGTCGAGCACTACCCACTGCCACCTCAGGCGGTGGTGTTCGACGGCGGCTCACGGCGCCAACCACCACCTCACGGTGGGGGTGGTGGTTTTCCTTGACTTTTCTCTGGCCAAATCATCCAATCAAAAAAAAACATAAAGGAAATGTAGTTACACACACCAAATGACACGCATACAACCACCCACGCGGTGGTAGGCGGCAGCAAGCGGTGGCAACCACTACCTCATGGTGGTGGCGGTGGGTTTCTGGCCAAATAACACATGTATAATCCTCATGAATGCATCAGTCGACATGTACATTCGAAAATACAAATATACAGCCACCGCCTAGGCGGCAGGCGTCGCCGGAAGAACGCAAACAACGGCCCCACGACCACCGATGATGGCACCGACGATTCTGGCGTCACACCCACTAAAACGAACGAGATAGCGAGAAAAGATGGGTTGCAGCTAGCTTACCGAGTGCCTCCGGTCGTTCCTAACTCAAACAACGGCGTTCACAGCCTCCTTCATGGGTCTCGGTGGCTCTTCCAGCTTCCCTTACGTCTCCGACAGTAGCAATGAGGCGGTGCTTATCGGCGAGGCAGCAGGCAACGACCTTGTCTGGTCGGAAGAACAAGAAGAAGAGAGGTGGCAGCTGAAGAGGCCCACATTGCGGCTGATGAAGATTAGGTTTAAGGTTCCAATATTCCAAACGATAGGGAAAAAGAGATACGGGGTTAAACCCATGTCTTATTTCAAACTTTTTCCATATTTCCAAAATCAGCCCCTCCTCACAAAAAATTTTCAGTTTAAATCCAAAAATTTATCGTTTAGCCCCTGCCTCCATAATTCCTTTCATATTAAGTCCAAAAAAATTACCAATCAGCCCCCAACTTTAATAATCCATTACAATTTAAGTCCGACAGTTACCATTTAACCCTCAATAACAATTCTAGGGTTCATTATTTATTAATTTATTTAAAACAATGGGATGTTACAATTCTCCCCCACTTAAATTATATTTCGTCCTCAAAATCATTCCTTACTATTCCCGACATGCCGAACAACCTTGAGCAAACCAGCCAAAACCCTGAGCACACCCCAGCCTTCCCAAGGCAACCGAATTCAACCCTCGCAGGGATCTACAACCCGTAAATGTATGAATCCCTTATAACATAATCGCTTACACAAGCTGAAATATGAAGTCTCGAGATGGTCTGACTCCCCGACAGACCGTCCATACTGAATCATTGTTAAATCCAATCCACTTAACTCTTAACTAACTACTTCACTTCTGATAACTTGAGGTACCCACTAGAGATAGTGTCACCGACCAAATGCCCCTGCAAAACACTTATACTTGACAGCAAGCTCAGATAATCCTTCGAGTGGAAGACTTGTCCCTGTAACGGTTAGACTCATACGAGAGCTGCACAACATGATCAAATCATTAACTATGAGATTATCCAAACCCAACTGCATGTGACTTGACATCTCCTCCGGATACGAGATACCCCACACATAAGTTCCAAATCACTAATACTGCCTTGGCTTATCTTGATGCCTTACACAAATAGAACCAATCTAAGACACGATCACAAGAGCTTGATCTATCATCATAAGTGAATCCATTCATTACTCTTTAACCCTTCTATCGATGCCCTCAGCACATAGATACCCTGATCATCAATCCACAGAAACGAAAATCCTGCACAAAACACTCGCGTTACCCGACTCGAGATCTTACCCAAAATCTAACCCGATGCTCAACTCATAAACCGAGATCCCCAGATCAACACTTGCATTACACCTAATACCTTCTGGCAACAACAACCCCTCACTAGACTGAGATATATGAAGGGTTTTGAGCACTGTAACAATCCTATGGTGCACATATAACCCTAAATGCTTTGCATCTAAGTTTTCTCAAGTTATACATGCAATTTCATTTCTTCCAAAGCATTAGCCCTAACTAGCATACAATTGGAGATATATATCATAAAAACTAGTTAGAAGAATACCTCTTAGTTGTAGCTTGTAGTTCTTGCCTTTTAAGAGCTTAGCACCTCAAATGTGATGCCTCAAATGTGTCACAAATACCAAATGCAAAAGGAACAACATGAAAGAGAGGTAAGGAGGCGCCAAAATTGTCTAGGGTTTGCTTCTAGGAATGAGTGGCCGATTTTGGGGTGTTAGGGGTTCAATTTATAGTGTGTCATCCTTAGGATTTCATACATAAAACCCTAATGTAACTTAAACCTTTAAGTATTCCAATGATCCATATGGAAAGCCTTTTGGACTAAGTCTTCATGGACTCTCATATAGATTTATTCCATTCCTAATCATGGATCATTAGCCCAAACTATAAGTATCACTGATTTACCTAATCAGTCCCCATAAATTTAATCAGTCTCTTTTGATCACTAAATTAATTCCAAATTAATTTTTGATCAATACCAATTAAATAATATGATTTATCAATTAATATATTATACTTATAATATATTAATAAATCACATAACATCTTTCTCAAATATACATCCTATCAAATTGCTCCGGTGAAAGCAACCCAAAAGGACCATGCTACTATCGGGTCAAGTACATACCAATTATAGTTATGGACTTAGACACCTAATCCAACAAATATAAAGGTTCCCAAACCAACGCTGAGACTTCCAGTCTCGCACCTGGTCCAACCACTAGGTTCCCAAGAGTCCAAATAACAAAGCTATCCAGCCTATACACCCTTCTGCGTCACACACATTGACCACTCACTGAATCCTGAACTTCTGAATCCAATACCTTGACCTGGTCTCTACGAGGTCCCACCTGCGTTACTATAAACAAACAGGCCATGCCCACGGGTCCCACCCAAACTATACCACAGAGCGGCCTTACCCACGGGTCCCACCCATCCAGGGTTACACAGGCCCAACTCCACCTCGGACCCCAATGGTCCTCAACCCATAACAGAGAAATACTCTGTGACAATCCTGATTGGCGTGCCCAAGGCAAAAACGGATTCCCCCTTGACACTCATATCTGCTACCAATGATAGTCTACCTCAAACAGATGAATGCTACGATCCATCACAGTCTCACAACACTTCTAACCAATCATGATTACCATCCCCGATTTCATCACTACCCAACCATCTCAATCCCAATGTCCTGAATTGAATCTGCATCAGTCAACAACAGGCAGCGAGGCTCTACACGACTCTCAGTCGGGGTCCATCCACAAACTTGATATGCATAACAAGAAAATGTCGACCAGTTGTCGGGAGTTTCTCTGAACTCCCACTTACAAAACCTCGAACTAAACAGTCACTTGCGTCGTCTCTATACCTGACCAGGATGCGAAACTTTCCCTAGTTCCACACCCGATCCAATTCCCGTAAATTCTGATCGATTCTCCCCCACTTGGATTCAGCGAAGCTCTTTCATCCTATAAGCCTGATGGATTCCCAACCCATCAAACCTCATGTAATAGGAACTGCCTATAACCAGAGATTACCAATATAGTGTTCCATGAATAGCCAAATCTCAATGATTTCCCAACTGCTAGAATCTGGGAGAATGCTCTTAATACCTTAACCAATCTGATGATCCAAATCACCTCTCATAGTACCATGCCATTTTCTTGAGTTTGTATGTCTGCGACTAATAACCATAACCCTTGCCATTCACTGACGAACCTCTACTCTAATTTCTATCCTCAAGGAATCATTGAACTCTAACCGACTTCAGTCCATTTGAAAATACAATTTTCTTGACACATCCAATGATCAACAACTCATGCAACTGACACCATCATCTTCCTGCTAACGTCCCTTCCCCATCAACGGTAGTGCCTTGAACTCTACAGCTCTTCCATAGGCAACTGCCGATTATACCTGATCAGTTGATAGAACCACTGAACCATGACTCCATTAGAGTACCATCACGCTGGCCCTGACCAAATATCCTCCAAGCAACAGCCCTGGATTGATCCTGACAAAGACCAGGATAACAACGGTACACATTGAACCCACTCGACAAGATACAGCCCTCTAATGATTCATTGAAGACTTTCGGCATGCAGGATGGCATATCGCACTTCTTAATAATATAATTCCGACAATAGCAGAAAATCCATCCAAGATGTTGCTTATCCAAATCCCAAGCCAAAATTCCCAATTTCCCATACAGAACAAATTCCTGATAACCGCCCAGAAGAAAATAGAAGATATCATATCTGCAAAAGTATCAGAAGGAATCCCAACCTCTTCCCACCAATCATGTGCTCTATCCTTCAGGAGGCAGGAAGCAAGTCGGACCTTGTCCCTCTCGGGACAACGGCTGGTACAAAAAGATTTGGCGACAACTGCCAACCATCTGCTGATAGCAATGGGGTCCTTAGCCCCATCATAATTTGGGGCTCCGCGAGCTCTGAACTCCCGAAACATCGACGTGTGCGTCCCTATCATGTCGTCATTCCGGTGCGGAATGTACCCAGCCTCTCATCACAAATATCCAAATTGCCTTCCTTGACTGTACCGAAGATCACAGAAGTCTAGTCAATGATATTGCTCATAATCTCAGATGATGTGAACTCCCTCATCTGACCATCAAGCTGCCAGACTCCAGAGTCTGATCATGATCCCTCGCCGGCACCAGAACTACCATTTGGTCTACCACGCAGCGTCACCATACTCGAAAATATACCATAACAACCATCAGAATACTCATCATAACTCGAGGGATCTCACACACTACAAGTTCCCTGGGTTCATCTCAGCCTTCCTTGATTCGAGTATGGATCCTCTGCTTTCAGTGGTATGGGCCCATACTAACTTCCACATCTATCCGTACTTTCCTCAAGAACTGCCTTGACTCCACCAAGTCCCTTCTACTACTACTGTTGTTCTCGTGCTAAACTCATCCTAGGCTTGCCCTAGGGTAATCACCAACCCACTCTCCGTCATCAGCTGCATAAGAAGTCCCTGCTATCTCCCCCTAACTAGCAAACGAATACCATTACATATCACTAACACTAGATAATTCTTCGAATAAGAGGTCCTACCCTACAACGGTTAGACTCAAACGAGAGCTGCAAAATAGAGTTAAACCTAACCTTCTTAAATTATTTAGTCCTTGTAATATGTAACTTAACATATTCGTTTACTAGTTAGTTAAGGATAACTAGGACTCCTAAAAGCACAAAGCAAGAAACATTCGAGCAATGAGTATCCATAATCAAACAGATCCTACTCAGGCCATCATATTACTGACTAATCGGTACTAGCATACAGTTCAATAAGCTCATACAACAGGCATATAAGGCATCCTTCGTAGATCCTTAGCCCTAAACTAGCATACAGTTCTCATACACATATAACATGCATACAAGGCATCATTCCTAGATCCTTAGCCCTAATCTAGCATGCAGTTCTCATAATCACATCATAACATAGCAAACTTATATGGGTAATTTGGGAGAAGTTACTTGAGCTCGGCTGATTGCATGCACCACACCCTTTTTCTCTTTTCAAATTCCTTTTTATAAAAATGGTTTTTCTTTTAAAAAATTTATACCAAGTCCTTAGTTTGAGTTCAGACACACTCGAGAGTGTGCCCGAATCCCTCAAACCAAGGCTCTGATACTAACTTGTAACATCCATAAATATGGTCCCAAAAATTTCATTTTTAATAATAGATAAAACAGTATCTGTCAATGACGTCCAAAAATATACATAAAAATCTTTGTATCAATTTCTGTAAAATTAGAGTAAAACATCCAAGGCGGAAACATATGGTGTGTGCTCTGCAATCATCCCGAGCTCCTCTTTTTCAAAACCGAAGTACCTGAAACCAAAACTGAAAACCGTAAGCACGAAGCTTAGTGAGTCTCCCCAAACTACTGTTGGATAAGGTGTCTAAGTCCATAACTATATTTGGTATGTACTTGACTCGACCCGGCATGGTCCATTTGGGTTGCACTTCACCTGAACAATTTGTATGGATAGTCGTTTGAGAATAGTATGTTTATGATTTATTAATACATTATAAGTTATAATATGTTAATATGAAATCATATTATTTAATTAGTATTGATCAAGAATTAATTTTGAATTAATTTAGTGATCAAAAAGAAACTAATTAAATATGGACTCTTATATATATAGAATGGGCCAATGTTCATTTAGGATGGGCTAAGCTTGCATGGAAGTCCATGGATAGTCCATGGAGCTTTTAACCCATAGATCATATGGAAATGAAAGGTCATGAGTATTAGGTTTTACATGGATGTAACCATAATCCACCATACTATATAAAGAGGTCTTTGACACTTGAAATTGGCACTAGTGTGTGAGATAACAAGGGTGGGCCGATTTCAAGAGTGCATCAAATTCTCTCAAAGTCTTCCAAGTTGTTTTGGTAATTTATGATTCCACTTGAGGCATTCACATTATTGGTGTTAGGCTCTTAAAGCTCCAAGCAATCAACCACTAGAAAAGGTATGTCATCCTACTGTTTTTTATATTACATGTACCCCAATCACATGCTAGTTAGGATGAAACCTTGGAAAAATAAAATTTCCATGTATAATAGATAAAACATAGATCCAAGGTTTCTAGGGCTGCATGCACACCATAGGAGTGTTAGAATGCTCAAAACCCATCAGTGGTATCAGAGCCTATGCTTGTTTTCATTATACTTGATGCAAATTGCTGAAAAAATCGATTTTTCTGCTCACTGTTTAGTGAACTCGCCGAGTCCATGGGGGGGGGGGGGGGGGCTCGACGAGTTCATGTGAAAACTCTAGTAGGTTCTTGCACTCGGTGAGTAGGAGGCCCTGAGTGAAGAATTTCGAGTTTTGTTGTTGGAATTGGACTAGGATCATTACCCTAAACTGTTTTTAGATTGTTAAACCTGTTTTTGATGTGGTAATGATTGTGCTTATCCAATTTCAATGATAATTTTCAAAGGTTCAAGTTTTATATTAAGTTTATATGATTCTTGAAAATTGTTGATATGAATTATGCATGCTTATGAGTTTTGATAGATTATAGATTATTTGACATTGCATGTTAGTTTAATTATTGATCTTGAATGCCTTTTAATGGACTCCGTAACTTGTCCTCGAGTTATGGAATTCCAAGAGTCTTTTCCATTAAAATCATTAAAACTCATAAGTTATAGAAATGAAAGGTTTTGAATAGTTTCAAAACTTGCCCTCAAGTTTTGGAATTTGTAAAGTCTCACACACATTAATACTTTAATTTCAATCCCTAGAACTTTAAAAGTTTAAAATTCAACCCTTATACTTTATAACATTATAAGTTAATAATATATATATATATATGTATAAGATCAAGTCAGTCTTACCTTTAGGAGGCCTCATTCACGAAGCCGGTTTATAAGGGGGGTATAAGGTTGTTGCCGATAAAATGGCAGCTTAATGGGTGTCCACTCTCACCCACCGCTTCCTTGACTGGTGGAGGGTCGTTAGCCGAACGGGTAGGATAGGACACTAATTCTCATTAAGTATAATGATTATTATAAAGTAACTAAATGTTTTATAAATTCCCAATCTTAGTTACTTTAGGAAAATGTGAATTTGGTGCTAACCCATGAAATTACACTTTGTACCTTACCAAGTCATTAGTGGAGCGTGTGTGGTTAACCGACATACTAACATGGACTAGTAAGAGTGGCAAAGGGTAACTTAATGTTTATCATAGATTGGTCGAGTGCGTGTGGTTAACCGGCACATCAATTAGGTGATAAAATTAAGGGTACCAAGTTAATTTGCATGGTTATTCACGCCTTGTTTTGTGATCCTCAGCATCCCAGTCACAAACTTGAAGGGCACAATCGAGATTTAAGCATGCCATTGAAAAGTTCAATGAATCTCAAAAGAATCTAGGAATTTCCGTTCATTAAATCTTAATAATTTATTTCGTTTCTCATGGTGGAAATTGGTGAATCGTCATTCAGACCTTCAAATATTTTGTAGCTTGGATTACGACATCCCTCTTCCAAGTTATAAAATATTGTGTTGGGTCATAGCCTTAATATTACATTTGGGTATCTTATTAAGGATTCTTTATCTAATCTAAACTTTTCTTTCTTCTTTTCAGATGTCTTCCAATAATGCTTCTGGCTCAAACCCTACCGGCTCCTTCTCTCTCGTGAATCTTTGTGGGAGAGTCATCTTTGATGGTTCCAAATTTAATGATTGGATCAGGAATATCAGGATGGTCACACGTTACGAGGACAAGGAATATGTCCTCGACAAGGAGCTGAAGGAAATTGATGAGTCTTCTGCTACTCCACAGGAGATCGCTGACTTTAGGACTCATGAGAGAGATGCCACCAAGGTGGCATGTATCATGTTGGCCACAATGACAACTGAACTCCAAAAGTACTATGAGGACTTTTACCCTTTTGAGATGCACATGGATCTGATGGATAGATACCATCAGAGTGCTCGTCAAGAGAGGTATGAAATCATCTCTTCCATGATAACAACTCGAATGAAGGATGGTGAACCCGTCACGGGCCACATGCAGAAAATGCAAAAGTTTATGGACCGTCTGCTGAAGTTGAATGTGAACTTCCCCGAGGAGGTGTCTATTGACATCATACTGCACTCCTTACCTCCATGTTACGATCAGTTCCGAATGACCTATCATATGAACAAGGAGGAGGTCACACTCAGCAAGCTTTAAGGACTTTTGAAGACCGCCGAAAGTGGTCTCAAAGGAAAGTCGGTTGTTACCACTCCTACTCCTATCACCGCCCACGTTCTAGAAATCGGGCAAGGTAAAGGGAAGAAGAGGAAGACCCCTTCAAAGGGTCACAAGGGAAAGTCTCTTGATGGTTCCTCTTCAAGTGGAACCAAAGGTGATCCTGCTACTCCCTCTGCCAACCCTAAAGAAGGTGAATGCTTTTATTATCATGATAAGGTGCACTAGAAGCGAAGCTGCCCAAAGTACTTGCAGGATGTTAAGGATGGGAAAGTAAAACCCACCCATATAGGTATTTACTCTATATTGTCTAATGACTCACCACATACTAATTCTTGGGTCCTTGATACAGGTTGGGGAATTCACATATGTTTTGATTTGCAGGGCCTAAAAAGAAGTGAGGATGTGGAGCACGAGAAGATAAACTTAATCATGGGGAATAGGAAAGCTTCACATGTCACCAAGATTGGAGTTTATTCTTTATTGCTGAGTAGTGGGTTAATGTTAGATTTGAATAAGTGTTGTTACTCGTTTGAAATGTCAAGAAATATTATTTCTTTTCACGGTTTGTACAAGCAAGGATTTACTTTTTCATTTGATAATGAATGTGGTGGTATTAATGCTTTTTATAATGGTGTTTTTTATTTTAAAGCATTACCTTGTGATGGTGTATATGAAACTATGTCGGTTGTAGACAACTTAGGAAATAATGTATTGCATATTGATTCTTCCACTAGTTTGGACAAAGCATCCTTGTGGCATTGTCGTCTTGGACATGTTAACAAGAAGCGCATCGGCCAACTCCAAAAGGCTGGAGTCTTGGAATCATTTGACTTAAAGTCGGATAATAGTTGCGAGTCTTGTTTACTTGGAAAAATGACAAAGTCACCCTTCACTGGTACTTGTGCTAGGGGTGAAGGTTTGTTGGACCTCATACACACAGATGTGTGTGGACCCTTCAAAACCGCCACAAGGGATGCTAGCCGCTTCTATGTGACTTTTACTGATGATTATAGTAGATATGGCTATATTTACTTAATCAAGCATAAGTCAGAAACCTTTGAAAAGTTCCAAGAGTTTAAACAGGAAGTAGAGAATCAGCTGGGCAGGAACATTAAGATGCTTCGATCCGATAGAGGTGGAGAGTATCTTAGTACAGAGTTCCTTGACTATCTTAAGGAATGTGGAATTGTTTCACAATTGACACCTCCCAGAACACCAAAGCTTAATTATGTGGCTGAGAGGCGCAATCGAACCTTGTTGGACATGGTTCGTTCCATGATGAGTCGAGCTTCGTTACCAATCTCATTTTGGGGGTATGCCTTAGAGACTGTCGCTCATATCCTTAATCTAGTCCCAACTAAAAAGTTTGCCAAAACACCTCACGAGATGTGGACTGGGAAAGTTCCCACCTTAGACCTCATCAAGATTTAGGGTTGCGAGGCTTTCCTGAGGCGCGAGACTCATGATAAGCTCGAACCTCATAGTGAGCGGTGTATTTTCAATGGCTACCCACAGAAATCCTTTGGTTACCTCTTCTACAGACCCAGTGAAAATGTGGTCTTTGTGGCAAGGAGAGGAGTCTTTCGTGAGAGAGAATTCATTAGCCAAGGAAACAGTGGGAGGCAAATTGACCTTGAAGAGCTTCAAGAGTCAAGCGGTGAAAGAACCTCAAACCATAGCAATCAACCTGAGGAGGAAACTCATGTTGAATCAACTGACGAGCCCGTACCTCTAAGACGTTCCACTAGAGTTAGGAATGTACCTGAGCATTATTATGGTTTCCATATTACTGCGGAAGGCGATACATTTATCAGTGATAGCACACTCGTAAATCTGGATGAACCTAACAACTATAAGGAAGCCATGACAGACCCTGAGTCTGCTAAATGGAAAGAGGCTATGGACAGCGAGATTCAGTCCATGTATGACAATCAAGTTTGGAACTTGGTTGACAATGTACCGGGTCGTAAGACAGTCGGGTGCAAATGGATCTTCAAGAAGAAGACCGGAATGGATGGGAAGGTATACACTTACAAGGCGCGACTGGTCGCGAAGGGCTTCACTCAAACTCCGGGAGTTGACTATGATGAAATCTTCTCGCCAGTAGCGAAGATTAAATCTATTATAGTTATGCTAGCCATTGCTGCATTTCATGATTATGAAATATGGCAAATGGATGTCAAAACTGCTTTCCTTAACGAAAAGTTGGTTGAGGATGTTTACATGATTCATCCAGAGGGTTTTGTCAATGCAAAGTACCCTGATAGAGTGTGTAAGCTTGAGAAATCCATTTATGGATTGAAACAAGCATCTCGCAACTGGAATCTTTGTTTTGATGAGAAAGTCAAAGAGTTTGGTTTTTCGAGAAGTGAGGATGAGTCTTGTGTATATGTCAGAGCTAGTGGGAGTATAGTCAGCTTTTTGGTACTGTATGTGGATGACATACTACTCATAGGAAATGACATCCCAACCTTGCAGGAGGTTAAGTCCTGGCTTGGGAAGTGTTTCGTTATGAAGGACCTTGGATAAGCTGCCTATACCCTAGGGATAAGGATATTGAGAGATAGGAGTAAAATACTAATTGGACTTAGTCAGAGTACTTACTTGGATAAGGTGTTGAAGAGTTTCAACATGCAGAATTCCAAGAAAGGAGACTTACCGATCCAGAGTAATGCCAAACTGAGTAAGACTCAGAGTCCGAGTACAGAGGCTGAGATAGCAGAAATGAGTCGATTACCGTATGCTTCCGCTATTGGCTCGATCATGTATGTTATGACTTGTACTCTCCCTGATGTGGCCTTCGCTTTGAGCATGGTCAACAGGTATCAGGGGAACCCCGACAAGGCTCATTGGACTGCGGTAAAGAACATTCTCAAGTACTTGCGGAGGACTAAGGATTGGATCCTTACCCTTGGTGGGAGTGATGACTTGAGAGTGGTGGGGTATAGCGACGCCATCTTTCAAACCGACAGAGATAATTTCTGCTCTCATTTGGTCTAGGTCATTACCCTGGATGGAGGGGCAATTACTTGGAAAAGTTCCAAGCAGGAGACAGTAGCTGATTCGACATGTGAATCAGAGTACATAGCAGCAAGTGAAGCGACGAAGGAGGCGATATGGCTGAAGAACTTCATCGGAGACCTTGGAGTTGTACCAGCTATAAAGGAGCCTATGGAGATTTTCTGTAACAACAATAGTGCAGTTGCCTTAACCAAGGAACCGAGAGATCATGGCAGATCCAGACACATTGACAGAAAATATCACTTCATAAGACACAACATAGAAGAATGACTCTTCGTGGCAAAGAGGGTATCATCAGATGATAACCCAGGAGATCCCCTCACAAAGGGACTAACTAGGGTTAAGCATTTGCAGCATGCGAGGTGCATCGAGCTGAAGGACGATATTAGTTTTACTGATTAGATAGCTATTTCTGAAACTTGTAAAATGTAAATGACATTTGATGATTAAATAAAAGTTGTTGTTTGTTTATGAGTAAAGTGTTACTATCTTGTGTCAATCGTTTACTATTGTTTCAACTTTGCATGTTTTGACTTCCAGAATAATTACTTTATTCAGACTCTCCACAGTCAATCATACTTTGGAAGTAGGTATGAATCAAGACTGTCATGAATTGGGCTTGTAGATGTCTAAGGTGTTTAGACATAACAAAAGTTGTTGCAACATTCATGAGTGCTCATAAGTTATGAGTATTGGATTAAACACACGCTCACTTGTATCACTTCATGGAATTTATCTCAAGTGATCGTGAGACGGTAATATCATATAAGTCTTCAAACCTAGAGATATGAGTTGGTTGTACATTGATTATACGAAAACGCATCAGTAACTTGATGTTATAAAACGTGCCTTTGTGTATGATTCAACAAGTAATTAGTACAAGCATATGAGTCGAAGTTTATCTGTTCCTTTTAGTCCTTAGAGGATTAAAAGCGATATCTGGGCCCCTCGATGATTTTGTTTTGACCTATTTGTCGGACCCGGTCAGAACCAAATTGATGTGTTCAGTTTAGTTCTATGTCAAACAAATCGAAAATCGGGAAACAAACTGCTGGACAATAAGTACGACGTTGTTCCATGTATTTGTCCGACTGATATCTTGAGAACAGAGGATTATATGATCACTTATCTAAAATGGCACTTCATAGTTCAACAGAGTTTTAAGAGCTACGATTGCTGGTCGATTCCTAAAGTCATACTTGCAACTATAGTTATCAGACTTATCCAAGTGGGGGACTGTTGGATAAGGTGTCTAAGTCCATAACTATATTTGGTATGTACTTAACCCGACCCGACATGGTCCATTTGGGTTGCACTTCACCGAAATAATTTGTATGGACAGTCTTTTTAGAATAGTATATTTATGATTTATTAATATATTATAAGTTATAATATATTAATATGAAATCATATTATTTAATTAGTATTTATCAAGAATTAATTTGGAACTAATTTAATGATAAAAACTAATTAAATATGGACTCTTATATATATAGAATGGGCCAATGTTCATTTAGGATGGGCTAAGCTTGCATGGAAGTCCATGGATAGTCCATGGAGCTTTTGACCCATGGATCCTATGGAAATGAAAGGTCATGGGTATTAGGGTTTACATGGATGTAACCCTAATCCACCATACTATATAAAGAGGTCTTTGGCACTTGAAATTGGCACTAGTGTGTGAGATAACAAGGGTGGGCCGATTTCAAGAGTGCATCATATTCTCTCAAAGTCTTCCAAGTTGTTTTGGTGATTTGTGATTCCACTTAAGGCATTCACATTATTGGTGCTAGGCTCTTAAAGCTCCAAGAAATCAAACACAAGAAAAGGTATGTCATCCTACTATTTTTTATATTACATGTACCCCAATCACATGCTAGTTAGGATGAAACCTTGGAAAAAGAAAGTTTGCATGTATAATAGAGAAAACATAGATCCAAGGTTTCTAAAGTTGCATGCACACCATAGGAGTGTTAGAATGCTCAAAAACCATCAACTACCACATACCATACACATAATCATGCTACTAAGAGATACTGGCCCACCCACACTCCGCTGACTATGAGATACGACCCCCGCCCACACTCAGCTAATCATGAGATATGGGCCCCGCCCACACTCAGCTAATCGTGAGATACGGGCCCCACCCACACTCGAATAATAATGAGATACGGGCCCCGCCCACACTCACATACATAAACAAACACATACAGGTATCACACAGACAACAAGTACACTACCTACCAACATACCAATAACCACACTCAAATAATGGTGAGATACAGGCCCCGTCTACACTCAGCTAATGATGAGATACGGGCCCCGCCCACACTCACATACATAAACAAACACATACAATCCATGAGGAAACTTACCTCGCACTGCAGACGATCCTTGGCTGCTGGCTGCTGGCTGACAGATTCCTAAGCTGTCAACATTAAAATAAACCCAATTAACAATCGGGTTCCAATGTACAACCATAAATCCATACTTGGGGTAAAAAGACCATTTTACCCCTAACCTAGCTTGGTCCAAGACCAAGGCCCAAACTCATACTCTGAAGGCCCAAAAGTCAAATAATCAACCAAGGCCTAACTATGGCCCAATTTTCCAAATTGAGCCCAAATCCCTCACATGGTCTTACCTTTAGGCCCAACCATTTATTCTGGTCCCAACACTTGGCATTCTAATGGTTCAATAACTCATAATCATCAAGGCCCAATTATGGACCGTCTATGGCCCAATTTTCCAAATTGGCCCAAGCCTTTCCAGTGGGCCTTATCCTAAAGCCCAATACAAATATTCTAATCCATACGTTTGTTCTCAGATGGCCCACCAAGAGTCCAAACATCTAACCCCAATAGAAAAGCCCAACTTGAAGCCCATACATAATTAGGGTTTTCACATGAAATGACAATTAGGGTTAAGTGTTCTTACTTAACCCATTAAGGACTTAATCCATTAAGTCCATCACTCCACTAGGCCATTCATATAATGTAGTTGGACATAAATCAAAATTCCAGTCTAACAGTCCAAACGCGGGTCCCGACAAATCCCAAACTAAAGTTCCCAAAATTAGGATTTCCAACCCAATCATAATCCGACTAAGTCTAGATTAAGCTATTGGACCGATTAGGGTTTCACTGTGTCGAGCACCACCCACTACCACCTCGGGCGGTGGTGGTTGACGGCGGCTCACGGCGGCAGTCACCACCTCACGGTGGTGGTGGTTTTCCTTGACTTTTCTTTGACCAAATCACCCAATCAAGAACCCAACATAAAGGAAACGTACTCACATACACTAAACGATACACATACAACCACCCACGCGGTGGCAGGCGGCAGCAAGCGGTGGCAGCCACCACCTCATGGTGGTGGCAGTGGGTTTCTGGCCAAATGACACACATATAATACTTATGAATGCAACAGTCGACATGTACATTCGAAAATACAAACATACAGCCACCGCCTAGGTGGCAGGCATCGCCAGAAGAACGCAAACAATGGCCTCACGACCACCGATGACGGCAGCGACGAATCCGACGTCACACCCACTAAAAAGAACGAGAGAGAGAGAGAGAGAGAGAGAGAGAGAAAAGATATGGGTTGCAACTAACTTACCGAGTGACTCCGGTCGTTTCTAACTCAAACAGCGACGTTTACAGCCTCCTTCGTGGGTCTCGGTGGATCTTCCGGCTTCCCTTACGTCTCCGACAACAGCGATGAGGTGGCGCTCATCGGTGAGGCAGCAGGCGACGGCCTTGTCTGGTAGAAAGAACAAGAAGAAGAGAGGTGACGGCTGAAGAGGCTCACATGGCGACTGATGAAGATTAGGTTTTGGGTTCCAATATTCCAAACGAGAGGGAAAAAGAGATACGGGGTTAAACCCGTGTCTTTTTTCAAGTTTGTCCATATTTCCGAAATCAGCCCCTCCTCACAAAATATTTTCAGTTTAAATCCAAAATTTTACCCTTTTAGCCCCTGCCTCCATAATTCCTTTCATATTAAGTCCAAAAAAAATTACCAATCAGCCCCCAACTTTAATAATCCATTACAATTTAAGTCCGACAGTTACCATTTAACCCTCAATAATAATTCTAGGGTTCATTATTTATTTAAAAAAACAGGATGTTACAAGTTGTCTCATTTCTCCCCTCTGTTCTGCTAACAAAGCCCTAATCATCGCCATTGTGACAGGTTCAACTACTGGTACTGCTTCAGGTGTACGCTCGATTATATAGGGCTCAGGCTGCTTGTTAGATGCATTTTATATGCATCTATTAGCATGTTTTGGTCACTATTTTCTTATAAAATGCCAACTATTTCCCTTGTTTTGTTATAGATTGTGTGTTCTCTCATTATGTTTTACAGAATGCCCATACTACTCACTTTTGTTATGATTTTCAGAGCAAATTAGCAAGGATTGAGAATACGACACATTGAGGATGCATTTGATGGAGCTTTGGAGCTAAGTTGGAGCTTGGAACTAGTGGAGGATGTTGAGGAATGCTTGGAAGCTACTTTAATCAAGAAAAAATCGACGTTTCAGACAAAATTCAAGAAATTCGATCGAATTATCAAGAAATTCGATCGAATTAAGGTTTCGAGGATTTATTAGTTCATTTTCAGTCGAAGAAAAAGGAAAGAAGAAAAATTCGGTCGAATTTCCCAATAAATTCGATCGAATTAGGTCTTTGAAGTCAGAAATTCGAGAAAATCAAAAAACATGAAATTCGATAAAAAATCCGATCATGGCAAAAAAATTTGATCGTGCCAATATAAATTTGATCGAATTTATAACATGAATTTTTCAGGACGTATAAATAAGCCTCCTTAACATTCCTACAACCCTAACTTTCGACCATTCGTGATATCAGACGACTGAGAGGCGATTTTCAGAGGTTTTCGAGTGCCAAATACAGATCTGAAGATCACGATTCGAGTATTATTTTCATTTAGTAAGATTAATCAAATAGATTTCGTTTTTACTTCTTGTAATTCGTTTTTAGTTATGTCATGCTAAAAACCTTAGATTTCAGTTTCGCAAACGACTTGACTTTTTCTGCAAGTAATCATTAGGTACGATTTTTTACTGTGTTTACTGTTTAGTTTGATCATTTTTATGCTTAATTGGATGTTTGATTTTGATTCAGTTTTTGTTGGCCACTTTAATTGTTAATAAATTATTCTTGTTATCTAATTTGTTTAGTTTCGTAATTGTCTTTATTAATCAGTAAAAGTAACAAAGATTAGATTAATTCTGTGTTAGCGTTAACTCTAATATAAACTGATCAAACAAGTCTTTACGCTTCCGATATTGTGAGAAGTATTGGACTTTACTGGGAAATTTACATTGTGCTTAATGTTACTTTTCTAAATTAATTAAGAGATTATTTGGTTAATTCAGTAAAAAGTAAAGTTTAATTCAAAGAGCTTGTTTTGGTTAGACATTTTAGTAAAAGAAAATTGTTAGAGCTTATTAATGATTTTTAGTACCAGTTTAAACAGTACACGGTTCATGTATCGTGTTTAAGGTTATTTGTATGATTAGGAGAGTCACCGTGAAACTGAAATTGCTTTTAGCTTCTGAATTTTACTATAGTGTTTAAATTGAGTTTTTCTTTTATAAATTTCTATCAAAATTAGTTTAAATCAGTCAACAATTACCCCCATTTTAATTTCTGCTAATTTAGTGAGTGCCTTACGCAAGAGAGGCATAGACCTTAGGACGTGTCCCAGTGGATTCGACCCTGCTTTCCTGTACAACCCCTTAGTGCATTAGAGCAATATTTTTATTTATATTATTTGTTTGTTAGGCGTTGCGACATGCTGTTAACACTGCTAATTCCCGTTACCGTTTCCTAATCCGCTATGAGTTCTCACAATGACGTTTTGGACACCAAAACGACGTTTAGCGTACCGAGACGAGAATATAGATAGAGAAAGTTTCGATGTATTACTCTTTTTATCACTCTGAAAAGTTATATGCCAATTCTAATACCGTAATTAAATGTTTAGAAACCTGAACACATAACATTTCCTAATTCTAGGTCGGTAACAGGCCTTAAACCTAATAATAGTAATTAGATACGCAACCTAAGGCATGCTATAATACATACCATTTAGCACATAAGACCAAATTAGGCATCTTATCCTAAAGTGAGCTAGTGCTAGTGTCAATTCAAGCGTAGTACCTAAATTACAATAGACACTCATATTACGATCATCGCTTAACATTCAAAGTTTAGGTATAGAAATCCTCTAAATTCCTAGTTCGCTTAAACTAATGCTCTGATACCAACTATGAAATCTCCATTTTTACGACCATTTTAAAACTTTTTGTCTATGCTTATTTAAGACTTTTGTTATTGCGGAATTGGTCCCAAAGTGTCCTTGACATGATATAATATCAAAATCAGGGCATTTCAAAAGATTTTATATTTTTAAAAGTCTGGGATATCATAACTGATACAAGAAACATAAGCATAAACGGAGACTTACAATGTCTCAATATACTAATGGTCTACATCTCCTTGAATCTCTTAGAAAATACATACATCATTATCAAAGTATATTTATTTAATAACATGTGATTCAAATAAACTGAGTGAGCCAAGTTGGGAAATCTGGTGAGTACTATAACACCCGGATCCCGAGGTACTTCATACTTTCAATTTTTGGCATTTTAGGGTTTTCCATGACGTGGGGGAGTCACAACGACGTGGAAAATCAAGATAAGATTGCAGGTTCATTTAAGCTATCACGACGTGGCAACAGGTAATTGACAAACCCTATTTTCCAGGTTTTGCTCCCTATTTAAAGGAATGGGGAGGCTAAGGTTTGCTCACCCTCAGCCTCCATCGGCTTCATTGAGACCTGAGAAACCCTAATTCCCTTCCTCATTTATTTAAGCCCTTTTGGTGTACTTTGAAGCCATTGAAGGAAGAAAGAAGAATAAGTGAGCTAAGATTCAACAAGCAAATCCTCATCCTTTGTTGTAGCACTCCTGTAGACCTTTGTAAGTGTCCAAGACTAAATTTTAATCATGATAGGTTGCTAGATCTTGAGTTTTGTCCCTAAATATTCATGTTCTTGTTGGTTGTAGTGGTGAGATCTCATAAAGTTTGCAACTTTAAGAATCTCTAGGCCATTGAGGGTATTTGGTGCTTTGGATTTGGACTAGTAATGAGTTTTGGTATCATGCATGGATTTTTGGCCATAAACCCTCTTTTTGATCTAATGGGATGTAACACCCCGCTTATTAAATAAATAAATAGATAAAATTAATATGAATTGTAGCACTAAAATTCATAATAGTTAGCGGGGTGTTGGTTTCGGGGAACCAAATGATATAAATTGGGTTTTCGGGGGTTAAAGTGTAATTTCGGGATTTATTTTGTAAATATTTTTAGAAGTCAGGGGGTGTTTGGTAAGTATTGGACTTAATATGAAAGGATTTATGGAAGCAGGGGCTAAAGAGTGAATTCTGGACCTAAGTTGAAAAAGATTTGTAGGGGGAGGGGCTGCTTGGTAAAATTTCGGACTTGATTTGTAAGGGATTTCAGAAGGCAGGGTTTAAATGGTAAATATTGGAGCTAATTTGAAAAGACTCTTAAGGGAGGGCTGGAAGTGTAAAAATGAAACAAGAATTGAAAGTTATGGGCATAACCCGCCACCCTCTCATGCAACCTCCATATATATATATATATATATATATATATATATATATATATATATATATATATATATATGTCCAAACCCTAACCATAACCCTAGGAACCATATCAGCCGCCACTTCCACCTCCACCTTTATGCCTCCCACCACCGGCCGCCACCCTACTCTCTTGCTTCTCCGACCACCGAGCCACCGTTGTGCCATTCCGATGAAGACAAAAGCCACCGTTAAACGTCATGGCAGCGGGAGATCAGAAGGAACTCACCCGGGGCGTCGCTGTTGCTACTTCCGGTGGAAACGCCACCCTATTCGTGTATTCTTCTGTTCCGCCACCATCCATCTTCGCTTGTTCCGTTAGCCGCCGTAAGCACCGCTGTAGCGCTGCTGTTTCGCCGCTGCTATCCTCCGATCCGTTGCTGCCGTCGCAGGCCTCAACCACCACTTCCGCTAACTTCAACGTTGTCAGTCGCCAAGTCGGTGGCTGAGGGCTGCTGTTTCGCGTCGTGTCTCACATGTGTTGATGTGTTGCTGGGCAGAAGATCAAGAGAAACCGTCGCCACCACTGTGAGGTGGTGGCTGTCATTGCAAATCACTGCATGTCGCCATTTCTACTACCTTCTGCTGTCGTTGTCGTATCTTGACACCACCAGCCGCCGTGGGAGGTGGCTGTGAGTTTGTGTCTGGGTGTGTATTCGAGTAGACATGTTGTTTTCGGTTTTCATAAGATTGTAGGTGTGATGGTTTGGCCGGAAAACCCACCACCACCACCGTGAGGTGGTGGCTGCCACCATCTGCCACCGCCGACCACCACAAGGGTGGCTGTGTGTGTTTATCTTAGTGTGTGGGTGTGTTTATTTGGGTTTTTGCATTGTAAAATTGTAATCGGTAACATAATAATAAAAGAAAACTCATAACCACCACCGTGAGGTGGTGGCTGCCGTATCCTGCGGCCATCAGCCGCCGTGTTGGGTGGCGGTGTGCTTTTTCTTGTGTTTAGTTGCTTTTGGGATGCTTGGACAAAAATGGACTAGAACCATAACCACCACCGTGAGCCGCCATTGACCACCACTACCCGAGGTGGTAGTGGGTGGTGCCCGACTTATGAAACCCTAGTGGGCCTAATGAAACCCTAATTGATCTAAGACTTAGCTTTTGGGCCTAACTGGGTTGGGATTGGGTTGGAAACCCTAATTAGGGTTTAGAAAACCCTAATTTTGGAATTATTGGTTTGGACTTATCGGGACCCGCATTTTGGGTCATTGGAATGGAATTGTGAATTACACCCAATCACACCATATGATTTATCTAGTAGAGTGATGAACTAAATGGATTAAGTCCTTAATGGGTTAAGTAAGAAACACTTAACCCTAATCGTCATTTTATGTAAAAACCCTAATCTTGCTTGGGCCTTAAGTTGGGCCTTTCTATTGGGCTTTGGTGATTGGGCTATCGATGGGCCATCCAAGAACAATCATATAGACTAAGAATATATGGATGGGCTTTAGGGTATGGCCCATGTGAGGGTTCGGGTCCAATTTGGAAAATTGGGCCATAGATGGGCCATAACTAGGCCTTGAGGATTATGAGAGGTTGGACCATTGGAATGCAAAATGTTTGGACTGGACTAAATGGTCGGGCCTTAGGGTAAGACCATGTAGAGGTTTGGGCCCAATTTGGAAAATTGGGCCATCTGTTAGGCTTTGATTCATAGTTTGAATTTTGGGCCTTTGGATTGGGCCTTGAGTTGGAATCAAGCTAAGGTGGGGGTAAAGTAGTCTTTTACCCCAAGCATGGATTTATGGTTATGTGTTGGAACCCAATTATTAATTGGGTGTTATTTTGATGTTGACAATTCGGAAACCTGTCATCCAGCAGCCAGAGCTTTGTCTGCGGGACTTTAGCAGTGCGAGGTGAGTTACCTTCCAGTAGAGGTGGGTGTAAGGCACCAATGTCGGCCCACCAGTAGGTGATTATGTTTGAGATGATTGTCTTTGTGATAATTATCTGTTTTGCCACTATTTGATATGCTTTATGTGCTAGGATGCTATTTTATATATATATATATATATATATATATATATATATATATATATATATATATATATATATATGTGTGTGTGTGTGTGTGTTAGTAGTAGTAGGGGTGAAATAGTCCCCGGGTACCGGTTGAAAGATACCGAAAGGGTAGACAGTACCTATGCAGATATGCCTGACAGGGGTAGGTTGGGCACCCAGATATGCCTGACAGGGGTAGGTTGGGCACCCCGGTATGCCTAACAGGGGTAGGTTGAGCACCCCGCTCAGCAAGGTAGGTCGGGCACCCAGATATGCCTGACAGGGGTAGGTTGGGCACCCCGATATGCCTGACAGTATGTTATTGTATGGTGTGTGGTATGATGGGGGAACTCACTAAGCTTCGTGCTTACGATTTACAGTTTTGGTTTCAGGTACTTCATTTTCAAAGGAAATGAGCCGGCTCAATCGCAGTGCATCACACTATGTTTTCCGCACATGAGATCTTTGGGATTATACTATGATATTATTTTACGATAACATGTTTTGATTATTGACACTTTGGTTTTGACATGAAACGTTATTATGGATTTTTTTCTTATATTGTTGGTTTTATAATAACTTAATTAAAATGAATTTTTTGGTCTTGAATTTTGGGATGTTACATGGGAGTTAAAGACATGGATTGGACATGCATGTCTGGAAAGCATGGATTTTATGTTATTTATGATGCTAGAAACCTTTATGCAAGTGTTGGACTAGAGGTCTTCAAGAATAAGTGCTTATTGGTTTAAGCCAAATTGTGTTTTGCCCCCTTTTGGACCTAGGAGTGAGATCTCTATCTCTTGGAGAGTCTAAAGGGATAAAGTTGGAAACTTTATCCACTTGGACCATATAATGGGACAGATATGAGCTTTGGAACCCTTAGAATCGAAGAAAATAACTTAACCCATTAAGTTGTTAGGAGCCCAGTGCCCACGACGACGACGTGGCCTTAGGTCACCATGGCATGGCGACTAGGCTAAGGCTCGTCTATTTTGTCGATTAGCGGCCATGGAATGGCCAAGGATGGCCACGACATGCTGACCAACTGAAGGTTGACTTTTGACCATTGACTTTGACCAAGTTTGACTTAAGGGTATTTTGGGTAATTGTATAGTAGTTTAAGTTTGGGTCGAAGGAACTAATGCCGACCTACTAGGTTATGTATCCTAGTATATAGGATGTTGCTATGTTGTAGTGATTTGTTAGATTTGTATGATTATTAGTGTTGTTATATGATTTATTTGTTGCATTGTAACGCTCTGTTCCGAATTGACTTCTAGTTTGAGGCTGTGGGCCGAAGGTTGGCCATCATGAGGAGTATGGCTCTATAAAAGGTAAGATCTAGGCCATTTGGGTGCGGGTGATGTATTAGAAGTGATTCGGGTGTTCGGTTTGTGTTTTGGAGCTTAGGGGTATTTCAGTAAAGTGTCAGTTCGGGCTTTTGTGGAAAATGGATTTTTGTTCGGAAGGTCTAAAGGAAAATATGAGTTGATAGATGTGTAGAGCTTATCGTCACCTTTCCGTGGATATAAGGATCGTCGAAATCGGGCTTGTAACAAAGAATTTATGGCCTTCGGAAGTTTCGTGGTTTTCAGGCTTAGCCGAGTACATGGGGAGTACACAAAGCGTACGCGGGGTGTACTAGTAAAGAAGGTAGTACGCTGGGCGTACCTTGGAGTACGATGGGCGTACTGACCAGGAGGATCGCGAATGTTCCCCAGAGTACGCTGGGCGTACCATATGTACGCTGGGCGTACTCCAGTCAGATCAGAACCCTATTTTAGGGTCTTGGACCCTATTTAAACTCCTTATCTCATAACCTAACCCTAATATCTTCAGCCTCCACCCCTCTAAACCCTAAAAATCGTCATATATCATCTATGGTGGCATTTTGAGCTTATGGAGTCCATTTTTGGGGTGTTTGGCCCATTTTCAAGAAAATGAAGTTTGATGCAAAGATGGGAATCAAGAAGGAGCTTATGGATATGGCTTTTAGGACTCATTCTCAGCTTGATGAAGGTATAAAGCTTTGAACTTGACCATTGAATGCTTAGATCTATTATGTTGAGTTTTTGGATCTTTTGGTCCCAAGAATGGAGCTTTATGGTTCCAAATCCGTTTTTAGGCTTGGGGTTGCCACCCTTGATGCTATTTGAGTCCCTAAGGCAGAAAGTTGCCATCTTGATGGTCTTAATGGGTTCATGCTTGAGTTAGGGTCACTTTTATGGAAGTAGAATGGCATTTTTGGAGTTTGGGTTTGTTCGGGGCATGCAAAGTCACCAAGTCAGTGACTTTATGGGTTTAGACGTTAAGTATAACTCAGATATGTGATTTGGACTTATTGGATCAAGTATTAAGCACTTAATGGATGTTATGCATGAGCTGTTTGTACGCTGGGCGTACTATGTAGTACACTACGCGTACAGTCCACTTGCTCGGTACGCTAAGCGTACAGAAGAGGTACGCTGGGCGTACGCTCTCAGGAGGACTTGGGCCTTTGTGGGCTTCAGACCTTTAGGCCCTAATGGTTTTGGGCTTGGATTTGCTGATAGTTGGACCTGAATGCATCTTTGGGCCAATAATGGAATAGTTGGGCCTATTGGGCCACAAGGCCCAATATAGAAATGAACTTCGCATTATGGGCCTCGGTTGGGCCAATTCTTGGACTAGGTTATTGTGGGCCTTCGTGGGCCATTTGGGTCAGGATTATTGACTAAGGAGAATATTGGGTTTTAGTATAAGGTCCACTAGAAAGGTTTGGGCCCAATTTGGAAAATTGGGTCATTGATGGTTTATGGACATTATAATGTTGGGCTTTTGTTTTGGGTTTGGGCCTTAGTTTTGGATCATATTGGAGCAGGGGTAAAATAGTCATTTTACCCCATGCATGGATTAAGGATTATGGTATGGGACCCAATTGCTAATTGGGTATATTGATTGGTAGTGGCAGCTCGGGAGGCTGGCGGGGCAGCAGCTAAGGAATTCTTCAGGAAGCTTCTGCATTCGAGGTGAGTCTTCTCACCATACCCATGGGTCTAAGGCACCAAGGCCGGACCATTATGTTATTAGGGTATATGTGTTAGTCATTCTGTGATTTGATATGCTATGTGATTGTATGTTATTGCATGGAAGACCCCGGGGGGAGCCCGTGGCATTGGATGTAAGACCATGTGGGGTAGCCCATGGCATTCCTAGGTAAAGACCATGTGGGGTAGCCCATGGCACAATGGTGTAAGACCCTGGGGGGAGCCCACGGCATCCTTACAGGTTTATTTGTGTTATGTGTAGATATTTCTGTGATATATGATATGTTTATGTGATATGTGTTATGCTAGTTGTCTTTGTGATACTTGCATGGAAGACCCCGGGGGGAGCCCGTGGCACTGGATGTAAGACCATGTGGGGTAGCCCATGACATTCCTAGGTAAAGACCATGTGGGGTAGCCCATGGCACAATGGTGTAAGACCCTGGGGGGATCCCACAACATCCTTACAGGTTTTTGGTATGCATGGCTTATGTGTTATATGTAGCTTTTATAGCTAGTAGGAAATGTGATACATGTAGCTTTTATAGCTAACAAAATATGTGTTATGTGGATTGTGTGTGTGGGTATGCCCTGGGGGACTCACTAAGCTTTGTGCTTACCGTTTACAGTTTTGGTTTCAGGTTTCATCAATTTGGAAATGAAGGGCTCGGATTGATCGCAGTGCACACACCTATGATTTCCGCAATGATTGATTTTGGGATGAACTCTGATAAATGTTTTACTTAATGATGATTTGACATGTTTGAAATAAATGGTATCAATGTTTTAGCTGTAACAAAAATGAATTTTTTACCCCTGATTTTTGGGTCGTTACATGCATATGTCGACATAGTACGGTTTGGGTTGATGCTTTGCTGCTATGTGCGTAAGCCAACAGAATGGGGTATTCCAGTCCGATGACTGATTGGGTTAAGGCTATCTAGTCCGATGACTGTGGGCCAGGGGTAATCTAGTCCGATGACCGTGGACTAGCGGGTAATCCAGTCTGATGACTGTGGACCTAACATGCATGATTGTATATGTTCTGTTGTGGGGTATTTTGGGGGAACTCACTAAGTTGTGGCTTACAGTTTGATTTTATGGTTTCAGGTACCTCAGAGGACAGGAGAAAGGCGAAGGCCTGATCGTACACATCATCCTAGATTTTATGTGTTTTTATGATTTTGGGATATTCTGATTCATGATAGTGACTTTGAGAACTTGTTTTTGGAAAACTTATGGATCTTTGGAATGATTTTATAAATGAAAAAATTGCCTTGATTTTTGGGATGTTACAAGTACATTAGGTTTTAATCAACAATGATATAGTTAATATGTTTAATTATTAAACAATTAACCTGATTACCCACCCCGTTTTCTTATTTATTCTTCCCTAAGGGTCTATATCCTAAGGATCATCATAGTCATCGTTGCTGACAATACTGTTACACGAATTTCTTCGCAATACATGTCAGTAGGTTTTTTTCTATATTCATTCCTAAGGGTTTGTCTTAAGGAATAGACATGAAGTCCATCGCTTCCTGTGTTCCACGGGAATGTCAAATAGGCACGAAGTCCATCGTTGCCTGTGTCCATCAAACAGGCACGAAGTCCATCGTTGCCTGTGTCCATCAAATAGGCATGAAGTCCATCACCGCTTGAGTTCATCTAACTGGCATGAAGTCCATTGCTGTCACTGTTCCACGAGACAGTCATGAATAGTTCGGTGGTCTTCACCTATACTTTGCTAGGTGACTACATCATTGGTATACTAATACCAATCCTACATCATTGGCACACTAGTACCATTTTTACAGTTGTGGCATTCTATAATTTCCTACATCTTTCATTGGCACACTAGTCTAGATTCCTCACTAATCCCAATGAATACTGAGAGTTCTATCAAATAAGGATCAGTCAGACGGGACAATTGGGGGGCATGACCATTTCGGCGTCTGAAATCCAACAACCAAGCCAAAGTGACTATTCGAGACACTTATCTCGTAAGTAGATCAATCAATATAATGACTTGGAATTATTGATAAATCTTATTTATAGGTTCATAACAACAAATTATGACTATAAATACAAGTTACACTGAAAACAGAATAGTGTAGCTTAACTTACAGAGGTTTTAGCAAAAAACGGGAAATTGCACTGGCAGGACTCCGACCTGATAGCTACTAGATGTCTGGCTCCTAGGGACCTTTGAGCTAGACTAAATACCCTAACTACTAAGAGAAATTCGATTTGATTTGCAGAAGATGTGGGAATGGATGAACACTTAGAGGCTATTTATAGACATTTCTGTTCACCTACGCGCAGCGCAAGGCATGACGTGCGTCACACACATCAACCTTGTTGGCTCTAAGGGTTGCTTGCCACGTGACTAGTTTCTAGAAGGTGATAGTGTCAAAAAATCATGGTGTCACGTGTCCAAATTTCATGGTGACACGTCGCCTTGTCTCAGAAGGAAGGGATCGTCCCAACCATGCCATGCGGCGCCCTCTCGTGGTGTCACGTCATCGCATCATGTATTTTCTGAAATCTTTGGATGCCCATAACTTTTGCGTACGAGCTCCGTTTTCGATGTTCTTTATATCCTCGGAATTCTCTCGACGAGCTCTACAACTTTCATTAAGGCTTCAATATCTAATTCTTGATCTAACAAAAATTCATATTTAGACCGGTTTAGACTGTTAAAGTCCGTGCAAAATTTATATCTTCTGCATACGAACTCTGTTCTCAACTGTCTTTTTATCGACGGGTTCACATTTACGAGATCTTCAATTCTCATTTATATTCTTTCGGCTAACAATCAACCGATTAGAATTTCGATTTCTGCGCTCGCACTACTGCACTGAAACTTCGAAAAATCATAACTTCCTCTTACGAAGTCAGATTTGGACGTTCTCTATATGCACGCTCTAGGTTTAACAATAACTACGACTTTAATTTAGATCGCTTAGTCTAAAAGGTAATTTATCAAAAATTCACTGTTTACGATACGCAAAGTCATGTCGGTTTAATCGCGAAACTTCGAAAAAGCATAACTTCTTCATACGAAGTTGGATTTCAACGTTCTTTATATGCACAAAATCATTGTCACATATATTATGACTTTGGTTATCATAAATAATCTTCTATTAAAAGTCATTTTTTAACGTTTATTATCTCTAAATTGACTAGCCCGTTACAAAATCCGACCAAACTTATCTTTTTTTTTCCTACTTATTACGAACAATTGAATGATTTCAATTTATTTTGAATTTATATGCTTGTTATTGCTTTTCACCTAAAAAGATCATGCGGTGAGTAAGTACAACTGATAGTGGTGGACCGTGAGGAACGAATGTTATGGAATTGGTGGCATGGTGGTGGATAGTGGTGTTTTGGGAAGAAATTAATGGCCGAAGCTGAAGACATATTCTAGAGAAAGTGGAGTGGTGGTGGTGAAAAGTAGGTGTGTGTATGTTTATGTGTTCCTTTCTACAATCTTATTATCTCAATTTTGATTAGAAAATGACATTGAAAACTTATTACTCATATCATCTTCAATTGATTACATGACATATGATAGTGTTTATTCTAGGTTAAGATATACCAAATAAAGATGTCAAAACCTACCTTATACCCTGGAAAACTAGAAAAATAGTTTAGAGACTGTTTACCATAAGTAAAAAGTTTGATGGGCTATCCATTCAAATAAAATATTAAAACAAGCAAAATATACAAATCAAATTAAAATAAAATTGTAATATTTTTTGAAAATAACAAAATAATTTGAAAAAGATCCAAAATAATCAAAACTTCAGAAGCTATATTCTTGATGAAAGAGATTAATAATATTTTATTATACATATATTTCTTAAGTAACAATCTCAATCTAAGATATACATATCTTTATATTTAAAATGCAGAATACAAGAAAATCTAGTTTGCATTAGAGACAATTAATCATTGTGATTATCAAAAAACTATATAAATATAAATAAATTAACAGTTATCGTATCATTCAATTTCATTGTTACAGAAAAAAAAAACAAAACAAATCCGTACATAATGAAAATTAACTAAAAAAAAATATATTTATATCTTATAGAAATATGACATATTTAGAAAAAGTATTATATTTTGGTCATTTTTGTATTTTAATCATTATAAATCAAAATGCTAAATAAAAACTATTGATCACAATAAAAAGTCGTCAATCTTTAGTTTAGTTGTTTTAGTGAATTATTTTAATCCGTAACAACTTTTTGTAATTCAAACTAAAATCATTAAATTTTGACCATTTTTTTTTACAACTTTGGTTTGATAGGGGTGAAATCATAAAAATGAGAAAATTTTATAGTTTTTCAATATATTATCCTGAAATATTCTATTATATTATCCTATTTTGTAAAATATTATATCTATTGTATATCACAAATAAACAAAGTTGTTATATTTCGTTGTAATTTCCTTCGAGTTTCTTTGGACTATATAGCTATCGTTGCTTTCTCTTCACGTGACCGTCCATGAGTCCCAAACATAGCCCCCCAACACTTTAAATAGTTTTCGTTTCATATTCTTATCGTTCCAATTCCAACCATTGTTTCACACAACATCTACCCCTCTCCTAGGGTTTGAATCTGTCTAACAGAATTGCGCCATCGAAGGTAAACATCATAACCCTCAAAACCCTTTTTTCGCGTTTTTGGTTTAGTACCTTCTTTTTATTCCACTTCTTTTGATCACCTTCCACTAGGGTTAACAATCTTTATCAACGATCGCTCTCGGAAGAATCAGAAAGTAATTTTCTTGGTTTGCGAATAGAAACTTCGTTATTGTTTTTCGAAATTACCAAGAATTTTGCATTATCTTCTACCATTTAACAGTTTTATGTGTTATCGAATTTTGTATGGTGGAGTGAGGTTTCTTGTTGTCAAGAAAAGCTGAATTTATTGATTTGGAAACTCTGATCATTATTTTACGTTTTTTCATTGATCGGCGTTCATCACTTCAAAATCGTGTTCTTATTTTCCAGGATTAGTTGACGCTGAACAATGGGATTCAATTCAGTCTATAAGGCATTGCAGGATGTCTTTCCACAGGTATGCCTTTCGTTAATCACTCTCTCTCTCTCTCTCTCTCTCTCTCTCTCTCTCTTGGATATGGGTGTTTATTAAGTCAGTCGGTTTTTAGAACATATTATTTGATAACTAAGTATGAATGTTTACGTTTTATTATTGTTTATATATGATTCTGGATTCAGTGTCATATATTCACATTTAGAATGCATATCCGAACGAACCCTAAATTTTCTTGAGGACCCTTATAAATATCATAAAAATAATATTATGCGATGTACTACTTTTTTTGCAGGTTGATTCTCGTTTATTGAGAGCTGTTGCGATTGAGCACCCTAAGGATGCTGATTTAGCTGTAGAAGTTGTTCTTGTTGATATCATCCCTCACCTGTCTGAACAATCACAATCACCTCCAGTTAACTTTTCCAATAAAGTCGAGAATACACCCAGTCTCTTTGAAGGTAATAAGAATTCTTGAAAGATCCACCTGTGAAGGGTTTTGCTTCTTTTCAGCATTATAGTTTGTGTAAAGGATTTATTTTGAACTGTATTTATTTAATTTAGTTGTTGTAGATGGTGGCAAAACTGTTCAGCTTGAGGCAGCTATGGGTTCTGAACAATCATTTAAAGCTGGTTCTTCCAGTACTGATGCAAATGGTGAAGCTGCCAATGTTGGTAATGGTTTACCAATACTCTTGGAGAAAGGTGGAGACAAGAGTAATGTTGATGAAAGGGATCTTTATGATAATCGTGATGAAGAATCTTTTGGTATTTTTGGTAAAAATGTTGCACTTTTGGTTGAGACCTTTGAAAATGATTCTAAAGTTACTGGTTATATTCAAAAAGAAGCTGGATCTCGGTTTTCAAGCTCCCCTGAACCTCATTTAGCTGTCACTCAAGAACTTGATCCTGGTAGTTCCTCAAAAACCCCATCTGAAAACAATGATTTTGTAACTGAAGAAAATACAGAGGGTGAATCCATGATGAACTCTTCCCTTACAAGATCTGACCAAATTTGTAGCACTGAACTTCTTGAGGATATTCTTGAAGAAGCTAGGAATGAAAAGGTAACTTGATTAGTTTATTTGAGATGTTTTGCTGCATCATGATCTGAGTTTGTTTACTGTGCAGAAAACCCTGGTGTCAACAATGGATTCAGTTGTTGAACTTATGAGAGAAGTTGAAGAAAAAGAGAAAACTGCTGAAGAAGCTAAAGAGGAAGCCACCCGTGACTGCTCACATATATTTGCAAAGGTGGATGAACTAAAACAGGCACTTGGACGTGCAAAAGAAGCAAATGACATGGTTGGTTGTTACTTGTTACCTTTTTTATTCTTTTCTGTAATTCAGTCTCATAATTACTAGCATGTATATATATTTATAATTTTGTTTGTTTGCAGCATGCTGGAGAAGTCAATGCTGAGAAGGCCATTTTAGCTACTGAGTTGAAGGAGCTTCAGCTTCGCTTGTTGACTTTATCAGATGAGAGAAACTACTCGCTTAGAATCCTTAACGAGGTAGTATATTATAGTTTGATTCATTTTTATCATAAGAGGGTTTTAGATCACTGACTGTTTTCTTGTTTAGATGCGTGAGGCTCTAGAGATTCGGTTGTCTGTAGCTTTAAAAGAAATTGAGGCAGCAGAGGGACAAAAGCTGGAGAAAGAAAAGTTTGCTAGAGAAGCACTCGCATACCAAGAAAGTCAATTGGAAAAGGTGGTTGAAGAGTCCCAGAAGCTGCAGAGAGAAGCAGAGGAGAATTCCAAGGTAACATGAACTTTTGGTCTTAGTTTCTAAAAAAGAGTGTGTATTCATTGCACAGATTATGATAAGTTTCTCTCTTTGTTTTTTTTGTTTGTTTCTAGTTGCAAGAATTTCTCATGGACAGGGGTCGTGCAATTGATATCCTACAGTAAGGCTCTGTTTGTTTTTCATTTTCCAATTAAGTGCTGTCTACTCTGGACAAATGAGTTTCATGAATTTATTGGTTTTGCAGGGGAGAGATTTCTGTAAAATGCCAGGATGTGAGACTGCTGAAAGAGAAGTTTGACAAGAGAATCCCACTTTCTCGATCATTATCATCCAGCCAGACATCATCAGTTTTAGCAGCAGCCTCTCCATCTTCATCTTTCACCACCACAACCAGAGTAGTAGTAGCTGAACCGGAGGCTGAGATGTATGAAACCCCAAAGAAGAGGTTAGAGTTGGATGATCCTTATTCACCCAAGTCTCTTCCTTCTCCTCCTACACAAACTGTATTTCATTTTGGAGCAGCAGAGAAACAGACTAGTAGTAATGATGCTTGGAAGTTGCTTCTAAATGATGACGATTGGGAGCTGTTTGACAAAGGTGAATTGTCAACCGGTGCTGCATAGTCTTATTATACAATATGCTTTTTTTGTCCCCAAATAACCAACCACTTTTGTCTATCAACATTATCATCTATATACATATCGAACCGTAAATATTAATATCCTTCCTTTTTGTTTATAAGTTGCTTGCGATGGAATCTGAATAGTTTTTGGTTTGGGTATCTCTTTTTTGTTATATAGCACATTTTGCTGTTAACTTGCCTTTGTGAATATTTATTTTTCAATCAGGTTTTACCTTTATAATATGTGGTCAGCTAACCTTTAGGATTGTGTGTTTAAGACATTTTGTGTTCACGAGTCATCACCTGTTGCAGCCTATGGTAGGGGTGTAACCTGGTCAAACTAACTCATCAGATACTTGAAAACGACTCAGAAATACTCAAAATTGTCGGGGTATGATATTATCAAGTCAAAGTCCAAATATATGATTACTCGGCTCGTAAGGGCTTCTGAGATTGATCAGGTTTGGTTATAGTTACTTTTTTACCTTTTATTTTACCCAAGGTAACATAATCCAGCTGGGTCGATTCGAGGTTGTGTAGTTTAATTCATATATATATATATATATATATATATATATATATATATATATATATATATATATATATATATATATATATATATATATATAACTGAGTCGAGTTGGAGCCCGAAAGTGTGTGATTAGTTTATCGGATAAGACTGAAATTAAAGCTCCAATTGAATTTTGAGCTCGGGTTTTTAGTTGAGTTGAGTTTTGAGTTTGGTAGTACTCGATTTGGCTCGATTATAGTAAAAAATTGTGTTTGTAAGTAATCGTATTTGGGGATTTTGGGTTATTTTTAGGCATTTTAGAGTTTTATTGGATTATTGGGAATTTCAAATGTACGAGTTGAAAGATGACTTGTTTACATGTATTGTTCTATAAAACAAAAATAAAATTTCAAATTTGTCCTCTCACTTATAAAAAGTCTTACTTTAAGAACAACTTTATCCTTTCAACCATAACAAATTGCATCGACAAATCAACATTAGGGTTTGTCAATACGAATTATAAATCTTTTTAGCAAAGAAGATTACATAATATGCAAAGCAACATAAAAAACATTTTTTTAATAGGAATTGTAAATACTTTCAGCAAAGAACTATTTCCTTACAAAAAATGCTCTATTACACGTTGCCACCACACAAGGGTCAATATTTGCATTAATTTCCATATCCTTGAAATTATGCTGAAACAACCAAAAACAAGCGCTAAAAAAGTCAACATCTCATAACTACAAATTACCCAAAGTATTCCTATATCACTATTACCATCACATATGTCTTTCTTACATTGGCTATGAATTCTGGTGTACATACCCATAATACCCTTTCTTCAGCTACATTTCACTCTGCATTCAATGCTTTCTGAATATCTCCCTGCAACATCAACATTCAACAAACAAGTTAAGTTTAATAATGAACTCACTCCATTCCATGTGATGCATGATGCATGGAATAATATTGTTACCTGAATGGATAATGGTGAAGTAGTTGGCCCATAACGACCTATGACTCTGCCTTCTTTATCCACTAGAAACTTGGTGAAGTTCCATTTGATTCTTGACCCAAGAAATCCCCCTTTATTTGCTTTCAGAAACTTGTACACAGGTGCTGCTTTTGGTCCATTAACACGAATCTTCAACAAAGAAACAACTGATAATTAGTTCAAACTTCAAACTTTCAGTTTATTTATGTGAAACTGTATCATTTAGGGTTTCAAAAAACAAGCATTTTTTTTTTGTAAGGATGACTGAAAACTCGCCTTCTGGAAGATGGGATATGTGGCGTTAAACCTTGTGCATGCAAATTCTTCCACTTTCTCGCTAGAATCTGGCTCTTGTTTCAGGAACTGATTGCAAGGAAATGCCAAGATCTCCAGACCTGATCATATATATATATATATATATATATATATATATATATATATATATATATATATATATATATATATATAGTAACACATACTTTATATTTTCATTCTATTCTAGCTCACAAATTAATATTTTGTTGTTATGAACTTATGATATGAATACGAAACAATTTGTGACACTATCATTTGTTTGTTGAGATTGGAATCAGACCCCAATGAGAAATGATCAGACAAGATCCGTTGAGCTAGATAGATAGCCTACAATTGTGATCTATGATTATTATTTAGAGGGAATATAAGTGGATGTAGAATATAATATTGTATTAAGAAAATTGACTAATCAGATAAAAATATAAAATTAGGTATCTATTCTTTGAAGTTTGAAGTAATCAACTGATTGTCTGTTTATCTAATAGTATTGATTATTCACTTCACTTTAAACCTTAAAGCCTCGCATCCAAACAACGTTCTCTTCTGGTTGTGATAATCAATTTGAAGACAATGATACATCCAATCTTGTAAAGGGTACAAAAGCATACCTTTAGCTCTATACTTTTCGTAAAGCTCCGTCAATTTTGGGTAGTTTGAGTTTGTAAATCCACTGTTTCAATCCATACAAATTAGCCAACAGTTAGAACACGAAGAACACGCGCAAGCGATTGGAAAATATACAGAAATTTTAAGAGATCAAGGAGTGGTAGAGATAGAAAGTAGAATCAACCATTTAGAAGCAACATTAACAACAAGAACAACTTTCCCTTTGTAGATGCTAAGATCCACATCCTTCCCTTTGCTATCCTGAATCATTTGCTCAGAGGTTAAATCAAACAAACAAAACCCCATTTCAAATAAAATAATATCGATCTCTGTGTATGTTTGTGATTATGAATAAGAAAAATTGAAGACAACCTTGACTGTAAATTGATGAAACGAATGTTCAGGAACAGATGAAGCAGCACCCATTAGTGTTTAATCGAAGCTTTGGGTTTAGGAAGTTTTATGAGAGGAGGAGGAGGAGCACGACCACCAGCGCCGCCGTGAAATAGGGGAGGATGTTCCCTTTGGATTAAGTTAAATTAGATGGCATGAAATGGAATTGAACGAGAAGTTGTTGGAGTGCCAGCAAATGTCATCTGGTATTGATTGCATCAATTGACTTTGTTCGTTTGTGCCAATCAAAATATCAAATGCTTCGTCAATAAGTCTCTACTTCTTCCGCATTAAAAAATAAAAAGTTGTCGTCTTGTTTTTATTTTTGGTTATCGCCGTTCCCTATGTCCTCATTAGTCAATATTCACATGATGGACTTCACTCAAAAAAATATACTATATAAATCGCTACATAAACTATCTCATCGGAAAACGTTATACTTAAAAAAACAAAAAATAGCTTTCAATAAATTAAATGGGTTAAAGTAAATATTATTTTTGACTTTTCTCACTAATATAAACAATCCAACCTTTTTTACTTTCATCTCAACCGACACAAGTTTTCTCGTTCTTTGGTAATTTCCAACGATCATAATTTTTGAAAATTTTGACTGCTCAGTTTTCGTTGACTGTTTTATTAGCGCAAGAAGGTCTATATTTAAGCTACCTCTTGTGTTTGCTTTTCTAAATTCTACAAGGTTAAAGCTAAAGCTACGGCTTTTTAGAAATGTTCCAAAAGGCGACTTATTTTTCCAAAATCAAAGTTAATCTTTATCAACAAAAGAGAACTTTTTCATATCAGTTTTTTTTTTTTTTTTTTTTTTTCCAAAAGTAGTAAAATGTAACAAGTTTATAACGAGATGTCACGACTCACGACTTAATATTAGATACTACAAATATACGTGTAAAACTGGCTAACATGTAATGAAAAAAGGAAATAAAAAATTGAAAGATCGTTTTATCTATTACTTCCGAAGCTATACTGCTATAAATCTACCAAGTCAATTTTATGGCAAGATCCAAAAGGGCCTCTACTTGGCGAATCACCTTTCCCTTTTCTTGTTCTTTTAATCTCTTTGCAACAGATTCTGGATCAAGAGCTTCAAGTGTTGATCCTCCTCCGGTTTTTTCCACAGGCCTAACTTCTTTAAGCAACGTGTCCACCTCGCGTATAAAATCTATACGTAACAGAAGATCATCTGCCTCCATTGCTGATCTAACCAGAGGACCATGGTGCTGATGCAATAAATAAATAATAAATAAAAAACCAAGAAACAAAATTAAAAGGAAACAAAGAAAACCCGTTTTGAACATTTACACAGCCAATATGGGCAAGTTATGTAACGAGTCAAAACGGGTCTGGTTGACCTGTATAACACTTTTTCACTTACGTAAATAATTAACATATGAAACTTTAGTTGTACCTTATCAAGATCAAATCCTGTGGGGACCAATAGACTGAAGGGATCTTCTCGTGGGAAGGTTTCGATCATGCGTTTTTTACATGCTTTAAGCCACCCTTCTTCATCATATCCATCATGTATCATTAAAAGATCATTCAGCAGTCTCATGGCTGGAGTAGCTTGCCTCTTCAAGATCTCTGTCTGAAATGAAACAAATAGAATCCTACTTTCAACATCTTTCTACTATAGCATTGAAATATATATACCCAATTATAGCATTGTACTTTGAAAATCTACTCATGAAAATTGTTTTGTATTAGATGAAATTGCTATAGCTGGATAGATTTTTCAAAGTACAATGCTATATTAGGAAGAAAGGGAATAAACAAACAAATGAAAGTAGGTTTGAAATAATAAGGTGACAAACTGAACAAAAAGCATACCTCAACACGCCTGTATAACAGATCTAGACTTCTTATCGCATCTTTTTCTTCCTGGAAAATTGCAAGAACGATTTTTTTTTTTCAAATAGTTTAAAAAAGTTTTAAACACAATTACAAAAAATGAAAGATATTGAAAATATACATCACGTCGAGCAAGATCAAGACGAGTCCAGATCACCAGAAGAACAAGTTCATTCAGTTCACCTTTCTCAGCAGCTTCCTCAATTTTCTGTCAACAAGAAAAATCATTACCTTTATAGTTTATACTTTATATTAACAACACATACCAATTTCCCCTGGTGTATGATTCAAATTTACAAACTTTTCATGATATGAACAAAAAAAAAAACGCGTACAAGTTTTTACCTATTTTAAGAAAACACCGGACTGTTAACAAATATGCAATCTCTATAATTTTTATCCATTTGACCTCTCATAAAAATTAAAAAATATCATTCAAATTGATCCATTTTCACATAAATGTCTAGTCACAATAATCACTTTGAAAACACACATTTTTAGATCATATATTCTTTTATATGAAGAAAACAGGGACAGTTAGGAGACATAAATCCTGAATTGATAGCAAACAATTACCTCTTCGATCTCTTCAGCAGATTTGATGAAACTGGAAACCAATTTCTTTGCCCTAAAAACATCTTCTTGAGGAAAATTCTTCAAGTGCATTCCAACTTCCCTATACTCATCAACTATTCTTTCCTCTTCTTCATCTTCCTCTTGGCGCAATCTTTCCAACTCTTTAGTCTTCTCTCGCTGACGTGCTTGCCATTCCTAAAACCACACACCAAAAATGACCATATTGCCCTTCCTTTTACTTCATAAACCCTAACATAACCTTAAACTAAAAGGGATGAAGATGAACCCCTGTTGCTATTTTGTTCCTGCTTATTGATTTCATGATTACATTTGTACGTCCAAATTCATTTTCTGGTATTCATTAATGGGGTGTTTGGATGTGCGAATAGAATACAGTGATTATTATGACTTTACGATAACAATGTGGCAAATTTCAAGAATTTTAACAGACATGATACCTTCTTGCTATAACCCCAGATAAATTTGTAAGAAATAGCCTTTTCATAACACTAAAAAACAAAAGAAAATGAAGAAATAAGTAGTAGGGTTTCGAATCAAGCACTTTGGTTTATTATATAACTGCACCCTTTAAAGATAAGCTTTGTTGGCGAATTTCACGAAATACCCTTTTCAAAAATGCTAAAAGGCGAAAGAAGAACATGATGAATCAAGTAGTAGAGTTCCAAAAGAAGCAATATGGCTGGTTATAAAACAGAACCCTTACATGTGGCGAATTTCAAGAATTAACAAACATGAAACCTTCTAGCTATAACCCCGGATAAGAAATGCAAAGAATACCTTTTCAGAAATGCTAAGAAGAACATCAAGTATCAAGTAGTAAAAGAAGCAATTTGGCTTACTTCATCATGGAATTCTTTAGGGAGGCCAGCTAAGACTTCATCTTCTAGCTTCTTGCTCCTACACAGAACTGGAAACAAAACCCTATTAACCAAAGGAAGATAGATGAGCACGAAAATGTTAAAAGATTATCGAGCGTCGAACAGAAATACTGACATGGGCGTTTGTTGGAAAGAGAAAGATTTAAAGAAGTAGGGAATGTCGACAAGGCTGTAATGGAGGTGGGAGGGAGGACCGATAGCCCGAAGACTCGTGCCTGCATATTTTCAGGGGTATTTAAACTGCTGATTACGAGTCTCCTTGTTTATGTACTCCCTCTCCATCCCTACCAACAAGAAAAACAAATAAATAAATAATTGAGTAAATTATTGAAATCATCCCTATGATTTGGTCAAAAGTACATGTTTGGTCCCTAACTTTTTTTAATTTCGATCGTTCTTATGGTTTAATTTTGTTGTGTTTTTCGTCCCTATGGTTTGGTTAAAATTGCACGTTTGGTCCCAACATTTATGTGTGTAAGAGACGAAAAACATAACAAAATCAAACCACATGGACGATCCGAGTGCAAAATAAAAATTAGGGACCAAACGTACAATGAACTTAAATTATTTATTTATAGAAATGAACTTACTCATGTTACATAACCTATTGACCCATGTTCAAATCCTGGCACCACTCAGCCTTTGTGGCCATGGAGGTTCGCTTGTAGTGACTCCAGGGCATGAAGCAAAGCCTCATGTTTGCAGCGGGGATTAGTCGGTGCGCGAAAGCTGGCTCGGAAACCCTCGTTAGGGAAGTTCCATTTCCAATATATATATATATATATATATATATATATATATATATATATATATATATATATTCAATTATGCAATGTTGATTGTCTTCAAGACTTCAACCATATGTTATGTTCGATTGATTATGAATAAAACGCTCATGAAATTATTTACCGACCGGATCATAGTTTGCCTTCAGTTATAAGTTATGTTTCATTAATTAAATTAGTCATAAACTTGAATTTGAATTTGAATTTACTTTTTTTTTTTGCTTTACATCTTGGGTCAAGTGTGTAACCATATAAGCCAATATAATTAATTATGTCACCAACATGTTACGTTAGTGTGCATATCTCCACATGCTCTCACTTGCACACATCACAACATCTCCATGGTCGTACTTACAACATTACATAGGTTATGTCTTCGTGACAACTGCTAAGATATTCTAAACCCTTGGGCTTGATCTATCCCTAGATAAATAACCATATATCATTTGTTCTAGATATCTCAGTGAACGTAAAACATGAAATTTCCGTCTATCTCTTACGTTCAAGATTCTATTTCTCAATATAATTTTGTGGTGACTCAAGAACACACTGCATGATTGAATGTCAATCATATTTGAGTGTAGCTACGTACTTATTGTTAGCTCGCAATCAATGAGGGGACCTGTGATGTGATATCAATATTATAAGTGGTCAGAATGAAAAATTCAACTTTGACTACATACACCCTTACTTCTTAAATTATGTCATACTTGAAGGGTACTCTGTATAGCTACCACCGGTTGCAGTTACATAGACAATATTGGAGGACGTCAAGACATAAGATGCTAAAGTCAAGTCCTATGTATCTTCGTTTCAAGGATATAAAATATTATCATCTTAGAATTACTTGTGAATAATATTCTATAAAGGGATACTTTAAGTACGGCTTAGAGCATCTCCATCGGCTCTTTCAAACCCATTGCAAAGAAAATTTGAAAGCCACATCAGCAATCATCTTTCAACTTTAGAAAGACTTGCAAAGGTGCCAACTCATCATTATATCAATTCTTGATTTTCTTTATTTTATTTCTTTAGTGATTAATAATAAATAGAAATTAAACATATACTTTAGTTTTTCAAGGATTGAATATTAATTTGTGTTGGTTACGTTCGCTTCTTTCCTAACCTATACAAAAATATGTATAATAATTATTTTTTATTTAAGCTGAAACTTATTATATTTATATTTACTACATAAGAAAACATATAAAAATTATTTTTTATTGAATTAAATTTTAATTGATTTTATATTATACAAGAAACTTATGCATGTACGTTTTATATATATATATATATATATATATATATATATATATATATATATATATATATATATATATATAAAGTAATTGTTGATGTGGCAGTGGGGACCACTTTTGAAAGATGAGCGTTATTGCACTGATGTGAGTAGTCATTGCAAAACTGATGTGGCGCAATTGAAAGATTAGTGGCATTGCACTGATGTGGATGGTCTTACTCCCGTACTCATAGGCGGATCTAGGTGGTTCCTGGGGTAGCCCAACATGCCCCTCAAAAATACTTCAATAGTGTACTTTTTTTCGATTTTTTTTTTCAGTAGTGTGATTTTTTTAGAAATTTTTTGGGAATACCCCTTTACTTTGATCATGGCTCTGCCATTGTCTGTAGTTCACAAAATATCAAGTACATGTTGATGCTAGTTGCATCACTATGTCATATCCCTGACTATGGATAATCTATTAACACCCCACAAGAGTCTTAATTCATTACTTTTTTTCTTAAAGTATGATCGACTGTGAAGATTCTGAAATTTTTAATTCAAGAAGTTATAAAATATGATAATTAAGATGGATCAATGATAATAATTGCTCCCTAGCATATATTAAGATCATCACTTAATGATCCTTACATCATCAAAATGGGTGTACAAGGTAAAATCATGAAGGATCTCACTCACAACAGACCAACAACGAGGCGGGTAAAAACAACAATGTATCAGAGACAAAAAAAAAATCAAAGCATCAAGGAATTTGCCACCCTCAATTGAACAGCCGGTGATCGTTCCCACACCAGGTTCCTCCATGATACATTAAATTTATCAATTTGTTTCTTATGATAAATTCTCAAAATCCCATTGTGCCATCTTAGTGGCCATCATGTCCCACGATGAACCGAAGACCTTTTTACAAGCAGCTATCGATCCTAATTAATGTGAAGCTGTGAGCAAAGAGATTCGAGCGATTGAAGACAATGAGACTTTGATCTTAAGGAACTTCACAGAAAAAATAAAAATATACTCAAAACGGTTTTACAAGGTAAAATACAACATATGGAGAAGTCAAAACGGTTTTACAAGGTAAAATACAACGTATGGAGAAGTCAAACGATACAAACCCCCTTTGGTAGCCAAATGGTATAATAGACAAACTGAGGGAATTGATTTATATGAGACTTTTGCACGTGTGACAAAGTTGGTAATAGTTTTGTGTGCATTGGCGATCGCTTCCAAAAGACGGTGGATTTAAAGCTCCGGTTGGAAATGGATTTAAACAATCCAAAGCACGTCATTCCATGCTTGTTTTTTCAAAAGGATCTTATTAAACCATTTAAATGTCAAGTAAAAAATCAATATTTATGTACTTATGGTCAAATTAACATATATTCCAAGTTATTCAAGCCTTCAAATCGAGCTCATTTTTTCTTTGAGTACTCATCAACCTACAAAATCAAGTTTGAGCCAACTTGGTTCGTCTTGTTTGCATCATTGCTTGCAACTTTTAGATGGTGGCCATATAAAAGTTTAACTGATGATCAAAAATATCACATATCTATTAATATGTAAGAAGTTAAACAAAAATGTATATTAAAAGAAAATAAGTATCAAGTATGTACAAAAATGGATCCTACAATGTGAGTTATTACACCGAAGATTCTACGATAAAATCCACAGCCGCACCCATCGCATGGACCCCACCAATCCCGAGCAACGCCAACGCCAACTCTTCCTCATCCCACTTCCTTAGCCCTTTACTCAAACTCCTCAAAACATCCACATCGACCTCACGAGTCCATTTAGGCGTACACGAAACCATCAAACTCACAAAACCAGAAACATAGGCCCTCCATGTCGCTTTATTACAGCCAAGTGAAATCTTCCCGTCGAGTGCACTCGCCATGAACTCCAAGTGGGCCCCAAGGATGGACCCACGTTTACTAGACGCCGAAGACACCGAGTCAACACCCCACGCAAACGCACCCGAAAGAATCATGAAGTAAGCAAGAGCGTAACCTTTAAGCATACCAATCATCCCGCCTGCACCTGAGTCACCCTTGGTGTGGTCCAATCGGTGCACCGATATGAACCACGATGGCATTGTTTCTTTGATCAAAGTTTGTATAAGGTTCAACCCACCGGTTATCCAAACCAGCGAGGCTCCTAGAGACGCGGCTAGCTTGATACGAGTCATGGTTGCGGAAAGAGAAGCCTCGCCATATCTCAAGATCATTCCGGTTTTAGGGTTTTTAAGTTTTTCAATCGGGACACCGGTGGACACGATGTCTTTAACCGAATGCATTAAAAGAGAGACGATTTCTTCAGTCATGAACATGACGTCTCGAACACTACGGTGCACCCGTAAGTATAGTATTCCGGGGGCCACCGGAGCGATCCCGCCGGAAAAGTCGGATCCAAATCCGTGACCGAGGAGGTTACCGATTCCACCACCGGTGTTTGAGGAGTTTAGACCGAGGGTGGATGCGAAGCAGACTTTAAGAAGCTCTACTACAGCGTCAGTGTTGTGGTGGAATACGGTTTGGGATGCTGAGAAAACAAGATAATCGGTCCAACGTTTGGCTTTTTGAGTCCACAGAGCGGCTATGATGGCCATGCATGGCCATGGACAACCTGCACCGAGTGTGTTCAATGCCGGGCCCGCTAGGTTCAGTACGGATTCGGAGATTCTATCGACTTTGTAGGTTATTGTGAGGCTCACTAGGGCGGCCAGAGGTAAAGGAAGGGTATCCGGACATGTCCCCCCTGCTACACAATTGAAAGATATAAAAATTCTACACGAAGGGTATAATGGTAAAATGGTTAGCTAATAGCTATAACTAAAACATACCTACAGAAAGACTTGGAACGTCAACTCCGGTTGCAGCTAATATCTTATTTATGTTTTGTTCGACCATGGATAAGTTAGTGGCGGGACTTGGCCAATCGGTTCCGTTCATAGATGCAGGTTTCCAGAGTCCCCTTGTGGTTTCAGCCGAAAGGTAACTCACAATAGTTGCCATAGAAGCAGGAAAAAAGTCAGCAAGATCTTTGAACCCTGAGGCGAACGGAATTATCAATATCAAATTTATATTACAAAAGACGTAAATGACCTCATCATGGAAACTAAGTAACTAACCGGTGGTGAGTTCCCGTGGAGAGAGTGTTCCATGGGCGCATGCAGTCAGTGCAGCGTCGAGCACAAAAGGGATAGCTTCTAGAATGTCCCAAGCAGGGAGTTTAAGACGAAGAGTGTAGTCATCAGACGAATTGCTACTTCCAGATGTTGAAGAAGTCAACGTTTGACCACCACCACCTGTATTTGTATTTGTATATGTTTTTCTAAACATCATGTTTAGAAGGGCTTCAAAGATTTGGTATACTGAAGTTCCAGGTTTGAGATCAGAAAGGGTGGAAGCGATACACGCTTGATGCTGTCGATACCAAAATTTCAATTTTGGAAAAGAATCTAAATAGACAGGAGTTGAAGCAGACAGATCACACTGCTTAAGAAACCTCATTCTTTTCTTTTGGTGTTTGGATGAATTCCTACATGATGATAATTGAGAATTGCGTGCCAATAAGAGGAACTCAGGTGTTAGCTGAGACCCTACAGGAGTTATATCCCCAATAGCATGCTCGAGAGGTGGTTGTTCAAATCTCCATAGCTTTAACAGAAGAGTAAAAGCATTTGAGAACACACCAAGGGGGCATAAAAGGTCACCAGTTGGAAGAGTCCATGAAACAGTGGGTGAGCATGATCCCAAAGCCTCACATATTGGCATCAAAACACCTGCAAGATGTGGAACCTGAAACAAACATGTAGATAAAATATATTGATCTTCTGTACATAAATTTTGTATAAATTATAAAAAGAGAAAACAAACTTGTAAGTTTACTGTTTACCTACCAATCCATGTAAGGAAAATATCTGAACACAGTCGATGGATGCTATCCCCACAAGAAGAACATTTAGAAAGGGAGCAGAAGCTATTAAATGACTCTCACTACCAGTATAATCTGAGAGAACCGGAGGTGACAGCAGCTTAATGATCAAAAATCCAGTATGTTCCTGCAAATACAACCCATAATTGAGCAACTGGATGATTAAAAATATACTAATAAGCAAAAGTGAAAAACTCACTTGTATATTCCAACCGCGAGTTAATGATGCCCCACATAAAACTGTAGCAGCAGAAATCTTCTCGTTATCGGAACCATCGGTTGCAATTCCATATATTTTCTCAATTTCAGCTAAGCTTCCATTAAATTCAAGAGCTTAAATTCAGTTCAAAAAGAATTACACAGATAATAATGTTGAGATTTATATGAAAGAAATTTTTTGTCCCACATTAGTAGAGGGTAAAAAAAGTGGAGTGGTGTAAAAAATTCCCCTATCAAATACACTTTAAGTATTTACTTTTTTTTTTCTCTTGTTTAATTGAAAAATGTGGTTGGGGGATTGGCTTGAGAGATTTGTGTATGAGATTGTAATAATTTGTCATATAACGAATTTTTCTCTAGATGTGTGTGGTTTATCTCCGGTTTTCGAGTTTCTCATGTACATACTTGTGTTCAATTTTAGTTAGTGGGAATCTTTGGGACCATTTTCCTAACAAATACAACATGTGATTCATACCTAGAAGCTGGAGTTGAAACCAAAGCATGCACCATTGGAGGAGTCAAAGGGGACCCTTTCATCAATGATGACCAGCCAGGCATCTGGCCAGCAATGTTGTGAGGTATTTGTATTTGGTTGGCATGTCCCTTGACATAACCAGGCCAGAGGTATGCTGATGTGTCTAGAAGATGCCTTGCAATACAAGCCTCCACAATCAGATGTCTCAAGTCTCCAGCTGCAAACAACAAAAAATTAGCTGATTGATGAATGTATATTCAAACAAATATAAAATGAAAGAGATTTATGCACAAGTGAGAGGTGTGTCATTCAAGCCTTGATTTGCTAGACCCGAAAAAAACATAATGGCTCTAGCGGCTGCTTGATTTGCTAAAGAGGTTACAGATGGTGGTGGGGTCAACAAGCCTTCATAATCACCCAATTGTTGTAAGCTGGAAACTAGGCTCTTACGACACTTCCCAACAACTTGTGTTTCACTTTGCATATGCATGTCTTCCTCGACGAGACTGCTTTCCTCTTCATCAACAATATTGACAATTGCAATGGTTGTTGTGCATAGTAGTAGGCATAAACATGTGTCCATACGTGGTATTGGGCCCTCAAGAGCATCTCGCTCCTATTAAAACCCAAGTGTTAAAGATCCTCACCTACTTTAATATTAATCTGGACAACTTTTATATATTCACGATTTTACCCTTTGAACAAGCCGTAAAGCTGCAATCCATAAGCCAAGAAATGCTTCCTGCCAAGAAGCTTGTGTAATTGCTTGATAGGCTTTCAGTAGACCTATAATAAAAATTTATTTGTTTATGATAAACTATAAAAGAAAAAATACAAGCATCATCATAATATCAAAGTTGATTGAATACCAGAAAGAGTTTCGGCTGCACTTGTGGTAGCCACAACAAATCCCTCCATGGTGTCTTCAAGGAACAGATCAATTGGAAGCCAAACAGATGAGCGACTAGCACCATGAGTTGGAGCTGTAGATGATACAAGCGATCCAGAAGCCATTACTGCATGGAACTGTTGCAAAGATACTGTTTTGCATTCTGGTGACATGATTACATGGTTATCAGATGTTAGCTGCAAAAGAGACTCAGGGGTAATATCTTTGGAATTTCTCAAAGATATTGAGTTTGCTATCAGTAGTCTCAAATTATAAATGAAAGACCTCCAGTGTACAGGCCTAAAAATGGAAAATAGTAAAACGGAATTAGCACCGGATCTTTAAATAATTATATGATAAAATATATAAAAGTCTCAGTACTCACATATTTTGACGTGCCAAGGACAGGATCCTGGAAGTTAATTTATTTCGGTAAAGTTCTCCTATGATTTCAATGGCCAATGTGGTGTTTGTTCTGTACAATCTGTCATAGCGATCAATTTTCTTTTCTCCAATATTATGATCATCAATTTCCATCTCTTGTGGTTTAATTGGCCAAGTAGACCTCTTTTCAGTTACAAGTTCCAACAAGTCTTCATCATCTATTGATGCATCAAGCAACTGCCACACTATTGCGAATACAAATTCAACTAAGAGAATCCCAGGTTCACTAGATGGAATGCCAAATCTTTGGGAGAGGTGAAGAGTGTTGTCTATAGATTCCATGATTCTGCAATTAAAGTATTAAGATATGTCCAAGTAAACTCAAGTGATGCAAGTCTTCAAATGAAAAACCTTACTTGTGGTACTTTGGACCATTAACTTCAGAAGCCAAATAAAAAATGTGTCTTTTAAGGAGCTCCAGAAAGATCCTGTATGCAGCAGGTTGGCCTCTTCTATTCGGGATTACACTACAACAATTCAGTAAATCTACTCAATATTCCTGTCACTATAACTTTCTCATTCTTGTAACTTAAGAAAGCATTTTGGAAATATAACTAGATTGATCATCCCAGATGTCAATGGTTAGTCATATACTACTTGTCCTTAAAATACACTCATAACTACATTTCATTCATCAAAACCACCAATTTCTGTAGCAAACTACCAAATATGTATCTTTAAGTTTTCTAGCTCTAGTTGTGCTTCAATTTTCGTTTTATTATAGCTTTAATGGAAGCTTTAGCTAAGGATCTGTAGCTACTTGTAGCGTCAATACTACTGAGTGCGACTCCATATTCTGGTGGACTGTTAATACCTATACACCATCTGATACATCACTGTTCATACTCATACTCCAAAACAGTTAGATTACATAGATTTAAATAAAAAACCTGTTGGAAAGAAGCGCGAGAACGAGCATTGGCGGAGCAATTCTAAGAGTTAGCGCTTTTTCGAGATATTTCCAAGCAATTGGTAGATTATTAGACCAACAAATATGAGAAACGAGCAACTCGGCGACCTCCGTCGACGGCATGGTGATTCCGGCAGACAACAGGCTAGAGGAGAGCTGAACACCCCAAATCAAGGGATCTGTACCCTTATTTTGAGCAGACTTCGTCATTTCCATCAACCCTTCCCTGAGACTCAAGTTTATCGTCGGCGTAGCAGTCGACGGCAGGGTCGCCGTCATTGTGATTTCAGTACCAGGGCCTATGATTTTTCACCAACCTCCATATGAAAATGTGAAGAAAGTCTATGGAGTGTGAAGAAGGGCAACGTCTATTTTGATAATTTGGGAGGCAAACGAATACTGAAACAGCATTCAGCGGCACCTGCAGTCAGCACAAAGGGGCGGGCAAGCACCTTTTTATTGACGCATCAAAAAATAATTATTTAACAATAAAGTGAATAGTGATAATACTAAAATCTTGAAATTTTGGTCGAATTTATGGTTTAATTCTTAAATTAAATGTTTTTTTTACGAAAAAATCCTAACAACCGATAAAAGTTTGTTTTTGATATTTTTGAACGGTTGAAACCGGTAACAAATTAATTTGAGACTATTTCGTAAATTGACCCAAAATATTGAGACTTTTCTACAAAAAAAATTATAACTTTTCTGCAAACAAAACTTTATTATTATTATTATTATTATAAATAAGTATACTATTTTTTAAATTGATTATTATTAATATTGTTAATAATACATATAAATACGTGTAAATTAAAATATTGTAGTATGTTAAAGACATTTTTTAATGGTGAAGGTGGAAGGGATAGTGATGTTTTAAGCATTGAAATCATAAATATGCGTTTGTATATTCTTACCTTGTATATGGTTATTTCATATTTTTTTATTATTGTTTTCAATCCAGAATATTAATACTTAACAATTTAAAAAAAGTTGTCAATCTATATATTATTGTGTATTTGACTGTTTAGGAAAACTTATGTTTCAACTTTGATTGTTTAAAATTCTATTGTAGCCTTTATTTGACTACTTTCTAAATAATATTAACTTAAACTTTACATGTTATTTCTTATGTCGAGATTAAAATAACAGAAAGTTATACTTTTGAAATTAAATTAGAGTTGTAGCAGTTAACATATCAAAACTTTCAAATATGACACTGAATAAGAGGGACAAGAACAATTAAAAATCTTTTAACATATAAAATTAAAAATTTAGACGTAACTAAAAATGATTACAGTGAAACGGTGAAACGTACTTTAAAATTCAATTTTTATTATTTCTATCTTATAATGTGCCTATTTATTTAGCGTCTTCCTACTTAATAAAAGAATTCCGTCGGTTAGAATGAAGGTACAGGTTTTCAACTAATTTAAGTTCGGCCTTTATTTGGCGTCGATCATAAATCAAACTTAAAATATATAACAAGTCAAGTTTGAGTTTGTGACAATACACTCTTGTAGGGTTGCAGTTGTGTTAGAATGTTTGTCCATTTGCCTAATTTAGCCATTACATAAACTATGTCACAATTTCTGATGGATGCTTTCCTTCTTCGCTTCATGATCTTCGTGTTGACGATCCAATTGTCCGAAATACCAAAATTCTTGTTGCACAATACAATATTTGATATGGCGGGGCGCATGAAACTATGTACTTAAATAATAAATATTAATTAGATAATACTGACATCTAACATGGACTAAAAAATTTGGGCCCTTGTAAGATGGGCTATGTATGTTTGTTCATGTTGTCAACCATTTGAATCGGTTCTAAGTTTGTAAATATATTACTTGAACTAGTATTGGTTTTTAGTAGTATGTATGTGTTAATAGTTTTGGGTCGAACCTATTTTTTATTAAACATAGTACCAATAAATATTTTTAAAGCAATTTGAGATTTGAATTCAAACCATAGACCTTCTTTTCTCCATCAATATACCCTCTTTTCACATGTAATGCCACAAATGTTGCAAAATCGTAAAGGACTAATTATCAAGAACTTCTAGAAGAAATCATATAAAGCCACAATTTTAGCAAATCTGGGAGGATTTACAAAGACCCACCTAGGCAACTACATACACGGTATTAATGATGAGAGAGTTAATTAAATTAAATTATAAAACTTGGTTGCTGTGTTGGTACAAATAAATAAATAATATATAAAAGGTTGAAAAAACCTAGATTTGAAATTTTTTAGGAGATAGTATTGCGTCGGTATTTATTCATAATGTATTTTGGTATGGAAATATGAAAGTGATGTATGGTAGATATCTCATGTCGCTTGTACATATTTCTTAATAGAATAAAGACCAACAATTTCAGTTTGCATTTCTTCAACATCGATCGTCACTAGTCATCCATGTCGCATCCCACATTTACTTGTTTATTTTAGTTTTCTGACCATAACGAAAGAAAATGAAGAAAAGGAATTATCCCTGGACTATATTCAATTTCAGACAACTAACCACCACCATCTAACGCACCTCGTATTATAGTCCAACAAACGTGTCTCCATTGTTTCCCCTATTTTCTCACTTGAAACAAAAATCTCGGGTAGCAAAACTTGTTGTACACATGGAGTCATAACATAAATATTAAACATTTCATGAGAAAAAAAAAAGATAAATATATTTAATTTCATTTACCACTTTAATAAAAAAAAGTTCAAAAATTAGTCAAATCACTAAAATAGCCATCGATTTCACATATGACATCTTCAAAATTGGCAACATAAAGGTGAGGAATGACATCTGTAAAATCATTTTATATCCATTAAATTTGTGTGAGAAATCTTTTTTTCAAATGACATATGCCAAAGATTACTCAAACGTTATGTGAGAAATTACAGCTTTTCTGACAAAACTATTTATTTTAATGTCATATATATTGCGAAATTTGTCATACATTTGGGCCTTTTGTTAAAAACACGGTGTAGAATTCCCGTCAAACATAAATTTCTCTAATTAATTAAATTTGTTCAAACTGGAAACTAGATTAGAATACATAAATAATATCAGTTGTTGTACAAGTGTATTTTATAAATAGTGTTCCGGCGAAAAGGAATAATGTTTCAGTGAAAGAGGCTCAAGTTGTTTAATACATTGCAACAAATTAATCAATTATTGGTGGTAACCGATCTAGCGGAACAGACTGGTGAGAAACGATCTAGCAAAAGAGGAAAAGGCTTCGATGAGAAGTAGTCTAGCGAAAGAAGTAGTAGCAATCAAACATGTATTTTTATCTCTCAAAGTGCTCCTAAATATCCTCTTTTATATACTATATTTGAAACACCAATACAACCAACAACCAAACATGTATTTTTATCTCTCAAAGTATTCTTGGATATCATCGTAGATATAATGTATATGAAACACTAGTAGAACCATATTTTCATTATGTCGATCTGGTATAACTATAAAATCATGGATATGTTGTATATAATGTATTAGTACCATAACAACTTCATTGTGTTGATCCAAAAACTTATAAGTATGTTGGTGATTTTAGTGTTATCAACATATTTTGGTGTAATTATTATTAATAATGTGTGACATCTCCAGTTTTACGGTCATTTTTAAAAAAAATTATTTATACTTATTTTAAAACAGAGTATTTCTTTTGTTGCGGAATTCGTCCCAAAAATATTATTTCAATGTGAGATAATATTAATATTAAACATTTCCAAAGAAACGTTCGATATTGATATATTTTCAAAACTTGGGATGTCATAACTGATACAAAACATAAACATAAACAAACCTTACATTAATTTACACTAATGATCTACATCTCTTTTATTCTCTCAGTGTAATGTATCTCCGCATCGATACCTGTGATACAAATAAACTGAGTGGGTCGGGTTGAGAAACTTGGTGAGTACATAGAGTTTTCAACCCACAATAATATACTTAATATGTTTAATTATGAAACAATTAACCCAATTACTCATTCTCGTTTTACTATATATTCTTCCCTAAGGATTTATCCTAAGAGTTATCGCGTAAATCGTATTTACTTGTCATCGCCTACATCGCATTTCCTTGTCATCGCCGATATCACATTTCCTTATATATTTATTGCTAAGGACATTTCCTAAAGATCACCGCCTACATCGAATAGACAGTAATGTTTTGGGGGTTACTCCCCCAATACGTGTCCAGTAAGGGTTAGAGTATCATCGTATGAAAACGTAATTACTACATCGTCTGAACTCGTAATTCATTACCTACAGGTTATGAGTCTGCCGCTGTTTCCACATGACTTGTTTAGATTAGTCAGTGATCGACATTTTGTAACGACCGTCATTTGAGGTATTAATTATTAAATATTTATCAATTTATTTGATGGGCTAATTATGGATAGAAGGATTAATGGAGTGGACTTAAGCAAGTGGGCCGAGGACTTGGGCCGCCCATAAGACATACGATGGGCATAGCCTTGGTGTACGCGGGGCGTAGAGGCACATTGGATGTGGGGGACGCATGCACGTACGCGCAGCGTACGTGAGCAGATTCCAAAACCCTAATTTTTATGGTTTAAGCCATATAAATACCCCATTATAGCCCAACCCTGGCCTCCTTACCAGCCCCTCACCCTCAAAAACCCTAAATACCCTCTCTTACACCATTCGTGTGTGTGTTTGGCCTTTTGAAGCTTAGTTTGGTGAAAAAGAGCTTGGAATAAGAGAAGAGAAGTTGGAGAAGAAGAACTTGAGTATCTTGAGCTCAAGATCTGGGATTATCTCATCTTTTGGCACTCATTTGAGGTAAAAAGCTTCCAACTTTCCTCATGTATGATTAGATCTAGAGTAGAGATGTTTTGGATCTTTGTAGTCCCAAAAATGGATCTTTATGACTCAAACTCGTTTCTAGGTCTAGGGTTGCCACCCTTAGTGACATATGAGTCCCTTAAGCAGTAAAGTTTCAATCTTTAAGGTCCATTTGTGACCATGCATGAGATCTAGCCATTTCCATGGAAGTTTGTTGCTATATTCCAAGTTTGGGTTCATTTGGTGGGTTGCAAGCCACCAAGTAATCGACTTTATGGATTAAGACGTTAAAGAGGTCTTGGATCTGTGGTTATAGCCTCTGGAGTAGGGTATTAAGTGCTTAATGGGAAAAGTGGCTTAACAGGGTAGTTAGCTGGGCGTACAAGCCACACAGCAGGTACGCGCTACGTACAGAGGAGTACGCCCCGCGTACTCAACAGAGTTGGGCTTTTCATCTTTTGGGCCTCGGATTGGGCCAACCTTTGGACTTATCAGCTATTGGGCCTTAGTGGGCCATCAGAAGTCAGATTATTGGACTAAGGACATGTTTGGGCTTAGGGAGGGCCCATTTGAGAAGTTGGGCCCAATTTAGAAAATTGGGCCATTAGTGGACTTAGAAAGATTAGATGGAATTGGGCCTTAGATATGGTCCAAATTAGAGCAGGGGTAAAATGGTCATTTTACCCTTAGAAGGATTCTCAGTTTTCTGACTAAGCATTTCTATATAGAGTTAGCCAGGGAGTCGTGGGAGCAGCCAACAGAGATTATTCACGCACGAGTTCAGCATCCAGTTTGAGAGGTGAGTTCTCTTCCAGTAGGAACGGGTTAAAAGGCCACAATGTCGGCCCATTTAGTCGTTAGTAGTTTCGGACTACGGTCCGATGTCGGGGCGGTCCCGAGAAGAGTATATGTATGCTTGATGTCTTTGTGATTCATGCATGTTATGTGTTATGTGTTCTGGGGCAAGCCCGATGTATGTTAGTGTATCTGTTATGTGTTATGTGTTCTGGGATTTGGTCTGATGCCGGGGTAAGCCCGATGTATGTTATATGCTTATGTTATATGTTTATGATATATGTTATGTTGTGTATATGTCGGGGTGAGCCTGATGTCGGGGCGAGCCCGATGCCGGGTAAGCTATCACACCCCCAAACCGGAAAGGCGGAAACGTCCGGGGGTGGAGGACGTCATGTCAAATATCACAACACATGCATTATAGTAATCAAAGTACAACAACCATTGCATTAATAATGTATAAGTTTTTACATAAGTGTTCAAACACTAGATGTTCAACATCAAAAGTAGATATAGTAAAAGATAAAAGACGCAACACGGTACTAGGTTGTCTTTTCAAAAGCTCTGGAAGTGTACCTGTCTATTGGATTCCTGAGAATACAAGTTATTTTGAAAGAGATGATCAGCATTTAAGCTGGTGAGTTCATAAGCATATTTATAACGCAAATCCGTTTTCTCGTTATTTGATAAAGTAAACACGTTTTTCCCAAAAAATTCTATATTTTCTGATGTATTATATCTTAAATCTGTTTTCTCGTTAATTGATAAAGTAAACACGTTTTTCCCAGAAAATCCTATATTTTTTGATGTATTATATCTCAAATCCGTTTTCTCGTAAATTGATAAGGTAAACACGTTTTTCCCATAAAATCCTATATTTTCTGATGTATTATACGGTAAGCAAAAGGGTGAAAGTTTCTAGTTCTTAAGTGGTATACTGTATTATAGTTTACATAAAACCATAAAGAAAAGGCATTTTCCAATACGAAAATAGTATTGCCGTATTTAAACTGGTAAAATACTGTATTATAGTTTTATAAAGATAAAACTATGTGAAGTTTTACTTATTCATACACTAATCATTTTATTCAATACCAAATTGTGAGTTATTATAACCATGCTTGATGACCTAGGATCGCCTAAAACACGATGTTCTTCAGGCGTCGTAATATGGTACGACAGTTGTCACCACAGGTCTGCCGACCTAGCTGTTGCAAGCAGCTCTGGTGCGGGATTGTCAGTCCCGTATAGATCTATACACAATTGTCACGCTCTCACTCAATGAGACTCTGGTTATAATTTTCAGGACTTTTGTTTTATACTTAAATAAGTACATGAAGGTAGTCTCACAAGTGCTATATTGATGATTATGTATAGAATATTGATAAGTTACTAGGAAATAAATACTCAGTAGGTCAGTTTCATAAACTATATAAGATATAGTTTATATGGTTGTTTTCTGATTGATGTTATTTAATGAATGTTTTCTACTCGTTTTCTGTTAAGTATCAATGAATGTGTTTTCTAAACTATACCTATTATAGTTTAACAGTTGGTAAGAATCAGTAATACTGCTATTACATGAAGTTCACTGTTTGTACCAAAAAGTATCAAACAGTTTGAAAACCCTTTTATATTTATATAAATGTAATATTTATATAATTGTGATTAATTAGACCTTCAATTATATAACTTTACCCCAAGCCTACAACCAAACAAGGAACATGAAATGGGTTCAAATTATATATTCTAATCTTTTGAATCCAAATTATATAATTTACACATATATAAATATGTAATTTTTATGATAATTATAACAAATTAAAAACTTAAAAGACATTTAAAAGTATTTTAAAAGAGTTTAACAATTTTTCGTACATGACTTTAAATCACTTTGGAAGTATTTGGTAATCTTTTATTGTTAACACAATATTTAAAAGCATAAGATAACCTTTTGTGTGATTGTTATCACAGGTAAATATTAACACAAATTTAATTGTGTTAAACTTGTATTCCCCTTTAAAAACATTTAAAATCATTAAAAAGGTAGATTATAGGGGTATGAACTCACTTGATAAAGTGGTGATTTGAGCAGCACTTCGCTACTAGAAGTGAATTTCCTTGACGAAACCGTGAGTTTTTGATGAAATTCGGGCTTTACGCGGGCAGAGTGTAACGCCCGCAGATTCGGGCTAGTCAATTTAGAGACAATAAGCATGAAAAATGAGTTTTTGACGGAAGATTATTTAGAAGGATTAATCTTAACCAAGTTGTAGTATATGTTACAAGGGTTCCGGCACGGCACCGTACATATAAAGAACGCCGAAATCTAAAGTTATAACGAAGAAGTTATGACCCGTCGAAGTTTCGCGACGGAACCGGCACGGCACGGCACCGGGAGACGTAAATAGTGAATTTACGATAGAGGACTTTGAGCCTTAGTGATCTAAACAAAAGTTGTAGTATACGCTAAACCGAGAACATACAAAAAAAGAACGCCCAAATCTGACTTCGTATGAGGAAGTTATGAATTTTCTAAGATTTGGCATAGCAGTGCACGGCCCGAAACTCAAATTTTAGATCAAGCGGTTTTTGGCCTACGCGACCTAAATGAGAATTGAAGATCTCATTAATAGGAACTCAATGGTAAAAAGACAGACGAAAACTGAGTTCGTATGTAGAAGTTATGAATTTTACGCGGATATTTAACAGTATAATCTCCCCGTACTGTTAAATTTAAGATCGGTCAAGAACTAGCCGACGGAGTCAAAACGAAAGTTGTAGATCTTATTTTTACCTACGCGTGGATATATAAAGAACGTCGAAAACGGAGCTCGTATGCGAAAGTTATGAATTTTTGAAAATCGGCTGATTTCCACCCTGTGTGCGCTGCCACGTGTCAGCACCAGGCTCAGACTTGGAGCCCAAGCTGGCTCACGACGTGAGCATCATAAAACTCACGACGTGAGTGACCCTCCAGCCCCCTATAAATAAGAGGTGAAGCCTACATTCTTCCTCACACCTCCCATCACTTCCCCCTCTCTCTAGAACCTCTCTCTAGCCCAGAACCCCCCCCCCCCCCCGAAAAGCCTAGGGAACCTCCCTAGCACGAGGCGGAATCCCCGGAGCGCCCGACGGCTCAGAGAAGAAGAGCTTTTCGGCTCGGAAACGCTGCTCCAGCGAAGCCCGGTTTTTTAGCAAAACCCGCTGTAAGTGAGATACGTCTACCCTACTTTAAATATAGCTTATATATAAATATAATATCGTTATTGTGAACCTATAAATAAGATTTATCAGTGATTCAAAGTCGTTATACTGATTGATCTACTTACGGGAATGATGTCTAGGCTGTGATTTAGTGAGGTGTTTAAAGTGGGATTTCCAAACAGTATACTTCGTATACCAAACGGACCCTACCGCCAATATGATCCTACTTGGTTGTTCCTTACTTGATAGATCATGAAGTAGACTCTGAGTTAATGACGAATGTAGACTAATAATTACTCGCAATAAAGATTAGACTAAAACTTAGCGATAATAATGCTAGGTTTAGTCGAATGAAAATAGAATCGTTAAAAGCGAAGCGCTGCCCGAGTTTGGAATCATCACTTTAATAAGTGAGTGCATAGTTACTTTCATCTTACACATAGATATGAAGTATTTTATATAAATTACGTGCTACGTGCTATCTATGCTGGATAAACGATTTTATACATGTTTTAAATGATTTAAACTGTATATGTATTTTATATCTACAAAATATGTTGGGTAAAACATGGGTAGATTAGAGATGAGATAAATGATGAGCGATGAAAGATAAGATGAATGATGAGCGATGATATATGAGTGGTAAATTATGGTGAGAAGCGATGATCTAAGAGATGAGCCAAGCGATGACCTAAGCGATGACCCAAGCGATGGCCCCGTCATCTAGCAGAGTATGGATGACAACAACAGACTATTCTTGACAGTTCAGTGGAACACTAGCAGGCTCGCAACCTGTAGGTGTTGTGAACGATGTGTTCACCCGATGTACTCTAAACCATGGCGACTATGCGACTTAGTGTCTGTTGTATAAACCATGGCGACTATGATACTTAGTGCCTAAATCCTGGCGACTATGCGACTTACTGCCTGTTGAGTAAACCCTGGCAATGATGGATTTCGTGTCGATTCCTTAGGATGATCCTTAGGAATGAATGAACGAGGAATAGCTAATTCTTAGGGTAGATCCTTAAGAATAAAGAAGATAATGGGGATGGGTAATTGGGTTGATTGTTTGATGTTTAAATATAATAATTATATTATTGTGGGTTGAAAACCCTATGTACTCACCAGGTTTCCCAACCTGACCCACTCAAGCATATTTGAATCACAGGTGTCGATACGAAGTTACATTACACTGAGAGATTAAAAGAGGTGTAGATCACTAGTGTAAATGAATGTAAGTTCTGTTTATGCTTATGTTTCTGTATTGACAATGACATCCCAAATGTTTTAAAATGAATAAAAATACATTTCTTCGGAAATGCTTTGATAACATATTTATCATGTTTTACTGTGAACAAATTCTGCAACATTTTTATCAAAAGAAGTACTCTGATTTTTATAAAGCATAAAAAAAATCGGTCTTTTCTGGCCGTGAAAATGGAGATGTCACACAGAGTTTTGACAGGAAAATATTATTTTCCCGAGGACTTCGGGGCTCCGGGCTTTCTTCGGGTGTTAGGGGTGATCCCGAGGCTTCGGGGTGGTTTAGAGTGGTTAGAGAGGGGTTTTTAGGTGAAAGAATAAGAAAATTTGTAACATAAATTTGGAGACCTCACATTCCTTTTATAGGGGGTCCGAAGCTACTCATTACGTTGGGCGTACCTCGGTACGCTGGGCGTACCCTCGTACGATTGGCGTTCGTGAGACGTGGCTTCTGATCGGAACCTGGTCCTCGAACGTGGCTGATGCGTGTTGTCACACCCCCGAACCAGACGGCGGAAACGTCCGGGGGCTCGTGTGACTAACAATTGAATTATCATCACAATGAATATATATTAATCATAACACATTCATCACCAACATTACATATAACAACCAACATTGTTCACATCAAGTACGTTGTTATAAATTACATAAGTTAAAAGTATTAAAAGTACGATAAGTGATGTTACATAAAATGAAACCATACACATTTGAAAATCTTCCAGCTTAACGATTATCTGAGAATACAAGTTATTTTGAAAACGGTCAACATATATAATGTTGGTGAGTTCATAAGTATGTTTGAGTAAAAGTCTTTGTATCTTTCATAAAAACCCAGAAAATCCGATATTTTCTGTAAAATGTCTGAAAATGATGTGAAAATCAAGTATAAATGCATGTGTGAATTTCACAGTAGTAACATATATAAAAATAATTTAGATTTCTTTATATTGTAGGTAAGTGATAGTTGTATATTAATCTTTTCCCAGAAAATCCGATATTTTCCGATTTATAAAAACGTCGAGGTTCTTGTATAGTTAGGTAAGTTGTTTCGTATTGACACAATCGAAGGGTTAATCTCCGAAGTATAAATTTTTGGTATTGAATCTCAACATGAGCCGTTATAACCATACATGATAATGACTAGGTTGCCTGTCTTGGCATTTTTCCAAATGCCGGTATTTGCTCAAGGTTTTGTCGCCCTAGACTGGCCTAGTCTAGCTGTAGCGAACAGCTAAGGCGTGGGGGATCACCCCATATAGATCTATACACAAACTCTCGCTCTCCCTCCAGGAGACTCTTATTATAACTACAAGCTACGACTGTACATTCAAGGTGCCACCCGACACGTCTCACTAGATTCTCAACCTTTCGTACTATGTTTAATGTTTACATGTATGTTATGCGTTATCCATCCAAAGGTACATTTATATGTATACAAAGTTCAATAGTTATGTAAAGGTATAGCTACAATCTACTAAGCATGTAACTAGGTCACAAAGGCCCATTAACATGTAAGTGGCTAATTTGGGCCCAATAGGCATGTAAGTGGACCACCAAGGCCCAACAAACATGTGACCCATAGTTCATGCCCAGATTAACATGTAAATGGGTCGCAAGGCCCAATAAACATGTCATGGAAAATATTGGGCTCAATACACACTTAAATGGGCCCTTAAGACCCATCGGCCATGTAACGTGAATATTAGGCCTAATAAATTTGTTATCGTTGTATTACGTACATTTATTATCATTTCGTTATTTGTTTTAGTTCAAGATTTACTGAATTGAATATAAAAAGTCCTCTTTTGTGAAAACGATGTTCTTGGTCGATAAGTTTCAAAATTTTCAATTAAGGCCCAAAGTTTTGTAAAAATGTCACTTTAGTCCATAATTTGTAAAAATTTGTAATTTTGTCCCAATGTCTAGAAATTCACGGTTTTAGTCCAAAAATATGTATTTTGACATTTAAGGCCCAGTTTTACAGAAAGTTGCATTTTCAACACCTTGTTTGTAAAAATTTACACTTTCGGCCCAATTTTGATAAAAGTTACATTTTTGGTCCAATTTAGAAATAATTGTTATTTTCACCCCTAAATTTGGTTTTTTGACTCAAACTTTGGCCAAATAACATTTTTAGTCCCAAAACTTCATTTTTTCGCAAATTTGGGCCCAAAACCGTGAGGCCCAAATGTTTGGCCCATTAAGCTCAAATTTACATTTTTGGCCCTTTGGAAAGTATGTTTAACATAAAAATCCCTTTTTAAACACGTTGGACCTGTTTGGTCCCTATAAAAACATAAATGTCGCCTTTTACCCTTATCTTTTGTTTTCTTGACAATTTTGATCCTTAACAAGATTTTTGCCTTAAATTTTTGTATCTTGAACAGATAACACTTTTAACTTGATAATATGATGTATAAGGTGTATTAATTCATGGATCTTAACCCAATGTTACTTAGGATGTCGAGTATTGCTAAGATCTAAGATATTTTTACAAAATAAACTAAGAAATCACACAAGACATGCATATAACACATATATCTACATATTTTACTTGCATTCTCCCCCAAAAACCATGTAAAAACCGAAAACAAAGGGGTATGAAGCTCACCTTTGCTTGATGTTTCGGTTTTTGAAGAAAGAATGGAAAGGATTTTGGTCCTTGCAACACCTTGAAGTGGATCTCGAGCTTATGAAGCTTCTAAGGTGTGATCATGGAATAAAACTATGTAAGAAGGAGTTTTTCATGTTAAGATGAAAGAAGATACTTGTGTTTGACAATAACTTACCAAAGATTGGAATGACTTGATGAAGATCCTTAGAACTCTAGCCAATTTTCGAGATCTTGGATAAAGGAGAAGATTCTTTGAGAGTGTTTGGAGAGTGCTTGGAAAGTGTTTGGAAGAGTGTGTGTGTGTGTGTGCTTAGCTCTCGGCCGAGATATCAAGAAGAGATGGGAGAGAAGGATGAGGTGACTTTGCATGGAAATATGAGAGACCATGCATTGTTACATGGTGAACAATATGGAGGTGGCACCTCCAAAGTCAACCCCCTTCCATTTCATTATTCATTTTTTTTGTTAAATGGTGTTGGGCCGAGAGTTTGGGCCAAAAAGGTAGGAATGGAATAATTTGAGCCCAATAAACTTTAGTTAGGATTTTTGGAACCTAATCATAAAATTTTCGGCCCATTGGGCCCTTGGAAACACTTACAGCCCAAATAGAATAAAAGAATGGGTTTATGGCTCACTAAGGTTAATTGGATTAGCTATGGCCCAATAAGGCCATTAGGGTTAGAATGAATCATTCTAGGCCCAAATAGTCCAAAATGTTATAGGTTTGTGAATTGGGTCCATTTAGAATCCAAATAGGGTTTCCAAGCCCATAATAGTTGAACTGGATGCTTATTGGTCCATCAGGCCCAACAAGGAAATCCTAGTCTAATATGGACTCAAACCGGGATTCTTAGGGTTTTCAGACTCTTTGATGAACATGAAAGGTGAATTTAAATGAGCATTGAGTGATATTTGCTTAGAGTATATGTTTTACAATAGTTGAATGATTACACGAGAATAGAATTTCCTAGCTAAAATGCTAGTTGTGACACGTGTCGACATGCGAAGGAAGGGCTACGTGGCCGGCTGCTGACCTTGTTTCCGAGTACGCTGGGCGTACGGCTTCGGTTATCCTCGAAGTTTGTGTCCAGAACTTCGAAAATTCATATCTTTTTCATATGAGCTCCGTTTTTTACGGTCTTTATATCCACGCGTATGTGAGATCAATCTCTACAACTTTTGTTTAGACTCCGTCGGCTAATTTTGACTTTATTTTTAAAGTTATATTTTTAACAGGCCGGGACAGGAAAAGTCTGTTAAAAATTCATAACTTCTTCATCCGACGTCCGTTTTCGTCTGTATTTTTACCGTTGGATTTCTTTTGATAAGATCTCCAATTCTCGTTTAGGTTGTTTCGGCTAAAAATCACTCGATCTTTATTTCGAGTTTCGGGCTGTGTACTGCTATGTTGATTCTTAGAAAAATCATAACTTCCTCATACGAAGTCAGATTTGGACGTTCTTTTTATGTAAACTCTCGGTTTAACGTATTCTACGACTTTCATTTTGATTGTTAAGGCTAAAAATCATTTGATTGTAAACTCACTTTTTACGTCGCACAGCGTTGTGTCGGTTCTGTCGTGGATCTTCGATTGGTCATAACTTTTTCGTTATAACTCGGATTTCGGCGTTCTTTATATTTTTGGAAACCTTGTGACATATACTACAACTTAGATAAGATTATTTATTCTAAATAATCCTTTATCAAAAAGTCATGTTTGACGTGAAATAATGGGTTGTTACATAAGCCGATGTCGGGTTCGTCCCGATGCAGCTGGGCGGTGTCCCAAAGTTTATGTTAAATGTTATATGTTATGTGTATGGCATGTGGTAGTTTGGGGGAGCTCATTAAGCTTCATGATTACAGTTTTCACTTTGGTTTCAGGTACTTCAGCTAGCATAGGGAAGGGATTGAGATGATCGCATGGCACACACCACAGTTTTCTAGCCTGGGAGATTGACTTTGATATTTTTAAATGATTTTGATACAGTATTCGATATGATGTTTTTGAGATACTCGATTTATGGATTTTTCTATATGATGATGGTTGAATTATGATTTTATTAATGAATTTAAAAAGAAAATTTTGGACCGTATTTTTGGGATGTTTCACATTTATACTCTAGTAGATGACTACATCGCAACTTTGCAAGTCAAGGTCAGGGCATCTCCTATTTATCATCACCTATCTACCTATCATCTCATATGTACCATCACTTGCTACTACCCAATACATATTTATAAGTGTATAATACTTATATGATTAAATCAATTAAACATTATCACATAATACCTTATCTAACACATAATATTCTCAGCACAGATCATAAGCACATAAGCATGTGATTATCTAGATACTTTTATGTGTAAGATGAAAGTAACTATGCACTCACTTGTTAAAGTGACAATTTGAAACTCGGACAGCGCTTCGCTTCTAGCAACTGTCTTTTCCTTTGACGTAACCGAGTATTATTATCCCCAAGTCTTAGTCTAATATTTTTTATGACTAATTATTAGTCTAGACTCATCATTAATTCAAAGTCTACTGATCTATAGCTGATAAGGGACAACCAGGTAGGATCATATCGGAGGTAGGGTCCGTTTGGTATACAAAGTATACTGTTTGGAAATCCCACTTTAAACACCTCACTAAATCCAGCCTAGACATCATCCCCGTAAGTAAATCAATCAGTATAACGACTTGGAATCACTGATAAATCTTGTTTATAGGTTGATAATAACGATAATGAACTTAAACATAAGTTATACTTAAAGCACGATAAGCATAACTCAACTTACAGGTGGTTTAGCGAAAAACCGGACTTTGCACGGGCATAACTTCTAAATTGAAGGCTCTATTTCTCGAGGCTTTCTGGTGCTCCAGAGCTTCGCTACTAGCACTTGGGAAGTGGTAGAGAAATACATTGAGGCTTTAGGGGGTTTGGGAGAGAATAGCACGGACATGTGTGAAAAATGAGTGAAATTCAGCTCTATTTATAGGCTGCCCAGGGGCCTATCATGTCATGAGACATGCCTCTCACGTCGTGAGCTTGAGTAGGCACCAAGGCTTTGCCTGGTGCTGACACGTGGCGCAGGACGCATGTAAAACTACCGATCTTTAAAATTCATAACTTTCGCATACGAGCTCCGTTTTTTACGTTCTTTATATCCACGCGTAGGTATTTCCAAGTAATACAACTTTCCTTTTGACCCCATCAACTAGTTCTTGACCGATCTTAAGTTTAAAATTATGGGAAGATTACACTGTTAATAACCGTGTAAAATATATAACTTCTACATACAGACTCTGTTTTCGACTGTATTTTTATTGTTAAACTTCTATTAACGAGATCTTCAATTCTCATTTAGATCATTTTGGTTAAAAATCGAACGATCTAAAATTCGATTTCTAAGTTGTATATTGCTACGTTGAAACTTCGAAAAATCATAACTTCCTCTATTGAAGTTAGATTTGGACGTTCTCAATATACACGCTCTTGGTTTAACAAATACTATGAATTTAATTTAGATTAGTAAGGCAAAAAAGTCGGATTTCAACATTCTTTATATGTACAGAAGCTTTGTGACATATACTATAACTTTGGTTGAGATTATTTATCCTAAATAATATTCTATCGAAAAGTCATTTTTAACGCTTATTATTTCTAAATTGACTAGCCCGAATCTGTAGGCGTTCCATGAATGTCTTCATCACGTACTCAGATTTGATGATACCCGGAGCGTAAATCAATCTTGGAGTAAAATAGAGAACCATGTAACTCATCTAGTAGTTCATCAATCACTAGAATTGGGTATTTGTCCTTTACCTTGAGATCATTCAAGGAGCTATAATCGATGCAAAACCGCCATGGTTCGAATCAACCCTTGTTGAAGGGACTATGGTTGGGTCGAATCAACCCTTGTTGAAGTAAATCACAAACATGCTTCTCGATTTCATCCTTCTATAGATAGGGTTGTCGGTACGGACGCTTGCTCACTGGTTGGGCTCCTGGAAGTAAGGGGATCCCATGATCTTGGAACCTTGGAGGTGGTAAGGTCGTGGGTTGTTGAAAGACCGTAGCAAACCAGTTTAGGACCCGTTTAATGTTTGGGCAAGGAGTTTGTTCGGGTGGGTCAGTAATAGGGATGAGGCTGATCTGGAGAAATAAGGCAGTGTCATGTACCCCCATCAATTCATGAGCCTTTAAAGCAACTAGCTCAGAACTCTTTAAACCCTCAAGCTTATATGATGATCCCCCTACATGGAACCCTATCGTCAGTTGGTTATAGTCCGTTTCAACTGGTCCTAGGGTTTTTAGCCATTGAATCCCAATCACTATTGGACAAGCTGCTACCGGAAGTACAAAAAAATCAGTAGAGATGATGTAACCTTGGACTGTGATTATTAAATTACGGACCCGTCCAACACAAGTAACATTCTGCATGTTGGCAACCATCACCTTAAAGGGCGTATCTTTCTCCACTACTAGACTAAACCGGTCAACCAAGGCTTGGTCAATAAAGTTGTGGGTACTACCCCCATCTACGAATACCACGACCTCATTGTTCTTGAGTTTGCCAGGAAATCTGATAGTCTAAGGGTTAATGGATGCAGAGATTGCATGGAACGAGATCTCTGCATGAGTATCATCTGTAACTTGTTCCTGAATATCGTCAAGAGGTTTCCCTCCGTCGACCTCCTGAATATCACTGATCATGAACAATTGCGGTTTACTACACTTGTGACCAAGCATGTATCGATCATCACATTAGTAGCATAACCCTTTCTCTCGTCTTTCACGGGCCTCAGTTTGTAACAGCCGACAAATCGATTGTGGTGCAGGTAGGGCGAATCATTGGGTTGGACCCGGGCCAAGTATTTCCTTGGGTAGTGGTGGATCGGGCTGGTAGGGAATGGGTCGGAGGTCTCTAACTCACAGAAACCTTACGTTGAAGATTGAGTATTTCTTCCACCAAAAAAGCCATGCCGATTACATCTGTTAGGGTCTTGGGTTTTTTTAGTTTAATTTCCAATCAAATTTCTTCTTTCAGTCCCCCTTATAAAACATGTGACAACTGGCAGTTCTGGGTCAATCAAAGTCAACAAGTCAGCAAAAGTTAAAGAAGTCAACGAAAGTCAACTGATTAGGACATAAATTTGTGGTTTATACTTTGCTTTTAGAGTTTTCGGTTTAGGACCGAAAACACTATGATCTCGTTTTTAGAGTTCTCGGTTTAGGACCGAAAACACTATGATCTCACTTTTAAGGTTCTCGGTATAGGACCGAAAACATTATGGTCTCGGTGACACTTGGACCGAAATCACCATGTGATTTCGGTGGGCTTAATGATATTTCCGGTTGAAAAAAAAGAGTTGACTTGTGACATGAAGGATGCATCTTTTCGCAACAAGAAATATTACACAACATATAACAATGCCTTTACCCAACAGATAACAGTGCAAACATCACTTCACCCCACCCCCTCCCCTCCCTATTACTTGCGGCCGAACTCTTCCCCCTCCTCATCTTCAACCTTTTCTTCACCTTCTCCATTCTTTCTCTCAAGAACAAGTTCAAACCTTCCAAGGATTTGTTTTTCAAGTTGGTTCTTAGAGTTTTGGTAAGTGTTTTCTCCATAATCTAGTGTTTCTACACATTTTCATACTAGTTTCATCTCATTTACACACATTATCATGTGTTAAAACCCATAGGATAATACCATCTTCAAAGAGTTATTCAACCACCTTCAAGTGTTCTAAGCTTGAGGATCTTCACCATCACATCTTTATCCAACCACAAACATACTCAAGGTGATTTCATACCCCCATATAATATTTTTGAGTTTTTCATGTTTTAGGGGGGGGGAATACAAAAAAAGTTTGATTTATAACATAAATGTTTGCATGTTTCATTTCTATGTTGTGTACAAAGCATTATCCTTCATGAAATGTGGTTATTACTTGTTGTTGAACAATTACTCGTGGTATGTTAGTTTTGAGATGCAAAACTAAGAAAAACAAACATAAACTATGTTATATGTTCATAATAAGAAGTTATATTTACAAAACTACAAAGACTAAGATTTTTATCGACAATATATGTCATTTCTAACAAAAATGGTTATAACTTAGTTATTATACCATTTTTGTGGGATATAACCAAAAATATGTTATTTTCGACATGTATTTTGAAACTAGACAAAAATACAAAGGAGGTAGATTTACAAAGAGAAAACTCAAAAATCTATCATTTTATGTAAAAATGTATTTTTAAACAAGAGTGGTCATAACAAGTTTATCCCAAAAATGGTAAAAAAAAATAAGTTTTACAAAGTTATATTTTTCTAGTTACCGGTGAATATCGTTAAAAAGTGCAAAAACTAGAAATTGACTTTTTCATACCAAATGTTTCTATACTTGTGTTAGATGTGAATTTATATGATTTAAGCATTAAAACATCTAGACATGTTAACTTATACGTATTTATATATATGATTATATAAATGAACTTAACAAAACATTTAAAATAAACTATAACTGGTATAGTTTATGGGTCATAATTACTACATTATCATTTTGGACGAAACATATAATTATTTAAAGGTATAATTATTTGTTACACTACGAAATCACTATGGAAGGGTAATACTTTCACTTACAAAAAGGGTTTTCATTACACTAGACGTAAACTTGTTAATACTATTTTGTGAGACATGCCTTCACCGTACCCACTTGAGTACATACTAAAGTTCTTGAATTATAACCAGAGTCTCGGTAAGAGAGCGTGCCACTTGTGTATAGATCTATACGGGACTGAAAACACCGCACCTAAGCTGTTAGCTATAGTTAGACCAGCAGGTCTAGGGTGACAAATGTCTAACATTCCGACGCTTGAAGAACGTCGTAGCAGGCCACTAGTCGCTAGCACGGTTATTATAACTCAAGTGGGGCATTAACAATACAATTGGTTTACGGGGCTAACATACATTCAATTATTTTTATATAATGATAAAACTTCCTAATACTATTTTCCAGTACAACACTACTTACATTTGTGGTCTTTGGGTTTAAGACTTACAACTCATTTTTAAAGAAAATATTGGATTTTCTGAAAGCGCACTCTATCATTTTACAAGGAAAAGTTTACCGATTTTTCTCATACAAACTCTTATGAACTCACCAACTTAATTGTTGACACTTTTTCAAAACCACCTGTATTCTCAGGAAATCAGTAAACAAGTAACCAAAAAGGTTTTGAGGATGGGGCGTCGCAGCGTCGCGTCATTTACTTTTGTCATATGTATTTGGTATCAAGTAAACAATGTTTTGGATACATTGTAAACTTCTTAATTATCAATATGATGGTTTTATGAATTTGATCACTATTATTCATTATGTTATGATACTGTACATAAAGTCATCCACCCCCAGACGTTTCCGCCGTTCTGGTTTGGGGGTGTGACAAAACAACCCACCAAAAATACTTCTGGTAATCTATCCACTTGATGTGAAAGTTTTTCAAACGCTTCTTGATACAAAGCAACCGTGGTTACTTGTTTTAGCTTGGATAGCCTCCGTTGGATCTTCATAATCAATGGGTCCAAATCTTTCCAAAATGGCTTAGGAGAACTCAATCCATGTCATGGGACCACGAAATTTGGTGATCCACCTATACCACTGGAGTGCAATGCCATCTAGATAAATCGATGCTAACTGAACTTGATCGTCCTTATCAACTCGTTGGAACTCAAAGTACTGTTCAGCCTGGTAAAGCCAACCCTTAGGATCCTCTCCCCCGAAACATGGGAAGTGCAATTTCAAGTAAGGTTTCGGGTTACCGCTGCCAGACGTAGATCCCGACGAACTATTGTCTCTCTTGTCTTGCTTGCTTGTCAACCTCTGTAAGTCGCCCATGATTTTTTCTAACATGGCGTCATGTTTAGTAAATCACTCGTCAATCTCCTGTTGGAAATCAGTTTGAGGTTTCTTTCGAGTTTCCATAGATCACCACCGCTCTGATACCATTGATGTGGATCAATCGAAATGACAGTGATCAAGAAGGTGAGGAAGAAACGAAGAAAGTTGAGAGAGAAGGTTTTTGAAACAATTTTCTGATATCCTTCCAACAAGGGTCTTTCCCCTTTAAAAGAGAAACAAGACACGTAAACCACTACTTCCTAAAAGTTGAACACATGGAAACCTGGGCATCCCCACAATCACCTTTATTCTAGCACAATCCTAACTCCTATGTAAAGAGGAAAACAAAGCAATAATTAAATTAGACCAATAAGTAATTAATCATGCAAACAATATACTACTTCTCGTTGGCTTCTTCACGTGTGGGTTGCATGGGTTTGGGCAGATAACACAGTCTTAGTTTAGTATGAGATGGTGCATGTAATCATTAAGACATGTATATATGTAAGAATGATGTATTAGTTGATCAGATTATGTTGTATAATCTCATGGATATTGTAGTCAAGGAATTTGATAGATTTTTAGAAGTTCACAAAACTTATGTTTGGTTGTTGTAGGTGGTACAACTTTGCAAGGGGTAGTGGTAAAGTGATATGAATTATTTATGTAATTTTGTGAAACACATAGACCAATGTTGTGAAATATATGATATTTTTATAATTTTGGTGAAAGATGGTGGCCATTTTGCAAAATAGCACGTTAAATGTAGGAAATAGAATATTTTTTTATATATAGAAATAAGATTTTATAAAAAAAAAAGTATTTTGGTGTACCTTTTATAATACTTATATTATTATATTTGAAAATAATTTTACATCACATTAATTTATTATTTATATACATATTTATATATTAATATACTTACTTTAATGTAAAATATAACCACGGTTACAATCATTAGTATTTAAAATGTATGCTAACAAATTAGTTATTTAAATAAATTTTTATTAATAGTTATTTTATTATATGAGTATGTATTAATATTTATTAAATAGTTAAATCATAAATTACTATATTAATGTTGTGTAATGCCCGTGTTTCTAGGCTAGACATTAATATTGACATGATAGTCTAGGTTAACCTTTGTGACTCATTTTGGAGAAATGAAAAGGAATTATGTGAATATTATGTGTTTTATGTGTTTTATGCTTAATTATTAGGGTTTAAATAATTAAGAATAAAAATGAGCGTCAAAAATTAAATTTTAGATAAAGCCGATATCTATTAAGAAACTTGTAGTGGGCGTGACAAGGATTACGGATATATAAAGAATGCCGAAATCCGAGTTATAACAAAGAAGTTATGACCTGTCGAAGTTTCGCGACAAAACCGGCACGGGGCCGAATGTCGTAAAAAGTGAGTTTTTGATAAACTACTTTTTAGCCTTAGTGATCTAAACGAAACTCGTAGTGTTCGTTAAAACGAGAAGTTCGATAAAAAGAACGCCAAAATCTGACTTCGTATGAGGAAGTTATGATTTTTCGAAGTTTCAGCTTAGCAGTAGACAGCTAAAAACTCGAATTTTAGATCGAGTGATTTTTAGCCGACACAACCTAAACGAGAATCGAAGGTCTCGTCATTAGTTGCACAACGGTAAAAAGTCTGACGAAAACGAACGTCGGATGAAGAAGTTATGATTTTTTAACGGATTTCCTGTACCGGTCTGTTAAAAATAATAATATAAAAATTAAAGTCAAAATTAGCCGACGAAGTCTAAACGGAAGTTGTAGAGCGTAAATTTACCTACACGTGCATATAAAGAACGTCAAAAACGAAGCTCGTATGCGAAAGTTATGGATTTTAGAAGTTTTGGCGCGAAAACCGAGAAATTTCGCATAGATAAGCTTCACCCGGAAATGCCACGTCACCCTTGCTGTATGCTTGCCACGTGTCCGAACTGCTGAGTCACCGGAGGCCAGCTGGCGAGGCGTGTCATGTTCTTCGCGAGTCTGAGGTTCGGTCCAATAGGAGGTTGCCCCGTGTCTGATCTCGGTGTGTCATCAGCAACGTGTCCGAACCAAGGTGCTGTCCGAAGCGGTCTAATCAGAAGCCTCCAGCGAGGCCCTCGCATGCGCAGCCATGTGCGAGCCCACGTGCGAGCCTTCCCTGCGAACCCTCGGATCTGCGACACGTGGCTTCTTCTCATCCGTCCGATCAGCAGCTTCGGACCCTATAAATAGGAGGGTGCGAACCCTCCCGGCTAAAGTTAGAAAATTGGAAGTTTTGGCCCCTTTTTCAATATTTTAGCCATTTTGACCTCCCCCGATGCCCCGAGATCATTTCCAACACCCGGAATACGCCACGGAGTGCCCGAGAAGCCCGGGAAATTTATTTTTTCGGTTTCGAATCCCGACCCTCGCAGAGCCCGGTTTCTCAATAAAACTCTCGGTTTTATTAGAAACGATCATTCTAGGCAACGAAGTGTTGCCCGGTTATCGTTAAAACAAGTGAGTGTATAGTCACTTTCACCTTACACATAGATATGAAGTATTTACCTTGAAATACGTGCTATGTGTAAATATATTAATTGTTTATTTGAGGTGACTGTTGAATTGATGTTTTATACAAGTTTTAAACTGTATATATATTTTTATCTACAAATATGTTGGGTAAAACATGGGTAGATGAATTAGATGATGTGTGATGAAATAAAAGTGATGAGAGGTATCGATGTTTAAGATGATCTAGTCATCTAGCAGAGTATAGACAACGGCCACAGACTATTTTAGATAGCTCAGTGGAACGTTAGTAGACTTGTAATCAGTACGTATGTTTGAACTATATGTTTATTAGGTATTTTTGAACTATGTGTTCATCCATTAGTTCTTCCTTTTGACACTATTACGTGTCGGGGTACGGGAGCGTACGGGAGTACTTTATCAGTATTTTCCCTATACTTTTATTTGGAAGAGCTTTGGAGTCTTTGTTCTTTTATGAAGTGATCGGACGAGCTTCATGAGTTAGTGATATAGATCATGAGTTAAATAGTGGGTGTGTGATGAAAGGTGAGTTGGATAGATGAGATGATCAGTGATATAGATTATGAGTTGAGAGTGAGTGGTGAAATATGGGAAAAGCTTTTACCCAAATGTTGGCGTGAGTGGTGCAATATGAGAAAAGCCCTTACCCAACGTTGAGCCCCGTCATTCAGCAGAGTATGGATGACAACCATGGACTGTTCGAGACAGTCCAGTGGGAAACATTAGCAGGCCCGCAACCTGTAGGTGTTAATGGACTAGAGTGTTCATTCGCTGTACTCTATTCCCCTCCTGATTGCCTTTAGTGCATGTATGGCTGGGGAAACCCCTTAGTATGTTCATCAGCTGTATGGAGAAACCCATTGACATGTATTGCGCGGGGGGGGGGGGGGGAACCCATGGGAAATACCGTCGATGAATAAGAGCTATGGACTTAGCATATGGAAAACCTATTGACATATATTGCGGGGGGGGGGGAACTCCCGTGGGAAATACTGTCGAAAAAATAAGAGCTATGGACTTAGCCCATGGCGACGATGTGACATCATGTCTTATTTGACATAAATTGCAGAGGGAAGCAATGTTGTCACTTTATAGGTTGTTTGATGTTAGGATGTCTTGTTTGACATAACTTGCTGAGGGAAAGCAATGTTGTCACCCCGATGTTTGTTTTATTTGACATAACTTGCTGAGGAACCCCCAAAGCAATGTTGTCACCCCTTGTGAAAATCCTTAGGCTAGGTCCCTTGTGATAGTTGTTTTAGGGACGTAAAGTGAGGATAATGGGAATGGGTAATTAGGGTTACTTGGTTGATGAAATTAATAAATTTATTGTTGATCGAGAACTTAATAAGTTTATTATTTATTGTGGGTTGAAAACCCTATATGCTCACCAGGCTCCCAAGTCTGACCCACTCAGTTTATTTGTATCACAGGTATCGATACGAAATTGCTTTACACTGAGAGATTAAAAGAGAAGTAGATCACTAGTGTAAATGAATGTAAGTTTTGTTTATGCTTATGTTTTGTATTGACAATGACATCCCAATGGTTTAAGTGAATAAAATACATTTCTTCGGAAATGATTTGATAACATATTTATTATGTTTATCTGGGAACAAATTCTGCAACACTTTTAATCAAATGATTACTCTGAAATTATTTTAAAAGCATAAATTAAATCGGTCTTTTCTGGCCGTGAAATTGGGAATGTCACATGTTGATATTTTATTAAAAATATATTAATTACAAATAATCAATATATGTTACAATTATAAAGGGTAAATTACATCAACCGTCCCTCGTGCACATGCCAAAAAGCGTGTTTAGTCTCTATTTTTCAAAAATTAACTCGGACCGTTCCTGGTTTGTTTTTTTTATTGCATGTTTAGTCCCTATTGACATGAAATCATCATTTTACCCTTAATAATTTCTTTTTTCATTTCTTTTTTTTATTTATCATTTTTAAATTAAAAAAAAAACAAAATAACCTCTCAAGAAATCAAATTCATTACTCCACAACTCCAAACCCTCTTCAAGACCTTAAACCAAGAAATCTATACATCCACAACCAAAATAATCTCTCAAAAAATTGATACATCATCAGCGATTATTCCTATCTCAAACCAACAAAAAAAATTCGTCGGTGAATCCCAGGAGCCTGTTTCCACCCCTGCAATCTGTGATTATATAAATGTCACATAAATCGTCTGATCTGGACTCTCCAGTCGCCATCCATGGTCTAAACTCGTCGACTGCTCAAGAACGACGACCACCACTAATGTATGATTTAGATTTCGACTTCAATTTCTGGAACCATCCCACCCCTTTCCTCCATACACATCCGACGAGACCCCAAACATACAAATCGGAAAAATCAAACCTCTAAGATCAAACCCTAAACCTGCAAATCAAACCTAACTAAACCCTAAAACTGCAAATTGGAACTAACGAGTCGCAGGAGAAGAAAGAGGATTTCGATCGACGAAATTCAGATTAAGGAACGTGATGTCCACAGCCACCAGATCGAGGAGGATTCCATCCACCACCACTTCACCTTCCTCATACATGGTGTAAGTCGACGGGGGCTAATTTACCTCGTGATGTGGATTATAGATTCATTGAGGATTCAGTTTGTAGGTTAGGCTTATGGCTTCTTCAAGTCAATGTGAAGGTGATTCGAGGTTTACAGATTCGGAGAGGGATTTGCTTAAAGGAATGACGGAGAATTCGCCGGTGATTTTGCCGCATGCAGCGACACAGTTGAATCCTCGACGGAACCGATCTACTCCACGAAAACTTGCTCTCTTTTCCGATGTGTGTGTGTGTTTTGTGTTTCTTGTTTTCTCAATCATAACACATGTTTATGTGTGTGTGTGTGTTTTGTATTGAAGAAGAATGTATAAAGGGAGAGAGAGAGAGAGAGAGAGAGAGAGAGAGAGGGGGGGATTGGAGGTGGTGGTGGTATTTTCATGCGTATGAGAGAGATAGATATTAGAGAGTTGTTTTTTTTTAAGTTATAAATAATAATAAATAATATTAGATTAATTAACAATAAATATCCAATGGCGTAATGGTTGTTGGTTCAAAACAAATGAACAATGCAAAAATGAAGAAAAGCTCTCGTGTATTATTCTATGCTAAACAAAGAACAGAAGGCTGCTATATATAGCAGAACTTACAACTAAAAAAGTAAATGTTGGAAACATGAAAAGACTTAAGTAAAAGCAGGAAATATGAAAGACTTCAACAGTTATGAAGACAGACACGAGAGCACTTATTTCACTTTATTTCAATGACTTTGAATCAGTCTTCAACACCCCCCTTTGATTCAAAGCTTCCAATGCCAATATAAGCTCGGAGACGCTGAAAACGTGCAGGCGGAAGAGCCTTAGTGAACATGTCGGCCAATTGTTCTTTAGTAGGACAGAACTCCACCCATATTACACCTGCTGCCACCAAGTCTCGAATGTAGTGATGCTTAATTTCAATATGCTTGGTACGACCATGCATAACTGGGTTTCTTGTCATGGCAACTGTTGATTGACTGTCACAGTAAATCACAGTTGGTTCCCTTTGTTCTTGCATAAGATCACCCATAAGTCTTCGTAACCACACAGCTTGACACGCGGTAATTGTGACCGCCACATATTCCGCCTAAGTTAATGATAAAGCTATCGTTGCTTGCTTTTTTGACTGCCATGAAATTATTCCAGACCCAGTACTGAAGCAATTCCCTGTTGTACTTTTCCTGTCTTCTTGTGATCCTGCCCAATCACTGTCACTGTATCCTTTTAGCACAACCCTTTTAGAGTTCAAATACCAGATACCATAGTGCTTGGTACCAGCTAAGTAACGAATAATTCTTTTGACAGCTCCATAGTGTTGTTTTGTGGGTTTGTGCATGAATCTTGAAACTACTCCCACTGCAAAACTTATGTCTGGTCTTGTATGAGTGAGGTAGATTAACCTCCCAATTATGCTCCTGTAATTTTGAGGATCTGTCATTCCTGTTCCATCTTCACATGTTAGCTTTTCATTAGTGTTCATAGGAGTTGTGATTGGTTCAATATTCTCCATGTTGAGACCCTTTAGCATGTCTGATACATATTTTTCTTGAGCAATAAAAATACCGGTGTTTCTTTGCTTTATTTAGATCCCAAGAAAATAATGTAGCTTTCCAAGGTCTGTCATTTCAAACGTCTTCATCATCTCCATTTTAAATTGATAAATGAGCTCTTTAGACAACCCTGTGTAGATCATGTCATCAACATAGCGACTGACTAACATGATCCCTGCATCACCTTGCTTCTTAAAATACATGGTAGGTTCACTTGGACTTTTCTGAAAACCGTTGAAGCGAAAGAAGTTGTCAATCTTGCTATACCATGCACGCGGAGCTTGTTTAAGCCCATACAATGCCTTCTTCAACCTATATATCTTCCCTTCTTGCCCAGGAACAATAAATCCTTCGGGTTGTTGAACAAAAACTTCTTCTTTGAGGTCCCCGTTTAAGAATGCCGACTTAACATCAAACTGGTAAACTTCACATTGTTGTTGTGCAGCTAATGCAAGAATTAACCTTATTGTCTCAATTCTTGCCACCGGTGAGAATGTTTCATTGAAATCTACACCCTGTTCTTGTCGAAAACCACGAGCAACTAATCTTGCTTTATGCTTTTGGAGACTACCATCGGCATTGAACTTTGTTTTAAAAATCCATTTCAAAGGAATTGGATGCTTACCAGTTTGAGGTTCCACCAGATCCCATGTTTCGTCCCTTTCGATCGCCATAATTTCTTCCTCCATTGCTTTCTTCCAGTTATCATCTTGAAGTGCCACATCTTCTGAGACTGGATCACCAGCGAACAGGGATAGAGTGTTATCATAAATGTCAGTCAAGTTCCTATATCCGAGTGGTGGAGTTTCTGGAGACGACACATCAGAAGAGCCAGATGTGGTCCTCGAGGGTGTAGCAGAAGATGATTCACCGTGAGTGGAGCTCGGTGTCAGACTTGATAGAGGAGACATGGGTGTATTGATTGGATGATCATGCACTTCATCTTCTACATTTTCAAATGAATTTGGTTGTGGCATTAAGTTTGTGTGAACAGATGTATCCACATAACTTGAATATTCTTCAAAAATCACATCACGGCTGATAACAATATTCTTATTTATAGGATCAAATAACCTGTAGGCCTTTGACATTGTACAATAGCCCACAAAGATGTATTTCTTGGACTTCTCTTCTAGCTTGTGCCTATTTTTGGTGACCAATGCATAGCATAAACAACCAAAAACATGCAAATGATCAACAGTGGGCTTGAACTCATACCAGGCTTCGAAAGGTGTTTTATTCCATACTGCTTTGGTGGGTGATAGATTGAGGAGATACACAGTTGTGGCTACAGCTTCTGCCCAAAATGAGTCAGACAACTTACTTGTTTTTAGCATTGATCGAGCCATCTCCACAATAGTCCTATTCTTCCTCTCTGTGATTCCGTTTTGCTAAGGTGTGTAAGGAGCTGTCAATTATCTTCTTATTCCTTCTTCTTCACATAATGTAGTGAATTCCTTTGACATGAATTCACCGCCTCTATCAGTTCTTAAAATCTTGATTACAGTGTTTCCTTGTTAAGGGCTTTGAATTTTTTGAAGTGCTCGAAAGCTTCAGATTTCGCTTTGATGAAGTAGACCCAACACATATGAGTGAAATCATCAATAAAAAGCAAGAAGTACTTACTCCCTGAGTGTGATTCTGTCCTCATTGGACCACACATATCTGCACATACTATCTCCAGTTTTTCTGTTGCTCGTCTTGCTTTCCCCTTCGGAAAGGATCTTCGTGTTTGCTTACCTAAGACACCCATCTGTCACACCCCAAAACCGAAACGGCGGAAACGTTCTGGGGCGGAGGACGTCATGCGTAGTATCACAACAATTGTATCATAGCAAGCATAGTAAACACAACCAGACATTGAATACATACATGAAAAAGGTTTACATTGTTTAATACATAGTTTTGTTCATATCAAAAAGTAAAGACGTGGCTCTAACGCTCCGCCTTCTCCGAACTTCTGGAAGTACCTGTCTACTAATTCCCTGAGAATACAAGCAGTTTTGAAATATATCAGCATAAAGCTGGTGAGTTCATAAGCATTTAGTTCAGGTGAAAGAAATGTTTCTTTAATCCTTTGAAAAGTGTTTCCCCAAGAAAATCCTATATTTTCTTATGAAGAGCGTGTGTGAAAACTCATTCCTTCCATGACTTCCGGATTCATACAAGGTATGAATAATTCAAGGTGTCGTGGGAGGAATATGAATATCTGAAAGTTGCATGTTAAATAATTCGTATTTAAATAGCCGGTTTATCCCGGAAAAATCCTATATTTTCCCAAAAGGTTGATAGCTGGTTATCTATTATGGTATGAGGTGTACAAGTATCTACCATACTTGTATCGTTAGATGTAGTTTCCTTGTAAAACCTTGTTTGCTCTCAGTGAGATGTATTAGCCTTATTACATAAATAAAATAAATAAATAAGTAGTGAACTAGATCCTAAGGGTATTACTAATGCCCTCTAGTAATCAAATTGGTTATTAGTTTGAGGTTAGTTCACTTGTTTCATTATTACAAAAGTAAATCTTCGCTACCTAGGTTGTGAGTGTCATAACCGTACTTAGACTGGATATGGCACGTAACGGGGCCAGTATCTTTTTATGACTTTGTCACCCCTGACCTAACGGTCCCGCTGTAGCTGGCAGCGAAGGTGCGGGATAGTCAGTCACGTATAGTGTTGGATTAATGTCTAAGTCCATAACTATAATTGGTAAGACTTGACCCGACCCGGCATGGTCCATTTGGGTTGCATGGCATCATGCATTTGGATAGACTATAATGAGAGAAATAACACTTAAGGTTGGTTAATATATTATAAGTTCTAATATATTAATAAGGTTATTTAATTAGTATTGATCAAGAATTAATTAAGTGATCAAAAGGAGACTAATTAAATATATGGGTTGATTGTGTAAATCATTCATTCTTATATATGTGGGCTTGTGATCCAAGATTCCTTATGTTGGACTAAGTCCATGGGGTGACCCATGGATACTCCATGGAGGTTAAAATCCATGGAGCATACGGAATGGGTAAAGTTATGAGTTACATGGTGTAACCCTAATAGCCACCATATAAAAGAATCCCATGGCTCAAGAAATCGAGCACTAATGTGTGAGTGTGAGGGCTAGACGATTTCAAGGAGTGTTCAAGTTTCTCTCAAGTTATTCCAAGTGTATTTGGTGTTGTGTGAACCATTTGAGGTGTCACACTTGGGGCACTAGGCACTCAAGCTTCATGAAGACATTCTACATCAAAGAGGTATGTATTCTATCTTGTTATATTTATTATTTTGTATGCTAGATTAGGATAATACCTTGGATGTTCATAATTGTATGTATAATAGAGAAAACAAAGATCCAAGGTATTTAGGGTTGCATGTACACTTAGGAGTGTTAGAATGCTCATAACCCAACAGTGGTATTAGAGCCTAGGCTTGTTTTCTTGTTATACTTGCAAAAGTAGCTGAAAAATCGAGTTGGATGCATATATTCGATTGTTTTGGCTGGAATTGGACTAGGAACATTACCCTAAGATGTTTTTGGACTTGTAAACTTGTTTTTGATGTGGTAATGTTCATGCTAATCCAATTTCTAAGATAATTGTCATAATTTCAAGATTTGTATTAGTTTGTATGTTCATGCTAATTTCTTGAAGATTGATGATTTGAATTATCTTGTTCTTATGAGGTTCTTAGATTAATAGAAAAGTTGTGTGAAATAGTTGTTTTCAATCCATTTTAATCTAAGAGTTGATTCCAAAGTGTGTTTTTGTAACTTGTCCTCAAGTTATATGAAAAGTCACATTTAAGAATCATAAAACTCATAAAAGTTGGCAAAGGTTACAAAATGAAGAGTCTAGTTCTAATTAAATGACTCAAGTTATGGAGGTTCAAGAGTCTCTTCATTAAATTTAAAAAAAAAAGTGTAACCTTAATTAGTTCCATAAGTTACAATAAAAAAAAGTTATTTTTTTTATTAATTAGTTTAAAGTCTTCCATAACTTGTCCTCAAGTTATGGAACTTGAAGAGTTTTTTTTTTTTTTTTTTTTAATTAAAACTACTTTAAACTCATAAGTTATGGAATTAATTAGTTTTGAATAGTTTCAAAACTTGCCCTCAAGTTTTGGAATTTGAAAAGTTTTCACTTATGAATACTTTAATTCCAAGTTAGCCCTTAGAATTTTAAAAGTTAAAATTCAACCCTTATACTTTATAATATTATAAGTTAATAATATTTATATATATGTATAAGAGTAAAGTCAGTCTTACCGTTAGTAGGCCTCATTCACGAAGCCGGTCTATAAGGGGGGTATAAGGTTACTGCCTATAAAATGGCAGTTTAATGGATGTCCACTCTCACCCACCGCTTCCTTGACTGGTGGAGGGTCGTTAGCCGAACGGGTAGGACAATGACTATAATTCTCCTTTCATTAAAAGTATTAATGATAAATACTAAGTAACTAAACTCTTATTAATACCCAATCTTAGTTACTTAGGAAAATGTGAATCTGGTGCTAACCCATGAAATTACACTTTGCACTTTGCTTAAGTCGTTAGTGGAGCGTGTGTGGTTAACCGGCACACTAACCTAGACTTAACAAGGTAGGCAAAGGGTAACTTAATATTTATCATAGTATCGGTGGAGCGTGTGTGGTTAACCGGCACACTGATTAAGGGGTAAATATTAAGGATACCAAGTATATTTGCATGGTTATTCACACCTTGTTTTGTGATCCTCGGCATCCCAGTCACAAAACCTGAAGGGCACACTCGAGATTGAAACATGCCTTTGAACAGTTCAATGAATCTCAAAGATCTAGGACTTTCAAATCCAATTAAAACCTAATAAATTATTTCATTTTTCATGGTGAAAATTGGTGAATCGTCATTCACCTACCTTCAAATATTTTATAGCTTGGATTACGGCATCCCTCTTCTAAGTTATAAAATAGTTTGTTGGGTCCTAGCCTTAATATTTCATATTGGGTGTCATATTAAGGACTTTAAATCAACTATCTTGAATATCTCCCAAAAAGATGTCTGGTCTAGACATTTATGATCTTCCCAAATCTCTTGAAACAAGCTTTCCTAAATGAAGATGATGTCCCATGGATATCATACTTCTTTCACCTCCTCCAATTATTCTCCCTAACCCACAAGTTCCTAAAAAGTTTAAGGTCACTCAAGCCCTATTGGCAAGGCAAGGTCTAGGTGTGATCACATCTTGGAGATGTAGTCACATATTGACAAGCCGTGAGAGTTGGGTGTCAAAGTCTTGAGAAAGTTGGTGGCTCAACTACTTTCTAAGTCACATAGTGAGTTCTTTTGGGAATCCTATGAAACAGACTAAGACAAGACCCTTAATGATCTTATCTATTTGCTAAGATCAACTTCCTAAAATGCTATGGACATTGACAATGATGACATTGGATATCCAGTAAAGCTCTCTCTTCCCAATGGAAAGGGATCGGCCATAGTCAACTCGGTTGACCCAATGGTAAAGAGAGAGGCGAAGTCTGAGATAGTCCCATTATCAAGGGTCCATAGGTAACTATTGCCAAAGGAAGGGGCATTGGTTACGAAGCTGCCAAATTTACCTAAGGATGTTAAAGTCAATAAGTTTGGCTCTACTTCAGGTAAAGTCCATTGTCTAACTCTATTAAGTACATGCTGATTCTGATCGCGAAGATGGATTTCAATCGCATGGTTCGGTGATCAGAATTTTGGGCTATTACTTAAGAGTTATGATATTTATATTGCTTAGGAATAGATAACAACAAGGTTTTCATATGGATTGTAAGGATAAGTTTTTCCGCAAAGTTTTAAAATAAAAGAAAAAGGTTTTGATTTTATTTATTTTAAGTATCCTTACAATGGCATTTGTGAAAAGTTGTTGCTTATAAGATTCCATTGATAGCAATATTGGAAAAATGGATTTGATTCTTTCGGTTGTGGTAGTGTCTAATATTACCAAATAAGGAAAGATTCTCATCACCCAAGGTTCAATTGGACCGAAACTTGGAATCATGCAAGTTGTATAGTATGATGAATGAGAACTTTCAGCTTGGAAAATTAAGACTAATTCCTTATGTGAATAAGGAAAGGACTAAGGGATCGAGTACACATTCTTGTGCACTGGTCAAGTCCACCACAAAAGATCAAGAAGACTATTCGTCATGATTTACTTAAGTTCAGTAAATATGGTTATACTTATAAGTTTAAGTATAAGTCTGTAGCATTGGAGAAGTTTCAATGGGAGACAGAACGAATAAGAAGAATCAAAGTATGGCAGAAAGATAAAAGTTTCTCAAATCTGAAAAGATGGGAGAGTACTTTAGTATCATGTTTACGATCATCTTAATGATTAAGATACCATATCACAATTGGTCCTCTAAAGTCATCTTAGTGCATTCTTATGACTAAGAAGAGGAGTCATGAATTGTTGAAATGGTTAAATCAAAAAGATGAGTCATACTTCGTTCCAAAACAATTCTTAGAGTCATACTCCAAGATTGTAACTTGAGTGACATATCTTAAAGAGGGTTTGTTAACACTAGTCAAATGTAAGAGTAAAAGGTTATCTACTCTTGTACATTTGAAATTGGTAAGTTGTGATGTTTTGGATAAAACAGAGACCAACTTAGGCCAATTGTGTAAAGTGTTAGTCTTGATAAAGAATCTGCACTATCTCTTGAATATTTGACAAGGGAGTCTTATATGTCAAGAGGACAGTGGGAGTCTTAAAGCTCTTGAAAGTTTCAAGACTTAATCAAGAATAAAACCTAAAGTCCTTCACTAGCACACGACTTGAGGTTTATAACCTATCGTGTTGAAATTTTTGTGCCTATTCAAGTTGGCTTTGCATAGGAGTTCTGAGAGTTCTCAATTGGTTGCACAACTACTTGGAAGCAATGGCATGCACCTGAGCTGCCAAATGACAAGAATTTAAGATTGCACAAGTTTAATCAATATGAGTTTGGATTTGTCACTAACCTTGTCTTGTGATTATGGTTTTGACAAATTCACATGGATAAGAACACATACACTATTAAATCTAAGTGTCATAAGGTTTCTCTCCGATTCATGAAAATGATGGTGAGGAAACACTTTCACTAAGTAGATTTTAGCTAGATAGCAATTGTGATATTTGCATTCTCAAAGTCGTTAGTGGAGCGTGTGTGGTTTACCGGCACACTAACATGGACTTGTGAGAAGTGTCAAAGGTCTAAACAATTGAGACTATGATTACGGCATCCCTTTTCATAGTTCTAAAATTGTTTAGACACACATGTGAGCTATCTAAGAGAGGTGTATGATTTTGATAAAGTTTTATCAAAACAATCTAGTATCAGAAATCTGAACTTTGGTAAGAAAGTCAGCTGATTTCTGAGTACATGTCAAAGCTAGTGGGAGCATAAGTGTTATGCTAATAATCATCATGTTAGTGGGAGCATGATAATTATGACAAAGGTTGCAAGTTAGCAATGTTAATTATAGAAAACAAAAGTTTCAATTCGTGAGGTTGCAGGGGTTGAAAAAGTTGTTTTGCTATAATTAAGGGAGAGAAAATTATACTTCATTTCAATTCTAAAAGCTTAGATTGAGATTTTAATCGTATTTAATCAAGGATATATATATGAATTTCATGTTGGAATGGCTCAACATAAGGAAATTCTATATATGGGTCCATTATTTGCGTTCTAAAATTCGCTTATGATTACGGCATCCCTTTTCATAATCTGAATTTTGAGAACTTGGCAAATTGAAATGGAAATATTATAGCAAAAGACTGGTTTAGTCTTTATGTGAGACATCATGAATCGTGGCCCATATGATTCGGATATAAGATCGATTACATGTGCTATATTCATCCTTTCTAAAATTTTCCAAATGTCTGGGGCATTATGAAGGGAAAAGGTCTAGAATTGGATATGACTAAAATGATTAAGCAATTGTCGAGGACAATCTAAGGTTTACCAAAGATTGGTTGCTCAAGGACAGTTGGAAGTATAATGTTAATTCTGGAAGGACCATATTGACATAATCTGTAAGGAGGCAACTCTTGTTCAGAAGTGATAGTCAAAATGGAATATGGAAATGTTTCAAAGTTAGAAATTATTCAATCTGTGTAAGATTAGGAAACTTAATGAAAGAAGGATGTTTCCAAGGAGCTGATCTCCTTTGGAATGCTCTGTAATGATTGTTGTCAAGTCTTTCTGACTTCGTGCATAATCATTAAGAGGATCAATGCATATAAGTTTAGAATCTAACAGATTTCAGTAAATGGCATGAATTTGGAATTCTTGCATTTGTAGTAAGGATTTGGGACTGTGAAAAGAGTATCATTGGAGTGATGTTCAATTGATCTATTTTACAAAGTAAAGATCATAGACAAACATAGTATGCATACTTGGTGTATGGCATGACTAGTGTTTAGAAAACATAGTGTACATGCTTGGAGCATGGGACAACTATTGTTTTAAATTCAAGTATAAAGTTGATAAAACCGAAACAATGAATAATGAGTAATCAGTATGGTGATAAATAAAAGTGTTTATTTATATTCATAGGGTTTGATACCATATTTGATTCATTTATTCTTGTGTTTCACTTTGCATGTTTTGACTTCCAGAATAACTAAGTCGCTCTTCCTGAATGATTAAGTTATTCAAACCATCCACAGTCGGTCATATGTTGGAAGTAGATATGAATCAAGACTGTCATGGGTTGGTTTGTAGAGGTCCAAGTTGGTGGACAAAGTGGTGCTACAACACTCATGAGTGCTCATAAGTTCTGAGTATTGGATTCAACCCGCGCTCATTTGAATCACTTCATGGATTTTATCACGAGTGATCATGAGACGATAATATCTTATATTCTTCAAACCTAGAGATATGAGTTGTTACTATGAGTTGGTTATACATTGATTGCACGAAAACGCATTGGTAACTCGATGTTATAAAACGTGCCTTTGTGTATGATTCAACAAGTAGTAGAACAAGCCATATGAGTCGAAGTTTATCCATTCCTTTTACCTTCGGGATAAAAGCGATATCTGTGGGCCCCTCGATGATTTAAAGATGATACATGTGAGTGCTTGGCCAAGCCAGGACTGATTTGATTTGTTCAATCAGTCAGTCATCATGAATCGGAAATCGGGAAACAACAAATGGACAGAGAGAATGATTGATAATCCATGTCTCAGTCCATATGATATCTAGAATGGAGGAATATATGATCCCTTATCTAATAGACAAGTCATTGACAAAGGTCAGAGTTCATCGACAAGGTCAGAGTTCGACAGAAGCTTTTGAGAGCTACGATTGCTGATCGGTTCCTGAAGTCATACGCAATAATAGTTTTAGACTTATCCAAGTGGGAGACTATTGGATTAATGTCTAAGTCCATAACTATAATTGGTAAGACTTGACCCGACCCGACATGGTCCATTTGCATGATGCCATGCAACCCAAATGGACCATGCCGGGTCGGGTCAAGTCTTACCAATTATAGTTATGGACTTAGACATTAATCCAACAGTCTCCCACTTGGATAAGTCTAAAACTATTATTGTGTATGACTTCAGGAACCGATCAACAATCGTAGTTCTCAAAAGCTTCTGTCGAACTCTGACCTTTGTCAATGACTTGTCCATTAGATAAGGGATCATATATTCCTCCATTCTAGATATCATATGGACTGAGACATGGATTATCAATCATTCTCTCTGTCCATTTGTTGTTTCCCGATTTCCGATTCATGATGACTGACTGATTGAACAAATCAAATCAGTCCTGGCTTGGCCAAGCACTCACATGTATCATCTTTAAATCATCGAGGGGCCCACATATATCGCTTTTATCCCGAAGGTAAAAGGAATGGATAAACTTCGACTCATATGGCTTGTTCTACTACTTGTTGAATCATACACAAAGGCACGTTTTATAACATCGAGTTACCGAATGCATTTTCGTGCAATCAATGTACAACCAACTCATAGTAACAACTCATATCTCTAGGTTTGAAGAATATAAGATATTATCGTCTCATGATCACTCGTGATAAAATCCATGAAGTGATTCAAATGAGCGCGGGTTGAATCCAATACTCAGAACTTATGAGCACTCATGAGTGTTGTAGCACCACTTTGTCCACCAACTTGGACCTCTACAAACCAACCCATGACAGTCTTGATTCATATCTACTTCCAACATATGACCCACTGTGGATGGTTTGAATAACTTAATCATTCAGGAAGAGTGACTTAGTTATTCTGGAGTCAAAACATGCAAAATGAAACATAAGAATAAATGAATCAAATATGGTATCAAACCCTATGAATATAAATAAACACTTTTATTTATCACCATACTGATTACTCATTATTCATTGTTTCGGTTTTATCAACTTTATACTTGAATTAAAAACACTAGTTGTCCCATGCTCCAAGCATGTACACTATGTTTTTCTTAAACAATAGCTTTGCCATACACCAAGTATGCACTCTATGTTTGTCTATGATCCTTACTTTGTGAAATAAACCAATTGAACATAATTTCAATGATTCTAATTTCACACTCCCAAATCCTTATCGAAAAATGTGAGAATTTCAAATTCCTATCATTTATCGAAATCTGTTTAGATTTTAAACTTATATGCACTGACCCTCCTGTAATGAATATGTACAAAGTCACAAAGACTTGTCAACAGTCATTATAAGGTATTCCAATGGAGATCAACTCCATGGAAACTAAGTCTCATATTCAAAGTACATTGCTTTGGACATACTTCTTGCATTAAGTTTTCTAATCTTACACATATAACTTCCACCTATGGAGACAACTCCATATTCTCATTTTGACTATCACTTCTGAATAAGAGATGCCTCTTTTCAGAATATGTCAATATGGTCCTTCCAAAATTAGCACTATACTTCCAACTGTCCCTGAGCAACCAATATTTGGTAAACCTCAGATTGTCCTCGACAATTGCTTAATCATTTTAGTCATATCCAATTATAGACCTTTTCCCTTCTTAATGCCTCTTTTCAGAATATGTCAATATGGCCCTTCCAAAATTAGCACTATACTTCCAACTGTCCCTGAGCAACCAATCTTTGGTAAACCTCAGATTGTCCTCGACAATTGCTTAATCATTTTAGTCATATCCAATTCTAGACCTTTTCCCTTCTTAATGTCTCTGGGCATTTGGAAAAATTTAGAAATGACAAATATTATAGCACATGCAATCGATCCTGTACCCAAATCAAATGGTACACGATTCATGATGTCTCACATAAAGACATGATTCTAGACCAGTCTTTTGCTACAATATTTTTATTTGCCATGTTTTCAAAATTTGACTATGAAGAGGGATGCCGTAATCATAATCGAATTTTGAGAACGCAATATATAGAATTTCCTTAAGTTGAACCAATCCAACATGAAATTCATATATATATTCTTGACTAAAGATGATTAAGGTCTCAATCTAAGCCTTTAGAACTGAAATGAAGTATATCCTCTCCCTTAATTATAGCAAAACAACTTTTTCAATCCCTGCAGCCTCACGAATTGAAACTTTTGTTTTCTATAATTAACATTGCTAACTTGCAACACTAACAATAATTATCATGCTCCCACTAACATGATGATTATTAGCATAACACTTATGCTCCCACTAGCTTTGACATGTACTCAGAAATCAGCTGGACTTCTAGAAATCAATACTTTATTGACTTTCTTACCAAAGTTCAGATTTCTGATACGAGATGCTTTGATAAAACTTTATCAGAATCATACACCTTTCCTTAGATAGCATGCATGTGTGTCTAAACAATTTCAGAACTATGAAAAGGGATGCCGTAATCATAGTCTCAATTGTTTAGACCTTTTGCCATCTGCTTCAAATCTACTTGGTGGAAGTGTTTCCTCACCATCATTTTCATGAATCGGAGAGAAACCTTATGACCCTTAGATTTTATGGTGTATGTGTTCTTATCCATGTTAATCATCAAAACCATAGTCACAAGACAAGGATAATGACAAATCCAAACTCATATGGACTGAACTTATGCAATCTTAACTTCTTGCCACCTGGCAGTACAGGGCCTACCATTGCTTCCAAGTTGTTATGCAACCAATTGAGAACTTTCAGAACTCCTATGCAAAGCCAACTTTAACTGGAATGGGCACAGAATATGTCAACACGATAGGTTATAAACCTCAAGTCGTGTGCTAGTGAAGAACCTCAGGTTTTATTCTTGATTAGTTCTTGAAATTCTTTTTAGGATCTTTAAGACTCCCACTATCCGCTTGACATATAAGACTATCTTGCCAAATATTCAAGAGATAGTGCGGATTCTTTATCAAGACAAACACTTCACACAATTGGCCTTAGTTGGTCTTTGTTTTATCCAAAACATCACAACTTACCAATTTCAAATGTACAAGAGTAGGACACTTTTACTCTTACATTTGACAAGTGTTTTAAACCTTTCTTTAAGATATATCACTCAAGTTACAATCTTGGAGTATGACTCTAAGAATTGTTTTGGAACGAAGTATGACTCATCTTCCTGATCTAACCATTTCAACAATTCATGACTCCTCTTCTTAGTCATAAGAATGCACTAAGATGACCTTTAGAGGACTAATTGTGATATGATTTCTAAATCATTAAGATGATCACAGACATGATACTAAAGTACTCTCCCATCTTTTCAGATTTGAGAAACTTTTATCTTTCTGCCTAATTTGATTCTTCCCATTCGTTCTGCCATACATTGAGACTTTTCCAATGTTTCAGAATTATACTTAAACTTGTAAGTATAACCATATTTACTAAACTTTAGTAAATCAAATAGTCTTAACGAGCTTTGTGGTGGACATGACCAGTGCACAAGAATGTGTACTCGATCCCTTTAGTCCTTCACTTGACTCACACATCCATGTGAACAAGTAAATAGTCTTGATTTTCCAATGCTTGAAAGTTCTCATTTATCATACTATTCAACTTGCATGATTCCAAGTTTCGGTCCAATTGAAACTTGGGCGATGAGGAACTTTCCTGATTTGGTAAATTTAGACACTACCACAAATGAAAGAATCAAATCCATTTTCCAATATTGCTGTCAGTGGAATCATATAAGCAACAATTTTCCACAAATGCCATTGTAAGGATACTTCAAATAAATAAAATTAAACAATTTTCTTTTATTTTAAAACTTTGCGGAAAAACTTATCCTTACAATCCACATGGAAAATTGTTGTTATCTATTCCTTAGCAATATATCATAACTTCTTAAGCAACTGCTCAAAATTCTGATGCGATCGAAATCCACCTTCGCGATCAGAATCAGCATATACTTCCTTTAAGATTTCTCTCTATTCTTTGATTGTTAAAACATCAACATGTGACCCAGTCACATCATGTAATGTGAATCTCACAATAGAACTTAACAGAGTTAGATAATGGGCTCTACCTGATGTAGAGTCAAACTTATTGACTTTAACATCCTTAGGTAAATTTGGCAGCTTTGCAATCAACGCCCCTTCCTTTGGCAAAATAAACATATGGACCCTTTGGTAATGGGACTATCTCAGACTTAGCCTTTCTCTTTACCATTTGGTCAACCGGGTTGACTATGACCAATCCCTTTCCATTGAGAAGATAATGCTTTTTCTGGATTTCCAGTGTCACCATTGTCACTGTCCATAAAGTTTTTGGGAAGTTGATCTTCTAATCAAATTTGCTTTACTATCGTTCCAAATCATTGCTGATTCAGCAGCACCAAGCAAATAGATATGATCATTAAGGTTCATGTCATAGTCTGTTTCATAGTAGTCCCAAAGGAACTCACTATGTGACTTAGAAAGTGATTGAACATCCAACTTTCTCAAGACTTTGACACCCAACTCTCCCGGCTTGTCAATATGTGACTTCATCTCTAAGATGTGATCACACATAGACCTTGCTTGCCATTAGGGCTTGAGTGACCTTGAACTTGTGGGTTAGGGAGAATAATTGGAGAAGGTGGAGGAAGAGAAGTATGACTTCCATGAGCCAAACTCGGGAAGTCATATTCATTAGGAAAGCTTGGTTTGGGAAGATCATTGTTGTCTAAAACAGACATCAACAATGGGATAAATTCACATAAAGTTGATTTAAGTCCTTAATATAACACCCAATATGATATATTAAGGCTAGGATCCAACAACCTATTTATAACTGGAAGAGGGATGTCGTAATCCGAGTTATAAAATAGTTGAAGGTAGGTAAATGACGATTTACCAATTTCCACCATGAAAAACGAAATAATGTAATTATGTTTTTAATTGGATTTGAAACTCCTAGATCTTTTGAGATTCATTGAACTTTTCAATGGCATGTTTCAATCTCGAGTGTGCCCTTCAGGTTTTGTGACTGGGATGCCGAGGATCACAAAACAAGGTGTGAAGTAACCATGCAAATATACTTGGTACCCCTAATATTTACCCCTCAATCGATGTGCCAGTTAACCACACGAGCTCCACCGATACTATGATAAATATTAAGTTACCCTTTGCCTACTTTGTTATATCCAGGTTAGTGTGCCGGTTAACCACACACGCTCCACTAACGGTTTAAACAAAGTGCAAAGTGTAATTTCATGGATTAGCACCTTATTCACATTTTCCTAAGTAACTAAGATTGGGAATTTATAAGTGTTTAGTTACTTTGTATTTATCATTAATACTTTTAATGAAGGGAGAATTATAGTCCTTGTCCTACCCGTTCGGCTAACGACCCTCCACCAGTCAAGGAAGCGGTGGGTGAGAGTGGACACCCATTAAACTGCCATTTTATAGGCAGTAACCTTATACCCCCCTTATAGACCGGCTTCGTGAATGAGGCCTACTAACGGTAAGACTGACTTGCTCTTATACATATATTTATTATTAACTTATAATACTATAAAGTATAAGGGTTGAATTTTAACTTTTAAAATTCTAAGGGCTAACTTGGAATTAAAGTATTCATGGGGAAAACTTTACAAATTCCAAAACTTGAGGGCAAGTTTTGAAAATATTCAAAACTAATTAATTACATAACTTATGTGTTTAAAGTAGTTTTAATTAAAAAAAACTCTTCAAGTTCCATAACTAGAGGACAAGTTATGGAAGACTTTAAACTAATAAAAGAATGTAACTTTTCTTTATTTTTGTAACTTATGGAACTAATTAAGGTTACACATTTTATCATTTAATGAAGTGACTCTTGAGCCTCCATAACTTGAGGACAAGTTATGGAGTCATAAAACCATTTAATGAGGACAAGACTCTTCATTTTTGTAACCATTGCCAACTTTTTATGAGTTTTATGAAACTTAAATGTGACTTTTCATATAACTTGAGGACAAGTTACAAAAACACACTTTAGAATCAACTCTTAGATTAAAATGGATTGAAAACACATAATCAATTAACTTTTCTATTAATCTAATAAACTCATATGAACAAAGATAATTCACATCAAATTTTTTTCAAGTAATTAGCATAACTTTTAAACTAATACAAAACATGAATCTATTGACAATTATCTTTGAAATTGGATTAGCATGAACATTACCACATCAAAAACAAGTTTATAAGTCCAAAAACATCTAAGGGTAATGTTCCTAGTCCATTTCTAGCCAAAAAAAGTCGAATATATGCTGTCAGGGGTTCCAAAATTCGATTTTTCAGCTAATTTTGCAAGTATAACAAGAAAACAAGTCTTGGCTCTGATACTACTGTTGGGTTTTGAGCATTCTAACACTCCTAAGTGTACATGCAACCCTAAATACCTTGGATCTATGTTTTCTCTATTATACATGCAATTATGAACTTTCCAAGGTATTACCCTATCTAGCATACAATACTTGATACTTGGGTAATCAAATGGATAGAATACATACCTTTGTTTGATGTAGCTTGTATCCATGAAGCTTGAGTGCCTAGTGTCCCAAGTGTGACACCTCAAATGGTTCACACAACACCAAATGCACATGGAATGACTTGAGAGAAATGGAACACTCCTTGAAATCGTCTAGCCCTCATATTCACACATTAGTGCATGATTTCTTGAGCCATGGGATTCTTTTATATGGTGGCTATTAGGGTTACACCATGTAACTCATAACTTTACCCATTCCTTATGCTCCATGAATTTTAACCTCCATGGAGTATCCATGGGTCACCCCATGGACTTAGTCCAACATAAGGAATCTTGGATCATAAGCCCACATATATAAGAATGAATGATTTACATAATCAACCCATATATTTAATTAGTCTCCTTTTGATCACTTAATTAATTCCAAATTAATTCTTGATCAATACTAATTAAATAACCTTATTAATATATTAGAACTTATAATATATTAACCAACCTTAAGTGTTATTTCTCTCATTATAGTCTATCCAAATGCATGATGCCATGCAACCCAAATGGACCATGCCGGGTCGGGTCAAGTCTTACCAATTATAGTTATGGACTTAGACATTAATCCAACACTACTAACACGAGGGTTCTGATGTTTTGAAGCTATGAACTTTCATGAAATGGTTCTTACCAGATTTCCCTATGATTGTTTGGTGTACACAAACCAGATATAACTACAACTGAACCTAACGTATTCACTAAGCTATCATAATTTACTCATTAGAGATTTCAAATCTTATAAGAACATCGTGATTCAATTTGGACGAGGAGATAATCACGATTATGAGCAATTATTGGGGTTTTCGGAAACGTACCAAAACATAATAGGGTTCTTTGATGCTTCCTCATTCCCTGAGGTCAGACTCCTCCCGTTTCCTCGTTGTTCTTCTCTGTTGGGCAGTCTCTTTTGTAATGTCCCATTTATCCACATGTACCGCACACTTGAACTAAGCTAGCATCGGTAGTGGAAGTGATGTGTTGAGTTGGGGTCTGTACGGAACAAGTTTCCTGGCCATCCTTAATCCTTGGACAATTTCTTTTGTAATGTCCAGGTTCACCACAATTGTAGCAAACCTGACCCATCTGTATGCCTGGAATCGAGGTGTTTGGCTGTGCAGGTGCCCTGCAGTATCGCGTGGTGTGTCCTCGCCTATTGCAGTTCTCACATCGAAGTTCGCGGCACTTTCCTACGTGGTGGAAGTTGCATTTCTCGCAACTTGGAAGTTTTCTAGCATATTTCCGCGCTGGCGTTGGCACTGGTTGGGCGGATGTGGTGGTTGTAGAAGTTATCTCGAGTTGTCGTTTCTTGGCAAGTTTCTGAGACGACTTGTTCTTCCTCTCGGACCAAAATTTCCGTTTGGCGCTCTTAGGTTTGGGAGTTGGAGTGTTCTCTTGGACAAGCCCTTGTTGATTTCCTGGTGTGTTGTTACAGCTTGAGGCGTGGAAGTCGTTCCCATTTAGGTTGTTGGCATTAAGAACAGCTAGAGCGGCTGCTACGGCTGCTGTGACAGTAGCTTGGAACGTAGCTGAGTCCATCTGGAGGATTGGTGCCTTACTGGTGGATTGGTTCTGCTTCTTCGGAGGCATGATCTGCTATATGTCAAGAAAAGAGTTTGTGAGCAACAATGGTTGCCTCTGGATGTATCCTAAATGTTTGTCTATGCATTGATATTTCCCGTTTTGCTAACTGATTCTTTGATTCGACCCACATCCCCATGATGTGGTCTTAGCAAGGATAGAAAAGATTCGAGCACACAAAGTTCACATAAAATAAGTTTAAGAACTCTTGTTTGCTCAGCCCATCGGGCTGGCTGAGTAACTCTCCCATTTCTTCGGCTCCAGATGAGATGAAGGGTTAGCTATAAGAGTAGCTACGGGTATCAAGTCGATACGGGATTCAACTTGACGCTCGGGAAAAATCCCTGGAATGTCTTTGGGGAAGACATCGGGAAAGTTGCGGACTTCGGAAATGCTCTCGAGGTCTTTAACTTTTTGCGTCTCATCGACAACACGAGCTAAGAATGCATAACATTCCTTTCGTAGATGCTCCTAGGCTTTGACGTAGGAAATGATACGAAGGTTCGAACGATCTTATCACTGAAACCAGTGAGGACTCCATCAGAGGGACGATTGAGACGAATCGCCTTCTCGAAGCAAAGGACATTGGCACGATGTGAGGCTCATTCGTACTATGCCGATTAGGACATTGAAGCTTTTCTTGGATACTTATATGAAATCGATGAGGAAAAGGAATGATCGTCTAAGGTAAGAGCACATCCTATGATATATGCTTTAACTGAAATACGATTGTTGTCATCATAACTGAAACTGAGATTACATATTTTGGAACTCAGGACCTAACAATAGGTCTAAGTCCTAATATCAAAGAGAAATTTTCGGCAATATGGAAGACAGAGATGTTTACGGGAAAGGGCTACTCAGAACATAAACATGAAAGTTATTCCTTAGGCCAGAAAGGAAGAACGAGTAGAGTGTTCCTCTATTGGCGACGGGCACTCCTCAAGTGAAACCCTAATTCGGTCAGCTGTCGCTCCACGTCAAGCAGGCGTCCTTCATACTTTGACTGGCGAGCTCGGAGCTCTCGGGTTGTAGCTAACTCTCGCTGCAGAGCTTCATTGTCCCTCATAGTTCTCCCGTGAGCAACTTCAAGATTACGAATGTGGTTTGTGTTGGCATCCGAGTCTGTCTTAAGTTCCATAGTTCGTTGAAGGGTTGCCACACCTAGCTCCACATTGTGAGCCACTCGGCGTATCGGGATTGGAAGGGCCCTGTCCATGGGGCCTCCTTCGTTCAAATTGTAGAAGTTGCGGTTTCCGTCGTATGGGAGGGGTTGGTCTTGCTCGTGGCTCCACCTATTCAAACTCCCGACCCACATAGGATTTGGACCTTGGAATCCAACTTGAGGGTTAGGATTTGGTATTGGGGTCACTTGGGGTAGGTTCTCGACTTCGGGTTCCGAGTCAGTCTCTTCAGGAAATGGTTCGACAAAGCCATCGTCCAAACGAATTTCGTGGTTTCCTTCTGGCTCTGGCTCGATCCACCCGCCATCTCCTTGGTTGGGAAAGTACGGGTCGCCAGGAAGATGGAATCCAGCCATGCTATCTACGCGAGGTGATGGTAAAGGAATAGTTAATAGGCATCGAATCTAATAATACATCCAATGTATCATGGCTACGTGCTTGATTCTTGAAGGATGGATCCTTGGGTAAGTTTTCGGCTTAGTTGTTATAGCATCCTAAAGTACTCCTATAGTATTTTAATCCTTATGTTTGGCTCTAGAACTCCTCTAGTATCTAGGTAAGTTTTAGACTTGCTGTAACACCATAATCACTCCCAAGCACATGTTGATCATGTCTCGAATGAATATAGTTGATCAGGCTATATTGATCCTAGACATGATTACATAACTGCCCAGGTTTAACCGCAGTGTCCAACATCCAAATACTTTTATTTTGTTCTACTTATGACACAGATTCCGGTACTCGGGTATACTTGTATACTTTGTTATAAAAATACTTATATTTTTGAAAGTATACTTTTAGTTTAGAGCACTTAGGCCCCTTAACGTTTATAGTTGTATACCATGTAAGGTTCGGTATACTTAGTTCACTATAAACAATAGCTCTGATACCAATCTGTCACACCCCAAAACCGAAACGGCGGAAACGTTCTGGGGCGGAGGACGTCATGCGTAGTATCACAACAATTGTATCATAGCAAGCATAGTAAACACAACCAGACATTGAATACATACATGAAAAAGGTTTACATTGTTTAATACATAGTTTTGTTCATATCAAAAAGTAAAGACGTGGCTCTAACGCTCCGCCTTCTCCGAACTTCTGGAAGTACCTGTCTACTAATTCCCTGAGAATACAAGCAGTTTTGAAATATATCAGCATAAAGCTGGTGAGTTCATAAGCGTTTAGTTCAGGTGAAAGAAATGTTTCTTTAATCCTTTGAAAAGTGTTTCCCAAGGAAAATCCTATATTTTCTTATGAAGAGCGTGTTTGAAAACCCATTCCTTCCATGACTTCCGGATTCATACAAGGTATGAATAATTCAAGGTGTCGTGGGAGGAATATGAATATCTGAAAGTTGCATGTTAAATAATTCGTATTTAAATAGCCGGTTTATCCCGGGAAAATCCTATATTTTCCCAAAAGGTTGATAGCTGGTTATCTATTATGGTATGAGGTGTACAAGTATCTACCATACTTGTATCGTTAGATGTAGTTTCTTTGAAAAACCTTGTTTGCTCTCAGTGAGATGTATTAGCCTTATTACATAAATAAAACAAATAAATAAGTAGTGAACTAGATCCTAAGGGTATTACTAATGCCCTCTAGTAATCAAATTGGTTATTACTTTGATGTTAGTTCACTTGTTTCATTATTACAAAAGTAAATTTTCGCTACCTAGGTTGTGAGTGTCATAACCGTACTTAGAATGGATATGGCACGTAACGGGGCCAATATCTTTTTATGACTTTGTCACCCCTGACCTAACGGTCCCGCTGTAGCTGGCAGCGAAGGTGCGGGATAGTCAGTCCCGTATAGATCTATACACAATAGCCACGCTCTCCCTCCAAGAGATTCTGGTTACAAGGGTTAGTCCTACACTCTCGTATCCGGTGGAGTGTTACCAAGGACGTGTCTCAAAACTTATCCTAACAAATTTACAAGTAATAATACTGAAAATCCTGTTTGTGTTTAGTATGAATCCTTTGCAAAATATAACATTTTATGACAAGATTCACAAGTTCCTTGCTTTAGTTCTGAAAACTGTTTCTACGAGTTGATTTCTTAATTGTTTGGTAAAACTGTTTTCTGTGTTAAAAGCATATTGAGCATATAATTATTTTAAACAAAATAATATACTTGATCACAAGTTTCCTTGTACTTTTGCTTGTATTCTCCCCCTGAAAACATGAAAAACTCGGAAAGGCGTAGGGGTATGAACTCACCGTTTGATGTAGGATCTGGGTGTATGATCGGTTAAGAATGCTGAGTGTCAACCGATGTTTCGTACGCAAGTGGATCCTATTAACATGTGATAACACATATGTGTGTTAGAATTAGGGTGTTTCATGACTAAACATGACGGGAAACCACCCTAAAGACTTGGAAATGCTTGTCGGGACCCTATATGATCAAACAAGGGAGGTGCACGGCCAAAAGAGTGTGTGTGCGGTCAGCATGTGTGTGCGGTTGCACACAGGAGTGTGCGGTCGTACAGGGGGCGTGTGCGGTTGTACATGGGAGTGTGCGGCCGTACAGTGTGTGTGTGTGCGGCCGTACACAGGGGTGTGCGGCCGTACACTCTTCATTCATGCTCAAAATGTCGATTTTCAGGTGTTTCAAGGCCAATACCAAGTCCAACTAGCAAATGAAGGCCAAACTCTCACCTTGGAGAGTGTTTAAGGTGTGTACGGCCACCTTATGAAGGTGTGCGGCCGTACACCTTCAAGTGATGAAGAACACGAAGAACATGAAGAGTTTTAGGCTAGATCAAGGTGTCTTACCAGAAGAACAAGCTGATTGATGGAGTAAATCACGTTTTTGAGGCCTTTAGAGTGTTCTTGGATGAAGTTTTTAGAGAGAGAAAGTAGAGAGAAAGAGTAGAGTGCAGCCAAATGAAAGGAATGAATGAAGAGGGTCACCTTATATATATAAGGGTGAGTGTACGGATAGAGGGTGGGTGTGCGGCCGCACACTCAGGTGTACGACCGTACACTCCTCCCGAGAGGGTGTATGGCCCGGTTTTGTCTCTAAACGACTTGTTGACTCATTTCTAATCTCATTCCCGGCTGTACTCAAGCTCAGAACACTTAAACCTACTCTTAAACGGCGTTAAAAGGTAACGGAAATCAAGTTAAATGTTGATAAAGTTGACCAAGTGTATAGAATAAAAGTTTCGGGTTGTCACACTTCACACACATGGTTGGAATCTTTTATGGTTGGCAGCCCGTTCACCATCTGTTTGCTTGTTAATAGTTGTAGACCTTTTACATACAAATGACCATATCGATAGTGCCATAATCTTGACTCATCATCCTTGCTACTTATCATCATATATCCTTCTTTTCGTGAAAAATCTACTGGAAACATCCTATTTCCAGTCATTTTTGAGTATAATAGAACTTCACCATTTTGTTTCTTCACCACACAAGCATCATTCTCAAATTCTACCTTCAATCCATTTTCAATTAACTGGCCTACACTTATCAGATTGTGGGCCAGACCTGGTGCAAAATGAACATCATTGATGAGTTTATCCTTTCCTTCGATGCAAACCGTCACAGCTCCTATTCCTTCTATCGCAACTGGTTGATCATTGCCGAGACGAACACGTGATTTTCCTGTCTTGTTTAGGCTTTTGAACTTGTCACGTACACCGGTTATATGATTAGAGCATGCACTATCTATATACCATATCTCTTTTGTGACATCAACCGGATGAATGTGGGTCATGAACAAGTAATCTTCCTTCTCTTCAAATTCCTCTTCAGTGTACTTTGCTTGGTTTTGCTTTGTCCAACAATCTTCTTCTTTATGACCAAACTTCTTACAATGATCACATTGAACTAGTGACCCTTGTGATCTCCCTCGACCACGACCACGAAATGATGCTCTGCCTCTTCCTCGACCAAAGGAATATCTACCTTGTTCTCCTTCGATCTGAAATGCACGTTCTCCATCTTGAGTCTGAGATCTATTGATTCTTGCTTCATGTGCTTGTAGTGAGCCCATCAGTTCATCAAAGGAAAATGTTGCAATATCCTTTGACTCTTCAATAGCCGCCACAACATGGTCGAATTTAGAAGGTAGACTCCTCAGTACTTTTGCAACAACAACTTCATCAGAGATTTTATCTCCATAAGCACGCATCTGAATCACAATCGAAGATGCTTTTGCCATGTACTCTGGAATGGTTTCACTTGGTTTCATGTTTAAGGTCTCGAACTGCCTTCTTAGGGACTGGAGTTTAACTGTGATCACCTTTGCTAATCCTTGATATTCAGTTTTGAGAATGTTCCAGGCATCTCGTGATGTGACTGCTGCAACAATTCTGGGAAAGATTGTTTCATCAACAGCTTGTTGGATGAAAAACAAGGCTTTTGCATCTTTCTTTTGATTTTCTTTTTGACGTGTCTCATCTGTGCTTGCTTCTGCATACCCATTTTCAACAAGATCCCACAAATCTTGTGACTTGAACAAAGTCTTCATTTTGGTACTCCAAAACTCGTAGGAGTCTCCCTTAAAGATTGGAATTTGAGGGTGAGACATGCTAATAGTGTTGAGGTTCTGTGCCATCAAAACAAACCAGAGAGACTTAGGAATGCAACCTAAGCTCTGATACCACAATGTTGGTTCAAAACAAATGAACAATGCAAAAATGAAGAAAAGCTCTCGTGTATTATTCTATGTTAAACAAAGAACAGAAGGCTGCTATATATAGCAGAACTTATAACTGAAAAAGTAAATGCTGGAAACATGAAAAGACTTAAGTAAAAGCAGGAAATATGAAAGACTTCAACAGTTATGAAGACAGACACGAGAGCACTTATTTCACTTTATTTCAATGACTTTGAATCAGTCTTCAACAATGGTCATTTCAAATGTGGAGTGGATAAATTCGCAACAAAAACATATATCATGGACGAAGTTAGCAAGTTTTAAGCAAACGAGAGATGATTCGAGTTAATTTTTGAAAATATGGAGTAAACACGTTTTCTGACATGTGCACGAGGGACGATTGGTGTAATTTACCCAATTATAAAATAGTTGTTGATACGTTAGTTGTCACCAATACGTTTGCATTGTAACAGAAAACCAAAAGTGGTTATTTTTCCTTAAGAAATTAATTCATTCAGATAAGATATAACATCCATATAGTTGTCATACAAATTAGTGAAATATATAAATCAAATTCATGAGTCTAGGAATCACCTCCCATGAAAATACACTAGTTGTCATAGAAATCAATGAAATATATAAATCAAATTCATGAGTCTAGAATCACCTCCCAACACTAATTACATTTTACTAATGTAGAGGTAATTAGAAAAACTTAACACAACTAAAAGACTGTAAATATTGTATTGGTTTGGATGGTTTTATACAAATGCTCTTATCGTATAATTAGGGATATAATAGGTTTCAAAACCGGACCGAACCCACCAAAAACCCGAAAAATAAAACCAAAACCAGATATATATATATATATATATATATATATATATATATATATATATATATATATATATATATATATAGGTTTAGGTTCTATGGAAAACAAAAAAAAACCCTAAAAATCATAAAAATGCATAAAAAATACTTAGAGATCACAAAACTTTTTTTTGAATTTTTTTTATCAAAAAATCGCAGCTTTTAACATAAAATCGCTGATATTTTTTTTGAAAAAAAAAATTGATTTTTTATTTTTTTTTTCAACGAAATTGTCAAAAAGGCTGCGATTTTTTGATAAAAAAATTCAAAAAAAAAGTTTTGTAATGTCTAGGTATTTTTTTTATGCATTTTTATGATTTTTAGGGTTTTTTTGTTTTCCAAAAAACTCTTCCCTATATATATATATATATATATATATATATATATATATATATATATATATATATATATATATATATATATATATATATATATATATATTGAGGAACCGAGAACCAAACCGATTAACTCAGTTCTTACACGGTTCTGGTTCGGGTTTGGTTCTATGTTAAATTCATTTGTATTGGGATGAAATTGGTTCCAAAAACGAAAAATGAAAATTTAAGGGTGCGTTTAGTTGCGAAAAAATGGGCCGTTTTCCGGAAAAAAATTCCAAGAAAAATGAGAATTTTGAAAACGCGTTTAGTTCACCTATTTTTCTAAATTTTTCACGGAAAATGAAAATTTTTCGTTTTTAAAATTACAAAGAAGTTGGAAAATTTTGGAAAACTGATAATCATTGTTTTCCACATTTTTCTAATTCCAAAATTTTTCTAAAATATAAACACCCACTCCAACCCCATCCACTTCTACCTACTCTCACCTTAACACCCCTAACCCACCACACCCCTACCTACCTACACTCACTCCCAAGCCCACACTCACAAACACACACACACACACACACTCCAACCCCCACACCCACAAACAAACACACACACACACACACCAACCCCCAGAAACACACACACACACACACCAACCCCCACAATCACACACACACCGACCCACACCCCCACAAACACGCACACACACGACCAACCCCCACAAACACACACACGCCCCCTACAAACACACACACACACACCAACCCCCACAAACTCACACCCACCCCCACCCCACACCCCCACACACACACCCAACACCACTACCACAATCACCGACCTACCATCACCATCACCACAACCCTCGTCTATTTTTCTAAATTTTTCACGGAAAATTTTCCGTTTTCTAAAATTACAAAGAAGTTGGAAATTTTTGGAAAACCCATAATCATTGTTTTCCACATTTTTCTAATTCCAAAACTTTTCTAAAATATAAACACCCACCTCCCAACCCCTTCCACCCTACCTACCCTTACCTTAACACCCCCATCCCCACAAACACACACACACACACAAACACCCACACACACCAACCCCCACAAATACACACACACACATCCACAAACACAACCCCCCCCCCCCCAACACACACACACACACACACCCACACCCACACCCACAAACACACACACACACACACCCACACCCACCCCCACCTCCCACAAACCCCCACCCACCCCCACAAACACACACACACACACACCAACCCCCACAAGCACACACACCCACAAACTCACACCCACACCCACACACCCACCCAACACCACTACCACTACCACAATTACCGACCTACCATCACCATCACCACCACCACATCACCACCACCACCGCCGCCGCCATCACCACCACTGCCACAATTGCCGCCGCCACCACCACCGCCTGTCATCACCACCACCGATGCCACCACCACCACTGCCCCCCGCCGCTCCCCACCACCGCCACCGTCCCCACGCCCACCCTACCACCACTACCGTTTTCTAAAAATGAAAACCGATAGAAAAATACACATCTAAACACGTTTTCTAATTTTCTAAAATTGAAAATGAAAAATGAATAAGTTTTAACTAAACGCGTTTTTCTAAATTTTCCAATGAAAACCGAAAACGGAAAACAAAATTTGAAAAGAAAAAACGAAAAACAGAAAATGAAAATTGTTTTTCCATAACTAAACGCAACCTAAGGAACTGAGAACCGAAATCGAATACCCCTATGCGGTTCCAGTTCGGTTCTTCATTTAATTCGCACATCCCTAAATCACATTCTTCAAAAAAAAAAAAAAAGATAACTTGATATGGCAGGGCCTTGTAGAACTTACTAGAGTTATCTCACACGCTCGCATGTTTAATTGAGTGGTGCAACAAGAAAACATGCGACACTCGATAAATTTGATGCCAAGTTGCCAACAATACATAATTTGAAACAACAATACTCCAGATTCCATAATGCAATGTGTCCTAATAAACTTCAGAATTTGAAAAATCCTATCTGTTTCTAATGCTTTTGATTTATATTTTACAACGTTGATGCAGTTTGACACATGAAAAAGGTTACCTGAGACGCAACACATATGAACAGACATCCGTATTCCTTGGCTGAATTATGATCTCAACAGGAAAGAGGAAGATGATATTTCAAAAGGGTAATAGTCATAAAGACAGATTAAAAATTAAAGCAACAAAATTCAGAGTTGTGCAACAAATAAATATCTAACTAAAATGCATATAACATAGACAGCATATTTGATATTTCTAACCACCACGAGCTTCTCTTCTAGTGGCATCATGGAGCAGCTCGATGTCAACTCCCTCTGGTGGTAACTGCACATATCTCACCACTGATCCTCGAATGAAACAGTTCCTCACTGAAAGCTGCAATATCATCAAATTTTAGCAAACTGATATTATCCCTTCAAAGCAATTGATATGAAGTTTATTAGATACCATACTCATCAAAAGTTCTAAAATACATCTCACTTTTATACATAAATAGTTCAAAGATTTTCCACGAAACAAAGATGATCACAATCAAATTTCACATAATCTAATTATCTATGAATCTCTGACTACTGAGATTAACATCAATTTCACATAACCTAAATCTCAAAATAAGGTGTTACCATCGATCGACACAGCACATACCGAATATACAATTAGCTCAAAGATTTTACACTAAAAGAAACGATAATAATCCAATTCTGCATAGCCTACTGAGATCAATGTCAATCTTGACCAAAAACGCTAAAAAAAACACAAAGAAAGCAAAATTAAGAATCGTACCATGTGAGGGAACTTTTCTTGATCAACGACCCTGGTGTTCTCAAGCTTGATATTGAGATACTGATCGACCGAATGAAGGGTTCCTCTTATCGCTAAATCATTCTTCAGTTCCACAGTCACTTCTTTTCCCACCAAATCCTTGAAGTACGAGAAGAACAACTGCAACGATATCAAGAAATTTATGTAAAGATTTGCAAATCAAAGAGATGAGTGTATAGAAAGGAGTGATTTACCATTTTTTAGGGTTCCTCTTTCGCTGTAATTTGAGCAAGTGATGAAAAGCCCTTTTCCAAACTGAACCCTAAGGACGGTTGACTCGAACATCACGGTCGTAATATAGCAGGTTGACCCAAAATTATTACGTAAATTTAAAAGAAAAGCGTTTATTTTGGATAGACTAAACTGCAGTCTCTTAGCTTTGCTTAAAATTGTCACTTGTCTAAAAATATTTGGATTAGTATCAGAGGTCCAAAGTTTTCATTTTGTTGCTTGTTTGGTCCAATATGTTTTGATTTTTTTCAAAATGACGGATTTGCCCCTGTTAATATGATTTTTTTTTCTTATTTGTTTTTCTGATTTTTAGATTTAAAAATAAAAAATAAAAATAAATCTCTCTCTCTCTCTCTCTCTCTCTCTCTCTCTCTCTCTCTCTCTCTCTCTCTCTCTCTCTCTCTCTCTCTCTCTCTCTCTCTCTCTCTCTCTCTCTCTCTCTCTCTCTCTCTCCAGATGAACACACAAACAATAATAAAAAATCTAACATACAAGAACACATAAAAAAAATATGAATTTCCTAAATCCTAAACTTGTAACCATGACAGAGATCGAGTTAAGTGGTTTAGAATGGAACCCCAAATATACACAAATCCAAATACACACACAAAGATACATCGATCTGCATAGTTGGGATGTGAGGCAGAGTATAAATCGCCATCTGAACACGTGAAGTCTCTCATTCTCCGTCTTCAAGATCTGATGAGTCGTCCACCGTGTCTTTCCTTCTCTGGCGACACCCTCTTCAAGATCTGATAAACATCAAGGGGTGACGACAAGAAAACTTTAAATGTTCAGATCTCGATGATGGTTAAGGGTGATAAATCTTCTTCTTCGGCATGAGGATTTTCATCTGAAACCCTAAACGACGGCTGAAACCCTAAAAACTAGAAGGGTGGCAGCTGAAACCCTAAATACAAGCACACACGAAACCCTAGCGACGCACCATCTCCGATATGTTTCGTCCTCCATCATTTCGTCTTCGGATCTGGCAATGATTTTTAGGGGCAATGAAATGATTCGAGTTTAGGTTTCATAGTAGAAATCAATTTAGGTGGTGGTGAAGGGCCTTGAAACACCGAAAAGGGTTTCATATCAACTGTGAGAGGGATAATCGGAAAAGGACAATTGTGGTGGTGCTCTTGCAGATCTTCACGGGGCTTCTAGGCAGCTGATGAAGGCTATCAAACGGATATACATTGACGATGGCCATGAGCGGCGGTGACATGGATTAGATATCCAAAAAAACCCCACATTGGAAATATCCGTTCTCGTCGGATCTTGGTCTGATGTCGTCTCTTCCGGCTCCAATGAATGCTCCGGCAAGTGAGAGATTGAAAGTGGGCTTCAACTTCAAGACATTGTGGTGGATTTGGGGCAGGAGGATTGTCATCGATTTGTGGATTTGTGTTCACAGAGTAAACACACACTCAAATACGAGAGAGAAAGAGAGAGAGGGGGAGAGAGAGAGAAAGAGAGAGAGAGAGAGAGAGAGAGAGAGAGAGAGAGAGATTTACTTTTATTTTATTTTTATTTTTTTAAATCTGAAAATCAGAAAAACAAATAAGAAAAAAAAGAAAATCATATTTACAGGGGCAAATCCGTCATTTTGAAAAAAATCAAAACAAATTGGACCAAACAAGCAACAAAATGATAACTTTGGACCTCTGGTGTTAGTCTAATCCTTTTTTGACCAAAGTGGCAATTTTGAGCAAACCGCATGGACCATTTGTGCAGTTTTAGTCTTTTGGATAACATACAGAATGAAAGTGAAACCTTGCCATATATCTTTAAAGATTTTTACAAATGTAACTTCTGTAACATCCAGAAAATTAGACAAAATTAAAATTTTTCAAAAACATCCCAATAACCATAATTATTTACAAAATCATTGTTTTAAAAGTGTTAATCAACAATCAAAGTATCCCACAATCTAAATAACATAATCTAAAGGATGTGCATGATCACGCATGCGTCTTGTCACGGTCATCTGAAGTATTTGAAACAATAAACTGAAACTGTAAGCCAAAGCTTAGTGAGTTTCCCCAAAGTTCCCACCACACAAACATATAACCAAACAAATATCGGGTATTCGGGTCCACAACCTTTTGGTTGGATTACAACCGGTCTATAATCTTTCGGTTAGAATGCCCCGACCCACAACCTTTCGGTTGGATTACCAATACATATTGGGTCCACAACCTCCTGGTTGGATTACCCTCGGTCCACAACCTTTTGGTTGGAATGCCCCGACCCACAACCTTTCGGTTCGAAAACAGTAACATACTTCTAGGGTTCTTGATATTCAATAGTTGTTTTCAAATCATAGTGAGAACATAGATCCTTTAGGGTGCATGTGAACTTAGGGTTTATGTTTTTCCACCAAAATAGATTTTTTGTAACATATAAAACTCATCAGTGGTATCAGAGCCATTGTTCTCATTGATCTTGCACAAAGTTGAATATATCAAAATTAGGGTTTATAGAAACTAAACCCTAATGGAGGCATTTTCAAAAATTACAAGGGTTCTTGAAACCCTAGCCTCCACCCTTAGGTTTTTTGATTTTTGTAGGGGTTTCTAAAACCCTAGCCTCCTCTCATATTTTCGATTACTTAGGGCAAGTTAGGTTTTCCTTGTTTGATAATTATTGTTTTAAATAGTTAAAATAGAATAATTAAAATTGGATAACCCCAATACCCTTATTTTTCGAAAATTTAATTAATTGTTAATTAAAAAGATAAAGATTAAATCATAATTAGATTTAAATTAATTTAATCATAATTAGATTTAAATTAAATTAATTAATTGTTAATTAAAAAGATAAAGATTAAATCTTAATTGGTTTTATTTTAAATTATATTAATTTTTATGTTAATTTCGAAAATTTAAATTTAAACCTAGTATTTTAGAAAAGTTTTAAAATACACCTTATACTATATAATTAAAAGATTAATAATATATATATATATATATATATATATATATATATATATATATGACAAGTCAGTCAGATCGCTAGTATGCCTCATTCACGAAGTCAAAACTCTAAGGGGGTATAAGGAAACTGACTATAAAATGGTAGTTGAATGGGTGTCCACTCTCACCCACCGCTTCTTTGTTTGGTGGAGGGTCGTTAGCAGAACGAATCTGATAGTGCATTAACTTCACTAAAAGTATAATGCCATTAAAGTACTAGAACTATTTTTATAATCACACTCTTAGTTACTTTAGGAAAAATGTGAAAAATATGTTAATCCATGAAAACGCACATCACGCTTTATATGTCGTTAGTGGAGCGTGTGTGGTTAACTGACAGATTAATAGGGACTATAAAGAGATATGATGGGCATATCGAGAATTATCATTGTTGATGGAGCGTGTGTGGTTAACCGGCGTATCAATGTGAGATGATAAATGACATCGAGGTTAGCAAGTGGGCTCGCATCGTTATTCACATATCGTTAGTGATCCTCGACATCCCAGTCATAAAAGTGAGAACATAATATGAGATTAAACATGTCATTGATAAGATTTAATGAATCTCAAAAGATCTAGGAGTTTCATAAGATTGAAAATAGTAAAAGCCTTACCTGCCTAAAATATATTCAAATTTGATTACGACATCCCTCTTTAAAGTTCGCCTTTGTTCACCTTGAGTTCCTACTTGACTCACTTGGCGGCTATAGTTCCCTTCCTCCGATTGCTCGGGAATCGGCTTGGTTTGCTCGATGGGCATGGTAGGTTCGTCCCTATTTTCATGCAACATCTGTCTCATTTCCTCCCTTTGTTCAGCTAACATAGCCCGAATCATGGCTTGTACTCCAGCCATGGTGACTGGCTCAGGCGCAGCTCCCATTACAACAGGTATTTGCTCAATCACCGGGGGCTGTTGATTCCCATTTCCGTTTGCGTTCACGACTCCGCTTCGGGTTCTAGCCATTCGATCTATAGACGTTTGGTGTATAATGACGATAATTAAGATAGGAAAGATTTTATTTACGATCGACGTGTAAATCTTCCTATTATTCCGAAAAGTTACATGGCAGTTCTAATACCGTATCTAAACGTTTAGAAATCTGAACACATAAAATTTCCAGATCCGGTCGGCAACAGACCATAGATCCGTTCAGACATTTAGCATCATAAATCATTTAGCACATAAAAGCATGTTAGGCATTTTCACTAAATAAGCTAGTGCTTGTGTCTATTCAGGTGTATTACCTAAGACACACTCCTCACAATCATTGCTTAGCATTCTAAGTTTAAGTCTAGAAATAAATCCATATTCCTAGTTCGCTTAAACTAATGCTCTGATACCAACTGTGACATCCCTATTTTCACGGCCAGAAAAGACCGATTTGTGTTTATGCTTTATAAAAATCAGAGTACTTCTTTTAATAAAAATGTTGCGGAATTTGTTCCCAGAAAAACATGATAAATACGTTATCAAAGCATTTCCGAAGAAATGTATTTTTATTCATTTAAAACATTTGGGATGTCATCGTCAATACAGAAACGTAAGCATAAACAGAACTTACATTCATTTACACTAGTGATCTACATCTCTTTTAAATCTCTCAGTGCAAAGTAGCTTCGTATCGACACCTGTGATACAAATAAGCTGGAGTGGGTCAGGTTGGGAAACCTGGTGAGTACATAGGGTTTTCAACCCACAATAATATAATTATTATATTTAAACATCAAACAATCAACCCGATTACCCATCCCCGTTATCTTCTTTAATATTCCTTAAAGGATTATCTTAATGGTCATCTCTTATATCATATGTACCTCTCATCTTTCTACCTCACATTTCCTTATATGCTCGTTCCTAAGGCATGAATACGTAGTTACAACGTCGCCTGAACTCGTAATTCATAGTAAGGGTTAGAGTATCATCGCATGAATATACAGTCACCACATCACCTGGACTCGTAATTCATCACCTACAGGTTATAAGTCTGCTGGTGTTTCCACGGGTTGTCTAGAATATTCCGTGGTCGCCATCTATACTCTAGTAGATGACTACATCTCCAAATTGTCGGACAAGGTTATAGTATCTTTCATCCTACATCACCGATTCATCATCACCTATCCATCACCTAATTATCATCACCTTCCTATCATCACCTATCTCTCATCATTTTATTTCATCACACACCAACTATTTCGTCTACCCATGTTTTATCCCAACGTATTTGTAGATATAAAATAAATATATATTTAAATCATTTAAAACACGTATAAAATCATTCATCCATCATAGACAGCAAGTATTCAGATAATATGCACACATAGCACGTAATTTATAAAATACTTTATATCTATGTGTAAGATGAAAGGGACCATGCACTCACCTGTTAAAGTGATGATTCCAAACTCAGACAGCGCTTCGTTACTCTTAAAACAATTTCCTTCGACAAAACCTAGTATCAATACCACTAGGGTTTAGTCTAACGTTAACCGCGACTAATTAATAGTCTAGCTATTATTATTATTATTATTATTATTATTATTATTATATAAGCGTTAAACAACACTCTTATATAACTCATAATAATACCCCAAATAATTGTTTTAAGGTTCTAATAATGTTACTATAACTAATTAGAAGTTATATTAAAAATAGCTTAGGCGTAGCTCACTTACAGTGAGTTTTTATTAAAAACCGGGCTTCGCTGGAGCAGCGTTTCCGAGCCGAAAGCTTTTCTTCTCGGAGCCGTCGGGCGCTCCGGGGCTTTCTTCTCGTGCTAGGGAGGTTCCCTAGACTTGGGAGGGGTTTAGGGAGGTTAGAGAGAAGTTAGAGAGAGAAAGAAAGGTTTGAAGGTGTGAGGAAATTATGAAGAGTTCATCTCTTATTTATAGGAATTGTATAGTAAAGTAGTCTCCAAGCTTCGTCCGTAACTTTCGCATACGAGCTCCGTTTTTGTCTGTCTTTTTACCGTTGAGTTCCTATTAATGAGATCTTCAACTCTCATTTAGACCTCGTTGGCTAATTCTCATTCTATCTCGGATTTACAAAACTGTATCGAATTCGCCGCGATCGAAAAGTAGAGACTAAGCTTCGTCCATAACTTTCGCATACGAGCTCCGTTTTTGTCTGTCTTTTTATCGTTGAGTTCCTATTAATGAGATCTTCAACACTCATTTAGACCTCGTTGGCTAATTCTCATTCTATCTCGGATTTACAAAACTGTATCGAATTCGCCGCGCTCGAAAAGTAGAGACTAAGCTTCGTCCATAACTTTCGCATACAAGCTCCGTTTTTGTATGTCTTTTTACTGTTGAGTTCCTATTAATGAGATCTTCAACTCTCATTTAGGTCGCGTAAGCCAAAAACCGCTCGAACTAAAATTCGAGTTTCGGGTTATACACTGCTAAGCCGAAACTTCGAAAAATCATAACTTCCTCATATGAAGTCAGATTTGGGCATTCTTTTTATGGACGCTCTCGGTTTAAAATTTTATACGACTTTTGTTTAGATCACTAAGGCTAAAAGTCGCTCCATCGTAAATTCACTATTTACGCTTCCCGGTGCCGTGTCGGTTTTGCCGTAAAACTTCGACGGGCCATAACTTCTTCGTTATAACTCGGATTTCGGAGTTCTTTATATGTACAGAAACCTTGAGAAATATTCTACAACTTGGTTAAGATTATTTATTATAAATAATTATTTATTATAAATAATCTTTTGCCGAAAATTCGTTTTCGACACTCATTGCCTCTAAATTGACTAGCCCGGATCTACGGGCGTTACAATTATCTCCCCCTTAGGATGATTATGTCCCGGAATCATCAACGAAACAGGGTTGTATAATGACTCCATACATTATCTCTTCATCCTAGGTATTAATCGTAACTTCTATGTTCCTTCAAATATGTATCTAACTCTTGGTCTTCTTGACTGCAAGCGGTGCCCGAACTTGCACCTGCTCGTTAGACTCCAAACTATGACATTCGAGTCACAATCTCGATCCTTGATGGAGACTCCTTCTTCTTCTTACAAAGGTTAAGATAAGCTCCTCTGTTACTACAACGTACCGATGTGTCATATTCTAATGACCTCTCATCGTGTGCTTAAACTCAAATCTCTTAGAGTTAAATTCCAGAACAGACTATACCTTCCTTCATGTTCTAATGTGACATAATCACATCTTAAAACTTAGTATCTCTAGCTACAAGCCTTTTTAGCGACAATCGCGATACTTTTATTGATCGCTTTGATTTCAATCTTTTGGTTTAAGTCGGACGCTACATCAAACTTGGTTCTCTGAACCACGTAACCTACTTATCGTAGTCGAACTCAATTTGATATGACCACTAGGGTCGGAATAACAATCATCTTCGATGGTAACGACATACTCGAATAAAACGAAATCAATTACTAGCTTCTTGGTAACCTTGTGACTTTCCCTGATCCAAACGTGAGTCCTGTGCTTCCGGTAGTATAGGCCTCTACTACCATTCACACCTACTCATACTCGTCCAAAGTATTTTCTCGCAGTTTTTCCAAGTCACCATACAAGAAAACCACACAATAACTTAACACATCAGATAACAAAACGAAGGTTTTATATTATTTCTTGAAACGATTACATAGGTGTTCAAGTTCACCCTAGACTATGCCTCTACTAGGCTACATCATACGAAACTATGCCTACTGCATAATCCGATATTCGGGTAAGAAGTCCTCATTCTTGATTCCTCGCGTTGTTGTCTGCTTCATCGAGGATCATGTGGAATGCCCTTGGTTTCGGCGGTGCATTTGGTCTTGCAGCTTTGTTTTTCTTTGGACAGTTCTTTGAAATATGCCCATCATTTCCACATTCGTAGCACTTCTTGTTGTCGAATGTACAATCTCTGGAATAGTGACCGGTCCTACCACACTTATAGCACGTCACTTCTCCATCGCATCTTCCGAAGTGCTTCTTCTTGCACTTCTCACACCACTTGGCTCCATTCCTTCGGTCGTCCAGGTTAGACTTCGAGAACTTTCCCTTATTATCAGGTCTTGAGGATCCTTCCAGCTTCCTCTTCTCGCCAACTTCAACTTTCTCCAGACCCTTTTCTCTTATTTGGGTCTCAAAATTCTTAGCTGCCCAGATGGCGGCTTTCAAAGTGGTTGCTTGTTTGACCATTGGACCAAAGTCCGCTGGTAATCCATTGGCAAACCTGTTGACCTTGGAAAGTTCTGTTGGAACTAAATAAGGAACAAGCTTCATCTTCTCCGTAAAACTTGCAGCGTACTCGGTGATGCTCATTTTTCCTTTCTTTAGGTTCTGAAACTCGTTGTCGATCTCTAGTAGATCCTGCTCAGAACAGTACTGCATTTTCAGTTGCACCAGGAAATCTTCCCAAGACATCTTACTTGCTTCTCCCTTAGGCATCGTATCTGCCAATATCTTCCACCAGCTCAAGACTCCGCTCTTCAGTTGCCTGACCGCAAAGACGGTTTTCTGCTTGTTGCTACAGTCGCAACTCTCAAACACCATCTCCATCTCGGAGATCCAGTCCATAATCTCAACCGGCTTCGGGCTTCCGGAAAGACTTGGTGGTTTTGCACTCAAGAAGTTCTTATACCTTCGCCCATCCTTGTCGTTTCCCCTCTCCGGGTCATCCCTTTGTTCACCTTGAGTCCCTCCTTGACTCACTTGGCGGCTATAGTTCCCTTCCTCCGATTGCTCAGGAATCGGCTTGGTTTGCTCGATGGGCATGGTAGGTTCGTCCCTATGGTGACTGGCTCAGGCGCAGCTCCCATTACAACAGGTATTTGCTCAATCACCGGGGGCTGTTGATTCCCATTTCCGTTTGCGTTCACGACTCCGCTTCGGGTTCTAGCCATTCGATCTATAGACGTTTGGTGTATAATGACGATAATTAAGATAGGAAAGATTTTATTTACGATCGACGTGTAAATCTTCCTATTATTCCGAAAAGTTACATGGCAGTTCTAATACCGTATCTAAACGTTTAGAAATCTGAACACATAAAATTTCCAGATCCGGTCGGCAACAGACCATAGATCCGTTCAGACATTTAGCATCATAAATCATTTAGCACATAAAAGCATGTTAGGCATTTTCACTAAATAAGCTAGTGCTTGTGTCTATTCAGGTGTATTACCTAAGACACACTCCTCACAATCATTGTTTAGCATTCTAAGTTTAAGTCTAGAAATAAATCCATATTCCTAGTTCGCTTAAACTAATGCTCTGATACCAACTGTGACATCCCCATTTTCACGGCCAGAAAAGACCGATTTTTGTTTATGCTTTATAAAAATCAGAGTACTTCTTTTAATAAAAATGTTACGGAATTTGTTCCCAGAAAAACATGATAAATACGTTATCAAAGCATTTCCGAAGAAATGTATTTTTGTTCATTTAAAACATTTGGGATGTCATCGTCAATACAGAAACGTAAGCATAAACAGAACTTACATTCATTTACACTAGTGATCTACATCTCTTTTAAATATCTCAGTGCAAAGTAGCTTCGTATCGACACCTGTGATACAAATAAGCTGGAGTGGGTCAGGTTGGGAAACCTGGTGACTACATAGGGTTTTCAACCCACAATAATATAATTATTATATTTAAACATCAAACAATCAACCCGATTACCCATCCTCGTTATCTTCTTTAATATTCCTTAAAGAATTATCTTAAGGGTCATCTCCTATATCATATGTACCTCTCATCTTTCTACCTCACATTTCCTTATATGCTCGTTCCTAAGGCATGAATACGTAGTTACAACGTCGCCTGAACTCGTAATTCATAGTAAGGGTTAGAGTATCATCGCATGAATATACAGTCACCACATCACCTGGACTCGTAATTCATCACCTACAGGTTATAAGTCTGCTGGTGTTTCCACGGGTTGTCTAGAATATTCTGTGGTCGCCATCTATACTCTAGTAGATGACTACATCTCCAAATTGTCGGACAAGGTTATAGTATCTTTCATCCTACATCACCGATTCATCATCACCTATCCATCACCTAATTATCATCACCTTCCTATCATCACCTATCTCTCATCATTTTATTTCATCACACACCAACTATTTCGTCTACCCATGTTTTATCCCAACGTATTTGTAGATATAAAATAAATATATATTTAAATCATTTAAAACATGTATAAAATCATTCATCCATCATAGACAGCAAGTATTCAGATAATATGCACATATAGCACGTAATTTATAAAATACTTCATATCTATGTGTAAGATGAAAGGGACCATGCACTCACCTGTTAAAGTGATGATTCCAAACTCAGACAGCGCTTCGTTACTCTTAAAACAATTTCCTTCGACAAAACCTAGTATCAATACCACTAGGGTTTAGTCTAACGTTAACCGCGACTAATTAATAGTCTAGCTATTATTATTATTATTATTATTATTATTATTATATAAGCGTTAAACAACACTCTTATATAACTCATAATAATACCCCAAATAATTGTTTTAAGGTCCTAATAATGTTACTATAACTAATTAGAAGTTATATTAAAAATAGCTTAGGCGTAGCTCACTTACAGTGAGTTTTTATTAAAAATCGGGCTTCGCTGGAGCAGCGTTTCCGAGCCGAAAGCTTTTCTTCTCGGAGCCGTCGGGCGCTCCGGGGCTTTCTTCTCGTGCTAGGGAGGTTCCCTAGACTTGGGAGGGGTTTAGGGAGGTTAGAGAGAAGTTAGAGAGAGAAAGAAAGGTTTGAAGGTGTGAGGAAATTATGAAGAGTTCATCTCTTATTTATAGGAATTGTATAGTAAAGTAGTCTCCAAGCTTCGTCCGTAACTTTCGCATACGAGCTCCGTTTTTGTCTATATTTTTACCGTTGAGTTCCTATTAATGAGATCTTCAACTCTCATTTAGACCTCGTTGGCTAATTCTCATTCTATCTCGGATTTACAAAACTGTATCGAATTCGCCGCGATCGAAAAGTAGAGACTAAGCTTCGTCCATAACTTTCGCATACGAGCTCCGTTTTTGTCTGTCTTTTTATCGTTGAGTTCCTATTAATGAGATCTTCAACACTCATTTAGACCTCGTTGGCTAATTCTCATTCTATCTCGGATTTACAAAACTGTATCGAATTCGCCGCGCTCGAAAAGTAGAGACTAAGCTTCGTCCATAACTTTCGCATACAAGCTCCGTTTTTGTATGTCTTTTTACTGTTGAGTTCCTATTAATGAGATCTTCAACTCTCATTTAGGTCGCGTAAGCCAAAAACCGCTCGAACTAAAATTCGAGTTTCGGGTTATACACTGCTAAGCCGAAACTTCGAAAAATCATAACTTCCTCATATGAAGTCAGATTTGGGCATTCTTTTTATGGACGCTCTCGGTTTAAAATTTTATACGACTTTTGTTTAGATCACTAAGGCTAAAAGTCGCTCCATCGTAAATTCACTATTTACGCTTCCCGGTGTCGTGTCGGTTTTGCCGTAAAACTTCGACGGGCCATAACTTCTTCGTTATAACTCGGATTTCGGAGTTCTTTATATGTACAGAAACCTTGAGAAATATTCTACAACTTGGTTAAGATTATTTATTATAAATAATTATTTATTATAAATAATCTTTTGCCGAAAATTCGTTTTCGACACTCATTGCCTCTAAATTGACTAGCCCGGATCTACGGGCGTTACAATTATCTCCCCCTTAGGATGATTATGTCCCGGAATCATCAACGAAACAGGGTTGTATAATGACTCCATACATTATCTCTTCATCCTAGGTATTAATCGTAACTTCTATGTTCCTTCAAATGTGTATCTAACTCTTGGTCTTCTTGACTGCAAGCGGTGCCCGAACTTGCACCTGCTCGTTAGACTCCAAACCATGCACTCACCTGTTAAAGTGATGATTCCAAACTCAGACAGCGCTTCGTTACTCTTAAAACAATTTCCTTCGACAAAACCTAGTATCAATACCACTAGGGTTTAGTCTAACGTTAACCGCGACTAATTAATAGTCTAGCTATTATTATTATTATTATTATTATTATTATTATTATTATATAAGCGTTAAACAACACTCTTATATAACTCATAATAATACCCCAAATAATTGTTTTAAGGTCCTAATAATGTTACTATAACTAATTAGAAGTTATATTAAAAATAGCTTAGGCGTAGCTCACTTACAGTGAGTTTTTATTAAAAATCGGGCTTCGCTGGAGCAGCGTTTCCGAGCCGAAAGCTTTTCTTCTCGGAGCCGTCGGGCGCTCCGGGGCTTTCTTCTCGTGCTAGGGAGGTTCCCTAGACTTGGGAGGGGTTTAGGGAGGTTAGAGAGAAGTTAGAGAGAGAAAGAAAGGTTTGAAGGTGTGAGGAAATTATGAAGAGTTCATCTCTTATTTATAGGAATTGTATAGTAAAGTAGTCTCCAAGCTTCGTCCGTAACTTTCGCATACGAGCTCCGTTTTTGTCTGTCTTTTTACCGTTGAGTTCCTATTAATGAGATCTTCAACTCTCATTTAGACCTCGTTGGCTAATTCTCATTCTATCTCGGATTTACAAAACTGTATCGAATTCGCCGCGATCGAAAAGTAGAGACTAAGCTTCGTCCATAACTTTCGCATACGAGCTTCGTTTTTGTCTGTCTTTTTACCGTTGAGTTCCTATTAATGAGATCTTCAACTCTCATTTAGACCTCCTTGGCTAATTCTCATTCTATCTCGGATTTACAAAACTGTATCGAATTCGCCGCGCTCGAAAAGTAGAGACTAAGCTTCGTCCATAACTTTCGCATACGAGCTCTGTTTTTGTCTGTCTTTTTACCGTTGAGTTCCTATTAATGAGATCTTCAACTCTCATTTAGACCTCGTTGGCTAATTCTCATTCTATCTCGGATTTACAAAACTGTATCGAATTCGCCGCGCTCGAAAAGTAGAGACTAAGCTTCGTCCATAACTTTCGCATACGAGCTCCGTTTTTGTCTGTCTTTTTACCGTTGAGCTCCTATTAATGAGATCTTCAACTCTCATTTAGGTCGCGTAAGCCAAAAACCGCTCGAACTAAAATTCGAGTTTCGGGTTATACACTGCTAAGCCGAAACTTCGAAAAATCATAACTTCCTCATACGAACTCAGATTTGGGCGTTCTTGTTAGGGATGATCTCGGTTTAACATTTTATACGACTTTTGTTTAGATCACTAAGGCTAAAAGTCGCTCCATCGTAAATTCACTATTTACGCTTCCCGGTGTCGTGCCGGTTTTGCCGTAAAACTTCGACGGGCCATAACTTCTTCGTTATAACTCGGATTTCGGAGTTCTTTATATGTACGGAAACCTTGAGAAATATTCTACAACTTGGATAAGATTATTTATTATAAATAATCTTTTGCCGAAAATTCGTTTTCGACACTCATTGCCTCTAAATTGACTAGCCCGGATCTACGGGCGTTACAGCTGCCAGGCCACAGGGGGGTGACTCGTTGCTGTACCGAGAGTTTAGAAACACGAAGCCACCAAAGTTTGATGGGACTCAGGATCCGATAGCCGCGATGAGGTGGATCTCTGACATTGAGGGATGCTTCTACACCTGTTCTTGTCCGGAGCATCTGAGAGTACGGTTTGCGCTGAACCAGCTTCGCTTGGGAGCGAAGGACTGGTGGAAGTTTGTTACGGCAGACTTCACTCCTACAGAGATTACAATGGTGACCTGGGAGAGGTTCACCACCATGTTCCGAGATGAGTATGTTCCCCCGGTGGAGAGGGAACGGTTGGCGCAGGAGTTCTTGTCCCTTAAGCAGGGGACGGAGTCCGTGACTGTGATTACACGGATGTTTCATGAGAGGGCGTTGTTTTGCCCTGAGCACGTGTCTACCGAGCAGGCACATATGAGCCGATATCTGAGCATACCGAGGAGGGACATTCGTGAGTTCGTGGCGAACTCGACATACCAGACATTTGCCGAGCTCCAGGCGAATGCCCGGAAGAGGGAGATTGAGCTAGTGACTCAGGCCAAGGAGGAGGCCGAGTCTCAGAGGAGGGATAGGCGGCCGGTGCAGTCTCAGCCGGCAGCCAAGCGGGCAAAGCCCGCTGATTCGAGATCTGGAGGTCCGAAGGGCCGCACTTGCGGGAAGTGCGGCAAGAGCCATGATGGGGTGTGCAGAGCGGGTGTGTGCTACAAGTGTGGGAAGGAGGGGCATATCGCGAGGGATTGCCCCAAGGGATTTTCGGTTTGCTTCCATTGCAACCAGACAGGCCATCGGAAGGTCGAGTGCCCGTAGCTACTACAGGGATTAGCGCAGGGATCTGCACCTGCTGCTAGAGCTACCGAGGTTCGGCCAGCGAAGGCCGAGGCACCGAAGGCTCGCGGGAGAGCCTTTCAGTTGACATCGAAGGAGGTCCGCGCAGCGCTCGATGTCGTGGCTGGTATGTATTCTTTTATTTATTTATACTGAGTTTGAGATATTGTGCTTATTCTGTGGTATGCTTAGGTACTTTTATTGTGAGTTTTGTACCTGCTTTGGTGTTATTTGACTCGGGTGCGAGTCGATCTTTCGTGCATTAGCGTTTAGCCAGCACATCGGTAACCGACAAGAGGCGTTGAGTCGACCTCTACAAGTTTCTATAGCTGATGAGCGAGCGGTATATGCTACTGATGTGATTCGAGGATGTGTGCTCGAGATCTTCGGTGTGGAGTTCCCGATAGATCTGGTCCCGATTGCGATGGGGGACGTTTGCGTTATAGTGGGTATGGATTGGTTGAGCCGATTTGGGGCGGTTATATACTGCGAGCGGCAGACGGTGTCGATACAAGATCCTAGTGGGGGAGTACTGACTGTGATGGATACACGATGTGGGTTTACAGAGCGAGACAGAGTTTACAGCAGGGCTGCAGCGGGTTTGTAGCTTATGTGATGGATACACGAGGGGCCGCAGAGAGGCCGAGTTCGGTTGATGATGTTCCGATAGTGCGTGAGTTCCCGAATGTTTTTTCCCGAGGAGTTGTCGGGTGTGCCTCCCAAGAGGCAGGTGGAGTTCCGCATCGATTTGGTTCCGGGGGCAGCGCCTATCGCCAAGGCGCCTTATCGCCTTGCGCTGCCAGAGATGCAGGAGTTATCCTCGCAGCTTCAGGAGCTGTTGGGGAAGGGGTTTATTCGACCGAGTAGCTCGCCGTGGGGAGCGCCGATCCTTTTTGTCAAGAAAAAGGATGGTTCACACCGGATGTGCATTAATTACCGGGAGTTGAACAAGTTGACGGTCAAGAACCGTTACCCCTTACCAAGGATCGATGATCTGTTCGATCAATTGCAGGGAGCGTCTTGGTTCTCCAAGATAGATTTGAGGTCTGGATATCATCAGATGAGAGTGCGAGATGAGGATATCCAGAAGATGGCGTTCAGGACTCGTTATGGGCATTTAGAGTTTGTGGTGATGCCTTTTGGACTCACCAATGCACCGACAGCGTTCATGGATCTCATGAATAGGGTGTGCAGGCCGATGTTGGATCAATCGGTGATTGTGTTCATCGACGATATCCTGGTGTATTCGAGATCCCGAGAGCAGCATGAGGAGCATTTGAGGGAGATCCTCGGGGTTTTGAGATCGGAGAGGCTTTACGCCAAATTCTCCAAGTGTGATTTCTGGTTACGAGAGGTCCAGTTCTTGGGGCATCTCGTTAATCAGAATGGGATATTGGTCGATCCGGCCAAGATTGAGGCAGTGATGAGTTGGGAGGTGCCGAGGTCCCCCACCGAGATCAGGAGTTTTCTGGGGTTGGCCGGCTACTATCGGAGATTTATCAAGGATTTCTCCAAGATTGCCGTGCCACTCACCAGGTTGACCCGGAAGGGCGTTACTTTTACGTGGGGTCCAGAGCAGCAGACCTCGTTTGAGACTCTTCGCCAGAAGCTGTGCGAAGCCCCGGTGTTAGCCCTTCCAGAGGGAATAGAGGATTTTGTGGTGTATTGTGACGCATCGATATCGGGGTTGGGTGCGGTGCTTATGCAGAGAGGGCATGTGGTAGCGTACGCATCGAGGCAGCAGAAGCCTCACGAGGTGAGGTATCCCACCCACGATTTGGAGTTGGGGGCCGTAGTGTTCGCCCTCAAGATATGGCGTCATTATTTGTATGGGGTTCGGTGTATCATATACACGGACCACAAGAGTTTGAAGTACTTGATGGATCATCCCAACCTGAACATGCGCCAGAGGAGATGGTTGGATGTGGTAAAGGATTATGACTGCGAGATCCTGTACCACCGGGCAAGGCTAACGTTGTAGCCGATGCCCTGAGCCGTAGGGCGGAGAGTGCTCCGATACGAGATATTTGTATGAGGATGACAGTGATGACTTCTGTGTTGGATACCATCCGAGAGGCCCAGGCAGAGGCTGTGAGACCGGAGAATCGCAAAAGGGAGCAGGTGATTGGACAGGTGTCCGAGTTTGTGACGGATAGCCGAGGGCTCATGACCTTTCGTGGTCGGATTTGGGTGTCGTATACGGGCGGGGCACGTAGCACCTTGATGGAGGAGGCGCATAGATCGATATTCTCGATCCATCCCAGGGCCACGAAGATGTATTTGGACCTGAAGAGAGACTACTGGTGGCCCTGTATGAAGAGGGATATTGCATGGGTAGTAGAGAGGTGCTTGACCTGTCGTCAGGTCAAGGCCGAGCACCATCGCCCGCATGGCAAGTTGCAGCCACTGGAGGTTCCCCAGTGGAAGTGGGAACAGATCTCTATGGATTTTATCACCAAATTGCCGAGGACCGCGAGGGGTGTTGATGCAATTTGGGTGATTGTGGACCGGCTAACGAAGAGCGCTCACTTCCTTGCTATCAGTGAGAGCTCTTCTGCGGAGAGGCTGGCAGAGATATATGTGAGGGAGGTGGTGTCGCGACATGGAGTGCCGGTCTCGATTGTGTCAGATCGAGACGTACGTTTCACTTCCAGGTTTTGGAAGAAGTTCCATGAGGAGTTGGGTACGAGATTGCATTTCAGCACTGCTTACCACTCCCAGACGGACGGACAGAGTGAGCGGACGATTCAGACACTTGAGGATATGCTTCGAGCATGTGTTATGGACTTCGGTGGAAGTTGGGATACATACCTACCTTTGGCTGAGTTTTCCTACAACAACAGCCATCATTCGAGTATTGGTATGCCTCCCTTCGAGCTTTTGTATGGGAGGAGGTGTCGAACTCCCATATGTTGGGGAGAGGTAGGGCAGCGAGTGATGGGTAGCATTGAGATAGTGCTTAAGACGACTGAGCAGATACAGCAGGTCAGACAGAGGTTACTGACAGCCCAGAGCCGTCAGAAGAGTTATGCGGATAGACGGCGATCCGAGCTCGAGTTCCAGGTTGGAGATTTCGTACTCCTGAAGGTATCTCCTTGGAAAGGAGTGATCCGATTCAGGAAGAAACCAAGCTGGGGCCCCGATACATTGGTCCGTTCAGGGTGACCGCGAGGGTGGGTAAGGTAGCATACCGTCTGGAGCTACCCGAGGAGTTGAGTCAGATCCATGATACCTTCCATGTATCCCAGTTGAGGAAGTGTATAGCCGATGAAACGGCGGTTATGCCGCTAGAGGATATTCAGGTGGACGTGAGTTTGAATTTCATTGAGAGGCCGATCGCGATCTTGGATTGGAAGATCAAAGTGCTGAGGAACAAGGAGGTGCACCTGGTTCAGGTCCAGTGGCAACATCGGAGAGGGTCCGAGCTGACTTGGGAACCGGAGTCAGAGATGCGGGAGCAGCATCCAGAGTTGTTTGCAGAGTAAGACTTTGAGGGCGAAGTCTGATTCTAGTGGGGGAGAATTGTAACATCCGGATTTTCAGGTATGTTATTTTTAATTATATATTTTTGAGGATCATTGACCTACTCGACGAGTTGGTGCTATGACTCGTCGAGTAGAAGCGGGGTGGCCACGCAAGTTTAATGAACTACTCGACGAGTCCAAGAGTAGACTCACCGAGTAGGCGCTGTAAGTGGAAACCCTAGATCCTCGGGTTTGGGACCTATTTAAAGGCACTTATAGCCTCATTTGTGGCCACACCTCTCTGAGAAGAAACCCTAATCTCCCCTGGAGCTTGTGAGAGAGTCTTGAGCCTTACTTGAGATTTGTGAGTGCATTTTGGTGAAGGAAAAGAAGATTACAAGCTAGGATTGAGAAGAGGCTGATAGATCTTCTGCTTATTCGTCCAAGAGCTTCTATTAGAGGTATCAAGTTCGAACCTTTCCCTTTCATTTGAGTAGATCTCTCATCTTGAAGATTAGGGCTTCTTTTCCTTTCTTTTTGGGACTTTGAGGATTTGGGGTTCATGAGGAGGCTTGAACTCCAGATCTGGGCCTTTGAGGGTCTTTAGCACCCAAAGATTCCTGCTTTATTCAGCCTTGATGGTATTTATGAGTGAAAACCCCATTTAAATCATGTTCTTGGCATTTCATGCCCAAAATGCCATGCATGGACCCCAAGTTCAGACCTTTACGTGATTATTGGGTGTTAGAAGGTCAGATCTATAGGTTAGAGAAGCAGATCTGACCTCAGAAGGTCATTTGAGTAATCTCATGGACGAAACTCGCCGAGTCCATGAGCGGACTCGACGAGTCGGGTCGTGCTGCACCACGATTGGTGATCAGTAGTAACCGTTGAGAAAAAGGTTAACTCGACGAGTCGAGTGAGGCCTTAGGAGGATTCAAAGGACACGTATGGACTCGCCGAGTCACCCGAGTGCACTCGACGAGTCTGGTCAAAGTTGGACCGTTGACTGGGGTTGACTTTTAGGGTTTGGTCAACATTTGGACTTTGGACCATTGGAGGGGTAAAAAGGTCTTTTCCCCTTCTGAGAGAATATAGGGAGGGATTAGTTTAGCCTTTGAGAGCCGTATTAATTAGAGATAATTACTTTATGTGATTAGGCGGAGGCTAAATCCGATATTCGAGTTCGAGACTTTCCGAGATTACCCGAGGTGAGTCTTCTCACTATACATTACCTCGATTGGTAGCTATGTGCAGACCAGAGGGTCTTATTGTTGGGTTTTGAGCATTCTAACACTCCTATGGTGTACATGCAACCCTATAAACCTTGGATCTATGTTTTCTCTATTATACATGCAAATATTAACTATTCCAAGGTTTCATCCTAACTAGCATATTATGAAGCACCTATACTACAAAGTTCTAGTTAGATGACATACCTTTTGATGTAGCTTGATGTCTTCAAGCTTTAAGAGCTTAGCCCCAATAGTGTGGAAGCCTCAAATGGAATCACAAATCACCAAAACACCTTGGAAGAACTTGAGAGAATATGTATGCACACTAAAATCGGCCCACTCTTATTTTCACACACTTGTGCCTATTTTGTGAGCCAAGGACCCCTTTATATATTATGGAGGATTAGGGTTACATCCATGTAAACCCTAATACCCATGACCTTTCATTTACATAGGATCCATGGGTTAAAAGCTCCATCGACCATCCATGAAAGCTTAGCCCAACCTAAATGAACTTGGCCCATTCCATATATATAAGAGTCCATATTTAATTAGTTCTTTTTGATCACTTAATTAATTCTAAATTAATTCTTGATCAATACTAATTAAATAATATGATTCCATATTAATATATTAGAACTTATAATATATTAATATAAATCATAAATATACTATTCTCAAAAGACTATCCATATAAATTGTGCCGGTGAAGTGCAACCCAAATGGACCATGCCGGGTCGGGTCAAGTACATACCAAATATAGTTATGGACTTAGACATTAATCCAACAATTATGTGTTATGTTTATATTTGAGTTTATGTGCATTGTGTTATATGTATGCTATATAGACCGGGCCGGAGGGTACAATGATTCAGACCGGACCGGAGGGTCCAACGATTTAGACCGGACCGGAGGGTCCAATGAGCTAGACCGGACTGGAGGGTCCAACGAGCTACGGGACTGGAGGGTCCCGCTGAGACACATTGACCGGAGGGTCATATCGAGTTATAGCCTCGAGTGGCTTATGTGTTGTATGTGGTATTTTGGGGAACTCACTAAGCATTTATGCTTACCGTGTTATGTGATATGTGTTTCAGGTACCAACGAGGATCGCGGGAAGGCGCCGGCATGATTTGTACACACTAGCAGAGGATTATGTTTTGAGATTCTGGGATATGTTTTATTATGATGACATTTGATACATGAAATTTTGAGAACATTATATGAGTTTTTATTATGTGGAAAAAAAATTGTTTTAAAATTTACGTTGTTACGACGGAGTCTAAATGAAAGTTGTAGATCTTGTTTTTACCTACGCGTGGAAAAAAAGAACGTTGAAAACGGAGCTCGTATGCGAAAGTTATGAATTTTGAAAATCGGCTGATTTCCACCCTGTGTGCGATGCCACGTGTCAGCATCAGGCTGTGGCTGGCTGTAGCCAGCCTGGCTCACGACGTGAATATAAAAAATTCACGACGTGAACCTTCCTCCAGCCTCCTATAAATAGAAACGCCCCTCTCCTTCATTCCTTACACCTTAACCCTTCATTTCTCTCACTCTCTATACTCTCTCTCTAAGCCCTAAAACCCCCCGAAAAGCCTAGGGAACCCCCTAGCACGAGGAGGAAGCCCCGGAGCGCCTGAAGGAAATCGAAAAGAAGAGCCTCCGGCTCAGAAACTCTGCTCCGGCGGAGCCCGGTTTCCAAGGAAACCCGCTGTTTTGTCAAGGGAAAATTGTTTTGAGATAACGAAGTGTTGTCCGAGTCACCACCTTACCAGGTGAGTGAATAGTTACTTTCATCTTACACATAGATATGAAGTAGTTTATATAAAATACGTGCTATGTGTGCATATTATCTGTATACTTGCTATCTATGCTGGATGAACGATTTTATACAAGTTTTATATGATTTAAACTGTATATGTATTTATATCTACATAATATGTTGGGTAAAACATGGGTAGATGAAATATGAGTTGGATGATGAGTTGAGAGGTGATATAGACCACGAGATAAGGGTGAGAGGTGAACCCTGAGAGAAGCCTTTTACCCAAGTGTTGGCCCCGTCATCTAGCAGAGTATGGATGACAACCACAGACTATTCTAGACAGTCCAGTGGAACACTAGCAGGCTCGCAACCTGTAGGTGTATTTGAACTGTGTATTCACCAGTTGTACTTATAAAACCTATTGACACGTATTGCGAGTGGATTCTCGGAAACGATACTGTCGATAAACGAGATAACTATGGCGACTATGAGACTTAGTGCCTAAACCCTGGCGACTATGAGACGTAGTGCCTGTTGTATAAACCCTGGCGACTATGCGACGTAGTGCCTGTTGTATAAACCCTGACGACTATGCGACGTAGTGCCTGTTGTATAAACCCTGGCGACTATGAGACTTAGTGCCTATATCCTGGCGACTATGCGACTTAGTGCCTGTAGAGTAAACCCTGACAACGATGGATTTCGTGCCCATTCCTTAGGATGATCCTTAGGAATGAATGAACGAGGAATAGCGAATTCTTAAGGTAGATCCTTAAGAGTAAAGAAGATAATGGGGATGGGTAATTGGATTGATTGTTCGATGTTTAAACTTAATAATTATATTATTGTGGGTTGAAAACCCTATGTACTCACCAGGTTTCCCAACCTGACCCACTCAGTTTATTTGTATCACAGGTGTCGATATGAAGTTACATTACACTGAGAGATTAAAGAGATATAAATCACTAGTGATAATGAATGTAAGTTCTGTTTATGCTTATGTTTATGTATTGACGATGACATCCCAAATGTTTTAAAATGGATAAAAATACATTTCTTTGGAAATGCTTTGATAACGTATTTATCATGTTTTCTGGGAACAAATTCCGCAACATTTTTATTAAAATAGGTACTCTGATTTTTATAAAGCATAAACAAAATCGGTCTTTTCTGGCCGTGAAAATGGGGATGTCATAGTTGGTATCAGAGCATTAGTTTAAGCGAACTAGGAATTTGTAGGAAATTTCTAGACTTAAACTTAGAATGCTAAGCGATGATTGTGAGATGAGTGTCTGCTATATTTTAGACACGAGCACTAGTTTATTTTAGGAAAGATGCCTAAAATGTTTTATGTGCTAAATGTTTTATGTTATAGCTATAAAGATGCCTTATATGCTATTATTTGTTCGGATCTATGGTCTATTGCCGACCGGATCTGGAAATTTTATGTGTTCAGATTTCTAAACGTTTAATTATGATATTAGAACTGACATGTAACTTTTCGGAGTAATAGGGAGATTTATACGTCTATCATAAATAAAACTTTCCTATCTTAAATTCTCGCCTCGGTACACCAAATGTCTGCTAGGGTGTACAAAACATTTTTGGTGAAGACAGACTAGGAAATATCCGAGGAAGATGACAACCTGAGCCGAAGAATGTGATGGGTCATGCATCGGTCGTTGCGCCTGCACCCGAACCTATCACAATGGCAGAAGTTCAGGAAGTGATGCGAACCATGATGGACTGATAAAATAGAGGAAATAATAAGGCTTACGATAGTGAATGATACCTATCAGAAGATATCGTAAGAGAGGTATCTTGCCTTTAGAATGCGTCTAATAAATAATACGTCTAGTACGGGATAAGTACACTTTCGATTGGCAGAAAGAAAGAATTTTTGGTATAATCCATAAAGTTATCCCATGGTCTGGAATTTCCAATACCAACCGAGTTGAAGCAGAATTGATGATTGAAGATGTACATGGAAGAAGTCCTAGTAGAGTCTAGGGAAATTTTTTTTATGATTATTTGGACACACTCGTATGTGTTACATTGTTTTGTGATTTTAGGACTTAGGGACTGCGATACAATACTTGGGATGAGTATGAGTAGGTGTGAAAGGTAGTAGATGCATATACTACCAGAAGCACATGACTCGCACTTGGATCAGGGAAAGTCACAAGGTTACCAAGAAGCTAGTAATTGATTCCCTTTTATTCAAGTATGTCGTTACCATCGTTTCGGTAATGACTAAGAAGATAATTGTTATTCCGACCCTAGTGGTCATACCAAATTGAGTCCGACTACGATGAGTATGTTACATGGTTCCGAGAACCACGTTCGATGTAGCACCTGACTTAAGCCGGAAGAATTAATCAAAGCGATCAATAGAGGTATCGCGACGGTTACTTGTAGCAGAACATGAAGGAAAGTATAGTCTGTTTTGGAAGACTCTAAGAGACCTGGGTCTAAGCGTTGCCACATACGATGATAAGTCATTAGAATATGACATATCGTTCCATTGTAGTAATAAAAGAACTTATCTGAAGTTCGTATCCAGTGAGGATCGAGATTGTGACTTGAAGGTCATAATTTGGAGTCTAACGTGAGATAGGGAGCAAGTGCAAGATCGAGCACCGCCTGCAGTCAAGGAGTCCAAGAGTTAGATACTCATTCGAAGGAACAAAGAAGTTATGATTATTACCTAGGATGAAGAGATAACGTATCGATTCATTATATTGCCCTGTTTCGTTGATGATTCCGGGACGTAATCATCTTAAGGGGGAGATAATTGTAACACCCGCAGATCCGGGTTGGTCAATTTAGAGACAATAAGCATCAAAAATGAGTTTTTGATGGAAGATTATTTAGAAGGATTAATCTTTTCCAAGTGGTAGTATATGTTACAAGGGTTCCGTACATATAAAGAACGCCGAAATCCGAGTTATAACGAAGAAGTTATGGCCCGTCGAAGTTTTACGGCAAAACCGACACGGCACCGGGAGACGTAAATAGTGAATTTATGATATAGTACTTTTTAGTATTAGTTATCTAAAGAAAAGTTGTAGTATACATTAAACCGAGAACATACAAAAAAGAACGCCCAAATCTGACTTCGTATGAGGAAGTTATGAATTTTCTAAGATTTGGCTTAGCAGTGCACGACCCGAAACTCGAATTCTAGTTCGAGTAGTTTTTGGCCTACGCGACCTAAATAAGAGTTGAATATCTCATTAATAGGAACTCAACGGTAAAAAGACAGACGAAAACGGAGTCCGTATGAAGGAGTTACGAATTCTTCGCGGTCATTTAACAATCTAATATCCTCGTACTGTTAAATTTGAGATCGGTCAAGAATTAGCCGACGGAGTCTAAATGAAAGTTGTAGCTCTTGTTTTTACCTACGCGTGGAAAAAAAGAACGCCGAAAACGGATCTTGTATGCGAAAGTTATGAATTTTTGAAAATCGGCTGATTTCCACCCTGTGTGCGATGCCACGTGTCAGCACCAGGCTGTGGTTGGCTGTAGCCAGCCTGGCTCACGACGTGAATATCAAAAATTCACGACGTGAACCTTCTTCCAGCCTCCTATAAATAGAAACGCCCCTCTCCTTCATTCCTCACACCTTAACCCTTCATTCCTCTCTCTATACTCTCTCTCTAAGCCCTAAAACCCCCCGAAAAGCCTAGGGAACTCCCTAGCACGAGGAGGAACCCCCGGAGCGCCTGAAGGCTTCGAAAAGAAGAGCCTCCGGCTCAGAAACTCTGCTCCGGCGGAGCCCGGTTTCCAAGGAAACCCGCTGTTTTGTCAAGGGAAAATTGTTTTGAGATAACGAAGTGTTGTCCGAGTCACCACCTTACCAGGTGAGTGAATAGTTACTTTCATCTTACACATAGATATGAAGTAGTTTATATAAAATACGTGCTATGTGTGCATATTATCTGTATACTTGCTATCTATGCTGGATGAACGATTTTATACAAGTTTTATATGATTTAAACTGTATATGTATTTATATCTACATAATATGTTGGGTAAAACATGGGTAGATGAAATATGAGTTGGATGATGAGTTGAGAGGTGATATAGACCACGAGATAAGGGTGAGAGGTGAACCCTGAGAGAAGCCTTTTACCCAAGTGTTGGCCCCGTCATCTAGCAGAGTATGGATGACAACCACAGACTATTCTAGACAGTCCAGTGGAACACTAGCAGGCTCGCAACCTGTAGGTGTATTTGAACTGTGTATTCACCAGTTGTACTTATAAAACCTATTGACACGTATTGCGAGTGGATTCTCGGAAACGATACTGTCGATAAACGAGATAACTATGGCGACTATGAGACTTAGTGCCTAAACCCTGGCGACTATGAGACGTAGTGCCTGTTGTATAAACCCTGGCGACTATGCGACGTAGTGCCTGTTGTATAAACCCTGACGACTATGCGACGTAGTGCCTGTTGTATAAACCCTGGCGACTATGAGACTTAGTGCCTATATCCTGGCGACTATGCGACTTAGTGCCTGTAGAGTAAACCCTGACAACGATGGATTTCGTGCCCATTCCTTAGGATGATCCTTAGGAATGAATGAACGAGGAATAGCGAATTCTTAAGGTAGATCCTTAAGAGTAAAGAAGATAATGGGGATGGGTAATTGGATTGATTGTTCGATGTTTAAACTTAATAATTATATTATTGTGGGTTGAAAACCCTATGTACTCACCAGGTTTCCCAACCTGACCCACTCAGTTTATTTGTATCACAGGTGTCGATATGAAGTTACATTACACTGAGAGATTAAAGAGATATAAATCACTAGTGATAATGAATGTAAGTTCTGTTTATGCTTATGTTTATGTATTGACGATGACATCCCAAATGTTTTAAAATGGATAAAAATACATTTCTTTGGAAATGCTTTGATAACGTATTTATCATGTTTTCTGGGAACAAATTCCGCAACATTTTTATTAAAAGAGGTACTCTGATTTTTATAAAGCATAAACAAAATCGGTCTTTTCTGGCCGTGAAAATGGGGATGTCACAAAGACTATTTAATCCTTATTGGCATATAAACATCAAGATGAAAACCTTGTGTGTACGCATGTCATGAAAAAAAAATCTTACATTGACAAGTTGGATAGAATGAGTGTCGTTTTCCCAAGGAAGTGAGCCATTGATTTGATTCTTCTTTCTCTTCCAAAGTCATATGATCAGTTCATTGAGAACTTTTATATGAGAAATATCGACGTGACCCTAACTGATTTGATCCAAATGTTGATTGTTGCTGAAGCATAAATGATTAAGATCACATCTAAAGCATAAATGCTTATTGGTTCTATTTCCAAAATTTCCATGGACATTGACAATGGTGGTCCATAAAAGATTTCTCTTCCCAATGGAAAGGCTTCGGCCAAAGTCAAACAGTTTGATCGTACGGTAAAGAGAAATGATAGTTATGAGGTAATTCCATGTGTTAACCCCAAAGAGTCTATATGTTTCTATTTCTAATTGAAGGGACATTGGTTGCGAAGCTTCCCAAATTACCTGAAAGATCTCAGAGATAGTGAAGTCAAGTTGTATGACTCTACTTCAGGTACATCCATTATCTAACTCCATTGTTTTAATAAGTTCCTATTCATAGACTCTTAATACATGATGTGATGATCATATTTTGATGTTATTGCAGGATCTAAGAGAAAGAAGGAAGCTTAAGCAGAGTGAGCTAAATTTGATCGTGAGAGATGGACTTCGGTCACATAGTTCGATGATCAGAATTTTGAGCTACTACTTAGGAGTTAGGATAATTTAATAGATTGATATTACTCAGTAGGAGATGTATAGAAACATAGTTTTTCATTTTATGCGTTGTAAGGACAAGTTCTAATTTTTCGTTTATTTTTAATAAAAGTGAAATTTTGGTTTATCTGGTTACCTCATTTTATATATTTCATTGCAATGACATTTATTAAAGTGTTGGTTACATTTATAATATTATCAATATTAATTGTGGACTTGATTCTTATGATATCACTTGTGGTAGTGTCATAATTGACCAAGTGAAAAGAAATCACATCACCAACTGAACAGATACCTGGTGTTGTACAAGTTGTATTGTATAGTGTATGAGAATCTTGTTCATTGGAAAATTATGACTAATTCATTGATCACATGCTTATGTGAGTCAAGTGAATGACTAATGGATCTAGTACATGTTGATATGGACTATTCAGATCCAACACAAAGGATGATAACTCTATTCGTCATGATTTACTAATGTTTCAGTAAATATGGTTGTGTTTATGAGATTAAGCATGATTTTGATACCCTGAAAAGATTCAAAGAGTAGCAGAACAAATTAGAAAATTCTATTAGACAAAAAGATAAAAGTTTCTCCAATCTGAAAGGAAAGGAGATAAAAGTTTTACAATTTCCAGTTTAAATGTTTCAAGTACTTATTGTAGCAAGGGGAAGAGCCAGGTTTGATTGCATTGCATCCACCAAAGATTTTCGAACTATTTGTTTTATGTTTTTACTCTGATGTTTTGAGATTACATTTTATACTCTGATTATCTTTTGATGTACTGAAATGAATGGTTTTATCTTATTTAAATTGAAAAAATTTTACTCTAGAATTTGGGACGTTTCAATAATCAAATTAAATGACAACATTGAGAACTGGAACTATAACCGTTTAAACTAATTGTTTACAATCTATTTAATTTCCTGCATGCTTTTAATTTATATTGTTCATTATATTCTTAAACACCCCCCTTTATGACTAAAGTACCTTAAGCAAATAGCCAAAAAGGTATAGATCAATACCATGTGTTTTTGTGGTTTGACTATGCTTGTCCTGTACTTCGTTTTAGTGCAGCTGAGCAGTCGATTATATGATACTCTTGCACCCCTTTATTTGTTGGGGTTGACACCCTAACACTCCAAAGCACCCAAAAAAGTGGAAATGACAATCACATTAAAAATATTTTTTACCGTGTCCAAAGCCAACGAGTCTGTCCACTTGATAAAAATAGAAATAGATCTAACAACTGGGCACTCAAAATCCCACCATTTACTAATACGACTCCAAATAACAGTAGTAGAATGACAATCAACAAAAACATGCTCAATACTTTCCGACGATGAAAGACATAAATGACATTAAGGCTATGTTTGGCGTACTAGCTGAAAAGCTAGCTATTAGCTGAAAAGCTATCTGATAGCTGAAAAGCTAGCTGTTAAATCAAAAGCTAGCTGATAACTGAAAAGCTAGCTGATAAAAAATGACGTTTGGTAAAACTAGCTGAAAAGCTAGCTGAAAAATGTGAAATGACATAAAAGGACATTTAAATAATGTGTTTTTATAATAAATTAAGGGGTATATTTGAATTTTTTAAAAAAAGCTCCTAAAAAGCTAGTCTTAGGCTATGTTTGGTATACTAGCTGAAAAGCTAGCTGTTAGCTGAAAAGATAGCTGATAGCTGAAAAGCTAGTTGTTAAATAAAAAGCTAGCTGATAGCTGAAAAGCTAGCTGATAAAAAATAACGTTTGGTAAAACTAGCTGAAAAGCTAGCTGAAATATATAAAATTACATAAAAGGACATGTAGAAGTATGTGTTTCTATAATTAATTAAGGGTGTATTTGGAAAATTAAAAAAAAAACTCCTAAAAAGCTAGTCTAAGTAGCTTTTCAAAAAGCTAGCTTAAAAGCTACTTTTTGGCTTACCAAACACAACAACATAAAAAAAGCTTGAAAAATAAGCTAGCTTATCAGCTAGCTGTGGCGCGCCAAACACAACCTTAGTAGCTTTTTAAAAAGCTAGCTTATAAGCTAACTTTTAAGCTACTTTTTGGCTTGCCAAACACGACAACTTAAAAAAGCTCAAAAAATAAGCTAGCTTTTCAGCTAGTTGTGGCGCGTCAAACACAGCCTAAAAAGATTCCATGTCAATACATTTGTCATGCAGGTTCACCTAAGGTTGGCACAATTGTACCATGAAAAACCTACCAACATGTTACCAACCGAACCAAGAAAGTTGGTAGCCAACATGTTTGGTTGGTAGTACCGTACCAATTGAGCAATGTTGGTACGGTAATGGTACAAAAGTTTGAATACCATGGTAATACCGTACCAACCAATTAATATATATATATATATATATATATATATATATATATATATATATGTAAACAAAATCGTATATTTCAACTGCTAATTGTGTTTAGTGTTTGCAGTTTTAAGAACATTATATAATTCATTTGGTCGCATTAGTTAATAGTTATTACAACGTTAAAGCACAAAATTAAATCGTTACTTCAATAATTTTTTTTATAAACTAAAAGAACTACGTAACTAATTTATATACTAAACATCAAAATTACCCGATGTCTTTGTTTATTTTTAAATCTTACAATAGAAAATTAAAATAAATTGAAATATATCATTACCAATTTGTACCAACCAAACTTGTTGGTAGTCAAATATATTGGTACCAATTATCATTGGTACGGTGCCGATAGCAAACTTTTCATACTAATTATAGTTGGTACGGTATATGGTTTAGAAAAAAATGAATTGATACCGTACCAATTCCACCCCTAGGTTCACCGGTGTTGGAATCCATTTGAGAAGAATTCTCCAAAGGAGAATGTTCAATTTAATGTTCAAGGGATTTTCTAATATGCGTCATAAGGACACATATAAGAAGCATTAATTGAAGTGTTAATTCTAAAAAATATTATCATATGATAAACATTAATTATATATAATATTACCATATTTTATTTTATATATATATATATATATATATATATATATATATATATATATATATATATATATAAAGTAATTAAAAAAATAAACCAGTTTATTGGGTGATAAATCCTTCCATAAGAGCTTAACGGCCATAGTCTCGAGTCTTTTTCAAAATTACACCCTCCCTTTAAGCATGCATATACATATTATAGAAAACTTAAGTTATATGGTGTTGTGTGATCAATGATCACATTTACTTTCTCACACCTCTTATGATTTACATGTCATTATATCATCACATCACTCATCATCCTTTCCTTTCAATTTCTTTCCATCTAGGAAATAGCCACACATCATCTCTCATCATTAAATGTGTATTAGGCTGTTATTCAATACAAGCGAAAGGTAAAAAGAGAACAAAAGGAAGGGGAAGAAATGTGACGGGAACTAACCATAGGTTGGGGAAATAGGACGTGATGCGATATTCATGCAGGGAGGCCATAATGCCACATTGCTCATCGCATGGGTGCGGTGCACCCACATTGCCAAGCTTAATAGTAACATTATAAAAATAACTTGAGTTGGTTCAAAGTAAACAAGTACGACCTTTATGTAGGAGGTTGTCGGTTCACATCATTCATCCATTTTCTTGTCCTTTTTTTTCGAGATACTAACATAACACTCATAGCGATATGAGTTGTCCCAATCAGCACAAAGAAGCAACTTCATCTTTGATAACGGGAACTTTGGATGAAACCTATTAGTGGGCCTAGCTTGAAAGTTCACCCCTTTCTCAAGGGCAAAATTGCTATGAATGAATTTTTAGGGTCAAACCAAAATAACGTAAAAACTTGAGGGGGTTCCTATGGATAACTCTAGATATATATTGATAGGCCTGTCAAATCGGGCCGTCGTGTCGTGTTTTTGTCTGTCACGACACGACACGACAAAGTTTTTTGTAACATGAACACGACACGACACAGTGTCGTGTTTTTTTCACTAACACGAAAACGAACCAATTAAAAAACGACAACACGAAACAAAAATAATATTACATAACTATTATTTTATTTAATTTATATTTAATCATATATAACACGAAAAACACGACACACACATGCTCAATCGTGTCAATTTCGCGTGAATTTGTAAACACGAACACGACACGACATCGTGTTTTTTATACTTGACACGAACACGACACGAAAACGAATTCGAATTTTGATTTCGTCCCGATTTCGTTTCGTGTCGTGTATTTTTGTCGTGTCGTGTCATAAATTGACACCCCTATATATTGAGGATTAAATCTACAAATTAACACATAGTCGGAGGAAAAAATATGTAACTTACCCATGAGAAATACCGACTACCCATTTATAGTCGACAAACATCAACTTGCACTATTTCTGTCTTGATTCGGATTCACGGTTGGATCCTCCAAAGGCCACAAGAATTAAATTCAACAAATCTCCTCATTTCAATCTAAAATCAATTGGATCACAAAAACCACAATTTTAATTTTTCATCTTTTTTTCCCTGCCAATCAAAACCCATGATCCTTAGAGAAAATCTTCGAACGTCAGTGTTAGCAGTATAGTACAAAAATGTAGGGATTTCTGACCCTCACACACGAGAAACAGGATTTGGGTTAAATTCCATAACTGATAACTTTTCTCGTGCTGATGTTTAAGCTGTATCTAATGGCCTCTAATGGGTATCTTCCTACCCTCGTGTTTCGTCCAGAACAAGGATTGAATAGAGTACCCAAGGTGATTCTCGTACTTTTTCGGTTTATTGATTTTGTTGGTTTTTAGGAATTTCAATTGGGGTTATTCGGTCAACGTTTTGGTTATGTGCACTGGTTTGATTTGATTAATCTAGAACTGTGTGTGCGATTTTTTTAGCTGTTTGTAGTTATTGATGTTTATGTGTAATTATGTATTCTGTGAAATTGTTGTGGGTTTGATGGATTAGGGTTGGATTGTTTTGGGGTTTATTGGAATAGAGTTTTCGAATAGTTCTTGTGGGGTTTGTAATTATGTGCTAGTGTGCGTGTGCATATTCATTAAGGTTGGAGAAAATATCTATTAGATACATAGGGGCATAGGGCAAGCAAAGCTTAATAAAGCTTTAAGTGAGTTCTTATAAACTTTGAACTCGATTCCTTACACGTTTTGAGTTTATATTGGTACTCAAACTCGATAAAGTTCACCTTTGATCTCTAACTATTCTAGAAAGGCCAGGTGCTCTAGGGCTATTGTTGTTGCATATATGCATAATAAGATGCTGTTTTAACTTAATGGACTTAATTGGGACAAGACGTAATTCGATAAGCTATATATGGTTGTTTCTTTGTGACTTAATGCAGAAAGAACGACTTAATACAAAAAGTCAAGGAAAGGAAACTTTCCCATAAAATTTTTTCCTCATTTCCTATAGTATGCCATAATTTTCTCAGATATATTTTGAACATCATTTAATCACTTGTTCTCTCTGTATGTTTGCTTCATGTTATACACATATTTATTACCTGAATGAACTTAACATATTATCGACATTTTTGTACTGCTATGGTTATCATTCATTACCATAATTTTTAGCTTTTCAGATTATTTTTATGCTGTGAAAATTGCATTATGTCGGTTTCATGAGCAATTTAACTTTTTGAATCATCATATTTGTTGAAACAAAACTCCGTTCTTATAGCAAGACAAAAGAAACACCACACATCTTAACAACGAGTGGTTTTGGTAAAGATCTACAAATGTAAATGCAAAAAGATCATTGTTTCAAATTTGAAATCCCCATTTTGACCTTGTAAGTTTCGTGTCTCACTGTCTCTATTGCAGGACTCTCAGCATCTGTTGCCTAATTATGAACTACGAGAAGACTTGATACGTTCAAGTCCCCTGAATATGGGATCAAAACAAATTGGGGATCCATGGAAATCAACAACAGGGCTATTCAACAACAACAATAACAACAACCAGTTTGTCACAATTGACCCCACTTTTACAAAACCTGTGCTCATTGACATGCAAGGTCACCCCTCACTCTCTTTGTATTTTGAAAACTCACATTCAAAGTCAAAGAATTGAAGTGATAATCTTAATATCTTATAATTTCATGGATGATGATGTTGTTTTGTACAGATTGTTGCCCAAACTCGGAGCTTTTCAGCTATAAGTTTGTGATGCCTGGATTACTTGAAGTAGAAAAAGATGGACATGGAGTAGATCTGTCATTGCTTTCCAACCTAACCGGGCTTCAAACTGATTACAAACCATATGTTCCTGATTTGGGTTACATGGATTCACGGCTTATATATCCAAATCCAGAATTTGATTCCCAGAAGCCATTGATGGACTTAGTTGGTGATCTTGTTCAACATTCTGAAATTACAATCCATGAAGATGGACTTGTGTCATTGACTGGGACTAAGAAAGAGATGAAGGACATACTTTCGATTCTTGCTGAGTTTTACTTGTCAAAGAACTTGAATAACTGGAGAAGACACTCCACTTTGGTACCACAGTTTGATAGGTACGTGTAGATGTGTATATAGATATAATAGGCAAAAACGTGTATACATCCTCTTTTGTTGTATTTATGTTTGTAAAGATTGATAATTTTGTGCTATAAACAGGTTGTGGTTTGATGAAACAAGCTATTATGGTTCTGCTTTGGAGATTGAAAACGTGATTGTTGCTCCACAAAAGAGGTATGTCTATTTATTTATTTTTGTTTTGATCTCTAATTGTCCTGCTACTTAACAGAATTAGGTGTTGTTTCTTTTTGACTTAATGGGAAAAATCTCATTTCCTTCTCCCTTCTTAATTTTCATTCCATGGGGGAGAGGTGTTTTTTTTCCTCATTTGTTCATGGAATGGAATGATATATGATAATTATTAATTACTTGTATTTCTATAATCTTCAATAACAATAATATTTCAAAATTTCAGTTAACTTTTTTTTTTTTTTCAAAAGTAACAAAATATTTTTTTGATTATAATTCTATTTTAAGATTATATTTAATTTAATTTAATATTTTTGTAAACAGTTTTTCTAAAATGATAAATAAATCTTCTTTTTGATATTGATATACATATAGTGTATATTTCATACAACTTGAAATATGTTTATATGTAATTTATTAAGCGATATATCTCATCTCATTAACTTTTTTTTTTTTTTTTTTTCTTATTTATCAGTTTAGTTTTATTTAGTTTTTTTAACTATACATAAAAGACCATATTTGAATCAGTCCTTTTTTGTCCATTCCATTCCTTTGTGATTCCACTCCATCATACCAAACAGTCCCTTAATCCTCCAAGCTATATATTGGCGTTCCTTTTTGACTTAATGCAGAAAGAATAAGTTAATAATAATAAAAAAAAGTCAGGGAAACAAGTTTTTTTCTACAAATTTGTACTCAATTTAATCTATATAATGTGACACAGCCCAGAGAAGAGCAAACAGAAGGCATCACAGAAAAAGAAAAGCAACCGTAACAAGACAACAATCAGACAAAACACAAGCAACTACAGTGAAGCCTGTGAAAGCCTTTTATCAATCATTTTTGACAAAAACCGCAACAGTAGTAAAGCTGCAATTGCAATTCCCGCTTTAAAAAAATCGGGCCCCGAGCTACCAAATCTTCTAACCCAATTCTCAGCCAGCATTGCGGGAACCGGAATCGCGGTTCTTTTTTCGGTCATATGTAAAGTAGCGAGCGGGCGGGTCCCGTTTTGTTCATCAAAACTGCTGAATACGGGCCTTGGGCTTGGGCTTGTGTGGCTCTCGTGGGCTGTGAACAGACTTAGGGATACGATTGTGATGATTAATAAGAATTCAAATAAGAAAAAGGGGTTGAAAGATGAGGAAATGATGAAACAATTGGATACAAGTGTGAAGGAAATTTACTTCAGAGCAGGAGCTTTAATGATGGTGATGGTGCTGAGGCTTGCTTGAATTGGAGGTATGGAAAATAGACAGTTGATGTGAAAATGTGTATTATGGTGTAAATGATGTGTGTGAAATAGGGAAGTCGATTTGATTTGTTATATGATATGATATGGAGTCGATATCAAGTTTTGCCTGAAATAACTACTCCTAATCTGGATACATTCTTGAAGGATCATGAAAATTGAAACAATAATTTTGTTTTTTATTTTTACATTCTTATGACATAAATTGATAATCTAAAGGTGGGTTAAACCTTTGATTTTGAATAGGAAAACTTGAAATAGTTATAGCAAATTAGCGAATGAAGTTGGGGTAGAGCCAGAGGTATTGTATATTTGTATTCTCATGGCCACATTGGAAAGGGTTTAGCTATCTACTTGTTAAACTTTACAAGGCTGCAGGTAGTGGAACTCGGCAACCTTCGGCATCGTCTAGTTGTACTCGGCAAACACCGCGCCGCCACCTTGGTTTTTGTTGCTCGGCATCGGAACTCGGCAACTGCTTGCCGAGTTTAAACCTTCCCTTCAACCAATGAGCTAACGGCTCTTTTTTTTTTTTTTTTTTTTTTTTTTTTTTTTTTTTTTTAAATACCTATAAATACAACCCCACACACCACATCAAAACCTATTTCTCCATTCTCTTTAAAAATGTCATCTTCACCTTCATCCTCAGGTTATTTTTGATGCAGTGTTAGAATCGTCCATAGAGGTCATTTAATCCGTTGAACAGAAGATGGAAGAACTACGTCAATAAAATGACGAAAATGCGAGGCGGAGAAAAAGAAGATACATACAAAGAAATAGTGAAGTTGGTCACTAACGCCTCATGCAAGATTAATTTGATGAACACACGACTTTTCAAGGCTATTATTTTCATCGGCGATTCCGTATGCACAAACATTTGTTTCAACGTATAGTCAACGACGTCATGGAAGCATGCCTATATTTCCAACATTGTGCAGATGCTAGAGGTACATTATGGTTTTATTCCCTTACAAAAATGCACAACCGCACTTCGTCAACTAGCATATGCCACTTCCCCGATGCACCAGATGAGACTCGTAGGATGTCCGGACATACTGCACAACAAAACCTACACAAATTTATGTTATCCTAGATTGCCTCCACTGGGAATGAAACAATTGTCCGAATGCATATTAATGCCAATACACCAAGGTGATCATGGTTATCCAACCCCAGAACACAAGTGATAAATTTTGTTTTTCTTCCATATACTTCTATTTCTTTCCCCTGCCCTCCTTTCCCTCCCCTCCCCCTTCTTAAATTTTACACTCAAGAACAAGGTTAATTATTCGATTAGTAACCTCTAGTTTCAGTGCTTCTCTTCATATAACACCAACCATACACAATATTTGTACTCTTTAACGCATATACACATGATAAATATTTATAAAAATATATGTAGCAAATTAACATACATAAATTGATAATACATCAGATACAAACAACAAATACCGTTTTAGTTTCAAACCAGCACCCACCAATACCATATATTAAAATGTCACTTAAACGACACCGTCTTCCCATTAGCACCCATACTTGATGTGGCCCGCAACTTAAGCCTTGCACGGCCAATGAAAGTGGACACCTTGTCATTAAAACTATCGTTCCCAGCAACCGTTTTTGCATCTCCAATATCTGAAGGAGCACTCATTTTCATTTTCATACGACCAATAAAGCTATCAAACCTTGCCTCACCAAACGTCTTCTGATGATCACCCAACTCTTTACCACCATTACCATTACCATTGCTATGTTTCTCCACATTCTTACCAGAAAAATGAACATTCTTAACAGATTTTACCTCTGGGGGAGGAACAAACTCGATCGGAATCTCTTTTCCTGAAAAGGGTTGTTGAAGAGCCATCGGTTGAGTGAAAGAAACACGAGGTTTTGATGAGAATGAAGGACGAAAGCGACCAAATGTAGCTTTACGAATCCTATCACATGAACCCCTTGATGGAGTTTGGCTTGATTGGTTTCTTGCCATGCATGTGTTGCAAATGAAGGTGAGGTGTATATGACCATTTAATAGAAGTATGGCACACGTTAAAGTGTAGAAACAGCAACCGAGTTCATCACTGTTTACAAGCTAAAAGCGATTAAAAAATGTCAAAAAAGGTTTGGCAAACGATTCTGATCACACTTCTAACACGTTGTATATTGAGTCTGGATCGTATGCGGTTCTCTCTTATGCGAACTTTCTCGTGTTAAAATGGAAAAGATGGCGAAAACAACTATTTCTTTCTCAAATTGCAGGTAGAATCAGATTCTTCATCACCCAATAGGTTAACGGGGCCTCAAAAACTAATGATTGTTTTGGAAACATCCAAAAACAGGAATCAGATTCTGGGATTGGCTTCAAAAGTCTAAATATGCAACATTCTAGGATCTTATGTAAAATACTAAAATATGCTCTTGTCAAAGTTAAAACCTCGTAACAATTATCTTACTAGTTACTAGTGACTGGTGAGTCTTTCTATCTACAAGGTTTATACAACGGAAGGCCTAAATTTGGGAAGTGTTCTTTTAAGAAATCGAAACTGTATTTTTTTTTTTGTCGATAAGACATCAGATAGATCCCCAGTAGTTTGGCGATTTTGTAACAATCATTTACGCGAAGTTAATTATACAACAAGAATACGAAAATTAACAAAAACCAATTGTTCAAAGTTTCACGCTTTCTTTTCTGTTTGCCTTCAGTCATTACGTCTTCGAATAGGCAAACAGGGGCATCATAGTTTATGGATATGTTTTTTTTTCCTTAACGTGGATGTTTAAGGTTTAGCCAAAGTAATTAAGCTGGTAAAAATGAAGCAATCGGGCCGAGTTGACATTTAATTACATGATCAGTCGGTTTAATAATTTAGAGTAAATTACACAATTGGTCCCTTTGATTTTGGTTAGTTTGTATATTTGGTCGCTAACTTTTTTAAAATCATACCAACTGTTTCGATTTTAGTGGCTAATCAGTTTGAAAAGACAAATTTAGCCTTGCTGAATTTTTTTTACTTTTTTATATTTATTAATTTATTCCAAAAAAGGCTAATAAAATGTGGGCTATTGATTCCTCTCTTGCCACCCAAACACGAGACAACCTTTGTTTTCTTGCCTTTACATCCGTCGTCTATAGGTCACCACCACCAAACACCCCTTCTTCCTCATCCCTCCTCTATCCTCTCTCTTCACCGGAAACATGCATCACTCGTTCTCTTTTTCTTGCTTTATACCAACGGAAGAACATAAAAACTTGTATCTGCCTAGTTTTTGAAATTGCTCTCGATATTGGTTCTGAAACCATTAAGTTCTGAAACCATTGACCTTTGGAAATCCGATTGTTCAGAACCCTAATGGCTTTCATATCACATGACAAACCTCACCGCACAATTTGTGCGCCATGGTGTGGTGTTACCGCACGAGTGTGGTTCCAGATGGCATTGACCGTACCCTGCTCTCATACTCTCCAATGTTAGAAAAATGTTCCAACTTTTTAATAAAACAATTTAATGTGTTATATGTACCTGCGTACTAGTTTTCTGACTTTTTAACGGTTTTATATGTTTGACCCGCTTTTAGCTACTTTGTTTTAATCTTCATATGTCAATATAAACCAATGTAACTAATCATTGAAGTTCAGAGAATCGATTTTAAGTTTTGTAATATACGCATTCTTTAATTTATGATCTTATACCAAAAAGTTGTAGACATATCTCTTAATAACATTAAGAATTAAAGGAAATAAAATGCATATGCTAGCCCCTGTCTAATTAGATTAGATAACCATATATAAGTTATTTGATAAGTTTAGAACCAGATTCACAGCGAATCAAAACATTTGATGACATATTTGATCACCAAGTTTGAGTTTTCATATAGAAAAAAACTTCAAACATGAAAGTTCATTATATAAGAACTTGACCATTTTTAATCATATCCGGAACTATATACATACTACATACTACGTGGGTGTTTGGATAGAGAAAAAAGAGGGTGCTTATTGTTTATTGTTTATTCCCATCACAATAAGCTAAGTTTAAGTGTTTAGATATGAATCCTTAAAAATCAGCTTATTGTGGTAGGGATAAGATAAATAAACTGATTTTAATAAGCATCTCCTCCTCGGCTTATTGCTTAGACCGGAAGGAGTGGGAGGGAAGCTTCCCTTACTTTTTGTGGGCCATACCCTCCTTTCCCTCATTTTTTTCCCTCACCTAAAACCCAATGAATGGGTGGTTCACCCCTTGCCGTGCTCACTCACGGCCACCCCCTATATATACATATTGCACAAAGAGCTTGCTGACAGGAACAAACATTGATTTCCCTGAGGATGCATAATTTTTAGTATGCGCACGACGTCGAGGAAAATCTAGGCCACGGGGCTCATTTTCAGGTCATCGTGTCGAGGAAAATAAAGGCAACGGGGCTAGTTTTCATGTCATCCTTCGAGAAATCAAGGCAACGTGTCGAGGAAAATGAAGGCAACGAGGCTAGTTTTCAGGTCATCGTTCGAGAATTCCAAGGCAACGTGTTGGGGGTGGCCTCATACATGGGTCGTGGGGCTTGGCTTGGCTTGCCCTGTTGGTGCTCGATACAGCCTCACGATTCAAGATTTTAATAAGCATCTCCTCCTCGGCTTATTGCTTAGACCGGAGGGAAGCTTCCCTTACTTTTTGTGGGCCATACCCTCCTTTCCCTCACTTTTTTTCCCTCACCTAAAACCCAATGAATGGGTGGGAAGCCCTTCCCTAACTTTTTTTATTAAATAAAATTAATTTTTTTTATGATTTATAATTTTTAAATTAATACTAAACATAAAATTTAATTAAAAATAAAAAAACATTTCATTAATTAAAATAAAACTTACATTGAACCTAAAATTTAAAAAACTAGAAAATTAAAAAAAAAAAAAACACAAACTAAAAATCAAACAAACCAACAACGACCTACGAAAAATATTTTTTCAGAATTTTTTCCCTCTTCTTCATCACGAGCTTGAGAGCCGGCCCCAAGAGATGATCGACGTTTTCCATAAAAAACTTCATATCCTCAATTTCTTGTCTCTCCGCCCGCTCCTTTTTCCTTGTTTCTTCTTTTTCTTTGTCGAAAGCTAAACGTTCGGAGAAATTAAGATTATATCGATCAAACGACGATGTTATTTTCCGCATTTCGTCAATGTCCCCGCTGAAATCGGATGCACCCGAAGAAGTCCCTTTTCCCTTTCTCTTCGCTTTGTCCCTACCCATTGGGCGGACAATTTCTTCTAGCTCGAGTTCGTCATCCTGATTTAAATCTAGACCGACCCGAACATCGGAGGAGGTTGTGTAACCACTAGAGCCCGTTTTCGTTCGCTTTGATTGTTGGACTCCAAAAATAAAATATTGCTTGTATTTTTTCCACCTAGGACATCGAACCAAAATTTTCCAACAATCGTGCCACTTGAATGATTTTCCGACTTCTTCAAGGTAAAACTGCAAAGCTTCTTGAAGTATTTGTTCGTCCCATTGGCCATTTTTCCGTTGGGTTTTTAGGTTGTTGTACAACCCGTTTATTTTTGAAACCCCCTTTGCTATTTCTCGAAACTTCGAATTCAGTTGATGTTTCGTACGGTAGTCGTCACCTTTTTCTAGCTCCTCTCGAAACCGTTCTAAAATGCGAAACCAAAAATGGTCTCCCGGTTGTGCGTTTCCTTGAATCGGATCTTCAGAAATGTCAGCCCAAGATTTGACCAAAACTAGCTCTTCGTGTGGAAGCCATGCAGTCAGCTTTTGTCTTCCCGGTTGTGCGACACCCTCGCGCGCTTGTTTTTCTCCTTTACGTCTTTGTGGGGGTGGTGTGGGTTGAGTTTCAGGAACCATCTCTTCTTCTTCCGAGTCATCCAACTCGTCGACAAGTTGGCGTTGTTGGTGGGTTTGGGTTTGAGTTTGAGTTTGAGTTTGAGGTTGAGGTTGATTTGGTGATTGTTGATCCGGAAACACAACAAAGTTTGAAAACATTTGCGGCGAAACATTTAGAACTTGCATCGGGTAATATTGTCCAACATTTTGGTATTGGAATTGTAGTGGGGATTGAATGGGAGCATCGAGTTGGTGGCGATAAACTTCTTGTGGTGATGAATCGATAGCAAAAATGTTTCGAGAAGGGATGTTTATACTCGAACCATGACTTTTTTTTCCTTCGATTGGAAGGTGGGGTTTGATTGTCCGGATTCATTTTTTTTAGAAGAAAGTGGAGAGAGTAGAAGATTTGTGTGAATTTTGTTTGATGGTAAATAGTTGTGTATTTATAGGTGTGTAAAAAGGTTAAAAAAAAAACAAAAAAATGGATTTAAATCCATTTAGCCGTTACAGCCCAAATTTTTTTTTTTTTTACCGTTATTCAACGGTTGAATTTTAAAAAATATATATATATATATATCATCGAATCACAGCAGGAGAGAGAACGCGGGAGAGGTTTCCCTCACCCATTCCCGCACCACCCTTCCCCGCGCCGACGGTGCGGTGTTCCGCCGGGCGGGAACCTCCCCGCGACCGTTCCTTGCTCCCACTCCGTCCGGCCTTATTGCTTATTCCCACCGCAAATAAGCTAATAAGCAATAAGCTAATAAACTATAATCTAATTTATCCAAAGATACACTTAACACAAACTTAAAATTAAAACTTGAGGCCGAAGTTCAAAACTTCAAATTTACTTGCGGGCTTATTGCAAAAACCAATACACAGCCCGGCCCATTTTAGTTGTATTACAGTTTAGTGAGTTTACAGACGCCGAAATAAAACCCTTGACGCTTCTACAGTTCTGAGTGATCGATCCCATCCGTAAAACCCACCAAAACCCCTCTTCACCTCTGCAACACTCATTTATCCGTCTCCGTAATCGTCTACGTCCATCAATGGCGTCCGTGGCCTTCAGAAACCCTAATTCTAGGCGTTTGATTCAACTATCTCCCCAATTACGTTCTGGTTGTCGAGGATCCGTTGTATCTGCTTCTGGTTTCCCAGCCATTGAATCGCTTTCTGGAAATGACAACGCGACTGCTTCTAATCCGTGGTGGAGATCCATGGCCACTTTCACCCGAACGTAAGCTTTTCGAATTGTTTTATTTATTAAATTATCCAAATAATGTATTTTTATATGAAGAAAGTCAGTGCGGTTGCACATTGATCTAAATTACATGTGCTTTAGTTATCCAAATAATGTAACTAAATTTAATCATTTGATATTAGCATCATTTGTACAGATTTCTTTCCCTTGCTATTTATAGTAAATCATTTCTCAGTTGATTTTAATTTGACTTTTTATGTCAAACCGATTAGTTTTGAACTTCGAGATTAAGGTTGGTGATCTTATTCAGCTTTAGAGTTCATACAAATTGACAAATGCCTCCCTTATGGAATTCATTTTGAAGTTAACCAGATTATTGTATTTCCTACATATGAGGCTTGTGTGTGTTTCTGTCAACCTGAAAATATGGTCTGTTCACAACAGTGTGGACTGGAAACTGATACCACCTGAGAAATCTATTACTGCTCTTGCTATCTGTTGTTCTATTGGTTGGAAACCCCTTTTAACAAATTTGTTGTGGTAAATTGATAAAATTGTCTTGTGCATATTTCTTATGGTGTGATTTATCTCTTTCAGAAAACCTCATGTAAATGTTGGAACAATTGGACATGTTGACCATGGAAAGACAACACTAACTGCTGCAATCACAAAGGTTGGATTCCCTGATTCTGGCTCTTAGTTCATGTTCTCTCTGTTACTTTTCTTATTTTCAAAGAAATCATATCTTATTAGTTGGCTAAGCTGTGTGTTTTCTGTAGGTGCTGGCAGATGAAGGGAAGGCCAAGGCCATCGCCTTTGATGAAATTGACAAGGCACCTGAAGAGAAAAAGAGAGGAATCACAATTGCCACGGTTTAATATATTCCTCTTTCTCTCTGTTTGATGCAGTCCTAGACATATGAGATATTTAATATCTTAATCCATATTTGGTTATGGTTTGTTTATGCAGGCTCATGTGGAATATGAAACCACTAAAAGGCATTATGCTCATGTAGATTGTCCTGGACATGCTGATTATGTTAAGGTAAGATATGTTTTTCTATTTTATGGCTCCATTGATCAAGTAATAGGTTAGAGATTTTCTACATTATGACATGCAATGAGGAAGGTTTATCAGATCATACAGTTAACTGGCTGTTATAAGACTGTAGTAAAATTTTACTTCCTTCGTATAAGTGTGCACATTTTGGAGCATATATTATCTGAACTGAAAAGTTGCTAAATGGGAAAAAGTAATTTATTACACAATGTGAACTGGTTTAATCATGTGAAAACTTTGTCATCTCTGGCTTTCTACACTTGTTGCAGTTCTTTATAGATTTTTTATTTAATTTATAGAACATGATCACTGGTGCTGCTCAAATGGATGGGGGGATTCTGGTTGTCTCTGCACCTGATGGGCCTATGCCACAAACAAAGGAACACATCCTTCTTGCTCGACAGGTTCATTGCTGACAAACCATTAACTTGATACATTTCAATGAAACTAGACTCATTCATTGTTTCTGCTATTTGCAGGTTGGTGTTCCTTCACTTGTGTGCTTTTTGAATAAGGTTGATGCTGTTGATGATCCTGAGTTACTAGAACTTGTGGAACTAGAGCTTCGAGGTAAAACTGGATCTTTGTCACTTGTGTACTGCTAACATTTAGAGTTTTTAAAAAAAAAAAAAACTGTTTATATGGTTAAATGCAGGATATAGCGATGTACTTTCTTTGATTGGTTTATTATAGCATCCTACTCTTATTTCTTTCTATAAGTGGGTTAGATTATGATACATAAATGAATGAAAGTATGTTGCTATTTCTTGCATTTAGGTCTTACTTTATGATGTTTGTGATGTATTTGAAATAAGTTTGTGATTGTGGCAGAGCTTCTTAGCTTCTACAAGTTTCCAGGGGATGAAATTCCCATTGTACGAGGTTCAGCCTTGGCGGCTTTACAAGGCAACAACGATGAAATTGGAAAGAATGCCATTTTGAAACTGATGGAAGCTGTAGATAATTACATCCCTACCCCTGAAAGGCAAAAGGAGAAGGCCTTCTTAATGCCTATAGAAGATGTTTTCTCAATTGCGGTATTCAATCACAATGATCTCAAAATTTCTATGTTTTTAAACTGGTAGTTTTCTATGGTAGCCTTATTTTTTAATTATAATTATTATTTTTTGTTTGAACTTGAAGGGACGTGGGACTGTTGCCACTGGTCGTGTTGAACAAGGGACAATTAAAGTTGGAGAGGAAGTTGAAATCATGGGGTTGATGCAGGTGAGTTGTGGTTTTCCTTGGATCTATTTGTCTGAATAATCAGTGACTGCTTAATATTTATGTTTTTTATTTGTAGGGTTCAAAAAAAACAACTGTTACTGGTGTTGAGATGTTCAAGAAGAGTTTAGATCATGGGGAAGTAAGTTATTGTTCTCTTATACATACAAAACAAGTGGCAATTTCATCCCATAAATAATCATCATGTATAATATATCTTTTTTTTTGGTGGTAGGCTGGTGATAACGTGGGACTTCTTTTACGTGGTATAAGCAGGACTGATATCCAGAGAGGACAGGTAATTCAAATTGTGTTTTCCAAGTTATTAATGCAAAGTCTTGTCTTAAAGATTTGATTAACAATGAGGTTTTTGTTTTGTGAACAAAACAGGTGATTGCAAAGCCTGGCAGTGTAAAAACCTACACAAAATTTGAGGCTGAAATATACGTGCTAACAAAGGATGAAGGTGGACGCCATACAGCCTTCTTTTCAAATTACAGGCCTCAGTTTTATTTGAGGACAGCAGATGTGACTGGGAAAGTGGAATTGCCTGAAAGCGTAAAGATGGTTATGCCTGGAGATAACGTCACTGCTGCTTTTGAACTTATTACACCAGTTGTTCTTGAACCAGGTATGTATACTAATACTATAGAGTTAATTGAGGAGGGCAAATTAGGAAATGGGTAAATTTGTATTGTAATTAATGTCTATCTATGGTTTTACATTACAGGGCAAAGATTTGCATTGAGGGAAGGAGGACGAACTGTGGGTGCAGGAGTAGTGTCAAAGGTGATAAGCTGATGATGAATGGGAATAGAAATGTTGCTTTTTAGTTTTTATCTTTTTTTTTTTCTATTTTCTCCACTTGGTTATCAGAAGAAGAGGTAAGAGACATAAAATTTGCAGCACCCATTATTTTTGTTGTTTGTCTTCATTGAAGAGCATTTTAAGTCTTTACGAACATAGAAAACTTGTCTTAATTGTGGGTTGGAATCCTAATAAGCGAAACCAATGAAAAAAAAATCTCTCCAGAGTAAAGTAATTATTTGAAGTAATGGATATTCATTTTGAGTTGACATGTCCGCAGATGTAGTCTACACAATTTCATCGGCAAAACCAAACCAAACCACAGCTATGTGTTTAGCCTTTTCAATTCTTCACTGTATTTTTCCATCTACAAAAACGATTTTGACTTTTCATTACTTTGTGTCATCATTCCTTTTAACATATATAAAACCATACATTTTACTTCATCCTTAGTTTTAGCATCTAAAATTAGGGGTGGCAAATCGGACCATCGTGTTTCTGTCTGACACGACACAACAATGTTTTATGTAACACAAACACGACACGACACGATGTCGTGTTTTTTTAACTAATACGAAAACGAATCGATTAAAAAACGACAAACACGACACGACAAAGATAACATAAAATAACACTTACTTTATTTAATTAATACTTAATCATATTATATAACACGAAAAACACGACAGACAAATGCTAAATCGTATCAATTTCGTGTTGAATTTTGAACACGAAGACGACACGACATCGTGTTTTTTATAGTTTACACGAACACGAACTCGATTTTCAGTTTCGTCTCAATTTTGTTTCGTGTCGTGTATTTTTGTCGTGTCATGTCATCAATTGCCACCCCTATCTAAAACAAGATCAATTTTGACTCGTGATCACTTCACCGACTTTGACTTTTTGGTTTTGACTTTCAGATTTCATAATCTTTCCATTTTCATCTAATGATGCTTGCCTCGGAAATGATGATTAGAATACCAAAACGAAAAGCACTGCAAGCTCATTTAAGAATTATGAAAAAAAAAACATGAAGAAATCGCATACCCATTAAAACAAACTGGAATCACAAAACTAGAAAAAACAAAAGAAGAAATCACACACCACAAAAAAATAATCTTAGAGTTGATTTGAACTTTGATTAATATAGACTTGCTTTCACACCTTTGATGCAAATTAATCGATTTAAGCCTAGTTTAATGGATTGAATGCAGATGGGGGTATAAACAATTGGGTGCATCCATAGTTAGAAATCGATTTTGAGATAATTGCGTTTTTCCATTTTGAGGGTAATCACACGTGAAGTGAAGAAGGAAGAAGGAATAAGGAAGGAAGGAGTGTCGTGTATCTTTTGGAAACAAATCCAAAGGATTTTTTTTTCTCTCTAAATTAAAATGAAGAGCATTATTGTCAATACACCTAATTTTTATGTGGATGGATAAAATACTTCGACAGCTCCTTTTCATAAGTTACTTGAAATAAGTTTTAGATTATTGTTTAAAAAAAGCCCCATATCACACTTTTTGGCTTGCCTTTACTGTAAAATACAAATATGAAACTTTATTTATAAAATCCTTGTCAATTATGTAATTTATGTTAGAGGATAATGAACTTCCTTATTTTGGGTTAAATTAAATGTGTAAAAAAAATCATCAATCTATTCTAATAAATAAATAGTTTTAATATTCTTTTGCCAAGTGTCACTCTAATATAACTCCTTATTAATATTATGCTATGTGTCATGTAGATATATTAGGCAACTCATTTCAAAATTCAAATTTATATTTTCTAATTATATGTTAAATTTGAAGTTATAATAACTTTAAAAATTTGATATATCTCTTAATTAATAATTTATTTAAAATGAATTATTTAAAATAATTGATTAATAATTATAAATTTTTATTATAAAAGTTTAATTAATTTTATAATCGTGGTTCTCACGGGTTATAAACCAGTATTCTAATAAAAGAATAGGTTGATTCTCCTTTTGCCATGTGTCACTTTATTAGGCATCCTAGTTAATGTCATGCCAAATGTCAATCTATTGATTATTCATTTTAAATTTTAAATTTTAAATTTCCAATTCTAATTACATTAAATTAAATAACATTAGAATAAAAATTAAAATAAAATTAATACAGATTATAAGGTCACGTATTTATTTAAATCAACGATTATAATTTTATATAACTAAAAAAAATCTCTTAATTAATAATTTATTTTAAAGAACTGATAAATAATTTTAAGTTTTTATTATGAAAGTTTAATTAGTTTTGTAAACGTGGTTCATTCGGGTTATAAACTAGTATGATAATAAGAAAAACCCAATGAAACAGTGCGGATTTTATAGTTTATACATATATACTTATATTATGGAATATAATGGATGTTTATTTTAGGCTAAAAATCTACAACCCAATTAAATCAGAATATCTTGTAGTTTGTACATAACACACATTTTTTTTATGTATCTTTAACCGCTGCATATTATTTATTAATAAATGGATTAATATATATATATATATATATATATATATATATATATATATATATATATATATATATATATATATATAGAGGTTAGGTTATAATGTGAATAGACAACTATTGTGCGGACGTGTGAACAGTGCTATTCTATTAGAATTACTAAAAAAATAAGTTGTTTAGTAATGCGAATACGTTCAACCTCACACAAATATCGTCATTTTCATGTATTCTCACTAATTCTTATTCATTTTTGTCACACCCCGAAACCGATGGCGGAAACGTTCCGGGGCGGAGGACGTCATGTGTAGCATCACAACCAATGAATAACATCAATCATAGCAACACAGCCATTACAGTGAATACTTAAATAAAAATGTTTACATCAGTTGAAACTTTGTCTAAAACTTTGTTTGAGTTACATCCAATAGCCTTGTATAGTATAAACATAAAACTCTTATTACTCCAGTTCCTCGAAAATCCAGCAAGTACCTGTCTACTGATTTCCTGAGAATACAAGCAGTTTGAAAGAGTATCAGCATAAAGCTGGTGAGTTCATAAGCGGTGGTTTGTAGTGAAAATCGTTGATGAGTTCGGAAAATATTTGTATAGTTCCAAGAAAATCCGATATTTTCCTTAGTGAAAATGTAGTGTTATCAGTTCTGTAATAAACCATGAATATCTGTATGTTTCCAAGAAAATCCGATATTTTCTTTAGTGAAAAGGTAGCGTTATCGATTTCGTATAAAACCATGAATGTTCGTTACTGAAAACTGTAGTGATATGCGAAAATACTACCTCATGTGACTAGCTAAAACTAATCATGAAGTATAAGTATTTTGTATGTGAAACCATTGCATAATCGGTTCTGTTTGAAAACCCTGGCTTTAGCCAGTATGCGTAGTGTGTATCAGTCCTATTTAGTAAAAATAAAACTGTTGAAGAGTGCCAGGTTGTAAACTAAAGGTGATTTATACATATTGTGAGTCGTATAACCATGCTTGATATGACTAGAGACCTTTCCAACGTTCTTCAGGCGTCGAGTTAAATGACATTTGTACATCTCAGGCGTGCCCGCCTAACTGTAGCTAGCAGTCCAGATGTGGGATTGTCAGTCCCGAATAGATCTATTCACAAATCTCACGCTCTCCCTCCAGGAGACTCTGGTTATACTATGGTAGGATTTATCCCTGTACACCTAAGGGTACAGTAGTGAAGTAGCGCCTCACAGTATCGTACAATCTAGTTTACATGTAGTGTAGTAGCGTTCTATCGTAGTGAAAATCCGTATGTATACCGTATATAGTGATAATTACAGTTATGAAAACCATGATAAAGTAGTGATGTAACTGTAAACTATTTATGTCTTAGTGCATATGTTTAGTAGTGAAAGTTTCTGTACTCGTTATGTTTAGAAAATCCCAAACTATACCGATTATAGTTTGCATGTATAGTGAATAGCGTGTCCGGAAAACTATGCAAATTTTAGTGAAAACGTCCCTTATGCTCAACACAGTACAAAAGGGTTAAAGTATGAGATTTGCATAAGTTTTGAAAACATTTATGTTTAGCTTGTATTCCCCCCTGAAAACATTAAAAATACGGAAAATGTAGGGGTATGAACTCACAGTCATTGTGGGAAAGCGTTGACTGAAATGAAGATCCTCGAGTTGTTGCACATGACACTTAACGGAATCCTATTATCAAATAAATACATATATGTATCTAAATTAGCGATTTCGTTAGATAACGTGTTAGAGGAACACTTGTATTCGGTTAAGGAATGTTACCGGGACTTGATCGAATCGATGAAAGTGGGTTTTCAGCCAAAAGCACCACTTAAAAGGTGTTTACGGCCGTGAGCAAGAGTTTATGGTCAACAGACAGTTTACGGCCGTGAACGGGGTTTCCAGTCGTAAACTGGAGTTTACGGTTTCTGAAGGCTTGGTGAGTTTACGGCCGTAAACTCAAGAACAGAGTTTACGGTCTTTGAAGGCTTGGACCGTAAACTCAAGAACAGGGTTTACGGTCTTTGAAGACGGACCGTAAACTCAAGAACGATGGTGCTGATTTCGAAGAGATAAGCATTTCCAGACGTTCCGAAGTGACTCCAAACGGTGTTTCTCGATGTTTCCCGAAGGTTGAAGGTGTTTTTAGGTGTTTACGGTCAAGGTTCTTAGAGAGAGAAGGAGAGAGTTTTTGGCCAGAAATGTTCAAATGAAGGTGGAGGTCTCGTATTTATAGGGGTTTTGTGGTCGGTGGTGGGGGTCTACTCTTTACTGACCGTAAACAGGTATACAGCCGTAAACGAGTTTACGGTCGTAAACTAGTTTACGGTCGTAAACAAGTTTACGGTTGTAAACTCACTTAGGCCAGATTTGATTGATTTTTCGAGATATTCGGGTTTCCGCGCGATTTTTGGTTTCGACTCGTAAATAATTTAATTATATATCACTAGATTATTTTCTAAACCAAGATGTTTGTCGGAAAAGTTAATGAATTCGAAATTTTATTAACGTAAATCGCGTAACGGAAACGGACAAAGTTTCGGGTTGTCACATCATCCCCCCGTTAGAGGGAATTTCGTCCCGAAATTCGAATATAGAATACAAATCATGGATTAGGAAAGAGATGCGGATATTTCTGTTTCATCTGATCTTCGCGCTCCCAAGTGAATTCAGGTCCCCGCTTGGCATTCCAGCGAACCTTCACTATCGGGATGCGACTTTGTTTCGTTCGTTTGATCTCTCTGTCCATGATCTCGACCGGTTTTTCCACGAAGTTGAGGTTCTCGTTGATTTCAATCTCATCGAGAGGAATCACAAGTGTCTCATCGGACAGACACTTCTTTAGGTTCGATACGTGGAAAATAGGGTGGATGTTGCTGAGCTCTCGTGGTAATTGGAGTTTATATGCTACGGGACCGATCCTAGCAAGGATTTCGAACTGTCCAATGTACCTTGGGTTTAGCTTTCCACGCTTCCCAAAGCGTATCATGCCTTTCCAGGGTGAGACCTTCAGAAGGACGCGGTCACCAACCTGGAACTCCAAGGGTTTTCGTCTCTTATCGGCGTAGCTCTTTTGTCTATCTCGTGAGGCTTTCAATCGTTCTCGGATTTGCACAATCTTTTCAGTTGTCTCTCGGATGATCTCAGGACCAGTGAGAGTACTGTCGGGAACTTGACCCCTGGCTAGCTGCGTGTCACCCACCTCAGCCCAGCACAGAGGGGATCTGCACTTACGGCCATAGAGGGCTTCAAACGGCACAGCCTTGATGCTGGTGTGATAAATGTTGTTGTAGGAAAATTCAACCAAAGGAAGATGAGTGTCCCATGATGCGCCGAAATCGATGACGCAGACTCTCAACATGTCTTCCAATGTCTGAATTGTTCTCTCACTCTGTCCATCAGTCTGCGGATGATAAGCCGTGCTCATATCCAATTTAGTTCCAAGAGCTTTCTGTAGTGACTGCCAGAACCTCGATGTAAACCTGCTATCTCGATCGGAGATAATGGATGCAGGTACACCATGAAGGCGAACTATCTCTTGAAGGTAGATCCGTGTGAGTCTCTCCATCTTGAAGCTTTCTTTGATTGGCAGGAAGTGGGCGGACTTCGTCAATCGATCGACAATTACCCAGATGGCATCGTGCCCACTCGGAGATCTGGGTAACTTGGTGATAAAATCCATGGTTATCCTTTCCCACTTCCACTCAGGTATTTCCGGCTGTTGAAGTGGACCTGAGGGCTTCTGATATTCGACCTTCACCTTGGCGCAAGTCAGGCACTTGCCCACGAAGGTAGCGATCTCTGCTTTCATGTTTGGCCACCAATAAAGCTATTTGAGATCCAAGTACATCTTATCCGACCCTGGGTGAACGGAGTATTTCGTCCTGTGAGCTTCGTTCATTACAACCTCTCTGTAATCACCGAACTTTGGGGTCCAGATTCGGTCCATGAAATAATAAACTCCGTCTCCCTTGATCTCCATATTCTTTTCCATTCCTCTCAAGGCTTCACCTGGCATGCTCTCCGGTTTTAAGGCTTCCAGCTGAGCCTCTCTGATCTACGCGGACAGGTGGGAATGGATGGTCATTGTTAGTGCTTTCACCTTACGCCCTGAATACTCCTTTCGACTGAGGGCGTCCGCTACCACATTGGCCTTGCCGGGATGATAGCGAAGTTCGCACTCGTAGTCACTGAGTAGCTCTACCCATCGCCGTTGTCTCATATTTAGCTCCTTTTGATCAAAAATATGTTGCAAGCTCTTATGGTCGGTGAAGATAGTGCACTTGGTTCCATAGAGATAGTGTCTCCAGATCATTAACGCAAAGACCACTGCTCCCAACTCCAAATCATGAGTTGTGTAATTTACCTCGTGTGTTTTCAACTGCCTCGAGGCATAAGCGATGACCTTTCCTCTCTGCATGAGCACACACCCTAGGCCCTGATTAGATGCGTCACAATAGACTACGAAGTCTTCCGTCCCTTCGGGCAGGGACAAGATAGGTGCGCTGCACATGGCCCGCTTCAATGTTTGAAATGTAGTGTCTTGCTTGGCTTCCCAACTGAAGGTTACACCCTTCTGTGTCAGGGTAGTTAAAGGCTTAACGATTATGGAGAAGTTCTGGATGAACCTGCGATAATAGCCCGCGAGACCCAAGAATTGTCGGATTTCTGTGGGTGTCTTTGGTGCAGACCAATTATCAATCGCTTTGATCTTGGAAGGGTCCACATGTATTCCTTCCTTGCTAATCACGTGTCCTAGGAAATTTACCTTCCTGATCCAGAATTCGCACTTCGAGAATTTTGCGTATAGTTTTTCTGCCCTTAATGTTTCCAACACCTGCCTCAAGTGCTGTTTATGGTCATTCTCACTCCGCGAATAGACAAGTATATCGTCGATGAACACAATCACGAACTTGTCTAAGAAAGGGCGGCACACCCGATTCATCAGGTCCATGAATACTGCCGGTGCGTTGGTTAGACCAAAGGGCATTACTACAAACTCGTAGTGTCCATAGCGAGTTCGGAATGCTGTTTTGGGTACATCATTCTCATGAACTCACAACTGATGGTACCCTGATCTTAGATCTATCTTTGAGAAATAACTGGCTCGCTGCAGTTGGTCGAAAAGATCGTCGATTTTGGGTAAGGGATATCGGTTCTTGATGGTAAGCTTATTCAGCTCTCGGTAGTCAATGCACATCCGAAAGGATCCATCTTTCTTTTTCACGAATAAGATCGTAGCTCCCCATGGTAAGGAACTCGGCCTTATGAACCCTTTGCTGATCAGTTCATTGAGCTGACTGGATAATTCCTGCATTTCCGCTGGCGCTAAACGGTAAGGAGATTTAGCTATAGGAGTAACTCCGGGGATCAAGTCGATACGAAACTCGACTTGGCGCTCGGGAGGGGTTCCTGGGAGATCTTCGGGGAAAATGTCAGGAAAGTTACAGACTTCGGGGATGCTCTCGAGGTCTCTAACTTTTTGCGTTTTGTCGACAACATGAGCTAGGAATGCATGACACTCCTTCCGCAGATACTTCTGAGCTTTGATGCACGAAATGATACGGAGGTTCGAGCTAGACTTATCTCCGTAAATCATGAGGGTTTCGCCAGAGGGAAGATTGAGACGGATAGCCTTCTCGAAGCAAAGAATATCAGCATGATTGGAGCTTAACCAGTCCATGCCGATAATGACGTCGAAACTCTTGATGGACACAGGCATAAGGTCGATGGGAAACGAATAATTGTCTAGAGTAAGAGTACAGCCTATGAATATGTCGTTAGTGCTCTCCTTCTTCCATTAGCCATCTCGACGGTAAATGTTTTGGTTAGAGGTTGGGATTTACATTTGATTAAATGTTTGAATGTATGACTAACAAAACTCCTCTCCGCACCAGAATAGAAGAGAATGCATGCATAAGAGTTGTCAAGGAGGAACGTACCCGTAACAACGGTAGGATCAGCAACTGCTTCCTCCTGGCCCATCACCAGAACTCTCCCTGTATTGCCACCAGTCGTTGCCTTGGGGCAGTTTCTCCTGAAGTGCCCAGCCTCTCCACATCCATAACAAGTTTGACCAGCGCCCGCTCCCGGAGCCTGGTTGGTTGGTTGAGCCGGTGTCTTGCAGTATCGAACTGTGTGTCCTTTCTTTCCACAGTTATTGCAACTCAACTCACGACAGGGTCCGTGATGATGGAAGTTACACTTGTTGCACAGGAGTAGTTTTCCAGCATAACCACCGGTAGGAGATTGGGTGGTTGGAACAGCAGTGGGAGCAGCAGCAGGAGCAGTAACAGCATGAACTGCCACTGTTTGTTGTTTCTTGGAGGGCTCCTGCGAAGACTGACTCTTTCGTTTGTTACCAAACTTCTTCTTCTTCCCACCGCTTTCCTTTTGTGGCTCGGAGACAGCTGCCACCTCATCCAGATCGATTCCATGATCGATCAGAGTCTGTTCCAGATCCTTGGCGCTTTCAAAAGTAATCGGTCTAGCAGCCAAGACATTCCCCTTTGTTGGTTGTGTCAGTCCCCAAATGTACCTTTCGATTTTCTTGCTTTCCGGGGTGACCATTCCCGGACAGAGGAGAGCCAGATCACAAAATCTCGCGGTGTAGGCAGCGATGTCGGAACCCTTCATCTTCAAGTTCCAGAGTTCTTGTTCCAACTTTTGCACTTCGCCCCTCGGGCAGTACTCCGCGAGCATGAGCTCCTTCAGTCTTTCTCAACCCATGGCATTAGCCACTGGCAGGGTTAGGGTTTTGACTCGACCATTCCACCAGGTCAAGGATCTGTCGGTGAAGGTGCAGGCGGCGAACTTCACCTTGTTTGCTTCAGAACAGACGCAAATTTCGAAGATGGATTCGATCTTCTCGAACCATCGAGTCAGGGTGATGACACCTCCATTTCCGTCGAAGGACTTGGGTTTTGCAGTCATGAAGTCCTTGTAGGAACATTCTTTTTGATGTCCCTGACTTCCACCTGGTCTCTGTGGGTCGGTTCCACCTCCAGCCCCACCAGCATTCACTTGTGCCATTGCTGCAGTCACGGCGGCGGTAACTGCTGCCTGAAACATGACAGGGTCGAACTGAGGAGGTGGTGGTGGTGGCGGAGTGTCGTCGTTCCTTCTGATGGGTCTTGGTCGAGGAGGCATCTCGTTCTAGAAAACAGTCAGGAAGAAGAGGACGGTAAGTCCTCGAGATATATATATAAAATATATCTCATCCTGATAATAAAAGTATACTACCGAGCGATAAGCACAGAAAGGTTACTGACGCAAGTAAGTTATCGCTTAAGGGAGAAGAGGTAGCAACACTTAGAGTGAATCTGTATACTGAGTTTGGCTCTAGCGAAAATACTTCTATAGTATTTTATGTGAGATGATTTTTGGTAAGTTTTAGGCCTGCTGTAACACCACAGTCACTCCCAAGCACATGTTGTTCATGTCTCGACTGAATATAGTTGATCAGGCTATATTCACCCTAGACATGATTACATAACTGCCCAGGTTTAACCGCAACGTTCCAACATCCAAATACTTTTTGTTTTGTTCTACTAGAGACACGAACTTTGTTATGTATGCATGCTCGTATACTTTTATAAAAATACTTATATTTTTGAAAGTATACTTTTAGCGTAGAGCACTTAGGCCCCTTAGTGTTTATTGTTGTATACCACGTAAGGTTCGATATACTAGTTCGCTATAAACAAGGGCTCTGATACCAAATCTGTCACACCGCGAAACCAATGGCGGAAACGTTCTGGGGCGGAGGACGTCATGTGTAGCATCACAACCAATGAATAACAACAATCATAGCAACACAACCATTACAATGAATAATTAAATAAAAATGTTTACATCAGTTGAAACTTTGTCTGAAACTTTGTTTGAATTACATCCAATAGCCTTGTATAGTATAAACATAAAACTCTTATTGCTCCAGTTCCTCGAAAATCCAGCAAGTACCTGTCTACTGATTTCCTGAGAATACAAGCAGTTTGAAAGAGTATCAGCATAAAGCTGGTGAGTTCATAAGCGGTGGTTTGTAGTGAAAATCGTTGATGAGTTCGGAAAATATTTGTATAGTTCCAAGAAAATCCGATATTTTCCTTAGTGAAAATGTAGTGTTATCAGTTCTGTAATAAACCATGAATATCTGTATGTTTCCAAGAAAATCCGATATTTTCTTTAGTGAAAAGGTAGCGTTATCGATTTCGTATAAAACCATGAATGTTCGTTACTGAAAACTGTAGTGATATGCGAAAATACTACCTCATGTGACTAGCTAAAACTAATCATGAAGTATAAGTATTTTGTATGTGAAACCATTGCATAATCGGTTCTGTTTGAAAACCCTGGCTTTAGCCAGTATGCGTAGTGTGTATCAGTCCTATTTAGTAAAAATAAAACTGTTGAAGAGTGCCAGGTTGTAAACTAAAGGTGATTTATACATATTGTGAGTCGTATAACCATGCTTGATATGACTAGAGACCTTTCCAACGTTCTTCAGGCGTCGAGTTAAATGACATTTGTACATCTCAGGCGTGCCCGCCTAACTGTAGCTAGCAGTCCAGATGTGGGATTGTCAGTCCCGAATAGATCTATTCACAAATCTCACGCTCTCCCTCCAGGAGACTCTGGTTATACTATGGTAGGATTTATCCCTGTACACCTAAGGGTACAGTAGTGAAGTAGCGCCTCACAGTATCGTACAATCTAGTTTACATGTAGTGTAGTAGCGTTCTATCGTAGTGAAAATCCGTATGTATACCGTATATAGTGATAATTACAGTTATGAAAACCATGATAAAGTAGTGATGTAACTGTAAACTATTTATGTCTTAGTGCATATGTTTAGTAGTGAAAGTTTCTGTACTCGTTATGTTTAGAAAATCCCAAACTATATCGATTATAGTTTGCATGTATAGTGAATAGCGTGTCCGGAAAACTATGCAAATTTTAGTGAAAACGTCCCTTATGCTCAACACAGTACAAAAGGGTTAAAGTATGAGATTTGCATAAGTTTTGAAAACATTTATGTTTAGCTTGTATTCCCCCCCTGAAAACATTAAAAATACAGAAAATGTAGGGGTATGAACTCACAGTCGTTGTGGGAAAGCGTAGTCCCAAGACCCCAGTACGCTGCGCGTACCAGGATGGTACGCCAAGCGTACGCATCACAGATGGGCCGAATCTGTTTTGGGCCTTTGAGCTATTTGGGCATCATTTGATTATTGGGCATGGTGTATTCTGGGAATTATGAGTCATATCAACTGTTATGGGCTATGGACATATTGATTGGGCTTTATTGGGCCAAGAGGCCCATTAAGGATTTTAGACTTGGACCTTGGGCCCATTAACAAGGGATGGATAATTGGGCCTTATGGAAAGGTTTGGAGTTGGGTTTCCTTTGGTTAATTAAAGTCCTAACATTGTTTAATATTATTATTTAGCACGGGGGGGGGGGGGGGTTACGGACCGTTAGGAGAGCAAGTTTTGTATTCAGCAGACTGAGGTGAGTCTTCTCACCATACCCATGGGTCTAAGGCACCAAGGCCGACCCATTATGTGATTATGATTTATGTATTAGTCATTCTGTGATTTGATATGATATGCGATGGTGTGGTTTGGATGTAATACCATGTGGGGTAGCCCATGCCAGTCCTAGGTAAAGACCATGTGGGGTAGCCCATGGCATTGGATGTAAGACCATGTGGGGTATCCCATGGCAGTCCTAGGTAAAGACCATATGGGGTAGCCCATGGCATTCTTACACGTTTTATGTATGCATGGCTTATGTGATATGTGCGTAGCTTAAATTAGCTAACATGATATGTGTATGTGTATTGTGTGTGGTATGCTCTGGGGAACTCACTAAGCATTTCGCTTACAGGTTGTTGATTGTTTCAGGTACATCTGACCCCAAGGGAAAGGCCAAGGTATGATGGCGAGGCGTGCACTCTATCTCTCTTTCACTGATATGTTTTTGGGGACACTCTGATGATTTAAATAAGTTGTAATGAATACTGATTTGAAAACAATTATGTTTGGATTTCATGGTTTATGCAAATGTGTTTTATTAATTAAAATGAAAATTTCTTTAAAAAATTTGGGTCGTTACACAACTGATCATGGGCTAATAAAAAACAAACGAACTAACCCAATAAATTCCTTCCCTTAAACAAGAAAGCATCAAGCATCTTGTTTAACATCTCTTACTCCGATCTCTTCTCTGATAAACTCAAATGTCGTCAAAGTCAAAGGCTTCGTCATCATGTCTGCCAATTGCTCCTTAGTTCCACAAAACTTTAGCTTGGTAACGTCTTTGTTTACCAGTTCTCTGATGTAGTGATACCGAACATCTATGTGCTTTGTTCTTCGATGCATTACATGATTCTTTGACAATTTTATTGCTGAGCAATTATCACACATAACTTCTACTGTTCCCACCTTTTCTTCAATTTCTTCAAAGAGTCCTCTCAGCCATACACAATGGCAAGCACAAGTTGTAGCTGCGACATATTCCGCTTATGTTGATGATAAAGTGATTACCTCTTGTTTTCGCGAACTCCAACATATTGCAGCTCCATTAAACATACACACATATCCAGAAGTGCTCCTCCGATCTTCTAAATCTCGAGCATAGTTACTATCAGTGTACACCTTTAACTTTTGACTCTGATCCTTCCCATAGTACGGACCGTTAGGAGAGCAAGTTTTGTATTCAGCAGACTGAGGTGAGTCTTCTCACCATACCCATGGGTCTAAGGCACCAAGGCCGGCCCATTATGTGATTATGATTTATGTATTAGTCATTCTGTGATTTGATATGATATGTGATGGTGTGTTTTGGATGTAATACCATGTGGGGTAGCCCATGCCAGTCCTAGGTAAAGACCATGTGGTGCAGCCTATGGCATTGGATGTAAGACTATGTGGGGTAGCCCATGGCAGTCCTAGGTAAAGACCATATGGGGTAGCCCATGGCATTCTTACACGTTTTATGTATGCATGGTTTATGTGATATGTGCGTAGCTTAAATTAGCTAACATGATATGTGTATGTGTATTGTGTGTGGTATGCTCTGGGGAACTCACTAAGCATTTCGCTTACAGGTTGTTGATTGTTTCAGGTACATCTGAGCCCAAGGGCAAGGGCAAGGCATGATGGCGCGGCGTGCACTCTATCTCTCTTTCACTGATATGTTTTTGGGGACACTCTGATGATTTAAATAAGTTGTAATGAATACTGATTTGAAAACAATTATGTTGGGATTTCATGGTTTATGCAAATGTGTTTTATTAATTAAAATGAAAATTTCTTTGAAAATTTTGGGTCGTTACACAACTGATCATGGGCTAATAAAAAACAAACGAACTAACCCAATAAATTCCTTCCCTTAAACAAGAAAGCATCAAGCATCTTGTTTAACATCTCTTACTCCGATCTCTTCTCTGATAAACTCAAATGTCGTCAAAGTCAAAGGCTTCGTCATCATGTCTGCCAATTGCTCCTTAGTTCCACAAAACTTTAGCTTGGTAACGTCTTTGTTTACCAGTTCTCTGATGTAGTGATACCGAACATCTATGTGCTTTGTTCTTCGATGCATTACATGATTCTTTGAAAATTTTATTGCTGAGCAATTATCACACATAAATTCTACTGTTCCCACCTTTTCTTCAATTTCTTCAAAGAGTCCTCTCAGCCATACACAATGGCAAGCACAAGTTGTAGCTGTGACATATTCCGCTTCTGTTGATGATAAAGTGACTACCTCTTGTTTTCGCGAACTCCAACATATTGCAGCTCCATTAAACAGACAGACATATCCAGAAGTGCTCCTCCGATCTTCTAAATCTCGAGCATAGTTACTATCAGTGTACACCTTTAACTTTTGACTCTGATCCTTCCCATAGTGTAGCCCATAATTCAAAGTTCCTTTTACATACCTTAGAACTCTTTTTGCCACTTCCATATGCTCCTCCTTTGGTTTTGCCATGAATCTAGCTAGCAAACTAATTACATACATAAGATCAAGACGTGTTACGGTTAGATACATGAGTCTCCCTATGAGACTCATGTACACATTAGTATCAACATCCTTCCCTGCTTCAAGCTTCACGAGTTTGGTACCTGGGACAATTGGGTTTTTCACACCATTTGCTTCACTCATACTGAACCGTTTTAGAACTTCCTTTGCATATTGAGACTGACACAAGGTAATTCCTTTTGGGCTTTGATTCACTTCTACACCAAGGAAAAACTTCATTTTTCCTAAATCTGTCATCTCAAATTCCTTTTGCATGGATTGTTTAAATAATCTACACATTTCAGTGTCGTTTCCAGCATTGATCAGATCATCCACATACAGACTTACAAAAATTATCTTTTCCTTCATCCTCTTAATAAACAGAGTATGATCTTGGTTGCTTTTCTTGAACCCTTCACGCATGAAATACCCTTCAATTCGATTAAACTAAGCTCGAGGGGTTTGCTTTAATCCATACAGTGCGCGCCTCAACCTGTACACCTTGGTCTCTTCACCTTTTCTTATGTAACCTTTTAGTTGAGTAACATGTACTACTTCCTTGAGTTCACCGTTCAAGAATGCGCTTTTGACATCTAGCTGATAGACTGTCCAATTTTTTTGTGCAGCCACTGATAATAGAGTACGTATTGTGTCCCATCGAGCAACTGGTGCGAAAATCTCATTGTAATCTACTCCTTCACGCTGAGCATACCCCTTTACCACCAGTCTCGCTTTGTACTTATCCACCTTGCCAAGCTCGTTTACCTTTGTCTTGTATATCCATTTTACCCCTATGGGTTTGGTGCCAGGAGATGGATCAATCAAGTCCCACGTGTGGTTTTTTTTCTATAGCCGACATCTCAGAATTCATAGCTTGCACCCATTTTTCTTCTCTACAAGCTTCTTCATAGGTTGTTGGATCATCCATAACACTATACATGGCGAATCCAACTTCATCTTCGTTGAACATTTCTTCACTCATGTAGTAGTCATTTGTCCATGTAGGTGGTCTTCGATTTCGAACAGGTGAGCTATTTTGAGAAGCTGGTGTACTCTAAGTAGATGAGTTTCTGGAACTTGCTGAAACGAGACTTCTTGATTCTTCTCTTGTTTCTTCAGGTTAGGACATACTTTGATTCGATGGACTAAGTTCTTCAGAATTTTGAGTTGGAGATGTCTGTGAGGGAGTTTGATTCGATGGACTAAGTTCTTCAGAATTTTGAGTTGGGGATGTCTGTGAGGGAGTTTGAGGGTCATCTCTATCTTCACCTTCTTGTTTCCCTTCTAGAATTTGTTCATCATCTTCAACTATTAATTCTTGTTGTTGCAGGTACTCTTCAGACCAGACCCACGATGCATCTTCATCAAAAATAACATCTCTACTGATCACAACCCTTTTTGTTGTTGGATCATATGATTTGTAAGCTTTTGATTCTTGAATGACCCCCAAAAACACACACTTGTGACTCCTAGCATCCAGCTTCTTTCGCAATTGAGCAGGTACATGAATGTGGCCTATGCAGCCAAATATTCTGAAATGCTCAACACTTGGCTTTAACCCTGTCCAAAGCTCTTCTGGTACTTTTTCATCCAGAATCCTACTTGTACATCTATTTATCACATGACTTGCCCATCTAGTTGCTTCTGTCTAGAAGATTGTAGGTACATACTTTTCAGCTAGCAAGCATCAGACCATGTTTAACAAGGTCCTGTTTCTTCTCTCTATGACCCCATTTTGCTGTGGAGTATATGAAGCTGTAAGTTGTCGCTTAATTCCCTGTTCTTCACAATAATCATTAAATGCCTTTGAAGTGAACTCTCCACCCCTATCACTTCTCAGACATTTAATCTTCATACTAGTTTCGATTTCCACCAATCTTTTAAAACTCTTAAACACTTCAAAGCTTTCACCCTTTTGTGACATGAAATAAACCCAACACTTTCTAGTGTAATCATCTATAAATACAAGTATGTACCTCTTGCCACTAGTGGAGACTGGAGTGATAGGACCACACAGATCTGTGTGTATTAGCTGCAACTTCTCTGTTGCCTGCCAGCTGCTCTTCTTTGGAATTGGATCTCTGTGGTGCTTTCCAATAGCACAAGTATCACATACACCATGCTTCTCTGCAATTGATGGTAGCCCTGCCACCATTTGTTTGTACAACATGGTTCTTATGGCTTTGTGGTTGACATGCCCAAATATTTTGTGCCAAAGTTGAGTGTTAGAGTCAACACTTACTTGCATACATTCAGCTTGGTGCGACTGGGGTGTGACATAGACAGGAAACATCCTGTTCTTTGTCAAATTTGATGAGATGATCAAACCTCTTGTTGGGTGGAAAACTCTACATACGTTTCCTTGAATGACAAATGTAACATCTGGATTTCCAGACATGACAATTTGAGTATTTCTTTCTGAGTTATGAGGAGGGACTCGACGAGTTGACGACTAGACTCGTCGAGTAGGATCGAGATTTGCTGACTGGATAAATGAAGGGACTCGACGATTCCGCGCTGTGGACAGAAACCCTAAATCTTTGGGGCCTGTGCCCTATTTAAGGGTCCTTATAGCCCTCATTTGCGGCTACCAGTCCAGAGAGAGAAACCCTAGAGAGCTTGAACGAATTGTGTGTGAGAGAAAGCCATTTCAACCCTTTTTGGTGTTGCTTTGCAAAGAAGAAGGTGTTTCCAGCTAGAGGAGGTCAAGAGGGTTGCTAATCCGTGGTTTCCAAGCTTGGATCTGTAGTGTTGAGGTAGCAAATCGATCCTTTCTCTGTTTGGTTTAAAATCCTTGAATTTTAGGATTTTCTATACCCTTTATTGGCTTGAAATGTTGAGTATGTTGTCCCTTTGAGTGTTAGACTCTGGATCTGGACCTCTAGAGGTCCAGAGGGCCTTATCCATTCTGCTTTATGTTGGTTCATGGAGGGAATGAGACTATGTTGCCATTTTAGAAGCCATTTCACCAAGGAAAGCCTTGTGTGCGTTGCATGAATGTCAAGACTGAACCTTTACGTGATTATCGTGTTTGGGAAGGTCGGATCTATAGGTTAGAGAAGCAGATCTGACCTCAGAAGGTCAATGGAGTGTTTCCATGGACGCTACTTGCCGAGTTCATAAGTGGACTCGACGAGTCGAGTCGGGGTTGCCCCGCGATTCATGTTAGGTGTAACCCGTCGAGTGAAGGGATGACTCGACGTGCCGAGTGAGGCTAGAAGGATTCTGGGGACCCGCATGGACTCGCCGAATCGCCCATATGCACTCGATGAGTCGGGTCAAAGTTTGACCGTTGACTTTAGTTGACCTTAGGGTTTTGGTCAAGCTGACTCAAGAGAGTTCTGGGAGGGGTAGAATGGTCTTCTACCCATCATTAGAGATGAGATGATGAGAGATTATTGATTAGGGATGTTATTATGTTGATAGGAGGAGGCTAGATCGGGTATCCGAGCACGGGAGATTATCCGATATCGTACGAGGTGAGTCTTCTCACTACACTGTACCTAGAGTGGTACCTATGTGTGACCGGAAGGTCTTATATGCTATGAGATGTATGTACTGTATGCTGTTATGTGATATGTATGTGCTATGTATGTTATGAATGATAAGGACCGGAAGGTCATCATGATGTGGACCGGAAGGTCGGGATGATATGGACCGGAAGGTCAGGATGATATGGACCTGAAGGTCATTACGGGTAGGGCCGGAAGGTCTACCAGAGTTGTGGGACGGAAGTCCTCTGAGACACAGAGACCGGAAGGTCTTATAGCCTTGAGTGGCGTATGTGTGTATTGGTATTTTGGGGAACTCACTAAGCATTTATGCTTACCGTTTATGTGATATGTGTTTTAGGTACCAGCGAGGATCGCGGGAAGGCGCCGACATGATTTGTACACACTGAAGGAGTTTGACGTATTGAGATTCTGGGATATGTTTTGTTATGATAACATTGGATACATTATGTTTCGATATTACCTTATGAATAAAAGTATGTTTTAAAATTGAAAAATTGTTTTGGAAATTTACGTTGTTACAACAAAAGTCAGAGACTTCTTTTGGAGCTGCCCAACGCTCATGAGATTTGATGTTAGAGATGACACATAGTAAACTTCAGTAACCACCTGTGTTATATTGCCCACAGTAATTCAAATATTCCTCTTTCCCTTCACCTCTAACTTGTGATCGTTTCCCAGTCTGACCTTGTGTTGATACGTCTCATCAAGGTGGATAAACCATTCTTTAGTACCCGTCATGTGATTTGAACAAGCTGAATCAAGAAACCAGAGCCCTTTCTTGTTGGGTTTATCTTCTTTTATTGTGGTCATCAACATCTCAGTTTCTTTCTCATATGCTTCAATGTCAACCGCCGCCATCAATAATAGTTCTTCATTATCTTCAAATTCGACATAGTTTACTTGCGGAGCATCATTCAGACATTCATATTGAAAATGTCCAAACTGATGACATCTATAACATACAATTTGAGACTTATCGAATTGAACCTTGTTTTCGCTTTGTGGTCTTCCTCGTCCACGCCCTCTTCCTCTGGCAGTGTTTCCTCTGCCTCGACCCCTTCCTCGTCCAGAGTTGTGGTCGTGTTCCACCTTTAGCACGTGCTCGTCATTCACTTTTCTTCTAATTTTTTGTTCGTGAATCAACAGGGAACTTTGGAGTTCATCTACTATCATGTTGTCGATGTCTTTTGACTCTTCGATTGTACAGACCACAAAATTGAATTCTTCTGTCATGGTTCTTAGCACCTTCTCTATGATTTTCACTTCACTCATGTCTTCCCCCGCATTCCGCATATCATTTGCAATCACCATGACCCGTCCAAGATAATCGATGACTGTTTCTCCAGATTTCATCTCCAGCGTCTCGAAATCCCTCCGAAGTCGCTGTAGTTGAGCCCGCTTCACTCTGACGTTTCCTCTGTATTTCAAATTCATCGCGTCCCAAATTTGCTTCGCCGTCTCCTTCTGCTTGATCGTCTTTAGAATCGATTTGTCTATCGATTGTAATAGATAGTTGCAAGCTTTCAGATCTTTGAGCTTATGTTCTTCATAATTTTTCTGCTGCGTCACTGTTGCTACCTCTCCTGGTTTGATTGTGTGATACCCTTCATCCACCACTCGCCAATACTCTTTTGATCGGAGAAGATTCTCCATCACCATACTCCAATGGTCGTAGTCTCCGTCAAATTTGGGTATACTAGGGCCATGAAACTGTCCTGTTTCCTCCCCCATAACAGCGATTTCTTGCTCCTCTCAGAACCTCTCGTGAATGGAATTATGCTCTGATACCACTTGTTGAAACAAGTGATAACAAGTATGAAATTGACTCACAATATCTGATGATTATTATTGAGAGTGAAGGGGCTTTTTTATAGCCAGTACAAATTAACAACTGGAAAATAAACGGGAAAAACTAAGAGCTAAACAGAATTGACTAAACGTTCTCTAATTTCACGAAGAAGAAGGGGATGACCAGGTAAACCGGGTTACCAAATCAACGACTCATGGCTTGGGCCTTATTCGAACTGGACTCAACTGATCTTGGGCTAATAAAAAACAAACGGACTAACCCAATACTTACTGTGCAGTACGATGCTTGATGCTTGATACAGACCCGGTGAGGAGGAAAGGAAAGAAAAGGATCCTTGTCGGCGACTCTTACTGATTACGTGAGTTCCTTACCAGTTTTAATCAGGTATATTAGATTAGATTATTTCTCCAAGTTTGTTTGTTCATAGGTGATCCCTCTTACAGTCGCCAAATCAATAATACGTGAAGTTGCATCTGTTCTATGAAGGCGATTCAAATATCCAATAAATTTTATATCTACTTCCTGAGTTTTGCCTGTATATACATTGTTGTGCTATTGTTTCTTATACATTAAGCAAATTTATCCATTTTAGATTTTGTTCTCATTTTTGCACTAAATTAGGTTTTCAGTTGAACTGACTGGCCTTTGGTGTTCATTAAATGAATAAGAAGGCTTCATTTGTAACCAATGGATTTTTGGCTTTATGAGCTTTACCTCTGCGTTATTACACTTTCCTATATATAAGTGAAACTGTTGAATTTCAAATTACAATATTTAAGATACTTAATACTAATTATGAACTTTGAATGTTGAATTTACATCAGATTTTATTTCAATTCTATGAGTGAACAAGGTATAATCAACGTCTCATCGTAGTTTCAAACATTTTTCAGGATCAGGTGCTTTTGGGCATGCAACAAAAACTTGACAATTTATGTGAACAGGTGAATTATTTCAAGGATGAGCCTGAATGATTCTACACATGCCTTTCAGCAGGTAATGTAACTAACATCACAGATTCTTAGTAATCAAAAGATATTTAATAAGAACTCACAAAAATTCTTACATGTTTTTTTTACTCTTTTGGTTTAACATGTGATGCGGGGAGGTCAGTCATCAAAAGCAAGAACGAGCCATTGATGACTTAAATATCCTTCACTATGTTCATGCTTACCTTACCTTAAATTTCCATCAAACTGGTGCGACAACATGGCTTCATGAGTTACGCACTGTTGAGAAATATGCAGTTCATGTAACAACATTAAGAAACTGTGGAGCCATTTTGTTAGAAAAAGCCAATATGCATGAAGTGGGCATGGGTTCTAATGGAATTGACGATTTAATCCCTACCAATAACAGGGTTGATGTTGATGATGTAATACAAGTTATTTATTTACCATTTTTCCGTGTTTTAGGTACTCTTTAAAAAGAATGATGTATTGAAAATTGTTATTTTGGGTTGTTGGTGCAGGGTTATACGTATTCTGGAGATGCAAATGATACAGGTTTGCAACACTTTTCTTCTTTATTTCTGAGTGTCGCCATATCCTAGCTGTCACTTACTATCGTGTTTGTTTAGATTTTCTGAATTTTGATGATGACGAGGCTGGCAAACCTGATGGGGAAGAAATAAAAATGCTTTACGACAGTGGATGGTCTTCGCGTACAAGGTATGTAAATGTATATTCTATATTGTATATCAACATGTTTTACTTGATAAGTTAGTTATTGGTTATAGTATTTGTTGATAAGGTTTACATATTTATTTAAGAATATATGGTATGGGTATGGTAGGGCTGTTGCAAAATACCTGCAAATTATGTATGCCAAGGAAGAAGGAATTTGGTTGGTGTGAACAACCTGTTGACTGGAAAAACACGCAAGGAAGCATTAAGAATGTTCTTTGAAACACTGGTACATATTGTATTGTATTGTTATTGTATTTTATGCTCCCTCTTCATTGGATTTTAATATCACTATAAAGAAAAAAAAAGTAAAACACAAATATAATTTATTGAAAGTTTTGAAGACAAAGGATTACATCCATGTGGAACAGACGGATCCGTTTGAATACATTAATGTATTTCCACGCCCCAAGATTTTGAAATCAAAATTTTAAAGCAAAAAGAAAATGAAAGAGGAAGAGAATTTGAATGTGGTTACTTAGATCTTTGTTTGTTTAATGTCTCGGGAGAGTAAATTAGTTAGCTATGTTGTTTTGGTAGTTATAACATGGACTCGAGTCAGATAGATGAATCGTGTAGCAAACACACGTAATTATTATAATGGAAGTGATTGTAAATTCGTAACTAAAACAAGGGCATTTTTTGTCATTTTGTTGTCTATTGATGCTCTTTTGTATTGAATTCACGTCCTGCAGATGCTTCTAGGGCATTTCCACTTCATTTTGGGTTAACTAGTCCTGGTAACATGAATGTAATGCAGGTAAATGTTTATTGTGATAGAGACTTTTGTAACTAGAACAAGGGTATTTTTGTAATTTTGATCTTATGGATCGATAAAGGAAGATTTTTTTAGCGTTTTGGAAAATTACTTCCAACTCCTGAATTAAGACGATATATTACAAATCATATTTTGTTGTTTATAGGGATATTTTGATGCAATCTTGCTAAGGAGGAGACCATTGTTGTTGTTTTATCTGGTAAGTTTATGTGGCTTTATACTAATTTAATTTTAATTTTTTGTTGGAGAATACCAACATACTTCACTATTGCTACCAAATGGGCAATGTATTTTACTTTTTATCAATAACATAAATGTTTTCACATACATGAATAAAGTCTTTCTTTTTTAAATTGTCCGAAATTGAGTGGATGACCATTTTACCCTTATGTATAAGAATTTAATGCTCCAACATTACAACAGATAGCTTCAATTTTTTGAATTTCAGCTGACGAATTGGACTGCATCTTTTTGAGGACATTAATGGTACTTTATTGTTGCTTTGCTTTTATAGGACTATAATGTTGGTTTATCTCTTTATGGAGATAACGCTAAACCAAAGACATTCGCAACACGGTTTGCTATACCCGATGGGTAAAACTGTAATTTAAGTTTTATCTTTGTATTGTTTTGTGTTAATAGTTCTTATGCTATCTGTTTATCTTAGGCCCTGCTTCTCTTTCCCTATTACATCAAATGTTATATGAATAGTAATTTGTAACAGTTAGAACATAAAGCCTCATGTTCTTCACTTACTCTATTACCTTCATTTTTCTACGATTTGTAATTGTGTAGGTGGTGGATTCCATGTTGAGCTCAGTAGAAGATTCACAGAGGACACAGTATGCACTCTTTTAGCTTTATCATCTAAAATATGTGGTGTAACATGTAGGATTTTAGATCCAAATTTAGTTAAAAAACATGATGAATACACCAAGTTTTCATTAATAAATCTTAAACTTCTAGCTCTGGATAACTGCATTCTTAGGTTGCTTTTTTTTCTCATGCTCTTACTGTGTGTATGTCTGAAATTGGATTCCGCAACTGATTGATAATATATCAACATATGGACCAATCAATTGATCAATAATCCATTATTATCTATACTGTTAACAAATCCATACCCCGCAAAGCGGGGTTCCTCGTCTAGTTATTAATATTATTATTTTGGCATTAACCCAAACCATCCCATTACGGCGTTACCAAACCTGTTTGATCTGTCGATTTTAATGCCTTTCAGATTATATATATATATATATATATATATATATATATATATATATACACACACACACACACAGAGAGAGAGAGAGAGATGTTTATTTTACACCATGCTAATTTTGTAAGATATGGGGACGCAGATCCCAACCATTTATTTTGGAGATTAAAAAATAAAAAAATTGTAAAATGCAAAATAAAAGGAAAAATGCAAAAATTCGTTTTTTAAATATTATTTTTGTCATTTAATTTATCCAAAAAAAATTTAAAAATATAAAAAACTTAAAAAATTACACTAGAAATATTCAAATCGAATTATTAAAATATTAGAATATTCTAATATTCTACTAAACTTGTTAGATATGTTAAAATATTCTAATATTCGAGTAGAATTGTTAGATTTGTTAGAATATTGTAATATTCTATTAGAATTGTTTGAATATTTATAGTTTAATATTCTACTAGAATATTTCAATAATATAAAAATTCGATTTGAATATATTTTACAGTATAATATTCTATTAGAATATTTCACGTATATTTAAAAAAAAATGATAATTTGTTATATTTTTATTTTTATTTTTTTTGATAATATAAATGACGAAAATATTATTAAAATTTATTTATCCAAAATTTTTCATTTATTTTGCATTTTAAAAATATTTTTTTATCTCTAAAATGAATAGCTAGAATTGTGTCCCCATATGTCACAAAATATGATGGTCTCACATGAATATATATAGGGATATATACAGAAAAACACAACTAATTATATATGTATACGTTGAAAAACCCTTATATTATTTTTATGTTCAGAAAAAACACTTATATTAATAGTTATCGTTTGAAAAAGACCAAAATACGGGTTTTTAAGAGAAATTGACAACTAAAATCTAATGTTTTTTACATTTTTATTTTTTTAATACGACATTGATTTTAATTTGGGATAAAATGATTAGTTAAGAAGAGAAAAATCAACCATATAGATAACACAATCGAGTGAAAGTAATCCAAATGTATGTCGGTTTGACATGTTCTTGCATACAATCGAAGAAAATATAAGGGATATGTATATCATATCATATTTTTTAGCCGGTCATTTCTTTTAAAAAATTTACGATTTGGTTTTATTTGAAACGTCAATAATAATATAAGGTTTTTTCTGAACATAAAAATAATATAAATGTTTCCTACATATACATGTATAATTGATTGAGCTTTTTTGCATATATATATATATATATATATATATATATATATATATATATATATATATATATATATATATATATGGTTCAATAGATAATAGATGAATATGACATAAATAATGGAACCAATGAAAACATGACACATCACTACAACTACTTTTAGAATAAATTATACGAATGGTCCTTATGGTTTACAATATTTACTTATAATCTACCAAGCACCACACTTTTAAGACTATCTCTCTATGGCGAACGTAAACCACATAAATCACTGGAAACTACCACCGTCACCGGAAACCACCATCGGAAATCGCTGACGCCGCCACCATTTACATCGAAAACCACTAAAACCACTGTCAAGTGTAACGTCTCGAAAATGGTAATAAAAAATTTCATTTAAAAGTCTATAAAATCATTCATTAATTGTTTAAAACCAACATCAAGTCATAATATTCAAAACATCAGAGTACAATTATTTTAAATGTGGAAATCATGAGGAGAGGATGCTGTGCCATCACGCCGGACCCTTCCCTTTCGAATCGGAAGTACCTGAAACCATAAACATAAATTGTAAGCACAAAGCTTAGTGAGTTCCTCAAAATACCACATACCAAAAATATACAAGTGCCATAGGCTACTCCCATGGTCTTTCCTTGCAATGCCGATGGAGAAATCCCGGTCTTACATACAAGTGCCAGGGGCCAGATCTTGGTCTTTCATACAATCACCAGGGGCCATATCATGGTCTTTCATGCAAGCATCACAGAGACAACTAGCATTCCACATAACAAGTAATGGGCCGACATTGGTGCCTTCGACCCATGGATATAGTGAAAAAACTCACCTCACAAACAGATAAGCAAACTGAATAGCATGCCGCTCTAAGATCAATGCTACCAATCACCTTAATAAATCCAACCACACAATCTCAACAAATAGGTCAAAATACCTAAAATACCCCTATGTCAAACCCTAGTAAAAGTCCAGGTCAAAGTCAACTGAGTCAACCGAGTTGACTCAGTGAGTACGTGAGGCGTACTCCTTACGTAAGTGGGGCGTACTACGCGATTAACCAAGGATCGGGGAGCTGACCACATAAGCGCAACGTACCCCTTGGTACGCCCAACGTATGCGGCTGCTCACCACCTTACCCATTAAGTGCTTAATCCTTAAGCATTTACGTCCAAAATCTAGATCTAGGCTCAAAAGGATGTCCTTAACCATAAAGTTTTCAAGTTTATGGTTTAACATGGCTATTAAGACCTTAACTCCAAAAACCCTAGCTTCTTTACTCATAATGACAATCTAGCTCATGCTTGGAGAGAAACTAATGACCAATAACACATTTTTATGACTTAGCACACCCTAAAACCTCTAAAAAGACAACTCAAACGTCTTGGAGTAACTCCTACTTACAAAGATCAAATTTGGGACAAAAAGGTGACGACTTTGAGCTAAAACTAGAACCATAAGAAATATACATCAAGGTTGAAGCTTTTTACCTCCACAAAATGTACAATGAAGAGAAAATGTTGGATGCAAAGTCTTGAGAGAAAAGCCACTTCCTTGATGATCTATCTTCACAACCAAGAAACCCACTATTCACTCCAAAAACTCAAAATGCTCAAAATAGATTAAGGTTTGCAAGGAGGATCGATTTTGGGATGGAGGCTGATAAGAGGAAGGGTTTTGGGACTATAATGGTGATTATATAGTGCACAAACCCTAACTATTAGGGTTGGGTCCAATTTGCGTACGCCCTGCGTACCAATGTGTACGCCCAACGTACGTGCACGGGGACAAGTATGCCCAACATACCAAAGTGTATGCGCAACGTACTCATGCTGCACCCTCTATTAGGAAATCGCCATTGAGGACCAATATTGAAAACAAATCTTAGCTCGAGGGTCAAAAGTGAATACATGGAAATTAGATGTTACAACTCTCCCCCACTTGAACTAGACTTCGTCCTCGAAGTCTGCTGCCGCGAATAAATCTGGGTAGTGCTCTCGCATATCTGCCTCATGCTCTAATGTCCATTCGTATTCCGATCTAAGATCGCCACCGGTCTCTCCACATAATTCAGGCGATCATCAACCTGTATATCATCCATAGGAACAATTGCGGACTCATCGACCACACACTTCCGAAGCCGAGACATATGGAAGGTGTTATGGATCTAGATGAGCTCATCGGGAAAATCCATCCGGTATGCAACGTTGCCCACCCGGGCCGAAATCTTGAAAAGTCCAATGAATCTGGGCCCCAGCTTGCCCGCTTCCGAAATCGGATGACACATTTCCAAGGTGACACATTCAGACGCGCCAAGTATCCTACCTGAAACTCGAGGTCTGAACGTCACCGATTTGCATAACTCTTCTGCCGGCTTTGCGCGACTCGCAACCTGCCGCGCACCTGTTGAATCAACCCAGTAGTCCTGACTACAACCTATGTATTTCCCATGACTCGATGCCTGACCTCCCCCCAACAAACCGGGGTCCTGCACCTTCTTCCATACAACATCTCAAATGGCGGTCGGTCGATACTGGCATGATAGTTTTTGTAGGAGAACTCTACCAGTGGAAGGTAAGTATCCTAACTCCCTCCAAAATCTAGCACACAAGCCCGGAGCATGTCTTCGAGGTCTGAATCGTTTGCTCGCTTTTTCCGTAAATATGGGGATGGTATGCTATACTAAAATGCAACTGAGTAGCCAACTCCTCATGGAACTTCCTCCAAAACCTGGAGGTGAAACGAACATCTCAATTCGAAACTACCAAAAATGGCAACCCGTGCTGAACTATCACCTCCCGAACGTAGATGTCAGCTAACTTCTCTACAGATATGCTATCAACAATCAGTATGAAATGCACACTCTTAGTTAATCTATCAACAATGACCCATATATAATCAACACCACGTGCCGTCTTTGACAATTTTGTGGTGAAATCCATGGTAATCTCTTCCCATTTCCACATGGGAATGGGTAAGGGTTACATCTTGTCGTGGGGTCTCTGATGCTCGACCTTGACTTTCCTACAAGTCAAGAACCGCTCAATGAACCAAGCTATCTCCCTCTTCATACATGGCCACCAATAACTCAATCTCAGATCCATGTACATCTTCGTGGCCACTGGATGGATAGTAAACTTTGACTTATGTGCTTCCTCCATAACTGTCTGTCTCACCCCCATGATACCAGAGCCCAAACTCTGCCGGACTGAGTCAACAAACCTTGACTGTCTCTAAAAAATAAGGGAATTTGTCCTCTGATCCGCTCAGCCTTCCAATTATCCTTTTTCAATCCCTCCATCTGAGCCTTCTTGATCAAATCCAACAAATGTGACATGGAAACCATCCTCAAACAGATATCTCTAATAGAAGAACTCACCACCTTGAGGCTCAAAGCATCGGCCACCACATTGGCCTTCCTAGGGTGGTACATGATCTTGCAATCATAATCCTTTACCACATGCAACCATCTCCGCTGCCGCATATTCAGATTCGGTTGGTCCATCAAGTACCTCAAACTCTTGTGGTCGGTGTAGATAGTACACCGAACCCCCACATAGATAGTGTCTCCAAATATTGAGGGCAAAAACCACATCCCCCAACTCCTAATCATGTGTAGGGTAGTTCGCCTCATGAGGCTTCAGCTGCCTCGAAGCGTAAGCAATCACGTGACCCTTCTGCATAAGAACGACTCCCAAACCCGAAATAGAGGTGTCACAATAAACCACAAAATCATTCAAACCCTCAGGAAGCGCGAGAATAGGGGCCTCACACAATCTCTGCCTCAGAGTCTCAAAAGCCAACTACTGACCAGGTCCCCATCAAAAAGTCACATTCTTCTTTGCCAAATGGGTCAACGGCACTGCAATCTTGGAGAAATCCTGGATAAATCTCTGATAATACCCTGCGAGGCCTAAGAAACTCCAGATCTCAAATGTGGTCCTCGGAACCTCCCATCGCATCACGACCTCGATCTTGGCCGGGTCGACCAAGATACCCTTATGGTTGATGATGTGCCCTAGGAACTGTACCTCCCGCAACCAGAACTCATATTTGGAGAATTTGGCGTAAAACCTCTCCCTCCTCTGGGTCTCCAAAACCTCTCGCAAGTGATCATCGTGCTGCTCCTTGGTCTTGGAGTATACCAGGATATCATCAATGAATACAATCATAGACCGATCCAACATCGACCTGCAAACTCGGTTCATGAGATCCATGAAAGCTGCTGGTGTATTGGTGAGCCCGAAGAGCATCACCACGAACTCATAATGACCATAACGAGTCCTGAAGGATGTATTTTATATATCATCATCCCCGACCCTCATCTGATGGTATCCCGATCGCAAATCAATCTTGGAAAACCAATGTGCACCTTGAAGCTGATCAAACAAGTCATCAATCCTCGGAAGTGGGTAACGATTCTTCACCGTTAGCTTATTAAACTCCTGGAGAGTCAATACACATTTTGTGTGAACCGTTCTTCTTCTTCACAAACAGAATCGGTGCTCCCCACAGAGAGCTGCTCGGACGAATAAAACCCTTGTCTAGCAGTTCCTGAAGCTGCGTAGACAAATCCTGCATCTCTGGGGGTACCAGGCGATACAACACATTGGCTATCAGAGTCGCACCAGGAACCAGATCAATCTGAAACTCCACCTTCCTCTTGGGAGGCACTCTTGGTAAGTCCTCAGGAAACACATCGTGGAAATCCCGAACAAAGGACACTCCACTCAACTCTGTCGTACCCTCAACTCTAGTGTCTGCAACATAAGCTAGGAACCAAGAACAACCCTGTTGTAGATATCTCTTGGCTCTCGCAGTTGAACAAAGAGTTGATCCATGCGAATCTCTCTCTCTCTCTCTCTCTCTCTCTCTCTCTCTCTCTCCAGGAATGACCAGTTCTCTCCCACTTGGGGTTCGAACTCTCACAAACTGCCGCTCGCAATCAATCATGGCCCCATTGGGCCCCAACCAATCCATCCCGATAATAACCTTCAATACTCTCAAGGGAATCAGCACCAAGTCAATAGAGTATCTCTCACTAAACAGATTCAGGACACACCCACGATGAACCCTCGAAGCACTCACATTACACTCTTCCGCAATCTCAACCTCTATAGGAAAATCCAAAGTCCCGGGAGCATCGCAAAACTTCTTACTAAGTGCAAGAGATACAAAGGATCGGGTAGCACCCGAATCAAACAGGACATGCGCGGTCATACCATTGACCAAAAAGGTCCATATACAAGATCAAAATAACCCTAAGCATAAACAAAGAAAGCAATAAAAGATAGATATAAAAGACATACCGGTAACCACATCCGACGTTGTACGGGCCTCATCGGTGGTCAGCTGAAATGCCCTACTCTTCATCATAGGAGCCTCCACCTTGCCCTGGCGGCCATCAGTAATCCTCAATATGGTTGTCTCAGGCGCCGCCACAGCCCCATGACAATCTCGGACAATAGGCCTTTTATATCCGGTCTAATTGCAATGGAAGCAAATCAGATCACTCATGGGGCAGTCCCTACTCATGTGGCCCGACTGGCCACAACTATAACTACCTGAACCCGTCGCTCGACATTCCCCACTGTGCTACTTGCCGCACTTACCGCAACGACCCCGACCCTGATGGCCTCTAGTGCGAGCATCAGAAGTCTTGGGCCTTTTTTCTGGCCCACAACTGTCTGTACCTGCTCAGACTTCCACTTTGTACGAAGCTCCAACTCAATCTCCCGGTCACGGGCCTTCTCGATCATATTATTCAGGGTCTTGCACCCTTAAAAGCACACAAAACTCCTGATATCCTCCCTCAACATGTCATGGTATCTCATCTTCCTCATCTCCTTATCCGTAACGTACTGCGGGAACAACAAAGTCCTCTCCTTGAATTTGGCGGTAATCTCCGCCACAGTCTCAGTAGTCTGACGAAGGTCCTGGAACTCCCTCGCCAGCTATTGAACGTCCATAGCTGGTGTAAACTCCCTCTGAAATCTCTGGACAAAATCCTCCAGGTCATGACTGCCACTTCCGCTGACCCTACTGCTCGACTAACCTCCTCCCACCAGTCTCGTGCTCGGTCCCTCAGCAGGCAGGATGCAAATCCTGTTGGGTTTTCTATGCATCAAATACACTCTAAAACTAGGCAGCGGAAAAATCGAAACAACGATATACCTAAGTGTACATGCATCCTATGGATCTATGGCTTCATGCTAATTACATCAACCCTAGAAAACTAAAACATAAGTAAGAAAACATACCTCTTATGTAGCCCTTGATCTCCATGCTTGAGATCTTGAACCTCCATGGAGTTGCTTGGATGAAAGGACCCAAACCAGAATCCCTCTAATGGTATCACACCCAATGACACCAAAGAGTGGAATAAAATAACTAGGAGAAGGGTCAATTTCCCAAACCCAAAGGGGTTAGAAATCGTCCCTAAGAGGGGGAGGAAGAAGGGTTGGCGAATACTTCAAGCCAAGGTGCAAGGAGGAATGAAATCCCTAAGGCCCTATTTATAGCCTTGGATGCCTCCTTAGGTTTAGTACTCCTTCCCATGTAGGATGGAGGCATAACCACAAAATTTCAATCCTTTCCCATGTGGGATGGAGTGATTTTCATCCAACCCTAATTCCATAAGGTTCTGGAACATTCCTGATTAACCAACTATCGATTAATGAACATTCAACCCTTTAATTAATTAAACTGTTAATTAATTCGCAAAATATATTTCCAAAATATATTTCCAATTAGTTTCTAATTAATTATTAACCTAAATAATTAATAAACTAATTTCTCCTTTATTTATTCTACTCAATTTGGGTGTTGAGGGCAACCCAAAAGGACCCTGCTATTATTAGAAATATTACCAATAGTTAATGACCTTGGACACTATTCCAACAGTCTCCCACTTGGACAAGTCATCAACTATACGAGGACCAATATTTCTCAATAATCAACAGAGAGTTAGCCATCCAATGCAACTACCGAACTCTTGATCTAATCAAGATTCAGCCCTTAGATAAGTGATCAACTATCCCTTCGTTCTATGAAATCTGTATGAATTCGAGACATGGATAATGGTCAATCTCAGAATTCAAAATTATGTTTCCCGATATAGATTTGTGACGACTACATCTGACTACTAAATTGAACACATAAATTCCAGTCAGGGCTCGGCCAAGCACTTTAGATGTCAGCACCAAATCATCGAGGGGCCCATAGACATCACTTCTCCTGTTAAGGCAGAAGGAACGAATAAACTTCGACTACATAGTTTTTGTCTATTTCATCATGTCACACATGGGCATACCCTTTATAACTACCAGTTACGGTTAGCGTTGGAGTAGACCAATGCATAACAGAATCATAGAGCAAAACCCCACATGTATCTAGGTTTGAAGAATAGAAGATATTATCGTCTTAGAATTACTTGTGACTGAATCCATGAAGTAATCTCTAAGCGTGGGTTGGTCCAATACTTAATTCTCTATTAAGCACTCATGAGTGTTAGCGCAATCACTATGCTATGTCTAATCAATATGGACAATCCACCAATACTCATGGCAGTCTTGAATCACTACTTACTTCCAAGAGTATGACCAACTGTGGACGTTTGAGTAAATTAATACTCGGGAAGTGGGTTCCAAACATCCAAAAGTGAGAACGCAGTGATAAGCTAATTGAAATGACCGAACTCCATCATATATTAAGATCACCACTTAATAATCACCAAATCAAATTAAACTTATACCGCTTAAAGTTCTCGGGTTTTTTTTAAAACAAACGAAACTAAGAGTGTTTAAGCTAATTCATTTATAAATCTAATGCCTCTCGACTTTGTCTGACTGTCAGACATGGTCAATGACATTGGCTTATGGAATGGATCGACAAGATTATCTTTCGATATGAATTTTTGACTATGATGTATTTACATTTGACTCACTATCAAATGTGTTGGTACTTACTGAGTATGTTTCATGTGAGCTCGTGTGACTTGGGATCCATACTCGAGGTAAGTTCACCCAAAGTCACAAGAAACTTCATAAGGACCATCAATGATTGAATTTCAACAAAGATGTCACTAATGAATCTCTTTTAGTTACATTGTCCACTTTGCAATTTAACCAACCGCAACATACTCTAAGTTTGCAAAATCCACTATGGTGTAATACTTGGTACTCTTCCAAGCTAAAAATTCACCATTCAGAGAAGCACGAAATCCGACTGCAAACGGAAACATCTTTATTAGTATGGAACTTAGCATCAATGTAATTCTTACAATGATCTCTTCCATATTATCAAGATGATCTTTTCTGTCCTCCAAGGACACTTAAGAATGTTCTTGATCTTGATTGGTTGATTCTTGCTTAATTGATCTAATCTAACTTGTCATGCTCACGGCATACGAGTCATTAGATCTGGTACATGGCATATATGATCGATCCCCTAGCAAAAGCATGTGGGACACGGATAATTTAGAACTAGGACATTAGTATTGCTCAATGTCATGCCATCCTAAACTCCTTTTTGAGTTCTGCATGTTAAGTTTCCTCAATATTCCATGTACTTTGGCTCAATCCAATGAATCACTTTGATCTATCTCCATAGATCCTTATTATGTACGTGTGTTGTATCTCCCATGTATATCATAGCGAAGCAATTCCCATACAAAGGCAAGCTTTTACACTTTCTAAGTTAGAATATAGTTTCCTATGAATTGTACATAATCTATGTACAATACAAGGGTGACTACAGTGCTCCCACTAGCACTGACATATATATGGCTTATCTATGTTTCTCGAAATTCAAACTCATTGAAGTTTCTCATTGAAACAAAGAATCCAATTACTCCCACTAGCTTTGACATATATATGCATTATCTGTATTTCTCGAAATTCAAACTCTTTGAACTTTCTTACTGAAATAATGATCAATCTTGTGAGATGCTTATTTCGGTCCATAAATGAACTTGTTAAGCTTACACATCATTCAAAACCTATCTTGGTTTAATTATGTGTTTGTTCCTATCCATGATTGTCTCTACTTGAAGATCCACTTGCACCTAGTGGTTAAGGTCAAGTGCTAGATCTACCAAATAACAACATACATGGATTGAATCTTGCTTTCCAATTCCTCCTTCCATGTTGTAGCCTTTAGGGCCTACCATAGCTTCCGATAGCTGGTACACTCTGATTGCTATCTACCAGTGACTCAAATACCTTAGCAATATAAACTCTTATATAACTAGGTCCATGACGTCTTCTATCAGATCTATAAGGAAAAATGGAAATATATCAGTTTCCTTAATAGCTCTTTCAATTCCAAATTGAATTCTATGTCCAACTTTAGGCTCTTCGTTGGTTGACTCTTGAATCTTATCAAGATCAATGTGGCTCCCACTAGCCCTTTTGGAAATCAGCTCCCTCTCTTGGAAGACTACCCTTTGAGCAACATACACTCTGTTCTTAGAAGGTTGTTAAACAATTATCCAAAATGTTTGATGGGCTTTCCAACGAGATAACACATCTCTATTCAAAGTCCTAGATTGTCGAGCGCTTCACGACGAGCGTAAGCCTCATGATCGTAGACTTCCATATATGACAGTGAGGATAGAATCCCACTTCACATAGAGTGTTTCAAGAACCTACTTAGTTGGCACAAGACCAAAGGACTTCCACGAATGTAGCAAACACAGTGCGACTCATCTAGTACAAAATCAATGAACGATTTGTTTCTCTATCCAACTAACACTTCCTAGTGGTAGTGTTTTGGATGGAGATAGATCATGAAACTCTTTCACGATCACTTAGATGATTGATAAATTTTGGACTGAGATTCTCACTATGAGTGTCTCATCCTATTGCCCAATTGATTCTTAACTTCGCTATATGAGAGCTCTGAACAGCTAAGAGGTTCCAGACTCACATTCATACGAAGTTGGTCTCACTATGTATCGTGGTTAATCTAAACGGTCCATTAGTGTGAACTAATTCCAACAGATACTCTCATCACCCAGTGATGCATTCATCATCTAACTTGATAAACAAGATTTGTATTTATCATAAGACTCGAGGTCAAATGATATCCAAAATGTTGATCGAAATGGATACTTGGTAATGCATTTCTCATTTACGTATCCAATACATTTCACCCAAACATTTGGATGTATTTGAATAAGTACTTATTATGGTCAATCTGTACGATCCATTAGTTGAACTAACATCAATAAATATCCACAATAATACACCTTATTCAAATGTTCGAATCAATTTTGAACTATTGCTACTATACTAGCTTCATAGATTTCATGACTTTCTTTTAACATGTTAGAATGCTCCACATTTAAATAAGTCAGAACTATCTCATGAATCATAGTATAAACAATTTCAATTATAATACCATAGACTAAACATTTTGAAAAGAGTTGTCTTTTGATCCTATGAATGTAGCAAGGGCTTGGCATTCATGATCAAATTATCTGCTCCATGTTTAGTCTTCTTACTTCATTTTAGTGACTGCACATTCTTGCAAATGTCAGCACTAATCCTTAGCAACACACTCAAGGTTTAGAAGTAATGTTTTGATGGCATTATAAATCCATATATTTGATTGAATAACAAACATGGAAGAACTAGTTATCTTTTGATCCAATGGAAAGTAGCACGGGCTCGTGATCCATGATCAAATTTAACTTCTTCATGTTCCAGTCCTTTCACCTCAAATATACATTTGGGCAAGTTTGATTTCTTAGTCCTTTTCTTGTTATGGAAACAAGCGGCTATCAGAACATGTCTTAGAATAAGCCTTCCTTTGTCCTAGGTATTAGGGCTTAGATTAGGTATACCCACACTAATCACCTTTTAAACCGTGGGCAATTGGCTTTCTTCTTCTTGACACTTCTATTCATGATAGTAAAATATGGGAGTGTTTTGAAGTATGAGTTTCTATGATTGGCCATGCTAGTTCCAAAAGGAAACCTCAACATGCTACACAACTCCTTAATGGACATTCCAAGTTGTTCATATCAAAATCAGAATGAACTGATCATATGTACATGTTAGCTAGTCGACTAACCATAGTCAACTCCTAACTCAAGGAAATTCCATTTTACTTCAATATGTCAATTTACAACGTACACTTGATAACTGTTCTTTCTAGCAATTTAGAATGCAATGTTTGAAGTAACCTAGGAAGAGCAAAGGCGTGATCTTTCCTTTCGTTTATGAGAACTATTCCCAAACTACGAATTTGACAAGATTGATCATCCTCATAGCTAATCCTCTCAAAGGTTTATAGCAGTAGATTTTAGTGGATAAGGTTATATACATCATTCAATGACAAATTCCATTATAGTTTGTTTTACTTATCCTTAGAAAACAATCACCCTAAATAAAATTATTTTAGAAGGCTAGGATCCATATTTGGCTCCATGATGTGTAAAGGGATGCCGTAAACACACCATAAAGTTATTTAGGTAGGCAAAGCCCTTTGCCAATTTCGATCACCACGAAATTCCTAGATCTTTGAGATTCATTGACTATCAATGGCATGTTAATCTCGGATTATGTTCATCTCAAATTCAATGACGGGGTCGCCGCGGATCTCTGAACATATGGTGAATCGACCATACAAAATTGCTTGGTCCCCGACTCAAGTTACGCTTGAGATTCGCGAGTTCCACATCATTCTCTACCTATACTCTCAAATTGACGTGCCGGTTAACCACGTAAGCTCCATCAACAAGTTATAAAGAGAATGTGCAACTTTTATGGATAACATAAGATTCACATTAAATAGATTGAGAATTAACCATACAAAATCGCATGGTCCCCGACTCAAGTTACGCTTGAGATTCGCGAGCTCCATATCATTCTCGACTATATTCTAGATTGATGTGCCGGTTAACCACACGAGCTCCACCAACAGAATATAAAGAGAATGTGCAATTTTCATGGATAATTTAAACTCACATTCTATTAATAAAACGAGATTTTGTTTTATACTTGTATTTAGAATACTTTTAGATTGACCATTATCACTATCAAACCCTTTCGGTAACTCCATTCTCAAAATGCAATTGGGCGGTGAGGGTGGTAAGCGCGAAGCATATTAAAAACCGACCTCATTAAGAATCAAAGAGACCTCCTTAAACCCCTACATTAGAACGGGTGAGCCTAGTCGAGGTAAGACTGACAATTTCAATGTTTAAACACGCGATGGCGCATGTTGTAACTTTCTTATACATATAATAAACACAATTCTAATATATATAAATACAAGGGGTAAATTTAAAACTCTTTAAATTTAGTTGTCTATTATTAATTTTTATTAATTGTGAGGACGCAATGTAACAATTAATAAATTATGAGGGGTTAATATTCAAATTTATAAATCCATATTATAAATAATATTAAATATTTAAATTCACTATTTAAATAACAAATAAATATTCAAATTCAAATAAACACATTTAAATAATATATATCAATTATCAAATAAATATTCAAATTCAAATAAACACATTTAAATAATATTTATTAATTTTCCAGATTCAAAAACAATTTAAATTAGGTATTTATCCATGTTTATCAAAGCTTCATATTTGAAAATTAAAGGAAAATTCGAAAATCCCGAATCTGCTAAGTTCACGTTGTGAACTCCTAGTCCATGTCGTGAGCTACGACTAGGGTTTTAACACATTACAAATTTTTAATTATTCTTCTTCCATTCAGTTTCAAACAAGTATTTTCAGAAAACATGGATCTAGGGTGAAAGTAACCATGAACCAATGGCTCTGATACCACTGTTGGGTTTTCTATGCATCAAATACACTCTAAAACTAGGCAGCGGAAAAATCGAAACAACGATATACCTAAGTGTACATGCATCCTATGGATCTATGGCTTCATGCTAATTACATCAACCCTAGAAAACTAAAACATAAGTAAGAAAACATACCTCTTATGTAGCCCTTGATCTCCATACTTGAGATCTTGAACCTCCATGGAGTTGCTTGGATGAAAGGACCCAAACCAGAATCCCTCTAATGGTATCACACCCAATGACACCAAAGAGTGGAATAAAATAACTAGGAGAAGGGTCAATTTCCCAAACCCAAAGGGGTTAGAAATCGTCCCTAAGAGGGGGAGGAAGAAGGGTTGGCGAATACTTCAAGCCAAGGTGCAAGGAGGAATGAAATCCCTAAGGCCCTATTTATAGCCTTGGATGCCTCCTTAGGTTTAGTACTCCTTCCCATGTGGGATGGAGGCATAACCACAAAATTTCAATCCTTTCCCATGTGGGATGGAGTGATTTTCATCCAACCCTAATTCCATAAGGTTCTGGAACATTCCTGATTAACCAACTATCGATTAATGAACATTCAACCCTTTAATTAATTAAACTGTTAATTAATTCGCAAAATATATTTCCAAAATATATTTCCAATTAGTTTCTAATTAATTATTAACCTAAATAATTAATAAACTAATTTCTCCTTTATTTATTCTACTCAATTTGGGTGTTGAGGGCAACCCAAAAGGACCCTGCTATTATTAGAAATATTACCAATAGTTAATGACCTTGGACACTATTCCAACAAATCCCACCTTTACCCCTTTAGGGAAAAAACTCGTCCGCTGAGCATTCTCCATGTCAGCGATCCAACGTCGACTAGCGATGGGGTCCTTAGCCCCAAAGGACTCAGGAGCTCCACAGGCCTTGAACTCCTATAATGAGGGAGCTCGAGCTCCTATCTGACCCGCATCAATCTCAGCTCGAAAGGTCCTGAGCCTTTCATCCACCAGCTCCATAATCCCCTCCTTGACGGTACTGAACAACACTGGGTAGCATCCAAGATACCGCAAGTAACCTCAGCCAAAATGAACTCGCGTAGACGCTCATCAATCGGTTCTGTGCCGGAGACAGAACCCGAACCAGAATCAGAGCCAGAACCTCGTCGAGTAATCATCACCATCCTCCAAACTGAAACACAACATATAAATAATCAGCAAAAGACTCGATGGGATACCTCTACACAGGCCTCCCTAGAGTTTCCAGGTCTGCTCTAGTCTCAGGTACATGTCATGTGCTTCTATTAGTATGGGCCCAATACTACCTTTCACACCTACCTGTACCTTCCTCAAGGCCAGTCCTGATTCCTCTAAGTCACCACACTAAAACTGTTGGATTAGTGTCTAAGTTCAGAACTATAATTGGTATGTACTTGACCCGACTTGGCATGGTCCATTTGGGTTGCATGGCATCGAAACAATTGGATAGACAAAATGAGAAAAAAGGATACTTATGATTTATATTAATATCTTATAAGTTCTAATATATTAATATGAAATCATATTATTTAATTAGTATTGATCAAGAATTAATTTAGTGATCAAAAAGGAACTAATTAAATATGGACTCTTATTTATATATAGGATGGGCCAAGTTCATTTAGGTTGGGCTAAGCTTGCATGGACAGTCCATGGAGTTTTTAACCCATGGATCCTATGGAAATGAAAGGTCATGGGTATTTGGGTTTACATGAATGTAACCCTAATCCTCCACACTATATAAAGAGGTCACTAGTTCATGAAATGGCACTAGTGTGTGTACACAAGAGGGCAAAATCGATTTTGGTGCTAGTATCCTTATTCTTAAGTTATTACAAGGGTTCTTGGTGTTGTGTGAACCATTTGAGGTGCAACACTTGGGGAACTAGGCCCTTAAAGGTTCAAGACTTCAAGCTCCATCAAAAGGTATGTCATTCTAATAGATTCTTGTATTGTATATACTTCATATTATGCTAGTTAGGATGAAACCTTGGAATATTGAATATTTGCATGTATAATAGAGAAAACATAGACCCAAGGTTTATATGGTTGCATGTACACCATAGGAGTGTTAGAATGCTCAAAACCCATCAGTGGTATCAGAGCCTAGACTTGTTTTCATTTATACTTGATGCAAATTGCTGGAAATCGAAGCTTGTATGCTGTCTGGACAGCTGACTCGCCGAGTCCATTAATGGACTTGACGAGTCCATGCCTAAATTCATCCAACTAGTCGATTTGGTTCATGCGCTCGACGAGTTGGACTCCCTGACAGCATATCTTCGAGTTTTAAGGCTGGAATTGGTCTAGAATCATTACCTTAAACTGTTTTGGACTTATAAAACCTGTTTTTGATGCGGTAATGATTATGGTAAACCAATTTCAAGGTTGTTATCAAAATTTCAAGTTTTATATGTGTTTATGTATTTCTTGAAATTGTTGATATGATTGTTCATACACTTATGAGTTTTGGTAGATCATAGGAATTATTTGCAATTTGGTTGTTAGTTAATTCTTGATCTAAATGTTTTTTAATGGAGTCCATAATTTGTCCTCAAGTTATGGATTACCAAAAGTCATTTCTTTTAAAGATCCATTAAAATGCATAGGTTACACAATTGAAGAGTCTTTTTGTTTTATGAACTCCATAACTTGTCCTCAAGTTATGGATGTTCAAGAGTCTCTTCATTAAAGTTTTTGAAACCTTAATTAAACTCATAAGTTATGAAAATCCAAAAGTTTTGAATAGTTCAAAACTTGCCCTCAAGTTTTGGAATTTGTAAAGTTTCCCCTCATGAATACTTTAATTCCAAGTTAAACCCATAGAATTTTAAAAGTTAAAATTCAACCCTTATACTTTATAGTATTATAAGTTAATAATATATATATGTATAAGAACAAAGTCAGTCTTACCGTTAGTAGGCCTCATTCACGAAGTCGGTCTATAAGGGGGGTATAAGGTTACTGCCTATAAAATGGCAGTTTAATGGGTGTCCACTCTCACCCACCGCTTCCTTGACTGGTGGAGGGTCGTTAGCCGAACGAGTTTGACATGACTCTAATTCTCCCTTCATTATAAGTATAATGATAAATATAAAGTAACTAAGCCTTTTATAAATTCCCAATCTTAGTTACTTTAGGAAAATGTGAATTTGGTGCTAATCCATGAAATTACACTTTTCACTTTGCTTAAGTCGGTAGTGGAGCGCGTGTGGTTAACCGGTACACTAGCTTGGATTTAACAAGGTAGGCAAAGGGTAACTTAATGTTTATCATAGGATCGGTGGAGCGCGTGTGGTTAACCGGCACATCGATTAAGTGATAAATATTAAGGGTACCAAGTATAATTGTATGGTTATTCACACCTTGTTTGTGATCCTCGGCATCCCAGTCACAAACTTGAGAGGGCACAATCGAGATTGAAACATGCCATTGAAAAGTTCAATGAATCTCAAAAGATCTAGGAGTTTCAAACCAATTAAAACGTAATACCTATTTCGTTTTTCATGGTGGAAATTGGTGAATCGTCATTCGCCTACCTTCAAATATTTTGTAGCTTGGATTACGACATCCTTCTTCCAAGTTATAAAATATTGTGTTGGGTCCTAGCCTTAATATTTCATATTGGGTGTTCTATTAAGGACTTAAATCAACTAACTTGAATTTCTCCCATTGTAGATGTCTGGTTCAGACAATTATGATCTTCCCAAATCTCTTGGAACAAGCTTTCCTAATGAAGATGATGTCCCACGATTGAATCATAGAAATCATACTTCTCTTCCTCCACCTCCTTCAATTATTCTCCCTGACCCACAAGCTCAAAGACTTGAAAAGTTCAAGATCACTCAAGCCCAACTTGCAATGAAACATAAAGATGGAAGACTTGTGTGCACTCATGTCTTAGGAATGAAGTCACACATTGACAGGTTGAGAATGTTGGGTGTCGTTGTCCCAAGGAAGTTGGCTATTGACTGGGTTCTTCAGTCACTTCCTGAGTCATATAGTGAGTTCGTTCAGAACTACTATGTGACAGATCACGACATGACCCTAATAGATCTATCTTATTTGCTTGTTGCTGTTGAGTCAAAAATGATTTGGCGTAATGGCCAAGAAAATATGGGTGGAAGGTCTATTTCTCAAACTTCCATGGACATTGACAATGGTAACATTGGAAGTCCAGAAAAGCTTTCTCTTCCCAATGGAAAGGGATCGGCCTTGGTCAACCCGGTTGACCAAAAGGTAAAGGGAAAGGCTAAGTCTGTGATAGCCCCATGTACCATTCCCAAAGAGTCTATATGTTTTCATTTTCGAGAGAAGGGGCATTGGTTGCGAAGCTGCCCTAACTACCTGAAGGATCTGAGACAAGGAAGAATCAAAAAGTTTGACTCTGCTTCAGGTAAGTCTACTATCTAACTCAGTTAAGTTCCTAGTTGATGATTCTTAATACAAGATGTGACTCTGTTACATTTTGATGTTTGGCAGGATCAAGCAAAGGGAAGGAAACTTAAAGGAAGAGTATGCTGAATCTGATCGTGAAGATGGATTTCAATCGCATGGTTCGAAGATCGGATTGTTGAGCTACTACTTAGAAATTATGATAGATTGCTAGAAAATATGTAATAGCATAGTTTTCATTTAAAGTTGCATTGTAAGGAAAAAGTTTTTTCCGCATTTTATAAATAAATAAAATTTTGTTTTATTTCATTTTATATCTCCTTGCAATGGCATTTATGAAAAATTGATGTTTGTATGTTTCTAGCAATAATGGAAATATGAATTTGATTCTTTCATTTGTGGTAGTGTTTAAATTTACCAAATAAGGAAAGATGCTCATCACCGGGTTTCAATTGGACCGAAACTTGGAATCATGCAAGTTGTATTGTATGATGAATGAGAATTTTCATCTTTGGAAAATTAAGACTAATTCTTTGTTCACATGTATATGTGAGTCAAGTGAAGGACTAAGGGATCAAGTACACATTCTTGTGCACTGGTCAAATCCACCACAAAGATCGATAAGACTATTCGTCATGATTTACTAAAGTATAGTAAATATGGTTATACTTGCTAGTTTAAGTATAATTCTGAAACATTGGAAAAGTTACAATGTATGGCAGAACGAATGAGAAGAATCAAATTTGGCAGAAAGATAAAAGTTTCTCAAATCTGAAAAGATGGGAGAGTACTTTAGTATCATGTTTATGATCATCTTAATGATTAAGAAATCGTATCACAATTCATCCTCTAAGGACATCTTAGTGCATTCTTATGGCTAAGAAGAGGAGTCATGAATTGTTGAAGTGGTTAAATCAAGAAGATGAGTCATACTTCGTTCCAAAACAAGTCTTAGAGTCATACTCCAAGATTGTAACTTGAGTGACACATCTTAAAGAAGGTTTATTAACACTTGTCAAATGTAAGAGTAAAATGTGTTCTACTCTTGTACATTTGAAATTGGTAAGTTGTGATGTTTTGGATAAAACAAAGACCAACTAAAGCCAATTGTGTGAAGTGTTTGTCTTGATAAGAATCCGCACTATCTCTTGAATATTTTCTTTGTCAAGGAATAGTTCTTGACAAGAGAATCTTATATGTCAAGAGGTCAGTGGGGGTCTTAAAGATCTTGAAAGAGTTTCAAGAACTAATTAAGAATAAAAACTGAAGTTTATCACTAGCACACGGCTTGAGGTTAATAGCCCACCGTATTGACATATTCTTATTTCTGTGCCCATTCTAGTTAAAGTTGGCTTTGCATATGAGTTCTGAGAGTTCTCAATTGGTTGCATAACAACTTGGAAGCAATGGCAGGCCCTTGTGCTGCCAGGTGGCAAGAAGTTAAGACCGCACAAGTTCCGTCCATATGAGTTTGGATTTGTCACTAACCTTGTCTTGTGATTATGGTTTTGACAAATTCACATGGATAGAAATACATACACCATAAAATCTAAGTGTCATAAGGTTTCTCTCCGATTCATGAAAATGATGGTGAGGAAACACTTTCACTAAATAAATTTTAAGTAGATAACAATCGTGATATTTGCATTGTCAAAGTCGTTAGTCGATTGTGTGTGGTTAACCGGCACACTAACATGGACTTGTGAGGAATGGCAAAGGTCTAAACAATTGAGACTATGATTATGACATCCCTTTTCATAGTTCTGAAATTATTTAGACACACATGTGTGCTATCTAAGGAAAGGTGTATGATAAAGTTTTATCAAAGCATCTCGTATCAGAAATCTGAACTTTGGTAAGGAAGTCAATAAAGTATTGATTTCTAGAAGTCCAGCTGATTTCTGAGTACATGTCAAAGCTAGTGGGAGCATAAGTGTTATGCTAATAATCATCATGTTAGTGGGAGCATGATAATTATAATAAGTGTTGCAAGTTAGCAATGTTAATTATAGAAAACAAAAGTTTCAATTGGGAAAAAGTTGTTTTGCTATAATTAAGGGAGATAAAATTATACTTCATTTCAAATCTAAAAGATTAAATCGTGAGATTTTAATCAAATTTAGTCAAGTATATATATGAATGTTATGTTGGAATGGTTCAACATAAGGAAATTCTATATATGGGAACATTATTTGCGTTCTAAAATTCAATTGTGATCACGACATCCCTTTTCATAATCTGAATTATGAGAACATGGCAAATAGAAATAGAAGTATTACAGCAAAAGACTGGTCTAGTATCATGTCTTTATGTGAGACATGATGAATCATGTCCCATATGCTTCGGATATAGGATCGATTGCATGTGCTATAATATTCATATGTTCTAAATTTTTCCAAATGCCTAGGGCATTAAGAGGGAAAAAGTACTAGAACTGAATATGACTAATTTGATTAAGCAATTGTCGAGGACAATCTAAGGTTTACCAAAGATCGGTTGCTCAAGGACAGTTGGAAGTATGGTGTAAATTTTTGGAGAGGACCATATTGACATATTCTGAAAAAAAGGCAACTCTTGTTCAGAAGTAATAGTCAAAACGGGAATATGGAAATGTTCCCATAGGTGGAAGTTATTCATTAGATCTGTGTAAGATTAGGAAACTTAATGCAAGAAGGATGTTCAAAGCATTGCACTTTGAATTTGAGACTTCATTTCCATGGAATGATCTCCATTGGAATACTCTGTAATGTCTGTTGACAAGTCTTTGTGACTTTGTGCATAGTCATTACAAGAGGATCAATGCATATAAGTTTAGAATCTAACAGATTTCGATAAATGGCAGGAATTTAGAATTCTTACATTTACGGTAAGGATTTGGGATTGTGAAATGAGAATCATTGGAATTATGTTCAATTGATCTATTCCACAAAGTAAGGATCATAGAAAAACATAGTGTGCATACTTGGTGTATGGCATAACTATAGTTTGGATAAACATAGTGTGCATGCTTAGAGCATGACATGACTATTGTTTTGATTCAAGTATAAAGTTGGTGATTTGAAACATTATGCAATGAATAATGTGTAATCAATATGATGATAAATAAAAGGTGTTCTATTTATATTCATAAGTTATGAGACCATATTGGATTCGATTATTCTTGTGTTTCACTTTGTATGTTTTGACTTCCAGAATAACTAGGTCATTCTTCCCGAATGACTAAGTTATTCAAACCATCCACAATCAATAATACGTTGGAAGTAGGTATTAAGGAAAGACTGTCATGAAGTTGGCTTGTAGATGTCTAAGGTGTTGGACATAGCAAGAGTTGCTACAACATTAATGAGTGCTCATAAGTTCCGAGTATTGGATTAAACCCACGCTCATTTGAATCACTTCATGGATTTTATCACGAGTGATCATGAGACGATAATATCTTATATTCTTCAAACCTAGAGATATGAGTTGTTGACTACGAGTTGGTTATACATTGATTGTACGAAAATGCATTGGTAACTCGATGTTATAAAACGTACCTTTGTGTATGTAAGGTCCTAAAACAGATCTTTACCAATGATCAAGCAATCAAACAATCAAAAGCAATCAAAATAAGAGTAGAAGAAGAAGAGAAATCAAGCTTGCACACGTTTATTTCTGTAAAACGTCTGGTACAACTCGATACAATGGACCGTGAACTCTGTGGAATCAACAACCTGACAATGACCTACAACTCCTCTATTTATACTAGACTTGGGCCGCAAATAGGGTTTACGGCCGTAAACAGGCTTACGGCCGTAAACTCACCATATGGCCGTAAACTCACTAACAACCCACTAAATGCACTAAAGACTCAAAAAAATTATTACAATGAAAGCCTAGACCAAACCATTTACTGGACCCTTCAATCTCCCCCTTGGTTTGGTGCTAGCTTGGACTTAGTCTTTATCAACCACCAGCACGTCTGATTTTCCCATAGCTCCATTCCACATTTCCTTTCGAATAATCTCAGCAACCATAGCAGTGTACTCCTTAGCAGCGGACTCGAATAAGTCTTCAGCGACCTTGATCTGATGATGAGAAAGCTGATGTATATCCCATTTTCAGAACTGTAGCAGATCCCTCTTGTCATATAGGCGAATACATCCATGCTCAAGCTTGATGACAGCGGAAGCCGTGGATTCATCGAACACCCAGTATTGCATGGACTTTAGAGATCCATCTGGATGGTTCTGAAGGATAGGAATCTGCTTCACTTGATCAGTAGCGGGCCACATCACAGACCGAAGAGGCTGATTGGTTTTGGGATCAATGACACTTGAGTATATCTTGATAATAGACTCTGCAGTCTTCATTGAGGGAAAGCCCTTTGCCACTTGATCTTCCAAAAATAACGTGAAATGAGTCGCCTTGGGTTCATTGGAAGGATTTGCAAAAGGAGCCTTAGATAACTCTGTAAGGTCAATCCTGGTCCAAGAGTGGAAGTCATGAGCATCTTTGTACAGTTCAGTATTGCCACTCTTTCTTCTCACGATCCACATATTTAGAGTGTCGTGGAATCCCCATGAGATGATCCCTGACCTATCACCATATACGTCCCTGAAGCGATTCTCTCCAAGATCCGTAAAGGCGATGTTTGGTTGATCCCCGGGAGCATTCTGATCCGAGCTCCTTTTGAACAAAAACTGACCCTTCTCAGCAGACTTGTCCAGTTTAGCATGTTTTAACGCCACGACATTCGGAGCCTGTGCTGGTTCTTTGTCAAAACGATCGACAACAGTGGTTGTTCTTGTAGGTGGTGGAGCTATGGGATCATCTTGATTGGGAAGATAGATCTTTGGCTCATCGACAGATGACTTGAATTTGTCGCCAAATTCTTCTTCCACCTTCTTCTTTAGATCGTAGTAGCTGGCGGTCAACAAACCAAAATGCGTCTGAAGATCAGTGATCTGCTTTGTCTTCAGAGCTTTGTCTTCAAGAAGATCAGCAACTTGGATATTGAGCTTGACATTTTCAGTTTGAAGTTCTGTCACCCTGATATCAAGCTCTATATTTTTCTGATTCAGCACACCGATCTCCTTCTGAAGTCCAAGGATTGTAGGATTCTCTTCTCCAGAGCTGCCATCCCCAATAGATATTCCTTTACCACATGAGGGAGGCGTTGTGAATTGTTCTTCAGCCAAATGCATGGCTAGCCTCACAGAAGCAGCATCATGATCTGGCCTGGGAGGAGAAAATCCTGTGGGGAAAGAAGAACCACCAGCTTCATAAAAGGTACTAGGACCTTCACTGAAAGATTCTGATGAGACGATAGCAGGAGTGGTTGTTGGTGGAGTTGAAAAACCTTGAAGTGGGCCAGGAATAAGAATTCCCTGTCTTGGGTCAAGTCTTCTTCTTTTTATGGGAGGTTGAGAGGTTTGTGTTGTTGTGCGATCACTCTCAAGTGGCTCGGATGTAGGAGAAACAACATCAAGGGGAGGAATCCCTGATACTGTCACCATAGGAATTGCTGTTTCTGCCACTTGATTGGTAGTAGGAGGCGTGGCTTCAAGAACGTCTTCAGCTTCCCGTATCTCCGTTGCTGGATGAGCAACATCATTGATATTGTCAAGAAGCGTGTTGAGGTTTTCACCAGTCATGAAATCTTCATTGCTTCCAAAGTTTAAAGGGATTTCATCCTTATCGAAACCAGTAAGGTCGAGGTCTTCATACAAATCAGTTTCAGTCCCACTTTTTGACGACCCTTCATTATAATCACTTTGGACCTGAACATATGTCAGATCATGTTCCTCAGCTACTTGAGCATTAGGAGCTGGAGTATCTTCTTCTTCAGCATGATCCGACACTGTGATGACATCATCTTCCAAAATGACTCTCTCAGAAGAAGTGGGCTCAGAGGATACTTTATCTGACGTTCCATGAGACTCGGAAGATTCATTTAGCTCAGCAAATCTTCCAAACTTCACAACAGGATGCAATCCTTGGAAAAAGACCTTGCCCCTTCGATTCTGCTTTATAAGCCCAACAGTGTGAGGACCTAACGACTTCATATCTAGGGTTTCTCCCTCTTTGACCATCTCCGGAAATTGAACGTCAATGAACAGTTGGATGAACCTAGGATACAACAAGAAAGAATCCCGAGTATCCCGGGTTATTGCGTTGATGTTCACCACGAACTCATCTAAGATAAACTTCGAGAAGTTGAAGTCTATCCCTGCAGCTAGCGAAGCAATGGCTCCAGTGTTCCTTAGTGAAATTTCATCAGCACCAGATCTTCTGCCCGAAATACAGCTCACAAATACATGAGCCAAGATTCTCCAGTATGGTGGCAGAAGCTTTTTCACAGTGGGAGGAAAGATGCCTTCGTACCCCATCTTCTTGAGAACCTTCTGGACATCTTTAATTCCGATCTCAGTAGGAAAATCAGGTTGATCATCAATCAGCAATGCTTCTCTGATGAACTGCTCAGTAATCACAATCTTGCATCCTTTCACAACTGCATCAACCGTAACTGCTCCATTGTTGTCTCTTTTCATCTTTGCAGTCTGCCAGAATTCCATGATAATTTTCTGATAGACCACGGGGTTCACAGTGATAGCAGAAGCTAGGCAGCATTCTCTCAGCCTGTGGATCATCGACCTGAAATCTCCATGAGCAGCAGGAGGATCAGCCAGTATAATGGCCAAATTGTGCATGTCAGCGAACTTCAAATTTTGCCATTTGATCTGCACTAAAACAAGCCAAGTAAGAAAACAAGAATATTTGAGCAATTAAGGTTTTAAGTTTTCTTAATTAATCAATTTAATTTTGGCCCTCCTTTTTTTAAAAAAAAATATTTTGACCAAAAATTTGGAGTTTACGGTCAACAATGGTCAAATGGGGTTTACGGTCCAATTTGGGTTTACGGCCGTAAACCCATGGCAGTAAGCTCCTGTCTGTAAACGGAGTTTACGGCCGTAAGCTCCTGGGCCGTAAGCTTTAACCGTAAACACCGACAGACTGAAAATCTTCGATTAAACCCTCAAAAGCAGTCGATTCGATGAACAAACTACATTCCCACGGTCGGTTTTAGCATAGCTTTGATGTGGACTAAACGATTTCGCAAAAACACACAAATTTTTTTCCGAGAGGAGAGAGAGTATGAGAGGGTTTACGACTGGAAAGATGGAAAATGAGGTGGGAAGGGTTTCCGGCTGTAACCTCCACCTTTTATACCCGTTTCGAAATTTACCTGTCTCCCACACAGTATAAGGCACAGTCCAAATCCCAGATGATTTATCAAAAATAAAACCTTTTGAGGATTTAAAAAATAAAATAAAATAAAATAAATTAACTAAACTAAAAAATAAAATAATTTCTAAAATTTAAGAATTTAAAAAAATTAAAATTTTTGACAATTATAAAAATAAAATAAAATAAAAATAAAAATAAAATAAAAATAAAATGAGATAAAATAAATGCGGACTAAAATTTATCTCAAAAATCACTGAAAATAATTTTGTGACACTGGGATCAAAGTTGTTAGACAGCCTTAATCCACTTGTCGGTACCTTTATCTTCATGTCTTTGTCTGGTCGATCGCCGGTATTGTGGTCCACTTAAACACGAAAGTTTTATATTAAATTTGGACAATCTAAGTAGGACAAGACATTTGGATCCTTAATTCTTGATAAAATTTCCTAGGGACCATTTAGCTAACGACGACCAGGGATATTGTTGTCCACCTAAATTGAGCAGCAAGATCTATAGACAATCTGTAAGTATTCAATATTAATTGTACTAGAACATGTTTCCCGCTTCCTGATATGCTCCAGTAATCAAGGACTTCCAGAATACTCCTTACATCGGGTGAGCAGACAATTATTAAGAGAGAAGATAGATTTAGAATGCATATGCTATACACCCAGGTCGGATCTCTTCCAATCACGCAAAGGGTGAAACATATGACTAACTGAAGTTTTAGAGGGATTGAGAAAAAGAATGATGCATATACTGTGTACCAGGTCGGATTGTAAGTCACGCAAAGGAGACAGTATATGGCTAACAGATAGAAATAATTGCATAGATAGAAGATGCAAAGAAATAGAGTTGCATATGTTACAGTCCAGGTCGGATCTCTTGATCACGCAGAGGAAGCAACATATGACTAACAGACGGATAGAGAGAAAACAATTTTCTACAGACCTAATTTATCGGAATTCACCAGTCACCCCATCAATACCGGAATTAAGGACAAAATCCGCACATCGAGGAAAAATTAATCCACAGTTCCATATACGAGTTCTTTTAATGTGACCAGTAGATTCCCATATATATCTCCCTGCTCAACCTATCCAAGCGTCGTATTGTCAGGCTAAACGGATTTAACTAGGTCAAGATTTGTCAAGTCTATGAATTCTTTAAGTTCAACTCTACCTAGTCAAGTCCATTTAGAATCTTTCGTGCCTACCAGCGCATCGAACACAGAGCATAGACAATTTAATTTTGGTACGTTACGCAGACTGAGATTGCCTGTTATCACTTGATAATATCACTTCCCGTCACAACACCTACAAGCAAAAACTGTTAGCAACATATTTTTGATTTTCTGATTTTTTTAATGTTTTTGGATTTTTGAATGTTTTCTGAAAAAAATAAAACAGAAATAAAATATTTTTGGATTTTTCATATTTTCTTAAAAAAATAAAACAAAAACAAAATATTTTTGGAATTTTTTAATTTTTCGATTTTTGTTTGGTTTTTGTTTATTTCTCCCCCTAAATTTGTGCATGGGTGAGAATGAAATCACTAAAATGCGCAAATTTAAACTAACCTAACCTAAAAAAACTTTAATCCTCAAAACGAATCATTTTCAAAACTCCCACAAGCACATCGAATCGAGCTTTGTTAAAAGGCTTGGTGAACAGGTCTGCTACATTATTAGCAGATGGAACCTGTTCTAGCCGAATGAGCGAGCGCTCATAACAGTCTCTGATAAAATGAATTTTGATATCAATGTGCTTGGTTTTGGAATGTTGGACAGGATTTTTAGTAATTTGAATCGCAGCCTCATTATCACAGTAGATGGGGGTTTCTAGATAATTCAAACCGTAATCCAACATCTGATGTTGGATCCAGATAACTTGAGAGCAGCAAGCAGATGCAGCAACATATTCCGCTTCTGCTGTTGAGGTTGAGACGATATGCTGTTTCTTGCACTACCACGACACCAGCCTATCTCCAAGGAATTGGCACCCTCCTGATGTAGATTTCCTGTCAAGCTCACAGCCTCCATAATTACTGTCAGCAAAAGCATATAAATCAAATTTGGAATTTTTCGGATACCAAAGACCTAATTTTGGGCTGGCTTTGATATACCGAAAAATCCTTTTGACAACAATAAGATGTGAAAGTTTAGGATTAGCCTGATAACGTGCGCATTGACAAACTGCAAACATGATGTCTGGACGGCTTGCAGTAAGATACATCAACGATCCGATCATCAATCTGTAGTGTGTCTGATCTACGGATTCGCCATCAATATCTGGATTTAGCAGGGGTCTTTCGGCCATTGGTGTCGATGTAGGTTTAGCGTCTTGAAACCCGAACTTCTCAAGAATATCCTCCACATACTTAGCTTGATGGAGCAGGATTCCAGTTGAATTTTGTTTGACCTGAAGCCCCAGAAATATGGTCATCTCTCCCAATGAACTCATCTCAAACCGCTTTTTCATCACGCCTTCAAACTCTTTGCATAGCTGTAGACTGGTAGACCCGAAGATAATGTCGTCAACGTAGATCTGGACTAGAATCTGATCATTACCAACATGCTTGATGAACAAAGTTTGATCGATAGTGCCACAAGAGTATCCATGCTCGAGCAAGTGCTTTGTGAGAGTCGCATACCATGCTCGAGGAGCTTGATGTAACCCATACAACGCCTTTTCCAACTTGTAGACATGATTAGGAAGCTTGGAGTTAACGAACCCAGGAGGCTGATCAACGTAGATTTCTTCCTTCACCTTGCCATACAAGAAGGCTGTCTTGACATCCATTTAGTAGACCGTGAAGTTCATGTAAGAAGCATATGCAAGGAAGATACGAATAGCCTCCAAGCGAGCCACTGGAGCATAAACCTCGGTATAATCAAGACCCTCGACTTGTCGAAACCCGCGAACCACCAATCTTGCTTTATTGCGCACTATAACACCAGAATCATCCTGCTTGTTTCGATAGACCCAGCGTGTGTCAAGATACCTTTTGCCCTTTGGTAACTCAACCAATTTCCAAACCCCGAGCTTTTCAAATTGATTTAGCTCTTCATGCATAGCATCTACCCAGCTGGGCTCATTCAAAGCCATTTCAATATTCTTGGGCTCTATTTGAGAGATAAAGCAAGAATAGAGACATGTATTGACATCTCCACTCTGACTTCTGGTTTTAACTCCATCGCCCAGCTGACCAATGATGTTTTCGATCGGATGATCGCGTTGAATTCTTGAAGGTATGTCTTGGCTGATATCATTGAGTGAAACAGGAAGAGTGTGAATGTTGAAACCTCCGTCATTTGCTGATTGATCCACATTAGATGAATCTGCTACAAACTCATTAGCAATTTCTTCAAGAAAGAGTAGTTCCATAAAAGTTGGAGTGACAGCGGAAGCATCTCTAGACATGAACTCTCTTTCAACAGGGGTAAGAGGTGTAGCATCAGCATCAGGAGTATCATTTTGAACTGGAGACTCTGGACTGCCAAGTCGAACGGGTGACTCCCCCTCAGTTGGAGCAGATGACTCCCCCTCAACCGTTGGAGGTCTGTAAACAACTTCTTCGTCTTCGTCTTCAGAAACAATCTTCGAACCAGAGGAGGACCCATATGAACCATCTGAAGACACATTTAAGGATTTGAAAAGCGACGTGTAATCAAATAACCAGTCAGGACCCACTCGAGCGTCCGTTTCATTCTCCTCCAACCAGCGCACGTCATAGGATTCGATAATCTGCTTCGTCTTCTTGTTGTAAACCCTATACGCGGTGCGCGCAACATACCCTATAAAATAACAATCATCGGCTTTGGCATTGAACTTTGGGTTGGATTCCAAGTGAAGAAGGGTGCAAGGGCAGCCAAATACACATAAATGACTGACTGAAGGCTTGTGTCCATATAGAATCTCATACGGTGTCTTCATCTGAGCTTTGTTGATTAAAACACGATTCTGCATGTAGCAAGCAGTGTTAATCGCCTCAGCCCAAAAGAAAACAGGTAACTTGGAATCACACATCATCGTCCTTGCAACGTCTTTTAATGTTCTATTTCTCCTTTCAGCAACACCATTTTGTTGAGGCGTGTGAGCAGAGCTGTATTGACGCACGATTCCCTTTTCTGCGCAAAAATGATCAATAACTGCATTTTTGAATTCAGTTCCATTATCAGTACGAAGCACCTTCACCTGGTTGTTGGTTTGGTTCTCAATCATCACAATGAACTTCTTTATCAGATCAGCATCCCCGGCTTTATTGGATAAGAAGAAGACCCACGTAAAACGAGAGAAATCATCGATCACAACTAGACAATACGAACTTCTATTGATGCTCGGGACGTTGACCGGACCAAATAAGTCCATATGCAATAATTGGAGCACCTGACTGATTGAGTTAACCTGTTTTGGCAGGTGTGGTTTTCTATGATGTTTACCCTGGGCGCATGACACACACTTCTCAAAAGTGATAAAGTCTCTGACAGGTAAGCCTCGGACCATCTCATTCTTTGCAAGACGATTTAGGTTTTTAGCGTTAGCATGGCCGAGTCGTTGGTGCCACAACATTGCATTTTGTTCTGAGACCTTCGAAAAGAGGCAAGTGACTTGTTCAGGAATGTTGCTATTCATATCGATAATGTAAGCATTCCCATCCCGCTTAGATTTGACAAGAATCCACTCTTCCGGGATGACAATGCCTGGCTTGAGAATCATGCACTCTTTGTCGGTAAAATGGGTAGAATAGCCTTTGTCGCAAATTTGGGAAACACTCAACAAGTTGTGCTTTAACTCAGGAGCAAAGTTGACATTCTCGAAACTTAGCACTCCATTTGTAACGGTTCCTCTCTGAGTGATCTTGCCACCTTCTCCGCCCGCAAAGGAAACATATCCCCCATTAAAAGATTGAATGTCGCTCAATTGTGAGATGTCTCCTGTCATATGCCGGGAGCAGCCGCTGTCGACGTACCAAGGGCGGACGACATTCCTCCGCAACTGTCCCTGCAAAATGAGCGGGATCATTTAGATTTGGGAACCCAGGTCATCACTGTCCTGGGTTGCCTTTTCACTTTGTTTGATTTATCTTTTAAAGTTTTCAATTTTGAATCCTCATTTCTAATCATTTCAGAGGATGATGATGATTGATTGGAAATTGATGTGGGCATCCAATGATATTTAGGTTTTATAACAGTCTCAGGTGGTTTTGAAATATGTTTCTTATTAGTTTGCACTGAGCCTCTGGATGTTCTACCAGAAGTGGTTGAAGATCCAGAACTGCTCTTTGACGAAACCGATCTTGGCAGAGCCTTGTTCGGTTTTGGCAAACTATTTGGAGCTTTGTTATGAAAAACCTTTTTATTCTTTTGAAAAACAGCCCTTTTTCTGCTTCGATCATCCTTTCAATCATCATTCCGAAAGAGAGTTCTTGAGGACTTTCTAATTAAAGACCTTCCTCTAGATTCGTTCTCTCCTCTTGGCGACATATAGTTCACAAACATTCTATTGTGACAATTCCTAGATATATGTCCACCAATACCACAATTAAAACAAATCTGGTTATTATTACTGGAACTAGTACTGCATTTCTCAGATTTATTTTCTTTGCTGACACCCTTACTCTTCTCACAAGAACATGTATGAGTAACAGGTTGTGAAATAAATGAGGGTGCATCAGATGGTGTGACTTGTGGAATTGGTGTGGTTTCATTAGAAGCACAAGCATCAGGATTATCAAACAATTCATCAAACATTTCAAAGAAATTAAATTCAATAGGAGCAGATGTGGAAACATCACAAAAAACATTGTCATTTTGAACATCAGAAGCAAAAGATTTTTCATTTGAAATAAAAACATCAGAAACAGATTCTCCAACTTCTTGCTTTGCCTGATCTAAAGATTGATCTGCAGGGGAAGTAGAAACGTTAGTACTTTCAACATTAATAAATCCTCCTGAAACAAAACCAGATGGCTTTCCATAAACCATGAACGGTTCGTTGGCAATCTCATCTTTAGACAAGGGTTGATACTGATATGTGTGATTATAAGGAGGAGGTACACTATCGTATCCTAAACCCTTCTGCTGGTTTCGTTTGAACTGCATGCAATGATCAATCATGTTGGCAACTACCTCGCTTGATCCATCAAATTTTCTAAAATCAAAATTTGCAGTATCAAATTGTCTCTTTAATGTATCAAGCTCAGTAGTTAACTCATCATTCAGTCTTTTGATATAATCATAATTTTCACAATTTTCACTGTATTCTTGCTGACTTCTCTTATAGTCCTTTATTTTTGTTTCTAAATGGGCCTTTAAGGGTTTTTGTCCTTTTCTAAGTTGATAACCCTCATATCTAAGATACTCTACTTCTCTACGTAATAATGCTATTTCGTCATGAAGAATTTTAACATAATCATTACAAGCCTGAGAACAAGTAGGTAAACTTACCTCGCGTTTCTTGGGCTCGGAAGTAGAAGATACCATCAGCGCAAACTGCAGCTCCATCATCTCAGCTTCAGGATCAGTTGCATCATTCTTCAGGGGAGCATCATCATTGATTTAGGCTAGGTGAGCATTTTCAGGTTTTGAAATGTTCAGGGCCTGAATCTGGTCCTCCCAGTCAAATGACTGAGCAACCATATTAGTCTCACTACTAGCCACAACACCTCCACGATTGTTTCCTACTGCAACCATCGTTCTGTCGTTGTTTAACCTTCGATCCGGCTTTGGGCACTCACGAGCAAAATGACCTGGCTCGTGGTAGTTGAAACATCGCAACTTTCCCTTATTGAACCCAACCTTCTTATCAGCATTCATCCCCCAGTTATTTTTCCCTGTCTTCTTGGCAAACTGCTTTGCCCTGAACACAGCCATATCAATTTGCCATGTGATATCCATCTCTTCCACATCTTCTGGATGAATCTGATCCAGATCAGCAAATGACAACTGAGGTGGAAGCTCTCCAGCTACAAAGGTATTATAGCAGTTAACAAGTCCTGTAGCGAGAGCAAGATTTTCATCACTTTCCTTTGTGTTTGAGGAAGAGGCTACAACTGGCACATTTGAGGAGGGAACAACTTGTGGTGTGACGAATGGCTGGCTTTGAGGGTGAGGCATGGATGACGCAGCAGTGAAGGTTTGAATTTGAGGTTGTTGAACAGCAAATCCTTGACTTGGAGAAGAGATGATTGATGAAAGAGCATTGTTAGAGGAAATCCCGAGATTTGCAGTCGAATACGAATTCACATGGTTAATCTCTCGCTGCTTATCATCAATATCACAAGCTTTGATGATCGCCATTGTTTCAGCAAGAGTAAGGCGATTCAGATCCTTGGTCTTCTTAATCACAGCAACATTCATGTCCCATGACTTTGGGAGAGCATTCAGTAGCTTCTTGTTTATCTCAGACTTGGTCAAGAAGATCCCATGTATGTTCATGTCAGTAGTGAGAGTTGTGAATCGCTGCAGCTGTGCCTCCAGGGTTTCTCCGGGAATGTAGTTGAACATGTTGAAATTCTGTCGCAACATATCCTGGCGGCTTTCCTTCATGTCTTCATTTCCTTCATACACTTCAATCAGGGCTTCCCACAAATCCTTAGCTGAAGTATACTCTCTGAAACCTTGAGCTATATCAGGAGATAAAGCCATGGTCAGAGTGGCCAAAGCCCTTTCCTGTTCTTCAACTTTCTCAAATTCATCGTCTGTGTAGTTTTCAACAGCTTTGTCAATCACTTGTCCTCCAACTGTCATAGTAATTCTGATAGGACCTTTGATGATGCTTCTCCACACTTTGAAGTCTTTCATTTTAATGTACTTTTCAATCCGGTATTTCCATTCAGGAAAACCATCTGCAGACATCAGTCTTGGAATACGTGTGGTTATACCCATGACAGTATCCAGTTCATGAAAATGTGTTTGACTTTGAGAGTCCATTAGAAGTTAAAGCAAAATAATATCAGAAATGAGTTTACGGTTGATGTGATTACGGTTGTAAACTGAGTTTACGGTTGATATGTTTACGGTCGTAAACTGAGTTTACGGTCGGATGATTCCGGTTAGGGTGTTTACGGTCTAAGTGTTTACGGTTATTGAAGCTTAGTTTATGGTTATTGAAGATGCCTTGTTTACGGTCCAAGAACACAGTTTACGGTATATGAATGTTCTTGAGTTTACGGCCGTAAACTAGGTTTACGGTCGGCAGTAAACTCCCAGAAGTTCTTCGAAAACGTGATTTTGGAGTAGATTCAATCCCTTTAACAACGAAAACACCAAAACCAATCTCGAACAGTGAAGAGTATACGTTCAAACGACTGAAAACTCGATTGAGTGATGCTTTGACACCAGTTTTGCTTTGATACCAATTGTAAGGTCCTAAAACGGATCTTTACCAATGATCAAGCAATCAAACAATCAAAAGCAATCAAAATAAGAGTAGAAGAAGAAGAGAAATCAAGCTTGCACACGTTTATTGCTGTAAAACGTCTGGTACAACTCGATACAATAGACCGTGAACTCTGTGGCATCAACAACCTGACAATGACCTACAACTCCTCTATTTATACTAGACTTGGGCCGCAAACAGGGTTTACGGCCGTAAACAGGCTTACGGCCGTAAACTCACCATCTGGCCGTAAACTCACTAACAACCCACTAAATGCACTAAAGACTCAAAATAATCTATTACAATGAAAGCCTAGACCAAACCATTTACTGGACCCTTCAGTGTATGATTCAACAAGTAGTAGAACAAGCATATGAGTCGAAGTTTATCCATTCATTTTACCCTTGTAGGGATAAAAGCGATATCTGTCGGCCCCTCGATGATTTAGTGATGACACCCCTAAGTGCTTGGCCAAGCCTGGACTGATTTGATTTGTTCAATTAGTCGGTCGTCATAAATCAGAAATCGGGAAACAACAAATGGACAAAGAGAATGATTATAATCCATGTCTCAGTCCATATGATATCTAGAATGGAGGAATATATGATCCCTTATCTAATGGACAAGTCATTTGACTAGGTCAGAGTTCGGCAGCGACTTTAAGAGCTACGATTGCTAGTCGGGTTTTGGAGTCATACGCAATAATAGTTTTAGACTTATCCAAGTGGGAGACTGTTGGATTAGTTTCTAAGTCCATAACTATAATTGGTATGTACTTGACTCGACTTGGCATGGTCCATTTGGGTTGCATGACATCGGAACAATTGTATAGACAAAATGAGAAAAAAGGATACTTATGATTTATATTAATATTTTATAAGTTCTAATATATTAATATGAAATCATATTATTTAATTAGTATTGATCAAGAATTAATTTAGAATTAATTTAGTGATAAAAAATGAACTAATTAAATATGGACTCTTATTTATATATAGGATGGGCCAAGTTCATTTAGGTTGGGCTAAGCTTGCATGGATAGTCCATGGAGTTTTTAACCATGGATCCTATGGAAATGAAAGGTCATGGGTATTAGGGTTTACATGAATGTAACCCTAATCCTCCACACTATATAAAGAGGTCCCTAGTTCATGAAATGGCACTAGTGTGTGTACACAAGAGGGCAAAACCGATTTTGGTGCTAATATCCTTATTCTCAAGTTATTCCAAGGGTTCTTGGTGTTGTGTGAACCATTTGAGGTGCAACACTTGGGGCACTAGGCTCTTAAGGGTTCAAGACTTCAAGCTCCATCAAAAGGTATGTCATTCTACTAGATTCTTGTATTATATATACTTCATATTATGCTAGTTAGGATGAAACCTTGAAATATTGAATATTTACATGTATAATAGAGAAAACATAGATCCAAGGTTTATAGGGTTGCATGTACACCATAGGAGTGTTAGAATGCTCAAAACCCATCAAAAACCATATACCAATCCTATGCTATACATCATACATATCATATACTCTCTTAGGAATTTTCAACTCCCACCACTCGCAATACCAAAAACCTCAGTCAACACTGTTGATTGCCTTATGCATGCAAGTTATACACAAAATAGGATCACATAGACTGTCAAATGATGATTCTACCCTAAGTCCACAACCAAACAAGGAACAGGAAATGAGGCCAAATCGATCATTCTAGGGCTATACAATCCTAATCGTATACAACTTTGAAAGCATACACTTAGCAATTTACTGAGCCGATATCAATTCCGAGTAATACATAGCATCAAGTTCCACTAGGATATCAAGCATCACACAAATCAGGCAATTCTATCATATGTCTAAAGGTATCCTTAGCCCTAAATAATTATTAAGAACTCAACGGGACCTTCTCCCTCAAATCAGACAAACAAAGAAGGGAATCCGTTGAGTTCTTACGCTTTCATGTCTACAACTCAATTCATCCGATTACTACAAGGATGAACCTAATCCGGAATATGAACCATAAAAGAAAACACCTACTAAACCGATCACAAGAATACCAGCTATAGTACCTATTATCCAAAGAGGAATTCTTCTAGTAGTATCGAATATTTACCCCACTTCCCTCCACATTCCGTCAAGTGGTCATGCTAGAGACATAAACAGTCATGGGTAATTATGAGATGAGATCCTTCCGAATGGGGTAAGAGAAAGAATACCTAGAACGATTAGTCTATTATTTTAGTTCTCTCTCCTTTTCTTAATTGAAGAAATAATTGGAAAATAAAACAGCAAGTACAAAAATGAGTAATAACCCCCAGTAGAGGCTGGTACGATTCAATTCAACATTTTGTTCGTTTGGGTTTGATTGTGTCGTAGCTCTATAATTCGGATTAGGTTTATCGTTGTATGAATTGCATTGCTGATATTGACCCAAAAAAAGAAAACGGTAGGTACAGCTAGGCCGTGAACAGTCAACCATCGCACTGTAAAAATTGGATATGTTCGATCTATGGTCATTGAAGCCTCCTAAAAAGATATACTAAATTCATCGAGTTGTTCCAAATAATCAAAACGGCCGGTGATTAATGGAATTCCTTGTCGGTTTTCTGTGAAATACTCATTTGGCCGAGGGCTTCCAAACACATCGTAAGCTAAACCAGTGCTGACGAATAACCAACCCACAATGAATAGGGAAGGTATAGTATGTTGGTGATTTTAGTGTCACCATGTCATTTTAAGTAACTGGAACTAACATGTGAGCGAAGGGGCTTCATGATTTGTACTCTAATATATGTACGGGGTTGTGCGGAGTGCACGCATGTATAAGATCAAATCAGAAGCCGGTTCGACGACTAGTCGGGGGTCCGGGGGCAGCGCCCCTTTGGCGAGGTCTAGGGGCAGCGCCCCTAGCGGGGTCCAAGGGGCAGAGCCCCATGTGGGAACATAATGGAAAACTCAATTTCTTGAGGGTGATTATGGTAAAACTAACGAAACTCGTTAGTTTTGGTAACCCTAATCCGGATTAATATTACTTGCTTCCAAAGCAACTAATGACGACCCAACCCTAATGAAACCCTAATCGTGTTTAATATATAAACAACTCTTCCTTTCCAGAAGGGGGTTACGTTCTTGAGCTCTCGTTTTTCATCACACATTCATAGAACCCTTTAGCATATTGGCTTACGTTTTCTGTGCCTAGAAACGTAAGTGTCCACTTGGATTATCCTAGGCTGAATTTCTTGTAACCCAGGCATAGCGTAGAAATATCAGTTCGGAAAGTGATATCACGATCCAAGTTGGTATCCAGATCTCCACTACAAACCCTAACCTAACCAACATAGTAATGCTATGAATGACCCAGTAGCGAATACTGGTAATAATATCAGCAAAAGAACGTTCTCCTGTGCTTCCAGACATGCGGAGCTCCACATATTCTTGTACAGTCAAAAGGGGATC